>NC_090443.1:681367787-686167787 GCF_031143425.1 Pleurodeles waltl | reverse complement strand
ATTGCAGGAAACGTTTGCGGGTTGGTTCTCCTTCTGCAGGGGGAGGGGTGCTGGTGGCCTGTTGGTCCTGTGGCGGGGACTCCTGTCCACTATCGGCAGCGGAGATGGAGGGCTGTTCAGTAGTCTGGCTAGTGTCAGGGGCCCGCTGTTGTGACAGTGCCTTCCTCATCCTGTTGGCCATGTCTGCCAGCACCACTGCAATGGAGACCAGGGTGGTGTTAATGTTCTTGAAGTCCTCCCTGATCCACAGGTACTGTCCCTCCTGCAGCCGCATGTTCTCCTGCATCTTGTCCAGGATCTGGCCTAGCGTATCCTGGAATGTTGGTATGCTACCAGGATCACGGTGAGGGCCTCCAGTGGAGTCAGTTCCCTCGGCCTGTTCTCCCCCTGGCGCACAGCAGTCCTTTCAGCTTCCCTGTTGTCCTGTGCCTTTGTCCCCTGAACCGTGTGCCCACTGCCACTGACCCCAGGTCCTTGATTGTCCTGTGTTTGTGGGGTGGCCTGGGGTCCCTGTAGTGGTGGACACACTGCTGATTGACGAGTCCTGGGAACAGAGGTATGGGCCTGCTGGGTGGGTGCTGTGGTGGTGTTTCTTGAGGGGGAGGCACTGTGGTGGTGTGAGAGTGTGCCTGGGTACCCGACTGTCTGGAGGTCCCTGATGGGCCAGGTTGGTCATCCAGATCCAGACGACGAGAGCTGCTGTCATCACTGTGGGCCTCTTCTGTGGGGGGACTGGATTTTCCTGGCACCTCGTCTCCGGCGACATTGGGTGGGGTGCCTGTGTAAATGTAAATGCAGTGTTATTGTTTCTGTGTGTGACATCTTGCGCATGGGTGGGTTGCCCTCTATGTTTGTTTTTGCCCTGGCAGTTTTGCCTTGTGTGAGTTGTTATGTGTTGGGCTAGGTGATTCTCTCTAGTGTGCATGCTTTAGTGATAGGTGTCCATGCAGGTCTGTGAGTGGTGTCCATGGATTGGTATGGTGTGCAGGGCTTGGCATTGGGATGAATGAGATGTGATGGTGGGGTGTGTGGGAGGTGGTGGAGTGATGGGAGTGAGGGTGTGGTTGGGGTATGTGATGGCATGCAGGTAGGGAGACGATTGCTATAGAGAGTTGACTTACCAGAGTCCAGTCCTCCAGCTACTCCTGCCAGGCCCTCAGGATGCATGATTGCCAAGACTTGCTCCTCCCATGTTGTTAGTTGTGGGGGAGGAGGTGGGGTTCAACTGCCAGTGCTCTGTACTGCGAGCTGGTGTCTTGCTGCTATGAAACGCACCTTTCCCCATAGGTCGTTCCACCTCTTCCTGATGTCATCCCTTGTTCTTGGGTGCTGTCCCATGACTTTGACCCTGTCCACGATCCTTTGTCATAGCTCCATCTTCCTGTACATAACTACAGCAATGGATATCTGCTGCACCTGTGATCCATATATTGAGTGTTGTTGTTCGGAGCTACAACAACCTGCTTCCTCACATTCAATTGCTGTGCATTAAGTTACGAAGGCAAACTTTGTACAGTAAAGTAAGAGTCCTAGTTTAAGCAGCAATATATTAAACAGGCAGCATTAGCACCAGTGTAGTTATAGTTATGTTATCGTTATGGCAGACCATCCATAGAAAAGGATTTGTGTTCTTTCTTTGCCAACTGTCAAATCTAAATGAAACTTTCAAAATAAAATTTCAGCCATGAAATGTTTTGAGCTGCCCCATTAAGCACGGGCCAAGAGAAAAAGGTTGAGGCAAAACTGTGATTTCCCATTTTAATTCCCATAGAAAAGTTTGCTTTCCCATACAGATAGAAATGGTTCAACAGAATTACACCTAATTTAGCACAAAGTTAGAACTTAACTCAGAAAGCATGTTTTTGTTATTTGGTATAAATTCACTAAGTAGTTTTCAAGAAACAAGGGGCGTAATTATATGAATATTTGTGTTTGGTTTGCACCACGCAAGGTGGTATATGCACAATGCAAACCTTAAGTGAGATTTTTGAAGCCACACAAGGCCACTTTGCAAGGCCCTGAGTGGCTCAATAAATCTGGAGTACGGTAACACAGCAAAAATGGCCGCTTTGCCTTACTCTACCCTGAGAAGGTATTCCATGGGCATTGTGTGTGCTCCCACGCAAGTTCCATAGGTTTTGACACATTCCCAGATTTAACAGAACTGGTAGACCTAGGAATGCACAAAAAAATACACCTTCTCAGGGGAGGTGTAACGAGGAGAAAGATCTTTATTCCTCCTTGTTACTTTCTCTTTCTATCTGTGCTGCAAAATGATAATGTAAAACTCCTAAGTTTGTTTTATACTGCTGTGAGGCCTGCTGTTCTCATAGGATAGCATTGTGGCTACCCTCATATACTGTTTGAGTGGTAGATCCTGATCTGAAAGGAGTAGCCAGGTCATATTTAGTAAGGCCAGAATGGTGATACAAAATCCTACTTCATGGTGAAGTTGGATTTTATATTACTACTTTAGAAAAGCTACTTTTAGTTAGTGAGCATTTCTCTACACTTAAATCCTTCTGTGCCTTCAAATCCACGTCTGACTAGGTTTAGTTGACAGCTCCCTCGTGCATTCACTCAGACAATCCCAAACACAGGATGCTCAGTCACACTTGCATACATCTGCATTTTGAATGGGCTTCCTGGGCTGGGAGGGTGGAGGGCCTGACACAGTAGCCTGCGCTCACACAAAGGACTGCCACACCCCCTACTGGGAACCTGGCAGACAGGATGAAACTGAAAGGGGAGCTTGTGCACTTCTAAGTCACTCTTTGAAGTCTCCCCCACTTCAAAGGCACATTAGGGTATTTAAGAAGGGTCTCTGACCCTACCAACCTAGTCACTTCTTGGTAAGACACTCTTGTCACAGACACTTCCTGGAGAAGAACCTGAACCAGAACCTGCAACCTGCCAAGAAGAACTGCCTGGTTGCCCAAAGGACTCACCTGACTGATTTTCTGAGAGGGACTGCTGCCTTGCTGTTGCCCTGCTGCCTTGCTGCTCTCCGGCTGTGCTAAAGAAGTGCTCTCCAATGGCTTGGATAGAGCTTGCCTCCTGTTCCCTGAAGTCTCAGGACCAAAAAGACTTCATTCCTGCAAGAAGAACTCCCTGTGTGGTGAAAATCAACGCACAGTCTGCAAGAAATGACGCACAACCTGCATCGCGATGAGAAAATCACCGCACACCGAACCGGAACAACGCAGCCTGACTTTGCAAGGAGAAGATCGATGTAGCGCCAGCATAGCAACCGTTAATTTGATGCACGGCCCACTGGATCAACGCAAAGCCGAGCCGGAAAGACACAGTCCGACTTCCTGAGAGGAAGCGACGCAGCGTCTGCTGTGCGGTAGAAATTTCCACGCAACACCCATCGGATCGACGCAGCCCCTGTGACTTCGTTCTGCAAGCACCGAATTTCAACACATCACCCCTGGGAGACCTGAAAACATCTCATCCCAAAGAGGATCCCAGTCTACGCGCCGGAAATCAACGCAAAGCCTGCTCTGCCTGAAAACTCGACGACGCATCGCCTGTGTGCGCCGGAAAAATGTACATACACCTCCCCGTTTTCCGCACATCTCCTCGTCTGCGGTCCCTTGCGGGGAATTTGAACGCAAACCGGGTACTTTGTGCTTGCAAGAGGTACTTGTTGGTTTTTAAGAGACTAAAGACACTTTATATCCTTTTTACAGTGATATTTCAACCAATACTTATTGCATCTTAATCGTTTGGACCCTAAACACTGTGTGGTGTATTTTTGTGGTGTTCTACTGTGTTATTGCATGATTTATTGCACAAATACTTTACACATTGCTTTCTAGGTTAAGCCTGACTGCTCAGTGCCGAGCTACCCAAAGGTGGGCAAAGGATAATTTGGATTGTGTGTGACTTACCCTGACTAGAGTGAGGGTCCTTGCTTGGACAGGGGGTAACCTGACTGCCAACCAAAGACCCCATTTCTAACAACCACAATTTCATAACTATGCCCCCAAGTGTTCAAAATGGTTCTCAGGGTGGCAAGAATGTGTTAAGAGTTAGAAGAATCTAGTGTTGCATTCCTCTCTGGTCCCAAAACCAAATTACTAATTTCTGGTTTGACCAATACCGCAGATCCAAGATTTGTGCTACTGGAACAGTGTGATTGGCTAGTTGCAACATGAGAAAAATGTTATAGCCACAGACATTATTACCATGTTCTGTTCAGAATGTATGTAAGTTGTATTTTCTGGGTAGAGGAACAAGAGTATTCTAGCAATAACCATGGACACTCATCAAGAAGAACAGGTAAGGATTTTGTATACATCCTTCAAGAACTAAAAACATACAATAAAAACTTATGGTATAAAAAGGTTTACAAAAACACACAAATAAAAACAATTTTATGACTACAAAAAAAGATCATAAAACAGTAGGAAAAAGTGTAAAGACAAATGAAGATAAAAAAAATAAGAAATTAAGTTTCAAAAGTAAGAACCTTTTAAAAACTACATTTCATTAGTTGGCTGCAAAGTATGGCCTTTCACCAGACACTTCAGAGTATATGCATTGTATGTGCTGCACAGTTTTTCGACCTGTAAAAAGTGCTCTGTACTATTTAGCCGTAGGTAAAACTTTTAGGCAATTACAGTGCACTAAGTAAAAGAGAATACTCTCGTCTTTGGGCACTGTACTTACTTCCTTAGTGCTCGTTATACCGACTGGCATATAGGGGAGCAACGAAGGACCTCTACTTCTGTCTTGGGCAGGTTTCTCTATGGTGCTCCATCTGTGGTTCAGGGTTTTCATTTCTGGCTCCACATTTAACCTCCAGGTGTCCTGTGGCCTTTCTCTCTTCTGTTTGCCTTCTGGAGTACAGTAGAGAGCTGTCCTTATGATGGATTCCTGCTCTTTTCTGATGGTGTGTCCTTTCCATCTCCATCTTTTTCTCGTAATGATGGTGTCCATGCTTTCTGCTTGCATCTGGTGAGCAGTTCCAGGTTGGAGATGGTTCAATGAATTAAAATATGCAAGATTCTTCTCAGGTTACTACTGTGGAAGGCTGACAGTTTGGCGATGTCACTTTTCATTGACTGCCAGCATTCTGATCCATACAAGAGTGTATATAGAACATAGAGCTGGTAAAACCTCAGCTTGGCATTGGTGTTGTTCTGAGATGATCTCCAAACATTGTTTAGCATTCTGAAGGCATTCCTAGCCTTGATTACTTTGAGCTTGATGTTTCTGATTGCTCTTCCATTATATCAGGTAATACCGCCTAGGTAGGTGAACTCTTTAGTCATTGCTAGGTCCACTACATCCACATTGGAGGGCTTGGGATGTTGAGTAACATGACTTCTGATTTCTTTGTGATGATCTTCAGGCCCATTTGCTGTGCTGAAGTGAGATATCTTTTCGTGCCTGTGCTAGTGTGTGTGTAAGAAAGCAAGGCTAGGTCATCCAGATAATCAAGATTCCCTAGTGTAGAGAATAAGGTCCATCTGAAGCCACTGTCTTGGTCTTTAGTTGTGTGTCGAATCACCCAGTTGATGACTAAGTTGAGCAGCGCTGCTGACATGACACATACTTGTCTCACACCAGTCTTGACTTCAAAGCTATCTAAATATCTCCCACCTTACAGGTAAAATTTGGAAATAAAGTGGGAAAGGACAACATGAAGCATGACAGAAGCATGGGAAAGGAAGGTTTTGGAACAATGAACGACAATGGAGAAACACTGTTGGAATTTTGTGCGGCTAATGATCTGCTCTTGGGAGGGACTCTTCCCCCATCATAATTTTCACAGATACTAGAGTTACCACCAGATGATACACAGCACCTGGAGAGACACACTGCAAGATGTCAGAGTGAGGAGCGGAATGGATGTTGGCAGTTATTAACATCTACTGGCCACTCTTATGAAGCTTAAGCTCAGAAAAACAGAATACAAAGCATCAAGACAACAGCACTTCAATTCATCTTACAGATCAAAAACAGCTTCCAACTCCTGGTCAACAAAGAAGATCAGTCTGAGTCAGCTGCAGATGCAGTCAAAAGAAATAGGAACAGCTCTCTTTAGTATATGTGGAGAGCAGTAAAACACTCTTCTGGACTAAGACAAGGAAAAGGAAAGAATGGATAAGACAAGACACATGGGAAGCTAATGAAGACAGGAGTGCAGCAAACTAATGGAGGCCAAATCTGAATGTTTTAAGGACAAGTGTCAACAAAAATACATAGAAGCAAACAGTGCAGTCAAAAGAATGACAAGAGCAGACAGACATGAATATATAGATATCCTTGACAGCAAAGCAGAGGAAGCAGGGGGAAGAGAATGGGGGAAGGTCTTTAAGATCATAAAGATAGTCAGTGAACACTATACTTAGGTGTGTTTATTTAATTGTAGAAGGTTAGCTATATTGTTGAACAAGGCGTATGCTGTAAGTCAGGGTCAACAATTGAACAAATTATTTAAAAGATTGAAATTCATTGAAAAATCAATGGTAAAGTGTTGTTATAGTTAGGCTATGAGATCTTAAAATATGTTGAAAAACATAGAAATTCACTGAAAAAAATAAAGGGTTAAAGTGACATTATATCTGTGTATGGTAATAAGATCTTAATATACATTATAACAAGCTCCAGAAATTCACTTCTAACTTGTTTTAACTCTCCTAAGAAACAATGAGTTTACATACACTTAAAGCTTGACGACCTATGAACATGTATTTGTTATTAATTCACCGTCATTAGAACACCCACTAAACAAATCACAAGGCTCCCAATTTGTAAACTAAAGGTTGACCTGTATGCATTAGTCAATGATAAGCCAATGATAAGCCACCTTTGGCAAGGTGCAATGGGCAGCCTTCTGTTGGTTTGTAAAATACACTACACACTGTGCTGAGATAAGCAGATTGGCATACAACTTTAGAGTCATGCTCAAAATCACACTGTGAATTACAACATGTGTAAGAGGCCACCCTTTATGGTACATTCTCGAACAATGTGTAATTTCTGAAAAACGTGAGGGACCATTCACAGTTAAACATGAACACCTTAAAAATTCTCACTTAACAGACAATTTGTAACTCTATAGGACAACAGCTTTCATAGGGACTTGTGGCCAGACAGGTACACATGGATAATATTTTATGATCATTGACTTTTCTCACATATTGTTGAGACGCAGTGCCATTTTCAGTTTTTAAACTTAAGCCACTGTTTAGTTATGTTTGAGTCATACTTTTCATTGAAAGCCACTTTTTGAGTTGCGTCTAACTTTTGACCCTCTAACCAAATGTTAGAGGGTCAAAAGTTAGACGCAACTCAAAAAATGGCTTTCAATGAAAAGTATGACTCAAACATATTTACATATAAACCTATTTACATATAAACATAAAACATGTTTACTGAAAAATTGGCAATTAGTGAAATCCATCAAGTATCGTTCAAGATCTGTCCATGTGAAAAAAAACAGGTGAAAAAATAAGTGATTTCCCATTTTAGCTCTCATAGGAAAACAGATTTACCCCAAACTTGCCTTGAAAGTATAATTATACTCAGAAAGAGAGATTTTTTTGGCTTGGTGTAAAATCTTCTGAGTAGGTTTTGACATACTAGTGTTTTAAAAATGGATCTAATCTGGGTTTAAGGGGTTAACACTTTTGTATATATATGCCATTTAAATTCATGAATCAATCCTGCCAATCACATCTTCTAACTTTAAAACAATGTGATTGGGTGGATTACGGTTTAAAAAGATTTAAGGGCAAATTGAAACTCACAAGTCAGAGGTTCCAAGCAGTGGAAGAAAATGTACTTAGCCAGGGATGGCCAACCCCAAAGGGTGCTGACATCAGGGCAGCGGCCAATGGAATTTATATGTTTGTAAATTCCAAAGCACAAATTAAAAAAGGATACCTTTTCAGCAAGTGACTGTTAAGTCCTGGGAGACTTGCATCATGCACAGTAGTGTCTTGGGAGCAGTGTGAAAAATGAGTGTATCACAAAAAAAGTTACATCCATGAAAAACCACAGAGAAAAGTGAATTATGTTTGAGGCTCAAACGTTCTTTTGTTGTATCATTCCACTGCTCATGTTAAGACAATACCTCACATTGTAGTGCACGGGAGACTGCCTCGCTTTCTCTCTCTCTCTTCTTGCTCTTAGTTTACTGCCCCCTTAACCTTAATGGAAATATCCTATTGTGTCTCAGCTAATGCTTGCCCACTTACCCCAACACTCTGTCCTCTTCCTGCCATTCCTATAGATGCGGAGGGCCATGTTATAATAGATGTTTAAACCATTCCAAGATTGTGGCCTATGTGTTTTTGCACTGCAGCCATAATGAAATGATTTTCATTATGTTCAATTAAAACAATATTTATGCAAATCCACGTATTGAATTTTTTTTCTAATGCTTTACAAAAAGAAATTAAAAGGTGGCTTCCTGTGTGTGCACCTATCTGCCATATTTAAATGCTTTCAAGAAACAAAAACACATTCCTAGATGGCTGCAGTTCAAATGGAGAAACAGACATTTTAATGTTTATTTCATAAACAGTGGCAAATTCAGAACAAGCCATGTCAAACCCAATAGATATGTGGTCCATATCATAGACAGGACCTCTTGGGCTTGTCAATACTTGCTGCTCTTGGTGTCTGGTTTTGATATGTGAATTTGCTCTTTTTGGTTTTAGCAGCACACAAACATAATGAAACATTATTTTGCAAAGATCCTCTATGTTAAATCAAATAAAAAGAATGCCTTGGAGGGTATACATTACCTTAATATGTTGTCTATTTCAAATAGGACTTCAAGGACAGGTTTCTGCTTGCTTTGCTCACCATTTACATTAAAATCAAGGAGAGACAAGAATGCTTTACTTTGTCCTCTCCAAACACTCCTGTATCTATGGAATACATGCCTATTGGACTTCATCCTTATTTGATTTCATGAAACAGGTAACTAACACATATGGAGTTCCCCCGCACTCTACTGCTGGGTGTCCACTCTAGAGCACCCAGCAGTAAGAAAGTCTGATGCTGTATTATATATAGACCCCAACCACAATCCATTACAGAATGCTTACTGTTGGAAATGGCCTTTTCTGCAGAGTTTCCTCTGTCTTTTTGGCTTCTGACCTCCTATTTTTAATCCTGTGCTGAATTTCGTTTTTTGCTACCTTTAGAACTCTGGGGACTTTACCACTGCTGACCAGTGCTATAGTGCAAGTGTTCCCTGTCTAAATGGTACTGGGGATTAGCATATTTGATTTCCCAGTAAGTCCCTAGTCTTGTGCACTAGGTGTGCCCAGGGCCTGTAAATCAAATGCTACTATTGGGCCTGCAGCACTGATTATGCCACCCACATGAGTAGCCCTGTAAACATGTCTCAGACCTGCCACTGCAGTGTCTGTGTGTGCAGTTTTATCTGCTGATTCGACCTGGCAAGTGCACCCACTTGCCAGACCTAAACCTTCTCTTTTACTACATGTAAATCACTCCTAAGGTAGTCCCAAGGCAGCCCTATTGGCAGGATGCAGTGCATTTAAAGGGTAGGACATTTACTGGTGTGTTTTACATATCTGTATAGTGAAATACTGCCAAATTAGTTTTTTTCACTTGTGCAAGGCCTATCTCTTCCATAGGTTAACATGGGAATTGCTTTGAAATATCTTTCACGTGTAATTTCCCATTGGGAGCAGATAGAGATGTAGAGTTTGTGGTCTCTGAACTCACAATTTAAAAAAACATCTTCTGTTGAAGTTGGTTTTTTAAATGGTAAGTTTGAAAATGCCACTTTAAGAAAGTGGGCATTTTCTTGCTTAACCATTCTATGCCTCTGCCTGTCTGTGGAATACACGTCTGGGTCAGGATGACAGTGGGGCTGATTGTAAATTCAGTCTAGACAGTCACACAAAGGGGAGTCCGGATAGGTCTTCCTGGGCTAGAGTGGTGAGAGGAGGTGACACTTGTACCTGAATAGGGCTGTGCCTGTCCTTACACAAAGCAGTCTCCAACCCCATGGAGTATGTCTGGGGCCAGGGCAGGAAAGGCAGGGCCTTGTGCACTACAAAGACTTGAATAACTATTAGATCTCTGAAAGCAAAACTTTAGAACATTTTAGGACTTAGGGCATTCTGCCAGGAAGAAGAGCTAGATGCTGTAGGGGGGACTGCCACTCTGCCTGTTGCTTTGTTGACCTGGTCAGCTGCTTGCTGCTTCTGTCCTGGGAGTGAAAGGACTGGACATTGATTTCTACATCCTGCTTTCCAAAGTTCTCCAAGGGCTTAAACTGAACTTGCCTCCTGTAAAGAAGTCTCAGGGACATCAAAGACTTCATCTGCCAGTGCATGGGCTCTTCTGCTGAGAGTCTTGACTCACCAAGTGATGCCCTTGGAAGTGTAAGCTAGTGACCTGAAAGAGAAAATCCACACACGGACGTGCAGCGGCAGAAACATTGACACAACGCCTGTTTCACAGCTGCAGAATTGATGCAGTCCCCGTGGCTCCATCAAGTCAGTGCGTCTGGATTTTCCACGCATCGTCCCCGGAATGCCGATTTCTCATCTACCTCGCACCACAGTAAGAAACCGAGGCTGCATGCCTGGAAATCACCTCATTGCCTTTCCTGTGAGGAAATAATTGTTGCATCACCTCCCTTTCTAGTAAGGAACCGACACATTGCCTTTTCTGCAAGGAAAGAATCAACGCATCACCTCCCCTGCGCAGTGAGGAACCGATGCATCACTTTGCTTTTCGGTGCCTCACCTCTTTTGCTACCTGCACCTTCCTTGTTTTTGACGCATCCCAGGTACTTTGTGCTAAAAAGAGACAACCATTGATTCCTATGGATTAAGGCTCATTGAAACCTTTAAAAAGTGATATTGTTACTTGTGTATGTTGGATTTTAGTCATTTTGGTCTTTAATTCAGATAAATATTGAATATTTTCGAAACTGGTGTGGAGTCCTTTTCTAGTGTTGTCACTGTGTTACTGTGTGTGTATAAATACTTTACACATTGCCTCTGAGATAAGCCAGACTGCTCATGCAAAGCTAATAAGGGGTGGGCAGGGGTTATCTTAGCTGTGTGACTCCCTTACCCTGACTAGAGTGAGGGTCTCTACTTCAACAGAGTGCAAACCACTGCCACCTAGAGACCCCATTTCTGACTCTTACCCTTGCAAAGCAGCAAGATTTGTACCTGTGCTTGACCTCAATTAATCATCCCAATTGCTAGCCTATATAAAGGAGCAGGAACAAAAATGACTTTCTTAATATTGGCACATTCACCAGACCACGAGTGCTTCTGTTCTGGTGTTCTGGTTGACGGTTAGCCTGTTGCGGGCGCAGCATGGACCAACTTTTCCTCACACCCACACTGCCACCCCCGGACGTTTCATGTGGTGGGGTAGGAATGAAAACAAGGGGAAGGGGCCTGGAACAAACAATAAACTAAAATAACATATTAAAACAGGTAGCCAAAACAATAAACTAAAATAACAAAGGCTTTGTGGTGGCAAGTTTGAGCAATCTTGAAATTCAGGAGGCTACACCTCCAAAACATCTTTGGAGGCTAGATTGCCATTACCACACACGCAATCAGGACTGTGGCTGTTAGAGACCCTACCAAGGTTTTACTCGAGATGCTAGGGAGGCTTAGACTCAGAAGGCCGGGCTACAGCTTTCATCACCGTGGACCGGCACAAGAGCACACGGTCAGCAACCACAAAATTTCCCTAGACAGGGCTTGTAGAGTTCTGCAACAATTGTCATCCCCTTGAGCAGAGGAGATATAATGATCCTTCAGAACACAACCAGCCTGTGTATCCCATCACACACAGGGGTTGGCAAGCCAAAACTGTTAATTCAAATGTTCCAACACAGTTTTACCACAGCTGAGAAGAAGTACCACGGCAAAACCCAATCTCAAATATCGTTCCTTTTTTTCAACTGGCCACTCACTGTCAATCAAGGGGCCACTGGTAAATGTCCACAATGCAGTCAAAAGTAACAGGCCCAACCTCCCAACTCCCACACAGGCCTGAAAGCTCTCTTTCCCAAAGGAGTACTTAAGGCTTTCAAGAGGCTTTTGGCAATCTGATGCTGAGTCGCCAGGTTGATGCTTCCTTTGCGGAACTCTTTATGCGAGGCATCAAGGGCTCCAGAACGTGTCCTTAAGTATCAGTGGCATCCAAGATGACTGATGAAATTACATCTCCTCATGAGAATTTGGGCAAAGCCTGTCTAACATGGATAGGGGCTCACCATGACCAGAAGTGGTCCCAGGGTCCTGGGCGTTGGATTGAGTAAGGCTTCGGAAAATAATGCTACATACATAGGATGAAAGTAAACACAAATGTACACCTGTTATGTGAGTATGTAAGTGTTCATAATCCCTTTATAGTAAGTTCCCCCTGCCACTCGTATACAATATGCTTGGTTACTTGGTATTGTGGCATCCCCCTCCTGTCTAGACGCAGAGACCCCCAACTCCAATAAAGGATCAGCTCTTCCACTGCTTAGTGTACTTTAAGTGCAACAGGAGACTTCAGGAGTAGCACATCTGCAGCAGGGTGGTACAGCTGTGGATGTGAAGGAGGGTAGATCAGCACCAGTGGTAGCCTGCAACGCAGCTGTGCCATGGGAATTCCTAACAAATATACTGGCAGTCTGTAATGTAAGGTGTTTCATAAGTAAAAAGTATTATTTAACGACTTTGTAGAGGTTATTTCCAGAAGAATTTAGAGTTTGGCAGACATGGTGTGCCCTCAAAACATGGAGGATATTCAGTCCATCATTTTACATAAGCCTTTAGGCTATAATGCACTTGTAATATGGTGTACGGTACGTGCACCATTTTTGTGTCTGAGAATCTGCCAAAGCTAAATAAAGCTCAGAATGCGTGAATGTATCAGTCACCACTGCTGGTGGAACATTCCTTTCAATATGAAGAGACTAACCAAATTGAGCGTTTCATTGAATACATTTTTCAAAGCTGTATTTATTTACAAGTGGATGTTTTGACATGTTGAGAACAATTTGAGTATCATAGGCCTATGAAATCAGATTTAACCCAAAGGATCTGATCAGAGTTGCCAGGGGACCACATAAATATTAAGAAGAGCAGGACTAAATTAGGATCCCTGAGGAACTTTGCAGCTCAAAGAAAAAGGTTCAGTCCAAAAAGGTTCCAAAAAAACATACTGGACTCTTTCCATAAGAAATGAGTATCTCTATTTTAACACCTTCCCTGCAATGTCTAATTCTTTCACTCCAGTTATAAGGACTTCATCTGATCCAGAATTAGAAGCAGCTGAAAGATTGAATAGGATCAAGGCCGCAGTACTATCTTGATCCAAAATTAGTTTTAGGTTATTAAATATGGTCAGAAGGGCTGACTCCATATTATGTCCCTGTCTAAAACCAGACTATTTTGTACTTAAAATATTGTGAACTTCAATATACTGTGATATTTGCTTATTGGTAGCTTTCCCTATTTTTTAAGGAAATGGTGCAAATAGATTGTTCTATTGTTAGCTAATATTACAGGATCAGCTGAAAGTTTTTAAGCAGCAGATTAGTTTTCACCCATTTCCATACAGAGGGAATGGTTGCTTATAAAATGGATTGATTACAGAGAGTTGTGATCACCAGATTGACTTAGTTTTTGGCTAATGATAAATGCATCAGAGAACATGGTTCTACCAGAGCCAGATTTAATCTTGTTGAAAATGTCCTGAATACTTTCTGTTGAATATTTCCAGTGTCTGTGATGTGGATATCCTCTCAACGTTTCTTGAAGAGAAATCTCTTTCATTAGTATTAATGTAATCAAAATAGGAGACAGTGTTACCTTTCAAGAAGGTATCCTAGATATTGTAATTTTTTTATCTTAAAGGACAAGCCTAGGTTATCACAAAGTAATTGTGTGTGTGGAAACTTGTCAGACCTCAGGTTTAATTTATTGATTGACTTTGGAAATAAATGTTATAATGGATTATATTAGCAAGGCTTAGATATAAGAAATGTAAACAGATTTAGTATCATTAGCTAATTTCTTAATTTAAGCTAAAACATCTTTGCAATTTTCAAATCTGAGTTGTACGATTTTCAACAGGCATGCACAAGTTTCTCACATTCAGAACTGGCTTCTTAAAAAGAAAATCAAAATCATGGTGCTGAGAAGGACTGTCTCTTAGAAATCTTACAAGGGAGAGCAACCTCATCTAGGGCTGCCGTAATCCAGGCATTAGTCTCAACCGCTGTCTTCAATATTATGGTGGCATGGGGAGGGTTCTTTTTAAGAGCTGTCTTGGAATTTATTTCATTTATCTTGGACCAAGAACCAGCATTACTAGATGTCTTAGGGTAATTATTGGGGGTGTAGGTTTTCAGTCAGTGAAACTTTTAAAGTAGCTGTTGCATGATCTGACCATTCAAGAAGCACAGGTAATTTAGTTCCTACAGGTTGGTAAAATAGGATCAAGCCTATGTCATGCTTTATGAGTGTCAGAACCATTTCTGTAAGTTCCAGAATCTGGAACATAACTGGATGATGATTGGATTCTGATTTGTTTGGATCTTCCAGAACAGAATTAAAATCTCTATGAAACAAGGACTTGGAGTTAAGGAGAACTCTTGCAAGCTCCTCATGAACCAAACCGTCCAGATATTCAAATATTTTTGCACCTTAATTTTTCAACAACTAATGCACAGATTCACAGCAAATCACGAACAACACTATCTGTGAACCAAGATCTAACTTCCTGCCAAATTTGGTGTAATTCTGTTCAGCAGTTTTTGCTGTAGCACTTCTTAAAGAAGTCTATGGAAATTGCATGGGGAAATTTGCTTTTGGGACCCCCTTTTTACTCGCCGCATACATTCCCCGCCATACATAAACATATATCCACACAAAACAAGACAATAATGCTGGTGTATTATGGGAGATGTAGGATTTGATTATGAGACACTTGACAATCGAATTAAAAGCACCTAATGTTGATTACTTTAAAACCTTTTTCCTGAGACTAAGGCACGTTTGCCGAAACGTGTTAGGATTGCAAATGCATGCCATTTTTTATTATGAATAGATGCCTGGAGGTATTCTGAATTTAGGCTTCGATATTCTTCTTTTGTGTGGATTTATATTGGTGGGATGCTACGTTCTTGCCATTCAAAGTTGCCTTGCAGGGTTGGGCGCTCCATGCGACAGAGTTGTTTTGTGTCTGAACACACACACATATATTATATATATATATATATATATATATATATATATATATATATATATATATATATATATATATATATATATCAGTCCAAAATAAACAATAAGATACACACACTCAGGACGTCAGGAAATAAAGCAGAAAGCTTTAAACACACAACACATTTCGGCTGTCTCCGCAGCCTTGATCACGTGAGTTTCACCTCCAATCATCAGCGGGTAAATAAAATATATTCAGTTACACAGAAACAGGACCAAAGAAGGGAAAAGTAGAGAACAAAACAAAATAGAATCATTTCTCACAACATATGTTAATATTTACAGAAGGCAAAATATCATCAACACTAAATAATTCATTAGTATAAAAATATTAAAGACTATTTTCAGAAGACATTTTAAAAGAATTATTTTCAAAATATTTCTAAAATATTTTCAAAATATCTTCAAAATACATTTCTAAAAAGCCTGGATCAAGGGAAAATATAAAATTGTAGTATCTGCAATATATCCATAACATGCAATGCTTACATATAAATTTCGATAAATTATCGTTTTCTTAAAGCCAATAAATACATACAAGGAGAAATCATATTACCTCCCACCCAGATTATCTTATCTATCTATGAATTACCATAAAATCCTATACCTCCTCTGAAGATTATAAAATCTTAGAAAGTTACTTATCCGATATCACGTTTGACTATAACATAATTATTCAACGTGCACTAAACAAAGAAAAAACAAATGTGCAGAAAATCCTCATCTGTGTATCAAACACCCAATACATCACATGTGGCTATAAATAGGTGAGAAGAAGTAGAGATAAAAGAAATCCATCTATTATCCATCTGGCCCCCTTCTTCCTGTAAAAATATAAATACATAAAATAAACTTATTACAATCCTAATCAAATACAGTAAATGAATAACCATCCAATACCTAGAACCTCTACAATACATAACATATCAACTTCAATAATTAGCTCCACATTTAAAACCACCTTAAAGGGTAAAATATAATTACATCAATCAGCAATCCATTAAGATTCATACAAGTGAGTATTTAATTCCTCACCGGTGTTCAATCCATTGGGCATCTTAGTTTCCAGATTCAGAATGTATCTAGATTCTTTTTTACGTACAATGAGTTCTCTATTTCCACCTCTATGATAAGATGGCACATTTTCAATGCCAGAATATGACAGCAAAGGGTTATCAGAATTGTGTTTTTCCTCAAAATGTTTAGCTACAGGATAATGCGCGTCTTTTGATGTAATAGCTCACATGTGTTCAAGAATACCTTTTTTTACACTCTGTTTAATACTTCCCACATACCACCTATGGCAAGGGCACTCTAGTACATAGTTAGTGAACGGGGTACTACATGTCAAAAATTATTCAATCTGTCTAATAGCTCCTGGTTAACACGTAGGATATTCTTTCCGCATGACATTATTACGGCAAGCTTTACAATGTTCACAATGGAAAAATCCCTATAGATTATGTTCTGTAATTTGAGGAATAGTAGTGATATCATTAGATCTCAAAATATCACAAAAACTCCATCCTCTTCTATAGATAACCTGTGGTCTTTTCTGAATTATATTACCAATAATAGGGTCACTCCTCAAAATATTCCAATTTCTTTAAACAATTTTCTTAATCTGTCCAGTATCTTCATTATAGGTCATAATCAACTGATCTCATCAGTATTATCTTCCTTTATTTTAGTTTTATAATCAAATAAAGTCTGTATTCTTTTTACTCCTTTGACTTTTTCAGTGGCCTTCCTAATCACCCTATTGGGATAACCCCTTTGCTTGAACCTCAAAATCATATCTTTTTGCTCTCTCTTAAATGCCTCATCAGTGTTACTGATTCTTTTAGCCTTCAGCAGTTCTCCATGCGGGATACTCCATTTCAAATTATCCGGGTGCCCACTGGAAGCATGCAGTAAAATATTGCCTGCTGTGATCTTACAAAAACGTTCTGTATTTATCATCTTATCATTGATCTTAACTCTAGTGTCTAAAAATTCAATTGATGAATGGCTCATCTTGTATATTAAACTAATATTCAAATCATTGATATTGAGTTTATTTGAGCTAGTGCAACTATCTCAGAAAATACTTGCTTGATTTGTCAAACTTTGAATTGTTATTTATATCTCTGGAAGAGTTAGAGTCTAGCTTGATCTTTTGAGTGAATTCAAGTTTTCTTGCATTCAAGGTTCAACTATGCTTAATTAGCTAGAGTGTTCTTGTCCTAGTACTAATTCGTCCTGAAAGTCTGTGTTCAAAACTGTTTACAGATATCTCATTGGAACACGGGAAACTCTAACCTAAAGAACCACTAACAAGATTTCACAATCGTTTATTGTAATCCATTCCTGTACCCAGTTCTGGAGGTTAAAACCCAAACGTAATTCTTTTTTGGGAATACATGGATCGAAAACTTTCAATAACAACATGATATAGGGCATTTATCTAGTCTCGCTATAGTGCACAGGAGTGATAGATGGTCACTCACATTTTGCTTTAACTCTGAGAAACCTCAAAACATACTATACCAAGGCCCCTGAATGAGTACCTAAACTTGTAGACTGTTAGTACCATTAAGTGCAAAGTATGTGCGATGAGCTGGGTTTTGCAAGAAAATCTGCCATTAAACTGACAAAATTGTGTAGCGTATATGTTCTCACATGTGGCTATATCGCTTTTGTTTTAAGAATGTATAACAAATTTCACAGTTGGTAGATCCCAGAGGAAGTCACATACTGAGAAGCAGGAGTCATGTCTCTCTTGAAAAGTGAAATTAACGTTCAAATCACCCTGTATAAGTTTTGGGATTTTCAGAAACATGTGAATCAAGTTAGAAATGGTGTATATGAACTTGGATGTTTCAGATAGTTATAGTGAGAGAAAGGTAGGCATTCCACAGGAGACAGGTTTAACGCTTCTTCATGCACTGTAACTCACTTTTGAATGTTATCATTTGTGCAGTGAATGGTCGGGGGGAACAAAAGCCATCAACCCACCTTTAACCCTACGCTGGATTGAATTTAATGCCTTATTTTCTAATATCTCAAAAACATTGATGTCTAAATTTGAAAATGCCAGGCTTCCCTCAGGCAGATGATACGCTAGCTAAAATTAGCAAAAATTCCCCATTCATTATTCTTGTGGTACTAGCGGCATTTTAGCATTGGAGCGTCGTTGATGTACTTACTGACCTCATCTTGGGTTAGCATGTGGCAAGCCTCCACCTTTGTTGCCATAAACCCTTGTTTGTCTACTTGCAGTTATGATTCAATACACCCCAATCCAAAACCAGGAATCAGCGAATACAGCTGTTATCTCATAATCAGATCCTGCAAAAAGTATCCTCTGAAAGAGTGTGAACCTGTAATTCCTGCATATCTTTCAATAAAATGTTAATTCCACTACAATTAAATGTAATGCCCCAAATATGTTGTTTAAGGAACCTATTTGTAGCTAATAATCAGAAGTTAGCTTCCTTTCACTATTTACTCATGCATAACTCATTATATGAGGATAGACAACTAACTGAGGTATAAGGATTCTAATACCATATTTCAGGAAGCTGTTCTTTGTATTTAAGAGAGACAGAACTAATATAGGTATTCAAAGGATACCTATATGCTTCAGGTTGATGTGCCATTAAAATTGGTACAATCTTATTAGAGCACACGTCCTAGTTTGTTGTTGCTGGTTGTCCCTCTATTTAGGCAAGGATCTTCAAGATACTTCCTCCTATAAGGTAGTCACATCAAACACCAGAAATGTATATATTTATAAATTCTAGTACATTGAATAATTCCTAATTTACCTCCATTTTACTATGAATGGTTGATTGAAAGTTGGCATTTTAACTAATATACTGGCTTTATTAAGTGTTCATTCTCTGACCCGGATCTATGCCTTCTCTGCCTGGTATAGTTTCAGCATTTGTTAACTGCAATCACACACTGCTTTTTAACACCAAATAAAACATTCACACTTGTTTTGGGAGATGGGTTGACACAGATTACCTTCACGGGTGACAAGCAATGCTCTACAAATCCACCTTACATTACATTACATTGTGGATTAGCCTGCTGTTGGACACTATGTACAACATAGGTTTGCATGCCATTAGTTTTTATATTGTGCACTAGCTTAGGTGAATTTCTAGAGCCTCCCAATCCACCAGAACCTTAGTCTGAGTGGGTTTTTTCATGACATAAATGGACAGTTGAGGGATTTAAAGAAATTGTCTGTGCCCTGGATAATTCAATTCCAACCTAGAGATGGGCAAGACATGTGTCCCTCTAAAAGGTGACTGTCCATCCCTATATTCATGTCAGGGCATAACGGAAAGGGACCTCAACCAACCAAACTTGTAACTCAGACTAAGCTTATATATGTTTTGTCTTTATTTTGTTATATTGGGATCCATAGGTAATAACAGTATTGATTATTTTATTTGAAACATTCCGTTATTGATATTTCAGTGTCAAAGTACAAAGTCACAGAAAAAGTCAGACAGCAATATGCTTGTGTCCGGTTACCATCCCTACAAAATGCTCCAGGATTCAGCACCATAGACTGTGATAAGCAATCCACAAAGGAGGCAACACAGCTATTTATTCACAATATAAATGTAAAATGGAAGCATGGAGATAGAAAGTGGCCAAACGTCTGAACATGGCATCTCTCTATGAAGTATGAACATGTCAGAAGTCAAGAGGTGGGAGCGTTGATTGAGGAGAGGGAGAAATGCAACCTTCAGTTTGTGAGTGGCAAGACAGATCCTCTAGGCCTCCCAATAGGGGGCCATAAGTCTCTGGAGTCTTTGCTAATCCCAATCTAGGATCTTGGTGTTCACCTAATAATTGTCTAGAAATGGTGAGGGAATGGTGATGATCTTGTCTGTTGGGTGTGATGCATCTCACCTCACCTCCATGTGTAACTATGTAGAACAATTTCGTACTTTTCAAGTAACCATTTTGTCTTGATTGATTCTACTTTTATCTCTCTTAAAATAGAGGTTCAATCAGTTGAGATTTACAGTATAGAAATGGGTTTACACTGAGAAATTGTTCTGTGGTTAGGTATCGTTAGATTGATTTCTTTCTCATAAACTCTTAAAGATGAATTAACTATTTCCTGTCCATGTCCCATATTACTATGGCCTTTTACAAGTACCTTAGTCGAAACCCTAGTGACATCAGCCAAGGTAGCACTATATTACAAGAAACAATTAACTAATACATTTACAGTACCCTCTCCTTTGTAATGCTTCTCACATGCTATTCAGCTGGGTTCCTCATTTAATCTATCACTGCTGACTTGGGGTACAAGCTCTAAGGCTAAAGATTTAGCTACCACCAGCTCTTTCTGAATTGGTTTAATGCATGTAGCAAACATCTTCCATTCTCTTTTGAGGAATAAAGTATAATGTATATGTATATGCCTGATGATTGGTGTATGAACACAGCCATAAACCAAAGAAGCACTGAACCTAAGGTTTTGTCATAGCATTATGAGGTGAAGAGCATGAGGTTCAGGAGAGGTTAACTTGGAGGACAGGGATGCAGACTATGGAGAAAGAAAGAAGAGAAGTACAGTTGGGTCTGGAGATATTCCAAAAAAGACGAATGCAGGTGAAGGGTCTTAAGCTCCTTGATGCAGTTATGAAGGGAAATTGGCTGCTGTATTTTGGACAGAATGAAACACCATGTCCTCAGTGCGTAGCATTCTAGCCTTGTAATGCTGATGTTGTGGTTCCTTCTCATCCCTCTGAATGTTTTAATTATAGATGCCACATATAGAGACGTGGCAATACTGACTGATTTGCGCAAGATGCTGCAGACCTAGAAGATGATGCAGGTGGCCAGTTGCACGCAGTGCACGTTTAATGGCTCTTATGAGGGCTGGGGTTATTCAGCTGATGGCCCTTAGGGCCTGATTTTATTTAGTGCCACATTTGCGTCATTTTTTGATGCAAAAGTGGCGCAAACTTACAAAATCTAATTGAATGCTGTAAGTTTGAGCCGCTTTTGCGTCAAAAAATGACGCAAATGCGGCCTAAAAAAGTATAAATCAGGCCCTTAGTCTTTTACTGGGACAAGCTGCTCCACTGGGGCACCTTTCAAGGTTTCAGATTGCTCTGTGTAATGCCAGCAAGTAGGGTGTTGCCTCCATTTAGGTGAGATAGGGCCAAAGTTTAGGCATCAGTTTTGGTGTTATCTTCTGGGGGAAAGTTAAGCTGCTGATATCATGTCATAGTTTGGGTTGCAATGTTGACTCTTAAACTGAGGCACCCAGTAATTTGGCAATGCCCACAATATATGGTGTGACTTGATGGTAATCTTTTTGAACCTTCTCCGGGCAAGGAGTTAGCTGCTGGCATTGAAAGCAGGCAAAAACTCAGTTTTTTTTAGTTTAAGGTTAAAGCACATCTTGGATATCAAGAGTAGATTTACTAAACAAATTGTGCATTGCAGGCAGCAACTTATGTTGCACTAGTGGAGAGAGCAACGCAGAGCCATGCCTACTAGGATATGGCACTGCTGCTCTTTTCTGAAGTGCTGGTGCACAAACAAGCTGCCTAGTGCAAAATACACAACTTTGCACTATAGTGCAAAGGTGTTTGTGTGATGTCTAGTATAGGTTTTGTACTATGGGGTAACCTTCTTAAATAAAATGCTATGGCTCAACAAACTTTCAGTCTTTTCATACATTTTGTGTGTGCTGTGCAGTGCAGCACACATGCAATGTGTAATGTAAGAAGAAATTATAAGACTTCACCTACCAAGCTACTGCCTAAAGGAGGCATTATTTTTTGCCACAAAATCCTACCTATTAAATTTAGTAGATAGGGCTTTGTATTGAAACCCTTAGGCATTAGCGTGACCAAGTTCCACTCAGGGGACATCCCCTTGAAGCAAAGTAGCACATAACAGTGCAAAGTGCTGTTCCCATTACTTTAAGGCTATTTTCCAGCGCAAACAAATGTTTTGTGCTGCATATTAAATACTTTATCAACACTGCACTGCTTTGTGTCACGCTGTGTGGCTTTGCAGTGGCACAAACTGTTGATAAATCTTCCCCCTAGAATTGAATTGTGCTGAAGGAGAACGTGTTGAGTTATATTTGGTTAGGCACTACCTTCAGATTTCATCTGTGTATTAGTGACGATTGATTTAATTTTCGATCGGAATCCTCACAGTTCCATAAATAAGTTGATCATTTGTAAGAGCCTTAGGATATCACACAGGCTATTGGCATTAGTTTCGATCTGGAGGTGTTTATTTGCACCAGCTGGGCTCTGTCATTTAGGGATGATCCCAACCACTGTGGGACTGTTCCTTCAAAATCCATTGGGCGGACAAAGATATCTAACTCGATTGGTTGGTTATTATGTTAAAGGCTCCAAAGAATGCATGGAGGCAGAGTTGCTATTGTGTGAACACTGAGTGCCATCAATCACTTGGATGGCAGTCCTCTCTTTGTGGCAACAAAGTCTTATTCTGGTTTGATAGTTCAACAGATGGGCACTGGAGTTGAGCTCGTTATGTAAATGATTGGCATCTACCTTATTTGACTTGGAACTATTTTCCTTCAGGCAACATGAAACACATTTGCATACTATCACTGAAAATGTTTGGTTCTCTGGATGAAAGAAGATAATGGGTGAAAAACTGCTAAAAGAATGGCCACCTGCGTTGAAACTGGTTTGCCAATAAATACCTCTTACCACAGTACAGCTTCCTTCCAATATAAAAAGAAACAGGTACAGGGAGTGGTAACATCAGGGGAATAGGTACCAAGTGGCTATGCGAAATTGGTATCATGGCTATCAGATTATCAAAGAAGGTCGAGGACATAGAAATGGAACATATTCACATGAAGTAAGGAGAGTACTATGGGGGTGATTCTAACTTCGGCGGGCGGCGGAGGCCGCCCGCCAAAGTTCCCCCACCAAAATACCGCTCCGTGGTCGAAAGACCGCTGAGGGTATTTTGGGATTTGCCCTGGGCTGGCGGGCGGCCGCCAAAAGGCCGCCCGCCAGCCCAGGGCAAATCAACCTTCCCACGAGGACGCCGGCTCAGAATTGAGCCGGCGTAGTGGGAAGGTGCGACGGGTGCAGTGGCACCCGTCGCGTATTTCAGTGTCTGCATAGCAGACACTGAAATACTTTGTGGGGCCCTCTTATGGGGGCCCCTGCAGTGCCCATGCCATTGGCATGGGCACTGCAGGGGCCCCCAGGGGCCCCGCGGCACCCCCTACCGCCATCCTGTTCCTGGCGGGAGACCCGCCAGGAACAGGATGGCGGTAGGGGGTGTCAGAATCCCCATGGCGGCGGAGCGCGCTCCGCCGCCATGGAGGATTCTGCAGGGCAGCGGGAGACCGCCGGTTTCCCGCATCTGACCGCGGCCGAACCGCCGCGGTCAGAATGCCCTGCGGGGCACCGCCGGTCTGTCGGCGGTGCTCCCGCCGACCCTGGCCCCGGCGGTCTCTGACCGCCGGGGTCAGAATGACCCCCTATGTGTATAGAGGCTGTCATATATATTCAGAGATAGAGAGATATATGAATGATAACTAAGATCTGTCTCTGATAACCATTGTAACTATATATATTTGGGTTTGGGTTTGGGTTGTTGACATTTCTTGGCTGTTAGTAGTTTTTTGAGGGGACTATATATCCCATAATGCACTAGGGTGTAGTAGGGAAACAATAGTATAAATGGAGACTTATGGGAAGGTGTTTTTTGTAAACTGTGAACAAGACCGAGAGGTTGAAACGCATTGGTGGTGTCGTTCTGTAATTCTTTGGATATAAGCAATTAAACTCCTGGAGTGCAACGAATCAATTGTTTGACAATTGTTTGCTTTGGAGATGGTGGAGGAATGGTCCTTTCCTTACGTTTGCACCCGTGAAATTTGCACACCACATGGTGGACCTTTGGATGGTGTATCTATATATATATATCTATATGGATAGATATATATGTGTATATATGTATATATCCACTATATATAGTGACATATATGTATATGTGTGTGTGTGTGTGTGTGTGTGTTTGTGTGTCTTCAAGGTGCATAGATGTGGAGTTAAAAATAGTCAATCTGTATTTTCTCAACATACACTTACTTTTCGATATTTGGTTTGATATTCTGGGTTCGATATTAGTGTATCATGATATTCCTAGCCTCAATATTACATTCCACAATCGAACACACAGACTGGGACAGTGCCTGAGTACTGAAAGAAATGTGCTGTTCTCAGTGCAGGTATGGACTCTGACAGTTTTTGCCTGTGTTGGGGAGAGCATATCTTTGAAAGTCATAATTGATGTTTGAAACAGCGGCCCTGTCTTTCACTGGAGGTTGACTATGCCTCATTTGAGGAAGCAAAGTTTCCTCCAAGTGCAGGGCACACAGTAGTGCTCTTAGAAATTCAGCAAATCATCTGTCACAAGCATGCCAGATCTAGAGCCTTGTAGGAAGTTGTAAAAGTTGTGGATCAATGACAAATGTATTTCTATGGAGAAGCAATTACGCAAGTGTGCTCCTCCCAACATTCCGTTGTGCCCTATTGTAAATTTATAGGTTTTATTCTTGTCCTTCTCTAGGAATGTAATGGTTAAAAAACTGCTTTAAGTGGTTGTTATCTGAAGGGATTTTTTGTCAATTAAGTTATACAGAAGAAGGGAGGAGAATTGGTATGGTAGAATAGTTGCTTACCTTCTTTCAGGAGATCTCGGTTTTGTTCCTGTTCTTCGTAAACAATTGTGTAACGCCAGCTAATGACTTTATCTTCTAATGCCTCAGATTGTAAATATATCTAGTGTAGATATCTGAAATGCGAAAATAGCTATGCTTTATTGTACTGCTTCCCTTCCCTCCAATTCTCATCTCATCCTAATGCCCTTAATCTGGGTTCAAGTGAACAACCTAATAAAACACACAGACACACAAGCTCTCTCTCTGTCTCACTGCCTTTCCCTATGCTTGAAACTGGGTTCATAAATTGGAGAGGGGGAGACCACTGTCCTGATCTAAACAGTGCTTCAGATCTCACAAGTTACAAACGATTCAATACCTAAAAATAAAAGTTGTTTTGTAAGCAGTCCTTGGCTTCCCCTTTGTAGTTTGCTTCAAGGGAACACGCTTCTCTCAAAGAAGGTTCAGTGATGTACAAACAGCCGAAATAACATTAAAAGTAAAATAATGGAGATGAAAGAACTAGGTGTGGGATGCTATCCTGGGGAGTTTGTCAGTATTCGTTTATAGTGGTGGATGGAACTGTGCACTGATGATATACCAGTGACGATAGCAAATTGCAAACAGATGTTGTTTACAAAATCTTGACACTGTGTTGTAACCAATCTAAAATTAGAGGTCATGTGAGCGCCATGTTCTGTTGTATACTTTGAAATGAAAACCCAAAATAAAAATTCGAAAAAGTTAAGAAAATCGTCGTTGTCAACAAGGCCGTTACGTGCTGCGGGAATGTGTTGTTTCCCCCCACTCAAATTAGGGAGGTAGCGGACATCTGGCCTCATATTGCTACTTCCAAGGTTGAATTAGAGGGAGATTCCGACCAGGGAACCACAACTTGACGCTGACTGCCTCGTTGCAGATGCTGAACCAAGATCACAGGCCTTTGCTCAGGTATGAGTGTATCCGTCTCCCTAGTGATACAGAAAGGCAAGCTGAAAGCTTAACATGCTGTGCTCTAAATAGAACAAGCAGAGGGAGAGTAGAAACGGTTAGGAATTATGATAGCTTTATTTCTATGTTTTACTCTCCTGGTTACTATATCCATCCTACTATGTTGTATTGTTCTGGTTATTGCGGCTCACGCCTTAATATCTAAAATACAGTTGTTTTATTAAAACATTATATAAAACTTATACTGTCTTTGTCATTTGTATATGAGACCATATTGTGAATGAGAGAGTTGGTTTGGATCTGAGTGACCACGACTTCCCTGAGAAGTTCCAAAGATGTCATGCGCTCGGCTGCCCAATCATTTCTTCCCCGTGGGAGAAATGAGGCACTGCTAGTTAGCCGGAGCAACAACCGGATTTATGGTGACAGAGTTCCTTACACGTGGGTCAGACTCAGTCCCCTCACGGATACGTGAGGCAGTTTATGAGATTCCCTTCCTGGAGGAAGATGGTATTGTCTCTTTCATAGGCCCTGCACGGGGTGCCGCCCTGAATGGTTTTGGGGCTTTGGATCACACCTGCTCCATGGTACTTTGTGGCGTGGATCTTCCGATATTGACATATATCGAAGTGGAGGAACTCCTGCGTTCTATTGCTTCTAGCCGAAGGTATCAAACCGAATATGGAAGAGAAGGTATGAGCAAAACCAATACCACCGGAATGTGCTTCAAACACGAAGTAAATTGCAAAGTAGAGATAGGCAAATTAATAACCCCATGGATCAACCATTCAGCTGACGGAATCTCAGCTACCGTGAAAGGCAGTTTCTCTAATTTTTCAATATTTAACATAACATATGTCGCTTCCTTTTTAGCCATCAGTTGTTGTTGACGAGTCAAATTAAAAGAGATAAAGATCTCTCTGGCACGAACGTGCTGCCATGGAACGCGACCCGCCTTCAAGGTCTGAAGAGTCCAACCCAGCTGCATGATGGACCGCGTCTGACTCTGCCCATGATATAAAGAAGACATGTCCGATTTAATAATGTCAATGGCAGAGGAAACAATGCTGTCAATCGTGTAAACACGTTCAGAAAGGGTATGCATGCCATTATCAACAACAGACAAGGTCTGCATCAGATTTTCTTGATCAATCTGCCTCAACCGGGCCGCAGCCTCTTGTTGTGAAAGCTTCCAAATCTCATTATAAACCTCGTATAAGAACCTTTTCTTCCGTGGTACTCTGGGACCTGACAAAAAATCTTGTAAATCAGTATTATTAGACAGTAACATGAGATGTGACTTAACTGCATCCAGCGTGGAGGACTTCAACCATTGCTGACAAAGCTTCCCCACACTGTATGTAGTTATAACATCAGCATGTTCTGGTGAAACGTAACGAGGGTCTGCCCTACTAGTCCTGAACCCCCCTGAAGAGGTGACAAAACGTTGATGACACATATTAGTGTCTACAGGCCATAATAACCACCCGCCTGGATGTAACGATGAAGTGTTAAGTGCACCATTCTGGACCCAGTGTGTAAAGTCACTGAAAGTAGCATTCACATAGTGCTGCCAATTTGTTAATTTAGAAGGGACAGGTATACTAGGCAAAGTTAACTCCTTAATCGTTGCTAAGCCCAAACAGCTAGTCTGTTGTACTGTGTCATTGAGGAAAATCATCTGTACAGGGATAATACATGCTCTAAATAACGTGTCCCTGCCTCGCATTTGCCAATTTTTCGTACCCCAAACACTTTTCAAGTCAACAGTTTTGAACCAGTATTCATATCCCTCGACCGACAGTTTAAATACAAACAAATTAGAATACAGTAATTTAGCATCGGTCAATAACATTTGCTTATTAGAATACGGTGTAACTTTAAAATAGTAGGACCTAGCATTACGTGGATCATGCCCCGTAAAATATGCAAATTTGTCATAATACGTTTTTGAACTCCCTTGTGGAGGAGTCGAGCAATGTTCCCATTGCACATAATTAAACATGGACTTAGGGCTACTAGCTTTATGAATAAAGTGGTGTCCATAATAGTTGTAACAAAACATGTCACCATGATTATCTCTAAACTGGTAAGCATCTTCATCGTCATAGACAGTATAATATTGCAAATCCGTTAGCATAGAATCTACTGTCTTCACATCCCAATCATCAGAAACAATGCCAGGTATAACAATATCATTCATTGATAATTTGAGGACATACGGTATTTGAATCAATTCAGTGGGACCATATATATCAAACATTACTTTATCCCACACAATTCCATCCGGAACTGGTATAGCAGAAATGTTCACTGTGGACAAGTCTCTTCGAACCATATGAGACGAAAAATGTGGTTTCAACACAGTCTCCACGTGCTCAATGTCAGATCGATCAGGAAGAAAATGACCATGTATTATCAGAAAAAAAGTAACCACAAATCCCAACCATAATAATATAGTCATCACGGCCAAAAATAGCCAAAAATAGTTCCAAGGAAAAACAAAATATGTTCGTTTAAGCCATCCCAGCAGCCGTTTTGGACCGTGGACAGAAGACATCGAAGACGAAGAGCCGGACCCATCATTATCAGCGTCGTTGAAGCAGCCAGAAGCAGTTCTAGCAAAAGGTGCAACTCTGAACGAAGAAGCAGACGGAGGCTCCCGCCGTGGCACGCTATAAACCACATGTTCAGAAACATCAGTAGAACGTACAGCAATTTGATCACAAGATTCCATATTAATCGCCGTCGGTGGAACGATCGCAAGATCATCATCCACCCTCCCCAAGCTCGGAGAGGAAACAGTGTAGGTGAAAATCACCTGCATCGGGACCTCATCCCCAGTAGTGAGAGGGATTCCGGAACTACTGGGTGTCCCTCTTGGTCTGCTGTGCAGAATCGGCCACATGTTGTAACTTGACATTATCAATGGAAACAAAGCGATTTCCTTTGGCCCCTCGCAGCGGCGGTAAAATCACAGTTCTCGTGCCGCTCACCCCTAACACAGGGACACGTTCTCGATAAGAAGGACCAAATTCTTTTTTAACTGCGACCTTTTCACGCACCAGATCCCCAATCCTGGGTATCCAACCAGTAGGTGTCACTGGCTCATCCTTAATTCCAGAGGAGGCAGCACTCGCAGAAGAGTTATCTTCACGAAATTGTTGTAAATCCTGCAAAACAGTGACACGATCATTTATGTCAAAGGGCGTATCTGCCGCCTCCACACCAGGACCATCTAGATCAAGAACATACATTCGTGTTCCGAACAGGCACTCATATGAAGTACGACCCCCCAGTGACCTTCTAGGCAAGTTATTAAGTGCTCTCTGTACTCCATACAGGTGGGCTAGCCAACTACGACCCGTACCTATAACCCTGGCTGTTAAGCATTGCTTTAAATCACGATTTAAACGCTCCACGACAGAATTTCCCTCGGGATGAAATGGAGACGAGAATTGGAGTTGGACCCCCAACGAAGCCATGGTGTCCCTGAATGCCTTAGAGGCAAAAGCAGGGCCCTGGTCCGAATGAAAAGCCGCAACTGCAAATGTATCGACAAAGATACGCAAATCTTTAATAACAGTCCGAGCGTCAGCCGAGCGCTGTGGCCATACCCATACAAATCTGGAGCACGAATCTACCGCAACCAATATATATTTGTATGCACTATCTGGTGTCAGCGGACCACAATGATCCAAGTACACACACTGTAATGGTTTGTTTGAAATCAGAAGGGGCGTCTGCTGCGGGCGTCTAGCCGACGATGTCTTAATTTGTTGACAAATGTCACAACAAAGGACATACTGTTTCGTCTCTTTATAGAGACCAGGCCACCAGTAACGAGCCTGTAAAAGTGAAATTGTGGCAGCCACCCCTGCATGTGCAGAAGCCACCCCCTCATGTGCTGCAGAAATCAATCGAGGTCTCTCAATTTTATTGGGAATTTCACGTACACCAATGCCTGGAATTGTAACAGTAGCATGTAGCGCACCATTCAAGCAGTAACTATATTTCGAAGGAAATCCTTTAGGAAAAGGCGTGCCATCAGCCGTAGCCTTTATGGCAGCTGAAATTTCTGTGTCTGGTTTTGAACTCGAACGAGTCACTGCGGCTACTGTGGCGACAGCCACTGCCGATTTCGCGGCTTCATCAGCCAAAGTATTCCCAGCAACGTGTATTCCAACACGCTGGTGTCCAAGTGTATGCACAACATGGACATTAGGAAGCGTTTCCTTTAGATCCGCAACCTTACCCCACAACATTTTATGCTTCATGGTGTTGCCTTTAGAATCTCTGAACCCATTCATCTTCCAATAGTGTAAATATTCGTTGAAAGACTGCACACAGTAGTAGGAGTCACAGACCAGCAAGGTTAAAAGTGCCGGATCCGCGTGCTCCAATGCTAACAATAGAGCTTTGAGCTCAGCCAGCTGTGCCGTGCAATCTCCCAAGGTTTTAGTATAAGTATGTCGGGGGCAGAACACTTCCCCCTCCATAGTGCCGCTCACCACCGCACATGCAGCAGAATATTGTTGTTTAGTCCCAACCGCCGGTTGCGCAGAGCCATCAGTATACATGACCACTTCATATTGGTCAATAGGCAATGTACCAGCAGGAACAGGGTATTCTATTTCGTATTGAAGAAATTCTTGAGTCTGCAGTTTAGGGTCAAATACATAATCTACATCAGTGGCTGTCAAGACGTAGCCCATTGTATCCATCGCGGGTGTAGAGCCTTCGAATTAGGAACACTCGCTTTAGTAACAGCCTCTAAGGACCTCATCTTCTATGCTGTAATCCTAAGCAAGTCCTTATCCAGTATTAAATTATTTGTGGTAACGGCCCTGGGAATCTTTATGTATTGGTTTTCAGGTTTTAATCATCGAACAGTCCCCCGGATAATTTTAAATCTTCCCCGTATCTACCTTTCCACCACCTTTGCAATGGTTGCCACATCGCCACCCTTTTCTGGGCGAGAGTACTGAAATCAAGCTTACAGAACTGTTGGACCGACTGTTCTTCTTTCTGTCAGGGTTTGGGGTAGAAGTGATACCTATTTGGAATAAATTTCCCTTCTTGCAATCAGAAGTAAAGTGAAAATAAGTGCTCTAAATTTCTTGTGCATGTTAGGGATAACACCCTCCTCCTTCATCACACCGAAAATCACCAGTATAGGGCTTACTTTTATTTCTTTACCCGATATCTCAGACAGAGCCTTACTCACTTCTTCCCAGAAGAGTTGGTTGACGGGACACTGCACAAACATATGCACATCATCAGCAACCTCACTCTCACACTTGAGACAGGACTTCACCACTCTGGTTCTCAGATTGGTCAGCTTTTACAGGGTCCACTAAATTCTGTGAAGAGTAAATAGATGATTCTTCCTGAGAAACGCAGGCCTCACTGAATTTTAAGAGCATAGATATGGTTACCAAAGATGAAAGCACTCCAGCGTTGGCAGATCCCTTCTCCACAGCTTCTCTGGCAGGGTAAAGACTTCATCAAATGTTTGCACCAACCTCCAGTACCACTTCACATCCACTTTCATCTTAGGGGCCCTGCACTGTAATAGTTCTTCCCCTTCAAAGTTCCCACTATCTTCCTGGCGCAGCCCGCGTACCCAGCTGGCTATTTGATAATATTTAAAATGGGACAGCCTGCCTCCTGTAATTCGAGATGTGTCCTGCCACGTTATCAACCTGGCACCTTTAATTATTTGACCCCAACTACTTATCTTGGCATCTTTCAATGGTCTGGATAATATATCCTTCATACATTCCAGGGTATTAGGCGAATTCTATACTATGGCATATTGACTATATTATGGTACCCCAAAACTCTCCCAACCTGTGCCCATAGCCTGCAGGCCACCAGCAGGATCTTCAGTCTGACTAGCTTGAAATATTTGGGGCTTCCAAACTTTTGCAGGAAGTGCCCACTCCTTGTGGTAAGTTCTTTATCATAGCCTGGAACATGTGTCCGCTTTATCATAGCCTGAAACATGTGTCCGCCTATAAATGATCTACTCCTCTTACCAGTACTCTGAGATTTTTAACTGCCACCTTCAAGTCTCTTCCTATGAAGTTTTTTCCAGACAATACTTAGTCCGTTTGAAGTCCAGATAAAACTAGACACTTCCCCCTGTAATTTCGTAAGTCACTCTGATCTAAATGTTAGTGTGATTGCATTAAAAATGAATTATTGACGTCTTTATTACATTTGTCCTCCTGAAAATTATAAGTGGCAGGCCCATCCATGCTCTCAGCAATCTTTTGGCTTATTTCATAACTTTACTGAAATAAACATCAGTCATCTTTTCTAAAACTTGTGTAACACTGACTTCTAAATATCAGATTGCTTTTTTTTACCAGATAACTACTACCTAACGGATTCCACATTATTATTTACATTTTCTGTGCATTCACCAAATAGCCCGAAATTTTCCCAAACTCTTCCATCATGTCTAAGATGTATGGGTATGAACCTGATAAATATGAGGTAAACACTAATAGATCGTCAGCGTACAATGTAACTTTTCTTTCCATCCATTATATTCGACTGGGGTGATCTCAGGACCCTCCCTTATCATCATGGCTACAGACTCAATGTACAAATTGAAGAGCATTTGGGACAATGGGCAACCTTGCGGAGTACGTCTTTTTATTTTAACTTGTCAGTTGCCCATCAACCACAACTCTTGCTGTTGGCTCCTTATAAATTGATTGTACTGCTCTCTTCAGAAAGGGACTGCTTATTCTGTCAAATGCCTTAGCAATGCCAAATGTAAAAATTGCTAGCAGGATCTCTTCTTTTGTTGCAATATCTATTGCACCCACTAAATCATGTGTGAGTTAGTACAACTGACGTCCTCTTATAAAGCCCTTCTGGTCTTCATCAACTAGAACCCCAAATACCCTGTCCAAACTCTTTGCCAAAATATGCATGTAGATTTTTTGTCACAGTTTAGCAAACAGATTGGCCTATAAGACTCACAAAGCTTAGGATCATTTTTAGGTTTTAATATTAAGCTAATTGTAGCCTCATCCTAATTTCTTTAGTAAAAATGTCTGCTAATAATTTGCTTAATAATCGGGCTTAGCTCTACTTCCAATCATATATCATTCATTTGGAAGACCGTCAGGGCCCAAAGCTTTCCCCTCTTTAACTCCTTTACTTCCCCCTTACCTACTCCTGGATAATATCCAGATTTAACTCTGCTTTCAAATCAGGGCTCACCTTCTGTAATGGAAGTGGGAGTTTCGGAACCCATCCTTCCATTTCATCTTGTGTCACTCTAACATCATCCATATGAAGATCTTGAAGAAACTTGGTGAATGCCTGTTCCATCTCTTTGTCCGCCACACATCAATTCCCCATCTCACAATCTAGAATTCTCCTAATGGCACTCTTAGGATTGTCTGTCTTTTTTTTCCAGGCAAGTAACTTTCCACATCTGCCCCATGTTCCTGATGGGCTAACTTACTTTCTTCCCACTTTTTCCACAGACACTCTTCCATATATTTCACCAACTCTCCCTTAGCAGTCCTGATTTCATCCAATAGTCTTGTCGCGTCCTGCATTCCTTTCCGAAGCATCTCTTTCCTCTCTGTCTAAGCTAATTCAACAGCTTTTTCTAACTCTCTAAGTTTGCCCTTATGTATTTTGTGCATGTTTGCTGCTAAGCTTACAACCCTTCCCCTTAGAAATGCCTTAAAGGCATCCGAAGTTACATGCAGGGGGAGTAGACCCTTCGTTTATTAAACAAAAACAAATTACTGTATCCTGTTTCAGCCAAGTAATCACCATTTGGTTTGTTAGTAGAGTCCTGTCTACATTCCATCTCTAAATCCCCTGATCCTTTGTCAGAAGTAAATCTAACTTAACAGCTTAATGATTAGATAAATGTTTGGGAAGATGATTCACTCCTTTCACACTATTAGTGAGACCTATATCTAAGAGGAAGAAATCTATTCTGCATAGATGACCATACTTTTTGCTATGAAATGTAAAGCTCTTGATGTTGCCAGCTCTTTACCTCCATGTCACACAGTCCCAAGTCATTCATCAACTGCCTGACCTGCACTCACATCTTTAGGGAATTCACTGTTTTTCTTGCAGTAGATTTATCGAGAGAGGGATCCAGTAATTCACTGAAGTCCCCCCCAACAACTATTGGCATTGCAAGGTCCAGCAACTGACATATAGTGCTTAAAGGGGGGCAGGGTCATCAATTCTAGGGTCATAGAAACTCATCATCACATACCACGTTCAGTATACCTTGATCTTTGCTATCAGCCATCACCTTCCCAAGTCTGATACACATTCAACCAGAATTGCATGTGCAGGGATCTTTTTAAGACAGTCACTCCCTTTGAACAGCACATTTGATCTGGGCAAATGAATTCCCTAATCCATCTAAGTCCTTTAAGGGCTTTCACACACTCTTTCTTTAATAGGTGTCTCTCTTGCAATAATACTATCCCAGAATCTGACTGCCTGAAATATTCCAGGATCTTCCTCCTTCGGCTTTTGACTCTAAGCCCATTCACGTTTCCAAGATAAAATAATTAAGGGGTGATCCCTATTATCGCCTGTTATTTGGTCAGTTTCCCACAATTGATTCCTTTACAGGCATTTAACACTCTTAAATTATTGCTCTTGCATAATTTTCTAGAGTCTCAAGTTTATCATGCAGTTCTTTCTCTCCCATTCTCAGAGATTTGATATCTTCATGATTAGCCTCCACGTCACCTTTTAATTCTTTCACTGACTGTTCCAGCATGCTCTGCCCTTTCCATTAATACACCCATTTTACCTTCGAACAAATCACAGGTCCCTTGTATATTCGTCTGATATTTCACTGATATTGCAAATTTAAGTCTCACTTATTCTGTTATCCTTATATGAAGCCCCTCTAAGCCTGACTGATTAGCAGAATTATGTATGCTCCCCTGCATAAACGGAGGGGGTAATTCTGATTGGGATAGCTCTTGCATTTTCTCACCATGACCAGGGCCTATCTCCGTCAATAACTGGAATCTGTTTTCTATGGGCACGGCTTCCATGGATTCTCCTATACAAACAGTCTCTGTCAGTCTCTCCCAACTTGTTGCCATGTCACTGTCCTTGATTGAGTTGGATATGTGAGGAAAGAAGGGGATTATCTGACTCCTTCAAAGTCTGTACCCTAAAGAATGATCTCAGAAAGAGGGAAATTTTAACACTCGGCCTGCAGTTATTATCTTTGATTTCTCGTTTTTCTCAACTGGGGGAAGTATTGAAGGCACCCCTTTATCTTGGGGGGGGGGTTCAAAACCTTATCTCTGTTCATTTGCTTCTTCCTTGGTAGGACATCGCCTTTGCCAGTGTCTTCCCTGCCACCTTTGAATGCCTCAGAGGATATCCAACACTCCGCTCCCCCAGAACACACTGACCTTTTTCCTTTAGCCTTAGCCATCTGTGGCAAGGAGCTGTTGCTATTAAATTATGCAATCTCCTGTGTCAAGCTCATCAGGTGTTCTGTGGTAGATACCCGTACAGAAAGACTCACTGCATTGTCAGGCAGCTGCCTACCTGTACTGGCGCTGCCTAGAATCCCCTGGAGGGAAATCCAAGCTGAGGCTTGTGGATCCTTCCGGAAACCGGATGCCACCTCTCTCTACAGCGTGACACTCCCTGAATCTGGAAATGCACTAAAATCCATGTGTGGATGTGTGGAAACACCCACAATCCACCCATTGAACACCTTCTTGGGGCAGAGTAATGTAAGGTAGCCACTTGCTCTGCCTTATTAAGCATCACAGAGCCACACAAGGTGGCCTTGGTGGCTTCATAGATCTTATCTTGGTTTCATGTAGCCCTTACATTACCTTGCGTGGTGCAAGGTTGTTGCAAAACTTTTTATATGCTGGTTAGTTCATGTGCTGTAAGTGTCCCTCTTTTCAAGAAAAATGTTGTTGTACTTTCAGCCCATTGATTTTAGTGAGAGACAAGTTTCTCAATCAATATTTTCTGTTATTTTTCTCCAAATGACTTATGTCAGCTTCCGAGACCGTGAGTATGCCCATCCTGACTACCATGTAAACACGCACTTGATCTTGGAATCTATTTAATCCATCAGCTTGCTCTATACCTACCACCATTTTGAGGGGCCTGTTGATTGAATGAATGTGCGTACCTGCAGTTGAGGGGGCTGGCATTTTGTCCTGCTTATGCTACCTTTTTGTTTCGACGTGTTACTATCTATGTCGGCTTTTAACCATGCCCACTTCACGCCCATCACTTTCACTCATTTGTGGGCTTGCCTTAAAAAAAATCTTTTGTTATCATTGGTAAATGCTTTACATTTGTCCCTCCTTGGGGCAGTTTTGTTACCACCTTGAGGACCGACCCTGTTTCATGGATAGTTGCAGGTTTGCTGATATATGACTGCAAGCATACTTCTTTGTCCTTTTGTGTGTCTCCTTCACGCTTATGGCAGCCGTGGCACTTTGAATCAGGTCGTTTATGTCAACTGTTTTACTTTAAATTTTTCCTTTTGTGTGCCTCCTTCGCGCTCACTCTCATGGCGGCTGTGGTGCTTTGAATCGGGCTCGCTTATGTCAACTGTTTTACTTTTCATCATGCCTATATGGTCACAGCTAGCACTAATGAGCATGTGTTATTGTAGCACCACTAACCACTTATATGCAGTTTAATAAAAAAACAAAAAACGAGGCTATAGTAAGCTAGAAGATTCACTGTTGAAAGGAGCATCTCAGGGTAGTGTGTGAAGACTGAATTAGTTTTCTAAGGATGGTTTCCGACTTAGTTATTAGTATACTATTACACCGATAATGGTATACTGTTAAACTGCAGTTCAATATGCAAAATATTTAATTTAGAGAAACAGCTGATATGTGCTCACTGTGTGTGTTATGGTTCACCATGGGTTTAGTAATAAAACAATATGTTTTATTGTTGACAAATGGAGCTTGTTGTAACAAAAGGTTCATAAACACGGAAGCAGCCAACGCGTTTCGCCCCGTACATAAGGGGCTTCTTCAGGGCAATGAGATATTCCTGATGATGTGAAAGTAAAATGGTAAAATATGGCCACACGAAGGCATATAGTAAGCCTGTATAATACGTAGAAAGAGCTTATTATCTTCTATCTTGCTCGCTCTCCAAAAAGTATCAAGGCTGGTAAGTCTGAACTAATTTAGGGGCCCGGCCGTGTGCCGCCCGTACCATTTGTATGTACGGGGCGAAACGCATTGGCTGCTTCCGTGTTCCATTTGTCAACAATAAAACACCTTGGGAAAGCAATCTGAAAGGAGCTTTGCATTATTTCTACGACATTGGACTTTTCTTGCTTATTGTGACCTTTGGATGTTTCTACAGTGGTGCACCCCCTAAATGTTCTTGTATTGTTGGGCTCCTTCTGCCCCATTGGTCCTTCTTTCCATCAGGGGCCAGGGTGGAGTTGCACACCATATCTACTAAATTACTGTTGTCTTACACTGGGTACTTCTAGGGATTGATGCGTGTTCTCTCTAGGCCTGCTGCATTCTGTTCTTCTAAACAATGGGGAATGATTGTGTCTATAAAGGATGAATCGCATAGTCATGCTTCTGTATGTGCTCACGTTCTGGGATGAACTCCCTTGAAAAACCAGCAGAAGTTGCACTCTTTCAGGGAGGGTATGCACAATGAAATGAAAAACCCTCTGCAGAAGAGGTTATAATAATTAGTCATGGTAGCTAATTATTAGCATGGAAATCAAAAGTATTTTAACATTTACTGTTTGTTGATTTTTTTTCTAAAACACCAACAGTTCAGCAAGTACTTACAATTAGGTTAGTCAAAAATACTCGCCGCTGTAATGCTCCTGCAAGCGGACATGAAGCTTATTACCTCACTATATACTAAAATAGAAGCATGCATTTATGTGTGTGCTAGGTGCAGGGCTTATACAAGGATGCTGACTTCATACTCAATGGTTCAGTGCCACTATATATTTCTGCGCATAAAACCTTGACAACAGACCTTAAGACGTCTGTCCAAAATGTCATTATTGTAAAAGCATGCCTGACACCTTGTATCCGTGATGCCAGTGATAGAGCATAAATTACAGATCTGCCCCTCTTGTCATTTAAGTCAGCAGACTGTAACAAGTTTAAGTTTATAAACGTAAAAGAGTGAAACACTGACATAGAAAGCTGCACTGACAAGCATTTTAAGCGTGCAATTTGCCTGTATTTCACAATTCAACATAGGTGTCTTTCTAATCAAAGCATATGCTTGAAGGTTAAAGCTGATGTTAAAATGTAATTTAGACTAATAGCTAATATAAAAACGATAGATTTCTTGTGTTGAATGAAAGATGAATGACTTTAAAAATATGTGCAAATGAGAAAAATGCACTTTTCTGCTATATCTAATGTAATGTAATAACAAAGCTTTTCCATCTTAAATTAAATGTTTTACTTATACTTATTAAATATTTTTAATGAAGAATATATACGTTTGCATATTATGTGTGTTTTATTGGTGAGCATTATTCAAATGCATTTCATATTTCTTATGTGTTAGCATAACTGATGCCTACAGAGCTTGCATTTCGCAGTCATGTAAACGTGCTGAATTGTTTTTTCCATAACGAGAAGTCTTCTTTCATATTTTATTCCCATGAGAAGCAAAGTCCCATTTGTAAAAAGTCTATTGTTTAAATGTAGAAGTGTACCCATTTGGCCTTGAGGGTCCTGTAATGCAGGAACATGGACTGTAATCGTATACATTTGTTACAACCTATTGGAGTCACACGGAAAAGGAGATGTTCCCATGACAGACTTGAGAAGATGTCAGAACTGTTTCAATCTGAAGTATGCTGATAATTTGTGATTGGATTATGCCCCTTTAGCGTAACATGAACTGACCCTAGAGACCAACTGGAACATTTCATGTGGATTAATATCCTACTGGATGATCAAACGTTGCTCAGTGGAGCCTTAAAGCGGAAGTAGTCCTGTCTTATTCTGAAACAGACACTTTCCTGATGCTTGCAGATGCCTTGCTGACCAGATGCTTTGCAGATGAAAATTCCATGAATGTAGTATCCTTTGGAGAGGTATCTTCCTCTCTGTCATTTACCCTTGCCCCTTGATATGCCCTTTTAGGTTTTAATCTCCACCATGCTGACACTTATTTTTAGGTAGTGACTTGTAACCCGAGTTATATATTTTCCCAAATTATTTTTTACCTTTTTGGATTTTTGTAATTTGCCCCCATGTGTTTCTCCCCACATGGCTATTTCCCTAATTTGGTTAGCCATAGGGTTGACCCGCAACCCGACAAAGATTACTGACTTGATTGAATTTTAATTGACCCTACGATTGTGAAATCTAAGCACCACGTAATTTCCTTGTCTCTGATGTTTCTATTGACTTTCAGTATCATTCTCCTAGAATGTTGTTTTATTGATGTTAGTATGCCTGAATTTATTTAGTTGCCTTGGGCAAGCCTTGGCGATTGTGTATCTCTATAACTGGCTTTTGCGCATAGTCTACATGACTTGGAGCTTGTGCTTGTAATAAAGCTCTGAATTATATTCCTGGTTGAAGTTTTCCTTCCGTGGCCACATTGGTAACAGTGCCTAAATTATGGGGGTGGTGTTGAAGTAATTGCTGATGGTTCACCACACATCTTTCTGGGTCAAAAGGTCCATCGACTGTTTTGTGCATTTGATTCCTGTGAAGGATGAAAAATGGGTCCACACTAGTACTGTGTACTTTCTGTGGTGAAAGCCTAAGTGTGAGATATGTCTTTTATGAGTGCCACTGATATGAAGTACCCCTGCATCAATATATGTGGTACCACAAATGGAATTGAAAAAAAGAAAATGACACCCACCTCACAGGGGCAGGGTGAAGCAACGGGAGGGCAAGCGGGGAGGAAGTGATGCTAAACCCTGTTCATGAGTGCCTAATGGAGGAAGGCAAGCAGGAACTCACTTGTTGCTTCCCCCCACCTGTGCTGAGAGTTCTGAGACTTATAACTGAAAAGCTTTGCGGTTGCTACTACTGACGTACTAATGGCGATGTTTGTGACTGGGGAAGGAGGGAATTGATCCATGATTGTGTACCTCTATTTGTGAGGGAGTACTTTTACAAACTCAGATTTACAACTCCTTTAGTAAATCATGCTCATCATGTTTAGAATTACCAGCTTCATGGCCAAATAAATGGAAGTACTCTCCAAAAAAGTTGCGGAATTTGGGGACATGTCACTGTTCCTCTTGGTCACTGTCATCCTTAAAGTTAAGTTTGGTTCTCTCCTGTTGCACCCAAAGACAGGCTGCATTTACTATGCTTTAAAACTTAATACATTTGAATATATAATGAAAATATCATGGAAAATGTGCCATTTTTGCCATTATTTCCACATTTTTCTCTAGAAAGAACCCCCCACCACCCAAAACACCTCCTTACAATGGTTATGCTCACTAACTACTCTTGGTCGTTACACACCATACAGAGGCTGGTCTGATAATATTTGCTAGGGCTGCTTTGGGTTCCCATTATGGCCCTGATCCACAGTATAATTTCCCATTTCGATAGGTTGTTCAGTGGCACTTCTCAGTCCAACCAATCCTATAATGTTTGCTATTCTGACGTTTCAATTTGGAGACTCACCAAGCACATAATATTCCTAGTAGTAAAATGGTGATTCCAATTGGTTGCTCCCTGCCACTTCTGGATGGACTCTTCAGAGAATATAATAAGCCTGGTGCTATATTGCTCATTACTATGTGTTCTTCTTCTACAAACTGAAGACACAGACTAAAGTTGATGTGAGATTTTTCACCTCTTAGGATAGCATCTTTCGTCGTTGGGAATTCCCTATGCTCCATATTCACTGTATGATTATAGATCACTTGCAAGATAAGGATCTGCATGCATGAACATGGCTTTTCTCACACTTTTCTTCCATGCCCATGCGCAGCTACACTCTTGCATAATTTGAGCGGTACCCAACATAAATGAAGACATCAAAATACTTCACAAATAGGCCACATTGCACCCACAGGATTTGGATCAATCCATGTATCAGTATCTAATGCTTAAGTGTCCTAGCGCTTAAGCCCTTACATATAAATACAAGCTACACTTCAATACTTTAGCCCCTCATCGCTGGTATGAAGCTCTATACATGCCGAAGTCAATACTATACAGAGTAGCACAGCACACTCCTGTTTCTGAGACCCTCTTCCGCTTCAGTGCCTGTCCTGGAGTTTACAAAAAGTTGTGGCCTCTTGAATAGGTCCAGGCAACCCTTTCTCCTTGTGAGACCAGCACGAGACCAGCTACCTAGTCATTAGAATAGGCTCTTAATGTTAAAGACAAAAAGGGTTCAGGATTCAGTCCTTCTTTGGAAAACAGGAGAACAATCAAAAACAATTACCTTCTTTTTACGAGATTCCAGCAGTTTTCTGCCTTCAATGGGTTAGTAGCAGGTCTTTTTAATGCTGTCACACAGCGGGTGAGTAAAATTCCACAAATCAATGGGGGCATCCTAGGGTATCCGCCACCTATGTTTTTCAACATTTCAAGTCCCTATTTCATGAAGTACTATTCTTCAGGTTCTCAAGATGGCTGCGGGAAGTGTCTACCAGTAACCTTCCTTGAGCTCTACAGGCCCACCTTCAAAGTCTGCCCATGATAATCAGGGATAGCTCTCTCCAGCTCAATCAGAATAGCACCCCAGTGGAAAGACGTTCCCCCTACATAGAGATTATGGTTCCTCGATCTCCTTAATAAAGCCCTTGGTAGGACAAAAGATGTGTTTTAGCACTCAGGAAAGCCACGGTAAGCATATGCCTGCATGGAGGCACTTTTGAAGCACTTTGTAACCTCAACAGCACTAAATAAAAGCACCTAAAAATACAATAAAGGGTACCAGGAAGATTGGGTTTCTCGTGGCTTCATTCGTATGGAAATGGATCGGAGATCCCCTTTAAGTGTCATTTGAAAAATTCAACTTGCTAATTGTCTGATTCACGTTGGTTTATGGTTTGTTTCATATTAAATTGTTCTAAGCTGATTCCATTAATGAAAAAAAAATATATATATTAAAACTGAAACTCTAGATTATTTCGGACTACGCAAAGTTTTCAATCCTGTATTTGTTTTTAGAAATAAAATGTATGGATGAAATTTAGGACGTTCGCAGGTTACTGTTTTAATGCAACAGGAACTGCATACAGTATTGGCACGGACATTCAGATACATAAATTACAATATATAAAGTACATATATAAAGTTCTCAAAAAAAGCTGTAAGTACTGTTTAAAAGCAATTTTTAAACAATAACATACCTGCCATTACATACTGTAAACAAATATCTCAAGAACTGAACGATCATAACGCAGAATGTACAATTCAATACATTTTAATGCTACTTAAAATACATGTACACATCCAAAAGGTATGCAAAATTATATGGGTCCGTAAACTTCAATATTCTTTCCGAAGATTACCAATATTGGTTCAAAAATCGATTTCAAAAGCATACAAAAATAGAAATGCTGGATTGATTGAGACAAACCACTTTTAAATCCTGCTTAGCCAAAAACAGTACTCTGAACATCAGCTATATCTCACAACAACATAAGTACACTTATGATAAACTGAGTAAATGAAACCCTTCTGTCAATTATACATAGCATATACTTACTCAAATGTTTTTACAATTGTGATTATCAGTTGTCACGCTTTTCACCTATCTCACAGTTGTGTTTAATGAAAGCCTTAAATATTTAACGTTTTGTAGGTATAAAAGATATACATAAAAAAATACATTTTGACGGATAAAGACTTTGGACTATTTACAAAGGTAATGAATATTGAAATGTATCACCATATTGCATATTTAAATCCTCATTTCATAGTACTACTGATTGCAGACAAGGTGGAGGTTACTGTAGCTTACAACAACATAACTAGACCTAAAATAAACCTCTATTTAATAAGGACACTATACTTTTTAGGTAAATCAAGAGTGTCCTGTCTTAGGACAAACAGGAGGTGCGTGTAAGATAATGAGATGAGGGCAAGCAGCCCTGCAGAGCCAAAGTACTGCTTACTAAGTGTTTTCACAAGTAATTGCGTTTGGTTGGTCTGAGTAATGTCTGCACATTTCATTTATTAGTTGAGTAGATTATATCAGTGTTATGCTATAGAAAAAGGCTAGGAGTCCCTGCACTAGCTCTGGAAATTTATAGGAGGCCCAGCACTATCGCTGAAAACTTATAGGAGGCCCTGCACTATCGCTGAAAACTTATAGGAGGCCCAGCACTATCGCTGAAAACTTATAGGAGGCCCAGCACTATCTCTGAAAACTTATATTTGTGAATTCACTAAATGATCAACACCAATTTCGATAACCAGAGTAAGGGTACTTAGACTTTTTTGTGTTTGTTTGAAAATTATGTATGCTCCACACAGTTATTTTCTTCAGAAGTATCAAAAACTATGTTGGAAGCTAGGGCAGATCTGTAATTAACATATGTTATTTCATACTGAGATGAACGTGACGAAAGTATCCAATATATTCAAACATTTCCTCACTAATCAGTGAGACAAAATAATGTGCTAAATAAATACTTAGATACAATAAAATGGTTAGAAAAATAAGTTTTATGATGATGCAATTTTAAATAATTACCAAATAGTGTTAATACATAAAATACTTTTCTTACAATTTACTTTTATGATTGACAAAGGCCTTTCTTTATTTTGAATTTGCATTGCAAAAACAGGCGACAAAGAGCAGTCATCAATCGAAAAAAAGTCCTGCTGCATTACAATAGCAAGCAACAACAGTTCTCCTCATGGAGGAAGGTTGTGACGGTTTCAACTTCGCATCAGCTAGGAGGTCCTCTCCAAGTAAAGCCTTCAATATGGTGGTGAATACACATCTTTGATAAATAGTTCACAGTTTCTAAGTGCATTTTGCATCTCACATACATCGGACCTAGAGGCAGAGTTACTGCAGCTCGATGCAGTATGTCATTAAGGCATTACACCCCAAGAGTTGGATCATGGTGTGTTCACGTAAGCACAGCATAAACATGACGAACATTTACAACAAAAATGGAATGTCTTAGCAAATAAGGCAACCTTTGATGAGTTGTGTTTACAACAGAAAACTATGAGAATATTTGGACGAGGATTCCATGGCAAGAAAGAAACCGTACGAATTAAGAGAAAACCCATCAATAGCTGATGGTCAATTTATTTTTGTTGAGTTCTCGCTCCAAGTTTCCAATCAGATTATCAATACTTTCCTGCAAGTCCTGGAGGTCTACTCTGGGATCTAGTGATGGATCCATCTTCTGTATTGCCATGAAGGCCGTAAGTGGATGTTCTTTGAGTACAGATGTCTGATCCTCTGTCACATTCTGTGGTTTATCTGTCCTGATGATATCCTCCCCACTTTCGATGTCTTCTGAGGGGACATCATCATAGTCGGCTTCGTTCAAGTTTTCTTTTACATTTAAAAAGTAGTTTTCCCCACAACTGCTCCAGTCTCCTGCATATCGATTGCTTGAGGGGCTGTCCAGTCGAACTGGTCTTGGCCGACGAATTCCTGCCATTTCAGAGTTGTTCAAATTCAACACTTGAGGCCGCTGCTTTTTCCTCCTCAGATAAGGCTGCTGTTCTGGGGATGTACTGGTGTACATTGATTCTTTGACAGTTGAGTTTTGCACTGGAAGAAAACATAACATTTAGTCAGGATATCGATAAAGAAACACATAACATATTTCTCAACGGCATGACTAAATCCTCCACAGGCACTAAAAGAATGCATTTACCATGGCAGTTAACCACTGTCCTTACGTTTTTATACTAAGGTCATTGTTACGTTTCACGTGGTGCATGTAAAAGAGGATTGAAAATCATTCTTTGTGTGTGTGCCTTCTACATATGTATTTATATAGAGGGAGAGAGAGAATCTTACAGTGGCAGCACTAGTAATGAATGTGCACCTAACTTTAAAAAAAAAAAAAATTTAATGATTTACTTTGGCTCCTTCATGGTGGAAAGTCTCACGTTGATCTGTCAACTGGGAGCCAAGAAAAAGAGCAGGCCCCAAATGTCATTTACAATTTTACTTCCCAAGAAAAGTTGTCTCTCTAATATTAACCAACTTGCCAAATGGAATTACGCCTCACTGGGCAAAGTTAGAATTTTACTCAGAAGATGTGCTTTTTGTGATTTGGTGTATGTACGTTCAAGTGTTTAAGATAAATTAGCATTTGAAGAGGGGCTCCCGATGGCCATTCAAGTTTTAATGCACTAATGTGAATACTGCTGTTATGGATGATGTCATCTGTGATGCCATCAATAGTTTTATTTATCAGCGATGTAATCCATTATGTCATTTGAAGGGTCATGAGTGATGTCATCAATGATGTAATTTAATATGCAAGAGTGGTGGAACATTTAATGTCCTAAGCAGTGCACGACGGGGAGCAAGTTAAAGCTAGTTCACTAAACTAAAACTGCTGAAATTCAGTGATTTGGTTTTTTTTTTAAGTTATTTATTTTTCTCATTTCAACACCTAACTATAAGATCACTTTAACATCAATGTAATTACTGTTTTTTAAGTGTGTATCTATGTATATATACACACACACACACACTACACATTGCTGATTATACAGCACACATCTTAATGGCAATCGGCTACTATGAAAAATATAGAGCTCAACACAGCATGCATTTTTTTTTTTTTTTTTTTTTTAAGAAAATCAGCCTCAAAGTGAGAGGAGTAAGTTGGGGATGCACTGAATATATTGAAATCAAACAAGACGGTAAAAACAAGCGAGATCACACTTTATAATCCAAAACATTTTCATATGTTCTCCATGCTCAAATCCGTGCTTCAAAGAGAAAGTTATACAGCTTTTAGTTCACTTCAAGGGTCAAGGGCACGATTTAATTTCAGCATGTTACCTGATTACAAGGCATGAGGTACAAATACGTCCTTTCCTTGTGACTGTTTTCCTATGTTAAATTACAGAAATAGTTGTACATTTCACATATTAATACAAGACAGCAGAAGCAAAATGCAACCAGCTATTGCATTGTGGGTGCTCTAGAGTATGAAAACGGAGTTAAATCATCTTTAAATTATCACCCAAACCAAAAATCATTATGATAAGTTCTGCTGAATAAACATCTAATACAACAAAATACTCTTCGGTGAGGAACGCCAATAAACATGAATTATATCTGGAGATTTCTAGCATAACTGAACACGTATCTCTGCTAAAATAACTGAAGTGTGAGTAAATTGAATTACAAAATTCATTTTAGGCAGACTGAAGAGCATGCACAGTAAGATATTGCTGGAGGTCTGTTGCGAGGGGACAAGGGCTGCTTACATCCGCAGGAGTGCCACAGGGACAGAGTACGTCGATGGCTAATTTGGAATCTCAAACATACCGGACAGCCTGAGATGTTGGATACATTTCTGGAAGGTCTCGCTACAATATAATAAATTTGCCTGAATTTAATCCTGGGTTTCATGGAGGCAATGGGGTTTCACGAGAGACAAATGTGCAGAACGGAGTTCACCAAGAAGCCCAATGACTTTCAAAAAGATTGCATTTCTTAGTTCGTGTATTAGAGAAATTTCCCAATCAATCAAGTTCTATCGAATGAATCTGTGGGTTAACCACTGCAGCCTGTGTGTCAGAATAAGCCGTCGTTGCCTCGTCACTAGGGGCGGAGCTATCATTAGTACAGCAGGTGCAGTGGCACCGAGTCTCTTAGATGTAAGAGGCCCAGGGGCTTAAGTGGCCCACTTTACTCCAATTAGTGGCTGATCCAATTTGCTTGCTTGCATTAGGGCCCTTGTTGTTCGGGCTGTGCCATAGCTCTTCACATTACATCACATTCCTACTGTGTAATTATATATCAAGTTGGCCAGATAGCGTGTTGAAATAACTAGGATCTATGTACTCACTTACCATCTATGCACCTCAATCTGAACGTTCCTGTAAGTGAAATGTGAGACTGCGCTCGCCTAAAACTGTAGTGAATGTTGAATAATGTCATACATGGCACACTATAGGAAAGCAAGGCGGAGACAATGTTTCTACAATGCACTTAACATAATAGCTTTCGTAAAACTAGAACCACTTCTCTTGATGAATAACATACTGCCACCGGGACAAGAGACAAAGGAGAAGAGTTAATATTAGGTTACCTTTAGGAGACATGACTCATTCTCTCGGATCACTGTTTTTCTAGCCTGCTGACATCCTGCTAACTAGAGATAGGACCAGAAACTGAGTATCATAGATGTTAATGGAAACTGCTGAGTGATTAGTCTTTGTCGCATCCTATTTTCTTGCACAGCATGAACACAGGGGCGTAGGAGCCAATACATTTCTGGGGGGGACAGGGACAGCCTTGGGGACTTTCAATCAACCCTATACAAATCGCTCGTTGTTTACGAACTGCAGGCTCCGATAAATATACACAATCATATATGTTGGAAGTGAAATAGGGAGAAAGGAAGGCATGTTTACACAGTCTGAAAGTATATTTTATTGTTATCTATATTCACAAAGTAATTAGCTCAAATGTGAAAATAACATGTTGATTAACCTTGCATCTTCATGCACCAAGCAAATCAAGGTAGGAGGGTAAAAAGGAAGAACATACCCTTTGCGCCCCACACCCATCATGCCCTTCGCCTCATGCCAATTGGAACCGCACTGGAGAGATCAAAAGCGATTAGGTACAATAGTTGTAAACTGTGCTCGGAAACCATAGTTCTAATAACACTTCTACTCCTGTGTGTGATCTTGGGAAGCTCAGCTCCACATCAGTCATAACTAGAAGCATTTCAACTGAAGAAACTCTTGGAGTTACAGTCTATATAAAAATGGATTCTCTAATCTCTGAATAAACTGCAGTCACTAATTTCTTTAGAAACGGCTGTTTGTGATGCACCAAGTCACATCGTGTAAAGAAAAGACATTCACTGATTATAAAGAAAAGACATCAGAAAATGACTATGATAGGGTTATTACAGTCGAGTTCTGACATTACAATTCCTTCTGCCAGAGCTAGCAGCCAAGGTAAAAGGCAGATCAGGTCAAGGAGCATAATTAATAAAGCTGTTTAAAGAAAAAAATTGAATGTTGCTTTTCTTTCTTCTGCTCTACTTTAATAGCTTGGAATGACAGAACCTATGCACTAAGGTTTTAAGTGGTTTGTGGGAAAGTTGGTGGTGTGACCATGTATTATATGGGGTAAAATACCCCCTGTGTACATAAGGATTTGCAAGTCACCTTAAAGTTCATACCTTATAAACAAGCAGTGGCAAAGCCAATAGGTCTCGCCTATGTAAGTTCTATTGCCTTTGCCAATGTGTTTTAGCCATGCTGTACACTAGTGAGACTACTATTCAGCATGGCTCAAAGTTAATGGCATAAAGGAGAATGATGTGTCATCGACTGGTGTGGCATAGTATCATGGAGTAAGTAGAGTGTCCTAGAATGGAGCAGTAAACTTAACTTTGAAGGAACAGGGGTCCCTGGAAAAAAATGCAACTCCACTCCCATAAACAATGATATTAAAGTAGTATGCAAATGGAATGTTTTATGCATTTATTCAATCAAAATGTAAAAGATCAAATGTAGTGGGAAAACATCAACAGGGGAAATCGAGAAAGACTGGTATTCGGGCATTACACAAGTTATCTGGATGACCCAATGTCGCCAATAACAAGAAAAATGTAAAAAGTAACCTATATAGTACAGTGGTTTGGAGGAGGCTGGCCTGGTTTGTAGTGGGTACCTATGGTACTTACACCTTATACCACATCCAGTTATCCCTTATTAGTGAAATGTAGGCAGTTCCTAGACGCCAGGCTCTCTAGGGGTGGCTGTAGCCAAGGCTTATCTAGAAGACATGCAAAGCTCATGCAATACCACTGTAGTCACACAGTACTCACACACATGAAAGAAAATACTCAGTGTTACAAAAATAAAGGTACTTTATTTTAGTGACACAAATGCCAAAAATACCATAAAGACTATACTCCCTTAGGAGGTAAGTAATACACCAATTATATACACTAGTATGCAGCAATAGCAATAAAAACAGAAAACAGTGCAATTAGTGAAAATCACAATGGTTAGAAATGGGCCTAGGGGAAACACAAACTATGTACTAAGAAAGTGGAATGCGAATGTCGGTTTCCCACCTAGGCAAGTGTGTTGTTTAGAGGGGCGCCGGGAGTATTAGAAAATACCAAAGGTAAGTAATAGAACCCACCTCAGAGCCCAGGAAAGCAGGAGTAAATCACAGTAACTTTCCCAGAACACACAAGAACACGAGAAAGAATATAATGCAAGAACCAGAAGATACTTCAAGACACAAAGGGTGGATTCCTGCACCTAAAGACCTGTGGAAGAATGGGACTAAGTCCAAGAAGCACAGAAGAGTCCAGGGAGGGCAGGAGCCCCCGCTAACCTGAATCAAGGTGCAAAAGAAGAACCACTGGTGAAGAACAACAGTCAGTACTGCACCCAAGAAGATGGATGTGGGTTGGTGCAGATGATATCCCACACCGGATGGATGATTGCAGTCTGGTTTGCATCGCTGGATTCCACCAACAAGCCTTAGCACAGGCAAAGCTCATGGTTAGTGGAAAATGGCACTGCCCGGGACCAGGAGGGACCTGGTGGACTCTACCCAGGAGGAGGAGTCAGAGGGGGCTCTCAGCAACTCAGAGAGCCCACAGAATACCAGCCAGCACACACAGGAGTCCCCCAGCACGGGGACAAAGGAGTTGCAAAAGGAGGCCCACGCAGCACAAAAACAAAGGATCCCACGCCGCCAGAGAACCACTCAGGAAGCTGTGCATCTCAGGAAGGAGTGCTGGGGGCCAGAGCTACATTGTGCACAAAGAATTTCATAGAAGGGTGCCACACGCCTTGGCAACTGAAAAACACGTGGTGCACGGGGTACTGTCTTGCGTGAGAAGGCAAGCTCTTACCTCCACCAAAGTTGGACAGTAGGACGTCAGGACCATCGGGACCACTTCAGTCTACCACCCGTGATGCAGGATCCATGCAACTCGTCAGGAGAGGGGACCCATGCAGATGGTCATCATTGCAGAGAGGTGCCTGTTGAAACAGGGGAGTGACTCCTTCACTCCAAGGGAGATTCGTTCATTCTTCTGGTGCAGACTAAAGACAGGCTGTCCTCTGAGGATGCACGACCGGGAAACAGCTGCAGTTGCTGGCAAGAGCTGAAGTTACAATGTTGCAGAAGTCGTCTTTGCTTCGTTGTTGCAGTTTAGTTCCTGGAGGGTCCAGATGCAGTTTCTTCGGTGAGAAGGTGAAGTAAAGGATGCAGAGGATTCTTGCTGGAGTCTTGCAATCTGAATTTGAAGATCCTCCCAAAGGAGAGACCCTAAATAGCCCTGAAAGGGGGATTGGTCAGCTAAACAGGTAAGCACCTATCAGGGGACGGCTCTGACACCACCTGCTGGCACTGGCCACTCAGATGCTCCCAGAGTTCGCTGCCAACTTGGAATCCAAGATGGCAAAACCCAGGGACCCTCTGGAGGAGCTCTGAGCACCACACCTGGGGTGGTGATGGACAGGGGAGTGGTCACTCCCCTTTCCTTTGTCCAGTTTCGTGCCAGAGCAGAGACTGGGGGTACCTGAACTGGTGTAGACTGGATTATGTAAGGAGGGCACCAAATGTGCCCTTCAAAGCATTTCCAGTGGCCAGGGGAAGGAAGCTACCCCTTCCAAACCTATTTCCAAAGGGAGAGGGTGTAACACCCCTCCCCCAAAGGAAATCCTTTGTTCTACCTTCCTGGGCTTGAGCTTCTCAAGCAACAGGAGAGCAGAAGCCTGTCTGAGAGGTGGCAGCAGCTGGGGCTGCCTGGAAAACCTCAGAAGGCTGGAATGGCAATACTGGGGGTCCTCTAAGGAGCCCCCAGAGTGCATGAAATCATACAACCAATGCTTGCAAAAGCCTTGGGGTATGATTCCAACATGTTTGATACCAAACATACCTATGTTCGGAGTTACCATTATGTAGACGTGTAAAATGGCATCCCCGTACTCCTGAAGTCTGGGAAAATGGTCCTGGAGGTCATGGGGGCACCTCTGCTAGTGCAGGGGTGCCCTCACACACAGGTACTCTGCACCCTGCCCTCAGGGCTGGAGGTCCTGCTATAGGGGTGACTTATAAGTGACCTGGTGCAGTGTAACTGGCAGTGAAAGGGTGCATGCACCTTTTCACGCAGGCTGCAATGGCAGTCCTGCAGAAGCCTTTGCATGGGCACCCTATGGCAAAAGAAATGCTGCAGCTCATAGGGATCTCCTGGAACCCCAATGCTCTGGGTACCCAAGTACCATATAATAGGGACTTATAAGGGGGCACCAGTATGCCAATCTTGGGTGAAATACTGAGTTACCAGTATGCAACAACCATAATTTAAGGGAGAGAGCATAACTGTTGGGGTCCTGATTAGCAGGATCCCAGTAGACACATTCAAACACACTGGCAAACAGGCGAAATGTGGGGGTAACCAAGCTAGAAAGAGGCTACTTTCCTACAAGGTAAGCATCCACAATAATGATTTACAAGCTTTTATACACCCACTTTTACATGAATGACTCAAATAGTGAATCAAGAAGTCATTAGCTCATAGTACCTATGCTTATGCTAACTTATGTACAATATCACAAATTCAAGTAAAGGTACTTTGGCCGACGATATTTCGATCCCCTAGACAAGTATTAGGATCATCCTAAGCCTTCGTTAAGCTTGAGTTAAAAGGGTTACAGAGTGCTTGTAACCAAAACGGCCAAGATAAATCTGACTCACGTCTCATATGAGTGACAAGGCAATCAATGGAGATCTAAATCTCTAATCAAGCGCCAATGCCATAAAGTAGTAGTAGAGTGGAGTAGTGTCACAGTGTAATAGAGTGTCATAGAGTGGAGTGGCAGAGTGTCGTAGAGTGGAAAGGCATAAATATGAGTGAACTGGAGTAGAGTGAAGTAAAGTAACGTGAACTTGCATAGAGAAAGTTGGGTAGAGTGCTGTTGAGCATAGTACATCGTTGTATAGTGGAGTGGCATAGAGGGTTGTGCAGTGGCGTTGAATAGAGTATCGTAGATTGAAGTGGCATAGAGTGGTGTGGAGTGGCATAGAGTGGAGTAAAGTGGAATGGAGTGGCGTATAGGGAGTTGTGTAGGGAGTTACAGAGTGGAGAAAGTGTTAGAGTTTAATGGAATAGAGCGTCAGAGTCTAGTATCATGGAGTTTAATGTCAGAGTGAAGTGTCATAGAGTGGAGTTGGGTGGTCTAGAGTGAAGTGGCATAGAGTACAGTGGTGCAAAGTATATTGGTGTAGAGTGTGGTGGTATAGAGTGCGTTGGTTTTGAGTAAAGTGGTGTAGAGTGCATTGATGAAGACTGCACTGGTTTAGCGTACAGTGCAGTAGCGTAGAGTGGTGAAGAGTAGAGGGGAGCAGAGTGGAGTGGCACAGCATAGATTGCAGTGGTTCATAGTGATGTGTCATAGAGTGATGCAGTGCATGGTAGAGTGGAGTGGTGCAAGGTAGAGTAGACTGGTGTAGAGTGCAGTGATGCAGAGTAGAGTGGCATAGAGTGTAGTGGCATATAGTACATTGGTGTAGAGTGCAGTAGAGTGGCATATAGTTGAGCGGTGCAGAGAAGAGTGCCGTGGTGCAGAGTAGAGAGGAGTATAGTTCAGTGGCAGAGTGCAGTGTTGCAGAGCAGAGTGGCATAAAGGGCAGTGGTGTAGAGTAGAGTGGCATAGAATGCATTGGTGTAGAGTGCAGTGATGTAGAGTAATGCAGAGTAGAGAAGAGTGGCTTAGAGAAAGAGTGGCGCAGAGTAGAATAGAGTTGCATAGAGTGCCGTGGCATAGAGTAGATTGCTGCAGAGTACAGTATAGTGGTGAAGAGTAGATTGTTGCAGAGTGGAGCATAGTGATGTAGAGTGCAGTAGCATAGAGCAGTGCAGAGCAGATTGGAGTGGCGCAGGGTACATTGGAGTGGTGCAGGGTAGATTAGACTGGCATAGCAAAGAGTGGAATTGCGTAGATTGCAGTGGCATAGAGGAGATGATTTCAAAGTAGAGTGAAGTGCCTACAGTGGAGTGGTGTAGAGTAAAGTAGATTAGAGTGCCGTGGTGCAGAAAAGAGTGCATTGGGACAGAGTACAGTGGCATTGAATGCAGTGGAATAGAGTGCTATGGTGCAGAGTAGATTGGCATAGAGTGCAGTGGCATAGAGTGCATTGGTTTTGAGTAAAGTGGTGAAGAGTGCACTGGCAGAGTGCAGGGGTGTAGTGTACAATGGTTAGAGTAGAATAGCATAGACTGCAGTGGCGTAGTGTAGAGTGCTGCAGAGTAGAGTGATGTAGAGTGGAGTGGTACAGCATAGATTGCAGTGGCGTAGAGTAGCACAGAGTGGAGAAAAGTGGTATAGGGTGCAGTGGCATAGGGTAGATTGTTTCAGAGTAGAGTGAAGAAAATATAAAGAAAAGATAATTTTACATCAATATGCTTAAGTATGTAACGATAACAACAACATAAATAATAACGCTAGGCATAACGGCCCAAAATGAAATATGGCTTCTCCCTGTTAGCCACGCTATAATCAAGCCCTTCATTACCTAGATAAAAAAGCATTAAGCATAAATCTTAGAAAAATATACCCTTCTAATACCTAAATTGTTGTGGGAAAGGGTAAAATCTGGGTCCAATTTCGACTTCACTGTTTCACCAACTGGTGTGATCTTAGGCAAATACTGTGTTTCACAGTCTCCTTTCTAGTCTGCAGGCACCAGGCTGAGTGGGACTCTGTTTCCTCTTTAGATCTTCCTCATTGTTCTGCAGCTCCTCTTAAAGGCCTCCTGCAGTGCTCCTCTTCAAGGCGGCAGCAGGTGATGCAGACAGTAATCATCCAAAACTCTTCTCCTCCTCGTGCCCTTTGTTCTTATGAGCACCCTTAATGCCCACAGCTGTGAACAGGACAAACAAAACGGCAGAGGGCCTCCTGACTCACCTTCATTCTGTTACCATCAGATTGGAGGATGGTCCCTACAGGGCTATTATAAGTAACTCTTTTGTGCGCTAATGGCCCTCTGAATAATAGATGTAAAAGGGGAAATTATTTTGTCCCCCTGTCCCCCCCACCTTCGTTCCCCGTGTCCCCACCCTCCAAAATCTGGGGGGGATACGTCCCCCGCGTCCCCCACACTTCCTACGCCCATGCATGAATACCCACCACTTACATCTTTAAAAAGGAGCCTATCAATGGGATAGTTTGGGCCAACACCAAAGAGGTAAGCAAGAGGGTGTTAGCAATAGGAGGGTCCACGCGTCTTGCCTACGTGCAGGCTCGCGCTTATCCCAATCTGTGGTTAACCTTCGCTGCAGTATCAGTGCGTTTTCTCCACAAGGAAGCACCTACTGTGTGCACTTACAGAAGGTAAGGTGGGTAATCCACATAGCCAGCCTGCCTTGAGGCGCCGGCAAGGAGTGCTTGCAAAGCTGGCTCAGGTGTAATGTGTGACCACATACACTGGAAGAAAGGGCCGCACTCTGCAAAGAATAACAAGACATGTAGGCAGTAGTGTATATAGTGGCAGTAGTAGTGTTGATGTCGGCGCTGCCGGCATTCATGTTACCAAAAATAATCAAAAGATTGAGATTCCTATTTCTGTCCAGGTGCATAAGCCACAAAATGTGCATGTTCTCAGTGAAAGAGGTGGGAGGGTTTAGGGAAAAAAAAAACAAGAGTGAAAGTCCTTCTCACATAAGGAATAAAAGAGCAGAACAGGAGAGTGGCAATACACCAGCTAATCTTTTAAATAAATAAATAAATAAATAATAAATAAATAAACAATCATACGTGTGTGTGTGTTTAAGTGAACGGGGGAGGGGGCAGAGGAATACAGGAAAGCTGGTAAGAAAGTAGTTGCCTATGTGGTTAGTTTGGAGAGAGAGGTAACAGGATGCCAGTGTCTTCTGGGCGTGGCGTGCTCTGTGTGGCGTCACGTACGCTCTACTCGCAGCAGGTCTGTGGGGGTGGCCAGTCTATGGAAATAAGGACTCCGAGCGAGACGGGGCATATATAGTAAATCCTAGGCGGGCCATTCAAAAGGGATGTTTCAAGTGACCACAGAGACCACTCGAGTCTTGCTGTCTTTTCTCTGACATCACTTGTCATATCTCGGAGAGCAGAAAACATTTTGGTACCTACCCCTCTATCGCCCTACGTATCTTCAGCCATCATAACATCAGTCAACGCATGTTTACTTCTTCGCTAGCACCGCCATAGCTAACAACGGGATTCTTGCACGCACTATTTTACGACTCACCTACGATACTCATGTCCAAGAGGTGTGGCAAAATGACTGACAACAGACACACACGAAAGGTGTAAGTCACTGACTGTTTCTAAGATCACACACCGTTGGTAAAAACTCTTTAAAGACGCCTATTAACGCAGCACGAGCTCTTACTGTGAAGTGAGAATATTCTGGCGAACTTCTGATCTTTCCCAATAAATGGTTCTGTTGGGATGCAGACCATAACTGTGCCTCGGGCACTGCCGCTGTTACTCGTTTTATTCGACTGTAACAAAGGCACTTTTGTCTGGCTTGCACTTCTGAAGATGAAAGGGGCCAAGGGTCGGTGATCACATGCGTGCTTTGCAGTCTACCGCAGAACAATGAAAGTTTGTTTCATGTCTACAAAATGCCAGCGCCGAGGAGCTGCACAAACACATGTTTACCCAGAATGACTGTATGGAGATCAGCGGCCATGCATAGAAAAAACGTTGCATGTTTTATAATCATATTTTTATCGGTCCTAATGAAGACATTCTTTTAAGTCCTAGGAATGCATAAAATAGGATTGTAGCCCTTAAGTTTCAATTCGTCACGTCATGCTCGAGAATTAATGTCACGTGATCTGCCATTAACAACGTGATCATTGTATAGGCAGTAGTTATAAACAAGCCGAGTTTAATTAGGTAATATAAGTTTCCTTCATGCACAGGATCACAGACTTCGGGTCAAAGAAGGGCCAGAACCTGCTTGCCATCTGACATGCACGCACCTCCACTGAACAGTATTGTTCAGTGTAAGGATGTATGAACGAATGTGTGCACTGAACCATTTTGTAAGTAAAAGTGAGTGGCCAATGCGATGGATGAATCGAATGATTTAATATGAGTGGATGGCCACTCTGAAGTGGCCAGTGAGAACGTCTGTCAATAAAAATCCCAAAAATAAACACCTGTTGAACTGTTGAGTGAATGAATGCATTAATGTATGAGTGACTGAGCGTCACTGATACATAGAATGGCCATGGTAGCAAGCAATATATAAGAAGGGGAACAGGCACGGGGGTACACGGAAGGATGAAGGAGCGTACACCCCAGGATGAACTGGGGGGAGGGGGGGGGGTGAGGCAGCATGATGGTGGAGAGAAGTGTCGTATTACACCGTCGGGTCTGAAATCAGTCTTTTTTTGGCCGTGGTTAAATCAAACGCTTTCAATGTAAATGTAAACAAACACTCCAATGCATTTCAAGACCGGATGGATCCTTCATCAGAAATAATGCACTTTACTCGCACATTCCTGTGAAATCACTAAGGGCCTGATTTAGGTTTCGGCGGACGGGTTACTCCTAACAACGGCGACGGATATCCCGTCCGCCGAAATATAAATCCCATAGGAAATAATAAGATTTATATTTTGGCGGACGGGGTATCCGTCACCGTTGTGATGGAGTAACCTGTCCCCAGAAATCTAAACCAGGCCTTTAATCCAACAGAAAATCCTGCTCTCAAAGAATTAGGATTTACAAATCTCTGAATTCTCCAACCGTGGAATTGGTTTCCCATGTTTAGGCTACAAAATGGTTATGAAAGTCTTTGCTTTAACAGCGCTAAAAGAAACATATTGGCAATTAAACATTGCTTTAAAAATGAGTGGCGGTTCTATTAACACTTTGCATTAGTGCAATGTCACAAAAGTGAAACAAGCCACGGACGTGTTGATCGTGTACTTCCTTTCCAGCGCAAACTCCTATTGGTACTGGAAGGCAGCCTGTAAAGTACCAGCAATAGCACTTTGCACTGCTTTGCTTCTGCGGGCGTCCCATAGGCGGTCCGTGGGCGTTCCTATGCTGCCACCCATGCTTTCTGAAGCACGGCCCTAACTATGGTAGGTAGGGATTTGTGCAAAAAAATAATGCATCATCGACACAGGCGTTCAGTTGGAGAAATATGTGAGTTTTTCGAAACTTTGGCCACATTGCTTATTGCACTGTAGGCACAAATGCTAGACGGCGTGCACACATCTCTCACTATAGTGAAAAGGTGTGTCTGTGGCGCTAGGTGGGCTCAAATAGAGCCAACGCTAGGTAAGAGAGCAGCAGGGCCATGTCTTTATCTTTCTATGACTGTGCAATGCTCTCACCCCCAGGGCAACACAGCATTTATTGCTTTTATTTACTTCCTTCCCACGTTCACTCTTGTTGTCAATTCCTCCTCCCTTCTATCTTGTATCTAACTCCCTTCTTTGATTCCCTTCCTTGAATGTGTTCTTCCAAGTAACATTGAATTGTTTCTCTCACCCCTATGCCAGCCTCATTTCCCAGCATTCAAACTCCTCTTTCTAGCAGTCCGGTTCCACCCCATGTGAAATATATAGAGGGATACAGTCAGTGGCGACGGGCCACGCCCCTCCACCTTTTGCCCCTCCACCTTTTGCCCCTCATGAAGAGTGTCTGTCAGGCTGAACAAAGGTCAGCCTGACAGACACTCTCCATGTGCAGGTCAGGCAGCCAGGAGTGAGACATGAGCGATTTGCGCACACTCCTGGCTGCCTGAGCTGAACTTTGCTGGGCTGAGGAGGTCACAGCTCCTATGGGCGTGACCTCCTCAGCTCATCAAAGGTGCCTCAAGGCACTCCCCTGGGTGACGAGGAAAGCGTCACCAATTGACACTCTCCCTGGGCGCTTCAGGTCAGCCAATGAGGGAAGGCAGCAGTCCCAACCCTCCTGGGACCTGGAGGCTGAAGGTAAGTGTGTGTGTGTATGTGTGTGATGTTTAAAATTGAATGTTTGGTGCGCACGTGCATGTTTGAGTGTTTTGAGTGTTGTGAATGGATGTGCATGCCTGTGTGTGTGAAAGAATGAGAGTGTGCGATCTTTTAAAATGAATGTTTGGTGCGTGTGTGCATGTTTGAATGGTATGAGTGTTGTTATTGGATGTGCGTGTCTGTGTGTGAAACAATGAGTGTGTGTGTGTGTGTTTTTTTTGTGTCCCGCCCGCCCCCCTCCCTCCCTCCTAAAGCTGCCGGCCGCCACTGGATACAGTGCTTGAAATGGAAAAACAGAAGTGCAGGCACTCTGTCCCAGAGTACCTGCTTTATTCCGAGAAGTGCCGGTACTCTCCAAGTAAAAGTATTACGTTTTTCTTGAGAAGTGCAGGTACTATCCCTCTAAAAATAAAAAAGTGCCGGTACTCCGTACCGGACAGTGCCAGCCCATTTAAATCACTGGAGGGATAGAGATATTGCTCCTTATTAGGTTTTGATTGCAGCATGTAAAAGGTTAATAGTGGGCATTTAACGCACCTCCCTGCTACTCTATTCTCCAGACAAGTGGCAAAGATCAGGCCAATTCGGATTTTCTTGTTAGGCCGCGATACATTGTGGATTGCGTAGTGTCACATTGTCCTATTCTTTACCTTAAGGCACCAGGAAAGGTCTCAGCTGATAAATGTATTATTGCTGTCTGATCTAGATCAAACCTGCTCGACCTGGTCGTATGAGAGAAACCTGCTAAGGAACTAACATGCATACTGTGCACTATAGGTCTCGGTGTCAGCAAACTGTACAGCTGCCTGAAGCAGCAGCTGTGGTAGAAAAGAAACGGAAAGGCCTGCAGCATGCCCTGAATCATTTGCCTGTGAAGGTCACAACTGAATGAAGTATTTTACGTTGGGCTGTGCCTATGGGGTTTTCTGCTTTTCTGAAAGTCAGTGCGAGAGCAACTAAGCCTTGATTTTGACCAAGCATAAAGGCCTTTGTTTATTTTAAGACTCCACAAGGATTGTGTCCCTTTGGGCATAAGTGAGAGTTGCACGAGGCACTTTCTCTTTGTGTTAAGTGCAGCATGCACTGTTCTAATGCATTTTTCGAATTGGGTGAAGGAATGTGCGTTGTTCAAATTTTCAATAAATGCAGTTACATTTCTTTGTACTGGTGATGTTGCCAAGAATGAAGCCTTGCTTCTGCATCTTACTTTCCAGGCCTCATTTTGATTAGGGGCACTGGGAATAAATGTTGATGGGGTGATCCTGAGGTTGTAGCATTAACACGTTCCACATCAGTAAGCAGGGTCAGAGTGGGTGCGTGCAAGTGTTAATGTAAAAATAGTGCTGTCAGAAGCACACATCAGGAAACATAGAGCAGTGGGTGCTTCTTCATGTTTCGAGTTGTACTCTGTACCGCTCATACACTTATTCAGATACATTTTCTGAGACAATATATGCCATGCAGTCAGCACATTTTCTGCAAAAGCAGAACATAGATCCCTTATGGGCTTGCGAATGGACACTGAATATATTCATGAGGTGGCTTCTGATTCTTCTGTAAGAGGGGATGTAGCTCATACAGGCATGATTGTTAGACCATCATGTTGTAAAACTAATAACAGAAGTGCTGAATGCAACACTATATGGGAGAAAATTAATTACGAGAGATCTGTATGCACAATCCTCTTTGACGCCACAATTCTGATAACTTGGTTTTCAGAAAGCAAAACTCTGCTCAGCTCCCAATTGGTGATTTCATTAACCCTGAACTTAGACCTTGCTAGGGATTCTGGTGCAAACATACAGGCAACTGAGCAGCACAGTGCTGTGAACATTAAGTCTAAACCATATGAGGTGAGCTATGCTCCCAAACCGGAAGTGGATGTATGTCCTGGTGGTCCACACCATGAGGATGGTAACCCGGCTATATTAAGTCAGTCGTTTGAATGGAGCATTCATCAAAGAAAAGTGTTTAGATGTAGGGGCTGCATATGTAGTATGTATGACAAAACCTTCCTTTTGTGAGGAAGATTTATGTTGGACACTTTGGACAAAGTGTCTTAGAACTTTCTTTGGTGGTTGGCAGCTAAGGCGCTCTTCCACTCTCCCTTTAAATCTGTGATGAGAATGCTGGAAATTGAGACACAACTGATCCTGCTTTGACAAAGACCTTTTGTCTCTTAGAGATTAGCAATGGGTGGATATCGCCTACGGTAGAAATGAAAAACAGCTCCCACAGATAAGGAGTTCAATCTCTCCAAATTCAGGGCATCCGCTCTTTCATTTGCAACAATGGACTTTTCATCCATCCATTTATATCTTGAGCTGAAGAAATTAGGCTACTGATTTCCTCCTAGAGGACCCTTACCTGGCTGGATGTAGGTAAAGTGATATTTCTATAAAACTTGAGGAGAATAGGAGGCTAAAGCAAACCCTGTGTCTGCCTCAAGTAAACTATCACAAACACATAATGACACAGCGACTGAATCATATGGCACTATGGGGGTTATTACAACTTTGGAGGAGGTGTTAATCTGTCCCAAATGTGACGGATATACCACCAGCCGTATTACGAGTTCCATAGGATATAATGGACTCGTAATACGGCTGGTGGTATATCCGTCACTTTACCGTCACTTTTGGGACGGATTAACACCTCCTCCAAAGTTGTAATAACCCCCTATGTGTTTTACCTTTGGTACTAATTTCCAAAAAGCACTATCTACCCCTGGAACCTGCCTATTCAATCTCAGGGCAGTTCCAAGACTTGGACTCACGTAATGTGACATGCTTCATCATTGACCACTTCATCTCACCCTGGTAAGATAATACACAACCTCAAAAGGTACTACCTTAAGGGAGTTCTTATAGATTCCTTGGTCTGGATATTTCTCTGGGATCCAGTTAATTAACTTAAAATACCTTTGGATAAACCACAAGGAGTCATTTATTTGGTGGTATCCTAGTATGGATAAAATTACTAATAAAATATATTAATAATTTGGGACACTATGGTGCATAATAGCCCCTGTTTCCCAGTATAGTGCCATCATGTTTCTGCCCCACTACAAAGCTCATACTAGGAGTCAGGCATTTATCGAGGCTAACAGGATCCCTCTACTACTGCCACTAGTGAATGCAAGTTAAAAAGCCTACCTTCTCTTAATAGGTCAAAGTAGGTACCCTAAGTCAGGTGGGTGCCTTACCTCATGGTCTGTGTAGGGTGGGCGTCTCCTATTGTCACAAATGTGGAGGATAATGCCTTCCAGATTCCTACCATGCCCAGGCTGGGTAAAGACACACCATCGGCTGGGTAAAGTGATGTTTCCTCTGTGTTAATGACCCTGAGTAATTTCCTTTCATAGTATATTTGATGATGGCAGTACAAAACGTACACACTTCAGGAAAAAAAGCGAGGTCGGACTCTACGGCTGCTTTCGGGAAGCCCATAAGCAGTAAAACTTTCTTCCAGAAGAACAAGTTACTTACCTTCACAGATACTCTTTCTGGTGGTTAATCTATTTAACTTCAGATTCCTTTAGACCAGAGTCAGCAAGCTTAACAGCAGTGCTCCTGTGTATCATTCAGTGTCGTGAAGTGCCTCCATGATGGCTCCATACGTTCCTGGAAGTGACAGAGTGGAGTTGCATGTAAGTGCAATGCCTGTGCGCTACTGATAGTTTCTTGTCTCTTTAATTTCCTGCACCCTCAGATATGGAGCGTTAAACAATTTTCAGAGACAATGTGGTGAATTCCAACTTGCCACCTTTTTAGATGGTAAAGAGACCACTCCATGCAGTGGGGAGATGGGAGGGCAGTAAAGAATCTACAGTTAAACAGAGTATCCACCAGAATGAGAATCACAGATGGTAAGTATCTCGCTCTTCCGATGGATACTTTAGATTGCAGATTCCTCTCCTTTAGGGGAATTACCCAAGCCATGTCTCTCAAACGTGGAGGGTCTGGGGAGTGGACTCAGACCAAAATGTTGTGCAAATCTGAGCCGGTCGAGTGACCATCCAGCAGGACCTTACAGTCAAGGTAGTAGTGTTTCGTGAATGCATTCACCAATGCCTATGCTGCAACTTAGCAGATGTCTAAAACGTGTACCCCTCTTGCTAAATCTGTTGAAGTGGCCTTGGCCCAGGTGTAATAGACCCACAAGCCTGCAGGGGGCTGCTTCCTAGCCAGTACTTAGCCAATGATGATGCAGAGGACTATCCACCTTGACAGGGTTCTCTACTGCACTGGCCTGCTAATCTCTGCACCTGAAAGCCTACATATGCAGCCCCTACATCTAAACACTTTTCTTTGATGAATGCTCCATTCAAACGAATGACTGTCTACCTCATTGTTCTTTGTGTGGTCATTCTTTTTGGATCAGGACGATGGAGCCTGTCCCCCTCTTTCAAGGGGTGAAGTAGACCACAGTATGCTTACAGAGTGATGGAATGACCATCATGGAAAGATATCATGACTTTTGGAAGTAAGGTCACCCTAGTTGGTAACACCAACTTCTCTGGAAAGAAGGTACTATAGAATAATTGAACTGACAATGCCTGCAATTAACTGATATGCTGGGCTGATATGATGGTGGCAAGGTACACTGTTTTCAATGTCAAGAGTCTTATGGAGCAACTGTGAATGAACTCAAAGGCCATGCATATCAAGAACATCAAAAACAGACTTAGGGCAAATTGAGAGCTCATAAATGGTACGATAGGAAACGTGTCAAACCTTTGATGAATTGGATCCCAACTAGTGATTCAAAGAAGGACAGTTGGTCCACTAAACACAAAAAGCCCAAGAGGCACAACAAGTAACCTTTCACTGTACCAACTACAAGGCCCTGCTGGGCATAAAAAAAGGACGAACTAAAGGCCATCAGAACATTTGGCCAGTAAGGGATTGGTAGTCTAGCACCACACCAAGCCACAAATATTTATTTTATTTATTTGATAATATTTGTACAGCACGAACATGATCCTTGCGGGTATCAGAGCGATTTACAATTGTTCAGAGAGCAGAGACAAAAAATAAATAAATCAATAATATTATAGTCAGGAAAAATACACCCAGATCAGGGAGGGTGCAACATAATGTCAGGATCGACAAATCGAACACTATATCATAGCAGGGGAAAGGTAGTCATAATAGTAATTGACGTGTCTGGAAAGGTACTAAAGGAAGCGATCTTAGCAACTAGCGCAAAATAGTCTTAGCATCCAGTGTAAATGGCCTTCACAGAAGTGGGCCTGGCACCAAGGAAGAAAGCAACCACCTTGGTTGGTAAATCAAACGCATTTAACTGTTACTCTTTAATGTCCACACATGGAGGTGTAGATTACAGAGACTAAGGTGCAGGACCTTTCCCTCTTGCTAAGAAGGGAGTTACCTGTCCCCCCCCCCTCAAAGAAGTAGCTGTATTGCAGGACAAAGGTTGGAAAGCTATGGGTACATTACTCTCCTGTCCAGTTTGGGGCAATCAAGATAACTAGGTCCTGGTTCTTCCTGATCATCCTCATTACTTCAGACACAAAAGGTAGCAGTAGGATTGAATACAAGAGTCCATCTTTCCATCCTCTCTGAAATGTGCTCCCTAGTGACTCTAGTGCAAAACAGATGACACTGAATTTCTCGGTAGTGGCAAATGGATCAAGCAAGGGCTCTCTCCACTGACTGAAGATGTCCTGCACCACCTTACAAAGGAGACGCTAATCGTGGTTTGCATAACAGCCTCTGCCCAGTCTGTCTCTTGTGGTACTCAGGGAGCGCTCTAGATCGTTGGCGACCAAAAACATTCCCTGTTTTTCTAGCCCCTACCAGAGGCATAGAGCCTGCTAGCATAGAGCCCAAAACCCCACTTTGCAATGTTTGTTGAAATGCCACATTTCAGTAATGTTGTCCCAGAGAACCTGTACCAGCCTTCGCTTAGAAGATGCACAGAGAGGCTTTACAGGCTAAGCGGATTGCCCACAGCTTCAACAGATTGGTATGGAGTTGACATTCTGCATGAAACTAGATGCCTCTGATATCCACTTCCCCTAAATGGATAGCTCCAACATAGCAACAACATACCTGTCACCACCATGAGCTCTGGATGAGAGAGTGAGAGTGGTCTGCTGCATGTCAGGTTGATCTTCTGCCAAACACCACAAGGAGTTTCTAGTGTGACTGGTGTCAGAGTTCTGCCTGTTCCCTTTTATCCCTGTGAGATGGCTTGTGAGTGTAAGTTAATCACCCTATATAGATTTCTCCCTGCCTGACGCCTTACATTACATAGTGAAGGCTACTGTCCAGGACAGGTTTCTGAACTGCCAGCTGGCTGGCACAGTAATGAAGTACTCTCATCATGGTAGTTTAAAACCCCAATCTTGTTATGGCTGGCTCAGGGAAATACCATACAGCACATGAAGAAGTGCAAATACGGTCACATGAATATTTTGTTTTCACTTGCGACCCTTGTAAAAATTAGAGAAGGTCTTGTTAATAATTTTTACATGTTAAACCAATCAAAGATATTATTTTGAGCAGTTTTAAGCAAAACAAAATATAGGCAGTCCAAAATCAAACAAGCACTGGCAATGCCAATAGGTCTGGCTTTAAATGAATGTTGTATGGTAGTGTGAAGTATTAAAAGTAGATTACATGGGAACAAATATATATTGGTGTGGAAGCAAAGAACTGTAAAATAATACTGGTGTAGGTTCATTTGTCAGGAGATGTCAAGCCAGACCTAAAACTCCATGCAGATTAATGACTGCTCTTTTTCAATATGTGCTACTGCCAGAGAAAAACATCATACATTATCTAGTTACCTTACACATTATAATAGCTTAACAATGTAATGTGTTTGTCCCTGAAAGTTCATACTCAGGCAGCTGTATAAATAAACAAAATGATCACAACTGCTTGGAGGCCATGCACCTCTTTGTGGAATTGCACACCTTATGCCCAATCAAAACTTGTACTCTTGATTTCCAACATGTGGACAGAGCCAAAGCCCCTCTCTAGTGATACTCACTTAATTGTCTGGTGATAGCTGTGCTGTCAAGCCAGATCATAAACATTACAGGGAAATGCATGATTATTGTGCAACTCTGTTTTTATATAGACTTGTTTTCAACACGCATGCATGCTTCATTAGTCAACGGAGGGAATAATTTTTAGTCACAATAAGAGCAAGAGGAAGCGCAAAACAAATCTTATTTTGTTCAGGATTCGAAATAATTGGTACTGGGTACTAAAAGTTGCTAGTTATGTTAATAACATAGATGTCCCAATTCAAGTAAAGTTGAACTAACAGACACACTGTGGATGCTACCAGATCTTAAGGTATATGTGGTTTAAATTCGAGAGGCTAATTTCACTTCCAAGATTTGAATAGATTGAAAAGAGTGGTGATATGGCATGACAGTTCAGATGCAGGGTAGTGCATATGCATCTTCCCAGGAGGCTAGGAGAAGCCATGATGGCTACGAAAAAACAATGTTCATACTGTGAAAAAGTAGCTAAGTCTGTCGGAATATACTCGTTTGAGTGACATAATATTGAAGAAAATGGTCACAAGTCTAAATCTGGTCTTTTTGTATCTTTTTTAAGCTTCTCATATCCTTTTTAAATATGTATTAATTATGATTAAAAGATGGGAATAAGATGTCTCATCACTATATGGAATGAAATACTGAGATTACTTTAGGCATCTGTATTATGTTTTCCAGTGGTGACTGTCATTTTAACAAGGAAAACTGTGCTTTACAGACGCATTACGTAAAAGTAAGTTATTTTTGTTTGTTGATTTTTTGGTAGGTTGTCTTGCTTTAAGATCTCACCACGAATGGTATTTGGATTATATGAAAAGGTAAAACTTGTGGCGCCATTAGTTGCTTTCAAGATGTGTAATGGCATAATGTACAGTATTGCGTTTAACTTTTTTGCTTTAAATACCAATAAATTACATACAAAGTGGGGAATTGCCCTTATGTACCTTTAAAGATGTTAACCTACTAAGGTCTCTTTAAAGTCATAATTATAGGAATCATTTTTCCCTTCTTGGGATATTACCTAATGGTTTTTATTGCATATGATTAATAGTCAATGAAATGGATTAATTCCTCTGAAGAAAGTTGGGGAACAGAGAGAAACAGGTCGGGTGAGATGTAGCACTTTTTGTCTTAGCAATTTGGGACCTTTTTGCATTTCTGGCACATTGAATGACTTATTTGGTTGTGACTACAGCCAGGGATTTCGAAAAACACATTGGGCCTGATTACAGATGGGATACTCTTGTCAGAAAAGAGATGGATATCCCACCTGCCGTTTTACAAGTTCCATAGGATATTATGGAACTTGTAGTATGGCGGACGTATTCGGGCCCATTATCTTTAAACCAATCCGAACACTTTTCTGCTGTTTGTCTCATCATACCTGGCTATACCTGTTAAATGATCATAGGTCGAAGTAACCCATGAGGTTTGGTGTTTCCACTACTCAGGTTTAACTTGGTGGGCTGGGGGGGTGATGATTTTCCACCACACTATTTCCACCAAATATGTAATTCTAAAGTCGGGGTCAATAGTATTACTCTCACTATTAACTGATTAAAAACATAATTTCACAAAAAATAAACTGCTTTTTACTGCAGGATAGGCAGTAAAGTCTTGAAATTCTATCCCGAAAGTTCTCAGTTTGAAGATACTGCTGGTAGGTTAGGAACCATTGGTCAATACAGGGACATCTGAAAATATTAAATGAAGGAAGATATTTTGCAACATTTTCACAACTAGCATTACTGGACCTCAATTGTTATGGAAAATATTATTAAACTTTCCCAGTCTGCTTTAATCTGTAGCACAGGTCATGTACATTTTAGTTATAATATTTGCATATTTGATAAAAATAAGGCACCATTAATTTGCAGCACAACATGAGCCTAAAGGCTCTTGAAAGTCTTTATCAATAGTGAAATGTATGTCTTTAAATATACACCAGTTTGTCTTTCAACTGCATTCATTATATCAATGGAAAGAATACTACATGTAGAAATTGCAGTCTTCTGTTGAGTGGGGATGAGGGGGAAATGTGGTGCATCTTATTGCCTAATTGAAAAGTCAAAGATGATGGTGGTCAAGTTAATCTCAGAAAGGGGGACATGAAATGCATGACACTTAGGGGTCATTCCGACCCTGGCAGTCCATGACCGCCAGGGCCGGGGACCGTGGAAGCACCGCCAACAGGTTTCCCGCCGGTTTACCCCTGGCCCAAGGAATCCGCCATGGCGGCACTGTTTGCAGCACCGCCATGGGGATTCCGACCCCCTTCCCGCCAGGAACAGGATGGCGGGAACGGGTGTCGTGGGGCCCCTGGGGGCCCCTGCACTGCCCATGCCACTGGCATGGGCAGTGCAGGGTCCCCTCACAGTGCCCCATAATGATTTTCAGTGTCTGCTTTGCAGACACTGAAAATCGCAACGGGTGCCACTGCACCCGTCGCACACCAGCAACTCCGCCGGCTCCATTCGGAGCCGGCTTCATCGTTGCTGGGCCTTTCCCGCTGGGCCGGCGGGCGGCCTTTTGGCGGTCGCCCGCCGGCCCAGCGGGAAAGCCAGAATGGCCGCCGCGGTCTTTTGACCGCGGTGCGGTCATTCGGCGGTAACCGCATGGCGGGCGGCGACCGCTGCCCGCCGCGGTCAGAATGACCGCCTTAGTACATATATTTGGTGGAGATGTGAGGCGAACAACAGCACTCATAAGCTGGTAGAGTTGTGCTCAACAATAGATCTATTGAATTGCCTGTTCTTAGTTATTACTAGCATATTGAGGATTGTACAATTCCCTTACATAGTAAAAGGGCCTAACATCTGTATTTTTACTATTTTTTCATTTTTCTCAAACGATGGATTGGTCATAACACTTGATTTCTATTTTTTTTTCAGTCCCTTGAAATATCATAAGTACATTCCTTGCCTGTTATTAATAACAGCATTCACCATGGCCCCTTCATTGGCAGTTCCGTTATGTCCTCTTTGCTGGTTTTTATTAATTTTTAACTAAATGTGAACAGTACAAAGCTTAAATAAACCGATCATCACAGCTATTGGGTTTGGAAAAACAGGTCTGTGAAAGTAAGAGGAAAGCTAACAACATCGCAAGTGTATACAAAAAACACCTTTAAAACAAAGCATCTTCTTTATTTAATGTAAACGTGGTATGAAAATAGTATTAAGAAATGCATGACATGATAAGAAGAGATAACTATAAAGTTATAATACAGACAATGCACTGTACTACGTGAAGGAGAGCACCGTAGAAAGAATAAAATAAGGAAGGAATACAATGCCCTGTCCATTGCCAAAAACAACTCATCAGTATGTCTAAAGGAAAGAGTATTTGCCTTGCAATAGAAATTTAGAAGGCAATGCAGTACACCAGGAGGAGCTGCATCACATTCCTTTGTGACTCAGGAAGCATGGACTTCCAGAATCAATACTAGTATCGCCTCACATAATTACTACTGTTGCGTTGCTTGCTCCTGGTCGCAGGAGAATTGAGCATACACTTAACATGATGCTGTTTGGTACTGTGCAGGACGCAGTCCAGTCTCCTCTCTTTTTTGCATAGACTTAAAAGAAGATAACTTGGCAGATGGGGAAAAATCAGAGAAAGGTACTGTCTTAGGAAGACTAATTTGCTTACTGGCCTGTTGTTGGAGCTGGAGAGTGGCAATGACTATGACGAGTCTCTCTACCACCACATTACTGCCACCCTTGTCCTAAATTGATTGCTTCTCTTTGTGGGGCTATAAAAGGTTTCACCAGATGCATTAGAGGGGATACATAACTTTTTCTTTTCAGAAATTGATTTCTCACCAGGGTGTCATAGATACTAAAGCAAATCAAGCAAAGGTGGGGGACCGGATGCAGGGTGAGCTTGTGAAACACATTGAGGTCACTTCACAAAAGCATTTGCAAGTATGGGAACTAGTGTTACATACAAACTCTTTTATAAACTCTAAAATGCATTTATGAAACACTATTATTACTAAGTGTATGTGTAAGTACTCTTTTACAAACTCGTACTTGTCTTTCTGAACCGTCCCCATTGAAGGCCATACTGATAGGGTTCTACTCTACACATCACTGCCTATGTGAGTATCATGAATTACATAAGGGAATGTGAGGAAAGATGTCCAGGAGGCTCCTAAGAAAGCATACTGCTACAAAACACAGCCAGTGCCTCTGAACCAGAAATTTCCATCTGTTAATAGAAAGTGCTTTCAAGCTGAAATCCAGTTTAAAACCAGTGTTTTCTTCATCGTTATATTTTTGAGTGCTAATATTATTATACGCAAACATCGTGAAGTAATATCAAAACAATGCAATATATTCACATGGGCAACGCTTCAAAAACACAAGTTCCTTATTCGCTACCTGGAAAACACTTATCGCACTGCAGATCACGCAGAAACAATGTAGAATTTGAAGAGTGAAACATAACTTCCTGGATGTGCTGGTGCCTGTGAAGTGCAACTCTCTAGTCCAGACTTGTGGAAAAAATGCTTAACAACACGAACAGTGGTCATGTGTAACTCCACGCATTTCAGGAATGCTGACGAATGTGGATAAAAGACTGAACTACTACGATAACAGAATGCCTGTACCCAGTGTTGTCTGCATCCTTCAATCATAGCTGTGTGATCACTAAAAGCAAACAATAAGCACCACAGAAAAGAAGGAGCTGTCAAGGTCGATCAATAAAAAATGTATTGCAACAAAGGCTGCCATCTGCTGCTGTGCCTTTGGAAAGTGAATTCAATGTTTTGCCTTGCCCCACACATTGTACTAACACCCGTGTGTGAGTGCAGCCATGTACACTTTACACATTCAAACATGTATTCGTGCAATAGCACTTTCCTACAGCCTGGTCTTGAATTCCTGATCTCTTGGCGTGTATAACAACCCATGCCCTTTTAGGAACTGGTGTGTGTGAATTTGTTGTAATCCGACAGCACTTTAGATTATGGTGAACAAACATAAATAACCAAAGTAGACATAAAAAGAGACTGCTTTACATAGCGTCCAATACACCAAAACCGCCAAAAAACAAGTACAGAATTCTATACTGATTGATTGTACATCTCAGCAATGCCGTTCGTCACCATCTCTATATAAATGTTACATTTCATGTCAGCTCAGCAAAAGTGTGGGAATTCAAATTTATTCAATGAGGAATGCATACACAAGACAAAGGGTGCAGTTATCAGTAAAATAAAGCCCTTGAACAATGATTTTAAAAAACAGTTATGTGGAGTTGTGAAAGCATAATGAATTGGGACGAAAACACACTTGGAACATGTCGTTATGCGTGCTCTATGGGCAGCATATTATCACTAGTTTACTTCTTCCAATAACAAGAAATACCTCCTGTACCTTGAGAAGGATATGAAAGTCAAGTTTATATAGCCAAGAAATAATTGCCATGCCATCACACTATTCCAATAATGCTATAATTTTGCAACAGTAATTTGTACTATATACATCTAGATACATAAAAAAAAATACTGTCCATAGTCTGCCTAACGGTAATCCAAGAAATGCGTTGATAATGATCTTGAAGGATCCAAAATGGTCCTTGGTGGATTTCATGTATGTCTATAAACCTAATTAAATGTACTTAGAAACACCACCTCATCTCCAGGATAAATATTAGAGATACCATTCTGTATAGCAATCCAAAAATCATTGCTATGCTGAAACATGATGTAATCAATTATTAGTAACCATGGCCAAAATGTAGAACTGAATTTAAATCACTATTTCATTTTCAATTATCAACGTTTGTACTGTTAATAATAAATGGAAGAATTTCAAGACTTCAAGCTTTCATTAAATTTGATAGGAAAGAATTATACTTTAGTTTAATACTACAAGCTTCCTCACCTGGCCACATCTGGAGTAAATAATGTAGAACCTCTATGTGCTTTTTGAAGTCCAGGGCACTTGCAAGCTCTTCGGAGTCTGTAAAGACACGGTTGTTATGGTGGGAGGTCTCTTGCCTCTGGCTTAGCAGCACGGGCCCAAAGCATACAGCCAGGTTCTGGCAGGTCATCTTATTTACTTCATGGTGTGAAGCCACACGCTTTAGGTGGTCCAGAAGCATCTTTAATGTGGCCTGGAACAACATTCAGAAATGCAATGTCAATCTTTAGAGAACACCACAAAAACGGATTGTGTTCTATACATTACAGTATCTCAGCAAAAAATGTCAGCAGGAAACTAAGGCAAAATAGAAACTGCGAAACATGAAATAGGAATTGTTAATAATGTTTTGACGTTGTTTACGCACTTTACTTACATTTCTCTGTGGAAAACACTCCTGCTTTGTGCTATTGCAGCCAGTCTTGGAACCGGGGCACCAGTGCCTGCCTGCTTGCTAAGACCAGTGTTACATAGAGAAGGAATGCCCAGAGACACCGACAAGGAAAGACAATGGGGGCACAGTGAGCTATGGAAGAGAACCGGGGAGGGCCTTGATCACTGAGCAGAGCAGAAACTACCTTACACTGCGGGAAGAAAAGATGTGCACCATGGTGCCGTGACTTGCACCTCTTGGGGTCCCAAACAATGGCATATCTGGAGCTATCCCGAGGGTGGCATGGCTGGGGTTGCAGAGCTGGGGTGGAAGGGAGATCCCAGAGGAAGCACGGTACCTAGAAATGGACACCAACAAAAGCCTGCAGCCTTGAACATTTAACTCTTTGCGTTAAGCTGCACACAATGCAACAATAAAAATATACTGTGCACCCAAGTCATAGGGCACATAAATAAATAAATGTATATAGCTAATAATTAATGTTGTGCAGAGAAACTTCAGTGAAAAGGTTTTGATTAATAAAAGCAATTGTAACTGGGAACAGCCAACAGCAATATGAACTAATGGCCTCGGATCTGTGTACACATCTGAAGCCCTCTCACGTCTTCAAGGTAATAAGGTTTGGTTACTGAGAAACACATTTTAGCATTAGGACAAATATATATCTTTTATTTTTCGAAAGTCCTGTAAATATTTAAATATTTAAAGAGTATAAGACTTATAAAGGCACAAAGAAAGGTCTCCAGTTCTGAAGCAATAACACTTGAGGCTAATAACAGTTAAGTTGGAGGGCAACCAAGATGAATATCTAGAGACATTTCTGGCAGAAATGCAGGTTCTCACTCTAAAGATGGTTTTATGAATGTCTGGAAATAATTTAAGCATTTAAAAATGCCTACCGGCTATGCAAGGGCAGAAAAGCCTTTTTAAATGGTTAACCTTCAAGATTTACAACCACTGCAGATTTTACATAATCACTGTTGAGTATTTAATGCGCAACATACTAGCCCAGTAAGCCTTCACAGAAAAGCAAAATACAGGAATATATTTTGAAAGGCAATGAAACACGCAGAATGCAAAAAGGATTAGTTGGGAACATGAAACATTATATCGCATAGTATGAACAGGGTGCATCTGGCGCTAGTCAAACTGGCTTGCAATTGGCATAAAGTAGTGCTGGACAGCCCATGATGTTTGGGGGTCTCAAGGCGCTGACACTCTCAGCTCCTGTGTGTGGTGATCTCTGCAAGCACCCGTGGAGTTATAACAGAGATGTCTCACACAGGCCTCTGAAAGCGCACAGAGGCGGCTCTCTTGCACACACACGAACCTTATTTGTGGGGGAGGTGACATGAAGCTCACTTCAACGGACTGCTCATCCTCCATCCACAAAGACCAGGTAATAAAGATTTGTCAAAGATAAGATACAGCTACCCCACTACTCTATCTTTGGTACCCACCTATCATTGTGACCAAAAAGGAAGACACATCCATGGACTGTGCTCCTTCCCTTCAATGAGCTCCTTTTGAAAGCCAAAGACAAGCAACAGTTGTAGGAAGGTTTCCTAGCTGCACTGGATTGGTGCATGCTCCATAATGACATCAGCACCAGAAGAAGCAAATCGTCCCTCATTTAAATTTGAATGTGCCACTGTGGAACAGTGCATTCTGATTTACAAAAGGTCATGGGGCCTTTTTTAGGATGACCTTACCAGACAATGCAGCAAAAGCCATTTTGTGGGCTTAGCTAGAACATATAGGGGCTTAGAGTCTGCCCATTGCTTACCACTGATTGCCTTTCCTGTCACTTTCATGTGCCTGCTTCTTATTTGTGTCCCAGCTTGTCAATCTTGTGTTTGTCCCTCCCGTGGAGTGCAGCCTCTGTACCATCTTTTTTGACTTCCTGGCTTCTAGGTTTCCACTGCTTGCTTTTCAAGCACTACTTTTTTCTTTTTAATTAACCGCTACACATTTACTGCATGTGTTTTCCAGCTGACTCCCTTGGCCACTTGTCTCGCCAAGTGCTTCTCCTCTCCTCCCTCCAAGTTGCGTTTGCCCTCACCTAATCCCTCAGTTTCTTTCTCACCTGTATGCTTCTACACTACCTGCTGCATGTTACTCTATTGTCTGCTGTATTCCTCCCCTCCGCTGCCTTCCCTGTTGTTTCTTTCCCCACCATCACCTTCATCCTCCAGGTTGTCTCCTCCCCACCGCACCCTCTTCTGTCACTTGATGGTTGTTTATGAAAGACTTACCTTTTCCACATCAGGCAGGCAATCCAGTAACCCAACGGTGTTCTTCAAATCATTAGTTTCAGTTTCGTTGCCATTTCCAGTAATTTTTAAGGGCTTTCTTGCCATGGCGCTTAATACTGCTTCATATAGCTGCTTTGTTATCAAAGGTGAAGGCAATTCTCTTAAATAATCCTTGAGTACACCTTCATAATTAAAAAAATATATCATAATTAGCAAGTCATGTGTTAGAATATATCATAAGAATCAACAAGCAAATAATGCATCATGATCCTGGACATGGAACTAAAATGACAAATCGCAAAGCCTTCTGTTATGAAAACGTACTTATACATCAACATGTGAATCTTTGACCATTTTGCTGCTGATGGAGGCAAATGGCTTACCTACCAATACTGGCAAAGTGAGCCTTCAAATGGTATGTCCATACATTTTGCCAACATTTGGTATAGATATGCTCAGACAAAACATGCTCTATTACAACATAAAAGTACATGGACTTTTATTTGGTCACATTGAGAATCGTGCAATAAACACACACATACACACACATGCTGTGAAAGACACTGGCAAGCTACATGATTTTATATGCAATTTCTCGAACGCCAGATTCCTATGAAGTGCATTAGTGTACTAAAGAATCGGTGCTAAGGCAAAACACATAAGACGTTATTTCACAACTACACTGTGATTTCATCGCTCCTGGAATCAATAAACAGTAAATGTGATTTCAGTGATTCGATTGAACATGCTATTGGGCATGACCTTATGTGGTTGCTCCCGTATCCTGTATTTTTCTTGAATATGATATTATTGATTTTTTTTGTCTGCTCTCGGAACAATTTTAAAGTGCTTTGATACCATCAAGGGTCATGTTTGCGCTGTAGAAAACTTCTCAAATAATTACATAAATAATTATGTATGATAATATATGTGAATTAACTTTTGAGGTAATCTATGATGTTATATATTAGAACAGCTGTGCATTTGGGTTCTCGGTTAATCATCTGTTTGCAGAACTCCTCCATTTCAGGTTTTGATAGAGAAACTGATATTCCTCCTGGATTTCCTTGGTTTTTGGGTGCCAAAAGATCAGTTATAAATCGGTTACAAATTGTCCAGAATTAGCTGCCAGATTAATTTTCTCCCCAAATTTTGCTCTGTCTCTCAGCCCCTCTGAAAACTTCACTGGCTGCCTATTTAGAAGTGTACACAATTCAGAGCCTTGTGCATTTCCCACAAGATCATGAACAAACAATGGGCTCCTAGCTTTGCTGCTTTAATGAAACTGTACCTACCTACCTGGCCCGTATACCTTGCATTAAAAGAACCATGATGGGAGGACGCTCTTTTCGAGCTATGGGTCCTTTATGGCATACTCTGCTGCCACAGTTAAGGAAGATTCAAAATCATCTGAGCTGTCAGAAGCAGCTAAAGTTTGGTTGTTCTCAGTCTAGGTCTCTGCCTGCTTTCCTTTGTAGTGCTTTGGCACGTTTCTTGGCATGTTTTTGTATCTGTGACCAGCTCTCGGAAGCCCTGTTCCAGGGCAGCTATGCGCTTTAGAAATCCCTTTAACATAACACAACATCCACTAAACACTATCTGCATCCACTCGTTTCACTTTGCAGACATAGGGGGTTATTACAACTTTGGAGGAGGTGTTAATCTGCCCCAAAAGTGACGGATATACCACCAGCCGTATTACGAGTTCCATAGGATATAATGGACTCGTAATATGGCTGGTGGTATATCCGTCACTTTACCGTCACTTTTGGGACGGATTAACACCTCCTCCAAAGTTGTAATAACCCCCATGATACTATATTAGACTTTCTGCGTTTTTGTTTACAAAGTAAATACTTGCCACAAATAGGATTTCCTATGATAAACAAAAAGTCTGGCACTTTGCAAAAGTATCTATTATGCTACATTGTGCTATGTATTTCTTTTAGGTTTACTGCTTACAACCCATTTTCAGAACGGTGTTCATGGAGTGTACAGCTAACTCTGCTAATGGAGTTCATCAGCAAAGGGACCCTACTTCCAAGTTCCACATTGTTGTAACTCATGATGTTACTTCATTACAGTGTTACCTTCTAGGGCAGCTGGTAGCAACACAAATTTGCTCAACTGTAACCACAGCTTCTCCACAGAATGAGCCAAGTTGGCCTTGGCAATGCTTGTTTACAAAAATGTTGATTGCCCACATCAATTGCTTTCTGAGTGCTCCAGAAAGTGGGTGCAATAACACTATTTGTATGGAAAGGGTCAGCCTAGCAGACCCAAACATCATTCTCCCGCTGAAAATCATTTATCAAAGCTGCGTGCATAACTTCTGATGTGGTCCTCGTTTGCAAGTCAGGTCTGGAAATTATGTGATCATTGCTAATAAAGAAGTTTGTGACAGTTAAATATTTCATGCTCCATTTTATCAGAGACTATCCTATTAACAAGGATGCCTCATTAATGATAGTACTGTTTTTTTGTTTCTATTTGAAACAGTTTACTAATATTTCACAATAAAATTGTATTCTTTGCAAGACATGTTACTACATCCTATATCTCAATTAAATAAGGAATTTAACATTTCAGATAGGATTTAGAACTATTTTACTTATGTTAATATACTTTTAAATGTGAATTACTATAGATTTAGGTTGTTAGCAATATATCAATGTTGTGTTATTGTGGGTTACTGAATAATTATTATAAGCACTTTAACAAAGTGCTTTCTGTCACATCTTAGCATTTTTATTCTGATACTTTTTATTATATGGACCTACATTTCCGAATTTCTGGACATATGTGATGATCTCCCTCGACCCCTTGAGTAGGGGAAGAAAGACATCCCTGTAACTAGACTAACTCCGCTCGAAAACTGGGTAATCATTCTCAAATATAGGTTTAGTGCTCTTTTCAAATTGTGGTTCACTGAAGAGGCGTACTAGATTTTCAGGACAGATGCATTCTCCATTGGTATATACATTTAAAACAATTCCCCTTTGTAATTCTATTTGTTTTTAGGCCTCGCCTACAGAGCCACTGCGCTGTGCTGAAAGACGTATTGCACACAGCTGCTCCACAGCAGTTTAAAATTAAACCCATTTCCCATTATCAGGTTTGCTTGTGTCTCACACGAGAGAAATTCAAGTGTATTCAATTGTTCCAGAAACTACGATGAAACGTGGTAAAATACATTGGCTTGACAACTAACTTATGGAGTCTATCGTGTAGAGTCCGACAAGAAAATCTTGCAAAACGTAAAATAAAATTCCATCACATTGAGAAATTAGTGCAAAATGTCCACTTGTAACAATGAAAAATACAAGTACCAGTATGAATTAAGGGGGTATTTTGGCGGTTCCACACATTCCTTAGCAAATGCAATTTGAAATTTTACTATGCTACTCATGGGGACAGACAACAATGCCGTCCCCAGTTAACTCACTAAGCAATTTTTCAGTTATTTTCAAAAGGGGGGAATGACTGTAGCATTATAAACTATCATGCACTAATAAGAATTAATTTTGCTATTACGAATGGAATGTGTTATGCGGTTGGAAGGTTTAGGTCTGTCTCACCAAACTATTGTTTTTCCCAAAGACATTATACATATTGTGCATCACAGAGAGGCTTCTGGTCACAGGGCTTCATCCACCAGTCTGCTAAACATTGTGCTTCCAACAACACCATATAGCATTTAGCAATGGGTCAGTCATTCACCCATTGGGTCCCTTCCCTTGAGTGAAGGCGCAATGGCTGTGCGTTGTCCGCATTTGTCAAAAGCAATTCCTCTCTCTTCAGTAGCAAAGCTGGCTCTAAGTGTGCTTTCTCTTTATTTTTACATTAACTTTGAACACCAGCTACTTAGGTCACTGGCTCTCGTTTACAAATGTTACGTTATCATGCTTTTAAGTGATATTGTAGTTGCCTGCTTATTTAGATGTATTCTTGAGTTCTTTATAAGTTGTATTAATAATATAAATAAATATTTGTGCTTGAAAAAATATTCCTGGTAAAGTTGCTGCATCAATAAGCGGTTTTAAAATTTAAAATTTGAATTCTTTATTGCAAGCATAAGGTAGTTACTAATTATTAGTGGCATATTCTAGCAATAACAAATTTAAGAACATAAAATAGTACTCACACCAGCTTGCCAAGGGCAGCCCTACAGGCTTTACCAATAATTCTTTCCTATCTTGTTATATTGCATTCTATTTAAAGCTTAGGGAATGCTGAGCGTTACTGCTCAATGACATTGAATATTTGTAACACATGGGCATTGGTGAACACAGCACTGAGTATTCCCGTACTGTCAAATAACATTTACCAGCGAGGACACGTTACACATATTGTACTGGAAACCATATTTTTTCTTCAGAGTAAAAGATTGATGGCTTGCTGATTTGAAAAATGCTAAAGACTTTACTTGTCCAGTGGTGACGAACATGCCGAATGTGTTCGAAACCTAGAATATTAACTACAATAAGCAAATTGTAAGATAATTGGATGTAAATCTATGCATTGTAGACCCTGGAACTTTAATATGGAAGCTACAAAAGTAGCACGGGCATAACATTCATGATTACACTGAAAACAAGCATTTGCAATGCAACGTGTCTTGCGTTTGCTTGCATTAGAGCTAGTAGCGTTGTAAATTCCTAACCGGATTTTTCTTGCCGCACAAACTATTAATGAAAAGTAAAACAGTTTCATAGATGCAAGCCAAGGGTTGCCATGAGTGTGAAGGAGACACAGAAAATGAAACAGAAGTTCATTCGCAAACTTATCGGCAAAAGTGCAATCATCCATGTAACCAGCAAAAGTGCAATTATCCATGTAACAGGGTTGATGTCATGCAAAGCGCTCGACTTCTGCCCAGCGAGAGCACGCTGTGCAGGAAATGAAAAGATAAAGTAGTCCAGAAACCAGTTGAAAACACAGAGCCTTGTATGTTTTCAATAGTTTACCGGTGCGCTCGAGGAGGGCTAAACACCAGAAAAGGCATGACGTATGCATGCTTTTCATAAACGGAATCAATCGATTTTTAAAAGGCAAGCCCACTAACTGATGAAGGTGATGGGCGTGACGTGGGCATGGTTAGAAGCCCACAGAGAGATTACAAAATTGTCCAGAGCACTTGTGCATGCTCGACCCTAAAAAGAATCCCACGCTTACACCATAAAATCTGCATGTTCACCATGAAATGTGCCTTTATCTTAAGAAATGCCATGAAAATCATTTTTTGATTCAGTTGAGTGTACAAGGAGTTATCAAACACATTTCCACTGGATAAAATTAGGCTCTGCATGGCCACAGCCGGCTTAGGGGTCTGTACTTCCAATTCAGTTTGCTTAAAAATATCCCCATGACGGCATTAGGCATACACCCTTTTATTCTATAAGGCACGATGTAGGCATTATTTTATTATTCGATAATAACATAAAATTGCGTTTTTAAATACAGCCAACCAACAAACAGCTGCATTTCACAGCAAGTGTTACACTTTACTCAGATTGCAGTGAAGACTGATGCCACTTCATTGCAGCTTATCCAAAAAACATTCTTTAGGTCTCACCTACCAGACAACGCAGGTAGAAAAATACCTATTGTGGGCTTACAGTGGACTTGTAGCCCACTCATTGGTTGGCTTTTAAGTCACTTTAATTTGCTTTCTTCTTTTTGGATGGCCTGCTTTCCCCTTCTTTAGTTTGCCCCTCCCCTGGGACATAGCCTTTTTTGGATCGTTTTGACTGGTTGACTTGTATCCTTCTGGTGCTCAAATCTAGCGAATTACTTTCTCTTTTTCATTCAGCATTCCGAGAGAATACATGTGCTTTCTAGATTTCCCGTTGTGTCCTACTTCACCACTCCCCACCACCTCCCCCCCAATACCCTGAACCATGTGCCCAAGCTCTCTGTTGCATCTTATCCCTTTCAGCTTGTGTGTAAAAACACAGAAACAGACATTTTTTTGAAGCATGACTGAACAGCAGACTTTAACGGTTGCTTTTGTTTTTGTTTGTCCAGCCTTCTTCCACATATTGGAAGAAAGTACAAACGTTGACATACATAGGGATTTATAGTACTGGGACAAAGGCCATCTGCTGCACCCACTCAGTTTGTGAGTGAGGCAGAAGATGTATGTAAAAAACTGGGTTATTAGTTGTGAAGGATGTGAATTCTTCACAAGCAATAAGTCTGAAATGTTCTCTTCATGGAGAACCGAGTACCCCATTGTAGGACTTGATACTGGACTTACTCAGGGTAGTACGGCAGTCCAAAGCCTACTCAGGCAGCAACACTCAATACATTTTTCTTTTTCTTATAAAAAGGAAATGTCACACACTACTGAGCACTGCACATTCATTACAAATATACATAATCAGGTAGAGAGAAATGCCTTTGGCGACACCCTCAGAACACTTCATGCCACCAGCAAGCTCTGAATCCAGAATCACATTCGCCCACATATACTAGATGCAATATCCTAATATAATGGGGTTCATTATTAATATGTGATAGCCAGGCCTACTGGCTTTGTCATGGTGTCACCACATTAGTAAAAGCAGAGTCTTGTTACAATCCACCTTCGCAACAGCACTGAAACCAACAGGGGTAGTACCAACATTTAATACTATTCACTGTAACATAAAACTTTACTTTGTCAATCATCAACATTGTCAACAAAGCATTATGTTGAGTAACATATCCCAGAATCTTATTTCCACATTCACACTGCTCTCACTAACAGCTTTAAGACCTACCAACAGAGGTCCCAACACTAGAGAACCCATATTCATAGGTGTGTGTTCCAGAAGTGCTAGGAATCATGGAAAGCCTCTTCTACCGGTAGACACTGGTTTTAGTACCCGCATTGGAGGCAGCATCTCATTCTCATTCTTTCTGCCCGCTCTGTGCAGGAAAGGTGCTTGAGGGTAGTGTGCACCACGCTTCCACTGCCATGGAGCGCAGTGGAACAACACCAGGGAGGAAAGTGGTGCTCATCTTGCTGTTCGAGAAGAAAAGGTGCCCCTGGAACAATCTCCTTGCATTGACCCCTCCACATAAAAATTTAATAAACAGAGGTTGTGATGACTTGTCCTTTCTTGGGGGTATTTAAGATTTTGTAGGGGAGCACTACATGCCCCTTTCATTTCTTGATCCCCTGGGGGACTGAGCTTTAAATGTTGGTTTTGCTGGCTTTGTAGCACCGATTTCGATCTAATTGTTCTCCTAGGGACTAGCTCTAGGCTTAGGAACATTTTTGTCAAGCCTCCTGGGCTCAAAAGGATACTTTTGTCTTGTAGCTTTGTTTTTCTTATTGCTCCAGTCACCAGACCGAGCTCCTAATGCTTTCTCCTGCTTAGGGACATTGCTTACAGCCACTCCACATCCAATAATCAGAATACCCTCCATACCGCACTTCCACGGTGCCACACCCCATGCATGTGGCCATCTTGCAGGGCACCTGTGTGCCAGCAGCAGAATCAGGGGACTCTCCACGGACGTTCCAAGCGAACCCTCCAGGATCTCCAAGCAGGACTATTCCCACACCTTCAGAAGGCATAAGGAGGGAAGTGCCACTGGCCCTGGAGAGATCCACTGAAGTCCTGGGTGCCAGTGGAAAACACCATACTAGGGAGGAAAAGTCCACCAGTCCATCTTCTCTGTGGGGTAGGATGGCTTGTTTTTTCAGCTCAGCATTTGTTGTTGCTCCTAGGCCCAGTGTCTTCTCAAGTTTCTCTCCCTTGTGAAAGGGTTTTTAAGTGGGTGGGAAAGTTTTGGAAGGTGAGTAACTCTAGTAAATCTGAGGGTGCCACATCACCGCTTTCCCCATGCCTCAACCCTCCTGCAAAGCATTCTGGAACATTTAAACAGGGTGGCTTCAAGCGGTCTATGGAAATACCTTCCCGGGAACATCAGCCCCATCGCCAACTGAGAAAACTTCCTGATACCTTCCCACCAATACATGAAAGGGGAGACCCTCTTCTGGCTCCAAAGGTTTGGCTTGCCTCCCTTATTCCTGCAAGCTTAGGTTATCGCAGGCCAGGTGCAGTGTGATGAGTCAATTAACACATGAGGAATTCCTTGCCACCCCTTCCCAGGAAGAGGGCCAAGCACAGTTTGTGGCTCTAGTGTATGGGGGGCATTTGAACCTCCTGCCAGGCTAGCACACTAACTGACGTGACACAGTAGGGGAGTCAAAAACCTGGGACCTTCTTATGGCTGAGCCAGGAAAATTGGACAATTCTCAAAGTACTATAAGGAGTAGAGTTATCATAAACATGAAAGCTGATCTGCACCAACTGCATATGTCTAGTCTAAAATTGATACCTCACTGTTATCTCTAGTCCTAACTATTGCAAAGCTGTGCAGTGGTGCAGATTACACTCATAATGTAGACCACACACAGCCTCTCATTAAGCACTATAAACCTACACTATGAATACCTACTCACATTATCAGGCTTACATCAGATCAGCACCAACATCTGAAGGATCCCTTCTGTAACAGTCTACCGGTGAGCAGATCCTGGGCTGAGCTAGATGCTAGTCTCAAACGCCCAGCCTGCACATGCATGTGCTCACGTGTTCACGTGTTCAAATTTACCCAACTCAGAGCCTCTTACCCTAGCTACACAGCAGCAGCCTTATCTTAAAAGGCAGACAATGGCAGCTAGAGCTCTTAGTTCACTTCTACAGAATTTACAGTGGCTGAGACTCAGTTGGTGAGAATCACTTACAAGTGAAATTCCATAACCTTGTAGTCCAAAAATGGAAAATTACAGGGGAAATAAATGGGTGGGACCCATTTCTAACAGTGTACTTAGCTTCACACTTCTCCAAGAGGCCCATTAATCTGCTCACTGAGCTACAGCACAGGAAAAAATAGATGAATCCTAGCAAGCATTTCTCTTTACATTGTGACACTTCCTTACCCTTTTTGAATTCTGATTTTCCTGAGTGAAAAGTATTTGGTGAATAAACAATGCCACTTATAAAGATTAAAAACAATGAATTAAAATAACAGTTCAGCGATACCAAAGGATTTGTGTTTGCGGCTCCTATATTATTTTACTTTTGTTTTTTAAAGAAAATGCTTTATGTACAAACACTGACAATGTCAAAACCCCTGCATTCTCATTATAAAAGGTGAGACCTACTGGCTTTGACAATGCTTATTTTTTTTAAGGTCATCATAGTCCTCAAAATGTTTATTTCTGGCCATGTAATTATCATCTGTCGCAGAAACACATTTCATTGAAATAATCTAGCCTGCTCGATGCTCTCTCTCTTGGAGAACTTCAGACATAAAAAATCTTGATCTCATCCACAGGGTTGAGGATATTGTTATCAATAGACTGATGAAGAACATCTCGTTCTTGATAGCACATCTGTTTTAATGACTGCACTTCTCTATATGTTATTCAATGTCTCCAATCATACAACCAATTTGTGAGACCATGAGAGCTGTGTTACAGGCAAAACCAGTTGACAGGTAAGCACCATTAGACAGGAGGATGAATACATGTAACAGAGTTTTTGATTGGTGCCAGTCAGCTAAGAGTAAGTGAAAGATTAGATGGTTCGCTCTGAGTCAGTCACAGTTTACACTTTCATTATAGAATGTTGTGTACACTTAGAGGGGAGTGGTTTATTAATGTAACAGAGAAGGAGGATGAATTGCAGATCTTTCATGATGTTCACTCTTTTCAAAGTTCCTCTAATGTATTGTTTTTCCCCACTTGCAGACGTCCTTTGTATGGCTCTTTCCACCCACAGGACTAACGAAAAGGACTATCGCATAAAATTATCTGTTCAATTGCAGTCAGCAACAATTTAACACAAATAGGGCTTGAATTAGAGTTTGATGGATATGGGATATCTGCTGAAAAGCTGCAGATGTCGGGTCCTACCAACTAAGGGTGCATAACCATCTATCCACTCTAAAAATAAAAACAGATAGTGTCCTTTCTTTTTGGTGGGTCACCTGCATCCACTAAACTCTAAATAAGGCCCATAGTATTTCATGTGGGTACTCGTTGTCCACCATGGTCAACACAATTAACAGCGAAAAAAGACCAAAATAAAAAAATGAAATATAGGAATTAGTATTATTCGATACAATAACTGATCACATAAGTAATTCAATGCAAAAAAGCCATTGCATCACAAAGGCAAATAGCATGTCAGCACAAACATTTAGCAACAATGTACTACAAAAAATGCCTAGCTTTGGATTGCTTGCAAATGAAAAATTGTAGCAATATTCACCAAGCCGTCCATCGATTCTGGGCTACTGCAGACTTGAACTAATGCACAACCCATATGAAACCAAAGTGAGGAAGCAGATCTTAGGTCCAATCTTATTTAAAACAGACCTCAGCATGTTGTGGTGAATGTCATCATAGAGGCACTGCAAAATAACACTGCTTGCAATGTTGCATTGTCACAAAGGAAAGCTCATGAATAATAAGCCAGAACTTTCCACAATCGGGTGTTTTCATTGCGCAAACCCCAACTATAACCAATGGGAAATATTCTTTAATTTCAAACCAGGAGAAAGGAACAGATAATAATAATGGCATAAACTGAACAATTTCAGACACCATGACCCTTATTAGCATCAACAGGAATGTTATTCTCGACCCATTTCCAAGCTACCCATTTAGTGGGATGCCTTATTCTTCACCGTAAAATATTTTTTACCACTACCCACAGCAAACCGGTTCGACTAATATTCCCTGCCTGCATAGGTATCTTTGTGTGACACAGAAGCTGATGTCCCTGCCATCTGAAATGTAAGTGAAAAGGGTTATTTATACAGTGCACTGCTACTACAACGGAGCATCCTGGTGCAATTCCAAACACATGACCATCTGCTAACAACTACTGCTAAGAAAAGATCAAAAGATAAGTAGAAAAAAGGAAGCAACAGAGCTTTAAAAAAACTGTCCAAATGACTCGTTCGACAACGAGAAGTCATGTTTTCAGACGCTTTCTAAACTGCCTCATCTTCTGGGAGTCTCAAAGTCAGGGGGAGCTGATCCAGGTTTTAGCACCTAGAGCAGATAGAGATTTTTCTGTAAGAAACGTACAGAGAGAAGAGAAATGCTTCCTAGGAAAAAACAACAGAAAATGTTGATATAGACAACATATCCATAGTGTCTGAGAATATGAAAACAATTCGTATCCTTGGAGTTGTCTTTAGCAACGTTGGGGGCCTGTTAACCACTCTTATTTCTCACCCCCATCTCCTCCTCAGGAAGCCTTATGAAGTAGCAAATGGTTCTAAAGACAGCACCTGCTCCTGTGGATGCTACATGTCCAATATTGCTTCAATTTGTAGAAATGAATCTACAGCGCTTGAAAATAAAATGTATTTTTCTAGCGCACACTCAGCGATTACAACTCAATTTGTGAAATGTAATTTACTGCCTTTGTCAGCTTTCTGTACGTGCAAAAGCACCACATCTGCTCAGCTGTGAATACGCACGTCTCAAACACGGTTTGCCACAGATGGTAAATTATTAACTAGAAAATAGTCACAGCTCATTGCCATTGTGGAAACAACCAGAGAGAAGAGCAAAGGCTGCTCCCTAGGAAAAACACAACAGAAAAATCCCCATAATGTATTTATGTAAACGTTATTTCTAACCTTGCTAAAAGACAGTAGAGCACTGTTCTTGGTCAAGGGCGAGCGTAAAGTCGTAATAGGAGAGGAAGCTGAGTTGTGTGCGGTTAATGCACAATATTCACTGATAAACTCAACCCATAAACATTAGCAACTGTCCTGTGCACTCGTAGTCTAGAGTGAGGATCTCCCTCACTCATAATCAACAGAGAGAGGGTCTCCCTTGCTCAGATTCTACGGTGAATATCGTCCTCGCTCATCATATTTCTGCTCCCAGTGTAATCCTCTCTGACACTATGAGGGCGTTCTCTTAGCGTTATGTGAATTCTATAACAGAATAAAATAAAATAAAATAAAAGCTGGATTGTTTGGAATAGTTTTTTTTTTTTTATACTTGGGCGTAGCTTGGTCAGTAAGATGAGGGGGAAGAGGGTGCTGTGCTGAAATTTTCCACCAATCACGCTGGCACATCGGGCCTCATTATGAGTTTGACAGGCAGTGGAGGTTCGTAATTCGAGCAGTGGAATGCGGAGGGGGCTGTGCATGGGGGGCCATGCACTGCTCATGCCAAGTGCAGGGGCTTCCAGGGGGGCTCCCCGAGTCCCCTATTCTGAAAGCCTTTCCATGGCAGACAAACTGGTGGATGGGGACTCGTAATCCCCAGGGAAGCATTGCTTGCAGCGCTGCCCTGGCAGATTACAACCGCCGGGATTGCCAGGTTGCAGACAGCCTGGGGGTGTTGGCGGTTTAACCGTGGCGGCGGTGCCATGGTCATAATGTTGGGGTCGGACCGCCACTTTGGCGGCGGTCAGATCGTGACTGTGACCCTGGTGACTGGTGACCGCCAGGGTCATAATGAGGCCCATAATGTTAAATACATTATAAGATAAGAAAGGCGCACAGAGGGGCTCATGGGGCAGTGGAAACAGAGAGGGATGTGGATTTTTAGGAGTGCTAAGTGCGCGAAAGCACATTATTTTATTAAATAACCAACATTTTTGAAGACTTTCAAAATAGAGAGAGGGAGAGTGTGTGCATGCATTTATGTTTGTGTGTACAAACATACATGGTGAATTCCAACACACACCTCACCATACCCGACTGAAAGCAACCGCACTCAACTTTTTTTAATCACAAAATAAATTTATTAGGGGGTGTAACACCCCAAACACCCCCACTTCTCCGAAGCTACGCCCTTGTATACACTAAAACCTGCCAAACACACTACAGTCACTGACTTCTTGGAGCACATAGTCCTCATCTCTTACGACCACGTGTAATCATATTTTATTTTCAGCCTTCCTAATCTGCAGAAAGCATACATTGGGCAGCAAAATGTGTCCCTAGCTGGCCTGAGTTTAGATGTTTAAATCAATCAAACAGTCCATTGAATTATTTTCGAGTTAGTGTTGGATGTATATGTTTTTGTGAAAGGTCAAATTTTTCAGTACATATAATGCTTCTTTTATAGGCGGTCTCAATTCATAAAATAGCTCGAGAAGCAGATTGCAAAAGCATTAACTGGACCACGTGTTCAAATCACACCAGGCAACAAGTACTGCAAAATTATAACCAGAAACACAAAGTAAAAATCAAAATGGATTCTTCAGCCAAGTCCATAAGTGAATTGAAATACAAGGCTACAAGTGGAAAACACCATACTGGGGAGGCTCTTGCTGGCCTGAAGGCTACTTAATTTTTTTTTTTTTTTTTTAAAGATAAAAAAAAACACACTGGCAAAGCCAATAGGTTTGACGTTTGCTGCACAAAATGTTGGCTTATTTTTTTGAAGTGCTGTAGGTAGTTACAGCTAGGACCATGTTTCCAAAGAAAAAGCGTTTTTTGACTTGCATATATGTTTGGCACCGTTAGACGAATCTTCATGAAATTTTCCCAAAAAACTGGCCTGGTGATTCTTGTTGTGCATGGGAAGTTTCGGGTGATACATCAAGCGGGGTCAAGAAAAATGGGGCTAAAACAAGTTGCGCATCCCATGTTAATTCCTATTGGACCTGTCAACACGTCTACAGCCCCAACCACTGGATGAAATTACACCAACTTTGCCTAGAAAGCTAGCTGCCAGTACGCAGATTGTGCTTTTTGTTATTTGGTGCACATCCATTCAGTAGTTTAGGAGATATTTAAGGGTAAATAAATTTGTATATCTCTAGCTGCAAATATTTCACGAAATGCTCACATTTTTTAAAATATGCGTGCGAAAAGAAGCGTTACATTTGCCTGACCACAACCTGACTAGAAAGTTGTGACTGCCATTTTATTTCACGGGACACGGTCTTCGGGGCTGAAAATTCAAATTGAAAGTGGCTTAAGTGGTAAGGGTGAAGGTACCCAGATGCCAGGGGTGTGATATAGGTGAGATTTAGGGGCAAATTAAACGTTTAACATATTTGTGTCAGAGGGTGGAATATTCACGAAAATTCACAAATTTTCACGAATTTCCCTCAAATTATTTGCAAAATATATTTGCAATTATGGAAAACCCACAGTCTCTTCATACACTAATTCATTCACTCCTACATGCACTCAAAGGCTCAGGCGCCCAATCACACACCCACTCAGACACTCATGCACCCACTCAGACCCAATCAGACTCACACACCCACTTTCAGACCCACTCAGACACTCACGCACCTACTCATACATTCACTGACAGAGATAGGCCCTGTGGCCAACCTGTGCTGCGCATGGCTAAAGGCCATGAGTGGTGCGGGGTTGGGTGGTTATAAGGGCTTGGCTGCAAGGCCAGGCCTTATAACCAACACCTGTCGCGCACAGCCAAAGGCGGTGCGTGGCAGGGGTTGGAATATCATATAGTAATTAAAATTACTTTACGTTAAAAAAACATAGAAATTCACTGAAAAAAACAAAGGTTACAGGGACGTTATTGTTGGATTATGAATTTACTTATACAAAATCATAGAAACCCAGCAGTTATATTTAGAGTTCTTTCAAGTAACTATAACTCGCGCCCTAAGGTAACTATAACTTGCGCTTTTCCCCATGCACAGCTAATTACTCCACATACTATGTCATTGATAAGATCTAGTATGGCATCTTTGATTTCACTGCAATGTTTGCAATAACATTATTGATAAGAAAACTGTGCATGGAAAGACGTGACTTATAGTTACCTTCGGACGTGAGCAATAGTTACTTGAAAGAACTCTGACTCTAGCTGCTGAATTTGTATGGTTTTGTAGGAGTAATTTCAGAACCTAACTATAACGACCCTGTAACCTTTGTCTTTTTTATATTTGTTAATTTATCGTTCGTTTTTTTTGTTATTTATTTTGAAAGATAATATATCTCAATGTTTGGGGCCATGGGGAAAGCAGCCATGGGGAAAGCACAACTGCTACCACAGCCACAGCCACCTGCCCAGCCACCAGTGTGGCAGGAACCAGACATTTTCGAATTTTTTTTTTTAAAGTGTGTGGTACCCACAACTTACTAACTTGTTGGGGGATACGGGGACGGGCCAGGGCCACCATGGCCCCTGCTCCCTAGCCATACCCCAATGTGGTGCTGGGGGAAGCTGGCTTCATTTCTTTTCTTCTGTGGGGCGGGAGGAGCTCTTTTCTGTGCTCCAGTCTGGGCAGGAGCAAAGAATGCCTAAACTTTACAGAGCAGGGAACTTTAAATGACCCAGTGGATGGGGTCCCTGGGTCCGGTGATTAGTTTGGTTGGGGAAATCGGGGGAATGCATGCCACTCTTCACAAAATGTAACGCTTGGGTCCTTGGGGCCTCAATGAGGCATAGGGATGAGGGCCACACACACCCTTCCCTAATTAACAGTATTGGCCCAGAGAAATTGAGTCCCCAGGGCTTCAACGAGACGCAGAAGAGGGATGCATGTTCCCTCCCCTAAATGTTACACTCGGCCCTGGGGAAATGGGGTCTCAATGAGACATTGGGGGAGGGGACGGGAGGTGCATGTCCCCTACCCAAATGAACAGTATCAGCCCTTGTACATGGGGTGCCCATAGCCCAAGTCAATCTAGAATAAATAAAAGCAACTGCTGACACGCGTTTCGCTCCTATTAGAGCACATCAGAGAGGTATAGCTTTGTCCAGGCAAAGTCAAAACAATGCTCTTACAGGCTTAGAGTGCCACATAATTACATTCTTTAGTTCAGTGTGGCTGTCACTTGCTAAACGTACGTGGAATGTAAACTATGACACAGTATTTGAGTATTTATTCAAAATTCCATGGTGCCAAATGCATAACTGGGTGCAAGTTAGGCATCTGTTAATTTGCAAACCTCATGCAATTGCAACTTGCCTGGTACGTAATTGCTTTACATTTTAGAGGTCCAATCTTGATCAAGTACCATCTCTACATAAATTTATATTAGTTATGTTAGTTACAGACATATAGCACAGGACTACTGTTCACTATCCTGAGACTCTCATATCATACATTCCAAGAAGCAATTTAATTATTTTGGTGAGATCCGACCAAACGCTCAGAGCTCTGCGTTTGATGACTGAGTAGTCAGCATGATGCCATCTATCACCCAGGGGACTTTTTGTAATCTCACATCAGATTCAATAGCCATTCTCGGAGGATGGCTAAAATAAACATTCAAGGCCAGGCATTACATTTTGCAAAGTGAAGCATGAGCCCTACGGGATAGGACAAGCTGGAATTCGTAGATGTTCTATCAATAAAGGCATCTGTATGGTGACGCATTTATCCCTTTGACCCATCATTTTGAAAATATTTCTTCTGCACTGTGCATATATGTAATTGTGTGTATAAATGGAAGACAGCGATAAGCATTTAGCCAAGTACCCTCAAGGTTTGTTCTTAGGGTGACAGAATGAACTAGTCTGCACTAAAGAGTAAACCACTGGCACCAAGACCCATTTGTGCCTGGCATTGATATATGAGTGCAGATATGAATATACCTCACTCAGTCTCTTTTTACAGGGCTCGTGGCTGACTGGTGAATTAGCTACTAGAGATAAATCCCTCTTCTCTCACTGAATGAATCCACGATGTGTGCTGCAGAAGAGTAATCGAAATGATTAAAGGGCCATTACCCTATTAACATTGGTCGGCCATTTCAAAGAGACCACAGACTGATTACAGCATGTAATATATTTCCAGCTCATATCTTGGCATTGCAATCCCCAATGACAAAAATAAACACCACAAAACATGTCAGTTCAAAACATTTTTGTTCAAAGTATTCGACTGAAGTTTCCTATTAACTTCTAGCTGTACATAAACATAGGAAGTTAAGAACCTTGGGTACGGTTTAGTAAGTAAAACCTAAGTCTGTTTTGCGCCTATGGTGTTTCACTTGCTAGCACAGTCCTAAAATATTGTTATGGAGGAGAGTTTTTCAATTTGGTCTCTATGTTTAGTTAACTGTTTCGCTCTTGTGATTCTGGTAAAATCATAATACTATTTTTTCACTTCCTCAAATAATCTCACACATCTATGTCTGCTATCTTAACAAGTCACATCCAGTTTTGTAACACATCAGAAACATTAACATCACACATGCATATCTCCCACATAGTAAATATATATTGTGATTGTTCTTATATTTTGTTAGTCTCATAGCATTCGAAAACATCTACAATTATATAATTTTAAATATTCCAAATCTGGCATATGTTGAGACAACACATCATATTTTGTGGATCGATTACTTTAACGGATACCAGCAAATATAATGGTTACCAACTTAGGCATGTCTAACCTTACATCACTAGGCCTACATAGCACAGGGGCTGATTTACAGATTGGCAGACAGGGTATTTAATCACAAATGTGACATTGTACCTTCAGGGGTGTGGAATTTATTAAAATATCTACTTGTCCAGGGGACAGGTTGCTTCTCAAATCTACTTGTCCTGTAAAAAGATCTACTTGTCCCTTTGGTGTCATGTAGTGTGGCGACAAATTATGGCCGCAATTAATAGCCTCTCTGATTATGCCAGGGCTACTACCATAGTAGGGCTTGAATACTTGCAGTTTCAATCCCTACTGTAGCAATTTCCTTATTTTGCCACCTTTCTGCAGATCTGCATACTGGGGCTGGAGGAAGCAGTAAGCAATAGTTCCAGGGCTGGAATGCCTTTGAGTCTGCAAACCTACTAACCTGCATGTTTTAAAGATTTTTACCAGCTTCTCTCTAAAATTTTCCCATAATAAGAAAGGTTGGACATTTACTCCTGACAATGGTAGAATTAGAACTTCTTCCAGGGTTGGGAAGAAAGTGGTTAGAGGGAAAATGAACTTGCAAATGCTCAATAGATTTTCACATGAGCAAATCTACACATCGTATTTACCCATGCTAAAATACAGTTCACAAATATTTTTACAGGGGTACGACATATACCATGGGTGCACTTTTGTGACTTTCTTAAAGAATTTGGGGCCACATGTAGGTAGGTTCAGATTTGTGACCTGCAAATTGCGAGTCGCAAATCCGAATGTAGGATGGTGTCCTTGACACCATCTGTGATTCGCAAGGGCTTCGCAAATGCCCACCTCATGAATAATCATGAGGTGGGTCGCAATTTGCGACCCCTTCGCGAGTGGTGGCCTGCTGGAGACAGCAGACCACCATGTCTGTGACTGCTTTTCAATAAAGCAGTTTTTTTTTTTTGTAATGCAGCCCGTTTTCTTTAAAGGAAAACGAAATACATAACAAAAACGAAAAATGAAACGTTTTCGTTTCATTTATTCAGAGCAGGCAGTGGTCCGCAGGACCACTGCCTGCTCTGAGAAAATGTTTGCAGTGACATTCACAATGGGGAAGTGGTCCCATGGGGATCCCTTCCCTTTTGCAAAAGTGTTAGCACCCATTTGAAATGGGTGCAAACTGCGATTGGTTTGCGCCCGCGTTCGCGGTCACAAAACAATCCTACATTGCACTGCGAGTCGCAATTAGGAAGGGAACACCCCTTACTAATTGCGAGTCGCAAACCCGTTTTGTGATTCGGTAACCAGGTAACTGAATCGCCAAACTGGGCTTGTGCATCGCAATGTGCTTTTTGCACGTCGCAAACAGCGAAAGTCGCTGTTTGCGACATGCAAAAAGCTACCTACATGTGGGTCTTGGTCCCTAATTAGGTCTGGTGTTAACGAAGACATTTTGTTTTTATTAAACTTCTATTTCTCTCTCTTTCGGCTGGCTTTACTGTGAGTGATCGCATTCTGCTCTTCCACAAGGAGCATATTGCCACACAAAGTAGTTTTGTTCAGTGTCGGGAACTACAGTGGCAATCAGTGACGTAATGAAACTGGAGGGTGCCCCTTTGCAAAGAACATGGAGGAGCCCCCTCTCCAGACTCACTCAGGGCAGGTGCTGTGCTGAAGGGGCCCCCTGGAGGTCGGCTGCGGGCCTTTGTTATGCCGCTGGTGGCAACGTGTGCTTTTAGAGTTCAAAAATCTTTTAGGGGGTTTTGCCAGTGTTTGTTACAATGTTGAGGGCCTGGTAGCTCCCACAACAATAAAGTATTACAAAAGCCATGTCAAAACAAGACACGCATTGATGAAACTAAAAGACTTATAAAAATATGTCAGATCAGTTGGCTTTGTCAGTGTTTGTTTTTCATGCTTCCCATAATCGTGTTGAAAATGGTTACACTGATTTTCCATTAGAAATTTTTTGGGAAATACTAGCATGCATCAGCACATTTTACTAAATGACAATTTGCATATAACCAGAGAGCATTCTGGGAGCATTATACTTAGCCTCTTAGTCTAAACTTTTCAAACATGTGTGTACACGTTTATTTTATTTTTTTTGTACTGGAACCAACGTCAGTAGTGAAGTGTGACCTTAAAACATTTATTTACAGCACTCACCCTAATAATGAACGCTTTCAAATAATGAACCATAAATACAAGTTCGAACAGCTTTATCTTTTGGAAACACATTACCTCAACTGCAGAGAGTTCCACTCTCTGTAAACAGGCAGCCAAAGGGTTTGTGCTGCAGGGGGTTGGGCCTACTTGTCCCAAGGACAAAGTAAACATAAAAACTTGTTGCCCTTGACCCCAAACCAGATGTCCCGGGCGTCGGGCGATAGGAATTCCACATCCCTGACCTTGTTTGCCAAAATGACGCGCCATTTATTTAGGCTCAGGAAGACTGTCAGCTTTCCATCGATGGACGCCCCCCATTAGCTGGATCGATGGAAAGCTTCCTCCAATGGCCTGATGGAGTATGGGCCATCGAAGGCATTACACTGCCTACACTAATTAGGGTGGAAGGTCTTATGCCTTTATTTTCTGCCTGTTACTGCTAAGTAAAACCTGACGGTGGTAATAGACATAAAAAACAATAATGACCCACACACTCAAGGAAAAAAACTCACTGGGTGCGTGAGTCATTAAGTCTTTTGTTTTCTATAAACAAACACCCACTTTGGTGGACTTTGGCCAGCTGAATGTGAGGTTATATTTAGAGTTGCTGCAAAGGGTACTAACAAAAATAGCATTCATTTTCCAGGATTCCAAACCCTACCATACACCCTGTTGCTTAATGTGTGCCCACAACCTCCACTCAATTATTGACAGACTAGAGTTGAAAAGTATTTCCTAAGATTTTGCAGATTACTAAAACAGACCTTTTCTTCTCTGGTTCGCATGCAGCTTAATATAATTGTTTATTCCCCTCAACAAAGGTCCTATTAGTCCCTTTAAAATCTCTTATCACAGGTCAGGGGCTTAAAACTGGCTACATCTCAACAAATTGGCTTCACTTCAACATATGAATGCCAGGACTATCACTTGCACTAGTAAGAGGATTTTCAGCATAAGATATAAGGCTTTTCTATCACACAATATCTTCAACTTATTTGTAAGACTAATGGGAGCATTGGGTTGTTGGTTGACTGGGGTGTGACCCCTGGTTAAGCAGCAAACACAATTCTTGTCAGGGTAAGGCACAAGCAAACCCCAAATTAACCTGTGCTCGTTCTCTGCGAGCTTAGCACAGAGCAGTCAGGCCTAACTTGAAGGCAATGTGCAAAGTATTTGAGCAACACTTCAAGCACTAAAACAGTGAAAACACCACACAAAAGGATCCCACACCAGGTTAGAAAAACAGATCTTAACTGAATAAATAAAAAAAGACTGAATCAACAAAAATCCAATTACTAGATTCAGAGATACTGAATTTTAAAGCTTTAAGTAAAAATAGTACTAAGAGGCACAAAGCGCTATTGGGGATATCTGGTTGCACCAGACTGGGGCAAAGGCACAAGTTTGGGCAGACCGTGATAAAGCATGGGCCGACTACAGGGACCAAGTCAGGCCCGCTGAACAAAGTGCCTTAGATTCTGGTTGCAGATTGCTGCGTGGATCTGCAAAGATGTATTGTGCAGTTGAGGTGATGCTCTGGTTCCAAGATGCGGTGAGGTTGCGATGTGAACTCCTGTTGCTTACGTGTTGAGAATCCCATTAATGGGGCATGTAATGTGAAGGCTGGTGTTGTGGATGCATTCTGAAGTCGAGGCGATGTGGCAGTTCCGATGAGCAGTGTAGTTGCAATGAGGCGCTTTTGTCATCGACGCCAGGGTAGCTGTTAATGAGAGATGCGAGGACATATCCGTGGAAGTATTGTGCAGCAGCAGCTACAACGGCGATGTTTCAAACCAAAAACGTGGGATTTAGTGGAAGTGTTTTGCGACTAATCCAATCCAAGCAGTGATGCATCGGTTCTGCCCGAGGATGTGCCGCTCAGCCGAAGAGCTGTATCAATTCTGGTCGGGATGCATTGTTGAGAAGAGCCGATGCATCTCTTCCACTGGCAAGCACCTTAGGCTTGCAAGGGTCCAGGATTGGAGTGGCACGGCTTGACAGGGTAGACTCACAGATGGCAGAGTCTAGGTGCAGAATCAGGGTGGTTGGAAGCCTTGTATGTTCCTCAGACTTTAGATCAGGAGGCCAGCCAAATAGCCATTGAAGTCACTCTGGGTTCAAGAGATACAGGCCCCGTCCTTCTCACTCCCAGGCAAGAGGGCAGCAGGCAACAGGTCAGCAAGCAGGAGTCCAGCAGAGTACAGTCCAGGAGAGTGGTAGTCCTTCAGCAGAAAAGCCGTCCTTTTTCCTCGTAGAGTATCCACAGATTCAGAAGTGTACTTAAGTGGTGGAGTTTAAGGTCCAGTTCTTAAACCCTGTGGTGCCTCTGATGTGGGGGAGACTTCAAAGACATGCACAGACATTCTGCCCTTCCTGCCCTGGCTCCAGACTAACTACTACTGGGAGTATTCAGCCCTTTGTGTGAGGACATGACACAGACTATTCATGTGTAAGTGTGAAGCTGTGTCCAGCTCCTCCCTCACATCCTGCCCAGGATGGCCCATCAAGTCACACATAAGCTCCCATTGTGTGGGCTGTCTAGGAGGAATATGCAAAGCCCAACTGCCAACTACACCCAGTCATGTGACCAGAGACAGGCTGCAGGCACCAAAAGGCTAAGGCAAGAAAATGCCAACTTCCTAAAAGTGGCATTTTCACAATTGCAATTTAAAATCTGACTTCATCATAAATTACGATTTTAAATTGTGATTATAGAGACACCACTCTTCAAGGGATTATCTCTTCCCATTTGGAAAGTACGCTTATAAATTACACTTGTGAAGAGTAATAACTTAATTGCAGAGTTAACATATGGAAGAGATAGGCCTTGATGTGGTGAAAAAATAAATTTAAGAGTATTTCACCACCAGGACATTGTTAAAAGTGTATGTCCTACTTTTTAAATACAGTGCACCCTGCCCTCTGGGCTGTTCAGGGCCTACCCTACGGGTGACTTGTGTGTGTTAACAAAGAAGGTTTGGGCCAGGCAAAAGGTTTATTTTGCCAGGTCGAAATGGAATTTCCAAACTGCACACATAGGCTCTGCAATGGCAGGCCTGAGACATGTTTAAGGGGCTACTTAAGTGGGTGGAACAATCAGTGCAGAAAGCCTACTAGCGACCATTCATTTACAGGCTCTGGGCACATATAATACACTTTACTAGGGACTTAGAAGTACATTAAATATGCCAATTGGGTATATGCCAATGATATTGTATTCAAGGGGAACGAGTGCAAGCACTTTAGAACTGGTTAGAAGCGTTAGGGTACGCAGAATCCTAAGGTCAGCAAAAACAGGAAGTTTGAAGGCAAAAGGTTAGGGGGGAAATCATGCCAAGGATGCCAGGGCTAACAACTACTTACAATATCACTATTGGAACACTGTTGACTCATTCCCCCTCTTTAAAGGAAGAAAAGTCAACAGGAGCCAGATGTGTGAAGTCAGTGCAACAGCATACTTTAAACAGCCCTATGCTGTATGGAAACCTCACAGGGTTACTTGATAGATTAAGCACAAATGACATTCCTGATGACAACAACTCATTAGAAAAGTCTACTAGAAAGGAACTTTCTCATTACTAGATTACTTTTAGAAATTTCCTTTGGAGGAATGAAAACATGTCATTGGAGACATGAACACATTTTTAAAAGTAACGTTAAATTAATCGGTGTGAAACAGGATGACCGGGTGGTTTGATATGCGGATGGATGGCATTGGTCAGTTGTCTATACTACGCTGCTCTGCATTCCTGGTGAGTTATTGTTCAGTCAGTCTATAATCTTGTTGGCAATCCTAATTAAATTCTCTGGAAAAAATGGTTTTATACACATGCTCGTGGTTTAGTTTTTCAAAAGTGTATGATTAATTTGACCAGTGGGAATCAGATTGCCAGGACTCCTACGATGATGGTGTGCATCTTCTTACTAAGTAAAACAATATCCTCTTAAATGTGAAATACTTCTTTTTTTGCAGGCAGTCAAGTTAAAATTTAGATAGCATCCTAATAAAGGGTCCACTGTATTTGTCTTCAATTAGCCCTTTCTTTTCTCTCAATTTAGTTAACTAAATATGAACCATTAAACAACAGTTTTTGTGGTCCACTAATAACAAATACTAAATGATGTCTGTGGACACAGCAAATACTGTATCCTAAACAGAATATTGGATTCCTCAAGTTTTCTTTTTAATTTTACACTTCACTGCAGGTCTTGCATACCATCTTCTGGATAACAATGCTTCAAGGTCATAAAACATGAACATTAGTCACAATCCAGGGAACAATTTGAAAAAGACATAAACATGAACATTAGTCACAATCCAGGGAACAATTTGAAAAAGACAAACATACTAACAGCTTTCTATTTGTCAATACAAATAAGCAAATCACTGTAGAAAAGTGGTATCAAAGGCATGAGACCAGGGACATGTATGGACCTTATTTCCAAATACGTTAAATTGTTTAGGTATGAGTATGATGTTAATGTTAAGGCAAATATATTTGGCGACGTTACAAACGTTCCGGACATCCAAACGCTTGTACCCAAATTCATATTGCTTAAAGAAGGTAGGCCAGATGTACTACGCACTGGCTGCCAAATACTGGTAGCAATTCGTGAACAGTATTTTAGTGGCCGATAGATTTTTGTGGACCGAACTATGCACCATTTGGTTGGTTCATAAAAACCAGAATCCTACAGAGTGACAATTTGACAGGACCAATTAATATTAATTAGGTCGGTTGGAAATTGAGACTTAATTTGATTGGCCACAAACAAAGGATAGATGACTTCATGGGGCAGCACTCCACAAACGCAGTGATTGATGTGCAATAAAGTAAACTTTTTTTTTTTAAATGGAACCTATTTTTCTTTAAGGAAACATGGATACATTAAATTTAAAAAAAGTTGTTTTTAAAGTCTGTCAAACTTTTTTTTTTTTTTTTTTTTTACACACACATGCAGAGGGGCAGGGGAACCAATGGGACCGCTTCCCCTTTCAAATGTGTTACTATCTACTTTGAGATATCTGACAAAACATTGATAAATCACATACAGATTCAGTATTTCGAAGGGATGCCTATAACACACTCCCCTTCTGGATCCTGAATCGGTATCCATTCAGAATCTAATTTTAGTGTTAGGAATAGGTTTTCTCACTCCTAAAACAGGATTGTCACATAGGAAAAAGCACTTTAATGGTTGCAAATGCTAAATCAGAGAGTTTGTGACCATTAAAAGGCTTAGAACATCTGGGCCATAGTGAGTGAACTCACACTCCGAAGACTCAGAGAATCCACAAGCTTGATGGAGCACCTCTGCACCAGGCCAACATCCACAAACAGGGGAATCCCCGGACTACTTACACCCTTCGCCGTCTCCATCACGGACTGCATCTCCGCACAAGCCATCACAGCCACAAACTACACCCTGCTGGGAGACCTTAACTTCCACCCCGAGAATGTACAAGACCCCAGCACCGCATCCCTCCTAGACAACCTCCACAATATAGGACTCCAACAGATCGTGACAGAGCCAACACACTCAACAGGACAAGCCCTCAATCCCATCTTCACTACAGGAACCTCTGCTACCTTCAGTCACACCAGGGAACTCCCATGGACAGACCACCGATGCATCCATTTTACCTTCAACACACCCACCGTCATCAGACCCCAACACCAACCATCACATAGAAACTGGACAAATATAACCGACTATCAGCTCACCTCCGCCCTCGCCATCGCCGCCCCCACCATCGCATACAACGATGACCCAAATACAGCAGCACGCACCTTCCACAAATGGATCGCCGACTGCACCAACACCATAGACCCCCTAAAAAAGAACAACAGCACCCACACAAAGAAAGCCAGCTGGTTCACCCCCGAATTCAGAGAATCTAGACGAACTTGTCGCCGCATCGAGAAAATCTGGAGAAACACCAAATCCACAGAAGCCCATAGCAACTTCAGAGCCACCACCACTGCACAACACCAACTCATCAGGAACACCAGAAAAAAAGCTATACAAGACAGAATCTCCTCACAAGCAAGGAACTCTTCAGCATTATCAAGAAGTTTGCCCAACCCAACAGTGAAACAATGGACATCCCACCCTCACAGAACCTCTGTGACAGACTCAACACCTAGTTCCACCACAAAATCAAGACCATCTACAACAGTTTCACCAAGGACAACCTACGTGAAGAACCCCCTCTACCAAATCCTGACACCAACAATCACCACCTGTACTCCCCTCATCACCGAAGATACATTGAGAACAATGAAGTCCATACACTTTGGGGCCCCCACGGACCCATGCCCCCACCACATTTTCAACAGAGCCACAGACACCATCGCCCCCATGCTCCGCCTCACCATCAACTGCTCACTGGCAGCCGCCACCTTCACCGACGACTGGAAACACACCAAAATTAACCCTCTCCTCAAGAAACCCTTGGAAGACCCCACCGACCTCAAAAATTTCAGGACCATCTCCCTACTTCCATTTCCTGCGAAATTCATCGAAAAAAGAAGTCAACAGCCAACTCGCCACTTTTATAGAAGACCACAACATCCTCAACATTTCCCAATCCGGATTCAGGAAAAATCATAGCACTGTAACAGCTCTCCTGGCCGCAACAGATGACATCCGCTCCCTGCTGGACAAGGGAGAGACGGCGGCACTCATCCTACTAGACTCCTCGGTGGCTTTCGACACAGTCTCCCATTACACCCTGATAAGAAGACTCCACAAAGCAAGCATCAGAGACAAGGCCCTCGACTGAATCCAATCCTTCCTCTCCAGAACTCAACGATGAGACTTGCTCCCATCCTCGCAGACCCCACACCCACCACCTGCGGAGTGCCCCAGGGATCCTCCAGCAGCCCCACATTGTTTAACATCTACAAGGCCCCGCTAGCCACCCTCGTCAGAAGCTACCGAATAGACATCATCTCCTACGTCAGCGACATCCAACTCATCCTCGCCCACTCCAACGAACCGACAAAGCCAGACACAACTTCCACGAAGGCATGGAAGCAGTCGCCAACTGGATGAGAAACAGCTGCTTTCAATTCAATACAAACAAGGCAGAAGTACTCATCATGGGCCCTCAACCCAGTGCGTGGAACAAATCCTGGTGGCCACCCACCCTCGGAAACCCACCCACCCCCTTCAGCCAAGCCCACAACCCCAAAATCATCCTGGACTCAGATCTCAGCATGAACCATTAAATCAAGTCAGTCACCTCCACCTGGTTCCGCACCCTCCGCAAGTCCTTCAAGTGGATCCCACACGAACATAGAAAGACCGTCACACACGCCCTCATCACCTGCAGACTGGACTATGGCAACGCACTCTACGCCGGAATCAACAAGAAACTCACCCTCAAACTGTAAAACATCCAGAACGCCGCCGCCACACTGGTCCTTGACCTACCTCGACACTGCCACATCCCGCAACACCTGCGTACACTGCACTGGCTCCCCCTAGAGAAAAGAATCACTTTCAAGATCCTCACCCACGCACACAAAGCCCTCCACAACACCGGACCAGCCTACCTCAACCAGTGACTCAGCTTCCACGTATCCCACAGGGCCCTATACTCAGCCCAGCTCTCTCTTGCAGAAGTACCCTGCATCAGGAAAACCAGAACAGGAGGGTGCTTCTCCTACCTCGCAGCCACCGCCTGGAATGCCCTTCCACTCCACATCAGATAAACCACCTCCCTCCTCAGCTTCACGAAAGAACTGAAGACATGGCTTTTTTAAGAACCACCCCAATGGTAAAAGCTACACTCCCCTCTCTGCTCCCCCCCCCAGCACCTTGAGACCTTAACGGGTGAGTAGTTGCGCTTTACAAGCACTGATTGATTGAGTTAATTCTAGAGAATCACTGGTGTGTCACTGACTTTCTTTTATGAAATCTATTAATTTATAAATGTTAGCAATTTAACTGAAATATTTAGTTCTTCTATATGATTTCTCTTTTCAACTCAATTACAGATTGTGGTAGGTTCATAAAAATATTAGCATAGTATAGACTGGACTTTGAAGAATGATTCTTAGAAATCGGATTTATATAATTCTTTGCCTATATTGTTGAAAACTATCATTGTAAACACATTAAGTGTAAGCAAATATATCTACACAATGTTATGCGAAGGTACTTGTTCACTGTCATCTACTGATAATAATCAAACAGCTACTTTGGCATCCTCTGTTTGATAAAACACTTCCAAATGTAAGGGCCATTAATTTTTGTTCTTGGATGTGTACGACATCTTTTTTTCTGAAGGGGTTATTAAAAAAATATATTAACATATTATTTTCTTTCATTAATAAGTTAGTCAAATAAGAGCGCCTAACATCTGAAAATCATAGTATCCAATTAATCTGCTTGCTCTTTGGAAACAGCAAACTTTTCTGGCAAAAACATCAGCTTCTTTACAACAAAGAATACTCAGAAAAGTTGAAAACGAAATTGGCACTTATTCTACATTTGTATGTGTAAAATGTAACTACTGTTCACACGTTTTTGCAGTCTTGACTCAATACACATTAACGTATTCAAGAAAGCACAGACTGATAGAAATTTCACAATGGAAATCTGTAAAAAACATCTTACTAAGCAAGGAATGGTGATTTTATGCAGATGTAGAGCAAAATATTTTTGCCAAACTACCGACAAGCAATACTGTGGTTAAATTAATAGTAATAGCCATACACCGTCCAATTATCACGTGAAATGTTTTAATATTAATGAGCGACTTGCGCATGCCTGAAGCGAGGCCGCGGTGTACTGGCTGTGACTTTACAGGCTCCCCTTCATAGTTGTTCAGTTATGGAGTGCTTCCGTATTATGTGCATACAAAAACAAACAGAGAATACATTCTAGTCGCTGCTTTGTCGCTCCCAAACAGGTCCTCTTCGCTAATCCCCGGATAAAGAAATGCTTGGGGTAGGTACTCTTTGACCTGCTAATCCCCTTGCTGCGCCCCTTCCATAGAAGCCCTGGAAGAAGGTGCAGTTATGGTTTTAATTAATTCAAGCTTTGCCATTCTGGCTGCCAGCTCATATAGCTGCATTCTATTTTTTTTACACAACCACTGACCACGGAGAACGCATTGAGACAGCAAGCAAAACCAACCGCACACTTCATTAATTTCTCATTTTTCAAGAGCACTGAACTGTAAACTGTAGTACATGCTTTACCCGAGATGCAAATTCACAGGGATGAAAGCAGACATGATGCAACGCCGAAACTATGAGGCATTTAACAAAACGAAGCACATGAGATGAGAAGCTCATTTTCAGACGGCTTATTTTTCGAGATACAAATACCCAGGTATACAAATACCCAGGTATACCATACCTACTTCGGGCACCATGCGGAATAAACTAGGGTACATGTGGCACCAGGGGAGTATCTGTTATGTAAAAGCTCAAAGTAAAGTAGTAACTTATTCTTATAAAGGAGACACTCTTTTTAACCCTTCTCAGGAAAAGCCGAGCAAACGATGCAAACCACATAATGAAGACACATCCAATAATGTTGCAGCAAGAGTGGATGTGATGAAGGAAAAAGTATTTTGCTTACTGGTTGCACTGTGAGCAAGTGAACATTTTGCACTGAGGGTATCTGCTACATCTTAAAAAAGCCACTTTCCTTTACAGCAGAATTTAAAAACAGTTTCTTTACTTATATTTAAATTCACAGATGTCATGCTGTCGCAAAAAAACTACCAGTTACATTCTTTAAAACCCTGCATGACCTTGAATTACTATATTTTGAATGCATCTCTGCTTACTTTATATGCCTCTCCTATGTATTCTAAAATCTCAAGCCTGTCTGTCTTGAAGCTTTTTTTTAAAATCGTTTGGTTCTCTAATGATCACACTTAAGTCACTAATGTGCAACAAAGAAACAAATGCATGGAATGGTTTGATTGAGCATGCAAGAATAGCTTCAATAACCAATGGACTAACTTTGGGTCCTCGGGTAGAGTGCTAGTTGCCGTAAAGCTCTTCAGCGCCTTGTCAAAGGTGGCAAGCGCTATGTAAATCAAATTTCAATTCAATTAACCTGAATTTTATAACTTGCAGGGATAAAAATCCTTTCATTGATGACATTAGCGTCACACATTTTGTTGGCTCCGTCATGAAATAAATGTATAAAATGCACCACAGCTTCAGCTTTTCTAAAGGTACTTCAAAGCTGGCATCCACACGAAAAAGGGTAACTAACGCCTTTGTCTCGCGCCTTTATATACACATTATATATGTAGGTGATATTTATTACCATTGAATGTGAGGAGAGGCCATTGCTCATGAGAGGTGAAGGTTCAAGTGGGTCACGATGCCCCTCCCGTCCTTCAATAATAATAAACAGCATATTAATCAATGCAGATGCATACACATGTATGTATATATATATATATATATATATATATATATATATATATATATATACACATACATATAGATAGATATGTTATGCTATGATACAATTGGTTAAATACATGCATTCTCATAAAATCACACAGACTCCTGTTTTTGGGCTTCAAAAGAGAAGTTGACTTTTCTAAAGTCACTGTAACATGCAGTCTGTGAGAGAGACACTAAGCTACATTTTCTCATGACAGCTTTGCTGCATCGGGGTAACAAGGAATTTCACCTTTGCACTTTAGTATTAAATATGTGAATTCAAGTCTGTTAGTACAGCTGCTCTAATTAACGTGTTAGAGTCACAATTACTGTCCCTAGCATGGCATGAATATATCTACGACCATGGAAACCCATGCACACATTTATACATTTATAGGAAATTAAAAGATGGGGCCTTTGGAGGACTGCACTTTAGTCCTGAGGTCCAATACTTATTATTATTAACCCGTTCTTACAGAGCACGGGGCTACCCAAACACGGGCTTCTCAGAGCTGACAGAAGTCATAAGAAATGCAGTGCTGGGTTCTTTGAACAAACAGGTGGGTCTTTAGAAGCTTTCTGAAGTGGAACAGGTTCTTTGTGGCCCTAATATGAATGGGAAGACAATTCCAGAGCCTGGCCACCTAGTTGGCAAACAATCGTCCTCCACTTCTGGTCCTTTTGATTCTAGGGACCGTCAGAAGAAGGCTGTTGTTAGATCCTAAATTTCGTGCATTGCGAAAAGTAATAATTAAATTACCCAAAATATGAGGTCCCTGTGCATTTTTTATTTTGTGTGAAGTGCAAAGAGCCTTAAAGTAAATCCTTTTACTTACTGGCAACCAATGCAGGCTGGCCTGGACTTGACGTACAGACTGCCATTTAGGAAGGTTCAGCAAGACATGTGCTGCAGCATTTTGAATTGTCTGCATCCTCCTAAAGAACGTGGGCAGGGCTGCCATGGTAGAGACAATTACAATAATCTAATCGCAAGAGTATGAGACCTTATACAACTATTCTTCGCATTTCGGCAGGGAGCCATTTCAGCACCTTTTTTAGGGCTCTAAGTAGGCCACAACAAGTCACAGTAACTTTCTTTGTAGGGGAGGCCATTGCAAGATCTTTGTCCAAGAGAACTCCCAAGCTCTTAACTTCCGGAGTTGGAGACGGCTGGACCCCAGACAAGGAGGCCATATAAGATAGTCCCAGAGGGATGGGCTACTTTCCACCACCATGACCTCAGTCTTGTTGCCATTTAATTTAAGGAAGCTGGAAGCCATCCATTTATTGACCTGCTCAAGGCAGCTAGAAAGATTCATTTTGTTCTGATTTATACTTGGTGCCAGAGAGACGACAATCTGAGTGTTGTCTGCAAAGGACAACATAGTGAAGTCAAATGAGCAGATAACATCAGCTAGGGGCTGTACATATACGCTAAAAAGAGTGGGGCTTAGGCATAATCCCTGAGGCACACCACATTTGAGCTGATGGCCCCTCGACAGCCAGGAGCCCTCTCTGACCTGGAAGCTTATGTTGTTGAGAAATGAATCTAACCATTTTAAAGCTTTTCCTGTGATCTCTAACCTTTCCAGTCTGTGATGGAGGATGGAGTGAGAGACTGTGTGAAAGGCAGCGCTCAAATCAAGAAGAACGAGCACTTTAACCCTCTCTGGTCAAGGATTTCTTCAGATATTCTGTAGACAATAAGAGAGCCGTCTCCATGCAGTATTCAGGTCTAAATCCCACCTGTGTCTGATAGAGGAGATTGTGAGTCTCTAGCAAGCCAGTTAAATATCTATTTACCAGCTTGTATACAATCTTGCTGACACTTGGGACCGGCGATAAAGGTGTATAATTCTTTGCTTTGGCAGAATCTAAGGATGTGTTTTTAAACAATTGACTAATAATAGCATGTTTTCATGAGTCAGGAATTTGTCCACTAGCCAATGATAGGTTGAACATGCTAGTGAGAGTAGGCATTAGGATATCACTTCCTTTCATCAGTATATTGATGGGTATTAAATCCAAGGGGGAGCCAGACTTAACAGTTTTTGCTGCTTCCCAGACAGTATTACAGCAGAGTGGGGGAAGGCTGAAAAAATGAGGAAGTTTTCCTACCCAGTAGATCCATGTTCTCTTCAGCAAAATGGTTCTAATCCCCTACCAATGAACCATAGAAGGTCCTGAACATGCCAAGGAACAAGTTAGCCAGTTCTTCACAGCGCTCCTTAGAAGGAGAAGGTCCAACTCTTGCAACTTTTGGTTTCAGAAGGGAGTTCACATTTGTGAAAATTTCCCTCAAGGCCTGAAAAATCCTATGAGCAAAATCCCCTACCCTAGCTTTCCTAATCGCTTAATAATATTTTTTCACCGCTATTTTGTAGGTGGTTTTGCTCTCTTTTTTACAGTGTGCCCTCCATTTTCTTTCCTCTCTCTTGCATGCCTTTTTTATTTCCCTAATTTCCGGTGTATACCATGTGACAGTACAGATAGCTTGAGAGGGCTTCTGGTATCTTTTTGGGATGAATACATCTAACAATGACTCCACCCGTTCTTCAAATGCCTGAAAGACAGAGTCAATGTCCTCTACCATACATCCGAGGAAGGACTGCAACACCTTTATCCAGATTTTAATGTCCATTTTGGACCAATGCCTGGTAAATCTGGCACGGTGGATGCTAGATTTATTTGAATCTATCCTATCAATACAGAACTTAATCAACAAATGCTCTGACCAGAGCACAGGTTGTGGGTTGTTCACCACCAAATTTGTCCTATTTGTGAAAATGGGATACAATAAGTGGCCCTTATTGTGAGTGGGAAGGGTGGAAGCTGCCAAGTCATGCTTGACATTTCTAGCTAATGAGAAGGAATTATCGTTGAAGTAGATGTTCAATTCTCCTAACAGATTGAAATTGCTGACTGAAGGCTGTGCGGGGCTAGAATTTCTGGAATGGTGGATACAAATACCGTGGCCGACTCGGAAGGCCGACAGATAAGAAGACCTTAGAAGGTAAAGGAATGTGAGTCTAATAGAAAACAACACCTTTTTGCACCCTCCAATATATATTGAGGAGGTTTTACATTGGTACTCCTTTTTAAAGATAATGGCAACCCCACCTCCCTTCTTACCAGTACGAACATTCCTAGTAATCGCATATTCAGGAGGGAGGGCTAATGCCATGTCTGGCCAATTGTCCTCGTTCAACCAAGTCTCTGTGAGGAACAGAGCTACAGGCTGTTGATCCTTTAACAGGTCAAACAGTTCCACACTTTACTTGGCTAACAAAAGTGACATTGGCCAGAAGGTGTTCGTAGCAGCCCTATCCCTAGTTGTTTTTGGCATGAGAGAACTTACTGTCTCAAGGAATTGTTCGATATCTTTCTCAGAAGTGAAACAATTGTAGTGACAAATGTGACACTATAAAGTCATGCATGCAGGATCAATTGAGTGGTAACAAGCTTTCTTTAGTGATTGATTAAAATATATTAAAAACTCTCTAGTATAGTAAATAGATCCTTATCTCAGTGAATGGACCTTAATGAGGAACAAAAGCATGAACACTGAACAGTAGTCAAGTAGAATTTTTAAGAGTGAAATTAAGGGTTCCTGATAGAACATTCAAAAGAGCTTGTTTTTACCTTTCTGTAACAAAGAAGTTGTATTGAATTGAGCTTCTAACCACCAACTGAATACAAACACGTTCAGTCAGCAACCAATTCTCTTACCAAAGCAAACCTCACACCTACAAACACATGACCCGAGACTTTACAATGATCATATAAATAGTGACTACAAATGTGAAACTGAATATAACATCTATACTCCATTAAAAGCTGAATACATGATCCACTGCTCTAGACCAGTGGTTCCCAACCTGTGGTCTGGGAACCCCTGGGGGTCCCTGAAGCCTCATCAGGGGGTCTGCGACTGCAGAGAAAATTAAATATTATTAACTGATTAGATCCCCAGCTTCCAGTAATGACTCACTGGGGGGTCCCCGGATTCCTTTAATGATTCAGTGGGGGTCCCCGGGTCCAGTAATGATAAAGTGTGGGTCCACAGAAGTCAAAAGGTTGGGAATCACTGCTCTAGACAGATAGAATAAAAGTCCATTCAATATTTGGTTATGGTTACATGAGTATCCTTCCAAAATATGACACTGGTTTGTAATTCAGAAAGAGAATGAAAACACCATCTCCTGCACATTTCTTACTAGAAGAATACTTCCTGAATAATACAAATAATCATAGCACATTAATCTCTTTCATTTACACACTTGACATTTAATCATACATGCTAAGCTAATAAAAACCCAACAGATAATCAAATAAATCAATTAATTAGTCAGCCGTACACTACCAAAATGCTGAATTTTGTTAATATCTACCAAGGAGATTCATAGCTAGTACCCGACACAAGCCTCATTACAGTGTTACCCCCATATAGTTATGCCTTCTCTCTAATTCTAGCTCACCTACCTCACTGAGTATGCCAACACTGGAAGACACACTACTGGAGAAGACAACTTTAGAATAATTTACTTTCCTGTGCAACAGGCTGAATACATACTTTAAAATATTTAGCATGGCTGCTACTACAAGTACCAGAAATAGAAAAGTCCCTGAAAGCTTTCCTTTCATTTTAAATATTTATATTGTGTATGACAATTGTGGAGTCCACAGCATTATTCATGGTGTTTTAATTCATCCCACAGTCATGTCTGATTTACAAAGTTACTTACCTTAAAATATCTTTTAATTAATTAAACTTGACATTAGCAATTTATCACATTTATAGAGCAACATTTTTTGACACAAAAAATGAATTTTAAAGGTGTTTTACCGTTTCCTCACACATTTTTCACAATAAAAATAATTTTTAAGCCAGTGTAAAATTGTGCAGGTACTGACAAGAAATCTACACTGACCACAAAAAAATCTATTCACTTACATTTAAGTGGATGACTACAAAAAACGTTGAATGTGTTTTTTACAATTAGGGTGGTACTGATTGACAGAGGAGACTGGTAGCCTGAAAAAAAAAACAGATGTGGAAATGGCATGCTCACCCAGGTAGGGATCCGGCTCATTAACACTGTTTAAACCCTTTAAAAATGTATTGCTCCTCAAATGACTCAAACCCCATATTCCCCCTGACATTTTTAACCAGCTTGTTTCATATCTGCATGAGTACCTCAATGCTCATTTACTGAAGCCTATTCAATAGGAGAGGCTTTAAATTCAACAGCTCCTATTCCAACAAAATGGTGTTCAGGAGGGTCTCACTTTTGTCTTAAAACAAAATAATAGCAATCTAGTTGTTTATTAGAACTCTCTGGTGAAGTAAAATTAGTATACTGGGAAGTGAAATGACAGATGACTGCTTGATTTGGAAATATGTTTCACTCACCATGGTAGACTTTTATTTCTGACATTAGTGAGATATTTGACATTTTATAGAAAATGTGTCTTCTTGTTAGCTTTCTAGACTGATAACCGTAATTTGTATGACAAAATAACCCCCATTTTATTAATTTAGTACAGTGTCCTCATAGGAAATGTTTTCAATTCTACAGCTTTGAATTCAACAACATGGCTTTTATGTGTACCTCAAATTTATTGTGGATATAAAATGTTCGTGCTCTAGATGTTCATTAGATATCTATATTGAAGCAAAAGTAGGAAAATGGAGAATAAACTGACATACTCATGCTGCTATTAGGTATGTTTTATTTAGCATGTCAAACATTTTTCACACATGTGAATTTAGTTATAGAAAATGTGTCCTCATTTTTGCTACTGGAGGACTTCCATAATTACTATGAGAAAATCATGAGAGAAAACCGTTTTTCAAACATTCTTCAACAAATTCCAGGAGAGGATCAACATTTTTCACAGGGTAAAATCGCCTTAGAACTCACTACAAAATTCCTAAAATAAGTCTGATACCGCTAACAAACAATACAAGTTGTTACAAACAATACAAGTTGTTACTCAATTTATCAGTATTCTTTATGATCCTTTTGTGACCATCAAACTAGCCATTTACTGCACTGCCTTTCAATGGAACAAAAATGGAGGACAGTTACATAAACAAAATTCCTCCCACCTAAATAGTCCCATGGAAACCATATTGTCTAAGAAACAATTATAAGGATCTACTTTACTAGCAATATTATACAAGAGGGTGGTGACGGGATGAACTTGGGCCCTCGGCTTCAAATTGGGACCTCCAACTCCATCCTGGTCAACAGTTACCTGGAAGTTCCCTACCCTTCGGACAATAATGCTTATTCAAACTTCTTGGGGCCATGCATAGTGCATTTTCCTTGATAGGAGCTCATAAATGCTGAAGTAAGGTATACCAGATTCGGCAGGCTTATGGGGTTTGGCCTCAGTGGGTGTTTTTTGTTGCTTTGGTGCAATTTTGTCCTGCTGTTTTGGTATTATTACCCAAAATATGATTTCCAACCCAGAGCCACATATTGAATGGAAGATGGCTTTCCGGTTGAGTAATAATTTTCACTATTTGTGAACAGTGGTATAACATGACGAATCAAAATCTGGATATGGGTGACTGGTTGATGCAGCTGCAAAAGCTTCTATCTGACACCATTTTGCCATCTTGCTGACTCTGGCATATGTTTATGGTCATAAACACTAGAGTTATATTATTGCCACTAGCGTAAATAGGCAATGATCTCTGCTACCCCCCGTTTGTGAATACCTAGAAAATTGAAATCTATGTTCACCATCTTGATGCACCAACCAAAAACATTTAAGGAACAGTAAAGAAGCATTACTTTGAGTATCAAAAACATCCTGATATTCACAGGACAAAATCATGTATTGTAGTCCCATAACAGTGAGCCTAGCTCTGTATGGGTACCCGTATGAAATGCACTGAGGACTTTCCTTGAGAGTGATCCCCTCTCCTCAGTAGCAGTAGGAATTGGTACATTGCCTTCAGCCATAGAAATGTCATATTCTGCATTTCTTAAGCCAGTGCTCCTGAGTAGCCTATCTGCATCAGGTTCACTGCCCCCACCCACCACAAAAACAAAAGAAGGTCAATGTATGTGGGTACATGGCACAGCTGTGAATAAAACAGAGCTCTTTAAAATATTGTAGAAGGTTTCGGCCAGTGGGCACAGTAGCTTCATGAGTGAATGCTACAGCCACACCCTGTGGGCACTTTCAGCAAACAATATCAGCTTCAAACTGACTTTGAGCTAAGGCTTTGTATTCTCACTGCTTTACTCATAATTGCAGTACTGCTTCAGTTCATTATCCTGGTCTGCAGGGGTTGATGTTTTTCCTGCCTCCAACAATCTCCACAGGTGACTGTGGGGAAAGGAGAGCAACTAGCTAACACATGAGGAAGTACCCTCAGCTAAGTTGTCTCTTGTTCAACCCATGATTGACAAACATACATAAGTGTGTACTTGTTAAGAAAGCAAAAGCACTAGCATTCAGTCAGCACATCAGTGGCTGAAGGAAAGGTGTTTTAGATAAGATAACTCAAGGCAGCCATCTTGGGAGGAAAAATCGTAGAACAACTAATACAACTGCTAAAACCAGCTCACCCCCCTGTAAGATATTGGTGGCCAATTTAACTGAAATACATATATATAATTCATCAGCCCACAAGGCCTGGGTGCAATATAACCAATGAATATCTCATTCTTAATTAACTGTTAGTATTCTTTGAGGTAATTAGTGCGCTACAACACAAGGCAGAAATGTAAAAGATGTGTTCCACTACACTGCCCCTGCAATTATGAATGGGGTGCAATGCTTGCTAAAAAAATACATAACTCCTGCAACCACTTCTCCCATGGCATCTATGGCAGCAAAGCAAATTAATAGCAGGTTGCATGTCAACAGGCTACAATTTAAACATCAAGAACAAAATAACCAATAGAAAATATATTTTTGTGTTTGGGCTCTCATCAAAGCAGATTCACCACTCAGGAGCAGTTTCACCACACTTAAGGTAGAAAGTTTATGAGTCCCATACTCTAGGATGTGTCCGGAGTGTTATCCAGGAATATCAACTGACAACATAGCCTCCAACCGCTCAAACACTGACTCCACCAAGTTAAATGGTTAACAACAGCCACCAAAGACAAATATTTCCATCATAATCAGGAAAGATAAATGCAACTCTAACAGCCACCAAAGGACAATTGTACAACCCAGCAGAATGGAACAAACAGTAATGTGTTTCTTCTGCACATGCATCCATAAAAAAACATGCTTTGCATGGATCCTTGACCAAACGTAGTGGGCCCCTAGTCAAAATATTTAGGCCCTCATTATGAACACGGCGGTCGAATCCACCATGTTCATGCTGGCAGTCAAACTACTGGCCGCCAGCGCCTCTGGATCCCCGCCAACCGCAAAAAGAACATTCCTGTTTCATTGTTTCCACCCGCCGGCCCACAGGAATGCCTGGCCACGACATTGACGGCGGCTCCACATGGAGCTGCCACCAATGCCTCTGTGCGGCGGGTGCAGCTGCACCCGTAGCGCAGATCACTGCCCGAAAATCGGGCAGTGACCTGCGCGATGGGGCACTGCACCGGGGTCCCTGCACATGCCAAGTGCATGGGCAGTGCAGGGGCCCACAGGGGTGGTGGCTAAGGAATCATTATCCGAGGGGCAGCACCGCTGCCCTGTCGGATAATGATTCGACCGCTGCCAGGCTGCCTGATGGAGGCAGCCTGGCGGTGAGTGAGGGCTGCCGATGGCCGCCCTTATGGGGTTCTTTATGTGGCGGTGTGGCCCACCATGCCGGCTGGCGGTCTTACCCGCCACCGCCGGCATGGTGGGCCACACTGCCTACATCATCATGACCACCTTAATCTCTAAACAATACATTAGATTACCCCATCCTTGCGGGCCACTATCTAATATGACTCGTATCTAAGCAATAGGACTTTTTTTTTTAAAACAATCAACGCAAAACTTGACTCCAGTCAACAAAATTCCAGAAACATAATGTATGCCCAAGTTCTAAGAGTGCTTGGGACTACACAAAATGTGGGAATGCATAACACAAATGCATGCAACATAACATAACAAAGAAGGGTTTGTTGCTTACTCAATAAAACAGTTATTATCAACACTGTCTCATGAGAAGATTTAAGTACTTTTCCATGATAATACCCGTCAAACCCTTATCATTGATGTCTACACTAGAGTAAAGTCTGGAGCCACCAGATCAGGTATTTTCTTCACCTAATGTCCAAGAGGCTGGAAAACAAATCCTATTTTACACACCTTCCATTGCTAAGTAGCATGATACATTTGGAGGCTTGAGTATAAAAGCAGCCAGCAACTCGCAATTCTCACATAAGCTCACGATTTATGAATTCTCATACAGCAAAGATTTGAAAGAGTTTGCAAACTCCTTTAAAACAAGCACTGGCAAAGCCCATGGGTAAGCTATTGGCTTTGTTATGAGGGTGGCTGTTGTGTACAGGGGGAAGGGTAGGGGTTAAGAGCAGAAGGGTGGGTGGGTGTTGTGAACAGAAGGGCAGGTGGGGGTGGAGACCAAGACAGTAAAAAAAGTGTTATGAAGGGGCCAGGACTGGTCGTATCATAGCATTTTCGTTTTTCTTTTTGGCTGTAGGGAGGAGAGAGGAGGAAGAAGAAATTGACGCAGGCAGGTGGACGGGAGGAGAAGAACCAGTTTTTGGGGGATATGAGGGAGCTGCAATAGGGACAGGGTGGGCGGGTGAGGGAGCTGCAACAGAGACAGAGTGGGAGAGGAGGGAGATGAAACGGGGGTGGCTGTGGAGGGAAATGTCACAGGGACGGAGTGAGTTGAGAGGGGAGCTGAAACAGAGATGGTGCAGTTGGGCTGGGTAAAAAAATTTGAGGCAGGACTGTGGGAGGAAAAAGAAGTAAGCTAGACGGTGGGATGATCTAAAGAAGTAACATGGATAAGCTGGGTGAGAGTACAAAAAAACAATGTTGGCGTTTGAACTCTAGAAGAAACAACATGGTGGGGAAGGAAGAAACATGGATGCGGAAGGGAGGATTAATAAGAGAAGCAACATGGAGGTGGGGAGTAGAAGGATAAAAGAAGCAACATGAAGAAGCACATGCTTAAAAAGTCAATATGAAAAATGGCATAAAAATATGGGCACTCATATGGAGTGCTTAATCACAAAAAAAGAGGCTCTAAAAACAGGAGCAGTGGAAGGGCACAAGTACTTGATCAGTGCTCCAGGAGAGGGACAAACACAAGAGGACATGACACAGGCATAACATAAGAAACAGGAACAAAGCAAATGAGAGAAATACTGAAGATAACCAACGGTAAGTTATGGGTGGGCTGTAAGCCCACTGAACACAAACAAACCGTCTTGAAGAGACAGCACTTACGCTGTGTAGGTGAAGCCTAAAAAAAAGGATTTGCAATGCAATAGGTCTTGTATTTACTTGAGTTGGAGCTCTTGGTGATGAAAATGCATAACTGGGCTTTTTTGCCATATAAATTGGTCAACCCTGTTGCATATTTTGCTCCTTTCTGCCACATAATTCCAGTGCTCCTGCATATAACTAAAGGGATGGTAGGCCTACTGGAATATTTTTTCAAACAAGGCCCTTAAAACACAAACTACTACCAGGGCAAAACAAAACAAAAAAAATTTTGAGCCATAAGAGAGCTTAAAAATACACGGAATGGTGGGATGGGCTATTATTTTGGGATCCCCACTAACCTAGTGTTGGGACCCAGAGATGATCAAGACAGAAAGAGCACGTTGTGGGGAATGTTTTGAAGGGCTACAGGCTGAGTTATGAACAAAAACGTTTTGTAAAAGGAATGCCCTGTAAAGCATTACAGGGGCAGGTTTCTGAGTGCCACAAATATTGTAGTATGTTGACTATGATGCTCAGAACAGCCCCTAAAGCACAGTACAATAAAAACTGCACTTCGAAGAAACATGGTCATGTAACCATATAGTTAGTCGCTAGAGAGCATAACCACATAAAAACAGAATGGCAGAAAATAATACAGTACAATAGTATATTTAGCCCCTAGAGGGCATAGTGCATTACACATTTTAAGAGCTAGCAGGCCCTCTACAATGATATTACAAACAAGGACATTAAAACACAAACTACTCTCAGCTGTAAAACAAAAATTCCAGCCATGAGAAAGGTTTAAAAGACACTAAATGGTGGGAGGGGTTAATATTTTGTGGTCCCCATTAACCTAGTGTGGGGACCCAGAGATGACATAGACAGAAAGTGTGTGTCATGCTGAACGTTTTGGTGGTGGTCCCATTGTCCTAGGGCCACCACAGGCTGAGTTAAGGACAACATTTTTAAAAAAAAGAATGTTTGTAAAGCATTATGGGGCAAGTTTCCCCAAGTGCAGTGAAAATTTCAGTATCGGCTCTCCCGCTTTGACGGGAGAGCCGCTTTGATGATTTCTGTGTTTTTATTTAGGTAAAGCATTTACCAATTACAAGGATTTTTTGAAAGTCATGGAGCAAAGAGAGGAGAGACAAAATCAAAATTGAAATGACTCTGATTAGGTAACAGTGTGAACAATGTGACAAGCGTTCCAATACCGCTTATTGAGTTTGCACGGTTCACGCTCAAAGTGCCATGGCTGCCATGGAGCGCGAAGGGAAGAGACAAAAGAAAAAAGTAGTTTGCCATCCTGAAAGTATATTGGCAATTGGGAACAATCCATGTAATATGGTCAGTCTGCAAGGCGTAACAAAAGAACCTCAAGGCAAGACAAACGTAAAGTATTCAGCAATGACATTAACGGATTGTTGAACGGCAAGCCCAGGAACGAATGAACGTACTGGGCGTGAGATGGGCATGTTTAAAACCCACCCAATAGATAACAACTGGCCAAAAAGCAGTGCTTCCACGCTGCAATGCTCAACTCAAAAAAGAGATCAAAACACAAAGTCAGACCAGCTTCGAGTCTACCACCTCAAATCTTACATCAGAACCACTAAGTAATTTCTGAATTTAGGCAGATCATGCACAACTTATCGTCAGTCTGGAGAATGACTTTGGTAGTTATCCAAATATTATCCCATGCTTCAAACACTCACATTGAGGAATGAAAGTAAAGTTCCTCAGCCTGAAGGGGTCTAACACTAAAATCCTTAAGGCACAGATTAGCACTTCCTTTATGTGCCCCTTTGAATGACGTAACAGTCATCTCGAATTACCAGTCAGGAAATAAAGAAATAAAAAACCTAGGGATGATCTATGATGTTTTTAGCGGACCTCACCATTAACCCACAAAGCTGTAATTAATGGCATCAACTTCTAGCTATTATTTACGTGAGTCTATGCTTGTCTTTGACTACGATTATATCACTGATTTCTTTTCGTCGATGTTATGGTTTCTTTACCCACAATCATGCACTCCCTTCAATCTGAAGGTCTTGGATGTCCTAAATAGTAGACTCAAAAGCCTTTAAAATGCAGAAATTATTCACATATTTACCTGTGATAACGTTTATATCTGGGTACTGGTTTTCACACAAAACCACACTCTTGCTATCCCTTTCGAAAGCCTCTCGGAGTTCTTTCTTCACAGCTGCTGAACCACACAATCGATACAAGCCTACTACCTAGAAATAATAAAAACAAAACCCTTAATGTTAGACTGAATCAACTCCAATAAGGACATTTAAAGAAAAGTTACCAGCGTGTTTTAATCACTGACGCTTTATTAAACCCAGGTGGTGTCAGCTCTTTGAGTAGGAAGCTAACCTGAGGCTGACAGTTTTGCTTTTGACAGTAAAAGTTAATTCCTTCTGCCAACATTGTGGTCTTTTTATTGCAATGTCATATTAACAACGATTTTGTGTGCTACTGCTGCAAAGCAGAAGGTAGGCTGCTCTCTGTCAACATATCATGAACTTTCAGAAGAGTGTTAACATATCCATTTTTGGTGGTCAACATCTAGTGGAGTTAGGCCCATCTTGTGCCAAGATGATGCTGTTTAAGAGAACATCCCTGAGGTGAGACCAGCTGAAGACATCACAAGACAGATGTAAACACTATGAGATAGAATGCCAACCACAACATACTACAATTGACAAAAAAAATGATGTAATTTGGTATCAATATAAATCCTAGGGTTGGTTTGATTTTCTCAGAAGCTATTAGGTGCATTTAGGCAACAAAGCCAAACCATAAAGCCATGAAATCATAAGAGCAAGCTCTTCCAGGTTAAAGTGTGGGACACATGTTTCCAACTGTAACAATATGAAAAACGTCAGTCGAAAGGCAGGATACAGGTGTGAGCAGGTCCCGTTGGTGAAAATGACCATTTTCAAGCACTGCATTGACTTCCAGTCTTCACACAAGGAAATGATGTGCAATAATATCTCAATAGGAAACAGAAAGGTCGCCACTTCGGATGTGAAATAGGACAAATAAAAGTGAAGCAGAAATTGACCGTAAACCTGCATTGGTATGGGTAAAGAAATTGCTCTTGGCATACCAAACATGCAATGTAATAGTTAAAAACTGTGTGATTCTGGGTAATACTATTTTGTCCCCACCACCTAAATTGTAAATATGTGTAATGTAAGTTTCTTAAGAGACAAAAAAATCTGCACTATGTACTGTCTAGTATTGTCAAAATATGGGTGTTTACTAATACCCTCTTGCATCCTCGTGTCCGCTGTTAACGAGCTAGGTACACATTACACAAAAGGCCTCAAATCAGGGAATTCTATTCAAAAAATGAATTGTGTTAGGTCAGTTCTTAACCTGGGGCCCTAATCAGCGGGTCTGCCACTGTTTAGAAGATTAGATAATACTAGCAGATTAATAAAGTGTACATAAATAAAAAAGAAAAGTTTAAACATTACAACATGGAAAACACTCTGTAAATGTGAAGGGATTTAAAATCGAAGGCTAATAATTAGGATGATATGCGTGACTTGATTTATAGACACATCCCAGTCCAGATTCAGAAGCAACCAAAGCACTGAAACCGCATTCTTAGCACCTCCCCGCTGCATTTAACACCATCTCCCAATCCACCCTCTGTGACAGACTGCACAACGCCGGCATCCAAGATAAAGCTCTGAATTGGATCAGGTCCTTCCTCACCGAAAGAACACAGAGTGTCAGACTACCACCCTTCACTTCATAACCCAAAGACACATGCTGCGGAGTGCCCCAAGGATCTTCACTCAGCCTGACGCTTTTTCAACATCTACATGGCCCGCTTGCCAAGATCACCAAACAACACGGGCTAAACATAGTCTCCCACGCCAACGGCACCCAACTGATCCTTTCCCTGTCTGAGGACTCTGCTCAGGCCAAGAGAAATTTCCACAACGGGATTAGATCAGTTGCGGCCTGGATGGAGGCCAGCTCCCTCAAGCTCATCTCGGAGAAGACAGAGATCCTCGTAATCGGCCCCCCCTTCTGCCTGGAACGACTCCTGGTGGCCCACTGCTCTGGGAAATGCCCCTTTCCCCCACAGACCATGCGCGCAACCTGGGCATCATCCTGGACTCCTCTCTATCCATGTTCCGCCAAGTCAACGCAGTCTGTTCATCATGCTTTCACACCCTCCAACTCCTGTGGAAGATTTTCAAGTGGATTCCCTCTGATCCAAGAAAGTCACCCATGCACTCATCACTCGCAAACTGGACTACGGCAACGCAATCTATGCTGGCATCACCAAGAACTTCAATCAAGACTACAAAGAGTTCTGAATGCAGCAGCCAGATTCATCCTGGACATCCCCCGACACAGCCACATCGCCTCCCATCTCAGAGACCTACACTGGCTCCCAGCCAACAAGTGCATCACATACAAAATTCTGATCCACACCTACAAGGCATGGCACAACATAGGACCAGCTTACCTCAATCACCGCCTCATCTTCTACGTACCCAACAGACATCCTTTCCTCCCAGCTCGACCTTGCTGCCGTCCCCAAGATACGGAAATGCACAGCAGGAGGAAGATCCTTCTCCTACCTGGCAGCCCGGACATGGAACACGCTACCTCTCAAGCTCAGGCACACCGCCTCACTGAAGCAGTTCAGGAAGGACCTCAAGACCTGGCTCCTGACTGAGCAGCACGCCTACAAACAGCGCCTTGAGACACTATAGGTGATTAGCCATGCTCTACAAATCCATGATTGTTTGATTGATTTATGGGGGCACCCTATGTAGAGTAAATGGAATCTAGATTGGTGGTCTCAATTGAAATACTGGTATAAGCCGACATAAGAGCGTGCATAAGCAGGAAAAAGACAGTGATATGCCACGGTCGAGCATGTCCCTTTGTCTTTGAGAACTAAAACTAGGTTTAAAAAAAGACTCCAATCTTCCCATTAAAATTAATTTTTCGATTTGTGTATATTTCTTATTTGTGAATTAAAAATAATATGCCATTTTGTAGACTTTTTTGATCTGTACTTATTTCTCTATTTTTGTGTGTTGTTTTGGAGGTTCATTTCATGGGCAGTTCTTATGCTCGGTCCGGTTTCCAGGGAGAGGTCCACAGAAGTCAAAAGGTTAAGGACCACTGCTATGGTTAATTGTCCAAATGCAATCTGAAATATCCTCTTTGATTTCAATGCAGATTTCAACCATGATTAGACAGTGGGCAGTGGGGGCACAACAAAGGGAACCTACTGGTACTCAGGGGTTTATGGTCTGCGCCGAGCAACCGTTTTCATGATGCTGGCAGATTGTTCCATCCTGCATTAACCAGCAGCTGCCAACACCGCCCTTAGACGTACCCGTGGAGTGCACAACAGCAGGTAACCAAGGAGCAGCAGAGAGAGCGCGCTTCTCCAAGGAGGAGACCGCGGGATGCGGTTTCAAGATGTCGGGCGGTTTTACAGAAGGCAGCTGCTGAAGGCGCGCTCTTAAGCTGCCAGGTGCTTCAGATCACATTGTAATTTAAAACATCTACGCACGCACCTTGCCGCTGCCAGATGGGGAATTCAATTAACGTGAAAGGAAACCATAACAGTGTTTTACAACACGCTGCTTTAAAACGCCCTGACCCAATTTAATTTTCTAAGTGGCTGCGGTGTTGATGGGGGGGACGGTAGTGCTCCGCGATTACATTGTTAATCTTAAACCTTTATATTGTCAGATAGAAACGTACGGCTGGTAGTTGAATAGATTCAAGGCGATGAAAGTATGCTTCAGCATCAATTGACGCTCCTACGCTGGCAACAACCTTTGCGAGACTAAAAGTGCAAAAAATAAATATTTGTAAAAAAAAACATTTTTAAGGTGCACTTAAGCCTAAATTCCACGTGATCTCAACAGCCTTCATTACCTAAATGACTCAAAATCAATGTAAGTTTACTGAAGGCTGTCTAAAAAGCAGTATGTGTGCCTTGCGTGCCATTAAGTTGTGTGTGAAATGAGGAAAAATGATTGTAATTCTGGCCACCACTTCCCATATTCAGATAATCAATGTAAATCGTTTTGTTCCATCTCACACCCAGCACAAAATCTGGAGTGCAGACGGGACAGATGCACAGAAGTGATATAATGGACCTCATTTATATAAAGTTAGTGGAATCGGCTGCTATGCCTGGATGTTCCATTAAAGCCCTAGCATTGCCCTAGCTAACCAGGTTCCACGGACAAAAAATAAACAGGTGACTTAAAGCCCTATTTACGTAATGTAGTTTAAAGTACTTTCCTTCCCCACTAGGAAGTGCTTAATTGTGCGGCGGTTGCAGGTGGTGGGCACCAGCACTTAATTTTCATATCCAGACGTTGATCCAGAGGAACAGGCAGAAGGCAGAAAAGAGAAAGAGAAATATAGGAAAACCGTGACAAAGGGATACAGCATGAACAAAAAAGAATCTAAAAGAGTAAGATAAAGAGTCCGGAGAAGAAAGAGACATAGGGTCGAACTCAAGAATTGGCACCTTTGGTATTCGGCAAGCCTGCCTTCAGCAGCAACGCAGTGCACTCCTAAGAAATATCGTGGGTCCCCTGCATTAAGTGTTTTTTAACACATTAAGCACTGCCTTAGCCCCTCTGCAACATACAGGAAGGATGCTACGGGGGGTTTAGGGCGGGAGTAAGAGTTAACAATGTGACTAATCAGGGCCACAGGGTGGATGATGCCACTTCTGCTGCTTCAAGTTTTTGATGTATTGACACCCATGGGTTGTATCCTCTGTCTGTCCCATACAGCAGTACGTTATTAACAGGCCTGCCAACAATGAAGAATCACATTAAGTAAACTCACAAATTGTTTGTTTGGTTGTTAATGTGGAGGCTACCCCGTGATCAGAAGTGTTTTCTATGCAAGAACAACTAGTAACACACTTTTGTTTGTATACTAAACGCTAATGGAAAAAAGGAGCAAGAACCCATTCTACACTGGGTAACAAAATTAAGATTTAGATGTACACATCTTCATTTAGGATGTATCACAAATGCTGCCCTGAGTTACCACATGCAGACGAAGGAATCGTGCCTTACCTGGCAGCCCCGTTTTTCGATCTCCTCTATGCATTTCTCCATTAGGAGAGGAACCATCAAGCCGGCATTTTCCATCTCAACAACTTTTCGAGCTTCCACCCCAAACATGACCGGCTCCCGATTCACCCCACTGCTATTGAACGAGTTCTCCCTCTGGTCCATGAGGGTGATTTTCACATAGATAAGCCCCCTGGGCTCCAGTTTGACCGCCAAATGGTGCATCTTTGTCACTCTGAAAAGGGAAGGCAAGACGACTGTCCCGTGACAACAGACGCGATTTTTACGAGGTGCAGGATCCCAGCTAAATACCACCAGCTTCAGATGCTGGGCATTTTCGAGGTCTATGTTGAAAGTGTGGTCCATGTCTAAAAACGCAGTCCTGCAAGTAAGTAAGGCTGTCCTTGCCTTATTCACTGAATCAACCTGAATAGCACAAAACACATCCTTGGTATCAATTCGTGGTGGCTTCAAATCCTCTGCCCCATAGAAGTGGACACTCATGAGACCTGATATATAGTGTGAACATTTTGGTTGATCAGAAAAATTGTAGTGCCTAAATGCATCAATGTCAATGTCACTTTTATTGTTATTGCTCTGAAGGGCTTCTTTTCCTTTATTGGCTCTGTTCTCAGGTGCATGCTTACCTGATTTTGTTAATAGCTCGGGGGAGTCACCATCACTGAGGTAACCACCTTTACTAGAGGACTTTGAATTTCCTGTTGTTTTCTTTTTGCAGCTGTGCTGAGAGGAGACACTAGTGTCCAAATGGTATCGGCTGATCACGTTGCGGCTTGCAGCTGCAGTGTTCCCAGAGGCTAGAGAAGAGGGGTGTTTTGAGCTCTGGCAATTCCCCTTAGGTGAAGAAGAGGAGTTGTCATAACTAGTATGGCTTGAACCTCCTTTGACGCTCAGCTTCCTGCTGAGTTCAGGAAGCTTTTTCATCTTCATGGAGAGTTTGCGCACAGTTCGAGGAGATTTAATTTTATCTGGGAAAGACCAGTTCATCGGGCCTCCTTTTTTCACAGGGCTAGGGCTTGAAGGTGGCGAGAACTCTGGTATGCTGGCCTTGTTCCCAGGATCTAAATAAAAAAGTACAATCAGAATTGGTTTATCATTGTTTTTATAATCATCACCCCACGTAATAGTTTAGCATTCTGTTAGGAATTAGCATAACTAAAGGTACCTCTATAAAGACAAATACTTTTACAAAGGTATTCCAGGTCAGCCATACTAACTTTATTAAACGTTTCAATGCAGAGTTAGTTCAGGAAACAAAAACTCAGCTGTAGATGTGATGATACCTTTTAGTGGACCAAAACAAATAATACATGAATGTTACAGACTTTTGAATATATATCTGAGAGAGAATCCACTGTGATCCCTAAGTGGTCATGAACACTTAGACGCGATTCCGTAACACTGCTGTGCTACTTTTGTTAGTCCAACGAACAGTATCACTGCCTCCACTGAGCTTAATATAAAACATCTGATCACATAAAAATATACAAATAAAATAATTAATAAAACAGTTATGGTATTGTTTAAATGCTTAGGGTCTCATTAGGAGTTTGGCGGTCAGGCGAGCAGTCATACTGGTGACGCACACCGCCCAACCCCCAAGCAAATTACAATGTTCCTGTTGGGCTAAGCGGCAGGAACAGTGCTATGATACTGGTCGCAGCTCCCTTAAGGGAGCAGAGGCCAATACGGTAGCACACAGCACCATCGGAATGCCCACTGTGTGCAAAGCAGACAGTACGCATTCTAATAGTGCTGGGCAGGGGGGCCCCTGCAGTGCCCATGCCAGGGGCATGGGCAGGGCCGGGATCCCCCTGAGGCCCCCAGCACTGGCTTTCCGCCAGCTTTTCCATGGTGCAGTGATCGCCATAGAAAGACTGGTGGAAAGCTAGGTTGTAATCAGCACAGCGCCGCCGAATTCAGCACTGCTATGGATGAGTATAAATCAGACCGCCGTCAGCATGCCCAGAGTGCTGTTCCAGGCAGGGACGGCGGTCCCCTGGCAGGTCCACCCACCAGGGTTGTAATGTGGCGGTCACACTACCTGGAGTGCAGTGGTCCAACCGACACTGCAAATGTGGCGGTCCTCGGAATACCACACTCATAACAAGGCCCTTAGTAGTTGAAATATGCCTAACAATTAAGCAAAACATGACAACAAAGTGAAACATTATGCACACTGAAGAATGCAAGGAATAAAAATTGATAATATTATATTGGACTGAACTTCAAATACTGCTAAATTTAAAATAAGTTTAAAATACAAGCAAATGACTCATCTTTCCCTTTATTATTATAAGAGATAAATGGATACACATTCCAGAAAGGAAGAGTGCCTACTGCTTAAGCATTTCATTTAATAATATTCTCCTGAAAGGCTTCATTGGAATTGCTGGGATTAGAACTCTGTCAGGAAGACAAGACAAGGTGGGCGAGCTTTTATGGTCAGAGCAACCCAGCGTTGGAATCAATTACCTCCCTCGCTTAGATCCTTGTTTGATGTACTGCGCTTTAGGAAAGCCCTGAAAACTTGTCTCTTTCCTAAATAATCCCCTCTTTACATCTTAGCACTTTTTAGCTTTTTAACTCTTCTTTCTTAGTCCAAGTAGAGGCTTAGAGCCACGATACCAGTATGTTGACAGTGCGCTCCATAAATGTTTTGAATAAATAAATAAACTCTTGGCCTGCAAATCATAGTAGATATTGCTGGTGAGCATTAAAATCTGAGCAACCTTGACAGCTGTATTTGTTTATTAAGGCCTTACCTCACTTAGTTACAACTGATACCTTTTTTATTTTTAACATGGAGGCTTATAACACAGAGGAATGTTTTTTTTTTCTGGAATGCTTAACATGTTCATTTTAGTATTTTATATCTATTTATTTGGTAGCTTTCAAAAGTACTTAATGGCAAGTATGAAAAGAATGTTCAATAGTGATCATCAAAAATGGACATTGTTCATGGAGATGAGCAGGATTAGTGAACTGCAACTCCAGCATGAACAAATAAAATGAGAAGAGTGGTCTGTGTTGAAAGAGGATAAATGATGGCAGCTTACAGATCACTGAATCAATACGTCATACCATTTGGATCAGCATATTCAATATTAAATAACAAAGAACCCATGGATAGTAAACACAGTAAAGAAGAACTTGTAGCAGTTGACCAACAGAAGGGAACACCGATGGTTACAGAGGGAGGAAGGTATGGACAAAGCTGGAACCATAAAGCTGCCCAGTGAAACACTGCAAATTCTATTTCATATGGTTCCAAGCAAGAGTAGTTAATGGTCCAATGCTCTCCAGAATAGTTTGGATGTGGAGTGCTTCCCTCAAACAAATTCTGAAAGATCTTCACTTCAGGATCTACAGTACCCAGCAAAAACATTATTTATCTACAGCAGCAAACCCATGCCACACCACAGCAATATATAGACATATCTCCCAGTCTTCCACATGCTTCGAACACTGCACAAGTGTTTTGGAAGGAGGTGTGGATAAAAAAAACAAAAAAATAGACAGGAAGATAAAGTCCAGGAGACACAGTGAAATGGGTAAAATAAAGGAGGGTGAAAGAAAGACTATCCAGAGGAAGACCGATAGAAAGAGAAGGGGGGGAAACAGTGATAGAAAGTGAAATAAAAAGTAAGTAAGCTACAGTTTGAGGTGGAAAGATGCAAACTACAAGCCTCTAGAACATGTCAGATCAAACCTATATTGCGTTTCTTAAGACTAAGCTTGTGGAGCTCCACAAATGAGAAATAGGGAATTCCGATTTTCACTTCCTACACAGGAATTTATAAGATTATCTCATTGTAGAAATTATGTTTAATTTACTTGACTGGAACCTAGGCTATAATTTAACCACACAAGGCCAGACATTACATCTGTATTCTATGAATGTACATAGAACAAGCCAGGCTCAGTTCACAACATTTTCCTGTGGCAGTGTTCTCCCTAAAAATCAACCCAAAATAAGGTTTGACCATAATATTGTGGTCAGATTGTCTTTGCTACAGAAATATTTAAATGTAAACATATTGCTTTTATAATTCTTTACAATAATATGAAAGTTTAAAATAGATTACTATAATATCGTTTTTATAAAGTTGTTTTACTTTTTTGTATGTTTTTATTTCATTATTTATGTTGTGAAATGTATGTCATTAGTTTAAATAATATTACAGTAATGTAAAATAACATTTTGTGTGTGTTAGGATTATTTGGGGATTGGAGTCCTTTTCATTATGATTTGTTAACTTTGATGATTAATTTTATATTATTTGCCTTTTATTTCTTTGTTTACATATTAATAAATATTTTTAAAATCATAACTATGTTTGAATTTTGGGTTATGGGATTACTTCAGGATTTTGGATAGGTAGTGGTTTGTTAGTTATTAATGTTAATTGATTAATTTAACTCTTATTTATTTGCTTAAATATTTCATAACGTTTTAAAATATTTCCTTAATAAATTATAATTATGGGTTTTGCAATTGGGGGATATGGTGGGAAGCATGTAAATATTATATACTTTTAAAAGGGTAATTGAATAAAGTATGAATTATGCTAGTGGTTTTATCTATACATCTGTTATCTAAATATTTAAATGTTTGTATTTTAGAAAAATGTCTAAATATTTGTTTAATAAACGATTACAATTTATTTAATGATACAATGCTGACTTGGGAGCTGGGGACTACAAGTCCCACACGCTACAGGGCTGAGGGGGAGGCCCTTAGCCCTCACACCACCTGGCCTGTGTCATCAGCACTTTATAATGAAGAGGGAACTCCTGCAGCAGGGAACGCTGCCAGGCGAAGACCAGGCAAAAAGCGGGCCTATCTGCACCCGTCTGAGTCTGGACGAGGAACGGCTGGGCCGGGGCTCAGCTATTCTACTGACCCAAGAGAACAACATTGGCAGGCGGCGTAGAATGGGTAAGCGCAAGGCCACTTCTATCATTCCCACGGCTATTGAATGCCAATCAGTGGGGTCTATCACAAGTTATCTGAACACTGCAGTGAACGTTATTAACTCGGAAATTGTAACTGTAGAAGAATGACTAGGTGCCACAAGGAAGTCACTATCCCTCATAACTGGCTCAGCCCAGGCAGGCCCTGCTTTAGCCATGATTACATCTCCCAATGAGCACCTTGGGGATCCTTCTGGAGGCTCTAGCATTGATCTTAGCTCCACACCAAATATTGTGCCAAATAACCTGTGTGTATCCCATGAGATTAATGAAATATCGGTAGCTACCTCATAGAGAGAAAAGGGCTGTGCGAATTCATCGATTAAGGAGGTCTCTGAATCAACACTGCTAAATCTAAAAGAAGTGTATGGCCTTCCAAAGCTGCAAAGTCTTGTTAATAAAATTCTTGAGAATGCGCAAATGGGCCATGAGGACAGAGGCTCAGCTTGTGATAGAGAACCAATTAAACAGGACCAAATTCTGAACTCAGTTGCTTGGGGGTCCCCAGCTTCCAATAATGATTCAGTGGGGGTCCCCAGGAGTCAAAAGGTTGGGAACCACTACTATACAAGATATCACTAGGCCATGTGCAGTTACAGTGTCAACACATAACCGATACGCTGCCCTTGACAATGTTGATTGACTACATGGCAATTAGGTTTCACCAGTTAATTGCAGCCGAGATGTTGGGGTGCCCAGTCCAGCTGTAACATTTGACCTCTTTGCCTTAAATTTTAGTCCACTGAACTGACAAACAGTTTCTTAAAGGATAATATAGGTGATCACGCCCTCCTAGTTTACTCATTTGTGATGGTTGCCACTCCCAAGGACCAGCCTATTGAGGAGGTCAAACTCCTGCAGGACAGTGACCACTCAATGGATGGTCATGTCAGTTCTCAGCACTGTCTTCTTGTAAGTCATCTCAGCTCATGTGTTACCGAGTGCTGTAATCTTAGCAACGGAGTGTGTGTACTTTACTGGAATACTGCAGGAATTAGAAGCAAAGTGTCTGACAATAACTGGGTCAGATATGTGTCAAACTATCAAGTGGCCTGTCTTCAGGAGACCTGGTCCTGCACAAATGCACATATAAATGTTTTTGATTTAATATACACTCCAGCGACCAAGGTATCCTCAGAGTGAGATGATGGTGGCCTTTTAACACTGGCGAGCACTACATTTCTGGTCAAAATCAGGAATGTTTATTTAGATTCTGTTTTTTTTTTTCAAATTATTGCTTCACAATTATAGAGTTTCCTCTCATAGTGCTGATTTATTTTTACAATAATAATTTTGATAAAAACAATGTTACTGTTATTGCTTCTCTTGAAAATGCTATTGATGTAATACTGGCTGGGATGACAGTTGACTTTGTTATAATATGGAGGGGGATTTTAGTCATGGACTATGTACTGACTCTAATGATAAACTACGTGGAGTGGGAACTGAAGACTCCTGTGACTTTTCCCATTTTGGGTATAACCCATGTGGTAACTTGATGAACATTTTGTTAATGATGTACGACCTCCTTATAGCAGTTGACCTTGTGCCCCAATAGATTCTCAACAAGGTCACATTTACAGGCAAAGGCAATGGTTCTATGATAGATTTTATCGCACTTTCTAAATCTTGACTTGAGAGGGTGTGTAAGTTTACTATCAGGGTATACCCAAAAAGCGATCACAACCCGTTGGAACTTTGTCTCAGTTTAAAGCTCCCCATGGCGAACTCTAGTCAGAGGGTCGCCCCAGCTGAATGTTTTGGAAATAGGGAATTACATCTTAAATGGAACGGTGTTGATCCGAAGATGTTAGTGTTAGTCCTGGGGAGTCAAAGTGAGCTTTTTGACCTATGCCTGAGTACCGACCCCAATCTGATTGGGGTCATGGAGGCGATTCAGGGAATATGCAAAAAGGCAGCTGAACTCCTCACACTAGTTCCTAAACAACAAGCTTGTAGGAACACACAATGGTTTAATGCACCCTCTTCTCATGCACAGAGTAATTTGTTACAAGCCCTAAAATCCTGCCCGAGAGACACAGGGAAGATCAGGAAGCTTAGAAGGAATTTCAAAGAAACAGTGGATACAAGGAAACAAAAGGTCAGAAGGGAGGCTTGAGAAAAACTAACTGTTGTCTGTGCTAATAATGATACAACCAAGTTTTGGGAAATAGTGAATGCTCCTTTTTTCTCAAATTGCCTTGCAACTCAGACAGATGCAACAATTACCATACGTGCCTGGGTGGAGCATTTCTCAGCAGTATAGGGCTCTCATATTGCACCAACGACCTCTTATGCTAATCCCTCAAAGATTCCTAGATTGAGCAGTATTAAACAGCTAACCATTTCCCTGAAGGACATTGTGTCTGCTGTGGAATGGTGTCCATCTAATGAAGCACCTCGACTGACGGAGTCCCTAAGGTTTGGGGCTGTGGACCGTGCTCAACCCCATTTAAAATTAGGAAAGGAGTTAGGCAGGGCTGAGAACTGGCCCCTTTTCTTTTTAACTTTTACATTAATGCGCTTGTTGGAAGTATGGCAGAGGTAGAAGCAGATTCACCGCAGGTGGGAGAAAGGTCACTGCCAGTGTCAATGTATGTAGACAATTGTGTCTTAATGCCCATGACAGGGGTTCCAGAAACTCTTATAGACAGGTTTCTGACCTTTATGTCCGGTTTGGGGCTCTCTACACATAAATCTAATTCTTTTGTTATGGTGTATGGCCAACCTCAGAGTAAGAGACCTTCCTTTCATATCACCAGGGTTCCACTTAAGAATGTTTCCACTTTTACATTTCTTGTGGTCCCGTTAAATAAAGCCAGCTCATGGAAACATCTGATGGATGTTAGGGAAGTGCAACTAAATAAATCCTTATCAGCTCTATTCAAATGTGCTGCCAGACTGAGATCTATGCCATTAGATGCTGCCACCGCTATTTAGAAAGCTAGATGTGCCTCAGTTGCCATCTTTGGTGCAGGAGTACAGAGATTCACTGATTGTTCATCTCTCCAGTTCATTGAGAACAGTTTTTTAAGAAGGCTCCTTTTCCTCCCGAATTCCTGCCCTTAATTTATTGTGCATGAAGAATTAGGGCTTCAATATCTTGAGGACAGGATAAGATTAGCACCGGTCCTACAAAGGCTGTACGTCTGGGCAAGGCTTTGGGCGGTGCACAGGCTGTGATCACCGACTGCCTTAAACTGAGATGGGCTAGCAAAATAGGGTGGCTTGTGCATGTTAAGAGCAATTTGCAGGCAATAGGAAGGACCGATCTCTATGATAACCCGAAAAATATTAATCAGGCCCTTAATAGCGGCGCTAAGCAGGACTTGCTATATCACTCCAAAGACTATAGGTTGTCTTCTAAAATAAAGAAAAAGCTAGTTGAGGCATATTTTCCTCTGTGCACCATAACCGGCATGGAACCTTACTTGATTAAAATCCAGCATCAGCAGAAATTTTATTGGGTTAGATTCAGACTTGGTATTGTTAATTTTTTGGTGTCCTACCCGTCTAATGTTTATAAAAACAAAGGCCTACTACTGTGTCCCTGTGATTCAATATCGGTCCAATCACAATTAGCCCTATACTTTTTCTGTGACCATTACAAAGAGCAGAGGCTGCACATTTTAAGACCCTTATTGCAGAACCTAAATATTAGGAAATGCAGAGAAGTAATGGTGCGCCGACCTCATCAGGGGCCGCCCGCATTTCCAGCATGAACGGAAGAGAAATGCTTGCATTCCTCTTCCGATCGGGGTGGTGGAGATCAGAGAGGCATCAAAGGAAAGAAAGGGCTTTTCCTTTCCTTTGATGTCTTTTTGAGCATTCCTGCAGCCAGATCGCATGGCCATCGGGCTGCAGGAATGCCCACTAGACACCAGGGAGTTTAGCGGCCCCTTGGGCAAAGGCTGCTCTCCAAGGGGGAAGGGGGCATTTTTTTCTCAGGCCATTTCTACCCTCTTTGGGGGTAGATCGGCCTGTTTTAATTAGGCTGATCTGCCCCTAAGCGGGGCAGAAAACACTGGGCACCAGGGATCTTTTTTTTTTTTTTTTACAGGAGGGGAGTGGCCCCTTAGGCAAGGGTCGCTCCCCTGGGGTCCAAATTTATTTTAGGCATTTCTGCCACCCCCCAAGGGGGGGCAGATCGGCCTATTTCTATTAGGCCCATTTGCCCTAGAGGGGGTCAGAAACCACTTAGGCATCAGGGATTGGTGTGTGTGCGTTTTGTTTGGGGGGGGAGGCCGTTGGCAAGGGTAACTCACCATGGGGGCACATCATTGATGGCCATTACTGCCCCTCTTGTGGGCAGATCAACCTATTTTTGTAATGCCCTTCTGCTCCCAAGGGGGACAGAAAGCACACTAGACACCAGGGAAGATCTTAAAAAAAAAAAAAAGAGGGTGGGGGTACAGCGATCCCCCCACCCCAAATAAAGGGGGACAGAATTGTTCGGCCCACCGGTGGGCTGATGGGGCAATTATCCCCGATCCACTCCCTGGGGAGGGGAGGCAGAAAGCCTGCTGGGCCTCCCACCCACCAAATCTCCCTACCAGTGACGTCTGATGATGTCAGCCCGCTGACCTCATAAGAGGTCGCCCCTATTTCCAACGCGATCGGAAGAGAAATGCTTCCATTTCTCTTCCGATCGGGGTGGGGGAGATCAGAGAGGCATCAAAGCAAAGGAAAGGCTTCTCCTTTCCTTTGATGTTTTTATGAGCATTCCTGCAGCCCGATCACATAGCGTTTGCGCTGCAGGAATGCCTACTAGACACCAGGGAGTTTGTTTACTTTTAGTAAACAAACAAGGGGAGCGGCAGGAATGCCCACTAGACACCAGGGAGTTTAGCGGCCCCTTGGGCAAGAACCGCTCTCCAAGGGGTGCATTTTTTGATTAGGCTATTTCGGCCTATTTCAATTAGGATGATCTGCCCCCAAGGGGGGCAGAAAATACTAGGCACCAGGGATAATTTTATATTTTTTTACAGGATGGGAGTGGCCCCTTAGGCCAGGGTCACTCCCCTGGGCCACATTTACTTTAGGCCATTTCTGGCCACCCATAGGGGCAGATCGTCCTATTTCTATTAGGCCCATTTGCCCCCAAGGGGGGCAGAAAGGCCACTAGACTTCAAGGAAGATTTTTTTTCAGCAAAGAGGGTGGGGGTATGGCCATACCACCACCCCAAATAAATGGGAACAAAGTTGTTCTGCCCACCGGTGGCCAATGGGGCAATTACCCCTGATCCACTCCCCGAGGGGGGTGGGGTCAGAAAGCCTACTAGATGCCAGGGATTTAGAAAAAAATGGTGGGGTAGTGGATACCAACCAGTATGGGCATGGTTATGTCCCCACCCCAACTGATGGGGGTAACAGTCTTTCAACTCTCCCCCCTGTGCACTAAAAGATCTTATTCCAACGGCAAGCTAGAGGGCATTTGATTATTTTGGGTTTTGGATTTACATTTGGCCATGAGAGCTTGGCTAACTCTCAAAACTGTCCCAATTGTAATGTTGAGGGCTGCACTTTTTGGACTTTGAGACGCTGCCATGTAGAAAAATCTATGAGATCTAAGCACATCTGAAAACTAAACATCTGGGTGAGTCCAGGGCGGTGTGCTTCACATGCTCCTTGCACCATTTTCTTACGCACAATGCCCTGCAAACCTCCAACTTTGTTTGAAATCAGACATTTTCCCCACCTTTATGTGATGGAACCTTCCGGAATCTGCAGGAATACACAAAATTCCTACCACCCAGCATTGTTGCATCTATACCGATGAAAATTCAGCCCCACTTGTCAGCCTGAAAACGTTTTTTTTCCAAAGTGCCCTTTTGGACTCGCTTTGGTTCCCCCTCAATTTCGGCTTGTTTTTGCCTCTTCCCTGTCACAGGCCCTTGGCCCACCTACACAAGTGAGGTATCATTTTTTATCGGGAGACTGAGGGGAACGTTGAGTGGTAGGAAATTTGTGCTGGTGCAGTGATCCCACACAGAAATGTGATTTTTTTAACCTAAATTTGAGGTTTGCTGAGGTTTCTGGGTAGGAAAACACTGGGGAATCCACGCAAGTCACACCTCCCTGAACTCCCTTGGGTGTCTAGTTTTCAGAAATGTCTGGGTTTGGTAGGTTTCCCTAGATAGCTGCTGAGCCCAGGACCAAAAAGGCAGGTGCCCGCTGGCCCTGCCAAAACAGTTAGTTTTATAATTGATCATTTTGATGTGTCAACGTAGTGTTTTGGGGCATTTCCTGTTGTGGGCACTAGGCCTACCCACAGAAGTAAATTTCCATTTTTATCAGGAGATGTAGGGGAATGCTGGGTGGAAGTTTATGGCTCCCCTCAGATTCCAGAACTTTGCAGCACCGAAATATGAGGATAAAGTGTTTTTATTTCAAATTGTGAGGTTTGCTAAGGATTCTGGGTAAGAGAACCTGGTGAGAGCACCACAAATTACCCCATCGTGGGTTCCCCTAGCTGTCTGGTTTTCAGAAATGTCCAGGTTTGCTAGGTTTTTCTAGGTGCCGGATGAGCTAAAGGCCAAAATCCACAGCTAGGCACTTTCCAAAGAACACGTCCGTTTTCCTAAGAAAAATTTGATGTGTCCAAGTTGTGTTTTGGGGTATTTACTGTCATGGGTACTAGGCCTACCCACACAAGTAAGGTACCATTTGTATCGGGAGCCATGGGGGAACACAGAATAGAAGAACAAGTGTTACTGCCCCTTGTCTTTCTCTACATTTTTTCCTTCCAAATGTAAGAAAGTGTGTAAAAAACATGTCTATTTGAGAAATGCCCTGCAATTCACATCCTAGTATGGGGACCCCGGAATTTAGAGATGTGCCAATAACCACTGCTTCTCAACACCTTATCGTGTGCCCATTTGGGAAATACAAAGGTTTTCTAGAAACCTATTTTTCACTCTTTATATTTCACCAAATGAATTGCTGTATACACAATATACAATGAAAACCCATTGCAAAGTGCAGCTCATATATTGGCACTGGGTACCGAGATTTCTTGATGAACCTACAAGCCCTATATATATCCCCGCAACTAGAAGAGTCCAGCAGACGTTATGGTACATTGCTTTCAAAAATCTGCCCTGGATAGAAAAAGTTATAGAAGAAAACATGGACAGAAATGGCTCTTTTTTTACCTCAATTTCAATATTTGTTTATTTTAGCTGTTACTTTCTGTAGGAAAACCTTGAAAGATCTACACAAATGACACCTTGCTGGATTCAGAATTTTGGCTACCTTACAGAAATGTTTAGCTGTCTGGGAGCCAGCATTGGTTTCACACCCATTTCTGTCACTAACTGGAAGGAGGCTAAAGCACAAAAAATAGTAAAAATGGGGTCTGCTCCAGTAAAATGCCAAACACGTGTTGAAAAATGTGGTTTTATGATTCAAGTCTGCCTGTTCCTGAAAGCTGGGAAGATGGTGATTTTAGCACCACAATCCCTTTGTTGATGCCATTTTCAGGGGAAAAAACACATGCTTTCTTCTGCAGCCCTTTTTTCCCATTCGATTTAAAAAAAAAAAAATTTAGCTGTATTTTGGTAAATTTCTTGGTCTCCTCCAGGGAAACCCACAAACTCTGGGTACCTCTAGAACCCCTATGATGTTGGCAAAAAAGGGCGCAAATTTGACGTGGTTAGCGTATGTGGACAAAAAGTTATGAGGGCCTAAACGCAAACTACCCCAAATAGCCAAAAAGAGACTCAGCACCTGAGGAGGAAAGGGCCTGGCAGCGAAGGGGTTAATGAAATGTGAATTAAACGTGTGCTTTTATGGTTTGTTTAAAACCGAATAAAGCTTGATTGACTGACTAATGATAGTTTTGTGTATTGGGATTTCGGTACGTACTGTTATTTCTAAAGCTTAATTTTTATGAAAAAAATAAATTACAATTAAAAATTAAATACACATAATTAATCTACTAACAAATGTATTTAATTATTTGTTTACATGTTACATTAGGTGTGGTTGATGATGCTGTTTACTTAATTAAACTAAATTGTACAACATTTACATATTTGTTATTTTTTAAATATTTATATACATTTTTTAATTTTTAGGATTTTCATTTTTTATTTACACTTACAAAATAATGTGCAATGTTTATATATTTTGAGATGTGTATGTTGTATTTTAACCCACAAATGTTTGCACTTTCCCCAATATTTCTTAAATAGGAGTTGGAGTACTGAATTTGACTCCCTGCTCAATCTAAGAGTTTCCTATAGTGTTTCCCAATGGCTTCAGTTAGAATAATAAATCTGCTTCCTCGATGTACGCACTTTGCCCATTGTTTGTTAAACTGGAGTTAGAATAGTAGATTAAACCTTTCCATTGTATGTACTTTCCCCAATGTTTGTTGGAGTTGGAAAAGTAAATCTGTCCCACCCCCATGCTCCTTCCTCAATGTTTGTTGGATTGGAGTCTGAACAAAAAATCTACCCCCAACCACACAAAAGCATGTTCTTTCCTCAATGTTTATTGATGGAAGTTAGAATGTTAAATCATGCTCCATCCCAAAGGTATGCACTTTCTCAGTTTTAGATTGAAGTTGGACACTAAGGTGGTCATTCTGACCTCGGCGGTAAAAGGCGCCTACCGCCGGTCAGAAATCCTCCATAATCCCGCCGCGGTCGCGGAAACCCGCCACGGTCATTCTGACCCGCAGAAGGCAAACCTCCGAAAATCCGACCGCCACAACAGACCGCCAGACCAGCGGTCGGCGGAAAGGTGGAGGTGACCAAACCTCCACCGCCACGCCAACAGAAATACGCCCATGCCATTACGACCCACGAATCCACGCGGCGGTCATTCAAACGCGGTATTCCATTGGCGGGACACACCGGCGCGGTCAGAATACACACAAACGAACAAAACTCACCCACATTGGTCGATTTGAATCCCACACACCTGATACACATACACACACCACTCCCACACACACAATACAATATAAAACACCCACCCACATCACCCACAAACCCCTACGCTTAAAAATTCGTAAAGAAGGCAAGAGCGAGACACCAGCATCCAAAACATAACAGCCACAGCCACTCAACACCATCACCCACACACTATCCACACACAAAACAACACACACCACCACACTCAACTCACTTAAATACACATACTCCACCCCACACATCATACACACCACCCCATGGCACCCCAAAGACAACCCCGCTTCACAGACGAAGAACTCAGGGTTATGGTGGAGGAAATCGTTCGTGTAGAGCCCCAGCTGTTCGGCACACAGATACAATACACCAGCATTGCCCGGAGGACGGAGCTATGGCAGAGGATTGTCGACAGGGTGAACGCAGTGGGACAGCACCCCAGAAATCGGGAAGACATCAGGAAGCGATGGACCGACCTACGGGGGAAGGTGCGTTCCATGGTATCCAGGCACAACATCGCCGTGCAGAAGACTGGCGGAGGACCCCCACCTCAACCCCCACAATTCACATCATGGGAGGAGGAAGTCTTGAACATCCTGCATCCTGATGGCCTTGCAGGAGTCGGCGGAGGAATGGATACTGGTAAGTTGAAGCTTCAATACTGCTTCCCCCCCACCTGCATGCCAAATCAGACCCCAACCCTCACCCCCATCCTCGAACCCCACCCTCACCCCCACCCCCACCCTCACCCCCACCCTCACCCCCACCACCATCCTCACCCCCACCACCATCCTCACCCCCACCCCCAGCACACCTATTCCCCGCCAATGTCTCACCATCACAACCCACACATCCCAAAACCTAGGCCTGCATGCGTCCACTAAGCATGGACACCCATCACCAAAGCATGCCCAATGCATATACACATCCCCCCCACAAGCCACCCTCACCAAAGCCCCCACACACGAATGCCAGCACTTGGGGACACGGGAACCCACAGATACACCCATATGCCACACATTGAAACTATAACCATACCTCTATACCCCTGCAGGACCCGACCGTCAACACACCGCGGCGGAGGGGCCAGAATTATCCACACCCCCCACCCAAGAGGCCGTCAGCGATGACAGCAGCTCTGTCGATCTGGACACCGATGACCAGCCCGGACCATCGGGGACCTCTGGACAGTCGGTTCCCCTCACACAGGCACAGGCCACTATAGACCCTAACCCCCCTGGGAACACCAGCACAGCTCCCACCCAGCGGGCCCATGCCTCTGTCTCCAGGGCGCGTCAATCTGCGGTGTGTCTACCACTACAGGGCACCCAGGATAACCCACCACCCCAACAACAACAGGGACCTGGGGGCAGTGGTAGTGGGCACACCGGCCAGGGGGCAGAGGCCCAGGGAAACAGGGCAACTCGGCGGGCAGCTGTGCGACAGGGGGGGGAGGAGAGGCCCAGGGAACCCACTCTCCACGAGGTCCTCCCCACCATCATGGGAGCATACAACCGCTCCCAGGAGACGATGGCGACGGTACTGGCCCGGTTCCAGGAGATCCAGGTGCTGCAGGAGGAACACTATCGGGGGTACAGGGAGGACATCCGAGCCATCAACACCACCCTGGTTACCATGGTAGGGCTGCTGCAGGACCTCGTAAACAGCAGGGCGGACACTGAACAACACCCAAGGGCCCCTGCCACTAGCCGGGACCAAGAACAGCCATCCACCTCCGCCGGCGCTAGTGGACAGGAGGCCCCCGCACAGCAGCAGCCCACCAGACCCCCACCTCCTGCAGGAGAAGAACCACCCCGCAAGAGGGCCCTGAGATCTCGCAAGACAGAGTAGGATGTCAAGACCCCCGCCAGCAATGGATACCACCTGATGTCATCCCACTGTCCCACATTGTCACCCTGTCCATCCTCGAACTGCCCATGCTCCATCTCTCCACAGGCCTCTGGACAATGCACCTGTGTGACTGTTACTCTGGACTCTGCCATGGACATTCCTTCACCATAGCCCCCACCCACTTGAAACCACCCATCCCATTTTGAGCACTTCAATAAACACCTATTTTGCACCAAAATATCAGGAGTCTGGCTGTGATTTCAATAGATTGTAATTGACATGACAGTGCAAATATGTCCTTGTACATGGTGAAGTCAACAAACAGCTGCCACAAAGCTGTAGTCCATGGGGAAACGAAGCACAGGACTCGTAGTGGGGACCCCAGATCTGAAATAGGGAGGGAAAAGCCAAAACTCAGTCGTCATACACTGGGGCAAATAGACAGGCAGCAGAGATGCTGCAGAGTAGTTAACATTTACTAAATTATCTTTGAAATGTTACCTGTGTCCTATTGGAAGTACTGTTCAATGATTCTGTCCCTGTTGTCTGTTTCAGCCCCGTCGTCTTCCTCCTCGTCACTCTCCTCAGGTTCCACCGCTGCCACAACACCACCGTCTCGACCATCCTCCTGCAGGAAAGGCACCTGGCGGCGCAAAGCCAGGTTGTGAAGCATGCAGCAGGCCACGATGATGTGACACACCTTCTTAGGTGAGTACATTAGGGATCCACCGGTCATATGCAGGCAGCGAAACCTGGCCTTTAGGAGGCCAAAGGTGCGTTCGATCACCCTCCTAGTACGCCCATGGGCCTCATTGTACCGTTCCTCTGCCCTGGTCCGGGGATTCCTTACTGGGGTCAGTAGCCACGACAGGTTGGGGTACCCAGAGTCCCCCACTAGCCATACACGGTGTCTCTGTAGCTGTTCCATCACGTAAGGGATGCTGCTATTCCTCAGGATGTAGGCGTCATGCACTGACCCTGGGAATTTGGCATTTACATGCGAGATGTACTGGTCAGCCAAACACACCACCTGGATGTTCATTGAATGGTAACTTTTTCTGTTCCTGTACACCTGCTCCCTGTCTCTTGGGGGAACCAAAGCCACATGGGTCCCATCAATGGCACCAATTACGTTGGGAATATGTCCAAGGGCGTAGAAATCACCCTTCACTGTAGCCAGTTCGCCCACCTCAGGGAAAATGATGTAGTTCCTCACGGATTTCATCAGGGCAGACAACACTCTGGATAACACCTTTGAAAACATGGGCTGAGACATCCCGGAAGCAATTCCCACGGTTGTCTGAAATGACCCACTTGCCAAGAAATGGAGTACTGACATGACCTGCACCAGAGGGGGAATCCCTGTGGGTTGGCGGATGGGGGACATCAGGTCGGGCTCCAGCCGGGCACACAGTTCATGGATAGTGGCACGGTTAAGACGGTAGGTCAGGATAATGTGGCGTTCTTCCATTGTCGACAGGTCCACCAGCGGTCGGTACACGGGAGGATTCATCCGTCTCCTCGCCCAACCCAGCGGACGGTGCCTAGGAAGGACAACATGGAGCACACAGTCAGGCAACCCACAGGTACGTACTCACAGCTAGCACAGTATACGATTCTCTATGCAGTGAATGGCGTGTCTGAGTGGCTATGCAAGGCCTAGGCCTGTGTGACGCAGTTGAAATTGAGCCATGTGGGCCCTGGAAATGGCGGCTGCCTGACCTGTGAAGTGTGACAATGGGATGTGAGGTCAATGCGCTGGCGTGGCACACCGCGGCGGGCGGCGGGCGAAGACCGCGGCGCGAAGCCGCATTGGTTAACATTGAAGCCTATGGGTTTCAGGAGCCAATGGCGAAGGGCGCCGGCGGTGGCGGGACGCACCGCCGCGGTACGCACCGCCGCGGACGTGACCGCCATTTTCTATCTACTTATCCACTTGCGACTTGAACTTTCACAGGAGAGGACCTATACTGCAAGTGTTGCTGTGACCTCGGTCTGGAAGGGACAATGGCTGCTGCGACTGGGGAAAGGGCCCCTGCCTTCACTGGAGAGGAGTTGGAGAAACTTGTGGATGGGGTCCTCCCCCAGTATGCGCTACTCTACGGTCCTCCAGACCAACAAGTGAGTTTAATTCTATCTGGATTTGGGGCCACTGGCTGGCTTGGGGGCCTGGCGGGGATGGGGGGCATGTTGGGGCTGGCGGGGGGCCTGGCGGGGATGGGGGGCATGTTGGGCATGGCGGGGGGCCTGGCGGGGGGCCTGGCGGGGATGGGGGGCATGTTGGGCCTGGCGGGGGGCCTGGCGGGGATGGGGGGCATGTTGGGCATGGCGGGGGGCCTGGCGGGGGGCCTGGCGGGGATGGGGGGCATGTTGGGCCTGGCGGGGGGCCTGGCGGGGATGGGGGGTATGTTGGGCCTGGCGGGGGGCCTGGCGGGGATGGGGGGCATGTTGGGCATGGCGGGGGGCCTGGCGGGGGGCCTGGCGGGGATGGGGGGCATGTTGGGCCTGGCGGGGGGCCTGGCGGGGATGGGGGGCATGTTGGGCATGGCGGGGGGCCTGGCGGGGGGCCTGGCGGGGATGGGGGGCATGTTGGGCCTGGCGGGGGGCCTGGCGGGGATGGGGGGCATGTTGGGCCTGGCGGGGGGCCTGGCGGGGATGGGGGGCATGTTGGGCATGGCGGGGGGCCTGGCGGGGGGCCTGGCGGGGATGGGGGGCATGTTGGGCCTGGCGGGGGGCCTGGCGGGGATGGGGGGCATGTTGGGCATGGCGGGGGGCCTGGCGGGGGGCCTGGCGGGGATGGGGGGCATGTTGGGCCTGGCGGGGGGCCTGGCGGGGATGGGGGGCATGTTGGGCATGGCGGGGGGCCTGGCGGGGGCCTGGCGGGGATGGGGGGCATGTTGGGCCTGGCGGGGGGCCTGGCGGGGATGGGGGGCATGTTGGGCATGGCGGGGGGCCTGGCGGGGGGCCTGGCGGGGATGGGGGGCATGTTGGGCATGGCGGGGGGCCTGGCGGGGATGGGGGGCGTTGGGCCACTGGAAAGGAAAATGCTGAGTAACTTGAACGTGGTATTTCTCCCTCCCTGTACGTGTCACATAGGTCCGCGCCCATGAGAAGATCGGGATTTGGCGTGCCATCGCCAAGGAAGTCCGGGCCCTGGGGGTCCACCATCGACGGGGCACCCACTGCCGCAAGAGGTGGGAGGACATCCGCCGCGGGACCAAGAAGACCGCCGAGTCTCTGCTGGGGATGGCCTCCCAACGTAGGCGGGGTGCCTGCCGTCAACTGAGCCCCCTGATGTTCCGGATCCTGGCGGTGGCCTACCCTGATTTGGATGGGCGCGTGAGGGCAGCACAGCAGACACAAGGGGGTGAGTCCAAGCATTATCTACTCTGTTGTTGCGCAGTGGAGGTGTCTGGGTGGGGGAGGAGGGCTGTGGGTCCCCCTAGGCCAGGGCGATATCTGTAGGCTGGGCACCCCCGTAAGCCCCTGTGTCCCCAGCCACCACCCTCAGTAGTGTGTCAGTACAGCCATCCCTGGGCCGTGTCATCCATGGGTGCAGTTGTCAACTCTAGGCGTGTAGGGCATGTTCCACGGAATGCGTAGCGGACCCCAAGTGCGCAACTTAGTGCAGGGGGCATCTGTGTCTGTCATGTCCGCTAACTGTACCGGAGATCCATGTAATCAATATCCCTTTATTTCTCTCTCCCCCCCCCTTTTTGTTTGTCTTTCTGTGCTTGTGTGCATCAGCATCATCAGGCGGAGGAGAAGTGGCATCGGGGCAGGAGGGAGCTGCATCTCACATGGCCCAGGAGGGCCATGCCACAGAGTCAGACTGGACCAGTGAGACGGAGGGCGAGGGGAGCTCCACGACGGGGACGACTGGAGCCTGCAGCGACACGGACACGTCCTCGGAAGGGGGCTCCCTTGCGGGGGTGGCACCATCCGTGCCCCCCGCCATTACAGGTACAGCCGCCACCCAGCGCACCATCTCCGCCCTCCCAGCAGCCCCTCCGCGTTCGCCCCGTGCCTGCTCTGCCAGGAAGCCGGGCATCTCCTTCGCCCCAGGCACCTCAGGCCCTGCCCCTGTTACCCCCGCTGCCCTCAGTGAGGAGGTCATTGACCTCCTCCGAACGCTCATTGTTGGGCAGACTACCCTTTTGAATGCCATCCAGGGGGTGGAGAGGGAGGTTCATCGCAGCAATGCGTACCTGGAGGGCATTCATTCGGGTCAGGCTGCCCATCAGCGATCGTTCCAGGCTCTGGCCTCAGCACTGACGGCAGCCATTGTCCCTGTCTCCTGCCTGCCTCTACTAACTCCCTCCTCCCAGTCTCCTGTTCCTCTGCCTGTCCCACCCACACCATCAGACCAGCCTGCACACACCTCAACACCCAAGAGAAGCTCATCCAAACATAAGCACCACAGATCACGCAGACATTCACACACGCAACATTCCGATGCAGACATGCCAACAGTCACTACCACCTCTGTGACCCCCACCTCCTTGTCTCCCTCCTCCCTCCCTGTGACGTCTACACTCACACCTCCATTCACCTCACCATCAGCCAGTGTTTCCATCACCAGCACACCCTCCACTCCAGTCCGCACACGTGCAGTCACCACCCCCACTGCCATTTACACGTCCCCTGTGTCCTCTCCCACTGTGTCTGTCACCCCCTCTTCCACACCACACAAACGCAGCCACCCACCCACCCAACAGCCATCCACCTCACGACAGCCTATCCCTCCTGCACCTGCACCCAAAGACAGCAAACGTGACTCACCTACAACCACATCCTCTCCCTCCACTCCCATTCCCACTGTACCTACCACTCTCCATTGTCCCAAGAAGCTCTTCCTCGCCACTACTAACTTCTTTCCTGACCCTGAGACCCCCCCTCCTTCTCGTCGGGGTAAGAAGAGCACCTCAGCCACCACCAGCCCTGCAGCCCCCTTGACAAGGGTGCAGGGGTATTGGAGCCCGCCAGCCCGCATGTCTGGATCTTCGCCCAGCAGCAAGGGGACAGCCAGCCCACCCCCTGGGAAGAGGAGCAGAAGGCGGAAGAGGCGCCGCAGGAGCCCGCCTTCTACATCCCCCCCGGACACCACCCAGAGACAGTCACCAGCCACAGCTCCAAAGGGAGGAAAGGGCCACAGGCCGACGACTAAGGAGGGCAAGGGCAGCAAGTTGGAGAGGTCAGGCAGCAGGCCTGCTGCCCAGGAGGAGCCCACAACCCCCATAGCCGCTGCCCCGGGAGGAAGCGGCACAGCTGCCCCGGGAGAGCCCACCAGCCCCATAGCCGCTGCCCAGGGAGGACCCAGCCCAGCTGGCCAGGAGGGCCCCACCACCCACAGCCCAGGTGGGCAGTGAAGGAGCACCATCCCCGCTGCCCAGGAGGGCACCACCAGGCATTTAGCAGTTGGCCATAGACCGTCCGCCGTCTCAAGAACCGCTGAACTGGGCCCTTCAAGGCAAGAACCGCTGAACTGGGCCCTTCAAGGCAAGAACCGCTGAACTGGGCCCCGCCGTCTCAAGAACCGCTGAACTGGGCCCTTCAAGGCAAGAACCGCTGAACTGGGCCCCGCCGTCTCAAGAACCGCTGAACTGGGCCCTTCAAGGCAAGAACCGCTGAACTGGGCCCTTCAAGGCAAGAACCGCTGAACTGGGCCCTTCAAGGCAAGAACCGCTGAACTGGGCCCTTCAAGGCAAGAACCGCTGAACTGGGCCCCGCCGTCTCAAGAACCGCTGAACTGGGCCCTTCAGGGCAAGAACCGCTGGCCCTTTGGCAGACGTGGCAGGGCAGGATCTATCTCGGGCAGGGCTGCAGGATGTCCTCTGGCCAACTTGCCTCCTCCAGTGGCAGTGGGGTCTGTTATGGACTGTATGGACTGTGGCTTTGCTCTCCCCAGGATGGCCCAGTGGGCAGGCCACCCACTGTATGGACTGTATGGACTGTGGTTTTGCTCTCCCCAGGATGGCCCAGTGGGCAGGCCACCCACTGTATGGACTGTATGGACTGTGGCTTTGCTCTCCCCAGGATGGCCCAGTGGGCAGGCCACCCACTGTATGGACTGTGGCTTTGCTCTCCCCAGGATGGCCCAGTGGGCAGGCCACCCACTGTATGGACTGTATGGACTGTGGCTTTGCTCTCCCCAGGATGGCCCAGTGGGCAGGCCACCCACTGTATGGACTGTATGGACTGTGGCTTTGCTCTCCCCAGGATGGCCCAGTGGGCAGGCCACCCACTGTATGGACTGTTTGGACTGTGGCTTTGCTCTCCCCAGGATGGCCCAGTGGGCAGGCCACCCACTGTATGGACTGTATGGACTGTGGCTTTGCTCTCCCCAGGATGGCCCAGTGGTCATGGAGTCCCCTCGTGGATCTGGCGTCGTGTACTCAAGTGGCTGAGGTGCCCCCCCTTCCCTTCCCCCTGAGGTGCCTGTCCTATTTTCTTTCTGATGCCCCTGCAGTGTTCTCTCCGTGGAGTTCTTGTCGTGGGACTGGGCCTTGCCCCTTTGCACAGGACCCCTGTGATCCACGGACAGTGGTTGGACTACATTTAGTAGCTGTATATATTTTGTACATAGTTTATTTATTTTTTGGGATTAATGGCGTACATATTTCAATATATCTGCCCGTTTATGATCTCTTCTTTTGGTCTTTGCATTATTTCGGAGGGGGGTGGTTTGTGGGTTGTGACAGTGATCTGTGGAAATGCATTGATGTGTGTGTTGTAGTGGGTGTGGGTGGGTGGGTGTGTGCCGGTAATCTTTTCCCTCCCCTGTGTCGTAGGTGCAGTACTCACCGATGTCTTCCGCGCCGCCGGGCGTGCTCCTGGTATATGAGGAGGAATAGGAGTGCGGGGATGACCTGTAACTCTGGCTCCATACTGCCGGAATCTCGCCTGGAGTGCGTAGAGGTGAGCGTTTTCCCGTTCGTAGTCTGTTTCCGCCGTGTTCTTATCGGCGGTGCTCCCGCCCCGGAAAAGGTGGCAGATTGGTGGGTCGTAATAGGGTGGGCGGTACTTTGTCTGCCGCCGGGCTGTTGGCGGGAACCGCCGCGCTGTTTGTTTGTACCGCTGTGGCGGTCGGAGTGTTAAGTTGGCGGGCTGTGTTGGCGGTTCCCGCCAGGGTCAGAATGCCATTTTTAATACCGCCGGTCTGTTCGCGGTCCGACCGCCGCCTCTCCGCCGACCGCCAAGGTCAGAATGAGAGCCTAAATGTTGACTCCTCAATTTATGCACGTCTGGTAGGATTTTAGTTAAAATAGTGTATCTCTACTAATATTTTATTTGCTTTTTTTTGTTTTAATAATTTTTTAATGGAGTTAGGTTACTACATATTACTTTACTGTGGATTTTCAAAGCTATTATGGGCATAATTAAAATACAATTACACATACACACACACACACACACACATATGTGCATACACACACACACACACACACACACACTCATATATACATTTTGCTCAGGTTTTTAAAATCAACTTTAGTTTGGCTTTAGAATTTTATTTTTAATGTAAACATTCCTTATTGTGATATATTTTTGAATATTATTTATAATGGTTGGATGCATTTAAAATAAGCTTTACCTTTTTTAATGATAAATAATTATTTATGAGGTATTTTATTCCTTCAAATAAACCAGATTTATCATGTTTCAATGTAATAATTATTTTATGTTTATAATAAATGTATTGTAATTATAATTTAATATTCAAATATAGTTTTGATTCATCATAAGTGTTTTCATAAAGTTATAGTTCTAGATCATTTTTAAGTTTATGTTTATAGGTTATTTTTATGTTTTTTTTGCATACAATCATTTTATAAAAAGTAGTTTAGCTTTTGTTTTTAATAATGTAAACTACAATCAAATGAGTGTACTTATAACTATAATGTTGATATTTTGTACCACAATATTTTTTACCATAATATTTGTGTACTTTAGAATAGATTATAAGTATGCTAAAGTTTATATTTTTGTGGTCTGTGTTATTAAACTTTTGTACTAGGATATTTTTGTGGTTGCTATTTTGCCATACAACAACTGTGACATACACTATTGACTTTCCCCTTAATTCCAGGACTACCCCAGGTGTAAGCCAGGAGTAATCCTGGCTTACAAGTGGAATTCAGGAGCAAACCGGGAGTACTACAAGACTATGTCACATCTACACAGCAAAATCTTCTGAAAACTTTCAGATATATGTTACTGCACTTTCAAACCATGTGAGACAAAATATAGATAGAGCACCTACCCATACTAAAAGTACAAAATTAATATTTGCTTCTCAAGGACAAATTGTGAATCCAAAGTCGTGTGTGTGTGTGCACACTGCATGTCCCATAATTAGCAGCAATCGAAAACCACACAAACATTGTGCTTCCTGTCTTGAGTTTATGGAGGTTTAGTATACATTTTCACAATGACCTTTCCGTTTCCTTATTTGCAAATTACACTGTAAAATGGCAAGAGTCCGCTTTCTGGAAAACTGTCTCATCTACTTACTTGAATCACTGAAGCTTTCACTGCTATATTAAAATGTGGGCCCTGTGGAGACTGACTGCTGTGCTTTTCTGACAAGCAGCCAGTCAGAAATGTGCTGTTAGATAAACTGGACAAAGCTTTGCCTTGTGCTGCACATCACAGCGCACTTTCACTGCAGGCTGCCTGGAGCATTCTGGAGTAATCAGTAACATGCCTCAGCGCAAAACATTCATCTTCTTTCTCCTCAGAAGCCATTACCCCGGGTTAGGGAAGTCAGCCAACACATTAAACTTTTTTCACCTTCATGAAAAGCAAACTTTCAATGGCAATATTCAGTCTTTTAGGTTTATGGTTTTGGCTGGTGTCCAGATGAAATTATTTATAGAAGACAGACAAGGTGAGGGCGCTAGTCTACGTGACTGATAAAAACAACAAAATACAACGCTGAAACCTTTGATTTAAAAAGACGGAGAGGATGCTTTTTCAGACATAAACGTAACATTCTCCAGACAGTCCGATATCTCAGTGAATTGCTGAGATGTGCATGAGTCGTAAAAACTCAGCCCATATTTACCAAAAATTAATGAGTGGCATCGCAGCAAGTCACCTTACTGCGCTGTGTGAACCTGCCTAATGCCAACGCAAGCACCCTTGCACCATGGCGCAAGGGTGCCTGCGTTGTAGGAAGGATTGGTTTTGTGCTGGAAGAAATAGCTTACTGCCCAAAACAATCCTCAAGTGCATTTTCCACTTTTTAGGTGTGCTTTACGTGGGCTGCAGAATGAAACACATATAGAAAGAAGAAAAAAAAGAGGGTAAATAAACATATTCTACTCATTACTCCTACCCTGGGAAGGTGTTGGATTTTGACACATTTCCAGGTCTACCACTAATGGTAAATCTGGGAATGCTCCAAAATACATGGGAGAATGCATGGTTTTGCATCACCCCTGTACCACCTTCCACCCTTCAGATGTCACTGCGGAGTTGATTACCCACAAATGCATTATTCTTAATTGTTCACCATCCTATGTGTTTTTTTTATTGTCACCTGGAAACTCTTTGTTTTACTGGGGGTGTTTAAATAGTTAATACTGAAAGCTATTGGGAGATTAGGGGTGTTTGGGCTTGTTACGAGTTTTATTGAATAGTGAGGTTGTGGTGTTATTCTGTAGGGTGTAGCAAGTTGTTGATGTAATGCAGACCTGTCCTATTAAAACGACCTTCTTAAATGTATAGAGAGTCAGATGTGATGTGTCTCATTCAGTGAGGGCTTAGGGAGAGGCAAGCTGGTAATTATATGGCGTAGTGTGGGCGGATGACATGATATGGGCCAGAGGTCAGGATAAAATCATTTGGTTTTAGGCTACGTGTAGTAAGCCAGTCTTTTTTGCAGATTGCCCTGTGGGAGCCAAAATGTTGTTTTTCCCTCTCACTCACAACCCCCTTAACCTTCGGTTTCACTGGCTAGGGTTTATAACATGCCTGACCTTTTGTATATTTAGAGAAGTGGTTTTCTGTGGAACAGGTGTGAAAGAATGTGCTTGCTGTTAGCTGTTGCTCCTGTGAGAAGTCTACAGGCAGAGGGACAAATATGGTGAGGCCTGAAGAAGGGGTTGGCTAGCCACTAAACATGTGTAGCCAACTCAGAGGGGCAGGGTGGCTAGACCTTGGAGAAAGTTGAAGAAGGTTTAAGGCAATTGAGTTGGAAGGGCAATGGTGGGGGAATGGATAGGGACCTAAAATGTTACAACTGGAATTTGGAGTCACTGAGGTGTTAGAGAGTGGTTGAGAGCAGTTTTACTGCACAATGTGAGGTGTTAACAAGAAGGTTTTGTTTTATGTAATGAAGACCGGTCTCATTAAAACATGCTTTTTCACCAACAAAAAATGTCTTTCATGCTAAGCCATCTTGCAGGAATCATTGTTTCAGGTTTTTTTTCTGATATACTAAACTGAAGAGAACCTGGACAAACAGTCCCCAAAGCACTTGGTTGTTAAATGAAAGCACCAGAGACTTGATAGCAGTGAACTCACAACTGACTTGAACGTAACATATTTGATTTAATATGACAGCATCTCAACGACAACCCCATAACTAAAACCGAATGTTTACATAGTCAGACAGCTCTTTTCTACTGTCTTTACACAAGTAGTGGGTTGTGGGATGTAGGAAAATGTGAAATAATGCCACAGTTTACCATATAATAAATGTGAAAGACAACCCGGTGCAGAGACACGCTCCTGGTTTTCCTTTGGACTTAACTTCCACCTTCTTTGGTCTGTGCATTTAATTTGACTATATTGATCATTAGCAATCCATCCTTAGGGACCTGTTCATGTTCAGGTCAGGCAGTCAGACTCTGTACATGTGCTAAATGCGCAGACACCTGGATGCCTTCATTGAGCTTTGCTGGGCTGAAGATTTCACAGCTCTATGGACGTGACCTCCTCAGCTCGGTAAAGTGCTTGAAGATCCTTCTCCTCATGATGAGGGGGTGTCTCACAGATAGACTCAGACCTTTCAGTTTAAAAGCACTGAAGTGCCCAGGGCCAACTGTCCATCAATGATGCTTGTCACTGAGTGGGGAGGGGTTAGCAGTCTTATTGACCCCATCCTGTTCTGTGATGTGTAAAATACTGCTGCCTATTCTCATTGTTTGACCTATAACAAGGTTAGCCAATGGCAGGAGGCGGCAGTCCCAATCCCCTCACAACCACTGAGGCTTCACTCCCACCACTCAATATTACTGCTGCTGCCAATACGTTTAAAAAAAAAGAAAGTTTGGTGCATGTGTGTCTGTTTGAATGTATGTGTATTTCTACTTGCTATGAATGGGTGTGTGCGTGTGCATGTGAATGGTGGGTATAAGTATGCACCCTTGTAGGTAGGAGTGAATGTAGCTGAGTGAGTGTGAGTAAGTGCATGAGTGTGTGGACTGCGTGCTTGTCTGGACTGCCCACCCTCCCGCTCGAGTTACTGGTAGCAACTGTTATGTCTAACCCATGTTTGTGTGACAAATCATTAGTAGGAAAGAGGCTGCTTTTCAATGCTCTCAACGAAAGATATGCCATTAAATTCATTCAGGTTAGCTAAGCCAACAGGTCTAGCTAGCATTCGGAGTCCTGACTAATACGTTTAATACGGTTAATAAAGCCTGCTATAGTATAAAAAAAAAAAAATTAAAAAAGCACAAAAAAAAAAATGTATTTCTGTGTACAATGCATGTATGAGATAAAGAATTTAATGAGTGATTCATTCCACTTCTGAGATCTAAAATAATCTCTAAGCATTGCAATGCAAGCACTCAATAGGAGGAGGAATGGTACACTGAACAGCCATTATCATGAGGAAGAAGTGAAATACACTTCTGGGTAGAGCCAAAGCCCTCTCTATGTATAGTGTAATGAATTAGCAACAAAGGGTCAAGCAGAAAGCTCCTCACTATCAAGTCAAATCAAACAATTTATTTTTGAATGCCAAGGAATCAACATCTTCCAACAATTTCACACATTCGTTAAGAATAATAAAATTATTTAAACGTAATGGTTAAAGTATGTATATATTTATGACTGTCCATGCACACAGTTGAGGCCCAGATGGATTTTCTGACTCTTAGCTTGTAATATAGTTCAATTTTGTAAGTGAATCCCTGTTATTTCAGTCTTTTAGATAGTATCAATTTAAAGATGTCTAAAAAAGCTGAAGTTATGAAAGAGCAAACTACAGACAAAGATTGGGAAAGTGAGATATAGTGCGGGACATACGTAGAGGCCTACTTTAAAAAATGCATAAGACGCACTGAGTTGAGTTCAATTACTGCCCTTTTATTTTTTTCTTCTTGATCGAAACTAAATACTAAATTATGACGTGATGCAGACAAATGTTTTAATGAAACAAAGGATGTCATTTGCTAACTCAAGGGCCTGGCATACAGGCATATAAATATCAAGCTTTTCTTACAAAAAAAATCTGCACTACATGTTTTTTTACACCAGCACTTGCTCTGCGTGCATTCATTCCAAAAGTGTCTTCTCCACTTAATTCCCCAGCCCATGCACTATGGAGGATTTCAAAAGTCACTAACAAGACCTGGTAAACCACCTTCACTAGGCCACAGCAGTGTGTCCACTCTGACATATATGAATGTGACACATTCAGCTAGATATCTGGAAATAAAAAGTGTGCAATACTTACATGTAATATATTCAATATTAAATTACAGTGGCCATCCAGTGCCAATCTCAGTATTTATATAACTATGGGTGGGCGGAACTCACACAGTTACAGAAACACTCAGTGAGATTTCCAGGTAGTTCCGCCAACAGGCAGCACTATCCATGTTGTGCTGATCGCACTCATTTTAGAACCAGTAGTGCGAGCAGCACTGAAAAATCAGTGTGAACGGCACCATGAGGTGAGCAAGAGTACACGGCCATTTGAACTGATTTTGCTGCAGCTCAAGTAGAAAATCTACTAAAGTGGCAGACAATCTACTTGAGAACTAGCCCTCTGACTGCAACCACCCAGCACCAAGTGATGCCAAATCTCGCTTGTGCTCACATTTCTGAAATTATGAGGCGACTGGCAAATTTGGCTAAAACTCTTCAATACAAAAGTAATGTGGAGTCGGCAAATTTCGTAACTATTAATGACCCGCTTCCAAAATACCACAGAACCAACAATGGTCACAGTGCTGATCAAGGGCGGCTCCTGTCAGGGCAAAGCAGCGGGGGGCACAAAACAAAAACAAAATTAGAAATAAAATAAAAATACTTACCGGACCCACCGTATCGCCGCTCTTCTGGCTCCACTCACCGCAGGCACAGCCTCCCAGCCTGACCTGCAGCCAAACCTAACTCTGCTCTCATGCTGCTGGAAGCATGACAGCAGCATTAGGATTGACCTGACCGCCCTGGCCTAGAGCTTCCAGGCAGACTGGGAGCCTGTGCCTGGTGTCTCCAACCCGGCAACACAGCTAGGGTGGAGGGCTCAGTGCGCATGTGTGTTTGGCAGTCCTGAGACTGCCAGCCAAACATACATGCACACTGAGGGAAGTGCAAACCACTCTTCCACCCTGCTTGTCATCCCCCATGGCCCCACCCCTTGAATAATAAAACAATAATAAACATTGTTTATTATTGTTTTATTTTCCAATTTGCAGCTGCTGCTACTGGCGGATGGCAATGCTCGAAAATAAGTGATACACTGTTCCAATCATGTAAAACAGAAAATAGTGACCGGGGTCCTAAATTCTAGGAGCAAGAGGCCTCACACACCCATAGGGTGTCATGCTTCATCATAGGCACTGCTCCTCGTCAGACCGGCGCTGCAATGTCTGACGGGCACCACCCCTGGTGGGGGGGCTCTTTGCCAGAGATCTTATTATATGGTGGTGCCGTGACCCCAAAGGTGACTGAAGTGTCAACGGAGATCAGAAGAGAATGTGGTTTAAAATTGACTCTCAAAACCGCCACTGAGACAGTAGATTTTATTGGACCAGATGGACGGTCAGGGCCAAGGTTAAAAAATAAAGTCAGAAGAGTGAATAAAGAAATTAAGATCAATCACTCTTATAGCGAAGAAAATATCAAAGAGAGGAGTTTGGGGATTCTCCAAAGTCTACCCTCTCATGGGTCAACATGTTTCGCATCCTGGTGGTCCAAACGGATCCAGTGATGCTTCATCAGGACCTTATGTGACTATGTGTATCTCCTGAATAATAAGGGCCACATATATTTTCAAAATAAGGTATACAAGTTCCTCTAGGTCAGCAAGTAGCTGGGAGGAGTAACAATCACTTACATAAATATGGAACCAATAATTCCTAACTCGTACCCTGCAAAAAGAAGTACACAGGTTATACCAAAGTAAAGACGAGTCATGACTTATATGTATCGTGGGAAAAAAAGGCGACCGTGCTGTACAGTGAAAGTGTTACCTCGTGAACAACACATGCATATTATCCTTATTATTCAGGAGATACGCAAGGGCAGTGCTGCAAGCAGCGCTGCCCATAGGATTATGACTCCCATTTCTGTCAGCTTTTGCATGGAGGTTCCACCACCATTCAAAGGCTGGTGGAGATAGGGTACCGGGGGCCCCTAGCGACAGCCCCTTTGCGCTTTTTACTGCCTGAATTAGACAGTGAAAAGTGCGATGGGTGCTGACACACCTGACGCACTGCAACAGTGTCGCTGGCTCGATTACAAGCTGGCGTCAAAGTTGTGGGTAGTTTCCCACTGGCACAGGGCGAAACTCATAATAGGGATGCATGCGGAAGACTGGAGTGTCGGTCTTCTGACCCAAAGAGTTTGGCAGGTGGCCTCCGCCACCCACCAAACTCATAATGAGGCCCTAAGTGTGTGACAGATTACAGGAGGCATAGGAAAAGAAGAGAAGAACAAGTAAAGTAACTCTTAATAAGATTCCAGGAGAAAATGAACAAGTCTTGGCAAATACTGGACACAGGCCAAATTTGTGTTCCTCGTACAATTGGAGGGGGACCTCATTTCCTTTTTTATTTTATCCTAATTTATTTTAGCCTGATGTTCTTTCCTTGTAAGCCTTTTTTCTATTGCTTTAGATATATTTTTTACTATTTAATTTGGCAGTATATTTTGCCTTGATTACTTTTCTCTCTGGTCCTCCTGACACAGGACAGACCAGTGATGTAATTTCGTCCCATATAAAGGAGGCTGCTGCATGGACACCTTAGATTGCTCCCATACTATTTACCTGACAAATAATGGAAACTGCTCAAACTTGATTTCCTCATACATATCCAAGGGGCAGTTGGAAATTTCCTGTTTTTATTTTAGCTTTACATCTTCCTGATTTTCTTATACCCATCAGAGAGTGGCTGGCCTCTTTTACATCGTTTTAACTTTTTAATTAGGCAGCATATTTTTGTTTTCACCACTTTTCTGTCTGGCCCGTTTGACTTGGGTCAGTACTAGTGACATCATTTCATCAGTTATCTGGGCATATAATGGAGGCTGCATTACAGATGTGCATCTGATATGCGTGGTGGGTTTGTTACCGATGGAAGGAAGATGTAGCAAAGCAAAGCCCATCTGTGCCTGTCCGAAACCAGCAATGACCAGCAGCCTGCATGCTGTCTCCCTGAAATGAAACCCCAACGTATACAGCGCTGTTTTCTTGCAACCTCAGACTCAATGAGAAACGAAAATATATACAGTATGATGTTAACAAAGAAAATCTACTGCATGTCCATTTACTATTTTTTTTTAAAACGTTAAAAAAAGTAACTTGTAGTTGGTTTTCTTATCATTAAGGAATTTTCCTACCACTAAGGTATCAGATAAGATAAGGTAGTATTGTATTAAAATGGATCTCTTCTTTTTTGTCAGTAAAAACATGATCAGTATTCTCTGGAACAATTTGCCTTTCAACCTATACCCCTACTCTAGGAAGTTCCTCAGCTATCCAAATATTCTCCTCTCTTCTTTTTCAATATTCACTTGTGTTGCTTAGCAAATGAGCTACACAATTTGCATAGCCAGACACATTTCTATGCAGAGGACACGTGATTTGCTTTCAAATTTTGATTGAATTTAAATCCATCGGTAACAGATGCTCCCAGTCATTAACAAAAGTTCTATATGGGACAGCTACCCCTGGCCATCCTCTTTGGACAAATGTTTGAATCCAGCCTCATCTGTCAACAATTTAGATATTATCCTTGATTCCCATTTATCGTTAGAAGTTCAAATTGCTGCAGACTCCAAAACTTGTTTCTTTTACCTGAGGATTTTTAAGAGAATATTCCTTTTTCTACCTATCTCTACAAGGTAATAGTGGCTAATTCTGGTGTTCAATCTAAGCTGGATTTTGGAGACACACTATAAAATACTCTGGGCAAGGGTGTGGGCCATTCATCTGTAAGTGAATGATGCTCATCAAGGTAGGTTCATTTTGCAGAGACTTCACAATAATGACAATTGATAATCTATGCACTATTACAGAAGCTCCAACAATCCAGCTGTCAAATTACCTCTGATAGTCGGCTAAGCCTTCAACCTATGGTGGCAAGGACGTGGAGACATATGTTGGGTGAAAGAGAACACCATCTGATACAAAACATCAGTTTTCCCTATAGTTCGCACCTTCAACCTCACAGACCCTCTTCCCATTCTTGGTCTATGTGTGAGGATTGGTGCATCTCAAACATTTTTAAAAAGTGGAGAAGTGGGTTGAAGGCAGAAGTAAATGATGATGATCATCATAGTGTTTATTTCAGCAACATGCCATAAAAGCGCAAAAAATAAATACATACAAGTACATGAAAACCATTTAAAATCAAGTGATCGTATAAATTAATTTGCAGTTAATAAACAGAAACAATCACCCATTTAGCACCAAAGGTCAAAAAGTGCATTCATGATCAGTGCAAAAAAGCGGGTCGCATATGTCCCAATAGTAAAAATAAAAAATAAACAAAAAACAAACAAACAAAATACACACTTTGCCAGGAATTCGTACAAAGCTGGAGGGACAGATCGACCAACACTCCATTCAAGTGATTAAGTTGTTGTGCTGAATCCGCCACATATTGAATAGGAAACAGGAGACAGCAAAAACAAGGGTTTGGGATGTGTTTGTTCTTAATATCCTGAATGCAGTCTTAGAATCTCTAATACCCAAATTATGACACATAGGCAAAATCCACTTCTTTCTGGATGCATGATACATAGGGCAGAAAATTAGAACATGCCCTATAGATTCTAACTCCCTCAGGAGAGAAGGTGCAGAGGAAATCTGGCACTGTACAGGGTTGCTGCCATTTAGCCATGACGGTACGCAATGACAGGCTCCCAATTTGAAACTTCACTTAAAGGGTATTTGCCACTGGTGGCTCAATCTCATCCAAATAGCCTTTCAATGAAAAAACATCTTTGAACTCGAGGATGGCTGCAGTGAGAGAGCCCCTCTTCCCATTCCTACAGATCCCTTTATCCACACTTTGCCTATAATTCCCACTGAGCATGGATGTAGGGATCACACAAGCATTCCATGGGTCAGACCATACATTTTCACATCCGATTTCAGTAAGGCGATGTTTGATAAACTGAAATCATGGGATTCTATTAACACTAGGCAAATTCAAGATTTCCGCTAGACCCATCCAATGTGACAACAGCACAGGGGATGACCAAATCCGCTTTCAATACAACAGGGGTCTAAGCCAATTTTGTAAACAAGTAATCTATGACCCAACTCAAGCTTCAGCGGAACATGCGGGGTGCTAACTGAGGGATTAATTAGCGAGCGAAGGAACCTGTTCTCCACTAGCTCCAGCTCACTAACATTGGCATGACCCCAGAGTTCCCTCCATATATTAAGCTCCTATGGCTTGCAGGTTATACATTTGTAATTAAATGATCCTCATTTGTCTCTCTCTTTCCCAGTGTTTGCTTCATCACGGGATCTCTAAGAGTTATACTGGGCACAGTGTCCCATTGTCCCCAGCAGACACACTTTTTGTCCATTCCAACTGCCCATCTGATCACTGATGAAAGAGTAGCTTCTGATTCCATTGCCTTCCAAAGAATTTTGTCCACAATGGACAAGAAAACTGTGGCAAATTGACAAATTGTGGTGTCAAGAATACTGTATTCCATGATGTTAGGAAGAAGGAGCCAAGAAACTGTTGCAGCATGAGACAGGGAGCAGGTCAGTGGGGGGGTGAAAGCAGGGGCTATTGCACATTGGAGCATGGAGCAGTTGATGTGCAGGAGCAGTGAAACCTGGGGTATAGGCTTGCACCTCAATGAAAACATTAGGCTTCATCCCAAAAAACACTTTCTAAAAGTTGATGATGTTAAATAATACAATATCTTTCCTGGGAATGATGATTTTTTTTCAAAGATGCATAACCATGAATAAATTAGTTTTCGCTCAATATCAAGTGTAAATGAATGCAAGAAATGAAAGTGCCATTTCAAGCTGTAACTATAATCTCATATGCATTGGCTACTGACTAAGAATGATTGTGACGGACATAATGCATAAACAGCTAGAATGATTGGGGTAGACTGGAGGAAATTAGCATGCAAGTGAGGTTGGCAAGTTTGTGCATGGTCATTTAGAGTAAACTGGCAATCTGTCCTTAATTAGAGTGCTTAATTAGAGTTCTTAATTAGATACCTGAGAATATTAAGAAACTAGTAAAGTTAATCAAATTTAAGCTAAAAGAAATATAAACTAGTAAGCAGCACAATTGAAAATTTTGAATTTGTCAGATGAAATTTTATGGCTTCAACTTAGTATCATGATCACTTTTTCTTTGCTCATTAATGAGAGGAAGGGGTTAAACAAGTCTCCTAACTTAAAGTCAGTGAAATGTGCAAAATTATAAGCGCTATTGTTTCTCAAACAATTGTCCATAACTGAATTAGAGTATATACACACATTTTTTGGTAAATGCAGTACGGTTACACTGATCCCACATTGTGGCTTACAGAACTTTGAATAGAGTTCTCTTGTATGCATGGATATATACATACACACACACACATACATGCATGTGTGTCTGAGTTTATATACATTTAGACTCACAATGCACTGCTTGCCTGCCACAGAGGTGCATGTGAAGTGCTCTTTTTAAACTTTGCAAATAGTGAGTGATAATCCAATAAAAGTGCATCCAAAACCTGTTAAAGTGTTTAGACAATGAATTACCTTTACTTGCACCATACAGTTGTGCACTACACAGAAATGTTAAACACATTCTGAAACAACAAATGATGATCTTTAGGGCTCTCCTACATTCTGAAGAGTCATTATTCTGAGCCCAGATTTTAGTACACAAGTAAATGATGTTCTTTCTTTCACAACGTTTAAAGTTTAACCCAATCATATTATTTGAAGTTCAGAATGAGTCTTTCTGGTGCTCTGTTCTGTGAAATATGTTATGCAATCGTTTTTTTAATGTATTCCTCCAATCTTCTTAGAATGCACCTTACATTACAGTTGTGAATCCTCAGAACCAAGCTTGTCAGAGTATTTGCATTCCATTATGACATCAGTAAGGAACCTAATTCATGATCTCCTTTTGTTTTGAAGGCTTTCATACACTTCATATGTTGACTGTAAATATAGACATAATAATGAGCTTCATATAGTCTAGCATTAGCCTGTGTAGTGACAGTATGATTCATTTGCCGCTGGTCATAGTAAAAGCTACTAACTTTGAAACATGCTTCTCCACATGGACTGATAAAAGACAGAGGGGGATTTATTGCCCAGGACTTGTACTATACGCAGCTCATAGTTGATCAATAACCTTTGATCAAAGTGCTTCAATTAATAACTTAAGTTACTTAGTGGCAAGAGTGCTGATCCTCTTTTTCCAAGGCTACTGAATCAACCATGTATTCTTCCACAAAACACAGAACTGTGAAACTAATCTCCTGGTTATTCTGTACAGCCTCCAGACCAAACATTTAATACTGACAATGCCCACTGTATTAGTATAAAAGAGTTACCTTAACAGAAAGTAGCAATATATGTTTTTAAAGCAACGCAGGTTAGATTAAAAAAGGGTTGCCTGGTCCTTATAAAGCAATATCATGTGAACAAATAATTATTAACAAATCTATCAGAAAATGAAGAATCATTTAAAATGATTAAATGGGACACCTCTTATGTCTATTTAAACATTGATACTCAATGTAGCTTATTACTCAATAGTCAGCACTAGTTCATTCTTATCCTAATTGATGTTCGTTTTATAAACTCCATACCCAGGAAATACATTTTATTCATATCTGTCAGTTAGGAAAATGCAAAGCATGCTTTTGACAACAAAACCAAATACAACACAAAATCCCACATTTGCATGCATACACTAGGTACATAAAGAGAATGCCAACTTAATTTGTATAAATGCAAAATATCCTCTTAGGAATTTAACAGTTAATAAATATTTAACATTTATAAAATACGCATTAAGTCAGGAAGGAAACATATAACAAGAACTGTCTAAAAATAGGATCTCCCTGACAAAAAAAAAAAAACAGAAGGCGAACTAGCAGGCCTTACTTCCCGGTGTTTAACTGAGTATTCATGGAGAAAGGGCACAAACCTGCGTGGAAGCCCAAGTGAAGCTTTCTTGAAAGAACCCTGCCTGCTTATGATCTTCAATCAGGATTTAGGGCAAGCTGCATCACAGAAAAGGTTATTCTAAAAACAGTATAATTTTGGGGACTTTCCTTATTGGTTATTTATTTTCAGTCCTCTGCAAAGTGCCAACACTTTCACGGACTTTTAGAGTACCTTAAGACACCGGGGTGGGAACAACAAAGTATAGGTACTGAAAACATTTCACTAACAGGGAAAAAGCACTTTTATAAAATAAACACTAAAAAGGGGCATTTTGCTGTTCATTTATGCCCACCAAACTCACATTAGCCTGAATACATTCGACTTTTTCTCTGTTCTCTTCCTTGAGTGCCTTGAGCATCCTTAAAAACTTCCATGCCCCTCCCCACTCAGTCTTCTGTTTTTGATTCTCAGGCAATAGTATAACACACTCCTGTTCAGTATAAACTGTGCTGGGCCATAAATATTTTTTCAAGTCACTGTTTTCGCAGATTTTTGGTGAGGACAAATGTTCATGTTTTTTTAACCGTATTACAAAGTATTCCTAAAATGATCAGCAACCATTCTTTAAAAATTATAGGAGGACTTAATACATACCTAAATAATATTATTAAAACAGACATTTAAAGGTAACTGTGATAATAATAATCTAATATATATATTTTTCTACCAACCCTGCCACAATTGTAATGTAGTAAATGTTTTTTAAGTGAACCACTAAAGCTTCAGAGTCAGTATTTTGTAATTAAATTTCCTTACAGTAACAGTTCTAGTCCAAAAGTATGCTTAATTACATCTCCATACTGTAATACTCCCCTCTAAGCTCTAGGATCCTAAAATTCTAATTAGCAAGATGAAAGTTTAGATATGGTACACCATATGATTTCACAAAGGGCAATTTTTGAAAGGGCAGTAAGAGAAACTACATATGCCTCGTGCTACAATGAGTTTCCATCTTTACCTACATCAGACAAAGATAGGCAAATAAGTATATTTTGATTATTTAAAGAGCCTTCCAAACTTTTTATCCTTTGAGTTCGTTCTTTTGTAGTTTCTTCAGCATTAATCATATTCTGCCATGCCACTTGTTGCAACTTGTCTTCTTTCTGTTACATTTACTCCCAAATGCCATTACTTGTGCTTTTTTATATGTTTTTTTGACATCAGCGTTCACGCTCTGCTTTACCCGAGCCCTTTTCCATTTAATATAGATCCACAGTAGGGAAACAACTGTAATTTATTTACTTCTTTAGGACTTTTCTAGGTGATGGGCCAGACATACAGACCAGGTGCAAGAGCATTTTACACAATGTCAAACAGACTGTATGTCACCATATCATTCGGAAAAATATTGCATGTGTGATACGTTATGTTTTAAATAACATTTACAAACACATTGCCCCGTTTGGTGCATATTTTCCATTAGTAACACCAACAAGGCACTAGGTTTATAAATTATGTTTAAGGAATGAGTATGTAATTAATGCTTTATTAAATGATTAATTAATATCTTGTCAAAATACATTGGTATACAAAAGCAAGCAATTAAAAAAAATGTTAAACCTAGTTACAGCGTTAATAAATTGGGCCAGTCATAGACAGCTAAATCCATAACATAAATAGATCACATGAAGAAGACAATCAAGAATTAGAAAAATGACTCATTAGAAAGAAAAAGCCCTGGCGCTTATGAAGGACATTCCGGATATAAAGTGCTTGATACTTTGTGCATAAATATAACAGCACCAGATCACTTCCGAGATAAAGTGCTTGCAGTGATGTTAAAATTCAGCTGAAACAGAACCTCAGATTCAGAGGTGGCAGACCAGTTTTGTGTAACGCAGCTTGTAGCAACTCAGTTAAGTGTGCCACTGCGGTTTAGTTGCTGTGCCCTTCCAACAACTTGGAAGCATGGTTTAGAAACCGCATCCCCATTCATGATGATTGCACCAGGCCCCTTCTTAGCAAGGCTATTTCTGATGGACGTCATGATCTAACTTGTAATGATCTTAAAGTTGGATGTCAAAGATTTTGCCTGAGCTGTAGCACGGCTGGGTACACACATAGTAGGTGAAGCAGGGTTTCATTGGTAAATCCTCACAGGCAGCAATTGTTGCTAGCCCATCATGACTTCCAGAAAGGGACTAGGTCCTTGGATGGAAGGACTCTGATGCAAATGAGCATCAAGTCATGTTTCCTGGCTGCTGAAAAGCTGGAGGACAGGTAGTGCTGAAAGCCCCAGCCAGGCATATGATGTCATGACTGTCCACGAGTGCCGTTTGCGTGCAGATGCAGCCTTGTCTGGGATGTGTGATCAGGTATTGGGTCTATTTGGGGTTCTGAGGATCCAGAGCTTTTCTAGTTGTAGTCTAACAACTGGCGACTAGACATGCTGCATTTGGCTAGACATAGGCAAATTACTTAATTTAAAGTTAAGAGGACCACAAAGATGAAGTGCATAATGACAATGGTGTCATTTCCATGCTGACGAAACTTCTATATCGGATGTAAATACAAGATATGCTGTGGTGAAATTCAAGCTTCGCTCCCATTAACTAGCATTCTTGAAACAATTCTGCCATCGAAATAAACTGCCAACAAGCTGGATGCTTTGGAGGTGTGCTCTGAAAGTTGGGTTTGTTTCACAGTGGTGTTGGGTACACATATGGCTATTTCAGATACTATGAATGTGTTGACAATGTCAACCTAGAAGTGTCATCTGGTTCTTAAGAAAGGGAGGCGACTGGTACTATGCTTTGATTTTTTTAAATCTACAGATTACACTCAATTGTAATTTTGTTGGTTATACTAAATGAACATTAGCGTACATTCATACCTGAAAGTACATAGCCACCAAAATATTGTATTGGAAGATTGCTGTTGCTCTTCAACACAATAATACACAATATTGAACTTTTAAGGTATTAGAAAAGTGCACTGTTCTTATTCAGAAAGAAGACGTTTTAAACGTATGCATCTATGCTACAAGACGAATTTGAAATGTTGTGCTGGGAGGGCATACCTCACCTTTGATCAGACAAGCTTAATGGGCACATTAGTTGGTGCAAATACTTAATGGGGAGCTTAGTTGGTGCAATTACAAAATGAGGTGGTATGTGGCGAGTGAAATGTATAATTCCATGTGCACTGTAATGTTATTCTTGTGTGTTGTGCCAGTACCACGGATGTTACTAGTAGTGTTTGAGAAAATAAATAATTAATGCTCCATGACAAGCTTAGACGAGTAAGTGAACGCAGAGATGGTAAAGAATCTCCAGGTTGGGCTCCTGTAAATGCAGGAGTTAAACGCTAGGGGTGGAATGTGTTACCTAATCAAGGCATGGTGTACCCTTGATCTCTTCAGGGCTGGATTGCCTCCAGAAGTGAGGAAAGGCAATTAGCGGCTACAAAACGTTTTATGGCTATGCATTCTAATATGGATTAGTCAGAGTAAAATCCAAAATTACATTAACATAATGTTAATTATTATACTATAATCTCTATAAACATACCGACACCACACTGATAAAGGATGTAGATTGTTTGCATCACTTTTGAGAAATACTTGTATGGTTACACGAAAGGACAGAAGTAACATGTATGGCTGAATTTCTGGCATTTCCATAGCAATCAGTTTCCTCTGCGTTCGCAAAATGATACACTGATTCCTAAAGTTATATTTTTGCTTTCCCAACAGATCAGTGTGGACTCGTGCGCTGTTGTGATAGAAGGGATATCTTGCGATCTTTTTTTTTTTTTTTTTTACAATGGGCTTCCAAAGTTGTATTGGCGAGAAAAATAAAAAAAAAGTCGACTTAAATATTTTGATGTAATTCTAACATACTAACGTCTAACAGTGACAAAGCAATGGACCGAAGAAAAATAGTTAATGATGATGATAACAGTAGTAATAATTATTATAACATTAAGAACACAACAGTTTTGTAGTTTGAAAGCACTGTGTGCAAAAGGTCTTTCGACTGCCCAATTTCATAGTTCGCTGTTTCCCAATATTAGAAGTGGAAGGCTGTGTTGGCTGTGCCATCGATTGACATTTGATCTTGGGGCCACAGTAGATGTCAGCGGCAAGGGTTTAACTTCCTGAAACTTGACAGATATGTAGTCAATGTTGCTCCCACAACAGGGCGATCATGGACATCATAACTCTGCATAACATTTGTTTAGTTTTCTGTTGCTTATTGCTATAGGTTATGTTATGGGATGTGGGCTTTTCAATGTATAGTGTTCTGATATCCTTGAGTCATATTTGTGCTTTGTAAAACTCTATAAATAAAATAAAATGAGTACAGCAAAGCTCAATGTAAAATACAAATCATCACACAAACTATACAAAGTGCCACCTAAAGTGTCTGAACTCCAAACAACTAAACCAATTAGCTCTATGCTTTACAACACGCCTAATCCTATGAATATAAAGTTAGGATCATGAGTGTATTGTACAAATGTTTCATAAGTCTTTCAGGTAACTTTCACACCTCATCTATTCTAATGAGTGTGGAGCCTTCTCTAAAACGCATAACTCAATATAATTTTTTGCAGCATCAACTAGAACTAGAAGTGGACTATTTGGCTTTGGATTGTATTGGGTCAGATTGGAGTGGGGCAGATTGTTTTGCATTGTAGTGGGGCAGTTTGGATTGCGTGGCGCAGACAGGAATGGACTAGACTGTTTTGGATTACAGTGGGGTAGATTGTTCTGGATTGGAGGGGGGCAGACTGTTTTGGATTGGAGTGGTGCAGATTGTTTTGGATTGGAGTGGGGCAGATCAGAGTGGGCAGATCGGTGGTGAGGTGGATTGGATTGGAGTTGAGTGGATTGGAGTGGAGTGAATTCACTTGGATTGGAGTGGTGCAGACTGGAGTGAGGCAGATTGTTTTGGATTGTAGTGAGGCAGGTTGGAGTGGGGGGGTTATTTTGGATTGGAGTGGGGCACATTGATTTGAGTTGCTGTACTGGAGTGGGGCAGATTGTTTCGGATTGAAGTGGGGCAGATTGGAGTGGGGTGGGTTGGAGGATTGGAGTGCTGTGGTTTGGGATGGAGTGAGGTGGATTGGATTGTAGTGTGGCGGATTGGACTGGAGTGAGGCTGCTTGGAGTAGTAGAGCTTGGTTTGGAGTGGACAGATTGTTTTGGCTTGGAATGTGGCAGATTGTTTTGGATTGGAGTGGGGTAGATTGTCTTGGTTTGGGGTGGGGCAGGTTGTTTTGGATTGGAGTGGGACAGATTGTTTTGGATTGGAGTAGGGCAGGTTGGAGTCGGGCAGATAGTTTTGGATTGAAGTGGGGCAGATTGTTTTGGATTAGAGTGGATCAGATTGTTTTGGATTAGAGTGGATCAGATTGTTTTGGGTGGGGTATGTTGTTGTGGATTGGAATGGGGTAGATTGTTTTGGATCGCTGTACTCGAGTGCAGATTTTGTAGGTCGAGCATAAGCGTACGGCCTCTTGTATGCTTACTTCTGTGGGCTTAATGTCATTTTATTTGTTAATTTCAGTGTCATTTAAAAATCCTTGCTTGCTAGTGGTCAGTTATGCCTCTTTGTCCCTCCGTTTTCTCTTTGGGAGTAGGGACTAACTACTACATAATTACACTCATGTTTATCTGTTCTTTGGGGGACTTTTTTCCTCTGTGTACTGCTTCTATGAGTCAATCTGCTTACCATGCTGAGTTCAGGAGCACTGTACATGCACATTCCTGCTCTGCCCATAGCTCTTACATTGCACTCCCCCATGCTGTATTCTTGCTGGTCTCGCCACCCAATCACCCTCCTCTCGCTTGTTAACTCCTGTGTCACTGTGGTCGCTTGCCCCGTACCCCCTTGTTTCCTTTTGCCTCGCTGCTCCTGGCGGTATGATGTTTCTTCATTTTCCTTAGTTTCGGGTACCTTGGTGTTTCTTTTCAGTGTCTGCAGAGTCTTTTTTTTTGCAGTTTTCTGAAGCGCAAACTCGACAGAAAGGTATTGGAGCGCTTTCTTTTTTTGCGGTTTTACATAGCACAAACAAGGTATTACAGCACTTTACATGAGCACCAGTTACATTACACAAGAACTCATTCATTTTTGGTAGCAAAGAGAGATTAGGTGATTTGCCTAGAATCACAGGATGTTGAGCCAGCGCCAAGACAAAAACAGTGTTCCCCAACCTCCAAGGTTGGCAGCTATGGCCCTTACGCCACATCTTCTCCCCTAGGATCTGTGTCCAGCATGTGCTGGGGCAGTTTGGGAATAACTTGTTTTTTTATATAGCACTTGCTAATACAGGTTCTGCCATTTCCTAGTGCTGCAAAGCAGGTGTCATGCTTAAGAAAATCAATATAATTCATTTGCATCAACCTTGCAGAGATGAAGAGTTGAAAAAGCTATGTCAGGATTGTAATCTGGGACATTCCCGTTCTGTCAACACCTCTGCAGTGGGTGCATTAACCAACTGACTTGAGTACAGCTTAACACTAGGCATAGCACGTGCTCTTGATAACCTTCGGAGTGTCACCAACCAAGCACATAGGTTAATTCCAGGCAAGAAGATGTTGAAATGTGTTGTCTCCAAAAAGGTAGAAAAGGAGCCATGATTCTAGACCCAAGCACTTCACCGCCTCAAGCTTGATTGCAAAAATCATCTAGCCTCTGGATGTAAATTGAGTCTCTTCAAATAGAGTTCAGTTAGTGCAAATCCAATACAAAGGTATTACAGCGCTTTACATGAGCACCGGTTACATTACACAAGAACACATTCATTTTTGGCAGAAAGGGGAGATTAAGTGATTTAGCCAGAATCACAGGATGTTCAGCCAGGGTCGAGACTCAAACCGTGTTCTCCAGCTTTAAAGTCAGCAGCTCTGGCCCTTACGCCACATCCTCTCCCTTAGGGTTCTTTCTCTGGTGCGTATTGGGGCAGTCTGGGAATAACTTGTTGTTTTTTTATAGTGCTTGTTTAGACAGGTTCTGCCATTTTGACTCGCTGCTAAGCAGGTGCCATTCTTAACCAAATCGCGATAATTCATTAGCATCAACCTTGCAGAGATAAAGAGGTGAAAAGGTATGTCAGTATTATAATCTGTAATATTTTTGTTCTGTCAAGACCTCTGCAGTGGGTGCATTAACCAATAGACTTGAGTAGAGCTTAACACTAGGCGATAGCACATGCTCTTGATAACCTCTGGACGGTCACCAACCAAGCACATACGCTGGTTCTAGACAGGAAGATGGTGAAAGGTGTTGTCTCCAAAATGATGGAAAAGGAGTCGTGACTTCAGACCCAAGCACTTCACGGCCTCAAGTTTGATAGCAAAAAGCATCTAGCCTTTGGATATAAATTGGGCCTCTTCAAATTGAGTTCAGTTAATACAGGACAGCCATTTTCTTAACCCTGTTACACAAAGAAGCTAACACAAGGGTGCCACAGTGAGAGGAGCAGCCTATCTTAGGGCACAAACGTGGAGCAAACTACATCACTTCCTCCTCTCAGAATTCACTAGTGTCGTGGCTTTGATGACAGTCTCCTCATAGCTACTACAACCTCACAGATGCCATTTCCGGAAGCGTTGTCTAAAACAGCGCTCGAATATCACTGCTTCCTGTCTGAAGAGGCACCACCTCGAATACCCCCCCCAGTCACTGTCACAGATGCAGAGCACTTCCCCATCACCCTCTGTGTGTAATGATTCCTGCATGATTCCTGCATCGTCTGTCACAGCTCAGTAATGTTTAACCTGTTCTCCTCTCTTCTAACCCCAGGTTTCATGTAACCACTACACTAAGTTCACATTCATCATTTAACGTAAACTCTATGCATTATTTCTGATTGCCATGGTTACGAAGTACATGGAAAAATCAATGTCAAGAAAATAGCTTTCTGACCCTATCAAGTGGCCCTTTTCTGCTTTTACTGGTGTTCCTTTCAGTGCTTCAACACGCCTCCTTGTGTTTATAGGAATATACATGTTTCTTTATATGGGTACACACCCCAAGGACTACATCTTATACTGTTACTGTCTCTGGGACAGTAACAGTAAAGACACTATGGGCAAGAGATGCTTTAAACAGGACAATTGCTGGACAATTGCTGTTTCACAAACTGTGGCAAACCAGGACCAGCCACGGCTTGTACTTATGTAACCCAAATGTGTTGTTTTTTGGATAAGGTAACAAACAGGCAGGATTCATTCCAGGGTTGCAGGGTCACCACTGTGTAAATAAGTTCAATATAAATTATTTTTACGTAATGTATCTTATGTGGGTATCAAGAAACTCTGACAGGGTCCTGAACCTACCTTGGATTCCCACAAAAACATACATTTGAATCCTTTTCACAGACCAATAAAATGCAAATGAACCAGCCCTATAGAGGCTTCACTGGGCACCACTGATCTAGGCAAAAAAACACCATCATCCAAACCCAGGCTTCCCACTCTACTCTAAGTGGTTCATATGGCAAGGCCAAGACTTCAAAATTTGAGTAGCCACCCCAAAGAGATAATTCTGACTTCAAAACCATCAGCCAGTGCACAAACGTATGCACCAAAAAGGCATTGTTAAGGTACACGTATCTGTTCTACAGAGTCCAGTACTGAGCTGAGGGCTGTCATAAGACTACTAACCAAAGGCAGTACTTTAAATGAATGCCAAGTACCAGCCCTTCTGAATAAAATACTGAGCCAAGGTGACAGATGTCGCAGTTCTGGAACCTATCCTGACGGCCCATGTACCTCTGAAGCTCTGTTTCACCAAATTGCACACATTTAAAGCCTCCTGTTCATTTAAGCTGCCTCTTCTGTTATTCTCTTTGTATACAGTCAATGTTTTTAAAAGTTAGGCTGGTACTGCCAATGTACATGAATAATTCCTCTAAGAGTTTAACACACAGAAATATGTGGCTGCCCCTTTCCTTTGCTCTTAACTCTTTTGACCCCCTCATTATCTGGGTTAAATGCCACAAAGGTGCCTTTTTGTGCCTTGTTTGGTGCTATAAAAATTTACGTAAATACACTAGAAAGGGTTGTATCTCTAGCCAGCCATTCTTCCAGCCAGTCTGTAGGAATGAGGCAACAACATTCCCAAGATGGTGGCCTTGTTATGTCCTCTCTCCTGCAGTGACAGGCCTGGGAGGGTTGCTGTGGTACCTGGTATACATCCACTACACTCCAAACCAAAACACATAGGCAAAAGACAGTATAGTTTACAATGCCAATAGCTCTAACTTTTACAAATGCGAGACCTACTGCATTGCAAATCCTTGTTTGGATTGGAGTGGGGCAGCTTGGAGTGGGGTGGGTTGGGAGGATTGAAGTGTGGTAAATAGCAGTGGACTGGGGCGAGTGGTTTATAGTGTGGTGGAGGGATTGGTTGGAGTGGTGTGAAATGGGGTATCCTGCACAATGATGTGTAAAGGCATAATTTAGACATGAGAAAGAAACAATGTTACTTTGCAATATTTATAACAAGATAATAGTCATCTTTTGAGAAGAGCGCCCACGAGTAAAAACAAAACAAAACATGAGTGGAAGGTGAGAAAAGAAGACTTGGCAAAATAATACGTTAACTATGGAAAATTCAACTTTGTAATTTTGATTTTCCTGCTGTGCACGTTTTTGCCAGTCACAAGCCTTCTGTTTGCAGGGCACTAGAATTTCTTTTTTAAAAATAGTACCTCAATCATGAGGGGAGCAGCAGATGCGGGCACTGATTAAGTGAATAAATCAGTGCTTGGTCCCAGCTCCATGGACAGGAACGGAAATAATGATATGCCAACCATGACCAACTGCAAGGCTGTAAAGAGGAGTGCCACGCAATCGAGCAAAAGATAAGCAATAGGCAGGCTCAAAGCCCTTTTCTAAATAAAAGAGCGTCTCACAAGTGATATGTATGCGCTACCATATGTTATTGCAGGCTCGACCCTAAAAAGATACATTGGTGTCTTTGCAAATTTCCCTATGTGTAATTTACAACACAGAAGAAAATGCATACCTGTGAATAGGAATTCACAGAAGATTTCCTTAGAAGTGCTCATGGAAATCTACAACTGTTGCAGGTTACTAATGGCAAGTCTGCAGCTGTTCAGAGACGACGTGACCTGGCGGTTAGGTTGACTATTCTTATTGGACCAGGACTAATACGGATTTATTTTTGTTTACTCCCACCTGAAGTGAAGCAGTTGACAAAACAACAATGGACTAGAAAGTGACCTCAAGCTATGTACAGTGAATGACAGTTCAGTAACAATTCCACCTATCATTTCTTGAGTATTTTTATAAATGATCATTACTTTCAAAAGTATTCACACAGTTATGATTTACTGTACACTTTTAATGCCAGACACGCAATGAACTGATTCGACAAAAGAGTTGAGAAAATGAAACGTAAATATCACTATCCTAACACTGGAATGTGAAGTGAGTAATCCCGACCTAATACATACACGTAGATGCGGATTAATAGAAGAAATCTAAATTATACTTAGTTACCTGCTGTAACTCCCAAATGGTACTTCTTATTTCCAAGAATCCTAACCTCTTTATGGGTGTGTGGAGATGACTTTGTGAATGCAAGCTTCTAGCTTGTGGTGTAGCATAGAACCATCCAGATTACATGCTTTGGACATGTTTTGTATCATGTGAAAAGATGACAACCCTTGTGCTAAAAATCTACCTATGTGTACCATCCTACCATCACAAAACTAAGGAGATACAGGTGTTCATCTTCTGCTTTTGAACATCCTCTTACGTATAGCTACATCACTCATAATCTCACAATTTACATAGGGTGGAAACACCTCGGGATTAAACCATTTTAACTGCAGAATTCAAACGCTATTGTGCTAAATGTCTGTCCCTGGTCCTTTTTTTATCTACCAGAGGGCCCCAGCAAAACAAATTATTACATGCAAATAAAAGAATGGCTCCCAGGCATTCCCATGTGGATTCCCTGCTAGCAAACGGGGTCTATTTCACTCTTTTAAAATGGCAACAGAATATCACAAAGTAAATAGTTATATCTAAGTGCACAATTGACATGTCTCTTCTCTCTTCAAGTCTTATTTTGTGGTTAGTAAGAGTCTGCCTGCTGCCTTCTATATTTATAATTATCTGTCAATGTTTTGGACTTCTGAGATACAGCAAGGTTTTCTGTGTATAACAGTTTAGAATGGAGCAATGCAAAGCAGTTTTAGGAAGTCCATCAATGAGTATAAGCAAAGGTAGCTCATTGCTGCAATCAATGCACAAAGGAAACGCACTTCCAAGCTGCAACCTTATACATTGCTTGCTCTCAGCATTGATGTGATGCATTTTAATCAATAAATATCTTGAAAAAGAATAGGCTAGAACAACCATTCTGGTAGAGGCAGATTCATTCTGAAAGCCCAAATATTGCAGATTCTTATGGAGATCTGGTTAGAGAAAGTGTGTTAGCCCTCCCTAAAAAGAATTTAAAATCCATTCATAGATGGATTATTGTTAAGGATGGATATGCAATATTTTCAGCTTTGTAAATAGTTCTTTGTGAGGCAGAAAGGCATTATGCAAGAGATGTTGATTGTTGCTATTGCACATATGTACAACATCTCGTCATACGTTTAAGCACTTCTGGAAATTGCTTGCTATGCATACCATACTAGTGCATGACGAAACCATGGGTTTGCAGACAGAAGTGGGAATTAGCTAATGTCATGTCCACCAAAGGACAACCTTTAATTTACATTCTTTAACTTTTAATGGGTAACCCATAGAGTCAATGATTACTTGTTGTTTGAGGATTGCAAGTGGACTTAATAACACATTCAGGTGCTCAAAAAACACTCACCTAAATGGCTAGTCGAGTCTCTATTTTTACAATAAACCTACAGTATATTTTCTGTACACACATAAAGAATTTAAACTTTGTCGGCTGTATTTTTCTTCATTGCAAAAAGTAGCACTTGTTTTTCAAAAATAGTATATTAAAATATAATCCCTTTTTTGTTATGATGACTTAACACTTCTTTTAATATTCATGTCTTTCCAAAATGGCAGTGGAGATGTTGTACTCCAAAAGTAGCTGTATGTCAGAATATCATTATCAAAAATATCATCTGATAGAAATATTGTTTACTAAGTGCTATTTACAAAGACATTGGCCATTAGGAAGTTGATTTTCTATTACTTTCCATTATTAATTCTGATTAGACTCAATTTTTGTATATCACTTTTAACACTCAATGTGCCCTAGTCACAAAAAACCTGGAAAGTACAGGTGGAAATTTACATCTCTGCCTAAGCATACTTTTCAGGCTTTTTTTCCAAAATGTTCCAGGAAGTACACCCAAAGCTGTGTTAAGTGTATATTTCCAGTGGTATTTTTGGGATGGTCAAAAGGCATATATACCCCTTGGTGGAGACTATGTGGAGGGTGATGAAGCCTCATGTGGAAAATACACTTTTTCTTCTCTGAAGATAATCATTTTCCCAATGGAGTAAGATCTATCCGAATATCACAAAAAAACCTGGGGGAGGAGGTGCCTTTTATCTTCCCATCTTGCTGTCATAACAGGTTTTTTTTCCAGTCCCTTTAACCCCTTCGCTGCCAGGCCTTTTCCCCTTCCTGTGCCGAGCCTTTTTTTGGCTATTTAGAGCAGTTCGCGCTTAGGCCCTCATAACTTTTTGTTCACATAAGCTACCCACGCCAAATTTGCGTCCTTTTTTCCCAACATCCTAGGGATTCTAGAGGTACCCAGACTTTGTGGGTTCCCCAGAAGGAGGCCAAGAAATTAGCCAAAAAACTGTGAAAAATTTGTTTTTTTTTAAAAAATGGGAAAAATGGGCTGCAGAAGAAGGCTTGTGGTTTTTTCCCTGAAAAGGGCATCAAAAAAGGGTTTGCGGTGATAAAATCACCAGCTTCCCAGCTTTCAGGAACAGGCAGACTTGAATCAGAAAACCCAATTTTTCAACACAATTTTGGCATTTTACTGGGACATACCCCATTTTTACGATTTTTTTGTGCTTTCAGCCTCCTTCCAGTCAGTGACAGAAATGGGCATGAAACCAACGCTGGATCCCAGAAACCGCAACATTTCTGAAAAGTAGACAAAATTCTGAATTCAGCAAGGGGTAATTTGTGTAGATCCTACAAGGGTTTCCTACAGAAAATAACAACTGAAAAAGAAAAATATTGAAATTGAGGTGAAAAAAACATCAATTTTTCTCTAAGTTTTACTCCGTAACTTTTTCCTGCAATGTCAGATTTTCGAAAGCAATATACCGTTACGTCTGCTGGACTCTTCTGGTTGTGGGGATATATAGGGCTTGTAGGTTCATCAAGAACTCTAGGTACCCAGAGCCAATAAATGACCTGCACCCTGCAGTGGGTTTTCATTCTATGCCGGGTATACAGCAATTCATTTGCTGAAATATAAAGAGTAAAAAATAGCTTTCAAGAAAACCTTTGTATTTCCAAAATTGGCACAAGATAAGGTGTTGAGAAGCAGTGGTTATTTGCACATCTCTGAATTCCGGGGTGCCCATACTAGCATGTGAATTACAGGGCATTTCTCAAATAGACGTCTTTTTTACACACTGTCTTACATTTGGAAGGGAAAATGTAGAGAAAGACAAGGGGCAACAACACTTGTTTTGCTATTCTATGTTCCCCCAAGTCTCCCGATAAAAATGATACCTCACTTGTGTAGGTAGGCCTAGCGCCCGCGACAGGATATGCCCCAAAACACAACGTGGACACATCACAGAAAACAGAGCAGTTTTTAGCAAAGTGACTACCTGTAGATTTTGGCCTCTAGCTCAGCCGGCACCTAGGGAAACCTACCAAACCTGTGCCTTTCTGAAAACTAGAGACCTAGGGGAATCCAAGATGGGGTGACTTGTGTGGCTCGGACCAGGTTCTGTTACCCAGAATCCTTTGCAAACCTCAAAATTTGGCTAAAAAAACACATGTTCCTCACATTTCTGTGGCAGAAAGTTCTGGAATCTGAGAGGAGCCACAAATTTCCTTCCACCCAGCGTTCCCCCACGTCTCCCGATAAAAATGATACCTCACTTGTGTGGGTAGGCCTAGCGCCCGCGACAGGAAACGCCCCAAAGCGCAACGTGGACACAGCCAAATTTTTGAAGGAAAACAGAGGTGTTTTCTGCAAAGTGCCTACCTGTAGATTTTGGCCTGTAGCTCAGCCGCCACCTAGGGAAACCTACCAAACCTGTGCATTTCTGAAAACTAGAGAACTAGGGGAATCCAAGATGGGGTGACTTGTGTGGCTCGGACCAGGTTCAGTTACCCAGAATCCTTTGCAAACCTCAAAATTTGGCTAAAAAAACACATGTTCCTCACATTTCTGTGGCAGAAAGTTCTGTAATCTGAGAGGAGCCACAAATTTCCTTCCACCCAGGGTTCCCCCACGTCTCCCGATAAAAATGACACCTCACTTGTGTGGGTAGGCCTAGAGCCTGCGACAGGAAACGCCCCAAAGCGCAACGTGGACACAGCCAACTTTTTGAAGGAAAACAGAGGTGTTTTTTGCAAATTGCCTACCTGTAGATTTTGGCCTGTAGCTCAGCCGCCACCTAGGGAAACCTACCAAACCTGTGCATTTCTGAAAACTAGAGACCTAGGGGAATCCAAGATGGGGTGACTTGTGTAGCTCGGACCAGGTTCTGTTACCCAGAATCCTTTGCAAACCTCAAAATTTGGCTAAAAAAACACATGTTCCTCACATTTCTGTGGCAGAAAGTTCTGGAATCTGAGAGGAGCCACAAAATTCCTTCCACCCAGCGTTCCCCCACGTCTTCCGATAAAAATGATACCTCACTTGTGTGGGTAGGCCTAGCGCCCGCGACACGAAACGCCACAAAGCGCAACGTGGACACAGACACATTTTTTAAGGAAAACAGAGTTTTTTTTTTTTTGCAAAGTGCCTACCTGTAGATTTTGGCCTGTAGCTCAGCCGCCCCCTAGGGAAACCTACCAAACCTGTGCATTTCTGAAAACTAGAGACCTAGGGGAATCCAAGATGGGGTGACTTGTGTGGCTCGGACCAGGTTCTGTTACCCAGAATCCTTTGCAAACCTCAAAATTTGGCTAAAAAAACACATGTTCCTCACATTTCTGTGGCAGAAAGTTCTGGAATCTGAGAGGAGCCACAAATTTCCTTCCACCCAGCGTTCCCCCACGTCTCCCGATAAAAATTATACCTCACTTGTGTGGGTAGGCCTAGCGCCCGCGACAGGAAAGGCCCCAAAGCGCAACGTGGACACAGCCAAATTTTTGAAGGAAAACAGAGGTGTTTTTTGCAAAGTGCCTACCTGTAGATTTTGGCCTGTAGCTCAGCCGCCACCTAGGGAAACCTACCAAACCTGTGCATTTCTGAAAACTAGAGACCTAGGGGAATCCAAGATGGGGTGACTTGTGTGGCTCGGACCAGGTTCTGTTACCCATAATCCTTTGCAAACCTCATAATTTGGCTAAAAAAACACATGTTCCTCACATTTCTGTGGCAGAAAGTTCTGGAATCTGAGAGGAGCCACAAAATTCCTTCCACCCAGCGTTCCCCCACGTCTCCCGATAAAAATGATACCTCACTTGTGTGGGTAGGCCTAGCGCCCGCGTCAGGAAACGCCCCAAAGCGCAACGTGGACACAGCCAAATTTTTGAAGGAAAACAGAGGTGTTTTTTGCAAAGTGCCTACCTGTAGATTTTGGCCTGTAGCTCAGCCGCCACCTAGGGAAACCTACCAAACCTGTCCATTTCTGAAAACTAGAGACCTAGGGGAATCCAAGATGGGGTGACTTGTGTGGCTCGGACCAGGTTCTGTTACCCAGAATCCTTTGCAAACCTCAAAATTTGGCTAAAAAAACACATGTTCCTCACATTTCTGTGGCAGAAAGTTCTGGAATCTGAGAGGAGCCACAAATTTCCTTCCACCCAGCGTTCCCCCACGTCTCCCGATAAAAATTATACCTCACTTGTGTGGGTAGGCCTAGCGCCCGCGACAGGAAACGCCCCAAAGCGCAACGTGGACACAGCCAAATTTTTGAAGGAAAACAGAGGTGTTTTTTGCAAAGTGCCTACCTGTAGATTTTGGCCTGTAGCTCAGCCGCCACCTAGGGAAACCTACCAAACCTGTGCATTTATGAAAACTAGAGACCTAGGGGAATCCAAGATGGGGTGACTTGTGTGGCTCGGACCAGGTTCTGTTACCCAGAATCCTTTGCAAACCTCATAATTTGGCTAAAAAAACACATGTTCCTCACATTTCTGTGCCAGAAAGTTCTGGAATCTGAGAGGAGCCACAAAATTCCTTCCACCCAGCGTTCCCCCACGTCTCCCGATAAAAATGATACCTCACTTGTGTGGGTAGGCATAGCGCCCGCGACAGGAAACGCCCCAAAGCGCAACGTGGACACAGCCAAATTTTTGAAGGAAAACAGAGGTGTTTTTTGCAAAGTGCCTACCTGTAGATTTTGGCCTGTAGCTCAGCCGCCACCTAGGGAAACCTACCAAACCTGTGCATTTCTGAAAACTAGAGACCTAGGGGAATCCAAGATGGGGTGACTTGTGTGGCTCGGACCAGATTCTGTTACCCAGAATCCTTTGCAAACCTCACAATTTGGCTAAAAAAACACATGTTCCTCACATTTCTGTGGCAGAAAGTTCTGGAATCTGAGAGGAGCCACAAATTTCCTTCCACCCAGCGTTCCCCCACGTCTCCCGATAAAAATGATACCTCACTTGTGTGGGTAGGCCTAGCGCCCGCGACAGGAAACGCCCCAAAGCGCAACGTGGACACAGCCAAATTTTTGAAGGAAAACAGAGGTGTTTTTTGCAAAGTGCCTACCTGTAGATTTTGGCCTGTAGCTCAGCCGCCACCTAGGGAAACCTACCAAACCTGTGCATTTATGAAAACTAGAGACCTAGGGGAATCCAAGATGGGGTGACTTGTGTGGCTCGGACCAGGTTCTGTTACCCAGAATCCTTTGCAAACCTCAAAATTTGGCTAAAAAACACATGTTCCTCACATTTCTGTGGCAGAAAGTTCTGGAATCTGAGAGGAGCCACAAATTTCCTTCCACCCAGCGTTCCCCCACGTCTCCCGATAAAAATGATACCTCACTTGTGTGGGTAGGCCTAGTGCCCGCGACAGGAAACGCCCCAAAGCGCAACGTGGACACAGCCAAATTTTTGAAGGAAAACAGAGGTGTTTTTTGAAAAGTGCCTACCTGTAGATTTTGGCCTGTAGCTCAGCCGCCACCTAGGGAAACATACCAAACCTGTGCATTTCTGAAAACTAGAGACCTAGGGGAATCCAAGATGGGGTGACTTGTGTGGCTCGGACCAGGTTCTGTTACCCAGAATCCTTTGCAAACCTCAAAATTTGGCTAAAAAAACACATGTTCCTCACATTTCTGTGGCAGAAAGTTCTGGAATCTGAGAGGAGCCACAAATTTCCTTCCACCCAGCGTTCCCCCACGTCTCCCGATAAAAATTATACCTCACTTGTGTGGGTAGGCCTAGCGCCCGCGACAGGAAACGCCCCAAAGCGCAACGTGGACACAGCCAAATTTTTGAAGGAAAACAGAGGTGTTTTTTGCAAAGTGCCTACCTGTAGATTTTGGCCTGTAGCTCAGCCGCCACCTAGGGAAACCTACCAAACCTGTGCATTTCTGAAAACTAGAGACCTAGGGGAATCCAAGATGGGGTGACTTGTGTGGCTCGGACCAGGTTCAGTTACCCAGAATCCTTTGCAAACCTCAAAATTTGGCTAAAAAAACACATGTTCCTCACATTTCTGTGGCAGAAAGTTCTGGAATCTGAGAGGAGCCACAAATTTCCTTCCACCCAGGGTTCCCCCACGTCTCCCGATAAAAATGACACCTCACTTGTGTGGGTAGGCCTAGAGCCTGCGACAGGAAACGCCCCAAAGCGCAACGTGGACACAGCCAACTTTTTGAAGGAAAACAGAGGTGTTTTTTGCAAAGTGCCTACCTGTAGATTTTGGCCTGTAGCTCAGCCGCCACCTAGGGAAACCTACCAAACCTGTGCATTTCTGAAAACTAGAGACCTAGGGGAATCCAAGATGGGGTGACTTGTGTAGCTCGGACCAGGTTCTGTTACCCAGAATCCTTTGCAAACCTCAAAATTTGGCTAAAAAAACACATGTTCCTCACATTTCTGTGGCAGAAAGTTCTGGAATCTGAGAGGAGCCACAAAATTCCTTCCACCCAGCGTTCCCCCACGTCTTCCGATAAAAATGATACCTCACTTGTGTGGGTAGGCCTAGCGCCCGCGACAGGAAACGCCCCAAAGCGCAACGTGGACACAGCCAAATTTTTTAAGGAAAACAGAGGTTTTTTTTTTGTTGCAAAGTGCCTACCTGTAGATTTTGGCCTGTAGCTCAGCCGCCACCTAGAGAAACCTACCAAACCTGTGCATTTCTGAAAACTAGAGACCTAGGGGAATCCAAGATGGGGTGACTTGTGTGGCTCGGACCAGGTTCTGTTACCCAGAATCCTTTGCAAACCTCAAAATTTGGCTAAAAAAACACATGTTCCTCACATTTCTGTGGCAGAAAGTTCTGGAATCTGAGAGGAGCCACAAATTTCCTTCCACCCAGCGTTCCCCCACGTCTCCCGATAAAAATTATACCTCACTTGTGTGGGTAGGCCTAGCGCCCGCGACTGGAAAGGCCCCAAAGCGCAACGTGGACACAGCCAAATTTTTGAAGGAAAACAGAGGTGTTTTTTGCAAAGTGCCTACCTGTAGATTTTGGCCTGTAGCTCAGCCGCCACCTAGGGAAACCTACCAAACCTGTGCATTTCTGAAAACTAGAGACCTAGGGGAATCCAAGATGGGGTGACTTGTGTGGCTCGGACCAGGTTCTGTTACCCAGAATCCTTTGCAAACCTCATAATTTGGCTAAAAAAACACATGTTCCTCACATTTCTGTGGCAGAAAGTTCTGGAATCTGAGAGGAGCCACAAAATTCCTTCCACCCAGCGTTCCCCCACGTCTCCCGATAAAAATGATACCTCACTTGTGTGGGTAGGCCTAGCGCCCGCGACAGGAAAACGCCCCAAAGCGCAACGTGGACACAGCCAAATTTTTGAAGGAAAACAGAGGTGTTTTTTGCAAAGTGCCTACCTGTAGATTTTGGCCTGTAGCTCAGCCGCCACCTAGGGAAACCTACCAAACCTGTGCATTTCTGAAAACTAGAGACCTAGGGGAATCCAAGATGGGGTGACTTGTGTGGCTCGGACCAGATTCTGTTACCCAGAATCCTTTGCAAACCTCACAATTTGGCTAAAAAAACACATGTTCCTCACATTTCTGTGGCAGAAAGTTCTGGAATCTGAGAGGAGCCACAAATTTCCTTCCACCCAGCGTTCCCCCACGTCTCCCGATAAAAATGATACCTCACTTGTGTGGGTAGGCCTAGCGCCCGCGACAGGAAACGCCCCAACGCGCAACGTGGACACAGCCAAATTTTTGAAGGAAAACAGAGGTGTTTTTTGCAAAGTGCCTACCTGTAGATTTTGGCCTGTAGCTCAGCCGCCACCTAGGGAAACCTACCAAACCTGTGCATTTATGAAAACTAGAGACCTAGGGGAATCCAAGATGGGGTGACTTGTGTGGCTCGGACCAGGTTCTGTTACCCAGAATCCTTTGCAAACCTCAAAATTTGGCTAAAAAACACATGTTCCTCACATTTCTGTGGCAGAAAGTTCTGGAATCTGAGAGGAGCCACAAATTTCCTTCCACCAAGCGTTCCCCCACGTCTCCCGATAAAAATGATACCTCACTTGTGTGGGTAGGCCTAGTGCCCGCGACAGGAAACGCCCCAAAGCGCAACGTGGACACAGCCAAATTTTTGAAGGAAAACAGAGGTGTTTTTTGAAAAGTGCCTACCTGTAGATTTTGGCCTGTAGCTCAGCCGCCACCTAGGGAAACATACCAAACCTGTGCATTTCTGAAAACTAGAGACCTAGGGGAATCCAAGATGGGGTGACTTGTGTGGCTCGGACCAGGTTCTGTTACCCAGAATCCTTTGCAAACCTCAAAATTTGGCTAAAAAAACACATGTTCCTCACATTTCTGTGGCAGAAAGTTCTGGAATCTGAGAGGAGCCACAAATTTCCTTCCACCCAGCGTTCCCCCACGTCTCCCGATAAAAATGATACCTCACTTGTGTGGGTAGGCCTAGCGCACGCGACAGGAAACGCCCCAAAGCGCAACGTGGACACAGCCAAATTTTTGAAGGAAAACAGAGGTGTTTTTTGCAAAGTGCCTACCTGTAGATTTTGGCCTGTAGCTCAGCCGCCACCTAGGGAAACCTACCAAACCTGTGCATTTCTGAAAACTAGAGACCTAGGGGAATCCAAGATGGGGTGACTTGTGTGGCTCGGACCAGGTTCAGTTACCCAGAATCCTTTGCAAACCTCAAAATTTGGCTAAAAAAACACATGTTCCTCACATTTCTGTGGCAGAAAGTTCTGGAATCTGAGAGGAGCCACAAATTTCCTTCCACCCAGGGTTCCCCCACGTCTCCCGATAAAAATGACACCTCACTTGTGTGGGTAGGCCTAGAGCCTGCGACAGGAAACGCCCCAAAGCGCAACGTGGACACAGCCAACTTTTTGAAGGAAAACAGAGGTGTTTTTTGCAAAGTGCCTACCTGTAGATTTTGGCCTGTAGCTCAGCCGCCACCTAGGGAAACCTACCAAACCTGTGCATTTCTGAAAACTAGAGACCTAGGGGAATCCAAGATGGGGTGACTTGTGTAGCTCGGACCAGGTTCTGTTACCCAGAATCCTTTGCAAACCTCAAAATTTGGCTAAAAAAACACATGTTCCTCACATTTCTGTGGCAGAAAGTTCTGGAATCTGAGAGGAGCCACAAAATTCCTTCCACCCAGCGTTCCCCCACGTCTTCCGATAAAAATGATACCTCACTTGTGTGGGTAGGCCTAGCGCCCGCGACAGGAAACGCCCCAAAGCGCAACGTGGACACAGCCAAATTTTTTAAGGAAAACAGAGTTTTTTTTTTTTTGCAAAGTGCCTACCTGTAGATTTTGGCCTGTAGCTCAGCCGCCCCCTAGGGAAACCTACCAAACCTGTGCATTTCTGAAAACTAGAGACCTAGGGGAATCCAAGATGGGGTGACTTGTGTGGCTCGGACCAGGTTCTGTTACCCAGAATCCTTTGCAAACCTCAAAATTTGGCTAAAAAAACACATGTTCCTCACATTTCTGTGGCAGAAAGTTCTGGAATCTGAGAGGAGCCACAAATTTCCTTCCACCCAGCGTTCCCCCACGTCTCCCGATAAAAATTATACCTCACTTGTGTGGGTAGGCCTAGCGCCCGCGACTGGAAAGGCCCCAAAGCGCAACGTGGACACAGCCACATTTTTGAAGGAAAACAGAGGTGTTTTTTGCAAAGTGCCTACCTGTAGATTTTGGCCTGTAGCTCAGCCGCCACCTAGGGAAACCTACCAAACCTGTGCATTTCTGAAAACTAGAGACCTAGGGGAATCCAAGATGGGGTGACTTGTGTGGCTCGGACCAGGTTCTGTTACCCAGAATCCTTTGCAAACCTCATAATTTGGCTAAAAAAACACATGTTCCTCACATTTCTGTGGCAGAAAGTTCTGGAATCTGAGAGGAGCCACAAAATTCCTTCCACCCAGCGTTCCCCCACGTCTCCCGATAAGAATGATACCTCACTTGTGTGGGTAGGCCTAGCGCCCGCGACAGGAAAACGCCCCAAAGCGCAACGTGGACACAGCCAAATTTTTGAAGGAAAACAGAGGTGTTTTTTGCAAAGTGCCTACCTGTAGATTTTGGCCTGTAGCTCAGCCGCCACCTAGGGAAACCTACCAAACCTGTCCATTTCTGAAAACTAGAGACCTAGGGGAATCCAAGATGGGGTGACTTGTGTGGCTCGGACCAGGTTCTGTTACCCAGAATCCTTTGCAAACCTCAAAATTTGGCTAAAAAAACACATGTTCCTCACATTTCTGTGGCAGAAAGTTCTGGAATCTGAGAGGAGCCACAAATTTCCTTCCACCCAGCGTTCCCCCACGTCTCCCGATAAAAATTATACCTCACTTGTGTGGGTAGGCCTCGCGCCCGCGACAGGAAACGCCCCAAAGCGCAACGTGGACACAGCCAAATTTTTGAAGGAAAACAGAGGTGTTTTTTGCAAAGTGCCTACCTGTAGATTTTGGCCTGTAGCTCAGCCGCCACCTAGGGAAACCTACCAAACCTGTGCATTTATGAAAACTAGAGACCTAGGGGAATCCAAGATGGGGTGACTTGTGTGGCTCGGACCAGGTTCTGTTACCCAGAATCCTTTGCAAACCTCATAATTTGGCTAAAAAAACACATGTTCCTCACATTTCTGTGGCAGAAAGTTCTGGAATCTGAGAGGAGCCACAAAATTCCTTCCACCCAGCGTTCCCCCACGTCTCCCGATAAAAATGATACCTCACTTGTGTGGGTAGGCCTAGCGCCCGCGACAGGAAACGCCCCAAAGCGCAACGTGGACACAGCCAAATTTTTGAAGGAAAACAGAGGTGTTTTTTGCAAAGTGCCTACCTGTAGATTTTGGCCTGTAGCTCAGCCGCCACCTAGGGAAACCTACCAAACCTGTGCATTTCTGAAAACTAGAGACCTAGGGGAATCCAAGATGGGGTGACTTGTGTGGCTCGGACCAGGTTCTGTTACCCAGAATCCTTTGCAAACCTCAAAATTTGGCTAAAAAAACACATGTTCCTCACATTTCTGTGGCAGAAAGTTCTGGAATCTGAGAGGAGCCACAAATTTCCTTCCACCCAGCGTTCCCCCACGTCTCCCGATAAAAATTATACCTCACTTGTGTGGGTAGGCCTAGCGCCCGCGACTGGAAAGGCCCCAAAGCGCAACGTGGACACAGCCACATTTTTGAAGGAAAACAGAGGTGTTTTTTGCAAAGTGCCTACCTGTAGATTTTGGCCTGTAGCTCAGCCGCCACCTAGGGAAACCTACCAAACCTGTGCATTTCTGAAAACTAGAGACCTAGGGGAATCCAAGATGGGGTGACTTGTGTGGCTCGGACCAGGTTCTGTTACCCAGAATCCTTTGCAAACCTCATAATTTGGCTAAAAAAACACATGTTCCTCACATTTCTGTGGCAGAAAGTTCTGGAATCTGAGAGGAGCCACAAAATTCCTTCCACCCAGCGTTCCCCCACGTCTCCCGATAAAAATGATACCTCACTTGTGTGGGTAGGCCTAGCGCCCGCGACAGGAAAACGCCCCAAAGCGCAACGTGGACACAGCCAAATTTTTGAAGGAAAACAGAGGTGTTTTTTGCAAAGTGCCTACCTGTAGATTTTGGCCTGTAGCTCAGCCGCCACCTAGGGAAACCTACCAAACCTGTCCATTTCTGAAAACTAGAGACCTAGGGGAATCCAAGATGGGGTGACTTGTGTGGCTCGGACCAGGTTCTGTTACCCAGAATCCTTTGCAAACCTCAAAATTTGGCTAAAAAAACACATGTTCCTCACATTTCTGTGGCAGAAAGTTCTGGAATCTGAGAGGAGCCACAAATTTCCTTCCACCCAGCGTTCCCCCACGTCTCCCGATAAAAATTATACCTCACTTGTGTGGGTAGGCCTCGCGCCCGCGACAGGAAACGCCCCAAAGCGCAACGTGGACACAGCCAAATTTTTGAAGGAAAACAGAGGTGTTTTTTGCAAAGTGCCTACCTGTAGATTTTGGCCTGTAGCTCAGCCGCCACCTAGGGAAACCTACCAAACCTGTGCATTTATGAAAACTAGAGACCTAGGGGAATCCAAGATGGGGTGACTTGTGTGGCTCGGACCAGGTTCTGTTACCCAGAATCCTTTGCAAACCTCATAATTTGGCTAAAAAAACACATGTTCCTCACATTTCTGTGGCAGAAAGTTCTGGAATCTGAGAGGAGCCACAAAATTCCTTCCACCCAGCGTTCCCCCACGTCTCCCGATAAAAATGATACCTCACTTGTGTGGGTAGGCCTAGCGCCCGCGACAGGAAACGCCCCAAAGCGCAACGTGGACACAGCCAAATTTTTGAAGGAAAACAGAGGTGTTTTTTGCAAAGTGCCTACCTGTAGATTTTGGCCTGTAGCTCAGCCGCCACCTAGGGAAACCTACCAAACCTGTGCATTTCTGAAAACTAGAGACCTAGGGGAATCCAAGATGGGGTGACTTGTGTGGCTCGGACCAGATTCTGTTACCCAGAATCCTTTGCAAACCTCACAATTTGGCTAAAAAAACACATGTTCCTCACATTTCTGTGGCAGAAAGTTCTGGAATCTGAGAGGAGCCACAAATTTCCTTCCACCCAGCGTTCCCCCACGTCTCCCGATAAAAATGATACCTCACTTGTGTGGGTAGGCCTAGTGCCCGCGACAGGAAACGCCCCAAAGCGCAACGTGGACACAGCCAAATTTTTGAAGGAAAACAGAGGTGTTTTTTGAAAAGTGCCTACCTGTAGATTTTGGCCTGTAGCTCAGCCGCCACCTAGGGAAACATACCAAACCTGTGCATTTCTGAAAACTAGAGACCTAGGGGAATCCAAGATGGGGTGACTTGTGTGGCTCGGACCAGGTTCTGTTACCCAGAATCCTTTGCAAACCTCAAAATTTGGCTAAAAAAACACATGTTCCTCACATTTCTGTGGCAGAAAGTTCTGGAATCTGAGAGGAGCCACAAATTTCCTTCCACCCAGCGTTCCCCCACGTCTCCCGATAAAAATTATACCTCACTTGTGTGGGTAGGCCTAGCGCCCGCGACAGGAAACGCCCCAAAGCGCAACGTGGACACAGCCAAATTTTTGAAGGAAAACAGAGGTGTTTTTTGCAAAGTGCCTACCTGTAGATTTTGGCCTGTAGCTCAGCCGCCACCTAGGGAAACCTACCAAACCTGTGCATTTCTGAAAACTAGAGACCTAGGGGAATCCAAGATGGGGTGACTTGTGTGGCTCGGACCAGGTTCAGTTACCCAGAATCCTTTGCAAACCTCAAAATTTGGCTAAAAAAACACATGTTCCTCACATTTCTGTGGCAGAAAGTTCTGGAATCTGAGAGGAGCCACAAATTTCCTTCCACCCAGGGTTCCCCCACGTCTCCCGATAAAAATGACACCTCACTTGTGTGGGTAGGCCTAGAGCCTGCGACAGGAAACGCCCCAAAGCGCAACGTGGACACAGCCAACTTTTTGAAGGAAAACAGAGGTGTTTTTTGCAAAGTGCCTACCTGTAGATTTTGGCCTGTAGCTCAGCCGCCACCTAGGGAAACCTACCAAACCTGTGCATTTCTGAAAACTAGAGACCTAGGGGAATCCAAGATGGGGTGACTTGTGTAGCTCGGACCAGGTTCTGTTACCCAGAATCCTTTGCAAACCTCAAAATTTGGCTAAAAAAACACATGTTCCTCACATTTCTGTGGCAGAAAGTTCTGGAATCTGAGAGGAGCCACAAAATTCCTTCCACCCAGCGTTCCCCCACGTCTTCCGATAAAAATGATACCTCACTTGTGTGGGTAGGCCTAGCGCCCGCGACAGGAAACGCCCCAAAGCGCAACGTGGACACAGCCAAATTTTTTAAGGAAAACAGAGGTTTTTTTTTTGTTGCAAAGTGCCTACCTGTAGATTTTGGCCTGTAGCTCAGCCGCCACCTAGAGAAACCTACCAAACCTGTGCATTTCTGAAAACTAGAGACCTAGGGGAATCCAAGATGGGGTGACTTGTGTGGCTCGGACCAGGTTCTGTTACCCAGAATCCTTTGCAAACCTCAAAATTTGGCTAAAAAAACACATGTTCCTCACATTTCTGTGGCAGAAAGTTCTGGAATCTGAGAGGAGCCACAAATTTCCTTCCACCCAGCGTTCCCCCACGTCTCCCGATAAAAATTATACCTCACTTGTGTGGGTAGGCCTAGCGCCCGCGACTGGAAAGGCCCCAAAGCGCAACGTGGACACAGCCAAATTTTTGAAGGAAAACAGAGGTGTTTTTTGCAAAGTGCCTACCTGTAGATTTTGGCCTGTAGCTCAGCCGCCACCTAGGGAAACCTACCAAACCTGTGCATTTCTGAAAACTAGAGACCTAGGGGAATCCAAGATGGGGTGACTTGTGTGGCTCGGACCAGGTTCTGTTACCCAGAATCCTTTGCAAACCTCATAATTTGGCTAAAAAAACACATGTTCCTCACATTTCTGTGGCAGAAAGTTCTGGAATCTGAGAGGAGCCACAAAATTCCTTCCACCCAGCGTTCCCCCACGTCTCCCGATAAAAATGATACCTCACTTGTGTGGGTAGGCCTAGCGCCCGCGACAGGAAAACGCCCCAAAGCGCAACGTGGACACAGCCAAATTTTTGAAGGAAAACAGAGGTGTTTTTTGCAAAGTGCCTACCTGTAGATTTTGGCCTGTAGCTCAGCCGCCACCTAGGGAAACCTACCAAACCTGTGCATTTCTGAAAACTAGAGACCTAGGGGAATCCAAGATGGGGTGACTTGTGTGGCTCGGACCAGATTCTGTTACCCAGAATCCTTTGCAAACCTCACAATTTGGCTAAAAAAACACATGTTCCTCACATTTCTGTGGCAGAAAGTTCTGGAATCTGAGAGGAGCCACAAATTTCCTTCCACCCAGCGTTCCCCCACGTCTCCCGATAAAAATGATACCTCACTTGTGTGGGTAGGCCTAGCGCCCGCGACAGGAAACGCCCCAACGCGCAACGTGGACACAGCCAAATTTTTGAAGGAAAACAGAGGTGTTTTTTGCAAAGTGCCTACCTGTAGATTTTGGCCTGTAGCTCAGCCGCCACCTAGGGAAACCTACCAAACCTGTGCATTTATGAAAACTAGAGACCTAGGGGAATCCAAGATGGGGTGACTTGTGTGGCTCGGACCAGGTTCTGTTACCCAGAATCCTTTGCAAACCTCAAAATTTGGCTAAAAAACACATGTTCCTCACATTTCTGTGGCAGAAAGTTCTGGAATCTGAGAGGAGCCACAAATTTCCTTCCACCAAGCGTTCCCCCACGTCTCCCGATAAAAATGATACCTCACTTGTGTGGGTAGGCCTAGTGCCCGCGACAGGAAACGCCCCAAAGCGCAACGTGGACACAGCCAAATTTTTGAAGGAAAACAGAGGTGTTTTTTGAAAAGTGCCTACCTGTAGATTTTGGCCTGTAGCTCAGCCGCCACCTAGGGAAACATACCAAACCTGTGCATTTCTGAAAACTAGAGACCTAGGGGAATCCAAGATGGGGTGACTTGTGTGGCTCGGACCAGGTTCTGTTACCCAGAATCCTTTGCAAACCTCAAAATTTGGCTAAAAAAACACATGTTCCTCACATTTCTGTGGCAGAAAGTTCTGGAATCTGAGAGGAGCCACAAATTTCCTTCCACCCAGCGTTCCCCCACGTCTCCCGATAAAAATGATACCTCACTTGTGTGGGTAGGCCTAGCGCACGCGACAGGAAACGCCCCAAAGCGCAACGTGGACACAGCCAAATTTTTGAAGGAAAACAGAGGTGTTTTTTGCAAAGTGCCTACCTGTAGATTTTGGCCTGTAGCTCAGCCGCCACCTAGGGAAACCTACCAAACCTGTGCATTTCTGAAAACTAGAGACCTAGGGGAATCCAAGATGGGGTGACTTGTGTGGCTCGGACCAGGTTCAGTTACCCAGAATCCTTTGCAAACCTCAAAATTTGGCTAAAAAAACACATGTTCCTCACATTTCTGTGGCAGAAAGTTCTGGAATCTGAGAGGAGCCACAAATTTCCTTCCACCCAGGGTTCCCCCACGTCTCCCGATAAAAATGACACCTCACTTGTGTGGGTAGGCCTAGAGCCTGCGACAGGAAACGCCCCAAAGCGCAACGTGGACACAGCCAACTTTTTGAAGGAAAACAGAGGTGTTTTTTGCAAAGTGCCTACCTGTAGATTTTGGCCTGTAGCTCAGCCGCCACCTAGGGAAACCTACCAAACCTGTGCATTTCTGAAAACTAGAGACCTAGGGGAATCCAAGATGGGGTGACTTGTGTAGCTCGGACCAGGTTCTGTTACCCAGAATCCTTTGCAAACCTCAAAATTTGGCTAAAAAAACACATGTTCCTCACATTTCTGTGGCAGAAAGTTCTGGAATCTGAGAGGAGCCACAAAATTCCTTCCACCCAGCGTTCCCCCACGTCTTCCGATAAAAATGATACCTCACTTGTGTGGGTAGGCCTAGCGCCCGCGACAGGAAACGCCCCAAAGCGCAACGTGGACACAGCCAAATTTTTTAAGGAAAACAGAGTTTTTTTTTTTTTGCAAAGTGCCTACCTGTAGATTTTGGCCTGTAGCTCAGCCGCCCCCTAGGGAAACCTACCAAACCTGTGCATTTCTGAAAACTAGAGACCTAGGGGAATCCAAGATGGGGTGACTTGTGTGGCTCGGACCAGGTTCTGTTACCCAGAATCCTTTGCAAACCTCAAAATTTGGCTAAAAAAACACATGTTCCTCACATTTCTGTGGCAGAAAGTTCTGGAATCTGAGAGGAGCCACAAATTTCCTTCCACCCAGCGTTCCCCCACGTCTCCCGATAAAAATTATACCTCACTTGTGTGGGTAGGCCTAGCGCCCGCGACTGGAAAGGCCCCAAAGCGCAACGTGGACACAGCCACATTTTTGAAGGAAAACAGAGGTGTTTTTTGCAAAGTGCCTACCTGTAGATTTTGGCCTGTAGCTCAGCCGCCACCTAGGGAAACCTACCAAACCTGTGCATTTCTGAAAACTAGAGACCTAGGGGAATCCAAGATGGGGTGACTTGTGTGGCTCGGACCAGGTTCTGTTACCCAGAATCCTTTGCAAACCTCATAATTTGGCTAAAAAAACACATGTTCCTCACATTTCTGTGGCAGAAAGTTCTGGAATCTGAGAGGAGCCACAAAATTCCTTCCACCCAGCGTTCCCCCACGTCTCCCGATAAGAATGATACCTCACTTGTGTGGGTAGGCCTAGCGCCCGCGACAGGAAAACGCCCCAAAGCGCAACGTGGACACAGCCAAATTTTTGAAGGAAAACAGAGGTGTTTTTTGCAAAGTGCCTACCTGTAGATTTTGGCCTGTAGCTCAGCCGCCACCTAGGGAAACCTACCAAACCTGTCCATTTCTGAAAACTAGAGACCTAGGGGAATCCAAGATGGGGTGACTTGTGTGGCTCGGACCAGGTTCTGTTACCCAGAATCCTTTGCAAACCTCAAAATTTGGCTAAAAAAACACATGTTCCTCACATTTCTGTGGCAGAAAGTTCTGGAATCTGAGAGGAGCCACAAATTTCCTTCCACCCAGCGTTCCCCCACGTCTCCCGATAAAAATTATACCTCACTTGTGTGGGTAGGCCTCGCGCCCGCGACAGGAAACGCCCCAAAGCGCAACGTGGACACAGCCAAATTTTTGAAGGAAAACAGAGGTGTTTTTTGCAAAGTGCCTACCTGTAGATTTTGGCCTGTAGCTCAGCCGCCACCTAGGGAAACCTACCAAACCTGTGCATTTATGAAAACTAGAGACCTAGGGGAATCCAAGATGGGGTGACTTGTGTGGCTCGGACCAGGTTCTGTTACCCAGAATCCTTTGCAAACCTCATAATTTGGCTAAAAAAACACATGTTCCTCACATTTCTGTGGCAGAAAGTTCTGGAATCTGAGAGGAGCCACAAAATTCCTTCCACCCAGCGTTCCCCCACGTCTCCCGATAAAAATGATACCTCACTTGTGTGGGTAGGCCTAGCGCCCGCGACAGGAAACGCCCCAAAGCGCAACGTGGACACAGCCAAATTTTTGAAGGAAAACAGAGGTGTTTTTTGCAAAGTGCCTACCTGTAGATTTTGGCCTGTAGCTCAGCCGCCACCTAGGGAAACCTACCAAACCTGTGCATTTCTGAAAACTAGAGACCTAGGGGAATCCAAGATGGGGTGACTTGTGTGGCTCGGACCAGGTTCTGTTACCCAGAATCCTTTGCAAACCTCAAAATTTGGCTAAAAAAACACATGTTCCTCACATTTCTGTGGCAGAAAGTTCTGGAATCTGAGAGGAGCCACAAATTTCCTTCCACCCAGCGTTCCCCCACGTCTCCCGATAAAAATTATACCTCACTTGTGTGGGTAGGCCTAGCGCCCGCGACTGGAAAGGCCCCAAAGCGCAACGTGGACACAGCCACATTTTTGAAGGAAAACAGAGGTGTTTTTTGCAAAGTGCCTACCTGTAGATTTTGGCCTGTAGCTCAGCCGCCACCTAGGGAAACCTACCAAACCTGTGCATTTCTGAAAACTAGAGACCTAGGGGAATCCAAGATGGGGTGACTTGTGTGGCTCGGACCAGGTTCTGTTACCCAGAATCCTTTGCAAACCTCATAATTTGGCTAAAAAAACACATGTTCCTCACATTTCTGTGGCAGAAAGTTCTGGAATCTGAGAGGAGCCACAAAATTCCTTCCACCCAGCGTTCCCCCACGTCTCCCGATAAAAATGATACCTCACTTGTGTGGGTAGGCCTAGCGCCCGCGACAGGAAAACGCCCCAAAGCGCAACGTGGACACAGCCAAATTTTTGAAGGAAAACAGAGGTGTTTTTTGCAAAGTGCCTACCTGTAGATTTTGGCCTGTAGCTCAGCCGCCACCTAGGGAAACCTACCAAACCTGTCCATTTCTGAAAACTAGAGACCTAGGGGAATCCAAGATGGGGTGACTTGTGTGGCTCGGACCAGGTTCTGTTACCCAGAATCCTTTGCAAACCTCAAAATTTGGCTAAAAAAACACATGTTCCTCACATTTCTGTGGCAGAAAGTTCTGGAATCTGAGAGGAGCCACAAATTTCCTTCCACCCAGCGTTCCCCCACGTCTCCCGATAAAAATTATACCTCACTTGTGTGGGTAGGCCTCGCGCCCGCGACAGGAAACGCCCCAAAGCGCAACGTGGACACAGCCAAATTTTTGAAGGAAAACAGAGGTGTTTTTTGCAAAGTGCCTACCTGTAGATTTTGGCCTGTAGCTCAGCCGCCACCTAGGGAAACCTACCAAACCTGTGCATTTATGAAAACTAGAGACCTAGGGGAATCCAAGATGGGGTGACTTGTGTGGCTCGGACCAGGTTCTGTTACCCAGAATCCTTTGCAAACCTCATAATTTGGCTAAAAAAACACATGTTCCTCACATTTCTGTGGCAGAAAGTTCTGGAATCTGAGAGGAGCCACAAAATTCCTTCCACCCAGCGTTCCCCCACGTCTCCCGATAAAAATGATACCTCACTTGTGTGGGTAGGCCTAGCGCCCGCGACAGGAAACGCCCCAAAGCGCAACGTGGACACAGCCAAATTTTTGAAGGAAAACAGAGGTGTTTTTTGCAAAGTGCCTACCTGTAGATTTTGGCCTGTAGCTCAGCCGCCACCTAGGGAAACCTACCAAACCTGTGCATTTCTGAAAACTAGAGACCTAGGGGAATCCAAGATGGGGTGACTTGTGTGGCTCGGACCAGATTCTGTTACCCAGAATCCTTTGCAAACCTCACAATTTGGCTAAAAAAACACATGTTCCTCACATTTCTGTGGCAGAAAGTTCTGGAATCTGAGAGGAGCCACAAATTTCCTTCCACCCAGCGTTCCCCCACGTCTCCCGATAAAAATGATACCTCACTTGTGTGGGTAGGCCTAGCGCCCGCGACAGGAAACGCCCCAAAGCGCAACGTGGACACAGCCACATTTTTGAAGGAAAACAGAGGTGTTTTTTGCAAAGTGCCTACCTGTAGATTTTGGCCTGTAACTCAGCCGCCACCTAGGGAAACCTACCAAACCTGTGCATTTATGAAAACTAGAGACCTAGGGGAATCCAAGATGGGGTGACTTGTGTGGCTCGGACCAGGTTCTGTTACCCAGAATCCTTTGCAAACCTCAAAATTTGGCTAAAAAACACATGTTCCTCACATTTCTGTGGCAGAAAGTTCTGGAATCTGAGAGGAGCCACAAATTTCCTTCCACCCAGCGTTCCCCCACGTCTCCCGATAAAAATGATACCTCACTTGTGTGGGTAGGCCTAGTGCCCGCGACAGGAAACGCCCCAAAGCGCAACGTGGACACAGCCAAATTTTTGAAGGAAAACAGAGGTGTTTTTGAAAAGTGCCTACCTGTAGATTTTGGCCTGTAGCTCAGCCGCCACCTAGGGAAACCTACCAAACCTGTGCATTTCTGAAAACTAGAGACCTAGGGGAATCCAAGATGGGGTGACTTGTGTGGCTCGGACCAGGTTCTGTTACCCAGAATCCTTTGCAAACCTCAAAATTTGGCTAAAAAAACACATGTTCCTCACATTTCTGTGGCAGAAAGTTCTGGAATCTGAGAGGAGCCACAAATTTCCTTCCACCCAGCGTTCCCCCACGTCTCCCGATAAAAATTATACCTCACTTGTGTGGGTAGGCCTAGCGCCCGCGACAGGAAACGCCCCAAAGCGCAACGTGGACACAGCCAAATTTTTGAAGGAAAACAGAGGTGTTTTTTGCAAAGTGCCTACCTGTAGATTTTGGCCTGTAGCTCAGCCGCCACCTAGGGAAACCTACCAAACCTGTGCATTTATGAAAACTAGAGACCTAGGGGAATCCAAGATGGGGTGACTTGTGTGGCTCGGACCAGGTTCTGTTACCCAGAATCCTTTGCAAACCTCAAAATTTGGCTAAAAAAACACATGTTCCTCACATTTCTGTGTCAGAAAGTTCTGGAATCTGAGAGGAGCCACATATTTCCTTCCACCCAGCGTTCCCCCACGTCTCCAGAAAAAAATGATACCTCACTTGTGTGGGTAGGCCTAGCGCTCGCGACAGGAAATGGCCCAAAACACAACGTGGACAAATCACATTTTTTCATAGAAAACAGTGCCTACCTGTGGATTTTGGCCTCTAGCTCAGCCGGCACCTGGGGAAACCTAGCAAACCAGCACATTTTTGAAAACTAGAGACCTAGGGGAATCCAAGATGGGGTGATTTGCGGGGCTCTGACCAGGCTCTGTTACCCAGAATCCTTTGCAAACATCAAAATTTGGCCCAAAAAAACTTTTTCCTCTCATTTCGGTGACAGAAAGTTCTGGAATCTGAGAGGAGCCACATATTTCCTTCCACCCAGCGTTCCCCTAAGTCTCTCCATAAAAATGGTACCTCACTTGTGTGGGTAGGCTTAGCGCCCACGAAAGGAAATGGCCCAAAACACAACGTGGACACAACCTATTTTTTCACAGAAAACAGAGGTGTTTTTTGCAAAGTGCCTACCTGTGGATTTTGCCCTCTAGCTCAGCCGGCCCCAGGAGGGGGGGAAATGCCCCAAAATAAATTTGACCGCCCACCCCCCCCAAACCCCCCTGCCCAGGAGCGACCCTTGCCTACGGGGTCGCTCCCCCTGCTTGACATTGGCGCCAAAAAACAAATCCCCGGTGCCTAGTGGTTTCTGCCCCCTTGGGGCAGATTGACCTAAAATCGACCAATCTGCCCCCAAGGGGGGCAGAAATGGTCTAAATACAGTTTGCCCCCCAGGGGAGCGACCCTTGCCTGATGGGTCGCTCCCCATCTCTAAAAAAACAAACATACAAAAAAAAAAACACACAAAAAGAATTTGCCCTGGCGCCTAGAGGTTTCTGCCCCCCCCTGGTGGCAGATCGGCCTAATAATAGGCCGATCTGCCCCCGGGGGGGGGAGAAATGGCCTAAAATAAATTTGCCCCCCGAACCCCCACCCCCCCGGGAGCGACCCTTGCCTACGGGGTCGCTCCCCCTGCGTGACATTGGCGCCAAAAAACAAATCCCCGGTGCCTAGTGGTTTCTGCCCCCTTGGGGCAGATTGACCTAAAATCGACCAATCTGCCCCCAAAGGGGGCAGAAATGGTCTAAACACAGTTTGCCCCCCAGGGGAGCGACCCTTGTCTGATGGGTCGCTCCCCATCTCTAAAAAAACAAACAAACAAAAAAAAAAAAAGAATTTTTTTTTTTGCCCTGGCGCCTACAGGTTTCTGCCCCCCCTGGGGGCAGATCGGCCTAATAATAGGCCGATCTGCCCCCAGGGGGGGCAGAAATGGCCTAAAATAAATTTGCATCCCCAACCCCCACCCCACCACCAGGAGCGACCCTTGCCTACGGGGTCGCTCCCCCTGCGTGACATTGGCGCCAAAAAACAAATCCCCGGTGCCTAGTGGTTTCTGCCCCATTGGGGCAGATTGACCTAAAATCGACCAATCTGCCCCCAAGGGGGGCAGAAATGGTCTAAATACAGTTTGCCCCCCAGGGGAGCGACCCTTGCCTGATGGGTCGCTCCCCATCTTTAAAAAAACAAACATACAAAAAAAAAACCACACAAAAAAAAATTGCCCTGGCGCCTAGAGGTTTCTGCCCCCCCCTGGTGGCAGATCAGCCTAATAATAGGCCGATCTGCCCCCAGGGGGGGCAGAAATGGCCTAAAATAAATTTGCCCCCCGAACCCCCACCCCCCCCCCCGGAGCGACCCTTGCCTACGGGGTCGCTCCCCCTGCGTGACATTGGTGCCAAAAAACAAATCCCCGGTGCATAGTGGTTTCTGACCTAAAATCGACCAATCCGCCCCCAAAGGGGGCAGAAATGGTCTAAACACAGTTTGCCCCCCAGGGGAGCGACCCTTGTCTGATGGGTCGCTCCCCATCTCTGAAAAAACAAACAAACAAAAAAAAAAAAACACAACTTTTTTTTTTGCCCTGGCGTCTACAGGTTTCTGCCCCCCCTGGGGGCAGATCGGCCTAATAATAGGCCGATCTGCCCCCAGGGGGGGCAGAAATGGCCTATAATAAATTTGCATCCCCAACCCCCACCCCCCCCACCAGGAGCGACCCTCACCTACGGGGTCGCTCCCCCTGCGTGACATTGGCGCCAAAAAACAAATCCCCGGTGCCTAGTGGTTTCTGCCCCCTTGGGGCAGATTGACCTAAAATCGACCAATCTGCCCCCAAGGGGGGCAGAAATGGTCTAAATACAGTTTGCCCCCCAGGGGAGCGACCCTTGCCTGATGGGTCGCTCCCCATCTTTAAAAAAACAAACATACAAAAAAAAAAACCACACAAAAAAAAATTGCCCTGGCGCCTAGAGGTTTCTGCCCCCCCCCCTGGTGGCAGATCGGCCTAATAATAGGCCGATCTGCCACCAGGGGGGGCAGAAATGGCCTAAAATAAATTTGCATCCCCAACCCCCACCCCCCCACCAGGAGCGACCCTCACCTACGGGGTCGCTCCCCCTGCGTGACATTGGCGCCAAAAAACAAATCCCCGCTGCCTAGTGGTTTCTGCCCCCTTGGGGGCAGATTGACCTAAAATCGACCAATCTGCCCCCAAGGGGGGCAGAAATGGTCTAAATACAGTTTGCCCCCCAGGGGAGCGACCCTTGCCTGATGGGTCGCTCCCCATCTTTAAAAAAACAAACATACAAAAAAAAAAAACACACAAAAAAAAATTGCCCTGGCGCCTACAGGTTTCTGCCCCCCCCTGGTGGCAGATCGGCCTAATAATAGGCCGATCTGCCACCAGGGGGGGCAGAAATGGCCTAAAATAAATTTGCATCCCCAACCCCCACCCCCCCACCAGGAGCGACCCTCACCTACGGGGTCGCTCCCCCTGCATGACATTGGCGCCAAAAAAATAATCCCCGCTGCCTAGTGGTTTCTGCCCCCTTGGGGGCAGATTGACCTCAAATCGACCAATCTGCCCCCAAGGGGGGGAGAAATGGTCTAAATACAGTTTGCCCCCCAGGGGAGCGACCCTTGCCTGATGGGTCGCTCCCCATCTCTAAAAAAACAAACATACAAAAAAAAAAACACACAAAAAAAATTTGCCCTGGCGCCTAGAGGTTTCTGCCCCCCCCGGTGGCAGATCGGCCTAATAATAGGCCGATCTGCCCCCGGGGGGAGGCAGAAATGGCCTAAAATAAATTTGCCCCCCGGACCCCCACCGGGAGCGACCCTTGTCTACGGGGTCGCTCCCCCTGCGTGACATTGGCGCCAAAAAACATATCCCCGGTGCCTAGTGGTTTCTGCCCCCTTGGGGCAGATTGACCTCAAATCGACCAATCTGCCCCCAAGGGGGGCAGAAATGGTCTAAACACAGTTTGCCCCCCAGGGGAGCGACCCTTGTCTGATGGGTCGCTCCCCATCTGTAAAAAAACCAAACAAAAAAAAAAAAACACCAAAAAAAAAGGTGCCCTGGCGCCTACAGGTTTCTGCCCCCAGGGGGGGCAGAAATGGCCTAAAATAAATTTGCCCCCCGAACCCCCCCCCCCCCCACCCCAGAGCGACCCTTGCCTACGGGGTCGCTCCCCCTGCATGACATTGGCGCCAAAAAACAAATCCCCGGTGCCTAGTGGTTTCTGCCCCCTTGGGGCAGATTGACCTAAAATCGACCAATCCAATCAGTTTGCCCCCCAGGGGAGCGACCCTTGTCTGATGGGTCGCTCCCCATCTCTAAAAAAACAAACAAACAACAAAAAAAAAAAACTTTTTCTTTTTGCCCTGGCGTCTACAGGTTTCTGCCCCCAGGGGAGGCAGAAATGGCCTAAAATAAATTTGCATCCCCAACCCCCACCCCCCCACCAGGAGCGACCCTCACCTACGGGGTCGCTCCCCCTGCGTGACATTGGCGCCAAAAAACAAATCCCCGGTGCCTAGTGGTTTCTGCCCCCTTGGGGGCAGATTGACCTCAAATCGACCAATCTGCCCCCAAGGGGGGCAGAAATGGTCTAAATACAGTTTGCCCCCCAGGGGAGCGACCCTTGCCTGATGGGTCGCTTCCCATCTCTAAAAAAAACAAACATACAAAAAAAAAAACCACACAAAAAAAAATTGCCCTGGCGCCTAGAGGTTTCTGCCCCCCCCCTGGTGGCAGATCGGCCTAATAATAGGCCGATCTGCCACCAGGGGGGGCAGAAATGGCCTAAAATAAATTTGCATCCCCAACCCCCACCCCCCCACCAGGAGCGACCCTCACCTACGGGGTCGCTCCCCCTGCGTGACATTGGCGCCAAAAAACAAATCCCCGCTGCCTAGTGGTTTCTGCCCCCTTGGGGGCAGATTGACCTAAAATCGACCAATCTGCCCCCAAGGGGGGCAGAAATGGTCTAAATACAGTTTGCCCCCCAGGGGAGCGACCCTTGCCTGATGGGTCGCTCCCCATCTTTAAAAAAACAAACATACAAAAAAAAAAAAACACACAAAAAAAAATTGCCCTGGCGCCTACAGGTTTCTGCCCCCCCCTGGTGGCAGATCGGCCTAATAATAGGCCGATCTGCCACCAGGGGGGGCAGAAATGGCCTAAAATAAATTTGCATCCCCAACCCCCACCCCCCCACCAGGAGCGACCCTCACCTACGGGGTCGCTCCCCCTGCGTGACATTGGCGCCAAAAAAATAATCCCCGCTGCCTAGTGGTTTCTGCCCCCTTGGGGGCAGATTGACCTCAAATCGACCAATCTGCCCCCAAGGGGGGGAGAAATGGTCTAAATACAGTTTGCCCCCCAGGGGAGCGACCCTTGCCTGATGGGTCGCTCCCCATCTCTAAAAAAACAAACATACAAAAAAAAAAAACACACAAAAAAAATTTGCCCTGGCGCCTAGAGGTTTCTGCCCCCCCCGGTGGCAGATCGGCCTAATAATAGGCCGATCTGCCCCCGGGGGGAGGCAGAAATGGCCTAAAATAAATTTGCCCCCCGGACCCCCACCGGGAGCGACCCTTGTCTACGGGGTCGCTCCCCCTGCGTGACATTGGCGCCAAAAAACATATCCCCGGTGCCTAGTGGTTTCTGCCCCCTTGGGGCAGATTGACCTCAAATCGACCAATCTGCCCCCAAGGGGGTAGAAATGGTCTAAACACAGTTTGCCCCCCAGGGGAGCGACCCTTGTCTGATGGGTCGCTCCCCATCTGTAAAAAAACCAAACAAAAAAAAAAAAACACCAAAAAAAAAGGTGCCCTGGCGCCTACAGGTTTCTGCCCCCAGGGGGGGCAGAAATGGCCTAAAATAAATTTGCCCCCCGAACCCCCCCCCCCCCCCACCCCGGAGCGACCCTTGCCTACGGGGTCGCTCCCCCTGCATGACATTGGCGCCAAAAAACAAATCCCCGGTGCCTAGTGGTTTCTGCCCCCTTGGGGCAGATTGACCTAAAATCGACCAATCCAATCAGTTTGCCCCCCAGGGGAGCGACCCTTGTCTGATGGGTCGCTCCCCATCTCTAAAAAAACAAACAAACAACAAAAAAAAAAAACTTTTTCTTTTTGCCCTGGCGTCTACAGGTTTCTGCCCCCAGGGGAGGCAGAAATGGCCTAAAATAAATTTGCATCCCCAACCCCCACCCCCCCACCAGGAGCGACCCTCACCTACGGGGTCGCTCCCCCTGCGTGACATTGGCGCCAAAAAACAAATCCCCGGTGCCTAGTGGTTTCTGCCCCCTTGGGGGCAGATTGACCTCAAATCGACCAATCTGCCCCCAAGGGGGGCAGAAATGGTCTAAATACAGTTTGCCCCCCAGGGGAGCGACCCTTGCCTGATGGGTCGCTTCCCATCTCTAAAAAAACAAACATACAAAAAAAAAAAACACAAAAAAAAAATTTGCCCTGACGCCTAGAGGTTTCTGCACCCCCTGGGGGTAGATTGGCCTAATACCAATAGGCCGATCTGCCCCCAGGGGGGGCAGAGATGGCCTTAAATAATTTTGCCCCCCCTACCTCCCACCCCCCCCCCAGGGAGCGACCCTTGCCTACAAGGTCGCTCCCCTTGCGTGACGGCGCAAAAAAAAGATCCCTGGTGCCTAGTGGTTTCTGCCCCCCTTGGGGGCAGATTGACCTAAAATCGGCCGATCTGCCCCCAAAGCGGGCACAAATGGCCTAAATACATTTTGCCCCTCCAGGGGAGCGACCCTTGTCCAAGGGGTCGCTCCCCATCTGTAAAACAAAAAAACAAAAAAATCCCTGGTGCCTAGTGGTTTCTGCCCCCCTTGGGGGCAGATCAGCCGAATCAAAATAGGCTGATCTACCCCCCAGGGGGGCAGAAATGGCCTAAAATAATCCCCCCCCCCCCCCAGGGAGCGACCCTTGCCTAAGGGGTCGCTCCCCTTGCGTGAAATTCACGCAAAAAAAAAAAAGCTCCCTGGCGTCTAATGGTTTCTGCCCCCCTTGGGGGCAGATTGGCCTCATCAAAATAGGCCAATCTGCCCCCAAGGGGGGCAGAAATGGCCTAAATATAATTTGCCCCCTAGGGGAGCGACCCTTGCCTAAGGGGTCGCTCCCCACCTAAAAAAAAAAGAAAACATAACAAAAAGAAAAAATAAAAGAAATGATCCCTGGTGCCTAGAGGTTTCTGCCCCCCCTGGGGGAAGATCGGCCTAATAATAGGCCAATCTGCCCCCGAAAAGGCCTTCCTAAAAAAATGCCGCCCAAGGGGTCACTCCCTTTTGACAGTTTCATTGCAAAAAAAAAAAAATCCCTGGTGTCTAGTGGGGTTTCAAAAGCCGGATTGCAAGCAATCCGGCTTTTGAAACCCTGTGAGAGACTTCAAAGGGAAGGAAATACATTTCCTTCCCTTTGAAGCCTCTCGGGGCCTCCCCCATGGGCGCTGACGTCACGGGGGGGTTGGGGGGGGTCGGGGGTGGGAGGGGAATGGCTTCCCCTTCCATCCCTGACTTTGGGGGGGTGGGGGGAAGCACACAGAGGGAGCGAGAGCGCTCCCTCTGGGCTGTGTGCCGAGGACGTAGTGGTTACGTCCTCGGCACAGCAGCACTGTGCCGCAGGACGTAACCACTACGTCCGCGGCACAGAAGGGGTTAACTGAATTTACAAGTGTGAATTTCTATGCCCTAATTGAGAAGAAATCTACATTTGTAAATGAAAATATGTCTGCCAGGAATTCGTCTGCGAATTCCCAGCAGATGTAAAAAGGAAAATTCAGTCATAATCTTATGTGTAAAACTAAATTTTCCTTTGGGTGTACCATACTCTGGGATTGGCTTTTGTTCAGGGTTGTTGACACCTCAGATACCACAGCTAGTTTAGTATAGCCCCTTGCCTTGTCTGGATGGAAGGAAGAATGATGAGCGGCTGAGCACAGGGTGTGGCAGAGTAAGCAGGAGACTCTCCGCCCTCCTAAAACGTCACTGACACTGGATAAGAGCTTTTTATCCAGTGTCAAAGGCAGTCTGCTTTATAACGGAGTGACTTTAGAAGTGTTTTTTCTACAGATACTTGATCTCTGGAGTGGTGCAGTGGATCTAAAGGATAAAGCAGTCTCCCCCTATCCATTTGATGCCTTTAGTGCAATCAATAAATCAAGTCAGTCAGTAGACCTGTAGAGCATGACTAGTCATCAGTCAGAGTATCCAGGCGCTAGCAGGGCCCAGGGTCTCAGTTAAAGAGGCAGCTTTTCAGCATCTTACAGAAATAATGTAGAAGATGGGAGGGCAGTTCCAGGCCATGGTTACGAGGTAGGGGAGAGAGTGTCCTCCTACTCTGCTGCATTGTATGTAGGGTTTTGAACCAGTGCGTAGGAGGCAGAGCACAGGTTTCTGGAGAGTTTGGAGAATCTCAGGCGGTGGTTGATGTAGTCAGGTCCATAGTGTGCAGTGCCTCGAACGTGTGGGTGAGCTGCCTGAATTGGCATCTCCTCCGAACCGAGAGCCAGTGGAGTTTTTGAGGTGGGGTGATGTGGGTGCAATGAGGGAGATCAATGATGAGGCTTGCTGCAGCGCTCTGGATGGTTTGTAGACTTTGAACAAGATAGGCCTTGATTCTCATGTAGAGGGTATTTCTGTAGTTCAGTCGTCTGGTGACAAGTGCTTGGGTGATTGTGCATCTTGCCTTTTGGGAAAGCCACTCAAAAATCTTACGTTACGTGCAGGATGAAGAAGCAGGAGGATGGCACTGCGTTGACTTGGGACCTAACGGTAAGTTTGCTGTCCAGGATAATAAGGAGGTTCCTGTTGTGCTCAGCTGGGGTTGGAGTGGGCCCTAGTTCTATGGGCCACCAAGAGGTATCCCAGGGGGAGGTGTTCCTTTCGAAGATCAAGACTTTTGTCTTGTCTGTGTTGAACTTGAGGCAGTTGTCTCCCATTGAATTGGTGACACTGGTCATGCATTGATGAAAGTTGGTTCTGGTTGCAGAGAGTTCCACAAGTGACACCTCACTTATGCTTCAAGATTCCTGCACCCCAAGTCTGCTGTGCTGTGTTCTACAGCTCCTTGGGTCACTGTCTATTAACTTGCTTTGCACGCACTTACACATGCTTTGTCCACATATATGCACCTGCCATGCCTGGGCTACCCATTGGTGCTGCTAACCCTTTCTCATGCTGCCTCTGCAAGCTGTGACTGTCCAGTCACAACATCAGAACTCGGGTATGTTTGGTTGCCTTTCATCTCATTCTTCCTGTCACTGATTACTTTCTGTGATGCATCCCGCTGTCCTTTGCCTGTGCTCTCACTTCCTATTGTGAATTGCATTGCTATTACCTTTTACTGCCTGTTACCTAGTCTTACAAGGCTTTTTCTTGCCTAACTGGAACTTTTGACCTGACAAAGTAGTATTGAAGTTGCCTTGAACTTCCTGTTTACTTTGACAGAAATGGGAAGGAGTAAGCAGCAGTGTCATGTACAGCAACAGTCACCTGGAATCAGTATCATTAATAAACTGGCCTTCAGCTGGTGTGTTTATGACTGAATAAGTCAGGGCTTTCAGTGGGACAATAAAAACTAGGGGTCTCTCAAAGGGTGTGGCTGTGGTAATTAAAGCTGTGGCTTAAAAACAAGTCAGCTAAAAATGTGTTTTGAGGCTAATGTGCCGCCTGGCTGGTACTTTGCTGATTCTTTCTGTTGCTGCACCCAGATGTATAATACAAGTACAAGTAACATTACACCCACAACATGCCAGGATTATTGGCTTTGTCAATGGTTGTTAATTGCATAAGACAGATAAGCAACAACAATGGCTTCTTTATATAAAATATTTAAAATGCTTCAGTCCAGAAATGATGAGACTGTGAAAAAACTGTAACACATCTCTTTGAAGTTACATCAAAGGCAGCGCAGGGTGGTACAGCTGCCAAGTTAAGAGTTTTTTTCCACCCTGAGGGTGAGGGAAAAATGGAGAGCCTGATAGGGAACTATATCAGCACCTGCTTTTTAGAACTGCTGGTCCTGAGCATCTGCAGGACCCAGCCCACTTGAAGTCCTGGAATAAGTGTATGCAGGTATGTTTTCTGAGTGCACACCATGATTTTTTGTTGTCTGTTTGCAAGTACTCTCCCGTGTAACATGAGAAAAATAGACCTACTGCCTTTGTCAATGCCGCACTACCCCCTCTCTAAAAACTACATCTTTTCACACCTTCTGTTTCAACATCCCTTCACAATCTCATTTATTCTTCCGTTTCTATCATCAGATGTTTTCATGTGTCTTCTGACCACGAGATGCACCAGCATCCACCTAAGGCATGTTTTTGCCCTATACCTAGCATCATCTTGAATCCTTAATGCACGCCCAATCTCAATAAAGCAAAATGTAGACTCAATTTTGTTGTGAAATTATATTAATGAATAACGTTTTTTTAATGCAGTGCTGCATAACACAATTCTGCCAATTTTTTGTATAAAAGAGGTTATTACTACCCACTCATGGTACTTAATTTACCATCGTTTGGGAGGATGGAAAGCTGAGTTAGCTGGAATTGGTACTCGTGACCTGCCAATTACGTGCGTTTTCCCCATTAGCAAGCGTTCAGCTCATGAGCTATCCCTCTGTCTAAGAGCTTTAAAGAACAGATATTAGTATTACCCACTCATGGTACTGAATTTACCGTCCTTCGGGAGGAGGAACAGAAATGTAATTCATTAAGCAAAATGCTGTGAATTGCTTCAACGTGTTGCATAGCTTAGAGTATACTGAATAGGATACTGAAATGCAAACGTATTCTTATCATGCACGATCCACCTTATTTCTATGGGCTGGTTTTAAAAAGCAAAGCTGCAGGCAGTTTACCTGTTTCCGAAGATTTGTAAGGCTGGAGGTCGTCGGCATTCAGCCTCGCTGGCCTCTTGTACAAAGACCTCTGCTTGTGCAGCTGCAGATGGTGCTCGGAGGAATGCGAGGAATCCTTCAGATTAATCTCACTCGAAGGAGCCGTCTGCGAGTCCCCTGCGCACTCTGAAGGAGACGGGCGGCCTGCGGCGTGCCCCGGCCCTTTCACCAGATCCCTGCCAGACACCTTCTTCCGCAGACTGATGAGCTGGACGTCAGACTTCGCGGTGTTAACCCCCGAGGTACAGTGCCCTCGTAGCAGGTCGGGTTCGTCGTCTTCGGGGATAGGGTTGTACCAGATCTCCCCTTCGTCGTCTGCGTCGTTCTCCTCACTGAGGTTCCATGTACACTTGCTTAGAGTCCCGGGGCCTGAGATGGCGCCATGCGCAGTTGTGGTGATGCTCGCCTGGGGTCTGACGGGACTTTGAAGGTCCGAATGTGACCTGGATGCTATCGGTAGGTTCGGAGACTCCGAACAAAGTGCGACAGGGGGATGAGCGACATGTCCAGGGAGGTTATCAAAGAAGTCAGAACCATCGTTAGGAGGTGGGGACTGCGTACTCTGCTGCAGCCAGTTGCGCTTTTTAGACACCGTGATACTGTTCTTCTGTTGTCTTTGCTCGTTGACTTCCGCGACCTTCAGATCTTCTCTCAACACTGAGGATGTATACACGTTTTCAATGAGATCTATTTAAAAAAACAAAACGCATAGTTACTGTTGGAAGTTATTATGAGAGTTACGTAGCTGTGACTAGAGTATAATTAAGAAATACATACTGTTAATTAATGCATTTGGTCTTGCTTACAATTAACAGTAAGTGCAGTGCTGTCAAGTGTGATGGGTAGCCAGGGTATGACGGCCATAATGCAACAAGGAAACGTGTCCCCCCCACATCCACTGGTTTCAGAATATAAAACAACAAGCACTGGCAAAGAAAATAGCTTTCGCCTTGTTTTTTCTTTTGCATTCTATAATAGTAACTGGATTATAAATATTAAAAAAGGTACAATAATGTTTGTTTTAAATTTGATAAACCGTTAAGAGTTGTTTATGTTGTGATATAGGTTGAATTAATAGCCAAGGGTTCCAAACTCGTAATTTATACCTTATTTAATATGGCATTGTATTAGAGTATGGTATTGTAAAGTTAGTAAAGTGCCACTTTACCTGCTGTACCATTCAAATCATGCCCCTTTTAACTGCAAAGTAACCGCAATTGTGACTGCCTGTTCAGTAGTAAAATATAGCAATATTTGGTGTTTATGACAACTTTTGGCCCCGGTGACACTGCACCTGCTGCACCATTCAAATCATGACCCTGATGCCTACGTGAAAACTGCACTTGTGACTGCTAGTTTAAAAGTAAAATTTAATAATAATTTGTGTTTAGTGGGGTTCTTAGAGCTCGTGGGCATGGCACCAGTGCACCTGCTGCACCACTGAAATTATGACCTTATTGCCTGTAAGGTAACTGCACTGGTGACTGCCCATTTAGTAGTAAAATACAGAAATATTTGGTGTTTAGGGAGGGTTCCTATAGCTTTTGGCCTTGGTGTCACTGCACCTGCTGCACCACTAAAATCATGCCCTAGTACCTGCAAGGAAACTGCACTTGTCACTGCCTGTTTAGTAATAAAATTGAGCAATAATCTGTGTTTAGGGAGGTTCTGACACCCTGTGGCCTCAGTGCCACTGCACCTGCTGCACCATTCAAATCATGACCCTAATGCCTGCAAGGTAACTGCATTTGTGACTGCCTGTTTAGTAGTGAAGTATAGCAATATCTGGTGTTTAGAGGAGTTCTGACAATTTTGGCCCTGGTGCCACTGCACTTGTTGAACCATTCAAATCATGACCCTAGTGCCTGCAAAATAACTGCACTTGTGACTGCCTGTTAAGTCACTGAGAGAATAACAATTCAAAATAAAATGTCGCACAATTATACAAATGAATTTTCTTTAAAATGAGTGACTGGTAATTTAGGAAACAAACACACACAAAATTGTAATATTTACAACTGTTATTCATCAGAAATGTAATCATTAAGCAATGAAAAACACAACATAATGAGCCCACTCGCTGCTTGCTTTACATCTGCACTCGATACGCCATTTCAAGATGGCTGACATGTTTACACATTTCAACGCGAAATGACTTGCGTTCAGTTCATCTTTTCGAGTACAAACACCAACAAGTAACCAATCACCAAAATCCAGACGGTGTACTTCGGGTACCCTCCAACGATGGCAAAAGCAGAAAAGAAAGCAAAACAGAAGATAAGAGGAGCAGGAAGTGACCTGCTAGCCAGTAAACAGCCAGTAAATTCAAGCGACATTGGAGCGACGTTTGAATGAACCAACAGGAAGTTCAGGTAAGTAAGGGGCGAAGTAGGGACGGGTTCTAAGTTTTTTTTTCTTAGTAACATAAGACTTTGAAAGCACAGTGCAAGCGCTGTGCAGGTGAAATCTAGAAATGGTAAAACTAAGGTGTTGTGGACCCTTAAGTCCAGGTTGATAGTATCATTGAGCCTGCTGCACCATTGCTACCTACGCACCTGGTAGTGGCTTTCAAAAGTTCTACTGATATGATGTAAACGTGAAATTCCACTTCAGCAGTCATTTCCTTGAAGTTTTATTTGTGCTTTGACTTTCTGAACAATATAATGAAGAGCTTGGCCCAAATGGTGGTCCCACGTAAATAGATGTAGTCTTTTTTTAATATTTGACATGCAGCCCTTTAACTGGCAATAGTCATGCTACTTTAGTGTCTTCTAAAGAAGAATTATAAACTGGTCTAGAGAGAAGCCTTAATTTTTTATTCTAACACAAGGTTACGTGTAAATTAACCAGAATGACAAATGCCTTATGAAGTCATACTAATGACAGAACGTGTTATATAAATGTCATTAGCATACCATATTTTAAAAAAAATCTGAAGACAAGTGCATCAGTTAGAACCCCTATAAAAAAAACAAGGCTACTCATGCAATTCTTGTAATAAAAGTTTTTATTCTGTGCATCCAAATAATATATTAAAATGTAGACATGGGTTGGCATGGGGTGGTATAGAGTAGAGTGCAGTGCCATAGCGTAGTACAGTTGTGAGTGGGAGTAACTAAAGCATCTCTAGAGATGGCAGAAAGGGTGAAAGCAACACAAATAATATGCTGTATGTCTGTTTTAAAAGGAGGAAAGGACATTGCATGTCCGGGAATAATACCCAAATTATTTTAAAAATAGTAAACCACAAAAAAGTTGAAGAAAACCAAAGATGAGGAAGAACACATGTACCTAATCCAAGCTCCAGGGAGGAACTAACACAAGAAAGGAAAGGAAGCCTACGGTAGCTAAGCAATTGAAAGATTACAAATGAGAGTGACAACAAAAACTAATAGTATGCTGTAGAGTTATGTTATGTTACACAATTTATAGAGCGCATGGCTACCCTCGGGTTTCCCAGCGCTACTAAACCATAACCACAGAGGGGATGAGAATGATACGCAACAAGAAAGGAATAAGAAAAACGGACCTAGAATAACCAAGTTTTCAAGGCCTTTCGTAATTCCAGTTCTTGCTCCATCAGCCGAAGATTAAGGGGCAGCGAGTTCCACAATTTAGCTCCTAAAAACATCAGAGAGGACCCACCCCATCTTGCCTTCTTTATTTTCAGTACGGTTACTAAAGCTAGAGTAGTGGATCTCAAATCTCTATTCTGCCTATAAAAGTGGCCAGATTCCTAAGGAGCATAGGTCCTCTATCATGCAAAGACCTGTGGATATGACATAGAGCCTTAAATTTGATCCGCTGTCCAACAGGCAACCAGTGCAAAGAGGCCAACCCAGCCTTCACAGAAGACCTTCTACGAGTAGAGTAGAAATAAAGTGGTGTGGAGTAGAGTGGAGCGGCACAGAGTGGCACAGAGTAGACTGTATTGCGTACAGTAAAGTGGCATACAGTGAATTGGTGTAGTGTAAAGTGGCACAGAGTATTACAGTTGTGGGCTTAAGTAACAAAAGCTTCAATAGAGACACCAGAAAGGGTGAAAGCAACATAAATAAAAAGCAGTATGACTGTGTTAAAAGTAGGAAAGCTCATTGCATGTCCTGGAAGAATACTGAAACCTTATAAAAAGAAACAAATAGTGAGCTGTAAAACAAAGAGGAAGAACAAAGATAAGGAAGAACACTTGTACTTGGCCAATGCTTCAGGAAGTAGCTAGCAAGAAAGGAAAGGAAGCCTACGGGAGCTAGCAATCAAAAAAATGCAAATGAAAGTGACAACAAAAACAACAACAATCAATAGTATGCTTTAAAGTACAAGAAGAATGGCATGGAGTGGAGTTGCATAGAGTGGAGTGGCATTGAGTGGAGTGGCATAGAGTATAGGAGGGTGTGGTGGAGTACAGTGGAGTGGCATGGAGAAGAATGGCGTAGAGCACAGTGATGCAGAGTGGCATAGTGTTACTTTGTGGAGTGCTGTGGCATGGAGTGGAATAGAGTGTCAAATAGCTCAAACTGGCAAAGGACAGGTGTTCTGTTTATTGAGAAAGTGAATGAGCAATAAAATCCTTTTAAATCTTGTATTTAGCTTGTCATGTTTTTTTGTGTCTTAAAAGGTAGAGGTCAAATATTATCTTATGCCTCCTATGACAATACAGTTTATTTTATGCTGGAGATTGGCACTTTTCTTTTCATTCTCTAACTGCAATCTTAGAAGATTTTGTAAAGTGACTGTCTGACAATTGTGCTGGGCACACAACAGTTTAATTAGCTTTTAAATAACCTGTAAAAATATTTCAAAATATATTTTGATAGGAAAATGCTTTTTTGTAATTCTGTAGTGAGATAGAAACAAATATTGTAATAGGATCAAAACAAATCATATTACTTTACTCAATTATATCCAAATGATGAATATTTGCTGAACCCCTTTTTCTACACATTTTTGTTTGTACTCCATATAGTTTTAGCAGTAAAACTGCATGTGACTGGAAACGTTTGCAGCCACTTCAATGGAAAATGTCTGTCTGTAATGTGCATCACCACATTATGCTTCCATATTTATTAAAAGGGAGAGTTTTTAAATATGAACTGAGAAACATTCTTGCCCTTAACCTGATGACAATGCTATTGGTGAATTAAGAGGAAAGTCAGGGGTCATGGGTTCCCTTACGTAGGATCAAGATCGATTTCTATTATTTATGGAGCAACAATTTCATCGCCTAAACCACTCAAAAGAGTTTTTTGTATAGCAGACATGTTGAACTCACATATTTAAATGTGCTATATTTGATAATGAAGACAAATGGCATCTGGGTGAAACAAAATATTTGCCTAGAATCACACAATTAGAGACAATGTTATGGGTCAAGTGCATTACAGTTAGGTCAAGTAGATTATTCAAGTCACTAGACCTGCAGGCCTAGTAACATTTTCTGATTTTTCAAGGTCTGAAGTGGCGTAGAGTGGAGCAGAGTTGAGTGCAGTAGAATTGTGTGTAGTAGAGTAGCATAGAGTAGAGTGGCATAGAGGACAGTGGCATGGAGGAGAGTGGCGTAGGGTTCTGTAAAGTGGCGTTGTGTGGAGTGGCACAGAGTAGAGTACAGAAACACAGATTAGAGTGGCATAGAGCAGAGTACAGTGGCATAAAGCAGAGTGGAGTGGCATAGAGAGACTGTGTGGAATGAAAAGGCATGAAGTGCCATAGCGTAGAGTGGCATAAAGTAGAGTTGCCTAGAGTAGAGTAGACTGGAGTAGAGTGAGTGTGGATTGGAGTGCCATCAAGTGGAGTAGAGTGGCATGGAGTGAAGTGGTGTAGAGTAGTGGGGCGTGAAGTTGAGTATAGTGGTGTTGAGTAGAGGTGCATGGAGTAGAGTGGCTTGGAGTGACAAAGTGGTGTAGAGTGGTTTAGAGTGGAGTAGCATGGCGCAGAGAAGAGTTGAGTAGAGTGGCATGGAGTAGAATGGCATAGAGTAGAATTGAGGAGATTGGCATAGAGGAGAGTGTTGGAGAGTGGAGTGGCATAGGGTCCTGTAGAGTGGCACTGTGTGGAGTGGAGTGGCATAGAGTAGAGTGGAGTAGAATGGCGTGGAGGGTAGTGACATAGAGTAGAGTGGTGCAGAGTGGAGTGGCAAAGCGTCAACTGGCGTACAGTAGAGTGACACAGAGTGCAGTGGTGTAGAGTGGAGTAAAGTAGAGTGGCAAAGAGCAGAAGAGTGGTGGGTGTAATAACTAAAGAATAAATAGAGACTGCATACAGGGTGAAAGCAAAATAAATATTAAGCTCTATGCCTGTGTTAAAAGTAGGAAAGCACATTGCACATCCAGGAATACTATCAAAACACTCATACAAATGAAAAAAACAATTGTTCACTGCAAAATGATGAGGGAAAACAAAATCAAAGAAGAATACATGTTCTTGGTCAATGTTCAAGCTAGGAGCTAACAAAAGAAAGGAAGGGAAGCCCACAGGAGCAAAGCAATTGAAATATTGCACATAAGAGTCACAGCAAAAACAACAAATGTTATGTTGTTGGTGGGTATAAGCCCATTGAATTGTAAACAATACGTTTTGCAGCACAGTGCATGCCCCGCGTAGGTGAGACCTAAAAGCACAAACCTGAAGGTATGGTAAGGGCCACAGTGAGTTCACTAAAACCCACCAAGCTCAATCACTGCACTATAAGTACAGGCATGCTACGTGTTACATCAGTAAGAAACTCTGCATGCACCTCTCACTTATACGTGGTTTCTATGCCGTCCCTCACAAGAAACCTACATTTAAAATTTTAAGAACCTCTTCAGTGTAGCCACACCCTATGGCACAGGTTTACAAACTATTGTAGACGCATTGCCTCCAGGAATACCCCTTGTACTGTGCGAAGCATCCAAGATATACAGCCATTCATCCCAGAAAAGAGGTCGGCCTCAGGGTAAGAGATGGTTACACTGACTGTTAGACATGTCAGCTCCTGGTGTGGATTCCACTGTCTTTTTGGCTTCTGACCTCCTGTTTTGTTCCTGTGCTAAATATCGTTTTTGGCTGATTTCAGGACTCTGGGCACTTTACCATTTGTGACCAGTGCTAAAGTGCAAGTGCTCTTTGTCTAAATGGTATTGGTGATTGGCATATTTGATTTACTAGTAAGTCTGTAGTAATATGCATTACCTGTGCCCAGGTCCTGTAAGCCAAATGCTACTGATGGGCCTGCAGCACTGATTGTGCCACCCACAAGAGTAGCCCTGTAAACATGTCTCAGACCTGCCACTGCAGGGTCTGCACATGCAATTTAAAACTGCCATTTCAGCCTGGCAAGGGCACCCACTTGCCAGGCCCTAACCTTACCTTTTACTACATGTACGTCACCCCTAAAGTAGGCCCAAGGCAGTCTCATTGGCAGGGTGCCATGTATGGTAAAGGTAGGGCATGTACCGGTGTGTTTTACATTCCTGATAGTGAAATGCAGTTAAATTCGTTTTTCACTATAGCAAAGCCTATCTCTCTTATACATTAACATGGGGATTGCCTTGAAATATCTTTCAAGTGTAATTTCCCATTGGGAGCAGAGAGAGATATGGGGGTTGGGTCTATGAACTCACAATGTAAAAATTCATCTTTTGGTGAAGTTGTTTTTTAAATTGTAAGTTTGAAAATGCCACTTTTAGAAAGTGGGCATTTTCTTGCTTGGCCATTCTGTGCCTCTGCCTGTCTGTGGAATACACATCTGGATCAGGATGGCAGTTGGGCTGTTTGTGGATTCACTCTAGACAGCCACACAACGGGAGCTGAGGTGTGCTCTGTATATCCTGATGGGCCTTCCTGGGCTGGAGTGGTGGGAGGAGCGGACACTTGCACCTGAATAGAGCTGTGCCTGTACTTACACAAAGCAGTCTCGAAACCCCTTGGAGTGTGTCTTGGGCCAGAGAAGGAAAGGCAGGGCCTTGTGCACTACAGAGAGTTTCCTTTACCTACTTCAAAGGCAGAAATTAGGGTATGTATTGGACTGCTGAGACCAAAACTTCAGAATCCTTCTGGACTGAGGACATTCTGCCAGGAAGAAGAGCTAGATGCTGTAGGAGGGACTGCCACTCTGCATGCTGCTTTGCTGTGCTGGCCTGCTGCTTGCTCCTTCTGTCCTGGGAGTAGAAGGACTGAACTTGGCTTTCTACATGCTGCTTTCAAAGGTTCTCGAAGGGTTTGGACTTAGCCTGCCTCCTGTTAGAAGTCTCAGGGACATCAAATACTTCATCTGCCAGCACCTGGCCTCGCTTGCTGAGAGTCCTGACTTGCCAACTGGTGCCAAACCCAGTTCCTGGGCACTTGGGAGTAAGTTGTGGTGTAACCAAAGAGAAACCAGGTACCTCGACTCCAGAGTGACTTCGGATCTGGCGCCGCTGTCTTACTGCGTGCCGCTGCCTGCACTGGAGCCGTGATCCCCGCTGAGTGCAACGACCATGACCTACACCGCAGGCCTGATGTGACTGCAGCGCCTCCGAAGTCCCGCCACAGCGGAGTCCTGAATGCTGTGTCCCCGACATCTGGGACACCTGATTCTGACTCCGCCTCAGCACCTGTGGCCTCAGCACCCGTGGTACTCGCGACACCGTAAAGTTAACACCCTGGGTTTTGACTTGCTGGATTCGTCTGCCCCGCCGGACCATAAGGAACAGATGCCTCACCACCGATGCCACATCACCTCCCATACAACTGTAGGGAACCAATGCCTCACCTCCCCTGCCAAGCAGTAAGGAACCAATGCCTCACCTCCCCGGTAGCAGTAAGGAACCAAAGTCGAACCAGCCCCAGTGACACCTCACCTCCCTAACTCCGCGTAACATCTTTGTTTTCTCATTTTCCAAAGGTACTGTGCCTGAGGCCCCTGCGACTCCGTGACTGGCTCACACTCCCTCAAGAGTGGCGTCGGACTGTTGGGAATGAGTTTGTCAAGTCGGTGTGATAGCTCCAGTTGGAGCTATTGTGTTTCCAAGTGCTTTACTGAGATTTAATCTTTAAAAATGTGTATCTTTGTTAGTTTATGTCGGATTTTTGTTGTTCTGGTCTTGTTTTACTAAGATAAATATTGACTAATTTTCTAAACTGGTGTGGAGTACTTTTGTGGTGTTTTCACAGTGTTACTGTGTATGTGTGTAAAAATACTTTACACATTGCCTCTGAGATAAGCCTGGCTGCTTGAGCCAAACTACCAAGGGGGTGAGGAGGGGTTATCTTAGCTCCATTATCCACACTAGAGTGAGTGTCCCTACTTGGACAGGGTGCAAACCACTGCCAACTAGAGACTCCATTTCTGCGGCCAGGATTAATATTTTTTGTGAAATGTATATGATGTCACGATTTTGTGATTTATTTATTTAGGAGGTGGTCTGTAAATTATAAATTTGAGTAGCCTTTCCTCCTTTACTTTGTAACTAGGTTATAGTTTTTTGCTATTTTCAATGAAGTCCATTTGTTTTTAAGGGTGGTGCTGCACTCAGTGTTTACATTGGCTGTGAGAAAGATCTCTTTGAGATCGAAACGCATTGCCATAAAATGTTTCGTTTGCATATAACAAGCCTTGGAGTGCGAGTTTATATGTACCTGCAACGGCGGTACTTTCGATGTTATTGCTGAAGCGGCAGCTGGCTTCCGCACTTCGCACCGACCCAGCTATGTTGGATGTAGCCAGGAAACGCCAGAACCCAGTGATTGCAAATATATTATATATATATATATATATATATATATATATATACATATATATATATATATATATATTGGTGGCACTTGCTAATAATACAGTGTATGATTTTTTCAATTAATAATATATCATTTCTGCTCTCAAAGTATTGTTACAGATGATATAATATTTTGTTTTGTACAGCATACATTTTAGTCATATATTCATCTGTGCATAATAACATTCTCAGTGGATCGCTTACACCCAAATATACTTGACCACCCATTCTATAAGGAGAGTAAGTAATTGGAAGCCTTCGCATATCTCTTCTGCCTTCTCATGACAACGCTGCCATTTCATCTCTTCAAACAACAAATCTACACTACCTTTAGCGGAAGCACAAATCAGCACGGCAGATCAAACACCTTTGGTGATACCAAAATCTCTTCCCTTTGCCAAAGTGTTGCCTTCTTCCTCAAACAAACGCCCAAAGAAAGATGCTCCTTCTCCAGTAAAACCGTTTCCTATATCTATGGAACTAATATCAGAAGAAATACGAGCATTGAAACCTTTCATGAAAGAGACGAACAAGACACTTCACAACCTTGAGGATAAATGGTTATTTATGGACAAGCATTTCTTTAACTCAGAACAACGGGTTTAGTCATATCCAAGGCTCTGATTCCACAATTCACAAGATGTAATTGGAAATAAATGACTTAAAAAGGCATAATGAGGATCTTGAAAATAGACACTGTAAGAATAATCTCCAAATTACATAGTTCATCAGAAAATATGAACAGCAGCGATCCTTTGTAGTTCTTCAAAGCATTTATTCAGAAAATTCTGTATCTTCCGGCTTCTACATTGCTCAACATCCAGCAAGCTCGTAGACTGTGTCCCAGATCCACTTCTAGACTCAGAGGTGTAATCATTTTATCTTTGGAGCACACAGACCTTCTAAAGGTCCTCAGCGCTGTAAAACCGAAGAAATAAATAATGTGGTCTACACATAAACTTTATTTCTCTCAAGATGTTGCAAAGATTATAGCAAACAAACATAAACAATTTCTAGATCTTCACCCACAGCTCACAGCTATTAATGCTCGATATTGTCTAAGTCACCCTTGCCATTTCACAGTCACCTATAAGGACAACACTAACACGTACAATGATTCTGTAAAATTAAAATATTTTCTTCATCAGTGTAAAGAAGATTCAATGGATCAGTTAAAGTATTGTCCGTTCTTTTCTATTTCTATAGATTGTTCGCCCTTATGTAGTTATTTATACGTTTATCTCTGTTAATATGTTATTTTCTTTACAGCATCTCTCTATACCATGACGTACTTCCCTGATGTCATGGCTGTGTTGAGTTCCCCCTTGTCCGTCTTGTCTGTCGGGGTTCAACCCGCACCCTTTTCTCATGTGGATGCTTTCCCCATAGGTATGTCTTATAATCGTCACTTTTACGGCTTGTACTGTCTCTGTTTGTTACTTTCCTCATCTATTTTGTTCCTTTTTCTTACTTTCTACTTTCTTGTACAGTACCCCTCTCTACTCTTCTTGTATTTTGTATTTTCCAGAATATTCCTCTTTCTTTCCAAGTTATGTATTTCATATCCTGGTCCGAAGTTTTTTCTTGGAAGCACTGTTTTATACCACCACGCCAATATTATTACATTAAGAATAACCTCCTGGAATGTAAAGGGTTTAAACAACCCAATTAAAAGACAAAGAGTTTTCTCACACTTATCTAAATTGCACACAGAAATTGCACTTTTACAGGAAACACGTTTAACTGATATAGAAGTCTTAAAATTAAAAACAAATTGGGTTGGTCATGTATTTTTATCTCTTGTGGTAGAGAAGAAAAATGGTGCTATAATTCTTATTCATTAAAAACTCAACGTTGCCACCATTTCCCAATCTGCAGACCAGAGGGTAGGCGAAATGTAGTTGATTTATTAATTGACAGAATTCCTTTCTCAATATTTAATGTATATGGTTCCCCATTAGTAAACAACTCCTTTTGGATTGATATTACTAAACTCATGAATATTATTGCTGAATATTTTATCATGGGAGGCGACTGCAATCAAATTGCTGATCCAATTTTAGATAGGCTTTCCAAAGTTAAATGCATTCCTTTTAAAATGCACAATGTTTTTTGTTCAGCCATATCGCAAAGAACTTTGATTGTTTCTTGGAGAATCGCTAACCCAACAACAAGAGAATATACTTTCTTCTCTCTAGTACATGGCTCTCAATCTAGAACGGACTACATTTTTACCTCCAAATCACTAGCTTGAAACTCAATAAATGCTGAAATTGATTCTATTTTGATTTCCGATCACACTCCCACTATTGCTGACTTTGATTTATTACCAATTTGCCATCACCTAAAATGATGGAGATTCAATAATTTCCTTCTTTTCGACCCTATATTTAACACACAATTTACCAACTTCATCACTGAATTTTTCCCACTCAATGACTCTCTGGATATTCCAATGTATACATTACGGGACTCCTTTAAAGCTTCAGCAAGAGGATTTATCATTAATTATGTTCAAAGTAAAAGGAAAAAAGCTTAAAATGCATCTAAATCCCTACTGGCAGAAATCAAAAAGCTGAAGCACACTTTCTACTATTCCAAATCTTCTGAATCTCTTCAAAAACATATAAAAGGGAAATTTCAGGTTAATAAGTTATCCACTGAGCAGACTTCTTCAAAATTACTCCGACAAAATGCTAGATATTATCGAGGTCAAAATAAGACAGGCAAACTTTTAGCTAATTATTTAAAAGCCAAACAAGATCGTAAACAGATTCACTCCATTAGCAACTTACATAACCAAATGCTTATTAAGGATGAAGACATACTGAAGGAATTCTCTACCTTCTATAAATCCTTATATACCCCGTAGACTTCCACCTCCATTTCTCATATCGCTGTGTACTTAAACTCCATTCCTAACCCTACTTTTCATGACCTGTACTTCTTCTCCTTGGAATCTGATATTACCCTTCAGGTCATATCCACAGCACTCATAAAACTGAAATCAAATACATCTCCAGGACCAGATGGGTTCACATCTGAATTTTACTCTCAATGTTCTACACTTCCACTTCTAGGCTCCTCAAACTTTATCATTCTTTGGCTTACTCTCAATCTGCCTCTGGTACTTTTCAAGAAGCTCTTATTTGCTTAATTCCCAAAGAAGGCATGAATCCCCAGCATTATAAAAAAAAACTACAATTCCATATCTCTAGTGAATGTGGATTCAAACATTTTTGCCCACATTTTAGTGCTCAGATTGGATCCCTTACTCCAGTGGCGGCCGGCAGCTTTAGGAGCGAGGGGGACAGGTGGGATACACACACACACACATACACACACTCATTCTTTCACACACACACAGACACGCACGCACATCCATTAACAACACTCATACCATTCAAACATGCACGCACGCACCAAACATTCATTTTAAAAGATCGCACACACTCATTCTTTCACACACACACGCACGCACGCACTTCCATTAACAACACTCATAACACTCAAACATGCACGCATGCACCAAACATTCAATTTAAAACATCACACACATACACACACACACTTACCTTCAGCCTCCAGGTCTGACTGCTGGTGAGACTGCTGACCCCACCCCACTCTGTGGCGAAGTGTCACTGATTGACACTCGCCCTGGGCACTTCAGGGCTTAAACCTGAAGCACCCAGGGAGAGTGTCAATAGGTGATGCTTTCCTCGTCACTCAGGAGAGGGCCTCGAGGCACCTTTGCTGAGCCGAGGGGGTCACGCCCATAGGAGCTGTGACCTCCTCAGCCCAGCAAAGTTCAGTTCAGGCAGCCAGGAGTGTGCGCAAATCACACGTCTGCTCCTTGCTACCTGACCTGAACATGGAGAGTGTCTGTCAGGCTGACCTTTGTTCAGCCTGGCAGACACTCTTCATGAGGGGCAAAAGGTGGGGGGGCGTGGCCCCTCCGCCCTAAAGGACGGGCCGCCACTGCCTTACTCCCTCATAAGATTAGCTGAGAATTAGTTGGATGTATAAAAGGTTGTTTTTCTTCTGACAACATGGGATGCCTTTTTAATGTTCGTGGAACAGCTTCCAAACATTCCAGTGATTTAGCTGCAATCACCTTTGATGTGAAGAAAGCTTTGGATCGAGTTAGTTGGCAGTTTATGTTTCAAGCCTTGCAGTGGTATGGCTCTGGTCCTAAAGTCTTATACCTAATTTCTTTATTTTATTCCAATCTCAAAGAAGCCATATTTGCCAATAATATGACCTCTGAGTAATTTTCCCTAAAAAGAAGAGTACGCCAAAGCTATCCCTTACCACCTCTTTTATTTATAATAGCTCTAGAACCATTTTTGCTACGTATCCAAAAAAAGGAACATATATGTGGATTTTCATATAAAAATTCACACCTCAAATTATCAGTGTATGCTGACGATATACATATTTATCTCTATAATGCTATCTAATTCTATTTCTGCCTTTCAATCTGATGTTCATCAATTTGCTAGTATTTGAGGATATAAACTAAATTTAGAAAATCTGAGATCTTGCCTCTTAGCAAATTCTGTCTACAAGAATATTTTAAGGATTTGGGTTTTAGGTGGAGACCAACAAAGATTAAATATTTGGGTTTGTGGATTTCCAAATCTATAAAGCAACTCTTCCTTTAAACTTTGAAGAAGTAATACAAAAATTAGCGAGCTATTGTACTAAATGGAACTCTTTATTTTTATTGTGGCGGGGAAGGTCAAATTCCACTAACCTGATGTTCTCCTCACGTGTAATGTACCTTATTTCTCTGTTCATATTCCAACGCAATTCTTCTAAAAAATAGATTCAGTTCTTTCTTGTTTCTTATGGAATAATAAACATTCTTGCATGCCCACATTAAAACTTCCTAAAATCAGGGTGGGGTAAATGCTCCCAATTTTTCTTAATTCCATGATGCTTTTTGTCTCAAACAATCCCCCCATTGGCTTCAACATAATAGTGAATCACCTAAACCTTTATGGCTTCTCATTATGTTCTCATTTATTTCCCCCTTTTCTTTTATGGAATTTTTGTCATTTTCATCCAAGACCAGTTTTCTATCCCATCCCTCTATTGCACATTCATATAAACTTTTAAAACCTCAGCTTTTTCCAAAATCCTTGTCTCGCACTAACTTTACAAATTTCTCCCCTTGATATAATAAATATCTTAAAATATGTAAGATTCTTCTTTTGAAGAACATGGAGGGATAAAGGTGTTACATTTATTAATCAATTCAGTTTTTAATGATAATCTCATTCAGTTTTCCACGGTCCAGACACTTTTTAACTTACCCCAACCATTCTGTCATAAATAGATGGTTAGTCCAACATAGTCAAGATTCCATATCATCACTATAAGATGATAATATTTCATCTCAGTATGAACATATATTACTTACTTTATTAACAAGTAATTTTAAACCTGCTTTTATATATATGCACCTAGTCTCGTTTTCCACAATAAGAACCATATCTACTCTAGAATTACAATGGGAAAATGATCTGCATGTGCAGGTGTCCACCCAGTGTTGGGATAGGATCTGGTTTAAGTTTCATACTGTTTCAAAAGCAGCAAATGTTACTCAAACAATGTTTTCCTATATAATAGATTATTTGTTACTCCTCTCCCCTTATATAAAATGATAGCCACTACACATGACAATTGCTAGTCCTGCAATACACCTCATTGTGATTTGTTGCATATGGTATTTCTTTGCCCTCTCATTGCTGCTTTTTGGCGACAGGTTTGGGATCAGCTCACTAAGATTTTTCAAATCAACTATTCTCTACCTAATGTATTCTTAGGAAGCCTATCCCCACTTTGGTCTCACCTAACGTGCCATTCTCACCTACTAGACACATTGATAGGTATAGCCTTTCAACAAATAACCTCTTATTGGAAAGACAATGTACATGTTTCTTATAAAGCCTGGGGGTATGCTGTTTGCTTCAATCAATCATCAATTAGACTCGGCCTATGTGCACCCAATGTCCTTAGCTATTACGAGAGAATGAATATGGTCACATTCAACACTGTTTCTCGATATTTCAAGCTACAATAGTAAATCAGTTGATATGTTTGCTGAAGAGGTTCTCAGGCCCCCCCTGAATTGTTATCTGTTTTTTGCTTTTAGGCATATACTGTATTAGTATTATTAATGCTTATTTATAGTGCTCACATTGTCATGTTTTATAATCTTCCATTTCAGTCCTATATCCAGTTTTATAGTGCAGTTGTCTTTTCTCTCTCTTCTTTCTGTCTCTTACTTGCAGTGTTTTATTGAAACTTTAGCCCACTCAGTTTACATTTTGCGTCTTTCTTTTTGCTCATACGGATGTGACTTGCACCATTATACCTTTTACATGTTCAATAGCATTATATTATCATGTTACTATTTATGATTATCCTTTCAATGAAACATGCTTAAACTAAAATAAAAGAGCTCTTACCATTTTGCACTATAGGTTGGGTTTTCATTTTGCCTCACAGACTGATATGACAGTAAGTGCACATAAAGGTGGCCTTGCCACACACTATTTGGGTTTTCATTTTACCTCACAAAGTGACATGACAGTAAGTTCATATAAAGGTGACCTATCCACACAGTATCTCCAATAATGTGAGGTGGTGATACTGCATGGTTGTATGCTCTTTCTATCCAGTTTCTTAGAGTATATGCAAAAATACACCATTACACTAGCTGCCTTCGTTAGTTTGGTAAAGAGCTCAACACCTTGTAATGCAAAAAAGACATTTATACAGAAAATGGAAGATGTTCAAAAGTTGTAAATACAAAGCTACAGCTTATAGGCTCAAATATTTCTGTACACCCTCTGGGTGATCCAACTTATTTGACAAAACGAAAAGCACAAACACAGCTATTTTGTTCCAACGCTCAATACCAATAGCTGCATCATTCAAATATATTAACTCAATTTTTTTGCTTTGACTACCGAGATCTGAGAAAAAAACTCTTATTGGAAGAGTTTCACTTTACTACAACTGGCAGTGTAGTCCAAATGAGAGTGCTGTGATATTCTACTTGCAGGGAGGACCCAAACATGATAACTAACTACAAAACGTTAATGATTCAACATTAAGGAGGATAATAAAAGCAAACAAAATTACTCGCCCTGTACGCACTATCCTTTTTTGTCACACTGGATCCATTGAGAGTCGTTTAGGAACAACATATAACTTGCCAGAATTACACGGGTTAAGCCCTAATCAATCAACATATAGAAAACAATTCCTGGGCACATTGTTGATATTTGTTAGGAGGTAAAGGATAATTTTGCATTATTCTTACTCCCATCAATATTAAGTAGCTCTGATTAAAAAAGGGAGGAATATTAAAAATTGAAAAGTATAGAAGTAGTCTGTGTAGTGTGTAGACTGTAACATTGCTCTAGGAATGTTAAAATTTCAAATCATTATTGTTGGAGGCGGCACGTTCTGCTTGGCTAAAGCATTGCCCCAGCCAGGCAGAACCTGCCACTCCAGAACTCAGTGTACAACCTATGCTCACCCTTGGGTAGTTTGGCATAGAGCATTCAGGCTAATCACAGAGGCAATGTGTAAAGCAAAAACACAGCACATCCCCTCCACAAGCACGCTGTGTGGCACAAATGAGACTTCGCTCACAGTGTATGTATAAAAAGATTGTTTTCATCACACACATTGTCAACACAGCTGATTATAATATAACTCTGGGCCCATACCCTAATTAGCAATAGAAGTCATGATATGAGGTCCACCTGTGTTAGACACTAACTGCTGTCTGTACATGAGGAAAACAGTACATTTTCTTCCCGTACTCACATAAGGTGCCAAACGTAGTCAGCACAAGACCAACCCTAGAATTGCCCACAGTGTAACACATAAATTCAGCGTGCACCCCGATTCCCAATGTTAGCAACAAGATGTATATACAAGGTTTACAACACTTTCACATAGTACTACGGCCGAAGTCGCACTAGTAAGATGTAATGCCAACTGTAAGAACTCGCTGACAAATTAAACATGACCAGGAGCACCACGGTACTGCATTCGCATTCACCCGCGCTCACTCCCGCATATCCACTCTGCACCGTTATGCGGTACCACAGGTATCAGTCAGAGCGGGCACCCACTCACTCGTACACACTCACTCCCAGCACCCTAATGTGGTCCCCCGATATCCAGACAGTGGATGCCACATATGCCCTGGTGCACAACCATGCCTGCCGAGGCACGGGGAACACCTTTGAAAAAGGCAACCATAAAGGTGCAAGTGCACCAATACTAGCCTGCTAAACAAGGCTCAGTTCCTATCTTAGGATAACCGCATGCCAATGTGTACACCCTAGCAAGTGAGGCCATCTCCACTAGCTATATAGGAAAACCACCTGGGTGCAAGTATGCAAACATAGGCGAGTGATGCCAGTCTTCACTTACACATGGCCACACCCGTGTGCAAATATGCACACACTGACAATTTGTGCCAGGCTCATTTAAGCGTATGACGCCCTGGTGCAAGAAGGCACCTAACGGCCAGCGGTGCCAAGATCCATGGCCTCTGTGCATACCCTGGGCCCTGCCATGATGGAGCCCACACACATTAGTCAGCGCCACCCCCCTCCAGAAGGGGATATGCATGTGCACATCCACCCTGTCCATACAAGGGGGACAGACTCCCATGACCCAGCGAAACTAGTAGAGGACCGGCCCACCCTTATGGATGCAGCCGACCCCCCCTTTAGGTAGGGAACACCCACAGGGGTGTGCTTCCCTGCCCGGACATGGTAAACCTTTGTATGCCTGCCGTGCCCTGTGCCTACCACCAGCCCCACAGTCCGGGCCCTCCAGGGAAGGCATAAAGCTGCTTACTGTTGGCCCCGCATAGGGACTGCCACCCTGGATGCAGGTGCACTAATGCCCACTGCAGGCCTCGGACATGGTTAACAAGGTCATCTTGGGGGTGGCACATCCAGTGCATGTCCCCCTAGCAGCTAAGGCCGTACCGCCCTGGGTATGTGGTATAACTGTTTCACAAGGCCCTCCTGGGTAGAGCACTTCAACCATGATCCTACCTGGCCCTTCCTATCACAGGCATAGCGGACGCGCCCACTTTCCCTTTCCCACTGCCAGACACTGGGGAAGTGCTCAGAGTCCTAAAGTCAAGTACAGAGAGCCAGCAAAGACTGGGAGAAAAAAACAAAAGGTTTCAGGAAAACTCCTTCACCCGAGCCATGTCCAACAATTATATTGCACCATCTATCAAAGTATGTTCTTTTAACCTCTATATACATCAGTCCAAAGGAAGCTCTAAAAGGTATTTTTACTTTTTGGGCATCTTCCTGCCGTGATTCAGCTACAAAGTTCATCATGAGCCATACTTTCAATACCCGGCAACGTGCAATTATAATGCAATAAAAGAGGGGCTTAGCCACCACTATCATCCTTTATGCGATGACGAAACCACAAATCTTCAAAACTGTTGACTTCTTTAATGTTTTCTTCATGGCCAATGAACGTGTCTTACACACTATTTCCCCACACCTGGTCAGCAATAGTAGTTCACTGCCACGTAAAGCAACAAGAAGAACTCTTTCCTTGAGAATACGTGCTCTATTTTACTACAAAGTAGTTTCTATTAATCAGCTAAAGTAACTCTTTTGTAACTTTGACAGAACAGGTAGCTCGTAAATACAGTTAAAGGAAGTTTCTCCACCTGGTTGTTTCTGGTTTCTTAACCGACAAAGGTTTTCATTTATTTTTTACACATAAGAAACTGTAATTAGATGTGGTCACCAGTAGTTTTTTTTTAATAGAAACCACCATTACCTGTATTGTTAAGAATTAGTTACTGCTGCAGTGTTCCCCAGATCTTTAGATTTGGTTAAATATGCATTTAGTTGGGTATACTGAACCTATCATAACTTTTTCTTTAAGAGTTCATTATTCAGAGATTTTCAAGAATTCTGTTAAAAAGAAAACGGGAATTTTATTGAGATATATAAACTGGAATTGGATTATTTCAGAAGACAAGGTTGTCTAGGTCTTCCTTCATACACAAAGGGGAGAGAAAGGGAGGTTCACATCACCATACTGCCTCCCAACACATGCATCAACAACAACAAAAATAGTAGAGGGGTGAAGTTATGGTTTGTGAAGACCGTCAGTACGGTACCTACACGGGGTCTTACCTTTAAGGAATAGGTGGTCTCACACACATAATAGTGTCATGCTTCATCATTTGACGACCTACCCCCACACTGGTAGGATAATGCTACCAGGGCGGACTCAACCTCGTGGTCTGGGCTTCCCAGAGGGAGTATTCAAATGTTGTTACTCTGGTAATTCAGGGATCCAGTTAAGAATTACAATTACCTACAAGATCACCAAGGTCTTTCGTACCTGTCAGGGTTTAATTACTTGTTATTCTCTAAGCATTCCCTTCCGCATGTTCTTTGGCAATACACAGAGTGTGACTACAAGGGGCATCGCCCCCACCACAGATCAGGTTGTGTGCTATCCATTGTCGATTTGAAGTGACATGAGATAATTTAAAACTCTGTTTTGACCTCCTGTAGCTAGGTACTAACTATTGTGCCAACCGCATGTGATTTCCAGAAGAGGCGGTCCTAGGTGCTGGAACAACTGGAATCTGAATGACACACATCGTTTCTTGGGTGAAGTTAAGAGGTGCTGATTGATAGTTCTTACTTTTCTAGTGGGGAGTGTAATGAGGAGGCAAGAAGGTAAGATTGTCAGGAGCGAAGTACATGTAGGTAGGAAGAGAGATAAATGTAGAGACCTTGAGTTTTGACTCTTTCAATACGGCTGATGGATAACCAGATATCTGTGCCTGGAGGTGAGGTGAGAAACCACGGAAAAGGAACAATATTTGTGTGTTGTCTGCCAACATGTGGCGAAAGAGGCCAAACAACAAGAGAGGTAGTATAAAGCAAAGGACCTAAAATGGCACCTCTTGGGGATGGTAACGGAATGAAAGGGATTGCATGCACTGCCAGGCAACAGAAAAGGGTTGATCAGAAACATAGAAGGGAAACCATTTGAAAGTTGACCCAGCGATGCGGATTTGTTGGGTTCAATTTTATTGTTTTGTTAGGTGGAGTAACCTAATGGAGCCACACAACCAAATCTATGCTTTTATAAACTTCCACTAAAATCATCACCATAACAACAAAATTAGAAAAAATAGAGTGTTATACTGACCATAATAACTGTATCAAATGTGGTGGGTCCTGTATTTTACAATGTATCTTCTATTAGTACTCATTGAAAGCAAAAAGAAAAGCGCAATAGTCATAAAAATCAGTCAACTATCATTACGCAGTTAACTTGTAATCTAAATTTGTAACTAGTAATGCAGAGTATCTGTTATTAGTGACAAGTTCAAATTGAGCTTTAGCAAAGCCAGTAGGTCTGGCTCTTATTAATAAGTGGAAGGGCATCCTTATTGATTGGTGAATTTCTGTAAATGTGAGCGAGGAAGAGAAAGATTCAGTGGATAAATGAGGATATGTGCAAATCAATGCACACGTGCATCCATTTATGCAGCCAGTCATCTAAGCACTCATCCATATTCATCTATATGTTCGTCCTACCAATCATTCTTGTTTTCACTCACTCACCAAAAGCCTGGTTTAGTGAGACACTGATGTCAAATAATTTTACTATTGTTTCCAGAAGAAAAAAAAAGTTTCAAATGTTTCCCTAGCTCCAGTCTCTTACAAAGACATCTTATAGCAAGAATTTGCACCTGGTGCAGAACGTTGGCCTACTGATGTGCACTTACTTCTCTTGGCACTGGGATGTCTCCAGCATTGATTGCCCCTAGCCTGAGTGTTTATAACCGACTAAAGTGATCCTTGTAACAAACAGGAACAATGAAAGTGGTACACTGTTTATAATTGACACATGGTTGCAATATTTGTTTCAGGTTATTTTATTGCATTATAGTTGCACTTATATAGTGCTTAATACCCCTAATGAGGCACAAGAATACATTAGTGAATGGTTAGGAAGCTACACCATGAAGGAGTGCTTGGTTGTGATTGTGTTGACATTGTAAGAAGGCCTGTGTGGGAAACATTTAGCTTTGAGTTTGACTGACTACAGTGGTGCTCTGATCCTCTGTTAGGTAACTATAGCTAGTCACGTGATGAGAAGAAGAGCTGTGAGATATAGAGCACGGGTTTTGTACTAATTTATCGTACATTCTGCCCGATTCTACCAGACTATGCCGGTCTCTACGTTTCCACTTATAAACTTAACCTCCAATATGAGGGTGGCTGCTCTTATGTCCCTCTGTCGCTGGATCGGACTAATCGCTGCTTCTCTTCATATACTTAATGATCCCCATACACAAAGGCTATTGTGGCGTATAATGAAATGCAGTTCTATTTCCGGGTAGCAAATCCTGAAAGCAAAGCTTGAAAATTCCTTCTCACACAGCCATTTAGTTAACAATATGTTGTGTGTTGCCATTAATACACAACAGAACGTTTGTTACTATACAAATAACACAACACTGAAACAATCTGCATATTGTCTGAGTGTGCTCTAATAATTAGGCCAAATGCATGTTTGAGAGATGTCACCAGCAGGATATACCCAATGGTAACTACCTAAACACACACCCTGTATTGTCGTTTCGAGAGAGGGGTTACCGTAAGATGCTGTATATTCAGCAGTCTGGTCTTTGCATCACCTAGACAGAAGCATCAGTGGTAATTAGTGAGAAGATTACGCACTAACACTGAACAATAGCAGTGGTACGAGAAAGTGCTGCCTAGGTGCTACTTACGAATGTACCAGCAGAAAGACTGTGTGCGGTTTCACTGCGGGAGAACAATACATCATGAATAATCGTAAGCCATTTATTAGTGATGTCTGCAGCCTCTTTGCAAACCCAGCTCAATGCCAGAAACTAGAAACGCACTGAAAATAAATACGTTTCCTCTCCCACACGCAAGCATCTGATCCTTTCAGAAGGGAAAGCTATTTCTTGAAAAAAATAAAGAGACAAACAGCCATGGTCACACCCACCTCCCGCTACCTTTCATTCAATGTTGTCTTCTACACCCTGCCCACATCATGTGTCTGCACATCTGCAAGCCAGAGATTTATATTATTTTTCTAAAATAAATATTATACTGAGTGAGTGTAGTGATTTCCAACATTAATGTTCCATGACCTCATTCCCTGCGGTGGTTCAAGCATAAGTAATGTAGCAGCAGAAGTAGGACAGCATTCCCTCGTAATAAGACACCGAAGAAGGACTATACGTTCAGTCGTGGCAGTCATATTTTGAAGAGAAGTACATGATTTTTTTTCCGTTACAGAACTGTGGAGTCTTTGAAAGAGTGCAGCGTCAAGTTTGCTGCACATTTTTAAGTTGCTTGTTAGTGAATGGATGTTTTAATTTTAATATGGAGAGTATTGCATTCACTTCATGTTGCCATACACACACAACAGAAAGCTTTTTGCTTCGTTTCATTTTTTGTCGCCATAAATACACAACAGCAAGCTTCTTGATCTACCAATAACACAACAAAGGACAATTGTCATCTGCATACTGTCACAATGCTCTAATAATTAGGTCAACATCATGGTGGAGGGATGCCACTAGCAGGATTTACCCAATGACTAGCTAAATCGATAACTACAGTCTGGCATTTGCAAGTATTCGATCACCAGGGCGGATGCCCTCTATATAGCAAAATACGAAAGTGGGTTAATTCGCCTGTTGCCATGGCTCCTTCTGAGGAGACACAGGTAAAGGGGCAAAATGCTGTCACTCCACAAGAGGACCCCATCAATGGCTGAAGTGGGTTGACCCATGTTAGACCTTGCCCTTTTTGCAAGGTGCTCCCCAAACCTTTTGCCTTCATCCTCCATGTCTCTGCCTCTTTTTGTTGGCTCTAGGACTCTGGGCACTTTAGCACTGCTGATCAGTGTTAAAGTGCATGTGCTCTCCTTTCTAGACTTGGTATGATTGTCTTACACCTGACTGGCACATTTAATTTACCTGTAAGGCCCCTTGTACAGTGGTATCCCCTATACCCAGGGCCTGTGAATTCAATGCTACTAGTGGGCGTGCAGCACAGATTGGGCCACTGTAAAGAAATGGCTCCCTGTTGCAGTTACCCCCCACTTTTTGCCTGATACTGATGCTGACTTGACTGAGAAGAGTGCTGGGACCCTGCTAACCAGGCCCCAGCACCAGTGTTCCTTCACCTAAAATGTACCATTGTATCCACAATTGGCACACCCTGGCACTCAGATAAGTCCCTTGTAACTGGTACTTCTAGTACCAAGGGCCCTGATGCCAAGGAAGGTCTCTAAGGGCTGCAGCATGTCTTATGCCACCCTAGAGACCCCTCACTCAGCACAGACACACTGCTTACAAGCCTGTGTGTGCTAGTGAGAACAAAATGAGTAAGTCGACATGGCACTCCCCTCAGGGTGCCATGCCAGCCTCTCACTGCCTATGCAGTATAGGTAAGACACCCCTCTAGCAGGCCTTACAGCCCTAAGGCAGGGTGCACTATACCATAGGTGAGGGTACCAGTGCATGAGCATGGTACCCCTACAGTGTCTAAACAAAACCTTAGACATTGTAAGTGCAGGGTAGCCATAAGAGTATATGGTCTGGGAGTCTGTCAAACACGAACTCCACAGCACCATAATGGCTACACTGAAAACTGGGAAGTTTGGTATCAAACTTCTCAGCACAATAAATGCACACTGATGCCAGTGTACATTTTATTGTAAAATACACCCCAGAGGGCACCTTAGAGGTGCCCCCTGAAACTTAACCGACTATCTGTGTAGGCTGACTAGTTTTAGCAGCCTGCCACAAACCGAGACATGTTGCTGGCCCCATGGGGAGAGTGCCTTTGTCACTCTGAGGCCAGTAACAAAGCCTGCACTGGGTGGAGATGCTAACACCTCCCCCAGGCAGGAATTGTCACACCTGGCGGTGAGCCTCAAAGGCTCACCTCCTTTGTGCCAACCCAGCAGGACACTCCAGCTAGTGGAGTTGCCCGCCCCCTCCGGCCAGGCCCCACTTTTGGCGGCAAGGCCGGAGAAAATAATGAGAAAAACAAGGAGGAGTCACTGGCCAGTCAGGACAGCCCCTAAGGTGTCCTGAGCTGAGGTGACTCTGACTTTTAGAGATCCTCCATCTTGCAGATGGAGGATTCCCCCAATAGGGTTAGGATTGTGACCCCCTCCCCTTGGGAGGAGGCACAAAGAGGGTGTACCCACCCTCAGGGCTAGTAGCCATTGGCTACTAACCCCCCAGACCTAAACACGCCCTTAAATTTAGTATTTAAGGGCTACCCTGAACCCTAGAAAATTAGATTCCTGCAACTACAAGAAGAAGGACTGCCCAGCTGAAAACCCCTGCAGCGGAAGACCAGAAGACGACAACTGCCTTGGCTCCAGAAACTCACCGGCCTGTCTCCTGCCTTCCAAAGATCCTGCTCCAGCGACGCCTTCCAAAGGGACCAGCGACCTCGACATCCTCTGAGGACTGCCCCTGCTTCGAAAAGACAAGAAACTCCCGAGGACAGCGGACCTGCTCCAAGAAAAGCTGCAACTTTGTTTCCAGCAGCGTTAAAGAACCCTGCAAGCTCCCCGCAAGAAGCGTGAGACTTGCAACCCTGCACCCGGCGACCCCGACTCGGCTGGTGGAGATCCGACGCCTCAGGAGGGACCCCAGGACTACTCTGATACTGTGAGTACCAAAACCTGTCCCCCCTGAGCCCCCACAGCGCCGCCTGCAGAGGGAATCCCGAGGCTTCCCCTGACCGCGACTCTTTGAACCTAAAGTCCCGACGCCTGGGAGAGACCCTGCACCCGCAGCCCCCAGGACCTGAAGGACCGGACTTTCACTGGAGAAGTGACCCCCAGGAGTCCCTCTCCCTTGCCCAAGTGGAGGTTTCCCCGAGGAACCCCCCCCTTGCCTGCCTGCAGCGCTGAAGAGATCCCGAGATCTCTCATAGACTAACATTGCGAACCCGACGCTTGTTTCTACACTGCACCCGGCCGCCCCCGCGCCGCTGAGGGTGAAATTTCTGTGTGGACTCGTGTCCCCCCCGGTGCCCTACAAAACCCCCCTGGTCTGCCCTCCGAAGACGCGGGTACTTACCTGCAAGCAGACCGGAACCGGGGCACCCCCTTCTCTCCATTCTAGCCTATGTGTTTTGGGCACCACTTTGAACTCTGCACCTGACCGGCCCTGAGCTGCTGGTGTGGTGACTTTGGGGTTGCTCTGAACCCCCAACGGTGGGCTACCTTGGACCAAGAACTGAACCCTGTAAGTGTCTTACTTACCTGGTAAAACTAATCAAAACTTACCTCCCCTAGGAACTGTGAAAATTGCACTAAGTGTCCACTTTTAAAACAGCTATTTGTCAATAACTTGAAAAGTATACATGCAATTTTGATGATTTGAAGTTCCTAAAGTACTTACCTGCAATACCTTTCGAATGAGATATTACATGTAGAATTTGAACCTGTGGTTCTTAAAATAAACTAAGAAAAGATATTTTTCTATATAAAAACCTATTGGCTGGATTTGTCTCTGAGTGTGTGTACCTCATTTATTGTCTACGTGTATGTACAACAAATGCTTAACACTACTCCTTGGATAAGCCTACTGCTCGACCACACTACCACAAAATAGAGCATTAGTATTATCTATTTTTTACCACTATTTTACCTCTAAGGGGAACCCTTGGACTCTGTGCATGCTATTCCTTACTTTGAAATAGCACATACAGAGCCAACTTCCTACATTGGTGGATCAGCGGTGGGGTACAAGACTTTGCATTTGCTGGACTACTCAGCCAATACCTGATCACACGACAAATTCCAAAATTGTCATTAGAAATTGATTTTTGCAATTTGAAAAGTTTTCTAAATTCTTAAAAGTCCTGCTAGGGCCTTGTGTGTTAAGTCCCTGTTTAGCATTTCTTTTAGAGTTTAAAAGTTTGTAAAAGTTTGAATTAGATTCTAGAACCAGTTGTAGATTCTTAAAAAGTATTCCAACTTTTAGAAGCAAAATGTCTAGCACAGATGTGACTGTGGTGGAACTCGACACCACACCTTACCTCCATCTTAAGATGAGGGAGCTAAGGTCACTCTGTAAAATAAAGAAAATAACAATGGGCCCCAAACCTACCAAAATACAGCTCCAGGAGCTTTTGGCAGAGTTTGAAAAGGCCAACCCCTCTGAGGGTGGCAACTCAGAGGAAGAGGATAGTGACTTGGAGGACAATTCCCCCCTACCAGTCCTATCTAGGGAGAACAGGGTCCCTCAAACCCTGACTCCAAAAATAATAGTCAGAGATGCTGGTTCCCTCACAGGAGAGACCAACACCTCTGAAATCACTGAGGATAGCCCCAGTGAAGAGGACATCCAGTTAGCCAGGATGGCCAAAAGATTGGCTTTGGAAAGACAGATCCTAGCCATAGAGAGGGAAAGACAAGAGATGGGCCTAGGACCCATCAATGGTGGCAGCAACATAAATAGGGTCAGAGATTCTCCTGACATGTTGAAAATCCCTAAAGGGATTGTAACTAAATATGAAGATGGTGATGACATCACCAAATGGTTCACAGCTTTTGAGAGGGCTTGTGTAACCAGAAAAGTGAACAGATCTCACTGGGGTGCTCTCCTTTGGGAAATGTTCACAGGAAAGTGTAGGGATAGACTCCTCACACTCTCTGGAAAAGATGCAGAATCTTATGACCTCATGAAGGGTACCCTGATTGAGGGCTTTGGATTCTCCACTGAGGAGTATAGAATTAGATTCAGGGGGGCTCAAAAATCCTCGAGCCAGACCTGGGTTGATTTTGTAGACTACTCAGTAAAAACACTAGATGGTTGGTTAACTGGAAATGAAGTGTGTGACTATGTTGGGCTTTATAATTTGTTTATGAAAGAACACATTTTAAGTAACTGCTTCAATGAAAAGTTGCATCAGTATCTGGTAGACCTAGGTCCAATTTCTCCCCAAGAATTGGGAAAGAAGGCAGACCACTGGGTCAAGACTAGGGTAACCAAAACTTCCACTGGGGGTGACCAAAAGAAAGGGGTTACAAAAACTCCCCAGGAGAAAGTGGGTGACACTAGAAACAAAGAAAAAGAGTCCTCTGTAGGCCCCCAAAAACCAGAACAGGTGGGTGGGCCCCAAGACACAACCCAAAACAAAGGTGGGTACCAGGGTAAGAACTGGGATGCCACTAAGGCCTGGTGCCACAACTGTAAACAGTCTGGGCACCACACCAAGGACACTTCTTGTCCCAAAAACAAACCCCAGAACAAAATTCCTGGGGTAACCAGTGTAGCCATGGGAGATGACTCCTCAGATGAGGAGGTCTTCCTAGCCTTCAACTGGAAACAGGGCCCAACAGGTGAGTTGGAGATTCCAGAGGGAAGTAGACACTTCCACCACCTACTGGTGAATGGAATCCCAACCACTGCCCTGAGAGACACTTGTGCCAGTCACACTATTGTGCATGACAGGCTGGTGCTCTCAAACCAGTACATCCCAGGTGAGACGGCCAGGGTAAGAGTTAGCCTAGACAGGGTCACTAAGAGGCCTGTGGCTTTAGTGCCCATAGAAGTGGGTGGCACTCTTAGCTGGAGAAGGGTAGTAGTCAGTACAGACCTCCCCCTTGATTGTCTCCTTGGAAATGACTACCCAGAGGTTAGTCAGAGCCCAAGAGAGGAACTGGTCCAGTGCCAGTCCTCTCCCAAGGATTCTGGAAGTCCTGCCTCTGCAGTAAATGCCAGCAGGCCCCAGAAGAAGAAGAAAAGAAAACAGAGTAGGAAGGGTGGACAACCTTTAGCCAAGGTTACAGCAAGCCAAGGAGATTCTGCTCCAGTAGGGGAGAACTCCAAAAATGGCCCTGATAAAGTCCAACCTGACCCACAAGAAGTCCTGGCTAGTCAGGCAACTGTTAAACCTGAGTGGGTGGCTCCTCAGCTAACAGAAGAAAGAGTGGAAGAAGGGTGTTTACTACAAGATGTGGTAACCCCCCACTCTAATACAGCAGACAGGCAACCTGAACCCAAAGAGGCCTGTAACTTAGCCCCTTCCCTTTTAGGTGAAGAGCTAAAGGTGTGGTTCTGGGCACTGACAGCTGTCAGTGGCCTCTGCTGGGTGTTAGCCTTTATGGCTGCACTATCCTTAGCATGGTGGTCTGACCCCATGCCAAATAGCAAGTTAGGCCCCCTGACCCTATTGGTCATGGTGGGGTTACTCCAGCTCTGGGTAACCTCTCTGGGTAAGCTAGGGGTAACCCTGGCCAAGATAAGGTTAGCAGAGGTGGATACCTCTAAGACCAAAACAGAAAGAATGGGTGGAGACATTGAAGAGGCAGACAAGAGGCAATTCAGACTAGGTCCTATCACTGTGGAAGTAGGTCAGTTCCCCAAAGGGAATGACCTGAACAGAAGGATGTAAGGCAGAGTAGGCCCTGCAACTAACCAGCCTATTTCTCCTACTCTTCCTCGCCTGACAGACTAGGAAGACTCTCCCAGCTTGGGCTGAGTCTCCTGGCCTGTGGGCTGGGGGGGGCTTGTGTAAAGAAATGGCTCCCTGTTGCAGTTACCCCCCACTTTTTGCCTGATACTGATGCTGACTTGACTGAGAAGAGTGCTGGGACCCTGCTAACCAGGCCCCAGCACCAGTGTTCCTTCACCTAAAATGTACCATTGTATCCACAATTGGCACACCCTGGCACTCAGATAAGTCCCTTGTAACTGGTACTTCTAGTACCAAGGGCCCTGATGCCAAGGAAGGTCTCTAAGGGCTGCAGCATGTCTTATGCCACCCTAGAGACCCCTCACTCAGCACAGACACACTGCTTACAAGCCTGTGTGTGCTAGTGAGAACAAAATGAGTAAGTCGACATGGCACTCCCCTCAGGGTGCCATGCCAGCCTCTCACTGCCTATGCAGTATAGGTAAGACACCCCTCTAGCAGGCCTTACAGCCCTAAGGCAGGGTGCACTATACCATAGGTGAGGGTACCAGTGCATGAGCATGGTACCCCTACAGTGTCTAAACAAAACCTTAGACATTGTAAGTGCAGGGTAGCCATAAGAGTATATGGTCTGGGAGTCTGTCAAACACGAACTCCACAGCACCATAATGGCTACACTGAAAACTGGGAAGTTTGGTATCAAACTTCTCAGCACAATAAATGCACACTGATGCCAGTGTACATTTTATTGTAAAATACACCCCAGAGGGCACCTTAGAGGTGCCCCCTGAAACTTAACCGACTATCTGTGTAGGCTGACTAGTTTTAGCAGCCTGCCACAAACCGAGACATGTTGCTGGCCCCATGGGGAGAGTGCCTTTGTCACTCTGAGGCCAGTAACAAAGCCTGCACTGGGTGGAGATGCTAACACCTCCCCCAGGCAGGAATTGTCACACCTGGCGGTGAGCCTCAAAGGCTCACCTCCTTTGTGCCAACCCAGCAGGACACTCCAGCTAGTGGAGTTGCCCGCCCCCTCCGGCCAGGCCCCACTTTTGGCGGCAAGGCCGGAGAAAATAATGAGAAAAACAAGGAGGAGTCACTGGCCAGTCAGGACAGCCCCTAAGGTGTCCTGAGCTGAGGTGACTCTGACTTTTAGAGATCCTCCATCTTGCAGATGGAGGATTCCCCCAATAGGGTTAGGATTGTGACCCCCTCCCCTTGGGAGGAGGCACAAAGAGGGTGTACCCACCCTCAGGGCTAGTAGCCATTGGCTACTAACCCCCCAGACCTAAACACGCCCTTAAATTTAGTATTTAAGGGCTACCCTGAACCCTAGAAAATTAGATTCCTGCAACTACAAGAAGAAGGACTGCCCAGCTGAAAACCCCTGCAGCGGAAGACCAGAAGACGACAACTGCCTTGGCTCCAGAAACTCACCGGCCTGTCTCCTGCCTTCCAAAGATCCTGCTCCAGCGACGCCTTCCAAAGGGACCAGCGACCTCGACATCCTCTGAGGACTGCCCCTGCTTCGAAAAGACAAGAAACTCCCGAGGACAGCGGACCTGCTCCAAGAAAAGCTGCAACTTTGTTTCCAGCAGCGTTAAAGAACCCTGCAAGCTCCCCGCAAGAAGCGTGAGACTTGCAACCCTGCACCCGGCGACCCCGACTCGGCTGGTGGAGATCCGACGCCTCAGGAGGGACCCCAGGACTACTCTGATACTGTGAGTACCAAAACCTGTCCCCCCTGAGCCCCCACAGCGCCGCCTGCAGAGGGAATCCCGAGGCTTCCCCTGACCGCGACTCTTTGAACCTAAAGTCCCGACGCCTGGGAGAGACCCTGCACCCGCAGCCCCCAGGACCTGAAGGACCGGACTTTCACTGGAGAAGTGACCCCCAGGAGTCCCTCTCCCTTGCCCAAGTGGAGGTTTCCCCGAGGAACCCCCCCCTTGCCTGCCTGCAGCGCTGAAGAGATCCCGAGATCTCTCATAGACTAACATTGCGAACCCGACGCTTGTTTCTACACTGCACCCGGCCGCCCCCGCGCCGCTGAGGGTGAAATTTCTGTGTGGACTCGTGTCCCCCCCGGTGCCCTACAAAACCCCCCTGGTCTGCCCTCCGAAGACGCGGGTACTTACCTGCAAGCAGACCGGAACCGGGGCACCCCCTTCTCTCCATTCTAGCCTATGTGTTTTGGGCACCACTTTGAACTCTGCACCTGACCGGCCCTGAGCTGCTGGTGTGGTGACTTTGGGGTTGCTCTGAACCCCCAACGGTGGGCTACCTTGGACCAAGAACTGAACCCTGTAAGTGTCTTACTTACCTGGTAAAACTAATCAAAACTTACCTCCCCTAGGAACTGTGAAAATTGCACTAAGTGTCCACTTTTAAAACAGCTATTTGTCAATAACTTGAAAAGTATACATGCAATTTTGATGATTTGAAGTTCCTAAAGTACTTACCTGCAATACCTTTCGAATGAGATATTACATGTAGAATTTGAACCTGTGGTTCTTAAAATAAACTAAGAAAAGATATTTTTCTATATAAAAACCTATTGGCTGGATTTGTCTCTGAGTGTGTGTACCTCATTTATTGTCTACGTGTATGTACAACAAATGCTTAACACTACTCCTTGGATAAGCCTACTGCTCGACCACACTACCACAAAATAGAGCATTAGTATTATCTATTTTTTACCACTATTTTACCTCTAAGGGGAACCCTTGGACTCTGTGCATGCTATTCCTTACTTTGAAATAGCACATACAGAGCCAACTTCCTACAGCCACCCACAGAAGTAGCCTTTCAAACCTGTCTCAGGCCTGCCACTGAAGAGCCTGTGTGCGCGGTTTACTGCCATCCTGACTTAGTCAAATTACTTGCCAAGGCCTAAACTTCCTCTCTGCTACACCTAAGTCACCCCTATTGTAGGCCCTAGCTACCCTATGTGCAGGGTAATGTGTATGTAAAAGGTAGGACATATATCTTTATGTACTACATGTCCTAGTAGTGACAAACAGCCTATTTAGTTTCTCACTACTGTGAGCACTGCTCCTCTCACAGAAGTACTTTGGAAATACCCTGAAATATGTCTAAGTGGTATCTTCTGATCTATGAGGAATAGCGCGGGCATGTTTAGTCTGTTTAGAACTGTGTAGTGAGAACTGCAGCTTACTGGTGTAGGTCGATTTTTTATTACCATTATAGAAATGCCACTTTTAGAAAGTGACAATTTCTCTGTATTTATGACTCTGGTGTGTTGCAGCTTGACTCTAATCCACATCTGGGCAGAGGGATAGCTGGGCTTTGTGCTTACTTCTCAGATAGCCAGTACACAGGGAGGGTGGAGGTGTAACAGGATTGCATCTGCATACTGAATGGCCTTCCTGGGCTGGGAGAGGCGGGGCACACTTACATTTGGACAGGCTGTGTCCTGCCCTCACACAAAGGGCTTGTTTACCCTCTACTGATATCTGGAGCCAATGCTGGAGGAGAAGGGAGCATTCCTGGAACTGGTTAGTGCTGGTTAGAACCCCTCTTCTGTGGAAGCTGACCAAAAATGAGTATAAGTACAGGGGACTGTCCCCCACATTTTTAGACACTGTGTGGACTTGGCATTCGATGCTTTTGCAAGGGACTGTTATGCCAGAGGAACTGCCATTAGGACTGACCTGCTGTAGTGCTGACCGGTGGCCTGCTAGGTCAGTAGGAGGACTGCCACTTTGGTTTATAAGGAGCCTGATGTGCAGGCCTGCTGTTCTTCCCCCACTTCTGTGTGCCCCTACTGATCTCCCATGAACTGTTACCTGGTTCCCTGGGTGTTTGTAACCCCATGGGTAATACACGTGACACTAGCTCACCCCTGCCTTGGGACTCTGATGGCCAGTAAGTCTGGCAGCAGCGTGAATTACACCAGGAACGTTGCTCCTGATCTGGACGTGGAATTGCCTCTACGTTCTGGACTCAGAGTGCGTTGCGCGCTGATGGAGGCCCTGGTGTGTGCTCCCCATGTCTGAGGAAACCAGGCCAGAGAGTGCGTGGAGAGTGCTCCTTACACATAATTTGCACAAGTGCCTGGAGAGCATTGTCAGGCGATCGCATGTGCCTTTCTGCATCCCTGGTGCCTGGGGCATGGAAAGCTGGTTTCCAAAGGCGCTAACGAAGTGCACACAGATCGGTGCCCCCGAGGCACAGGTGGGCACTTACTCAGGAGACTTCACCGTTGCAACCCAGGTGAGGACATCGGAAGAGCCGGCTCGCAGCTCAAACACTGGAAGATCCCCAGGCTGGGTGGGCTCCCCAAGGTGCAAGGGATCTGTCCGGAGGGCCCGGGAGGGCTCTGGACTCAATCCCTGGACCCGTGTAAGGCGAAGAGTGAGCCCCCTGTGAAGTGCAACTGCACTGTGCATTCGCGGGCCGCTGCACCGGAGTATCGCCTACACAGGGAGACCGGGAAAGGTTTTGACAAAAAAGGTGTGGGCTTACTCCCCCCCACAGTGGGATTGCCTGTTGCCCCAGAGCTAGGAGGCTCCCTGTGATTACTGTAGCTATCCTAGTAGGAGAGCTGGAAGCTACCACTTTGGATGTTTGGACCTGCAGGGGACCCGAGAGGTCACCCTGTTGCTGTGGAAGGTGGATGTACCCCACCCGCTATACAGTGCCGCAGTAACTCCGACAGGAGCACCAGTTACTACGTGCTAGACTTTACCGTGCAGGGGCCACACCCGTAAAGGAGAGACCCTGGTAATGGTTGTAATTTGTGCAGCAGGAGCGCTGGGAGCCACATACAAAAGAGGCTGTTGGTGATTCTTGCGGTAATTACCCTTGCACCATGACATTTCTCCCCCCATTATGCATGCTGCATTCTTTAGGACCTATTTCCTATGATATGTCGTGTTGGCCATGTTCAGAATAACCAGCATGTCTAATCTGCAGTGGGATGTTAATGTTGGTATATGACGTATGCCCTAAGTAAATGTTCTCTTGCTATGTGCATTTGTGTTGGTGTTATTGATGACTTGCCATCTGGGGAATGTTTTCTTCTATGTGCACTCATGATGATGTTCTGACATTCATGATAAGGTGGTTATTATGTTGTGCGTTTTTGGTAATAAGGATGACCTGGTTACTGCTTGTGTTGCAGGATAGGAATAATTTAGGTGTTTACCTGACTACTGTTTGCTTTTGCAGAGTACTGGTAACCTGTGTGATGTTCTGACAACTGCTTGTGTAGCAGAGTATTACTGATACATGTTGTGCTTGGTCTAATAGTCTAATAATTTATGTGCAATACAGTTTATTTTTATACAACTTGTAGCATTTTCTTTGTGATGTATGTATGGTGTCACTAGTGTTGTGTGTGTTGTGCAAACACTTTACACATTGCCTCTGGGATAAACCTAACTGCTCATGCCAGGGGTGAGCAGAGGTTATATTCGGTGTGTAATTCCTTTATCCTGACTAGAGTGGAGGTCCCTGCCAGGCTGAGGTGCCTACCCTAGCCATTATACTATGGTGTACCCAGTGGTGGGCGGAAGCAAAATGTGAATGCTACTACAACACCACAATGGATGCAGCAGCTTAATTTAAAGGCCCTCTTTGTAGAGGTTCATATTTATACATTTTTCAACACTTTTGTTTAAAAACTAAAAGGCCCTGGCTAGTGCCAGATTTAACAAGAGAGTGCCTAAATCATAATACCAATATTGTTCATCAATAAAATTATGCTGAAATACTTCATCCTCATATAATTTACCCCATAGCACATCCATAGAATATTTTGCACTGTTTCATCATTCAAAGTGCACAACATTTTCTAGCCTACCTATTCCTCTCTAACCAAGGTAGATACGAGAGCAATGGTAATTGCCCCAAATGAAATTCCAAACAGCCTATCTTGATTCTATGTCATGCAGGTTCAATTAGGTATCTTACCTGTTTTAAAGCTGTGTATCTGCTGCAAGATCCAACAGAAATCCAGATCTGCAAGAGCCTCAGGCTCTCGAGTTAAACTCAGTTCATTTGTTATGAATTGTAATTGAACTTTATGCTCGCTTAGGGAAAGCGCACTGATCTTCCAAGTTATTTATCCTAGGCAAAATTTGGAATTCATTTATATGACGCAACAACTCACCCTGAGAAAGAAGATAATGGTGGTTGTACTTCTTTCCGGAAAAGTCCAATAATGTAATCACATTTAGTATTTTTAACTCCCAGCCAATAAATGGCTGCCATCCTGTTTACCTTGAAGATAACTAAGGTTCTACCGAGCTCCAATCTGAGCAACGTTTTGCGAGTTAATTTCTACACATTCAAGAGCTGCTTCAATCCAATTAAGTTAATCCTAGCATTAGCGTGTCCCATAAACGCAGCATCTGAACAGAAAACAAGAGGATTAGCACTGTTTTTGAGTGAAAAAGTACTCATAAGCAGGCTCAAGAAGAGATCGCTGCACTGGATGTTAAAAAGTTTTAATCCTGTGACCCCAAACTGAACTTTGTGGACAACTGCTGCTCTCAGTTGCTGATCCCATCAACTAGAGTGAAAAGTATCTTCAAAAAATTATATCATATAATTCCATTAAGGCTCTTTTTAAATTTTGATTTTTTCTTCCGACCAAATTTCGAAACGTTCATCTTATTCTCATTCATTGATTTGCTCCCTAGTAAGATGATAGTGTATTATCAATTGTTGCTGACCAATTGGAGTTTGATTCATCATCACAAAGATCATCCGCATACATTAAAATTAACAAGGAAAACTACACCTAAAGATTGAAGAATAGACCTTACTGATTTCAAATACTCCAGGCGATCAGCCAGGTAGAGATTAAATAGGGCTACTGAGAGCACACAGCAATATTTCAGGCTACTGAATTTTGTTACACATTCAGTGCTTGCACCTCGCCTACCCAGCCCAGTCACAACCCATTTCTTCATTTGGAATTTGTGTACCCGTTTTAGAGGACCTGTTTTCAAGCCCAAAGCATCAAGCATATTTCAAAACTGCACTTCAGTAACCCTATTAAAGGATTAAGAGAAGTTAACTAGACAGCAGTATAAGTTCTTGCCATGATGGGTAGTTTTAGAAGGAAGGCACAAAATTGCCACAATGCTATCAGAAGTACGAGACTGTGCTCCAGACGTTGCCTGCTTCGTTGTTAAAATTAATTTTTCACTAACCCAATTCATGATGTGCTCTAACAGTACCTTTGCAAATAGCTTAGGTTTTCAGCCCAACGGCGCTAGCTTTCTATAGTTTGATGGAATGATTATAGAAACTTTTTCTTAAATATTGAAACTAGATACTTGCCGCACCAGAAAATGGAATGTTCTCAAAATAAAATGCATCCTAAAGAAGAAAATATTTGATCATAACAGAAGCTGGGATTGAATTTGAAGACTGGTGCCAGGATACCATTGGGGACTGAAGCTCTCGTGTTTTTAATCAGATTTTTTCATCTCTGTTTCAGCTGCTGTAGTTGCTAACATCAGCAATAAATACTGGAGTTGGTGCTAAGGCCTATTTAAAGGTCATTAGTAGGCCCACATCTTATAAGACCTTTGTGTGATTACTTTACACTAAGCAATGTTGATTGAAATCTTTTTCACAGAGTTTGTCACTAGTGCACAATCAGGAAACCAAGTAAATTGCATTCATTTTAGTTACAATTTTACAATGTTCTTCCAGAGCAGCGATTTTATCGTACTCCTCCAAAAGTAATTAAAACAGTTTTCACAAGTTTATCAATCGCTTGGGACACTTTTCCTAACTTACGAGTCACAAACGTTGGCCTCATTCTGTGCTGACCACTCAAGTGCTGTACTACTACCTCAGTACAGCATCCATGCCCAAGTGTTACAACGTTATCAATGTCTACATATTTTGCTGTTATCAACTGCTTACATTATCTAGCATAGATCATGGATACGGTTTCTCCTAAGATAACAAAGTACTAACTGCTTTTGCTGGGCAAAAGTTCTTAAAAAAAAAAAAGGAAGTTGGGAGAGACTAACAAAGTTAGGCGGTATGCTAGTGACATCATGGCACGTGACATCACAGTGCATGGCATCATGGCACATGACGTCACAGAAAGTGACATCACAACCTCTAACCTCAGAGGAAGTGACATCGCAAGAAGTGACATCAGATCTTAAGACATCACACATATGTTTAGCAGGTCTATCATGAGTGCATTTGAGCGCATTAGAATGTTTAGGAAATTAGATTTTGCATAGGGGGTAACCCTGATGCAAAATCTAGGCCTCAACTTATACATTTATTTTTTAAAACCCTGCCACAAAGAAATTGGCAACAAGGAGAAAGCGACAGTAAATTTGTTATGCTTAACTAGTTTCAGAGTCTGCATTATAAAATATCTTATAGGGTTAAGGCACCTGCTTCAGAGATCTTTACGCGCCCAGTAAATCCAGGGAAATAATAATAATGGCATAACTCTAGAGGTTAGAGTATTTGCTGGAGAGATCTGTGTTTTGCATAATTCCAGTTTTGAATCAAAATATCATAGAGGTTTACTAAGTCTCCTGCAAAGCACATCATGTAACTCTCAGACAAGAGATTTTTATGTAACTGAGTAAGTGGGTTACTGCTTTTAACAAAGAGATCCTTTTATTACTTGCAGTTCACAAATTGTAATCCTTCTAATACAGCACAGTGAGCTGTGAAGGACACGTGACTCCAATACTTTGTAACCCTCACTGTCTTGTGTAACAGATCCTGTACATAGATTTACACATATACGATTTATTGTCAATGTATGATGTGTACATGTTAAGTAAAGCACTCTGACACCTTGGCACCCTGGGTTGGGATGAGTAGCGCTATAAAACAAAATACAACAAAATAGTGGAATTTAAATTGTTATTTGTTTAAATACTGGGACAGACCCACACATCTGACATTCTTACAGTGCATGCATCTTATGTATATAGAATGAAAAAAGTCAAATCCATGCCTTTCCTATGTACCTGTGAAGTGATAAACTGCGTGCCTTTGTTTTCCCTCCGTTTCACTGCATTTAGGTGGGAGGCTACAGAGAGCTCCCAGTCAATATACTCAAACAAAAGGAGGCCTGATGGCCCGTTAACTTTTGCTTTTGCTTTGGGCCAAGTTGAAATTTAAAAACAGGACAATCCTCTGGCTGCCTGCTAGTTGCTGCTCGGAATGAAAGCATACAACGTAGAGTCGCTGCTGAATGTGTCCCGGTGTCAGAGTCAGAAAATTACAACAGGACGAGTTCAGTATATTTTAGTGGGGGCCAACTTCATTATTACCCCAATCTCCTTTTTCAAGGTAGTGCTGTTTAATACCGCCTGGCAGCTCCCATGACAGTTAAGTGACAGGCCTTCTTTGGGTGAAACCAAAGAAAAGCTTCTTCCTACAGCCTAAACCTGGTACACACACTTTTCACCTTATTTGCACAGCCCACACCAATCCATCTTTGTTCAGCTCGCTTTCAGGGATGTGGAATTAGGCTCCATTCCTTGAGCTCTGTCTCCCAACTTTGAGGGTACACAGTCTGTTGAAAATCTCCAATACAGATCCACCCAAAAGCTACAGGTTCTCCAACTACCAGTAATTTCTGCTTTCACTTTTCTGAATTTTAGGACATTATTTGCTGCATCAATACTATAATTTAGTAGCTGTATCTTTGGTTCAGCTGGTTAAATATGCCTTCTCTATCGGTACCTGTCAGTGTTTTACATTTCTAGAAGCTGGCAAGCCTCTACCTCAGCAGGTAATCCGTCTCAGCCATGCCACTATACCTCTATCACCGACTCCAACTTCATTTGCTTTTTCAGCACATGGTCGGGCAAATCTTCCTTCATTTCACTGTTTAGTTCTGAAAGTGGTGCTATATATTTCCAGTTCTCGACATCCATTTTACTATCAAGCTCCTTACCAGGCATGAAAATGTGGGAAGCCAAGCAGCAAGCTGACTCTCAATGTCACTTTTGCCAGCCATGCCTCATGCTGATCTCCTTGAGATGATCATGATGCCTTGATTGTTGGGTCCTTAAGCTAGAGCGGAGCAGATTGAATATGATGGAAAGCCAAGTGCCATTATGCTGAAATAGTAGTTGTTTCTACAGAGTGGGGCTTGTGGTAGACAAGGGCTATTTTAAATATCCTGAACTAATACTAAATGAGCATCCTCCTAAATATTCTCCATGCACGTGCAACGCATCCCTTAAAACCATTTTCTTTCATTTTTAGGCATGAAACAGAGATGTGTCCTCACCCTCTTCACATCCACGCTCTAAGGTCATCATGTTGCTTCCTTCTCCTACGCTGATGATATGGTTATTATGGACTGAACACCTATTGGAAATCAAATGTTACTGAATTTTCTTGAATACTTTGATAGTGGGAAATGTCGCCAGACTAATCTGGGGACTAATGAGATTGTCTATTTTGATACTAAGCATAGGAGCCACTGCAGGTTTTTGTTCAAGGTGAGCAGCTGTTGTCGTATTTTATAAATATCAACTTCAGGAGTTATTTCACGGTCTCCCATGCAAGTAGTTATTGAGTCTAAGAAACATACCTGTTTGGCCAATGTTGCCCTGGCTTTCATCTACAGAACAGATGTCTGAATTTCTACTGCAATTATGACAAAAATGTACTACCGGCTCTGGCTTGGATGGGTGTCTTAGATTGCACTAGTCCTTACATTTTGAGGCAATAAGATATGAACTGTCTATAATACCTGCTTGGGATTTTGTTGTGGGAGCTCCCTTGCATAGTCAATATTGTAGTGGGCTACACCAAATGACATGCCAGGAACGGTGAATGCTGACACATGAAGAAGATTTATTGTACATCAAAGACCCACGACCGGGCACACGGAGCGAGCATTCCAGAACCCCTAGACAAATCCCCACAACAGCCTGTATCATTTAATTACACTGACATACCTCCATACTACACCGTCTCCCTTTTATCAAAAAACCTTTAAAAAACTTACATAAGAAACAATAACCCCAAAGCAAAGAAAAACACTAATATCTAACAAAATCTTTGAATCTAACAGGAGCATTCCTAATTCTACAGCTTTCACCCATATTCTTTCCTGGTGAAGTGTCAACAACTTTCTGTTGAATAATGCAATGCTCAGAAACAGGAGACTCAACATCCCCACCATGTTTCACTTTGTCATAAATTACATCCCAGAAATTACAGTCAAAATTGTCATGAAACCGATCCCCATAATTTCCATTTTCTAACTTTTTGTTTATAATATCAGCCTGATCACATGTAATTTTCACTAAGGCATTTTTGTTCCACCAAACTTTGCCCTGCAACAGGACAGCTCTTCTAGAAACTTTCTCAACACTGACTGGTTCAGATAACTTTGATTCACCTTTGTTGATCCTCATTGTTTTTTTAACTAACACCCATTCCCCAGGTTTCACTTTTAAATCCTTCACATTTTTCACTCTGTCAAAATATTTCTTAGAACATTCTTGCTTGTCTCTCACACGCAAACGAACTTGACGCAGATCGACACATTCCTCACTACTCCCAGTTGCATCATCCAATCAGGTAGGCCTTTAAAGCTGTAACCGGTTTCCTTCCCCTCAGTAGGAAAAAAGGTGCAACCCCAGTAGTACTATGAGGTGTGGTATTATAAGACCAAACGTTATACTGTAAATACTCAGCAACATTAGGATAATTGGAAATGGCAGTCTGTTATCCTTCCTTCAACATACGATTCACTCTTTCAACCAGTCCATTCGAAGAAGGACTGTAAAGAGGTACCTTAAAATGTTTCACAGAATGACTTAGAAGAAAATCCATCACTTCACTGGACACAAAATGTGTCCCATTATCCGTAACTACTTCCTAGGCAGGACCTTCAACTTGAAACAAACATTTCAAAAACTTAGTGACCATGCTGGAATCAGCAGTCTTGACAAACACAAAATACAACCACTTGGAAAAATAATCAGTAGCCACTATCAGGTATTTGTTCTCATTCTTAAGCATGTCAAATGGTCCAGCAAAATCTAACCCAATCTCTTCCCAAGCATTATTCGGCCACTCAGTAAAACACAAAGGACTGGTGTTCATTTTCCAATGTTTATCTGATCATAAACATTCAGCACATTTATCCACATAACACTTAACCTGAGAGTCTAACCCAGGCCACCAGTAATGCTGTTTATTATTCTTGATGGTAGCTGAAATACCTAAATGTCTCTGATGTCCTATTGAAATAATGCTGTTCCTTAAAGCTAAAGATGGCACAAACATATTTTGTCTCATCACAATACCGTTATCCACAGACACTTCTGGAGCAACTTGAGCAAACGATTTAAACTCCTTGTCCAAGCTCCTGTCGGAAGGCCAACCAGAAACAAGATACTCTTTAACCTTGGATAAACAAACATCATTATGGCAACTCTCATTCCACACTTCCTTGGAAATCTTGAAAGCACAAGTGGCATCAGACACAGTCATCACACACTCTTCCTTAACATACAGTTCAGTGTGATCTTCAACAATTGGCAACTGGGAAAGACAGTCCGCTCTTATATTCTTTCCCCCTGGAATGTACTTCATGTTAAAGTTAAATTCCAGCAATTTAGAAACTAACCTAACCAACCTGGAGGATGCCTTCTTAGAGCTACTTTTCCCAGCATGTATATCAAAGGCTTGTGATCAGTATACAAATCAAAATTTGTACCCCAAATATACATCTTGAACTTCTCTGCTGCCCAAGGACAAGCAAGCGCTTCCCTTTCAATTGTGCTATACTTTTGTTCTGCTAAACACAACATCTGTGACGCAAAAGCAATAGTATTCTCAACACCATCTACAAATTGACTCAAGACAGCACCTAAACCAACAGAGCTGGTGTCCGCAGTGATGACACTTTTAACCCCATGAGTGAAAGGTTTAATAGCAGGTGAATCCACAATCAGTTCTTTCAATTGATTGAAAGCCCTCTGTGCTCACTCAGTCCAAACAAATTTGACATGCTTCTTCAAAAGCGCCTGCAAAGGTGGTACCACCATAGCACAACCACATACAAACCTGAAGTAATATTCACTCAGACCTAGAAAGGATGTGAGAGAATCTTTGTCTTTTGGAACAGGGGCTTCAACAACAGCTTTAACTAAAGATGACTTAGGTGCGATACCCTTATCGGAAATGTTATGTCCTAAATAGTCCACATTTTCTGTCCAACACTTGCACTTATCTTTGTTGACAGTAACCCCATGTTTCTCCAACTTCCTAAGTACTAGATGTAGCAACTCAAAATGTTTTTCCTTACTTTCAGTATGAATGAGAATGTCATCCTGAAAAACTTGAACACATTGTTGCTCCCCGAACAATGCATCCATGAATCTTTGATAAACGCTTGCTGCAGAAGCTAAACCAAAAGGCATACGCAAATACATATACGTTCCAAAGGGTGTTACAAATTAAGTCAACGGTTGAGAATCTTTGGTTAACGGAATTTGATGATAAGCTGACTTTAAGTCAATAATAGAAAAGTACTTGCTTTTACCCAAATTTGCCAACAAATCATTAGTTCTTGGCAAAGGATGGGCATTCACCAGAATATTTGGGTTAAGTGTAAGCAAATCAACACACAAACGGATACCACCACCCCTTTTTTTTTAGCAAAAACAATAGCAGAAATCCATTCAGAGGAATCAACTGGAGTAATAATGCCTTGTTCACACATTTCATCAAGTAATTTTTTAAGATCCTGTCTAACAGAAAATGGCACAGGTCTAAGTTTCTGCTTGACAGGCATCATTCTTCAACTTGATTTGATATTCAAACCCCTTAACATGACCAATATCATTTATAAAAACCCTTGGAAAACTTTCATACAAACGTTCGACAGAATGGCAATCAGGCAGTAACTTTCCCTCTGACACACTCAGAACAGGTAGATCTCCCAGAAGTACTGGTACACTGTGGCCTGTTCTCAAAACAATGCCCAACTTAGCTTGATCTTGCCATCCCAAAATATCTCTAGCACGTTCAGCAACATAAATCTTAGTACTTATGCATCTACCCATAAAATCCAAAATAACCATAAAGAAACCCTTCATAGTAATGTCAAACTCACCAAAAGTCTGAGTTAACATCAGTATATTGCAGCAATGTATCAGACCAAAATTTCTCAAAACTTAGATCAGACGATATAGTGTTAGCTGAACCAGAATCAGCCATAACATTTAGAGTGACAGAACCTATACTGACAGAGCAAATAGGACCTTTACATTTGTTTTGAGAAACATCAGCAGTATCAACTGTTAACAAGACATTGTTAAAAGTTCCACACAGATTATCATCAACCATTTCAATTTGAGATATTTTCATTTTAGTCTTAGCTAAATGACAAACACTTTGAAAATGACCCATCTTTTTGCAAAAATTACACCTCTTTCCTTGAGCTAAACAAGATGGACTATTCCCCATATGTGTCTTTGAACCACATCTGTAACAGTAACCTGAATTTTTCTTTTCAACACTTTTGCTAGTTTTACCCCTATTGGGAAACAGCATTGACCTCCAAGTCATCTGCTTGCAACACAGGAGCAACATGAACGGAAGATTTAACATCCTCAGATAAAATTTTGGACAAGACAAGACAGTGTTCAATACTCTTCGCTATATCCATGACTTCACTCAGAGATGGATTCTTACACGTCAAAATACGTTCTTTAATTTTTTTGTTATAACAATTAAAAACAAATTGGTCACGTAAATATATATCAATATTTAAACCGAATTCACATTTAGCAGCAAGAACTCTTAAAACCGCCAAAAAATATTCTATAGTTTCATCCATTAGTTGATTTCTCTTGAACAAATGGTGTGGTGTTGTTCCAACATTACCGATGGTTCATCACAATACTGTTTAGCCATGCGCGTAGTAGCTTCTAGGTATGCATCCCAGAATTCATCCCCAAGTGATGCAACAATAGTTGGTAAGTTAACAGAAACGTCTTGCCCAGTTTCACCCAAATGATTAAATAATAAAGCAGCTCTACGTGTAGCACTGTACCTAGAGGTGTCAACAGCAACCAAATAATTCTCAAAAATCCATAAACACTTTCTCCACGAAATCGGCCGCCTTACAGGCTTTTGTAGAAAAGGTGGAGGATGAACACAAGCTTCAGATGTAGCCATTTCAAATACTGCCAAGACAGAATATAATAAACTTACAAAATGGCAAAAGTATTATTATTATTTTTTTATATAATATCAGCACACTAACAGGAAAATAGTAAGGTGTGCCTGTCACCGTGAAACATGAAAACACCAAAAGTGAACAATATGCCGATAGAAATAAGGTGTGCGTATCACCGTAGGTACACACACAGAACAGAGTGGTGAAAATGGCTGTCAAAGTAAACCAGACAAGTTCAAAGATGGCCACCAAAGCCGGCTACAAATTTTCTAAAGGCAGTGTAGGTTGTTTCTGGAATGTACAGCAGAACTACATGATGAAAAAGGCTGTCAATGTGAACAAGCCAAAAGTTCAAAGATGGCCGCCAAAACCAACTGCAAATTTTCCAAAGGCGGTGTAAGTTGTCTCTTGAATGACGCAGGACGTTGGATGCAGGCTAGAGGACAAACGGGCAGTGCGTGAGAGCAGCGCACGAGTGCCAAACTGCAAATGAGCCAGAAAGCGGAAAATGAAGAAAAAATGGAGGAGAAAAGGTAAGCTGCCACAGAAAATAAACAAAATACGCACAGTCAGAGGCACTCCAATGAGTTCAAATCCAGTAAAGGAACGGGCACAAAATCAAGCGTAATTTTCCCTATACTGTCGGTGGGTCTTCAAACATCCGCTCGTCGCCACAATATTGTAGTGGGCTCCACAAAATGACACGCCGGGAAAGGTGAATGCTGACACGTGAAGAAGATGTATTGTACATCAAAGACCCACGACAGGGCACACGGAGCGAGCTTTCCAGAACCCCTAGACAATTCCCCATAACAACCCATAACATTCCACATTTCATTACACTGACATAGCTCTATACAACAGTCAGATACCTTTTTAATCTCATCAGAATTACGTAAAACAAGTATTCAGTTACAGATTTGGAAAACTATTGAGCATGGTTTAATTTTAGAATCTGATAGCCTAATGAATATTTTTAACAACCAGGCCTTATTCATTAGTTGGATTAATATCCTTGGACATTTTTACACTGTGACTCAATGCTGACCTTGCCTGAAGGCTTAGCAAGAGCAAGCTCTGATGTAGGTTTGCTGCACTGAAATGACTAAGACTCAATCCCTAGCTTTCTAAGGGAATAGCTCTTGAGATGAGTCACAAATGATCTGTGCTTTGGGATTTGGTAGGTATCAGAAAGGCAATGCAACTGTTGATTGTGGGGTAGCAGGGTGGAGATGGTGCAGGGGTTCATGACTGGAGAGTCCCATCTACTCTAATTAAGAACCTTGAGCATGCCGTTTAATTACTGTGAAAGTAAAAATGGTACTTTTGTGATGACTGGATGTTTTTACATTGCTGTTTGGAACCTTTGATCTGTAAAATATCTATGTATTGTTTACTGACAAATGTCACATTTTTAAGGTTATAAAATGGAACCATTTGACTGTAAAATAAATGCTTTATGTATGTGCTGTATGTAAGTGTTTTATACTATGATTGTAATATTTGTTTGTGTGGTTCCAATAAACTACTGACACACTATATTTAAACAGGTATTGTAAAAGTCAATAGGTTGCACCTTTTCAACCCACTGGGCTTTGCCATTCCTGGTTGCTGAAGTAGTTGAGCGTTGGCCAATAGAAAAGATTTCGGCCGACTCTCTACAGCATCAGCAAAAAGAACAAAACAGTGTGATGTTTGTAAATAGTGCACAAGTCATGATGCATGTAGCATATGTGTCATAGGGCATGTATCAGTATGTGCCACGATGCGTGCGCAGCCTAACAAGGCAGCAGTATGCGCATGCTTGACCCACCAAGCATGTGTGTGCATACAAAATAACACAAGCACCACTTTATTTTCTTTTGAGCATTCGGAGATAGTGGAAGCCTTTTGTGAGTGATAAATAACAAAAACCTATGTATACATGTGCAAACAAGTGGTCTAGCAGCAAGGGGCAGCTGCTGGGCTATACGAAAAAAGTAAAAAATAAATATTTTTCTATAATCCACCATAGGATGGAAGGATTACAATGGGGGATGGGGAAGAGGAAGCAACGGGGGATTAAGTAATTAGAAAGGACAGAGGAAACAGATGCGGCCATGCAGCAAATGGCAGCTTTCGGTTCATATAAAAATGATAAAAAAGAAACTTCTGTTTTATGTTTTTTTTACAAGACTGAGGGCAAAGGAGCAATGGAGGTGCTTGAGGCTGAACTGGAGAGAAATAAAACATTTCGAAAAAAGCAACATGCGTGAGAGTGGATAGACAAGTTCAATCTCATGGAGTGCCGAAAAAATAAAAAGGTAGTCCCTGAATGTGAGCAGTGGAAAGACGCAAGTCACCCAGTCAAAAGGATGGTAAACAAGCTATGGTCTAGGGAAGTTACAAAGACAAAAACAGAAAGTAAAGCCAATGAATAAGAAGTAATCAAATGAGAATGACAAGAAAGCCAACCAATGATAAGCTCACTTTATGTTTTTTGTGTGCTCCACAAGAGGTCTTCGGCAAACAGACAGTTGAAGGCTGTCTGTATACGAGACCTAAAAAAATTGTTCAGTAAGTTCAATAGTTATACTGAGAATAAGCTACAGAAAACAAGTTTTGACATCTAAAGTTAGCATCAGTACCAAGCATTTCTGCATCTCAGGGATATCTCACAGTGATGCCATAGTGCTCGGATAAAGAGCGACTATGGTGACTCGAGGTCTTCAGGCTGCTAGTTCCATTCAACAGTTTTGTATTTCAGAGATTGTTAAACTGACATCCATTGAATTTGGTAATGTTGGCACTTATATAAGCGAGCTAGAAACAATGCAACTCATATATACAGGGCCGTTATTGGTTTTAACCATGTCCATGGGCTTTCTTCCCTTAATCACAGTGGCTGGCACTTGGTGCTCATGCGATCTTACTCAGGTCTTTTTTTCATTTGGATTTTTAAAGTGCTGCAAACCACCTAGTAGTATAGTCTGACAACATTTCGACCTGGTATATGGCGATGAGATAAGGAATCAAAGTTCTGGATAATAATGGCCAAGGCTCTGCCATATCGAGTGAGTCCCACCAGGCTGGGGCTTAAGGTGCGGCAGCGCAATGCATCACTGTCCCCAAGTAAGGTAAGCAGCAATTGGTTCCTCGAACCGGCTTGATCCCGGAAGCATTTGGAGTGCTTCCGGGGTGAGCTATTTTATTGCATATGTGCGCAGGCCCTGCCCATAAAAGGGGCAGTGAGGGGGCCTTTCAATACTGCTCTCCCAAAGATGTTGCCGTTCCCCCTCTCACTCGCAGATTGGAAGGAATTTTAGGTGGATTTCTTTTCTCTTTTTGTCTTTGTCTTTTTTCTTTTAGGCGTCCTCACTCTGCTCTCTGCATCGGCAAAGCTCCAAAAAGAGCAGCCCAGCTGTTTCCTGCCAGGGGTCCATACAGGTTAGAGCACTGCTCACCTGACTAGGGTTTTACTCGGTGACGGCTCCAGTTGGGGACTGCTGGTGCTGCAGGTGAAGGAGGGGATTGTGGGGGCAATAATTTTTCCAAGTTGCTTGTTTGGGAAACGATTTTGAAGCTGACTGGTAAAGCCCTTGGCCTGTCACTCAGTAGGCTGAGGGCTCAGATCCTCATATCTCATGGTAGTGTGTCTGCTTAGGACTGCTAATTGGGGTGACTGAGCTGGCATTTTAGTGGCTTTGATTCCTGGGATTGGTAGTTTCATTACACTGTAGGGGAGCTGTGCAAATTTGGTGCATGGCGTTCATTATTAGCGGGTGCTGTTTTAGGGTCAGTTGAAGGGCAGTCAGAGTGGTGACTTTACGTGTTTTGTGGCCTGTTTAGTTCGCTTGTCTTGCATTGTTGCCTGGCTTACAGTATGATTATGTCTGGTGGTGCAAAGAAGAATGCCAAGCACTCAAGAACTGAGGTGCTAATGGAGGCGCTGGTGGTTAGAATGGATGCCATGGACCAGGCAATTGCATCACTGAAGTCGCAACTCCCAGGGGTGCCTGCGGAGCAGGTAGCGAGGCCTAGGATGGCAGGGTGCCTTCCAAGCAGGCATTCCTCCGGTCCCAAAGAGGCCATGTGCACAGGGCAGGCATAAGGGGGATTTGCAGGGGCAGGCAACAGTCAACCCGGTTTGTTGGGGGTTCGGGGAATTACCCCTTTGGAAGCGGCGCCAGTGGATCAGACCCTGGCTCCGTGTGACTCGGACCAGGCTGCAACCGAGTGCAATGTCACAGCTGTAATGCTGCCAGCAGCAGTCGGTGGCACTGTGCAGAATGCCAGTAGGTGTATAGCTATTAGGATAACCCCACATGAGGGGCCTTCCCAGTCAGGCTTAGTGGTTATATGGCGACTATGTTGCCTTGGCTCTCAGAAGCGGGGATGCTGTCCGTCCCCCTACTGGGAGGGCTTGGTAGGTAGAAATGAGGATGATGATCTAGAAAGGACTAGGCACTTGGAGGCTCAACTGGGTGGCGGTAAGGGTGGTGAAGGATCCCAAGGTGGTGTGGCAGTCCCAGGGCCAGCCACAGGACCCAGTGGGGCACCACTGGTTGTTATTGCAGCCCCATCAGGGAGTCAGGTGCTATCACTCGGGGTTGCTCATGCACCAGACACTGGGGGGGGCCCTCACATTCAACGAGCTAAGTACCTACCACATCTGGCACGGCACTGGTAGGCCATATGCTTGGGGGGCCCGCAGTAACTGCGATGATTCCCTGTACTCAGGGAGCAGCGAATTCAGATATGCAGACACATTACTGGCTGTTGGTGTGGGTGAAGTGTGGTTGGAGCATGAACAGTTAGGCAGACATAAGTTAATGGAGGTGAAAGAAAATATTTGGAAGGAGGCATTTGTGGATATTTTAGGTTGCTGGTCGATACATCTAAGAGGGCGGAGGCCAAGCTTGCAAGATATGTTCACACTCTAGGGACTATGGCCATTAGACATACAAGAAAAAAGTGGAGGAAAGTCTGGCAAATTGGTTTAGAGGCTTCTTAACTCACCAAGCCATGTTGGCATAGCAATTTAATGATTTAGGTGCCCAAATAGTGCATTATCAGAATAGGATTGTGTGAGCTCATGACGAGTATGGTGGGTCGGCCTGTAAAGATCATGATAAGGAGTTCAGGAGGATTAAGGCCTCTAGGCCCACCCTAGAATGGGAACAGATAAATATCATCACTTGGCTGCGTTATATGAAACGGGATGATGCTACCACAAGCCAGCCCATTTGTGCAAGAACAGGGTCCACTAGCAGCCTGACATGGGGACAAGGAAAGTGGCCTATTGGGATTTCAACCAGCATACCTGTGCCCAAACACCGGAAACCAGCAGATTCGAACATTATTGTTCATTCTGTGGCTTGGCATCCCACCCACTATTCATGTGTTTTAAAAAGTCCAAAGAAAAGGGCACCAAGAAGCAGTAATGACCAGCTTAGTTTTGGCAAGGCTCCTTCACCTGTTAACTTGACGGGAATGGTTCCCTGGCTCAAAGCTTACACTAAGCATTTGGCTGTGCAGACACTGTATGAGGGTTTAAAGGAAGGTTTCAGGATTCCAGCATAACGTTATGTGGGCTCCCCTTATTGTATAAATCAACAGTTTCTCCGGTCCAATATGAGGGCGGCCAAGAGAAAGATGCTAAAGGAGCCGAGACATGGTAGGGTGGCAGATCCCTTCGACCTCGCCCTTCTTCATGGTTTTGTTTGCTCCTCTTTGCGGGTGGTTTCTAAATGGAGCCTGGGGAGTTTAGATTGATACATAGCCTATGGGCTTCCAAGAGTCAGTCAGTGAATGAGGATATTGATGGGGCTTTATGCTCGGTTAAGTATGCTTCCCTTGATCAGGTGATCCAGATGCTGCAGGAGCTGTGACCTGGGACCCTGTTGGTGTAATGTGATATCGAGTCTCCTTTCTGTTTGCTCCCGGTCCAACCCCAGGATTTTCATCTGCTTGGTTTTAAGTTTGACTGGGCCTTTTACTTTCATAAGTGTATGTCTATTGGCTTCTCTGTGTCTTGCTCCTACTTTGAGAAGTTAAGCATGTTCTTTGAATAGGTTTTCAGGCAGAAGTCAGGGCACCAATGGGTGTTGCACTACCTATATGATTCTCTCTTTCGGGTGCCACCTGGTACTGAGCAATGCGCCACTGTCTTACTAACTTTTCAGGACTTAATGGGGGAGTTTGGGGTCCGTGCTTGCGCAGAGCTAGACACTGGGGCCTGTGACCATGACTGAGTTCTGTGTAATTGAGTTGGATTCTGTGAAAGGGTTCGCCAGGCTTCCCCTGGAAAAGGTTAACACTTTTTCCCAAGCTCTGCAAGCATGTCTGGGAGCTAAAAGATTCACATTACACCAGTTACAAATCTTGGTTGGACAGCTGAATTTCAAGTTGGGGATCATTCCCATGAGGCGCCCCTTCTTCTGGTGTATTGCCCAAGCCGTGTCTGGATTTAAGGTTAAGTATCATCACACCAGGCTGCCCAGTGAGGCAATAATCTGGAAGTAATTCCTGCTTCACTTTAATGGGATGGTGGAATGGCCAGGGGTATCCCGGAACCAATGAGGAGCTAGATCTCTTCAACGATGCAGCAGGTAGTGAAGGGTTTGGCACCATTTTGGACGCAGCATGGTGTGCGCAACGATGGCCCAAGGAATGGGTGCAATCTGGGTTGGTTACTAACATAGGTTTCTTAGAACTATTCCCAATCCTGCTGGCATTGCCCATTTGGCCAGAACAGTTCTGCAATCAGTCAGTAGTGTTCTGGTCTGATAATATGACAGTGATGGACTGCATCAATCAAGAAGCTGCAAAATGCAAAATGATTCTGAGGTTGCTAAAGTAAATTGTACTGCTGTGTTTGAAATTGAATGTACTTTTCAAAGCCATGCATGTTCCTGGTGTGTTAAACAGTGCTGCTGATGCAGTGTCCTGTTTCAAGATGTAGGTTTTCAGGTTCCATCGTCCAAAAAGAGCAGAGTTCACTGCACCTTTCCCGGACTGGCTGTGGCGGCTTGGTGCCCAAGATTCCCAGACCTCAGGGCAGCCAGTTTAATTCCCAGGACCAGGTGGGCTTATGAGGGAACATTTACCACTTATCACAACTTCTTGGGGCACACAGGGATGGAGGATTGGTTTGCTTTTTCCTCAGTCATGGTATTCCTAGAGATGGTGTGGGGGTGGGCTGGTCAGTTGCTTGCACCAGGCGTCACACCGTGGTGATGTCCTTTTTTGCACAAATGCTGGGACACACCAATGGGACCAGGTCTTTCTTGCTTCAAAGGGCCTTGAGGGGTTTGCAGCACCTAGAAGGGGCCAGGTTGGATTCCAGATGCCCCACTAATACTGCCACATTAGCAGAAATTCTGGAAACCTTGGGAAACATCTGTAGGTTACCAGGAGTCACCCTTGCCTTTTATGGGGCGCTAAGGTTGAGTTAGTTAGTAGCGTGAACAAGAAGGACACAGGAGGGGGGATTCAGCTGGCAGATATTCAGTAGCCAGAATGGGATAGGGCTCTAGCAATTAATATCCCCCTCTCCAAGATGGACGGGCTGATAGAGGTGACCACATCTTGTTGCATAGGGCCCCAGGTAATGCATGCTGCCTTGTACATAACTTGGAGTTATTCCTGGCTCACTGGACTCGGGATGTGAGCGGCCCCTTACTAGTTCACTCACTTACTGAACTCCTCTGACCAGGTATCAGTTCTGCAGAATACTGAAAGGGGCCCAGCGGGTGGCGGAGTATGACTAGTCAGAGTTTGGAACTCACTCCTTTAGGATTGGTGCAGCCACTGCAGCAGTTGCAATGGGGCCCTCAGGGTCTGAGGTACAGAAAACTGGCAGGTGGTCTTCTAACTGCTACAAACACTAGGTCAGATTGCACATGTTATAAAGATTGTCTCTGATCCCGGTTCTTTCTCCTTCCCCCTTGTTTCTACTAATGAAGATGCTATGTAGGGAGAGCCAAGTGAGTGGCTGGAATTCTTGGCGGCCCCTGAACTCATGGAGGTGACCGGGATCACAGAAGTGTGGGTCATAGGCCCTTCTTACGTGCAGCAAGCGAGTTATTTTCCACAGGTGGTTTTGCATCTAGGGTGCTGCAGGCGGGCTGCTGTCTGTTCTTTTACAGTCGGGGAGGTCTACAGCTGGCACACCTGAGGTCTTCACTGGAGACAAAGCTGCCAGGGGTACACACCCATTGGCATCATCATCATCCTGCATCTGGGTGGCAATTATTTGGTGCATCTTGACCGGAAGCTCTTATTTGCATTTGTGATCTCTGAGATTGGTTTGCTGGCTAAGAAATTCCCTCAGGCAATGCCAGCATAGTCTAAAATCATCCCAGGGTTGCAGTGGACGGATGACAAATTGGTCAGACCTTTGAACAATTCAGCGAATCAAATAAGGAAAAAGTTTGGTAAGCTTTTCAGACCGCCTAGGATGTCAACTATACCCCATGGGTACATAAAGGATGAGTGTTTTTTCTTGAGGATGGGGTGCACCTGTCGAGGATTGGTAAAGAGATGTTTTTGGAGAGCTTATTGGCCTAGCTGATGCACCACCCTCACCAGGATAACAGGTCTGGGGGCTGGGTAGGAGGAGCATATAGTAGGGGAACTTTGCTGGCGTGTAGTGGGGTGAGAAAGGGATTGGTGGGGCAATTCAGCATACCTTTCGTCACTTAAGAATGACAGCGGTATCACAGTGGTCTCCAAGGGGTGCTGGCACAGAAATCAATGGAGGATCCAGGGACATGGGTGGGTTTGAGCTATCACTGGTATTTGGTCCACCCACCCGCGCATGCGCAGTGAGCACAAAGCTAACACGGGCCCTTGAGGGGAGTACTGATGGGTGAAATGGGTGCCTAATGTAGGTATCCTGGTGGGCAGGTGAGCCCCCTACACAGAGTGTGCCCCAGGAGAGGTTGCGTGCGGTAGGGTCCTCTACTCAGTATGGACCCACCCAGGTCTCATAGATTGAAAGGGGTGGTTTCTGGACCGGGGACACCATTGGGACCAGTCACGATCTCATTTGCAAGCGCAAGTAGTGATATGCAGGAACATGTTTAGCTAGTGCTAGAATAGAAATTAGAAAATAGGTGCTCTTGTCTTGGCAAAGGTGGTATTAAAATATTAGGGTTAATAAAACAGAAAAGTACAGACATTGTGAACATATTCCTTACACCGTTACTTCATGATATAAATGTCAATAAACCAATGAGAACTGGTTTTTACTAAATTGATTTGTAACATTCGTTTTATGGACACTGGACTACATTTGCGCTTTAGAAACAAAAAGGGTAAAGTGAAACCAATAGACACCTATAACCAGTTCTAAGTTGCAAATGGAATCACCAGGTAACGTGTCAGTTGAAAGTAATTTAAATATGTGCAAAACCTATATGCCATCATCAGGAAGCCCTAAACCAGTGATACTCAAAGTACGGCCCGCGGGGGCGCATGTGGCCCTTTTGATCTTTACATGCGGCCCTCAGGGCAGCAGTAGCACTAGGCTGCTGTTTACTCGACTTATCAAGGGATACTTTATTTAAGCATTATTGAAGATAAAGAAAGGAAGTTGTCCTGCACCGCTTTAACTGCAGGAACACTTTTATTGTTTCAGGAATCTTGCAGAAAGTGTCTGCAACTATGATAACTGTTCTTAGAAATTCAAAAAGTGTATATCATTTACACGCAGAACTATTTAATCTTAGTACACAAGGTTATAACAGTGCGTGGAGAAGTATTTTTGTAGAACGATAGATTTGAAACATAAATTCAGAAACATTCATTCTTACCACCACCTTGATAACAATTGCCAATAGTGGATTAAGAGGCAAGTCAGTTATCTGCACTCGTTGATTGGCCTGATTTGCACATGAACAACTTCATAGTTTATTAAATCAAACACAGGAAAAGGGTTTGCACAGCACACATACCGAAGTCATGCATTGTGAGGTCCTCCTACATAGAATAATGAAGAAAAAGAAGGGAACGTCAAATAAAACAATTGCCTAGGATCACACAATTTGGTGAAGGGGGGAAGCTGAGATTAATGCCAGGTTTTCTGGTTTCACATTGTGCGATTCAGCCACTAGATCTATGTGCTTTGCTGCCCCCTATCCCGACCATAACGCCACAACCCCTCCCCACCCGGAGCCCCTCCTCCCTTTGATCACCATGCTGCTAGCATCAATGCGGCCCTCAGTTGCACCACAGACCAAACTATGTGGCCCCTGGGAAAATGTTTGAGAGTACCCATGCCCTAAACACTATTTGCAACGTAACAATTAGACTTTGGACCACAGTTCCCCATTCATCCAATTAAGTTACTCGGTTAGTGCACATCAAACTTGTAAATACTCTTAGAAACACCTTATCCCTTTTTGTCATGTTTGCTAAAACCATGTGCAGATTACAAAAAGTAACAAACCAATGCCGTGTATTTAAGTCCCTGAGTATATCGCAGCAGCTACAAGTGTCCTGCTGTGTACCTTTCTTTAGATTTAGCACTACTAAACTATCTCGGAAGCAAATGAGTATTGGATATACCACAAACAAATATTTTACACTTGAAAAAAAACATATTTTCTTAGCACCCAGCAATCAATTATTATCTGCTTATCAATTTTATTTCCGAACGTTAACCTGGTTTGAAAAAAAGGGATTGCTGGTTAGAAAGTTAGTAATTCACACGATGGTCTATCTAAAGAGGAATGTGAAATCCACCTCACACTCTCAAGACACTGTGCAACATGGTTGTCAAGGAAGCAGGATTGGTCGTCAAGGAAGCAAACCAGGTTTGATTGCCAAGAAAGCATTATTTCCACGCGCACTGACCACTGGATAAATAAAATGCCCAAGACTATTAACTTGAAATTAGAACAATGCTTCTATCACTGTATGTCAACATGCTCCTGGTCAGCACCCTGAGAGAATCTAAATTGGGATTAAAGTAATATTTCTTTCCATTGTGTTTTTGCTAATTTGTAGTTAGTACAAAAAAGCACACATGCAAACGTAAAAACAAACGTATAAAGATAATCTAAAAAAGTATTGTACAGTTTATAATGGTTTCCAAAATTCCTCCCCATGCAATCTTTATTTTGTAAGTTTGTGGCTCATTGAAATTATTGCAAAATTAATAGAAACAAACAGTAGACACAAAGCTGCTTTGAAATGTCTTAGACATTTACTAAAGCGCATTCCTAAAGATTTGGAGCAGCGGAGTGTTAATAGAAAGCCGTTGTGTAGCAGATGAAGCTTCTAGAGCGGAAGGGACTGCACAGTTGTAAATAGAAAGCGATGCTATTGTGTACGCGAGTGCACTTGAGACCGTATTAAAGAAACATGATAGCATAGAAATGGAGTGGGAAACGTGTAAAAAGACAAAAATATACAGAACGAGGCACTGTGTTTTTATTAGTTTTTTGCATATTTACACACACATTTACAATTCAAGGTAAGATAAAAGATCTAATACACAAATGCATTTATGAGTGCAGAAAGTACTACTACAGGAGTACTCGGCTACATACTCGTGGGCTTTTGTGAATCAGACTTGAAATGTTCACACACTAGTAGCACAATTGCAAAGAGGGCGTAGTCATTTTTATCTGTACTAAATTTATATGAATATTTCCATTGCACATGTTTTGGGGCCACTTCACAAATGCATGTAAGAGTTCATAAAATAGTCCTACAGGAGTAGTATTTTATGTACTACGATATGCCTTTGTGAATAGGCGCTGCAGTGAGTAAGTCAAGACTAGAACGTCTCTATCGCATATCAGGGCACAGCCAGATGTGCACGTGGTTGGTCTCTGTCCCTATACGAGTGGACGAGCTCAAACCCACTGAATGGAATGCGCTACGGGATATTAACAATGGTTTACATCGGTTCAAGTACTTCGATGTCTTCTGTGCTTTCTGATAATGTGGGTGGCCCTGAAACTCACTAAGGTCGAGTGCCAGACAGGCTTTAGAACAAAGGCGCCCATACTGGACCAGATTGTACACAAATCAACAAACGTTTCGCGGGTTTCGCCTGCAGAGAAACGCGCGCAGGTTAACATTCCTCTCACAAAACGTGCAGCCGAGAAATAATCAGCATCTTTCTGTCTACAGACTAATGGCATACGTGTCTGGAATCTGGGCCCAGGGCCATCTCCCACTCTGAAAACAATAAGTTAAGGCACAGAGTAATTCTGACAACACATGCCGCCACGACATTCCTGGCAGCGCTCCTCGGCCGCTGCCAATAACCACTTATTTGAAAAGGGCTTACAGCGCAGAACACCTCGAGCAATCTGTTCGAATTTCTCAACTAACCTCGGGGCCTGCACAGACTTGACAGCGCGCGCTGCGGTCCTGCTAATGAGAAGCAACCTCATACTTCACAAATACTTACAGTTTCCACAAACAAAACGGCGAGAGCAGGGATCTAAGAAGAGAGCATGTCTGTTTAACAACCGAAATTACAGCTGTGCTAAACGTTTTACTAAATGGTTTGAATGCAGCATTGTTTTTTGTAGGGTTCCTGTTGGACGCCATTTTTTAAAACTCAAATTGTAAAGCATTACTAAGGAGACTCATGGCACATGCGCGTTGATGGGACTCTTCCAAGTAAATTTATTTTGGCCAACATCAAGTATCCTTTACTTTTTTAAATATTAAATGTGTGTGTCAGACAAATGGCTAGTGGCTACCAATTGGAAGTTTTCAGGTGCCACTGCTTTCAAAGCAAAATGTGTGTTCCTTTACCGGGGTGTAGGTTTCAGTTGAAAGTTCTAGTGGGAATCCCAGCTGGCCAGTAGCACATGGTTTTTACACAAGTCATTTGCTGACATGGGTGTTTTTAGACTCCGACGACCTGCTAGGATTAAAATGACAGCTACAGCTTAGACTTGAACCTTGCTGTTTTAATTAGTTGCACTGAAACCTATTGGTATATGGTGGCAATTTAAACAAAAAGAACGTGTTTTTACCCCCATTAGAATTGTATGACGATTCGTAAAACCACGTGGGCGCCCACATTCAAAGCAGGTGCGCAAATGAAATTTGTATCTTCTCACCCATAATATCGCATGATTATGGTGCATTATTATGTTGGAGTTAATTTTCTCCCAGTACCGAGGAATAGGCATTCCGGGAATGGGTTGCCTAGAAAACTTAACAATCACCTTCAAAAATCTAAATTTCAAACTTTTCCACGGTCCACTGCAGACGCGAATATGGTAAAATATGTACTTTTGTCAATTGCAGGAGTAATCCCTGCTCGGGCATAAATTACCCTAAAAATTGGTGGAAGCGTGAGGGAAGTTATTTTTCCACAGGGAAAATGATTTTCCCCATGGAGATTTGTTTTTAAAGTTATCGTGTGCAAAGCCACGTCGGCAAAGCATGTACACCAGGGTTAACGTACTCCACGTACATCCTACAGGAATAACTGTTTATGAATGCAAGGAAAACTGGAATACTGTGACTGTCACAGCTTCTAACGAGTGCTTCTGGGATGTTTGTGAATTCCCCCCAAAAAGTGGACTCTCCACTAAACCTAGGCGCCGATGGGTATAGAGTTATGTTTTTTGTGAATCTGACCCTGACCAAATCACAGGAGAGGTTGCAATGTTCGATTCCTAGACTCGTGCACATGCTTTGCAAATATGTACAACCTTTTCACAGTTCAATGGATTTCCTGGCACGAACCACAGAAATCTATTGGTTTCTCTGATGTTCATGCATATATCTGTTTCTCAACCCTGGGTATTATTGGAGGAATCATTCAAAGGAAAACCTCCGTTCTGTATATTTCCCCTTCAAAAAAACGAAACAGACATGAAAACGCAAATTCTTTCTGGCTGTTTTCATGAGTAAAATAAGTAAACACCGAAAGCAAGAAACCAAAAATATCTCCTTACCATCGCATAAACAAATACACAATAACGTGCCTTTGTTACACAACGGCAGCATTGCCACAAAAGTACGGGTGCAGCAACAGTCCTGTGTACGGATGGGGGGGAATCCTGTGGCTGGCGACGTCACATCCGTGACATCACATCGAAATGGCAAATTCCTTTGCACGAGACAAGACAAAGGACCCTGTGGCAATAAAGAGCATCGTACTGTGTGCAGAAGAGGTCGGACCCAGGGAAGCAAGAAACTGAAACCCACACAATGGGTTTTCAATGCCACACCGATAGCAGTGAGTTGAGGCTGAGTACTTATGAAATGTAGTATAATTATTAAATGGGCATTGAGCTTTTGAATGGTCATTCTAGGATTGCTACTCACATCAGAGGCATATGGTGGGTGTGAATTGCCCGCCTAATGTGCAAATAATCTCGTAATTATGTCGATGAGTCATCCACGCATTACTTTGTAAATGTGTGTACACGCGCAGGTTCAAGTCTCACACTTCAATCCAATTTTACAAGGGAAGCATGAGCAAACTTCCAGGTACACAATAAATGGACCACAAGGCACAAGCACATTTCACCTGCGTGTACACAGAGTAAGGGCCACAGTCGCATATCATCCGCGAGTACACCAAATATGATCCACGAGCACACTTCACCTGCAGCTACTCGGAGTATAGAACACGAGAACACTTCACCTGCATGTACATGGTGTATGGAACACCGAATGCATGTACACCGAATATCATCCACGACCACACTTCACACTGTATGGGCCACGAGCACACTTCACACTGTATGGAACATGAGCGCACTTGACTTGAAGGTACACGGTGTAAGGACCACGGGCACACTTCACCTGCAGAAGCAAGGAGTATGGACCACGGACACACGTCACCTGCAGGTACACGCCATATAGGCCACAAGCACACTTCGCCTGCAGGTACATACCATATGGGCCACGAGCACACTTCACACTGTATGGACCACGAGCACACTTCACCCGCAGGTAAACAGAGTATGGGCCACGAGCACACTTCACACTGTGTGGACCATGAGCGCATGACCTGCAGCTAAACAGAGTATGGGCCACGAGCACACTTCATACTGTATGGACCATGACCATACTTCGCCTGCAGGTACACGGAGTAAGGACCACAAGCACATCACCTGCAGGTACATGCTTTATGGACCACAAGCACATCACCTGCAGGTACATGCTTTATGGACCACAAGCACACTTCACCTACAGGTACATGCTTTATGGACCACAAGCACAGTTCACCTACAGGTACACACTGTATGGACCACGCGCACACTTCACCAGCGGGTGCACTGTGGTTGTATGTACCACGCGCACATTTCACCTGCTGGTACACACTGTATGGACCACAAGGACACTTCACCTGAGATGCAGAGAGTATGGACCAGAAGTACACTATGCCTATGGGTACACGGTGTATGGCCCAGGATGACACTTCTTCTGCAGGTATATGCTGTATGGGCCACGGGCACACTTCACCTGCAGGTACACACTGTATGGGCTACGAGCACACTTCACGTGTGGGTACACGCCGTATGGACCATGTGCAGACTTCACCTGCAGGTACACGCTGTATGGATCACAGACACACTTCACCTGCAGATGCAGGGAGGGTGGACCACGCGCACAATTCACCTGCTGGTACACACTGGATGGGCCACACGCACACTTCACCTGCAGGTACACGCTGTATGGACCACGCACACTTCACCTGCAGGTACACACTGTATGGGCTACGAGCACAATTCACGTGTGGGTACACGCCGTATGGACCACGTGCAGACTTCACCTGCAGGTACACGCTGTATGGATCACAGACACACTTCACCTGCAGATGCAGGGAGGGTGGACCACGCGCACAATTCACCTGCTGGTACACACTGGATGGGCCACACGCACACTTCACCTGCAGGTACACGCTGTGTGGACCACGCACACTTCACCTGCAGGTACACGCTGTATGGACCACGCGCACACTTCACCTGCAGGTACTCACTGTATGGGCTACGAGCACACTTCACGTGTGGGTACACGCCGTATGGACCACGTGCAGACTTCACCTGCAGGTACACACTGTATGGACCACGCACACTTCACCTGCAGGTACTCACTGTATGGGCCACACGCACACTTCACCTGCAGGTACACGCTGTATGGCCTACGAGCACACTTCACCTGCAGGTACACACTGTATGGGCTACGAGCACACTTCACGTGTGGGTACACGCCGTATGGACCACGGGCACACGTCACCTGCAGGTACACGCTGTATGGATCACGGACACACTTTACCTGCAGATGCAGGGAGGATGGACCACGCGCACACGTCACCTGCTGGTACACGCTATATGGCCTACGAGCACACTTCACCTGCAGGTACTCACTGTATGGGCTACGAGCACACTTCACGTGTGGGTACACGCCGTATGGACCACGGGCACACGTCACCTGCAGGTACACGCTGTATGGATCACGGACACACTTTACCTGCAGATGCAGGGAGGATGGACCACGCGCACACGTCACCTGCTGGTACACGCTGTATGGCCTACGAGCACACTTCACCTGCAGGTACTCACTGTATGGGCTACGAGCACACTTCACGTGTGGGTACACGCCGTATGGACCACGGGCACACTTCACCTGCAAGTACACGCTGTGTTGCCTACGAACACACTTCGCCTGCAGGGACACGCTGTATGGACCAGCTAGAGTGTCCGTGCACATAACACCGCGTCAAATCACATTTAAGATAGCACAAGACGATTGCAAAAAAATATTCTTGATAAATTATTAATACGCAGCGCCCGTCCGACGCATACCATGTTCAGGGGCTATGGTGAGGCATTCTATTTGACAGAAGAAACCTCAAGAAACAAACGCGTGCGCGTTTCATTAGATTCTGCAGCAGACATGGCGGGTGCACTGACGCATAAATGTCCTTAAATACAGGACAGCAAGCGGTGCTTCAAATCGGAGTCCATTGTGAAAGCTGTGTCCCTTCCACCTGGGCTGCTTTCAGTGGAGGAATAGCTGTGCCCCTCCACCCTTAAACCAGTCCCCTGTCCTGTCCAGCTGATTGCAGGGGCAACGTGTTCAATAATAACCATGTAGCGTTTCAGACCACACTTCGGCTCATTCTAAGCGCTCCAATTAATAGATGTCACAATGCTCTAGTTAATATCCCTTTGTGACAACATGCGTCTCCGCTGCCTAGGGAAAATGAAATTCCGATGGTGGAGACTTCCACTTGCAGATAAATACCTCACACATGTCTTTAACAGGTAACGGGATGCATACAGGCTTATGAACACTGTCGAAGTAAGGTAATAAAATATATCGCAGACACAGTACTCGCACAACTCTGGGCAGACTGCATTTCAGGAGCCACTACTTTGCCCACAGGAGGAAAGCAGCTACTTGTGGAGAACAGAATGCGCTCGCACCTACATTGGGACTAATGAACTGAAGCAGACGTTTGGGGCACTACACAGACACCAAACAGCTGCTAGGACAGGACAGGGTCTGTCCATAGGTGTTGAAGCGGTTTGTATGTTTACAAATGGAAATGCAAAAATATCAACAACGTGCGCTGCCAAGAACAGTTAGTGACACGTAGAGCGTGCATTACTAGTGCCGCTTCCAACGAACTCAGCTGAGAGCTCGCGCTGTCCGTAGCCAAAGAGTGGCTCCACCGGTGCTGAGTTCTAACATACGCTGGTGCCAGGACCCCCCCCCCCCCCCCACCCCCGCAATAGGGCAATGAAAGTGCAGGTTACCAAAAAACAAAGAAGACACAAATCCGAATGTGGTACTTAGAACTGGCCTGGGACAAGTTTAGATTTTAGAACCCCAAAACAGCGTACATCACTACGTCAATACAAAGAAATGAGGAAAAGCAAGGATGGGGGGAACATAACTTTGCACACGATACCTGTTCGCTGCCTCCTGTCGCTTGGCGCGCTCCCCGGCACCATGCCTCCTCCTCTCCCCTCATCCCTCGGGCCGAGGCCTCCGGGCCTCAGGGACCCGCCGATGATGCGCTCCTTCATCTCCAGGGACAGCAGCCGGCCCTTGTACATCCACTTCTGCATCTTCCGCACCGTCACCCCAGAGGCCCGGAGGGGGCCATCTGGCCGGCTGCCCATCCCTGAGGCGCTGTGATCGGGGTCTCCAAGCCCTCCCAGCCACTCTTTGTCCACACGTGATGGATGGCCAGCCCCGCCAGCTGCACGCCCCCAGCGCACTGCCTGCTCCTCGGCAGCTGGACTCTGGGAGTCCTCCTCCTCACTGTCCGGCCCACCTCCACATTCCTGTCTGTCCCTCAGGCGGGGGGGCAGAGGGCCGTACTGGATCCCGCTGTCACTTAGGGACCTGTGAAGAGAGGGCAGGGCCGTCTCCTTGCCCAGGGTCTCTTCACTTTTACTCCACTGGTGGCGACGTGGAAGGAAGGCCCCCGAGGCTGGGGCCGCGGACTCGGTGTCCGATACCTGCTGGGGGCTGGCCTCTCCGGACGAGCAGTGCTCGCTCTCCGGCGCCCGGGGCGAGGACTGAGTGCAGATGCTGTCCTGGGAGGGAGTGCTCGAGGGGAGGGGGCTCCTGCGCTCCACGGGCATGTCATGCATGGCGTGGATCAGTAGGTAGTATGCCTCTTGCAGCTGGCTCCGCAGGCGGTCCGTCTCTTGAGAGACCCCGACACTGCCTTTCCCAGAGGGCTCTCCATTCCTGGCGGACTCCCCTGCCGAGGGGGCGTACTGCCCCCCCTGGACACTTGACAGCTCAGGGGGCTCATAGAAAGGCAGGCAGTCGTTGTCGTAGTAATCGTCTTCCTCGCTGTCCAGCGAGTGCTGGCTCTGCAGGCTGCTTCTGTAGGTCTGCTGCAGGCTGGCATAGAGGTGGCGAGCCTGGCCCGGGTGGGCAGTGGCCAACTCCGACACGATGTCCCTGGCCTGCTGCCACTTCTGCTGTGGGCAGTGCTGGACCCTGGCGAACCCGTTCTGGCGGGAGATGACCAGCTTCCCCTCCTGAAACGCCTGGTCAGGGGACTGGGCGCTGTCCACTGACAGGGTCTGGAAAGTGGCCACCTTGGAGTGACTGCAGAGCTGGGCATGTCCGGGGGCTGGAGACAACGCACGGGTCCTGGGTGTGCCGCAAGTGTGAGGGGCTCTGGTCACACTGAGGTCTTCGTGTCCCACAGCTGTCCCAGAGTCCCTGAACCCAGAATATTCACAGCCTTGTCCAGCACCAGGTTGCGTCCTCCAGCCGTCAACAGTCCACCCTAGTCCCTGCGGCTTGTTCATTGCTGCCTGACAGGCAGTGCAGGGGCAGCGGTCTCCACCGGGCTTGCAAAGGCGCTCCCTCGTCATGTCGGCACTACACATCCACCTGCAGTCCTCTCCCGCCCACAGCACCTCTCTGTAGTTGTTATTGTTCTGGTTGGCAAGTGGGTGCTGGGTTGGCATCTGTGCCTCTTCCTCTGGAGCAGCACTGATGCCCTCCGCCCCTTTTCCCCGCTTGGATTTCTTGCCCCGGAGTTTGGATAGAGTTCTCCGCAGAGGATCAGCCATCCCGGTCCGTGCCCAGCCTCAGCGGGAGCCACGAGGCCAGGACCGGGATTCACCGTGCCCCCAGCGAGGGCACAGACGGCAGCAGCAGTCCATGCCTCCCAGCGGCCCCTCTCAGTCAGTGGACCCCCACACTCAAGGGACTCTCACACACTGCCCTTTTACCCCGCACACAAATAGCTCCTCCACAAACACCATATTACACCTCCTCCCACGCAATGCTCTGTAGTTCCCCTCTCACGCTCGTCTCACCATTATATCCACATAAGCACAGTACTCTTGCCTCATACAAGGCGCTACTCCCGCTTCCACAACAAAAGGTCACATACACACGTTACCCGGTCCTTCCACAACGTCACAACTCACGTGGCTCCTCTCACCCACAAATACTACTCCTTGATCTCATGCCAGACCAGAGAAACAAACACAAGACTCTCAGAGGGCTTATACCCTCTGCCACACCACAGGACCGACCTACAACTGTGGGCGAACACACTGCTACACAAACATAGCACCCGCCCCACACTCAGCATGAAGGCACCCCTCTCCCAAACCTCACAGGGACCCCCTCATGCACACTGCATACTACTCCCATAGAAAACTACACACAAATGTTCCAACCAGACACACACCACAGATATCCCTCTCACACAACACACAGAACTTCGCACGTACACACCTGGCAGGACGCACAGGGCTCCCCTCAGTCCGGTGGGGGGGGGGGGAGAAGGGGTTCCCCGAGATACTCCCAAACACACAGTGTTCTTCCAACCTTTTCAATAAGATATTTTAGTTAATCTGCTTTACTCCTTGGGACCCGCAATCCTCCTCTGAGCAGAGATGTCCAAAACCTAACTCCGAGCCCCAAGCCGCTCTCTCCGACGCACCACTGCGTCCTCCCCGCCAGATCCGGGTTGTTTCACCGCCGCAGATGCATACACGCTGCCCAGGTCTGGGTGAGTCGAACTGTGACTGCTTGTGAACCTGCCCGTTTTCTGGTACAGCCGCCCTGTCGCCTCTCTGCAGATTCCGAGTGCCCACTGTCTCCACTGAAGGACCCCGCTGTAGCCCTCCGTTGATCCAGTCCGTGCTCTCCCTTTGTAGATTCGTTTATCTCTGTGCACCGGTTGACCTCTCCTCGTCTGTCTGGCCAATCTCTGTCTCTCCCCCTATCTCTCTCTCTGTAGCAGGGCCAGCCTGCCTCTCCTCCCTCGGAGTCGGGCTGTCTCTCTTTCTCTCCCCCGGTACTCTCAGCCCCTCTCTGCTCTTCACATACTTGGCATACTTGAGCGCGGGTGAGAGGGCAGCGCCGCACTGCGCAAGCGCCGGTGATCAGAGGTAAGAAAGTTTCGGCGCTTCCGGTCGGGCGCTTCACATCCGCGCTGGGAACTCAGGTGGAAAATGAAGGGAGGAGGGCGAGGGGAGGCGAGCAGTGGGAGGGAATGGGGGTGTTGCAGGGGTTTCACTGAGCAGTAACAGCTACACTGTAAGGCGAGAGAACTTGTGAATCTTTGCGCGAGACCCAATAGATCAGAGGCACACAGAAAGCAACGCATGCAAACAGAGCTCTGCTGGTATATTTGTGCCAGAAATGTCCCGCAGCCGGCAGGGAGGTGAGCCGTGCACATTGAAGTCTGCAGGTATATGATCTAGCCACTAGAAAGAGGTGCAAGCGGAGATGGGTGATTTTAGTGCATCTCAAAATATGCGTCGCTAACACTTCACAGTGGGACGGAGCTGAGATTGACTAAGAAATGAAAATCCGTTGGCAATATTACCGCATGCACATTTCTCTGGGCCTGAGTCACAAAAGTAAACTTACACTTTTGCACAAGTTTACTATTTTTCGGTATTCATAAACTGTGTTCTGAGTTGTGAGACTCTGCAGTCCATATACTTATGTGTACAGAGTTCTCTGCCCTGACTGCGGAGTCTCCAAGTGCGGATACCCCCACTCACATAAGTATAGGTAGTGAGAGTTCTAAAAATGTAAACTTACCCACAAGTGTAAGTTTTCCTTTCTGAATCAGGCCTTCTGTCAGGAACCTGCCATATCCTAAATCAAAGTAAAATAGTTGTTGTTAGCCCAAAGTATTCCTGTAAGCATCAGAACTGATAGAATGCCATGTCCTGATAAGCTTATCCTGCAAAAACGACACTCCTAAAGAAACAGGAATTGAGGCTCTTAATAACGGATGTAATATTAATAATGAGGACTATGCTTTCGCTTCTGTTCTGAAGCCCCAGCACATAAAGTGCCAATCTAATAAATTATTGTTGCTTTTAAATCCTGCAAGGACAATGTGCATTACAAAATGCAACATTTGTTAAAAATTTCCTCAAAATTCCTTTGAGAAGAATGAGCATATTCTCTATTATATTGGTTGTTCCTCTATGCGAGTACTAATAGGAATGAGCCAGAGGTAGGTAGAGAAAGGAACAACCTTGGCTTGAGCACACAAAAGACACCAGGCAGACAAAGCGTTCAGTTTCTCTCTGTAACACTGAAACAAGTAGTGCCCAAAGTAGTGTTTTCATAGTTCAGTGCTTTTGCATTGGTGGCCTATCGTACCCAACATTCGTTATTCTGCTGTTGACAGACCCAGACTTAGTTTGACAGCAGAAAACGGTTTCCAAACCATTTTACCTCCAAACTCCACTAGTTTGACGAGGCAACACACAGTGATGGAATGACTACACACAAGGGGAGTGCTGGTGTTCTTCCTCTGCATAGATAACACCTTGGATAATAACACATGAGATATATGTAAAAGCAAATCCTACATCTGTTTTACTATACACTCTTGGAAACCGAAGATAGAGGTGTTTGTTTTAGGCGGCAAAGGTATGCCTCTGCTTAGATATACATTTTTCGCGTAGCAGAGCTATCTCTCAGTTTAGCCACAGCTAAAGTACCAGACTCTGAGCTATCCTGAGGTGACAGTGTTCCATCACCAAAGGACAAGAGCCGCAATCCATCATTTGTACTGAATTTCTTCTAAAATTGCCACCAGCCATGCATTTGGTGCTTGAAAGCAACATCTAAATTTATTGAAAACATGTACATGGAAGATATGAATTACGTTGAATTGTTACCTATAAAGTGCACCAAACACTTAAGGCATCTTGGTGATGAACAAACAATTGGTGTTTGCCACACTGGTTACCTCATGTTTTGCCTTTATGTCTTTGCATTTTATCCTGATAGATTTCCTCACTTTTTCTGGTAAAATCTGTCAGGAGAAATTTGAAGAGCATGGTAATAGTTGCACAACTCAAAATTTCGATCTGTGTGTCAACATCAATGTGCACATGGATCAGAATTCAAAACGTAACTGTGAATCGAGGTGTAGGGCTAGGTTATGTCAACAGAGATTTCCTTAGCTCTGTATTGGCATTATGATGGCTTCAGAGTGTTCAACTACGTTGATTTGTATGGTAGTTGTATTTATACAATGCCTTTTTCTACGAATTAGATACTGAAGCACATTGGCAGAGAAGTACCTCTATACTCCATAGAGTGCTACAGATGAAACAGTGAGTGAGTGAGTTTGTCGTGTGACCTATGCAGGAAGATTTATGATGTCATAGGTCAGGACCATTCCTAAGCCTCTGCAGGAATTTGAATAGGAAATGACTGAAGTTGGGTTGTTTAAACATTAGATTCTAATTGAAGGACAGAAGTGTGTGAGTGCCATCTGGTCTATGTTGGAAGTGTTTTGGTGTGTGGATATATCTTAAATTACTGAAACTGTGTCATAAAGAAGCATGTAGCTGCACTTACTCATGTGTGTAGGAGAGGCGTGCGAGGATAGATGCGGCTGCACAAGCCAATACCTGCCTTCAATTTAGTGATCAGCATATAAACAGTTCGAATCACATAGAATTTGGGGCTAAGAAAGTGCACAGAGATGAAGGGAGCTATCCTTGGGTGTGCAAACTCATGGATTCAGGCACTTATCAGGCCTGAGAGAGCATACAATCATCCCAAAACAACCTCTGTGGAAGGAAAAAGATATATAAACTTCACAGTTCAATGGGGCCTGGAGCAGGCACAACATACTCTGCTTAAGGTAACACCTATGATCAGGAAAAGGGATAGGATTTGAAGGGCTGGGGCATTAATTAGAACAGGCGTTAAAACCTGATGACAAAATATATATATTTTTTGGTTTCGTTTCTGTTTAAATCGTGCAATGTTTCTGCAATATCTGCACTTTTGAGCTTTTTCAGGGTAACAAAAGTTCTACTCAAATGACAATTCAATACAATATCAACGCTTTGCACTATTACATTCTGATAAAGTCTTGCATTCTCTGACTTTTGTTGAAGTTAAAGTGTGATGATGAAACCCTGTTGTGTGTTTGTAGATGTGGTATGATCTGATAGCTGGTCCTTTCATCGTGGTTCATCTGTTTCCAGGCACTTTAAGTAGCCCACCATGGCTCGACTACATGTTGAACAGTAAAGGAGGATGCATACTGCGCTCCAGTAAGTTCATGGTACTGTGCGGTAAAAACCCACCAGTATCATGCAATTGCAAGCTAAACCCCTCCCACTTTCCCTCCTTCCCCCGTTTTAGCTACATGTAAAAATTACAGAGATGTTCAAAAGAGGGCTACCTTTAGACACTCAAAAGTAGATGGGCAGTTCCAGCCTCTCAAGGGCTTTCTTTGACCTGTCCAAGTACCACTCCTCTGAATATTTTTATTAACTCTGACATCTCTATGGCTCTCACAGTCCCCATGTCCATACAATCTACGTTATTTTCTTTTATGATCCCTCCTGAGTTCATAATTTTTTCCCCTTTGCTCCCTACCGTTTGGCCTGATGTGGTGGACCATCTGTATGTAAAGCACTGTTACTCTGCCCAGGAAGATACCAATGTCTTCGGTAAGAATTGCTCTACTCCGCAGGGCTCGTTCCTCGGCCACTAATTCTCCCTTTCTTTCTCCTTCTCCCTCTTTTCCTTATCCACCTCCCTCAGTGCTGTGAGGCAGCAATATACCTTCTATATGCACATGCCCAGCATCATCACAGCAAACTTTCATACCTCATTACATCCTTAATATTCCAAATGCATAGATGAAGAAAATGCTTTCCAAAGGCTCTAACAGATTTATAATACTCAAGACATCCTTTTGCCTGAACCATGGACCAAAAGTTATGGGGCTCAACACAAAAGTAAAGACTTTCAAGACTGAAAACAGAACCTTGGAAAAAGTCAAATGACTGCACTGACAAGCTCATCTTTTTGCATCCCGCAAGGATGTATAATTTGTCATTAATAAAAGGCAAAAGGAGCCTGACATCCGTTGGTGCTCCAAAGCATAATGCCCCTAGAAGGAACTTTCCAGGATTCTCTCTGAAGTTCACTGCATGGCCTACATGACTACCAACATCACAAAACCCCCAAGGCCTGTATGATGCCCTTGCAAACCATCCTGTCATGAAAAATGATACACTGGAACATTACCACAGTAGTAAGTCATCCGGCAACCTCTATTCTCAGACCATACAAGAGAATCTGCACTGGTGGACAACACATTGTGGCAACTTTCAAACACATTTTTTTCCACCCAGTTAAAGGACCTACCTGAGACCAGCCTCCTAGCTTGTTCACTATCAGTCATTTGTCTATCTTGAGCTTACAAATACATCCAACTCTCAATTAACACTACTATCTAGGACTGAAGCATCACCAGCGACCCCTAAACTGAAACATTCTACATGTCCTCAATACCCATTAACACCAAGCCAATCATAAAAGAAGAGCCTTGGTCTAACTTATTCAGCTTGATATTGACCAATCTTCAATAGGAAATTTCTGTGCAACCTTATTTGAAGTGCTGCTTTCACTTAAATCTTCAAATTCCTGGAAAGAACACAACCTTCTCTATAATTGCCAAACTGACTTCCATCCTCACAAAGGAACAATATAACCCTCGTTTCCACCTGAAGACCACAGCTGAGAGGAATGGAGTTTCCGCATTACTTCTGGGATTGTCTGCTATCCATCACTCCACCCAACTGCACAGGCTATAAAATCTTATCATGTAAGAAATCATTTTAGACGGAATCTCCCCCTACCTTTTTGCCAGATAAAGCCTTCATCAGCATAGTTTCGTTTTGCACTAATTCTAGGAGTGCTGCAAGGTTATGTCATCTTGCCCCTCTGAGTATATTTGGACACCAATACACTCATATCAACAGTACCCTGAAATTTATAAGCAATAGTACAATACAATTCAAACAATTAAAGCACATAAATTAAGTGCCCCTGATAGGTATAGCTTTGCCACGATAGGACTAACAAGGTATGGTAAATGCTTTTAGTTTTGACCTGGAGTTTATTGACTGGAGCTACCGCCATTTATGTCCTGTATCAAGAAGTACTGTATGGGGCAGAAAGCAATGGGATTCAACATTGAGCTATCACAACTACACCACAACCCAAACTACCACCAGCTTTTCCAGTAACCAGGCTTTCATCATTCTCCCCTTGCCCAAATCCTCTTCTTTCTCATGAACCACCATTGAGCACCCGGTAATGCTCAAGCGCCCACATAAACAGATCAAATGATCATCAAATTTGAAAGTTGTCACACCATCTCAATTTGCTTAGACATTGCCAAGGTCTCCAACATGCCTGACTGCATCCCTAGGTGCACCATGGGTTTTGTTTTCTGGGTTGAAGTGTGACCCTGCGCTCATGCAGCCATTCGTGTTTTTGCCGAAAGCATAGACATGGAAGCCATGTTTGCCAGGAGTCAATTCCTGAATACTTCCTTCAGTGGTAACTGGTCCACCCGCCTAATCCTGCATGAAGTGCACGGTGCCCGTCGCTTGTCCCCCTTCAGCACGCACACCGCCTTGACCACCATAGTTTAAGCTGCTGCCACTCATCTTCAATACTTACCTTACTCTATTATCATACACATCAAGTCCTTCAATCTAACCCACACAAACTGCATCTAGATCATCCTGAAGATGATAAACCAACCGGACCTTGACTGCTCCAGCAGAGACCATTGAGTTTAAGCCATGGATCTATGAATGCTAACCAAGCACATGAAATGCCGGTCATCCAAAACCGAGATCCTCACTGGTGGGAAATGAAGGAATTACCATTTGATGACCAATGAACCCCCATTCACGAGAGGCCACAAGATTTGGTCCTGGCAACGATTCCAACATATTAGTTGGGACATGGCTGTGACACAGTGGAGGGAGGAATGTTGCACACTTGGTGACGTGCCCAGGAGAGACCTCATAGGATTTGAGAAAGCCCAGCAAGCATTTAGGTTGTGAATGGGTCCGTTTTTGTAATATGCTAAGTTGACCACAGTGGCCAGGGAGATCTGGACAGAATTCCCAGAGGTGTCTGAATTATCAGCAACACTTGAAGTGATTTTAGATACAGGAGGGAATCATACATTGGTCTCACAATTGTACAACGTTTTGAAGGCAGAGAGAAAAGAGAAACTTTTGTGGGTAAGGCAATAATGGTGGGAGGGCATTTAGGAACTATTAACAGCTAAAGAATGGGAAGTAATATACCCGAAGGTTAAGGACATATCAAAGAAAGCTAGATTCAATTTGACATACTTCCATTTCCTACATTGAAAATACATTACCCTGTATATGATTAAGAGTATACACCCAAAGAGATCCTCTGCATATCCGAGATTCCGGACGATTAATCTTGCTTCATACTCATGGCATGGCCTTGTAAGATGTTGGTGGACTATTGAGAAATAGTGACGGAGAAGCAGCGAACAGCAGTAGATCAAATCAAGGATGTTACTAGAACACATTGTCGCTGGGAATAATCCCAAAACCCCAAAAGGATGAGAGGTTGTACGGGATTGTGCTTCTGGGGTCAGTCTTGGCAAAGCTCTGCATTTCAGTGCAATGGATGAATTTCAGAGTGCATGCAGCGGAAATCAGGGTGAAAGATATGACAGAGTGCGCCCTGGCAGAGGAGTTCCACATGAAAAATACTAGAAGGGATTAAAAGGCAATAAATACCCAGCAGCCTAATATTATAGATTCAATGTGTGACCGCTACCTATAGACCCAAGGGACAGATTTGGTAAACTTTGGAGAAGGGACTAAGAATAAAGGGCACTGAGTCTTGTTGGCATTGCTAATAAAAAAGGATAAGGACTTGTAGAGTAAAAGGGAATAATTAATCTTACAGATAACTACTTCATGAAGATCGTGTAATGTGGGAAAGGCAAACAATACCAAGACTGTTAATATACCTTCTTTTCTAGAAGTAAATGACCTGGTGTTAACCGCATGATGTGTTGAAAATTAATGTTTTGTTTGACTGTTTTACATTATCTGGAAAATGACAAATAAAGACATTAAAAAAAATGAAAACACTTGAGAGTAAGCCTGGATTTTCATCTATCAGTCGGTCTTCAAGTGAACAAAGTTATCATAATCACCTTTAGTAACCATGCCAACCCTCTGACGTATTTTCTCACGTTTAGGTTTCCCACAGAAGGACCACCATTTGCCTAGTACGATAGCAAAGGAGAATGCAATGAGAGTATGAGAGTACATAGAACCTCTCAAAGAGTTACTGGGAGTCGGGAACTAGTGAAAGAGAATTTCAGTGCTGGTTCTCTTGAAAAAACTCCAATATGTCAGCTATGTGAGAGAGCAAGGCAAAGTTATATAGTTTACAACCAGTCAGAATTTCAGCCAATCTATGTACAAGCTATACTGAGTATCGGTGTACTTTGAGGACTTCACAAAATGGTGTAGCAGGTAGTATTTCGTGGAACAAATCTCAGTGTGATTGTATGATACAAGAAAGAGACTCTACTTGTCCACTTTATTGTGTGGCAAATTATAATACTGGAGGGAAAAGCAACATGTTTAATAGGAGGAATCTGTTATGCCTTTTTCATCACACACAAAAAATTAGAGCAACTGAATTCAGACCACATAGCAAAGGTGTACTTTATACTATATTTACATGCAAGAAAAAATAAAAGCACTGCTGTTTCTTTGTTTGATCACATCAACATGATGCAGAATTGTTTTTTGAAAATAGGAATGGTGTATTGCCATATGAAAGTCAGTTCAGAAAACTTAATCTGTACCTCTATTATTAAGCAAAGGCAAGTCTGCCATAAACACCTGAGCTTGTATGATATCATTTTTAAAAATGGCAAAAGTGGGTAATGGTCAGGGCCACTGGAATTATGTGTAGGAGGAGGTCCAATTTATGCAGCAGGTTTGACTGAATTAAATGGTGCACTTAGTGATAACATTACTTCATTATTTTGACACTTATTAACACTGTCTAGGTACAGGTTGCCCCACATTAATTCCAATTTAACACCCAATTATAGCAATAGGCAATAAAAAGGTGACTAGTCAACCTTTGCAAATGATCTACCTCAACGTAGAATTACGTGTCGCTGCAGTTTTAGTAACTTTTGAACCATTTGAGCTAGAAAGAACATTTGTTTGGGCAAAATATGCAGATTATGCAACTGATGATGGATTGTGTGCCAAATGCAACAAATCCAAATTATGCGAAAAATGGTGTGTTCACGCAAACCTCTAGTTTCAAAGGCCCTGCTAATGGTGGGTTGGATGATAACAAGCAAGAGTTTTGTGTTACTTTGCATTTGGAAGGCCAAGGATCCTGTAAATTGAAAAAAGAGTGAAAAGAAAAGGAATGAAAGACAATGGAGATGGCTCCCTATGTGTTTATTCAATTGGAAACCTAACTTCTCACTTGGGGTAAGGTCTTGCTCCTAATAGAGATGTGAGCAATAAGATACAGTCAACGTTCATAGACAATTAAAGCCAAATTTATTTGGACCATTGAATATTGGTGGTTTTGCAAAGAGTAAATGATGATGTCAACATATAGGATCTCACCACATCTTCAGTTGCCAGGAAACCTGGTGTTTGACACCACAACCTTTTTTTTAGGATTTCAACTGTTTCATACTCTAGCAGTAACTTCAAGAAAAATTGGCAGACCATCTGAAAGCTGGGCAGTGCATGTTCCAGTTAAATTAGAGGTTGTTAGCAAACAAATGTGTACAGGTAATCTAGTATTCAAGCAATTTGTACAAATGTGAGGAATTCAGAAGATTTGCAGAAATAAATTTCAATAATGAACATTTATATACTCTCATCTAATAAAACGAAAAAATATATAATTGATCTTATAAAGGCACTATAAGATATAAGATGTAAATAAAATAATACAGAATAGATTTAGTGAGTGGTTTCTTAAATCTTTGATATGCTGAACAATCTGATGAAATTGTTGATGAACCTGAATCAGTATTGGGTATTGCCAAATTACTATCGTGGTCTACACAAACAATTAACTTGGTGTACTATTTTCAACAGTCACTACATAGCTGAGGATTGTGAAGTTTAAATTTGTGTTTCTTAGTGAACGAGCCAGCCAGGCATACAAGAATCACAAAAAAGTCTGTTACAACTTTGGATTATCCTTTTGTCAGTCTATCAGTTTTTTAAATATGCATAACTGTTTCAGATTTTAGGGTGGTACAAAAGTGATTATTTGCAACAAGAAATAATTGGCAACTTAAATATATGTATAGTAAATACTTAGCAAGAATTGGTTATTTGTCATGAGCATGTGACTGAGAAGATTTAGATGGAACACAGATAGTTCTTCTAAAACCTTAGATCGGAAGACACTCTCAGTTACACTGTACTGGCAAATTCAGATCAAATCACTTCCAGTAGAAAGTTGTTCAGATGTATGGTCATCTGCCACAATTTCACTAATTAAACATGCATTAAAAGCAGATTTTTAACAGGTCGCATAAATATACAGAAACAAAATCGAACAACGCCTGCTATGAAAAAATAATGTTAATCCAACAGTCAGAGAAGATAAAGTCATTGCAGATAAACCAGATAATTTAACTAAAGCAGAAGTATTTATAAGAATGCATATGGATTTAAAAAACATATATGGGAAGGTAAATGTAAAAAGGAAGCTGATGATGGGGACTTTGTGTTCGTGATTTTTAAATCTAAGTGTCATAAGAACTTTTGGCATGATGTAAACAAAATTAGGAAATACTATCCTCACAAGTGTCTGGGAAAATTATGGATCTTCACTACATTATTGACAAAATATATTTCCTGAGAAAGCCTACATTCAGCTTTGCCTCAGCTGGCGTGAATGGAATTGTACCAGGAAAAATCAGTAATTCATCTCAATAGCAAAGCAAGACCTGATGAAGCCCCTGGACCAAATGGTATCCCTCCTATCTATAAGATGGACAAGAGTTTCCAAGTTTAATGCATGTTATTTTATGGGTAATATACCAATTCATGAAAGGCTCTATTCTATGTCCAACACATAAAAAAGCCTGAATGGAAGATCCATCAAATTATAGAGTGCTAGCCCTCGTTGGTGTGGAAGCAATGTTTTATGCTTCCTTACTTTTGAAAGAGATTGGGTCAATGTAAATAATCATACTCTTTAGTTTCAGATTGTTTTATTTATTTATTTGTCCTCATATCACCACACCTTTTGCAAACTCAGGCCTTTCAATTTATATCTGACCCTCTGCCTGCTGTAAATGTTTTAGCCACTAGTCTCATTGCTCATAGCGGCGCCAGGTTTAATTACAGGACCACCGTTTCTACCAATGCCATTGACACTCCACCTTAGGTACTCAGTCCAGATTTTGTTGTGCCTACTAGCCTTACATCCAATGTCCATTTGGCACGTCCAACGTACCACTTTAAGTCAGTCAGTTGGGCAGGGGAAAGATGGATCAGTCCAAAGCTTACAGATCTCTCTTCTGGCGAGGAGTAGGAGATAAAATAACAGACCCTTCTGTGCTCTGTTCGAAAGGCCATGTGAAAACCCATCTATCCCAAGCAAAACCAGGCTATAGTTCAAATTAATATCACCCCCCCAAAATGTCCTTTCAGGTTGTTTTAGAGAAAATAGTTGGTCAATTGATAATATTGAGGCACTATCATCATTAGTAAATCACTTTGTAAAAACCACGCCACAAAATGACATGCCTGTTTTATAGATTTTCAAACAATGTTCGTTTGATTGTATTTAGATTATGTTTTAAATTTAAATCTTGGGGAATAGATCCTATATTAAAAAAAAAAAAAAACGATCCGTGATCCAAGTCAAATTGGGTGATGATAAATCCCTAACTAGAAGAATATGAACTTATACAGGCCTGATGCAAGGTTGTGTCTGCCCTTGATTTTTTTTTAATCTGCGTATTTCAGACACTATGATATTTGGAGGCAATCCTAGCGCATGTCCCCAGGATTAAGCAGTGTGTTGACACCCATAATTTTGTATGCAGATGACACTGTTATATTATATGAAACTAGGATGGGCCATGAACAAATATTAGATCGCCATGTAAATTATTGCAAAGAAAATAATCCGAGTATAAATTATGAAAAATCAAATGTATGTGTTTTTGGAAAACGGAAATTAACCAAAATAAGTGGGGATTAAATCAAGAGTATGTCAAGAGGGCTCAGAAATACAAGTATTTAGAAATGTGATTTCAAGACCGTGGAAACCTTGTTCAGCATCATGCAAGGTTAAAGCTAAAGGCTCACTGACTAATGTTTGCAATGATAAAGCTGTCCAACGGCCTGTCTGGGCCATCAATTAAGCTGCTGTTAGGTGACAATTAAGATGAAATGTATGCCTTCCTTAAAATATGGTTTTGAAATCTTTCAATCTACTCAAATAAATTGTCTTTATGTAATTCAATGAAATGTCTTTAGATGGATGTTCAGCCCTCCTACCTTAAATCGTTTTTATACAAATGGAATTCTGTGTCATGGAACAGTCAGTCATGCAAGTATTGCATATTATCAGCTTCTGGTACAGATGCAAAATTACAAAACAAAAAACACTAACATTTCTGCAGTGCTCACACTTTGAGAAGGGTGCAAGTACAAGCCTCTTCGTTCATCTCACTTTGCTTCAGCAGGTGCTGAAACTTTTACACATGCATTTGTTAGGGTTCGATGTGCTTCCATGGCAGCATTTTAAAAGAATTTTAAAGTAAAAAATATGTGATCCATCTTTTAAACTGATTTTAAAAAGTGTCATTCATTGAGGCATTGTGGAACATTATTAAGTCTTTATGTTAAAGATACAGTGCAGCCACATTTAATAGGTAGCATTCCAATTAATAAAAAAAAAGAATATGCTAGACTTCGTTTTGTTCAATTTCATATTGTGCAGATATATTTATCTTGAAAAAAATCAAAGGACGTTGAATGTATGTAAATTCTGTCACTCAAGTGAAGAAAGCATGGCTCATGCCCTAGGTTGTTATGGTCTTTGTTAGACCTGACAGCCTTAGGGTGGTCACCCCTAACTTTTTGCCTGCCTCCCTCCACTTTTTGGATACTGTCTTTGCTGGTTTTAAGACACTGCTCACTTTACCACTGCTAATCAGTGCTAAAGTGCATATTCTCTCTCCCTTTAAACATGATAACATTGGATCATACCCAGTTGGATTATTTAATGTACTTATAAGTCCCTAGTAAAATGCACTATAGGTGCCCAGGGCCTGTAGATTAAATGCTACTAGTTGGCCTGCAGCACTGATTGTGCCACCCACTTAAGTAGCTCCCTAACCATGTCTCAGGCCTGCCATTGCAAGCCTGTCTGTGCAGTTTCACTGCCAATTCGACTTAGCATTTAAAAGTACTTGCCAAGCCTAAAACTCCCCTTTTTCTACATATAAGTCATCCCTAAGGTAGGCCCTAGTAACCCATAGGGCAGGGTGCTGTGTAGGCAAAAGGCAGGACATGTACCTGTGTAGTTTACATGTCCTGGTAGTGTAAAAGCCCAACATTCGTTTTTACACTGCTGTGAGGCCTGCTCCTTTGATAGGCCAACATTAGGGCTACCCTCATATACTGTTTGACTGGTAGCTGCTGATCTGAAAGGAATAAGAAGGTCATATTTAGTATGGCCAGAATGGTAAATACAAAATCCTGCTGACTGGTGAAGCTGGATTTAATATTAGTATTTTAGAAATGACACTTTTAGAAAGTGAGCATTTCTGTGTACTTAAATCCTTCTGTGCCTTACAATCCACGTCTGGCTGGGCTCAGTTGACAGCTCCCTTGTGCATTCACTCAGACAAACCCCAAACACAGGATGCTCAGCCTCACTTGCATACATCTGCATTTTGAATAGGTCTTCCTGGGCTGGTGGTGTGGAGGGCCTGACACTTACATGTCAAAGGACAGTAGTCTGCCCTCACACAAAGGACTGCCACACCCCCTACTGGACCCTGGCAGACAGGATTGACCTGAAAGGGGACCTTGTGCATTTCTAAGCCACTCTTTTAAGTCTCCCCCACTTCAAAGGCACATTTGGGCATTTAAACAGGGCTTCTGCCCCTACCCACTCAGAAAATTCCGGGAGAAGAGAACCTGAACCTGCAACCTGCCAAGAAGAGCTGCCTGGCTGCCCAAAGGACTCACCTGACTGTTTTCTGTGAAAGACTGCTGCCTTGCTGTTGCCCTGCTACCTTGCTGCTATCTGGCTGTGCTGAGAAGTGCTCTCCAAGGGCTTGGATAGAGCTTGCTTTCTGTTCCCTGAAGTCTCAGGACCAAAAAGACTTCATCTCTAGAAAACAAACTCCCTGTGCGGCGAAAATCGACGCACAGCCTGCCAGAAATGACACACAGCCTGCATTACGATGAAAAATTCACCGCACTCCGAACCAGAATGAAGCAACTCGACTTCGTAATGAGAAGATCGACGCAGCACCAGCGTAGCGACAGGAAATTTGACGCATGGCACACTGGATAGATTCACAGCCAAGCCGGAACGACTCAACCTGACTTCCAGAGAGGAATCGACGCAGCGCCTGCCGTGCAGTAGAAATTTCCACGCAACACCCCCGGATCAACACAGCCCCGGTGACTTCGTCCTGTCAGCACCAAATTTCAACGCATCATCCCTGTGGCATCTGAAAACCCTGCAACCCAAAGAGGATCCAAGACCGACTGCCGGAAATTGACGCAAAGCCTTCCCTGCATGAAAAATAAATGATGCATCACTGTGTGCGGCCTGAGAAATCGACGCACACCTCCCTGTTTTCCACGCATCTCCTCCTCTGCAGTTCTTTGCGGAGATTTTGAATGCAAACCAGGTACTATGTGCTTACAATAGACATTTTTTGCTTTTTAAAGACTAAAGACACTTTATATCATTTTTACAGTAATATTTCAAAATCTACTTGCATTTTAATCGTTTTGACATACATCTTACCAGATAAATATTATATACTTTTCTAAACACTGCGTGGTTATTTTCGTGGTGGTCTACTGTGTTATTGCATGATTTTTGCACAAATACTTTACACGTTGCCTTCTACGTTAAGCCTGACTGCTCAGTGCCAAGCTACCAGAGGGTGGGCACAGGATAATTTGGATTGTGTGTGACTTACCCTGACTAGAGTGAGGGTCCTTTCTTGGACAGGGGGGACCCTGACTGCCAACCAAAGACCCCATTTCTAACAGTCTTCAGGGTGAAAGAAAATAATTCCAGCTGTTCACTGGTCAGACAGCAGAACTGGTGACCTAGCAGTAAAAGAATGTTTTAATACTGCAGACATGCAACTTGCTAAAAGATACAGTTAACACATATGTGACCAATGATCTGTGTTCCCTGCAGCGAGGCCAAAAACTTGATGAGCGTTTACTAAGAATACCTTTATAACATAGTGACAGTGAGGGTGAGAAACTGACATGGCCTTCAAGCTCAGCTCCAGAGGGCAAGAACTTAATATGCATTAAAGTACTTTTCATCTTAAAAAACAATCATTTATTATGCACATGTTTGTTTATTGAGTTATGAGCTTCAGCACTCCCATGCTACCTCCCTGATAAGCCTTCGACTGCTTGTAATCGCTAACACTAAGAATAGGGATTTTACATGGCCTAGTTCGCAGAGCTATCGTAGGATGAGCCTTGGGACATCAGGAGCAAACAACTTCAGCCAACACTGTTGAGGTCAAGTAGCCCCAGTTTGCCCAGTGGACCACCCAGCGTTTTCTGCCAATGAGGTACTCTATCCATTCTACCGGTTAGATTACATTAGAAACATTTTAATCATACAAGTTAATAGCACATATGTGAAAAAGAAATTTCAACATAGAAAAAAATAAAGTAAGCGATTTCTTCATAAGAAGAGAGGAAGGGAAGAGATGGCATATGCCAGCAGGTGCTGACCATAAATTAAACCTGTTGGTTGGCATATTTCATGAGAAAATTAGATTATCGTGCCATCAGTGACACAGCAATGTAAAACTACAACTGAAAAGAAAAAAATCCTAAACTAGTGAGAGAGCGTAGCTTATATAATCTATATTAACATGAAATGTTTATGAACTAATGTACAATAATGCTGCATAGAAACTGTATTAACATGTTTTGCTAAAACGTGCACTTGAAATGTGCCCACTGGGAGTGGCCATCAATGTATACGGAGACTAATAAAAATTACTAATGTTGATGAATTACTACATTTAAAAATGGGTTTACACTAATTATTAATGGTTATGTTCTTAAAGTTTGGTAATAAAGTCTTTTAGGCCTTAGTTAGCATGAGTCGAGGCCTAGCTGCCTGACTCTCATATTAAATGTATTTTTCTAACGTGCAGTGTGCTGACTTGCTAAAGGACATGAACTCTTGTTTTTTTTCCCAAAAGCTAGAAGCTGAATGTAACTGTAGTAGATCCATTCTCATGAAATTCATCCAGCTTGTAGTCACATTTTAGCTGAATTCAACAGTGTCGATTAATGTTATGTACAAGGTCGCCTAAACCCGTACGGAAAATGGAGCCGCTGACCGAAGATGTGCAAAGGACCACAAGACGATTAAATCATACCGGACATTCCACCCGCTAAAGACGTAAATCATAAGGACCAATAAAATCCGTGAGAACTGTTATGGGGTAACAAATTTGATGAGCTAATTTGATTTTAATGGGTTAAAGATAGTGGGGTGCAACCCTTTGTCCAATTAGATTTTAGGGGAATGTACCATGAAAAGGGGATAAAAACCCTTGTCACCAGTAAGTAAATCAGAATTAGGGAGTAGGAGACTAGGAGAGCGGGAGATGCTGATGCGATTTATTATGATCCAGAGACTTTGTCACTTTGCTTGGTGACTTGCTGATTTTATTTAGAACCATCCTTATCCTTAGATTGCTCATTCACACTTTACCTCCTTATGAGGGAAGTGCCCCTTCCCCTTTGCTGGAGCTGAATCTCTTTTGATAGTGAATCAACTGATGTCCTGAAGACGAAGACAGAACCTGAGTGCTGACCAAACTTAGAGGGTAACTATATGACAATGAACTTGTGATTGTCTGTTTGCTTTTCCTTTCTAGGTACCAACTGCTTTTCTTTTGACAGGGGCCATAGTTAAATGTTTTCCAAATTGGTCTTACTAAATTGTTTTGCATGAAGCCCAACATGCCAATGCTAATTCGAGGTTAGTTAAGAGGAATCACTAAACTGACGAAAATAGACAAATGACTAAATCTATGTTTTGTTGAACAATGCGCTAATATACTCTACTCAGGATAACCTATGCTGATGTTGTGTTATATTCTAATGTTTGTGATTCTTGCTCTGATGAAATCTTATCAGAGTTGCCATATTGTGACTATGCTATTGTGTTTCTTGGTTTTGAGACTAATAAACGTGCTAGTAGTATTGTAACAAATAGGGAATAAATATCACTAAATGTATACTAAACTGGTGTGGTTATTCATGAATGCAAGGTCATGGTGTTTTCAGATTTTATTAAATGTCATTGACTAAAGTAAAGTGCATTGTAGTAATAAATATTGATGACGTTATTGACATTTTGATTGACATTTTGATTAGCTATCTCGTCCTAAGGTGTCTTCAAACAGCGTCAAAAGATTCATTGGCCTAAATCGAGTCCCAAAGTGAGCAATTAATCACAAAGGGACGCGTTAACACTAGCATGCTAAAATTCACTAAGAAGTAACTTTGGCACAATGATAAGCAGCAACTAAATCGCAAGTGTTGGACTTTTTGCCTTACGCAGGGTCATCCCCAGTCTTTTTGCCTCCTTCCTCCTGGTTTTTCTGACCTCTCGCTGTTGGCTCTAGGTCTCTGAGCACTTTATCACTGCTGACCAGTGCGAAAGTGCAGGTGCTCTCCCATCTAAAGTTGGTATGATTGGCTTATACCTAATTGGCATATTTAAGTTACATATAAGTCCCTTGTACAGTGGTATCTCTATACCCAGGGCCTGTAAATTAAATACTACTAGTGGGCCTGCAGCGCTGCTTGCGCCACCCACTGAAGTAGACTTTCAAACCTGTCTCAGGCCTGCTAGCGCAGGGCCTGTGTACGCAGTTTTCTGCCACAGGGACCTGGCATCTAAACTTACTTGCCAGGCCCAGAACTCCCCTTTTACTACATGTAAGTCACCCCTAAGGTACGCCCTAGCTAGCCCTATGAGTATGGTGCCATGTATGTAGAAAGGCAGGACATGTGCCATATTGCATGGCCTGTCCTAGTAGTGACAAACAGCCTAACTTGGTGTCTCACTGCGTGAGTGCTGCCTTCTCATAGGATTGCATTAGAAATGCCCTGCCTTATGTGTAAGGGGTATTGTCTGATTTATGAGGGGTAGCGTAGGCGTGTTTGGTATGGTTGTGATGGTGATAATAAATACTGCTTACTGGTGTGGGTGTATTTTTTATTACTATCACAGAAATGCCACTTCTAGAAAGTGCGCATTTCCCTGTGCTTATGACTCTGGTGTTTTGCAGCTTGACTCCAATCCACGTCTGGGCAGAGTGACAGTTGGGGCTTTGTGCATACTTTTCAGACAACCTGTACACAGGGAGGGTGGAGGTGTCACAGAGGTGCATCTGCATACTGAATAGTCTTCCTGGGCTGAGAGAAGGGAGATGCGGGGCACACCTACATTTGTAAAGGCTGTGCCCTGGCCTCACACAATAGGGTCGTTAACCCCCCACTGATGTTTGGAGCCTGTGCTGAAAGGAGAGAGGGGGCACTCCCAGAACCAGTTGTAACTGGCTGGAACCTCCTCTCCCTACCATTGTAAAACACTGTAAGAACTGACTATAAGTACAGGGGAATTTTCCCCACAATTTCGAGACTCTTGGAATCATCTTGGAACTGGACACCAAAGGCTGAAAGGACTCACCAGGAACCGCCATGGACTGCTGCTGCTGTGCAGACCTGTAACCTGCCTGGTCACTGTGAAGGACTTGCCACTTGCTGCCTTTCCCTTGTGCTGGCCTGTAGCTGGGCCCTCCACCTGAAGACTATGGTGGTCATTCTGACCCTGGCGGTCTTTGACCGCCAGGGCGGAGGACCGCGGGAGCACCGCCGACAGGCCGGCGGTGCTCCAATGGGGATTCCGACCGCGGCGGTAAAGCCGCGGTCGGACCAGCACCACTGGCGGGGTCCCGCCAGTGTACCGCGGCCCCATTGAATCCTCCGCGGCGGCGCAGCTTGCTGCACCGCCGCGGGGATTCCGACCCCCCCTACCGCCATCCAGATCCCGGCGGTCGGACCGCCGAGATCCGGATGGCGGTAGGGGGGGGGTCGCGGGGCCCCTGGGGGCCCCTGCAGTGCCCATGCCACTGGCATGGGCATTGCAGGGGCCCCCGTAAGAGGGCCCCTACATGTATTTCACTGTCTGCTGCGCAGACAGTGAAATACGCGACGGGTGCAACTGCACCCGTCGCACAGCTTCCACTCCGCCGGCTCGATTCCGAGCCGGCTTCATCGTGGAAGCCTCTTTCCCGCTGGGCTGGCTGGCGGTCTGAAGGCGACCGCCCGCCAGCCCAGCGGGAAAGTCAGAATTACCGCCGCGGTCTTTCGACCGCGGAACGGTAACCTGACGGCGGGACTTTGGCGGGCGGCCTCCGCCGCCCGCCAAGGTCAGAATGAGGGCCCTTGTCTTAAGATTCTGCTCCCCAGGGGCAGGGTGCTGTGGCCCCTGACCCCTGCATCCATTTCTTCACGAGGGGTGCTTCTCCGTGGTTGTGGCTGCCATAGCGCTGATTGCAGCGCGCTTATAGAGTCTTGGGAGCTCGTAGGCTCCTTGCTGCATTGTGCCCCTTTAAATAAGATCACTGCAGCGGCCTGGGAAGCTGGAAGAACACTTGCGCACTGCATCGGGTGCAGGTGAGTGTCTGCTCGGGCCCCAGGAGGGGTCCGATCTTCTTGTGGCTTCACGGCAGGACCAGGGGAAGGCGCCGGGAGTGCCCCCTTCCCCCTGGCCTCTGCGTTAGGAGCAGGACGCTCCTTTTCTGCTGTTAGGTCAAACGGGCATTATTGTGGCCCCCCTCTTGGTGGAAGGGCCAGTGGAGGCCCGGGGGGCCCCCAGAGATCGTGGATCCCGGGAGGGGCCTTTCATTAAACCGGAGGGTGTGCGTGGTGCCCCCCTCCTGCCCTAAGTTGTTTTTGCTGGCTTTGGCCCCCCTCGTGAGGGCCGGTTGAGGCCCTGGGGGGCCCCCAGTAATCACAGTCCCCAGAGGGGCCTGTCTATAAAAGAGAGGAGGTGCATGTCGCCCTCCTCTGACCCCAGAGTATAAGGGAGGCCCCCGTTTTGCGCATAGGAGCGCCGGAGGCCCCATTGTTCGCCTTCTAGGCACTGGAGGTGCCTTCATCCAACCAGGTACTGTTTAAAGGACCAATATAGTTGCAATCCAAAGTTCTTTCTACAGACTTTTGTTTGATTCATATATTACCTACCTGCGTTTGATGTTTTTACATATGTGTATGCAAATGTTCTTTTTATGGGCATGACTTGCTAATATGTTTCCCTAACTTGCCATATGTTTTCTAATGTTCCTACTATGGGCGTTTTATGATATTCTTATGACAAGTGTTCTAATGTGATAACGTGTTTCCTGACTACTGCTTAAGTTGCAGAATACTAAGTAACCTGTGTATTATGTGTGACTACTGCTAGTTTGCAGAGTAACTAATGTGTAACGTTCTGACAACTGCTAAGGTAGCAGGATAGTACTGATATGTGATGTTTGGTCTGATAATTACGTTGTGTACAATACAGTATATTTTCATATAATCTGGTGTTGTGTTTCCTTTGTGGTGGGGATATTGCATCACATGTGTTGTGTGTGTTGTGCAAACGCTTTACACAGTGCCTCCGGGTTAAGCCTGACTGCTCGTGCCAAGCTACCAAGGGGGTGAGCAGGGGTTATCTTGGACGTGTAACTCCCTTGCCCTGACTAGAGTGGGTAAGTTCTGCCTGGCTGAGGTGCATACCCTAGCCAACCAGAAACCCCATTTCTAACAGCAAGTATGTTAAAATCAGTTGCAAGCAGCACCTCGGTTCACAATACATTAAAAACTAGTGGTATCAAGAGAAAGCGTCTACCTGAGATTTTAAAGTTATGGAAGAGAACAGTACTTGAATTTTTAACATTTGAATGAAAATGCGTAAAACAGACATTATTCAAAGGGGTACAGTTCTGCATTACATCCACTAAGAAAGCTGCACTCTTACTGTAGAGTACATATATTTTCTGTAATGCTCCTGCTTCATAAAATAAACAAATAGATCCCAAATCAAGAAACGTTGACCAATCGAAGTGTAGCAGGTATCTACTTATTGATGGAGTGGTGCACCTGCAGGGGAATGGCGGAGCAATGCACGCGTTGGCATTAACAACATCTGGAAAACATCTAACCCATAAACACATGCCTGTTTTTAATTACCAGATCCTGATGAGAAACTAATGCCCTCTTTGTGATGTTCCTGCTTGCCAACCATCACCATCTGCAAAATATGGCAAAATGCAGGCAGAAGTCATAGGGGCATTTCTCTGCCACCAGTGGCACAAAAGAGGTGTGGTTGATAGGAACTTCATCTGTGGTGGTACGGTAGAGAATCGGAAAATTGAAGGATGATGGAGTCAGGGTTGCTAGCTCCTTTATGAATGAGGGGAGGAGTGAGCTCCAGCTGGGAGAAGAGATCATGCAAAACTGTTGATACACATACAAAGAAGAGGTCTTGTATGCCAGTCTTTCCATTTGTGGGCACATTGACCTGAAGGGTAGCCATTTCTTTTCTTCTGTGGTGAGAGCGCCAGAAATTGCCACCTTTTTTGTGCAAGGCAATCCAGTTGACAAGGCAACCCAGTGCAAGACTGTAGAAGAAGCAAAACATTGTAATTAACTCTGCCATGAAGTGTGCCACTAGTAATAATAATAATTATAAATAATATTGAAGTAGCACTTACAACCTCTGATGGGGCATTGAAGCAATTTGCACTGAGTAGCACACCACTCCAGAACCAACATTAAAGGTTAATAGTTAGTAGATTAGTAATATTTTTTCCATTGGTTGTGCTATGTTTGTGTGTGTTTAGTACACTGTAGAGTAGGGATATTATGATGTGAATTAATATGAAGGGGGGAGTAGTACGGAAGTGAACAATTGAGAAGGGTGTTTGGAGGTTTATAGCACTCAGAAAGGTTTGGTATGAGTCAGAGAAAGGAAAGATGGGATAAAGGTTAAAAGGAGGATTTTGTTAAAGGCAAAAACTGAAATTCTGTTATATGTATGCACATGATACTTGGTAAGGTTTTATTGGCTGGAGAAAACCCCTCTATACAAATACCCGTACGTACATAGAAATAGCTATATTTACTTGGTTAGATGTGTACATTCATCTCGGGGTGAAGTATGCAAAATTTTCATGACATTTTTTAAAGTGTTGGTAGCAGACATAACTTCTCTATGTATGCACCTATACAGGGAGTGCAGAATTATTAGGCAAATTAGTATTTTGACCACATCATCCTCTTTATGCATGTTGTCTTACTCCAAGCTGTATAGGCTCAAAAGCCTACTACCAATTAAGCATATTAGGTGATGTGCATCTCTGTAATGAGAAGGGGTGTGGTCTAATGACATCAACACCCTATATCAGGTGTGCATAATTATTAGGCAACTTCCTTTCCTTTGGCAAAATGGGTCAAAAGAAGGACTTGACAGGCTCAGAAAAGTAAAAAATAGTGAGATATCTTGCAGAGGGATGCAGCACTCTTAAAATTGCAAAGCTTCTGAAGCGTGATCATCGAACAATCAAGCGTTTCATTCAAAATAGTCAACAGGGTCGCAAGAAGCGTGTGGAAAAACCAAGGCGCAAAATAACTGCCCATGAACTGAGAAAAGTCAAGCGTGCAGCTGCCATGATGCCACTTGCCACCAGTTTGGCCATATTTCAGAGCTGCAACATCTCTGGAGTGCCCAAAAGCACAAGGTGTGCAATACTCAGAGACATGGCCAAGGTAAGAAAGGCTGAAAGACGACCACCACTGAACAAGACACACAAGCTGAAACGTCAAGACTGGGCCAATAAATATCTCAAGACTGATTTTTCTAAGGTTTTATGGACTGATGAAATGAGAGTGAGTCTTGATGGGCCAGATGGATGGGCCCGTGGCTGGATTGGTAAAGGGCAGAGAGCTCCAGTCCGACTCAGACGCCAGCAAGGTGGAGGTGGAGTACTGGTTTGGGCTGGTATCATCAAAGATGAGCTTGTGGGGCCTTTTCGGGTTGAGGATGGAGTCAAGCTCAACTCCCAGTCCTACTGCCAGTTCCTGGAAGACACCTTCTTCAAGCAGTGGTACAGGAAGAAGTCTGCATCCTTCAAGAAAAACATGATTTTCATGCAGGACAATGCTCCATCACACGCGTCCAAGTACTCCACAGCATGGCTGGCAAGAAAGGGTATAAAAGAAGGAAATCTAATGACATGGCCTCCTTGTTCACCTGATCTGAACCCCATTGAGAACCTGTGGTCCATCATCAAATGTGAGATTTACAAGGAGGGAAAACAGTACACCTCTCTGAACAGTGTCTGGGAGGCTGTGGTTGCTGCTGCACGCAATGTTGATGGTGAACAGATCAAAACACTGACAGAATCCATGGATGGCAGGCTTTTGAGTGTCCTTGCAAAGAAAGGTGGCTATATTGGTCACTGATTTGTTTTTGTTTTGTTTTTGAATGTCAGAAATGTATATTTGTGAATGTTGAGATGTTATATTGGTTTCACTGGTAATGATAAATAATTGAAATGGGTATATATTTTTTTTTGTTACGTTGCCTAATAATTATGCACAGTGATAGTCACCTGCACACACAGATATCCCCCTAGCATAGCTAAAACTAAAAACAAACTAAAAACTACTTCCAAAAATATTCAGTTTTGATATTAATGAGTTTTTTGGGTTCATTGAGAACATGGTTGTTGTCCAATAATAAAATTAATCCTCAAAAATACAACTTGCCTAATAATTCTGCACTCCCTGGATACACATAGAAGCAGGAATTATGCCATTGTCTTATATGCACATGTATCCAGGTGTAATATATATATATAGTTTCCCTTTACATAAATGTCTCTGCTTATAACATGGAGGCATAATTTAATGTACAATGACACATGAAATATGAATCTGAAAATATCTCCTTGACCTTCTAATCGTGCAGTTAGACACAATCAACATGTAATTCTTGTAAAGAAGCATCAACTCTTGTTCTTGTGGGTCACAGAATTCTGCAATGTGCCTGTACATGAAGGAATGCCAAAGGTATTTTGGACTGTCTGCAGCATCTTAGTTGGATTTATCAGCTGACAGGTTGAAGACAGACTAAAAGGGGTAAGTATTGTCTAGTTATTTTTTGTAATAGGGTAATAATGTACTTTGCGTGAGAAACACCACCTTCTGTTGTTTTGAGCAGAAAGAAAAAATAATCACGAACAGCGTTTCTATGTAATGGACTCGGTGATGTCATGGAGGGAATGTGTTCCGTATTATCCCGCTTTATCTGCATTCCCCACCCGATGAGGATGACTGGAGACTGCTTTGTGCTCTTTTCTTTCAGTGATGCAAAGGTGTGGGAAGCTTTGTAAACTGAAGCTTCCTAATGGTCTTTTAATATGTGATGTATGGTGCAGTCACTTTCATCACAGAAATTAAGTCAGTCAACGCGTGACCAGAACATCACTCTTCTCAAGTTAAATAAACTTGTCACTGAAATATGAATTCATAATCACTGACAAAATAAAAATCTGATAGTTCATCACTGCTTTCAGCCTTAAAATTACAGTTTACATCCATTTACTCGCATTGTGTTTTTATTGGACTATTAACATTATGCATGTAATGAAATTTAGCTTAGTTGCCTGGCATCAGTGCTTTATTTGTTATTGTTGTTTCCGGTGCGGAGCACCGGCACTTATTTTTGAGAGCCGGCACTCAAACATTTGCTGGGAGCAAAATACACATCTGAGAAAGATGGAGGAATACAAAGCGGAAAAGCGTCACAATGGGAGAAAGCAGAAAGCTGCAAGAGTGAGCTGAAGGGACAGGGAGGTTGAGACAGCTTCAGGATTACGCTGCCTCAGTATTCCGTGTTCGCACATTTAACGGCAGCAGCCGCGTGTTTACAAGGAGAGTTTTGACACCGGCCCTTTTTTATTTACAAATTAAGCACTGCCTGGCACCAACAGGATTACCCAAAGCATGGTCAACTCAGGACGCACTTTCACAGCGCATTCAGATTGATAACAATGTGTACCTCCTCCCTGCAGAATCTATAGGGCATGAAAAGGGAATCTTAAATGGATTGGGCCCCAAAAATACGTTTATAATCAAATTACGTCATAAACACCTGCTAAGAATTCACAAAATCATTTCTTCCAGTCGCAAATGGATTTACTGTTTCCCCACCACCAGAAATCTGTGGTAGTATATCCCACGGAAGGGGTGTGAAGTGGGCGTTGCAAAGCATGGTTTGTTTTGTAAGTTTGCGAACACCCACAAACATATACATTTGTGTGTATTCAGCAAATTAAATCTGAACATTCCCACCCCGGAAATGATTGGAAAGTTTACGGCTGTAGTAAATCCCCTTCCAAGATGGGAACCTAAGCAAAGCACCCACATATCAGTGGGCGACTGGAGGAAAGGCTTTTTCCACTGGGGAAATGTTTTGTGTGGGAAGACAAAAGTGTGCATTTGCACATTTGGCTGCCTGCCCTTCCCACTTTGCGGAGGTGCATACTATGTACAATTCTTCTGAACAAGCAGCCTTTAAAAAGTCATATGACTGTGCCTCTATTTTTACTCTTTTGTACTCGTATTGCGTCAGCTCTGCTCTTAGCAAGCTGCAGGATTTGTGTGGCAGTGGATACCCACATTATATGGGAAGCTTGATTAAATTACAGAAAGGGAAAGGAAAAGTGTTTCGGTTATACGAGTACAGGCCATTCTGTGGCACATTTCTGTGTAATATTGTTAATATGGGCATTTAAACACACATTGATACTAAAGGGAGCCCAACACCGAAATACGTATAAACTGAAGTCACGTAGATTATTAAATAAGCACGTCCTATTCAAAATGGTATTCACCAACAATTAACGGTTTTGACGCGATGGAAGCAAAGAATGACATTTCATTAACACAGTATTTCTGCTTTTAAGGTTGAGTGAAACATATCATTGCGTTCAGCAGAAAATAAGCCTACCTGTGCACACTTCATGCAGTAAAAACTGTGCCTCATTTGCTCGTGCATGATATGTTCTAAAACTTACCTACTTTGTCACTTTGGGCCTGATTTAGATTCCTGCTGATCAGTGCTTTAAATGGGCAGGTACTATCCGGTACTGAGTATCTGCACTTCTTGAAATTCAGTGGCAGAGTACCTGCACTTCTTGAAATTGAAAGGCAGAGAACCTGCACTTCTTGAAATTGAAAGGCAGAGTACCTGCACTTCTCAGCACTGCTGCAATACATTTAATGGGAAAGTACTGACACTTCCTGTGAGCAAATAGGTACTCTGTCTAGAGAGAACCTGCTCTCCTACATTTCCATTTAAAGCACTGCAGCTGATGAAATACTGCATTACAAACATAATGGATATCCCGTCCGCTGTATTACAATCTCCATAGGAAATAATGGGATCGTAGTACAGCAGACGGGATATTTGTCATGTTTGTGATGGAGTATTCCCCTCCACCAAGATCTAAATCAGACCCTTTGTGTTCAAAGTACAGATCAAATGGAAGCACTGATTTTCATTAGAAATAGTCCTACAGATCACGATAGTACTTTTTACATGTATTTTTTTGTGTCTGTCACTAAGTCACACTTTCAGGAATCAGGGCACCTGAACCCATAAATACATTAAACGTGTTCATCTAAAATATGAATGTCCTCTTGAATAAACACTCTAGAGACAACGCATTCTGTGATGTAAACATGAATTTGTGTCAATAGTGAAGTTCATGAAACAGAAGGATGCAGTCTTTTTATGTTTTTGATTTTTTTCCCAAACAAAAGCCTTCCACTCAGCTTGTCAACTGGGAATGTTTAACAATCTGAGCAGAAGAGCTTACCCATTAAATGCCCGAGTAGACCAGTCAACAATTGAGATGACGAGTTAACATTAGGCCTGGCCAAAATTTGGAGTAATTGGAGACATTTTGGTAGGTCAGTATTCTTTTATACAGAATAACAGATAATAATGTGATGACATCTACTGACGTAATGAAGAGTAATTTGGGGGGAAAATATCCTACAGCTGGAGGCCATTCAGCAAGGGCAGACAGCTGCTTGTGCTGCTGTTTATGTCCTGTTGTATTTAGCACTATTCTGTTTGCGCAAAATGCACCCTGGTGTCCAAAATGAACACAAGGATCCATTTTCTGCTAAGAAACTAGCCCTAAGTGCCAGGAGTAAGTTGGGTGAAAATCCTACCTAAAGTGCACATTTAGTGCGGAGCAGCAGCTTGCACTGCTATCCATTTTCTGTTGCATTTAGTGCTATTTCTTTGTGCAAAATGCACTTGGCCCCATCTTTGATGCCGGGGGTATTTTTGGGCTAAGGAAACAGTGCTAAATGCAGAATTACCCTTCTTGCGTAATTCTGTGTAATCCTACACACATTTTTGGTAATTCCCTGATCCAGGGAATTACAGGTGTTACGCTCACCCCTTGTTAACATTGCAACGTTTCAGGTGCAGCACTGCACTGGGGATGCAATCATTGTTAAATAACTATTTATCTGGTTGAAACATTTTTAATTTACAAATTAAGCATCAGATTTTTAATAATGTGACCACTGGGCCATATTAATATTGACACAGAAAGTTCTGTGCTACGGAACCACAATTTGGCAATGCTGTGAACTACCGGGTATTCAAATTGTGTGGGAACAAAGATAATGGAATTTCTTTGCCCAGGCGAAATACAAGCTATTAATAATACAATAAATGGACCAAATAAAATCTCTTCTAGCTTTAGAAAAGGCAATGATCACAAATATATTAAGGTGAAAGGCACGCTGTCCATCTCCATCTGGGTTTATCAATCACACCCACCACCTGTATAGCATGATGTTTACAACCCAGCTTCTACTGTGGCATATTAGTCAAGATAGTGCTTCTATATATCTGTTGAAACCCACAGCAAAGTCATTGATGGTGAGGTGTAGGATGGATCTTAGCCCAATCGAAAAAAAACTGCTACATATACATATGGGTACTACATTTTCGGAATATTTAAATTTTATGGGTGTTTTTCAGGGCTCATGATGGATGTCCTTTAAGGTGTTAGGTTTCTGCATCAATTCCTATACCTAAGGAATTTCAGCTTTAACATCCATTTCGGCACACTAACAAGTCGTGAAGCTGTATGATATGGCCAGGACTCATTTGTCTCATCACAGCAGTAGTCCTTCCAAGAAAAATCACTCTTCCAACCACTCCCAGGACATTCCATCCTCATCAGCCACTCTCATTAGACTTCCGGGTGGTGTCAGACTAAGCAACTGCTAAGATCCTCAGATGCTAGAAACTTTCTACATCCCCTTACCTATATCACTTAAGTTTCCAGTTTCCATGGTATACATTTATTTCCCTCAGCCTTGGTTTTATCAATGCCTTCCTGAAATTTGAAGATATTCGGTTCTACCAAAAATATGCAATCATCACACCACCACTGAAGAAGTCCATTGGTACGACAATATATTTGCTTAATTATGACTGGTGTGAGCCTTTCCAAGCCTGACAATGATTTTGAAACCCACAGTCACTGCCCACTTCCCAGATCACTCAAAGCACAACATTTTCTGAAGCAATGGTTAGTCTGGGATCCACCCACAAATGGGAACATAGATGACAGCAATGAGTCATCAACTATATTCTTCCAGGAGACAGGGTCACAGTTGACCTTTGATCCTCCTCTATTGGTTCATGGTATTTGACACAGTCAATCCTACAACACACCTTCACACTGTAAATTTTTTTTATTCACCTGTCAATGCAGCAGCCTCCTCTCACCATGTCATGGGAGGCTGCCATTTACACAAAGCAACAATGCTGTGCAGATAGAAAGTTCAATGGGTTGCAATCAATTCCCCATGCTTGAAGGGTAAATATGTGTTTGAAATTGCCTCTTCACTCCATCTTCCAGAGCCAGTATGCACACTGACATCCCAGAGAAGAGAGAGCAAACATGCTACCAAAAAGGGGTATTTGTAACTTTTCTGTGGCCCACAACAACGTCTCTGAATTGTGTCTCCTCTTCCTTCTTTTTCTTTTGCGATTAGAAGATATGTGGTCCTGACAGGATTCACTGTTTTTCTGCCCTGCTTTTCGGTTCTAACTTAGGCATTCATCTGCTTCACTTGTTCTCCCTAAATATGTTGGGCATTTTCCTGGATAAGTTATCATTCATCCTGTTGCTTACTATTCAATCACATAGAATGGGCATTGCTGATATTAATAATTCAAGGCTTATAAAAGTTTCAGGTTTGGTCCTCTTAGCGAGACTGAAAAAGAAACACAACAACATTACAGAAAAGGGGAGGACCTTCCAATGTGCTATGAATTGATTTAATTAGAAAATGTGGACAACTGTGGTTTATTTTGATGCCCTCTTAATTTAGTTTGTAATCTTTAGTTTAATTTTAAGACTGTTTTGGAATAACACAACATGGAGATAGATAATCACCTTATTGCCACAAAATATCAGCAGTAAATAGAAATTTAGCATACAAATAAATGTGTTCATTGCATATAAAAGAACACATATGCATTAGTCACAAATTCAAAAAGTATAACCAAAGCATTCTGCATTACTGTCCATTTCAACATCATACTTAGATCAATGAGGGACCCAATGAGGACAGGAATCCAAGGGTGCTAAACCCAATAGTATGACTAGAAAATAATTTCTAAATGAAAACAAATACTTCTCATGGAGTATCAGAGTATGAGCACGAGAGCCTCTGTTTGGCCCCACTGTTATTTATCCATTGTATTTGGAGTAGTCTACTCTTCCTCAAATTGTAGCATATATTAGGGCAGGAATTAAAATGCCCTTAGAGAAGCCAGTTCAGAACAAAGTCAATCATGAATGTCAAAGGCCTTTAATTTTGGATCAAGTGTTGGCGACTCCTGCCATAGTTAAAACACTCCTGGCATTTTTTCAAAAATATGGAACAGATCCTAAAAGAGCATAGAGATGGCACGACTCACATACCAAGATACCTTCCTTGTTGCAATGGGTGTAAACTCAAAAATGTTTAACATGGAGTAACAAACTAAGAAGGTGCAATCTCTGTAGATCCAGTGGTGCTCTCTTGCTGGATTCTGTAAGTGATTTGCTAGGTTTGCAATCCAAATCTTGCTGTTTCTCATGAACGTTGTAAAGGTTCACTAAAATTTGGTGACGTTGGCCACTACTAAGACAGGACTATTTGCACAATAGCTTGGTGAAAACGTCTTCGTCAAAGAATTCTCCAAGAACACTTACACCTTTACATCTATTGACCTGTCATTCCAAAACTTTTTGCACAACACCGTTTCGGCAGGACTGGTACAAGACGAGCCTGATTTACTGGTTATTTCAGATTTGATAACAATGCTTAGCTTAACAATTTTTAGGGGCAAGTTCAGATATCAATCCTTCAGGCCTTCTTTTTTCCCTCAAAAACAGAAGAGTTTCTTTCCCAAGGAAGAAGCCAACCAAGGATTAATAACAACACTAGTACGGGTACAATCACAGCCTCACCATATCAGAGGTTGAAAAGCTTTTTTTCTTCTGATCAGTCATATGGGATCCTTTCACAATCTTCTGCTTTCAGGTAGTCTGGCAGATTTCAGGTCACCCTGGTCTGTATCAGGCAGACTCTATCAGATTTGTAGGAGGTTCCTGGGCCCCAAGAAACAAAAAAGTATACAAGTCAGCCTGGGAATCTTGGTGCCCCTGGTGCATGGAATCACACTATGATCCCATTACTGCAAATGCCTCTGGTGTGGCAAATTTCTTGAGTTTCCTAACATCCTGTGATACAACCAGGAATACTCCTATATCAGCTATTTCTCTATACCATGGTTTTTATTGACGGAAAGGTGAACATCATTTAATTTGTCACCTATTAAAAATAGGATAGGTGTAATTAATTTACCAAAATATAAAGTATTATGAGATGTTAATGTGGTTTTGAATATGTGTAATCTCTGGCTTCATATTCGTGATCTTTGGTTAAAGTGGTTATGACCAAAAATGACAAGTCTTCTGTGCTTGGTCTCGTTCAAAAGAGTTTCCAGTGTTACAGTTCATGATGCATCAACCAGAAAGTATACCACCTTTTGAGTACTTTTACATTTTTCCGTTATGCTAAGACTCATAGCTGCCTTTCCTGATCATTCAACGCTTTGTGTATTAAAGTGTCAAATGGAATACAGGAATTGCACACCAGCATTCAGAACATCTGTTTCCCAGCTCCTTATTTCTTTAAAAAAACGCAGCTTCTTCTTTCCACTGCGCTTTCCAAGTTGGTCAAATGGACCATGCAAGAAGCAGGAATTGGTGTGTCCGTATTTGGGGCTCATTCAGCAAGAGGATGGATAGTAAAGCTTTCAACATAGGTGCCGGTTTACAAGGCTGTTAGAAATTGGGTCTGAAGTTGGCAGAGGTATACAGCCCTGTCCAAGTAGCGACCACAATCCTTGTCAGGCTAAGTCCCAACACAATCCAAATTATCCTGTGCCCACCCTCAGGTAGCTTGGCACTGAGCATTTAGGCTTAACTTAGAAGGCAATGTGTAAAGTATTTGTGCAGTAAATCATACAGTAACACAGAGAAAATACCACAAAAATATACCACACAGCTTTAGATTTGTTTTAAATATTTATCTGAATACAATAATGTAAAAATTACAAAGATCCAATAAGCACAAGTTGAAATATCACTTTTAAAAGGTTTAAAAGAGTCTCAATCAACTGTCACACGAAGTACCTGGGATGCACCAAAAATAACGACGCACAAGGACCGCAGAGGAGGAGATGCGTGGAAAAATAATGTGTCGCATTGGATTTTCCAGTGATGCACAGACGATGCATCATTTCTTTCTACGCTGCAAAGGGTTGCATCGTTTTTCCGGCGTGCAGCCTTGGTTCCTCACTGCGATGCAGGGATATTTTGAAGCCCATGGACGATGCGTTGAAAGTCCTTGACGTGCGGGGAGAAGGAGCTGGCGCTGCATTGATCTGGTAGGCGATGCATCTAATTTTTTGTTGTAAAGCAGATGCTGCATTGAATTTCCAGTTGGGAAGCCGATTCTGCATCGTTCTGGTCTGCGGTGCTGCAATTTTTCAGCCACTATTCAGACTTTGTGTCGATTTCTGCAGGTGTTGCATCGATTTTTCGACTCATGGGAATTTTCTTAAAGAGGTGAAGTCTTTGTTTGGCCCTGAGACTTCAGAAACAGGAGGCAAGCTCAACCCAAGCCCTTAGAGAGCATTTCAGGAGGAAGGCAGAGTAATTCCAGCAGGGTCAGAGGCCAGAAGGGTAGCAGGGCAACAATCAGATGTGTCCTTTGGGCAGCGAAGCAGTTCCTCTGACAGAGTGCAGGTGTAGATCCAGAAGTGTCTGATTTGGTGGGGTCAGAGACCCAGTTTATAAACCCAAAAATGCCTTTGAAGCGAAGGAAACTTCAAAGAGTGGTTTTGAAGTGCACAAGTTCCCCTTTTAACCCAGTCCTGTCTGCCAGGATCCCAGTGGGGAGTTATCAGTCCTTTGTGTGAGAGCAGGCCACTGGCCTTTGAAATGTACATTTGAGCCCCTCCACCCTTCAACCCCAGGAAGACCCATTCAGTATGCAGATGAATGCAGATATGACGGAGTGTCCTGTGTTTGTGGTTGTCTGGGTGGAATGCACAAAGGGAGCTGTCAACCAACACAGACCAGATGTGGATTGGAGACAGGCTGTAAGGCACAGATGGTAGTAAATGCAGAGAAATGCCCATTTTCTAAAAGTGGCATTTCTAAAATAGCAATATTACATCCAACTTCACCAGTAAGCAGGATTTTCTATTACCATTCTGGCAATACCAAATATGACATGGCTACTCCTTTCAGATCAGAATCTACCACTGAAGAGTATACGAGGGCATTTCTAATGCTTGTTTATGAGAGGAGCAGGCCTCACAGTAGTGGAAAACGAATTTATGAGGTTTTCACTACCAGGTCATGTAATAAAAAAGTACATATCTTGACTTTTACCTACATAGCACCCTGCCTGTGGGTTACCTAGGGCCCCATTAGGGGTGATGTATACGTAGAAAAAGGGGAGGTTAAGGCTTAGCAAGTAATTATAAATGCCAAGTCGATGTGGCAGTGAAACTCCACACATAGACCTTGCAATGGCAGGTCTGGGACATGGTTAAGGGGCTACTTAGATGGGTGGCACAATCAATAGTGCATGCCCACTAGAAGCATTTAATTTACAGGCCCTGGGCACATGTAGTGCACTTTACTAGGGACTTACAGGTAAATTAAATATGCCAATTGGGTAGGAACCCATGTTACCATGTTTAGGGGAGAGAGCATATGCACTTTAGCTATGGACAGCAGGGTAAAGTGCGCAGAGTCGTAAAAAAAGCAAAAACAGTGTCAGAAAAATGGAGGGAAGCAGGCAAAAAGATGGGGGATGACCACCCTACAGCTGTCAGGTTAAATAAGGGCATTCTGAGAGCAACAGATTAGTTTTTAGCTACTGTGTTCAAGACCTGCAAACCAATTGTACATGCTTGTACTTTAGTTAATAATACACTTTAAAATAACATAATAGGAGCCACTGGTCTTGCAAAAAATCTGGATTTTCTAAGTTTTCACAGTTGAAAGTCTTAATTTCAAATAAAGACACAGAGGAAAATATTATCCTATATTTTGATGGTATGTTTTTACTTTTATTGCATTCATTCCCCTCCCTCATAATTGTTATGTATTTCATCCTTCTTTAAGCCATTCCTGCTACACTCCTACAGTCAACATGAGTATCCTTCACAAAATGGAAAATCACTGGTGGGCATCATGCTTTGCTTCACTTCTTTTTTCTTCATAATGTTGCTGTTTCTTCACAATCTGAAATAGCTTCCAGCATCAACTGAGAGAACCGACTGATGTGTTTTTAAGCTCTTAAGTATGGTGGACTCCACTTATGTGGATGGGCCTGTTGCGGCTCGCGGCTGTAACGGGGGCGGGGCAGCACGCAGGCAGGGGGGGGGGCATGGGGAGGTGGGATAAATAAAAAAATAAAAACACCTCCTCCATCACGCAATGATGTTCCTCTCCCTAGGCACAGGCTCCCAGCCTATCCTACGCCAATCCTGATGCTTCTCAGAGCAGCGTCAGGATTGGCTGGGGGCACCCACCCAGGGTGCTCCCAGGCAGACTGGGAGCCTGTTCAGGCTCTCGCCAGCCCAGCAACACAGTTGCTGTGCTGGAGGGAGCCAACTGCGCCTGTGTGTTTGGCCGGCCCAAGATGGCCAGCCAAACACACATGCGCTCTGAGGGGAGTGCACTCCCCTCACTGCTCGTGACCCCAATGCCCCGCCCGTTTCGCATGGAAAGGATAACAAACACAGTTTATTATCCTTTCCTCTGGGCAAGGAATTGCAGCGGTTGCTGCTGGCGGTGGGGTGGGGGGGGCAGGCGACGCTCTACCGCCCTAGCGAAGGAGCCGCCACTGGCCTGTCGCCTTCAACAGAAACTGAAGAAAACTAGGACCAAATGAAGTCAATGTTTTCTTTGTATAGTGCCTGGTTTGGTCCAATCTTTTGTCAGATAATCAACTAGCCACACAAGTAGGGCGCCGTTTTTATCGAGCAAAGTGTAGGAGTAAAGAATAGTAGAACATCTTTTATTATCACTTCATTTTCTCTCCATTCTTGGATTCAAACAATTAATAGTTGTAGAGTGCAGCTAATCACCCGTTAGAGTCTCAAGGTGCGGGGGGAAGCGGTGAGTGAAGGTCAGAGGAGATCAGGTGAAGAGCTAAGTTTTGAGATCCTTTCTGAATTGGGAAAGCATGGGAGATCTTCTGAGGTAGATCAGGCGTGAGTTCCAGGTCTTGGTGGTGAGGTGGGGGAGGGACCTTCCTCCTGCTGTAGACTTCCAGATGTGTGGGACGGCGGTGACTGCGAATTCAGCGGAGCAGAGGTAACTGGTGGGCATGTAGAAGTGAAGTCTTTGGTTGAAGTATTCTGGTCCGGCGTTGTGGAGGGCTTTGTATGCATGCGTGAGAAGTTTGGTAGTAATTCTCTTGTCTTTTGGGAGCCAGTGCAGGTCTCTCAGTAGGGTGGAGGTGTGGCTGTGTTTAGGGGCGTTGTTGATGAGATGGGCGGAGGCATTCTGGATGCGTTGAAGTCTTTTTTGTACCTTGGTGGTGGTACCGGCATAGAGTTTGTTGCCGTAGTCCAAGCAGCTGCTGACGAGGGCCTGGGTGGCTGTTCTTTTGGTTTCAGGGGGATCCATTTGAAGATCTTCCTAAGCATGTGCATGGTGTTGAAACAGGCGAAGGAGACTGCACTGCCTTGGCGGTTCATCGAGAGTGATGAGTCCAGGACGAATCAGAGGTTGTTGGCGTGGTCATGGGGGCCGGAGCGCTTCCGAGGGTTGAGGGTCACCAGGAGATGTCCCATGCTGAGGGGTTGTTGCTGATGACGAGGACTTCTATTTTTCTGGTATTTAACTTGAACCAGCTCTCCTTCATCCATGCGGCGACTGCCTTAATTCCGCTGTGGAAGTAGGCTTTGGCTGTGTGCGGGTCATTGGTGAGGGATATGATTAGCCGTGTGTCGTCGGCTTCTAAATGTAAACAGCATGCAAGAAACAACACATCTTGCAAAATGTCCCCTGAGTCACCTGGTATTATTCATAACCACTATTCCTAAAGTCAGCATAATGGGGAAATTGCACCAATGCATAGGTTTCCTTCATACACATTTTGTTTGCATTTATTACCTCATAGGTTTGCTGCAGGGTTTGTGCACAGTAAAGCAATGAACAAAGACTATATATACCTCCACATATCCACAATGTTAGAAGTCCATGGATATCCAAAATCATTCTGGTGCTACATAGCGGATAAGAGAAAAACAGTGTAGGATGCAGGGAATCTGGGCCTACCGATTGGAGCTTTTTCTCACCATTGTTGATGCCTTCACTGACAACTCATCTATAGCTGTATGGCAGCGGTGACTCCTTCTCAGACACTGGGTGCTGCCTTGCCCCGCTAAACTCTATAATCTCCCTGAACGTTTCTGCGAAATGTCTTCTAAGTCCAAAGGTAAGACGAAACCAGGCCCCACCTCGTGTATCCAAACCACGCCCCATTGAAGTTGTCATTAACTTTTGACTTTTGCCTGGTCTTGCATGACTAGATACCTGTGGTTGGCACTTTGATCTTGTAGGTGCTATTTTTTACTAAACAAGTTTACAAAATCATAATTCCACTTCTACTGATTACATTGAATTCATTTTAGTCATTTTATTATTATAATGGTATCTATCTAAATTGGTGTGGGATATTTCTTGTGTTGTGGTTTCACTTTATTACTGTTTGTGTGTTGCATGAATATACAGTGCCTCTACGTTAATCGCTTCAGTGTAGTGTCGGTCGGCCACTGGCCAACGCCCGCACTACCTCCCTGGTGCGGGTCACGACCAGTGGCTGACACCAGGGAGGGGGTTAAAAATGCATCAGAGGATTTTTTTTTTTACTTAAAAAACCCCCAGGAGACACAGAAAATCTTTTGTGTTTTCTCCTGCACCCCCTTGTGACGTCAGCACGCCGTGAGGCGCGCTGACGTCACTATCTGTTTTCCTGACCGGAGCAGGAAGTGGCCACTAAAGAGGGTTATAGAGGACTGCACTGACGTAGGATCAGATACTGAGACACCAGATACTTTGACAGCATCTGAGGAATAGGACAATGGCGCATACTCTGGGAGTGATTTTTCAGTCGTCGGAGTCCCATTTCATAACTCCTCGTCAGGGATTATGAGCGAGGTGATAAAGACAGTCCTGCTGTCCCTTTGCAAGTACAGTCTGTGCAGCGGGACAATAGCATATTAGCCCAACCTAGAGAGCAGGTGCATGTGGCGACAAGCACAGAGAGAGTGCTCTCTTGGGAGCTCCCCAATTTAGTTCAGCCCCAAATTCCACCACCCAAATCGTATTTGTGGAGACATCAAAATTATCTATCACAAAACAACCTGGTTTTGTGAGGCAGCTGTAGGAAAGTAACATCTTGCCTGGCATGTTACCCCCATATTTCACTGTATATATGTTGTTTTAGTCTATGTGTCACTGGGACCCTGCCAGGCAGGGACCCAGTGCTCATAAGTATGTGCCCTGTATGTGTTCCCTGTGTGATGCCTAACTGTCTCACTGAGGCTCTGCTAACCAGAACCTCAGTGGTTATGCTCTTTCTGCTTTCCAAATTTGTCACTAACAGGCTAGTGACTAAATTTACCAATTCATATTGGCATACTGGTACAACCATATAATTCCCTAATATATGGTACTGAGGTGCCCAGGGTATTGGGGTTCCAGGAGATCCCTATGGGCTGCAGCATTTCTTTTGCCACCCATAGGGAGCTCTGACAATTCTTACACAGGCCTGCCAGTGCAGCCTGCATGAAATAACGTCCACGTTATTTCACAGCCATTTACCACTGCACTTAAGTAACTTATAAGTCACCTATATGTCTAACCTTCACCTGGTGAAGGTTGGGTGCAAATTTACTTAGTGTGTGGGCACCCTGGCACTAGCCAAGGTGCCCCCACATCGTTCAGGGCAAATTCCCCGGACTTTGTGAGTGCGGGGACACCATTACACGCGTGCACTATACATAGGTCACTACCTATGTATAGCGTCACAATGGTAACTCCGAACATGGCCATGTAACATGTCTAAGATCATAGAATTGTCACCCCAATGCCATTCTGGCATTGGGGGGACAATTCCATGATCCCCCGGGTCTCTAGCATAGTACCCGGGTACTGCCAAATTGCCTTTCCGGGGTCCCCACTGCAGCTGCTGCCAACCCCTCAGACAGGTTTCTGCCCTCCTGGGGTCCAGGCAGCCCTGGCCCAGGAAGGCAGAACAAAGGACTTCCTCTGAGAGAGGGTGTAACACCCTCTCCCTTTGGAAATAGGTGTGAAGGCTGGGGAGGAGTAGCCTCCTCCAGCCTCTGGAAATGCTTTGATGGGCACAGATGGTGCCCATCTCTGCATAAGCCAGTCTACACCGGTTCAGGGATCCCCCAGCCCTGCTCTGGCGCGAAACTGGACAAAGGAAAGGGGAGTGACCACCCCCCTGACCTGCACCTCCCAGCGGAGGAGCCCAGAGCTCCTCCAGTGTGTCCAAAACCTCTGCCATCTTGGATTTAGAGGTGCTGGGGACACACTGGACTGCTCTGAGTGGCCAGTGCCAGCAGGTGATGTCAGAGACTCCTTCTGATAGGCTCTTACCTCGCTTGGTAGCCAATCCTCCTTCCTTGGTAGCCAAACCTCCTTTTCTGGCTATTTAGGGTCTCTGCTTTGGGGAATTCTTCAGATAACGAATGCAAGAGCTCACCAGAGTTCCTCTACATCTCCCTCTTCACCTTCTGCCAAAGGATCGACCGCTGACTGCTCAGGACGCCTGCAAAACCGCAACAAAGTAGCAAGATGACTACTAGCAACCTTGTATCGCCTCATCCTGCCGGCTTTCTCGACTGTTTCCAGGTGGTGCATGCTCTGGGGGTAGCCTGCCTCCTCCCTGCACCAGGAGCTCTGAAGAAATCTCCAGTGGGTCGACGGAATCTTCCCCCCCCTGCTAACGCAGGCACCAAAAGACTGCATCACTGGTCCTCTGGGTCCCCTCTCAGCCCAACGAGCGTGGTCCCTGGAACTCAGCAACTCTGTCCAAGTGACTCCCACAGTCCAGTGACTCTTCAGTCCAAGTTTGGTGGAGGTAAGTCCTTGCCTCCCCATGCTAGACTGCATTGCTGGGTACTGTGTGATTTGCAACTGCTCCAGCTCCTGTGCACTCTTCCAGGATTTCCTTCATGCACAGCCAAGCCTGGGTCCCCGACACTCTGTCCTGCAGTGCACAACCTTCTGAGTTGTCCTCCGGCGTCGTGGGACTCCCTTTTGTGACTTCGCGTGGACTACAGTTCACTTTACTTCCAAGTGCCAGTTCAGGTGCTTCTGCGGGTGCTGCCTGCTTCTGTGAGGGCTCCCTGAGTTGCTGGGTGCCCCCTCTGTTTCCTCCTCCAAGTGGCAACCTCCTGGTCCCTCCTGGGCCACAGCAGCACCCAAAAACCTCTACCACAACCCTTGCAGCTAGCAAGGCTTGTTTGCAGTCTTTCTGCGTGGGAATACCACTGCAAGCTTCATCGCGATGTGGGACATCCGTCTTCCAAAGGAGAAGTCCCTAGCTCTCTTCTTTCTTGCAGAACTCTAAGCAAGGTAGCTTCCTTGCACCCTCAGCTGGCATTTCCTGGGCTCCTGCCCACTCTCGACACTGTCACAACTATTGGACTTGGTCCCCTTGTCTTACAGGTACTCAGGTCCGGAAATCCACTGTTGTTGCATTGCTGGTGTTTGTTCTTCCTGCAGAATCCCCCATCACGACTTCTGGGCTCTCTGGGGGTAGTAGGTGCATTTTACACCTACCTTTCAGGGTCTTGGGGTGGGCTATTTTTCTAACCCTCACTGTTTTCTTACAGTCCCAGCGACCCTCTACAAGTTCACATAGGTTTGGGGTCCATTCGTGGTTCGCATTCCACTTTTGAAGTATATGGTTTGTTTTGCCCCTATACCTATGTCCTCCTATTGCAATCTATTGTAATTCTACACTGTTTGCATTACTTTTCTTGCTATTACTTACCTAAGTTTGGTTTGTGTACATATATCTTGTGTATATATCTTATCCTCATACTGAGGGTACTCACTGATATACTTTTGGCATATTGTCATAAAAATAAAGTACCTTTATTTTTAGTAATTCTGTGTATTGTGTTTTCTTATGATATTGTGCATATGACACCAGTGGTATAGTAGGAGCTTTACATGTCTCCTAGTTCAGCCTAAGCTGCTTTGCCATAGCTACCTTCTATCAGCCTAAGCTGCTAGAAACACCTCTTCTACACTAATAAGGGATAACTGGACTTGGGACAAGGTGTAAGTACCTCTGGTACCCACTACAAGCCAGGCCAGCCTCCTACATTGGTTGTGCAGTGGTGGGATAAGTACTTGTAACTACTTACCACTTTGTCATTGTGTACTTTTCATAAGAGAATAATATACAAAACAGTTCAGTGTATGTACACCTAACCAAAAAGTGTTGCTTTTCTTCTCTCAAGCTTTTTACAAAGTGCTGAAAAGTATTCTTAAACTTTTTAAAGTTTCTAAAAAGTTAGAAAAAGTTTTTTTTCTCTGTTCTTTAAAAAGTTCTGAAACTTTTTCTTCCTTCTCACTATTTCTAAACCTTTTACTATCATGTCTGTAGAAGATTCTACTCTTAAAATGGTCAATACTACTTATGACAATTTGAATTACAAAAGCCTAAGGAGTCTCTGCTTAGAAAGAGGTTTAGTGATAGGAAAGAATCCTACCAAAGAATTTCTATTTAGCATGCTTATTGTGAATGACGAGTCCCAAGCAGGCACATCAAATGAGAGGTTAATAGAAGGTTCCCAATCTGACTCAGGGGATCTCCTTGAGGGAGGTAGGGAGGGTTCTGATCAGGATTTGCCCTCTAACAAGACACCCAGTAATGTTGGTAGTAATGGAGGTTCCCATCACAGTAGGGAAGTTTTTATTCCTAGAGGCCAAGTTGCTAGGGTTCAGTCAGTTAGGGACAGATCCCCCTCTGTTGTTTCCAACCTGTCTTCTGTGTCCAGGCATTCCCAACCCACCCACCCTGAGGATAACATGTTAGAAAGGGAACTCAAAACGTTGAGGGTTGAAGAGACTAGACTGAAGCTTAAACAGCAACAGCTGGCCTTAGATAGGGAATCCCTAGACCTGAAGAAGGAGAGACAGAGATTGGGGTTTGGACCCCATGGTGGCAGCAGCAGTATTCCTGATAGTAATCCTGTTAGAGAGCATGATTCCAGGAATCTGCACAAGATAGTCCCCCCTGACAAGGAGGGGGATGACATCAACAAGTGGTTTGCTGCACTTGAGAGGGCCTGTATGGTACAGTGGGCTGCTATATTGTGGCTATCTTTCACTGGAAAGGGTAGGGATAGGCTCCTTACTGTTAGAGAAAGTGATGCTAATTATTTTGCAGTTTTGAAGGATGCACTCTTGGATGGATTTGGCTTAACCACGGAACAATACAGGATTAAGTTCAGAGACACCAGAAAAGAGTCCTCACAAGACTGGACAGACTTTGTAGACTGTTCAGTGAAGGCCTTGGAGGGGTGGTTACATGGCAGTAGAGTTTCTGACTATGAAAGCCTGTATAATCTTATTCTGAGAGAGCATATTCTGAATAACTGTGTGTCTGACTTGTTACACCAATATCTAGTGGACTCAGATCTGACCTCTCCCCAAGAATTGGGAAAGAAGGCAGACAAATGGGTCAGAACAAGAGTGAACAGAAAAGTTCATACAGGGGATGACAAGGATGGCAAGAAGAAGGATGGTAAGTCTTCTGACAAGGGTGGGGACAAAAGTAAAAATGAGTCTTAATCAGGCCCACAAAAATCCTCTGGTGGGGATGGTAGGTCCAAATCCTCTTCCAATAATCAACCTAAAAAGCCTTGGTGTTATTTGTGTAAAGTCAAAGGCCATTGGACAACTGATGCCAGTTGTCTAAAGAAAAACACCAAACCTCCCACTACCACAACCCCTACTGCAAATTCTAGTGCCCCTAGTAATAGCAGTGGCGGTGGGAGCAAACCTACTAATAGCTAATCCAAGGGAGTAGCTGGGCTCACTTTTGGTAACTTAGTTGGGGTTGGTCTTGTTAGGGAGACCACAGAGGCTGTGTTAGTCTCTGAAGGTGCCATTGATTTGGCCACCTTGGTTGCTTGTCCCCTTAATATGGATAAGTACAAGCAACATCCCCTAATAAATGGTGTTGAGGTTCAGGCCTACAGGGACACAGGTGCCAGTGTTACCATGGTGATAGAGAAACTGGTGCACCCTGAACAACACCTACTTGGTCAGCAGTACCAGGTGACAGACGCTCATAACAACACTCTTAGCCACCCCATGGCTGTTGTGGATCTCAACTGGGGGGGGGGGGGGGTTACTGGTCCAAAGAAAGTTGTGGTTGCCTCAGATTTACCTGTAGACTGTCTACTAGGGAACGATTTAGAGACATCAGCTTGGGCAGAAGTGGAGTTTGAGGCTCATGCAGCAATGCTGGGCATTCCTGGGCATATTTTTGCTTTGACAAGGGCTCAGGCCAAAAAGCAAAAAGGACAGGGTAACTTGCATCCTGGAACAATGGACCAAGTACTCCCTAAAGCTAGGGGTAGCAAGGGTAAATCCCTACCCACTATCCCTCCCTCTACAGATGATTCTCCTTCTGAGGAAGAAGGATTTCCTCCCTGTGCAGAACCTTCACCAGATGAGCTGGCAGCAGACACTGCTGAGCTTTTGGGTGGAGGTGGGCCTGCCAGGGAAGAGCTGAGTGTGGCACAGCAATCCTGTCCCACATTAGAGGGTCTCAGACAGCAAGCTGTCAAGCAGCAAAATGGGGATGTCAATGACTCACATAGAGTTTACTGGGAGGACAACCTCTTGTACACCGAGGCAAGGGACCCAAAACCTGGAGCAGCCAGGAGATTGGTTATTCCCCTGCAGTACAGAGAGTTCCTCCTAACTCTTGCACATGACATTCCTTTGGCTGGGCATTTGGGCCAGATCAAAACATGGGAAAGGCTTGTCCCCCTGTTTCCCTGGCTTAGGATGTCAGAGGACACTAAAGATTTTTGCAAGTCTTGTGTGACCTGCCAAGCCAGTGGCAAGACTGGTGGCACCCCAAAGGCTCCCATTATTCCACTACCTGTGGTTGGGGTTCCCTTTGAAAGGGTAGGGGTTGACATAGTTGGCCCCCTTGACCCTCCTACTGCTTCAGGCAATAGGTTTATCTTGGTGGTTGTGGACCATGCCACAAGATATCCTGAAGCAATTCCTCTAAGGACCACTACAGCTCCTGCAGTGGCAAAGGCCCTCCTGGGAATCTTTTCCAGGGTGGGTTTCCCTAAAGAGGTTGTATCAGACAGGGGTAGCAACTTTATGTCTGCATACTTGAAAGCAATGTGGAAGGAATGTGGTGTAACCTACAAATTCACCACTCCTTATCATCCACAGACTAATGGACAGGTAGAGAGGTTTAATAAAACTCTCAAAGGTATGATAATGGGACTCCCTGAAAAACTCAGTAGGAGATGGGATGTCCTGTTACCTTGCCTCCTTTTTGCTTACAGGGAGGTACCCCAGAAAGGAGTGGGCTTCAGCCCCTTTGAACTCCTCGTTGGACACCCTGTAAGAGGTCGACTAACACTTGTGAAGGAGGGTTGGGAACAACCTTTAAAAGCTGCCAAACAGGACATAGTGGACTATGTACTTGGTCTAAGATCCAGAATGGCTGAGTACATGAAAAAGGCCAGTAAAAACCTTCAGGCCAGCCAAGAGCTCCAGAAGCAATGGCATGACCATTAGGCTGTTCTGATCCAGTACCAACCAGGACAGAAGGTGTGGGTATTGGAGGCTGTGGCCCCAAGAGCACCCCAGGACAAATGGAGTGGACCCCATCTAATTGTTGAGAAAAAGGGTGAGGTTACCTATCTGGTAGACCTGGACACTGCCAGGAGTCCCCTTAGGGTGATTCATGTCAACCGCCTAAAACCCTACTACGACAGGGCTGATCTCACCCTGCTCATGGCAACAGATGAGGGACAGGAAGAAAAGAGTGACCCTCTCCCTGATCTCTTTTCCACCACTGAAAATGATGCTCTAGTGGAGGGAGTAGTTTTGGCAGATTGTCTTCCTGCAGAACAGAAAGACAACTGCATAAATCTCCTTGGACAATTTTCTGAACTATTTTCAACTGTGCCAGGCACCACATCCTGGTGTGAACACACAATTGATACTGGAGACAGCTTGCCTGTCAAAAGTAAAATCTATAGGCAGCCTGACCATGTCAGGGACTGCATAAAACAAGAGGTTCAGAAAATGCTTGATCTAGGAGTGGTTGAACCTTCTGAAAGCCCATGGGCGAGTCCTGTGGTGCTTGTACCAAAGCCTCACTCAAAAGATGGAAAAAGGGAGATTAGGCTTTGTGTACACTACAGAGGTCTCAATCAGGTAACAAAAACTGATGCTCACCCTATATCCAGGGCAGATGAGCTCATAGATACACTGGCATCTGCCAAGTATCTAAGCACCTTTGATTTGACTTCAGGGTATTGGCAGATCAAATTGGCTGAGGATGCTAAACCCAAAACAGCATTTTCAACTATAGGAGGGCACTACCAATTTACAGTGATGCCCTTTGGTTTGAAGAATGCACCTGCCACTTTTCATAGGTTGGTGAACACAGTCCTGCAAGGGTTGGAGGCTTTTAGTGCAGCATATCTAGATGATATAGCTGTCTTTAGCTCCACCTGGGATGAGCACCTGGTCCACCTTTGGAAAGTTTTGGAGGCCCTGCAAAAAGGCAGGCCTCACTATCAAGGCCTCAAAGTGGCAGATAGGGCAGGGAAAGGTGGTTTATCTGGGGCACCTGGTAGGTGGAGAACAGATTGCACCACTTCAGGGGAAAATCCAAACAATCATGGATTGGGTTCCCCCTACAACTCATACCCAGGTGAGAGCCTTCCTAGACCTCACTGGGTATTACAGGAGATTCATTAAAAACTATTGCTCCATAGCAGCCCCTCTTAATGATCTCACTAGTAAGAAGATGTCTAAAAAGGTGTTGTGGACAGCTAGCTGTCAGAAAGCTTTTGAGGAGCTCAAACAGGCCATGTGCTCTGCACCTGTCCTAAAAAGCCCATGTTACTCCAAGAAATTCATTGTTCAAACTGATGCATCTGAATTAGGGGTAGCGGCAGTCTTATCACAACTGAATTCTGAGTGCCAGGATCAACCAGTTGCTTTTATAAGCAGAAGGTTGACCCCTAGAGAAAAGTGTTGGTCTGCCATAGAGAGGGAGGCCTTTGCTGTGGTCTGGGCACTGAAGAAGTTGAGGCCATACCTGTTTGGCACTCACTTTATTGTTCAGACAGACCACAAACCTCTACTTTGGCTAAAACAAATGAAAGGTGAAAACCCTAAATTGTTGAGGTGGTCCATATCTCTACAGGGAATGGACTATACAGTGGAACATAGACCTGAGAGTACCCACTCCAATGCAGATGGACTCTCCAGATATTTCCACTTAGACAATGAAGACTCATCAGGTCATGGCTAGTCTTATTGTCCTTCGTTTGGGGGGGGGGTGGGGGTTGTGTAGGAAAGTACCATCTTGCCTGGCATGTTACCCCCATATTTCACTGTATATATGTTGTTTTAGTCTATGTGTCACTGGGACTCTGCCAGGCAGGGCCCCAGTGCTCATAAGTATGTGACCTGTATGTGCCCTGTATGTGTTCCCTGTGTGATGCCTAACTATCTCACTGAGGCTCTGCTAACCAGAACCTCAGTGGTTATGCTTTCCAAATTTGTCACTGCAGGCTAGTGACTAATTTTACCAATTCTCATTGGCACACTGGTACACCCATATAATTCCCTTGTATATGGTACGTAGGTACCCAGGGTTTTGGGGTTCCAGGAGATCCCTATGGGCTGCAGTATTTCTTTTGCCACCCATAGGGAGCTCAGACAATTCTTACACAGGCCTGCCAGTGCAGCCTGCATGAAACGTCCGCGTTATTTCACAGCCATTTTTCACTGCACATAAGTAACTTATAAGTCACCTATATGTCTAACCCTCACTTGGTGAAGGTTAGGTGCCAAGTTACTTAGTGTGTGGGCACCCTGGCACTAGCCAAGGTGCCCCCATATCGTTCAGGGCAAATTCCCCGGACTTTGTGATTGCGGGGACACCATTACACGCGTGCACTATACATAGGTCACTACCTATGTGTAGCGTCACAATGGTAACTCCGAACATGGCCATGAAACATGTCTAAGATCATGGAATTGTCACCCCAATACCATTCTGGTATTGGGGGGAAAATTCCATGATCCCCCGGGTCTCTAGCACAGAACTCGGGTACTGCCAAACTGCCTTTCTGGGGTTTCCACTGCAGCTGCTGCTGCTGCCAACCCCTCAGACAGGATTCTGCCCTCCTCGGGTCTGGGCAGCCCTGGCCCAGGAAGGCAGAACAAAGGATTTCCTCTGAGAGAGGGTGTTACACCCTCTCCCTTTGGAAATAGGTGTGAAGGCTGGGGAGGAGTAGCCTCCCCCAGCCTCTGGAAATGCTTTGATGGGCACAGATGGTGCCCATCTCTGCATAAGCCAGTCTACACTGGTTCAGGGATCCCCCAGCCCTGCTTTGGCGCGAAACTGGACAAAGGAAAGGGGAGTGACCACCCCCTGACCTGCACCTCCCAGGGGAGGAGCCCAGAGCTCCTCCAGTGTGTCCCAGACCTCTGCCATCTTGGATTTAGAGGTGCTGGGGACACACTGGACTGCTCTGAGTGGCCAGTGCCAGCAGGTGATGTCAGAGACTCCTTCTGATAGGCTCTTACCTCTCTTGGTAGCCAATCCTCCTTCCTTGGTAGCCAAACCTCCTTTTCTGGCTATTTAGGGTCTCTGCTTTGGGGAATTCTTAGGATAACGAATGCAAGAGCTCACCAGAGTTCCTCTGCATCTCCCTCTTCACCTTCTGCCAAAGGATCGACCGCTGACTGCTCAGGACGCCTGCAAAACCGCAACAAAGTAGCGAGACGACTACTAGCAACCTTGTATCGCCTCATCCTGCCGGCTTTCTTGACTGTTTCCAGGTGGTGCATGCTCTGGGGGTAGCCTGCCTCCTCCCTGCACCAGGAGCTCTGAAGAAATCTCCTGTGGGTCGACGGAATCTTCCCCCTGCTAACGCAGGCACCAAAAGACTGCATCACTGGTCCTCTGGGTCCCCTCTCAGCCCGACGAGCGTGGTCCCTGGAACTCAGAAACTCTGTCCAAGTGACTCCCACAGTCCAGTGACTCTTCAGTCCAAGTCCAAGTTTGGTGGAGATAAGTCCTTGCCTCCCCACGCTAGACTGCATTGCTGGGTACTGTGTGATTTGCAGCTGCTCCGGCTCCTGTGTACTCTTCCAGGATTTCCTTCATGCACAGCCACGCCTGGGTCCCCGACACTCTATCCTGCAGTGCACAACCTTCTGAGTTGTCCTCCGGCGTCGTGGGACTCCCTTTTGTGACTTCGCGTGGACTCCGGTTCACTTTACTTCCAAGTGCCTGTTCTAGTACTTTTGCGGGTGCTGCCTGCTTCTGTGAGGGCTCCCTGAGTTGCTGGGCGCCCCCTCTGTCTCTTCTTCAAAGTGGCGACCTCCTAGCAAGGCTTGTTTGTGGTCTTTCTGTGTGGGAACACCTCTGCAAGCTTCATCACGACGTGGGACATCCGCCTTTCAAAGGAGAAGTCCCTAGCTCTCTTCATTTTTGCAGAACTCCAAGCTTCTTCCATCTGATGGTTGCTTCCTTGCACCCTCAGCTGGCATTTCCTGTGCTCCTGCCCACTCTCGACACTGTCGCAACTATTGGACTTGGTCCCCTTGTCTTACAGGTACTCAGGTCCGGAAATCCACTGTTGTTGCATTGCTGGTGTTTGTTCTTCCTGCAGAATCCCCCTATCACGACTTCTGTGCTCTCTGGGGGTAGTAGGTGCACTTTACACCTACCTTTCAGGGTCTTGGGGTGGGCTATTTTTCTAACCCTCACTGTTTTCTTACAGTCCCAGCGACTCTCTTCAAGTTTACATAGGTTTGGGGTCCATTCGTGGTTCACATTCCACTTTTGAAGTATATGGTTTGTGTTGCCCCTATACCTATGTGCTCCTATTGCAATCTATTGTAATTCTACACTGTTTGCATTACTTTTCTTGCTTTTACTTACCTAAGTTTGGTTTGTGTACATATATCTTGTGTATATATCTTATCCTCATACTGAGGGTACTCACTGATATACTTTTGGCATATTGTCATAAAAATAAGGTACCTTTATTTTTAGTAATTCTGTGTATTGTATTTTCTTATGATATTGTGCATATGACACCAGTGGTATAGTAGGAGCTTTACGTGTCTCCTAGTTCAGCCTAAGCTGCTTTGCCATAACTACGTTCTATCAGCCTAAGCTGCTAGAAACACCTCTTCTACACTAATAAGGGATAACTGGACCTGGCACAAGGTGTAAGTACCTCTGGTACCCACTACAAGCCAGGCCAGCCTCCTACAGCAGGCACCTGTGTTTTTTGGTCCTGGGCTCGTCGACCATATAGGGAAACCTACCAAACCCAGACATTTCTGGAAACTAGACATCCGGGGGAGTCCACAGAGGTGTGACTTGTGTGGATTCCTCAAAGTTTTCTTACCCAGAATACCCTGCAAAGCTGAAATGTTGAATAAAAACTCTATTTTTTCTTGCACTTCTATCACACAAACTGCGCTGGGATCCACAAAAATCCTACCACCTAGTGTTTCCCCACCTGTCTTGATACAAAACACTACCCCACTTGAGTGCCTGTACCTAGTGCCTGCGTCAGGAATGGATTACCCCAGGGTCAACAGTTGCCTTCATGTAAGGACCAACATTGACCGTTGTGTGATCTATTCCTGACACGGGCACTAGGCCTACCCACACAACCCTGGAGTTCAGAGATGTGCAAATAACCACTGCTTCTCAGCACCTTATCTTGTGGCCATTTTGGAAATACAAAGGTTTCCTTGATACCTATTTTTCAGGTTTTATATTTCACCAAATGAATTGCTGTATACCCGGTATTCAATGAAAGTGCATTGCAAGTTGTAGCTCATTTATTGGCTCTGGATACCTAGGGTTCTTGATGAACCTGCAAGCCCTATATATCCCCGCAACCAGAAGATTCCAGCAAACATAACAGTATAATGCTTTCAAAAATCTGCCATAGCTGGAAAAAGTTATAGAAGAAAACGTGGCCGGAAATGACTCTTTTTTACCTCAATTTCAATATATTTTTATTTTAGCTGTTACTTTCTGTAGGAAAACCTTGAACGATCTACACAAATGACTGAATTCATAATTTTATCTATTTTTCAGAAATGTTTAGCTGTCCAGGATCCAGCATTGGTTTCACACACATTTCTGTCACTAACTGGAAGAAGGCTGAAAGCACAAACAAATAGTAAAAATGGGGTTTGTCCCAGTAGAATGTCAACAGTGTTTTGAAAACTGTGGTTTTCTGATTCAAGTCTGGCTTTTCCTGAAAGCTGGGAAGATGGTGGTTTTAGCACTGCAAACCCTTTCTTGATGCCATTTTCAGGGAAAAAAACACATGCTTTCTTCAGCAGCCCTTTTTCAAATTTTTCGGAAAAAAACTAAATTTTAGCTGTATTTTGGCAAATTTCTTGGCCTTCTCCAGGGGAACCCACAAACTCTGGGTACCTTTAGAATCTCTAGGATGTTGGAAAAAAGGGCGCAGATTTGGTGTGGATAGCTTATGTGGACAAAAAGTTATGAAGGCCCAAGCGCAAACTACCCCGAATAGCCAAAAAAGGGCTCAGCACTGGGGAGGCGGAGGGAGGCCCAGCAGCTAAGGAGTTAAGCCTGAGTACTTTTGTGCAAAGCTATTGGAGGGTTAAACACAGCTTAATTTAGTGACTGTTGTGATTCATCCTTACAAGGATTCTCAGTTTACACCCCCTCAACTAATAGCCAAGTTTCTTACACTGTATCTTCCTGTTTTGTACTACTAGTAATTTATGAATTTCCGACATATGGTAGTTTTGGCATTTTTCGAGAAACCCAAGCAACCTCAATTGAAATGAAAGACAGAATAGAAATGAGAATATTTTACAGCTAACTATTAGTTTCATTTTTTTGTAGTTTCTTTGGGGTACATTCCAAGGAACCAGTTGCAAAAGGTTTCTCATTGACCCAGTTGTGGCATTTTTGGTTTTGGTCACTGGACTACATATGTCTAGTTTAATAAAATCAGATGGAACCATTAAGCACATCTAGGCATAGATGAACAGTTCAAAAAAGCAATTGCAATCAACTAGATTGTTCTCCATAGCACTTTATTGTTTATATGCATTGTCACATGGCAGCATCTGGGTCCAGTAGCTTGCAATCCAAGCTGTTTATCATAGTTCAACTGGAAATTTGACCTGGTATTGTATTACCCTTCCAATAACGGTGTCTGTGTTGTAACCATTCCTTAAGGTTTAGCAGGCATTCAAGGACCATTCACTCAGCTGGAGAAAACAGTACACAACTCCTATCTCTCAGCTCTGGTTTTATCTGACCCTCTCTTCAAAGCAGTGGTCTACTTTATGGCCCCAGCACCACGGGTCTTTGTGGTGTTCCCCTTTCATCCTTTAGGATCCTAGATTGGTTCCACATTGTTCAAATTCTTGTAGCATATCTTTCACAGGGAGTCCTGTGTGTGTTGGCTGAACATAACAGCGAGAAATGATCCCTTGAAGCTTGCACCATATATTGCTAGGACACTCCCAGATCACTGTATGGTTGGACAGTGAGAAACTCTGGTGGCAAAGCTTTTAAGTGGATATTTTATTGGGTGACAATAAATCTGAAATATGGACCCATGCAATCCCAGGGTTTCTAATAGAGGATGATCCCTCAATTTTCTTTTATCCAGGGTAGGTAGACCTTGACACTTGATTTGAAACTGGACTCATAATTCCCAGGGCAGCGCTGCTTGCAGTGCTGCCCTGGTGAATTAAGACCGCCGGCACCACCAGGCTGTCAACCGGCGGCAACCTTGCGGTGCCAGCGGTCGAACCGTGGTGGCTCCACCCCAGTCATAATGTGGAGGCCGGACCGCTGCTTTGGCAGCAATCTGACTGCCACTGCAAGTCTGGCGGTCCTAGGACCGCCAGACTCGTAATAAGAGCCTTAATTTGGAGCTCTCTATTAATAGAGAACTGTGCTGAAGGAGGACTCAATAGAGAGTAAAGCCATAAATTCAGAATCGGAAGAAAGGGAATGGCAGAGAAGGTCATTAAAAATGCTACTGTAATAGGAGCGATTGAGGCAATATTGACTTGGAGGTGGTAGCCCATGGCCACTGTTTCAACAATGCCAATTTTTGTCACTTTCGAGAATGCTGAGTACCAGTGATCAGTGCTTAAAAACTTAAATGTGAAGGACTGGAGCAGAGTATGACATTTGCAAATACCAGAGATTTGGCATTCAAAAAACAAGGTGAAAGAATAACTATCTTCAAATTCGACCAAATAAACAGGATTTTTTTTAAAGTTTCTTTTTACAGCAACTTGTATTATATAGAGCCACAGAGACACAGGCAACACGAGTTTGGGGGTTTCCGGGCAAGACCGCCATGCAAAATGGCACCACCATATCGCCAGTGGTGGTGGTATAGCAACCGCCGGATTACGAGTAACAAAACATAAACCGCCCAAATACAGATACAAAACCAACACCACCAGGCTAACCCACGGCAAAAGAGTGACTGATCAACCACCAGCCCTGCCACGCAGAGACCATTCCGACCATCATATTAAGAGGCAACCTCCAGCACAGTGGAACATGCACAGCGTAAACCGTTGGCGTATCACACCGTGGCGAAACAAAAAGGCACTGCAGAAAGTAGCCAACACCACTTGGCTATTTCGAATATTTCACACATGAAAACCATGCACACACCACCATATAACACCCCCCCACACACACCCACAATCCCTTGCGACAAATACCAGCAGCCACAGCCACACTCAAGACGGATCACACGCCAAACACAGCAAACAAATATCACACAGCACACATTGCACAAATCAACACAGCCTAGCAGCACACACAGCCAAACACCCCCACACCACCACACACCCGGCACTGCACCCGAAACGCACACCACAGACTCACCCCACAACATGTCATGCGAGAAGCACCCACAGTTCACCGAGAATGAGTTGCAGGTCATGATGGATGAGATCATCTGAGTAGAGCCACAGCTCATGGGAGTCCAGGTACAGCAAACATCCATAGCCAGCCAAAAAGACAGAGTTATGGCAGCGGATTGTCAACAGGGTCAACACTGTTGGCACATACCCACTCATAAGGGAGGACATCAGGAACAGGAGAACCACCTCAGAGGGAAGGTCCGGTCTGTGGTGTCCAGGAAGAAGATAGCCAGCAACAAGACCGGCGGTGGGCCCCCACCTACTCTCCTTCGGTTGACATCCTCGGAGGATTAGATTCTGGGCATCATGCAACCCAAGGGCCTGACTGGCATCAGCGGAGGGCTTGACTCTGGTAGTCATCAATACCCCCCAAGCACAAACCGCCCCTCCCCAGCATGCCTCCCCACCACTATCCAAACCCACTACAACCCACACCACTGCCCCGTCACAAACACCCCACGCCCCTCCTCTGCATGCCACACCACCCCACTCCTACCTCCCCTACTCACTCACTCCTAATGAACGGATGACAACCACAATGTGAAGAACCACAGCTCCCATAATCCAATCCAAATCAACATCTGCAGTGCAGCAGCTGTCATTGCCATCACTGGGAAGCAAGTCAAGGCACTTCATACATCACAACAGGGACATAACAACTACAGTCATACAACTAACATCTACCATTTCCATCCACAGGTACCCCTGCCACTGACACCCTGCAGAGGATGCCAGGCTCAGACAGCCCTCCCCAGGATGAAGGCTCCACTGGATGTCTGGATGTGGACAACTTGCCTGGGACATCTTGGGCCACTGGACAGTCCACCAATGGCATACTCACTCTGGACACACCAGACGCCACTACCAATGTGGCAACAACACCACAGCCAGACCCTGTACCCCAAATCTGTGCCTGAGGAACCTCTCAATCAGAGGTGTGCCCCATAGTACTGGGCCAGAGTCAAGGGCACTCACTTCATACAATGAAGGAACTGCTGATACTGGGAGTGGGCACACTGTGCCAGGGACACAGGCACAGTGGGCCAGGAGTAGTGGGAGGGGAACCATGGTCCAAGGCTTGGGACACCCACACCAACTGACTGCCCAGGAGGCCCTCAACCAAGTCCTGGGTATATACAAGCATACCCAGGTCACACTGGCCAAGATCCTCTCTACTGTGCAGGAGACCAAGCGGCTGCAGGGGCAATACCATCAGGAGGCCATGCAACAGTGGCAGGCCTACAATATCACTATGGCCTCCATGATAGAGGTGCTCAAGGACGAGTCCACCACCCAACGGCAGGCTTTTACCACTGGCCACATCCCATCACAGCCCTCCATGTCAGCAGGAGACAGTGGCATTGAGGCCCCACCACAGGACTCGCTGGACACCAGCACCCCTACCACTGTAGCTGAGGAACCCCCACGCAAGCGAGGACGTCTAGATAGACATCCAGCCCATCATGATGCCCAGATCACTGCCAGGAACTGACCCTCTCCTGAACATTCTCCCTTGTGTGTGACTGTGACACCCTGTTGACGGTCCACGCCCATATCTCCGTCTACCGGTGGCCAGCAGACTGGACCTGGACTACCTACAGATGGCCTCAGCACTCTGATGATCTCCGCCGCCATGACCACATTTATCATCCCTTACACTTGTCCATCCCACATAAATGACAGTTGAGCTCAGTTCATGCCTACAAATTTAATTGTCATGAGTATGTATGGAACTGTCAATACGTGTACAACTGCCAACCAATTGCCCAGCTCATGCATGGGAGGGTGACAGAGGGGGGGAGCAAAATGCCGGGAGGTCGATCGTGGAGCAGCCAGTAGTTGGAGATATGTGTCACGGGAGGCAACAGGCCAGGCAGGGACCACAGTACATCTCTACATTGTCCTGAAAGTCTAGCAAGACAGGGACAACAATCACTGTAGGAGTCACAGATGCCAATGCCACACAAATGCACTGTAGAAACAGGGATCCAAGGCAGATATGGTAGTCAAGCCTACAACCATATGGCCAGTACCAACCCACAAAAACAACACTTCCCAACCCAATGGTCCCACCCTCACAGCACCCAGCACCAGACCCGACCCCATACCCATTGCCGCCAACAACAATGTAGCACTGCCACCCAATATCGACTCCCAGGATAGATGCTGCACAGATGCAACAACCTTGTGTGGCACAAACACAGCACTTGAACTGGCAGCTCAGGGAACATTCTGCAGACACGTTGATGGCACTAATGCAGCAGCACAATATCTGCCTGACCATAGGCCTGACCTGTACACTGTGACTACCTAAGTCATGGGCACATATGACACGCCCCCCAACCCACCCGAGTCAGAGCTGCAACCAATACCGTCAGTGGTCACAGACAACAGGTGGCATCAGGGACAAGGCAGACAGTTGTAAAGGACACATACCACACAGTTTACACATACCTGCATCTCAGCTGAAGTAATGTCAAATCATCTGCGCCCTGGAGTCTGCTGCATTCTCATTATCCTCCTCTTCATCACTCCCTATGTCCCCTTCTTCAGCCACTGGTACAGCTACCCCCTCCTCTGCATCCAGCAATGGTATCTGATGCCTCAGGGCCAGAGGGCCAGATTGTGCAGCATGCAAACACCTGATCCTGGCCTTCAGCAGGCCAAAGCACCTCTCAATGACCTGTCTGGTATGACCTTGGGCGTCATTGTGATGGTCCTCTGCAGCTGAAGTTGGATGCCTCACGGGTGTCAGGAGCCAGGATACGTTGGGATAGCCAGAGTCGCCTGTGTGTATAGAGGGAAGAGGCATGTCAAGACCGGGAGGGTGATAGGTCAGGGACACTAGGGTGCGGAGAGCTGAGGGGCACACATATGCAGGGGTACATACCGATGAGCTAGGCCCGGGCTCTCTGGAGTGGTGCCATTATGTGTGGGATGCTGCTGTTCCACAGGATGAATGAATCATGCACAGAGCCTGGGTACCTGGCCGTCACCTGGGAGATGTACCGGTCACATTGACCAAATGAAAGTTTTTGCGGTTCCTATACACCTGTTCACTCCTCCTAGTTCGCGCCAGGGCAATGTGGGTGCCATCAACGGCCCCAATGATATGTTGGACAACGCATTGTAGAACGCAGCCTTGGCAGTGGGCAATTCGGCATGTTGGGGGTACCAGATGTAACTGCACAGATGTTTTAGCAGGGCACATAGTACATCCCTCAGGACGTTGCTGAACATGGGCTGTGACATCCCAGCTGCCAACTGTGACCTGGAAGGAGCCTGAGGCAAGATAGTGGAGGACTGACAACATGTGCACCTGTTCCATGATAGTCACACGGTTGAGGTGAAAGGTTTGGATGACGTGTCGCTCCTCCAGGGTGGCAAGTGCGACTAGGGGCCTGTACACCGGTGCATTCCTCATCCTCAACCGCCCATTGTACCTGGGAACAGGAGAGAGTTGGTATAATGTTGCACACCATAGACTGTGTTGATGGTGTTGATGTGGCTGCAGACCAGCATATACAACCCATGACGCACTAACTTTCACACACATTACACATTGGACATGTAAAATGGCAGCAGCCTGTCTGCAAGCATGGGACAGGTGAAAGTGAGATCATCCTGCCGGTGTAACAATTCATGGCGGTAGGGGGTTACAACTGCCGTGCAACTCACCATTGGTTAACATTGTTGTCTGTGGGAGGCAGGAGCCAATGGTAATTGCCGCCGGTGGTGACGGTGATGTTCGCTATGGCCGTGACCACCATTTCATGTGCTCATGCTTACTTGACTTCTGAACCTCGTGCACTGAAGACCTCCACTGCGTGTGCTTCTGTGTTCTGACTCTGGTAGCCAAGATGCCACGTCCTGCAGGAGACAGGGCCCCAGCCTGCACCCAGGATGAGTTGGAGCAGCTGGTGGATGGCATCCTGCCCCTGTATGGACACCAGAGCAGCAGGTGAGCCCAATTTCATTGTCCTGTATGGTGACATGGGTGAGAGGCCTAAGGCTAGGTTGGGTGACGACGTGTGGGCGTGGAAGTGTGATGTGTTCTGTCCAATGCTATCCCAGGGATGCCACTCTACATGACTGTGTCCTTCTGCCTGTCACCAATGCAGGACAGCGCCCATCAGAAGAAGGGGATTTGGCATGCTATCGACAAGCAAGTTTGGGCTCTGGGAGTCCATGCCTGGCAGAACACCCACTACAGAAAGCGGTGGGAGGACCTGAGACCCTGGGCCTGGAAGACCGCGGAGCCCCAGCTGGGGATGTCCTCCCAACAAGGGAGGGTGCCCGTTGGACCCTGAACCCTAATGGCCTGCATATTGGCGGTGGCTTACCCTGAGGTGGATGGGCGCTTGAGGGCAGCACAGCAGCCACATGGGGGTAAGTACTCACTTGCAACATGTGTTGGCATGGTGGCTCTGTTTGTGCACCATTGGGTAGCTGTGGCGTGGATGCTAGGTACAATGATGTCCACTATGGGTTGTGTCCATCTGGGCAGGATTGGCAGCACAGGTGTAGGCAATGCCATGCAGTCAGTGTTAGTGGGGCAGATTCCTCCAGTGTTGAAACTGTGTGGCCACCTACTAGCTAGATGTGCTTGCCAGCTCCTGGCAACAGGATGATTAGACCTGGGGAGACAGGGCATTGTGATTGGTCCTGGTTAACCACTGTACAAGGGGTGGATTCCGGACCTCAATCAGCTGGTAGGCATTCCATGTGTAGTGGGGTGGGTGTAACAAGTGCTGACAGTGCTACTTGACAATAGACAAGTAGGCCTGCCAATTAGCCATGCAGGATCCTGTTACATGTGCAGTCCTTTACATGCCTGTCTCATTGGCCATGGGTAGTGGGTAGGTACTGGACAGGTGTGGCTGGTATGACACTCCTCATGTAGATGTTTGCATCAGTCAGACCATCAGCGATTGACATGTACATTGTTGAGGTTTCCCCCATGGTGTTCCCAAATTGTAGGATATTCAGGGGTGGGCATAGTTTATCATGGCATGGCATCAATTGCTGATGTTCTACCCATTGTCACTGTTGTGCTGGCTTTGACCGATTGCACCCTGTCTCTGTCTCTGTCTCTCTCTCTCCCTGTCCTCCTCTGTCTTTGTGTGCATCAGCATCATCTGGTGAAGGAGAAGAGGTACCAGTGAGTGGGGAAGCTGCAGCCCATGGGTCCCAGGAGGCTGACACCACCGGAGCCAAGGGGACCAGTGGGACGGAGGGTGAGGGAAGTCCCACGGTGGAGACCAGATTGACAACTACATCTTCAGATTCCTCCTCCAAAGGATGCTCCCTGGCGGTGGCAGACCCATCTGGGACCATCCCAGCACCATCCTTGTCCGCCACCCCCCCTTAGCAGCACCGCCCTCCCTGAAGCTCCCCACCCAGCTGCCTGTGCCTGCTCACCCAAGAGGGTGGGCACCTCCTTCGCCGCAGGCACCTCTGCCCCTGCCCTATTCAGCCCTGCTGCTCTCAATGAGGAGGTATTGACCTCTTGAGTTCCATCTCTGTGGGGCAGACAACTATCGTGAATGCCATCCAGGGACTGGCATCCCAGATGCAACAGAGCAATGTATTCCTGGAAGGCATTCACAGTGCCTTGTCTGGCCCACAGAGATCGTTTCAACTCTGGCCTCCTCCTTGATGGCAGCCAGTGTCCCTTCTACTTCCGTCCCCCCTCCAGCTACCTGTTCCCATATCCACATCCCACTCCCCTCAAGGCATCCAAGTCACACCTACTGACCCACATGCATCCACAACAGACACAGTATGCAAGGACAAACATAAGCACCACAGGCGCCATCACCGCCATGCACACACTCAACAGCCACATGGAGACATGACAACACCCACACCCTGCACCGACTCCCCCACCACCTCTCCCCTCACAGTCGGCACACCACTCACACCTGCAGTCAGCATCACATCAGTCACTGATCCTGCCACATGTGCCATCACTGCCACTGTCAGCACATTCTCTGACCCACATTCATGCACCCCATACACCACTGGCACAGACACCACAACTGTCAACACCCCCACATGCGGCACATCCACCCTACCTGCAGACACCACCCCAACATACACTCACACGTCTCCCCTGCCACCTCCCTGCATCTCCTCCCAGTTTATCTAAATGCCCGCACTCACCCACCCACCAGTCCCCCAGCAAACCTATCATCCACCCATGCACCTGCATCCAAGGCACCTCCACATACACACCTCACAACCATACCCATTCCCTCCACTCCCGAACGTCCTTCTCTTGACCTCCTTTGTGTCCCCAAGAAACGTTTCCTCCAAGGGGTTTCCCTGTTCCCCACCAATGAGCCAGTCCTGTTCCCCCAAAGCGCCCTGCTACCCTTCCAATGCCCCTGCCTTCCACCTACCTGTCTGCCACTTGGGCATGCCCCTCCACCACCTGCCACTTCTGCCCCTGTCACGTCCACTGCTCCTCCTGCCAAACTCAAGCCCAAGCCCACTCCCCCCACTTTCAAGGCCAAGCCCAAACCCCCCTGTTCTAGTCCCCCCTGCCAAGGGCAAGCCCTAGGACCTCCCCCATCCAAGTCTACCCCTAAGGACCCCACCTTCAACCCCAGACCAAAGGACCCACCCTCTAAGCCCAAGGCCACAACCCCCCACCCCTCTCACCCCTGAGGTGCCTGCATTCCCTATTGATGCCCCTGCCCTGTGAAGGCCTGCACTTTGTGGTCAGGAGTCAAGTTGGGGCGTCAGCTTGTGCCCAGTGTGCTCGGGGCACTGTGGAGTTTTGGACTGGCCCTTGGGCCTTTGTGTACATAGTTTTGATTTTAGTAATATATCTGTGTCACTACACCTTTGGTGGCGATGGTACCTACCTTGTCCTGGCTTTCCTTCCACATGTATGTTTGAAGATTGTGGGTATTGGCGTGTGTGTATTTGTGTGTGTGTGTTGGTATGGGTGTTTGTACGGGTGTTTGCGCGTGTGTGTGTGGGCGTGACTTCCCGTGTCGTGTGTGTGTTGTGTGTGTGTGTGTACTAACGTTGTTCTCTCGTGTGTGTGGTAGGCTGGTGTACTTACGGTTGGTGTTGTGGTCTCCGTCGCTGGTCCAGGAGTTGCATGGCCAGGTAGAGGATTGGGAGGAGTTGCAATTCCCGTGCCATGGCATCTACGGACGTGCCTGTGTAGCTGAAGTTAGGTGTTCCCTTTTATATTGTTCATGTCTGCCAGGATTTTGGTGGTGGTGGTTCCGCCCTGGAAATTCTGACGGTGTGCTACCTCGTAATATGGTCGTGGGATACTGCCTGACCGCTGGCCTGAAGATGGCTGCCGCCTGGCGCGCCAACCGTTCCTCTGTGGTTATGTTCTGCAGGTGCCTTCCCAGTACTTGTGATATGGCAGTCTTTGCCGCTGGCCCCCCGGAGGTGCGTCCACCAACTCCACTGCGGCGGTACACTGACCGCCATACTCATAATGAGGCACACATTGACAGTAGCTGAATCTATCCTTAGACAGCAAGTGCCCAATAGTTCTGCATAGATGAGGAGATTTAATTGGGAGACAGAAAGATGGTGTTTGACAAAGCAAAGAAAGAGGTCTAAGTTGGCATGAACACAGACCGGAAGTTGCTGATCTCGGTGCACAGTCTTGTCTCAAGCACATTGCCAAGCTTAAAGAAGAACAGAAAATATGCCTTCACTTGGAACACAAAAGCAGGATAAACATTGAGTGACATTATATTTTGGGGTGCAATATTTGATGATGTGCAAAGATCTATATCTCAGTTTCCTTGAAGTTGGAAGTCCCACTTGTTCCTATATCTAGGGGTTGATCCTGAACCTCTGGAGTGTAAACGTATCGCACCATGTTGTATACTTGGAGTTGAATGTCACTTCCCTTTACCTTTCTGTCTCCCACCATGACGTTGATTTAAGATAAGGGGGGGTACCATGTGTATTGAAATGCATTTATTTGCAAAGCATTTGTTTATTTATTGTCTTCTTTCCTTATCAATTCACTAAACGTTTGGAAAACAGTTGTTGCAATGTGGTTAGTAGGGGGACTTGTTTTCAGCACTTTTCCTGCTGGCAGTTTGATTTTCCTATTTTGTATAAGTGGCAGATCGCTCCATCGAGGCTGCCTTTGACAATATGTAAACAATGTCTTCTCATGACTACTGATGTTTATTAACATGGTATCACGGATGTTATGGCTATTACAAAGTCACTATAGTTCTTATTTTTCAATTTCTTCCTGGCTATGCATCAATTTGTAAAGTACAATTTATGTTTCCCTTTTATTGTATTAATTCCATATGATGTTCTGGAGGTTATGCAGTCAAATCCTGCTAAGGCAGTATCAGCCTTCCATTGTAGTGAGGCAGGTAAATTGAGTATCCAGCTGTGAGACTTTGACCATAGTGAGTCACTTTCGACATGATGGAGTCTATTTGGATGACATCAACCTACTTTGAAATTATGTTGGTGATGCCCAAGGTTAGAAATGTGGAAATTCACAAGCATTCCGTGTAGAACTCCTGGAAAGCTGGTCCAGGTGCAGGATTCCAGGTGTACTACTGACAATGTAACATGACTTGTTCCCTGGGCACCCGTTTCCCAAGTGCGTAACTGTACATAGTGTACTATTACGCATTGAGGAGATACAGCCAGATGTGCAGGGTACGTTTTCTTAATCTTTTTTCTTTTTTTTTCTCCATTTGGAAAACATTTTCCTTGTGAAAAACCTAGTCCCCTACCACTCCCAAGCTTGGAGGTTATCTGTTCCTCTTCCCACCATAGAATGGGAGTTACCCTCCTTTCTTTGAGTAAAACTCCATTTCCAGGGTTGGAATCTGTCGCATTCAGGTTTATTAATACCAACAAACTCACTACTTTGTGAGCCTTTACAGACTTTTAAGGCAAACCAAGACTGCGCCTCCTCCCCCCCCCCCCCCACACACACACTTCCTGCGTATTTAATGAAATCTGTAGAAGTAAAACAGTTAGGCCTGTCGGGAATCCTTCTGCCAAAATTGTCTCTGTGAATGGGCCCTACATGTATTTAGAAGCACTGGTGCACTTGTATGAATGAACCAATACGGGCGTTGCAAGTTTCTTCTTGCATGGGGGGCTCTTCCATAGTATGTCAGTTTGCACTGCCTTAATACTGCTAGCACAATGCCTTTCTGTGAACGCTAAGAGCATCGCGGACCTTCTGTGTCACAGCTAACTGTCCTTGAGTTATTTCATTATTCTCAAAGCAGGCTCCCAATTAAGCTTGTACCTGACCTTTGGGAAAAAAGCCTTAAACGTTTTTTTATTAGATCTTGCACAATTATGATTGTATTTTCACACTGGGAAAGACGTGCTTTAAGTAAAAGAAGCTTCTTGTTAAACAAACTCTATTGCAACACGGCGCGTGGCTAATCTACTGCATGCAGGTTCTGTATGTTTAGCGATTGCTCTGCTTAGATATAATCGCTGTCTTTTAGGTAAGTTATCTTTTTCACCTTGAAAACCTGGAATATCACATTTACTATGCAAATAAAGATTACAAATGTGAAATTCGTTTTGGATCCAGGTTGTATATATTGTGTCTGGCAGGTGTGTGGTCGTTGATGTTATTTCTTTTTTGAGAGTACAGTTCTGTCTGAAATATTTGTTAAGTAAGCACCAGAGAGTAGAATTTTTTTTATCTATCTAAGTGGGTCTGCTTCGAGTTTATAATATTAATAAAAAATAGCATTAAGTGCCCAGTTCCCTATTTAAAACCGAAGTCTATTTTCTTTTTGTTTTCCTTGTTTTAAGCCAAGGAAAAAGGTGGAAGGCATGGTCAGATTAACTTTATGAGGGTCAGATGTGCATTTCCTAATCTGTGCTGAACAGGGCTGTGACCTTTGTGAAGGTGTGCAGAGATTTACATACCTATATCTATACGTGCATGTTTTCGGTGAGCTGAGCTTTTGCCTGAGAACAGAATATAATATGAACTAATGCCTGAGGCCAGGTGGTGGTTGGGGGCACAGGGGTGACTGCTCAGATGTGTGGCTTCTGCCTGTCCACCAGCAGCACTACTGTCTCCGAGTGTAGATTGCATGCCATGGGGCGGAGGTATCCCATCAAGGCTCTAGAGGCTTTCTACTGTAGTCTGGATTCGAGCCTCAGCCGAATCTTGGGGGTGTGTAGCTGCAAATTGAGAATCCACTAGGTGGTTGGTAAACGCACCTTCCCTATTGCTTATCACAGGGTGCCTATGGGATTAGGAAGAGAGGCTGCGGTGGAATGCATAAGTGACCCCGTATGCTGCATGGTGCTAAAGGAGCCAAACCAGGCAATGCCATGCAGCTAGAAGCCGGGTTCAGTAAAGTGAAGATATAAGAGCAAAAGGTGAGAAGCTGTATCTCTTCTATAACGATTTCGAGATGCACAATGAACACCTGCTGACCTGTGGGTTTATGATGGTGGTGGGCAGATATCATCAGATACCATCTAGCCCCTCTGGCAGGTAATGTCCACTTGTTAGAAATTGGGTTACTGGTTGGCAGGGGTGTGCACCCTATCCAAGCAGGAACTATGGGCCAGATGTAGGATGCCGTTTGCATGGTGCAAACTGCGAAAACCACAGTTTGCGCCATGCAAACAGCCTAACGCGATGCTCATTCACAAATTGCGAGTCGGTACCGACTCGCAATTTGTGAATGCGACTCGCAAATAGGAAGGGATGTTCCCTTCCTATTTGCGACTCACATCGCAATTCAGAATTGCTTTGTGACCGCGAATGCGGTCGCAAAGCAACTCGCAGTTACCACCAGTGTCACACTGGTGGTAACTCATTCGCAAAAGGGAAGGGGTCCCCATGGAACCCCTTCCCCTTTGTGAATGTGGGCATAATGGTTTTTTCAGAGCAGGCTGTGGTCCAATGGACCACTGCCTACACTGAAAAAACGAAGCCAAATGGTTTCGTTATTTTTTTTTATTTTGCAACTCGTTTTCCTTTAAGGAAAACGGGCTGCAAAAAAAAAAAAAAAATGCTTTATTGAAAAAGCAGTCACAGACATGGAGGTCTGCTGACTTCAGCAGGCCACCATCCCTGTGAGTGCAGGGACTCGCTATGGGGTCGCAAAATGCGACCCACCTCATTAATATTTATGAGGTGGGTCTTTGCGACCCCATAGCGAGTTGCAGACGGTGTCTGAGACACCGTTCTGCATCTGAATTTGCGATTCGGAAATTGCGAGTGGCACCTACTCGCAATTTCCGAATCGCAAATTCGGACCTTGCTACATCTGGCCCTATAATCCTAGTCAGGGTAAGTCAGATACACACTATAAGTTAACTAGTGCTCACCCTCTGGTAGCCTGGCACAGAGCAGTCAGGCTTAATTTATGACGCAATGTTTAAAGTATTTGTGCAGCACATGGAACATGAAAACAGTGAAAACACCATACAAAAAGATACCACATCTGCTTAGAAAAATAGAGCTTATTTAATGAAAAAAACAAGTTGAAAACAACCAAAATCCAATAAGTAGAAGTCGAGATGTGAATTCTTGAAAAATAAATGAAACTTTAGTGCTTACAAACATAAAGCGCCACTCTGGAATATCTGGTTGCCTAGACTGGGTCAAATCTGAAAAGTCAGGCCGACAGCGATGGAGTGCAAGTCGGATACAGGGACCAACCTTGCCCCACTGAAACCAGTACCTTATTTCAGGGTTGTATCATTAGTGAAGGAAGATGTGAGCAGCGATGAGAGGAGCGATGTGAAGCCAGTGAGTCATCATCGCTCCTTAGGCGATGCGTCTGTTCAAAACCACGCAATCGGGAATGCATTGCTGTCGATCCCTTTGTGATGAAGCTGAAGCATCGCCAACGACCATCGCAGCTGGAGAAGCGAAATCCTCGAGCAGCGATGTGCCGGGTCGAAGGAGATGCGTCTGTTCCGATCATCGCAACAACAGTAATGTGTGGATTTTGCTTGTTCAGCACAGGCAAACCCACTTCCAAGGGTCCAGGTCTGGATAGGCACCACTTAGCAAGGTGGATTCACAGTTGGCAGAGTCCAGTTGCCTTTGTAGAGTTGCTGGAAGTCTTTGATGTCCCTGTTTGTCAGAACAGGAGGCAAGTAGAAAAGCCCTTGGAGTCACTTTGGGTTCAAACGGGTGTAGGTCCAGTCCTTGCCACCCAGGCAGAAAGGGCAGCAGGAAGCAGGCAGGTCAGCATAACAGATGAGCAGTCCTCCCAGAGCAGCATTCTAGCAGAATAGCAGTGTTTCAGGAGCACTCCTTCTTCGTGGCAGAGTATCCACTGGTCCAGAAGTGTACTGAGTTGGTAGGGTCAGAGGTCAAGTACTTATACCCAGTTGTGCCTTTGGGGTGGGGACAACTTCAAAGAAGGGTCTTGAAGTGCACAGAGGTCCTTTGTTTCCCCTAGCTCCAGACTCAACACAGGGGGTTAAGCAGGCCTTTGTTTGGGTGCAGGGCACTGCCTATTCAGGTGTAAGTGTCCAGTGGCACAGTGAGAACGGGACCCGCGTCTGGGCATGCCCTTCTCACTTAGGGTGACAAAAGCAAAAAGAACAGATGATGGACGGAATACTGAACAATGCAAGCACTCACCCCCAGTCACAAAGATCTGGACTTAATCCATTGTTTTTTTGCCCACCACGCCACCATAATTTGGACCCAGCCATATGAAAAGTAGTCTTGACCCTGTTCCCCATGGGAACAGTCCAGCTTGAACTGCCAAGCTAGGTCCTCCCTGGACCGGAAACAAGCGTCCTGTGACTGGTTTCAGGGTATCACTATTCATCAGCCAGGCTAGCTTGAATCCAGTGACGCAGTGAGCCCGGGACCCACATCTGGGAGATACCTTTCCCACCTAAGGTGAGAAACACAAAAAGAACAGATGATGGACGGAATGCTCAACAATGCAAACATTCACTATGCCACTGGAACCAAGCTAGTCTGGCTGATGAAGGGTGATACCCTGCAACCAGTCCCATGATGCTTGTTTCCGGTCCAGTGAGGACCTGGCCTGGCAGTTCGGACTGGACTGTTCTCATGGGGAACAGGGTCAAGATTAATTAGCATATGGCTGGGTCTAAACTGGAATGGCGTGGTGAGCAAAATAAACACTGAATTAAACCCATATCACTGGCTGGGGGTGAATGTTTGATTTGTTCTGCGTTCCGTCCATCATCTGTTCTTTTTGCATTTGTTGTCCAATGTGGGAAGGGTATTCTCAGATGTGGGTCCCGTGCTCGCTGTGCCACCAGATTCAAGCTAGCCTGGCTGATGAGGGGTGATACCCTGAAACCGGACCCAGGATGCTTGTTTCAGGTCCATAGAGGACCTGTCCTGGCAGTTCGGGCTGGACTGCTCCCATGGGGGACAGGGTCAATACTGATTTTCATATGGATGGGTCCAAACTGGAACGGCATTGCAAGCAAACAACTGATGGATTAAACCCACATCTCTGACTGGGGATGAATGTTTGATTTGTTCTGCATACAGTCCATCATCTGTTTTTTGCAACTTTCTAAAAGTGGCATTTTCAAGTAATAAGACCAACGTTACTATGATATGCCTACTCCTTCTCAGTTAGGAATTACAACTTATTAAATGTAACAAGGAATCCCCAATGTTACCCTATCAGATTGTTAGACCTTAGAGTAGTGAAAAACGAATTTAGGATCTTTTTACTACCATGATGTGTAAAACGTAAAAGTATATGTCCTACCTTTTAGTCACATAGCACCCTGCCCTATGGGAGATTTAGGACCTACCTTAGGGGTGACATATGTAATAATAGGGGGGTTTAAGGCTTGGCAACAAGTTTTAAATGCCAAGTCAGCATGGTAGTATAAACTGCCCACACAAGCTCTGCAATGGCAGTCCTGACACATATTTAAGGGGATGCTTACATGGGGGCACAAGCAATGCTGCAGTCCCACTCCTAGCATTTTATTTACAGGCTTTGGGCAGAGATAGTACACTTTACTAGTGTCAGTGCCACAGTGGTGCGCATTCTAGGCCTGCCCCAACCCAGCATAAGTCCTTATGCTCTTTCCTGGTCTCCATCCTGTCCCTGCCATAAGGGGGTTGCCCCCTGTGGTAAGAGTCACCTGGTCCCCTCAGTACACTGGTGGTTCCACTGCCCCATGGTTTCTGGTTGCACAAAAGGAGGTTTTAATGCGTTCAGTTGTGTAGTCGGTAACATATAGACTTTGCAGGGATGTCCTTTGTTGTTGCAATTTCATGCACTGATCTTATGTCTTCTTAACCCTGCCAACAACCTCTAGTTTTCCTTTTACTTACAGTCTTTGTGTTAGGGACTACATGTCCCAGCTGCCCCAGTGGCAGCCATCTTGGGCATGGCAGACTCTATTTCGAGCAGCCCCACCTTGCGGAAGCCAGTGGGGCCGCTCACTATTCAGGCGTCTTTCCAGAAGCAGGAGTTCTGGTCTGGTGTCGGCAGCTTTTCTGACAGCTTGACAGTTTTCCCAGGCAACATGCTGAGAGCATGTCTTGATCCGAGGATTGAAGTTCAGAGGCCCAGCTCCTCGCAGCAGTTTCGAAGTCCGGCTGCCGCAGCAAACCTAGAAAGCACAGTGTAGCCATGCACTGAGCAGCAAGGAGGAAAGTGGCTTCCACAACCTCTATACTCCTTACAAACTCTTCGGTTCCTTGCACAGTTTAAAACGTGCTTCTTCCAGACCCATAGTCTCGCATAGCGTTTTTGATATCATACTTATCTGTGGCTTCCTGGGCAGTTCCGATGGTTCATCAAGATAGCCCTTTACTCTAAAATTGGAAAACATTTGTCCAAGAATTTGAAAATGCCTTCGATCGAAGAGCAGTCACCCTGTCAGCAGATCGGGAATTATTAGAACTTCAACAAGGCAATAAGGACCTGGGGCCAGATGTAGCAAAAAAACAAATAGCGAGTTGCAATTTGCGAGTCCTTCCGACTCGCAAATTGCAACTCGCTATTTGGTATGCAGAACGGTGTCTCAGACACCGTCTGCGAGTCGGTATGGGGTCGCAAAGACCCACCTCATTATTATTAATGAGGTGGGTCGCAAATTGCGGCCCCATAGCGACTATGGGCACTCGCAAACATGGAGGCCTGCTGTAGTCAGCAGATCTCCATGTTCATGACTGCTTATAAATAAAGCAGTTTTTTTTTTTTTAAGTGTAGCCCGTTTTCCTTAAAGGAAAATGAGCTACACTTAAAAAAAAAATCCGAAACCTGTAGTTTCAGTATTTTTTCATGGCAGGTAGTGGTCCCTTGGACCACTACCTGCCATGAAAAAATAATTTGTGGTCCATTCACAAAGGGGAAGGGGTCCCATGGGGACCCCTTCCAATTTGCGAGTGGGTTACCATCCACTTCAAGTGGATGGTAACTGCGACACCATTTGCGACCGCATATGCGGTCGCAAATGGTATTGCATACCACTGCGAATCGCAAATAGGAAGGGAACACCCCTTCCTATTTGTGATTTGGAAATGCATTTTGCGAGTCGGTCCCGACTCGCAAAATGCATTTCTGCATTGGAAACTCACATTTGCGACTCGCAAACGGCATTTTTTGCCGTTTGCGAGTCGCAAAGAGTTTCCTACATCTGGCCCCTGGTCACAAGCGTAGCACACTTTAATTGTTTGATAGCAGAAACAGCATGACCTGAGGAAAAAAGGGCAGAGCTTTTTTATCAAGGTCTAAATGATGAACTGAAGGGCATACTGCCGCAAATTGACCCACAACCAACCGCCTGCTCAGACCTTATTAACCTCATTCTCAGACCTTATAGACCTGCAGAAAGAAAGGTGAATCACAGATGCCAGACAAAACAAATTGGCGGTACAAAAAAGGAAAGGCCCAGCAACCACCCCCTGATAGTTCCACAGAACTCATGGAAATTGGAGCAGTACAGCAACAACTAACTAAGGAAGATAAGGAACTACATCAAAAAAATGGCCAGTGTCTTTACTGTGGTCTTAAAGGACACTTAGTGGAAGATTGTCCAGTGAAGCCAAAGATCAAAACTTCATTGTCCAAGAAAGTTTTGGCAAGTGTAGAGATGGGAGTGGAAAACTTGACACTCCAAATAGTAAGGAAGGGTTACACTTATGTATGGTAGCTACCTCTTCTCAGGAAAAGTCCCTTAGTACACCACCTAAACCAATGCATTTGTGACTTGAACTGGAATTCTACGTTCTTAAACAGACACATAGAATAAGCACCTTAGTTGAATCAGGAGCCACTGGCAATTTTATTGACACACAAATGGCTCACTTCTTGTTATCCCTCCAGAAGTGTTTCAGGCGGTCGATGGAAAAGTGTTGCTCGGGGGTCCTGTCAAGTTGTAAACCATATCACTATACTTGGTATGTATCGATCAAGACACTACAGGCACTCTAAGCACATCACGCTTGATGTTATAAATGCCCCTCAATTTGGTACCTTTCTGATGATGCCTTGGATGAGTTTCCACAGCCCCCGTATAGATTGAAAAGAGTGTACATTGAGTTTTAATTCCTCGTTTTGCCCGCAAATGTGCTTCCATATCAAAGAACATGGTCTTTCTTAAAGGGTACATGTTGCCACAGCTGCCAAAAAGGGTGACAATATACCACCACAATACAATCAATTCATGGATGTTTTCAATGAACAGGAGGTGGAGGTATTACCCCCCATAGGGAATATGACTGCCAGATTGGTGTACTACCCAGTGCTTTGATTCCTAGCTGTCATATCTATGGCCTAGCAGATCAGGAAAACCAACCTCTGAGAGCCTCTCTAGATCAATATTTGGCCAATGGGTTTATCCGCTCCTCCAAAACTCCCACAGCATCACCACTTTTTTTTGCTTCTAAGGCCAATGGAGACCTGAGATCTTGTATAGACTACTGAGTTCTTAATAATTTATAGTAAAAAACAGGTACCCCTTGCCTCTTCTTCTGGTTCTTCTGGACCAAGTGGAGAAAGCGGCTATTTACACAAAATTAGACATGAGAGGGGCATATCATTTAGTTAGAATGAGGGCTAGAGATGCATGGAAGATGGTGTTCAAAACCTGTTTATTTGAATATACTGTTATGCCCTTCGGTCTCTGCAATGCTCCAGCAGCATTCCAGTTCTTTATAAATTATGTTTTATGTGAATATCTTGACTTCTTTGCAATAGTATATATGGATGATATACTAATATATTCTAACACAGAAGCCAAACATGACAACATGCTACAAAAATCCTACTGGGCTTTCGCAAGCATCATTTGTAGTGCAGATTAAGCAAAAGTGAATTTCACGTTACACCGGTGGAGTTTTTGGATGTGATACTAGCTCCTGCAGGAATTAAGATGGCTGAAAGAAAAGTGCAAACAATAATGGAATGGCCAACTCCCAAGTCAGTGCGTGATGTACAGTGTTTCCTGCACCAATTTTTATCACCGTTTTATAGAACATTTTCCACAAACAGTGTCACCGATTACCAAGTTACTCAGAGAAGGGGAACAGTTCACATAAACCCCTGAAGCTAATTAAGTGTTTATGACTCTAAAGAAAGCATTCACTAGGGCCCCCCTCCTGGCCCATCCTGATGTGGAACACCCTTTTATATTGGAGGCAGATGCCTCAGATATTGCTGTTGGTGTGGTTCTCTCACAAAGAAATCACAACACTGAACAGCTCCATCCAGTTGATTATGTCTCATAAACTCAATGACGCTCAACAGAACTATGTCACAGCAAAGAAGGAACTCCTGGTGATCCGAGACTCTTTCAAAGAATGGTGGAACTATCTGCAAGCAGCGAAACAGACCATTACAGTTTATACAGACCACTGTAATTTGCAGTTCATGAGCTCAGCTCGCCTCTTAACACACAGACAATTATGATGGATGCAGTTTCACGCAGAATATGATTTTATAGTAACATTCCACCCAGGAGCAGAATATCAAAAAACAGATGCTCTCTCTCGACAGGATTCCAAAGCACCACATACAAAGGGTCCCCCTCAAGCTATAATAACCCCATCAAAGGTACTATGGGGGTTATTACAACTTTGGAGGAGGTGTTAATCCGTCCCAAAAGTGACGGTAAAGTGACGGATATACCACCAGCCGTATTACGAGTCCATTATATCCTATGGAACTCGTAATACGGCTGGTGGTATATCCGTCACTTTACCATCACTTTTGGGACGGATTAACACCTCCTCCAAAGTTGTAATAACCCCCTATGTGCCTCTAGTATCGAGACATTCTTTGACACGCTTCAAAATTATTTCAACATAAAGGACTGGCAACACTGGGTTCAAGAGCACCCTAAAAGGACTATCATTCAGGAATTGCCATTATATGACTCTCAGCTGTTTGTCCCCACTACTGTGTTACGCCATACAATGCTCAAGTGGTTACATGCTAATCAAACTGCAGGACATCCAGGTTTTCCAATTATGGTAAAACTTGTCCAAAGGTATTTTTGGTGGCCAACCTTGGAAAAAGATATTAAAGATATGGTCACAAACTGTGAAACATGTGCAAGAACAAAGACTGACCATTCAAAACCAAGAGGTTTCTTGCAGCCTCTCCCGAATCTAGAGAAACCATGGGAACATATTACATTAGACTTTATTACTGGTATTCCCACAGTGCAATTGTACTTAGTGATCCTGGTGATAGTGGACTGTCTTACAAACTATGCTCAATTTAATACTTGTGCAGGGTTACCAACCTCAGGCCTATTGGCAACCAGCCTTTTACAACATTTAGTGCGATTACATGGACTACCAACTTAAGTCATCCTTTCAAATCGTAGATCAAAGTTTTCTTCCCACTGCTGGCAAACATGGTGCAGGGCCCTGCAGATTACTTATATGTTATCCACTGGTCATCATCCACAAACAGATGGTCAAACAGAGCACCTCAACCAGACTTTAAAGCAGTATCTTTGGTGCTATGCAGAGGAAGCCACAAACTAATGGACACCACTGCTTTGGCTGGTGGAAAAAACCTATAACAATTCATATTATGCATCCACTAGCTCTACACCTTTTTTATGGATTATTTGGCTATCACCCAGACATTCTACCAATCACTATACCTCGAGAACCTGAACTCACACCTGCAGCTACAGATGCCTTAACACGTGTCCACTGCACGCAAACACAAATTCAGGAACATTTAGAGAAAGCCAAAGAAGCCTACAAAAAAACAATGCGACAAGAAACATTGCTCAGGTCCTACTTACAAACTAGGAGACAAAGTTTGGCTCTCCACATGTCACATAACCTTTAAACACAAACATATGTTCCATCCAAACTATATTGGTCCATAACGTATCATCAGACAAGTTAATTCTGTAACCTACAAGTTCCTGTTACCCAGTGCTGCATGCATCCATCCGGTATTTCATACTTCACTATTGAAGCTGGCCCCACAAAACTGTCACTGTCATCCTCCTCCAGTGTTAGTGAGTGGGGCATGGGAATATGAGGGCTGAGCAATCTTAGATTCCCAGCTTTATAGACATGCTTTGTGATATTAAGTAGCCTGGAAAGGGTGTGGACCAGAGAATGATTCCTGGGGTCCCGCGCAGAATGTACATGCACCTTGTTTACTTTGGTGCTTCCATCTCCTCCATCCTCACTAGATGGGATCCTAGGAGGCGGATGGGAGAGGGAGTAATTTCAGCGCCGTAGCAGTGCGCATTCTAGGGGCCGCCCCAACACAAGTCTTTATGCTCTCTATCCTGGTCTCTAGCCTGTCCCCACAATAAGGGAGTTGCCCTCTGTGGTAAGAGTTACCTGGACTCCTTAGTACACTGGTGGTTCCGCTGCCCCACAAGTTCTGGTTGCACACAAGGAGGTTTGTATTTGTTCAGTAGTGTAGTCAGTAAAATATCAACTTTGCAGGAATGTGCTTTGTTGGCCAAATGTCATGCACTGCTTCTATGTCTTAACCCTGCCAACAACCTCTATTTTCCCTTTTATTTGCAGTCTTAATTAGGACCTACATGTCCTAGTTGCCCCAGTGGTGGCCATCTTGGGCACGGCAGACTCTATTTAGAGCAGCCCCACACTGCAGGAGCCACTCACTATTCAGGGGTCTTTCCCAAAGAAGGCACTTTGGTCTGGTGCGTGCACCTCTTCTGATTGCTTGGCAGTTTCCCAGGCAACAAGCTGAGAGTGTGTCTCAATCTTAGGATTGCAGTTCAGAGGCCCAGGTCCTCACAGTGGTTTCGAAGTCTGACTCACGCAGCAAACCCAGAAAGCATAGAGTGGCGGTGCTCTGAGCAGTAAGGCGGAGAGTGGCTTTCGTGATCCATATACTCCTTACGAACACTTCAGCTCCTTGCACACTTTAAAACGCGCTTTGTGCTTCACCAGCCTATTGCTTGGCATTATCAGCATCGGATTCTATGCTTCCATTTTTATTTGACAGTTGCTATTTAACAAATGGTAGTCTCAGGATCGAGGCTCTTTATCCCTTCGACAAATAAGGAAGGAGTGTCACGTGTTACAAGCATGAATGAGTGTGAGCATTTTGGGCACAACAATGCGTGTCTGCGGAATATGTGAATGAACACTTAATAATCTTCCTTTCGAGATGGGGCCACTCACCTGAAAAGCAGGATGTCTGCAGGGGCAATGGTATGCCGCCGACCTCCTGGAACACCTCTCGGCGCTTCCTGGTGGACACAGAAACCTCGGCAGGTCTCCCAAAAGGAAAAGGGGAGTGGAAGAGAAAGAGGCAAAACACTGCCACGTCTTGCCGATCCAGCCAGGCACCCTGTATCTTCGGGGGGCAGGTCGTTGTTGACAGAGTGATATTAGAGTTAGTGAACTCAACTTCCTTGAAACTGAATCTCTCTTTCTGATATGGGCACGGGAGTGGTAGAAGAACACCTGGATGCTCCAGCACTTTTCTTGGATAATAATAATTGTTGGCACAATTACTAACACTGCATTACCAAAAACCCAAACTGAGTACCATAACAATAAGTACTGCGACACTACGGCTGGCTTGACAGAGATTCACTGTTGCACACTACAATTAGAACTGTGGTTGCACTTATCATGCACAAGAAAGACAAACAAGGGCATTAATTATATCATGTATAACTTTCCTGCATGCATAGGGTTAAACTAAAAGGAACAAAAACAATCCGAGAAATACAAATATCCACTCTGGGTTTAAACAGTTAGGGTGCCACAGTTTTGTTTGGTTTCACTGTGTGTGTGAAAAACCCTTCAAAAGCAAATTCCTCAAACCTGAAACACAGGCATGAATGACACAATTTAAATCCAAGAGTTATGCTATTAGAGAAAGAAAAGTCACGTAAATGCTCTTTTAAAATTGCACTGTCACTTTTTGCAGTACTTGAGCTCAAGCATATTTCCTGAAGCACATTTAGGCAAGTAACTACAATAATAATGTAGAATGTTCAGAAATGCATTTGTCTCTTCAAGATAAGGTACGAGGTCTGAAATACACCAGCTGTTCTGGGAAAGCGCAGCGCTCAAAGAACAAACTCCCTGGAGAATACTAGTCACTTAGCTGCAGTCTTTTCCGGAGTGCTGGAGGAATGCCTGGTGTCAGCTGGTACAGGAACGAAGAAAAGAATTGCCTCAAAAGTCCTAAATACGAGGATGACAGAAGGGGATGTACTGCCAAATCAGATGCTGAGATCAGGAAGAAAAACAAAGCCAAGCAGGGAGGCACGCTTCACTCTGCTATTTATAGCCAATCAGGAAAGCAGTTGAGTTTCCACATGTGGATGAGTCACCACACCCAATTAGAAGCACATGTCTACACCACACTCAATTACAAGCACATGTCTACACCTGCTCACATTAGCAAACAAGCATTGATAAAACCAATTGTGTAACACAGCACATTATGTTTACTTACAAACATGAAGGTTTAACCAAGAACAGAGATATTATTTAACCCTAATCCCTGGGGATGCTGACAGTAACGCAGGAGGCACCTTGGGGATTCCTGATACTTCCATTGGGAAGAGAGTGCAAGTGTGCTTGTATTCCCGCCTGTGAGTCTTTATCAAAGGGGGATTAAACATTGTGCTATTATTCAGTGTTGCAGTTCTCACCAAGCAGTGAAGCGGATTTAATCCAATAACGTTTTGTTTATGATTGTGTATTAACCTTTTCTCTTATAGATCTCCTTCCCTGATGTTCCCTTCCCACACATTTCCCCTTGCCTGGCCATTCCAATAGTCAGCACTATTATAGTACACTGAATTGGAGCTGACTGTAGGTGTGCCTTTTAAGAGCTATGTGCAGATCCCGGGGACCAGCCACTGTGACAACTAGGGACTTATAAGTAAATTAAATATTCCATTTGTGGATACACTAACCAAACCATGTTTTAGGGGAGAAGCACCTGCACTTTAGCACTGGTTGGCAGTGGTAACGTGCTCAGAGTCCTAAGGCCAGACAAATAAATCAGTAAAAATATGAGGCAAGAAGGCAAAGTTTGGGATTGACTGGGGCTGGTAGGGAATAAAAAATAATTTAAAAAATACCTTACCTCTTTCCGTCGCCACCACCTGCCCCCTCGATCCTCTTCTGTTGTCCCAGCATTCGCTTCTGGGACACCATCACAGGCTCCCCAGCAATCCTGGCACTGCTTACATGCTATTCATAGCATGTAAGCAGTATCAGAATTGGTCTGAGCGACAGTCACAGCTACTCAGACACAAGCCTGGGGTCTGTGCAGTTTCTGCAGCCTGGCTGTGTATGCAGCCGGGTTGGAAAAACCTAAGACAGCCTACCAAACACACATGTGCACTTAGTGCACTCATCCACTCACCCCTCCTCCCCTCCCACCTCCCATGACCCAGCCCTGCCCCTCCATGCAGTGGTGTACCAGAAGCAGAAAAATAAAACAATAGAAAGCTGTTGTTTTATTTTTCTTCTTCTAGCACAGCCAGTGTGGTAACGCTCCTTCGCCATAGCGAAGGAGCCGCCCCTGGCTATAACTACCTCAGCTTTACCGTTCTCCTCACTTCTAGAAACTGGCTCCCTTGAAACAGCTTCTCATACCTCACTCAGCTTTACCTCGTGCATTTCCTGATTCTGTTGAAAAAGAATGATCTTTCTTGCCTTTTTGTAAATAATTACTAAGGTTGCTCATTTTTGTTTGCGATAGATACTTTACTGCAAGCAATTAAATATTTAATTGAGTTATCTATTATCGAAACAAATCTTTTCTTGTACAAACTGAGAGTTAACACAAGGAAGCTTATCAGAATGTAGTACTTTCAATCTGGAAAGCACTGTCATTGGTTCCTAATTCAAAGAATGTTACCTACTTTAAATTGGCCCTAAATCACTCAATGAACAACTGGAAGTATATACTTTTAGCACACCTATTCATCAAAAATGTGTTGCAATGCACATCTGAGATGTAGACACAAAACATTGCTAAATTTACCGATTAAGAGTTTTCAGAACTAAATAAAGTTTCTTTTGCCTTATTTATTTACAAAAAGCACGTTTACGGATGACTGAGCAAAATTCCAAGAGTGGCCTTTTAGAGCTTCTTTCAAATATTTCACGAGTCCGGAAATGGTTCAAATAGGATCATGGTTATACATTGTGAGGTAGTTCCAAGCTCTGAAGAATGTTTATGCTTGGGTCATGCTTTTCAATTTTATTTGCGTTTAGGAGCAGGTTTAGTGCTTTCAGACCCAGCACTGGACAGAAACAGCCAGCTGCCTTCGATGCTTAATTTGTGAAATAATAAGTGCCAGGGACCAAGGTTTTTCATAGAAACATGTGGCCATGCTATCGAAGGTCGGGTGCCAAATAACAAGACTGTTTAGTGTCTATTCTACCTCATGCCCCTTTTATCCACCATCAGACCCTACCTGTGCCTTTATCTTACTTTGTCTGTTCTTTTTTATCCCTGCTTGATGCCTTTGGCTATGTTTTTCCATGTTTCTCATCTTCCTACTTTCCCCTTTTAGTGTTTTTCTCTCTCTTGTTCTGGATTCAGTCTGTTGAGGGCAAATAAGTGTCATGCCCCCAAAATGAGTGCCCCACTTGCACCCACTGGCTCAAATTAAGCAGTGCCTGCCTTATGGCAGGATGTGAATAGGTTCTAATCCTTTTAGGATGAATCGAAACTTGAGACACCTCTCATGCACGTTCTGAACTGATTGCTGTAATACATTACTCTTATAGCAGTACTGAAAAATTGAATATAGATGACAGCTGAATCTGAAGGAAGATGTAAAATCTCTAGTGAATATATTTTTGGACCACATCTAGTAACCAGGGTTCTTAAAAAGGCCCTGCTCAGACTTCAGAAAGTTGCTGAATGTGGCCGAACTTTATCGCAAAAATGCTATTTCCACAAGCTGAAGCCAATTTTATAACAAGACCGGAGGCTCATATTATGCAGTCTTTTCTTGCTTTAATTTTAACAGCAGCCAAGAAGAAAACTACATTTCCCAATGAAAACAAAACTACAAAAGTGACATTATAAAGCGACATCCAATAGGACGTCGAATACCACTACTAATATCTTAACTGCGAGCAACAAGTCCTCTTTTCTTGCTGCTCGCAGTCAAGATAAGTATCACCATTGCTTTACTTCATAGTGTTGTTAAATGCTTATTGTTATACGTTTTTTCTATCTAACAGTACATATTTCATAACAGTTCATATTTAATACGTTTATGCTTGTTATTCTGAGTGTTTTTCTACTCTTTTGTGTGGAGCGTCTATCAACGGTCGTTTTCAGCCGTTGTAGACGCACGCGTGCACGCGCGCTTCCAGCCTTGTTCCTCACTTCTTTCGGCAAGGCGTTTCAGTCTCCTGTGCTTCGGCCGTCATTCCGAGCGTATTTTCGCTCGTTGAATGCAGCCTCCAAATACTTCCAGTCCCCTTGGCAGCAACACGTGCAACGTTTTCTCCGTCTGCACGGAGCCTTTCTTCCCTCAAGGCAGTTTTCCTGGGCAGAGACTGCTGTTCTCAGGGACCGCCTCCAACACTGAGCTCCAGCCCCTTTTGGCCACTCCTTTTCCTTTTACCTCAGAGTTTTAACCATTTCTTAACCAAACAGTTTTCAATCCAGATTTTTGTCAATTTCAATACATTTTATTTTTTCTAATGTTGGGCAATGCCAATACCCAATTGTCCATTGAAAGAAGGAAAAGTCTCCTGTTGAAGATTGATCCCAAACTGGCTTCTTTAGCCTCTAAGGATGATGGTCCGTCGGCTAAAGGCCAATTATTTGGAGACTCTTTTATCAAGGAGCTTGGCAAGTACGTGTCCACCTTTGCCTCCCTTGACAAAGCTCAGCTTTCTATGAAAAATATTTTCTCGTCTCGGGTTTTTGCCAGGGCCGGCAAAGGCAGGAGTCGCTTTGCCGGCCGTTCCCTCAGAGGCAAATATACAAACAGAGACTCCTACAATCAGCAATCCCAGCTTGATACCTACACAGGATACAAGCCAAGATTCTACCCCTGTCGCTCAAGAGGCTATCCCCACAGGGGCTACGCCAACAAAGGAGAACAAACCTCCGGTAAGTGTTTCCAATTCTGGCCTTCCTCCAGTAGGAGGCAGTCTGGCTCTATTTCTAAATTCATGGCTTTCTCTCACTTCAGACCCCTGGATAATTCAATCCGTTCAAGGTTACCTCGTGGAGTTTTACCAACCCCCAAATCAATCCCGTTTTCCTCTTCCCCTTGTTTTTTCTCAAGATCAAACCGATCTTCTACACAACGAAGTCCAGTCTCTCCTCGCCAAGCATGCCATAGAACCTGTCCTGTCCGACTCTTCAGGTTTCCTCAGTACCATTTTTCTCGTCCAGAAGAAAAATCTGAAATTTTGTTTAGTTTTAAACCTAAAAAATTTCAACAATTTTGTGGTTTACCGGCACTTCAAGATGGAGACTATCCTCCACCTCAGGGACATTTTGCTTCAGAACGATTGGTTAGTCAGATTGGACCTTCAAGATGCTTACCTCACTGTACCAATTCATCCCTCACACAGGAAATTCCTTCAATTTCAGTGGCAGAACTCTTTTTACCAATTCAAAGTTCTTCCTTTCGGTCTTTCTTCCGCTCCTTGGTGTTTCACTAAAATTCTCAAACCCGTCACGGCCTTTCTCCGCTCTCACGGAGTTCGTCTGATTCTCTATTTAGACGATTTTCTTTTGATGGCACAAGACAAACGTCTTCTCCTCAGCCATCTACAATTTTGTCAGAATCTTCTTCTCAGCTTGGGATTCCTCATCAACTTTCAGAAGTCAGTTCTAATTCCAACTCAGAATTTAGAGTTTCTCGGCTTTCTCATAGATACTACTCGTTCGGTTCTCCAGCTTCCCCAACACAAAGGGGGTTATTCTAACTTTGGAGGAGTGTTAATCCGTCCCAAAAGTGACGGTAAAGTGACGGATATACCACCAGCCATATTACGAGTTCCATAGGATATAATGGACTCGTAATACGGCTGGTGGTAAATCCGTCACTTTTCCGTCACTTTTGGGACGGATTAACACCTCCTCCAAAGTTAGAATAACCCCCAAAGTGTCCTTAATCAAAAAATTAATTTGTCAATCCTTATCCCTTCCTCACATCTCCCTCAGAACTCTGGCTCGTCTAGTAGGACTCCTTGCTTCCTTTATCCAAGCCATTTTCCCAGGTCCTTTACACTATCGCGCCCTTCAACGGCTCAAGATCAGCCATCTTCACAAGGGTCTCGCTTATTCAGATCCTTTGGTTCTAGATTCCGAATCCAAAGAAGAGCTTCTATGGTGGTTAACTCATCTAGACACCTGGAATGGCAGAACTATCTTCTCTGCCGCCCCAGATCTTGCATTAGAATCCGATGCAAGTCGGACCAGTTGGGGCGCAAGATGAGGTCAGTTCTCGACTGGAGGTGCATGGTCTCTGAAGGAGTCCTTCTTGCACATAAACAGTTTAGAGATGCTTGCAGGCTCCTTTACCATCCGTATCTTTACAAAGGACAAGGTCAGTTGCACCATTCTTCTCAGGATGGACAATTTGTCCGCCGTCAGGTATTTCAACCATCTAGGTGGTACCAAGTCCAAGGTTCTCTCCACCCTGGCGAAACATCTTTGGGAGTATTGTCTTCCTCGACAAATCTCAGTCAAGGCAGTTTATCTGCCAGGCAGGCTGAATACAGTAGCGGACTGGTATTCCAGACATCTTCACGACTCCAGCGATTGGCAACTGCATCCTTCAGTATTCAATCTCCTTATTTCCATCTTTGACGAAATGTCCATAGACCTTTTTGCTTCTCGCCTCAACTCTCACCTTCTTTCCTTTTTCAGTTGGAGGCCGGATCCGCAGGCTCTTGCCGCGGATGCTTTCCTTCAGATTTGGCCGTCATCCCTTCTTTACGCTTTTCCTCCCTTCCTGCTCATTCCTCGAGTCCTTGCACAGGCACGCAGACAACGGTCCACTCTAATTCTCATAACCCCTTTCTGACAAGCTCAGCCTTGGTATCCAACTTTATTGGAGTTGGCAATCGATCGACCCGTCTGGCTTCCTCACTTCCCCAACCTCCTCTTAGATCCCCAAGGCCAACAACATCACTTGATTCTCAGCAATTCCTTGTTCCTCATTGCTTGGAGGATTTCGGGTCGTCCTGGAGAACCCCAGGAATTTCGGAGGATGCTGTCAAGCTCATCCAGCAGGCCAGGGCCCCTGGTACCTCCAAAGCCTACAAATCCGCATGGGCCTTTTGGAGCAGCTGGTGTATGGACAGGAATTCAGATCCCTTTTCAGCTGATGTAGTGTTGGTTGTGAATTTCCTTGCTTCTTTAGCCTCCCAAGGTAAGGCCTACCGCACTATTAATATTTACAGATCTGCCATCTCTGCTGAACATCAAAGAGTCAATGGCAGACCAATTGGTGAACATCCTCTCATCTGCCAACTTTTAAAGGGAGTAAGATGTGTGTTTCCTCCATCTCCTAAGTGTATGTTATGTGAAACGTTAATCTGGTTTTAATTTGTTTTACAGTTTGGCCGGATAATGATTTGCTCTCTCTCAAGCAGCTTCCTGCTAAATTGACTATGCTTTTGTGTCTAGTCTCTCTTAAACATGTTTCAGATGTTAAGGCATTAGATGTTACTTCCTTTTTCTTCTCTCCCCTTAGTGTTTCTTTTCAGATCAAGAGACGTACTAAAACTAATTTAGCTTGTGTCAATTATCAGTTTTTTCCCTCTCAACCCAAATTGTGTGTTGGAAATAGTTTGAAAAGCTATGTGACTCGTACTGCAGATTTGAGATCATCCTCTGCCTCCTAATTACTTATTTCCTTTCAGAAACCCCATAATCCTGTTTCTTCTCCTACACTGGCTTGTTGGGTCAAATGGATCATGTCCCTAGCTGGGATCGATGTGGAGTTTTTTGGTGCCCATTCTGCCAGAGGGGCTATGGCCTCTCGCGCTTTTTGTGCAGGATCCTCTTTACAGGATATTCTCAAGTCTGCAGATTGGTCTAATGAAAGTATTTTTAGAACTTTTTTATTGTAAGCCAATTTCTCGTGTTTCAGATTCAGTTATTGCTATGCTTTAAACATGCATAATATGAGCCTCCGGTCTTGTAATAAAATTGAGATTTTCCTAGCCTTGGTGTCTGAAAGGCTAGATTTTATTAAAGACACGGAGGCGAGTATTATCCCGCCACTGTTTCTAACCCACCCTGTACTTTTGTTTCAGTGCCAACTCCCTCTTCCAGCGTTGGCTCTTCATCATCTACATGAACAACTTCTACCGACATTGGATTCTGTCATCAGTGCGCATCCTTCCCGGACTCCGCTCTACACTCGCCATCTTTGGAATTGTTTGATAGACATTGTGACATTGGTTTCTATTTTTTATGTCATTTTGTTAGTTACTTCTCCTCTTTAGTTTTTTCGCATCAAGAAAAGAGGACTTGTTGCTCCCAGTTAAGATATTAGTAGTGGTATTCGACGTCCTATTGTATGTTCCTTTATGATGTCACTTTTGTAGTTTTGTTTTCATTGGGAAATGTAGTTTTCTTCTTGGCTGCTGTTAAAATTAAAGCAAGAAAAGACTGCATAATACTCGCCTCCGTGTCTTTAATAAAATCTAGCCTTTCAGACACCAAGGCTAGGAAAATCTCAATTGTTGAGGAGCAGATATCGACTGAGATGTATATGAAGATGATTTCTTGCTCTCTCTTTCACCATAGAATTGCAGCAGTGGATCATGGATGATCTCAATGGTTTCTACACGAAAAAAAAAAAACAATGGAGGTTTGGTCGAATTAGAATGACAAGCTTTTTTTTCTACCACCTGCTTCCATAGCTGCCAAGTTTCCCACGTCTAAGCGTGATGTGCTGCTCCCGTCTAGGTTTTTCCTTTGTATTCTGAGACTTGTAGTTCTGTCTTATACTGTAATAAATAAGACTTCAACTCCCAGAATTCAAAGGAAGAAACCTGAACCGGCGAAGTACACCACACATGGACCTGGGAAACTTGGAAGGGCTAATTTTACATGCTGTGCAGCCCCCATCCACTAATGAATATCGTGGGGCCTAGAAAGATGCACCAGTGAGGTATTTTAGACAGTTTCCATGTTACCATTGCCGTCTTGCAACAATTGTTTCAATTGCTTTTGTGCCATGGACTGCAAACTTTCATACTCTCTATCAAGCAATTATTAAGCCTATTTATGTGCTATCAATCATAAATGAGCATAGTCATAGTGTCATCTTTGAAGAGTAATCTGTGCCCCCCACAGAAAATTAAGCTCATGGTCTTTAGTAATGGTTCAACCCTCTTGTCTATAATGTCTCAGGTGGTGTTGTTTCCTCCAAAGCCACTGCTCTATAACAAGAATAATGTCTACTGTCAGATCTGCCATGAGATGGTACAGTTTGGATATGAAATTAGGCAATGCCAGATTATTGGTGTATCCCCATTCACGTACCACCGCAAAGGTGCTGAGAAATGGTGAAGCTGATGGCAGCTGGGCCAGCTGTTGTGAATTCATAACATATGACATGGAATGCTGCTCAAACCAAAGTTCTGTCTTTCATGCCAGATCCTTGTGTAAGGCATTCCTCTTACTATATTTTTCAGTTGTCTTGGTTGGTCATCCATGTCTATAACAGCTTCAGATAGAGTTTCCTTCTAAAGTCTTTCATACTGAGGGGCAGATTTATGGAAAGTGGTGCTGCACTGAGTGCAGCACCACTTTCCCTGCGCCCCTTAGCGCCTCAACTACTGCCACCATGTGTGAGCCGTATTTAAAATACTGTGCACCATGGCGCAGGGTAGTGGGCAATAACGTCATTTAATGTGCGTTATTGGTGTACTCTGCAGGAGTAGTGCCAAAATGTTGGCACTACTCCTGCAGAGTACATAGTGGCCCCTTCTAAATAATGGAAGCCCCCTTTTAACGCCTGCCCTGAGAAGGCGTCAAAAGTGCCGAAAAAAATGGCGCAAGAAAATCTCACAGATTTCCTTGTGCTATTTTTTCACCCCTCCCTAACGGGGGAACACCCCCTTTGCATACATTATGCCTGGCGCAAGCATAATGTAGCGCAGTGGGTTACAGAGTGGCACAATTCGTGCATTGCGCCACTCTGTAAATACGGTGCAGAGATTTCGGCCTCGTTGGCCCACATTAACGTTAAAAATAATGATGCTAATGTGGCGCAAGGTGGCACTAGGGGCTCATGAATATGCCCCTAAGTTTCCTGTGTTGGTGCGCCTGTGGAGGTCTTTTTCCCACCTCAGGTTCAGAAACCAAAAGCGCGCTGTGAGACACCATCACTATTCTTGCCAATGGAGGTGGACTAGATCTTTGACCTTGGTGAAGATTGTAGTAGTCCCATTCATTCAATCACAAATCAATAACTTCATACCATAAATAATTCCCAACACTGTAAGCAATTTAATTCTGAATCAAACTCTAAACTGAATAAGTTTCAAAGATTTATTACAATCCCAAAGTCAATGTTACATATATGGTGCGCAAAACTAAATTATAAACATACAATATGCACATTAATTTTAGATTTCACAGCAGATGATGGTGACATCAGTAAATCATCAAAAATCAGTTTTAACATTCAATTTCAGAGCTGGGCCATCCTTATCGCAAACACAAATTGGGACTAACATGTGTGGGAATAGACTAACACATGCGGACAAAAACAAAAGAAGGACAAAAATAATTAAAAAAAAATCATCTAAGCTCACTATAAAATATGCTGGTGCAAGTACTTGAGCTGGAAAAGAAACAAGAATCTACATTTAAATATACCTCTCCTCATGGGACAGCAGATAGCGATACTTCGTCAGCAAGAGCGAACACTTTCTTTCAACGTCCATTGACAGCAGCATCAGGACAGTGCAGAACATGAGCTACACACAGGAGGGGTCAGCAGTTCAGAATTAGTTGGGCATATTTAGTACTGAACAGCATAAACAAATAGGTCACTTAGAACTAAGAGGAAAATTATCATAAACCTTAAAAGGGACAGAAGCTGACAGCAACAGTCCTCAAACATTTGAAGACAGATTCTAGCAGGGTTTTGGTCAGCTTCAAAGCAGGAGTGGACTAACCCCAAGTTTCCAAGTTCCTCACCAGTTCGGAATATCCAGAGTCCACTTGATTGGTCCTTCAGGTTGTCTCACTTCAGGTGTCAGATTAAGGGCCTGATTCTAACTTTGGAGGACGGTGTTAAACCGTCCCAAAAGTGGCGGATATACCACCTACCGTATTACGAGTCCATTAGATCCTATGGAACTCGTAATACGGTAGGTGGTATATCCGCCACTTTTGGGACGGTTTAACACCGTCCTCCAAAGTTAGAATCAGGCCCTAAGTGTCCAATGGTTGTCGATGGCACCACAAAGTTTGCAACTATTCTGGATTTTCTCAGCAAAAGTGCGTCATTTAAATGGTTTCATACAATTCTGTCAAATATTACATTTTCTAATTATTTGCTGCTTCAAGTCTTTTCTCACTACACAAAATATACACTAAGCCTGTTTCATGAATTTCCTGTCTTGTTTGACAGCTAGAACAAATATTGTTCCATAATTAACTCTGAAACATGTCCCTTGCCTTCAATACAAAAAAACATTCAACTTCATATCAGCAGCCTAGGAAAACAATTCAGGTCAGAAGGAACAGAATAAACAAGGGATTTTCCACTACTGCTGCAAGAATAAAACTCTCAGGCCTAGCCAAGCTAAAAAATCCTTCATACACATTAATATAGTTAATACATTAATAAACTATACTGCTCATCTTACAATTTAAATCAAATATGCAAACCAAATTATTAATTTGTAAACATTATTTACGACATGTTAGAACAGCTTTAAATGTGCATTTATTTTCACACGCATGTAAGGCGCATTATTAAAATTCATGTAATCAATATAAGTGCAATTAATTCATTTTCATTTAATACTTCATTTCTAATATTCATCTAATGAAAAAATATTTTACATTATCTCATGGCAATAATTCACTCAAATACAAATCCACAATACCTTCATGTTAAACGTGATGTCAAAATACAAATGGCAGCCACAATGTCCACCATATTTTAAACACGCACATTTTACATCTCTACGTTATTTTCTCTGTTAGACTTTTAAACTAAAGATTTGCAAGCCGCCATATGCTAACTTCTGCGTCACTAATGTATCAGTAAAATTGGATCACTATCACCTGTTTAGGGACCTCCATCTTATTTTCAGGTCTGGTGAAAATAGTTTGTCTACCACATCCCTCAGATTATAAAGGAGACAAAGAGGAGTGGATCCTGCAGGCGGTGCTCATCCCCTCTCCTTGGTGTATAATCTTGAAGAATGCTGTGAGTTTGCATGTTGTTAGTGTTGTGATCCGCACTTACTCCATAAAGCTTGAAGCTCTTGGTGAGGCATAGAATTGTGCGAGTCTGCCATGAAACATGCATGCCCTCCTATTGCCTTAGAGAATCATTCATGTCAGCAGAAACTTCAGACATAATTTCCTCCTGATGGTTTTGCTCTTGGAAGTTTTTTTTTCCAGGAACCTTTGCCCTTTTTGAGGGATAAATGAAAGGAGCTTGTGCACCTATTCGTTCACCATGTTTAAGGGAGACTGGGTAGTGGCATAACTCAAAATGAGGGAGCTCTCTGGGCAAATTATGGTCTTTTTACCTCCGTATATACCTTTAATTAGATTTGCAGGGGCATCTCTGGTCATTTAAACACTTTGGCGGTCATTACAACATTGGCGGTAAAAGCCGCTTACCGCCGTGCAGAAGACCGCCAACACACCGCCGCGGAATTTCGCCACAGCTATTATGACCCACAGCACGGAATCTGCCAATATTCAGACACCCACACAAGTCCGCTACACCAAAGGTCAGTGATAAACTGGCGAAAACAAAACCCCCACCATCACGCCAACAGAAATACGCCCACACTATCACGACCCACGAATCCTCAAAATACACAGACACTTACAAAACACAGCCACATTGGACAATTCGAAATACACACACCTGATACACATACACACACCACACCCACACACCCAATACAATATAAAACACACACCCACATCACCCACAAACCACTACGACCACAATTGAGAAAGAAGCACAGAGAGAGACACCACCATCAACAATACTAGCATCCACAGGCACACAACACCATCACCCACATAACTTCCACGCACCTCACACAACACCCCACTACATATCAGCACATTTATCACCACACATACCTCCCCACACATCACCCACACCACCCCATGGCACAGCAAAGACACCCCAGGTTCTCGGAGGAGGAGCTTAGGGTCATGGTGGAGGAAATCGTCCGGGTAGAGCCACAGCTATTCGGCTCACAGGTGCAGCACACCTCCATTGCAAGGAAGATGGAGCTATGGTGAAGAATATTGGACAGGGTCAATGCAGTGGGACAGCACCCAAGAAATCAGGATGACATCAGGAAGAGGTGGAACGACCTACGGGGGAAGGTGCATTCCGTGGTCTCAAGACACCACCTTGCGGTTCAGCGGACTGGCGGTGCACCCCCACCTCCTCCCCCACAACTAACAACATGGGAGGAGCAGGTCTTGGCGATTCTGTATCCTGAGGGCCTCGTAGGAGTAGCTGGAGGAATGGACTCTGGTAAGTCAAATTTTAACTATTACATCCCCCACCCTACCTGCATGCCATCACATACCCCCACCCTCACCCCCATCACTCCAACTCCTCACAAATGTCCCAACATCACAAACCACAGATCCTAACACCAAGCCCTGCATGCAACAACAAAGAATGGACACCCATCACTAAAGCATGTCCACTGCACATACCCACATCCCCCCCAAACCATCATCACGCAAGGTCCCACACAGGAATGCAAGCACTGGGGAACACGGTCACCCACCCATTGCACACGATGGCACACACAGATGTAATAAACATCCTTTTATACCCCTGCAGGACCCCTACCCAACGTCACTGGACAGGAGGGTCCATGGATGATGAACTGCCCACCACCTCCGCTGGCGCTAGTGGACAGGAGGCACCGCCACAGGACCACCACACCAGCACCCTACCCCCTGCAGAGGGAGAACCACCTCGCAAACGGTCCCTGAGATCCAGGACAAAGACAGAGAACGAAGCCAAGACCCCCGCCAAGAAATGAGACCACCCTGAATGTCATCCTTCTGTCCCACTTTGTCACCCTGTCCATCCTTAAACTGCCCCAGCTCCACTTCCTATGCCCATTTGAACAATGCACCTGTGAGACTAATAGACTGGACTCTGCCATGGACATTCCTCCACCATCACCCCTCACCATTTTGCTACTCCCTCCAATATTGAGCACTAAAATAAACAACCTTAAAGCACAAAACAATCTGTAGTCAGTCTGTGATTTCGGAATAGTGTATTAGCAATTACAGTGTCAAAAAGCTCTTTCATTTGTAATGTCAACATACCTATGTCACCCAGCTCTAGTCCATGAGGAATCAAAGCAGATGTCACACTGTGGGACCCACATCTGTGAAATCGTAAGGGAAAGTGACAACTCAGTGACCATACACTGGGTGAAAACGACAGACAGTAGAGAGGTAGTAGTGTTAAAGTACATGTAGTAGGCAGGTTTGTATTCTTACCTGTGTTTCACTGGAAATATTGCTGGATCACTGAGTCCCTGTTGTCCATGTCTTCTTCTTCTGCTTCCTCGTCTTCACTGTCCACAGGCTCCACAGCTGCAACAACACTGCCATCTGGACCATCCTCCTGCAGAAAAGGCACCTTGTCGTCGCAAAGCTAAGTTGTGAAGCATACAGCATGCCACGATGATCTGGCACACCTTCTTTGGTGAGTAGAATAGGGATCCACCTGTCATATAGAGCCACCTGAACCTGGCCTTCAGGAGGCCGAAGGTCCGCTCGATTATCCGCTGTGTTCGCCCATGGGCCTCATTGTAGCCTTCCTCTGACCTTGTCCTGGGATTCCTCACTTGGGTCAGTAGCCATGACAGGTTGGGGTAACCAGAGTCACCTGCAAATGGCGAGGGACAAATGTTAGACCAGGGCATAGAACTCACCTTTCACTGTAGGCAAATCCTCCACCTGAGCGAAAACGATGTAACTCTGCATGTGTTTCAGCAGGGCAGACAACACTCTGGACAACACGTTGGAAAACATAGGCTGGGACATCCCTGATGCAATGGCCACAGTTGTTTGAAATGACCCACTTGCAAGGAAATGGAGCACTGACAGCACCTGCACATGAGGGGGGATTCCTGTGGGATGGCGGATAGCTGACATCAAGTCTGGCTCCAGCTGGGTACACAGTTCCTGGATTGTGGCACGGTAAAGCCTGTAGGTGATGATCACCTGTCTTTCCTCCATTGTCGACAGGTCCACCAACGGTCGGTACACCGAGGGATGGGGGCCAATGACTGTGACGGTGCAGTTCCCCTTGTACAATTCATGTAGGTCAGCGCCCACCAGAAAAAAGATATTTGGCGTGCCATCGCCATGGACGTCCGGACCCTGGGGGTCTACCACAGACGGAGCACCCACTGCTAGAAAAGATGGGAGGGCATTCGCCGCTGGAGCAAGAAGACGGCGGAGGCTCAGCTGGGGATGGCCTCCCAACGTGGGAGGGGTGCCTGTCGCATCATGACCACCCTGATGTTCAGGATCCTGGCGGTGGTGTACCCGGAGTTGGATGGGCGCTTGAGGGCATCACAGCAGCCACAAGGGGGTGAGTACACTCTCATCCTGCTGATTTTGTGCGCAGTGGAGGTGTCTGGGTGGGGGAGGTGGGCTGTGGGTTTCCCTAGGCCAGGGCGACTTTCGTGGGCAAGGTCCCTCCGTAAGGCAGGCCATGTGGCACCCTACCCCACCTCTGTAGAGTGCCAAGTACACCTAGTCATGCCCCTGTGTCATCCAGGTGTGCAGATGTCGTCCATAGCCTAGTAGGCCATTTCCCAGGGACTGAACAGTGGAGCCCAAGAGCACGGCGTAGTGCAGGGGGCTTCTGTGTCTGTCGTGTCCGCCAACTGTGGCGGTAATTCATGCACTCAACATGTCTTTCTTCTGTCCCCCCCCCCTTTGTCGTCTTCCTGTTCTTGTGTGCATTAGCATCATCAGGCGGAGGAGCAGTGGCACCGGAGAACGAGGGGGCTGCATCCCACATGGCCATGGAGGGCCACACTACGGACTCGGACTTCACCAGTGGGATGGGGGGCGAGGGGAGCTCCACGGTGGGGACAGGAGCTGAGACCAGCGACACGGACTCATCCTCTCATGGGAGCTCCCTTGTGGTGGCGGCAACATCTGTGCCCCCCACATCTACAGGTACAGCCGCCACCCCCCCACCAGCAACACCCTCCCAGCAGCCCCTCAGCCTTTGCCCCGTGCCCGCTCACCCGGGAGGGTGGGCATCACCTTCGCCCCAGGCACCTCAGCTGCCCTCAGTGAGGAGGCCATTGACCTCCTCAGGTCCCTCACTGTTGGGCAGTCTACCATTTTGAATGCCATCCAGGGTGTAGAAAGGCAGTTTCAACAAACAAATGCATTCCTGGAGGGCATTCATTCTGGTCAGGTGGCCCTTCAGCGAGCTTTTCAGACTCTGGCCTCAGCACTGATGGCAGCCATTGTCCCTGTCTCTAGCCTCCCCCCTCCAACTTCCTCCACCTAGACCTAATCCATTGTACCCCAGCCTATCACAAGCACACCTACAGACCAGCATGCACACACGGAAAGCTCTGGCAAACATAATCACCACACATCCCACAGGCACTCAAGCAAGCATCATACACATGTAGACACACCAACATCCACTGCCTGCACTGTTTCCCCCTCCTCCTCGTCTCCCACCTCCCTCCCAGTCTCGTCTACACTCACACCTGCATGCACTACATCTACAGCCACTACTGCCATCAGCAGCACACCCACCACCACACCCCGCTCACGTCACCACCCCCACTACCATTCACACGTCCCCTGTGTCCTCTCCCAGTGTGTCTGTGACGCCACCTCCCAAGATACACAAACGCAGGCACACACCAACCCAACAGCCATCCAACTCACGACAGCCTCCAGCCCATGCACCTTCACCCAAAGTCAGCAAACGAACACCTCCTACAACCACAACCACAACCTCTTCCTCCACTCCCAAACCCCCTCCAGCTACCCGTCCCAGTGTCTCCAAAAAACGTTTCCTGTCCAACCTTGACCTCTTTTCCACACCTCCCCCACCCTGTCCATCTCTCAGGTCCCGAACTAGCACCTCAGCCACAACATCTCCGGGACCAGTGGTGCCTGTAGTCACCGGAATCTGAAGTGCACCGGCCACCAGGGCAGCCAGTGTGGCATGGAGCCACAGCACGGACAGTCCCCCACCTGTGAAGCATCAAAAGTTGGCCAGTGCCCGGCGGGAGAGGGGGAAGACTCCAGCCACCAAAGCCGCTCCCAGGGGTCCCGGTGGGAGTGTGGAGTCAGCTGCGACACCTTCCAAGGTGGGGGAGGGCCACAAGAAACCAGGAAAATCTGGGAAGAGCAGCACGGTGGAGGAGCCTGCCATCATCCCCACTGCCCAGGAGGCCACCGCCATCATCCCCAACGCCCAGGAGGCCACCGCCATCATCCCTGCTGGCCAGGAGGCCACCGCCATCATCCCTGCTGGCCAGGAGGCCACCGCCATCATCCCCGCTGGGACAGAGAGGACCGCCAGCACAAGCCCCCCTGGGACAGAGAGGACCACCAGCACAAGCCCTGCTGGGCTAGAGAGGACTGCCAGCACAAGCCCCACTGGGCTAGAGAGGACCGCCAGCACAAGCCCCGCTGGGCTAGAGAGGACCGCCAGCACAAGCCCTGCTGGGACAAAGAGGACCGCCAGCACAAGCCCTGCTGGGCTAGAGAGGACTGCCAGCACAAGCCCCGCAGGGACAGAGAGGACCGCCAGCACAAGTCCCGCTGGGCTAGAGAGGACTGCCAGCACAAGCCCCGCTGGGACAGAGAGGACCGCCAGCAGCTGCGTCACTGCAAAGGAGCCTGCCGCCTCAAGCACCGCTGAACAGGCACCACCACTACAAGCACCGCTGAACAGGGCACCGCCGCCTCAAGCACCGCTGAACAGGGCACCGCCGCCTCAAGCTCCGCTGAACAGGGCACCGCCGCCTCAAGCTCCGCTGAACAGGGCACCGCCGCCTCAAGCACCGCTGAACAGGGCACCGCCGCCTCAAGCACCACTGGCCAATGAGCGCCATGGGCACCGACGCTACGGAGTCCGTCACGAACAGGATGAAGCACTCTGGGCACCATGCCCCCTCCAGAACCAGTGGAGAGATACATTCACTACCTCTGTCCTTAGCAGGATGAAGCACTCTGGGCACCATGCCCCCTCCAAAACCAGTGGAGAGATACATCCACTACCTCTGTCCTTAGCAGGATGAAGCACTCTGGGCACCATGCCCCATCCAGAACCAGTGGAGAGATACATCCACTACCTCTGTCCTTTGCAGGATGAAGCACTCTGGGCACAGAGCCCCCTTCAGAACCAGTGGAGACTGTCATCCACTTGAGAGACTGGGGCTTTGCACTCCCCAGGATTGAACAGTGGGCAACCCACCCACTGGAGAGACTTGAGAGACTGTGGCTTTGCACTCCCCAGGATGGAACAATGGGCAAACCACCCACTGGAGAGACTTGAGAGACTGTGGCTTTGCACTCCCCAGGATGGAACAGTGGGCAAACCACCCACTGGAGAGACTTGAGAGACTGTGGCTTTGCACTCCCCAGGATTGAACAGTGGGCAGCCCACCCACTGTAGAGACTTGTGAGACTGGGGCTTTGCACTCCCCAGTATGGAACAGTGGGCAAACCACCCAATGGAGAGACTTGAGAGACTGTGGCTTTGCACTCCCCAAGATTGAACAGTGGGCAACCCACCCACTGTAGAGACTTGAGAGACTGTGGCTTTGCACTCCTCAGGATGGAACAGTTGGCAAACCACCCACTGTAGAGATTTGAGAGACTGTGGCTTTGTACGCCCCAGGATTGAACAGTGGGCATGTGGCCCTCTCGTGGATCTGGCATTGTGTACTCAACCGGCTGAGGTGCCCCCCCTTTCCCTCCCCCTGAGGTGCCTGTTTTCTTGCTCTCTGATGCCCCTGCAGTGTTCTCTCCATCATGGTCGGGGATCTTGTGTGGGCCTCGCACATACCGTGTGGGCCCAGTGTTCCACGGACTTCATTGGAGCACTACGTGGACTACTAAGCTTGGTGTATATTTTGTTTATGGTGTAGATATATATTTTTGCGTGCTTGATTTTAATATATTACAATGGTTACACTCATTTTCTTTTGTCTTTGCATTCTTCCGGGGGGGGTTAGGGGGTGTAACTATCATGTATAAATATGTATTAGCGTGTGTGTTGTAGTGAGTGAGGGTGGGGCAGTACTAGGCAGTCGTAGGTGCAGTACTCACCGTGGTCTTCGCCGCCGGCGTTCGTGCTCCTGGAGGAGCAGCAGGAAGTCTATCGCAGGGAGAATTTGGAGTTCTGGCTCCATGGTGTCCTGGTTCCTCGTGGGGTGTGTAGAGGGGAGCGTTTTCCCTTCGAAGTCCTGTTTCCACCGTATTTTTATCCACGGTGAATCCGCCCCGGAAAAGGTGGCGGATTGGTAGGTTGTGATACTGTGGGCGTTACTTTGCTTTCCGCCTGTCTGTTGGCGGTGACCGCCAAGCTGTTTGTCTGTACCGCTGTGGCGGTTGGAGTGTTAAAGTGGCTGTCTTTGTTTGCGATTTCCGCCACAGTCGTAAATTCAAATTTGTTTACCGCTGGCCTGTTGGCGGTCTTACCGCCGTTTTAACACCGACCGCCAGGGTTGTAAGGACCACCTTTGTTTTGTTCTTACGTTTCCTGTGAGCTAAGTGCAAGGAAGGAAATCTGTGAGGCCCTTGGTCTTGAAACACAGAATCAAGTGATCCTGCCATAGAGTTATCTCTTTATGCCCCATATAAATAGTTTTTAAAATACTGTTTTCAAAGGCTTACTTTTCCCACACTGAGCTCCTTCCAGATTACATCTATTATGACCTGGAGAGGAGCACTTCAAAGGCTGGTGTTCGCATTGTGTGGCACGATGACAAGTAAGAGAAGACACTTAAGTAAAGAAATCAGATTCTACTAAGTTTGCACAGTGTATAGGAAGTCATGTAGGTGCACCTTTTCAAATGGATATTTATGAGGCTTGCATATTTTATATGTATGTTATGACTTTTAAAACGTCTCGCTTTGACTTTGCTGACAAATGTAGCTCTAAAAAGCGATTACAAATTATTATTTTATTATTAGTGCATCAACAAAGACAACAAAGGCATGTGTATGAATTATTTGCACAAAATGTTAAAAATAAAATTAGATTCATATTGAGCGACTAATCCAAATGCAGGAAGAAAGAAAGCATTTCAAGAGGAAGAGACTATGGGGGAAAAAGCTAAAGTTAGGGAGTAGTCATGTCTGATAGAGAATGAGTGCCACATTATGACCTGGCATAGAAGGTTAGTTAAAGATATTTAGGTATTCCCATTCTTCTTTCAATCGCTTGACCACTCTCATGAGCTATGCCATGATAGTTACTTCATTTAATCAGCCCTCAATATTCATCTTCTGTATACTTTTACTACTACTTATTTTGATACACTTTGCATTTTCAAGTTATTTTAAAAAATCTATAGAATGAAGTGTTTTGCTGCATGGTGCAGGAACATATAGAATTAGTGATAAAGGTGTTAAGGGAGACTAACAAATGCGATGAAAAGATTAGATTAATTGATCACATCTCCAGCGCTGGGTAGCCGTTTTTAGATTACATTTATGAGTTGGCTCAAAAAACTTTAAAATGTTTTTTTCAGATTATAGGTGAAATGTCATGCCTATTATTTTGTTATTCTAACAACAGTACTTACTATAGTCTTTAGTTCTGTTACTCATGCTCAGTAGGTTTAGAAGATTGTTGAAATGAGAGGCTTTAATTTGTTTCCAACTGCTGGAGAGAGGAGCAAGCAACAGGTCAGAGTGAAGGGTCGCAAGATCCTTTGCTAGACAAAATTGATTTTAGACATAAATTACTCAATAGCTCCACTTCTAGATTATACTGCTTGTGAGAATTTGGATTGTTGGTTGACTGGGATGTGAGCCCTGATCAAGCTGGAACCATAATTCTTGTCAGGGTAAGGCACAAGCAGACCTCAAATTTACCTGTAGCTTGGCACAGAGCAGTCAGGCTTAACTGGAAGGTAATGTGTGAAATATTTGTACAAGACTTCAAACAGCAGCATAGCAAAAACATCATACAAGAAGGATCCCACACCAGGTTAGCAAAATAGAACTTATTGTAATAAATCCAATTTTTTAAAGAATAAACTGTAAAACAGTGCTTAGAAGCAAGAAGCACCAACTGGGGATATCTGGTCGTGCCGAACCGGGATAAAGTAAAAAGTTCAGGCTGACTGCAGTGGAGTGGAGACCAGGCCATCTACAGGAACTCAGTTAGGCCTGCTGAACCAAAGTAAATTAAATCCTGGTTGTAGAGCTTTCAGCGGTTCAGAACCACACAGTAAGGGGGATGAATTGATGTTCTCCATGCAGCAGCGGCGAGGCCTCAGTTCTTAGATGCGGTGAGGCTGTGATGCGAGCTCCCGATATGTCGAAGAAGCATTGGAAAGGTGAGGTGAAGTATCAGTTCCGATGAGCACTGAGGGTGCGATACAGAGTTTCGGCAGCATTGTCAAGGTTGCCATCGACAGGGATACAAGGACCTTGCACCAAGAAAATCACTGCAGTTGGGTCCGAAGGCGATGCACTGGTTTTGAGATGCGAGGTACAGTGGTGATGCGATTCTGGTTGCACTGGTTCCGATCCATGCAGTAGAGGTGATGCATCGATTCTCTCCACAAACCAGAGGTGAAGCGTCGGCTCTGCTCCCACAGCAGAGGATGTGTTGGTTCAGGTGGGCAAGCACCTTAGGCCAACTTCTAAGAGTCCAGGACTGGGGTGGCACCACTTGGCAGCACAGACTCGCATGTGGCAGAGTCGAGGTGCAGAAACAAGATGGTAGCAACTCTGTTATGTCCCTGAGACATCAGATTAGGAGGCCAGCCAACTAGCCCTTGAAGTCACTCAGGGTTCTGATTCGGAGAGATTCAGGGCCAGTCCTTCTCACTCCCAGGCAAGAGGGCAGCAGACACAGGTCAGCACAGCAAAGCAGGGGTCCAGTAAACAGCAGTGCAGCAGAGTGGCATGCCTCCAGGCAGCACAACAGTGCTTCTTCATGGCAGAGTATCCGCAGGTCTAGAAGAGTACTGAAGTGGTGGTGTCAGAGGTTCATGACTTATACCGGGTTGGGCCTTTGAAGTGGGGGAGACTTGAAAGGCATGCCTTTAAAGTGCTCAAAGTCCTTGTCTTTCCTGTCTCGGCTCAAGACTTACTAAAGGAGGTTATGCAGCCCTTTTTTGTGGACAGGACATAGCCTAATCAGGTGTGAGGGAGGCTCTGCCCAGGTCCTCCCTCCCATCCTGCCCATCAACACACACCTAAGCTCCCATTATGTGTGGCTGCCCAGGAAGAATACACTGTCAGGACCCAACAACTCTGCCTAATTCTCAGGGGTGATGTTTTAATCATGTTCGTGTAGCACCACTGGTTGCTTGTAAAGTCATTGTACTGTCTGCATTTCAGGATGGAAATTCCCAGTGTTTGATATGTACTTGATGTTACCAATGCTTGTTGCACTATATAGTTGTTTTCACCAATGCCTGATGAGCACATGTGACTGACATGTGACTGTGTGAAGTCCTTGTGCTTCTAAATTTGTTAGGTTCACTTGTTTATTGGTTGCCAGACCAAGGGCTCCAGGGAGCAGCTGCCTTGTGTTTTCAAAAGCATGAGTCATGCTGGCTATAAATACTCTTGCTGTGCACACGTCTGGCAAAGAAAGCCCTCTGCACTCTGGATTTCCCTCCAGGCCCTACCTGTTGCCCTCTTGACTCAGCTGACAGCAAAGAGCCTCAACAGAGATCTTCTGGAAAGCACCCACTTCTGTCAGCTAAGTGAAGCACATGCTGTCTAGAATCTGTTTCTGTAGAACTTTATTATGGTCGCTATGTTTTTTTTTATGAAAGCTGAAAACTGAGGCTGATTGCACTCTAGCCTGCTTGAGAATTTGAAAGGCCTCTTCTAAGGACACAGACATGATTTATGAGTGGGGGCCTTGATGAGGGTTGAATAACAGATTGAGCGCGGGTGCCTTGACAACTTTTGTTTTGTAACTGAGAACTGTGACAGAACTTCACTATCCTCCACTTGTTTATTTTTGTACTAATAGTGATTACACAATTCAGTGCTAGGATTACTTTATGTGTGAGTTTATTTGCTTTTGGTATTGCAATTCATTTTATGTTAATAGTGATTATGCAATTCAGTGCTAGGAATACTCTATGGCGGTCATTACAACATTGGCGGTAAAAGGCGCTTACCGCCATGCAGAAGACCGCCAACACACCGCCGCGGCCGCGGAATTCCGCCACAGCTAATATGACCCACTGCTCGGAATCCGCCAAAAGTCAGACACCCACACAAGTCCGCCACACCAAAGGTCAGTCATAAACTGGCGAAAACAAATCCTCCACCGTCACGCCAACAGAAATACGCCCACACTATCACGACACACGAATCCACGCGGCAGGCTTTCAACTGCGGTATTCCATTGGCGGTACACACCCCTGCGCTCAAAATACACACACTCTTACAAAACACAGCCACATTGGACAATTCAAAATACACACACCTGATACACATACACACACCACTCCCACACACCCATTACAATATAAAACACCCACCCACATAAACCACAAACCCCTATGACAAAAAATCTTGAAAGAAGGCCAGAGAGAGACATCACAAGCAAGAACAACAGCATCCACAGGCACACAACACCATCACCCACACAACTTCCACGCACCTCACACAACACACCACTACATATCACCACACTTATCACCACACACTCCACCCCACACATCACCTACACCACCCCATGGCACGGCAAAGACACCCCAGGTTCTCGGAGGAGGAGTGCAGGGTCATGGTGGAGGAAATCGTCCGGGTAGAGCCACAGCTATGCGGAGCACAGGTGCAGCCACCTCCATAGCTAGGAAGATGGAGCTATGGCGCAGAATAGTGGACAGGGTCAATGCAGTGGGACAGCACCCAAGAAATCTGGAGGACATCAGGAAGAGGTGGAACGACCTACGGGGAAGGTGCGTTATGTGGTCTCAAGACACCACCTGGCGGTTCAGCGGACTGGCGGCGGACCTCCACCTCCTCCCCCACAACTAACAACATGGGAGGAGCAGGTCTTGGAGATTCTGCATCCTGAGGGCCTCGCAGGAGTAGATGGAGGAATGGACTCTGGTAAGACAAAGGTTTACTATTACATCCCCCACCCTACCTGCATGCTATCACATACCCCCACCCTCACCCCCAGCGCCCCAACTCCTCACATATGTCCCAACATCACAACCCACACATCCCAACACCAAGCCCTGCATGCAACAACAAAGCATGAACACCCATCACCAAAGCATGCCCACTGCACATACCCATACACCCCCCTAAACCATCATCACACAAGGTGCCACACAGGAATGCTAGCACTGGGGTACACGGTCACCCACCCATTGCACATCATTACACACACAGATTTAATAAACATCCTTTAATACCCCTGTAGGACCCCTACCCAACGTCACCGGACAGGAGGGTCCACACATGTCCACACCACCAACAGAAGAGGCCAACAGTGATGACAGCACCTCTGTCCAACTGGATCTAGATGACCAGCCCGGACCATCGGGGACCTCTGGACAGTCGGTTCCCCTCACACAGGAACAGGCCACCACAGACCTTCCCCCCTCTGGAAACACCAGCACAGCACCCACCCAGCGGGCCCATACCTCCGTTCCCAGGACACGTCAATCAGCTGTGTGTCCACCACTACAGGGAACCCAGGATAACCCACCACCCCAACAACAGGGACCTGGAGTCAGTGGTAGTGGGCACACGGTCCAGGGGACGGAGGCCCAGGAACACAGGGGAACTGAGAGTGCTGCTGTGCGACAGGGGGCGGACAGGCCAAGGGAACCCACTCTCCACGAGGCCCTTTCCTCAATCATGGGAGCCTACCACCACTCCCAGGAGACGATAGCAACGGTACTGGCCATGTTTCAGGAGACCCAGCGCATGCAGGAGGAACAGTATTTGGGCTTCAGGGAGGAACTCAGAACCATCAACTCCACCCTGGGCACCATCGTAGGGGTGCTGAAGGAAGTACTCAACACCAGGAGGGACACTGTGGCACTATAAGGGGCCCCTGACACTAGCATGGACGATGAACTGCCCACCATCTCCGCCGGCGCTAGTGGACAGGACGCCCCGCCACAGGACCACCACACCAGCACCCCACCCCCTGCAGAGGGAGAACCACCTTGCAAATGGTCCCAGAGATCCAGGAACAAGACAGAGAACGATGCCAAGACCCCAGCCAAAAAATGAGACCACCCTGATTGTTATCCTACTGTCCACTTTGTCACCCTGTCAATAATTGAACTGCCCCAGCTCCACTTCCTATGCCCTATTGGGCAATGCACCTGTGAGACTAATAGACTGGACTCTGCCATGGACACTCCTCCGCCATCACCCCTCACCATTTCTCTACCCCCTCCAATATTGAGCATTTAAATAAACACACCTAAAGCACAAAATGATCTGGAGTCTGTCTGTGATTTCGAAATAGTGTATTAACAATTACAGTGACAAAATGTTTTTTAAATAGTAATGTCAACATACCTATGTCACACAGCTGTAGTCCATGAGGAATCTAAGCAGATGTCACACAGTGGGATCCACATCTGTGAAATGGTAAGGGAAAGTGAAAACTCAGTGACCATACACAGGGTGAAAACGACAGACAGGAGATAGGTAGTAGTGTCAACCCAGACAACCATTCCCACTGACTTGCTTCCAGGTGCTCACCTAATAGCCACACACGGTGCCTCTGGAGTTGACCCATCACATAAGGGATGCTGCTATTCCGCAGGATGTAGGCATCATGCACTGAGCCAGGGAACATGGCATTCACATGGGAGATGTACTGGTCTGCCAAACATACCATCTGTACATTCATAGAATGATAACTCTTCCGATTTCTGTACACCTGTTTACTCCTGTGGGGGGGACCAAAGCCACATGGGTCCCATCAATGGCACCTATGATGTTGGGGATATGTCCCTGAGCATAGAAATCACCTTTCACTGTAGGCAAATCCTCCACCTGAGGGAAAACGATGTAGCTCTGCATGTGTTTCAAAAGGGCAGACAACACTCTGGACAATACTTTGGAAAAACTAGGCTGGGACATCCCTGATGCCATGGCCACAGTTGTTTGAAAAGAGCCACTTGCAAGGAAATGGAGCACTGACAGCACCTGCACTTGAGGGGGGATTCCTATGGGATTGCGGATTGCTGACATCAGGTCTGGCTCCAACTGGGTACACAGTTCCTGGATTGTGGCACGGTCAAGCCTGTAGGTGATTATCAAATGTCGCTCCTCCATTGTCGACAGGTCCACCAACGGTCGGTACACCGGAGGATACTGCCATCTCCTCACATGTCCCAGCGGATGGTGCCTATGAAGGACAACAGCGAGCACAGAGTTAAACAACTCCGAGGTACGTACCCACAGTTTACCCAGAACACCAATCATACCCAAAAGGTGGCCTGTATGTGTGTTGACACTAGGTCTAGGTATGTGTGACGCAGTTGAAAATGAAGTCATGTGGGCCCCTGAAATGGCAGCTGCCTGACCTCTAAAGTGGGACAATGGGATGTGAGGTAACTGCGCTGGCGTTGTACACCGTTGCGGTAGGCGGTCAAAGACCGCAGCGCAATGCTGCTTTGGTTAACATTGGACCCTATGGTTCCCAGGAGCCAATGACGATGTACGCCGGCGGTGACGGTACGCACCGCCGCGGACGTGACCGCCATTTTCTATCTGTTCAATCACTCGATACCTGATCTTCGACAGGAGAAGACCTACACTGCAAGTGCTGCTGTGACCTCTGTCTGGAAGAGACAATGGCTCGTGCGTCTGGGGAAACGGCCCCTGCCTTCACATCGGAAGAGTTGGAGAAGCTCATGGATGGGGTCCTCCCCCAGTACACGCTACTCTACGGTCCTCCAGACAAACAGGTAAGTACACAGGGAGCATGTTGTATGGGCTATGCCTGTGTGGAGAGGGCTGGATGTAAGAAGGAAGGGGGCAGAGTGCTGCGTGCATGAAAGACGGTGAATGCAAGTGCCACATGGCAAGGGTAGGGATGGGAGCAAATAACTTTGACGGTGCAGTTGGTAATGACTTCTCTTCTTCCCCTGTACATTTCATGTAGGTCAGCACCCACCAGAAGAAAGATATTTGGCGTGCCATCGCCAAGGACGTCCAGACCCTGGGGGTCTACCACAGACGGAGCACTCACTGCCGGAAAAGATGGGAGGACATGCGCCGCTGGAGCAAGAAGACGGCGGAGGCTCAGCTGGGGATGGCCTCCCAAAGTGGGAGGGGTGCCCGTCACACCATGACCCCTCTGATGTTCAGGATCCTGGCGGTGGCGCTTGGATGGGCGCTTGAGGGCATCACAGCAGACACAAGGGGGTGAGTACACTCTCATTCTGCTGACTTTGCGTGCAGTGGAGGTGTCTGGGTGGGGGAGGAGGGCTGTGGGTTCCCTAGGCCAGGGCGAGTTCCGTAGGGAAGGCCCCTCCGTAAGGCAGGCCATGTGGCACCCCACCTCTGTAGAGTGCCAAGTACAGCTATTCATGCCCCTGTGTCATCTATGTGTGCAGATGTCGTCCATAGCCTTGTAGGCCATTTCCCAGGAATTGAACAGTGGAGCCCAAGAGCGCGGCGTAGTGCAGGGGGCTTCTGTGTCTGTCGTGTCCGCCAACAGTAGCGGTAATCCATGCACTCAACATGTCTTTCTTCTGTCGTCCCCCCCTTTTTGTGGCATCCCTGTTCTTGTGTGCATTAGCATAATCAGGCGGAGGAGCAGTCGCACCGGAGCAGGAGGGAGCTGCATCCCACATGGCCCTGGAGGGCGAGACTACGGACTAGGAATTCACCAGTGGGACGGAGGGCGAGGGGAGCTCCACGGCGGGACAGGAGCTGACACCAGCGACACGGACTCGTCCTCTGATGGGAGCTCCCTTGTGGTGGTGGCAACATCTGTGCCCCCTGCATCTACAGGTACAGCCGCCACCCCCCCTACCAGCACCGCCCTACCAGCAGCACCTCAGCCTTCACCCCGTGCCCGCTCACCCAGGAGGGGGGCATCACCTTCGCCCCAGGCACCTCAGGCCCTGCCCATGTCACCCCTGCTGCACTCAGTGAGGAGGCCATTGACCTCCTCAGGTCCCTCACTGTTGGGCAGTCTACCATTTTGAATGCCATCCAGGGTGTAGAAAGGCAGTTGCAACAAACTAATGCATTCCTGGAGGGCATTCATTCTGGTCAGGCGGCCATTCACTGTGCTTTTCAAACTCTGGCCTCAGCACTGATGGCAGCCATTGTCCCCGTCTTTAGCCTCCCCCCTCCAACTTCCTCCACCCAGACCCAATCCCCTGTACCTCTGCCTATCCCAAGCACACCATCAGACCAGCCTGCACACACCTCAACACCCAAGGGAAGCTCAGGCAAACATAAGCACCACACATTCCACAGGCACTCACGCAAGCAACACACACATGCAGACACACCAACATCCACTGCCTCTACTGTGTCCCCTTCCTCGTCGTCTCCCTCCTCCCTCCCAGTCTCGTCTACACTCACACCTGCATGCACTACCTCTACAGCCACTACGTCCCTCTCCAGCACACCCACCATCACTCACGTGCAGTCACCACCCCCACTACCATTCACACGTCCCCTGTGTCCTCTCCCAGTGTGTCTGTGACACCCCCTCCCACGATAAACAAACGCAGGCACACACCCACACAACAGCCATTTACCTCATGACAGCCTCCATTGCATGCACCTTCACCCAAAGTCAGCATACGAACACCTCCTACAACTACCACCTCTTCCTCCACTCCCAAACCCCCTCCAGCTACCCGTCCCAGTGTGTCCAAAAAACCTTTCCTGTCCCGGTATATGGAGTGCACCGGCCACCAGGACAGCCAGTGTGGCACGGAGCCACAGCACAGACAGTCCCCCACCTGTGAAGCATCAGAAGTTGGCCAGTGCCCGCCGGGAGAGGGGGAAGACTCCAGCCACCAAAGCCGCTCCCAGGGGTCCCGGTGGGAGTGTGGAGTCAGCTGTGACACCTTCCGCCATCATCCCCGCTGCCCAGGAGGCCACCGTCAGCCCCAGCCCAGCTGCCCAGGAGGCCACCGCCAGCCCCAGCCCAGCTGCCCAGGAGGCCACCGCCAGCCCCAGCCCAGCTGCCCAGGAGGCCACCGCCAGCCCCAGCCCAGCTGCCGAGGAAGCCACCGCCAGCCCCAGCACAGCTGCCGAGGAGGCCACCGCCAGCCCCAGCAAAGCTGCCCAGGAGGCCACCGCCAGCCCCAGCCCAGCTGCCCAGGAGGCCACCGCCAGCCCCAGCCCAGCTGCCCAGGAGGCCACCACCAGCCCCAGCCCAGCTGCCCAGGAGGCCACCGTCAGCCCCAGCCCAGCTGCCCAGGAGGCCACCGCCAGCCCCAGCCCAGCTGCCCAGGAGGCCACTGCTAGCACCAGCCCCTCTGGGCCATGAAGGACCGCCAGCACCAGCCCCGCTGGGCCATGAAGGACCGTCAGCACCAGCCCCGCTGGGCCATGAAGGACCGCCAGCAAAAGCCCCGCTGGGCCATGAAGGACCGCCGTCTCAAGCCCCGCTGAACAGGGCACCGCCAACTCAAGCACCGCTGAACAGGGCACCACTAACTCAAGCACTGCTGAACAGGGCACCGCCAACTCAAGCACCGCTGAACAGGGCACCGCCAACCCAAGCCCCGCTGAACAGGGCACCGCCAACTCAAGCACCGCTGAACAGGGCACTGCCAACTCAAGCACCGCTGAACAGGGCACTGCCAACTCAAGCACCGCTGAACTGGGCACCGCCAACTCAAGCACCGCTAAACAGGGCACCGCCAACTCAAGCCCCGCTGAACAGGGCACTGCCAACTCAAGCACCGCTAGCCCATGAGCAGCAGGGGCACTGATGCAACTGGGTCCGTCACGGGGTGAGTGATGCACTCTGGGCACCAGTCCCCCTCCAGAACCAGTGGAGACATCCATCCACTACCTCTGTCCTTCACAGGATGAAGCACTCTGGGCACCAGTCCCCCTCCAGAACCAGTGGAGACATCCATCCACTACCTCTGTCCTAAACAGGATGAAGCACTCTGGGCACGAGTCCCCCTCCAGAACCAGTGGAGAGATCCATCCACTACCTTTGTCCTTCACAGGATGAAGCACTCTGGGCACCAGTCCCCCTCCAGAACCAGTGGAGACATCCATCCACTACCTCTGTCCTAAACAGGATGAAGCACTCTGGGCACCAGTCCCCCTCCAGAACCAGTGGAGACATCCATCCACTACCTCTGTCCTAAACAGGATGAAGCACTCTGGGAACCATGCCCCCTCCAGGACCAGTGGAGACTGTTATCCACTTGAGAGACTGTGGCTTTGCACTCCCCAGGATTGAACAGTGGGCAACCCACCCACTGTAGAGACTTGAGAGACTGTGGCTTTGTACTCCCGAGGATTGAACAGTGGGCAACCCACCCACTGTAGAGACTTGAGAGACTGTGGCTTTGCACTCCCCAGGATTGAACAGTGGGCAACCCACCCACTGTAGAGACTTGAGAGACTGTGCCTCTGCACTCCCCAGGATGGAACAGTGGGCATGTGGCCCCCTTGTGGATTTGGCGTCGTGCACTCAAGCGGCTGAGGTGTCCCCTCTTTCCCTCCCCCTTAGATGCCTGTTTAAATTGCTGTCTGATGCCCCTGCAGTGCTCTCTCCATCATGGTCGGGGATCTTGTGTGGGCCTCGCCCATACCGTGTGGTCCCAGTGTTCCACGGACTTTCTTTGTGCAGTACCTGGACTACTATGCCTGGTATATATTTTGTACATGGTGTATATATATATATTTCTGCCTACTTGTTTGTAATATATTCCGATGGTTACACTCCTTTTCTTTGGTCTTTGCATTCTTCTGGGGGGTGTGGGGGGTGTAACTGTGATGTATTGATATGTATTAGTGTGTGTGTTGTAGTGGGTGGGGGTGAGGGTGGGGATGTTGCGTGTGTGTGTCCCTGTTTTTTCCCTCCCCTCCCCTGTGTCATAGGTGCAGTACTCACCGTGGTCTTCGCCGCCGGCGTTCGTGCTCCTGGTAGAGGAATATGAAATCTATTGCAGGTAGGATTTGGAGTTCCGGTTCCATGGTGTCCTCGTTCCTTGTGTAGAGGTGAGCGTTTTCCCTTCGAAATTCCTGTTTCCGCCGTGTTTTTATCCGCAGTGAATCCGCCCCGGAAAAGGTGGTGGATTGGCCTGTTATAATAGTGTGGGCGGGACTTTGTCCTCTGCCTGTCTGTTGGCGGTGTCCGCCGCGCTGTTTGTTTGTACCGCCGTGGCAGTTGGAGTGTTAAAGTGGCTGTCTTTGTTGGCGGTTTCCGCCACGGTCGTAATTGCAATTATTTTACCGCCGGCCTGTTGGCGGTCTTACCGCCGCTTTAACACCATCCGCCAGGGTTGTAATGACCACCTATATGTGAGTTTTCTTGCTTTTGGTATTGCAACTCGTTTTATGTTGTAGTTTTACCATAGAAAACCTAAGGTGAAAGTGCAGATCCATGAAAGAGACTTGCAGAACTTCCTAATTTGTTTAGAGACATTCAGATTTCATCACCCTTTGTATATATTAATCCATGAGAAGAGAAGGAGGGCCAAGTTGCTAATATTACCAGGAGAATGCGAGAAATTAATGAGCTCTGTGCATGCCTTTTTGGAAGCTGTTTATTGAGACCAGTGCATGCTTTATTGAATGTTGTGAAACAGTCTCTTAATAGCACATAGCTTCAACAATACCGTAATTCATCACAGAAAGGCAGCTTCCAGGGGCTCCACTGACAGTCCTCCATAACCTGAAGAACCACACCTGGCTGGACCTGGTGAAAAGGAGTGAAGTGTTTCTTTCTCTCTTTTTCCAATTCCCCTTCCCTTTTGGGGCACCTGCTGGGGCTCCTGGTGCAATCAGCAGCACCAAGAGGTACCTCAGGAGGTCAGGAAAACAGTCATCGCCCTGCAGACAGCCTGGTTTTCAGGGGAATGGCTGCACCACAACATACACAAAGCCTACCTGTCACCCCTCCCCAGAAATGTGATTAGAGACAGGCAGTAGGCATCAAATGGCTAAAGTAATAAAATGCCAGCTTTCTAAAAGTGGCATTTTTAGAATTACAATGGGATTCCAGGGACACCAAATATGGGGGGCTCTCTCTTCCCATTTGGAAATTATGCTTATAAGGTGTATTGAGCTAACTCCAGTGTTATCCTCTGGGAGAGATAGGCTTTGCTATGACATGTAAAACTTAAAAGTACATGTCCAATGTTTTTAATACACTGCACTCCACCCTTGGGGATGTGTAGGGCCTACCTTAGGGTTGACTTATATGTATTAGAAAGGAAGGTTTGGGCCTTGTAAAAGGTTAACTTTTCCAGGTCGACCTGGCAGTTTAGAACTGCACACACAGGCTCTGTAGTGGCAGGCCTGAGACACGTTTAAAGGGCTACTTAAGTGGGTGGCATAATCAGTGCTGCAGGCACAGTAGTAACATTTATTTACAGGCCCTGGGCACGAGTAGTGCACAGTACTAGGGACTATAAGTAATTATGCCATTTGAGTATATGCCAAACCCGCCAATGTTTGAAGGAACGAGCACATGCACTTTAGTACTGTTTAGCTGTGGTAAAGTGCCCAGAGTCCTAAAGTCAACAAAACTATTTCAGCGAAAAGATGAGGAGGAAGGCAAAACGTCTGGGGATGACCATTTCCAACACTGCTTGCCATCTTTTCATCAGCCAAAACCTTACCTGGGTGCACAGTACCTACTCATCTCCAGTGTTTCAAATGGAGGAATGTGCTTTGCTACTTAATTTAAGCTGGGCATTTGCTGCTTCATGGATCTGCTGCAGCATTTTCATCCTTCGCAGGAATCAATGCTCACTGAGGTCCACTGACCCAGCAGTAAATTTTGGTAGAACCATTATGCAAATTACAATTACCATTTAATATATTTAGACAACATGATCAATTCGTCATACAAGGAAAACTCCAGTCAGAAATAAGGTTAAAATATTTATTAGAGGCTAAAAATCAGGGTAACAGAAGTTATTCTCAAAACAAAGTTATAGACATACATTAACACGAGGGGTTGCCCAAGGCAATGAAAGAAGCTTAGTTGAACTAACATTAGCAAAACTAACCATTCGAGAAGAACAATACACAATATTAAAAGGAATATCTGAAATATAGAAATCCATTGTTGCTCAGGATTAGCAAGCATCTGTAAATTCAATTTAACAGTCAGAAATTTTAACTTGGCAGCAGAAACCTCTACAACTGATCAAATAAAGGAAATGCATAAGTGGGGTGCAACACATGCGGACAAAATACACAAAGCACAAAAAGGGCAAAAATAATTTGAGAAAAAATAACATTGGATCATAGATTACTAACTAAAATAAGCAAAATATAGGTAAAAAGGGATAGTCACAGCATATCAGAAGTTTGGTCAAGAGTCTTCTGAAGGGGGCATAGAGGGATTACTAAGTATAAAAGGGCATTTCAAAGGGACAAATAGAGAGGAAGACACCTCTCTGAGGAATATAGCATTCAGGGACTCTTCATCAGCAAATCATCACGGTCACTAAAGCATCAATAAGCATCTGGAGTTGTCTACAAGCTGCTAAAAACTGCTAGGTATTGTTCAAAATTCGAAAGTCCATCAATATTTTAGAAATCCCAAAGCATTCTGATTTGTCAAAGTCATCAGTCCATGGCACACTGAAAGGGCATCAACCAATAAAATCAATCATACAACTCCAAATACTAACATCTAAGTTATTTTCCAGGTCTGTCATGGGAACATCTTCCATCCATGAGACTCCACACAAGTTTAAAACAATTGTATACAATGACAGTCCATGTTCCACGCTGTTCCTCCATCAAGGACACTACACTACATTCTCTCTGTGTTTAAATAATAGAGCTTATAACCAATTTGCTGTGTTTCTCATGAGAACGTAACCTATGAGAAGTTCAAGTTAGAAAATGAATCAGCATTTCTAGCACGGTCACAAATTACAAACTTCAACAGGCCTCACTCGTGCTAACACAAGAAAGTATACCAACACGGTTTAAATAATACACATTTAATACGGAAACTTCAACATTAATAATGCTTCAATAATATGAACAATACATTTCACAGAAATGCATTTCTCTCATTATTGCATGTACTTTTAATTCACTGATCATTAGAAATTCAGTTTTAATATATCATGTTAGTCTAGAGTCTAAATTACATTTTAAAACCACTTTTGTTCTAATAACATTAAATTAAGTTCAAATTCCACCTAAGTCGTACTCTGCATTATAACAAGGCACATTCATAAGCATGCCAGTGAAACGTTTTACATTTAAACTATTGGTGCTCTGAATCAAATGTCATATTTTGTCACGTTCAGATGACTTTTTGTGACACCAGGGACAATACTATATTTCAATCTCTATCACATTCAAAGGTCATAATCCATCCTTCCAATAGAAAACTGTCTGACTACAGATCTCACTGTCCGGATTGTCTTAAGAAGGTCATCTGAGGGGATGGTAAAGGCAGAAAACTATCATTGGGTTTCCTCTCCTTCATTGAAGACCATTGTAAATTTGAGCCGGTTGTTTCCGGTGCAGGGCACCCGCACTTATTTTTCTGCCTCAAGCATTTACTGCGAGCAAAAGCCTCAGATGGCAAAAACGGAGGAAGAGAAAAATGAAAAAGCTTTACAATGGGAGAAAGCGGAAAGCTGCAACAGTGAGCTGAAAGGGTAGGGAGTGGTTGTACATGTATTAAAAAGGCCTGAGATGGCTTCAGGATTACGCTGCCTCAGTATTCCGTGCTTGCACATTTAATTGCAGCAGTGGCATGTTTCAGAGGAGAGCATCGAGCTTATTTACAAATTAAGCACTGTTGGAGACTATTCAATAACAGCCACTGATGGGATTCAACGCTTAACTGCTCCAGTAAATGAGCTATTTTTGACTGAATAATTAATAGTACTGCATAATATCTGGATCTCTAGAATCTCCAAAAGACAAACAGGCTTTCAAACTTCCAGGAGAAATTCTTGGGTTGTCTGTGTTCCAGAAACTAACCCAAGAAAGCATCTCACAGGCAAAGAACAGTTTTTTAAATACATTTTTGTATTGTAATTTATTGTAATAAAATGAAAGTATAGCCAAGTGAGGCGTGACAAAGAAGGAAAGTGAATGTAAATAGGAGTATCACAAGTGACATTTAGCTGTGGTCAGGCTAGATGATTGGCTTTATGCCATTCTCAATCCTCTAACATGCAGATGGGACCACAATAAGTAGTGTGAAGACAAAGGGGGCACCGCCAGAGTTCTCCTGGTAGATGCGGGATCACTGGGCAAGTAACTCAGAGAAAACTAGACAAACCTTCCTCAGACCTGAGACTTACCCTAAAGGTTAGCACAATGTATATACTGTGAACACAACAATGCAAGGTAGATAGGGGGAGTTTGTTGAGGAAATGGGTGAATGGCCAGAACAATGATGAAAGAAACATACATTTCTTATAAAAGACCCTCGGAAGAAACATGAGTTCAGGGTGCGTCACTGCTTCCAACCTGTGGATTATACATATGTTGGTAAATAGATATGTCAGCTAAAAATCCTAATATAGAATGCTGCTCTACAACAGGGATAATCTTATACCCAGGCAGCTTCCAGGAGAGTTAAAGTGTTTTTTCGAAGCCTGAAAGGTCCACATATCGCTAATAAAATACAGACACATCCTTTAATCAATCGTGTGCAAGAAAAATGTGTGTATTACTCCAATATCAGCATTGAACAGTGCTTAATTTGTGGCAGTGGTTGCAGGTGGTTGGACGCAGCACTCATTTTTAGTGACTGGAACTTATTTTTCATGATAAGGCTTTTAAAAGAACAAGAGAAAGAAGGATAGAAAATAGAAATAGGCGAAAACAGTTCGCATGAAGAAACGTGCGATAAATAGACGTGAAGTGGTGGAGGAAAGAGGCTTGAGGTGGAATCTACACTAGCCAGCACTGGTATTTGACAGTCCTGGCATTCTGAAGCATTAGGAAGGGCACCCAGGGAAAAGTTTGGGATCATGTGCTTATTATTTTTCAAATTCAACTCTATTTGAATGCATTTGTCAGATGTATCTAAAATCTTAGAGTCAATTAGAGAATCAGATAAATGGTATACAATAGTGATCAGAATAGGTGATTGTGGGTTATATTTCATTAATAGGAGAATAAAGGAAAAAACATTCTTTTTTCACATGTATGGGAGTTCAGCTTATTAGTTTCCATAAATGCAGTGTCTCTCTACAAAAGCAGCTCGTCGATTTTACGAAACTGTAGTGACAGTTGCTTGAGAATAAAATAGTTCAGAGTTGTCGCTTAACTGATTGAGTTCGTACCTGAAACAATGACTTTCCGCTGGAAGGCCTTTTGTTCATGAAAAAAGTCACTTCAGTACTACCAGGGATTCCATTCCAATGACCAAGTGTTTGTAATTTTCTGTATTTAGATTTGTTATTGCACCAAAAAAGGAACTTGGACATGGCAATTTGTCTACACGGTTGTGTCGCGGGTGTTTTTCAGTGCGGGTGCTGCGCTTTGTAATGAGTAGTTTCCACATTTAGATGAGAAGTGCCCAAAAGGCCTTGCAGGAAATGAGATGGAGCTGCCCAATAATCATGTCTACAAACACAGTTTGATCCGAAAACTCCCAAAATTGTTGCCAGATGGTGGGTGCAAATTTTTACGTTATCTGTAACTCCTTGAAGCATCAAATTTTGACAAAAAGTATTTTGCTCTTTTTGCTCAGCAACAATAAAGTTTAACACACTTAACATGCTTTGTTGCAGTTGTGAATGTATAGTTTTGGATATTTTGAATTATGCTGGCATATTGTGACAGATATTGAAACTGTATCAAAATACATCTGTAGCTGAAGTGCCTTATCTAATAGACGACCCAGCATTTACAGACTTGTCTACCCCATTCCCTTGCTCTTACCCTCCTACAGCCTCTATAAATACCAACCACGGAAAATTACCACCCACCTACCGGTACTACAAAGCTTTGTGGCTAGGTTTGTTGTCTATAAATAACCATCCGTATAGAGATGTATATTTTCTAGTTATTTTTCGCCGCAAAGACTCTTAATTTACTCTGCCTAAAATGTCATTTATTCAAATATAATGCACACTTTGTTAGACCTGGCATCCTTAGGGTGATCTAGCCCCAGACGTTTTGTTCTACCTCCTGTTTTATTGCTGTATCTTTTTTCTGGCCTTAGGACTCTGAGCACTTTACCACTGCTGATCAGTGCTAAAGTGCATGTGCAGTGTATACCCTATACCCAGGGGCTGTAGATTAAATGATACTAGTGGGCCTGCAGCGCTAATTGTGCCACCCACTTAAGTAGCTCTGTAAACATGTCTCAAGGCTGCCACCGCAGAGCCTGCGTGTGCAGTTTAACTGCTATCCTGACTTGCCATTTAAAGCCTCTACCAAGCCGTAACCTCCACTTTTCTTACATTTAAGGCACCCCTAAAGAAGGCTCTAGGTAGCCCATAGAGCAGGATGCCATGTAAGCAAAAGGCAGGACACATACGTTTAAGCTCCCTTTTCCTGGTAATGGAAAACTCCACAAAGTAGTTTCCATTAATGTAAGGCTTACCCCTTTTCAAGGCCAGCATTGGGAATTCCTTATACTACCTTTAAGCTGTAATTCCTGATTGATCTGAGAGGATTAGCTGCATCATGTTTAGTACCATTGGAATAGTAATAATACATCCTCTCTCCTGGTAAAGTCAGATTTATTATTACTACTTTAGAAAGGCCTCTTTTAGGAATTAGCCATTTTGTCTGCAATCACTGCCCGGTGTGCTCACAGCCTATCATGGGTGAGGTGACAGCTACACTTGTGCATTCCCTTCAGACACCCACAACACAGAATACTCAACTGCATGTGCATGTATCTGCATACTAATGGGTCTTCCTGGCGAGGAGGTTAGGAAGGGCTCAAACTTACACTTCAGAGGGGTAGTGTCTGGAGTTCACACAAAGGGGATGATTCCTCCTAGTGTTCGTCTGGAGCCGAGGCTTACCTGAAAGGGGAACCTGTGCACTTCACAAGAACTCTTTGTAGTCACCCCACACATCAAAGGCACTTTTTGATATAAATACTGCCCCATGACCCACTCAAGACAGTACACTTCTGGAGTCAAGAAACACTGCTGGAGTAAAGGCAGCTGTGTGCCAAGATTACCACTCTGCCACGATTGACTGCTCTCAGGAACTGCTGCCCTGCTTGGTTGTGCCACCCTGCTGCCTGCTAATTTCCGCCTGGTATAAGAGTGACTCTGAGCGGTCCTACTTTTCCTCATCACATGCATCGCAACAACCTCAGCTGAGTGGCTTCTGCCCTGCTTTGCTGCTCTCATCGCATCAACATCACCCGTGTGGCCCCTGCCAGCTTTGCTGTTAGCAACTCTGACTTTCACTCGAGCAGCTTCTGCCAAGCTCCGCTGCTCACAATTCTTCGACTTTCTCTCAGGTGGCTTCTGCTGAGCTTTACTGCTCACAACTCTTTGACTTTCACCCAAGCAGTTTCTGCCAGGCTTTGCTACTCACAACTATTTGACTCTCACTCAAGCAGCTTCTGCTAAGCTTTACTGCTCGCAACTCTTTGACTTTCACCTGTGAGGCTTCTGCCAAGCTTTGCCGCTCACACCTCTTCAACTTCACCTCAGTGGCTTCTGCAAAGCTTTGGAGTTTGCACCTCGTCTACTTCAACCTGAGTGCTTCTGGTCCTGCATAGCTGCATCCCGCTCCTGATAGGAGCAAGACAACCGACATTAGACACCTGTACCAAGGAGTCCCCGGCATCATCACTTTGATCTGTTACTCTTTTTTTGAAAATTGATCTTGCTACCTTTAGCCCACAAAGATAAATGTTTCATCACTTATAAAATTGGATCTGTATTGTGTTGAACTTAAAAGCAACCAGATAAAGTTGTTTTATTTTTCTATATACCTGTGTGAAGTCTTTTTCTGTGGTGTACCTTGCATGATTATTGTGTGTGTGGCACAGGTACTTTACACATTGCCTCCTAAGTTAGGCCTGCTTGCTCTGCTCCAAGCTACCAGATAGTGAGTACAGGCTAATTTATGACGTGTCATTGACTTGCCCTGACTAGAACTGTGATCCCTACTTGGACAGGGTGCATAACTCTGCCAACTAGAGATCCAGTTTCTAACACACTCTTAAAGTTTACAAAGCCTTTCCCTTTCGTAATGTTGTTTTGACATTTCCTCCTAACACAATTCTCTAAACATCATCTATAATTCCCTCTACTATTGCTGTTTGTTTTACAGCTTCTTTAGTATGATTAGGATACGCTTCTTTCATTTTATTCTCTTCTTAACAAGTCACCATGACAAGGGTTAGTCTTTCATTTTGAAGGATGCCTAAAAGCTAATGCAGGGATTATTCTACATAAGTTAAGTTCTTCTTTTCTTTTTGGTTTCCTTATTTTTTTTTCAGTATCACTATCTGTAAATCACTTACCCATTGCTGGGGTGCCCACTGAGGTCTTCTTCCCACCTCGGGCTCAGAAACCACAAGCACTCTGGTGAGACACCATGACTTATCCCACCACTAGAAGTCAACTGGATCATGGGACTCAGTGAGGAGTGTGATAATTGGATTTATTTATCACCAATCAATAACATAAGAAACATAAACACTTTAAACACCAATAATCAATTTTAACCATAAAACAAGACTTCAAACTGAGCAAAGTTTCAAAGCTTTATTACATCCACAAAGCTAATGTAACATAAATGGTGTGCAAAACTAAGTTATAAACATACATAAAAACCATAGGCTGACCAAAACGTCTAAAGCGATTAAGCCTACCGAACATTAATACTATTAAACACTCCAAAAGTATAACACTGATTAACACAGATTAACAAAACTGTAATATGCACATTAAAGTCAGATTTCAAAGCAGATGGTGGTGAGTTATCAACGGGCTAACACATGCAGGCAAAACAAAGAACAGCCAAAATAATTTGGAAAAATCATCTAAGGAGGGTGACTCACTATAAAAATACACTTGTGTAATTATCTAAGCTGAAAAGGAAACAAGGAACCACTTTTAGATTATACCTCTTCTTATGGGACAACAACCAGGAACGTTTTGTCAAGCAGAGCATTCACCGTTGTGCAGCATCAGGCCAGCGCAGAACACAAGCTGCACAAAGGGCAGGTCAGCAATTTAGTGTTTATTTAGGCATATTAGTACTAAACAGCATAAATAAATGGGGCAATTAGAAAAGATAACTTTAATTCTTCAGAAGACATAAGGATCATAGGGGTTAAGGAGGAGAGAGAGAGAGAGAGAGAGAGAGAGAGAGTGTGCAGCACCACACCAAGGGTCATCATCAGGGTAACTAATTAGACTTTAAAAGTTTCAAATGCCTCTCTCTAACTAGAAATGTCCAAGAGTTTCCGATTGGTAATCTAGGTGGGTTAATCTTGCGCAGTAGAATCACGCCCATCAGGTTTGCAACTATTCTGGATTTTCTCATAGAAGATGCATAGTCATCTTGATGAATTCATACAGTTCCGCCGAAAATATGGTACTTATTTGTTTTTTGTAACTTTGGGATCCTTTCCCACAGCTCACAAGTTGAGTTGACTAATTCTCATGTGAAATTACTAAGACTTCCTATCTTGTTCGACAGTTATACCAAATACTGTTACATTTGTAATGTTATCAAGGCATGTTCTCTGTCTTTAATACAATAGGGCATTCAACAACATGTCAGCAACCTAAGAAACAAATCAGGTTAAAGGAACACAGAATAAGTCAGTAACTTTCCTTTACTACTGCAAAATGAACCTTCAGGACTAGTCTAGCTAAGAAAGCCTAAATATATTCCAATGAAATGAATACATATAAAGAGTAATGATCACTAGTAGTTTAGACAGTGGCGGCCACCGCATATCTCAGCGGGGGGAGGGCAGGGACAGGGTGGAGGAGGCGGCTGGGAGGGAATAAAAATAATTAAAAAAATAACTTATCTCTTTCCGTTGCCGCCACCACACGCCGCCTTGATCCTCTTCTGGTGTCCCAGCATTCACTGCTGGAACACCATCATAGGCTCCCGGGCAATCCTGGTGCTGCTTTCATGCAAAAGCTTGCATGAAAGCAGCACCAGGATTGGTCTGAGCGGCAGTGACTGCCGCTCAGACACAGCCCTGGGATCCGGGCAGTTTCTTCAGCCTGGCTGTTAAACACAGCCGGGCTGGAGAAACCTAAGTGTGCGTGTGTGACTGGCTGGCCTCAGATGGCCGGCCAAACACACATGCGCACTTAGTGCACTCTCCCCTCATCCCCCCTCTCAACTCCCATTGCCCATCCCACCCCTTCCTGCATTGCTGTGCCAGAAGCAGAAAAATAAAATGATAGAAAACAATTGTTTTATTTTTCTTCTTCTGGCACAGCCAGTGGGGCGATGCTTCTTGGCCATAGTGAAGGAGCCGTCCCTGAGCTGCTTGTACTTGGCAGAATCTGGAAATTTCTAGACAAAAGCTTAAAGTAAATGTTGGAATTTAGGTCAGGATGTAGGGATCAGTGTGGACTGTGTAATATTACGTTATTAGCATTTATATAGGAACTTCTGCACATTGTAGCAAGTTCATGTTCTGGATTGCTTTTTCGTATGGTTCTGGGGAATCCTTTGAATAAAGGTGTATGATTTTTATGGTTAATATAGATGTATTAAACTGCTAGTTTGATAATAGTGTGTGTTGGTTAATGTTCAGATCTGTATGTAGTGCTATTTTTCTTTGTAGAAGGAAGCAGATTTAGAAATGTAAAAGCAGTATGCATTAAGTCTAAGAGCAGTGGGTAAATTGGGGAGAGGGTTTCAGCAGAATGTTGACCAGGTAGCTATTAGAGGTATGTTGTAGTATGAACTTGATCAGAACGAGGTAGACTCATGTACAAAGTTCATGTTATGTGGTAGGAATCTCAGATACGCATGCACCGTTATTTAGACTATTTGCAGAGAGGCAAACACTGTTGTCAATCAGACTGGTTCATTATATACAAGAGGAAGTAACAGTAAGAAGAAAATACCAGCAAGCATGGGGTCTAATTCAGATGTAAAGACATAGGGCCAGATGTAGGAAGGCTTTTGCGCCTCGCAAACGGCGAAAAACGCAGTTTGCGAGGCGCAAAAGCCCTTACGCGATGCAGAAACACATTTTGCGAGTCGTTTCTGACTCGCAAATAGGAAGGGTTGTTCCCTTCCTATTTGCGATTCGCACCGCGATATAGAGATGATTTGTGACCGCGAAAGCGGTCGCAAATTAACTCGCAGTTACCATCCACTTGAAGTGGATGGTAACTCATTCGCAAATGGGAAGGGGTCACCATGGGACCCCTTCCCCTTTGTGAATGCTCACAAAATTATTTTTTCAGAGCAGGCAGTGGTTTCGGTATTTTTTCTATTTGCAGCTCGTTTTCCTCCAGCAGGCCACCATCCCCGTGAGTGCCTAGACTCGCTATGGGGTCGCAAACTGCGACCCACCTCATGAATATTTATGAGGTGGGTCTTTGCGACCCCCATAGCGAGTCGCAGGAGGTGTCTGAGACACCTTTCTGCATAACATTTTGCGAGGTGCAAATTGCGAGTCGCTGGGACTCGCAATTTGCACCTTGCAAAATGTTTTCTACCCACATCTGGCCCATAGCCTCTAGCGCTTAATTTGTAAGAGAATAAGTGCAAGGGTCCAAGTTTTGCTCAGAAGTCCATGGACAGTGCTGTAGAATGTAGGGGTGCCTCATCTTGATTTCCCCTCATGCCTCTTTCATCTACCACCACCCACCACATGTCTTGTTATCTCACAGTGCAGGTTCTTTTTCATCCCTGCTTCCTCCCTTTGTCACTGGTTTTCCATCTTTCTCCTCCTCCTCCTTTCTCTGTGTTGTGTTTTCCTCTCTCTTGGTCTGGATCAAAAGTTCTTAAGGAGAAATACATTCTAGGCCCCAAAAATGAGTTGTGGTGAGCCCCATCTGCAACCACTGACTCAACCTAAGCTCTTACAGGCGCTCACTTACAATTCAGATGGAATTGAAAATCCTACAATTTCTGGGGAAAACTCTTAATTGAGGTTAGGAACCACTAGCATGGTATCATCAACAGTATTAGCCCTCTGGTGAAAGGAAATCAGTTGGTGGATTCAGTTCCCTATTTAGTGTTTCCACTGGAAATTCTAGGATTCGTAGTTCACTCCAAACTCTAAATGAGCCCTGTAGGAGACTGGTTTTATGTGATGTTATGAAATTCTGCTCAGAGGCCATTATTGCTGTGGTTCTTAGCAAAACAATTGAGGCTAGAATACATAAGCATAATAACAGAGCAATGCATGTACTGACCTAATCCAATAATATAGAGAACGTGGCAGACTATGCTGTCTTCCAGCTTTCTCTGAAGTATCGCGAAACACAAAGAAAAGCAGTGCTAAGTAATCAGGCAAGTGTTGAAAACATTCTTAAAACAAGCATTGGTAAAGCCAATATATCTGGTCTTGGTTGCCAGCATTTTAGAGTTATCAGTGCCTGTTTTGCTTTCTTATGGGTCTTGGTTTCTGTAAAACGTTATTGCTGGGGTTCTGCTGGACCCTTGTCAGTATTTAAAAAAAGTATTAAAAAATATTATTTGGTCTCAAAAACAACGCATTGGAAGAGCAGTGCCTGGTCCTGAAGAGAACTACTTGACGGTTGTCCTTGCCATCATTCACAGTGACGTTCGCCAGTGGCTGAAGGGGACTGACCCTTTGCTGTAAGCTGCATGCTGTAATGGGTGGAAGAAACATGGGAATGATGAAACAACAAACCTACGGATGAAGAGTGATGGCTGAAACCTCATTTAAGTATATTATGTATAGTATACCATTCTAGTACAAAAAAGGCTGTAACTAATTCTAGACATAAAAACAATCCACCATACGTAATCCAATCTGTGCAATGAGACAAATCACACACCCTTTTCTAATGAAGTATGCACGCAGAATTCAGCAAAGCTGCTGGCACGGCACAGCAGTTGCAAGATTTCTGGGAATAGCACGTGCTATGTCCACACTCATAGGAATACAGCTAGAAACACCCAAAAAGTAGCCCAATATTCAGGGTAAAATTGTACTGGCAATGTCAGCCAAAAAGTATTAGCAGTCTAGGCAGGACGATACGTTCACATAAATAGAAGGCTTCAAGGAAAAACAAGTGAATGGTTGGTATGTAAAATGTACAGCTGCATAGTACATGGGCAGAAAGAAAGAGCAGCAGACATCCACACGCAAGCTTCATTTCAGTGCACATTAAATCAATATTTCAAGCAGAGCAACAGAGACATTTATTCATTTCTGATAATTTCGATAGCTCCAATTGTAAATTCAGTTACACCTAAGTGACCTTTCTACCGCATAGGTCAAATATGCAGTATCTGGTGTCAATATTAGCATCCAAAAGCTTTACTGATAAATACTGTTCCGTGTTAATTTTGCCCTAAAACCATTAGACCTGAGAATTGAGAAATGGTCTGTGCTATTCGGACAGTGTGCTACCTATTGTATTGTACGTTACAAGCCCCTCTGTGTCCTACTCATATCGCCTTTTTGAGGGCAATTGACCTAAAACTCCCACTTTAATCTTCTGCAACTTCACAGACGTGGCATGTGACCTATACCTGTTGATCCTGGATAACATATTTGGTGTACAAAGTACATCAATACGAGAAATTGGTTTTGGCCCTTTTGTTCCTATCATGCAAGCTCGTAGGCCTACCTCCTTACTCGAGCAATGTATCTCTGCAGGCACTAAAACAAAGCTGCGTGCATAGCGAATTATTGTGGTACACATTAACCTTCGGAAAGCTCATAGACATAATAGTGGGTAGTAAAGCAATATTTGCTTGATTTTAAAGAAATCGCTTGACATTTTTGTAAAAATAAAGGTTTTATAGAGCAGGTAGTCGTCCAGTAGTTTTTCCCCAAACAAACCTTTTAAAAAAAATGTTTACAAACGAATGTGAATGGGTTAGCACCCCAATTCTGAGGTCAATTTTTGAGTCCAAATTTCAGTTTCAAAACATTGATGCATATGAAACTAGTTTGTATTAGGAAGGAAGCCTACGACATGCCCCCTTCCAGACACCGAATCAGTATCTATTCTGAAGCCAATTTTAACTGTCAGAACCCCTTGCTCATTTCCTGCTCTGTTAACTCCATGTTTTTTGGAGCCTTGATCCATGCGCAAAGAAAGTTAGTACATGGGTGCCCACAGCCACTGGCTTAAACCTTACCGCTTGATCCAACAGAAACATTCAGCTCAGCTTTTAACCTGGTGCTTGGATGAGATGCAAGGGCTTTCAGCATCACATAAGGAGTTACATGGCTTTTTCCACCAAACCCCCACCCCACTGATTCAGAGATTATAATATTTACCATGTCTTTGCTGCTATGTTCAATAGACATTGTTTTTTCTGAGTTGTGAAGAGGCAAAATAGACATTTGAAATGAAGTTCAAGCCTTATTTCACTGCATTGGTCAACATGTTTTTTCCTCAGAGTGAAGGTTGTCAATTTGTAAACAAATAAAACCACAGTAGTTTTAGTGATATTTTCTCTGTTCTGCATTTTCTGTGTTTAAACCAGGGTTCCACGTGAATTAGGTGGGAGATTACAGCAATATTTAATCAATGAGCTCATCAAATATTCCAGTAAAATGATCTATATTTGATTCTAAGCACTGACCAAAGTTACACGAAAGTTGTAGCTTGTTTCTGAAACCATAGGTGTTGTGTCTCATCATGGCATTGCAGAATGGTATGTGGCTTTCTGGCACTCCTTCTGCTCGTTGTGCTACTTCACTTTTACATGTTTTGTGTTCCCCTCTTTTTTCTATTTCTGTAAATTTCTGCTCTGTCGTTAATGCTAATACACTTTTGGGGTATTGATTTAACGCCCATGTTATTTTTTTTCTCCAAGCAGCAGAAAATGAAGTCAGTTATGAGGTGGCTCACTCATCGACTGCGAAGCCATGAAGGTTATGGATTCACACATTCCTGGGAATACTCGTGTTCAGGATTGATAATGAACATCTGGATTATTCCAACAACCACCTTGAACTCCAGCTTTAAAGATGTAAAATTTGACTAGGAACACGGAGCCTGAAAATCCTGGTGTGGTGACTATGGGGACATCAAGTCCCAGCATACCTTGCCCCGAGGAGGAAGTGGCGAATCTCTCCATTTCATGCAAGCGCTATAAAGCACATTGAGGTCCCCTTCATCGGAGGACACGGAGCCTGGAAAATCCTGGTGTGGTGACTGTGGGGACATCAAGTACAAGGATACCTTGCCCTGAGGAGGAGGGGCTGACTCCCGCCATCTCCCATGATGGCTATAAAGCAGATTGAGGTCTCCTACAGTGTGGGCCGCGCCCAAGCAAAGCCATAGCCAAGGGCGGGCCCATCTGTGCCCGTCCACAGCCAGACAAGGCTGGCGTGGTCCACCCCCCCAACAAAGGTTTCTCTTTGGGGTAAGTTGTTAGCCCCATTACTTATTTGCCAGAATTGGAGGTGATACTCAATTTTGTCTGCCTTATGTGGATTGCCCTTACTCAACATACTGGCCCATCATCCTAGAACACATGATATTACTGGGATTGTTCTGTTTCTTGCTGGAAAATGAGTAAAAAGAAATTACCCGGGGGGAAACTGGTGTCCAGCCCCTTTGTCAAGTCTACTACCATTAATTGCATGCTGGAAATGGCCATATCAGTAGTAATTGCAGTGATTGAACTGTCAGAATTAAGACTGTCAGTAAATCTTGGCTCTGCGCCCCTAGATTGTCTGCCAGATCACGAAACCATATAAACTATCACCTTAAGCTCCCATATTGAGCCTACTGAGTGAGATTTGACTTTATTCCCAAATCCGAACGGCAGATGTAAACTGCACATCTCCCATAGCAGAGTTAGGTACCGACCTGCGCTTTAGCACTTGTGCTAAAGTAAATGGAAAAGATAAGGGTCTACCGCAGAATAAGCCCACAGGTGGGGGAGTGACAAAAGTCACTCAATCGAAACTGAGAGGTTGCCCAAGGATTCAACAACACCGCCCAATGGGGATAGGAAGGCCCTACCTATGAACAATGACATTTTGGACCCCTCCTTGAGAAATGCACTTAAAAATCATGATAAAGCAGGAACTTTCTCCTCTATTTGGATGCCTTTAAGCTATGGAGATACATGTAATAGCTAAATAAGTATGCAGTCTAATGATCCAGGGGAATGCTCTTTGGCAGATAATGATACCTCCTTGGTGACTTAATATTGCTAAGGCTCACAATGTCGGGACTGGCGATAGCAGTTTAATGCACCCCCTGTACCTTTCGTCCCTAACACCTCAGTAGCCAGAATTGTTCAAGCATGCTGTGTAATTGATTATAATGTTGTGAAAGGAAGATATGACTCTGGGAAGGATCAATTTCCCACCAGCAAACAACAATCCACCACTGAGCACCATTTATCATAATATCCACAACTACCTCCAGAATGTACCATGTATACTATCATATTGTCAAACCTACCTGAACCTCACACGGGGGCTACAGATGATAATATGTCACTGAAAAATAAGATATTTTATTGCTTAAAAATGAATTCGTGCTGGGCTGGTGTTTTGAAACAGGAGGTGGTGCATGTGAGAAGGTTGGCATGGTTTAGTGTACATCCAAAGGAGGTAGCAGGGGATTGTATAATCACTAACTTTAGGAGCCCCTGGCATGGGGAATGGCTGTTACACGGCCTTGCAAAGGTGACTTTTTCCTGAGCCAGATAAGGACCCTCCCTTTAAGGTTATTCTATAGACTAAGAAAGCCGTCTAGATTAGTATCTCCAATGTCCCGATATTATGAAGATCGATTCCACCAATCAGTAGACGGACCCAATGTTGTGACCCAGAATGGAAATCATTACACTTCGCTTATAACGTCAAATAGATTTGCTCCATTTTCCCGTCTTGATGAGGAGGATTGACGGGCGTTTTAAGGGATGGATACCCATGGTTAGGTCCGAGAGCAACAGGATTTGGAATGTCATTCAAGGGATACACTGGGGGAAGCAAGTCCCCCCATAGAATATATGGTATTTAAATTCTGGAACGTGGGCAGGGTAAAATGCAAAATGGGGAATCGAGACTGGCTAAATATCATTGACACTGCACATAAAATCTGCATGCAGGAAACGTGGCTCAGGGAAGTTTTGCAAGTAAATGGCTATGTATCTATATTTACCCCAGCCATTTCATCAGGCTGTGAGATAGCAAAAACTGGCGTGGCTACTCTCTTCTCAATCATAGCTCCTATTACCATTAAAAAACATTTTAATAGCTCCCCTTCTTACCAACTAGTACAATTGACGATTGAGCATAAGTATGAGGTCATTTTGATCAATTTCTACAATAATGCTTTTAACAGTACATGGAATATGGTCATTGTAAAACTTGAAAAGTAAGTAAGGTCATTTGTAAGGGAAATAGGAATTGACTATGTCTTTGTTTGGGCTGGGGATTTTAATACAAGCAAATTCAAGTGTCCCGCTAGTACTGCCTGTGGCTACTGTGACTGCTACCAGAATGAACAATCCAATTTTCCTCATGAACCATACTGGGAGTATGTAAATGAAATCATGTATAAACTAGGGGGCAAATTTACAAGCCACTAGTACCACCTTGCGCCACCATAGCATAATTTTGTTATGCTAAGGTGGTGTTAAGGAGGCCTTTCTCCCACGCTGTATTTAGAAATCGGCACAATGCTAGCATTGCGCCGCTTTGTAAAACCTTGCACCATATTATGCCTGCGCCAGGCATAATGTATGCAGGGGGGCATTGCAATGCAGGGAGGCCTGAAAAAATGAGGCAGTCAAATTTACAACATTTTACTGCAACATATTTGCTGTCATTTTTAATGCCTTCTCAGAGCAGGCGTTAATATCACGCACCCATTTTGATCAATGGGCCTCCTTGTGCTTTACTACACTAGCGTAAAATGTTTTTACGCTAGTGCAGCAAAGTGCCACAATAGCACCAAAAATGTTGACACTATTGTCTTAACAAGTTCCATGGTGCATTGTATTGTAAATACAGCGCAACCATGGTGTTGTTAGGTGGAGTAGGGGCGACGCAAGAAGAGTGGGACCGATGCGCCACTTTCTTGTAAATATGCCCCTAAATCAGGGGATGGCGGAGCAAGAGGTAGAGTCAAATTGGGCTGTGCTACCATCATTTCAAGGAAATGGACATTGCTCCATTATAGACCACATATTGATCTCAGTAATTGAGCCACACTTGGTTAGATCTTTTAAGATAGAACCTTCAGTTCTAAGTGATCATTCAGTGCTAAGGTTCACACTTAACATCATTAATCACAGGACAGGGGGCTCATTTAACATAGATAGATTTAACATCTATCTAATTAGTGGGTAAAAATGGGGTCAGCCTAAAATGGGCAGGTGTAAATGGCAAGAGGTTGCTGGAAACTATAGTTAAGGAGAATATTGAAGCCTTTGATATCTGTACTCAATGAGGGGGTGAAACAATAAAGGCCTCTAACAGCATATCATACAATTGCAACTGCAGTTGCAGACAAATTGAGAGTCCCATTAGTGAATCATAGTAAAAATAGTAAGGCCCATGGCTGGTTTGATAAACACTGTACTAGACCTCGTACAAAATTAAGAAATGAGCTACAGAAGCATTTGAGAAATAGGAGGCATATCCAAGAATTAGAAGTGAACTATAAACTAGCCCTATCCACCCAAAAAAGGGAAATACAGGAGCAGGCCTTGGAGAATCTGATACAGGCAGCAGACACTGGCGACTGCATCTTGTTTTGGAAGACCGTTAATTCCCCCTTTCTCAAAGAACATGGACATAAAAGAAACCGATTTTGTGATATTAACATATTATTAATTTAATACGCCTATAAAAGTGTGAAGGATAAACAGAATACAGTTTAGAACATGGACCATTGTTAAATGTTCCAAACAAGTTTTAACATTTGTTCATAATACATTGTTAACCTAGGACACTAATGACAAATCAAGTAAAAGATGTGCTCAGTGGTGCATTCTTCAACTAAAGCCTACAGATATTATTGTGATGCGCTTTTCTGCTGCTAAGATAGCACAGAAAGGAAAAATAAATGCATTTCTCTCTCCTTTTCAGGCCAACTTGTTATTTCTTCATGTTTAATTCAGCATCTAATATTTTGTTAATTAAAAAACACTCTTCCAGAAAACTGACTTACATAGTGGTAACAGACTTCCTAATCCTATGTCATTGGACTGTTAATCTCAAAAGGAATACTCAAACAGATTTGTTATACACTGTTCCATTACCATATTCTATCTTCAATTGCTATTAACTATACTATATATGACAGAGAGTAGCTGACAATCAAGGAAACATTCATACATTGTCAAAATTACTTAGAAGGAGCTCTCGTTCAGGTCACATTGTGGCCTCATCATAAGAACTTACTGTTTCTAAAATCATAGAAAATGGGCTAATACCCATCATACCAAAAGGCTTGTTTCTTTTTCAGATTCAGCTACAATTTTACATGATCAAGTGGATGCTTCATCATTGTCATGGCTCCATCTTGTGCCCTATGTGCGGTGGGTTTTGCCTGGTGGGCCCATGTCTCCGTTCCTTTGTGGCTCCTCCCTAAAATGAATATTTCCAGTCATGCTTGCTTCCCTAGTGGCGTCTCTCAGGCCCGTGCTCTCTCTCTATGGTTCCGTCCTCCTGGTAATGTCTGAACCATTGGCACTTTTGTTGTGTTGATAAGCAAGTTTCATCCAGTTTGCACCTGCACATATCACATGCACAGTTAGAATAACCATGTTTCCTCTGAAGAGCACTGCATTTTCCATCATGCACTGGGGTTCCGTTGAATTGGTCATATGTCAATTACTGTTCGCCCCTGCTACGGGATAGGCCCATTTCTCCGGTTGTGCAACACTTGCCCCCGACCCCCTCCTCAGGTTCATTGGATTATTTCACGCCTCCACATGGGGCACATGTCCTTCTGAAACACTCCTGGCTTCATGTATAAATACCGTTCTTGAATCTGCATCAGCGATTGGCCTCAAACTTGTTCCCGAAGTGCATCAGATTTGTTCCTGCACCCACCTTCCTGTGCCCCAGTCCAATGCAAGTCTCTTCCTTTGATTGTCTCCTGATTCGCCCAGAGTTTTCAGTACTTTAGTCTTCCAAGCCCTTCTGATGACTCTTGTGATTCTGGTGTCTGTGAAGCATCCAGTATTCTTCTCTATGAGTTATGATTTCACTCCTGTTGAGTTCATTGCACTGAATTTCCAGTCATTTTGGATTCCAGTTCCAGTGTTGTTTGTCTCCCTCTGAGGCCCGGTGCTTGAACTCTTGTAGCACCCTGGACTCTTCATATTCAAACAGATAGGTTGTAGTTGTACTCTGGACAAGTTGTATCAGGCACCTTGGAATCATCTCTGGAAGACTATGGCCCTCATTCGGACCTTGGCGGGCGGCGGAGGCCGTCTGCCAAAGTCCCGCCGTCAAAATACCGTACCGCGGTCGCAAGACCGCGGCGGGTATTTTGACTTTTCCCCTGGGCTGGCGGGCGGCCGCCGAAAGGCCGCCCGCCAGCCCAGGGGAAAACGACCTTCCCACCATGAAGCCGGCTCGTAATCGAGCCGGCGGAGTGGGAAGGTGCGACGGGTGCTACTGCACCCGTCGCGTATTTCACTGTCTGCTATGCAGACAGTGAAATACTAGCGGGCCCTCTTACGGGGGCCCCTGCAGTGCCCATGCCATTGGCATGGGCACTGCAGGGGCCCCCAGGGGCCCGCGACACCCCCTACCGCCATCCTGTTCCTGGCGGGCGAACCGCCAGGAACAGGATGGCGGTAGGGGGTGTCAGAATCCCCCATGGCGGCGCAGCGAGCTGCGCCGCCATGGGGGATTCAAATGGGCAACGGAAAACCGGCGGGAGACCGCCGGTTTTCCATTTCTGACCGCGGCCAAAGCGCCGCGGTCAGAATGCCCAAGGGAGCACCGCCGGCCTGTCGGCGGTGCTCCCGCCCCCGTTGGCCCTGGCGGTGCAACACCGCCAGGGTCATAATGAGGGCCTATATTTGTATTTGTTCAGATTCACATTTCTTGTGTGATCTGGAGTGCTGGAAGTTCTACATTTATTCTTGAATTGGTTGCTGTTCCTCTCTTTCATGTAATGTTTACGATGATGCCTGAAAGTGTATCTGAAGAGTAAATAATTGTTTGGGTTCTAAGTAGGGAATCATAGGTCACATTGTTTTTTGTCATTGTATTGTATCGCATCTACCTAGAAGCTGTCAAGGGAGACCCAACCTTAGAGGCAGTGTACGAGGCAGTCGAGCAGTTCCCGCAGTGACGTGGGTTCTTCTTTTCACTGTATTATCCTTTCCCCCTCAAGCCTTGGGAGCTGTGGGTAAACCAGACATTTTTTACTTTAATACTGCTCAGCCCTAGTTGGGATTGGAGGTCCAGCGTGGTTGGAACCAGGTGAGTGAGTGACAGAAGACCAAGCTTCACATTTTCCACTGCTCGGACAATATGGATGAACAATTGAAACTTGAGGATTTAGCTCAGGTATTATCTGATGTACAAGGTGAGATGAAAACCCTGCAACAAGAAAATCTGTCACTTAAAGATGAGTTGGTTAGCTATCACCCTCGGCAGTCAACATGGTTGGTGGACGCTGGGGCTGGGGCTATCCCTAAAGATCCATGGTCTGTGTTACATTCATCACACTTTGGTGAAACAAAAATAGCACTAGTATGCCTTCACTGGGTAATGTTAATTCTGTACATGTTGGGTTGTGTAATGCCTTTGCTGCATTCCACAACTTTATAAATGAGGGGCCACAAGACCTACTGGATGTTTGTGTTGTTGTATATATTGTTGACATTCTCATTTACTCAGAAAACATGGCTGAACACATAGAACATGCCAGAACGGTGTTGCACCGAATCCGAGAAAATGACCTTTTTGTAAAGCAAGCCAAAAGAACCTTTCACACACAGTCTGTTGAATTTTTGGGATATTTCCTATCCCCAGAAGGAGTTACCATGGATCAGAAAGTAGTGCTGGCAATTCTGGCTTGGCCGGTTCCAACCTCGGACAAGGAGGAACAAAGTTTAATGGGGTTTGCAAACTTTCATAGATGCTTTATCACCAATTTCTCTGACATAATGACTCCCAAAACCAGGCTTTTACAAAAAAGGTACCTTTTGCCTGGCCAATAATGTATTTAAACTACTCAAAGAGAAATTCACTATGGCTCCGGTATGCAGACATCCGGATCCCAACGTACCGTATTTTGTAGAGGCAGTCGCCTCTCAGGTTGCCGTAGGAGCTATTCTGTCACAAAGACACATAATCAATGGACAAATGCATCCAGTGGCATTTTTTTTAAAACAAATGCTGCTGGTCTAACAGAACTATACAGTACCAGAGCAAGGACTATTGGCAATTAAGTTGTGCTTCCAAAAATGGCGAAAGTACTTATTAAGAGCGCAACACACCATTGTCATATATACTAATCATAAGAATCTCCATTTCTTGCGCTCATTAAAGGCATTGACCCCAGACAAGTAAGATGGTTATTATTTTCAGCTAATACAATTTCATCATACCTATCCCCCAGGTACACTACAGACTAATGCTGATCTGTTATACAGGTAGGGTTGTTTGAATCGGATTCAGGAACTGACTCCACAGAACATCATTGCATTTGAAAACATAATAGGTCTTTGTGAACAAGAATCATTTGTGAATAGACCTAGACAAAGTATGAGTCAGGAGGATTTAGAAGTGTGGGTAACAGACAAAGATAATCATGTTCATAACAACCTTCTGTATCATGGTACAACTTTATTTGCTTCCACTAAAGAATTGAGACAAGAAGCCCTAACTTGGTGTCATGATACCCCAATGGGGGGCATCCTGGAATTTACAAGACTTTAGACAATTGTCAGCGATGGATTTAGTGACCTACTCTGTCAAAGAATGCGCACGATTATGTTCAGACCTGTCCCATCAGCTCTAATAAAAAGGCTTCCCATACCCCCCCTGAGGGTCTGTTAAGAACCTTACCTGTACCCCCACATCCCTGGCATGAGGTAAGTAAGGATTTTATAACAGATTTGCCCAACTCCAAAGGTCACAATACTGTTTGAGCAGTGGTTGATTTTATTTCCAAAATGGCCCACTTTATTACCTTGAAACAAATACTCATTGCCAAGGCTCTTTTTAACATATTTGTGCAACATATCCTGCAGTTACACGGTCTGCCTTCTGTCATTATTTCTGACAAGGGTCCGCAGTTCATTTCCTGATTCTGACCTAGTCTTTACACATCTTTGGACATTGATGCTTGACTAATGATTGATGCTTATTACCCACAAACTGTTGGGCAGACAGAGCGAGTAGGTACTCAGACACTGCAATGTTTTCTGACCTCAGCTCCCAAAGAGTGTGAGTCCTTGTTGCCTTTTGTTGAGTTTGCATATAACAATTCACAACATTCGGCCCATGGGGTATCTCCTTTTTAATGTGTAACAGACATCATTCCATGAATGTTACTTGAAAATATTGTCAAAATGTCTGACAATGTACCTGCAGTATGAGATTTTGTTAAGCAAATCACTGACTTCCAACAGGAAGTGTCACAACACTTATGACAGGCAGGCTAAGATTAACATGGAAAGGCATCCTAATAAGCACAGTGAAACCCCACCAAGTACGAACGCGGAGAGAATGTTTGGCTAGTCACAGAAATATTACGATTACATGGTCCCCACTAGTAGCAACCTACATTTATAGGTCTCTTTCTTATTAAAAAGATTATTTATTCTCTAGCAGTCCATCTGCCCGATGATTTGCCTGTTCAGCCTGTGTTTCATGTTCCCTCCTCAAACAGTACCACACCCATACACAACCTGCTCATCCTCCCCCACCTGTAACCCTGAATGGTCATCTGGAATTTGAAGTACAGAGGGTTTTAGATTCACGATGCATCAAGGGTCATTTGTTTTACCTGAATGCATGGATGGCATATAGTCCTGAGGAGAATTCCTGGGACCCAGCTGGTAATGTTCATGCCCCTCGTCTGATCTGGTTATTTCATGCCCCCCACCCTTTGTGCGAGAGGGACTATTACAACACCATCTTGTACCCTATGTATCACAGGTTTTTCCCACTAGGTCAATGTCTCCTTTCCTTTGTGGCACCACCCTAACCTGAATAATTTCAGTCATGCTTGCTTGTTTCTCTAGTGGCACTTCTCAAGCCCATGCTCTCTTTATGGGTACCCCTTCCTGCTGATGTCTGAACCATTGACCCTCCTGTTGTGTTGCTATGCTGGTTTCATCCAGTTTGTCCCTGCAGATATCACATGCACAGTTAGAATAACCATGTGTCCTCTGAGGAACACTGGGTTGTACCATCTTGCACTTGGGTCAGTTGGAATGGTCATATGTCAATTACTGTTTGCACCTGCTACTGGATAGGCCCATTTCCCCTGTGTGTTCCTCCCTCCTCAGGTTAACTGGATTATTCCATGCCCCTACTTCGGATGTGTCCTTCTGGAACACTTCTGGGTTTCTGTATAAATACCGTCCCTGAATCTGCATCAATGCATGGCTTCAAACGTGTTCCCGGAGTGCACCAGCATTGTTCCTGTGCTCACCTTCCTCTGCCCTAGTCCAGCGCAAGTCTCTTCCGATTGTCTCCTGATTCGCCAGGAGTTTCAAGCACTCTAGTCTTTCAAGCCCTTCTGATAAAGATTTTGGCATCTGCAAAGCTTCCAGTATTCTTCTCTATCAGTTACGACTCAGCTCCTGTTGAGTTCCTTGCACCAAGTTTCCTGTTGTTTTGGATTCCAGTTCCAATGTTTTTAAGGCTAAGTACTTAACTTCCAGGTTAGTGGGGACTAAACCATAAACTGGTGGTATTCAAGACTTTCTTCCTGAGACCTGATCCTGTTTTTGAAAACTGAACATTGATGGAATATTGAGCCCTCTCCTGAGGTCCAGCGCTTGAACTCTTGTAGCACTCTGTACTCTTCATATTGGAACAGAAAAGGTTGCCGTTGTGTTATGGACAAGTTGTCTCTGGCACCTTTGAATCGTATCCGAAAGACTATAGTTGTATTCGTTCAGACTCAGATTTCCTGTATGATCCAGAGATATGGAAGTTCTACATTTATTCCTGAATTGGTTGCTGTTTCTCTCTTTCATATAAAGTTTGTGATGATGCCTGTAAGTATATCTGAAGAATAAATAATTGTTTGAGTTCTAAGTGGGGAATAATAGGTAACATTGTCTTTTGTTGTTGTAGTGTATTGCATCTGCCCAGAAGCTATCAAGGTCCAGGGAGCCCCAACCTTCTAGGCAGTGTACAAGGTAGACAGCCAGTTGCTGCAGTGACATGGGCTTTTCTTTTTCTTGTTTCATCCTTTTCCCCTTTCCCCCTGGGGGCTGTGGGTAGAACAGACAGTTGTAACTTGTTACACTGCTCTGCCAAATTTGGGATTGGAGGTCCACCCTTATCTCTGCGGTTGGAACCAGGTGAGTGTGTGACAATCATGTCACAAGGAACAGACAAATCCTGGTTCATCACCTACTAACATACTTTCAGACATGGTTCAGACATTTCTTACATGTTTTTGACGTATGTACAGCAGGCTCATTGAGGGATAGATTTAAAGAAATGGCTACAGGAGGAGAAATCTGAACACTGGAACAAGAAGTTCTGTTCCAAGAGTGAGCCCTATATTTACCCACTCATATTTTATGCCAACATGCTGTGGATATATGCCACAGTTTCCTAGGGACAGGTCATCCTGAAAGAAAGAAAATACAAGATTTGGTTAGGTGGTATTTATGGGAGCTCAAAATATAAAATGCTATCAAGAAATATATTCTGGAATGTGATATTGTGTTCAGGAGTACACCAAGCCTATAGGTTCACTGCAACGTCTGCCTACACTTATACATCCATTGACCATAGTTTCAATGTACTTTTTATTAGAACTATGGAAGTCCATAGCCTACCTAAGTTCATTGGTTTAACAATATTATTAATGGTACTGCCTATTTTATTACAGTGAGACATTTCCCACACAACATCCATGGATTTTGATGCATTCCCAGATTTACAATAACTTGTAACCCTGGGAATGTGCCAAAAAGATACCCCTCTCCAGGAGACGTGTAACGAGGAAAAATTTGTTTATTTCTTCTTGTTTCCAATTTTCTCTGTCTGCTAATTTCTGCAAAACACATAGAAAGAGAAAAAAAGCCTTTCAGGATTGTTTTTGTAAAGGAATGTGGCCCTTCCTGAACAAAAAAAGAATCCTGCATGCAACGCAGGCACTAGGCTGCCAAAATGGCGCCAGCATAGAGGGAAAGGACAGGAATGCACTGTATTGGATAAATACAGCACATTCCTGCCCTTTCCCTGTGATGCAGGGCAGTGCAGCAAGGTGACTTGTTGCACTGCCCTGTTCCATAAAGCCCATAAACATGGGCCTCAGTATCTATCAACTCCAAGGTCTGACTGTAAACTTGGCCTGAGTTTGTCTGAATGTTTCCAGAAAGGGGTTTAGTGGGCTACTTTGATATTATACTACTATTTCTTCGGAGTGGAAGATACTTCCAGCAGTTCATGTATCTCAAACTAAACCAGCCAATAATTCTCCTAGGCAGTCCTCTCGTCCTGTATGGTTCAAACAATTTCTGGAATATGAAGTGGAGTGGACACCATATTAGACTCCCAGGTTCTCCATGGCCAGTTACCATATCTAGAGTTATGGAAATGTTATGATACTCAGAATGTCCCTGGGAAGGAACCTTGTTACATAGTTCTGCTATTATCACCAGTTGCGTAACTAAAGGTAATTTGGGAGAAAATCATCTGGTGTGGGCACGGGCAAAATAATGAAAGAACAGAATTTAAGTGGCTGTTGCTCACAACTCTTATGACTTAGGCATTATTTTTAGAACAAAATGAGTCCTGGCATCTAAAATCGATGCAAAGTCACATTTCCCTCTAAAATATGGTGCTAAATGATGGATTTCCTGTTTTGCAACATTTCAAGTAATTTTTCAAAATTTCACGTAATTACACAAAAGGAAATTATGCAACTTTCGCACAGCCCTATCCATGAGGCAAGTGAATGCCCTCCAGGAATGCATTTGTTTGTTGCAAATGGGCTGCCAGCCCCTGGATGGCATTCACAATGGTTGACTGCCCAACAGAGATGGATTGCAGGAGGTCAATAGCCTCCTCACTCAGGGCAGCAGGGCTAACTAGGGCACGGCCTGAGGTGCCTGGGGCGAAGGAGATGCACACTCTCATGGGTGAGCGGGCATGGGAAACACACTGAGGGGCTGCTGGGAGGGCAGTGCTGGTACGGGGGTGGTGGCTGGACCTGTAGTTGGGGTGGGCACAGAGGTGTCCGGCACCACCAGGGAGCTTCTATCGCAAGAGGTATCACTGTCAGAACTGTCCCCTCCAGTCTCCGCTGTGGTGCTCCCCTCGCCCTCCATCCCATTGGTGCCCTCACCGTCGGTGGATTCGGCCATCTGGGCCCTGTGGGATGCAGCTCTACCTGTCGCCGGTGCCTCTGCTCCTCCGCTAGATGATGGTAATGCACATAAGGACATGGTGACAAAACAAAGAGGGGGGGAGAGAGACAAAGGATACCCTTGGTCAATGGTGGCGACAACACCACAGTTGGCGTACACAGCACACACACACAGGGAACAGCCCTGCGCACTAGGCAATGCACTAACAGTCACAGTGCTAGTCACCAGCCCATTGACAGGGATACTTAACGCCAATTGCAGCATACCTGAGACCCACAGACCCCTGCCCAGTAGTGGATGCTGTAGGAGGCTGGCCTGGCTTATAGTGGGTATCTTATGGTACTTACACCCTGTGCCAGGTCCAGTTATCCCTTATTAGTAGAGGTGTTTCTAGCAGCTAAGGCTGATAGAAGGTAGCTATGGCAAAGCAGCTTAGGCTGAACTAGGAGACATGCAAAGCTCCTACTATACCACTTATATCATATAGCACAATATCATAAGAAAACACAATACTCAGAGTTACTAAAAATAAAGGTACTTTATTTTTATGACAATATGCCACACGTATCTCACTGAGTACCCTCAGTTAGAAGGTAAGTAATATACACAAGTTATATGTACACAAACCCAAAACAGGTAAGTAATAGTAAGAAAAGTAATGCAAACAGTGTAGAATTACAATAGGTTGCAATAGGTGAACATAGGTCTAGGGGCAACACAAACCATATACTCCAAAAGTGGAATGCGAATCACGAATGGACCCCAGACCTATGGGAGCTTGTAGAGGGTCGCTGGGACTGTGAAAAAACAGTCAGGGTGTCCAAGATACCCCACCGCAAGACCCTGAAAAGTAGGAGTAAAGTTCCCCTACTACCCCAAAAGGACACAATAGTCGTGATAGGGGGATTCTTCAAGAACCACAAACACCAGCAAAGCACTGAAGACGGATTCCTGGACCTGAGGAGCTGCAAGGCAAGGGGACCAAGTCCAAGAGTCGCGATAGTGTCTGGGGGGGCAGGAGCCCAGGAAACCCCGGATGAAGGTGCAAAGAGGCAGTCCAGGTGGAATAAGCCAAGGATTCTGCAACAACGAAAAGGGCTAGGAACTTCTCCTTTGGATGGAAGATGTCCCACGGTGTGCTGGAGGTTGCAGAAGTGTTTCCACACAGAAATGTCGCAAACAAGCCTTGCTAGCTGCAAGGGTCATGGTAGAGGTTTTTGGGTGCTGCTGGAGACCAGGAAGGATCAGGATGTTTCCCCTTGGAGGAGGAGACAGAGGGGGCGCTCAGCAACTCAGAGAGCCCCCACAGAAGCAGGCAGCACCCGCAGAAGTACTGGAGCAGGCACTTAGAAGATTTGTGAACCGGAGTCAACTCAGAGTCACAAAGGAGGGTCCCACGATGTCGTAGTCCAACTCAGAGGGTTGAGCACTACAGGACAGAGTGCTGGGGACCCAGGCTAGACCGTGCACAAAGGAATCCTTGGAAAAGTGCACAGAAGCCAGAGCACCTGCAAATCACGCAGTACACAGGTTTGCAGTCTAGCGTGGGGAGGCAAGGACTTACCTCCACCAAACTTGGACTGAAGGATCACTGGACTGTGGTGGTCACTTGGATATAGTTCCTGTGTTCCAGGGACCACGCTCGTTGAGATGAGAGGGGACCCAGAGGACTGGTGATGCAGAAGTTTGGTGCCTACGTTAGCAGGGGGAAGACTCCGTCAACCCACGGGAGATTTCTTCAGGATTTCCAGTGCAGGGTGAAGACAGACATCCCTCAGAGCATGCACCACCAGGAAGCAGTCGAGAAAGCCGGCAGGATTAGGCGCTACAATGTTGCTGGTAGTCATCTTGCTACTTTGTTGCGGTTTTGCAGGTGTCCTGGAGCAGTCAGCGGTCGATCCTTGGCAGAAGTCAAAGAGGGAAGTGCAGAGGAACTCTGGTGAGCTCTTGCATTCGTTATCTGAAGAATACCCCAGAGGAGAGACCCTAAATAGCCATAAAAGGAGGTTTGGCTACCAAGAAAGGAGGATTGGCTACCAAGAGAGGTAAGAGCCTATCAGAGGGGGTCTCTGACGTCACCTGCTGGCACTGGCCACTCAGAGCAGTCCAGTGTGCCCCCAACACCTCTGAATCTAAGATGGCCGAGGTCTGGGACACACTGGAGGTGTTCTGGGCACCTCCCCTGGGAGGTACTGGTCAGGGGAGTGGTCACTCCCCTTTCCTTTGTCCAGTTCCGCGCCAGAGCAGGGCTGGGGGATCCCTGAACCGGTGTAGACTGGCTTATGCAGAGATGGGCACCATCTGTGCCCATCAAAGCATTTCCAGAGGCTCGGGGAGGCTACTCCTCCCCAGCCCTTCACACCTATTTCCAAAGGGAGAGGGTGTAACACCCTCTCTCAGAGGAAATCGTTTGTTCTGCCTTCCTGGGCCAGGGCTGCCCAGACCCGAGGAGGGTAGAATCCTGTCTGAGAGGTTGGCAGCAGCAGCAGCTGCAGTGGAAACCCCGGAAAGGCAGTTTGGCAGTACCCGGGTTCTGTGCTAGAGACCCGGGGGATCATGGAATTTTCCCCCCAATACCAGAATGGTATTGGGGTGACAATTCCATGATCTTAGACATGTTTCATGGCCTTGTTCGGAGTTACCATTGTGACGCTATACATAGGTAGTGACCTATGTATAGTGCACGCGTGTAATGGTGTCCCCGCACTCACAAAGTCCGGGGAATTTGCCCTGAACGATGTGGGGGCACCTTGGCTAGTGCCAGGGTGCCCACACACTAAGTAACTTGGCACCTAACCATCACCAAGTGAGGGTTAGACATATAGGTGACTTAGAAGTTACTTATGTGCAGTGAAAAATGGCTGTGAAATAACGCGGACGTTATTTCACTCAGGCTGCAGTGGCAGTCCTGTGTAAGAATTGTCTGAGCTCCCTATGGGTGTCAAAAGAAATACTGCAACCCATAGGGATCTCCTGGAACCCCAATACCCTGGGTACCTACGTACCATATACAAGGGAATTATATGGGTGTACCAGTGTGCCAATCAGAATTGGTAAAATTAGTCACTAGCCTGCAGTGACAATTTTAGAAACAGAGAGAGCATAAACACTGAGGTTCTGGTTAGCAGAGCCTCAGTGATACAGTTAGGCACCACACAGAGAACACATATAGGCCACAAACTTATGAGATCTGGGGTCCTGGCTAGCAGGATTCCAGTGACACATAACAAACACACTGACAACATAGGTTTTTCACTATGAGCACTGGGCCCTAGCTAGCAGGATCCCAGTGAGATAGTGAAAAACACCCTGACATATACTCACAAACAGTCCAAAAGTGGGGATAACAAGGCTAGAAAGAGCCTACCTTCCTACAGATGCCTACTAGCTTGGTTGGAGGAGGTGTACATCAGACCCTGTCCAACATGGGACCTACCCCGCAACATCTGGCCTGGCCTAGGGGCACCCACAGGCCCACATCCCCCACCCGGATGCCACCCCACCAGGCGCAAGTAGTATATCGGGGGACTGTACTTACCCCCTTGTGGCTGCTGTGATGCCCCCAAGCGCCCATCCAGCACCGGATAGGCCACCGCCAGTATGTGGGCCATCAGGGGGGTCAGGGTTCGACGGGCACCCCTTCCTCGTTGGGAGGCCATCCCCAGCTGGGCCTCCGCTGTCTTCTGTGCCCAGCGTTTCAGGTCCTTCCACTGTTTCCGACAGTGGGTGTTCCACCTGCCGTAGACCCCCAGGGTACGCACATCCTTGGCGATGGCACACCATGGCCCTCATTACGACCCTGGCGGTTTGTAACCGCCAGGGCCGCTGGACGCGGAGGCACCGCCGACAGGCCGGCGGTGCCCCGCAGGGCATTCTGACCGCGGCGGTTTGGCCGCAGTCAGAAAGGGGAAACTGGCGGTCTCCCGCCAGTTTCCCGCTGCCCCTTTGAATCCTCCAAGGCGGCGCAGCTCGCTGCGCCGCCGAGGGGATTCTGACACCCCCTACCGACATCCTGTTCCTGGCGGTTCGCCCGCCAGGAACAGGATGCCGGTAGGGGGTGTCGCGGGGCCCCTGGGGGCCCCTGCAGTGCCCATGCCAATGGCATGGGCACTGCAGGGGCCCCCGTAAGAGGGCCCCACTTTGTATTTCACTGTCTGCATTGCAGACAGTGAAATACGCGACGGGTGCCACTGCACCCGTCGCACCTTCCCACTCCGCCGGCTCGATTCCGAGCCGGCGTCCTCGTGGGAAGGTTGTTTCCCGCTGGGCTGGCGGGCGGCCTTAAGGCGGCCGCCCGCCCGCCCAGCGGGAAACTCAGAATGCCGGCCGTGGTCTTCAGACCGCGGTGCGGTATTCCTGTGGCGCAACTTTGGCGGGCGGCCTCCGCCGCCCGTCAAAGTTGTAATGAGGGCCCATATGTCCTTTTTTTGATGGGTGCTGACCTGCAGAGAAATACACATAGGAAAAGGTATCAGTCAGACCGTTGTGCCTGTTACACTCATGGCCCACCATAGCCCTCACATCCCCGTACGCACAGACATTGCCCTCCATACATTCAGCACTCTGCCCAGGGCCCTTCCATCAACCCCCCCACACGAGGCCCTCACACACAGCACTCCATGCATTCATGCCCCATGCATCATGCTCACAGTGTACTCACCTGTTGATATGGAGGCCCATACAGCATTCGGTACTGGGGTAGAACCCCATCCACCAGTCTCTCCAACTCCGCAGCGGTGAAGGCAGGGGCCCTTTCCCCAGTGACACGAGCCATGGTCGGTTCCAGACACAGGTCACAGCAGCACTTGCAGTGTAGGTCCTCTCCTGTTGAAGGTCAGGTAGCAAGTGAGTGAACAGATAGAAAATGGTGGTCAAACCTCGGCGGTGCGTACCGTCACCGCCGGCGTACATCACCATTGGCCACTGTAACTTATAGGGCCCAATGGTATCCAATGAGGAGTTGCACGGCGGTTCTCAACTGCCTCCCGCAAGGGCGCACAACGTCAGCGGAATTACCTCATTTCCACCTGTCCCTCCATAGAGGACAGGCGGGCGCAATTTCACGGGGGGGGGCAAGCCATGGTACCTAACTGTGTCACAGTACACATAGGCACCATTTGGGCATATCCAACTATATACTGTTACAGTCACAACTTGCAATGCACTGTAGTGTTTAGAAATATGGAATACTGGCCAGCTGCTCACCGTTTGCCCCCTAGATTGCAACTGCTGTGGATGATTAAGAAAAAGAGATGAAGACATCCTCCCATGTACAGGCTCCTGGTGGACTTGGCAACAATGGAGGACAGGCAAATTATCCTCACCCATAGACTGGACAGGGCCACAATCACAGAGCTGTGTGCCCAATTGGAACCTGACTTGATATCTGCTATCCGTCAGCCCACCGGGATCCCCCTTCTTGTGCAAGTGCTATAAGTGCTCCATTTCCTGGCAAGTGGCTCCTTCCAAGTGACAGTGGGCTTGGCAGCAGCAATGCCTCAGCCAAAGTTCTTAATAGTGCTGACCAGAGTGTTGTCTGCCCTGATTAAACACATGCCCATCTACATCGTTTTCCCCCAGGTGGAGGATTTGGCCACAGTGAAAGCAGATTTCTATGCAATGGGACATATCCCCAACATTACTGGGGTAATAGATGGTACACATATTGCATTTGCCCCACCCCCCGGAGAAATGAAGAGGTGTTCAGAAATCGAAAGAGGTTTTACTCCATGAATGTGCAGATAGTGTGCCTGGCAGACCAGTACATCTCACATGTCAATGCAAAGTATCCTGGGTCTGTGCATGATGCCCTTATCCTGAGGAATAGCAGCATCCCATATGCGATGGCTCAACTCCAGGGACACAGGGTGTGGCTAATAGGTGAGCCCTGGTTCCCACCCAGTAGGTGTTTGTGTATGGGTATGGTGTGGGCCCTAAGGGTTAATGTGTGTCTAACAGTTGTCCCTTGATATTTGCAGGTGACTCTGGTTACCACAACCTCTCATGGCTACTGACCCCTGTGAGGAATCCCAGGCAAGGGCAGAGGAACGTTACAATAAGTTACATGGGCGAAGAAGAATAATAATAGAAAGGACATTTGACCTCCTGAAGGCCAGGTTTTGTTGCCTCCATCTAGCAGGTGGATCCCTGTACTACTCACCAAAGAAGGTCTGCATTATCATCATGGCATGCTGTATGTTGCACAACCTTGCCTTACATCACCAGGTGCCTTTTCTGCAGGAGGATTAGGCTGGAGATGGGCGTGTGGCAGCAGTGGACCCTGTGGACAGTGAAGATGAGGAGGCAGAGGATAAGGATAAGGACAACAGAAGTGCTATAATACGACAATACTTCCAATGACACACAGGTAAGACACTGTAATTTCATTTTATATTTACAGTTTTGTGTTTGACATTGTCACTGGCAGGCTGATTTTCCCACTTCTATGGGCACTTACTGTACCCTTTGGCATCTCTATTTTCAGATCTTTGTGTCCCACTATCGCTCCAGGTGTGTTGACTGCAGCCAACTACAGGTCATTCCTATGTATACATTACAGTACAGTTGTATTGCAGTGTTTAAACCTTGTTAAACAAATACATAGTTCAATCATTTGACAGACTCCATCCTTGTATTTATTCAAATGGTGTTTATTTAAGTGCTAATAAGTAGAGGGTGATGTGCAATGGGCTGGGGTGATGGTGGAGGACTGTCCAGGTAAGAGTCCAGTCTATTTGTATCACAGGTGCATTGTCCAAGGGGGCATAGGAAGTGGAGCAATGGCAGTTCAAGGTGGCAGGGTGACAGAGTGGGACACAAGGGTGACAATCAGGAGAGTCTTATTTCCTGGCAGGGGTCTTGGCAATAGTCTCTGGCTTCTCCCTGGATCACAGGACCGTTTGCGGGGTGGTTCTCCTTCTGCAGGGGGTTGAGTGATGGTGGCCTGTTGTTCCTGTGCCGGGGCCTCCTGTCCACTAGCAGCAGCGGAGGTGGGAGGCTGTTCATCAGTTTGGCTAGTGTCAGGGGCCTGATGGTGTGTCACTGCCTCCCTCACGGTGTTGGCCATGTCTGCCAGTGCCCCTGCAATGGTGACCAGGGAGGTGTTGATGTCCTTCAAGTCCTCCCTGATCCCCAGGTACTGTCCCTCCTGCAGCCGCTGGTTCTCCAGCAACTTGTCAAGTATCTAGCCCATCGTCTCCTGGGAATGGTGGTATGCTCCCAGGATCTTGGTGAGTGTACAGGTGATGGTGGTGTATGGCTGTGGTCTTGTCTGTTGTCTTGCTATCTCTCTCATGGCAATTATTTTTTATCGTAAAGGTTTGTGGGTAATGTGTGTGTGTGTGTTTTATAGTGGTGTGGGTGTGTGGGTGTGGTGCGTGTATGTGTGTCAGGTGTGTGTTATTCAAATTGTCCAATGTGGTGTTGTTTTGTCAGGTTGTGTGTATTTTGAGCGTGGCGGTATGTACCGCCAATGGTTTAGCACCATTGAATGTTCTCTGCAGTGATTCGGGGGTCATAATGCTGTGGGCGTAGTTCTGTTGGTGTAACGGTGTGGGTTTTGCTACCGCCAGTTTATCACTGACCTTTGGGCTGGCGGACTTGTGTGTGTGGCTGTAAAGTGACGGATTGCTATGTGTGGGTCATAATATGGGTGGCATTAATCCGCTGCGGCGGCACTATGTTGGTGACAGTCAGCATGACGGTAAGCGGTACTTACTGTCAATGTCATAATGAGGGCCGTAATATCTAGTACCCGTCTACACGTGCAATGCGTTTTAATAGATAAAAACAAATTAAGACCAGTAAGAGGTTAAAACATTAAAAAAGAGACAAAAAGAGGGTGACCTTATTCTCTACCAAGATTTGCAAGTCACACTAAAGTGCTAAGCCACAAACTGTACAAGATTGCGATAAAATGCTAGGCTGTGCTGAGTATAGCTTGCTTCAGCAAGCCACTCTGTTCAAAAGTTTACAAAAGCTCTACCCTTCCCTTGGCTGCCTTAGTACACTTAGGACCTGATTTATACATTTTTAGAGCCGCATTTGCGCCATTTTTTGACGCCAAAGCGACACAAATTTACAAAAGTCAATTATATTTTGTGAGTTTGTGCTGCTTTTGCGTCAAAATTTGATGCAAATGTGGTGCTAAAAATGTATAAATCAGGCCCTTGGTACACCTGATCAATATAGACAATAAATATATAGAGATTCAAAAGGCCATCAATCTGCTTAAATCAGTGGAGAGGATTCTGTATACCTCCATGTAGTGGCCAGTGTCCAAATACCTGTACGGGGAGGCTCTCCACTTTCTTCTTTGGGGCGACACACAGAACAAAAGAACAATATGTGTGGTAATGATTCTGCTGCCTCTTTGCAGATTGGGCATAAGCCTTCTCCTGGTGCATCTCTAGACCATTTTCTACAGAATTTCTTACTCAGAAGCAAACTATACCTGAACTGAATGTACATTTGAGAGCCAGAGGAGGGGTATTTTCATCCATGGTTGGCTCCTACCATGCCAGTGGTTTAACATCAACGACATGTCTTACCAGGGAGCCTCTACTAGAGATATTTATTTGGGTAGAAGCTAACTCCCAGTAACTTTCTTTTAGCCTAGCTTTCGCAATTGCACACATCTGTTCTGGAGAAGCCCAAAAACTAACAAGCCCCAATTTTCCCAAAAGGAGTCATATGGAATTCAGCCCTGGAATTTTGCATAAACAGGTCTGAGACATACATTTTTTCAGACTCACTTAGTAGGTACATAACTGTACCGTAGCCCACAATCTGTGCCATTAGATAAGCTTTCTGCACTTGATTTCTGGGCAATACATTTGTGGGGCAAATCAAAACAAAGAGGTATCATTGGGGTACTTGCTGACTTTCTTGTAATCCAAACAGCGATCTTAGAAAACTATTCTCAACTGCAGTAAGAATTTGGGTGCTAGCAGAGTCCCATATCTCACAACACTGTAAGGTGGCTCCTAAAGTCTTCATATTATACATTTCTAGGGCTGGTGTGACACTCCTGGATATGGTTTTCCAATGGATGTTACCTAGCAAAACTATGGTGGTCATTATGAGTATCGGCGGAGTTGGACCGCCCAGCGGGAGGTGGCGGTGCGGACCGCTGACAGGGTGGCAGTGCAGACCACCGTATTATGAGTGCGGTTGTGAACTGTGAACTATGAGCAACACAGCCACCTCACCGCCTGTACCGGCAGTGCGGTACGACTGCCGCCGACAGCGAAGGCTATCTTCAGGCCTGCGGAAAGGCCCATCCCGCCAACCATATTACGAATCACCACACCGCCACGATTTCTGAGGAGGAACCACCCCCACACAGAGCCTGTCAAAAAAGGAGCAGTATAAAAGGAAGTACTCACCATAGGAACAAAAAACGAGGCCAGCGACGACATAGAGTATGAACTCTAGATCTTTCCAGCACTGATCCTCACAATTCATCTCCAGGACCGAGTACAGGCACCTAGCACCCAAGGGAGGGAAAGGGACAATTTCACACCCACACGCCACATGCATCCCCCACACCGACTACCACAGCAACATACACGCACACCAACACCCATAGACACACACACCCTTCTCACCAACACCCACACACAGCCACACACAGGCCAAACAAGGTATTCACTCAGCACAGATATATACATACCTGACACATGCAGATAAATAAATGAATGGATGTACATACCTATGTACATGACCCTCCCATATTAAAACACGGGACAACAGAACATCATTGCGCCAACATGCCTGTTGGCCAGATATATTAAATGACTCATGGAAAGTGAAACAAACTATGTACGAACAAGGCCATAAGCCAGTCCACAGACAATGTCCGAGAGTGCCAACAAGGCACATACTTGACTCCTACCACGACCATGGACTCCAGCGGGGTAGGCAGGCACCTCGGGGGCAGGGAGAGGGTGTAGCAGGGTGGGGACTCAGATTTAGAAGGGGGGGACTTTGGCTTAAGAGTCGGAGGGGGTGGGTGTTTTGGCTTGCCCTTGGAAGGAGTGGGAGTCGGCTTGGACCGGGGTGGGAGAGGGATCATGCATCTTACAAATTTTTTCACTGGCTGGGGAAGGGCCAGGGGACCATGAAAAGATGACTGTTGAGGAGCTTGAAGGGGAAGGACTGGATCTGGGGAGGCCACAGGAAAATTTAGGGACAAGACGGGGTGGGCCAGTGGGTTCAACTAGGTCAACACGGGAAAGGTAAAGCTTTTTAGGTGCAGTTGGAGGGGCTTTTCAGACAGGTTTGGGAGTGGAGGTTGAGGGAGTGGTTGTAGGTGGTGTAGGTTTGCTGGGAGTGGATGCAGGTGCATGCTGAATCAACTTATGTTTGGTGGATAAATGTTGTGTGAATGAGTGTGAGCATCTGTGTGTATTGGGAGGAGGGGTAGAAAGAGTGGGAGAAGGCAAGCAGATATTATAGATGGATTTTGTGGTGGTGTCGGTTGGTGTGGTGAGTGTGCTGCAAGCGTCTGTGTAGATTGACATGGTGATTGCGGGTGTGGTGTCTGAAGTGCAATTGTGGATGACTGCTGTTGTGTGGTGACTGTGCTAATGGGGGGCAGGAGCACTGACTGAGGGTGCAGTGGATGTGGCTGTGCATGGTGAGGTGACGACAGGGAGGAGGAGGGGTGGGGGATACAGTGGGGGAAGTGGATGTTGTCATGTTTGCACTTGTATGTGGAGTGTGTGCATGCTTGTCGTGGGCCGTGTGTTGCTTGTGTGTCACATGGAGTTTCTTGTGTGTTGTCTTGGGCGTATGCCTCCCCGTGGTGCTCCACTCACCTGGTCCCCTGGTCGGCCATAAAGCTTGGCATACAGGGGTAGGACCCCGTCCACAAGCTTCTCCAACCCCTCCGAGGTGAAGGCCGGGCCCGTTCCCCTGTAGCATGTGCCATTTCAGAATCCAGAGGCAAGACACAGCAGCACACGCAGTGGAGTAGTGGCCATCTCGAGATACAGAAGTCAAGTGTCAAGGGCTATACAAAATGGCGCTGAGGCCCTCTGTGGTGCGCACCGTCATGGATAGCGCAGATCATGATTGGCCCCTGTTCCCCATAGACACCAATGCTATCCAATGAGAAGTTGCAAGGCGGTTCTGACTGCCTACCGCCATGATGACTAACACCAGCGGAATGATGTCACTTTCACCTGTCCGCCACATCTGGGACAGGTGGCTGCCATTTTACAAGGGCAACTTGTTTATACACAGTACAGGGACAGTGTCTATGGCGAAATAGTAATACCTATGAGAGTAAAATGGTGAAGTAACATGCAGTGTCCAATAGCATGGTAGCATCCAAGCCCACAGGTGTATATGTCCCTGGCACACCAATCTCAACACGTCATCAATGTGTACAATGCCTGCCCACAACATTCTACAGTAATGTGTGTGCAGAGTTCTGTATGAATGTATGTGATACCTGTATACAGTCATTTGACATCTACACATCATTGTGTTTTTCTCCACCATAGCCATCGACACATGTGGAGAGGGAAGGCTACACAAGTATACAGACCCCTTGTTGACCTGGCTACCATGGAAGAGCACCACATTATCATCAGCTATTGTCTGACTGGTTCCTTTCAGGGGACTGTGAGCTTGGCATCCGGTGTGTCACCAATGTTCAGCAACATCTTGGCAAATGTCCAAAATGCCTTCTTGCAACACCTCCAGAGTTACATACAATTTCCTCAAATGGCAGATTTTGCCACAGTGAAGTCTGATTTATGGGCAATTGCCAACATCCCTCATGTGATTGGTGCCATTGATGGCACACATATTCTCCTCATACCCCACAGAGCCACTGAGCAAGTGTTTCGGAACGGCAAAAACTTCCATTCCATAAACGTGAAGGTGGTGTGTCTTGCAGATCAATACATCTCACAGGTGGCAGCAAGATTCCCTGGATCAGTCCATGACACCTACATTTTGAGGAACAGCAGTGTCCCACAAATCATGGCACAACTACAGGGAGACAGAGCCTGACTAGTTGGTGAGTGTGCATGTGACAGTTTTGCAGTGCTACCTGACTAAACACGTTTGGTATTGTACGACTGTGTGTCATGTGCTATTTTTCTCCACTCTTCCCAGGTGATTCTGGCTATACTAGCATGCAGTGGCTGCTGACACCTGTGAGGAATCCCAGGACACGGGGGAACTGGTATAATGATGCCCATGGTTGTACCAGAAGGGTGATTGAGAGGACAATTGGGCTCCTGAAGGCCAGATTCAGATGTCATGAGGAGGTAATCTTCTCCCACACTGCAGTGCTGCACTGGTCATTTTGTATCCCCTGCTGAATATTTAGATCTGGTAGGTGAAAAAATATTATTCTCAACAGCACCCTCTGCTACAGTAGACTGTAAAAGAACAAAACCTACGAGAACATCCATAATTTTTTCCAACAAATAGGATGCCTCTGAAAAATAAAATTAGTGATGCTACAATAAGCACCCTGTTTGGAATGAATTTTCATGGATATCGGGTAACCCGTTATCTGAGGTTAATATGCAATTCTTGCTACTCGTATTTAGTCAAATTTGTTAAATGGAAGCAAACTAAGACTACAACATCCAGAATACATTGTGTTGTGACCCAATCAAAACCTTCCTGTCACACTTTACAGGCTGCACGTTGACTATGGGAGTCATTACAACATTGGCAGTAAAAGACGCTTACCGCCGTGCAGAAGACCGCCAACACACCGCCGCGGCTGCGGAATTCCGCCACGGTCATTATGACCCAAAGCCCGGAATCCGCCAAAATCTAGACACCCACACAAGTCCGCCACACCATAGGTCAGTGATAAACTGGCGATAACAAAACCTCCATCGTCACGCCAACAGGAATACGCCCACACTATCACGACCCATTAATCCACGCAGCGGTCTTTCATCTGTGGTATTCCATTGGCGGTACACACCGCCACGCTCAAAATACACAAACATTTACAAAACACTACCACATTGGACAATTCGAAATACACCTGATACACATACACACACCACTCCCACACATCCAATACAATATAAAACACACACCCACATCACCCACAAACCCCTACGACAAAAATTGAGAAAGAAGCACACAGAGAGACACCACCATCTACAAACGAGCATCCACAGGCACTCAACACCATCACTCACATAACATCCACGCACCTCACACAACACACCTCTAAATATCACCCCACACATCACAACACACACCACCCCACACATCACCCACACCACCCCATGGCACCGCAAAGACACCCCACGTTCTCTGAGGAGGAGCGCAGGGTCATGGTGGAGGAAATCATCCGGGTAGAGCCACAGCTATTCGGATCACAGGTGCAGCACACCACCATAGCTAGGAAGATGGAGCTATGGCGAAGAATAGTGGACAGGGTCAACGCAGTGGGACAGCACCCAAGAACTAGGGATGACATCAGGAAGAGGTGGAACGACCTACGGGGGAAGGTGCGTTCCGTGGTCTCAAGACACCACATCGCGGTTCAGAGGACTGGCGGAGGACCCCCACCTCCTCCCCCGCAACTAACAACATGGGAGGAGCAGGTCTTGGCTATCCTGCATCCTGAGGGCCTCGCAGGAGTAGCTGGAGGAATGGACTCTGGTAAGTCATATCTTTACTACTTCATCCCCCACCCTACCTGCATGCCATCACATACCCCCACCCTCACCCCCATCACTCCAACTCCTCACACATGTCCCAATATCACAAACCACACATCCCAAACCCAAGCCCTGCATGCAACACCAAAGCATGGACACCCATCACCAAAGCACGGCCACTGCACATACCCATACACCCCCCTAACCCATCATCACACAAGGTCCTACACAGGAATGCAAGCACTGGGGTACACGGTCACCCAACCATTGCACACCATGACACACACAGATGCAATAATCATGCTTTTACAAATCAAATCAAATCAAATCATTAACATTTATAAAGCGCGCTACTCACCCGTGCGGGTCTCAAGGCGCTAGGGGGAAGGGGGTTACTGCTGCTCGAAGAGCCAGGTCTTGAGGAGTCTCCGGAATGCGGAGTGGTCCTGGGTGGTCCTGAGGCTGGTGGGGAGGGTGTTCCAGGTCTTGGCTGCCAGGTAGGAGAAAGACCTCCCACCCTCCGTGGAGCGGCGGATGCGAGGGATGGCAGCGAGCGCGAGGCCGGTGGAACGGAGGAGACGGGTGGGGGCGTAGAAGCTGAGGCGTCGGTTGAGGTATTCAGGTCCCTTGTCGTGGAGGGCTTTGTGTGCGTGGGTGAGAAGTTGGAAGGTGATCCTTTTGCTGACTGGGAGCCAATGCAGGTGTCTCAGGTGTGCGGAGATGTGGCTGTTGCGGGGTACGTCGAGGATGAGGCGGGCGGAGGCGTTTTGAATACGTTGCAGACGTTTTTGGAGTTTTGCGGTGGTCCCAGCATAAAGGGTGTTGCCGTAGTCCAGGCGGCTAGTGACTAGGGCGTGGGTCATGGTTTTTCTGGTGTCGGTGGGGATCCAGCGGAAGATTTTGCGGAGCATGCGGAGGGTGAGGAAGCAGGAGGAGGACACAGCGTTGACTTGTTTGATCATGGTGAGAAGAGGGTCCAAGATGAAGCTGAGGTCGCGGGCGTGGTCTGAGGGGGTTGGTGCGGTGCCAAGGGCCGTGGGCCACCAGGAGTCGTCCCATGCGGCCGGGGAGTTGCCGAGGATGAGGACTTCCGTTTTGTCTGAGTTCAGTTTTAGACGGCTGAGCCTCATCCAATCTGCGACGTCCTTCATGCCATCTTGTAGGTTGGTCTTAGCGCTGGCGGGGTCCTTGGTGAGGGAAAGTATAAGTTGAGTGTCGTCGGCGTAGGAGGTGATGATGATGTTGTGCTTGCGTACGATGTCGGCGAGGGGGCTCATGTAGACATTGAAGAGTGTCGGGCTGAGCGAGGAGCCTTGAGAGACGCCGCAGATGATCTCGGTGGGGTCTGAGCAAAAAGGTGGGAGGTAGACTCTTTGAGAGCGGTTGGAGAGGAAGGAGGCGATCCAGTCCAGGGCCTGGCCTTGGATCCCGGTGGAGCGGAGGCGGGTTATTAGGGTGCGGTGACAGACGGTGTCGAAGGCAGCCGAGAGGTCGAGGAGGATGAGGGCGACTGTTTCACCGTTGTCCATCAGGGTTCTGATGTCGTCTGTGACTGAGATGAGGGCGGTTTCAGTGCTGTGGTTGGTTCGGAATCCGGATTGTGAAGGGTCGAGAAGGTTGTTGTCTTCCAGGAAGTTGGTAAGCTGTTTGTTGACGGTCTTCTCTATTACCTTGGCAGGGAAGGGGAGGAGCGAGATGGGGCGGAAGTTTTTCAGGTCGCTTGGGTCAGCCATAGGTTTCTTTAGTAGGGCGTTGACTTCGGCGTGTTTTCAGCTTTCGGGGAAGGTAGCAGATGAAAAAGAGGAGTTGATGATGGTCTGGAGGTGCGGGGCGATGATGTTGTCGGCTTTATTGAAGATGAAGTGAGGGCAGGGGTCCGAGGGGGCGCCGGAGTGGATAGAGTTCATGGTGGTTTTGGTCTCTTCAGTGTTGATGTGGGTCCAGGCGTTGAGGGTGATGGCAGGGGGTGTGGGTTCGGTGTTGCTTGGCTGGGTCGTGTAGGTCGGTAATCTTACGATGGAAGAAGGTGGTGAGGGAGTTGCACAGGTCTTGTGAGGGCGTGATGGCGTTGGCGTTGGGGTTGGAGAACTCTTTAACGATGCTGAAGAGTTCTCTGCTGTTGTGGCTGTTTTTGTCCAGTCTGTCGGTGAAGAAATTCCTTTTGGCTGCGCGGATCAGGTGGTGGTGTTCGCGGGTCGCGTTCTTGAGGGCGGTCATGTTGTCAGCGGTGTGGTCCTTGCGCCAGGCTTTCTCGAGGGCGCGACAGGTATTCTTCGATTCCTTAAGGGTGTCAGAGAACCAGAGCGTTTTTTTGGTGTTGGCCTGTCGATGCGTGCGTCTGAGGGGAGCAAGGTTGTCTGCGCAGTTGGTGATCCAGTTCGTGAGGCTGAGGGCTGCGTCGTTGGGGTCGTCGGTGGTGAGGGTAGGTTGGTTGACGGTGAGCGTGGAGAAGAGCTGTTCTTCGGGGATTTTGTTCCACTGTCGACGAGGGATGGGTTGAGTGCGGAGGTTGCGGGTCTCGCGTCGGAATGTGAAGTGGACACATCTGTGGTCGGTCCAGTGTAGAGCGGAGGCGTGGCTGAAGGAGACGTGTTTGCTGGCGGAGAAGATGGAGTCAAGCGTGTGTCCGGCGATGTGGGTGGGGGTGTTCACCAGTTGCTTGAGGCCGAGGTTGGCGAGGTTGTCGAGCAGGGCGGTGGTGTTGGGGTCGTTGTTGTGTTCCAGATGGAAGTTGAGGTCGCCTAGGAGGATGTAGTCCGGCGAGGCGAGGGCGTGCGGGGAGACGAAGTCGGTGATGGAGTCGCTGAAGGGGGCGCGCGGTCCGGGGGGACGGTAGATGAGGGATCCTCTGAGGGTGGTCCTGGGGTCGGTGCGAATCTGGAAATGCAGGTGTTCTGCGGCGAGGGGGGTGTCTTCGGTGGAGGTGGTGACGCTGATGGAGTCTTTGAAGACGATGGCGATTCCTCCTCCTACTTGGTTGGTGCGGTCTTTCCTGGAAATCTTGTAGCCTTCGGGGATGGCTATGGCGATGTCTGGGGCCGAAGAGGCATTCATCCAGGTCTCCGTGATGAAGGCGACGTCCGGTGCTGTGGAGTCCAGGAGGTCCCAGGGTTCAACGGCGTGCTTGTGGACGGAACGAGCGTTGACCAGGATGCATTTGAGGTGGTTGATGGCGCGTGGGCTGGTGGTCATGGTAGTTGCGTGGTGGAAGATACGTTTGCAGGAGTGGCAGGCGAAAGGTCCATGGGTACGTTTTGGGTTAGCTTGGAAGCAGGTGTTGGAGCGTCCTGGGTTGAGGGCGTGGAGGGTGGTGGGGTCGTAGCAGAGCAGAGGGGTTTGGGAATGCTGAGGACCAGGGGTCGTGGCGCTGGGCGCGGACCAGGCGCAGACGGCGGTCACGCAGCGGCCGCCATAAGAGGGAGGAGGGGGGGGGAGGGGTCAGCTGGGGGCAAATGGGAGCTGGGGGGTGGGGGCGTGCAGGAGGTGGCGCCGGGAAAGCGGAGGGAGGGGGGACAGGTAGAGGGGAGAAGAGCGGGGGGAGGGGGGGTTAAGGGTGGTGGGGGTGAGTTTTAGGAAGTTTAGGAGTTTAGGGAGAGAGATAGGAGTATGGTTGGGAAGATAGGGGAGGGGGGTTGTAGAGGTGGGTGAGGGTGAGAGGTAGAGTGAAAGGATAGGAAGATAGGGGTGGTAACAGAGGGGGTGGCGAGTGGGGGGAAAGATAGAGAGATAGGTAGATAGGAGGAGATGGTGAGTGAGGGAGACAGAGAGAGAGATAGAGAGATAGGTAGATAGAGATGGGGGTAGATAGGGGTGATAGAGAGGGGGAGAGACGAGTCAGGAGCGGGAAGAACCAGGGAGTAGGTAGCAGTTAGCTCTGTTGAGAAACAGAGCTAACAGAGGAAGAGGAGCGGGGAGCAGGAGGGAAAGAAGAGAACAGGAGGAACAGAAGACAGACCACAGAAGAAGAACAGAAGTCAGAAGAGCCGAAGAACAGAAGACAGAAGACCACAGAAGAAGAGGAGCCGAATACACAGAGGACAGAAGGCCACAGAAGAAGCTACAGAAGAAGAGGAGCGCCGAGGACAGAAAAGTACAGATGAAGGTGAAGAAGAGGAGCGCAGAAGACAGAAGAATACAGATGAAGGTGAAGAAGAGGAGCGCAGAAGACAGAAGAATACAGATGAAGGTGAAGAAGAAGAGGGGCGGCGAGCAGCAGAGGAAGGAGCCATGAAGAGGGACAGAGAAGAGGAGGCACACGCGGGTCGCGGTGCAGAGGAGAGGGAGAGAAGCACACAGATGAAGAGAGAAGACGGGGAGCAGGTGGGAAAGAAGAGTACAGAAGAAGACTACAGAAGGAGAGCGCAGAGGAAGAACAGAGAAGAAGAAAAGAAGCAGGAGAGAGGGTGAGTAGCGCGGGGCAGGGCGAGGGGCTGGGAGGTGGGGGGGGTACTTACTGCAAGGTAGCTGGGCGGTCTCAGGAACCTGGGCTGGAGGAGCTGGAGGAGCTGCAGCGGCAGGGGGAGCGACCTACCCTTGGGTCAAGGGTTGCTACCACTGTCGCGCAGCGGCCGCCATAAGAGGGAGGAGGGGGGGGGAGGGGTCAGCTGGGGGCGAATGGGAGCTGGTGGGCGGGGGCGTGTAGGAGGTGGTGCCGGGAAAGCGGAGGGAGGGGGGGACAGGTAGAGGGGAGAAGAGCTGGGGGGGGGGTTAAGGGCGGTGGGGGGTGAGGTTTAGGAAGTTTAGGAGTTTAGGGAGAGAGATAGGAGTAAGGTTGGGAAGATAGGGGAGGGGGGGTTGTAGAGGTGGGTGAGGGTGAGAGGTAGAGTAAAAGGATAGGAAGATAGGGGTGGTAACAGAGGGGGTGGCGAGTGGGGGGGAAGATAGAGAGATAGGTAGATAAGAGGAGGTGGTGAGTGAGGGAGACAGAGAGTGAGATAGAGAGATAGGTAGATAGAGATGGGGGTAGATAGGGGTGATAGAGAGGGGGAGAGACGAGTCAGGAGCGGGAAGAACCAGGGAGTAGGTAGCAGTTAGCTCTGTTGAAAAACAGAGCTAACAGAGGAAGAGGAGCAGGGAGCAGGAGGGAAAGAAGAGAACAGGAGGAACAGAAGACAGAAGAACAGAAGACAGAAGACCACAGAAGAAGAACAGAAGTCAGAAGAGCCGAAGAACAGAAGACAGAAGACCACAGAAGAAGAGGAGCCGAATACACAGAGGACAGAAGGCCACAGAAGAAGCTACAGAAGAAGAGGAGCGCCGAGGACAGAAAAGTACACATGAAGGTGAAGAAGAGGAGCGCAGAAGACAGAAGAATACAGATGAAGGTGAAGAAGAGGAGCGCAGAAGACAGAAGAATACAGATGAAGGTGAAGAAGAAGAGGGGCGGCGAGCAGCAGAGGAGGGAGCCAAGAAGAGGGACAGAGAAGAGGAGGCACACGCGGGTCGCAGTGCAGAGGGGAGGGAGAGAAGCACACAGATGAAGAGAGAAGACGGGGAGCATGAGGGAAAGAAGAGTACAGAAGAAGACTACAGAAGGAGAGCGCAGAGGAAGAACAGAGAAGAAGAAAAGAAGCAGGAGAGAGGGTGAGTAGCGCGGGGCAGGGCGAGGGGCTGGGAGGTGGGGGGGTACTTACTGCGAGGTAGCTGGGCGGTCTCAGGAACCTGGGCTGGAGGAGCTGGAGGAGCTACAGCAGCAGGGGGAGCGACCTACCCTTGGGACCCCTATCCAACACCCCTGCAGGACCCCTATCCAACGTCACCGGAGAGGAGGGTCCAGATATGTCCACTCCACCCACAGAAGAGGCCCACAGTGATGACAGCAGCTCTGTCCATCTGGATCTAGATGACCAGCCCGGCCCATCTGGGACCTCGGGACAGTCGGTTCCCCTCACACTGGTACAAGCCACTACAGAGCTGCCCCCTCTGGACACATCAGCACAGCACCCACCCAGCGGGCCCATACCTCTGTCCCCAGGACACGTCAATCAGCAGTGTGTCCACCACTACAGGGAACCCAGGCTAACCCACCACCCCAACAACACCAGGGGCCTGTGGGCAGTGGCTGTGGGCACATGGTTCAGGGGACAGAGGCCCAGGAACACAGGGGAACTGGGAGGGCTGCTGTGCGACAGGGGGAGGACAGGCCCAGGGAACCCACTCTCCACGAGGCCCTCTCCAACATCATGGGAGCCTACCACCATTCCCAGGAGATGATGGCAACAGTACTGGCCAAGTTTCAGGAGACCCAGCGGCTGCAGGAGGAACAGTATTTGGGCTTCAGGGAGGAACTCAAACCCATCAATTCCACCCTGGGTACCATTGTAGGGGTGCTGAAGGAACTCGTCAACACCAGGAGGGACACTGTGGCACAACAAGGGGCCCCTGACACTAGCCTGGACGATGAACTGCCCACCACCTCCACCGGCGCTAGTGGACAGGAGGCACCGCACCAGCACCCAACCCCATGCAGAGGGAGAACCACCCCGCAAATGGTCCCTGAGATCCAGTACAAAGACAGAGAACGATGCCAAGACCCCCGCCAAGAAAAGAGACCACCCTGATTGTCATCCTTTTGTCCCACCTTGTCACCCGGTCCATCCTTAAACTGCCCCAGCTCCACTTCCTATGCCCCTTTGGACAATGCACCTGTGAGACTAATAGACTGGACTCTGCCATGGACATTCCTCCACCATCATCCCTCACCATTTTACAACCGCCTCCAATATTGAGCACTTAAATAAACACCCTTAAAGCACAAAACAATCAGGAGTCTGTCTGTGATTTCGAAATAGTGTATTAGCAATTACAGTGGCAAAATGCTCTTTCAAATGTAATGTCAACATACCTATGTCACACAGCTCTAGTCCATGAGGAAACAAAGCAGGTGTCACACAGTGGGACCCACATCTGTGAAATCGTAAGGGAAAGTGACAACTCAGTGACCATACACTGGGTGAAAATGACAGACAGTAGAGAGGTAGTAGATGTAAATCAGATGTAGCAGGCAGTGTTGTCTTCTGACCTGTGTCTCACTGGAAGTATTGCAGGATCACTGTGTTCCTGTTGTCAATGTCCTCTTCTTCTGCTTCCTCGTCTTCACGGTCCACAGGCTCCACAGCTGCCACAACACCTCCAGCTGGACCATCCTCCTGCAGAAAAGGCACCTGTCATCGCAAAGCTAAGTTGTGAAGCATACAGCAGGCCACGATGATCTGGCATACCTTCTTTGGTGAGTAGAATAGGGAACCACCTGTCATATGGAGGCACCGGAACCTGGCCTTCAGGAGGCCGAAGGTCCGCTCTATAATCCTCCTAGTTCGCCCATGGGCCTCATTGTAGTGGTCCTCTGCCCTTGTGTAGGAAAGTACCATCTTGCCTGGCATGTTACCCCCATTTTTCACTGTATATATGTTGTTTTAGTTGTATGTGTCACTGGGACCCTGGTAACCCAGGGCCCCAGTGCTCATAAGTGTGCCTGAATGTGTTACCTGTGTAGTGACTAACTGTCTCACTGAGGCTCTGCTAATCAGAACCTCAGTGGTTATGCTCTCTCATTTCTTTCCAAATTGTCACTGACAGGCTAGTGACCATTTTTACCAATTTACATTGGCTTACTGGAACACCCTTATAATTCCCTAGTATATGGTACTGAGGTACCCAGGGTATTGGGGTTCCAGGAGATCCCTATGGGCTGCAGCATTTCTTTTGCCACCCATAGGGAGCTCTGACAATTCTTACACAGGCCTGCCACTGCAGCCTGAGTGAAATAACGTCCACGTTATTTCACAGCCATTTTACACAGCACTTAAGTAACTTATAAGTCACCTATATGTCTAACCTTTACCTGGTAAAGGTTAGGTGCAAAGTTACTTAGTGTGAGGGCACCCTGGCACTAGCCAAGGTGCCCCCACATTGTTCAGAGCCAATTCACTGAACTTTGTGAGTGCGGGGACACCATTACACGCGTGCACTACATATAGATCACTACCTATATGTAGCTTCACCATGGTAACTCCGAATATGGCCATGTAACATGTCTATGATCATGGAATTGCCCCCTCTATGCCATCCTGGCATTGTTGGTACAATTCCATGATCCCAGTGGTCTGTAGCACAGACCCTGGTACTGCCAGACTGCCCTTCCTGGGGTTTCACTGCAGCTGCTGCTGCTGCCAACCCCTCAGACAGGCAGCTGCCCTCCTGGGGTCCAGCCAGGCCTGGCCCAGGATGGCAGAACAAAGAACTTCCTCTGAGAGAGGGTGTGACACCCTCTCCCTTTGGAAAATGGTGTGAAGGCAGGGGAGGAGTAGCCTCCCCCAGCCTCTGGAAATGCTTTGTTGGGCACAGATGTGCCCAATTCTGCATAAGCCAGTCTACACCGGTTCAGGGACCCCTTAGCCCCTGCTCTGGCGCGAAACTGGACAAAGGAAAGGGGAGTGACCACTCCCCTGACCTGCACCTCCCCTGGGAGGTGTCCAGAGCTCCTCCAGTGTGCTCCAGACCTCTGCCATCTTGGAAACAGAGGTGCTGCTGGCACACTGGACTGCTCTGAGTGGCCAGTGCCACCAGGTGACGTCAGAGACTCCTGCTGATAGGCTCCTTCAGGTGTTAGTAGCCTATCCTCTCTCCTAGGTAGCCAAACCCTCTTTTCTGGCTATTTAGGGTCTCTGTCTCTGGGGAAACTTTAGATTACGAATGCATGAGCTCAGCCGAGTTCCTCTGCATCTCTCTCTTCACCTTCTGATAAGGAAACGACCGCTGACCGCGCTGGAAGCCTGCAAACCTGCAACATAGTAGCAAAGACGACTACTGCAACTCTGTAACGCTGATCCTGCCGCCTTCTCGACTGTTTTCCTGCTTGTGCATGCTGTGGGGGTAGCCTGCCTCCTCTCTGCACCAGAAGCTCCGAAGAAATCTCCCGTGGGTCGACGGAATCTTCCCCCTGCAACCGCAGGCACCAAAAAGCTGCAGCACCGGTCCCTTGGGTCTCCTCTCAGCACAACGAGCGAGGTCCCTCGAATCCAGTGACACTGTCCAAGTGACCCCCACAGTCCAGTGACTCTTCAGCCCAAGTTTGGTGGAGGTAAGTCCTTGCCTCACCTCGCTGGGCTGCATTGCTGGGAACCGCGACTTTGCAGCTACTCCGGCCCCTGTGCACTTCCGGCGGAAATCCTTTGTGCACAGCCAAGCCTGGGTCCACGGCACTCTAACCTGCATTGCACGACTTTCTAAGTTGGTCTCCGGCGACGTGGGACTCCTTTGTGCAACTTCGGCGAGCACCATTTCACGCATCCTCGTAGTGCCTGTTTCTGGCACTTCTCCGGGTGCTACCTGCTTCAGTGAGGGCTCTTTGTCTTGCTCGACGTCCCCTCTCTCTGTAGGTCCAATTTGCGACCTCCTGGTCCCTCCTGGGCCCCAGCAGCGTCCAAAAACGCCAAACGCACGATTTGCGTGTAGCAAGGCTTGTTGGCGTCCTTCCGGCGGGAAAACACTTCTGCACGACTCTCCAAGGCGAGAGGGATCCGTCCACCAAAGGGGAAGTCTCTAGCCCTTTTCGTTCTTGCAGAAACCTCAGCTTCTTCTGTCCAGTCGAAGCTTCTTTGCACCCGCAGCTGGCATTTCCTGGGCATCTGCCCATCTCCGACTTGCTTGTGACTTTTGGACTTGGTCCCCTTGTTCCACAGGTACCCTAGATTGGAAATCCACAGTTGTTGCATTGCTGGTTTGTGTCTTTCCTGCATTATTCCTCTAACACGACTCTTTTGTCCTTAGGGGAACTTTAGTGCACTTTGCACTCACTTTTCAGGGTCTTGGGGAGGGTTATTTTTCTAACTCTCACTATTTTCTAATAGTCCCAGCGACCCTCTACAAGGTCACATAGGTTTGGGGTCCATTCATGGTTCGCATTCCACTTTTGGAGTATATGGTTTGTGTTGCCCCTATCCCTATGTTTCCCCATTGCATCCTATTGTAACTATACATTGTTTGCACTGTTTTCTAAGACTATACTGCATATTTTTGCTATTGTGTATATATATCTTGTGTATATTTCCTATCCTCTCCCTGAGGGTACACTCTAAGATACTTTGGCATATTGTCATAAAAATAAAGTACCTTTATTTTTAGTATAACTGTGTATTGTGTTTTCTTATGACATTGTGCATGTGACACTAAGTGGTACTGTAGTAGCTTCACACGTCTCCTAGTTCAGCCTAAGCTGCTCTGCTAAGCTACCATTATCTATCAGCCTAAGCTGCTAGACACCCTATACACTAATAAGGGATAACTGGGCCTGGTGCAAGGTGCAAGTACCCCTTGGTACTCACTACAAGCCAGTCCAGCCTCCTACATTGGTTGTGCAGTGGTGGGATAAGTGCTTGAGACTACTTACCACTCTTGTCATTGTACTTTTCATAAGAGAAAAATATACAAAACAAGGTCAGTGTATATACACATAGCCAAAAAGTTTTGCATTTCCTCTTTTCACTCTTTTCTAAGAGCTGAAAAGTACTTCTAAACTTTCAAAAAAGTTCTTAAAAGTTTAAAAAGTTTTTTTTCTGTCTTTCCAAAAAGTTCTGAAAACTTTTGTCTCTTTCTCTATCACTTTAACTCTCTCTAAAAAATGTCTGGCACAGGCCAAAGTGTTGATCTGTCCAAACTTGCATATGACAACCTTAGCTGGAAAAGAGCAAGGAGTCTCTGTATAGAGAGAGGTTTGAGTGTAGGGAAGAATCCTGCCTTAGAACTGTTAATTAACATGCTTAGAGAACAGGATAAGGCCAGAGGTGGCCCATCTGTTGAAAAAGTACCTAATAGTTCCCAATCTGATTCAGGGACTCCCCCAGGAAAAGATTCAGGAAAGAAACTTTCTAGCCTGCCCATTACTAGACAATCTAGCATAGATGGTAATGATGATGAGCCACACCAAACAAATAGTGTTGTCTCACATCATAGCAAAAGCATTTACTCTCACCATACTGGTAGTAATGTTTCTGTATACCAAGCTGTTAAGTTGGCTTCTGTAAGGGACAGGTCTCCTTCTGTTCATTCCCATCATAGCTCTGTTTCTAGAAATGTCCCTCCCACCAACCCTGATGACAGAATGTTAGAGAGGGAACTCAATAAGTTGAGGGTGGAACAAACCAGACTGAAGCTTAAAAAGCAACAGCTGGATTTGGATAGACAGTCTTTTGAATTAGAGAAGGAAAGACAGAAGTTGGGTTTAGATACCCATGGTGGCAGCAGCAGTATTCCCCATAGTCATCCTGCAAAAGAGCATGATTCCAGGAATCTGCACAAGATAGTTCCCCCTTATAAGGAGGGGGATGACATTAACAAGTGGTTTGCTGCACTTGAGAGGGCCTGTGTTGTACAGGATGTCCCTCAAAGGCAGTGGGCTGCTATCCTATGGCTATCATTTAGTGGAAAAGGTAGGGATAGGCTCCTTACAGTGAAAGAAAATGATGCCAATAATTTCCAAGTTCTTAAGAATGCACTCCTGGATGGTTATGGCTTAACCACTGAACAATACAGGATAAAGTTCAGAGAGACCAAAAAGGAGTCTTCACAAGACTGGGTTGATTTCATTGACCATTCAGTGAAGGCCTTGGAGGGGTGGTTACATGGCAGTAAAGTTACTGATTATGACAGCCTGTATAACTTAATCCTGAGAGAGCATATTCTTAACAATTGTGTGTCTGATTTGTTGCACCAGTACTTGGTGGACTCTGATCTGACCTCTCCCCAAGAATTGGGAAAGAAGGCAGACAAATGGGTCAGAACAAGAGTGAACAGAAAAGTTCATACAGGGGGTGACAAAGATGGCAACAAAAAGAAGGATGGTAAGTCTTCAGACAAGGGTGGGGACAAATCTAAAAATGAGTCTTCATCAGGCCCACAAAAACACTCTGGTGGGGGTGGTGGGTCCAAATCCTCCTTTAATCAGAACAAGGAAAAGAAACCATGGTGCTATTTATGTAAAATAAAAGGCCATTGGACAACAGATCCCAGTTGTCCAAAGAAAGGCACCACAGCTCCTACCACTACAACCCCTACTGCTACACCTAGTGTCCCTACTAATAGCAGTGGTGGTGGGAGCAAACCTACTAATAGCCAATCCAAGGGAGTAGCTGGGCTCACTTTTGGTAATTTAGTTGGGGTTGGTCTGATTAGGGAGACCACAGAGGCTACTTTAGTCTCTGAAGGGGCTATTGATTTAGCCACTTTGGTTGCTTGCCCCCATAACTTGGAGAAGTACAAGCAACTAACCCTAATAAATGGTGTTGAGGTCCAGGCCTACAGGGACACAGGTGCCAGTGTCACAATGGTGATTGAGAAACTGGTGCACCCTGAACAACACATACTTGGACACCAGTACCAAGTAACCGATGCTCACAACATAACACAAAGCCACCCCATGGCTGTTGTAAATCTCAACTGGGGGGGGGTAACTGGTCCAAAGAAAGTTGTGGTAGCTTCAGATTTACCTGTAGACTGTCTATTAGGGAATGATTTGGAGACATCAGCTTGGTCAGATGTGGAGTTGGAGGCCCATGCAGCAATGCTGGGCATCCCAGGGCATATTTTTGCTTTGACAAGGGCTCAGGCCAAAAAGCAAAAAGGACAGGGAAGCTTGGATCCTGGAACAATGGACCAAGTGCTCCCTAAAGCTAGGGCTAGTAGAAGCAAACCACTTCCTACTATCCCTCCCTCTACAGTGGATTCTACTTCTGAGGAAGAAGAATTCCCTCCCTGTGCAGAACCTACATCAGAGGAGCTGGAAGCAGACACTGCTGAGCTTTTGGGTGAAGGGGGGCCTGCCAGGGAGGAGCTGAGTGTGGCACAGCAAACCTGTCCCACATTAGAGGGTCTCAGACAGCAAGCTGTCAAACAGGCTAATGGGGATGTCAGTGACTCTCACAGAGTTTACTGGGAGGACAACCTCTTGTACACTGAGCATAGGGATCCTAAACCTGGAGCTGCCAGGAGATTAGTGATTCCTCAGGAGTACAGAAAGTTCCTCCTAACACTGGCACATGACATTCCCTTAGCTGGGCATCTAGGACAAATGAAAACTTGGGACAGGCTTGTTCCCCTGTTTCATTGGCCTAGGATGTCTGAGGACACAAAAGAATTTTGCAAGTCCTGTGAAACCTGTCAAGCCAGTGGCAAGACAGGTGGCACTCCAAAGGCACCCCTTATCCCACTGCCTGTGGTTGGGGTTCCCTTTGAAAGGGTAGGGGTTGACATAGTTGGCCCCCTTGACCCTCCTACTGCTTCAGGCAATAGGTTTATCTTGGTGGTAGTGGACCATGCCACAAGATATCCTGAAGCAATTCCTTTAAGGACCACTACAGCTCCTGCAGTGGTAAAGGCCCTCCTGGGAATATTTTCCAGGGTGGGCTTCCCAAAGGAAGTAGTATCAGACAGAGGAAGCAATTTTATGTCTGCATACTTAAAGGCCATGTGGAAGGAGTGTGGTGTAACGTACAAGTTCACAACACCCTATCATCCACAAACAAATGGACTGGTGGAGAGATTTAATAAAACTCTCAAAGGCATGATTATGGGACTCCCTGAAAAACTCCGCAGGAGATGGGATATCCTTCTACCATGCCTCCTTTTTGCCTACAGGGAGGTACCCCAGAAAGGAGTGGGCTTCAGCCCCTTTGAACTTCTTTTTGGGCACCCTGTTAGGGGTCCACTCACACTTGTAAAGGAGGGTTGGGAACAACCTTTAAAAGCTCCTAAGCAGGATATTGTGGATTATGTACTTGGCCTCAGATCAAGGATGGCTGAGTACATGAAAAAGGCCAGTAAAAACCTTCAGGCCAGCCAAGAGCTCCAGAAGCAATGGCATGATCAGAAGGCTGTTTTGGTTCAGTACCAACCAGGGCAGAAAGTGTGGGTCTTGGAGCCTGTGGCCCCAAGAGCACTCCAAGATAAATGGAGTGGTCCCCACACAATTGTTGAAAAGAAGGGTGAAGTCACCTACTTGGTTGACTTAGGCACTGCCAGGAGTCCCCTTAGGGTGCTCCATGTCAACCGCCTGAAACCCTACTATGACAGGGCTGATCTCACCCTGCTCATGGCAACAGATGAGGGACAGGAAGAAGACAGTGATCCTCTACCTGATCTCTTCTCTTCCACAGAACAAGATGCTCTTGTGGAAGGGGTAGTTTTGGCTGATTGTCTTACTGCTGAGCAGAAAGATAATTGCATAAATCTCCTAGGACAATTTTCAGAACTCTTCTCTACTGTGCCAGGCACCACTTCTTGGTGTGAGCACACTATAGATACTGGAGACAGTTTACCTGTCAAGAGTAAGATCTATAGGCAGCCTGACCATGTCAGGGACTGCATAAAGCAAGAAGTTCAGAAAATGTTGGAACTAGGAGTGGTTGAGCACTCTGACAGTCCATGGGCTTCTCCTGTGGTACTGGTACCAAAACCCAATTCTAAGGATGGAAAGAAAGAAATGCGGTTTTGTGTAGACTATAGAGGTCTCAACTTGGTAACCAAAACTGATGCTCACCCTATACCCAGGGCAGATGAGCTCATAGATACACTGGCATCTGCCAAGTATCTAAGCACTTTTGATTTGACTGCAGGGTATTGGCAGATCAAATTGTCAGAAGATGCTAAACCTAAGACTGCATTTTCTACCATTGGAGGACATTACCAGTTTACTGAAATGCCTTTTGGTTTGAAAAATGCACCTGCCACTTTTCAGAGGTTGGTGAACACAGTCCTGCAAGGGCTGGAAGCTTTCAGTGCAGCATATTTGGACGATATAGCTGTCTTTAGCTCCAGCTGGGATGATCACCTGGTCCACCTATGGAAAGTTTTGGAGGCTCTGCAAAAGGCAGGCCTCACTATCAAGGCTTCAAAGTGCCAGATAGGGCAGGGTAAGGTGGTTTATCTGGGACACCTTGTTGGTGGGGAACAGATTGCACCACTTCAGGGGAAAATCCAAACAATTATTGATTGGGTTCCCCCTACCACTCAGACTCAGGTGAGAGCCTTCCTAGGCCTCACTGGGTATTAAAGGAGGTTCATTAAGAACTATGGCTCCATTGCAGCCCCTCTTAATGACCTCACTTCCAAAAAAATGCCTAAAAAGGTATTATGGACAGCAAGCTGTCAGAAAGCTTTTGAGGAGCTGAAGCAGGCCATGTGCTCTGCACCTGTCCTGAAAAGCCCTTGTTACTCTAAAAAATTCTATGTCCAAACTGATGCATCTGAATTAGGAGTAGGGGCAGTCCTATCACAACTTAATTCTGAGGGCCAGGATCAACCTGTTGCTTTTATTAGTAGAAGGTTGACCCCTAGAGAAAAGCGTTGGTCTGCCATTGAGAGGGAGGCCTTTGCTGTGGTCTGGGCTCTGAAGAAGTTGAGGCCATACCTGTTTGGCACTCACTTCATTGTTCAGACAGACCACAAACCTCTACTTTGGCTAAAACAAATGAAAGGTGAAAATCCTAAATTGTTGAGGTGGTCCATATCCCTACAGGGAATGGACTATACAGTGGAACATAGACCTGGGAGTAGCCACTCCAATGCAGATGGACTCTCCAGATATTTCCACTTAGACAATGAAGACTCATCAGGTAATGGCTAGTCTTATTGTCCTTCGTTTGGGGGGGGGGTTGTGTAGGAAAGTACCATCTTGCCTGGCATGTTACCCCCATTTTTCACTGTATATATGTTGTTTTAGTTGTATGTGTCACTGGGACCCTGGTAACCCAGGGCCCCAGTGCTCATAAGTGTGCCTGAATGTGTTACCTGTGTAGTGACTAACTGTCTCACTGAGGCTCTGCTAATCAGAACCTCAGTGGTTATGCTCTCTCATTTCTTTCCAAATTGTCACTGACAGGCTAGTGACCATTTTTACCAATTTACATTGGCTTACTGGAACACCCTTATAATTCCCTAGTATATGGTACTGAGGTACCCAGGGTATTGGGGTTCCAGGAGATCCCTATGGGCTGCAGCATTTCTTTTGCCACCCATAGGGAGCTCTGACAATTCTTACACAGGCCTGCCACTGCAGCCTGAGTGAAATAACGTCCACGTTATTTCACAGCCATTTTACACTGCACTTAAGTAACTTATAAGTCACCTATATGTCTAACCTTTACCTGGTAAAGGTTAGGTGCAAAGTTACTTAGTGTGAGGGCACCCTGGCACTAGCCAAGGTGCCCCCACATTGTTCAGAGCCAATTCACTGAACTTTGTGAGTGCGGGGACACCATTACACGCGTGCACTACATATAGGTCACTACCTATATGTAGCTTCACCATGGTAACTCCGAATATGGCCATGTAACATGTCTATGATCATGGAATTGCCCCCTCTATGCCATCCTGGCATTGTTGGTACAATTCCATGATCCCAGTGGTCTGTAGCACAGACCCTGGTACTGCCAGACTGCCCTTCCTGGGGTTTCACTGCAGCTGCTGCTGCTGCCAACCCCTCAGACAGGCAGCTGCCCTCCTGGGGTCCAGCCAGGCCTGGCCCAGGATGGCAGAACAAAGAACTTCCTCTGAGAGAGGGTGTGACACCCTCTCCCTTTGGAAAATGGTGTGAAGGCAGGGGAGGAGTAGCCTCCCCCAGCCTCTGGAAATGCTTTGTTGGGCACAGATGTGCCCAATTCTGCATAAGCCAGTCTACACCGGTTCAGGGACCCCTTAGCCCCTGCTCTGGCGCGAAACTGGACAAAGGAAAGGGGAGTGACCACTCCCCTGACCTGCACCTCCCCTGGGAGGTGTCCAGAGCTCCTCCAGTGTGCTCCAGACCTCTGCCATCTTGGAAACAGAGGTGCTGCTGGCACACTGGACTGCTCTGAGTGGCCAGTGCCACCAGGTGACGTCAGAGACTCCTGCTGATAGGCTCCTTCAGGTGTTAGTAGCCTATCCTCTCTCCTAGGTAGCCAAACCCTCTTTTCTGGCTATTTAGGGTCTCTGTCTCTGGGGAAACTTTAGATTACGAATGCATGAGCTCAGCCGAGTTCCTCTGCATCTCTCTCTTCACCTTCTGATAAGGAAACGACCGCTGACCGCGCTGGAAGCCTGCAAACCTGCAACATAGTAGCAAAGACGACTACTGCAACTCTGTAACGCTGATCCTGCCGCCTTCTCGACTGTTTTCCTGCTTGTGCATGCTGTGGGGGTAGCCTGCCTCCTCTCTGCACCAGAAGCTCCGAAGAAATCTCCCGTGGGTCGACGGAATCTTCCCCCTGCAACCGCAGGCACCAAAAAGCTGCAGCACCGGTCCCTTGGGTCTCCTCTCAGCACGACGAGCGAGGTCCCTCGAATCCAGCGACGCTGTCCAAGTGACCCCCACAGTCCAGTGACTCTTCAGCCCAAGTTTGGTGGAGGTAAGTCCTTGCCTCACCTCGCTGGGCTGCATTGCTGGGAACCGCGACTTTGCAGCTACTCCGGCCCCTGTGCACTTCCGGCGGAAATCCTTTGTGCACAGCCAAGCCTGGGTCCACGGCACTCTAACCTGCATTGCACGACTTTCTAAGTTGGTCTCCGGCGACGTGGGAACCCTTTGTGCAACTTCGGCGAGCACCGTTTCATGCATCCTCGTAGTGCCTGTTTCCGGCACTTCTCCGGGTGCTACCTGCTTCAGTGAGGGCTCTTTGTCTTGCTCGATGTCCCCTCTCTCTGCAGGTCCAATTTGCGACCACCTGGTCCCTCCTGGGCCCCAGCAGCGTCCAAAAACGCCAAACGCACGATTTGCGTGTAGCAAGGCTTGTTGGCGTCCTTCCGGCGGGAAAATACTTCTGCACGACTCTCCTAGGCGAGAGGGATCCGTCCACCAAAGGGGAAGTCTCTAGCCCTTTTCGTTCCTGCAGAAACCTCAGCTTCTTCTGTCCAGTCGAAGCTTCTTTGCACCCGCAGCTGGCATTTCCTGGGCATCTGCCCATCTCCGACTTGCTTGTGACTTTTGGACTTGGTCCCCTTGTTCCACAGGTACCCTAGATTGGAAATCCACAGTTGTTGCATTGCTGGTTTGTGTCTTTCCTGCATTATTCCTCTAACACGACTCTTTTGTCCTTAGGGGAACTTTAGTGCACTTTGCACTCACTTTTCAGGGTCTTGGGGAGGGTTATTTTTCTAACTCTCACTATTTTCTAATAGTCCCAGCGACCCTCTACAAGGTCACATAGGTTTGGGGTCCATTCGTGGTTCGCATTCCACTTTTGGAGTATATGGTTTGTGTTGCCCCTATCCCTATGTTTCCCCATTGCATCCTATTGTAACTATACATTGTTTGCACTGTTTTCTAAGACTATACTGCATATTTTTGCTATTGTGTATATATATCTTGTGTATATTTCCTATCCTCTCACTGAGGGTACACTCTAAGATACTTTGGCATATTGTCATAAAAATAAAGTACCTTTATTTTTAGTATAACTGTGTATTGTGTTTTCTTATGACATTGTGCATGTGACACTAAGTGGTACTGTAGTAGCTTCACACGTCTCCTAGTTCAGCCTAAGCTGCTCTGCTAAGCTACCATTATCTATCAGCCTAAGCTGCTAGACACCCTATACACTAATAAGGGATAACTGGGCCTGGTGCAAGGTGCAAGTACCCCTTGGTACTCACTACAAGCCAGTCCAGCCTCCTACACCTTGTCCTGAGATTCCTCACTGGGGTCAGTAGCCATGACAGGTTGGGGTAACCAGAGTCACCTGCAAATGGCGAGGGACAACTGTTAGTCACACACTAACTCATAGTGACATCCACAGACCCAGACAACTATACCCACTGTTTTGGGTCCATGTCCTCACCTAATAGCCACACCCGGTGCCTCTGGAGTTGCCCCATCACATAAGGGATGCTGCTATTCCGCAGGATGTAAGCGTCATGCACTGAGCCAGGGAATTTTGCATTAACATGGGAGGTGTACTGGTCGGCCAAACACACCATCTGCACATTCATGGAATGGTAACTCTTCCGGTTTCTTTACACCTGTTCACTCCTGCGGGGCGTACCAAGGCCACATGTGTTCCATCAATGGCACCTATGATGCTGGGGATATGTCCCAGGGCATAGAAATCACCTTTCACTGTAGGCAAATCCTCCACCTGATGGAAAACGATGTAGCTCCGCATGTGTTTCAGCAGGGCAGACAACACTCTGGACAACACGTTGGAAAACATAGGCTGGGACATCCCTGATGCTATGGCCTCTGTTGTTTGAAAAGACCCACTTGCTAAGAAATGGAGTACTGACAGCACCTGCACTTGAGGGGGGATTCCTGTGGGATGGCGGAAAGCTAACATCAGGTCTGGCTCCAACTGGGCACACAGTTCCTAGATTCTGGCACAATCAAGACTGTAGGTGATGATCACATGTCGCTCCTCCATTGTCGACAGGGCCACCAGCGGTCTGTACACCGGAGGATGCCGCCATCTCCTCACATGACCCAGCGGACGGTGCCTATGGAGGAGAACAGCGAGCAGAGAGTCAACCAACTCTGAGGTACGAAAACACAGCTTACTCTGAAAATATTAGCAAATCGAAATATGCCTGTATGAGTGTTTAGGCAAGGCCTAGATATGTGTGAAGCAGTCCAAAATAATGCCATGTGGACCCCTGAAATGGCGGCTGCCTGACCTTTAAAGTGGGACAGGGGGATATGAGGTAACGGCATTGTATACCGTCGCGGTAGGCGGTCGAAGACCGCGGCGCAATCTTACATTGGTTAACATTGGACCCTATGGGTCCCAGGAGCCAATGACGATGTATGCCGGTGGTGACGGTACGCACCGCCGCGGACGTGACCGCCATTTTCTATCTGTTCAATAATTTGATACCTGATCTTCGACAGGAGAGGACCTACACTGCAAGTGCTGCTGTGAGCTCAGTCTGGAAGCGACAATGGCTCGTGTGTCTGGGGAAAGGGCCCCTGCCTTCAGGACGGAGGAGTTGGAGAAACTCGTGGATGGGGTCCTCCCCCAGTACACTCTACTCTACGGTCCTCCAGACAAACAGGTAAGTACACTGTGAGCATGCTGTATGGGCAATGCCTGTGTGGAGTGGGGTGGATGAAAGATAGGGGAGGGGGAGAATGAGGCATGCATGAAACGACGGTGAGTGCATGTGCGTCATGGCCAGGGTAGGGATGCGGGCCAATGACTGTGATGGTGCAGATGGTAATTGCTTCTCTTTTTCCCCTGTACAATTCCTGTAGGTCAGTGCCCACCAGAAGAAGGACATTTGGGGTGCCATCGCCAAGGAAGTCCGGACCCTGGGGGTCTACCACAGACGGAGCACCCACTGCCGGAAGAGATGGGAGGACATTCGCCCACTGGAGCAAGAAGACGGTGGAGGCCCAGCTGGGGATGGCCTCCCAACGTGGGAGGGGTGCCCGTCGCACCATGACCCCCTGATGTTCAGTATCCTGGCGGTGGCGTATCTGGAGTTTGAAGTGTCTGGGTGGGGGAGGTGGGCTGTGGGTTCCCCTAGGTCAGGGCAAGTTTAGTAGGTAAGGACCCCTCTTGAGGCAGGCCCTGTGACACCCCACCCCACCTGTGTACAGGGCCAACTATACCTAGTCAGGCTCCTGTGACATCCATGTGTGCAGAAATCGGGCATAGCCTTGTAACCCATGTCCCTGGGATTGAATAGTGGACTCCAAGTGTGCCGCGTAGTGCAGGGGGCTTCCGTGTCGTGTCCGCCAACGGTAGCGGTATTGCATGCACTCAACATGTCTTTCTTCTGTCTCCCCCCCCCTTTTTGTGGTCTCCCTGTTCTTGTGTGCATTAGCATCATCAGGCAGAGGAGCAGTGGCACCGGAGCAGGAGGGAGCTGCATCCCACATGGCCCCGGAGGGCGACACTACGGAGTCAGTGTGACGGACGGCGAGGGGAGCTCCACGGCGGGGACAGGAGCTGACACCAGTGATACAGACTCCTCCTCTGATGGGAGCTCCCTTGCGGTGGCGGGCCAATCTGTGCCCCCGCTTCTACAGGTACGGCCGCCACCCCCCTACCAGCACCGCCCTCCCAGCAGCCCCTCAGCGTTTGCTCTGTGCCCGCTCACCCAGGAGGGTGGGCATCACCTTCGCCCAAGGCACCTCAGCCCCTGCCCCAGTCACCCCTGCTGCCCTCAGTGAGGAGGCCATTTTGAATGCCATCCAGGGTGTAGAGAGGCAGTTGCAACAAACCAATGCATACCTGGAGGGCATTCACTCTGGTCAGGCAGCCCTTCAGCGAGCTTTTCAGACTCTGGCCTCAGCACTGATGGCAGCCATTGTCCCTGTCTCTAGCCTCCCCCCTCCAACTTCCTCCACCCAGACCCTATCCCCAGTACCTCAGCCTATCCCAAGCACACCATCAGACCAGCATGCACACACCTCAACACACAAGGGAAGCTCTGGCAAACATAAGCACCACACATCCCACAGGCACTCACGCAAGCATCACACACATGCAGACACACCAACGTCCACTGCCTCCACTGTGTCCCCCTCCTCCTCGTCTCCCTCCTTCCGCCCTGTCTCGTCTCCACTCACACTTGCATGCACCACATCTTCACCCACTACGTCCATCACCAGCACACCCACCACCACACCCCGCTCATGTGCAGTCACCACCCCCACTACAATTCACACGTCCCCTGTGTCCTCCCCCAGTGTGTCTGTGAGGCCACCTCCCAAGGTACACAAACGCAGCCACACACCCACCCAACAGCCATCCACCTCACGACAGCCTCCAGCCCATGCACCTTCACCCAAATTCAGCAAACGTACACCTCCTACAACCACTACCTCTTCCTCCACTCCCAAACCCCCTCCAGCAACCTGTCCCAGTGTTCCTAAGAAACTTTTCCTGGCCAACCTTGACCTCTTTCCCTCACCTTCCCCACCCCTTCAGTCTCCTAGGGCCCGACTCTCCAGCTCCCAACCTAGCACCTCAGCCACAACATCGGCGGGACCAGTGGTGCCAGTAGTCACCGGATTCTGGAGTGCAACAGGCAGCAGGGCAGCCAGTGTGGCAAGGAGCCAGAGCACGGACAGTCCCCCACCTGTCAAGCATAAAAAGTTGGCCAGTGCCCGGCGGGAGAGGGGAAAGAAATCAGCCACCAAAGCCACTCCCAGGGGTACAGTTGGGAGTGTGGAGACAGCTGCAACAGCATCCAAGGTGGGGAAGGGGCACAGTAAAACCGGCAAGTCTGGGAAGATCAGCACGGCGGACAAGACCGCCAACCAGCCCCGCTACCCAGGACAAGACCGCCACCACCAGCCCCTCTGCCCAGGACAAGACCGCCAGCAGCCCCGCTGCCAAGGACAAGACTGCCACCAGCAGCCCCACTGCCCAGGACAAGACCGCCACCAGCAGCCCTGCTGCCCAGGACAAGACCACCACCAGCAGCCCCGCTGCCCAGGACAAGACCACCACCAGCAGCCCCGCTGCCCAGGACAAGACCGCCAGCAGCCCCGCTACCCAGGACAAGACCGCCACCAGCAGCCCCGCTGCCCAGGCCTAGATCGCCAGCATCCCTGCTGCCCAGGACAAGACCGCCACCAGCAGCCCCGCTGCCCAGGACAAGGCCGCCACTAGCAGCCCCGCTGCGCAGGACAAGACTGCCAGCAGCAGCCCCGCTGCCCAGGACAAGACTGCCAGCACCACCGCAGGACAGGGAGCACCATTGATTACAACGCTACTGAGGTCGCCACGGGCAGGATGAAGCACTCTGGGCATCAAGCCCCCTCCAGAACCAGTCTAGAAAGGCATCCACTACCTCTGTCCTTGGCAGGATGAAGTACTCTGGGCACCAAGCCCACTCCAGAACCAGTGGAGAGTTACATCCACTACCTCTGTCCTTGGCAGAATGAAGCACTCTGGGCACCAAGCCCCCTCCAGAACCAGTGGAGACTGCTATCCACTTGATAGACTGTGGCTTTGCACTCCCCAGGATTGAACAGTGGGCAACCCACCCACTGTAGAGACTTGAGAGACTGTGGCTTTGCACTCCCCAGGATTGAACATTGGGCAACCCACCCACTGTAGAGACTTGAGAGACTGTGGCTTTGCACTCCCCAGGATTGAACAGTGGGCAACCCACCCACTGTAGAGACTTGGGAGACTGTGGCTTTGCACTCCCCAGGATTGAACAGTGGGCAACCCACCCACTGTAGAGACTTGAGAGACTGTGGCTTTGCACTCCCCAGGATAAAGCAGTGGGCAACCCACCCACTGTAGAGACTTGAGAGACTGTGGCTTTGCACTCCCCAGGATTGACAGTGGGCAACCCACCCACTGTAGAGACTTGAGAGACTGTGGCTTTGCACTCCCCAGGATTGAACAGTGGGCATGGAGCCCCCTCGTTGATCTGGCGTCGTGCACTCATCCGGCTGAGGTGCCCCCCCGTTCCCTTCCCCCTGAGGTGCCTGTTGTATTTCTATCTGATGCCCCAGCAGTGTTCTCTCCTTCTTGTTCGGGTATTGAGTGTGGGCCTCGCCCATGCCTTTTGGGCCCAGTGGTCCACGGACTATGATGGTGAAATCCCTTGGACTTGCGTTCTTGGTGTATATAATTGTTTATAGTGTAAATGTATGTATATGTAAATATTTTTAATTAATGTAATTGAATATATAACAGTTATTCGACTCATTTCCTTTTGTCCTTGCATTCTTTCAGGGGGGTTTATGGGGTGTAACTGTAATGTATCATGCTGTATTAGTGTGTGTGTTGTCGTGGGTGGGGGTGGGGGTGGGGGTTTTGCGAATTGCGTGTGTGTGTCACTGTTTTTTCCCTCACCAGTGTCGTAGGTGCAGTACTCACCGTGGTCTTCTCCACCGGCGTTCGTGCTCCTAGTAGAGGAGCAGAAAGATAAAGGCTGGGAGTATCTGAAGTTCCGGTTCCATGGCGTCCTGGATCCTCGTGGAGTGTGTGGAGGTGAGCGTTTTCCCTTCCAAGTCCTGTTTCCGCCGTGTTGTTGTTCGCGGGGAATCTGCCCCGGAAAAGGTGGCAGATTGGACTGTTGTAATTCTGTGGGCGGTACATTGTCCTCCGCCTGTCTGTTGGTCGGTTACCGGCGCGGTGTTTGTTTGTACCGCCGTGGCAGTCGGAGTGTTAAAGTGGCTGTCTATGTTGGCGGTTTCCGCCACGGTCATAATTCCATTTTTTTTACCGCCGGCCTGTTGGCGGTTTTACCGCCGCTTTAACACTGACCGCCAGGGTTGTAATGACCACCTATGTGTCATAGCTACCTCAGAGGAAACAGTCTGCTCCCTTATAAACCTGCTCTCCAGCTGCCTAATTCCAACCCTCCCATCACTCCGAAAACATTCAGGTGTTGTTGTGAAGGCAACACTGGGACCAGGCCATTGTGGGCACCAACCAACGGCGACGGAAGAGGCCTAAGTGGGCGACAGTGAGCCTGAGCTGGGGGAGCAATGTCTGTGTCTTTGTTTATTTATTGCCGAGTCAAGAGTGGGAGGGGCGGACTGAGGCTGTGTCTTCTTCTTTGAAGAGGGGGTGGGTTAGGGGAAGCAAATGTGGAACAACTGGCAAAAAAATGAAAAGTAAAACAGTTTCACATAAGCGAGCCGACAGCCGCCATGAGCGCAATGCAGATACAGAAACAGAAGTTCACATGCAGTGAAACTTATCAGCAAAAACGCAATTATCCATGTAACCGGCAAAAGTGCAATTATCCATGTAACCGGCAAATTTACACATATCCATGTAACAGGGTCGATGTTATGCAAAGCGCTCAACTACTGCCCAACGAGATCATGCTGCCTATGAAATAAAGAGAAAAAGTAGTAAAGAAACCATATGGAAAACATGGAGCCTCAAAAATTCAAGCACAGGGGAAAAATACAGAGCAGCTAAAAATAAATTACTGCTCTGAGGCTGTCGCGTAGGCTCTCATTATTCAAATAAGACTACTGGATTTGAGCGTCGAAATCACCTGCAGTGTGGGGCACTGAGTCTGTCCCACTACAGGTGACACCTGTTGGCCTAATCCGGGTTTTGCTCTGGCTAACTAGCAGTGCCTCATCTCCACCCAAGAGCAGAGATGATTGGGCAGCCGAGCGCATGACACAATTGACTCCTCAGAGAAATCGTGGTTACTCAGATCACATCCGTTTCTCTCAGTTACATTAGTCTCACATAGACAAGGACAAGCAGAGGCAGTATATGTTTCAATAAGGTTTTAATGAAGCAACTGTATCTTAGATAACAAAGCATGTACTGCAATAACCAGGACAATGAAGCATGACAGGATTAAAATGGTGACAAGGAGAATAAAGCATAAAAATAACGCTACCATGTTGTCACTAGAGTCATTAAAATAATTCCTACCTAAGCTATGTTAGAGCACGGCATGTTAAGCTCTAGTTCTGCCCTTCAGGTTCTCCTGGGAAGTCATCATCCCTCATACCTGAGCAAGAGGTCTGAAGTCTGCATAAGCAGTTGTAGCGAAGCATTCAGCAATCAGCATACAGTTGTGGTCATCTGGCTGGAATCTCCCTCTAACGTGTATGGGACAGAGAAGTGTTTTTATAATAAAACAGCTGATGTTCTGAGAAAATGCCCCTACATAAGGATGTGTATGTTTCTGTGAATACCAGAGTTGAAGCATTACCACATTTACCGGCAACCTATCTTACTGCCACCTTGAGAAAAGCACAGAGTGAAATAAATGTCTTGTTTAAGAACACAGTGCTGGCCAAGGCGAAGAACAGCTAGATAGAGAGAAATAAAACAAGACCACAAATGTGGCTATTCCTAAAATAATAAACTAAGCTGAATAAAATACTGTATATCTAGGTTAAAGTGCACAGCTGCAGGCCTAGTGTGCTAAAATAACGTGCATGGAGCCATAACTAAAATGGCTACACAACAAGGCAGTATGTCAAATCTCCTGGGTGAACTCTAGTGAACTTTGCAGATGTCCTACTTTCTACGTGCCAGCTAAGCGAGGTTTCCTTTGACCTGGAGGCACAAGCTAAGGCAGTGACATCGGAGGAGAAGGAGTGCTAAATTACAATGCAATTGACCCGGTTGCTTTTGGGGCACATAAACAGTGGTCCTGGGAGGAGTAAGCAAAACTCCATTCACTTCAATGACTGGGGTTGGGGCAGGCCAATGAGAATAAGGAGGTAGTGGGTGGCAACAATTTGTTGGTCATCACAGAAGGGCAGGTTGTAGGAGAGCTGCAGGGGTCTGCACTCTTTGCAGTAACACGTTTAGTACTGCATTTTAGTTTCACTTTGAAAAAAACATTATGGAACTGAGCACAACAAAGTGCTCCTTATGTCAATGACTCCAGAGAGGCCCAAAAGAAGGAACTAACCAGCTGTGGATTACAATTGCACCAGTGGACTAAGAGGTAAGTATGCAGTTAAGTTTTGGCATCAGGGGCATGGGGGTGGTGTTCTAGAAGGGCCTCTTCTGTCTGCAGCTTGGCAGACAAAAGCTTATGATTAACTGGGAGGGTGAGTGAGTGAAAGGAAGGATGGGTGTATGGAGTTCTAAAGTATTTATAGTATTTATAAAGTGCATTAAACCAGAAGGCATCAAGGCAGTGTAAAGCAGGGAAAACAGAGCAAACAGTGGCACCCCAAGCAAACATATCCACTGCAATTCAGGCCCAAACAGAGCCTAGTGCACAAAAAGCCACATTTTAAGTTGTTTGCAGAACAGTGGGTATGAGTTCAGGCTCCTGATATGTTCAGGAAGAGAGTTCAACAACCTAGCAGCCGCAACTGTGAAAGCCCAATCTCCTCACGTGGCTTTCTTGCACCGCAGCACTACTACCTTGTAGCATCCTGTGGATCTCAAAGGTCTTCTAGGAATGTATCAATTCAGGGATGCCTGAAGATAGCTTGAACCATGAGAGTGAAGAGCTTTAGGCGTCAGACAGAACACTTTGAAGGACACTCATTTCCTTATCAGCAGCCAGTGGAGGTATTTCAGACCCTGCCAAACCGAGAAGTGTTTGGGTACTCCCAGGACCAAGAGTGCAACCACATTCTGAATGTGTTGGAGCTTGTTTAGCGAAAGTTGGTTGATGTTTAAATACAGGGCACTGTAGGAGTCCAGTTGAGATGTAATGGGAGCTAAGACCAATGAAAGCCTGAGTTCTTTCGGCAAGAAAGGCAACATTTTCTTCAAGATCCTAATCATCCAAAAGCAAGAACTAACCATTCTATTAACCTGGGTGTCAAAGGTCAGGGTGTTATCAAACATTACACCTAGGTTTTTGGCCACAGCTTTTGGGATAGGTAAAGTACCACAGATATCTGATCACCAGTGTTCAGTTCAAATTGAACTATCCAATTCAAACACCAAAATCTTAGTTTTCTCCCCATTCATTTTCAGACAGTTCTCCCTCATCCACCTGCTGACCTCCCTTATACAGGCCTGAAATCTATCCGCTGCTTCTCACAGTCATCAGAGATGGAGACGATGATCTTGATGTCGTCTGCATAGGACGATACCTGGAACCCAAAAGAGCAAACCAGTTTTGGCAGGGGGGGGGGTGATGTACAAGTTAAATAAAGTCGGGTTAAGCCTAAGAGACAATCCTTGGGGAAAGCCACAAGGAAGCTGAAAGGGGGCTTTTCTGAAGTCACCACAAATCATACAAGAAGGACTCCAAGAGTTTGATGGCCACATCCTTCAGCCCAACCTGCTGCAGTCTTTGCACCATCAGTGATGGAGATATGGCATCAAAGGCTGCTGACAGGTCAAGCAAAACCAGGATAGCCGCTCCTCCTTGATGCACTGCCTGCGAATTAAATCTGCAGTAGAAATAGGTGCCAATTCAGTGCTATTCTCAGAAGGGTCCAGGAGATCATGATCAAGGAGAAAATTGGCTAGTTCCTGGTTTATATGCTTCTCCAAAATCTTTGCAGGAGCAAGCAACAAAGAAATCAGACATACATTTTTCAAATGTGGATACACTCCGGTCTCCAGGACCTCAGAAAAGATATTTTCCAAAGCCCCAGCCACAAGGTCCGGAATCAACTGCTTGACCCTAGGTAGACATGGGTCATCTAGGGAACCCAAGGTGATCCCCTCTAGTAGAGTCTTGATCTTATGTGCAGGCAGCAAGAAGAATCTGGCTAGATAACTGGGGGTAAGTTGTTCTAAGGCTGCCCGAATGGATAAAATGGTGGTTGTTAGATGCATGAATGAATGAGTGAAAGGAGGGATGTAAACATGGAAGAGTGAAAGGGAGGGAGGGTGTATAAGTGAAAGGGTGAATGGATGAGTGAAAGGATGGATCAATGGATGATAAGAGAGAGTGAGTGAAAGGATGGATTCATGAGTAGAAGAGTAAATGAATGAATGCATGGATGGATGGATGATGGAGTGAAAGGCTGGATGGATAGATGGAGTGAAAGGATGGATGTATGAGTGACAGGATGCATGTCAAGATGGATGAGTGAAAGGGAGGGTAGATAGATGTCTGGATGAAAGGATGGATGAGTGAAAGGTTGAATTGATGGATGGATGAGTGGATGGATGGATGAGTAAGTGAAAGAATGGATGGCTGAGTGAAAGTGTAAATGGAGGGATGGGTGAGTGGATATATATAAGAAAAGGTCAGTTTTGTCATGGTTAGACCCCAAGTTTGAGGTCTTTGGATTTACAACTGAAGAGTACCGCATAAAGTTCAGGAAGGCTTGAAAAACCCAGAGCCAAACTTGGGTAGAGTTTGTGGACTATTCAGTAAAATGCTGGGTGGTTGGTTGCCTGATAACAAGGTACAAGATTATGATGGGGTGTACAACCTATTCATGAAAGAGCATCTGCTGAGTAATTGTTACAATGAGAGGCTTTAACAATGCCTGGTATACCAATGTACACTTTCCCTCAGAAGTCGGGGAGGAAGGCAGACCACTGGGTCAAATCAAGGGTAACCAAAACTGCCACTGGTGGGGGAGACCAAATGAAAGAGGCCAAAAAGCCCCCCCAAGGGAAAGCTGGGAGCCAAAACAAAAATAAAGAGTCTTTTAAAGGTCCCCAAAAACCTACACAGGTGGGTGGGCTCAGAGACTCCTCACAGTCTAGGGGTGGGTACAAAGAAAATAACTTTTATGCCAAGAAGGCTTGGTGCTATGATTGCAAAAACACAGGGCACCAAACTGGAGATCCTAGCTATAAAAACAAAAACAGTGCCTCTAGTCAGCATGCAGTAAATGCAGGTGCTAATCTCCAGATGGGGTTTGAGGTGTGGCCTGACCATGTCAGCGTGATCCCATAGAGGCAACATTAGTCACTGAGGAAGGGGTAGAACTATCATGTTCTGCCTGTCTAAGTAATATGCAAAAATACAGGAGGCACCCTTTGATAAATGGGGAGAAAGTAGAAGCACTGAGGGACACAGGAGCTAGTGTTACCATGGTAACTTAGCTCCTGGTCCACTCACATCAGTATCTGGTATGGGGGTTTTATCCTGTCACCAATGCTGACAATAAGACAAAGTTCCATCCCATCGCTATGGTAACCTTTGATTGGGGGGAGCAGTAGGGCAAAAAGAAGTGGGTCTGTCCTCATCCATCCCAGTGGATTGCTTGCCTGGAAATGACCAGGAGCATTCCCAATGGGGTAAAGTAGAACCGAAGACCCATGCAGCCATGCTTGGGATCCCAAAATGGTCCTGTGTGAACACTAGGGCACAGAGTAAACATCAGAGAAAAAAAGGAGAGCTGGATCCTGAAATAGTGGACCAGCCTCCCAGGAGAAAGGGCAAGAAGACTGGGGAATCAGCTTCAAATCAAATCCAAAATCAGAACCCCTCTTCCCAGGAAGAGGACCCATCCATCCTGAAGGGAACTGAGTCTGCAAAGTTCGGGCCTTACCACCGAGAGCGCTTGGAGCGCTTTGGCCCAGCGGGACCATCCAGGGAAGATCTATTCCAGGGACAGAGAACCTGTCCCACTCTTGAAGGCCTGAGGCAGCACTCTTTACAGCAAGAGCAAGGAAATGTCAGTGGTACCCACAGGGTTTATTGGGAGGATGGACTCCTGTTCACTGAGGCAAGAGACCTCAAGCCTGGTGCAAACCCAGCAATTCGGAGGGTTTCCCCTCACTCTAGCCCATGACATTCCCCTAGCTGGGCATTTGGGCCAAAACAAAGCTTAGAATAGGTTGGTTAACCACTTCTACTAGCCAGGAATGTCACAAAAAGTAAAGGATTTTTGTCAGTCCTACACTACCTGCCAAGCCAGTGACAAGGGTAGGACGACACTTAAAGGCCCCTTTAATGCCACAACCTGTGGTTTGGGGGTCCCTTTGAGAGGGTAGCGGTTGATATTGTTGGCCCCCTTGACTCCAAAGGAGCATCAGGGCATAGATACATTCTCGTGGTAGTGGATCATGCCACTAGATATCCTGAGGCTATACCCCTTAGGACCATTACTGCTCCTGCAGTTGCAACAGCCATCCTGTTTTTTTTACCAGAGTAGGGTTCCCTAAGGAGGTAGTATCAGACAGAGGTTCAAACTTCATGTCTGCATATTTGAAACACATGTGGAAGGAATGTGGTATGACTTATACGTTCACCAGCTCATACCTTCCTCAAACAAATGGGTTGTTTGAGAGATTTAACCAGACCCTAAAAGGCATGGTTGGAGAACTCCATGAAAAACTCAGAAGGAGATGGGATGTCTTTCTTCCATGTCTGCTTTTTGCCTACAGGGAAGTGCCACAAAAGGGAGTAGGATTCTCTCCATGTCAACATTTGTTTGGGCATCCTGTCAGGGGACCACTAAGTCTGGTAAAGGAAGGCTAGGAGAAACCTCAAAGAGCCCAAGCAAGATAGTGTGGATTATGCACTTGGCCTACGTTCAAGGATGGCAGAGTACATGGAGAAAGCAAGCCAAAATCTTCAGGCCAGACAGGAGCTGCAAAAGCTCTGGTTTGACCAAATATCTGCTATGGTTGAGTTCAAACCAGGGCATAACGTTTGGATGTTGGAGCCTGTTGCTCCAAGGGCTCTCTAGAACACATTGTCTGGGCCCTATCCCATTTTTTAAAAGAAAGGGAAGTCACCTACTTTGTTGATTTAGGCAGTTGCAAAAACCCTAGGAGAATCATCCATGTCAACCACATAAAACCCTATTATGATAGAGCTGATGTGACTGTGCTCATGGCCACAGATGAGGGACAGGAAGAAGAGAGTGAACCTCTCCCTTATCTCCTCTCCCACGAATGGAGCGGTCTTATCAAACACCCTCTCAGAACAACAGCCGGCTGATTGCAGGCAGGTCCTTAAACCAGTATGCTGAGTTATTCTCCCTAACCCCTGGAAAGACTGATTGGTGTACCCATGATGTGGATACTGGTGACAGCTTCCCTGTCAAAAACAAAATTTACAGACAGTCAGACCATGTCAGGGAGAGCATACCACCTGAGGTAAAACAAATATTGGATTTGGGTGTCATTGAACCCTCAGAGAGTCCCTGGACTAGCCCAGTAGTTTTAGTAACTGAACCACACTCAAAAGGAGAGAAAAAGGAGATGAGGTTTTGTGTGTATTACAGGGGCCTCAATTCTGTAACAAAAACTGATGCACACCCAATCCCAAGAGCTGATGACCTCTTTGACAGACTAGGGGCAGCCACATATATGAATACTTTTGATTTAAAATCAGGGTACTGACAGATTGGTATGACCCCAGGAGCAAATGAGATGTCAGCATTGTGCACTCCTAGTGGGCATTTTCAGTTCACTGTTATGCCCTTTGGATTAAATAATGCACCTGCCACCTTCCATAGGTTGGTGAGCCAAGTCCTTGCTGGACTGGAATTTTATAGTGCAGCTTATCTTGAAGACATATCTGTCTAGAGTTCCACCTGGCAGGATCACCTGATCCACCCAGGGAAGGTTTCTGAGGCTCTGCAAAAGGCAGGCCTCACTAACAAGGCCAGTAAATGCCAGATAGGGCAGGGTAAAGTTGTTTACATGGGCCACCTGGTTGGTGGAGGCCAAGTGCAACCCCTCCAACCCAGGATTCAGGCTATTCTTGCTTGGAAAGCTCCCACAACCCAGACACAGGTAGAGCATTCCTTGGCTTGACTGGGTAGTATAGGAGATTTGTGAAGGATTATAGCACCATAGTTGCCACCCTCACAGAGTTAACCTCCAAGAAAATGCTCAAGAAGGTTAACTGGACATTGAGTTGTCAAAGGGCCTTTGACTCTCTGAAGAATGCTATGTGCTCTGCTCCAGTCCCTCAAGCTCCAGATCACACCAGGCAGTTTATTGTCTAAACAGAGACCTCTGAACTAGGGGTAGGAGCGTTCCCAGCCCTGAAAAATGATGATGGACCTGACCAGCCTGTTGCTTTTATAAGCTCCCTAGGGAACAAAAATGGAGTGTCATAGAGAGGGAAGCCTTTGCTGTGGTTTGGGCCCTGAAGAAGCTGAGGCCATTCCTGTTTGGCCCTCACATCATAGTTCAGACTGACCACAGGACTCTCAGATGGCTACAACAAATAAAAGGTGAAACCCTCAAACTACTTAGGTGGTTCATTTCCCAACAGGGGAACACAGACCTGGAACTGCCCATGCCAATGCAGATGGCCTTTTCAGGTTCTTCCACTTAGATAATGAATACTCACTAGGGAAAGGTTAGTCTCGTACTCTTCGATGGGGGGGAGGGTAGTGTGAGAAAAGGCCCCTTTTGTCATGGTTAGCCCCCACTTTTTGCCTGTATTTGATGTAGTCTCAAAGTTGTTAGTGCCCAGGGCCTCTGCTAACCAGGTTCCTGGGCCAGATCTCTTTCCCTAAACCTGTTGTGATACATTGGTAGATTTGGCAACACCTTTAGCTGCCACTATAAGTCCCTAGTAAATGGTACTTAGGTACCCAGGCCATGGAGTACTAAGGGTAGTCCCCTGAGGACAGCAGCACTGATTGTGCCACCCTCTAGGGGCATGCATCCAGAAGCACCCAGCACTGCGATTGCAGGCTGAGTATTCTGATGCAATCCTAAAAGACAAACTCAACATGGCACACAGCTCGTGTGCCCTGTCCACTATACACTGCACACACTATAGGTAGGTTACCTCTCTGGCAGGCCTTCCAGTCTGAAGGCAGGGTGCACTATATGGCATGTGTGGGCATAGATGCATGAGCAATATGCCCCTACTGTGCCCTTGTTAAACCTGGGACTTAGGGCTAGGCGTAGCAAAGTTTTGCGAGTCGCTAATGGCCCGATTCGCTATTTGGGACATCGCAAAATCCGAAATGGGATGCAAAAATCAAATTTCCGAAATGCAAATAGCGATGCAACCCATTACCGACTCGCAAAAATTGTGACCTGATTTTGCGACCCGCAAATAGGAAGCCGCAAACCATATGCAAAAGCCATTCGCAAATTGCGACTAGTCCCAAAAGCCCATTTTGCACATCCAGATTACCATTGATTCAGAGCAGGTGGTAACCAGAACCAAAGTATAAAAGGAGACCCAGAAGGCATCTGGGTTACTCAAAATGGCTGAACTGTACGTGATAGCATGGAGGAGGAGAGTCCAGGCCACCTAGCAGAGGAGGAGGAGGCAGAGACAGGAAAGGATATACCGACCCAGGCAGACACTATTTCAACAAACTGAGGAGGAGATATATGACAAATATAGACTGAGCAGTGCAGCAATCTTAGAATTAATTGAACTACTGAATCCTCAGCTTGAATGACAGACAATGCGCGGCAGCGCCATCCCTACACATGTACAAGTGCCATGCTCACTGCACCTCTTGGCCTCGGGTAGCTATCAGGGGGTTATTGCTGTGGCAGGTGGGGTATCCCAAAGTGCACTCTCATGATTCTTCAGATGTTTCCTAGATGCCATACTCACACACATGTCCAGATATATATACCTTCCCAGGAATGAGGCAGAAATGAACAGCACCAAGTTGGACTTCTACAGAATTGCCAACTTCCCCCATGTAATAGGGTGTGTGGACGGGACACATATACAAATTTGCCCTGCTGCTAATCTGGAATGTGTGTTCCGCAATAGGAAATGTACCCACTCACTAAACATCCAGGTGGTATGTGACGCCCATAATGTCATTACTGACATTGTAGCTAAACATCCAGGGAGTACACATGACTCATACATATTCAGGCACAGTGGGATACACCAACGCCTAGAACGTGGGGAGTTTGGAGACGGATATCTATTAGGTATTGCTGACTATACCCTGAAGCCATACACACAGGTCACTGTGTAAACCATTCATGCCCTGCCAAATTTGGCTTTTTGTCAAACAGGTGACAGTGCATATGCCCTGAGACCATGGATACTCACCCCGTACCTAACACCTGGCAATCAGAACGAGAGGCGATATAATAGTGCACATCGGCGGACCAGAACTGTTGTGGAGAGGACCTTTGGCTTGTTAAAGGCAAGATTCAGATGCCTCCACAAAAGTGGAGGTGCACTCCAGTATGCCACAGAAACAGCATGCAAGGTCGTTGTCGCCTGCGCCATCCTACACAACATTGCCACCAGACGTGGGCTACATCTCACCCCTGAAGACACAGACACGGAGGATGAGAAGGAAGAGGTACCACACCGACAGCCTGGGGATAGAAGCATCGCAAATGAGGGCAGACAGAGACGGAACCACATTGCAACCCAATACTTTGGCAGGTACGTGGCAACCATCACCACACTCACTAATGTCAGACACACATAGCCCAGTTATGTAGTGAAACAAACAAAACCTTTTTATTTCTAAACTATGTGAAAGAAAGAATATTGCTGTATGTCACAGTCTGGAATTGTCCATTTGCATTCAAGACACATTAATATTGTGTGCCTTATTTACAGTACAGTCTGGATGGCTCACACCCTCCTCCTCATGCGGCCACCATGGCTCATCCCTGGTGGGTCCCCTGACCCCTGCCGTGCACTGCTACTCCGTAGCACACGGGACTAGCTGGCAGACACACTACTAATGGTCAACCCCTCCTCGCTGTACTGAGGGGTCTCCCCTGTGCCCCTTGCAGCCTGCCTGCTCTCCATAAGGTCCACCGCATGGCTGATGCGGCCAAGTCCTTGCACCACATCCCCTGCGAAGTAGCCAATTTCCACCTGGAGGCTGACTGTACGCCTTGACAGGCATTTTGTATTTGTGGCAAGACACCCAATAGATGCTGCCAGTCTATCAAAGCGTGCGGCAGTGTGGCGCTCCCTGCGCCTTGCATGTGCTCTGTCTGCCACAAGTTCAGTCACCAAATGTTGAATGGCTTGTGTTAAGTCCCCCAGATGCTGATTCATGCGGTTGAACTGACTGTCCACATTTGCCATCCCATGTGTCATTGTTGTCTGCAGTCTATTGAGGGTTCTGGTGATGGACCTTATTTGTCTGTTTTGCAGGAGCTGACCATGAATGAGCGATGCCTCCAAGCCCGCAAACTCTGCCTCTCCTACATCCTCCTGGGGCACCGATTGAACTCTGCGCCGGCTTCTGCGCACTGGTCCAGCTGCTGGCTTTGTGCGCCTCTTTGTGGGGCTGGGCCCTGGTGTTATTTCTGCTGCCCCCATGTCCTGCGTTTGGTCTTCAATGGACCCTGGTGGTGTTCTGCTGGGCCCTGCAATGTCACCGGCAGCCTCCTGCAGTGGGTTTGGCCCATGTTCCTCTCCCTGCCTGTTCTCGCTGCTGGGGATGTCTTGTGGGAGACCTGTGGGACATAAGGGATACACTGTCAGTCTCGCAATCTGTTTTATGCCTCATAATAAACATTTGCCTATATTTGGACTACTGTACTACATTGCCCATAATGCACTATTCTAGAGGTTGCTAGACTGGAATGGAGCTAGTCTGGTGGTGCCTGCTGCTGTGTACTGTGATTGTGTATATTGCATTTGTGGGTGTCAAAGCATATCTCATGGTACTCACTTTTTTATGTCCCAGGCGCTGAACTGTCCAGTTCTCCCATTCCCAGTACGACCTCTGGCTCCAGTATCTGCTCCACCATGCTTTCTAGGGCTGTGGGTGGTGGGACGGTGGATGGGCCTCCTCCGGTGCCCCTCATCTCCCTCATGCGCTCCGCAACCCTCTCCTTGGTCCTGGAGCGCAGGTCATACCACCTTTTGCGGATTCCCTCAAGGGTGCGGTGGCTCACCTCTATGGCATTGATTTTCTCCTGAATCTGCTGCCATATCCTTTTCTTATGAGTGTCTGGGACACTCATTGCTGCCTTTCCAAAAAGTTCATCATGATGCAGGCAGCATTCTTCTGTCAGCACCTCCAACTCCTTGTCAGAAAATGTCATCTTCCTCCTTCTGCCAGCACTGCCTGTCTCCTCCATGGTTGCTGCAGCTCCTCTCCCCTGGGTGTGGCTCTGCAGTTTGAAATGGGTGTGTTCCTCCCTCCTCCCAGGTCTATTTGATGACTTCCTGGTTCTGATGTCATCACCAAGAGCCAGGAAGTGGGTTTCCCAACTGTTGTGCTGCACCGGCAGGCAATTTGCGAGTCGGTCGCAATTTGCGACACCCTTCTTGCAAATTGCGATCTCGCTTTTAGCGAGGTCGCAAATTGTGACCTCGCTAAAAGCAAAGGTCGCAAATTGCGGTGCGACACCTCTGCGACTCGCAAATTGGTATAGTGAGTTTTTCTTGAATTTGATTTTGCGAGTCGGAAATAGCGATTCGCATGGAGTCGCTATTTCCGAATCGCAAAATATTTCCTGCCTACATCTGGCCCATAGTAAGTGAAGAAGTCAGCCATTTTAATGCATGTGCTGGACACTGGTCAGTATGAGTTTCACAGTTACATGATGGCTACCCTGAACCCAGGGTTGTTTGGTATTAAACAACTCAGAATGAGAAGTCCAGACTGGTACCAGTATTGGATTTATTAAAAAATTTACCCAGGGGTCACCTTAGAGGTGCCCCCTTCAAAAGTTAAATACCCTGGCATGGTTTCTGGCAGGTCACAACAAGCCTGCCACCACCAGACAAGATTCTGAGCCCCTGGGGTGAGAGATCCTACTCTCTAGGACTCAGAACGAAGCCCTTCTTGGGTGGAGGTGCTAACACCCCGCCCTCAGGAATGTGCACTGCCCTGCTGGCAAGCTTCAAGGGGCCTACCATCCATGAAACTCCATCCCCAGGTCTGCTACTAGCAGCAGATGGCCGCCCCTGTTGCAAACCTTCCCTTTTGGTGGGAGCAACAGCGGTAAACCAGACAAAGGACAGGAGGAGTGGTTAGTCCTGCCTTGCACCATCCCTAAGGTGTGGCATGCAAGGTGACTTTTCCATTTCATTTTCCTCCATCTTGCATCAAAGACAAATAGCCAATCAGGTTAGGGAAGTGACCTCTGCCCACAGGAAGAAGTCACTTAGTGGGTGTAGCCACCCTAAAGTAGATGACCCATTGGTCACTACTAGGTGCCCCCTAAAACACCCACTAATACAGTATTTAGTGGTCATCCTTAGACCAAGAAATCAGATTCCAAGGACAAAAGAAGACCAGCAACAAAGAAGACCCAATGCTGGAGAACTGAAGTCCTGCTGCACGAAGAAAAGGCGCTAAACTCTACCTGCTGCACCCAGGACTCGACAATGAACACTGAGGCTGCCCTGTGCCCTGCACCAAAGATCCAGCTGTGCCCTAAGGGTCCCCTACCCTTGCAACCTCAACACTCCAAGTGGACCCACCAGACTTACCTTTAAGTCCACTTGTGTAGTGCTTTTCCAAGTGGTCCCCCGCAGGGGCCTGGCACCAGCTCCAACGACTTTTTGCAGCTGCTCCTGCCGGAACCGGAATCCGCCCAAACTTCTCCAGCCGGTCCATAGTGTCCACCAATGCCCTCAAAGTATCTGCAACAGGAGACATTGGTAAACACACTGCCTGATTTTGTATGCATTTTTAAAGTACTTTCTCCATTGATTCCTATGGTGCGTAATCACTCACAAAAAGACTATTTTTAATAAAACTTCTAAAAATTCATAACTTAAAAAGTACTTGCCGAATTTTGATGATTTTTTACTAAAATTTATATGAAAATCTGATGTATTTTTGTAAATTGGTCTTGAGTTACTCTTTTAAGTGTGTGGTCTCATTTATTGAAACTGTGAGTACAACAAATGTATTGACCTTCTCCAAAATTAGCCTAACTGCTCGACCAAGCTACCATAAAAATTAGAACATTAGGTGGTGTTGTTTTTTAGTTCTGTGAACCATCATGTGGTTGCCTGGACTCCCCACATAGTGTGCCTAGCTTTCCACACTACATAGTGAGCTAGCTCCTACAATTTATGGATGGGTCGAAGGGTGGATGGATGAGTGTAAGGATGTATGGCTGAGTGGAAGGATGGATGAGCCAAAGGGAGGGTGATGGATGGAGTGAAAGTATGGATAGATGGAGGAAAGGGGTGGCTGAATGAACAAAAGGATGGACGAATGATTGAAAGGATGAATGAATGGATGGATGGATGAAGGGGGATAGATATGTGAAAGGATGGATGTTTGAGTGGATGGATAGGTTTGATGGATAGGTTTGATGATGGATGGATAGTTTTGGATATGTATAGGCGCTTGACGGAATGGTGGCAGACTGAATGATGGATGAAAGATTGAATGGATAACAGAATGTAAGGGTGAGGGTATCAGTGGGTGGATGGAAGTATGAATAGATAGATGCTTGGATGGAAGAGACAAGTAAGCTGTTCTGTGGTGGGTTGCAACGACTTTCTTCACTTGCTTGGTACCATAAAAACTTTGGTTTTAAATGGGGCGTATTATAATTTTCTGGCTACTTCCGTTTTTTGCATTTTGCTGATAAAAGAGCCATGCTTGGAAAAGAATTGTCGTGAGGCATTTAACGCCTCTGCTGAAAGTTTTCATAAGCCCTGACCTGTGCATGATGGGGTTGCAGAATGAAGGATAATTTAGAAGCCCACTCTTCACAAACTTTCCAATTCCTCTCCCTGCAGGGAAAGAGAGGTATGGAAAATATTTAGGAAGTGGCTGACTGGCTGGCCTTTTCCTCTAGAACTAGAGGTGAGTAGATTTATTCAGACATCTGACAGGGCAATGCCTGCTCTCTTGCACTGCCATGGATGTTTATTCACTTTCCCACTGCCAAGATCTATCTCCACCCTTGTGCTCTGTTGACTATGCTAAGGTTCTCTAAGCCCCCTTACAGCCTACTTTTAATTATTAATTAGTCTTTTCCTAACAAGTGCACCCATTTGCCCATCTAGTTCTTCTCTATGATGGCTTCCATTATGCTCATTTGTCTCTTTTTGTTTTCTATGTATTACTTCACAAAATGTTTTGGAGGCCCAGAAAAAATCCCATTTTATCATTTGAGCACTTCCTACTCAGTCTCCTGTCACTCACTTTTACTTTATGGCCGTCTCAGGCCATGCCCATAAGCACCCCCACTCCTCTGTGTCTGCTTTGTTTTTTCTTTACCTGCCTTTGCCTCCTTCTACAAGCTGGGGCACAGCTACCATTGGTGCAGCAAGTGCACTTACACCAGGTCCATGAGGGCCTCACTGAACCCTAATAATGACTGTATTTTACTACCATGACAGCAGTCAAAGGAAATATTCCTTACATGCACCAGGGCACATAGCATTGTTGCTAGACTACTGCTAACAACCTCAAATTCAATACATAGGTGTCCCTGGCCAGTGGCGGCTCTCTTTTATGGGTTCCACAGCTACACAACACTCTCCTTGTTTTCTGGCCTATTTTTATTATATCAAGAGTGAATCATTATTTACTTGTGGTATAATAAAAATAAAATGCAGTCTCCCTTCTGGTCCAGCACCAAACTGAGACAGCTAGTGAAATTGTCTACTACATGTGCATGACCAGCTATCAATGAGATTGTTCAGAGCTGGTGAAATCCCAGCACTGTCAGCATGTATGTGTGACTATGGCCTTCATTATGAGTGTGGCGGTCACCGGACCACCATACCGGCGGTAGTGGACAGACCGCCGTCAGCCCTGCGGTGCAGACCACCATATTACGACCGAGGCAGTGATCCGACCGTAACACAGCTATTCTCCGCCAGTATCGCCAGTGCGGTCTGACCGCCGATGACAGCGGTTGCCATCTCCATACCGGTGGAAAGCATTTCACTGCCCACCCTATTATGAGTTAGCTGACCGCCATGATTTCTGGGGCGGTCGGACCGCCACAAAAAGCCTGGCGGAAACGACCAGTATTAAGGAGACATTCACCTCCAGGGACACAGACGAGTTTGCGACCGCCATGGAACTTGAACTGGTAGTCTTCCAAATGCTGTTCCTCGCCATTCACCTACAGGACCAGCAACGGCAACCAAGACGTCAACTGTGAGTACACCTGCCTAGCACACAATGGAGGGAAGGGGAGAGTCACACACCCACGCGCAACACACCCCCCTGGCACGGACTGTAATGATTACACACGCAAACCTACACCCGCACCGATACACACATCCACAGACACATGCACACACAAACTACACACACACACAACCTAAACACACACACCATGCCCAACACAAACGCCACACACACTCACCCAGAAGCAAAACAATTCAATGGCACCTCACACATACCCAGCTAGAGCAACCCATGCTCAGTAGTCCACAAAAGTACCGAAAACACCCAAACGCTTTTGCAGAAAGGCCCACGAAGCATATACACTTGTCAACGCAATCTGCATTGTAAAGGAAACATACAAAACAACCAATTCGGAGGGCTCAGACATCCATGCAAAGGCAAAGTACTAACACCATGTACACACAGCATACTAATCTCCCCACACATGCATCAAAATACACACTGACCCAAACTACACAACCGAGCATTCACATACACACAAATCCAAACACATAACAATAATTACACTGCCCAAGTAATGGATACAGCCAATGCAACTATACAGTCACCTAGCATATACATGGATAAAAAACTGCATCCAAATACATGAGTAACATAAGCATGTAGATTGAAAGGCTGGACAAATATGTGTAATTGTCACCAACATTATTTATTGGCAGATGTATTAAAGATTTGTCAATAAATAAAGTACTATTTACAAAGAGGGCCATTGGCCAGTCCAAATAAACACATGTGCCACAGGAGCACACAGCCAGGCAATTGGCCCAACTTGACTACTGACAGCCTCATGGCCTCCACAGGGCAAGGACATCAATGGGGCAGGCAGGCACTTTAGAGGTCAGAAGGTGCATGTCTGCGTGTCTGCTGTTGTGGTGACTGTGGGCAAGATTGAACTGTGTGGTGATGTGACTGTGAGGCAGGAGGTGGTGGGGAGACAGTGGAGGGAGTGGCTGTTGTTCTGTTTGCTGGTGTGTGTTGAGTGTGTACATGCTTGTGGTGTGACTTGTGGTGCCCATGTTTGTCTTTGCATACCTTGTCTGTTGCACTGGGTGAATGCTGGTCTGAAGCTGTGCTTTGGATGGGTGGGGGGGCTGGGCACAAGTAGCTGGAGGGGGGACGAAGAAGTAGGGACACTAGCTGCCGTCAAAGAGGAGGCCAGAGCCTGAAAGGATCTCTGGAGGTCAGCCAAAGCACTGTGAATGCCTTCCAGGTAGGCATTGGTTTGCTGCATCTGGGATGCCAGGCCTTGGATGGCATTCACAATGGTTGACTGCTCCACAGAAACAGATCTCAGGAGGTCAATAGTCTCCTCATTGTGGGCAGCAGGACTGACTGGGGCAGAGGTGCCTGCGGTGAAGGAGATGCCACCCTCCTGGGTGAGCGGGCATGGGCAACTGGGTGGGGAGCTACTGGGAGGGCGTTGCTGGTAAGGGGGACGGCGGACAAGGATGTTTCTAGGGTGGCCCAGAAGAGTTTGCCACCACCAGGGAGCTTCCATTGAAGGAGGAATCAGATTCAGATGTTGCAGTTTCTGTCTACCCCGTAGTGCTCCCCTCACTCTCCAACCCACTGGTCCCCTCAGCGTCGGTGGACTCTACCTCCTGTGTCCCGTGAGCTGCAGCCTCCCCACGCACTGGTGCACCTACTCCTTTGCCTGCTGATGCTAATTCACACAAGGACAGAAGAGAACAAGGAGGGAAGGTGGGGGAGAAAGAAAGGGAGCATAGGGTCAATACCAACACATCTAGCACATATGACCATCACTTTACCCTATTTACAAAGGTTATTACAGAATGCAGAGCCTACTACCTGACCACACGATTGCCTACTCACAACATGAGACCCTGAAATATGAAGGATCGACCATTATCCATCGACAATACTACATTGGTTCTGCTGCAAACTGTCAAGGTCAATAAACCATGGTTGGGAGTGTACTAAGAGACACCTTCACTTACTCCATTACAGTGTCTGACAAACCTGCATTTTCCTCTACATGACACGTAGATATGGAAAACAGCTCTACATGAGTTTCACTATGGTACAGTTTAGTCCTAGGATGCAGCCCTCTACAGATGCAGGAATGCATTGGAAATCACAGCTACCGATCTAACATACTAATAAGCCTTAAAACAATGAGGTCAGAAACATACCCTAGCATGGGTTTTTTAGACATCCTCCATTCATTGGCAAACCTATCCAATCACTTTAGAAGTCAATACAACATGAAAAACACTTGAAGTACTCACCCCCTTGTGGCTGCTGTGCTGCCCTTAAGCGCTCATCCAACTCTGGGTAGGACACTGCCAGTATGCAGGCCATTAGGGGGGTCAGGGTCTGACGGGCACCCCTTCCTCGTTGGGAGGACGTCCCCAGCTGGGCTGCTGTGATTTTCCAGGCCCAGCATCTCAGGTCCTCCCACAACTTTCTGCAGTGGGTGCTCCGACGGCTATGGACCCCGAGGGTCCACACTTTCTTGGCAATGGCACGCCATAGTCCCTTCTTCTGATGGGTGCTGACCTGAATGGGAGACACAGAGAGAAGGGCACTTTTATGTAGACTTATCACACAGCAACTGTAATGGACTATATACTGTATAATCTCATATTCATGCTAGACATGACACGTACCTATTTGCACTTCATGCTTGTCTGATGCAACACTCTCCAACTGGCATACTGCATACACACACATTCACCTACATACAATCATGTTGCATCAAATATACTCAAATGGTACTCACCTCCTTATCTGGATCCCCATACATCTGTCCATACAGGGGGTAAGACCCCATCCACAAGCTTTACGAGTTCCTCTGGTGTGAAGGCGGGGCCCTATCCCCTGTAGAACATGCCATTGTGGCTTCCAGCTACAGGACACAGCAGCTCATGCAGTGGAGGTCTTGATGGCTGGAGAGTCAGGAGTCAAGTGAGATAGGTTGTAGAAAATGGCATTCACGGACGCGGCGGTCTGCACTGTCACCACCGGCGGTGATCATCATTGGCCCCTGTTCCCTATAGACATCAATGTTATCCAATGAGGAGTTGCACGGCGGTTCCGACCACCTACCGCCATGACGACTAACGCCGGCAGAATAAGTTCACTTCCATCTGTCCTCTGCATGCAGGACAGGCAGCTGCCATTTTACACATCTATTGAACATAGTACAGTATTTAATGTGCGTCATTGCTCGATCTGGCAAAGTACATGCCAAACACAAGATGTTGTGAATGTTATTAGAAATGGTTGTGAGCAATACCATTTGTATCACAACCAATACTGTAGTCCAAACTTTCACAGTGTAGGAAGTGTAAAAATCTATATGGTGTCAGTACATTCAAAACACTTGTCTCCATGCATTGTAAACCTATGATGTGGTCAATTATGATTAGTAAAGGGGGTTGTCTTAGATGTTTGAATTGTATTTAGAAGTATTCCATGGCAAAGTAGCCAAATTGGTAGTATGTGAAGTGGAAATAACAGCATTGATATCACAATAGAGGGGTTACAACGTGTTTGCGTTGTCACACTTTTGTTGTTTGCTATGTCTAGATACCGGCCAATGTGGGGGCTGAGGAATGCACCGGTGTACCAGACCTTGCAACCCTGGAAGAACAACATATTTTACAAACACCTCGTCTGAACCATTTGACAACCAGGGAACTGTGTACCCAGTTGGAGCCAGATCTACTGCCTTCTATATGTAATCCTTATGCTATTCCTCTAGCTATAGAGGTGCTTTCAGTGCTCCACTTTTTGGCCACTGGCTCATTTCAGGTGACAGTGGGCTTGGCAACAGGTATGTCTCAGCAAATCTTTAGTAATGTGTCGAAGGATGTCCTGTTGGCCTTGCTAAATCATCTTCACAGCTACATCAAATTCCCCCAAAATGCTGAATTGCCCACTGTGAAGGCAGATTTATTTGCAATGGGACACATTCCTCATGATCAATGAACAAGTGTATAGAAACAGGAAAAGCTTTCAGTCTATTAATGTGCAGGTGGTGTGTCTTGCAGACCAGTAAATCTCCCAAGTGACTGCCAAGTTTCCTGGATCTGTGTATTACTCCTACATTCTGAGGAACAGCAGTGTCTCACACATGATGGCACAACTACAGAGAGAGAGAGCCTGGCTCATTGGTGAGTATGAATTGTGTGTTTAGTCGCTGTCACTTCATCTATCCTTTCCATTCTTCTCTGAGTATAGCAGAACTATTATGTATGTTTCCAATATTCCGAGGTGACTCTGGCTACCCTAACCTATCCGGGCTGTTGACACTGGTGAGATATCCCAGGGCAGAGGGTGAAAATCACTACAATGAGGCACATGGCCGGACTAGAAGAGTGATGGGGAGGACGTTCGGCCTTCTGAATGCAAGATTTCGGTGTCTGCACATCTCTGGTGTTTCCCTGGTCTACTCCTCTCAAACGGTCTGCCAGATAGATGTGGCCTCCTGCATGCTGCACAATTTGGCCCTGAGAAGGCATGTTCCATTACTTGAAGAGGAGGAAGTATCCAATGCACCGGTGGCAGAAGAAGGAACACTAGACAGTGATGATGATGTGAACTCAAGAACTCAGCTGATTCAGCAGTACTTCCCATGCCAGTCAGGTAGGTTTGTGGCTTAATTTTGCTAATTTTATCCTGAAATGCAGTGTGGCTGCTGGTAGTAGCCTTTCTGTAGTGTGAGCACTGTTCAGTCTGAGTTACTTACATCAGTACACTTTGCTGTACAGGTAGGACATATTGAGCTAAAGTACTCCTGCCTTTGCTATGTTTCTTCTGTATGAGTGTGTTCTAAAGTTGTCCCAAACCATTTTTTACTTTGATTTTGTGATAGTTACGAAGTGATGTTTGTAATGTACCTTTATAACTGATGCCCTAGCCCATCCCCGCAGTAAATTGACTCTCCCTGTCTGTTCCCCCAGCACTGGATGTCATTCAGGAAAAGGTTGCATAGAGACAAAAAAGGGCAAGGCTGTAATCCTATAATATGTTATGAGGGCAATACTGAGGTTGTGTGATGTGTGTAGTCCTGGGAACATTTTTGCAATGTGTTGTATTTTGTGCAAATAATGCCTGTGATTGTAGATTGTTATAATAGACGGGATCATGGAGTGTAGCATTTATTTGGTAGTATTGTGTATGTCATGTCTGTTTTACACTTTTCACAGGTGTTGCAGTGGTGACTACTGAGTTTCCATGCCTTTCTGTTACCTGATTTCACAAAGATGTGTGGATGGGGAATAGTGACAAGCAGTTACACAGAGGATGAGAACCCCAACTGACAGTACAACGGATGACATCTGATGTTTATTATCATTTCGAGTGTCTCATTGTAGTACAAACATTACATTGACAGAGAATAAATTCACATATAGAGTAGCTGTGTTTAAGTGTGTTTATTCGGAATACAAAAAGGAAGGGATGGTGCAAAAGAGTGGGGTCATGTTGGTCGAAATCATCAGTTTAGTGGCCCAAGCAGTTGGTAGCACAAGTCCAGTATCCAGGGGCCACAGGAAAGTGGAGCTATCGCAGTAGAACGTCAACAAGGTGTCTCAGTGGGACACAAGGGAGACAGTTCAGGAGAGGTTCATGTCCTGGCGTGCGGGTGGTCTTGGCTTCAGTCCTTGTAGGATATCTGGCTCGGTAGCCATGTTTACGTGGGGGTTCCTCAGCTACAGGGGGAGGGGTGCTAGTGGCCTGTGAGTCCTCTGGCAGGACCTCCATTTCACTAACTGCAGCATATTTAGAGGGCTGGGCAGGACTGCGGCTAATGGAAGGGGCCTGCTGATGGGTGGAGGACTCACGCAGGATGGAGGTCAGCTACTGTAGCAGCACTTTAATGGAGGCCATGGTGACAATGTGGGCCTGCCATTTCTGCATGGCCTCCTGATAGTGTTCCCTCTGCAGCCTCTGGTTCTCCAGGAACATAGCCAGAATCTGGCCCATCCTGTCCTGGGATTGGTGGTATGGTCCCAGGACTCGTGATATGGCCTCCTGGCCAGTCACTTCCCTGGTTTGCCCCACTCCTTCGGCCCAGAGATGACCTCCCAATGGCCTTAGCTCCCTGTGCCTGTGGCCCTGGCACAGTGTGCCCACTCCAACTTACACCAGGGCCTTCCTCATCTTGAGTGGCAGGTTTTGACTCTGATCCCTGTACTTGTGGGCACACTGTATATTGATGTGGCCTGGAGACACTGGTTTGGAGGAGTTGGGCGACTGGTGTTGTAGCGGCTGCATTTATGGGGGCTCTGGCGTGGCCTGGGTGAGGTTTGCGGAGGGAGACTGATCAGAGGTTCCAGATGGGCCAGGGATATCTTCTAGATCCAGATATCCCGAGTTGCTGTCATCACTGGGGCCTTCTTCTGGTGGAGGACTGGGTCTTCGTGGCACTTGCTGCTGGCTGACATTAACAGTGGTGCCTGTGGATAGCAAATACTGTTATTCACATTCACCCTATCTGTTTCACTTTGGCTAACCAGGTAGATGGTGCCGGATAGCTGCTTCCCAGGAATGGCATTGGCAGTGGTGAAAATATATTGTTATCAGAGCCAGATGAAATGAGTTTGCCAATTATCTACTGATATGTGATGACATGTCAGTTGTTTAGCATTACTGACATTGCCATCTCCTGGTTTGCTGTTGACACCTGCTTAATCAGTGCTATTTGGCATGCCTCAGAATGCAGGGCTACTTATGTGAAGGGGAGTGTTCATTGTTAGGTTAGAAAAGAGTGGTGCATTGTGGGATTCGTAGTGCTTCATGCTCAACATGCTTTAAGTCCATTTGTGAGTGCAGACATTGGGATTGTGTTAGTGGGGAGGTGTGGGCATGCAGGGGAATGGGCATAGGTGATTAGGGGGATAGGGATCAGTGTGGGATGGGGTGATTTGGGGAGTGATAGGGAGATGGGGACTCATGCGATACAGGTGTACTTAATGCGAGGGGAGTATAGGTGACTTACCAGTCCTCCGGTGATTCCACTGAGGTTCTCAGGGTGCAGATAGCCCAAACCTTCTCCTCCCAGGATGTAAACTCCAGGGAAGGAGGTGGGGGCCCACCACTAGTCTTCTGAATAACAATTTGATGAGGTGATGCCATGGAACGCATCTTCGCCCGTGGGTCATTCCAGCTCTTCCTGATGTCCTCCCTTGTGCATGGATGGCTTTCCACTGAGTTCAACTTGTCGATGATCCTCTGCCATAATTCCATTTTCATGGCAAGGGATGGCTGCTGAACCTGTGCACCGAACAGCTGTGGCTCTACCCTGACGATTTCAGCCACAATGGCTCGCAACTCCTCATCTGTGAAACGGGAGTGCTTTTGTGGGGACATGGCGATGGTGATGTGTGTGTGTTGTGTGAGTTGTGCAGAAGGTGGTGTGTTTTGTGGGAGGTGGAGGGGGTGTGGATATGTGTTATTATGTGCAGTTGTGATGGAGTGCAGTGGGGATGTGTGTGTCTGTGTGCAAATATGTTGTGTGATGTGTGATGCGTGAGGGGTCAGGGTTGTACAGGGGGCTGTGGTGAGTATGTGCAGTGCATTCTCCAGAGTGGCCAAGAGATGTGTGGTAATTGTTTGTCATTGAAAAGCATTGTGGGTTGGGTGTGTGTTTTATAGTGGTGTTTGTGGGTGGGTGTGGTGTGTGTATGTGTATCAGGTTTGGGGTATTCAAATTGCCCAATGCGGTATTGTACTGGAGGTGCCATTTCGACTGCGACAGTCCGCACTGTCAATGTATTACTGCCGTTGACAGACCACTGTGCTGATTTGTGGGTTGTAATATGGAGGGCGGAATGTTGTTGGTGTGGTGGTGAGGGTGGTGGGACCGCCCCTCTCCCACTATTGTTCGGCCTGGCAGTTTCGGATTTGTGGCTGTTTTCTGGTGACTTTGCTTTTGCGACCCGTAATATGGTGGTCGGTTTACCACCTACAGGGCTGTCTTTTGGCGGCCGCTAGCACGGTGGTCTTCAGAAAAGACCACCAAACTTGTAATGACCACCTATGTGTGTGAGTTAAAGTGAGAGACAGTCTGTGAAGGAGTGAGAGAGAATGAGTGATGGTAAGGACGAGTATGTGTGTGAGAATAAATGTGAGTGATGGAGAATGACAGTGAGCATAACTGAGAGTTACTGTGTGTGAGACTGAGCCCTTCATTACAAGTTTGGTGGGTGGAAAAGGCCACCTGCCAAACTCTTGTGGCCAGTGCGGTGACCTTCCCGCAGCTCCTATTATGAGTTTCCCACTGGGAGTTTCTGCCCACTAACCCAGCGGGAAATAGCCCACAACATTGATGCCGGCTCGTATTCAAGCCGGCGGCAATGTTGCGGTGAGTAGGGTGAAACAGCACATGTGCGCATTTCACTGTCTGCTAATCAGACAGTGAAAAGTGCAACAGGGCTGTCAATGAGGGCCCCTGCACTGCCCACTGCAGGAGGAAGCAGAGCTGAGACATCAGGAGTGAGAAGCGGTACCCAACACAAGAGAAAGTACAGCCGAGACCATGGGGGCAAGAGAAGAAGACAGTGGAGCTTGCAGGACCCCAAGAGAGAAGGACATCGCTGCCCTGCTTGCCATTGCCCTAGGACAGGGTTGTGGCCTCAGGCAAGTGAGGGAGTGTTACCATACAATGTGGGGGGAAGTTGAGAACAATACGGGCAAAAGCCCATTGGAAACCACACAAACCTAACAAACACAGGTGGCAGGGATAGTGCAGAGACTGCTTATGCATGTTTTATCGTAGCCCAATACACAAGTGGGTGTTTGCACACGGGTGAAGGTGATGGGTGAATTATTTTTTTTGAGTGTTACCCAGACTCAGGATATTGTCTAATGTGTTGTTCTCCGGAGGGGCTACTCACAAGCCAGAGACGATATGTAAAACCAGGGACAAGTGGGAAGCAGGATATCGGAGAGACGACCAATGTGATTTATGCTGCTGAATTGAGACTTTTAACTAAAAGACTACTCAAATGAAGAATTAGCTCTACACCTATGGTTGATAGAGTCATGACCTAACCCCTACAGAATGATACATATTTTTCATGGGGAGATAGAGAGATGATATGTTTGGGTCATATAGGTAGTTAGATATGCTATAAAAGAAAAAACTAACTATTTTGCAATGGGGCACCATACAATAAGTGTGGCTAGATAACTAGCCATAGATGGGGAGAGGACTGCAGAGGGAAACATAGATGGTGTGCAGAAAGACACAGGAGAAGTAGCAATTTGAATCTCTGGGAAAGGATGGAACAACTTCAATTCAAAACGGAATAAATAGCAATATGTTTTTCCAGCATGGCCATTAGCATTCCTGCTTCTGTTCAGGATGCAGGGCTCCCGCCTCCAGGGCATGAAGAACTGAATGGATTTTAGTTGTTGTTCGTTGCTCATTGAAGTCAAAAGAATCCTTTGTTTCAGTCGTGTTTACGTTCCAAGAAGTATTGTGAAATCTAATTTAGAAGAAAGGACTGAAGTACCCAGGAGCAGCTTAATTTCAAACAAAAACTTGTAAGTAATCAGTAGCGCCAATGCTGACAGTCACCCACCCACACGTTTAATTTAAACGCAGTGAAAAAATGACTCCTACTTTTTTTTCATTTTGTGCCCACTGTTCCCGTTACCTTCCCGTTGCTCCCTGTGCCCTTACAGTCAGGCACATTTTCATCATAGCAAAAATGGTGTGTTTTTCCGACGCAACTTGTTGGAGGCCTCTATGTGTTTTTCAGGCTCTCCAAATATTTTAAGTATGCTCTTTTGATAAGGAGATTTGTTGTTGAAAAGCTTTAGCTGTGGAAGGTATTCAAAACATTTACATTTCTTAGTTGGTGAAGTGTGAGCTTAAGCTAATCTCTTTGCAAAATATTTCATTTTTCTACAAGCAATGTACGCAATATACCCTTTATCACGCAGATAACAAGAAAATAATAGAAAAACATGCGGTAAATAACATTTCCTGCCATCAATTGGGCTGTTTATTGAATCTCCTTGACCTAAAATTAGGCCCGCAGGCTGATTCTGTTAAAATGGCGCTCAGAGTTAGAGCTAGCCATTGCTTTCCAACTCTTGGAATGGAAGCTCCGTGTGCATGCTTTTGTGAGCGATTAGGCACTGCCCGGACCAAGCAACTACTAACAGGTCAACGCCGGAAGAAGAGCTTGGAGGTATACACACATTTTGACCAGTGTTTCATGTGACTCTAGACAGCAACTCTTCCCCTGTTTTTCAGGTGTTTTAGGTCTGGCCAAGAGTCTGCTTTACTGTTTCGTGAGCCTCATATTTGGCAAAAAACACAATAACCCCTTGCATCCTGCTTTTGTTTACATACCTTTTGTTAAACCAAATACTCATAAAAGATGCTGAGGCATAAACCACATAAGCAGATGTGCAGAGTACAATCTATTAGGATTTTCGAGGAAGGAGAGGGGCATCATGACCTGTTTGAGGCTTTACATACCCGAGTCACATTCATGTTGAGGATTGTGGACAGCCCTCTTCTTCCATTAATCAATTTAAGTGCCATTTACATTTTGCTTCCACCCATCACAGTTTACAGAATGGGCAGTGGATCAGACCACTGGTGTTCTTCACTATGAGCGATGGCATTCAACTTGTTTATGTGTGCATATCCACTTAAAAATAAGTTCACTTTAGTTCTAGGGCTTCTAGGAGTAAAAAAGTGTTTTATTATTTGAGATGGGCACTCTCTGATCTCAAGGAATGATAACTTGCCAGGTTGAATCCCAAAGTCACTAAATTGACCTGAGTTCAACCCTCTATAGCTTAGTGTATTAGAAATCTGAATTAGTAAATTGTATAAACAAAATGACACCAAAGCCACAAAAATCCAATAAGGAGAACCAAAGATATGAATTTTTAAAGTTTCAAGTAAAAGTAAAACCAAAAAAGTACTAGATGTAATGATAGTCCATGGAAGCGATAGACTGAGACCTAGGCTGTCGCGGTTTTCAATGGTCTTACCGTCGAGGCTGAGAGGCGTAGGGGAACGACCCTTGTTCCGGCTGGTTCTGCTCTGGCCGAGGTAGGGGCGACCCCTTCCAGTAGCCACGGTGCTGTTTGGTATGAGCAAACCACTACAGTCCGTGCCCTCCAGAAGGAGTCCCAAAGGAAAAACCCCCGTAGGGTAAAAAACCTCCACAGGAACTCCCTGAAATGAAAGGAGGACACCAGGGCGTTTAGACCAAGGATCAGGAAGACTGGAAAACAAGGCAGGACAGGAATAGACAGGATTCGTAGGAGGAGATCAATCGGAGCGTGACTACCACCAAGGAGTGTTGCAACGCAATGGACAAGCAGTTGGAATCAACTTATATACCCCTGGACAGGAAATAGAAAACAGGAAGTAGAACACCACCATCTTGGATTGGGAAAAAGAAAACAATAAAGAATTAGGTATGTGTGTTTAACAATGCATGCTGGGCAGAGAGGAAGTGGTAAGCATGCTGGGAAGAGAAAAAGGCGAGTATAAAGAACCCCAAGTGTAAGGGTTCGGTTTGTCCTAGGAACATCGGTAAGTGGTGGGCAGGAATGACATGCAGGAAAAATAAATGTTAAGCGCATGATGCGCTGTGTGCGGCCATGCCTGAAACCCCCTCGGGGTTTCAGGCTCTGCCGCGTCTGCCTTTATGGCAGAATTTGAAAGAAGGGAAGCGGCGAGCGCCGCGGCCCCCAGACCGGCTCTCTGGAGCCTCCATGGCTCTCGCCGGAGCCACGGCAACCCCCGCGACCTGGGCGTCCGCCGCGGCGTCTACCGCGACCCGGGCGCCAGCCGCGGCAGAATTAACGTGCCGCGCCGCGGCAACCTGAGCCTGCCCCCCCCCGAGGCCCCGGGTTTGTGAGGGAAGAGCCGAAAAAAGCGGCGGATCAAAAGAGGAGCATGGACTGAAGAGGCATCCTCCCAGGAACACTCACTCAAAGGGTATCCCTTCCAATGAATTAGGTATTGGAGGTGACCACGGAAAAACCGAGAGTCACAGACTTCCTGCACTTCGTACTCAGGCACATTGCCAACCAACAGAGGAGGGGGACCGGGCAACTGCCTATGAAAAAGATCAGGACGGTAAGGTTTCAGTTGTAAGACATGGAATACCGGGTGGATCTTCCATGTCCGGGGTAGGCGAAGACGCATAGACACTGGGTTGATTTTCTTGAGAATGAGAAAGGGACCATAAAAGCGGGGTTTGAATTTGTTTTGGGTGAGTCGGAGAGGTAGGAATCTAGAGGAGAGCCAGACCTTATCATGGACCTGATATAAAGGAGCCGCACAGCGTCTCCTATCTGCTATCTTCTTCATGCGGGACTTGGTGGACACAAGGCTGGAATGGATAATTCGTTGTATACCCCGTAGCTATCGAACGAAGGAGGAGATGGCGGGAAGATTGGAGTTGTCTCTCAGGGGAGTTGGGAAGGCCCTGGGATGGAAACCATAAGAGCCATAGAAAAGAGAGACTTTAGAGGCACTGTGTAGATAGTTATTATAGGAAAATTCTGCAAGCGGTAAGTAGGAAGCCCAATTACTTTGTGTAGCGTTACAGAAGCTACGTAAGTACTGTTCGAGACCCTGATTGAGTCGTTCCGTTTGTCCATTGGTTTGAGGGTGGAACCCGGATGATAAGGCCACCTGGATCCCCAAGGTCTTGCAGAATTGATTCCAGAAACGGGAGATATATTGAGGACCCCTGTCCTATATAATAACTTGGGGTAACCCATGTAGCCTGAAGATTTCTTGAGTAAAGATCTGACTTAACTCCTTTGCCGTAGGTAACTTTCTCAAGGCCGTGAAGTGGGCCATCTTGGTGAAGGAGTCCACAGTTACCATTATGACGTGGTTTCCCATTGAGGAAGGTAATGCGCACATAAAATCGGTGGATATGGTATGCCATGGGCCTGGGGGAACAGGTAATGGGCGGAGTAACCCCACAGGTCTGGTTCGGGGTGTCTTGGCTTGAGCACATGCAGGACAGGTTAACACATATGCCTCAGTGTCAGCTTTGAGAGTTGGCCACCAGAAAGAGCGAAGTAAAAGATCTTGAGTCGCTTTCATTCCTCGATGACCGGCAATAGGGGAATCATGGCACATGCGTAAAGCTTCGATTTGCACTGTTTTAGTGGGTAAAAACAGGGCCTTATCACGATAATAGTAGTCGTGATCTATGTGCAGCTGTGGACGTAACTTTTTTAGTTCTGTTTCGTGTAGACGGGCATATTCGGACTTGACTTGATCTAAAAAAGTCTGGGCTACCCCTATGATTTTATTGTTGTCAAATAAATTTTGAACCGCAGAATCACCGCACCCAGGATAACGTCGGGACAGGGCATCCGCCTGGATGTTCTGAGAACCAGGGATGTAGGTGATATAGAAATCATATTGGCTGAAGAAGAAGGCCCATCGAGCCTGCCGGCTATTTTGGCACTGGAAATTTCTTAAGCACTGTAGATTTCTGTGATCGGTCCGGGCTTCAAAGGGCTCCTTTGATCCCATCAAAAAGTGTCTCCATTCGGTGCACGCGACCTTTAAGGCGAGTAATTCGCGTTCTAGCACGGAATAGTTTCGCTCAGAATCAGATAGAATGTGTGAGAGATAAAATACAGGGTGTTCTAGGTCATCATCGTCTTGTTTTTGTAACAAGGCAGCCCCAATGGCTCTTTCTGAGGCGTCTGTGACAACAATGAATTGTTTGCTGGTGTCTGGGTGTCGAAGAATAGGGGCTTGAATAAAGGCTTTCTTTAAGTCCTGAAAAGCTGACTCAGCGCCTGGTGTCCAACAAAAACCTTTCTTTAGATGTTCCTTTTTGAGGGTTTGAGTAATGAAGCTGGTTCTCTGTGCAAAGTCTGCTATGAACTGTCGGTAGAAGTTGGCTAGTCCCAGAAAACATTGAGTCTCCTTGATGGAAGAAGGAGATGGCCAATTCAATATAGCCTGTACTTTGTCTGAGTCCATGGCAACTCCGGTTTGGTTTATACAGTATCCCAAGTATTTTACTTCTATCTGACCAAACTCGCATTTTTCAGGCTTACAGAACAAATGATATTGTCGGAGTCTCTCTAAGACTTAGCGAACGTGCATGGAATGTTCCTCTGGATGAACCGAATAGATTAGGATATCGTCAAGATACACTACCACGGTTTGTTGCAAAAGATCAGAAAAGATAGAATCCATGAATCTTTGAAAGATGGACGGGGCATTAGTGAGTCCGAAGGGCATTAATCTATATTCGTAGTGCCCAAAAGGTGTTCTAAAGGCGGTCTTCCACTCATCACCTTCTCTGATTCTTAGTAGATGATAGGCTCCTCGGAGATCCAGTTTGGTGAATCTCTTGGCTCCTCTGACTGCTTCTAAGATGTCCATGATGAGGGGTAACGGATACCGGTCTTTGATAGTGATCCTGTTTAACCCTCTGAAATCGATACAGGGACGCAGATCTTTGGTTTTCTTTGGTACAAGGAAAAGAGGAGCCCCGGCGGGTGAAGAGGAGGGAGTTATCAACCCACTTTGTAGATTCTCATCTAGGTACTCCTTTCAAACTTGTTTCTCTGGTTCTGTGAGGGAGTACATCCGCCCAAAAGGAACTACGGTGTCTGGTTCTAAAGGAATGGCACAGTCGTATTCTCTGTGGGGTGGCAGTTCAGGTCTTCCTGGCTTCTGGAATACATCGATATAGTCCTGATAATGTCTGGGAACTGCCTGTAGGACATTAATGGATCCTCCCACCTGAGAAGGTGCTGTTGAGAGACTTTTTGGGGACCAGTAATCCCCGGCCGGATAGCAGTGGTGTTGACAAAAATGGGAGGATAACGAAATGGTTTTTGTTTCCCAGTTGATGTAAGGATTGTGCCGTGTAAGCCATGGGATTCCCAGGATCATGACATGGTGTGGTGATGAGATTAAGTCAAACGAGAGAATTTCCTGATGTTTACCAAACTGTAAACAGAAGGTAGGGGTGGTGTATTGTACAGGTCCAGAGGCCAAGAGTGACCCATCAACGGTATGTACCTGTTCTGGTACTTCTTTGGGTATTTGTGTTATCTGTCGTTCCTTGGCCCAGGTTTCATCTAAATAGAGGCCACTGGCTCCGCAGTCCAATAAGGCCAAAGTTCTTGCTTCGCGGCCATCAGTTAAATGGAGGGTAACTGGTAAGAGAAAAAGAGCAGTTCCTTCCTCCCTGGAAGAGCAAATAGAAGGTATATCACGATATCCCGTCCTCACCCTTCTTACTGGGGACGGGAGTTGGCGTTTCCCAAGGGCTTGGTTGGACGAATGGGGCAGGCACGAATTAGGTGACCAGCTGCACCACAATATAGGCAAAGCCCCTTCCTTCGTCTATGTTCCCTTTCACTGGCGGATAGAGGCCCGCGAGCTGTGTCAATCTGCATGGGCTCTTCCTCGGTATTCCCTTTGGATTCAGGACGGACTTCTTCGGTACGATGGGCGAAGGGACGAGATGGTACTGAGTGAGAAGGCAAACGACTCTTCTTTTTCTCCATTCTTCGTTCATTCAACCGATATTCTATCGTTAGTGCCTGGTCCATCAATCCTTTGAGGTTTTCTATCCTGGCAGAATGTACTAGTTCATCTTTGATGTCCTCTCTGAGACCTCTATGGAAGAGTGTCACTAAGGTACGTTCCACCCAGGTTGTTTCTGCAGCTAATTGTCTGAAACGGGTGATGTATTGTAATACATCTTGACTCCCTTGTTGGACTTCACAAAGAGCCTCTTCTGCTGACGCCTCGAGTCCAGGGCGTTCAAACATCTGTTTAAAAGTAGTTATAAAGGTGGAATAATTAGATAGACAGGGATCGTTTCTGGTTACTAGAGGTGTGGCCCAGGCCAAGGCTGGTCCTGATAAGGCACTAATCAAATACCCCACCTTGGTCTTATCTTGTACAAATTGCGAGGGGCGAAAGGCAAAGTACACCGTCAAGGCATCCAGGAATTCTTTTAATGTGGTGGGATCCCCGGAAAATCGAGGTGTAGAGGCGGCTACTGCAGGGACATCTGTGGTCCTGGAGGCAAAGGCTTGTCGATAAACAGTATTCTCAGTACGTAATTGCTGGAGTTCTTGAGCCTGTTGTTGTATCGTCGCCAGTAGGTCCTGGTTAGTAGGTTCTGTGTTTGCCACTGGGTTATCCATAGTTCCGGACTGCAACTGGAATTTTTGGCGTTGCAATCTGTCGCGGTTTTCAATGGTCTTACCGTCGAGGCTGAGAGGCGTAGGGGAACGACCCTTGTTCCGGCTGGTTCTGCTCTGGCCGAGGTAGGGGCGACCCCTTCCAGTAGCCACGGTGCTGTTTGGTATGAGCAAACCACTACAGTCCGTGCCCTCCAGAAGGAGTCCTAAAGGAAAAACCCCTGTAGGGTAAAAAACCTCCACAGGACCTCCCTGAAATGAAAGGAGGACACCAGGGCGTTTAGACCAAGGATCAGGAAGACTGGAAAACAAGGCAGGACAGGAATAGACAGGATTCGTAGGAGGAGATCAATCGGAGCGTGACTACCACCAAGGAGTGTTGCAACGCAATGGACAAGCAGTTGGAATCAACTTATATACCCCTGGACAGGAAATAGAAAACAGGAAGTAGAACACCACCATCTTGGATTGGGAAAAAGAAAACAATAAAGAATTAGGTATGTGTGTTTAACAATGCATGCTGGGCAGAGAGGAAGTGGTAAGCATGCTGGGAAGAGAAAAAGGCGAGTATAAAGAACCCCAAGTGTAAGGGTTCGGTTTGTCCTAGGAACATCGGTAAGTGGTGGGCAGGAATGACATGCAGGAAAAATAAATGTTAAGCGCATGATGCGCTGTGTGCGGCCATGCCTGAAACCCCCTCGGGGTTTCAGGCTCTGCCGCGTCTGCCTTTATGGCAGAATTTGAAAGAAGGGAAGCGGCGAGCACCGCGGCCCCCAGACCGGCTCTCTGGAGCCTCCATGGCTCTCGCCGGAGCCGCGGCAGCCCCCGCGACCTGGGCGTCCGCCGCGGCGTCTACCGCGACCCGGGCGCCAGCCGCGGCAGAATTAACGTGCCGCACCGCGGCAACCTGAGCCCGCGGCCGCAGCGAGCGCCGCGGCATGACATAGGCACCATTTCAGGCTGACCGTGGTGGAGCCCTGAATACCCCAAGCTGAGTTGTACTGGTCACAATTTTACCTTCTGGCTTAGGCTTTATATGGAGCTCAAATTCCTCCAGGGGCATAAGCCTGAAGCTATATTCAAGGAATGGTAATTGAATTCATATACCATTGCAGTGAGGTCCCCTTGACTTGAAGTCTTGGAAGTACAAAAAGTTTCTAAGTCCACACTTTTCACGGTTTCTGGAGCAGCTCCTCTGGATCACATCTAAGGCTCCCACGATCTCAAGAACTGAAATTAGGGGCCAGGACTCACTCCAAAAAAGACCACCAGGAAGGACCAGCAAAGGTCCATTTGGTACTGGTCAACTGGTCACTTAAGGAAAAAAGGCATCTTCCAGCTTATTTTGTCCCTGTCGCTTCAGAGGGGTTCAGCCAACTGGCCTTGGAGTCCATTTGTTTGTCCACTGTAAAAGAGGGAGCAGAAACAAACCGTATCCTGCTCCTCTTGGGTCACAGACTTATAGTGTACCGAAGGTCCAGAAGGTGTTCTGAGGAGAGTTCATTGGGTTGTCACATTTATGGCTGCCAATAGTGGGGGTTTCTCCTGGATATTCCCTGGCCAATGGGAATAAAGTTCCCTATTCATTAGGAAGGCAACTCGACCCACTTTTTCAGCAGTTCCTGTTTGCCCTATGGCAGACAATCCCACAGTGCCATTCACACCTAAATTCAAAGATGGAGGATCTGTTAATCCATTGTGCAGAGCTTTTGTGTCCACCCAGAAGTGTGGCCAGAAAAATGAACAGGTTCTTCACCTGTGTCTTCTACAAACTAGTTCTAGCTTTCCTCCCACTGGGTTCAGAGTCAGCCTGGTTAGTGTGTGCCATAGGGGCAAAAGCTTTCCATTCTTCAGGTCCAGTTAATGAATGATATGACCCAGTCCATCCTGCCACCAGGCCTACACAATTGTTTTGCTCTGGGAGCAGTTGTTACACCACATTAAATTAAAACACTGGGCAGCTGCTGCCAGGCTAATGCAAATTCAGACAGAGAAAAGATTACTTTTTAAAGGTTACTTCTAAAAGTTAATTTTCCTAAATATTTATAAAATCTTTAACTTCACCAATGAATCAGACTTTTCTTAAATGTGGAAATTAGTCTTTGAATTACAATCTAAGCCATTTCCTATTAAAAAATACAGATTCAGGTTCATAACATGTACTTTGACATTTTCTAGGATCCAGCTATAGCTGTGCAAGTGAAATAGCTTTTGAGGTCTAGTCAGTGGAGGAACATGGCAACTTCAATCCCACACATATTCCACTTTTTACTATCACATGTGGGGTCCCACTGGGTTTCATAATGCCCCCTGTCATCTTCAACCTTTACATGGAGTCAGTTAATGCTCTACACACAGATAACAGCATCAAGGTTTTCCAATATGTCAATGACACACAACTCTACTTGAATGTCTCATCTGCTTCAGACATCCAATGCCTCAAACACTGCTTGCACATCAACCAGACCTGGATTTCAAACACCTACCTGAAGCACAGCCCAACCAAGACAGAATTCCTATTATTTACCATGAAAAGCAAACTAGATACAGTGCAAATCTAGCTCAATGACTTTCACTTTGACCCCCAACTCTCACTGAATGGCAGATAACCTGGATTTACCATGGACACCAACCTCTCCCTCAAGGAACAAGGAACACATTGCCAGAAAAACAAAGGTGGCCTAGTACTAGATCTCTCTTCTAAAGAAAGGCAAACCATTTCTTCCAGAAAGCTAATTCAGAACGGCTTGCATCTGGATGTTGTAATGCCATACTTCATGGCCTCCCAGTCTTCACTCTCGTACACCATAAAGGTATACTACATGCTGCAGTGCATCTCATGCAGTACCTGAAGAAATATGTTCACATCACCCCCACCCTGATGGAAATCCATTGGCTCCCCTTGCTAGCCCACACCATCTTCAAAAGCAGCTGCATCATTTACAAAACCATCATAACCAGAACCCCTGCTTATCTTGCAGACAAGCTCACAATCTCTGGTGTTTCTCTGCACACCCTCAGCAAGGACACCATCAGACTGCAGACTCAGAAGCATACACAAATAAAAAAACAAGACACCATCTGTGCACCCAAGATCTGGAACAACATTGCCATATCCATCAGGACTGCCGCAATGCTCCTCCAATTTAGGAAAGAGTTGAAGACTCACCTACCTCAAAATACATTAACTTTTCACAACTCAGCTTCGTCACTTAATACCTCCCGCCTTTAAGCTTGCATTAGACCATGTACACAGCTGCACTGCCTTATGGCTATGTTTGCACTACAGAAATTCTGTATAGATATCTACATACATACAAAGGGAAACCACCTCCACTTTTCCCACCTCCTTTTCACATTTAGCCATATTCTATTGTTGGCCATGATGTAGTGTTACCGACTTGTCTGCTGTCCAGTCCTGTGGTTGTTCTTTTGTCTGTTTTTTCAAGTCACCTTTACCTCATAGTATTATACAACAAATGAAAAACCTCAACAGTGGAAAGAGCAGAGAAAATGAGAGTGAGAATGTGTGAGGGAGGGAGGAGAACGGAATAAAAAAGCATTTGGTAAATGTCCCACCTCCCCTGCTGATTATGTTGAGGTATTCATGTTTCCTACATAAGTGTAATAGGCTTTCTGAATATCATCTCAGATCTTCACAGTGGTTTAGTGTCTTTCTTTTTTGGTGGGATTCTTGACTGGAAATCTTCATTTGCTGCCTTGCATCAGATTTAAGGGGTTTATGCTTCATGGTTTGGTGACATACCTTGAAGTAGGACATTTTTTGAGTTACTTGTGGCTTTGCTCGTCAAGATGTTATATTTTTTCCTTTTCAGGCAATTACTTGGATGGGCCTGATGGAGTACTGGGCATCCACCTTTCTGACCTGTATGGGTTTAACTATCAACCAGGCATCTTCTGGGAGTTAGTTGTGTATATTTGCATATGCCCGTCAGCATACTGCATACTGCTTCATCTATTCCTTGGCTTGTTGATCTTTCTGGTGCACTGCCTCTGGATGTCACTTGAGTAATCCAGGGGCCTCGGCTCAGTAGCCACATCTAAATTTCTCACCCAGGCATGAAAATTGCTGTGCATTGACCAGCGGTGATGTGAGGGTATTTCAGTAGGATCAGAAAGGTAACTTTGTTCATTTTGGCTTGCTTAATTGCCTTTTCATGATTTTCAGGAGATGTCTGTGATATACATAAGGGGCCAGATGTACGAAAGGATTTCACCCATTCTGTGTCTATGGGAAAAAGCTTTCGTACGTATGGCCCAAGGTCACTTAGCCTCAATTGTGTGTTATTAGGATAAAAATTAGATTCTGAGCAGTTGCATGTATTAGCAACTTTTTACATTAAGTTCATGTTTTTAGCATTCAGGTCTGTAAATAATATGCACACTTATGTTAATCTTATTTAATTAATTTGGAAATTTTGCACAATTCAAATTACTTTATTTTGGATGTTAAGATGAACGTGGAGCATGAAAAATGTAAATGTTTTCTCAAGGTATGGGACGATTGACATAGGCTGGCGGTGCTCCCATGGGCATTCTGACCGCGGCGGTACAGCCGCGGTCAGAAACGGAAAACCGGCGGTGTACCGCCGGTTTCCCACTGCCCTGGGGAATCCTCCATGGCGGCGCAGCTTGCTGCGCCGCCATGGGGATTCCGACCCCCATACCGCCATCCTGTTCCTGGCGGTTTTGGCCGCCAGGAAGAGAATGGCGGTATGGGTTGTCGTGGGGCCCCTGGGGGCCCCTGCAGTGCCCATGCCAATGGCATGGGCACTGCAGGTGCCCCCGTAACAGGGCCCCACAAAGATTTTCAGTGTCTGCCATGCAGACACTGAAAATCGCGACGGGTGCAACTGCACCCGTCGCACCCCTTCCACTCCGCCGGCTCCATTCGGAGCCAGCATCCTCATGGTAGGGTGTTTCCCGCTGGGCTGGCGGGCGGCCTTCTGGCGGTCGCCCGCCAGCCCAGCGGGAAACCCAGAATACCCGCGGCGGTCTTTTGACCGCGCAGCGGTATTCTGGCGGTCCCAGCCAGGCCGGCGGCTTCCGCCGCCGGCCGGGGTCAGAATGACCCCCATAGTCTGTTTTTCAGTTCTTTAAATTTGGGCTGCAGACATGTTATTTGGGCATAGTTACCAACATGGCTGTGATAAAGATCCTGCTGATTGAAACGCATTGCCGCAATTAACGTTTCGTTTAAAACCCGATCCTGAAGTGCGAGTTTGGTGTCAGTAACACAGAAACAGCTCTATTTTATTTACGTTTGCGGGTTCCCTGTTTCCGCAACTTGCAGTGGCCCTGTGTGGTGGAAGAGTGGAAGAGACCTGTCCCTGTCGGAGGAAAATTTCATTATATGACCTGTCTCAGTTTGAGAACATTTCATCATTATATGTATATACATATATATATTTTTTTTCTTCAGCAAAACGAACAGAGTTCCATTCCAAAGCAGGTCAATGACTGTTTATTGTTGCTTCACAATACAGCCAACGCATTTCGACCTACAAGGTTTTGATCATGGCTGTTAGTCCTTCTTTCAGCTTTATCTTTTATAGTTCTTTCACCACACAAATGCATTATGGTAACTGTAGTTTTGCCGGGCCATATTACCTATGGATGTCTCCCTGGCCATTTTTAGTACTTTCGGTAATGACATGTACATAAAACCTTATGTTTGATATAGCACACACATTACCGATTTCAAATTGATGCTCGCATTGCACATTAACCATTTCTGTATGCAGCATACTTAAAGAACTTAGGGCCAGATGTAGCAAAATTTTGCGAGTCGCAAATGGCCCGATTCGCAATTTGCGACCCCGCAAAATCGGAAATGGGATGCAAAAATCCCGTTTCCGACTCGCAAAATGCTACGCGAGCCGTTACCGACTCGCAAAATTTGCGACCCCCTTTTGCGACCCACAAATAGCAAGTCGCAATTTGCGAGTCGCAAACCAAATGCAATAGCAACTCGCAAATTACGACTAGTCGCAAAAAGCCCATTTTGCACTTCCAATTTACCACTAACTCAGAGCAGGTGGTAACCATTACCAAAGTATAAAAGGGGACCCAGAAGGCATCTGGGTTACTCAAGATGGCAGAGATATACCTGATAGCAGTGAGGAGGAGAGCCCACGCCGCCCAGCAGAGGAGGAGGAGGAGGAGCCAGAGACAGGAGAAGATATACAGAACAAGGCAGACACTCTTCCAGCAAACAGAGGAGGAAATATATGATAAATATAGACTTAGCAGCGCAGCTATACTAGATTTAATAGAATTACTCAAACCACAGCTAGAACGCCAGACTGTGCGCGGCTGCGCCATCCCTACGCATGTGCAAGTGCTATGCTCACTGCACTTCTTGGCCTCGGGTAGCTATTAGGGGGTCATTGCTGTGGCAGGTGGGGTATCCCAAAGTGCACTCTCACGGTTCTTTAGGGCATTCCTAGATGCCTTACTCACACACATGTCCAGATACATATACCTACCCAGGAATGATGCCGAAATCAACAGCACAAAGTTGGAATTTTACAGGATTGCCAACTTCCCCCATGTCATAGGGTGTGTAGACAGGACACATATACAAATATGCCCTCCTGCAAACCTGGAATATCTGTTCTGCAATAGGAAGCGTACCCACTCACTCAACATACAGGTGGTATGTGACGCCCATTATGTTATCACTGACATGGTAGCCAAATTTCCAGGCAGTACTCATGACTCCTACATTTTTAGGCACAGTGGGATACACCAACGCCTGGAACGTGGGGAGTTTGGAGATGGATACATCCTAGGTAGAGCTGAATACACCTTGAAGACATGCACACAGGTCAATGTGCAAACCACCCATGCCTTGCTAACATTGTACTTTTTGTGCCAAACAGGTGACAGTGCATATGCACTACGTCCATGGATACTAACTCCGTCCTTAACACCCAGCAATGATTGCGAGAGGCGATACAACAGTCCACATAAGAGGACCGGGAACATAATAGAACGTACCTTTGGACTGCTGAAAGCAAGGTTCAGATGCCTCCACCGAAGTGGAGGTGCCCTCCAATATACCCCAATAACAGCTTTCAAAATAGTTGTTGCATGCGCTATACTGCACAACATTGCCACCAGACGTGGGCTACCTCTCACCCCTGAAGACCCAGATTCTGAGGATGAAGAGCAAGAGCAACCACATCGCCATCATCGGGAGAGGAGCATCGCAAATCAAGGCAGACTGAGACGGGAACACATTGCAAACCAATATTTTGGAAGGTACGTGCCAACGTTTACCATACTCACCAATGTAACACACAAAGAGTCCATGTGTTAGGTGGAAAGAACAAGTGATTTAATAAGTGCAAATAACAAAACTATGTACAATAGGAACAGTTCAGGGGCTTCAATAGTCCACCTGGCATGGGACACATTGACGTCATGTGCCCCAACCCCAAGGACTGTGAGGAGCTCAAACTCTACGGCGGGCTTGGCCAGCCTGGCTGGTAATAGGGGGGTCAGCAGTGCTTTGCCTTGTGCTTCCACTGCGAAGCACCCTGGTGTCACCGGCAGAGACACTGCTGACAGTGGAGCCCTCCTCACTGTCCTGTGGCATGTCGCCTGTGCCCCTGGCCACCTGCCGTGCCTCCATGAGGTCTATAGCATGGCTGAGCAGGCCCAGGCCCGTGCCACGTCACCAGCAAAGTGGCCCATGTCCACCTGGAGGCTGACTGTGCGCCTAGACAGCCCTGTTGTGTTCACAGCCAGCCTTACTATAGAAGAGGACATCCTGTCCAGGCGGTGCAGCAGCTGGCGGTCCCTGCGCTGTGCACTCTCACTCTGCGTTAGCAGTCCTGCCACTAGTTGGTGCATGGAGGTTGCAAGGTCACCCATGTTGGTACTGATCACCTGCAACTCCGAATGTACCTGCTGCATACTGTTGACATGATTGCGTTCAAAGCGCTGCAATGCCCCACTATAAGTGCAGCCTCGGTTGGTGATGTGGAGGCATGCCCTGACTCTGCTTGCCGCTGTGATGTTGATGTTCCACGTCGCCTGCGAAGCGGTGGAGGTCCTGTGTTGTCTCCTGTGGCACTCTGGCTCGTACTTGGTGCAGGCTCACACACCACTACTGCAACAGGTGTTTCCTGACGGGACATGGTGTCGGAGGTGCATGTAGCAGTGGTGGCTGGTCCTGTTGTCTCCTGTGTGTGCTGGCTGACCAGTGGCCCCTGGCTGCTTGGGCTGCTGGGGGTGTCTTGTGGGAGACCTGTGGGACATAGGGAACACACTGTCAGTGTCTACTATCTGTTATCAACTTCCTAATAAACTATTGCCTATGAACAGCCTACTTGACTACATTGCCCATAATGCATCATTCTGGTGTTTGCTACTCTGAAATGGAACTATTTTGGTTGTGCATGCTCCTGTGTACAAGGTGGGTGGGGGTATGGCGTTAATGAGGGTACATGCATGTCACATGGTACTCACCGGTTGATGGTCCTGGCTCAGAGGTGTCCAGATCTCCCATCCCGCTAACAGCCTCAGGCTCAAGGGTCTCTTCTACCCTTTCCTCCAGGGGTGTGGGTGGTGGTACTGTCGATGGTCCCCCTCCTGTGCCTCTCATCTCCCAGAGCCGCTCTACCACCCTCTCTTTGGTCCGGGAGCGCAGGTCATACCACCTTTTCTTCAATTCTTCCACACTCCGGTGGCTGACCCCCAGGGAGTTTACTTTGTCCTGGATCTCCTGCCAGAGTCTTCTCTTCTCTGTCTCTGGCACGGTGAGGGCTGCCCTGCCAAACAGCTGGTCATGGTGCTGACAGCACTCATCAGTCAGCACCTCCAACTCCTTTTCAGCAAACTTCAGTTTCCTCTTCCTTGGATTTTCAGCCATGGTTGCAGGAGCTCTGTTTGTTTGCTGTGCTGAAGTTGAAATGGGTGTGGTCCTCCCTCCTCCCAGGTGTATTTGTAAACTTCCTGGCTGTGATGTCATCATCATGTGCCAGGAAGTGTTTTCCAGAGTGTTCTGAAGTGTTTTCCAGAGTGTTCTGCAGCACCTGCATTCAATTTTCAGCACAGTCGCAATTTGCGACACCCACTCACAAATTGCGTGTCCGTTTTTTGCGCGGTCGCAAAAAGCGACCTCGCAAACAGCGGACTCGCTATCTGCAGTGAGACTCCGTGTGCGAGTCGCAAATTGTCCTCGCATTTTCTACCTGCATTGCAGTTAGTGAGTCTGTAATTGCGAGTCGCAAAGAATCGCAATTTGCGAGTAGCTAATTTTTACCTACCTACATCTGGCCCTAAATGCACTTTCCCTCTAAGTGAGACAATGCTACCCTTATTAATGTTGCAATCACATGCCCCCCTCAGTGGGAGTTAGTCCTAACTTTCTCTATGTTTATATAATACAGCTGTGTGCCTACGTCAAGAAAGCAATTGTATCAATCTGATTGCGCACAACATTGCTGAGTCCTTATATGTGTACAAAAAAGTTCTTCAGCGCAATTGAGGCTATTCTGGCTTTTAGTTTTGAGTCTAATGATGAATTTGGATTCTTTTTGCCTCGGCAACCATGCTTGATTTCCTCCTCTGAGTAATTTAGGCACTGTATCTATACTGCAATACGACAATATTTTCCAGGTGGCCTCTGCATGTTCCTTGTTTATGTTCTTAGTCACTGCATATGTAGGGTCCATGGGCCAGATGTAGCAAAGTGTTTGCGCCTCGCAAACGGTGAAAATCGCCGTTTGCGAGGCGCAAAAGCCACTTTGCTATTCAGAAATGCATTTTGCGAGTCGGCTCCGACTCGCAAAATGCATTTCCGACTCGCAAATAGGAAGGGGTGTTCCCTTCCTGTTTGCGACTCGCAGTGGGATGCAATTCCATTTGCGACCGCGTACGCGGTCGCAAATGGAGTCGCAGTTACCATCCACTTCAAGTGGATGGTAACCCACTCGCAAATTGGAAGGGGTCCCCATGGGACCCCTTCCACTTTGTGAATGGACCCAAAAAAAAATTTTCAGGGCAGGGAGTGGTCCAAGGGACCACTCCCTGCCCTGAAAAAATACCGAAACGAAAGGTTTCGGTTTTTTTTTAAGTGCAGCTCGTTTTCCTTTAAGGAAAACGGGCTACACTTAAAAAAAAAAACTGCTTTATTTAAAAAGCAGTCACGAACATGAAGGTCTGCTGACGTCAGCAGGCCTCCATGTTAGCGAGTGCCTATACTCGCAATGGGGCCCCAATTTGCGACCCACCTCATGAATATTGATGAGGTGGGTCATTGCGACCCCATTGCGAGTCGCAGTCGGTTTCTGAGACACCGTACTGCATAGCAATTTGCGACTTGCAAATTGCGAGTCGCAGGGACTCGCAATTTGCAAGTCGCAAATTGCCAAGTTGCTACATCTGGCCCCATGTTCTCTATCTACTGCTCTAATGTGTTCAAGGTTCCTTTTCCTCAAATGACAGCTAGTGCTCCTATATATATATATATATATATATATATATGTATATATATATATATATATATATATATATATATACATACATATATATATATATATATATATATATATATATATATATATATATATAGTTATAGTTAGGACTTAGTCTTAGTTTCTTTAGGAAAAGTGTTTTTGTTTTGCTATTAGCTTCCGCAGCATTTGACAAATCCCCACCAAATTTTCCAAACTAGTTTGCCATTCACTCCAGCTGCTATCTTGAAAATTAAAGGAGCCTAAGCACAGATCTCATGGTGAGAGCCGACTGGCTGTCAGCACTGCAACCAGAAAGTGCTGGCATCCATTTTGGGGCCAATATACATGATAGCACCCATTTGAAATGCATTGTAGTGAATGGCAGGTTTTGAGGGTCACAACAAAAGAATTTATAAAGGATAACAGATTTTATTGAAAATATAAATCAATTGTTGATGGTACCATACAAATGTTAGGAATTGTGGTGGGTTCTAAGGTGATTTTACCCTGTAAAAAAGCCTTCTGCTTGGATTTAATGAATCATGTTTTTTTTCTCATGATTTTTCCATAGAGGTTATGGAAGGTGCTTCTGAAGCTAAAATGAAAGCTTATTTTTCATAAATTCACACTATCTTTCTCATCTATATGAGAATGAGGTCTGACATTCTCAGTAAAACTGTACTTCCAATAAGAGCAGCCTGTCTATCGATTCCTTAGTGCTCTACTGCAGCCTCGCAGAGTGTTCTAAAGTAACAGTCTTACTTATGACAAAAATGTGGCACACCCGAAGCCATCTTGAATGAATCACACTGATATAACCTAAAACATTTAATTTAGAAAGGAACAAAATGAGGGGGTTAATTTTGTCATAGAAATTATGGTTAGTGCTATAGAAAGAAAAGTTAGGCAACGTTGTAAGTGAGTTCTCAAATATCTTCCTCTTTTAGTTCATTAAAATATTCTGACATGCACACTGATACATGTCCTTTCAGCACCAGCAGCAGACTACGAGTTAACTCCCTGGTGATCAGCAGCTTTACTAAAGTGCTCTAGTGAGCAATTAGAGTGCTAACATTCTGAATTTATGCCAAAAGTGTGGCACATCTGAACATCATCTTGATGGAATTGAGGTAGAAAACAGAAAGCATTTTCTACTGATGATACTGCAGTAAATGGGGAAATTAGGGAGCTTCATAACAATTAAGGACCTGATTACGACTTCAGCGGAGGGGATTACTCCGTCCCAAATGTGATGGATAACCCGCCCGCCGAATTACGAGTCCATTATATACTATGGAACTCGTAATACGGCAGGCAGATATCCATCACATTTGGGATGGAGTAATCCCCACTGCCGAAGTCGTAATCAGGCCCTAAGTCTCCTAAGATGGCTACCAGAGAAAAAAGAGCCTTAATTTAGCACAAATGTCACCCAAATGTAGCCCAAGTATAGCCCAATGACAGAAGTGTGCAAAACTTAGGCCATATTTACGATCCTGGTTGCGTCGTTCTTGTACCATGTAATGTGGCTCAAGTGCAACACAACTCCTAAGGCAGATTTATCAAGCCAACTGAGTGTCTTCATAAATCTTGAGTAAGGTGATAAGTCCTCCATAAAAGATTTATAAGCATGAATAATTAACATAAGAACTAACTGCTAAGCCCAAAAACCTGCCATTGCTGAACAAATCAAGCCTGCTCTGCTTTTTAATCAGCCTACGCTGTATGACTTGCAAAAAGCGCTGGCATTTTTTTTTCTCTGATTGTTTCTTTCAAAACCTCTCTCTGACCTAGACAACGACCTCTACCTTTTGAAGAATGGAAACTGTATTACTTATACTTTTACCCTTTTACTAAACTGTTTTGTAATGTGCTGGGACATATGAAAAAGTAACTGTGGCAGAAGTAGTAACATTTGCATGATCAGTAAATATTTGTATAGATAGAAAGAATGTTAGGTGATATAGGATAGACTGTGTCAGAATAGTATTAAAAAGAGCAGTTCAAAGTTATTCATTCCACTGCTAGTCCTAAAGAGTTTGATAACTTGTTTCAGAGAAAGGCAGATAGCTAGAAGCACATGAGACAGATAGCCGTGAGAGAATTTTGAATTGTAACAGATTGACACTCCATTCTAAACTTTACCAGACTAAGAACTGTATTAAACAAAGGAGTACTGTAGTTGGAGGACAGGACCAACTAACTAGGGACAGAATCAGGGCACTATTTATGTGTGTTAGTATATTTTTGAGATTTGAAATTAATTCACTTATTAAGAGATATATACCTAATAAATAGTTTTAAACTATTTAATATTCCCTTTATTGAGTCTAAAGTCTAACATATATTAACTGTTTGATTGTTGCAGTGATTAAGATTTTTCGTTTGCCACTCTCATAAAAGATCCACTTAAGGTTCAACAATAAAGAGAGTTTTTAGGGTGGACTACCCAGCAATAAATTCTGGTAGCAGAGGGATGGTTGAGTGCTAAGAAAGGACAAATCTAATTAAGTAAGCTAGAACAAACTTAAAAGATACTAGACATTAATTAAAAAGAATAGAAAACAAAGCTTAGGGTTTGACTTTATGTTTCAGCAGAAAATCGAGACGTTGTTGATGGTGGTGGCCATATGTGGTAGCAGCAACTGATCATAGAATGTAAGTAGGAATAGGGCTCAATGTTGATGAAATTTAGAATACATTTTTGTGTTTAAAAGAGTTTAGCAGACTAAGTGATAGATTACTGAGTTGTTTGTCTGCTATGGAAGTGTAATTTGTGAGACATCATCAAATTACACAGGAAGAAACACCAGGCTATCATATGATGATAAAAAAAGACACATTCTAAGCATGTCTGGCTTCAAGACTGGAACCGAATTACAGAAAAAGAAGGTAGTTTGAGTTTTCCAAGATGAGGAACATTTAATTTGGCAATAGTAACATTTGAGGGAGATACTGACTGATTTAGATCCGCCTGCTAGACCCACCAAGTTTGAAGCATTATGTGAATGGAAAAGCTTGGCTTTTAAATTGGATAGGGAAAATACATTAGGGGAAGAAAAATGGCAGTGAAGAATTGCCTGTGAGTGTATAACTATCCGTGCAGCACCAGGCTCGATCACAGTCACTGACAGTTCAACCGACTATTCCACAGACAGTTACGACACAACACATACCGCAAAAAGCTACTGTTAGCACTCCTGCACAAAGGGGGCCTCCTTCTGATGTGTCACAGCAAACAGAACCTGTATCAGGTACATACACCAAAGAAATACATCAAACTCCTGGGGGCACTCCAGTAAATAGGTCTGTCCCAACCTCACATAATTTAGAGTGTATGATTTAGACACCACCACAGAATGTCAAATCAAATCAAATCAAATCATTAACATTTATAAAGCGCGCTACTCACCCGTGCGGGTCTCAAGGCGCTAGGGGGAAGGGGTTACTGCTGCTCGAAGAGCCAGGTCTTGAGAAGTCTCCGGGATGCGGAGTGGTCCTGGGTGGTCCTGAGGATGGTGGGGAGGGTGTTCCAAGTCTTGGCCGCCAGGTAGGAGAAGGACCTCCCACCCGCCGTGGAGCGGCGGATGCGAGGGACGGCGGCGAGCGCAAGGCTGGTGGAGCGGAGAAGACGGGTGGGAGCGTAGAAGCTGAGGCGACGGTTGAGGTATTCTGGTCCCTTGTTGTGGAGGGGTTTCTGGAGTTTAGCAGTGGTTCCAGCGTAAAGGGTGTTGCCGTAGTCCAGGCGGCTCGTGACGAGGGCGTGGGTCACGGTCTTTCTGGTGTCGGCGGGGATCCAGCGGAAGATCTTTCGGAGCTTGCGGAATGTAAGGAAGCAGGAGGATGATACGGCGTTGACTTATTTGGTCATGGTGAGAAGAGGGTCCAAGATGAAGCTGAGGTTGCGTGCGTGGTCTGAGGGGGTCGGTGCGGTCCCCAGGGCCGTGGGCCACCAGGAGTCGCACCAGGCGGTCGGGGTGTTACCGAGGATGAGGACTTCCGATTTGTCTGAGTTCAGTTTCAGACGGCTGAGTTTCATCCAATCTGCAACGTCCTTCATTCCATCTTGCAGGTTGGTCTTGGCGCTGGTGGGGTCCTTGGTGAGGGAAAGTATCAGTTGAGTGTCGTCGGCGTAGGAGGTGATGATGATGATGTGTTTGCGTACGATGTCGGCGAGGGGGCTCATGTAGACATTGAAGAGTGTCGGGCTGAGCGAGGAGCCTTGTGGGACGCCGCAAATGATCTTGGTGGGGTCTGAGCGAAAAGGTGGAAGGTAGACTCTTTGGGAGCGGTTGGAGAGGAAGGAGGCGATCCAGTCCAGGGCCTGGCCTTGGATCCCGGTGGAGCGGAGGCGGGTTATTAGGGTGCGGTGACAGACGGTGTCGAAGGCAGCCAAGAGGTCAAGGAGGATGAGGGCGACTGTTTCTCCGTTGTCCATCAGGGTTCTGATGTCGTCTGTGACTGAGATGAGGGCGGTTTCTGTGCTGTGGTTGGCTCGGAATCCGGACTGAGAGGGGTCGAGAAGATTGTTGTCTTCAAGGAAGTTGGTAAGCTGCTTGTTGACGGTCTTCTCTATGACTTTGGCAGGGAAGGGGAGGAGTGAGATGGGGCGGAAGTTCTTCAGGTCGCTTGGGTCAACCGTAGGTTTCTTCAGTAGGGCGTTGACTTCAGCGTGTTTCCAGCTCTCGGGGAAGGTGGCAGACGAAAACGAGGTGTTGATGATGGTCTGGAGGTGCGGGCGATGATGTTGTCGGCTTTATTGAAGATGAAGTGTGGGCAGGGGTCTGAGGGGGCACCGGAGTGGATGGAGTTCATGGTGGCTTTGGTCTCTTCTGTGTTGATGTGGGTCCAGGCGTTGAGGGAGATGGCTGGGGGTGTGGGTTCTGTGGTGGTCGGCTGGGTCCGGTGTCCGAAGCTGTCGTGTAGGTCGGTAATCTTACGATGGAAGAAGGTGGCGAGGGAGTTGCAAAGGTCTTGTGAGGGCGTGATGGCGTTGGCGTTGGGGTTGGAGAGCTCTTTAACGATGTTGAAGAGTTCTCTGCTGTTGTGGCTGTTTTTGTCCAGTCTGTCTGTGAAGAAATTCCTATTGGCTGCGCGGATCAGGTGATGGTGATCGCGGGTAGCGTTCTTGAGGGCAGTCATGTTGTCTGCGGTGTGGTCCTTACGCCAAGCTTTCTCGAGGGTGCGACAAGTTTTCTTTGATTCCTTAAGGGTGTCAGAGAACCAGAGAGGTTTTTTGGTGTTGGACTGTCTTGAAGGGAGTCTGAGGGGAGCGAGGTTGTCTGCGCAGTTGGTGATCCAGTTCGTGAGGCTGAGGGCTGCGTCGTTGGGGTCGGCAGAGAAGGTGGGTTGGTTGTCGATGAGGGTGGAGAGAAGCTGTTCTTCTGGAATTTTGTTCCACTGTCGATGTGGGATGGGTTGTGTGCGGAGGTGGCTAGTCTTGCGTCGGAAGGTGAAGTGGACACATCTGTGGTCGGTCCAGTGTAGAGCGGAGGCGTGGCTGAAGGATACGTGTTTGCTGGCAGAGAAGATGGGGTCGAGCGTGTGTCCGGCGATGTGGGTGGGGGTGTTCACCAGTTGCTTGAGGCCGAGGTTGGCGAGGTTGTCGAGCAGGGCGGTGGGGTTGGGGTCGTTGTTCTGTTCCAGATGGAAGTTGAGGTCGCCGAGGAGGATGTAGTCCGGCGAGGCGAGGGCGTGCGGGGAGATGAAGTCGGTGATGGATCGCTGAAGAGGGCGCGCGGTCCGGGGGGGGCGGTAGATGAGGGATCCTCTGAGGGTGGTCCTGGGGTCTGTGCGGATCTGGAAGTGCAGGTGTTCGGCGGCGAGGGGGGTGTCTTCGGTGGAGGTGGTGACGTTGATGGAGTCTTTGAAGACGATGGCGATTCCTCCTCCTACTTGGTTGGTGCGGTCTTTCCTGGAAATCTTGTAGCCTTCAGGGATGGCAATGGCGATGTCGGGGGCCGAGGAGGCGTTCATCCAGGTCTCAGTGATGAAGGCGACGTCTGGTGCGGTGGAGTCCAGGAGGTCCCAGAGTTCGACGGCGTGCTTGTGGACGGATGGTGCGTTGATCAGGATGCATTTGAGGTGGTTGATGGCGCGTGGGCTGGCGGTCGTGGTGGTTTCGTGGTGGAAGGTAAGTTTGCAGGTGTGACATGCGAAGGGTCCGTGGGTACGTTTCGGGTTGGCTTGGAAGCAGGTGCTGGAATGCCCTGGGTTGAGGGCGTGGAGGGTGATGGGGCCGTAGCGGTGCAGCGGGGTTTGGGAGTGCTGATGTCATGATTGTAATGTCATGACATTACAAGAGGGAACTTGATTTGTCTTCGCAACAGTGCTTGTATAAGTTGAGGAGACACTAAGGGAAGGATGGGTCCCAGAGTGGAAAGAAGAGGTAATTAAAAATGTAGAAGGACGGAAAAAGTTGACAAGCCAAGTACTAGTGCTAAAGTGAATAGTGTTGAATCATTAACATAATCCCCAATAGAGAGACAAATGGATATTCCAAAATTAAAAATAGAATTAGAAGAAATTCTATGAGACTGTTTAGATTTGGAATATATCAAACATTATCAAGAAAAAGAACTGGTCTATTAATGTAAAGAAATTAATAGGAGGGCTGTTCAAGTGCATGACCAGTTGACAGAATTGGCAAAGTAATGTGATATTGATATTTATAAAAGTGTGCCTCTCCAGGGAAGCTTTAGAATGCAACTGGATGATAAATCCATTGAAAACATAGGCACACCAGATCTGCAAATGCATTTTATTGAACTAGTCAAATTTGTCTGCAAATGGAGTGCAGTGGAAAAATACAAAACAGAATGGGCACAAAAACTGGAAAAGAAAAGGAAATTAGCTGAGGAGGAAAAGGTTCACATCACAGTATTCACAGCTTATGATTTGGACACAGCCACAGAAGGTCATGACATTAGGATAGGGGACTCGATTTGTCTTCACAAGGGCACCTGTACAAGCTGAGGAGACATTAAGGGAAAGGTTCTATGAGGCTGTTTAGATTTGGAACATATCGAACATTATCAAGAAAAATAACTGGTCTATTTATGTAAAGAAATTACTAGTAGGGCAACTCAAGTGCATGACCAGTTGACAGAATTGGCAAACAGATATGATATTTTTAAAGTGTGCCTCTCCTGGGAAGCTTTACAGTGCAACTGGATGATAAATCCATTGTAATCATGTGCACACCAGGTCTGCAAATGCATTTTACTGAACTAGTCAAATACGTCTGCAACTGGAGTGAAGTGGAACAATACAAAACAAAATGGGCACAAAAACTGGAAAAGAAAAGGAAAGTAGCTAAGGAGAAAAAAAAAATCACCTCACAGAATTCACAGCTTATGATGTGGACACCGCCACAGAACGTCATGACATTGAGAGAGGGAACTCAATTTGTCTTCATGATAGCACCTGTACAAGCTGGAGGAACAGTTAGGAAAGAAGGCAATCGCTACTGCTTATTCATTAAGAGAGAACCCAAGTGGAACATACATACATGTCCCATGGAGCAGAGGTGATTTTTTAGCATTTACTAACAATTTCCCAATGTTAGTAGACAGCCAAATGTAATGGTACACCCAGGCTGAAAGGCCTGTTAAACTGTCCAACATCTTGTGAGTTGATTTAGATACTTTCTTTGACATAGTAGTGCTGAGTGATTTATGGGCTGAATGTAAAGTATCTGCTCAACCTAATGTGACTGGACCTCACTTTAATCAGAAAGAATTGTCCCGAGTAACTAGAAACATGACCGAAGATGCTGAGTTGGTAACGCAATTCCCAATGTTTGATGAAGATAAGCTATCAAATTTTGGCATGTCACTATGACAGTGCCTGAGAGGGAAGGAAGATTGCATGCTTGGTGCCATATCTAGATGGTATTGTAAATGGCTACTCCATAGTGTTTTTGATTGACTCCAGGGCTACCTGTTCCACTGTAAGATCTGTGGAAGTGCCAGACCTACCCCTTCTGGGAAAAATAATACAAGTAATAGATGTTACAAACAAATTGGTTACAAACCCCATCTCTGAAGCAATTCCTGTAAGGATAGGATCTCTCCGAGACAAACACCAGTTTGTTGTGTGTAATTCAAGTCCTGTTAATTTGTTAGGAAGGGACTTCTGTAAATTGAACTGCACTATCAGCTGTGCTCTGGATGGAGTCATTGTCCAAATTCATGGTGATGAAAATGGAGAAATCAGACCAGGATGATGAGAAAATGCAGAGTTGTTTCCTATGCTACTACTAGAACATTTACCTAATGAACTGATGGGGAGAGTGAAAGCAGAAGTTTGGGATACTACAGGATCAGATATTGGGTTAATAAAAGGAGTTGATCCAGTGAGAGTTAAAGTAAAACCAGATGCAGTATTCCCTAAAACACCATCCTACCCAATGACAGCAGAAACAGAAGTAGGGATTACTCCTTTAATAAAGTAGGTGTTAGAAGAAGGAATCTTAAAAGAACTGATTGGGAGTCCATGCAACTCACCAATCACAGGATTATGCAAAGCAAATGGCAAATACAGAATAGTGCAAGGTTTGAGAACAATAAATGAAACCGTAAACCCATGTTGTGCTGTGGTACAGAATCCTGACAGCTTATTTTTAGCAAATACCGTGCACAGCTGAATAGTTCACTGTGATTGACCTTTGCAGTGTTTTTTTCTCGATAGGATTACACGAAGAAAGCCAGTTTTTATTTTTCTTTGTGTTCCCAGAGAAGGTAATCACATGGTGTTGTATCCCACAGGGGTATACAGAAAGTCCATCACTTTTCAATCAGATTTTAAAGAAAAATCTAGATCCCCTAAAGCTACCAAGAAGTTCTGTTTTGATTCAGTATGCTGACAACTTACTGATTGCATCAAGGATGGAAGAAAATTGTCAGGAAGATTCTATAGCACTGTTAAATCATCTGGCTGAGAACGAACTCAAGGTGTCATCTTAGAAATTGCAATATTGTCAAAAAGAAGTTCAATACTTGGAACACATAATTGAGAAAGGGACAAGGAAGGTGTCAAAAGACAGAATTGAAATGATACTAAACATGAACACCCCAAGATCACAAAAAGAGGTCAGAATGTTTCTCAGGACGTTGGCTACTGTTGACAGCGGATACCCAACTTTTCCCTGGTGGCAAGGCCATTGCTGATAATGATTTACAAGGACATTACTGATCTGATTCTATGGGACAACTAATCCATGAAAGCGTTCCTAGTTTTAAGAGAAAGTCTTTGTCGTGCACTTGCATAGGGAATGCCAGATTAGACTAATGATTTCATTTTGTTCTGCAGTGAGAGAGAAGGGTGCGCTCTCTCTGTAATGATACAAGTTCACAGGAATTACAAAAGGTCCATTGCCTATTCTTCTGTAACTCTTGCTCCAGTGGCAGCTGAGTTGCCTGGTTGTTTGAAAGCAGTGGCTGCAGTCAGCACAAGTCTGGACAAAAACGAAAACATTGTGATGGGATTTCCTTTTACTGTAATAGTCCTGCATTCAGTTGAGGTTTTACTAACCAAAACTAAAACCCAGCCCCTCACAAATTTGCGACTCAATAAATATGAACAACAAATTTGTTTGGAAACAACGTTGTGTTAAAAAGGTGCCATATTTTAAGCCCTAGTATGTTTTTTCCAATACCTGAAGAAGAAGGTTCTGATCGATATAAACATGATTGCCTTGATGTCACTGACTTATGTGCCAAACCCAGAACAGGCATAAAAGATCACCCTTTGATTAATCCTGATTATGTGTTTTTTGTTGATAGTTCTTGTTTAAGAACAAACAGGGATTGCTTAAGAGCAGCATCTGCCGTCTGCACAATACAAAAAGTGGTTTACGCATCATGGTTACTGGGAATTACGTCTGTGCAAGTTGGTGAACGAATTGCTCTTACTGGAGCGTGCAGATGAACAAATAGAGTAAGAGTAACAATCTTTACAGACAGTCAGTACAGGTTTGGTGTTGTCCATGATTATGGGCAATGGTGGTCTCAGTGAGGTTTTATGACCTCAGCTGGAACGCCTATTCGAAACGGGCAACAGGTGAAAGATCTATTGGAGGCTTTACAAGAACTCATGGAAATAGCTGCTGTAAAATGTGTGGCTCATAGGAGTGACGGTAGTATGCTGATGAAGTGGCACGATACTGTGCAACTATGTCATGCACTTACAATGGTTCATTCATGACTGGAAATCAAGAAGGGAAAGTACTTGCTATGATTTTGAAAATAGCAGAAAATTGTGATGAATTGAGACAAATGCAAGAGAACGCCTCAGTTGAAGAGAAACAAGGAAGGATAAAAGTGGGATGTGGAATTGATGACGAGGTATGTGGATTTCATTGGAAGGTCAACCGGTACTGCCCAACAGCTTTCTCATCCCAATGACATGACATTTGTGTGGACAGGCACATTTAGATAGGAATGCTATGGTCAGAACATTTAAACAATATTGGTACAATCAGAAATTCAGATCCCAAGCAGAAGAAGTCAGCAACAGATGTGTTAAATATCAGCAAATGAATATGGGGTAAAGAATACACATTACACTAAGCCATGTGGGAAGATCTGCAGGTTCTTTCAACAGAATGCAGATGGATTTAATTGTGATGCCACATCACAATGGATTGAGGTACATTTTGGTGATTGTCTGCATCTTTCCAGGTGGGTGAAGGCTTACCCTACAAGAAGAAATAACAGTCTTACAGTAGCAAAATGACTATTTATAGAGTTGATACCAAGGAACGGTATGCCTGTTTCTCTGGAATCAGATTGAGTTATTCACTTTCACAGTGAGATTGTAAAAAAAAAAAGAAAGATATAGAAATGAGTAAGAGAGTGAGTGAAGAATATAAGAAAATAAAAGTATTGGAATAATAGAAAAGGAAAAAGGAAGAATCTGAAAAATTAGAACAACCAATTGAACTAGAATGATGATGATTTTAAATCATTACAGGGGGATTGACAAGTCTTACATAGAAGAAGAAGATTTATAAGCATTAATAATTAACGTATGCGCTAACTGGTAGGCCTGACAAACTGCCATTGCTGAACAAATCAAGCCTGCTCTGATCTTTACTTAAACAACGCTGCATTACTTGCAAAACGCTTTGGATTTTTTTTTTCTCTAACTCTTTCTTTTATAATCTCTCTCTGACCTATCCAACAACATCTATATTTTAAAGAATGGAAGCTGTATTACTTACACTTTTACCCTGTTACTAAACTGCTTTGGAATGTGCTGGGACATATTAAAAAGTAACTACGGCAGAAGTAGTAACATTAACATTTGCCTGATCGGTGGGAATTGTGTGGGCATATTACTTACCCACGAACTTGCTCTTACAGGTACATAAAATGAACAAAGAACCGGGTGAAACTAACAACCCCCTGGTCAAATCAGAAGATGCATATATTATGTTCAATGATACTGTATTGTATCAATCAAAATGTTTTATAAGGTGTCCTAGGGAAAGTAGGAGGGACTTCATCTTCCTGATGCTGCTAACTGCCAGTGCTGTGTGATGCTGATCCACAGCTGAGAACATTTGAGTGCTGATTCCAGAGCCACCCATTTAGACCACAGCCGCTGCTGAAGCTAAGAACTAAGAAGCTAAGAACTATAGATGAATACATGTATAAATAGAAAGGGCATTAGGTGATATAGAGTAGACTGTGTCAAAATAGTATTATAAAGAGCAGTTAAACATATTCTTTAGGCATAACAAAGTTATGAATTCCACCAATAGTTTGTACTGACTCCTAAAGAGTTGATAATTTGTTTCAGAGAAAGCCTGATAGCTATGAGACCGATAGCTGAGAAAGAAGTTTGAAATGTAACAGATTGACACTCCATTCTAAACTTTCCCAGACAACGATTAGACCAAGGAAAGCTGTAGCTGGAGGACAGTATCGACTAAGTAGTGACAGAATCGGGACACTCTTTATGTGTGTTACTATATCTTTGAGATTTGAAAATAATAAACTAATTAAGAGATATATACTTAATAAACATTTAAAAACTATTTAATAGTCTATTTATTGACTCTTGATTTATGAATTGGTTGACTGTTGCAGTGATTGAGATTTTTCTTTTGCCACTTTCATAAAAGATCCACTTAAGGTTCAAGAATAAGGAGAGATGTTAGGTTGAAATACCCTGCAAAGGCAATGCAGCAAAAAACACTGGGTTGCTTTACTCTGCCCTGGAAGGCATTCCAAGGGCATTGCATTGGTGTTCCCATGCAACTCCGATGGATTTTGATGCATTCCCAGATTTACAAGAAGTTGTAAATATGGGAATGTGCCAAAAGGCTACACCTTCCCAATGGAGGTGTAACAAGAGAAAATGTCTTTGATGCAGGCCTCCTTGTGCCATGGTGCAAGGGTGCCTGCGTTGGCGCAAGGCAGTCCATTTTGCACCAGCACAGGGGAAGAGGACACAAATTGGCCATCACTTGTAGATAAAGTGCATTTCTACCATTTCGCTGTGGCTCAGGGCTGCTCAGCAAGGTCACTGCCCTGTGCCAAGGGGCTTGTAAATAAGCCCCTTATTTATTTATTGTTTTGCAGTTTTATATAGCGCAGACTTGACCCGAAGGTATAAGAGTGCTTTCCATGTTCTTCAGTTAATTTCACAAGTATACATTAATTTTAGTTTTAGGCATGGGGAGAGTAAGGGCCTGATTACAACTTTGGCAGAGGGGGTTAATCCGTCCTAAATGTGACAGATATCCTGCCTGCTGTATTACGAGTTCCATAGGATAGAATGGACTCGTAATACGGCGGGCGGGATATCCGTCACATTTGGGACGGATTAACCCCCTCCGCCAAAGTTGTAATCAGGCCCTAAGTGATTTGCCCAGAATCACAGGATGTTGAGCTGATGACAAAACCCAAACCTGGTTTCCCAGTTACAAATACTGCACCTCTGGCCATAACCCCACATCCTCTCCCATAAGAGTACCATATAATCAAGTGATCAACTGGATTAAAAAAAATAAAGATATCAAATAATTAAAAATAGCTTTGTCACTATTTTAGAACTCAGAAAATATATCCTCATTTTAGTATTTTAGAGCACTGATCATAATTTATATGGGAATAAGGCCCTCTCATTTCTATAATTTCTAAAGGAAATGCTTTAGGTATTACAGTTTTGAATACATTAGGATGACGTCAGGCGTGCCAGACTTTTGTAATAAATATAGAATGTTATCAATCTAGTTGTTCATTAGAATACTGTGGGGATGCAGAGGTCAGGGGCACGAACTTGGAGAAAATACGGCAGGGAGGAGGTTGCAGAGGCAACAAGTTGTCCACGCTGGGCAGGTGGGAGGGGCAGTTGCAGCACAATGGACCATTGGAAGGCAGAGGAAAAGGGTGAGGGGCAACAAACCAACCATGCAGGGCAGGCAAGAGAAGCTGTGGCAATATAACAGACATTCAGGGCAGAAGGAAAAGGCAGTGGCAGTATACCCATACATTCCGACAGACCCGATTCAGGCAGGAGACTCCTAATGTTTTTAACCCCAAAAGAGCTTTATTTTATCTCTCTCCTGCCTAAAATCTCCCCTTTTTCAATGTAAGTCAAGGGGGAAAATCAATTCCCCATGTTGTTTTTCGAAATCTCCCTCTTACCAAGTTCAAAATGTTGGCAAGTATGGTACATTGGATCACAGAGGGCAGCTGGAATGGGGTAGGAACATGGACATGGATACCAGAGGACAGGAAGGGCACCAAACTGACCTTACAGAGCAGGCGTCAGGGGTTGCAGCAGCACAATACACCACACTGGGCAAGCGGGGTGGCAGTGCAGCTCAATGGACTATGGAAAGCAAAAGGGAGGGTACAGGGCCATGCACATGGACAACAGAGAGCAAAAGAGAAAGAGGCAAGAGCAGAAAGCTGACCATACCAGACAGCAGGAGGGGCAGCAGAACAGACCTTGAACTGCAGGAGGGAGTGGGCAAGACAACAGACCGGACACAACAGGAGGGAGCTGATAGGGGCTTTCATGTGGAAGGTGGAGGGCACTGGGCAAGGGGGCAGGGCAGGAGCTGCATGCTGAGCATGAAAGGCAGGCAGGATCGCCACTGGAAGCACAAAACACAATGAGGGCAACAGTGAGACTATAATGGCATACACACATACAACTGAGGGAAGGTAGGAGAGGATCAGGGACAGCAAGCTTACTACACAGGGCAGGTGGGAGGGGATGTGGCAGCACAGAAGACCATGCATGACACCCGGGAGGGTTAGTGGCAGCACAATGGCTATGGTGGGCAAGAGTGAGGGGGCAAGGGCATGCAGAAATGACCACGGAAGACAGAAGGGAGGGGTAAGGGCCTGAACACAGACAAGAGAAGGCACAGTAAGGGGCTTCACAGCAAACCATGCAGGGCAGACAGGAGGAGCAGTTGCAGCACAACGGAGCATGGAGGGCAGAAGGGAGTGGTAGCAAAATGGACCATGGAGGACAGGATAGAGGTTATAGGTGCATGGAACTCTAACAGGCAGGGTGGAGGTGGCAGGGACAGGCGGCAGCCACCTTACCACGCTAGGCAGGTGAGAGGGGCAGTGGCAGCTCAACAGAACATTCAGAGTAGATAGGAGGAGCTGTGGCATGTCCAAGGAACATGGTGGGCAAAAAAGAGGGAGGAGGGGCATGCACACAGACATCGGAGGGCAGCAGTAGGGAGGGTAAGGGCAGCAAGCTAAGCACAGAGGTTTAAAAGGAGTGCAATGATTGCAACAGAATTGGGCAATGGAGGGCAGGAAGAGTGGGCAGCAATATCAAGCTAAATGGAGGGCAGTGGCAGCACATTGGACCATGCAGGGCAGAAGGGAGGTGGCACGTGCATCTACTCAGACAACAAAGGGGAGGGATGAGGTGGATGGGGCAGCAATCTAACTGTTCAGGGCAGGCAGGAAGGGCAGTGGCAGAACAATGGCACACAGAGTTGTAATGAGGGAGCAGGGGCATGGACTTTGACAATGGATGGCAAAAAGGAGTGGGACAGGAGCAGCAACTTTGGGTGGGGACAGCACAATGCAAAGCCAGGCCCTGCTTCCAACCCATCCTCCCCCCCACCTTTTATTGTGATGGCCATCTTACTTACATTAAAAAAAAACTCTAGAAATTCACTGAAAAAGACAAAGGTAACAAGGACATTATAGTTAGGAAACAGAATAACAAACCTTAGAAATTCACAAAAAAAACTAAAGGCTATAGGGACGCTATAGTTAGGTTCAGATTTTACACGCACAAAACCATAGAAATTAAGCTGCTATGTGCAGAGTTATTTCAAGTAACTATAACTCGGTCCCTAGCTCCAGGGAACATTTTTGAAGAGAGTAAGAAATGCAGAGTTAATCCTTCAGTTTTTAAATAAGGATTGAGAAACAGTAAATAGAGAGGTTAGAGAGTGGGGAAGGTTATAATACACTCCAGTACAATGTATTTAGATTGCTTTGGTGAGAATAAGGAATGCATCTGTCCCGCTCCTCAGAAATGTCTGTGATTTTTTAGAAGTCCCTATGAAAAAATAGAAATGTGAGGATCCAGTCCCTTTAAGTCGTAGAGGACCTTGCGACGAATTTGCCCTTTTTTTACAAAAGTGAATAATTCTATGTAGGATTCATCCAAAATAATTGTTATACAAATAAAAGGGAATCTTGTATTGATGGATGTATTTAATGTGCCATAGGCACCCTAGCTACATATATAGAGAGAAGGTGGTGACCAAGGAGCTGTTTGTAAATATACAGTCTGAAACGCTATATTGGCAATGGTACAATTAAGTGAAGTACATTGTTAACTTTGATTTAACCATATAGAGAAGCAATGTCTACACTATAAAGTGGGGATCCATATTTTTTAGAGCTATATTTTGGACATCTTAGGTATCCCAGATACTGTGGGACTGGATCACGATTTAGCTTATGGAGGCATTTTAAGTGAAGAAAATGTATATTAGGGCTAGACTAGTCTGATGCTCAGATAGCAGAGATAACTTAATTAATCCCTAAAGAAATTATTGACTCTGTAGAAACCAGTGAAAAGATACAAGTAAAAGCTCACAGCATAATAAAATTCTAGTATGTAATAGCACAAGGCAGAGAACTTTTATGATGAACATAGAGAATGGTATTACTCTGACGAGAATGTACATTATGCTCTTTCATAGGGTTGGAATGAAGCACCGCTGAGAAAAATGTTTAAGTATTATGTTTCAAGTCGAAGGATAAAACATACAATGGTTGGATTAAGCACCACCATGGAGGTCCGAAATATATTGAGACACCTAAGCATACGAGGTGTAAAGCAATACTTACTGTGTGCCAGGAAAGTGTACATTTGTATATATGATGCTAGAATTTCATGATGTATTATGCAGTTTAGTAATTATGTTTCTCTGCCTCCTATAGTCTTTGTTTAAAAATATGTCCAGATGAAGGTGGTGTGAACCATATCGGTTGCAACCAAAATGCTGAGTCGTCAGATTCTTTTATAATAAGTGTATTTGGTGTAAATACGAAATGATTTTTGTATTAAAACACTACGTAAATGTAATTTGGTGATTTCTAATTATGGAACATGTTTTAACATATACAAGAGGTGTATATTTTTAACTATATAATAAATAATAATCGTTTGAACTATACTAGAACAGAGATTGATTTCATAATTTTTGTATATTGTTTATGATGTGTATTTATGTGGATAGGTTTCGATTTGTCTAAAAGAGATTGAAATAGAAAAGTGAAGTGCAACAGAGAAATTTACCTTTTCTTGTAGTTGTGAACTTCCCTGTGCCAGTCGCGGTTCAGTGGGTTACAAGGGCGGGGGGTTGTTTAGGAATTTTCATAAAGTTTAAAAAAAAAAAAAAAAACTTACCTCCACTCCTCCCACGCTGCTCCACTTGCTCCCATCACAGCAGACAGGCACAGGCTCCCAGTCTGCCCTGCACCCAATCCTGACGCTGCTCAGGCGCTTCCAGGCAGACTGGGAGCCTGTGTTTGCTCTCTCCAGCCCGGCAACATAGTACTGGGCTGGAGAGAGCACACTACGCACGTGTGCTTGGCCGGCCCGAGACGGCCGGCCAAACACACATGCGCAGTGTGCTCCCCTCGGTGCTCGTCATCCCATGGCCCGCCCCTTTCACAACAAAGGGATAATAAACATAGTTCACTATCCCTTCGTTGTGAAAGCTTTGCCGCTTCTGCTGCTGGCGGAGGGGCGACGCTCCTCCGCCATAGCTGAGGAGCCACCACTGCCCTGTCCCTTTTGGCTACTAAGGCTGATTGTGCTTTTATTTGTATTCTTCCATTGCCACACAAGGAGATCCTACCCCTTTCTCTGCACCACATTCTCACCCTAGCCATTTCCTTTGTTACCCCTAGTTTCCTGTTATATACTGCTCAGCTGACCACCCCCTTTGTTACCCAGTCATTTTTCTTCTTCTGTCACCATTATAATGCCTGCATGAGCTCTAAGCAGTGACTGAAGTCCAAGGTTTACCAGCCATTTTTCTTAAACCAGAAAAGGGGCAACGCTGGCAAAACATAAAGGTTTAACCATTTGAAATTTGCTTAAAAATGAGTTTTGTTAGATGTAGTGTATACTTGAAATGTCCAATGTGCAATCACACTTGTCAAATACTCCCATCTATGCATGTCTTACTGTTTACTTGGTCCTGCGTCATGCCTAATTTTGAAATAAGGAACCTGTTTTTTAGAGATCTCAGAGTTTGAGTTGAGACAAGACGTGGCCTCCTTTTCGTGCTACACAGCAGAAATGACTGTTTTGGGGTTGAATGCTTCTGGCACAATTGATGAAACACAATGACAAAGATCTTAATATGTCTTTTGCACCACCACATTCACTGTCACAAAATGGTTTTCACAACTGGCAAAGAAAAATGCAAGCCTAAAAATGTAAAAGTATTTGCATTTCCATACTTTATGATGTTGACTTGGAGGATGCAGGCTTTAAGAAAGGCCATACATATATATCCATGCTGGCAAGCGGAATGGCAGCATCCATGTTTTAAATGTTGGGAGGCAGAACAGCATCATACATATATTGAAGGATGAGGGCCAGAACACCATTATCAATATATAAAAGGATGGAAGCAGAACAACATCATCCCTATATTAAAGTATGAAGCAGAACAGCATCATTCATATATTTGTCAGAATAAGAAACATCCCTCCAGTGACATAATTAAATGTGGCTTTAGGGTCCATAAAGGCAAGTAATAGAATAGTGATAATATCACCCTAAAGAATTAACTGAACAAGATATGAGCACTACATAACACTTCCACCTAAACTCATAATTTCTCTAGAAAAAAAGTAACCCAGACAATAGTGCCAGCATCAGGTGTTTCTACACAGGCAGACATTTCTCTTTTTCTGGGCTTCACAGAAGCATTAAGTCAGGGTGCACAAAGTGTGATTTGTTGCTTAAGTAAGGACTCCCATGATTGTGGTTCAAAGTCAAAAACATTGTATCAACAACTACCTTTCCAACATATAATTAGTTGTTCTTGAATGTTAATGATGGGAGTATGCAAGTTTTATACACTGGTCCGGTGATATTGGCAAACACTATTATGGATTTACAGACTAATGTAATGAGGAATTTAAAAGAAAGAAGCCTTGAGGAACATTTCTTGGGCTTTTTTGGGTTCTCTGCCGATGGACATTTTGGGACTACTAGTGCTGTATGGTAATTTTAATGCATTTTAATGCATATGCGGTCAGTAAAGCTGGTCAAAACAGGAGTGGTTATAAACACACCTTATAAGGGTTCAGAGACCCCTTTCAATATATCTTTCACAAGGAATACTAAGTGGGGCATTTCAGAGCACCTTAAGACAAATACTCAGACCAAAACTAGATGGGCTTGAAAATCAATTTACATACGCAATTTTGGTTTCCACATTTTTTCTGACAGGTAATGTCATTCTTAACACACGGAGTAAGAGTATGCCCAATAGCAAGCAATGCCAGTCAGTACTCATCCATAGATAGCTCACACCAGTATCCTCATGCCCAATAACAGGTAAGGATTTAATTCACATGCAAAGGAACTGATGTCAGTATCCCCATGTAGAACAATAAATATGGATAGTGTCTGTGCATCTACTAAACAGGAAATGACAAAATCCATATTCCCATTAAAAGTCTGGCCACACTTTTCATGCCACACAAATGGTCATTCCAGAAATAGGTAATACCAGGGTCAAATATGATCAGCCTCTACATGTTCATCAATTATTGCATGTCAGAATATTGAGAAGAAAACAATTATCAGCTACCAGAATACCGTGAACGTAAGTATAATAGGTAAATATTGATGTACTATATTTAACTCCACATCTATGTACCTTGATGATATATATATATATATATATATATATATATGTATATAGTGCACAGATGTGTTATTAACTCTCTACTTACCAATATGTACTTACGTTCACAATATTTTGGTTGTCTATATTTTGGTGACAATATTAATGTGGGTCAATATTTCCATCTTGATGTTCTGCATAACTCCCCATAATCATGGATGGTGAAACCTCCGGTGTCCAATAATAGATACGCACAATTTATGCATGCTCAGCATTGTGTATATCCATTATCTACATGTCCATTAAAGGGAATGCACAGGCCTTCATGTACACTAAAATGAAGGGTACACTGCCACATACCCAACATCATACATGCTTGCCTTTAAATGTTTTCTACCTTGCTTAAGCCACCTCCTCATGTCCAGTAACAGGTATCACCAGCATCCAAATGCACAGGAAAGGGTAATACCAATTTCTGCCCAGACAAGAGAAAAAAACTCTCTGTACATAAGCAACAGGAGCTTGCATTGGAAGTGGTATGTTATAGGTTATTTTAATCTTTAATATGACACATGGGGTAAAGTACACTCTGCCATGCAATGTAAGGATATTTAAAGTCAACAAGGAGTTTCATGAGAATATAGAGGAATGAGGCTGGAGGCCGACTTCATTTGTAAGGTGATGGACCTCAGAGGTGACTTGCAATATACACATCATGTACAGCAGGGGAGTACTTTATCCCTTAGAATACATTGTCACAAAATCACTTTTTCCACAAACCACTTAATTCCCTTGTGCATAGCTCTTTCATATGAAAGAGAGAGCATGTTTACAACCTTGAAGAATGAAAATAGAATCTCTAGTGCAAAAGTAAACACATCAGAACAACTGTTAAGTTTTTGTGGCAAAAAAGGTCCATGCAGAAAGATTCTAACTTTTTTACAATTATCTAAGAGGTGCAAAAATGTTGACATAAATATATTTTTTCTGCTTGTTACTGTACAGCTAGAAAAACAGAAGAGAAAAAACAAAACAATGTTTCCTTCTTTAAACTTTTGCTCTAATTTCTAATTATGCTGCGTGACCTGACTTGCTTTTCCCCTCGGCTTATACAGCTAAAATTGGTAAATGTGAATGTAGGCTTTGCGTCATTAGTGTACATCTTGTTTGTGTCACGTGTTTTCTTAAAATCAGCTTTTGCTTTTAGGGCATTACTTATATTTTGCCTAAAGTATGAACTTTTGAAAGAAACGTACCGTATAACTGCTTTGCATACAAAATTTCCAGAATACTTTGACACATCACATTCTTCCGCAGTCTGGGCTGATGCAGGTGTTTTTGTAGTTGTTCTGGGTGTCCGACATAGGTAGTTAGTGAGATAAGACTGTCGGGAGAAGCAGCGTCCTCTCTGCTGCATTTGAGAAAAGTATCCCCTGTTAGGACAGGTACATTGTAACAAGTGTAACATGTTCACTAAACCTTTGAGAGAAACTTTGTTACAAGCTTCCAATCAAGGGAGTAGCCAGACAATTAAAATATCCCCTTTCTTTGACCCATATTTAATAATAAATGTTTGAGTAAAGTGGGTGATTTCACCGCTTCCTATGAAGTGGTAATGCACTTGTACTCCTAGGAAACATTTGCAGAAAATTATGAATATTTTAGCAAGATTTTAAAGGACATTGTCCAAGAATTACACATTTACCAGCACTGACTTATTCCTCTTATTTATACTTTCCATCTTCTTTCTCTCATTTGATGCTTTTTTCTTCCTTCTTGCCATTATCTTTCATGTATTTTTATGCATACTTCATTTTCTTTCCATCTCTCCTTCTTTCTGTGTATACTTTTTTTTTCCATCTGTCCTTTTTTTAGGTTTCTATTCGTCATATCCTTTTATTCTTCTCATTATCTTGTCATTCCTGTATCTTCTTTGCATCTTTTCATTTTTCATTCCTTCATTAGATAATTCTTTCTTTCTCACCCTTCCTTCAATTGCCCATATTTTATCTCACATTTCTTCTTTCTTATTTTATTACAATTCCCACCTTCCTTCTTTCCTTCCATTATTCTTTTTTTCTTTGCTCCTTCCTTTTCTTCTTTCCACCCTTTGTTCTTTTCATCCTTCCTTTTCCTTCTTGTACACCTTTTGTCATTATTTTCTGTGTTTTGTGTACCCTATTCCTTTCATTCTTCCCTTTTCCTTCCTTCTTTCCTTATTTGCAGTAGCATTTACCTTCTTGACTTTGTGCCGCCTCAGTTCTTTGGCCTCTGGCTTATTTTTTATGTGCCATTTTAAAAATATTTCTTTCTCTCTGTCCCAGTTGCTTTTAGGTTCTCCTTTGTTTCCCACCCCACAGCTGTGTTATTGTTGTTTAGATGCCAGAGATGAAAATTAGGATGGGCCATAAAACAATTTCATTGCCTCCAGTAGCACCCTGAGCTTAAGTTGATAAAGCCTGTGGTTCACTATGTTCTTTCTTCTAATTATTAAGAAACACATGGCTTCAGCAAAAGCTGCAGTACTCAAGCTAGTCTTTCTGGCTTTGTCTTTCTAAATGCTCAATTCCAGCCTACTTAGTAAATGGTACAAAGGAGACAAAAAAAAAAAAGTTGTATTTTCGAGCAGTATACATTGACAAACCACCACATATACCTCCAACGAAAGGTTGTTAACCTGTTCTGTGCCGGGGACGTAATGGTTACGTCCGCTGGCACAGTGCTCCTGTGCCGAGGACGTAACCATTACGTCCTGGCACATGAGCTCGGAAGGGGCGTTACGCTCCCTCCGCAGGCTTCCCTCCCACCCCCCCAGGGCAGGGATGGAAGGGGAAGCCTTTCCTCTTCCACCCTGACCCCCCCCCAGTGACATCTGATGACGTCAGCACGCGATCGCTCGCTGACCTCATCAGAGGCCACCTCTCATCGCGATCAGAAGAGAAATGCAAAGCATTTCTCTTTCGATCATGTGATGGGGCCCTGAGAGGCTTCAAAGGGAAGGAAAGGAATTTACTTCCCTTTGAAGTCTCTCAGAACATTTCAGCAGCCAGATCGCTTCTCTGGCTGCTGAAATGCTTACTAGCCACCAGGGAATAATTTCAAAAGTAAATTACCATAAGGGGAGCGACCCCTTGGGCAAAGGTCGCTCCCCAGGGGGGCAGTTTTTTTCAAGGCCTTTTCTGCTACCCCTGGGAGCAGATCGACCTATTGTTATTAGGCAGATCTGCCCCCAGGGGGTGCAGAAACCTCTAGGCGCCAGGGATGAAAAAAATGTCTTCCATTTTTTAGAAGTGGGGAGTGACTCCTTAGGCAAGGGTCGCTCCCCTAGGGGGCAAATTATATTTAGGCAACTTCTGCCCCCCTCGAGGGCAGATCAGCCTATTTTTATTAGGCTAGACACCAGGGAGTTTTTTTCTTAAGGTGAATTTCACGCAAGGGGAGTGACCCCTTAGGCAAGGGTCACTCTCCGGGGGGGGGGAGAGGCAAATTTATTTTAGGCCATTTATGCCCCAATTGGGGGAAGATCGGCCTATTTTTATTAGGCCAATCTTCCCCCAAAGGGGACAGAAACCACTAGACACCAGGAATTTCTTTTTTATACTTGCCCATAAGGGGAGCGGCCCATAGGGCAAAGGCCGCTCCCAAGAGGGGCAAAATATTTTTAGGCCTTTTCTGCTTCCAGGGGCAGAAATCCCTAGACAACAGAGATATATTTTTGTTTCTGTTTACTTTTGTTTTTTATATTTGGGAGCGACCCCTTAGGCAAGGGTTGCTCCCCTGGGGGGCAAATTGTATTTAGAACATTCGGGGGCAGATCGGCGTATTTTTGTTAGGGAAATCACTAGACACCAGGGATCTTTATTTTTTTGCGTCAATTTCACGCAAGGGGAGCGACCCCTTAGGCAAGGATTGTTCCCATGGGGGGGCAATTTATTTTAGGCCATTTCTGCCCCCCTTGGGGCAGATCGGCCTATTTTTATTAGGCCGATCTGCCCCTCGGGGTGCAGAAACCACTTAGGCACCAGGGATTGGTGTGTGTGTTTTGTTTGGGGGGGGCAGCCCCTTGGGCAAGGGATGCTCCCCATCGGGGCACATTACTCTTGGCCATATCTGCCCCCCTTGGGGGCAGATTCGCCTATTTTTGGAAGGCCCATCTGCCTCCAAGGGGGACAGAAAGTCCATGAGAGATGAGGGAAGATTTATTTTTTCAAAATGAGAGGGTGGTGGTATGGCCATACCCCGACCCCAAATAAATGGGGCCAAAGATGTTCAGATGGGGCAATTACCCCCGATCCACACCACGGGGGGCAGAAAGTCTACTAGATGCCAGGGAATTTTTTAAGAAAAGGGTGGTGGCTACCACCTGTATTGCCCTGGTTATGCCCCCACCCCAACTGAAGGGGGTAACAGTCTTTCAGCTCTTCCCCCGCACACTAAAACATCTTATAACAAGGCAAGCAAGAGGACGTTTGTTTATTTTGAGTTTTGGTTTTACATTTGGGCCATGAGAGCTTGGCTAACTTTCAAAATCGTCCAACTTGGAATGGTGAGGGCTGCACTTTATGGACTTTGGGACGCTGCCATGTAGAAAAATCCACAAGACCTAGGCACATCTGAAAACTAAACATCTGGGTGATTCCAGGGTGATGTGCTTCACATGCATCCCTTACCATTTTCTTACCCACATTGCCCTGAAAACCCCCAACTTTGCAGGAAATCACAAATTTTTCTGACATTTTTGTGATGGAACCTTCCGGAATCTGAAGGAATTCACAAAATTCCTATCACCCAGCATTGTTTCATCTATACGGATAAAAATTCTGCTGCACTGGTCAGCCTAAAAATGTTTTTTTTCAAACAGCCCTTTTGGACCCACCCTTGGTCCCCCTCAATTTAAACATGTTTTTGGCTCTTCCCTGTCACAAACACTTGGCCTACCTACACAAGTGAGGTATCATTTTTACCAGGAGACTGAGGGGAACGTTGGGTGGTAGGGAATTTGTCCCTGTGCGGTTATCCCACACAGAAATGTGGGAAAAATGTGATTTGTTAGCTAAATTTGGGGTTTACTGAGGATTCTGGATAAGAAAACATTGGGGGATCCACGCAAGTCACACCTCCCTGGACTCCCTCGGGTATCTAGTTTTCAGAAATGTCTGGGTTTGGTAGGTTTCCCTAGATGGCTGCTGAGCCCAGGACCAAAAACGCAGGTGCCCCCGCAAAAACAGGTAGTTTTGTATTTGATAATTTCGATGTGTCCAGATAGTGTTTTGGGGCATTTCCTTTCGCGGGCAGTAGGCCTACCCACAAAAGTGAGGTACCATTTTTATCGGGAGACATGGGGGAATGCTGGGTAGAAGGAAATTTGTGTCTCCTCTCAGATTCCAGAACTTTCTGTCACCGAAATGTGAGGAAAAAGTGTTTTTTTGCCAAATTATGAGGTTTGCAAAGGATTCTGGGTAACAGAACCCCCACAAGTCACTCCATCTTGGATTCCGCTAGGTGTCTAGTTTTAAAAAATGCGCTGGTTTGGGAGGTTTCCCTAGGTGCCGGCTGAGCTGGAGGCCAAAATCCACAGCTAGGCACTTTGCAAAAAACAGGTCTGTTTTCTTTGGGAAAATGAGATGTGTCCACGTTGTGTTTTTGGGGCATTTCCTGTCACGGGCACTAGGCCTACCCACACAAGGGAGGTATCATTTTTATTGGGAGACTTAGGGGAATACTGGGTGGAAAGAAATTTGTGACTCCTCTCAGATTCCCGAACTTTCTGTCACTGAAATGTGAGGAAAAAGTGTTTTTTGCCCAAATTTTGAGATTTGCAAAGGATTCTGGGTAACAGAACCTGGTGAGAGCCCCACAAGTCACCTCATCTTGGATTCCCCTAGGTGTCTAGTTTTCAAAAATGTGCAGGTTTGGTAGGTTTCCCTAGGTGCTGGCTGAGCTAGAGGCCAAAATCTACAGCTAGGCACTTTGCAAGAAACACATAAGATTTTAATGTAAAAATGTGATGTGTCCATGTTGCGTTTCCTGTCGCGAGTATTAGGCCTACCCACGCAAGTGAGGTACCATTTTTATCGGGAGACTTGGGGGAACACAGAATAGCAAAACAAGTGATATTGCCCCTTGTCTTTCTCTACATTTTTTACTTCTAAATGTAAGACAGTGTGTAAAAAAGACGTCTAGTTGGGAAATGCCCTGTAATTCACATGCTAGTATGGGCACCCCGAAATTCCAAGATGTGCAAATAGCCACTGCTTCTCAACACCTTGGGCTACATTTACGAAGCAGTTTGCATATCGCAAACAGCGAATCGGGCCGCTTGCGATGTGCAAAATGCACTTTGACATGTTCCAACCTATTTTTGCGATTCTGTAAACTATTTACTGAAACACAAAAAGGGATTGCGAGTCGCAATTAGGAAGGGGTGTTCCCTTCCTAATTGCGACTCACAGTACCATGTATGATTGTTTTGTGACCACGAATGTGGTTGCAAAACAATTGCAGTTAGCACCAGTGTCACACTGGTGCAAACCCATTCGCAAATGGGAAGGAGTCCCTATGGGACCCCTTCCCCTTTGTGAATGTCAGTAAAAACATTTTTTCAGAGCAGGCAGTGGTTCTACGGACCACTTCCTGCTCTGAAAAAATGAAACAAAAACTTTTTATTTTTTGATTTTGAAATGCATCTTGTTTTCCTTTAAGGAAAACGGGCTGCATTTCAAAACAAAAAAACTGCTTTATTTAAAAGCAGTCACAGACACGGTGGTCTGCTGTCTCCAGCAGGCCACCATCACTGTGAGGGCCGCCTTTCCCAAGGAGGACACAAATTGCGACCGACCTCATGAATATTCATGAGGTGGGCATTTGTGACCCCTTTGCGAATCGCAAATAGTGTCATTAACACTATGCAACATAGGTTTTTGCGACTCGCAAATTGCGAGTCGCTCTGACTCGCAATTTGCAGGTCGCAAAACCAAACTTTTGTACATGTAGTCCCTTATCTTGTGCCCATTTTGGAAATACAAAGGTTTTCTTGATACCTATCTTTCACTTTTTATATTTCACCAAATTAATTGCTGTATGCCCGGAATACAATGAAAACCCGTTGCAAGGTGCAGCTTCTTTATTGGCTCTGGGTACCTAGAGTTCTTATATCCCCGTAACCAGAAGAGTCTAGCAGACGTAACGGTATATTGCTTTTGAAAGTATGACATTGCAGGAAAAAGTTACAGAGTAAAACGTGGAGAAAAATGGCTGTTTTTTACCTCAATTTCAATATTTCTTTATTTCAGCTGTTATTTTCTGTAGGAAACCCTTGTAGGATCTACACAAATTACCCCTTGCTGAATTCAGAACTTTGTCTACTTTTCAGAAATGTTTAGCTTTCTGGGATCCAGCATTGGTTTCACACCCATTTCTGTCACTAACTGGAAGGAGGCTCAAAGCACACAAAAAATAGTAAAAATGGGGTATGTCCCAGTAAAATGGCAAACTTTTGTTGAAAAATGTGGTTTTCTGATTCAAGTCTGCCTGTTCCTGAAAACTGGGAAGATGGTAATTTTAGTACTGCAATCCCTTTGTTGATGCCATTTTCAGGGAAAAAACCACAAGCCTTCTTCTTCAGCCCTTTTTTCCATTTGTTTTAAAAAAACGAAATTTGTGCTGTATTTTGGCTAATTTATTGGTCTCCTTCAGGGGAACCTACAAACTTTGGGTACCCCTAGAATCCCTAGGATGTTGGAAAAAAAGGACGCCAATTTGGTGTGGATAGCTTATGTGAACAAAAAGTTATGAGAGTCTAAGCGTGAACTGCCCCAAATAGCCAAAAAAAAGCTCGCCACAGGAGGGGAAGGGCCTGGCAGCGAAGGGCTTAATATTTCCTAAAGCAAGGACCATGTTTATTGACTTCAAGGGAGGCACTGTCTATTTGCCTCCTTGAACACCTACACCTACTTTGAACCCACTGGCAGTGGAATTCTTGTACACTAAAAGAGATGACAGAATGAAATGGTTTCTTGAGGTTATAAGCTCATCCCCTCCGCCTTCCATGTTTACCAGTGAAGATGAATGCAACAGTATGGGACATCCCACCATAACAAGCAATGGCTAGAGGCAGCTGAAAATGTTACTAGCACATAGAATAATACTGGCTGCAGGATTCACAGTCACTCTTGCTGTTAGGGAGACTCCTGGGTCCCCATATTTTGTAGCAAAATGCTTTGTAAATGCTACAATTCAATATTAGTGCAAGTACAAGCACTTGTTCAAATACCCTAAATAACATGTAATAATCTACTACACCAGCGTTCCCCAAGCTCTGGGTCACAACCCACTGGTGGGTCACAAGCTGATTTTTTAAGGGTCGCGAAAGTCCAAGTAATAAATAAAGATGACTTTATTAAATACCTGCTAATCAACTGCACACATTAATCTGTTTGGAAAGCAAAAAAGAAGCACTTTTTTGTGATTCTGAAGTGTGATAATAACAAAGATTTTAATAGGATCAAAACAAATCAAGACACTTTACCTGGAGACTCACAAATGATAAAAATTCACTGACACCCGATTTCCACACATTATCATCTGTGTGCATTATAGTTTTATCAGTAAAACGTTATGTAAATGAGAGTGTATCACCACACAATGCTTTAGTTATCTTAAAAGGTCACACACCTCAAGTCCATTAAAACTAGATCGGCCCCAAAAGTTTGTTGTGCCAAAACATAGTTTGTGGTTCTAAAAATGTTGGAAAGCATTGTACTACACTAATCTTTACTGTTTATAAACTCACATAAAGCACAAAACTCTTCTTCCCCAAGACTTGAAGATACATTGTGTTTTCAAATAATTTCTAGGACCACCTTACAGGAACACAGTCAAGTGAAGATAACATTTAATAGCAGACCAAAGGAGAACGTAATATATTGTATCTGTTAGAAATGGGGTCTTTGGTTGACAGTCAGGTTACCCCCTGTTCAAGCACGGACCCTCACTCTAGTCAGGGTAAAAGGGAATCACCCTCAGCTAACCCCTGCTTACCCCCTTGGTAGCTTGGCAGAGCAGTAGGCTTAACTTCAGAGTGCTAGGTGTAAAGTATTTGTACCAACACACACAGTAACTTAATGAAAACACTACAAAATGACACAACACCAGTTTAGAAAAATAGGAAATAGTTATCTAAACAAAACAGGACCAAAATGACAAAAATCCACAATACACAAGTCTAGTTATCAATAAAAATGCAAAAAGATGCTTTAAGTAGTTTTAAACACACACTAGTGCTGCTAGCGTGAAAATGTACCTGGTGCGCATCAAAAATAACCCGCACGGGCGAGTGTGAGTCAAAAAGGGCTTGCGAGGCGTTAATTCCACTCACGAGCGGGACCATGCGTCGTTTCTCCTTTCACCGGGTCGGGGTGCGTAATTTTTTCTCTCCGCAGGAGAGCGATGCGTCGATCCGGTCAGCACTCTGGGGTCCGGGCAGGCCTTGCATTGTTTTTCCACGCACGCGATGGTTCACGTCAGAAATTCTGCTGCACGATGATCCGAAAACCACGCAACGCGGGGTGGCGGTCTCCCAACCTCCATCAGCGATGCTGCGCATCCTTTCTCCAGCCGCGGGTGCCGATTCTTCGGTCGCGTTGCAGGTGAGCATCGATTTCAGCCCTGAAGCTGACGGCTCATCGATTTTCCCAGAGGTTGTGTCGAAATTTTCCCCGCACGGCATCTGTGCGTCGATTTCCTCTTCTTGTTCTACCAGCTTCTCCTTTCAGGGCCCCAGCAACTGGATGGGCACCACAGGGCAGAGTAGGGGTCTCTCCAGAGACTCTAGGTGCTGGCAGAGAGAAGTCTTTGCTGTCCCTGAGACTTCAAACAACAGGAGGCAAGTTCTAAATCAAGCCCTTGGAGATTTCTTCTCAAGATGGAAGGCACACAAAGTCCAGTCTTTGCCCTCTTACTCTGGCAGAAGCAGCAACTGCAGGATAGCTCCACAAAGCACAGTCACAGGCAGGGCAGCACTTCTCTTCAGCTCTTCTCCAGGCAGAGGTTCCTCTTGATGTCCAGAAGTGATCTAAAGTCTGTGGTTTTGGGTGCCCTTCTTACACCCAATTTCTCCTTTGAAGTAGGCCTACTTCAAAGTAAAGTCTATTTTGAATGTGAAATCATGCCTTGCCCAGGCCAGGCCCCAGACACTCATCAGGGGGTTGGAGACTGCATTGTGTGAGGGCAGGCACAGCCCTTTCAGGTGTGAGTGACCTCCTTCCCTCCCTCCTAGCACAGATGGTTCATCGGGATATGCAGGCTACACCCCAGCTCCCTTTGTGTCACTGTCTAGTGTGAGGTGCAACCAGCCCAACTGTCAAACTGACCCAGACAGGGAATCCACAAACAGGCAGAGTCACAGAAATGGTATAAGCAAGAAAATGCCCACTTTCTAAAAGTGCATTTTCAAACACACAATCTTAAAATCAACTTTACTAAAAGATGTATTTTTAAATTGTGTGCTCAGAGACCCCAAACTCCACATGTTCATCCGCTCCCAAAGGGAATCTACACTTTAATCAGATTTAAAGGTAGCCCCCATGTTAACCTATGAGAGGGACAGGCCTTGCAACAGTGAAAAACGAATTTAGCAATATTTCACTGTCAGGACATATAAACCACATTACTATATGTCCTACCTTAACCATACACTGCACCCTGCCCTTGGGGCCTACCTAGGGCCTACCTTAGGGGTGTGTGACATGTAAGAAAAGGGAAGGTTTAGGCCTGGCAAGTGGGTACAATTGCCAAGTCGAATTTACAGTTAAAACTGCGCACACAGACACTGAAGTGGCAGATCTGAGACATGATTACAGAGCTACTTATGTGGGTGGCACAACCAGTGCTGCAGGCCCACTAGTAGCATTTGATTGATATGCCCTGGGCACCTCTAGTGCACTGTACTAGGGACTTACTAATAAATCAAATATGCCAATCATGGATAAGCCAATTACATACACATTTTGTAAAGGAGCACTTGCACTTTAGCACTGTTTAGCAGTGGTAAAGTGCCCAGAGTAACAAAAACAGTGAAATCAGAGTCCAGCACACATCAACAACCTGGGGAACAGAGGCAAAAAGTTAAGGGAGACCACACCAAGGACGAAAAGTCTAACAGTATCCCTTATTACTATCTCCTGAATCTATCACTGCCTCGGCTGTGACTGGTGATATAGTGCTTTATACTCAAGTCACACTCTAGCCACTCTTGCTAAATTAGAGAGAGAGGGAGGGATTCTAGATTAGACCTAGTAATCTATGGCTAAAAAAATAGTAGGTGTCTGGTCATCGCATCAAGGAAACTTAGGCCCTCATTACGACCCTGGCAGTCAGCGGTAATTTGGGGAAAGGTACAGCTAACAGGCTAGCGGTACCTTTTCCCAAATTATGACATTGGCGGTTTGGCTCAAGCCAAACGGTCACTGTACCACTCCATCCGCCAGAGTGGCAACGGCCGCTAGGCTGGAGACTTCACTCTCCAGCCCGGCAGCCGTCGCAATCCCATCCTCGAGATTATGACCCCGCCTACTGCCATGGTTTTTGTGGCAAGCGAACCGCCACGAAAACCATGGTGGTAGGCACTATCAGTGGCACAGAATTCCTTCCCTGGCACTGATAGGGATCTCCCCCGCCTCCCCTCACGAGAGTCCTCCCCCACCCTCCCTCACCAGCCCCCGCACATGTACACACCCACACCCGCACAAACATACACACACACATACCCACATCCACCCACGCATGCACACATAAATACCCACACACCGCAACACACCAACATACTTTGCCGCACACATGCATTCACAACACACAACATACACGTACACTCACATTCAGGCACATTCAGGCATTCACGCACTCATTCAACGCGACTCACACCCACATGCACGCAGTCATAAACAGACACCCCCACACACACAACACCCCCACACACGCACACCACAATACCCACCCCCCTTCCCTGTCAGAGCACCGAACTTGCCTGCATGCAGGGGGTCCTCCGGCTAGAGACGGGATGCGGCGCTGCTGTCAGCAGCAGCGTCCGCCACCTAAACACTGCCAGGCCGTATCATTGCTCATGATACAATAGGCAGTGTTTTGCTGGTGTGGCACAGCTGCTGACAGCAGCGCCACCTTTCCGCCGTCCGCCGCCATGAACGTCGGCGGTATTCTGCAAGCCTTCTGGCAAAATTCCGTTGAGGGTCATAATGCGGGTGGGCTGTTGGTAGGCACGGCGACGGTATGTTGGCGGCCATCGCCGTGGCGGTAGGCAGCAGTTACTGCCTTAATGTTATGTGTACCAACACAAGATTATTAAAAATGTTTATTATTATTTAGTCAAACAAAAGTCATGTCTCACAGCCAAGAAAAATTCATGTTGCTTCTTCTCAACTAGAACACGCATTTCACTGGACCCATCATAAGTACAACCCAATCCATAAGTGAGCAACAAGTAGCCACCTCTGAACCCATCATAATATCCCAGACAATGCTAGGTAAGGATAATTAAATCTTTATAAAGCTGAATAATGTTTGACCTTATAAGAGGCTGGCATTTAACCTTTATTTTAAAGTGAACCTACATGTATAAAATAATTGCATCTCCAACTATTGGAAATGTGTTCAAAGGAACCTCGGTCCATAAGGATTCCTGACGCATAAAAACTCTAGGGCTTTGAAAGTATTTCCAAAGTCATATGCAACACACTTGCTGCACCAGCAACTCAAAAATGCCTTTCATCTGATCACTGGCATGGGCAGTGCAGGGGCCCCGTAACAGGGCCCCAGCAGGATTTTCAGTGTCCGCTTGGCAGACACTGAAAATCGCGACGGGTGCCACTGCACCCGTCGCACCTCAGCAAATCCGCCGGCTCCATTCGGAGCCGGCTTCATCTTTGCTGGGGCTTTCCCGCTGGGCCGGGCGGACGATCTTTTGCAGATCGCCCGCCGGCCCAGTGGGAAAGTCGGAATGCCCCCCGCGGTCATCTGACCGCGGGGCGGTGTTTGGCCGGTGCCCGCCGCCCGCCGGGGTCGGAATGACCCCCATAGTCTGTAGTTCCCCTTGCTGGAATAAACCTGTGCTGCCATGGGGAAACAAATGTATCAATCATACAACCCAACCTGGCTGCAAGAACCTGGGTATACAGTTTAGTGTCACTGTTAATTAGAGTAATGGGGCAATAAGACTTGTGCCCTAAGGTAACTACTATTCACTCCCTAGACACGTACTGTTAATTACCCCAGATATTACAACACTCATGACACCTTTGATTACATCTTTGATAATAACACTGGAATATTTGCAGTAACATTATTTTGTTTTATTAAATGTTTTTATTTGAGTTTTAACAGAAACATAGCATAGCCAGTAAGACCTTACATAGCAATCTCTTTGCAATGCATCAAAACTAAAAACATGTGTCAGACATCCCCAGCCCTCCCTCTCCACCCAAGCCCCAACACAACACCCATCAGCACGTTGAGCAGTCCCTAAGATCATGTCTCTCATCCCACTCATCATTCTCTGCGGTCTCTCTTTTTGCCATTTGTCAAGGAGTGTCTCCCTCCTCTCCCCATGAGTCCCTATAAGACAGTCAGCTATATCTCCAGGGAGTAATACGTCATCCATGCTCCCCATATCTTTTGAAACTTCCACGGGCATCCTCTATTTGTGTACGACACTTTTTCCCCCATCATGAACCCGTCCATCCCTCTGCAGTAACATTATTAATGAGAAAACTGTGCATGGCGGGGAACCTACCCCTTTGCTCAGTGGTCAAGCATGACAATCTCTACATAACATTGTAACATAGAAAACCGTGTGCACCAGGCACTATCCCATTTTCAGCTTCACAAAATGGGGTATCTGTAAAGTTTTCACTACAGTATGAAGGCTGTAGGTATTATCATCTTTAGCACCTTCAGACCTTGGTTACTTTAAGTGATTAGTCTCTCTTAGAACAAGTTTTGCGTAGAGTGTACACTGTTCTTATTAGGTACTTTTTAATGCTCTGTGGTGTGTTTCTCATGAGAGTTTCACTGTATGCAAACAGTGTGGTACAGAGTAAACTTTCTCCGTAGAATGAACACTATTAAGGGTACACACTTTTCTACTCATATTAACTTAATTTCTCAATGTAGGTTTGGTATCCGTGAGGGGTTTGATATAGATACAGGCTGTCCGTAGTAGGGCATTAGTTTTGGTGCAGACATTGAGGCATTACGAGTTTGGCGGTATATTGCCAAGACCACCGCGCTGGCAGCTGCCAAAAGACCAGCGGTGATGGCGATACAGTGACCGCCGTATTACGAGTCAGAAACTGAAGACCGCCCAAATGCAGCCACAAATCCTAAACTGCCAGACCGTACGAGGGCGGGAGAGAGACGGTCCCACCACCAGCACCTCCACGCCAACAAAACTCCCCCTCCATATTACGACCCACAAATCAGCATGGTGGTCATTGCACAGCAGAAAACCATTGGCGGTGTGAATTGGTCGTGGTTAAAATATCACCTCCGTCAGAACCTGACACCACATTGGATAGTCTGAATACCCCACACCTGACAGACACTACACACACCTGCTAACTGCACTACATACACCCTCATATACCCCCACAATCCTTTGCAACCACAATTACCAACAGAGAGACCGAGGAGCACATCAACAGAGGACACTGCACGTCAATACCATACGCACCATCATACTTCCCAACCATCACACACCATTCAACTGCGCCACGAACACAATACACACATTGCCACTGCACACATACACCATATGCCACCAGCACACACAGCCAAACACCCCCACCAACCACCCTACACTGCACCCTACACACACAACACCCGCCACCCACAACACAACCACCGTGCCCCGTCAGAATAACCCACGTTTCACTGATGATGAGCTGAGGGTTATGGTAGATGAAGTCGTCAGGGTGGAGCAACAACTGTTCAGAGCTTAGGTCCAGCAATCCTCGATAGCCAGGAGATGGAGTTATGGTGGCAGATCATTGACAGAATCAACTCAGTGGACACCCATCCACGCACAAGGGAGGACATCAGGAAGAGGTATTATGTCACCAGATTGTCATCAACAAGATTCACGGTGGGACCCCACATCCTCCCCCTGGGTTCACAGTGTTGGAGGAGAAGGTCTTGGACATCATGCATTCTGTGGGCCTCACTGGAATCATCGGAGGATTCGACTCTGGTAAGTCAGCAGCACTCCCCAGGCACTAACCACTCCTGTCCAGCATGCAACCCCACCACCCATCACTCCATAATCCACCCCATCCCACACTTCTGCCCCATCACCCCTCACCTCTCCCCTGCATGCCACACCACCACACTGCCACTATCCCCACACAGTCCCTTCCTAATGCACAGATATCAAACACAATGCCAAGCACCACAACTCCCACAATGCATCACTCCCTCCACATCAAGAATGCACAATCCCACTTCACAGTGGAACACCTGCATAGAAAACCATAGCACATGGCACACTACCTGGATGCTTTGACTGCGTACCAACACATGGCAATGACAGCAATGCTATCCACAGTCCCAAATCCTAAATGCAAAATTCAAACAATGCCACAATATTTCATATACAAGCAATGTCTGCAGTGCTGCAGCTGTCATTGCCGTTACTGGGAAGCAAATCCAGCTATTCCATGCATCAGACGATGATACCAACAAGTACATCTCCACAATGTAAACCCTCCCATCCTATCCACTGGTCCCGCTGCCACTGCCACCCGGCAGCTAATACCAGAGACAGACAGCCCTCCCCAGGATGAAGGCCCCAGTGGATGTCTGGATATTGATGACTTTAACGGCCCCTCTGGGACAACTAGCCAGTCCAACACCACAAGCCCCACCCTGAACACATCTGAGCCCCCCACCCATGTGGCTACCACAGCACAGCCAACCCTACATCCCCACACCTGTGTTCCAAGGACAGGTCAATCAGTAGTGTGCCCCACAGTACAGGGACCAGAGTCAAGGCCACACACCCAAGACGATGAAGGTCCTGCTGCTAGTGGGAGTGGGCACACTGCCAGAGGCATACGGGGCCAGGGGCAGTGGGAGGGCACCCTTGGGCCAAAGGACAGGCACCCACAACAAACGACTGCCAAGAGGCCATCTGCCAAGTCCTGGGAGCATAAAACCAGTCCCAGGACACCATGGGCAAGATCCTCGCAACCGTCCAAGAGAACCAGAAGCTGCTGAGGGAATATCACCAGGAGGCCATGGAGCAGTGGCAGACCCTCAATGCCACCATGGCATCCTTTGCAGGGATACTGAAGGAATTGACCGCCATCCTGTGTGCGTACTCCACCCACCAGCAGGCCCCTACCACTAGCCACATTCTAACAGAGCCCTCCACTTCTGCCGCAGCTAATGGAATGAGGCCCTGCAAGAGGACCCGCAGACCACCAGCACCCCTCCCCCTGTAGCTGAGGAACCCACACCCAAGCAAGGACATCCATCCAGACATCCAGCCTGCCTGATGCCAAGACCAAGACCACTGCCAGGAAGTGACCCTCTGAACATTCTCCCTTGTCTGCCACTGACACACACTGTTGACTGTCCACTGCCATCTCACCATTTTCCCATGGCCTCCTGGATACTGGACCTGAACTACCTACAGCTGGGACAACTACTCTGATGATTAAACCCACCATGACCCCACTCATCACACATTGCACTTGTTATTACCATTAAACACATTTGAGCACAGCTACTGCCTTTGTGTCTTTATTGTAATGAGTAAGATTTTCATTTGAATAACATGTCATTACATTCAAACCATTGGCTTGCAAATGTCTGTGAGCTAGACAGAAGGGGGAGCAATATGCAGCAAGGTTGATGGTAGAGCAGGGATATTCTGGATACATGTGTCAAGGGTGCCACCAGGGAAGGCAGGATCCAGAGTTTCACCACACAAATGCCCTGCAAATTGACGAAGACAGGGATAACTATCACAATAGGAGTCACTGTTGGCCACTCAACACACATGCTGTACAATGTCTCAATCCTTAGTGTGATTTTGCATGTGGAATCACAAACCATGTGCCTTGTCAGGTCTACATTTTCAAGACATCCATACCCAATTGTCCTTCCCTCACAGCTGACAAATCTCAACTAAAGGCATGTTCCACAGGCAGTAACAGTTGGGTTACACATTCTCCCATTGTGGACTGTGATCATGAATAGCAATAGTGATGCCACCACTATCTTTGGCATAACAGTTGCAGTTGGCAAAGAAATACAGGTAACATAGCAAATGAACAACAAATTGCATTAGTGATGCTACACAACAGCAGAGTGGAAATAGTGGTCACATTTGAACTGTAACACCTCCTCTGACAGGCAAAATGTCCACCCCTCAAACCCACCCAGAGGGTGAGTTGCACTGAACACCTCCACTGATGATAGACACCAGGAGGAGCTATGGCACAATGCAGACAGGAGTACATGTAACATACATTACACATGACACATACCTGTTTTTCATGGGAAGTATTGTTGAATTAACTCTGCTCTGGAGTCAGCTACATCCCCATCATCTTCCTCCTCCTCACTCACTATGTCCCCTTCATCAGCCACTGGTCCAGTTGCCACCTCTTCTACATGCAGCAATGGGATGTGACGCCTCAGGGCCAGATTGTGCAGCATGCAGCAGGCAACAACGATCTGGCAGACTTTAAGTGGATTGTAGAGTAGGATACCTCCAGAGACATGTAGGCAGCAGAATCTGGCCTTCAGTAGGCCAAAGGTCTTCTCGATGACACGCCTCATCCTGCTGTGGGCCTCATTGAAATGGGACGCGCAAACCGAGACCAGAGGGCATCTACATATCCCAGACTGCTTTTTGGCCCTAGGAGGCGGCTATTTTCAGCATCACCTTCTCCCACTTGCCAGACCAATGAGCGCTATAAAGCCTGAGGGGGCACACCGCAGCGCAGGACGCGTTAACCGAGACCAGAGGGACTACATATCCCAGACTGCTTTGTGGTCTCAGAAGGCAACCATTTTTAGCATCACCTGATCCCACTTACCTGACCAATGAGCGATATAAAGCGCGAGGGGGGCACACCACAGCCAACAAGGCTGTGCTGGGCCACCCCCCTGAGTCTGGTTATCATTTCTTGGCCATTTTCAAATAGCTTTGTTTCCCTTCAGTCCCTCCCTAACGCAACTTCTTAGGCCCCTTGTCCTGTCTCAATATATTGGTGGTGTGGAGGTGGGGGGAAAAAAACATAAGAAAAACTCAAAAAAGTTGGGCTGTAATGATGTGCTCGACCGTATTGCCAACCTTCTGGCGGATCGCGGGGAAATATTAGTTTCACCACCTAGTGTAGACCAACCAAGGAGTCGCAAACTGTCCTCAGTATCCCAACCGCTGACTAACAAGCAGGAAAGTATATCCAATATGTTTAACAAAGCCAGTGCATGGATGAGCAAAAAGACCAGCACAGTGCCCCAAAACTTTTTGGATCTAGTTTCCTGCTCTGGCCCTACTCATGACACAGCAACAGCGCCCCTTCCCTCCCCGATCTCGTGCACCAATCGCTTCCTACCATTAACATGTATGCCAGATCCACCTACAACTCAGGATTACTCAGTTTCTCCTACGCAAGCTGGGGTAGGTTGACTACCAAACAACCAGCCACGCCCCCCTCCCTAAATGATGACCTGGTAGGCTGTAAACAAACGCTTAGGTCAGAAATAGCAGCCCTAAAGTGCATGATAAGTGACCTTGTGGCCACTGTGGGGCATCTCATGGAAGAGAGGGGGAGAATACCTAGGGAAGGAGTTGTAATCCCAGTCTTGACTAACACCACCCCTCCGGCACCCATTGCTCTCACTATGCCCCCCCATGTAAAACACCTTGGATGCTACACAGGCTTGCTACACGAGGAAACTATCCCCCAGGACACCTGTCAGAGCCGGCATCATAGGTTCCCGAGCACCTGCAGGGATGTCAATTGAATCAACTTCCATTTACCCACAGAGCAAAGTTCTCAACCTTATACTCCCTACATTAGAGGAGGGTTGTCACTTTAGTGGAACACATGTTGCCAGAACCACCACCCCCTCCCCTCAAAAAATGTTTATGACCAATTTACCCAAACTCAACTTCCCTGGGGGGGTGGAAAGAGAAGACTCCTTGATTAACAAAGTCACCCACTGGATTCGACATAGTAGAGGCTGTCTCTCAGTAATTAGAAAAGATATTCTCAGGGCCTGACGGCATAGGTCCCCGAGATCTCCGTCCGACTGCATTGAACTTCTTCTGGAAAACAGGCAGTTAGCTTACGACTTAGTGGCTCTAGACTAAAGAACCAATCCTCCGGATGGGTCTACTATACAGTTAAACTCGAAACACCCCTCCCTTTTTGCGCACCCCCCCCCACGCTGTTGTAGATGATGGCACTGTCTGTTCCAAGTTAGATTGACACATCGAGGCTGAGGCACAGGCCTCCCATGATAGCTCCAATAGCTGCGCAAGCTCCGACAACTGTCTCCGCTACTCAGCGGATATGCCCGATCAGAGAGGCAGGAAGGCCCCTATTGTACCACCTAATGCCGTTGCACTAGTCACCAAGGAAGCCTGTAGACTTTCTTCAGGCTCCGTAAACTCCCAGGTAAATCCTCCCTCACCGCTTAACTCCATGACTACTTGTCGGAAAGCAAACATTATCTCCTGGAATGTGGCAGGTCTTAAATCTAAACTTCCATTACCCCACTGGAATACTCTCACTGACCAATATAATATTTACATTTTCGAGGAAACCTGGCTTATTGAACCTGCCTACAAACCTGGTTATGCAACCTACCACATTCCGCTATTTCTAGTAAGGTGGGTCGCCCACCGGGGGCCCTCCTAATATGGGTGAAAATCACACTTCAGTATGTTGTGAAATTGCTAGCTACTGACAGCCCTGATATTCTTGGCATTAGTCTCAAGGGACCTGGGACCACTGTCACTGACATATTCAACATCTATGCTAGGGGGACACAACTACTCCGCCACACTGCAGCCTCTCGAGATCCTCCTGGATGAGAGACTGTCCGATCACACCCTTATTGTATCAGGGGATTTCAACGCTAATTTTAACCCCTCGGTCGGGACACTATGGGCAATTTCCTAGAAGAAGATAACCTTTGGCATGTACCCAGGCTTGAGCTCCCCCCCATTCAATAAGTGGCATCAGGCTGCTTTGCAACTAAATGCCTTGACCCTTGGCCGAGGCATGAGGCCAGTCAATGGGAGAACCAAGTCCGATAGGCACGCTGCCCATACTTTCATTGGAACACAGAGGAAAAGTTGCATCCACTACATCCTGATGGACCTCAGACATTGGCACCTGGTAGAGGACATGGTAGTTCGGAACAGTGACCAAAATCCTTTTTGCCTTAGCCTAGAGCTTCCATGGGGTAGGGCGCCTACAGCACCAACCACTGACAAAGTAACCAAAGTGGTCCAGGGTGAGAACAACAGAAGGTGTATAAGATGGAGTAAGGTCGTCCTGCAAGACGATGTTCTCTCTACCATCAACCAGGATCTGATACACTGTGTAGCATTGATATCTATGATGGAAGAGGGAGAGGGGAAATGCTCCACTCTATTAAATGTACATACTGGGTTTTTTAAAAGATTGGAACAGCTACTAACTATGCCAGCGGCCCACACCTCACGTAGTTCTCTACCCCACGAGGGAGACAACTGGTTTAGGCCCGAGCAAACCTAATTAGTGCAATCAGGCAAAAAGATGTTGCCCGTGTTAGAAGTCTGCGGTACCAGTACAAGCAGATGCAGACCAAGGCTAGGAAGGACTGAGAGGAGGAAAGGTGGAGGCTTATGAAGGTCGCTTCCGAACGCAGGGACTCCAAATCCTTCTGGCTTATGGTAAGCAAAGGAAAGCAAAGGGGCGTTCCTGCAATTGGCAATAACATCCTGCCCTCAGACTGGTTTCAACATTTTAACTCCCTTTACAATGCTGAAAGCCAGTTCCCAACCACCTCTTTTCTTTTACTCCCCCCTCAGTATTAACCACTGGGAGGGTTTGTTGAACCTGGGAGATATTTGTGATGCCACAAATAACATAGTATGTCTGGAAGCTGCTGGCCCTGACGGTATTCCTGGTGACCTTTTTCTCCATAACATTGACAAATGGGCTGAGTACATCCTCATTTCATCCAATGCAATTGCCAGGGGAGCCTCCATTCCCAAGTCATGGAGGGTTGCCGAGGTAATACCCATCTATAAGAAAGGCGATAGGTCTCTACCTGCCAACTATAGGCCCATAAGCCTCATAGATACAATATAAAGGCCCGTATTTATACTTTTTGACGCTAAACTGCGCTAACGCAGTTTAGCGTCAAAAAGTTTAGCGCCGGCTAACGCCATTCTGAAGCGCCATGCGGGCGCCGTATTTATTGAATGGCGTTAGCCGGCGCTAGCAGACCGGCGCTGCCTGGTGTGTGTGGAAAAAAACCACGTACACCAGGCAGCGCCGGCGTAGGGAAAAATGGCGTTAGGGCGTCTTAAAATGGGGCAAGTCAGGTTGAGGCAAAAAAATCGCCTCCACCCGATTTGCGCCATTTTTAACGACGCCCAGACGCCATTTACATGACTTCTGTCTTAGTAAAGACAGGAGTCATGCCCCCTTGCCCAATGGCCATGCCCAGGGGACTTCTGTCCCCTGGGCATGGTCATTGGGCATTGTGGCATGTAGGGGGGCACAAATCAGGCCCCCCTATGCCAAAATAAAATATAAAAAAAACAAAAAATTATACTTACCTGAACTTACCTGAATGTCCCTGGGATGGGTCCCTCCATCCTTGGGTGTCCTCCTGGGGTGGGCAAGGGTGGCAGGGGGGGTCCCTGGGGGCATGGGAGGGCAGCTGTGGGCTCATTTTGAGCCCACAGGTCCCTTAACGCCTGCCCTGACCCAGGCGTTAAAAAGAGGCGCAAATGCGGGGTTTTTTGCCCCGCCCACTCCCGGGCGTGATTTTTGCCCGGGAGTATAAGTACGACGCAATTGCGTCGCAGTCATTTTTTTAGACGGGAACGCCTACCTTGCATCTCATTAACGCAAGGAAGGCGTTCACGAAAAAAAATGACGCTCTTTCCTCATACTTTGGCGCTAGACGCGTCTAACGCCAAAGTATAAATATGGCGTTAGTTTTGCGCCGAATTTGCGTCTAAAAAAACGACGCAAATTTGGCGCAAACGGACTATAAATATGCCCCAAAATGTATTATGTCATGCTTTATTATCCAAAATCCACAACTGGATTACTGAGAACAACATCTTGTCACCATCCCAGGCTGGCTTCAGCTCTAAATCCAGTACCATAGTTCAGGTGTTTCGGTTTCCGCTTTTGCATTGGAAGGTTGTAGCGATAGGGAAGGGGAGTCTCTATGTCGCCTTCATAGGCCTTTAATCTGCCTTCGACCTGGTCCCCAGAGGTAAACTCTGGGAGGTTCTCAATGAGATGGGAATGTCCCCGGGGTTCCTGACCATAATCGTTCAATTACATGAAGCCAACTTTGCAAGAGTACGTTGGGGGAACCAAGGTGACCTCACCGATCCTATTAGGGTAGCCGGGGCATCTGGCAGGGTTGTGTACTAGCTCCAGCTCTCTTTTCCCTATATCTGAACCAGGTCTTTCAACATCTCACCTCACAGCCCTATTATGCACCAGCCCTAGGCAATGAAAAAATCATGACACTCTTGTTTGCTGATGACACCTTGTTAGTATCTAAAACCTTGACAGGTCTCCAATCTTTGCTGAACTGATTTGACAACTTCTGCTCAAACAGAGGTTTAGAAATAAACACTTACAAAACTAAGTTCATGATTATTAACCCACACAGATCTTACAGCAGGAACCTTTCTCTAGGTAGGTCTAAATTAGAAGCAATTAGCACCTCTGAATATTTGGGGATCAAACTATCGGATTAAGTGTCCAGGAAAACCCACATTATTTCCATATTGTTAAAATTTAGCCAGTTAGTGGGCGTCCTTCCAAGGGAGCACCATGCATCCACTACACGAACAATAGCTGCTGCTCGCCAGATTTATAACATTAAGTCAATTAGTGCAGCACTCTACGGGGATGAACTCTGGGGCTTCGAGGATGTAGAGGAGCTTACCCGCACAGAAAACATGTTCTTGAGAAAGCTCACCTCCCTACTCCCAAGTACTCCGCTCCTCCCCTTGCATTTGGACTGGCCCGTAAACCATTAGCTGCCATAGCTGGTCTTAGACTGTTGTTGTTTTGGAGGAGAATCATGGCTAATCCTGAACTGTCTTCCTATGCCATTGTGTTCAGGGAAGTTTGTCTGCTTGATACTTCCAATAAGATCAAGTGGATCAACTCAGTTAAGTAATCATTGATCTCCATTGACACAGGAGACACATGGAATGGCTCATTCACAGGGTCACCACCCACTGAAGAAAGAGTGATGTCTTGCTATTGGGATTGGGTAACTCAGTCTATACCTCGCTCACTTTCCACAGGGTGACTATCTAGCGGGTTTCTGGATTTCAAGTCTACCTTGCTGCTAGAGCCCTATCTGGATAGCATTCTAGACCCAACTGAAAGGAAGCTCTATGTGCAATTTAGATTTGGCTCCCTCCCACTCAAAACTTTCACTAATAGATGGCAGAATAGGGCCTCTACTAACTCAGGATGTCCCTGCTGCAACCTGTCCCAAGAGACTATTGCTTAGGTCTTCTTTGTATGTCCACTTTACACTTCCCTCCACAGGAAATGGCTTGTTCAAATCTGCAAATGTCTGGGGACTCGAGATCATGTCACAGTCATAAGGATTTTAAAATCAGACCTAAGCCCGCCCGTTGCCATCGTAGTTGCCAAATGCCTCGGAGGAATGTGGCGTATTAGAAGGAAGCTGGCCATGAATGTTCAGCAAAGTCCCTTAGTAGTCCAATTTGCACTTTTTAGTCCCACACTGTAATTTGGAATTGCACTTTGATTTTATTGTTCTTCGTATATTGCTTTTATTTATTTTAAAGTAAGGTTTTATGAATCTATTATTTATTGTGGTGCTATGTGACTTTTATGGCACTGGATGCTGAAATAAAGTTTTATTGGTTTTGCACCATCTGTTGTCGGATATCTCACAGGTGCCAGCAGCCAGGTAATGTTAGGTTACCAAGAGTCACCTGTGTGCACAAAGTCAGGACACATCTCAATACCGGTGGGGCCACAGAGCAGGTTGTGAAAAGAGGTGAGATGACAGGGGCACACATCCTATGGGATACATAGCCATGAGTCAGGCCCGGTCCCTCTGTAGTTGTGTCATCATGTGTGAGAAGCAGAATGTATGAGTCATGTACAGAACTAGGGAACTTAGTTGCCATCTGCGAGATATATCAGTCAGCAAGACACACCACCTGCACATTTATGGAATAAATGTTTTTCCGGTTGCTGTAGACTTGTTCGTTAATCCTGGGTGGACCCAAGGCAATTTGGGTGCCATCTATGGCCCATATCACATGAGGGACATGTGCCAAATTGTAGAAGGCAGCATTAACGGTGGTCAAATCTGCACGTTGAGGGAACATGATGTAGCAGGGCAGTTGTCAAAGCACACAGTACATCCTTCAACACAATGCTGACCATCGGCTGTGACATCCCTGCTGCCAAGCCCACTGTCATCTGAAACGACACTGAGGCAAGGAAGTGGAGAACTGACAACACCTGCACTAAGGGAGGGATGGCATAGGGATAACGTATGTAAGGCAAGAGATCAGGTTCCAACTGGCTACACAGCTCCATGATGGACTGACGGTTCAGACGATACGTCTGAATAAAGTGCCTCTCTTCCAGGGTACCCAGGTCGACTATTGGCCGGTGCACAGGGGCATGTCTCATCATCACCATTGCACCATATCTGGGAATAGGAGAGAGGAGAAGTCAAAAGTTGATGTATGCAATGTGTAGACATTGTAAATCTATGCAGTAATCACTACATATCGTCCATGACGCACAATTAAATTGATCTACTATTCACTTATTGCATGTAAAATGGCAGCTGTCTATCCTGCATGCACATGACAGTTGGAAGTGACCTAATTCTGCCGGCGTTAGACGTCATGGCGGTAGGCGGTCTAAACTGCTGCGCAACTCCTCATTGGATAACATTGTCGCCTATGGGAGACTGGGGCTAATGGTGATCACCGCCGGCGGTGACGGTCATGTACGCAGCAGCCGTAATCGCCATTTACTGTTCCATAGCTCACTTGACTCATGACACTCTTGCAAGCAAGACCTCCACTGCGTGTGCTGCAGTATTGTGAATCTGGAAGCCAATATGCTATGTCCTGCAAGAGATAAGGCCCCAGCCTTCACCCACGAAGGGCTGGACAAGCTTGTGGACAGGGTCCTACCCCTATATGGACAGTTGTTTGGGGCAGCAGAGCAGCAGGAGAGTCTCATGTCTCTGTCATGTGTGATTGTGATGTGTGTGATAATAAAAGGAGTCAGGACGAGGCAGACAGAGTAGATGCATGGAGATGGGTGAGGAGTCTGAGCATTTGTGATGTGATGAGACATGAGTATGGTCATGAAATGTGTCTGATGTGTGATGTCCCCTGCTGACCCTGTAATGTCAATCTACATGACTTTGTCCTTCTGTCTGTGCCACCCATGCAGGTCAGCGTCCATCAAAAGAAGGGGATTTGTCGTGCCATTGCCAAGCAAGTGCGGACTCTGGGGTCCAAACCCGGGGGAGCACCCACTGCAGAAAGCGATGGGAGGACCTGAGACGCCTGGAAGACCACAGAGGCCCAGCTGGGGACGTCCTCCCAATGAGGGAGGGGTGCCCGTCGGACCCTGACCCTCCTAATGGCCAGCATTTTGGCGGTGGCCTACCCTGACGTGGATGGGCGCTTGAGGGCAGCACAGCAGCCACAAGGCAGTAAGTGCACACTGACATTGCGATGATGTTCTGCCTGTATGGCTCTGGGTTTCCTACTAGTGGAAAGATATAGCATAGGTCATTGTTAGTAGCACACCGACTATGAGTATCAGCCACCCTGGCAGGATTGGTTCATACATGTGTGCCCATACCATGCAGACAGTGACTTATGAGGGCATTTAATTCCAATTTGGGAATTGTGTGGTCACCCTCAACAAGGTTTAAGAGCCAAGCTCCTGCTACCAGCATCAGTACAAGTGAGGTGTCAGGGCATTTCCATCATGTACTGTATGTGTAGATAGGTATAATGGGGCCAGATGTCACTGTGCTATTTGTCAATGGATTAGTGGGCATGCTACCTACCAATGCAGGATTCTGTTGAGTAAGGAGTACAGGAAATGTCTCCAAACACGACCATGAGAATGTGTCAGGTACTTGGCAAGTGTGACTAGGATGTCCCTCATCAAGTACATGAGTGCTACTGTTCCACCATTGGCAGTTTACATCAGCATTGCTGTAGTTTCCCCCATGGTTCCCTACTGTTGTGGCATGTATATGTGAGGGCATGGCCTGCCATGGCGTAGCAGCACATAATGTTGTTGTTACTGTTGTTGGGTTTATATAGGGTTGGTATTGACCCATTGCACCCTGTCTTTCTCTGTCACCCTTCCTTCCTCTCCACCTCTGTCTTTGTGTGCATCAGCATCAGCATCATCAGGCGAAGGAGAAGGTGCACAGCTGAGAGGGGGAGCTGCAGCCCATGGGATGCAGCGGAGCCAAGGGGACCAGTGGGACGGAGGTTGAGGGGAGTGCCACGGGTGAGACAGGATCGTCGACTACATCTTCAGATTCCTCCTCGGATGGATGCTCCTTGGCGGTGGCAGAACCATCTGGGACCATCCCAGCACCATCCTTGTCCGCTACCCCCTTACCATCAATGCCGTCCCTGTAGCTCCCCACCCAGTTGCCAGTGCCCGCTCACCTAGAAGGGTGAGCATCTCCTTCACTGCAGGTGCATCTGCATCTGCCCCAGTCAGCCCTGCTGCCCTCAATGAGGAGGCTATTGACCTCCTGAGGCAGTCAACCATTGTGAATGCCATCCAGAGACTGGCATCACAGATGCAGCAGTCGAATGACTACCTGGAAGGCATTCATGGTGCCCTGGCTTCCCTGCAGAGATCCTTTCAGGCTATGGACTCCTCATTGACGGCAGCCAGTATTCCTTCTTCTTCTGTCCCCCCTCCAACTACCTGTTCCCAGTCCCACATCCCTCTCCCCTCACCCATCCAAGGCACACCTTCATACCAACATGTATCCACATCAACAGACCCAGATCACAAGGACAAACAGAAGCACCACCAAAGATACCGCCACCACGCACACACACAACAGACATATGCAGACCCACAATGACATCCACTCCCTACATGGACTCCCCCACCACCTCCCACCTCACAGACACTACACCACTCATACCTGCAGTCACCACATCATCACTCCCAGATCTTGGCACAAGTGCACTCATTCCCTGACACTCACATTTCAAAGGACAGAGGCCTGCCTTCACACAATGGACTGCCAAACCCCATACTAGGACCCTTGCAGACAGGGTTGTACTGAAAGGGGACCTTGTGCACTTCAAAACCACTCTTTGAAGTCTCCCCCACTTCAAAGGCACTTTTTTGGTGTATAAACTGGGTCCCTGACCCTACCAACTTAGACACTTCCTGGGACAAATACTCTGAACCAGATCCTGCAACCTGTCAAGAGGAACTGCCTGGCTGCCCAAAGGACTCACCTGGACTGATTTGTTGTGAAAGACTGCTGCCTTGCTGTTGCCCTGTTGCCTTGCTGGCCTCTGGCTCTTCAAAGAAGTGCTCTCTAAAAGCTTGGATTGAGCTTGCCTCCTGTTTCCTGAAGTCTCAGGGTCAAAAAGACTTCATCTCTGCAAAGGAACTCCTTATGCAGTGAAAATCGACTCCCAGCCTGCCGGAATCGATGCACAGCCTGCTTAGCGGTGAAAGAATCACAGCATCGCTGAACCGGAATGAAGCAGCCCAGCTCCCCGAGTGGGGAGTGACCGGAACTTCGACGTACAGCCCACTGGATCGATGCATCGCTGAGCAGGAACGCCGCAGCCTGACTTCCTGTGGGAGAAATCGACGCAGCGCCTGCCATGTGACAGAAACTCGGACTCATCGCCCACTGGATCGACGCAGCACCTGTGAATTTGTCCTGCACGCCCAGGATTGCCACACATCATCCCTGGGCATCAAAAGACGCCGCATTGCAAAGAGGATTCAATCCTGCGCACCGGAATTCAGTGCAAAGTCCTTGCCGCATGGAAAATAGGAAAATAATTGGTGCATCATTTGTGTGCACCCGAAAATCCAATGCACACTCTTCGTTTTCCTCGCATAACCTCCACTTCAGCCTCCGTGCGTGTAATTTTGATGCATACAAGGTATTTTGTCCTTGCAAGACACTTGTTGCTTTTTAAAGATTTAAGACTCTTCTTAACACAACAGAAGTAATATTTCAACTGGTACTTATCAAATCTTCATCCTTTTGAACTTAATTCACTCAGATAAATTTCTTATATCTTTATAAACCTATGTGGTGTATTTTTTAGGTGTCTTCACTGTGTTATTGCATGGTTTATTGCACAAATACTTCACACATTGCCTTCTAAGTTAAGCCTGACTACTCAATGCCAATCTACCAGAGAGTGGGTACAGGATAATTCGGATTGTGTGTGATTTACCCTGACTAGGATTGTGGTCCCTACTTGGACAAGGGTGTATACCTCTGCCAACTAGAGACCCCATTTCTAACACATCTATACATGAAAAATAGTTTTGTATGTTTTTTGGAGTTACTTGCATAACCCCAGGTTGTATAAAAACTCTGGGGCTTTAAAAATATTTCCAAAGTCATATGCAATACTGTTGCAGCACCAGCAGTTCAAAAATGCCTTTCATCTCATCCAGTGTATGACGTATCCTTTTTGGCAAGCACCTCTGTGTGGGGTTGAACAAACAGCAGAAACTAGGCTGAATTATCAAAGGTTTACCACAGAGGAATGAAACAACATAGCACCAGTTGGAAATAATGTCTCTAGGTCAGGAAATAAAATATTTAATATGTTTGATCCTTCCAGGCAACAGCAGAAAGTAATTAGATGAATTTACTAGTGGAGCAACATACCCTTCTCAAACTGAAAAAAAATACACTGTCCTTTTGCAATATTGCAAGTTGGGAAAAGGAAATGGAGTGCTGGTTAAATGGTAACTTTACACTTTAGACATGTCTTTAAGAAACTAAAGTCCTCTCCCACTCTCTGCTAATGTATGGAAAGAGGGATGTAGGCAGAATTGCTTGACAATAAGCGCAGAGGGTAGCAGAGAGGGGATTGGGAGTACTAGGGCAGATCAGATAATATTTTATCGTCTCAATGATTTAAAACCATATACAATAGGTGGTACTTAAAAAAAATAAAACATGAAATTAAATATCAACACTTTACCCAAGTTTAAAAATGTTAAAAGAACGCATAAAACCCATTCCTTTTGTTCTGATTGTCTGCATGTTTAAATCGTCAAACGTTTACCTTCCTACCTTCTAATTGCTAAAGGTAACAAATTTGTAAACTGTCCCACATGATTTGGTGAAGTGTTCCGAAAACAGAATGAAATTGCCTCATTTATTGTTCTTATACCTTCTGTATTAAAAGACTGTTTCAGCGGATTCTTACGAATATCCATTATCTCGGGGCATAAAAAGATTATGTATTTCAGTGTTTCACTCTCTGAGTTACAAAGACAGCACTATTTATTCGTGAAAGGGTTTTTTCATTGTTTGCCAAACTGATAAAAAGGTAAATAAATAGATAAGTCTGAAGCATAAAAAGATGTTATAGCCTTTGTGTTCAAGTTAAAATCTAAGGGGCATATTTATACTCTGTTTGCGTAGCATTTGCGTCATTTTTTTAATGCAAATCCGGCGCAAACTTAACTCCATCTTTATATTTTAGCACTAGACATGTCTAGCACCAGAATATTGGAGTTAACGTCATTTTTTTGCCTGTGGAAAACTACCTCAATGAGATGCAAGGTAGGCATTCCCGGGCAAAAAATGACTCAAAGGCCCTAGCGCATTATTTATCCTCCCGTGCAAAAATCACGCACGGGAGGAGGAGGACCTTAAATAATGGCACTAAGCCTCCTTAGCACCATTATTTAATGCCTGGGTTAGGGCAGGCATTAGTGGACCTATGGGTCTTTTTCCATGATCACAGACCATGGAAACAGACCACAGGTGCCCTTCCCTGCCCCCAGGGACACCCCACCCATCCGCACCCACACCTGGAGGACACCTAAGGATGGGGGAAACCCATCCCAGTTAAGTCCAGGTAAGTATTTTAAATTTTGTTATAAGTGCCCTATGGGGGGCTAACTTGGGCCCCCCTCCAATGCACTGTGCCCAATGGCCATGCCCAGGGGACATTGGTCCCCTGGGCATGGCCATTGGGCTGGGGGCATGACTCCTGTCTTTACTAAGTCATGTCCATGGGGTTGTACATCAAAACAATTATGCTAGTCTGGTTAGAGTCTTTTTTTTTACTCTAACCTGACTAGTGCCATTCTTTTCCGCACAACCTCCAGTTTGCCCTACGCCTCCACTACCCAGTTAGCGTCATGTATTTTGACACTAACCGGGCCTTAGTGCCGGCTTGCGCCATTCCTTAAATATGGCACCCGGCTGGTATCCTGGAATGGCGCTAGCTGGCGCTATACTTTTTGAGGCAAACCTGCGCTAACGCAGGTTTGCGTCAAAAAGTATAAATAAGGGCCCAAGTGTGGCTGTCACTGAGTCGAATAAGACTCCGGAATATCCATAGAGTTTTTGAATAGTGATGCCCCTCCATGTCTAAGTGGCAACTGATTGTTTTAATTTCTTGTTTCAACAATAACTTTTGAGTGACTTTGGTTATTTTGTGCAATTCATATATGGATTGGAGATTATGCTTGGTCAGGAAATCCTTAATGTGAGGCTCTGCCACTGATGTTTGACTGTGTGTTTTTGACAATTGTTTGTTAATATAAAATCTTATTGTATTATTAGCTGCGCCTTGATTGTCTATGCAATAGTTGATGCGGTTCATTGTAATTACGGCTGTAATCCATATTAGTCCCAGTTCTAGTCTACTTAGAGGAGTAGCTTTCCGCAGATTGAATATCTTCCTTATACTGCCCATTACCACAGTTTCTGCTCTCCTGATGGTTGTCTGAGGCCAGCAAGCTGCTCCATAGGTGCATATGTGCAAAGTGGAACCAGTCTGACGTTAGCCACAGTTATTGTAGTGCTGATGACATTCCCTCTATATTTTATTGCAAAGCTTTTTATCACTCCAGTGACCAGTTTCTGTCGCAGATATTTCATGTGGGCATTCCAATTTGTTGCTGAATCACATCCCAAAGTATGAATAAGTGGACATCTTCTCAATTGCATCCAGACCAATAACCCAGGTGCATCAGTGGTTTTTACAACCGCAGGATAGGACTTTTGTTTTGTTGATGTTAATTTTTAGGTCGTTATCTAAGTTGTAAGCATGTAGACTGTTTTTGGAGGCCAAGCTATGTAGTTGATAAAATGACTAAGTTGTAGGCATAAGCCAGGAATTCTATTTTGGTGTTTGCTAGTTTGGGGGAATCCCCCTGTGGCGGTGGGTGTAGCGATAGGGATAAATGAGACGACTCGGGTTGTTGATTGAAAGGTATGTGATTTATTTAATATAGATATATATAGATATATGTCCCCTTTGAATAATTTGTGGCTTTATTCGTCTATGTAGCTGACCTCTTCTTTTCTTCTCTTTCCCAAGGCTTCCAGGGCGGATGGTTGTTCTCCCAGGAAGGTGGCGCCGTCAGACCAACCGGAAAAGGAAAGAAAGGTCGGTAAGTCACAAGTCTGTATGTGGTTTGTGTGGTGTTAGTGGGGTGAGAGGGTGCAGAGAGAGAGAGAGAGAGAGAGATGATGAGGAGGGTCCGGGTAGTGATGATAGTCCAGGGTGAAAGTGATAGGCAGAAGATTAGGTATTTCCCTTTTGTGTGATACCTCCGTGAAGAAAAAAAAATCTATTTTCTTCTACAGACACTGCTATTCTCTTATATCTCCGGTGATTAGGTTTTAGTGCAGTTAGTATTCAGCTTAGTGTTGCTAGGGGTTCCCTAGTGGTCCTTTCTTCCCAGGGGTCCCTTGTCTTCTTCACTCCCTCTCTGACCTCTCCCTCCCTTGTCCTCTCCACCCTCCTCCCTTCCCACCAAAGCACTTAATCTATTTTTCATGCAGGACCGTACCTGCTTAAGCCACGTCCCTCCAGGGACGTGGCGAAGTCTCCGCTGTTCGGGGCTTCTTTGTCCCTCGGTAGGGCCGCCACGAGGTGAGGACGCCGACGGCTCATCGAGTCTTCCGTCTTCAGGAACGTTCCTGTTGGCGCTCTCTCGTTCGTTTGCGGCTCCCTCTTCAATAACGGCTCTGTCTTCTTTCTCCTCCCTCTGCGCGCATTGTCCATCTTCTTTCTCCTCTCTCTGCGCGCGTTGTCCGTCTTCTTTTTGTACACTTTGGGAAACCCGGATATCCGGGTTTCCTAATCTTGTCATTTTCGGTTCCGCAGTACCCCCGAGGCACCGGTCAGATTGGGGGCCGCCATGACAGGCAGTCGGGTGGTCGGACGCCCGGCTACATCTCACTTCCCCAGAAAGGGACTGGTGGAGTTCCGTGAACCAAGGGTAACGGGAGAGATAGTCTGCAGTATGTTGTTGAGTCCCGGGAATGTGACGGACCTGAAATGAAAAGGGTTGGAGCTCCATAAACTACCGTAAGATGCGTGAGTTCGTGTTCTTATGGGATGATAACCAGGTGAGTGGAGCATGATCAGTAAATAGGAAAAAGGGATGACCTAAAAGGTAGTATTGTAGATTCTCAATGGCCCACTTGATAGCTAGACACTCTCTTGCAATTACCGGATGATGCTGTTCCCGAGGTAAAAGTTTCCTGCAAATGAATACTATAGGGTGGTTATGTCCGGTATTGTCTGCTTGGAATAATACTGCGCCTAATCCTATGGCCGAGGCATCGGTTTGTAGGTGAAATGGTTTAGTAAAGTCGGGACACCGTAAGACTGGCTCGGTCATGAGGCGGTCCTTTAGGTTGTGAAAACTATGTAGTTGGTCGGGAGTTAAGGCCGATAGTTTGGTTGGTTGGTTTTTCCGTTAAAGGTCAGTGAGGGCGGCGGGCAACGTGGAATAGCTGGGTATGAACCGTCTGTAATAGCCTGTCAAGCCTAAAAAGGAACGAAGTTCCCTTTTGGTGGTTGGAACGGGAACCTGGTGGATGGCCTCCACTTTTCTTTTCTGTGGCCGCAGTTGTCCTTTTCCTATAAAGTACCCCAGATATGCAATATGGTCGTGGGCTAGGTGACACTTTGTAGGATTGGCCGTAAGGCCGGCCGACCTTAGGACACGGAAGGTTTGGTCTAGATGGTGGAGATGATCCTCCCAGGATTCGCTATAGACTACGATATCAACTAAATATGCACCTGCACAATGCTGGAGGGGTCTCAAGAGGTGGTCCATTAGCCTCTGGAAGGTAGCAGGAGCACCATGTAGGCCAAACGGCAGCACTGTGAATTGGTAGAGCCCGAGGGTGTAGAAAAAGCTGTCTTGTCTCTGTCTGCTGGGGCTAGCGGTATTTGCCAGTATCCTTTGGTTAGATCGAGGGTCGACATATATTGGGCCTGTCATCAACTCGTGGGATAGGATATGTATCTAATTGGGATATGGCGTTTAACCGGCGGAAGTCGATACAAAAGCGAATTGAGACGTCTGGCTTCGGGACTAGCACTATCGGAGAGCACCAGGGGCTAACGGAGGTTTCGATAACCTTCATTTGAAGCATGGTTTGTACTTCTTTCTCAACCAGATGACTATCGGGTCTCTGGGATACGGTGGGGCCGAAGGCGTACAGTTTGACCTTTGAAGGTTTTGATATGATATTGTATTAGTGATGTCTTACCGGGTTTTGACTAAAAGAACCCGGTATGTTGGGCCAGGAGGGAGTCTAGCTGTTTTTCTTGTTTTTCTTGTAAGTTGGGACTGATCTGGGGACGTTCTGGTGGGGTCTGTGATGTAGTGGGACACAGCGCGATCTCCAATGGTTTATCGGGGTTACCATAAAACCACTCGCTACAGTAGAGGAGGGAACTTCTGATTCCTCCCATTTTTTTAGCAAGTTAATGTGATAAATTTGTTCTCTTTTTGGGTTTTGAGATAACTCTACTAGATACGTGACTGGAGAGATCTGTTTCACAACTTTGTATGGGCCTTTCCATTTGGCTAGCAGCTTGTCTGAGCTTGGGAGTAATAATAGGACTTTATCGTTAGGTTGGAGCTGTCTGGTTTTCGCTGCCTGATCGTAATATTGCTTTTGTTTCTCTTGGGCTTTTTCCATATGGGTATGGACATCTTCCCAAACCGTCTGTAGTTGTGATTTAAGTTGTTGGGCATTTTCTAGAATGGGTTTCTCCCCGCTTTCCTTCTCCTCCCATGTCTCAGCAGCCATATCTAATAGGCTACGGGGTTGTCGTCCAAAGACTAACTCGAAGGGACTATGACCTGTGGAGGCTTGTTCATGGGACCGTATTGCATAGAGGACTAGAGGTAGTTTACGCCCTGACTCTGAGATGGTTTTCTTTAACAACGAATTTATGGTACGATTGTACCTTTCAACAAGACCATCTGTTTGTGGATGGTATACTGACGTTCTAAGTTGTTTGACCCCCAATGTTTTGCAGATGTGTGCCATTAAGGCCGACATGAATGGAGTGTCCTGGTCAGTTAAAATTTCACGAGGAAAAGAAGCCAATCATGGCCTGGGCTACATTCTTTGTTGTCATACTGGAGAGAGGAATAGCTTCTGGGTATCCTGTGGCATAATCGACGAGGACCAATATGTATGTATACCCTTTTGTGGATGGGAGGAGGGGGTCTATTAAGTCCATTCCGACCCTTGAGAAGGGGATGTCTATTATAAGTAATGGTTGTAACGGTGCCTTCTTCTGGGGTCCTGGGTCTATTAGTTGACATTTAGGGCATTGCATGCAGAAATGCCGGATATGGACATAGACTCGGGCCAATAAAAACGCCGGAGTAGATACTCCTCATTTTTTTCTCTACTATAATGTCCTCCCCCGGGTTGATTGTGAGCAAGGTAGAGTACCTGTGTTCTATAGTGTTCTGGTACTACTAATTGTCTCTTTTTGTGGTTGTCATGTTTGGTGACCCTATATAGGAGGTTTTTGTATATAAGGAAATAAGGACCCACCTTGCCCGTACTTTCCGTTTTGGCTCCTGCCCAGGCATGTTGAATGGATGGGTCTTCCCGTTTACAGTTACGGAAGGATGGAAGGGGGTCTGAAGTAGTACTTAATACCTTTTCGACTCCTCCCTCCACTCCTGTCTCCAATATAGTTGCTTCTCACGTTTCTTCTCCCTTTTAGTAGGTCTATAACGTGATCCTCTGCACTCTATAGGGGTTTCCGAAAAGGGGGCTTCTGCCCACCAAGAGTCTAATTGGATTTTCAGCTGGGGAATATGGGCATAGTCAGTGCCCACGATACAGTCCTCCACCAGTTGGTCCATGACTCCCATGGGAACCTCATCCTGTTTCTCTTCCCATTCGAGAAGAACCGAAGCCAGAGGATAATCCTTCTTGTCTCCATGGATACAACATATGGAAACCAGCTGCCTGGGGTGATTCTTCTGTAGTTCCACCAGACCGGCCCTGATGACTGACTGACTACACCCCAAATCTACTAGGGCTCTAATGTTTTTACCATTGACCGTTAGCTCTTGTATATATCTGGGGTTGCCCTTCCCCGTGCATAGGACTCGTCCCCGAGTCATCCCAATCTCCATAGGCTCAGACTTATCTTCCTTACGGGGGCAGGCCCGGGCTATGTGACCCCACTCGCCACAGCTATAGCATTGCGGTGCTGCATAGGGGGCTTCTCAACAGTTCGGGGGAATGAGACGTCTTCAACCACCTTCCGAAGAAGAGGTCGGGTGGCCACTGCTTGGGAGCGGGGAGAAGGGCTCGTAATCTTGGAATGTCCTGTCTTCACCTCAGTCGACCGGTGGTAGGCGCAGGCTAGGTCAATAGCCGTAGCAGTGTCAACATTGGGGTGTTGTCGAATCCAACTTTGTGTGGGAACAGGAAGGGCTTCTAAATACTGTTCGAGAAGGACCGCTTTTATGACATCCTCCCTTTCTGTTCCAATTAGGCCCAGCCACTTAAGGCCTTGGTCCTTTACTCTATAATATAGAATCCTGGGGTCTTCTGTAGGGGCCCACTTTATCTTACGGAATCTGAGGCGGTAATATTCTGTGTCATGCCCCACGCGTTCTAAGATGCTCTTCTTAATTTCACTGTATGGTGTGTTCCCATCTGGGTTGGCTGTCTGATATGCCGTCTGTAATATACCCGTCAATAAAGGGGCCACATACTGACCCCATCAATCTTCGGGCCATTGGGCCATGGAAGCCACTCTTTCAAAGTTTGTGAAAAACACGTCTGGGTCCTCCCCCTCCTGAAATTTCTGGAGGACCGAACTCGGAACATTGGGATGCCCCTTGCTGGCTGCGATGGTGTCTGTTAGCTTTTTTAAGGCTGTTTCGTGTACCAACTGATTGTTTGGGATAATGGTGGCCTTATGTTTTAGTGCAGACTGTAGGGCCTCTCTATCAGCCTTGGCCTCCCTTTGTTGCGCCTCCCATACTATTTGAAGATGGCGTTGACCTTCTGCGAGTTGTTGGATCATGTCTTCCATACTAGGCTTCCCTTCCATGTTCTCTAGGATTAATTACTTCCTTCCATCCACTACCGCTACTCCTATCCCACTTCTGACACCACTGTGGCAGTGGGCGTAGTGATAGGGATGAACGAGACGACTCGGGTTGTTGATTGAAAGGTATGTGATTTATTTAATATAGATATATATAGAAATATGTCCCCTTTGAATAATTTGTGGCTTTATTCGTCTATGTAGGTGACCTCTTCTTTTCTTCTCTTTCCCAAAGCTTCCAGGGCGGATGGTTGTTCTCCCAAGAAGGTGGCGCCGTCAGACCAACCGGAAAAGGAAAGAAAGGTGGGTAAGTCATAAGTCTGCATATGGTTTGTGTGGTGTTAGTGGGGTGAGGGGTGTAGAGAGAGACAGAGAGAGATGATGATGAGGGTCTGGGTAGTGATGATAGTCCGGGGTGAAAGTGATAGGCAGAATATTAGGTATTCCCCTTTTGTGTGACACCTCCGTGAAGAAAAAAAAATCTCTTTTCTTCTACAGCACTGCTACCTTAGGGTCTGTTCTCTTATATCTCCGGTGATTGGGTTTTAGTGCAGTTAGTATTTAGCTTAGCGTTGCCAGGGGTTCCCTAGTCGTCCTTTCTTCCCAAGGGTCCCTTGTCTTCTTCACTCCCTCTCTGACCTCTACTTCCCTCGTCCTCTCCACCCTTCTCCCTTCCTACCAAAGCACTTAATCTATTTTTTATGCAGGACCGTACCTGCTTAAGCCACGTCCCTCCAGGGACGTGGCGGAGTCTCCGCTGTTCAGGGCTTCTTTGTCCCTCGGTAGGGCCGCCACGAGGTGTGGACGCCGACTGCTCGTCGAGTCTTCCGTCTTCAGGAACTTTCCTGTTGGCGCTCTCTTGTTTGTTTGCGTCTCCCTCTTCGATAACGGCTCCGTCTTCTTTCTCCTCCCTCTGCACTCGTTGTCCGTCTTCTTTCTCCTCTCTCTGCGCGCGTTGGCCGTCTTCTTTTTGTACACTTTGGGAAACCCGGATATCCGGGTTTCCTAATCTTGTCATTTCCGGTTCCGCTGTAACCCCGGGGCACCGGTCGGATTGGGGGCTGCCATGACAGGTTGTCGGGTGGTCGGATGCCCGGCTACACCCCCCTTCCTTGCTGCAGTGCCTCTGCAAGATCAAAAATATATAAATCAAACGGTAGCAGGGCTAGAATACAACCTTGTTTCAGCCTGTTATAGGAATGGATTTTAGGGTGACATTCCTCTACCATTGGAAAGTTTCACTCTCACCCATGTGTCACTTTAGAGATCAATTATAAGCTTTAGCATACTGTTCTCAATCCCCCACGAATCCAGTTTAGCCCATAGCTTGGCTCCATTTAATATATCAAAAGCAGCTGAAAAGTAATTGAAACATAGAAACACGTTCTTACCTTCAACTCTTACTACTCTCTGAGATAACATAGTGAGTGCCACGTTGTTATCAATGGTGGGGCAATTTCTTTGGAAGACGGATTGATGGAATGCTAATCTCCTAGCGATATCTGCCCATTTTTGAAGGAAAGTTAAAAATGCATAGCAAAGATTTTCCCTTTTGCGTCAAGCAGAGCAATCGGCCTGTAGCTCTGCTGTGAATGTCCAGGGCCTTGCTTATATATTGGTTGAATGATAGAGCCCTTCCAGGATGGTAGAACGTTCTCTGTGTGCATCACTAAGTAATTATAAAAGACACCAGCACTCTTCAGGCTGCTGAATCTCGCTTCACCATTGCAATGGACAGACCATTTGAGCCAGGAGCCCTCAAGTTGTTACACTTGCTAATAAGCTGATTGGTCTCCTGGGATGAAGTGATGTAACTGGCTCACCCTCCTGGGTGATGTATTTGATGTTGCTCCTCCATAGAGCATTGCTAAGTGTTCTATCCAGACCTTATAAGGACTGTGATATTCTTCCACTATTCTGATTGCTTTGGTTCCCAGCAGTACTAGCCCCAGAACTTCCAGACATTTCTTTCACGGATTGCATCTAACAGTTCAATCTATGGATGATTCTTGTTGTTTTCTCTTAATATTATGGATTTATGTTTTGTGTCATTTGTTAACCTGTTTTATGACTTGGGAGATATCCGGGGTAGAAATGATATTCAATAGGTGTCTTATTTGTGTTCTTGCCATTTTTTTTACTTTGAGGATTTTTGCCTGTTACTGCCTTAGCTGGTTCTCTGGGGTAAAAGGGCTTTGAGATTGTGATGCTAGAAAGTCAAATATATCTCTTAGAAGAGTAGTACACTTGTGTGTGTCCATTATTTGCGTGTCTGTCACCAATATTGCTTCTTTCATGGGTTCTGTATAAAAGGCTTGATGCCATATTTCTTGTAGATGGCTATTCAAGGAACACGACCATATGATCTTTTTCGCTGCTTTTACTACTGGGTTTTGTATCCCAGCAGAATTCTTCAATATTTTTGTTTAATTTTATGTGCTGTGAATTGGGGTCGCTTTCAGGTCTCTGTATAATACGAAAGTATTTTCTGAAAATATGCTAATTGCTGAATTTAACCCTCTCATACTGAAGGTAGCTTGGGCCGGTTGGTCCTTTGTAAATCTCCCATTAAGAGGGCGAAACTCCATTTCAAATAAGGTGGAACCAATTAACCTTGCTGACCGTTTCTTTTTGCTTTTATGGAAAACTGCATCAGAAACTTTAAAAGTATGATTGGGGGTAAATTTGTCTATGTCATCCTCTTCCTAATGTTACTAAAGTCAACCATTAATAGCACCATGACATTTTTATTTGAGTCAATCACAGTTTCCACTTGTTGCAACAGAGCATTTAAATATTTCCTCTCTTTATAAAGGTGGTTCGAATACAGACTTCAAGCACACATGACCACACACAAGTGCTGTATATCAGGCAAACAGCCATTTAGTTTCTTGAAGTTGTTTGCGACTTGGTAGCTATTCATACCTGCTTCTGCTTGTAATATTATTGACAGACCACCACCTGGCCATTCTCTTAGAACGTTTTATAGCTGGACCATCTAAAGTGATATAATTTTCCATCGTGATCTCCGATGTTTTACAGGTTTCCTGTAGACACATAGGCCCTGATTTATACTTTTTGGTGCCATATTACTGCCATTTTTTTATTCAAAAGCGGCGCAAACTTACAAAATACAATTATATTTTGTAAGTTTGCGCCGCTTTTGCATCCAAAAATGACGGTAATGCAGCGCACAAAAGTATAAATCAGGGCCGTAATTTGGTAGCCAACTTTAGACTGTCTTGCTCATCAGGAAGATAATGATCATTGAACTTCTGCCTTCAAATACTCTGGAAAGCTATGTTGTATCTGTTTAAGATATCAATTGGGCCTTCCGACACATACAAGGGATGAAAATCAATTAACAAATGTGGTAAACCAACTGACCCATGAAGCATCTTGTTTGTATGAATATTTCAAAGCCACAAATCCTCTTTATTTACCCGCATGTCGGGAGAAATGTGTTTCATTAAGGTGTGGTTAGGGTTATCCTTGTGACTTCCGAAAAGTTTTTGACGGTAATTGTATTTTCTATGAGTGGTTGATCAATCTCCCTATATTTGACCTCTGTGGGTAATGCAAAGATTTCACAAATTTTGAGATGCCTTAGGAGATTTGCAATAGAATAAGTGGATTCTCTTATTCTCCTCCTGGGGGACCAGATCTAGTTGCATCTCTAGGGGTTCTTCTTTGTTATTTTGTTCTATCCATCCCTAGGTTTCCTGTTGGTGAGCCCTTCATTCCTGGTTGGTCCTCCTGCTCAGTGATTGAGAGTAAAAAAGTATTTAAATGATCTAGTGCTGTTTGGTGAGTGCATGTCATATTTGTCTGGTGGGCAAAATCAGAAAGGGGTTGGGGCCAGCAGTGTATTTATGACAGTCTTACATTGGTCAGCCTTCAGAGTCCACTCAGATGGGTCTTCCATAATGCAGTCTGCCCCCGTAGCTCATCAGAGATCACAGCCACTGTCAGTCATCTTAAAATAGCCATCAAAAACCATCATTTTGCACTCTTATGTGCTCAACTCTGTATCAGACAACCCGGGTGTTCCTTCAGCACCTTCACGTGGCCTTCAGAGACCCTTTGTGTGCTTGCAACAATACTTAGCAGGCCCTTACAGAGCATCAGCTCAGCCATAGAGACATATTGTCTTACTTCAGAGATTACAACCCTAATCTCAAACATCCCCAGCCCACCTCAGACAGCAGTGGCTAGCCTCAGAGTTCCCAAATATAGTTTTAGAGAAAGCAAGTCTCAGCTTGCTTTCAGACACTAATTTTCTGTGCCAGTTCCCTTGTTGCCCGGAGTACCCACTCCTGTTTTAAATGCATCTAGGCAATTTAGGTACCCATATTTAAGGAAATGTATTCTGCTTTCATAATGGTGTTCCTACTGAGTGTTTTAAAAATGCGTGTGTTGCTTCTTTGAAGTTGAATTACCAATTAACAAAGAACCTAGTTCAGTGGTTGGGAATAGTTTCTTCCAATGTCTGCAGGGCTCTTATAAACCTTCACATCTGAGGCAGCTCCTAAGAGAGACCTGAACATGCATGCGCTTTAGCTCACATGGCCATAACTAGCAACAGCTACACTAGTTGAGCATTGGCACAGGCATGACATCCCCAGCTGTCACTTGAGTCTCCATGCATATATCAGCAAGCTATGCTCATGATGGTCTTTGGCAAATGTTCTCTGATGATGAGATTTCTATACTGGTGGTTGAGTGTGTAGCAAAAAATGCCCAGGTCTTTGATAAAACCTCCCTACCTACCCCTAAAGCCACCAAATGGAGGACATTGAGCTTTATCCAAGAAACTATGAATGTTTGCAAGCGTAACAATTCATAGTATTACTGAAAAGTTGAAGTGATGATACATCCTTCGCTCAAGCACAAAGGGAAAGCTGGCCAGTAGGAGTAAGGAAGCTGCTACCACTGGAGATAGACCTTCTATCCAGTCACCAACAAGAGCAAATGAGTGTCCTCAGCAGCACACAGGTTAGAGTTTGTTTTTAAATTAGTAATGTTCAACATTAAAAACATTTTATAATAAATGTGGTTTGTAAAAAAAATTCTGTGCATTATAGAAGTTAGGGACTTACTGTAGGAAAGTGCCACTGTTGGCATGGTGACCCCCATATCCCTCCCACCTTTTGCCTACCATTGATACCAACTTTGATTGAAAGTGTACTGGGATCCTGCTAACCAGGTCCCAGCATCAGTGTGCTTTCCCAAAATGTGTACCTTTGTTTCCACAATTGGCACTCCCTTGGCACACAATTAAGTCCCTTGTAAAACTTACCCATGGTACCAAGGGCCCTGTGGCCAGGGAAGGTCCTCAAGGGCTGATGCATGTATTTTGCCACCCTAGGGGACCCCTCACCAAGCATATGTACACTGCCTTTGCAGCTTGTGTGGGATGGTGGGGAGAAAAAGGCAAAGTCGACATGGCACCCCTCTCAGGGTGCCATGCCCACAAACCACTGCCTGTGGCACAGATAAGACACCCCTCTAGCAGGCCTTACAGCCCTAAAGCAGGGTGCACTATATCACAGGTAAGGGCATAGCTGCATGTGCAATATGCCCTTACAGTGTCTAAGGCCATTCTTAGACATTGTAAGTGCAGAGTAGTCATATTGAGTATTTGGTCTGGGAGTTTGTCATTACGAACTCCACAGCTCCATAATGGCTTCACTGAATAGTGGGAAGTTTGATATCAAACATTTCACCACAATAAACCCTCACTGATGCCAGTGTGGGATTTATTGAAAAATTGACACAGAGGGCATCTTAGAGATGCCCCCTGTATGTTAGCCAAACTGCTAGTGTAGGATTGACCAGTCTGTGCCAGCCTGCCATTTTCAGACAAGTTTCTGACCACATGGACTGAGAGACTTTGTGCTGTCATTGGTCAGAAATAAAGCCTGTACTGGGTGGAGGTGCTTCACACCTCCCCCTGCACGAACTGTAACACCTGGTGGTGAGCCTCAAAGGCTCAAGCCTCGGGTTACAGTGCTCTAGGGCCCTCCAACTAGGGGAGTTGCCCCCCCGGATAAAGCCACACTTTTGGCGGCAAGTCTGGCGGGAAAATTAGGGAAAACAGGGAGGAGTGACTCCCCCGCCAGCTAGAACCACCCCCTGGGATGCTCAGAGCTGAAGTGATCCCTCCCTGCAGAATCCTCCATCTTGGTTTGGTTGACAGGGATCAATAGGATTAGTAATGTGCCCCCCTCCCCAAAGTGAGTGGGCACAGGAAGGGTATAGCCACCCTCAGGGACAGTAGCCATTGGCTACTGCCCTCTTACCCCTGTAACACACTTAAATCCAGGATTTAAGGGCTCTCCTGAAAATAAGTTTTCAGATTCCTGGTGACCTGACAAGAAGAAGAAGAACTGCTTAGCTGAAATCCCCAGCAGAGAAGAAGGAAGACGGCAACTGTTTTGGCCCCAGCCCTACCTGCCTGTCTCCTGCTTCAAAGAACCTGTAAAAGAACAGCAACACTTCCAACGGGACCAGTGACCTCTGCCAAGCTCCAGAGGACTGCCCTGCACCCAAAAAGACCAAGAACTCTTGGGGACAGCGGCCCTGTCTAAGAAGAAAACAACATCTAAGGACTCCAACCTCACTCTGAATGCATGAGTCCTAACTGCTCTGCACCCGATGCCCACTGCCCAAGTCCAGGTGCCCTAACCAGCTGGAGAGGAACCCCAGGCAGTTCTGAGCAAGTGTGCACCCTGGATCGACCTCTGCACCCCTCCACGACGACGCCTGCAGAGGGAATCCCAAGGACGAAGACATCCGACATCTAAAGACACACTGCACCCACAAGCCTTTGGAGAACCCGCCCTCTAGTGCAGAAACGTTCCCTTTCCAGGCTGTGGTTTGCCTGAGACAACCCCCGGACCTCGCCTACAGCCTCTGAGAGACCCCGAGGGTCCCCTCATAGAGAATCATTAGAGACCCGATATCTTCTTTGCACCCGGCCTCCCCAGTGCCGCTGAGGGTGTATGTTTGCTGCCTACTTGTGGCTCCCCCCCAGTGCTCCTCTAAATCCCCCAGGTCTGCCCTCTGACGTTGCGGGTACTTACCTGCTTACAGATCTGAAACCGAGTTCCCCAGTCTCCATAGAAGCCCATGTCAATTTTACCTACACTTTGACCTCTGCACCCGGCCGGCCCCGTGTTGCTGGTGGTGGGTGTTTGGGGTTAACCTGAACCCCAACCTGTGGACTTCCTAACCCCTGGAGACCCGGAGACTGGAACTGTAAGTGTTGTACTTATCGATCTAACTTTTCTTCCCCCTAGGAACTGTTTCTTAAAATTGCACTGTGTCAAGCTTTAAAACAAATGATTGCCAATATTTCAAAAACTGTATCACTTATTAATTTCAAACAAAGTACTGTTGATACATGTGTGAAATACAAATCTATTGAAGTACTTACCTGCAACTTGAATCTAGTGATTATAAAAATAAATTAAGGAAATGTATTTTTGCTATATAAAAACTATTGGTCTGGAGTTAAGTCATTGAGTGTGTGCTTCTTCTATTGTCTGTGTGTGTACAACAAATGCTTTGCACTACCCTCTGATAAGCCTAACTGCTCAACCACACTACCACAAAAGAGAACATTAGTATTATCTTCTTTAGCCTCTTTTAAGCCTCCGGGAAACCTCTGGACTCTGTGCACTCTATATCTCATTTTGATATAGTATATTCAGAGCCAGCTTCCTACACTTACACTTCAAAACAGGTACCATGTTACTGAAACATATTATATTTTATATACAGATATAGAAGACAACATGGAAGAGGAACTTGATGCTCACAATGTAGAAGATATAGCAGATCAAGAGTCTAACAACTATGATGTTCTTCAAGCAATGGACATTACACCAGCACAAACGTCTGAAACAATTTTGCCTACAAGAAGACACACACTGTCTGGGCAGCTACATAATGTAAACAAACTCTTTTATCCAGGTTCTTGGGAGTCCAAGATTCTTACCACCTCAGCAATGGTTTCCAACCACACCTGCTGATACAGGTGCCACACGATCATGATTGACATTTGTGAAAACTTAAAATTCAGTGTTGCACATCCAAACACAACAACTGGATGCCATTAACATGCTTGCAAGAAACATGCATGAAGGTGTATCTGTTATGATTAATAGTATTGACAATTTAAATACAACAATGAAGCCATGACGTGATTCTGTTGTTGAGGAGACAGAGCAACAAAATAAAGACATTGACACATTTTGGAAATGTAGAAAGGTTGACAACTGCAACATAAATATGCAGTCAAACATACATTTCCTGCAAGAAATGTTGCAAAGATCTAGTAAAATGTTTAGGGCAGATGACATCATGTCTTCAGTTTTTACAAACTACCAAAACATATTCTAGTGGTCCAACTACCCCTGGTATCGGAAGTGAGAAGGCTTTTAGTCAAAGTAGTAATTCTATCTCTGATGTCATAAGATCTAGGTAGACACATAATCAGGCTGCTAATTTAGAAGTGGATGTATTGCAAACTGGCCTACAGAGGTCCACTCCCAGCAAATAAAGGCATTGAAAGTATGATTTGCAAAGTAAAAAAGAGCAATTTATTTTGTAACAATAATGGGCATTCCAAATTGTCTTCCCTTCCTCCTATTTTTGCTGAATTTGTTTTTGTTGACTTTAAGGCTCTGTGCATTTTACCACTGCTAACCATTGCTAAAGAGCTTGTACTCTCTCCCTAAACGATGGTAAATTGACTTATACCCAATTGGCATGGTTGATTAACTTCAAGGCCCCTAGTTCAGTGGTACTACCTGTGCCCAGGGCTTGTAAATCAATGCTACTAGTGGGCCTGCAGCACCAATTGTGCCACCCACGTAAGTAGTACTTTACACAGTCCTCAGGCCTGCTATTGCAGCCTATGTGTGTGCAGTTTTAAACTACCACTTTGACCTGGCAAAATAAACTTTTGCCAGGCCCAGATCTTCCTCTTAAATGCATTCAAGTTTCCCCTAGGATAGGCCGTAGACAACCTAGAGAGCAGGGTGCTGTGTATTTAAAATGTTTGATGTGGACTTTTAAGTTGTACATATCCCGGTAGTGAAAAACTCTTAAATTTGTTTTTCACCATGGCAAGGCCTACCTCTCCCATAGAATAACACTGGCGTTACCTTGTTACATTTTATTAATTGCAATTTTCAAATGGGTACAGGTAATCAGTTCGTGTTTGGTGTCTCTGGAATTTGAATGAAAATTCTTAACTTATGATGAAGTCAGATTTTGAATTACAATTTTAAAAATGCCACTTTTAGAAAGTTAGCTTTTTTCTGCCTTAACCATTTGGTGCCTTCAGCCTGTCTCTTGGTCACATGACTGGGTGTAATTAACAGTTGGGCTTTGTGTATTCCCTCTAGACAGCTACAAACAATAGGGAGATAAGGTGTGCCTGAATGGGCCATCACTGGCAGGATGGGAGGGAGGAGCTGAGCATAGCCCCACCCACACTTGAAAAGACTTTGGCCCACATTATGACATTGGCGGTAACAGTCCTGCCACACTGGCGATGACGGTCGGTCTGCCGCCAGTCCGGCGGTGCAGACCACCATATTACGACCACAGTGCACAACCCACTGAACAAAGCCAGTTTACCGCCAGTGCCGCCAGACCACCGCCAGCGGCGGTTGTGAACCCCAGGCCAGCGGTAGCCACTGCACCGCCCACCCTATTATGACACTGCAGACCGCCACGATTTCCAGGGCGGGATGACCTCCACTTAAAGCCTGGCAGAAACAGCAAGTAGAAAAGGACCTACTCACCTCCAGGGACACAGACAACTTAGCGGAAGCCATGGAACACCACCCTGACATCTTTCCAGCGCTCTTCCTCGCCTTCCTCCTCTGTGTCCACCAACGCTGACGCCATCGGTGAGTACACCTGCAGAGCACACAAGGGGGGAAGGGGAGAGTTACACACCCACACACAACATACACACCACGCACACATGCTCACACGCTCACACACGCTACACAACACCCGTACTGAGACACACACACACACACACAAAACACAGCCATGACAAACACACACATCATATACACACACCCCAGATCAAAACTGCACAACCATACCAATATCACTAACAAGCAGAGGCACATAAACCAATACAAAGACACAACACTACATACAATGCCCAAATACAAGAAAGAACAATGAATCAGAATGATTGGGAGGGGGGTCCTCAGGCTTTGGAGTGGGAGGGGGTAGGGGTTTCACCTCTCCTCTGGACGGAGGGGTAGGGGCTTTGAACCCATGTTTTGGGGCAGGTGTTTTCTTAGGGACGGGGAAGGCTTTTTTGCAGGTGGAGGGGCAGCAGAGGTAGAAGGGGGGTCATGGGAGGACTTGGAGGTGGAGGGACTTAGCCTGGGGAGGGAACCATAACGGCAGGGTGGGACAGGCTCAGGGAACAGGTCAAGGCGGGCAAGGAAAAGCTTCTTAGAAACAATGGGAATGGATTATTGGGAAACTGGATTGAGAGTGGAGATAGAGGGAGTGATTGTAGGGCGTGTAGGTGTGCTGGATATGGGTGCAGATGTATGCAGAGTATGTATGTGTGAGGTGGAGGAATGTTGAGTATCTGAGTGCAGGCATTTATGTGTTTTGGGAGGAGGGGGGAAGAGAGGCTGGGAGAGGATAGACAGGTCGTGTGGATGTATGTTGGGGTGGTGTCTGCATGTAAGGTGGATGTGCTGCATGTGTCAGTGATGGTGGTTGTGGTGAGTGTGGATGTGGTGCATGGGTGCATGTATGAGTGTCTGCTGTTGTCGTGACTGAGGGCAACATAGAAGTGGTGACAATACTGGGAGTGAGGATGCAGTGCTGGCAGGTGTGAGTGGTGATGTGACTGTAAGGGAGGAGGTGCTGGGGAGACAGGAGCGATGGTGGCTGATAGTGTGTCTGCTTTTGTGTGTGGAGTATGTGCATGCTTGTGATGTGATTTGTGGTGCCTGTGTTTGACTTTGCGTACCTTGTTTGTTGCTTTGGGTAAGTGCATGTCTGTATGTGTGGCTTGGCTGGGAGAGGGCTTTGTGATGGGGCACAGGTAGCAGGCGGGAGGACAGAAGTACTAGGGCCACTGGCTGCCATCAATGAAGAGGCCAGAGCCTGAAATAATCTCTGTAGGCCAGTCAAGGCACTGTGAATGCCCTCCAGGTAGGCATTACTCTGCTGCATCTGGGATGCCAGGCCCTGGATGGCATTCACAATGGTTGACTGGCCTACAGAGAGGGACCTCAGATGGTCAATAGCCTCAGCATTTAGGGCAGCAGGGCTGACTGGGGCAGGGGCAGAGGTGCCTGTGGCAAAGGAGATGCCCACCCTCCTGGGTGAGCGGGCACAGGCAACTGAGTGGGGAGCTATTGGGAGGGCGGTGCTGGTAAGGGGTGTGGCAGACGAGGATGGTGTTGGGATGGACCCAGAAGGTGCTGCCACAGCCAGGGAGTTTCCATCAGAGGAGGAATCTGTATAAGTGGTATCTGCTCCAGTCTCCACCTATGGTGCCCCCTTTGCCATCAAACCCACTGTTCCCTTCGGCTTCGGTGGTCTCTGCCTCCTGGGTCCCATGGGTTGCAGCCTCCCCACTCGCTGGTGTCCCTACTCCTTTACCTGCTGATGCTAATAGACGCAAGGACAAGATAGTTAAAAAAGGAGGGGGGTGAAAAAGATGGGAGCATAGGGCCAATATCAATCCCCAATGCACATTTGTACATTTCAACAACTCTTTGAATATTCCTGAATGCACTCTCTACAACGTCAATAGACATTTCTGCACACCCACTGTGCATACACTCTGATGTGCATACACAACCATGAAACCGCTACAATAACACTCAGGTACTACTCTACTCTGTCATGGCTCTTGTATACAGGATCATTACAGTGAGAAGTCAGTCCATGAGTGACCGTTGTACATTGTCATACCTACCTGTGTCACCCATAATAGACATGAAAAGATATCCATTGGAACTAACATAGACTCCTGTATATCCATGTTATATCCTACAATTTGGCACTGTAGATATGCCATGGCAACCTGTGGCACAGATAATCACCTATCACAGCTACTTATGTTCATAGCACAACTGTATCCTACCTACATTAATGGTCATAGTCACACTAGACATCCTTTATTTCATGGGTAACACACCCTTTCCAGTCCATAGCCAACAGTACAGGAATTGTACTCTGTAACTCAACCCCTTGTGGCTGCTGTGTTGCCCTCAAGCACCCATCCATCTCTGGGTAGGCCACCACCAGAATGCAGGCCATCGGGGGGGTCAGGGTCCGACGGGCACCCCTTCCTCATTGGGAGACCACCCCCAACTGGGCCTCTGCAGTCTTCCGGGCCCAGCATCTCAGGTCCTCCCACCGCTTCTTGCAGTGGGTGCTCCGATGGATATGGACCTCCAGGGTCCGCATTTCCTTGGCGATGGCTTTCCACAAACCCTTCTTTTGATGGGCACTGACCTGCATGGGAGACACAGAAGGAATGGCACAATGTTGTAGACACCACAACCTACAACATTCATAGGCTTACTAACAGTACTCATAGCAGCATCGTACATGACTTCACACTTCCACAACATTCCTAGTAGTCATATTCGTAGATACACCCTCCACTGGAACATCCTGCATACACATACCAACACACTTACATACCTACGTAGCAACACAAATCACCATAATGCCACCTGCCTGCTGTTCTGGAGCACCATACAGCTTTGTGTACAGGGGATGACCCCATCCACATGTTTCTCCACTTCTTCAATTGTGAAGACGGGGGCCCAATGCCCTGTAACTTGCACCATTGTGGCTCACAGGAACACAACACAGCAGCACTCCGTGGAGGTCTTGATGGCTGGAGAGTCAGGAGTCAAGTGAGATACACTGTAGAAAATGGTAGTCACGGTTGCAGCGGTCTGCACCATCACTGCTGGCGGTAATCATCATTGGTCCCTGTATGCTATAGACATCAATGTTAACCAATAAGGAATTGCACGGTGGTTCCGACCGCCTACCGCCATGACGGCATACTCCAGCGGAATGAGCTCACTGAAATCTGTCCCCTGGATGCAGGACAGGCAGCAGCCATTTTACACTCTTTCTGTTAATAAAACATAATAAAAAAGCATCACTACACATTTCCATCATGGACATGTGATAAGTTACGCTCTGGGACTGTGTACATTTCAATCAGGCAGTAGGAACTTTCAGTGTCCACAGATACAGAAAATGGCATCATGACAGATTGGAACTAAACTGACATATTGATATTGACAGTACAATAGCAGTGACAGACAACCATCTTACTCATGTCATCCTTTGTAAATCCCAGATGTATGTGCAACTTACATGTGTATTTCAACAGCTCTGCACTTTAAAATCTGCTTTGCATGCAACAAGTGGTAGCAGATGTGATGTTGATTCTCCATTTGTGACCATGTAGTAGGATACATGAAGTGTAATCGTTGACACTCTTGTGTTGTATGCCATGTGTAGATGCCGACCACTGTGGAGGGTGAGGCATGCACATGTGTACCGGCCCCTGGTTTACTTGGCAACGATGGAAGAATGCCACATCATCTCCCACTATCAACTGAACCGTGCTACAATAATGAGAGAGCTGTGGACCCAGTTGGAGTCTCATCTGCTGCCAGCCTTTCGACAACCTACGGCCATTCCTCCAACTGTGCAGGTGCTAATCGTCCTCCACTTCTTGGCCACTGGCTCATTCCAGGGCATAGTGGGAATGGCGACAGGCATGTTTCAACCAATGTTCAGCAATGTCTTGAGGAATGTCTTGTCTGCTTATGTGAAACATATGGAAAGCTACATCCAATTCCCCCATACTGTAGATTTGGCCAGTGTGAAGGCTGGTTTCTATGCTATGGGACATCCCACATGTGATAGGGGCCAAAGATACACCCACATTGCATTAATACCACCAAGGACTAATGAGCAAGGGTATAGGAACCATAAGAGTTTTCACTCCATTAATGTGCAGATGATGTACTTAGGTGACCAGTACATCTCCCAGGTGACTGCAAGGTTTCTACGGTCTGTCCATGATTCGTGCATCCTCAGGAATAGCAGTGTCCCGCGGTTGATGGCACTTCTATAGAGAGAGAAGGCCTACCTTTTCGGTGAGTATGATTAGTGTATATGCAATTACTGTTACCCCAGCCTTCCTACTCAGTCTGTATGTGACATAATGGATTGTAAATGTTGGAAGAGAAGAAGGGTGATAGAAAGGACATTTGGTCTGTTGAAGGCAAGGTTCAGATATTTGCACATCTCTGGTGGTTACCTGCAGTACTCACCACAGAAGGTGTGCCAGATTGTGGTGGCCTGCTGTGTGCTCCACAAACTGGCACTAAGGAGGAATATCCCATTGCTGGAGGAGGAAGGAATTAGGGACAATCCAGTGGCAGAGGAGGGAAGAAATATGAGTGATGAAGATGGGGATGAGGAAGATGTAGGCACAAGGACAGAGCTCATCCAGCAGTACTTTAGCTAACATTCTGGTAGGTACATCTCTACATTTACCATGTCTCATGTTGGAGAACAGGTTGGGTGTACATCCTTATCCATTCCTGATATGAGTAGGTGTTTATCTCATTTGGGTATCAGATAAGTGTATACAAGAGTGGTCTGACAAGTAGGTCAACAGTCCCACTGTGATGTTATCTAGTTCATCTGTCTGTGTTCAGACAACCTATCTACTTCTTCACACATTTGTGACTTCCACATTCTGGTATCATATGGACATTGGCATAGTTTGCTGCTTCTTGTGACTTCAATTGATGTAAATACCTGGCATACAAGGGTGTGAGCTGTGCAGTACAACTACAATGAGTGTCTCTTACTCAGTTCATTACTGTTAGATGCAATGATTAACTTGTCTCATAATTCCTGAACAGGGTTGTGGTCATGTGTGCAATAGCATAGGATTGTCTATCAATGTGTATACCTACAGTGTAAATTGTGTAACCATAATGATGTGGAGGTACATGTTGTTGGCAACAGTGCAATTTATATGTGATATACCTTCTGTGCTATCAATTGCAGAAGTGCTGTGGATGATGTTTGACTACTCTTCCCTTTCTACTGCCTGAGGACCCAGGGATGTGTGGACACTGACTTTGCTGCAGGGAACCGGACGTCAAGGTGATACAGTCCCATCTTCACTGTGTTTTAAGACTCACTTTCTGTGACATGTCACACATTTGTTGCACTATTACAATGAGTAAACAAAACACCATACCTTGTGTGAAAGTGTATTTATTGTGTATACCAAAGGGTGAATAGGGTGCAAATCAGTGGGACCATGGTGTTCAATAACATCAGTCTGTAAGGCCAAGCATTTGGAAGCACAGGTCCAGTATCCCTGTGGCATTTGGAAATAAGGCTATGGGAGTAGAGAGTCAACAAGGTGTCTCAGTGGCACACAAGGGAGACAATTATGGAAAGACTAATTTCCGTGTGGTGGGGTTGGTCTTAGCTTCAGTCCCTGCAGGATGTCTGGCTCTGCAACCACGTTTGCGTGGGGATTCCTCAGCTACAGGGGGTGGCTCAGTAGTGGCTTGTGAGTCCTCAGGCATGGCCACCATCCCACTAACTACAGCAGATGTAGAGGGCTGGTCAGTAGGTTGGTTAGTGGAAGGGGCCAGGTGGTGGGTGGAGGACTCACGCAGGACTGTGATGTGCTCCTGCAACAAGCCTTTCATGGAGGCCATGGTGGCATTGACGGCATGCCACTCCTGCATGGCCTCCCTCTGCAGCTTCAGGTTTTCCCGCCCACATGTCTATGATCTGGCCGATCTTGTCCTGGAATAGGTTGTATGCTCCCAGGACTTGTGCTATTGCCTCATGGGCAGGTGGCTCTCTGGGTTGCCCTGTCCTGTGGCCCCTAGGTCCCCTCCCACAGTCCTTTGCCCCCTGTTCCTTTGTCTCCGGCATGGTGTGCCCACTCTCATTTACACCAGGATCTTCATCGTCTTGTGTGGTGGGTGCTGACTCAGGTCCCTCTACAGGTGGGCACACTATGGATTGATGTGGCCTGGAGACACTGGTTTGGGGGCGTTGGGTGACAGGTGTTGTGGTGGCAGAGTTTGCGGTGGGCTCTGTGGTGTCCTGGGTGAGGCTGGTGGAGGTGGACTGCTGAGAGGCCGAATGGGCTAGGTAGGTCTTCCAGTTCCAGACATCCTGTGTCGCTGTTATCACTAGGGTCTTCTGGTGGAGGACTGGCTGTAGGTGGCACTGGTTGTCTGACAACATTCTCCGAGGCACCTGTGGATGGCAGGGATTGTTATTCACATCTGCCTGATGTACTTTACAGGGACAGCGAGGTGAGTACTATATATGTCATGCCTCAGTACTAAGGTGTAGTTATGCTAGGGGAATGTGCATTGTTAGGTGGCTAAAGGGTGATGCATTATGGGAGTTGTAGTGCTTCATGATGTAGATGCATTGGGTGCATTTGGGTGTGTAGACTTAGGGATTGGTGTTAGTGGGGCAGGGTGGCCATGCAGGGGACAGGGTTGCATGCATTACAGGTATACTTGTTACATAGGGCTTATGGTGACTTACCAGTTTCCAGTCCTCTGAGGTTTCCTGTGAGACCTCAGGGTGAAGGATTGCCAAGACCTTCTCCTCCCATGATGTGATCTGCAGGGGAGGAGGTGGGGACCCACTGCAAGTCTTCATGAGGGTGATTTGGTGTCTGGACGCCATGGACCGGACCTTCCCCCTCAGGTCGTTCAACCTCTTCCGACTGTCGTCCTTTGTGCACAGGTGGCTTGTTGATGATCCTCCGCCATAACTCTATCTTCTTTGCCTTTGCCATGGAAATTTGCTGGACTCGTGCACCGAATAGCTGTGGCTCTACCCTGATGATTTTGTCCACCATGGTCCTTAATTCATCATCGGTGAAAAGGGGTTGCTTTTATCGGGACATGGTGAGTGTGATGTGTGTCTGAGTGTAAGATATTTTGAATGAAGTGTGATGTGTGAGAGGTGTGTAGGTGTCTGTGATTTCTGTGTGCAGTGCGATATTCAGTCTGGTCATGCAATGTATGTCAGTTGTTTGTAGTAGCAAGGGGTTGTGGGTTGTATGTTTTATAGTGGGGGTGTGTGGTGTATGTGTTTCAGCTGTTTTAGTTGTGGGGTATTCAAATTGGCCAATGTTGTGTTGTAGTGGAGGTTCTATTATGACCACCGCAGTCCCGACCACCAATGGATTACTGCTGCGCTATGACCGCTGTGCTGATTTGTGGGTCGTATTGGGGAGCAGTCTTTTTATGCCATGGCGGTGTGGGTGGTGGGACCGCCTTTCTGCCAGTGTCAGATTTGTGGCTGTGTTCTGGCGATTTTGTTTTTGTGTGTTGTAATTGGGTGGGCGAATTACCGCCGCCACTGCGGTCTTTTGTTGGCTGCCAGCACAGTGGTCTTCGGGAAAGACTGCCAATGTCATAATGAGGGCCTGTGTCCTGCCTCTATACAAAGATCTGCATACCCCCTGTAGTTAGTCTAAAGCCAGGGCCAGGAAAGCAGGGCACCTGTGCACTTCAAAGGCATGCCTCTGAAGCTTCTCCCCACTTCTAAGGCACAAATGGGTAAAAATATTGGCCTCAGACCCAACTCTTCAGTACACTTCTGGATCTATGAATACTTGGCCATTAAGGAGAACTGCTGTGCTGCTGAAAGGATTGTGACTCTGGTCACTGCTGTCCTAAAGGAGTGCTGCCCTGCCTTGCTGACCTGCAGCCCTCTTGCCTAGGTGAGAAGGACTGGACCTGCATCTCTTGAAGCAGAACCCCAGAGTGACTTCAAGGGTTAGTTGGCTGGCCTCCTGATCTGAAGCCTCAGGGACATAAGAGGCTTTCAGCAACCCTGCAACCACACCTAGACTCCGCCATCTGTGAGTCTTACCTGCCAAGGGGTGCTACCCCAGTCCTGGACCATTGGTAGTTGGCCTAGGGTACTCTACCACCCTCTGTGGATACAGCAGAACCGACACATCCCCTCTGCTTTGTGGCTCAAACCTGAGCAGAATGGATGCATCTCTGCTGCTGCGTGGATTGGACCCATCCCAAAGAACTGCATTGCCACTGCATTCTGCAACCTCTTTGGAACCGCCACTGAGTGTTGCATCCTCAACAACAGCAGCCTCGACAAAGATGCTGGACAACTCACTGCAGTCATGCAGCTCCTCAGACCCGACGCATCTCCCTGACTGAGCAACATATCCTCGATGCCGAAGTTCGCATAAAAAATCCTCATCACGGAATCCTCAATGATGACATGGGCCCTCACACCGCTGCAATTCAGAAATGACGCTTCCTTCGTTTAGGCTGCAAGAGGCATCTTGAATGTGGATCCCCACAATGCTCCACAAGCCAGGATTTAAGGTACTTTGTTCAGCAGGCCTAGCTGGGTCCCTGTAGCCATCCCAAACTCCATGGCAGTTGCCCAGAATGTGTCACTTTGTCCTGTCAACCAGATATCAACAGTTGCAGCCTTGTTATTTCTGGGTCTATTGTCACTGAAATCTTTAAAATTGTATATCTCTGGTTCTACTGACTGGATTTTTGTAATTTTGGTCTTCTTTTATTTACTGAATAAAGTTCTATATTTCTAGGTTGGTATGGGATCCTTTTTGTGTGGTGTTTTCATTTCATTACTGTTTGATGTGGTGCACAAATGCTTTACACATCCCCTCTATATTAGGCCTTCCTGCTCTGGGCCAAGCTACCAAAGGGCTGAGCACAGGTTAATTTAGGGTTGGCTTGTACCTTACCCAGACAAGGATTGTGGTTACGGTTTGACAGGGCCAGTAAACCAACAACCCAGTTTCTTACAGTAATGTACCTGCATCTCTCCCTCCCATCTGCTGCTCGTGTGGCATCTTGGTATATGTTTGGGTGAATGGTCTTCCTCTTTATAACAGCTGTCCTGTTCATGCTGCATTGGCAGTCCCATAAATTTAACTATATTCTGCAGCATAGCACACACTGCCGCTGTCTTGTATTTCACTGGAGATACATTTTGAAGGGCTCCCCCACTCTTATGAAGACAGTAAAACCTTGTCTTAAGCAGGCCAGAAGTGCCCTCCATAACTGCTCTTGTCCACTTGTGGGCAATATGATAAGGGTGTTCTCACCTTGTACTTGCATTGAGGTTTGGGGTCAAAATCATGTGTGTAGTGCAAAGGCACTGTCACCTAACAAAAATGTATAGTATTGATTGATCAAATATCTTATTTAAATGTAGAAATACCTAAACAAAAATCATCCCTAAAGACTCTTCTTGCAAGCTGATTGTGTAGGGCACCGTACCTAAAGATAGAGGAGGAGTAGGTGGAACCTGAAACCTGAAAATTTAAATAATTAAAGGGCCAGCATTGCAAACTATTTGAATATTTAAGGAGTGCTGGCTCTTCAGATTCCTATACAAAACTTCATTTCACACACACCTGTGGAGATGTGCCACATGAAAAAAACAAATGTTGTTTGCAGCAAGTCTTTTTGTGAAGTGGGAAGAATATACCTGTCAATGTTTGCCAGCGTAGCATCTAAAAAATTTTAAAACAAAAAACAGAAAACAAACTAAGAAAGAGCACTTTGGAAAGCCCCCCATGTTGTAGCAAGAACCCCATGATGGTTTCCTGAGTCTAAAAGATGTGGACAGCAAAGTAACTAAATGTGTGTTAATATAGAAACACTCCCCTGTGTCCCTACACAACAGGAGGAGATAACTTACATAACAGTACTCCTGAGCTCATACGTGCTATATATAGCTACATCAGTTTGCTGAAACAAAGTCTCCCTGACTCTGAAAATGCACACCTGTCTTTGCTTTCACTTGTAGTGGTGCTGAGAAAAGAGCCCCAACTTCCTCGCCATAGCATACAGAGCAGCCATTGAGGAAAAAAGCAAAGTTTCCACCTCATACCTGATTACCAGTTTCTTCCACTTGATGATAGTTTGCAAACCAGGCTTTTGCAACCTTTCATGATTAGCAATCCAATTATACATTCCAAATTTAGAAACATGAATTGGCAATTGATAATAGGTATTTACAAATTCCAGTTGCAAGAATGGTGAGTTGGTAAGATTTGGTTCGTTATGTTTTGTAATTGAAGCTAAAACACACATTGATTCATTCCGAACTTACCCTTTAATAGTAGCTTACATATTTGCGACTGATTTTCGAGTTGGAAATAGTTTAGTGCTGATACGTATTCTACTGAAATTCACTTCCTATCTTTTTTTCAGTGGAAATCAGTAGGCCCAGGTATTTTTTTTTTTAATCTGTTTTATTATTTTCAAAACATATTGCCTGCAGCAGTTACAGAAACGGGTTGCTACCCATTACATTCCAATATCATTGTCCATTGATCCTGACATATGAGGTTAAATAATATTTGCATATATTACTATATGTTACATTACCCCGATTACATTTTGTGCATTGCACGTATGACATACCATATTCGCCACTCCTAATTTCTGGATAACCCTTCTGTTAATAATTGTATTATATTCATCGACCTTCGTCCTTATAACCAAATATAGTGCTTGGATAATCAAATGGGTTATTTCTCCTGCATTATTCCCACGTAACCCATTTTTAGCTAGTCCTGACGATTCCACAGTGTGTCAGTTCCTCACAGTGGTATCCATTAAATATAAGATACTATGAGATTCACCATATATTAGTACAGACTCAAACTTAGCTTGATTATAGCTAGACTATCTTGAGTAAGTGGGGGATGTTTATATATAGTACGGTAATCCTGATTGCCATTTGTTTAATCAAAGTGGATGATCATCATTTTTGACCTCTAATTTTGTCACTAGTGTTTCCTGTATGTCATAGCCCGTGCGCAACTGGCCCTTATCACGTAGGGATCATAGTATGTGTGTTTCTGTGCGCGCCCATTTTAATGTCATAGTACGCCAACTGGAGACCCCTGGTGGTCGAGATGCTTCGCATCTCATAGCACTTAGCCCTTTGTAAATAATGAAAGCCAAATCGGCAAACTTATGAATGTGTATGTGCTGTTTGGATCTAGGGTGTATTCCCAATACACAGGACTCTGGGTTATGCGTTATGTAATTTCTGAAACGTCTGCCACTATTATTTGCCATTCTCTTTGCAACGGGTTACATTCCTATACCATATAGGAAGCACACATCGAGGACATATAGGGCATGTTCCAGGGTACCTGCGTCAGATACGATATGGGGATAGATGCGTCTGGTGGACAAAGTTAAATTGTGTGTATTAAAATCTAGGGTTAAGGGATACCTTCTGTACCTGCTGGATGTCAGAGGCTGTGGGAGGACTGAGTTCCATCTACGGAGTGCTGGCCTTCATTGCTTGATAGTGCTCTATATAATGTGGTTATTACTTTTTTCGAGCCAATATCTGACAACAATGTGCGAAGGGCGGGAGAGTTCATGGGTTCCCTATCCCCTGGTCCCCAGGCAGTTTTTTTAAACTGACAGATAGTGTAGTAGGTAATAAAGTGTCCCGGTCCCAGCGAAGTAAGATCCATGATAGCCTCGAAGGACATCAAGACGCCATCTTCAAAGTATTCCCCTAGTGTTTCCATCCCCACTTCTACCCAAGGAGCAATGGAATGAGATATGAGTGAATGTGGACCACCCAGTATTTGTCCGATCAGGATTAGGGCCACCTATGGGGGGATAGATTTTCCAGCCTTTACATATCGTCGGCAACTGGTGTGTACTGCTTTCAGTAGAAGGTTGTTCCCTATTCGTTTTGGTGTACATTCAGATAACCATGTATATAAGGGGATATCTTCCAATTGTGTCCATACCCATAACGCCTCCATGTACTCAGGTGTTCTCAATCAATGTATCAACCACTGTAATTGTGCTGCAGCGTAATAAAGTTCAAAATTCGGGGCCCCCAAGCTCCCCTCCTGTAATGGAAGCTGCAGGGTTGTGAGTGTAGCTCGGTGTCTATCTGTCCCCATATGAGCCCCAGTAGTAAGCTATTTAGTTCACGAAATAAACTCTTGGGAACGATTATGGGCAATGCTGCAAAGTAGTATAATAGTCTTGGTAGAATCAGCATATTAGCTATTGCCACCCTGCCCAAGGGAGAAAGGGTCAATGAGCTCCAGAACTGGAGCGAGCCTTTCATTGAACGAAGAGCGCATCCTAAGTCGCCATCCCTCAAGGCATCTGCCTTATTATACACTTGTATGCCCAGATATTTAAAGGTATCTAAGCACCATTCCAGATGGTATATAGGGAGTGCCTCCCTGACGGCGGTTGCTAGTTTGACTAGGGGAAATAAGCAAGATTTGGACCAGTTTACCCGAGGGCCCGACACTGCTCCAAAAGTGTCCACTAAGGACATCACCTCGGGTAGCATATCTCTTCCCTTTTCCAAGGAAATCAGTGCATCATCCGCGTAAAGCGATATGATACGATCCGTACCCATTCTGCAGACCTCCCCATTGTGCGGCTCTCATGCGTAGTTGGGCAGCAAGAGGCTCCATTGTTAGAGCGAACAATAGGGGTGATAATGGGCAACCCTGTCTAGTCCCTCTACCAATTGGAAAACTCTCAGATATTAGGCCTCCTGTCTCTACCCTAGCAGTTGGATTGGTGTATAGAGTCTGCACCCATATAAAAAACCCTTGTCCAAACCCCATGTGGTTTAATGTGGCAAGTAAGAATTCCCAGCCTAAAGTGTTGAATGCTTTCTCTATGTCGAGAGACACAGCTACACTATTGTAAGCCTCAGATGGAGAATACCTAATAATATACTTATATTCATAAACATATTACAACCTGGTAAAAAACCATTTTGATCTTCATGTACCAAGGCATGAATGATAGAGGCAAGTCTATTTGCTAGCACCTTGCCCAGCACCTTACAGTCAAGGTTAAGGAGGGATAACAGTCTGTACGACCTCACATCTGTGGGTTCACAACCAGGTTTGGGGAGTACTACTGTCAATACCTCTCTTTGGGATGTCGACAGCATCCTTGAGGCCCACGCCTCCTCAAACACAGATAGCAAGTGTTGGGAGAGGTGTGCTGAGTATGTGGCACAATATTCTATCGGTAAACCAACTGTGCCAGGCGTTTTATTGTGGGCTATTTGCACTATGGGCAAGTTAATTTCCTCCAGTTGCGGGGGTTCCTCAAGCGCCTCCTTACTAGGTGAGGAGAGCTTTGCGAGTGGTGTCTCGCTTAGGAACAGTTCCAATTGTTGAGTATTGCATGGCGGTTGTGTTTGGTATACCACTGTGTAATATTCTCTGAATGCGTCATTGATGGCATCCTGGGAGGACACCATTGTCCCATCTGTCAATTTTATCACTCCTATTGGGGTGTGCTGTCGCTCTTTGTGAATTAACCATGCCAAAAGCCGACCACAGCGGTCGCCCTCTGCATGCAATCGTGTTAGATAATAATTGTAATCATGTCGACATAGGTACTGGTCTGCCGCATCATATGATTTGCGTTTATCACGAAGGCACTCATATGGCACTTTGTGATGTGCGATTTCTATTTCCAGTGCATGCATATCCCTTTCTAGTGTGATAACTTCCTTGTGTAGTGAATGGCGCACACCCCATGTGGCCGACAGACAGTGACCCCTTACCACCACCTTATGAGCATCCCATTCATTGTAGCCAGTATTTAGTCTCAAGTATTGTATAATGCAACTAGCTAATTCCTCCATGGACAGGGTATCCATTAGTGCCTCACTCTGCAGTTGCCAGGTGGGTATGATGGAACGCAATTTCCCCCATTGTATGGGGACCAGCAGCGGAGAGTGGTCGGAGACTGTTCTAACAAGATAATTTGAATATGTTACTGTAGAGCACATAGAGGAGGTTCCCCAGATCAGGTCTATTCTGGCATGGAGATCAATTATCAGGGAATAGAAAGAGTACTCCCTGTGTGTCAGGTGGCTCATACGCCACATATCATGCAATCCATTATCCCTGGCCCAAGATATCAAAGAACTAGAAGTTCTTCTACTTATTGCTCCTTCTATCGGAGGGGATGAACGGTCTAGTACCACATCAGGAACACAGCTGAAGTCCCCTCCCCAAATGTTAGAAACCAGAGGGTTGTCCAACAGGGCAGGAGTGAGTGTCTTTAGGAATTCACCCTGTGCATAATAGGGGGCATAGACCCCCACGATCGTTAATGGTCTACCATCCAACTGCCCTTCCAATACCACATAACGTCCCCCTTTGTCTGCATTCTGGGCTTGTTGCACATTAGGTACCCCCGGTGCAATCCATATTAGGACCCCCCTCGTGAATGCAGAGGAAGAGATGTCGTATATCTGACCCCACCAACCCTTCCTTAATTTCTGCAGTTCACTGTCCAGCAGGGTGTGTGTCCTGTAGGATAGCGAAGTGAACACCATGATGCTTAAGGAATGCATTAATTCGCTGTCTCTTGGCAGGTGTGGCCATTCTCGCACATTCCATAATAGAATGTTATAGCTCTGTATATTGTTCAGCTTGTGGGTACCCATGTTTTATGAGAGGTTTTGGTAATATGTGTTGTGGCATGTTCCCATCGCTGGGGGTATGTATATGCAGCTTTTTAGAACGTACATATGTGATCATTACATTGGATTGTAGTGCAACCTGTTGAAATATACTATATGTGGTCCCCCTCTACCCCAAAAGTAACCTTAAACCCCAGAACTGATGGCACACGGGCACACCTCTAATCACCCCTAATACTAACAAAAGAAAAAGCATATAACAATTACAAATAAGGGGTGTCCATGTGGAAACCATCCGGGGAGACGTGGCAGCTTCCATTGGGAGTCTGTGCCATGGCCCTATGAAAAGGATAAATGTTAGCCAAGATAAAACCATCCGCAACTCCTTCCATGTTGTAAAGCATATGGCGATTCAGTTTGAATAGCTCACTGTTAGTTACCGGCCTGTAAATTTCATCCTGCTTTCAGTTCGTAGCCGGGTGCCCTGCGGTCTCCTGAAGTCCCATATTCACCTTCGTCCAAGCAGTTAAAGGCCATAATCTTGTGTCTGCATGGGTGAAGAGTTCACTTCCCCAGGTGAGTGTGAGTTTAAGAAACGTATGTCTTATTCCTATAAGTCATCCGCTGTTGAGGGAGTGACACCCAGGCCCATAGTCATACCCATGATCGTCGAGCCAGAACTTCCCGTATCTGAGTCTGTGAGTTGTTTTGTAATGGCGCGAAATAACTTTCTGTGTGGATTGCCGTGTCCTGCAATGCTTTCACATGTTCTGCAGCTGCTTGCATTTTCATTGATTTTACCTGCGATCTCTTCCGGGGCCGCTGTCGGGCAATTGGAGTTAGCCATTCCTCTCGAACCTCGCCCTCAGTTGAAGGTTGGGCGATGCCTTTAGCATGCATCCATGTCCTGGCATCTGCTGGTGTAGGGAAGATATGGATGCGGTCGCCCATAATTACTTGGAGTTTTGCAGGAAACATCAAAGCATATTTGATGTTGTGCTCCCGAAGACGTTGTTTGAATTTCATGCGGGAATAACGTTGGGGTTGCACCTCCGTCGTAAAGTCTGGATTAGCCGTTATGGAGGCCCCTTCGCATCGTTCAGGACCATTGTTCCGAAAATGTTGCAGTATCTTGCTTCGATCTCTATAATTAAGAAAGCGTGCTATAAGCGGGCGGGGAGGCAATCCTGGGGCTGGTGGTCTTCCTGGGATCCTATGTGCCCGTTCTATAGAGAACATTTTTTGTATTGTCCCTTTCAGCACTGTGTTCATGATCCATTGCTCTAGAAATAATTCTGTATTTTTCCCTTCTACTTTTTTACGGAAATCCTATGAATCTTACATTGTTACGACGTGATCTCCCTTCAGCGTCTTCTGCTCGTTGTTTTAAAGTTTTCACTTCCAAATCTTGCCGCTTCACTTGATTCCGCAGTTCTGAAACTGTAGGATCCATAAATTGTAAGCTTGATTCTGACGCTGTTACCCTATCCACCAAGGTACGATGGTCAGCCATGAGCAGGTTAACATCCTGGGAAACGGCATCAATTCTGTTCTCCAGAGACAGCTTGGTGTCCATGCTAGCCTGTAATATCTTCTCGAATTGTCACAAGTGTGGCTTCCACGTTCTGCAAGGTCATTGGGGCCAATGTTCTCAGCGACATTTCAGGAGGATCTTCATGCTCACCCTGCGATGATGATCTGGCGGTTTTGGTTTTACCCATAATTTTTTTCTCACGGGTTCCACTCCTATTGTTTGTTCAGCCTGTCTTCACCCAGGAGTCCGGCCTTCTCGGCAACTATGTTGTGGTAATGGTTCCTCTCACCACTCAACTGCCTACATCAGGTTATGCGTTTTCTTGAAGTCCTCCAGCCTCATCTGTGGTTACGGTCAGCCTCCTAGATCGCTGTATCTGTGGTAAGTATGACTCCTCTTGTTACCTTCTTCGCAGTACTTTTTATGCTGTCCTGATGCGACACTGCGTGGAAGACGGGCTCACGGTGAGGGGAGAAGCACCTGGATAAGACCGCACCCCTTCGGCTGGCCCAATTTGTCTTACTGGCGCAATCAGCAACTTGTGTTCCTGTCTTCTCAAGCTCCCCTCCCGGGCCCGGTTCTCCTGTGCCAGCCGCTGTGATGGGGTCCGGATCTCTGGCATGGCGCACGCCGATTAGTAGGACCCCTTAACAAAGGACCCTAAGTAGGAGCAGTGTGGGGCGCCTTCCAGTACCCAGACACCTTCCCCCACCCGTATGTCCTCCTACACAAATCCAGTGCACATCCACCAGCCGCGCCTTTTAGCTTTGCCACCTGTGGTAGTCACTGCACTATCAGTGAGTGCGTTTTCCAAGGTTTTCTTTCTGTAGGTCTTCCTATATTGCACCAGAGCGTCGCTATGCGGAGGGCAACAATGCGATTTGAAAAGCAGTTCTGTAATCAAATTGTACCTTTGTGTTTAGTTCACGTTCCCTTATGGTTGCAATCGAGGGCTATAATTTTGCTTGCCCTTGTCCACTTCCGATGTATTTGCGCCAGTCTGTGAGCGGGCCCTTCCTCGCTGGCTTGTCGCGTGCCGACCGACAGGACTCCCGGGTATCGGGCTCCCGAGGCCCTACAAGGGAGCAGTAGAGACCTGGTAGTTGCCGCCAGCCCAGGCTTCATCCTCATACCACCACTAGTGGGGTGGCGCTCGGCAGAGAGTCAGATCAGTGCCGCTCTGGTCTGACCTCGCACCAGCTGTCTTCCCAGGCCCAGGCTCGTTCCGGTGTCAAGTATCTACCCCCAAGTGCTCCGGATCACCTCTGCTCCGTTTCCACCACTATTTAATTGTGTTTGGCTGGTGGGTTGGCGATATCTGGTAGGATTTTTCATAGGCGTGAGGTGGAGGTGTTTCTAAGCGTCCGTCTCGGCCGCCATCTTGGCCACACCCCTCTCAATAGGCCTAGGTATATAATAGAATATTATAGTCCTGATATTAAACTTGAATTAAACAAATCTATTTCAATACCTGAAAAATACAATGTTGAGGATGCTTGGCAAGGGATTTTAAGGAGTTGGTACCAAACATACGCGTTCTATTTTGTCATGCTGCCAAGTGCTAGGGGTCATGCCTGTAATGAAGTACAGCTGGGCCTGTCAAGCACAAAGACACATGCTTGCTAGTCTATTGTCACTTCTACATTGCTTCTCTACAGCCATGTCCCCGGCAATATGGCAACAGACTCATGCAGATTGACATCAGAAATGTAGTGAGAGAGAGCAGCTCCAGGATCATTTCATGAAGGTGGAGCTATGTAATATAGCTTCCTGGACTAAGGACACATGAGTGATATGGGAAAATTTCTCCATGCTCTGTCCATGTCATTTAGATGAATTCGGCTGTTTGCCTGCAGTTCATTGACACACAACCCATGGGCTCTCCCAGAGTCCTGTGCTCCAACTTCCTCCTGCTCCTGTGCTGATGCTCTTGGAACGTGCCATTCACAGTGCCACATGGATCTCCTTATTCACTATTAAGGTACACGTATGGGACAGGCCTCAGGAGAGATGAGGCCAACTCCAGCAACACTTCTCTGATTCAAGGGTTATCCTATTACAGAAAAGACTGGAACACCATTGCTTTCTCCTGTATTGATCAGACATTGGCAACTGATTTTAAAAGCAATAAGTGCACATTGTCAATTGATCTTAAAAGCCCCAGTAGTGACTTTCTAACATCATCATTGTTTTTGATTTACAGCCACCATTATTACATCCGCCATAATCAGCTTGGATACAGGCCTACTCTCTTCAAATACTTTGACCAAAGCGCCTGGTATTGCAAACTCACCAGTCCCCAACCAACTCATTTCCTCTGAGGGGTCAGCTGGCCACATCTATTCTAAAAAGAGATTTGGAATCCCAGGCTGAAAGAGAAATATACTAAAAACGACTAGCAAAGCCAAATGAGATATACCTACTAAGGTCAACCCAGCAAAGGGAAGGGGGCTCTCCATGCCCTAATTTCTCTGCTAATCAGCCTATCAGTGTAGGAGGCTGGCCTGGCTTGTAGTGGGTACCTTGTGGTACTTACACCCTGTGCCAGGTCCAGTTATCCCTTATTAGTAGAATATAGGTGTTTCTAGCAGCTTAGGCTGATAGAAGGTAGCTATGGCAAAGCCTAGGCTGAACTAGGAGACATGCAAAGCTCCTACTATACCACTTATATCATATAGCACAATATCATGAGAAAACATAATACTCAGAGTTACTAAAAATAAAGGTACTTTATTTTTATGACAATATGCCACAAGTATCTCAGTGAGTACCCTCAGTAAGTAGGTAAGTAATATACACAAGTCATATGTACACAAACCCAAAACAGGTAAGTAATAGTAAGAAAAGTAATGCAAACAGTGTAGAATTACAATAGGTTGCAATAGGTGAACATAGGTCTAGGGGCAACACAAACCATATACTCCAAAAGTGGAATGCGAATCACAAATGGACCAAAGACCTATGGGAGCTTGTAGCGGGTCGCTGGGACTGTAAGAAAACAGGCAGGGTGTCCAAGATACCCCACCCAAGACCCTGAAAAGTAGGAGTAAAGTACACCTACTACCCCAAAAGGACACAAAAGTCATGATAGGGGGATTCTGCAAGAACCACAAACACCAGCAAAGCACTGAAGACGGATTCCTGGACCTGAGGACGTGCAAGGCAAGGGGACCAAGTCCAAGAGTCGCAATAGTGTCCAGGTGGGGCAGGAGCCCAGGAAACCCCAGATGAAGGTGCAAGGAAGCTGTCTCCAGATGGAAGAAGTTTAGGATTCTGCAGCAACAAAGAGAGCTAGGAACTTTTCCTTTGGATGGAAGATCTCCCACAGCGTGCTGAAGGATGCAGAAGTGTTCCCACGCAGAAATACCGCAAACAAGCCTTGCTAGCTGCAAGGGTCATGGCAGAGGTTTTTGGGTGCTGCTGGGGACCAGGAAGGACCAGCATGTCGTCCCTTGGAGGAGGAGACAGAGGGGGCACTCAGCAACTCAGAGAGCCCCCACAGAAGCAGGCAGCACCCGCAGAAGTACCAGAGCAGGTACTTAGAAGATTTGTGAACTGGAGCTGGCTCAGAGTCACAAAGGAGGGTCCCACGACATCCGAGTCCAAGTCAGAGGGTTGAGCACTAAAGGATGGAGTGCTGGGGACCCAGGCTAGGCGGTGCATGAAGGAATCCTTGGAGGAGTGCACAGAAGCCGGAGCAGCTGCAAATTACGCAGTACACAGGTTTGCAGTCTAGCTCAGGGAGGCAAGGACTTACCTCCACCAAACTTGGACTGAAGGATCACTGGACTTTGGGAGTCACTTGGATAGAGTTCCTGTGTTCCAGGGACCAAGCTCGTCAGGATGAGAGGGGACCCAGAGGACCGGTGATGCAGTCTTTTGGTGCCTGCGTTAGCAGGGGGAAGATTCTGTCGACCCACTGGAGATTTCTTCTTGGCTTCCAGTGCAGGGTGAAGGCAGATGAACCCCAGAGCATGCACCACCAGGAAAAAGTTGAGAAAGCCAGCAGGATTAGGCGATACAATGTTGCTGGTAGTCATCTTGCTTCTTTGTTGCGGTTTTGCAGGCGTCCTGGAGCAGTCAGCAGTTGATCCTTGGCAGAAGTCGAAGAGAGAAGTGCAGAGGAACTCTGGTGAGCTCTTGCATTCGTTATCTGAAGAATACCCCAGAGGAGAGACCCTAAATAGCTATAAAAGGAGGTTTGGCTACCAAGAAAGGAGGATTGGCTACCAAGAAAGGTAAGAGCCTATTAGAGGGGGTCTCTGACGTCACCTGCTGGCACTGGCCACTCAGAGCAGTCCAGTGTGCCCCCAACACCTCTGTTTCCAAGATGGCAGAGGTCTGGGACACACTGGAGGAGCTCTGGGCACCTCCCCTGGGAGGTACTGGTCAGGGGAGTGGTCACTCCCCTTTCCTTTGTCCAGTTTCGTGCCAGATCAGGGCTGGGGGATCCCTGAACCGGTGTAGACTGGCTTATGCAGAGATGGGCACCATCTGTACCCATCAAAGCATTTCCAGAGGCTGGGGGAGGCTACTCATCCCCAGTCCTTCACACCTATTTCCAAAGGGAGAGGGTGTAACACCCTCTCTCAGAGGAAATCCTTTGTTCTGCCTTTCTGGGCTGGGGCTGCCCAGACCCCAGGAGGGCAGAATCCTGTCTGAGGGGTTGGCAGCAGCTGCAGTGGAAACCCCGGAAATGCAGTTTGGCAGTACCCGGGTTCTGTGCTAGAGATCCGGGGGATCATGGAAATGTCCCCCTAATACCAGAATGGTATTGGGGTGACAATTCCATGATCTTAGACATGTTGCATGGCCATGTTCGGAGTTACCCTTGTGATGCCATACATAGGTACTGACCTATGTATAGTGCAAGCGTGTAATGGTGTCCCCGCACTCACAAAGGCTGGGGAAATTGCCCTGAATGATGTGGGGGCACCTTGGCTAGTGCCAGGGTGCCCACACACTAAGTAACTTTGCACCCAACTTCACCAAGTGAGGGTTAGACATATAGGTGACTTATAAGTTACTTATGTGCAGTGGAAAATGGCTGTGAAACAACGTGGACGTTATTTCACTCAGGCTGCAGTGGCAGGCCTGTGTAAGAATCGCCTGAGCTCCCTATGGGTGGCAAAAGAAATGCTGCAGCCCATAGGGATCTCCTGGAACCACAATACTCTGGGTACCTATGTACGATATACAAGGGAATTATATGGGTGTACCAGTGTGCCAATGAGAATTGGTAAATTTAGTCACTAGCCTACAGTGACAAATTTAGGAAGCAGAGAGAGCATAAACACTGAGGTTCTGGTTGGCAGAGCCTCTGTGATACATTTAGGCACCACACAGGGAACACAAACAGGACACATACTATGAGCACTGGGGTCCTGTCTAGCAGGGTCCCAGTGACACAAGGGCTAAAACAACATACATACAGTGAAAAATGGGGGTAACATGCCAGGCAAGCTGGTACTTTCCTACAATCAGTAGCTGAACCACCTACAATAGTGCAGAGTCAATTCTAGAGTGGACTAAAATAACCAAAACAGTGAAAAAACATGAGAATAAGTTGCACAGAAGGGAGAGATAGCTTACCCACCACTTGTCTCCCTATAGAATGATCAAACCTTTCAGACAAATAGGAGGGCAAATGTGAATCTCAGCAAAAGAAAACATTTCCGGTACTCTCTGCATGATTCCAATATGGCCAATCAGGGGCTAGATTTAAAGAATTTAGGATCAAATATTATAAATACAGGTCACAAAAACTGGTTGCAATTTGCAACCAGTATATTTGCGACCAGTATAAAATTTCACAATCTGACCTATATACGAATATTTTGTTTTGTAAAATTTCAATTCGGAGTAATCTCACCAATTTATTGAATGCTAATGATGTAGGTTTCAAATGGCGACTCACTCCATTGGTGGCCTTCACTGGGATGGTGGCTTTACAGGGTCACTATTCCCCCGTGTCTGTGATTACCATTAAATAAACTTCTTTTTAGATGCAGTCACTTCAAGAAAAAGTTTAAATGTTGTTTAAAATGTTTATATATCTTGTACTACTGCCTACTCTCCAAAAAACGTTTGTTTACATTTATAAAGGAGAGCGGTTCCCAAGAACACTTCTTCCCCTTTGTAAATGGGCTACCAACCTATCTTATGCGCCAGTAACTTTTCAATATTTGTTGATTAGATTATGGTTGCAAACCATTGCTACATCACATTTGGATTCAGTATTCAAAATAGACACCTACAACATGCACCTTCCAAATACCGAATTGGTATGGTATCATAGGGCTACGAAGGGGCAGGAAACACAGGGGCACATTTACTAACATTTGATGTAGTACACAATGCAGCAAGACAACTTGCTGCACTGCATCAAACAAAGAGGAATTTTGCTCCGACCTTATTTACACACCATTAATCTATTTGTTTGCTTCAAGATGGTGGTCTTTTTCTGCATATGGGATTTGGTCCTTTTTAGGTCGAGCATAGCAGCTTTTCCGACGTGTTCTTATCTATTCGGGGTTCTAACAATGCCCACCTCACACCCTTCACTATCGCTCATTTATGGGCTTTCCCATGAAAAATCCTTTGTTATCATTGGTAAATGCTTTATGTTTGTCCCTCCTTGGGGCGGTTTGGTTACCGCCTTGGACATTGACCCTGTTACATGGCTAATTGAACTTTTGCTGATACGTTTGACTGCGAGCAAACTTCTTTTTCCTTTTGTGTGTCTCCTTCATGCTCATGGCATGGTGCTTTGAATCAGCTCACTTATGTGAAACTGTTTTACTGTTCATTTTCAATTTATGTGCCAAGAAAAGACCAGGTAGGAGTTTACAACGCCTATAGCTCAAACGCGAGCAAATACAAGACCCTTTGCATTGCAAATGCTTGTTTCTTTTTGTCTTCTCCTTGGCAATCAGTGGGCTTTTTCCACTGCCATTTCTGCATTCCAACCTATAAATGCAGACATGCTGTCAGTGTGATTTGTTTACCTGCTAAAACCACTTAACTAAGACTTGGTTATGAGCCGGAAGCACTATCCTTGATAGTATGGATCATTTGTATCAATGGCCTTGTTCATGTATGAAGCTCCATTCATTGTCTTTTTATCTTTTTTTTTTTCTAGTGGCTGCCTAAACTCACTACACACACCAATTCAATTGGATTCTTGTTACACAGTCATTCAGCCACTGACATATTTGTAGCTCTCATTTTACCCAACTCTTTATAGTTGGTTTGGATTTGATACGAGTGTGCTGACATAGTAAGTCTAATTAGTGTTGCTTTGATCATGATTGCTTATAATTTACTAAATTGTGTTGACCATACCTGTGCTCTTTACTATATTTACAGATTATAGACGTTTTGCCCATGTTTGATTCAGCTTCTTGTAAGTCGAATGCAATGTGCTGATTCACTTTCTCCTTTTCATCTCTCACACCAATTAATTCATCTTTTTTGACATACTCTTTCTGTTTTCTTATTTTTTGAAGGGATATCCTGTCTTGTGAATCCTGGTAATTATTACCCTTTTGGAGACGTCTTCTATTTTAGAGTATATATCTGATGCAATCATTGTTTTAAAGTTCATTTAATGTTGACACTCTTAGGTTCTACCTAATGCTCTGAACCCCTCTTTTTCATCCTGAGGAGGACCCTGAATTTTCCTTTTTTGAGTCGAAATGCTGTCAATTGAAATGGGCCCAAAGACTATTTATCCAATATAATAGTCAATTAGGAGCAGTAATTAACGACATGTTTTCCTTTATAATTTTATAAGCCCTGTTCACCATTTTTGCCTATTCCATTGTCTACCGCTTTGTTTTCCACTCATGTTATCATTCCATTTCTATCTTTTTTCTTGTTTGCAGCATACAATCACTTTCTGCACAGAGCACTATCATTATTTGTTGTAGAACATCAGTATACTTATGTTGTAATAATTGCTTTTCGTATAAGGATATGTAGATAATTTAGGTCACCTTATGCCTTTTTTAATATTTCCAGATTGATTGAATGGGTTGATATAAAATAAATTTACCCTCGCCAATATTTTTTATGTTTAATCTTACCTAGAAAGACTTCTGTTGTCTCTAAAAAATGATCTGAGCGTGTAAAGGGTTGAGGCCTCTCTACCATAATGTGAAAAAAGTTGATGAAGATTGGGTATAGTCTGCCGACACTTGTTCAAAGTGTTGGCAGAGGCCAGCACTTTTAGGTCACCTAAAATATTGATGAAATCGGTGTAAGACGCAACTGTCCGTGAGTGGTCATGGACCATGGCCATTCATTGTCCATTAATGACCATGGAACAAATACCAAATTGTTACTACATATGTGGACAAGTGTCGGAGGGCTCAACCTTCAACAATCCGTGAAGGAGATTGGGTACTTGTCAGACGAGAACAGAGAAGAAAATCCAACAGTCTGTATCAAAAGCACCCACTGCAAGTAATAAGCCGAAAAGGCACAATGGTTACTACTGCTTTGGAGGATAAGAGGGTGACTCAGAACATCGTCCACTTTAAGAAATGCAATGCACCACCCAAAGAGGCAACATCATGAGGGGACAGCGATGCCACCGAGGATGCTCCCACACCAGCCTTTAGACCAGGTCTCTTCAATTCTTCGGCTGTTGGGGAAGTCGACCACAGTGTGCTCATTGCAGGCCTGCGTGGCTCATAGAAGAAATATAATGGACACATTATTGAAACAAACTCATCTATGCAAGCGGGGGGAGATGTAGTGTTGCCGCACAATCCGTAACCACAACCAGAGAGTGATAGGACCTCAAGGACAATAAGATGTCCAGCGAGGGCCGAACACCGGAAAAGGAAAGGGAGGAGACAGAAAGAAAAGGAAGGGACTTGGGACGGATGCATGCACGCAAGTGGAGAAATAAAACAATATAAACCTACCTTTATTTGCCAAGGTTTTCTTATGCGACACATCAAACATCACAAAATTTAGGACTGCAAATGCATTTCTTACACAGTAAAATTATGCTTTTGCAATGGGTAACCAGTTTGCGACCTATTACAGAGTCACAGACATGTTGTACATATGGCCCTAAGTGTGTTAGTCATTGAGGGGGAAGCAGAGTTACATTGAAAGTTTCCTTGGAGCCTGAAGCACAAGGGTGAGAGAGAGGGAGACAACATGTGAAGTGGTAGCAAGTCAAGACAAAGCACCTTTGATGAAGGACCGGGAGCCTTGATTAAACCAAGAATCGAGAGCAAGCCAGGTTGAAGTTTAAAGAAGTTGGGAGTGGAGTTTTTAGAGGTCCAGTTTCAATAATTGCTCTTCCCTCTTCAATAATACATTTTAGCATTGCCTACACTCATTTGTTAAACCTTCTTCACATTAGTTATATATGTCAATTCTTCTACACTCATAATTTATAACATCAATAAGAACAATCCTTCATTGGACTGCCAACACGTGCATGGAGGATTATCCTACTTTTCAAGACTTGTGCAGACATTGATTCCTCCCGGTTTTAAACATACATTGAACCATCGAAAAAACGTGGAAACATTTTTTTCTACTAAGGGACCCTTCTCAAGGTTCTTAAATGTTAAACTTCGTGTCTCTAAAAAGCATCAGAGATCATTTAAATAACACACAAAATGACGATTATCTTTTTAAAAAAGTATGTGGCGACTCCAGCTGCTTATAATTATGAAGTGTCAAAGTGGACGCAACACATCCCCTTTAAAATAATTATAGCAAAGGTTATGCCTTGTTTTAACAAAGTGCATAAAATAAAGTGTAACACTAAAATTGTAAACCAAACACCTATTTAGTCCTTGAGCTCTCTTCAGCAATATGACAACTGTTTCACCATTTATATAGTTACTTCAGAAATAGTTTTTTTTTATGCTCTTTCTCTAAATTTGGTGAAAAATTATACTAATTACACTCTTATATCTTCTCCATCCTGTACTTAATTGTGCATGGGAAGCCTTCAAGGTATGAAACCTGCCGCTGTGGCACACGGGCGAGATCTAACACGACATCATATTATTAACTTTAAAACTTTGCTGCTCTTTCTGCGTCCTTCGGTTTTTTGGTGGTCTCCCAATTTTCTCGAAAGAACAAAGCTGTCTAAGTACAAAAGGGTGAATTGCTTGGAGTGTTCTGAGAGCAGGCCAGCTGACGAGTACAACGTGACCACAGCCCCATTGCAGGCAAGCTCCTGCCAACCCAACAACAATGCGCCACAGTGTGACAGGGCGCAGAAATCCAGCCCCCCGGGGCGGCAGGTACTCGTTTTGTTCCACGAGGAATAAATAACATTCTTCAAATATTAGACAGGTACGGAATGGGGCTTGCAATTATGGCAACACAATTCTTCCGGTTTTTAATAATACAGCGTTGTGTGTGTTTAGGGCAAAATAGTCCGACCTAATGAAAGTATACGTCATTCTTGATTTCTGAGTTACCATTCGAAACGTTTTGCTGTTGTTTTTGCAGAAGTGATTTGCAGAGTCAAGCAGGATCTTTTTGTAACATTCAGTCAATCAATGGATATGTGTATTGTGTGTGGCATCGGAGACTTGTTCTCATGACAGGGCCCTGACAGATATATATTTATTGACAAATGCCTTCTTGAAAAAGTATGTCAGGTTGTGTTTTTTGCAATGTTTACTCCTGCTGTCTGTTGCCAAGTGCTCGGCGAGGACATGCTATCGAAATGGCTGACGAGAAAGGCCCATGTGTGCGCTGAGCGGGGCGGTGCATGTACACTGTGTGCTCTGGGTGGCAGATGTTGTCTGTGGGCAGCTTGCATCTGAAGAGAACAACAGCTGTCGTAAATAATCCAGATTCCGGCATTCTTTCAGGCAGCTACGGCATAATGCATTAGCCTAACAGAATGACACGGAGTAAAACCTGTCAACTCGCCGCCTCGTGAATCCCTAGGCAAGCTGCACTTTAAATTATTGCCAAAGGAATCACCCACTCGAGTTTCTTTCCCAGCCACACTTGCATAATCGGGGGTCTTTCTGGTGCGCATTACAACATTGTCATTTGCTTTTCCCCACAACCGAGCCCTGCACAGGTAATAATCTCACCTGATAATAGCTACATGTTTCTAGGAAGAGGAGCGGCTCCTTTTGAAAATGTGTATAGAATGAAATGTCGATCGCAAAACTCGATGCACATCCGTAGCTTTTATATACCCCAGAAACAATCGAACACATTCAATATTGTAGTTTTTGTTATTATTTTAGTTACTTTGGCTCTAAGAACCGTTCTAATAAAAGTGTTGTAGACAGTACATCAGGATATCGTCGGTTATTGAGTAATGATTACTTCATGAAGCCCCCCCACCAACTCAATGGTAATAATACTCTGGGCATTGATTAATTAAAGCAAACTATTTAACAAAAATCTGCATAGATGGGGTTTAATTTTCTCTTGCGGCCGCCATTACAGAACGTGGTACATGTTGCATGTGTAAATAAAAATTAAACACTATATAAAGGAACTGGGTGCAAACAATAACACACCCCTCCCCCAAATGCAGTGCTCATGACCTCATCTTTAGTATAACTGAGGCAATTACACATGCCATCAATGATGTCACAATAAACATTTTAATTCCAACCAGTGACCATTGTAAACTATGCGGTATATTTACGAGCCCGTGGCGCAGGGTAGTGCAGCAAGCCCTGTGCCACATGGAAAGGGCAGAAATGCATCACATTTACAAGATACAGTGCATTCCTGTCTTTTCCACTGTGCTGGTGCACAAATTGCTGCCTAGCGCCAACACAGGCACCCTTGCACAATGGTGCAAGGGTGTCTGTGTTGTCAGCAGGATTGTTTTTTTGCAGGAAGGGGCTCCTTCCTACACAAAACTACCCTGACACATAGAAAGAGGAAACAACAAGGAGAAATAAAGGTATTGCTCCTCGTTGTGCCTGCCCTGGGGATGCATACAGTTTTGGCGCATTCCCAGGTTTACAGATTTTTGTAAATCTGGGAATGTGTCAAAACGCATTGCTATTGTGTGGGAGCACCCACTGCAACGCCCATGGTATGCCTCCCTCAGGCAGTGTAAGTCAACGCAGCAACTTACGCTGCATTCCCTCACACCATATCTACAAGGCCATGAAAAGCCACGCAGAGTGGCTTTGCATGGCCTTGTGGATATGGGCCTGCACTATGTACCGCTGGTGTGTCACATTAGGTGACGCATCAGTGGCACCCGGTCCTTGTAAATATGCCCTATGCACTTGAGACCAACTTCAACAGTTTCTCATTGATCACTCACCCAAATAAATGTAATAACAAGCTACCAGTGTAACACAGTCATATATTGCCATCTTTGTGTCCTAGGGACATGTACAAGCCTCCTGACTTTTAGCCTTATGGTTTAAGATATCCCAGTCGGCAAAAGTGGCTGTGAAGTTATTGTTAAAACTCAGCTTCTTTTGAGATGGCATGTTTCTGGTTTGTGTTTAACTTTGGCACTGTTTGACCAACCAGCATGCGACTTGTGAATAAAATAGCTCTAATGACTTAAGTATTGGTGTGTACGTTTTCATGTAGATTCATTAAGGAAGTTCACTAAAAGTGTTTTCCATTGTATCTTTGCTCTTCACCTCAGTACAAAATGCACAGAAAGTCTTACAAGAAACTTGTCATGAATTTAGAACTCTACTCAAAGGAGTGCTTTTGCTTGGCTTGATGTAAATCCATTAATTAATTTCGCAGATATTAGTTTCACAAAAAGTTGTCATGCTCACTTCAAAGGGTTAAAGTTAGTGCTATCTGGCCAGTTAATTTGTGAATCTGAATCCTCAAATCATGCAATACTTCAAGGATAATGCATTTGAAAAATAAATGTATGCAATTCAAAGAGGGGGCATGTTTTTTCTCCATCAAATGTAAGACTCACTGATCCTCAGAGGATTCAAGGATTTAGGCAATTCAAATGGCCAGAAGCAACTACAAATTTTTGTTGAGGTGGCCGTTAGAATGCTAGGTACCAAAGCCAGCTCAGTGAAATAAGTGACTGAGTGGATGTAAAAGTGCTGGGGAAACATCTCCTACCCTAGTGAGGATGGTAGCAGGCCCGAGTGGTGCAGATTTTACCCTCCAAAGATAAAAAATTGCAACATCTCCCTAATCTTCTTGTAGGATGCACAGATCACAATTTGGTTCCAAAGAGCTATGAGTTTGCAGATTATTCTGCAGATGTTTTGGAAAATAAGATTGTTGCAAATCTAATAAAAAAGTGAAACAGTAAGAACATTACAGAGCAGCTATGCATGGCAAGGAAACAAGCCTTCTGAAATTCATTTAAAAATGCAATTAAAGTCAAACTTCAGTTACAAAATAAAAGTAAAAAAAAATTGAAGATAGCTATCTATTATTAGTTATACATAACATGAATCGCAACCCTGCCACGAAAACCATAGCTTATTCCCCAACTGAAATGTGCATCAACACTGCCTTTGCCAACATAAGGGAAGTGTTCCGCTGATTGCATTTTCCCACCTTGCCACTCTCACTGGACTTTTCCACTCCCCATGCCGGACTTTTCTGCTCTCGCTGAGCCCCCCCATTGACCCTCTGCTCATCATACTCTCCATAGCCCTACTTAATGGAGGCAACAGTGCGGCCATGTCACCTGTGCACCAGAGGACGCCAAAGGCAAGCCTGTCAGCACTCTTCCATGCCTGGACTGCGCCCAGCACCAGAAACACTGGTTCTAATGCTTCCTGCAGCTACACCGCCCGTGAACTACACTCGCTCAACCATGCACGCCGCCACAAATGCTACTGCCGAGCTGCACCTCAGTCCATGGTGCATTGCAACTTCACATGCCACAGCACACCCGCTCGCACCACCCACCGACCTAAACACACACTACACCCCTCACCAAAATTGAACTCAAGACCCGCACTTACACAGCACCACACACCCACCCCACACAACAACTTTCACTTGCATGCATGCCCCCAACACACAGTCACTCTGCAAGTACTCCACTGAGATTTGGGACCTCACCGACTCCAACGCACCGGACCTCCTTTTCATCGCAGAAACCTGGCTCAAACCCACATCAGAACCTAACATCGTCACAGCCATCCCTACTGGATAGGAAATCCTGCACCAGGACACAAAATCCTGCACCCTGACAAATGCCATAAAACAGGAGGAGAACTCGCCATCATCCAGAGACACCATCAAGGGACCTCTCACACTAACCCAGAAGCAACTTTTATGAACACATGTACTTCAAGCTTCAGACAGACAATAAAACCATTATCAAAGGCACCCTTGCCTACCGGCCCCTAGGATCTTGCACCCACTTAGCAACCTCCTCACCGACCGCACCGCACTCCTCGCCATGGGCACCAAAGACTTCATACTCCTAGATGATCTCAACTTTCATATCAACGACCCCACAGACTCCAACTCCACAGACTTGCTCAAAAGTCTACAGCTTATACAATACCCTACCCACATACTGAACATACCTTGGACCCCATCTTCTCCTTCAGCGACAAGGTTAAAGTCAGCCACATCACTCCGATAACATGGACGACCACTCCATCATCCACTTCCAACAAGGTCACCAACCACTTCCAACAGGGCCACCAACCACTTCCATCACCCACTTTAAACAGGGCCACCAACCACCCCTATGGAGTCTAGTAACACCGAAAGCCGCTGCTGAAAGGAAGTTACAGAAACAGAATGGCTCTACACCCTCCAACTGCACTACCTAGACCTCATCAACAACAGCATCAATGTCATAAACAACTTCAACAACTGGGTTTCAGCCCGTTACTGCCTTAGCAAACACAGGCTTCGATTATACCGACAAATTGTTATAATGGATCTTTATTGATGACTGACATTAACCTTGAAAAAGCCCCAGTTACTCACCACTAGGAGGCGAAACAAGTGTCGGCTGTCCGGTCTGACACTTACAAGTTGTCTTCAAAAATTATATCTACAGGATGCTTAGATCTTCAGGACGAAAAGGGCAAAAATAAATTGATTTGGGCTCACTAACCTGACTCAATCTCAAATTATTAACTACATGCTAAATAACTCAATAAGAAAGTGGATTCTCATCCTTTCACAATCGCATGGACTTCAACAACTGGATCACCACCTGCACAAACACCCTGGCGCTCCTGGAAAATGTCAAATCCAAAAGATCAAACATAAGCTAGTTGGTACAACGCTAACCTCAGAGAGTCCAAGAGAGGTTTCAAACAACTAGAACGAAAATGGAGAACCACCTGAGGAACCACCACAAGAAACACTTGCATGACCCCACTTAGACACTACTATCATCAAGTGAAAGAGACCAAGAAAAAAAAGACCCTGTCACTGAGAATCAAATCTAGCTCCAACAACTGCAAGGAACATTTTGCCATTGCCAAGGAATTTGCGAAACCAACAGCTGCAACCAACACCATCACCCCTACCTAAAAACTCTGCAACAACCTCTTCAACTTCTTCCATGAAAAAATCACCAAGGTCTACAGCAACTTTAAACCCCACCCCCTACCCCACCCATCAGCCTTCCCAGCCTACTAACCTCATAGCCCAATGAATACCAGTTTGACAGCATAGAACCCTCTATCCATCAAGGGAACTACAGCAATAATGAAGACAGTCCAAGCAGGTATGTCCACAGATGCGTCAAGCTCAGGCCGTTCACTTCAGAACCCAAGGACCTCATCTGCGGAGTCCCATAGGGATCATCACTCAGCCCCACACTTTTCAAAATATACATGACTCCACTGGTAAATATCATCAGCTCCCACAAAAACAACATAATCTCCTACACTGATGACATCCAGCTCATTTTTTCCTCCTCAGAACACACCGTCACCACCAAGACAAACTTCAAACAATGCATGGCCTGCGTGGCCAAATGGATGAATGAGAACTGCCTCAAGCTCAACACTGACAAAACTGAAGTGCTGATCTTTGGGAATAAAAGCTCATCTTGGGACTCAACCTGGTGGGCCGCAGAACTCATACCCACACCCACACCCATCCCAACCAACCATGTTAGGAACCTAGGCCTCATCCTGGACCCAAAACTCACCATGAAATCCCAGGTCAATGCTGTCACATCTTCATGGTTCCACATCCTCCGCAAGTTACGTAAAATCTTCAAATTATACCAGATGCACTATCACTCAGGCCCTAATCACCAGCAGATTGGACTATGGCAATACACTCTACGACGGCATCTTGACCCATCTTCTTCACAGACTTCAAACCATCCAAAACACTGCCGCCATCCTTGTCCTCGACCTTCTGCACTGACCCCACAGCACACCTCTCTTTAGAGAGCTCCACTGGCACCCTATCCTAAAGCGCTACCAGTTCAAACTTCTTGCACACGCATTCAAGTCACTACACAGCAGGGGACCCACATACCTCAATCGCTAACTTCACTTCCATCAACCCTCCCAATAGTTTTGCTCAGCATCACTCACACACACAAACCACATCTACACAAGCAGAACAGGAGGTCTTTCATTCTCCTACCAAGCTGCCAACTCCTGGAACGACCTCCCCCAAACACACCAGGGCTTCCTCCTAACTTCTTGAATTCCACAGGAACCTGAAGACCTGGCTTTTCAATTAGTCTTCTTGCCAGTCCATTGAGACTGCCTGTACTCAAGCTCAACTTCACATTCTCAGTGCCTGGATGCCCTACAGTTCCACCTTACATGACATTATTCTGCAGGATCTGACTGGATTAAGGTCCAATGAATGAGAGTTCCTTCTGTGATGTATGGGTAGGTCAGTGGCACATCTGAAATCTTCTCAAAAATTATTTTTGGGATTAGATAGCCAGCACATTTGACAAACCCCATATTCTTTTCCATTCATAATTGCTCATATTTGCATCAAATGATGAAGGAATAGTATAACTTCTATGCTGCCAAATGAAATGTTTTCCTCTGTGGCCATACACAGTAGTCCAGTCCACTGAGATACATTCTGTTCATTTTTATTTTTCTTGTAGCCCGTATTCTCGCCAGAGTTACCTGTCTCCAATCACTTTTGGGAACCATTCTGTGGTCAGGCTACCCATTGTGTGTTTTTAATTGTTTTATTTTTTTACTTTCTCACCTGTTTATTTTGCTATCTTGATGTCACCAGTACCCCTCCCTGGCAGGGAAGCCTTTGAGGAGGGAGGGGAGCTGCTAGGCTCTACTTTTCAGTTGTTTTGCCCTCCCAGTTTTTCTGCAACATCATGCCTTAGCTACACCCCCTTTAGAGGTGGGCTACTTAAAGCAGCAAGTTGCACGTATGCACAGTGAACACACGCACAGTGTGCGCTGTTGGTGCACTAAAGACAAGCCCATCTGTGCTCATCCATGCCTGGATGGCACCAGGAGCCAGGACCCTTCGTTGTGGGGCCTCAGCCCCAAGCAGTATTTATCCTTGGAAAGTAGGAATCTTGCAACCATGCTTCCCCATGTCTACCATCAGACACTCAACCTGACTCGTGCAGCTTTAGTGCGCAATGACTGTGGGGCTTGTGCCTTTGGGCGTTTCAGTCTCCCGCCTAAAGGTGAGTGGGCCCTCCCAGGCTTCACCCATGGCTCTTTGCTATTCCCTCAACTGTCGCTCCTTGGCGGAGCATAAGTTTGAAATGTCGGATTTCATTTCAGATTATGCACCAAGTGCAGTATTTGTGACAGAAACCTGGCTCACAGAAGAATCAGAGCCAGATATTCTGTTAGCTATCCCACCAGGGTAGGCGATAGCAATATTAGATAGGCAAGCCCAACAAAGTGGGGGCACTGCCATCATTTTTAAACAGTCCCTGTCATGTACTTTTATAGAACTAACTATAGCTGGCTGTGAGGCGGCTCCTTTTACCTTGACCTGCTCTAGTAACTTCTCGATCTCTGGGATATTGATTTATCATCCACTGGAGTTTCATTGCATCATTGGCTGATGTTCTGCCCCCTCTGGTTTTGCACTACTCCAACTTTACTGTTGCAGGAGACCACAATCTCCACTTTGAAGATAACATGTCCCCCTCAATAACCGCAAAAGTCGCAGACCTGTAACTCCTTCAGCTATCACAACTAGTTTGCTTCCCAACACCCAGGTTTGGGCATACACTCGATCCTATCTACTGCAACCTAAGTGAGTTAGTTGTTGATCCCCTATAGCCTCTTCTGTGGTCTGACCATCTAGCTATTCCTTTTCAGGTTCCTATTGGTAAATTTCTCTCTAACTCTGTCTCTGGAAAGAGGATCAGGTCTACGAAATGGGTTAACATTACCTATGCTAACTTTACTAATGCCCTGGCCGTGAACCACCCTAAACTTGATAACTGTGTCACCATAGCTAACACCCAAGTAGAAGACTGGATATCTGGGGCATTGGACAAAGTTGCACCAGTAGTTGATAGGATGGCATGTAGAACCAAGCCTAGGGCAGATTGGTTCACTGAGGACTAGTTGAGATGAAAAGGAATTGCAAGCACTGCAAGCGCATCTGGCATAAAGATTTTGATAATGCCAGCAAGGATATCTATCGCTCAGCCTTAAAAATCAACCACAACCATACTGGATACGTGTAACGTGACTTTTATGCTAACAAAATTGAGTTGGTACAGAACTCATCACAATAAATTTTCTCTATTGTTAAATCTCTTTTCTCAATGGACCAAGTCTCCATCTCTATACTTTCCTCGGAGGATGCATGTAAGGCTCTTGCTAAATAATTCTCGGACAATATAGCCTCCATATTGTCCTCCTTCCTGGGGACCACTAGAAATGCATCTTGTCTTAAGATCTGGTTCAAGCCCTCTTCAGACCATATTAGACTGCTTCAATTCAAACCTATTGAATTGGATGAGAAACAGTCTCTTTTATCATCTGTAAAATCTGAATCTCCTTCTGATCCGGCCTCTTCTGCTATTTTAGAGTGAGGATTGTCTTTAACTGTTCAGAGAATTCACTAATAATTCTTTTGCAGCTACACAAATTTCAACAAGGTGGAAGCACGCCCTAGTGGTTCCACTGTTAAAAAAGCCTTCTCTTGACCCAACTAAACCCAAGAACTACAGGCCAATTTCACTGTTTACATTTCTTTTGAAAGAGGCAGAAAAATGAATCAATCAGCAGCTCTCAATGTTTTTTTAAATTAAGAACTTATTGCACATAATGCAGTTGGCTTTTGCCCCTGGTGCAGCACAGATTTGTCTCTTTTGCTTGCCTCTGAGCCCATGCATCAGATCATGGATAAGGGTGACACTGCAGCATTGCTACTGTTGGACGTTCAACACCATATCCCACAACCTCCTATTAGAGGGGTTGTGGAGTTGTGGTTTCGGGACCAGGGTTCTACAGTGGTTTGCATCTTTTTTTCAGGGTCACCCTTTTCCCATTCTGCAGAAGCCTTTTCGATCAAAGGTTCTTCCACTGCAGCAGGGGTTGCCACAGGACTCATCTTGGAGCCTTACCCTTTTCAATCTATATATGCGCCCCCTGGCTGATATTATCAAGCGTCATGTGTTTGCCATCATATCGTACGTCAATGATACTCAGTTGATTGTCACCATATGTCTGTCTCTTTGAGTGCTTGCTTGTTGAAGGTAGTCCAAGGGATGGGCCCAAATACCTGCAATGAAATACAGGTAAGATTGAGATTCTCATCCTGGGTAAGCAGCCTTCAATCTGGTCCTCTGACTGGTGGCCAGCGCCACTCAGTACTCTTCCTTCACCAAAGCTTAAAGTTAAAAACCTAGGCATTTGGGCCCGTATTTATACTCCGTTTGCGCCGAATTTGCGTCGTTTTTTTCGACGCAAATTCGGCGCAAAACTAACGCCATATTTATACTTTGGCGTTAGACGCGTCTAGCGCCAAAGTATCGGCAAATAGCGTCATTTTTTTGCGTGAACGCCTTCCTTGCGTTAATGAGATGCAAGGAAGGCGTTCCCGTCTAAAAAAATGACGGCGACGCAAATGCGTCGTATTTATACTCCCGGGCAAAAATCACGCCCGGGAGTTGGCGGGTCAAAAAACCCCGCATTTGCGCCACTATTTAACGCCTGGGTCAGGGTAGGCGTTAAGGAGCCTGTGGGCTCAAAATGAGCCCACAGGTGCCCTCCCCTGCCCCCAGGGACCCCCCCTGCCACCCTTGCCCACCCCAGGAGGACACCCAAGGATGGAGGGACCCACCCCAGGGACATTCAGGTAAGTTCAGGTAAGTATTATTTTTTATATTTTTTTACTTTTTTTTGGGTGGCATAGGGGGGCCTTATTTGTGCCCCCCTACATGCCACTATGCCCAATGACCATGCCCAGGGGACACAAGTCCCCTGGGCATGGCCATTGGGCAAGGGGGCATGACTCCTGTCTTTACTAAGACAGGAGTCATGAAATGGCGTCTGGGCGTCGTAAAAAAATGGCGCAAATCGGGTTGAGGCGATTTTTTTGCCTCAACCTGACTTGCCCCATTTTAAGACGCCCTAACGTCATTTTTTCCCAACGCCGGCGCTGCCTGGTCTACGTGTTTTTTTTCCACGCAAACCAGGCAGCGCCGGTCTGCTTGCGCCGGCTAACGCCATTCCATAAATACGGCGCCCGCATGGCGCTTCAGAATGGCATTAGACGGCGCTAAATTTTTTGACGCTAAACTGCGTTAGCGCAGTTTAGCGTCAAAAAGTATAAATATGGGCCTTGGTTTGATAAAAACCCTTGCTTTGACAGCCAAATTACGGCTTTGGCAGGCAAATGCTTCGGGATTTTAAAATCTCTTAAGAACATTGTCAGCCTTCTGCCTGAATCTGCCCAGAAAACTGTGATCCAAGCATTAATGATCTCTCAACGTGATGACTGAAACATCTTGGCCCATATTTATACTTTTTGACGCTAAACTGCGCTAACGCAGTTTAGCGTCAAAAAATTTAGCGCCGTCTAACGCCATTCTGAAGCGCCATGCGGGCGCCGTATTTATGGAATGGCGTTAGCCGGCGCAAGCAGACCGGCGCTGCCTGGTTTGCGTGGAAAAAAACCACGTAGACCAGGCAGCGCCGGCGTTGGGAAAAAATGACGTTAGGGCGTCTTAAAATGGGGCAAGTCAGGTTGAGGCAAAAAAATCGCCTCAACCCGATTTGCGCCATTTTTTTACGACGCCCAGATGCCATTTCATGACTCCTGTCTTAGTAAAGACAGGAGTCATGCCCCCTTGCCCAATGGCCATGCCCAGGGGACTTGTGTCCCCTGGGCATGGTCATTGGGCATAGTGGCATGTAGGGGGGCACAAATAAGGCCCCCCTATGCCACCCCAAAAAAAGTAAAAAAATATACAAAATAATACTTACCTGAACTTACCTGAATGTCCCTGGGGTGGGTCCCTCCATCCTTGGGTGTCCTCCTGGGGTGGGCAAGGGTGGCAGGGGGGGTCCCTGGGGGCAGGGGAGGGCACCTGTGGGCTCATTTTGAGCCCACAGGCCCCTTAACGCCTACCCTGACCCAGGCGTTAAATAGTAGCGCAAATGCGGGGTTTTTTGACCCGCCAACTCCCGGGCGTGATTTTTGCCCGGGAGTATAAATACGACGCATTTGCGTCGCCGTCATTTTTTTAGACGGGAACGCCTTCCTTGCATCTCATTAACGCAAGGAAGGCGTTCACGCAAAAAAATTACGCTATTTGCCAATACTTTGGCGCTAGACGCGTCTAACGCCAAAGTATAAATATGGCGTTAGTTTTGCGCCGAATTTGCGTCGAAAAAAACGACGCAAATTCGGCGCAAACGGAGTATAAATACGGGCCCTTATATCTGTGAGTCTCTCAGTCTCGGCTCATGAGACTCCAAAGTGTTCAGAATCCTGCAGCCCAGCTTCTGCTAAATCTTCCTAAGCGGGACTTTATGGGCCTTTATGGGCTCTGCGCTTTGGAATTTGCACTGGCTCCCGATGAAGAAATGCCTCTCTTTCAAAGCTCTCCGCTACTGTTATAGGGTCTTTAGAAAGACAGGTGCTAGCTACCTGCAGCTGCACCGCACATTAGACCCTTTTCTCTTTCAAGGTGTCTCAGGGCCTCTGGGGCCTTGCTAGTACAGATCCACAGAGTGAAGAAAGCTCACATTGGGGGCATTTCTGTTACTTTTTTTGCACCAAAGTTATGGAACTCTCTCCCACTTCATCTGAGGCAACCAAAGACAGAGCTTCTGTTCCGAAAAGCTTAAAAACTTGGGGGCCTATTTACAAGCACCTGTGTACTGCCGCAGTGTCACTTTTAATGACAGCCTAGCAGTGCACACTGCAGAGCCATATCTGCAAGGCCACGCAAAGTCACACTGCATGGCTTTTCATGGCCTTGTAGATATGAGGTGTGGCAATGCAGCACAAGTCACTGCCTTACCTTATACTGCAATAGGAAGGCATGCCGTGGGTGTTACAGTGGGTGTTCCCACGTAACACCCATGGCATTTTTACTCATTCCCAGGTTTACAGCATGCTGTAAACCTGGGCGTCAAATGCCTATGCCTTCCCAGGGGAGGCATTAAGGAGACGCAGTGAGGAGAAATAACATTATTTCCCCTCATTTTATTCTCTCACTATGCTGCATTGTGCAGCACACATAGTAAGAGTAGTTCACCTCCATTGATTGTTTTTTGTGCAGGAAGGTGTTCCTTCCTGCACAAAAACAATAATTCCTACAAGGCAGACACCCTTGCACCATGGTGCAAGGTTGGGTGCCTGCGTTGGTGCATGGCAGCCAATTGTGTACCAGCACTGTGGAAGAGGACAGTAATGCGCTGTATCTTACAGATACGGCGCATTCCTGCCCTTTTCTTTTGACACATGACAGTGCAGCAGGAAGGCTTGCGGTGCTGTCCTCTGCCAAAACATTGTAAATGAGCCCCTCAGCTCTTTAGATAGGCTGTCTTTTATTTAGGCTTTTTGCAACTTTTTCTCTGGAGTTAGGCCTTACTAGTCCTGGGACACTTCTATTGAAGTAGCCATGCACTTTATAAGTTTCATTATGATTATTATTATTATTATTATTATTAAAGAATACTATCTTGGCTTGGTTTTAGCAAGCCAAGTCTACCTTCATAGAAAGTGCCTATCTGTGCAAGTATAAATAAAATTATTGCATCTCAATAAGGAAAAAGGAAAAATGAAACAGACTGGGAATTGAAAAGTTATGAAAAAAGTAGAAACAATGAAACAGAAATGATGTTAATCAGGAGAAGCATTATAGTAATATTCACTGTAAAAGAATTGATTATAAAAATGTCGCTAGTAAAAAAAAAAACAACAAAAACATTGTGTTAAAAATAGTGATTCAAAAATGTTGAAGAACAGTGAGCAATATTTTTATGTGTCTTCCAAGGAGCTGTCTGGTTAGATCCATCAATGTAAAGAAACCCACAGAGAACCTGACATCTTCCCTGGACCCCTATAGCATGTCTGCAATAACCTGAGGTCTCAAAGGAGGAGTGAGGGGAAAATGGAAAAGTGAGGAGAAAAACAGTGAGAGAACACTGCGTTTTTGTAGTTGCTTTTGGTGTCAAACCAATAGTCAGCATCACTTGTCTCTTGTGCTCTTACTAAAGTAAGTGATACAAATAAACAGGTAAGTAAAATTTCAGTTTTTCTTAACAGCCTTTGTAGTTGTGAATGTGGTAATGAACATTTGGGAAGACCAGAAATTCAAGCCAACATTTGCAGATACTAAAGAACCAAGATGCCAGAGCAAAATGTAAGTACCCTAATCTAGGGCAAAGGGAAAAGTAGAGGGGACTGGAAGGGAAAAAAAACGAAAGGTTCAGGGATGAGGAAAATAGTGTGTACTACAGCGAAATACGGAAAAGTTTGAACAACCTCAAGATGTTGCCAGGCACTGATTCTTTGTATTGACTGCTCCTTATATCCTTATACTGTCTGTACTCCTCTTAACCTGGAAGTGTCCAAGCACCACTGGAAGTGTAATGCGGAAATTTTGCTTCCTGTCAGTCAGGTTACAGGCACACACCCAGAAGCCACCAACCAGTGTCCAAAGCTTCCATGCTATGTGATGGTTTGCAAACCATGTTTATATGGTTAACATTTTGCCTTTAGTACAATGTACTCTTAGATGTGATCATGACAGGTGTCATGGCAGGAGATGACTGGGACCTTGGTATTAGCTGTGGCTGAATCATGAGTGCATGCATTTAGAAACAACAAGCACAGAAAAGGTCTACTGGGACCAACCTCGAGGATGCATAAGATTTGAATGTTCCTTGGCCCCAGTATCTTTAACAATGGAGGGGAAAAATATAATTTAAAGCTCTAACCATATCCAAGTCAAATATTTAGGACAACAGTGAGTGCTTCTAGTTGGCTCCAAGATGATGATTCCCTCTGTTGTAAGCTCCATATTGGATGTTTGAATGTTCTAAGGAGCTCAGGGTACTCGGATAGGTTGGGCCAGATGCAGGTACTCGGAGAGGCAGCTTCCAAGCTAGACTTCCTCAGCTTGATTTACTTATAAAACATCCTTGGAGGTTCTTCCAAAGTGCTCAATGAACCTTGATATAATTCTTTCCAGCAGCTCTCACCTGGATGAGTTGGTGTTTCCTATGTACTTCATCTGCAAGCGCAATAGGAACAGTGTATTTTCGTTGTCTTAAAAACCCTTAAATGTGAGTGAGCAAAAGCGATGTAAGTGGCCATGGATCATGTCTATTTAAGCATTCTGAATGCTGTGTCACTTCTTCAGTTCAAAACAACCCAAACAGTACATCTCCTCTTTGAGCCATAAACACCCTGAAATGAAACTTTGGAAGGCTATTTAAAGATACACTCAGTTATGCCATTGGCTGGGACAAATCTAGAACATCTCAACATATTTCCCAGGCACAACCCAGTGAGAGTTATTCACAAAGATAACTGACACATGAGTAATTTACAAATTTAACCACTCTTTTCAGTACCTTTGCTCTTGACTACTTTTGGTAATTCACCATTTACGACTGTAAAGTTACTCAAACGTGTAGACTTGCAAATTTCTACTTTCTGAAACAGGGGTGGGGCCAAAATCATGAGTGTAAGTTAGTACTGGCAAAAAGAATCAGTGATAAGTTCAGCACTACAAATGGCCAACCATTGAAACTGCAACACCCTCCCACAGAAAATAATGTTAGTGACTTAAGATAGAGCCCTGCAGCAAATAATGTTAAATGAAATTAAATTGTTTAAAATAGTTCAAAATATAAATAAATCTAATTTAATGTTAGGAAAATTATAAAAAAAACAACTCAGTTTTAACTTCATATAAAATATTGTTATAAATGTTTTTGAATTAAAAATAATGTAGCAATAATTTATAATAAAATATCATTATATTGGGTTTAATTAATTATATGCATCACTTTTAAGAATGATGAATACCTTATAAAATATATTTTATTCTTTATGAGGGAATCGCTTTTACAATTTAAACTACAACAAATAATTTAATATCTTGCTAGGTTTAAATTGTCAAATGTCATTGTTACTGTCCATCCCTTTAATTAATACTGCACCAGTCACCCCTTAGCCATCTATGTAGAAGCAATGCATCCATCTGCAGTTACTTTACAGGAGAACCTTATGTCATATTATAGATTTTATAGTGTCAGGCTAGAACTATGTCCTTCTGTCAACGTAGGGTAAGAACAGACTGTGGAAGTGAAGGACAAGTAATTTTAAACATAGCATACAATTGCTGAAACATGTTTAATAGATCTCATACGTTAGCAGTGTTCATGAACCAGGGGTCCAAAAAGTGAAAAATTGAAACTGAAGATGTTTACCAGGCAGGTTTTGTATACCCCAGTGGTCTTGGTTATGGACATCAGTATAGGCTTTCCATTTACATTGATTAGCAATTCTCAGTCCGCAATATTTAAGAGATTATATGCTCATTGATAATCTGCCTTTAACGGGAGCCTGTCTATTACAAAGGCATCACAGTAAAATGTTCTCTAGGTTCATCCACCATCCAATTATTGTATGATACTTATTGTCACTGGTCTTGCAGGACGCAATCCTAAGTCATCATGAATGTTTATTTTGGATATGTCACAATCCATAAAAGATGGAGATTTGTTGTCCATAAAAACATATACACTTATCTAAAATCACACCTTATAACACATACAAATTCAGCACTAAAAATAAACATATAATAAAATTGCCATTACATTTTTACTCATTATACTCGTTAGGGCAAGCTCTACAGAAGCTAGATTTACAAATAGAGCTGAAATATTAACTTTTATGGCATCAAATGTCTTCACTAACATTATTTATGTTAGAGCTTCAACCTCATAAAGTACAAACAAACATAATACGACATTCTTAATATACATGAGACACTAGTACATAAAGTTTAAGAACATGATTACTTTATATATTAAACCTCACTGGTATATCTAAAAATACATCATTACTCATTACAAGCCCTATGTGTTGTTCCAGTTTTCTCTTCCTTGTTATCCATGCACTATGCAAGAATTAGCTCAAGAAAAAAACTATAAAAACGATAAAATCATGTGTATCTGATCTAAAGATTCTTAATGCATTCTGGTAATCCTGCAGACCCGAATTCAAGCTAATCAGACAAATCCACTTCCTATGCATTTGCATATAAATTGGACAAAAGTAGAAAAAATGCTCTTCGGGTTCTGTAACATGCTCACAGAAGGGAGATTTGTCAGAATTGCAGATACTTCAATGCTATTTAATAATAAAGCAGTTAAGAGGTAGGGCACCTGAATTTAATATAGAGGGATTATTATCCAAGTAATATTGAAATTTCATAAATGATTTAAAATTCAAAGATGTATTCATTAATCCACCTCTCTTCCCCTACACAGTTCACTGCTCAGATAAATATAACTAATATTGCACTTTTAAAAGATTTATTGAATTACCATTGATTATCCCAAGGATGCTTTAATGTGTAGCTAGTATTATATATATTTTAACAGTGGAAGATCATTTGAATTGACCACTTTCATCAACTCCGCTAGTTCCAATTTACAGGAGACCACTTCAGCAGTATGCCTAAGCCTCAGCCAGAAGAGAAGTGGTTCCTAAGTTTGGCTTATCGGCTAGTCTCATTAATCCTAGATCTAAAAAGTGAAAACATATTGGAGTACTGACAGTCATGCTGGTAAGGGATCTAATAAAGTTTTTCTCTTTAATAGTTAGACCTTTTGGTTCCACTGTGCCCTTAATCTCTGCTCCATATAGTGCTGCTCATTGGGCAGTAAGACAGTATAACCGAATAGTAGGGGAAATAGATCTTGAAGTTGATGCTTCATAAATTTTTTAAACTGTTGATACCCTATGCTGAGGAACCAATTCACATTTAATTAAATAAGGGACTGATGAATGTGTATGCAAGATTTGTATTCCTAAATTATTCAGATTCATTTACCCATTCTTCATAATTATTCTATAGGCTCGAGCCACCCATGTAAGTTCTATGCATGTTTAGGGTTGTATATTTTTTTTTACTGCCATTTGATTCCATGCCACACTGTTTGCAGAAATCAAGAAACATATTCAATAAAGTTTGGAGGCCCATAGGGGTCTTAAAAATAAGCATGGGAACATCTGTAAACAGCAAGGCCAGGATTTTATGACTGTTCAATTTAGGTGAATCATTTACATTACTGCTAAAAAAATCAATCACATAATTAATATATAGTGTAAAACATGTATGGGCTAGCATACAGCATTGCCTAATCCCGCTTCTACTCTGGATCCTATCTGATAGTTCACCATTCACACCCCAGCGCATTTGTGTGTAATTATCACTGCAAATTCTTAAATGTCAGTCAAGTAAATTTGGGGGGCTCCCATAACTTGTAATTCTGATCATAAATTTGTTCCTGGGGACCAAATCATATGTGTCACTCAGGTCGGCAAATGTTACATAAGGATGTTGCTGTAAGTAAATGACATATTTCAAGTGTAGCATACAGAAACAAAAAACGGGATCAATTGTATCAAGTGTGTTAACTTTATTCCTAACCCCAGCCTATACTGCAGGTAGGATCTAGTTTTCTATAATTCAGTCTGTGAACTTCTCCTATAATTACTTGCAAAACACTTTTTGAACATCATCTAGCACGCTAATGGGTCTATAATTAGCTGGTTCTTCTTTGAAGCCCTTTTTGTAAATTGGTGTAATCACATCTCCTCTATATGAGGGAGGAATCTTTGCTCCAGCCAAGATTATGATGGTAAGTAAATGTGTGAAGTGTGCTCATACTGCAAGCACTGAGTGAAAAAGGGCCCCAGGAATCTTGCCCAGGCCTGGAGCTTTTCCTCTCCTCATGCTTTCTATAGCCTTAGAGGCCTCTTGAACAGTGAAGGGTATCTTGTATAAATCCACTGTACTAAATGCACTAAGGCCTTCAGCTATTGATGAGTCAGTAATGACAGCTATTGTAAATACACTTCAAAAGGCGGAAGAATGATTAACTGAATCCTGCGGTTGAATTTACCTCTCTATTTGATTATGGCTATGCATGCTGCCATAAACAATGATGTGCTAATAAAACATAAATATCATTGTTCCGGGCAGCTTTGAAAAAGTTCCATCAATTAGAATTGTCCAAATCCCAAGAACAAGGTCACTTTCAATATAGAAAGCTTCTGAGCCTACACAATTGCTGGTGTGCAACGTGATTTGAGAGCAGAAAGCAAATTGGCCTTAATGTTAGCCCAGACCAGATGTGTCCTGCAGTCCCTAGACAAACGACCCTTCAAAGTCAGAAACAATTTCTGCTGTATATCAGTAATTGGGAATCAACCAACATCTCACTATATCATAGGGGCCCTGTTCAGCTGCATATGCATTATAAATATCAGCCATTATTCCCATCTTGTTGACAACTTGAAGCCGTTTAATTGACCTCTGATTATTTCCAACTATTGCCTCATCATTACTTATAGTCATTTTGAGCTGTGCTTTTCAGGGACAAGTCAAAGGCAGAGTGATTATTATCGTCTCTCTGAATAATTAACATATCCTGGGGTAAAGACCATAGCTTAGTATTTAAGATGCTATAGTCACGCCTAATGCTATAAAAGCCTTGCCTGTACATTTAAGCCCAGTTGATTTCAGAAGGTGGTCTCCCATTACATGCCAGTAAGACGTAGAAGGTTGTTAAAAAGGCCAGCTGTAGTGCTATTATCAGCCAATTTGTAATTGGTTTGGCCTCTAGGGCTGGTAACTAGTCTCATCCTCTAATTCTTTTGGAGTGCACAATCTAATGGTTCATACGTAAGACCACGGGCCAGATGTATCAAGGTTTTTTTCATTCGTAAACGGTGCGAATGCCCGTTTGTGAATGCAAAAAGCCAGTTCAGAATGAATGAAAGAGATTCTGAATGCAATTTTAAGGAATCGCAAAAATAGCGATTCCTTAAAATTGCGACCCTGTTTAGAGAGTCGCAAATTGCAACTCTCTAAATAAGAAATCGCAAATAAGGATTCCTTATTTGCGATTTCTTAGCACATGTATGAAGCCATTCCTAAATGCGATTTGGGCATTTAGGAATCGCTAATTACCACCAGGTTGAACCTGGTGGTGTAGTGTGGTCAGTTTTACGTATATTTTGCGCATTAGCTTCAGGCCTTAGGCCTCTGTGCACTTTGCCCTAAATATATTTTATTCATTTGCTAACAGCTTAGAGCCTCTGTGCACTTTGCTCTAAATGCTTTCTATTAGGCTTCGTACTGTTATTTTACAGAATAGCCAGTTCTACGGTGTTGTTTTTTATTCATATCACACTGTTTTGCCTACTTCAGCACTGGAGTTCTTCATAACATATTCACTCTGTGCTTTAGTCAAGGATACAGTCTGGTACATTGCCGATAGACGTGGTAGGAGTCTAGACTTGCCATTCCTGCGTAGGAACATTTTGTGATCACGATGACATGTTAGTTATAAAATCACTTCCTTGTCCCAATACATGGCAGAGGGAGATTCCGACCAGGGAACCACAACTAGACGCTGACTGCCTCGTTGCAGATGCTGAACCAGATCACAGGCCTTTGCTCAGGTATGAGTGTGTCCGTCTCCCTAGTGATACAGAAAGGCAAGCTGAAAGCTTAACATGCTGTGCTCTAAATAGAACAAGCAGAGGGAGAGTAGAAACGGTTAGGAATTATGATAGCTTTATTTCTATGTTTTACTCTCCTGGTTACTATATCAATCCTACTATGTTGTATTGTTCTGGTTATTGCGGCTCACGCCTTAATATCTAAAATACAGTCGTTTTATTAAAACATTATATAAAACTTATACTGTCTTTGTCATTTGTATATGAGACCATATAGTGAATGAGAGAGTTGGTTTGGATCTGAGTGACCACGACTTCCCTGAGAAGTTCCAAAGATGTCATGCGCTCGGCTGCCCAATCATTTCTTCCCCGTGGGAGAAATGAGGCACTGCTAGTTAGCCGGAGCAACAACCGGATTTAGGGTGACAGAGTTCCTTACACGTGGGTCAGACTCAGTCCCCCACACCGTTATCGATCCTGCTGCCTAGAAATCCAGTAGTCTCATTTAGGATAATGAGAGCCCACGCGACATGGCGCCGCCAACGTTTGGTCTGGCTCTAATGTTTGGGTCCGACTGACTCTCTTGGTCTCGTATATATTTTGACTCCTCGGTTCCGTATGCGGAGACGTCCGTGGGGCTGAGGGTTTCCGCCACCACAGGTTGGGTACATCCTATTACTTAGTGGTTGGTTGTTCAAGCTTGAACTTTGAAAGGAAATACCCCGATATTGGTGTGCCTTCTCTGTCCTAGAGCTATTATTGTTATACTAGTGGCGAATCCAGTTGTAGTAAATATACCGCTTAATATGCGATTTCCGCTCACGGGTCATCTGATAGCACATGGACTGACGGTCCAGGGGGGTCCGGTCACTTTTGTGGTGGACGCCCATGCAGCCTATAGAACAGAACTTTTTTATTCTTGGGTCGTATTTCCAGCAGCTGATGGGGATACAAATACTTTTCACGAATATACTGTTGCGAATGTCCCTGGACAATACAGGGCTTATGCATACTTAGAAATACCTTTATCTTATCAAGAACACCATAATTGGCTTGATGGCGCCCTCCCACATTCAGTAACACCAGTACGGTTAGGTCCGTTGAGTAATGATGGTCCGACCTGGCCTTTATTGGCTACAAACACCACCATATCCTGGAGTGGCAAATGTGGCAGTGGCTGAAGTGCGTCGTTTATATGTGGAATTAACTGCAACGTACAGACGATTAGTTCAGTTTGTGATGCAGACATTAAATACTAATGCAGCGCGTGCTGCTCCAGCTCATCCACATGCGGTGGTGCCGGGAATAAATCTGGCCACTGTACACTCTGTAATGGGCAAGGTACCGGCTAAACGTGAGGAGACTCCATTTTGGCTGGCGCAAAAAATTAATACGCTGGAAGCAGTATTTCCCCATACGGGACCTCAGGATAAGCATAGAATTTTGACGATGTGTTTGCCGTATGGGATGGTTCCTACGGTGGATCTTTGTAATACTTGGGGCACGGTGTTTGCCGCTCTCTATACTACAGCACACGGTACACCGACTTTGGCTAATTTGCCGGAGGTGCTTAAACAAATTCAGGATGAATATGGGGCTGCCCCTGCCTTGGATTTAGGCATGCAATTGATGGGTAATTTTGACGCGGTTTCTTCTATTATTTTGAGTAATCTCAAGGGGGAGGCTGTAGCACTAGCAGTGCGAATGCGTCTTCGGGACGTTCCACAGATTAATCAGGAGCGGGAACTTCCGAGAATAATAGCTGAAACATATTCTAGTATTGGTCGTGATAGCCTAGGGGCTCGACCGCAGAAACCACAATTGCAGGGTAAAAATAATAAGGATAATTCTAAGCAACAGCAACCAGAGGGTGCGAAAAAGCGCTGGGATAAGAAACAGCAAACACGTAAGAAAGATGGTGGGCGGTCTCCGCAACCGGAGACCCCACAAAATAAGTATAATCTCAGGAATAGGGATACTTTGAAGACGCCTGATAGATATCAATATACTGATACGCGCCAATCTCGTTCCTTTCAGGACTCCTCGGAGAAAAGAAGTGAGAGAGGTGGGCGGTCAGAGCGGAGGACGGAGTACGTGAAACCGAGACAGGATTCACAACGCTCAGCGGAGGTTTCTATTAAACAAGAAGAGAAACCGCTGCAACAAAAACAGCAGTTTAAAAAGAAGAAAGTGGCAGCAGTCTCAGTTAGACATGCCGCTCAAGAAGAGAGTTCTCTTGACGAACAAGACATGGGCGTTAGCGCTGTTAGACAGCGCGGCAGAGGTCACAATAGTTCGCCGGAGTCTTCTAGAGCATCTGGAGGCGAAAGCAACTGATGACTTCATACAAGTCGAGACGGCGGATATGCGAGTCTCTGATCCTGATCAAGTATATCTTGTGACTCTACGATTAGAAGGGGACATTGACCGCGTTGTACACGCCATCTTTTGGGACCATATGGTGAAATCATATGATGTCCTGTTGGCCGAACAAGATTGGCCACCTGACTTTGTTCGCGACTGTCCAGTTGGGGAGGAGGTTATTGCGCCTTCCTTTTCACCACTTGTTCCGAGAGAACTAGCGGAGTCATATGGTAAATCATGGGCTCTAGCACAAGCCCCCGCCCTATATAGAAATAATGTGGGGTGGGATAAACAATCACCTTATCATGTCATTCCCATTAAAGGAGAACCTCAGCCACAGCCGCAATATCCTATTAAATTTGAAGCAAGGGCATTGGTTCGGAAAATTCTTACACAATTGGAGTACCAAGGTGTGATTGAGCCTTGTGTCTCGCCGATGAATAATCCCTTATTTCCGGTTGCTAAACCGGACCATTCCTATAGGATAGTGGTGGATTACAGACATTTGAATAGTCATACACGCACATATGCTATACAGAATTCACACAGCGCTGCACTTATGAATAATATAGTGCGTAAAAAATACAAAACAACCTTGGATATCTCGAATGGATTTTTCTGCCAGAATATAGCACCCGAAAGTCGGGACTATACCGGTTTCAGTGCGTTTGGCTCTCAGAAAAAGTTTTGTTGTTTACCTCAGGGGTATAAGAATAGCCCAGGACTGTTCTCGGCTCGTGTGACTGAACTTCTGCACGAGTTGGACCCTGAGGCATTATCATATGTTGATGACATTTATTTGACGGACGATGAGATTCTACAACATCTCAGTCGCGTATCGCGCATTGTTGTGGGTTTTGCTGATATTGGTTATAAGTTTAATTTTAAGAAATTGAAGATTGCCTTCCTCAGTGTTATTTTCCTGGGATATGAGTTATCGAGTGAGGGCAAGAGCCTGGCGCCACATTTTTTGGAGAAATGTGCTTTACTGCAGCCTCCTAATACGGTTCGGAAGCTCCAGTCTTTGCTGGGGTTTCTGAATTTTGGCAGAACTTACATTCCTGATTATGCTACACGTATAAAACCCTTATATGAACTGATTCGCCCGAATTTTTCAAGTAGATTTTGGACGATTGAGCATACACACATACTGCGAGAGCTGCAGAATGATCTCTTAGCGGTTAAACATTTACACACGCGGGACAATAAAACTCATTTGGTCATCAGGGTGATTCCTGGGGCTGTTGGATTTACGTATGTCACCTTTAATGAAGGGGAGACAGTCCCGATAGCATACAAGTCCCACTTGTATTCTGCTGCAGAACAACGTTTTGCACAGACTGAGAAAATTCTCACTGCAGTACAGATGGCTGTGATCAAAGAAAGACCGCTAGCCCAGGGCCAACGCATTATTGTCGTTTCCCCAATTCCGGCCTTGGAGGCTGTTACAAAAAAGCGAGTGTTCCTAATTCGAAAGCTTTACACCCGCGGTGGATACAATGGGCTACGTCTTTGACGGCCACTGATGTGGATTACATATTTGACCCTAAGCTGCAGACTCAAGAATTTCTTCAATATGAAATAGAGTACCCGGTTCCTGCTGGCACATTACCTATTGACCAATATGAAGTGGTCATGTATACCGATGGCTCTGCGCAACCGGCGGTTGGGACTAAACAACAGTATTCTGCTGCTTGTGCGGTGGTGAGCGGGACTATGGAGGGGGGAGTTTTCTGCCCCCGACATACTTATACTAAAACCTTGGGAGATTGCACGGCGCAGCTGGCTGAGCTCAAAGCTCTTTTGTTAGCGTTGGAGCATGCAGAACCGGCGATATTGACCTTGCTTGTATGTGACTCCTACTACTGTGTGCAATCCTTCAATGAATATCTGCATTATTGGAAAATGAATGGGTTCAGAGATTCTAAAGGCAACACCATTAAACATAAATTGTTGTGGGGTAAGGTTGCGGGTCTGAAAGAGACGCTTCCTAAAGTCCATGTTGTACATACACTTGGACACCAGCGCGTTGGAATACACGTTGCTGGGAATACTTTGGCTGATGAGGCTGCAAAGTCGGCAGTGGCTATCGCTACTGTAGCCGCGGTAACTCGTTCGAGTTCAAATCCAGACATAGAGATTTCGGCTGCCATAAAAGCTACGGCTGATGGCACGCCATTTCCTAAAGGATTCCCTTCTAAATATAGTTACTGCTTGAGTAGTGCACTAAATGCTGTTGTTAATATTCCAGGCGTTGGTGTACGTGAGTTACCGAATAAGATTGAGAGACCTCGATTAATTTCTGCAGCGCATGAAGGGATGGCATCTGCGCATGCTGGTGTGGCTGCCACGATTTCGCTTTTACAGGCCCGTTATTGGTGGCCTGGTCTCTATAAGGAGACAAAGCAGTATGTCCTTTGTTGTGACGTCTGTCAACAAATTAAAGTATCGTCGGCTAGACGCCCGCAGCAGACTCCTCTTCTGATATCAAATAGACCATTACAGTGTGTGTACTTGGACCATTGTGGTCCACTGACACCAGATAGTGCATACAAATACATATTGGTTGCAGTAGATTCGTGCTCCAGATTTGTGTGGGTCTGGCCACAGCGCTCGGCTGACGCTCGGACTGTTATTAAAGATTTGCGTATCTTTGTCGATACATTTGCAGTTGCGGCTTTTCATTCGGACCAGGGCCCTGCTTTTGCCTCTAAGGCATTCAGGGACACCATGGCTTCGTTGGGGGTCCAACTCCAATTCTCGTCTCCATTTCATCCCGAGGGAAATTCTGTCGTGGAGCATTTAAATCGTGATTTAAAGCAATCCTTAACAGCCAGGGTTATAGGTACGGGTCGTAGTTGGCTAGCCCACCTGTATGGAGTACAGAGAGCACTTAATAACTTGCCTAGAAGGTCACTGGGGGGTCGTACTTCATATGAGTGCCTGTTCGGAACACAAATGTATGTTCCTGATCTAGATGGTCCTGGTGTGGAGGCGGCAGAAACGCCCTTTGACATAAATGATCGTGTCACTGTTTTGCAGGATTTACAACGATTCCGTGAAGATAACTCTTCTGCGAGTGCTGCCTCCTCTGGAATTAAGGATGAGCCAGTAACACCTACTGGTTGGATACCCAGGATTGGGGATCTAGTGCGTGAAAAGGTCGCAGTAAAGAAAGAATTTGGTCCTTCTTATCGAGCACCTGTCCCGGTGTTGGGGGTGAGCGGCACGAGAACTGTGATTTTGCCACCGCTGCAAGGGGCCAAAGGAAATCGTTTTGTTTCTATTGATAATGTCAAGTTACAACATGTGGCCGATTCTGCACAGCAGACCAAGAGGGACACCCAGTAGTTCCGGCATCCCTCTTACTACTGGGGAAGAAGTCCCGCTGCAGGTGATTAGCACCGACCATGTTTCCTCTCCGAGCTTGGGGAGGGTGGAAGATGATCTTGCGATTGTTCCACAGTCGACGATTGATATCGATTCTTTTTCTCAAGTTGCTGTACGTTCTACTGATGTTTCTGAACATGTGATTTATAGCGTACCTAGGAGAGAACCTCCATCAGCTTCCTTGTTCACTGTTGCACCTTTTGCGAGAACTGCCTCTGGCTGCTTCAACGACGCGGATGCGGCTGTATCCAGCTCTTCGTCTTCGCTGTCTTCAATCCGAGGTCCACGTAAGCTACTAAGTTGGCTTAAACGTACATATTTTGTTGTTCCTTGGAACTATTTGTGGCTTTTTCTGGCTGTACTGACTATTTTTTTATGGTTGGGATTTGTGGTTACCTTTTTTCTGGTAATACATGGTCATTTTCTTCCTGATCGATCAGACATTGAGCACGTGGAGACGGTGTTGAGACCACATTTTTCGTCTCATATGGTTCGAAGAGACATATCCAATGTGAACATTTCTGTGATACCAATTCCGGATGGAATTGTGTGGGATAAAGTAATGTTTGAGATATATGGTCCCACTGAATTGATTCAAATACCGTATGTTCTTAAGTTATCAATGAATGATATTGTTATTGCAGGCATTGTTTCTGATGATTGGGATGTGAAGACAGTAGATGCTATGCTAAAAGATTTGCAATATTATACTGTCTATGACGATGAAGATGCTTACCAATTTAAAGATAATCATGGTGATATGTTTTGCTACACCTATTATGGACACCACTTTATTCACAAAGCGAGTAGCCCTAAGTCCATCTTTCATTATGTACAATGGGAACATTGCTCGACTCCTCCACCAGGGAGTTCGAAAACATATAATGATAAATTTGCATATTTTTCTGGGCATGATCAGCGAAGCGCTAAGTCTTACTATTTTAAAGTGACACCGTATTCTAATAAGCAAATTTTGTTGACCGATACTAAATTACTGTATTCTAATTCGTTTGTATCTAAACTTTCGGTCGAAGGATATGAATACTGGTTGAAGACTGTTGACTTGAAAAGTGTTTGGGGTACGAAAAATTGGCAGATGCAAGGCAGAGATACATTATTTCGAGCATGCATTATCCCTGTGCAAATGATTTTCCTCAATGACACAGTACAACAGACTAGTTGTTTGGGCTTGGCGTCGATTAGAGAATTGACTTTGCCTAGCATACCTGTCCCTTCTAAATGAAATAACTGGCAGCACTATGTGAATGCTACTTTTAGTGAATTTACGCATTGGGTCCAGAATGGTACGCTTAACGCTTCATCGTTACATCCGGGCGGGTGGTTATTGTGGCCTGTAGACACTAATCAGTGTCATCAACGTTTTGTTACCTCTTCTGGGGGGTTCAGGACTAGTAGGGCAGACCCTCGTTACATTTCACCAGAACATGCAGATATAATAACTACATACAGTGTGGGGAAACTTTGTCAACAATGGTTGAAGTACTCCACGCTGGGTGCAGTTAAGTCACACCTCAAGTTACTGTCTAATGGTACTGATTTACAAGATTTCTTGTCAGGTCCCAAGGTGCCCCGGAGAAAAAGGTTCTTATACGAAGTGTATAATGAGTTTTGGAAACTTTCCCAGCAGGAGGCTGCAGCCAGGTTAAGACAGATTGATCGAGAAAATCTGCTGCAGACTTTGTCTGTTGTTGATAATGGCATGCATACCCTTTCTGACCGTTTTTACACGATTGACAGCATTGTCTCTTCTGCTATTGACATTATAAAATCAGACATGTCTTCTTTATATCATGGGCAGAGTCAGACACGATCTATCATGCAGCTGGGTTGGACTCTTCAGACCTTGAAGGCGGGTCGCGTTCCATGGCAGCACATTCGTGCCAGAGAGATCTTTATCTCCTTTAATTTAACTCGTCAACAACAATTGATGGCTAAGAAGGAAGCGACGTATGTTATGTTAAATATTGAAAAGTTGGAGAAACTGCCTTTTACGGTGGCTGAGATTCCGTCAGCTGAGTGGTTGATTCATGGGGTTATTAATTTGCCTATCTCCACTCTGCAATTTACTTCTTGTTTGAAGCACATTCCGGTGGGTAGATATGAACTATTGGGTGACAGTTACATACACGAGGTGTGGGAGCTTCCTTTTCAGTACAGATGTGTTAATGGTTTGCGGGAAGTTTTTCTTAGCGGTAGCGACTGCGAAACTTCTGTTAGCCATTCCATGGTTTGTAAACAGCTGTCCTTGCACGGAGCGTGTAATGCTAACTTAGCTTGTTATCTGAAGGGAGTTCCGGTCCCGGTAATTAAAAACACTTTCCAGGTGCTTTCTAACGGCAGTTACATTGTTCTTAACAGCGAACGCTGCTGTGGCATGCGTGCCGGAATAGTTTACATCGTCGTTGTCAACAAGGCCGTTACGTGCTGCGGGAATGTGTTGTTTCCCCCTACTGAATTTAGGGAGGTAGCGGACATCTGGCCTCATATTGCTACTTCCAAGGTTGATTTCGACAAGTTGAGTTGGCTGAAAGCTTTATTGTTTCAAAAGCATGTGGCCCTTACATCTGCTAGCGAGACCTACGCACTTCAAGTGGCAAGGTCATCGGCGGAGATACAGTCCCTTTTAAATACTAACTTTCCGAGTCACTTCGGTGAACTTGTGGGACGTATATTTAATGCATCTAGCACTGCTGGTATTGCTCATTTTTTCAAAGCCGTTGGTGTTGGTTTCGTTCACACCTTCTCTTCCGTATTCGGTTTGATACCTTCGGCTATACACTCTATTTTCGGAAGCATTTTTTGGGGTTTCCCAATTACTTTGGCTTTATTTGCTGGAGTTTTGCTGTTGTTGCTATTTTTTCGCAATGGCTGTCCCGCCGCAACGAGATCCTGTATTGCTGCTCCCGTCAGCGCAGCTGTGTCGTGAACGCATGATGCAGCGTTTTGGAGCAACACTCCTGGCTCATTTGGAGTGTGACTGGTCTTTGTCGTTCCGACCGGTTTTGGATTGTGTGCAACCCGTGTTTCGGTGCCTTTGGTGCTCGTTTGAACATGCACTGGCTTTCTGTCTCTCACTGCAGCGCTCTCCAGTGGTTGATCTTGATCTGTTGATGTTCCCGATTAGGGCTCATTCCCAGACTTGTGCACTGCGGTTGCGTTTGCTTCGTGAAGCGGATTATGAGATTCCCTTCCTGGAGGAAGATGGTTTTGTCTCTTTCCGTGGCACTACACGGGGTGCCGCCCTGAATGGTTTTGGGGCTTTGGAACACACCTGCTCCATGGTACTTTGAGGCGTGGATCTTCCGATATTGACATATCTCGAAGTGGAGGAGCTTCTACGTTCTGTTGCTTCTGTTTGACAATTGGATTTTTTTTTTCTCTCTCTCCCGACTAAATTGACACTATATTGCAATTCGCTCTATTGTCACATGTTTCCTAAATTTATGACTTTGTTGTCTTCTCATCTTGTCGAAATGTTGGGTTTAAATTTAGGTCATGTTTTTTTTTTATGTTGTTGGAACCACTTGCTACCGACAAGGGGAGGGTGTAGTGTGGTCAGTTTTACGTATATTTTGCGCATTAGCTTCAGGCCTTAGGCCTCTGTGCACTTTGCCCTAAATATATTTTATTCATTTGCTAACAGCTTAGAGCCTCTGTGCACTTTGCTCTAAATGCTTTCTATTAGGCTTCGTACTGTTATTTTACAGAATAGCCAGTTCTACGGTGTTGTTTTTTATTCATATCACACTGTTTTGCCTACTTCAGCACTGGAGTTCTTCATAACATATTCACTCTGTGCTTTAGTCAAGGATACAGTCTGGTACATTGCCGATAGACGTGGTAGGAGTCTAGACTTGCCATTCCTGCGTAGGAACATTTTGTGATCACGATGACATGTTAGTTATAAAATCACTTCCTTGTCCCAATACATGGCAGAGGGAGATTCCGACCAGGGAACCACAACTAGACGCTGACTGCCTCGTTGCAGATGCTGAACCAGATCACAGGCCTTTGCTCAGGTATGAGTGTGTCCGTCTCCCTAGTGATACAGAAAGGCAAGCTGAAAGCTTAACATGCTGTGCTCTAAATAGAACAAGCAGAGGGAGAGTAGAAACGGTTAGGAATTATGATAGCTTTATTTCTATGTTTTACTCTCCTGGTTACTATATCAATCCTACTATGTTGTATTGTTCTGGTTATTGCGGCTCACGCCTTAATATCTAAAATACAGTTGTTTTATTAAAACATTATATAAAACTTATACTGTCTTTGTCATTTGTATATGAGACCATATAGTGAATGAGAGAGTTGGTTTGGATCTGAGTGACCACGACTTCCCTGAGAAGTTCCAAAGATGTCATGCGCTCGGCTGCCCAATCATTTCTTCCCCGTGGGAGAAATGAGGCACTGCTAGTTAGCCGGAGCAACAACCGGATTTAGGGTGACAGAGTTCCTTACACGTGGGTCAGACTCAGTCCCCCACACCGTTATCGATCCTGCTGCCTAGAAATCCAGTAGTCTCATTTAGGATAATGAGAGCCCACGCGACAGTGGTAACCATGTGCAAAATTTAAAAATGCATTTGAAATCCATTTTTAAAATGTACATGTAAAGCACATATGCCCTTTTGGCATGTGAGCACCTTACATGTCCCCCCCAAAAATGTTGGGGTGCAGCAGAGGGGGCTTTAGGCCCCCAGCACCCTGGGGTTTTGCATTTCCAAAATTGCGATTTCTGGTAAAGAAATCGCAATTTTGGAAATGCAAAAAATTTGCAGAAATGGGCCAACAGGCCCAAAGGTGCGAATGGGGACAGATTCTCTATTTGCGATTCGGTAATAGCATTTGCGATTTTTAAGAAAACGCTATTACCGAATCGCAAAAATCATACATACCTTTTTGCATTTCTGAAATAGCGATTTCTTAAAAATCGCTATTTGAGAATCGCAAATCGGTTATATGTTACATCTGGCCCTAAATGTCTAACATTATTAGTTTTTATATGGTTCTCCAGAATAGATACAGTGGAGGACTCTTAATTCCTAGGGGCAGAGAAATTATAAACATTATACACACTCATAATTAGCCACAAGTTGATTCTAAATTTATGGCCAAAATATCCGGAGATAGTGTTTCTACTTATATATTTTGCAACTAAGTAATATCTTGACCCAATAAGCAAAGCATTGATGGTCTGCTAGCAGATGAGAAACATGCCTCAATATTTTATGATAAATAACACCTGTGCATTGTTACAATAGACCAGGTGTTCTAAAGTTAATAAATATGATAGCAATCTGTGAATTCTCCGACGTCAGATTATCAGTCTTTTACTTTAACCCCAGCAGGTAAGAAATGGCCATTAAGGTGGCCAATGTGAGCTCCACTTGGATCGCACCATCCGGTCAGCAGAGAGACTCCCCTTAACTACAACCTTTTTGCGTGGAAATGTTTCCGCTACTACTTGGGCAAAGGTAAGGCATCGCAAATGAAAGTGGGGTGAGTGTCAGCAACAAAGCTTACTGGGCGGCCTCTTGGAACACCAATATCTCCAGGTAGCATTGGGTGGCAGGTCCTCATGAGGTTGCCTCAAAAGGGTTGTGATGAGCTTGTTTGGTGCTACATCCCTCCCACCCCTAGACTCTACCACAGTAGACTGATGACAGCACTATTGGACTTGAGCTTCCATTTCTTGAGGCTGACCAGAGCGGTTACATGGTGTGCTGAGAAGTGACCATTTCCAAGGGGGTTGCTTGGGTGTGCAAGTGCCTCATGTGGATTGGAAGGTGCAGCCTAGTTTGTGGGCTGTGCTCAGTTGATTTTCTCCCATAATAAATAGTCTACATTGGCAGGAGGTCACTTTTTAGTTGGTGGTGGTGCTCCATGTGGCAAGGTAGCACTTGATGCCGCTTGCATTAGAGGATTGTCTGGCTGAGCTGATCTCATGACTGGCCCCAGACATCTTACCCCTTGATCTATTGCACATCTGTGTTTCCTGTTCAGAGTTTGAGACTTGAGGTACAGGAGGCAGGACACTGGACCAAGGAGTTGCCTGGTGCACACACAGTAAAGCCATGGGCCCCAAGGGAGGTGACAGATTGATGTCACCGAGTCTATGTCAATAGCAGGCCTTTACCAGTAATGTGGAGGTGACACTCACAGAAAACACTGAAACATTTGAGGTGATTAAGCAGGCAATCTTTGCTGTCAAATATACTCTTGAGCCAAAAATGTACACTGTGGCACTGGATATGGAGCTACTCAGGGCACATCACAAAAAAACTCTCAAAGCAAGTGGAAACATGAGTCCACTCTGGCATTGATATGCCCTTCTGTATGAGACATGCAAGCACAATTGAAAGAGCTGAAAGATGAGGTGAAATATTTGAAATTAAATGTTTATGATGATGACGGATGCTCTTGCAGGAATAACATGCACATTATTAGTTTGCAAAGGTTGGAAAGCGCTGGCACAGAACTCTACCTGGAGAAGTGGCTGATGGACGTTGTCCTGAGTGGTAAAAAAACAACTTTTTCTCTGTTGAACATGCATATAGGGACCCAAGCCGACTATTGCCTCCTAGGACTCCTCCAAGCCCTGTGGTGGCTAGACTCTTTAACTTTTGTGACAGAGACCACATTCTGCAGGCCTCTTGCAGCAAGCATCCATGGGCAGTGGAAAATTGTAGGATGATTATATTTCTGGACTGCACTACGGAGTTGCAGCAGAGGAGGGAATCGTTGCTGGAAATTAGAAAACTCCTTTAACAAGTTAACTTCCAATACTCTTTGATGTTTACGACTAAGCTCTGCATTTTGGAAGGAGATCCAGCTTGTTATTTTGACACTCCTGTGGAGGCATGGGCATATCTTGAGTCAAAGTTGTAATTGAGAGTGAGAAAAGAAAGCAACCCTGACAAGAGATGGCAGACTCAGAAAAGGAGAAACAAATTGGTCAAGAAGTTACCAGGCAAGCCTACTAAGGATCAGGCTGTCAAAGAGAGAGCGATGATTATGGAGGAAGTAGGACCAAAACATAATCCCAAAGGTGGGCTGCTCCTGGATGGGGTAGATAATAACAATGATGCAGAGAAGGCAGGCATTGAGGAAACTGAGTTGGTCATGAGATAGGGGGCAAAAATCATGCAATGACAGCTGATTCAATTGTTTCAATTTCTTTATTTTTTTCTAGGCCAACGTCCTTTGATATGCATGGTAAGCTGTGATTGATAATAATTGTGACTTGCATCTGATGATAAGTTATCACATTTACATGTACAAGGGAGATGGGGGGCCTGGCAGTGTCTTGGTGCGGTAGATCTATAGGGAGGCTTGGTCATGGTTTTCTTAACTTTGGATTCTCTTGCCTTCCAAGATGGATAAGTTAATTGCACAAGTTTCTAGTATGAACTGATTGACAGGGTAGTTTTCAAAACACCAGCCCAGGATTGGAAGTTTGGGTTTTTAATGTTTTTGAGACTAGATTGACCACTATGATGTTAACCAATTATGGGTTCGTGGGTGAGTGAGGTTGTAGGGGATAATGCTCTTTGATCATCTTGAGATATGGTGGGCTTTGCTAGCTTTCTCTTTCCCCTCACCCCGATAACACTACTTACTTGGAATGTCTCTGGCATGGCCATCCCAATGAAACAGTATAGAAGACATGCCGATTTAAAGTGCCACCTTATTCAATTTGTATGTTCGAAGGAGATGCACATGACAGCCACTGACCTGGCCAAATTGCAAAAATGATGAGGAGTGGTGGTGGTGCTAGCGCACATGTTTTAATAAAAAAATATTAAGGAGTGTTCATGTATTCTGAATAAGGGGTTTGTGTAGAAAATAATACAGTAAACAAATAATGCACACATTTGAAAATGTGATTACGATGAGTGGCCGCCAATGTTCACAAAGTTTACTTATTAATATTCTAATATTGTGAAATGTTGAATATTTGTTTGACTAATGTAGTAATATGTCATATTAATTAAGGGTTATGCATTATGTTTTAGCTTTATTAATTGTAGGCCTTAACTTAGCAAAGGTCTTGGCCTACTTGCCAGGCCTCATGTCAAAGCTGTATTTCTTAAAGTTTAATAAATGGCTGTCCTAGAGACTTAAACTGTGATTTTCCATTTGCATTGTTTAAAGGTGCTCATAGCTGAGAATCGTTTCTCCTGATAACCGACTGACAGAAGATGCTGTTCTTGTTAATGTAACATTTTATGTGTAATGTGTGTGAGACTGACTTTCTTAGGTGGAGAAAAATGGAGATACTGACTGGAGTAGAAGCTGCAACAATATTGTTACATGACAAGCCAGATGATGAGGACATTGCAGGACAACCAATCAACGACATGTGAACGGAGTAATAGTAGAATTCATAGATTTGGAGTTTTAGTTTTATTGGACAAAGTGTGAACATGCGATTAACTGACCAATAGGGATTTGAGACATAGTTTTGATTTAATGACACTGCACTGGGAGAAAACAGGTTCATTGCCCATTTTCTTGCTGGTTGAAAGGTCAATATTTCTTGTGCGTCTTCACAAAAGATGTGCTTAACTTTAATGCTTAAAGACTTTGCGTTTTCTGAGCTTTGATGCTGAATTCTGATGCCTTGCTGATCGACTGATGTCCTGAGGATGAAGACTGACTCTGCTTACTGATCCACATTGAGGATAGGTATTATGAATTAGACTGTTGATTATTACGCATATTTGCTTTTCCTTTCTAAGTACCAACTTCAATGTTTTGATAGAGCCATGGTTAGATGTTTTTCCAAAATTGTGTTACTAAATTGTTTTGCATGAAGCCCATCATGATGATGCTAATCTGGTTTTAGTTAAGGATCCTCACTGATGACATAATACTAATATGGAATAATGCTTGATGAATTTCTCTGCTGAATTCAAATATATGTAATCACTCTGACACAGTTGCTTTGTTATTAATTTGCACTGTAACCTTAGAATGTGTTGTAGTTTAGGCTTTGATTAGTTTACTTTTCTTCTGCCGCTTTGGACAGCCAGTATTGTTTCTGTATGTGTTTCATTTGATTTTGAGATTAATCTACATGACCTTAGCATTGTTAATATAGGGAAATAAATATTCTAACTTTTATGAAAAGGTGTGGTTATTCATGACTGATAGGTCATGGTGCATGACAATTACTGAGTCTATTGATTATTACTGACATTAATTGTTGTTGATTATTGATATTGTGTATTGGTTATAAATTATGTACTGGAGCTATGGTAAGAACATCTTAATTGCGAGTCAAAAGGTTAATCGACCTATTTGTGTCCCCTTGTAAGGTCAGTCGCTCTAACAGTGATGGCAGCAGAGGTAATGGCTAGTCTCCTTGAGAGCTTATCATAGTCGTCCGGTACAGAGTACCAGGTGTTTACCAGGTTTTGGTAAAGAGAGATGAAGGTTTGTCTCCTTAATAGCCCATGATCGATGTCCAGAGATAGCAACAGAGGTGAAGGTCCATTATTATTGAGATTTGGATTTTATTTTTCAGTTATGCTAATTGGAGAGAAAATGTTTCCTTAAGCCCAGAAATGACTTTCCCAGAATCTTGGATCCTGCTAATGCTTGTTTGATTATGTTCTTGGCACTCAAGTGACAGTGTGAATGAAGTAGGTTGCACTTGCACAGCTTATGCAAATTGCAGTGGGGTTTGTGAGGGTTTAGGGGGTTTGAGTACTCCAAATGAAGTTGTAGAAGAAGTATGCATACTCCGCAGTGTGAGAGTAGGGAAGTAGTTAAACTTTGCATGTGTGTTGCGCTTTGTGCTAAAAAATTGTCCACGTGGTTGTTGATGTACGGACCCTGCGTGGTCTAAGACTCTGGAGTATATTGAAAAGTGTATGAGACACTTGGGTGCTCATTCCGAGTCTGGTGGTCCCGCCACACTCAGGGTGGCCATCGGACCACTGCAGTAGTGGCGGTCCGATCTGCCACATTCCAACCGCGGCCAAAACAGCGCGGGAATACCACCTCCTGGCGGATTACGCGTTCCATTCTGCCAGCCTTTCCATGGCGGTTCACATCGCTGTGGAAAAGCTGGAGGAATGGAAGTGCAGGGGGCCCCCATGCACAGCCCCGTCGCGCATTTCACTGCCCGAACTACAGGTAGTGATATGCGCGATGGGTGCTGCTGAACCCGCTGCACCGCCACATTGGTGCCGGCTCGATTCCGAGCAGGCGTCAATGTTAAGGTCCTCTTCACCACAGGGCCAGTAGGCAAAAACACTTTTGGAATTCGGAATACGGCCGGCGGTGTCCTGACGGCACCAGCAGTTAGGGGGCAGTTTGAGTTTGGCCGGCGGCATCCGCCACCCGCCAAACTCAGTATGAGGACCTTGGTTGTATGTTGTAATCTGTTTGGTTTAGTAGGTTGATCGGGCGTGGTCGACAAGCCAGAGTGTGAGTCAAAAGAGAGTGAAAGAAAATTTCGACTGAGATTTGGCGAGTCCTATGTGCACCAGGACAGACCCACTGATCAGTTGAGAGTAAAATTTGCGGGTCGAATTTTACTTGTGAATGTAGGAGACCGAGAAAGAAGGAGTAGCTGTTAGAGCGAGAGCCATTAGTGAAAAATCCGTAAGGTTTCTGAAGCGGTTGTGTTACCTTCCCTGTAGTAAACCAGCAGATTTGGTTTTTGGTTTTTGATCTGTGCTTGCAATTTTTGCATTTGTTTCTGTGAATTGGAGTTTGGGAGGACAAGCCACAAGACTTTGTCAGCCGCAGTATGTGTGAGTGTGACATCATTGGAGCCGCGTTGAGATAGGTCGATTAATGAGAAGGGTCGCACACGGATTGGCAGCCATCCGTGAGAGGCGATTGGTTGAGAAAGTAGGTGAAAGGAATCTTGGGATTAAAAGTCACTTCCTGATTTGATTTTGAATAGCAAAAAGGTTGAAAAAATGAAATGTTTCAAAGCTTTAAAAAGTGCCTTAAGGGGAGATATGTACATTACAACGAGTATAGGCGAGGTTACTCCGCCAGAAATTACACCAGCTTACAGTGTAATGGAAGAAAAGGGTGTTGCGCCTTGTCTTTGGCTAAAGCAGTGGTGCAAGTTGACAGAGAAGGTTGGGAACTTAGCGTTTCCTACAAATGGGATGTTCAATTTGAGGGTTCTGGAGCATTTAAGGATGGTGCTATATGAATCAAAGCCCCTTCTGAGACCAGCAAAGTTTGAGGCATTAGCGATTTGGGAGCTAGTATCCAGGAAGCAACAGCAACAGAAATTCAAGAGAAGCATGAGAGAGGCAGAAAAGACTTTAGCAGAAGCTCGGTGGGACAGTGATCAGAGAGTTTGGAGGATGGAGACTTTGCACGGAATTAAGTTGTTTCTAGCAATTACGCAGGACAATGAGAAGGAGGGAAGTAAAGCTACTAGAAAGACTAACAGAAGTCCGTCTGAAAGTAGGGAGACTAGAAAGTCTTCAACAGTGGAGGGGGAATCAGATGATGATGAGTTTATTACGTAGTTATTGAGAAATCACCCACCACCATATACAGCACATGAGAGTGGTCCAAGTACCAGTACTGATCCGACAGCTCTGACACAGGTTGATGGGACAATGAGTCCGATGCAGGTTATTGCTAACCTGACACAGAATGCAATGCAGAGTGGACTTGGTGTGCCTACTACTCCTGTAGTGCAAAGTCAGGTGCATCCACCTCATTTTGAGAGAATTTATCCTGATGTGCCCATTATGGAAAAAACTTTGAACTTAATGGTGCCTATGGAACAGGTTTACTCGAGACTGATGTTTGTTCAGACTGAACCAACTCCACTTTTACTGCTCCAAGTGCAGCCGTAGGTAATGCCAAGATTCACTCCAGTAACAGGGACACAGTCAGATATGATTCTGATGATGAATCAGAATATGAGAGTTACTCTCCCACAGAGCGTAAGTGCCAGAACAGCCCCACAGGCTATATCACTACCTATTACTGTTGGTCCAGCCGTACACTTATTTGCATAGAAAAAACCTACTGTAGTTGAACAGGGAGCAATGTCCCAGAGTATGATGAGGGGAGGACATAATGTAAATGTTCAGATAGTCTCTCCTGTGGGACAGACTTTTGATGGGTCAAGATCATTGTTGGACCTTAGTCCATTTGTGGCACTTCCAGATACTATGGCAGGGTCAAACGTTAGCCATAATTTGAAATTGTTGACACTGCAGACCCCGATTGCAGTTGCACAGCAGGTGCCACCAGTCCAAACAAGCAACATTTTGCTGCAAGGATTGACAGCTCAGCAGTTGACTGAATGGTTAGATATGCTGAATACCCCACAGAGTGCTCCTAAAGAAGAGTAGTGTTTGAATTTTGCTTGGTTAAGCATGGAAGTGGGTGAACTCATTGAGGGAACTATGGGTGCGAACAGGTTAGAATCCTACACAGAGGCAGAATTTAGATATTTGTGCCCAAAGATTACGAGTGATGTGAGCAATGTGCATCGGAAATTAGCAGACTTGGGAGAGAAGTATGGCATAGAAATAGAGAAAACAAAGCATTTAAAAAGGAGCTACAGATTAGATTTTGAGGCTAAAGATTTTGAATACATGAGATCTGCCAGAATGAAGGCACACCTTAAGGAATTGCTTCAAAGTGCCCAGACTTGGGGAGCATTAGACAAATGGGAAGGCAGATGGGTGAAGAAAAGAGACAAGAGAAAAATGGATTCTGTGGAGCTGACTAAAAAAGGGGAAGCAGGATAAAGATCCAGTGAAAATTTTACCAAACAGAGAGATTCCAGGGGGACATTTTGTTTATGTCCCTTGGAGCCGGAGTGAAATTCTATCATTTACAAATTATTTTCCAAAATTGAGAGAGAAGCCAGTAGAGTGGTATCAGCAGACAGACAGGTTTGTGAAACTTGCAAAGTGTCTATGGGAAGACTTGAACACATTACTAGAGATAGTGGTTCCAGCTGATCTGTGGATCGAGTGTAAGAGGAGTGTAGATTGGCCAACAAGCGAACCAGAGAGAGACAAGAATACAGGTGCACCATCTCCTGAGGTAATCAAATATTACTATAAGGTGATTGAATTTTTGAAAAGGAGAGTTTCACCCAAGAATATTGATTGGCAAAGGATTGACAGGACAGATCAGAAGGCAGGCAAAGGAGTCGATTCATGCGTATTATGAGAGATTGTTTCAGGCATTCAAGCATTACAGTGGTACAGAAACAATTGAGGCAAAAGACATGTTCCATTTTGTGTTCAGATTTGTGGAAGGGTTGAGACCTGAAATTAGCCAGATGATTAAGAGTCATTTGATTTGATTAGGTGTTGTAGTATGCAAAATACTGTAGTGAGGAGATTGAGTTAAAGCAGAAAACGTTGAAAGAGAAGGCGATGGTGATGCAGATTAAAGCAGCTCAGACAGGAATGCAAGGGAATTTTCTGCAGCAGTTATCACAGCAGGGGAACATGATGTTCCAGCCCAGATGAGAGGTAGAGGTCGTGGAGAAAATATGACTCATGGTCCAGACTTGGGTACTGTAGGGATTCAGAATGATTTACAGAGATTGAAGAAATTATTGCCATGTCACGTTTGTGGAGTTGTTGCACATTGGAAACGGGAGTGTCAGATGATGGTGCAGTAAGGTGTTGTTCAGCAAAGTAATGACATCAATTCATTCCAGAACATGAGAGGGCTGAGAGTGAGAGGTCCTAATCCTAATTTTCAGAATAATGTGAATCAAGGGCAGAATTTTCAACCCGTGCAGCAGGTGCAAATGCCACGTGTACAGATGACACAGTTGCAGCCAATGCAACAGCAGGTTCACATGGTACCTAGTCAGCAACTTCAAATACCTCAAGCCCCAAGGGAACAGCAACAGATGATGCCTTCTCAAAAGGTCACAGGTCAGAGGCCTAACCAAAGTAGTAACACAGGGCATCAATTCCTGTTACACAGTGAGAATGGAATAAATGATAATTGGATGAGCGACAGTTCAGATGAGGAGACGTGTGTGCTTGCAACTTCATTAGAAGTAAATCAGAGAGGTCCCTATGTGAAGGGAAAGGTTATGGGTCACAGAGTTTCATTCTTGGTTGACACAGGAGCTACACACTCTACAGTGAGAAATATAGAAGTTCCAAATTTGCCCCTTTTATTTACAATAGTTCAGATTGTAGGAGTAGCGAACCAATATTTGACCAACCCGATTACAGAACCGGTTCAGGTTAAAATTGGCAACTTTCAGTGATTGCACAAATTTGTATTCTGCGATTCAAGTCCAGTATCCCTACTGGGAAGAGACTTGCTGTGTAAAACTAAATGTTCGATTACTTGTTCAAATGATGGAATTGAGATTCAGACGAATAGTGATGATGAGGATGACCAAGCCCCAGCGATAGAGGGAGAAACTACAAATGGGGAGTACCCTCTGATTAAATTTTTCCCGATGTTCACAGTGAAAGAGCTTCATCCTGATTTGCAGGGAATGGTTACGGAGAAAGTGTGGGATTTGACATGAATAAAAGTAGGTCGGATAAAGGGAGTTGAGCCAGTTAAAGTTACTGTAAAGCCAAATGCAGTTTTTCCTCAACTTCCGCAGTACCACATGCTGCAAGATGTCTTTATGAAGGTTGCCCAGATAATTGCAGACTTTGTATAGCAAAGGGTTTTGAAGGAAGTATTGAGCAGTCCATGTAATTCACCCATAATGGGTTTGCAAAAGCCCTATGGGAAAGGTTGAATTGTTCAGGACTTGAGAAAGATAAATGAGATTGTGGTCAAATGTTGTCCAGTGGTGCCAAATCCAGCTGTGATAATGTTTCAGATTCCATGTGAGGCTGAGTTGTTCACTGTCATTGAGTTGTCACAAGCATTCTTTTCTGTGCCTCTTCATGAGGATAGTCGATTTCTCTTTTGTTTCAAATTTCTGGATCAAGTGTATTGATGGTGCAGGATTCCTCAATAATTTTCAGCGTCACCTTCAATATTCAATCAGATCTTGAAAAATAATTTGGAGTTATTGGAATTGCCTTTCCAATCGGCCTTGGTGCAGTACATTGATGACTTGCTGCTTGTGTCCAAAACAAGGAACGAGTGCAAGTATGATACAATTGCCCTGTTGAACCACTGGGGAAAGAATGGTCAAAAAGTGTCTCTGTTTAAATTGAAATACTGTCAGAAAGTCGTGAAACACTTGGATCACCAGATTGAGAAGGGTTCAAGAAAGATATCCAGAGAAAGGATTGCAGCCATATTGCAGATAAATCCCCTGACCACACAGAGAGATGTCAGGATGTTTTAGGGATGTTAGGCTACTGTCACCAATGGATACCACATTTTTCAGTCATTTCGAGACCATTGCAGAAGCTGACTCATATGGAAGTCACTGATTCTATAGTATTAGACTAGGCTGGAATGAAAGCGTTCACTGAATTGAGAGAGAGTCTGTGCAAGGCTCCAGACTCAGCGATTCCCGGAATTTAATATATCAGTGGTCTTTTGCTTATTACCGTCTTCCAAGAGGATGGTATGGGACATGTTATTTGGGGATAGTTTTCCCAAAGATTTGTCAAATGGATGATTTGAAGAAGTTTCCGAAAGTGACTGAATTACATCATATGAGACAGAGGAGGGAGTCCTCTTCTGGTATAGTGGGAGATAGATTTGGAGCAGTGATTCCTTCAGTGGGAGTCAATCTGAATTCAGTAAAGATTAGAAAGTTGTCTACTAGTGTGGACAACATGCTGACAAATTTTTCAGGGGCCATATTCCTGATAGATACTGAGTTAGCTGCTTATAGAGCTATGACTCTTCAGAATTGTCTTGCTTTAGATGTTCTTTTAGCAAAGGATGGCGGAGTCTGTAGAATGATTAATTCTAGGCATTGTTGTTCGTATATTCCCAATAATAGTAAAACAATTAGAGGCTTAATTACTAATCTGACTAATGAAAGTGCTGATTTGAAAGAATTGAAAGAACCAGGTGTGTGGGAAAAGATTGGCAAAGGTTTTGCTTCAGTGGGAAATTGGCTCAGCAACATTTGGAATGGGATACTATTGAAAATCTTGCAGGGGATATTAATTATTGTGGTTTGTCTAATTGGAATATGGGGATTGTGTAAATTACGCAAAAAGATTAAATTGAAAAGGTCAAAGAATAATCAGAGGAGGGAAGAAAAGAAAAGGGAAAATTGTACAGGAAAATTCAAAAGGGGAACAAAAGTATGAAGGGATCGAAGTGACAGAATTTTAGCTGATGCAAACATTTGTGGGTAGTTGTTAGTGAGATGACACATTTAGTTATCAGAGGAGGGATTGCTAGCACATGTGTTCTAATAAAAAAATATTAATGAGTGTTCATGTTTTCTGAATAAGGGGTTTCTGTAGAAAATGTCTTAGCCTACTTGCCAGGCCTCATGTCAACGCTGTATTTCTTAATGTTTAATAAATGGCTGTCGTCGAGAGTTAAACTGTGATTTTCCATTTGCATTGTTTAAAGGTGCTCATAGCTGAGAATCATTTCTCAGGAGAACCGACTGATAGAAGATGGCATTCTTGTTAATGTAACATTTTGTGTGTAATGTGTGCGAGATTGACTTTCTCAGGAGGAGAACAATGGAGATACTGACTGGAGGTGAAGCTGCAACAATATTGTTACCTGACAAGCCGGATGATGAGGATATTGCAGGACAACCAATCAATGACATGTGATCGGAGTAATAGTAGAATTCGTAGATTTGGAATTTTAGTTTTATTGGACAAAGTGTGAACATGTGATTAACTGACCAATAGGGATTTGAGACACAATTTCAGAAGTTTTGATTTAACAACACTGCACTAAGAAAAGACAGGTTAATTGCCCATTTTCTTGCAGGCTGAAAGGTCAATGTTTCTTGTGCGTCTTGACAAGTGCCGTGCTTAACTTTAATGCTTAAAGATTTTGCGTTTTCTGAGCTTTGATGCTGAATCCTGATGCCTGGCTGATCGACTGATGTCCTGAGGATGAAGACTGACTCTGCTTGTTGATCCACATTGAGGATAGGTATTATGAATTAGACTGTTGATTATTATGCATATTTGCTTTTCCTTTATAGGTACCAACTGCACTGTTTTGATAAAGCCATAGTTAGATGTTATTCCAAATTGGTGTTACTAAATTGTTTTGCATGAAGCCCAATATGCTGATGTTAATCTGGTTTTAGTTAAGGATCCTCACTAAAGATATAATGCTAATAGGGAATAATGCTTGATGAATTTCTCTGCTGAATTTGAATGTATGTAATCACTCTGACGCAGTTGACATTGTTATTAATTTGCACTGTAACCTTAGAATGTGTTGTAGTTCAAGCTTTGATTAGATTACGTTTCTTCGGCCACTTTGGACAGCCAGTATTGTTTCTGTATGTGTTTCATTTGATTTTGAGATTAATCTACATGACCTTAGCATTGTTAATATAGGGAAATGCATATTCTAACTTTTATCAAAAGGTGTGATTATACATGATTGAAAGGTCATGGTGCGTGACAATTACTGACTCTATTGATTATTACAGTTATTGGTTGTTGTAGATTATTGATATTGTGTATTGGTTATAAATTATGTACTGGGGCTATGGTAAGAACACCTTAATTGCAAGTCAAAAGGTTAATTGACCTATTCACGTCCCCTGGTAAGTTTACTTATCAAGGTCAGACACGCTATCTGTGGGTGGGTACCACCTACTCAAGCTATGCCAGAGGGGTGCTTATTAGGGTGGCTCCAGGTGTCCCATTTATAATGTAACACGTTAGGTCCAGAGAACAGGTACGTAGTGCTTTAAGGAGTGCTAGATGGGGCTCTTTTCTCATTGGTGGCGGTGTATGCTCCTAACACAGGTTTGACCTCATTCCTGACTACCCTTACTCTATCCCACCTGGCAAACAAACAGGAGCCCTGCATGTGGGGGTGATTTCAAATGCCCGCCTGAAGTTCAGATGGACCTCTCTACTACATCTTTATTTGGAGCTCAGTCCTTGATACTTGATAGTGACAAATTGTCTCAGGCAGTGAATGAGGGATACCCACATGATTGACATTTGGAGAACTCTGCATCCCGAAGACAGAGATTATTCACACTACTTGAAGCTGCATGCACTACACCCAGGCATAGTTTCTATCCTATTGCAATGTGTAGGTAGCTAGGAGCGTGCCCTCTATGACAATGCATTTCAATATACAGTGAGGGAGTACATAGAGCAATACTTTACTGAAAACATGGGCACAGAGTCTGACACAGCCGTGGAATGGGATATCTTGAAGGTGGTGTGTCGTGGCCTTACCATTAAAACAATATATGTAGTCAAACGGGTGTTGCAGGGAGAATTGGTAGTTTTGGAGGGGAGCATAAGGGCGTTAGTGGTTATGTGTCTACAGAAGTCCAAGTAGCATAGCAGCTGACACATATTACATAGGACCACAGGAATATGCAGGATAAATTATGCAAATTAGAATATAAGGAGCAGGTAGCCAGGCAGCATGCTAAAGATGACAAGGCTAGGTGAATGATTGCCTGGCTTTTGCAGTCTAGTTGTCTTAAAACTGCGCCTGTGCCATTCAAAAAAGCAGGGGTTTGCTTTTTAGTACACAGGCTGAGGTTAACCTGGGGTTTCAGACTTATTATGGTACTTTGTACGCCTCACACCCGATAGCAAACATTTGATATAAAATGATTTTTAGATGGGGTTATGCTCCCATCAAAACACTGGGACCATATGTGTTCCAGGTGGAATTCTATGTAGCTTATGTCACAGTGCTTGCACCCCAGTTGCTGCGGGTATATGAGGCAGTCAGTCAGACAGGGAACTTACCCACCTCTTTGAGAGAGGCTCTGTCCTTCTCTCAAAACAAGGGTAAGACTCCTTAAAGGTGACCTCTTTATTGGCCATTAAGTCTAGTATCTAAAATTCTTGAAAAGGTACAAACCATTCGATATCAATAGCATAAACTATACTACACTTTTGAAATCTTTGTTGCATGCTCATTGTTATAGACTGGTCTTAGACATAGCAGACTGAGCACTGGGATCCCTCTTTTCATGTTGAACAAGCTTTCGACACCTTGAGTTGGACATATTTCATGGAGGTCCTGAGGCAAATGGGGTTGGGTCCTGAGTTACGTCGTTGGGTGCAGATATTGTATGTGAAACTGATGATGAGGGCATGCACTCTTGGGATAATATCTGACAAGGCAGAGTACCAGACAGGGGTACTCTCTTATGTCTGTTATTTTTGCACTGGCGATGAAGCCTCTGGCTTGTATCCCCTGAACTAGGGTACCTGACTGCAAAATACAAGTAGACAGAGATTGACACACAGTGTCTGTATATGCTAATGATGCCCTAATATACCTCCATGATGACTCTATTAATGCTGGCCACTTTATGTCTCTAATGGCCTTGTTGGATGATTTTGTTAAGATGTCAGGACTGGAAATTAACTGGGACAGGTCCTTTCTGTTCCTTTTAATTGGCTTACCAGAGGAGCGTCATGTTTGTTTCCCTGTTGCAGATTTGAGGCTAGAATCAAAACAATCAAGTATCTGGAGGTGAATATTTACCATGGAGAGGAGGACTTGGATGACGGTAATCTAAGTGAGGTGCTTGCATCTATTCAAAGGTCTGCTTGTGGGAAATGGGTTACTGGTTGAGGGGGTGAAACCAAACTCAAGCAAAAGCCACAATGTCTGTCAGGTTAATTTCATAAACAAACTCCAAACTAACCTATGCTCGACTCTCTGGTAGCTTGTCACAAGAGCTGTCAGGCTTAACTGAAATGTGTAAAGTATTTATGCAGCACTTCAAACAGAAATAATGTGAAAACACAACACAAAAAAATCCCACACCTATTTAGAAAAATATAGCATTATTTAATAAATATTTGAGTCCAAAATGACAAAACTCCAATCAGTAGAAACTGAGATCTGTAATTTTAAAGATGTAAGTGAAAATAGTGCCTAAATGCACAAAGTGCCAAATGTTGTTATTTGATCACGCCGGACCAGGACAAGGTCAGAAGTTTAGGCTGACCACAATGGAGCGCTGGCCGGGTATGGGGAAGGGACCATGTTGGGCCCGCTGAACAAAGTACTTTTAAGCCTGGTTTGCAGAGTGCTGCAAAATACCATGTAGAGGATGTGCCTCACAGCCACAGTTTAGCAGAAGCTGCAATGCAGAGTCCTGTGTCACTGTCAAGGGTGGTACTGAAAAGGGGCTTGCAAGGCAAAGTCCTGAGTCAAAGATGTGTCACGCACTGGTGGTTTCAAAGAAGCCTCGGGGCTGCTATTCGGAGTCCTGCATCATCGTTGAGGATGCCATTGACAAGGGGCTTGCAGTACGAAGGCCTATGTTGAGGATGCTTTGCACAGCAGCGGTTCCAAGGAGCCTGCAGGCTGCTTTGCGAGGTTTGGTATTGAAGATGTGTTGTGCTGCAGCGGTTCTCATGCAGCTGTGAAGAGATGTGTCCAAAGTGTTGGTCCTGCTTACAGGATCACAGCTAGACTGGCAGAGCAACTTACAGCCCACTTCCAAGGGCCCAAGACTTATAGCAAGTAGAGTTCAAGTGCTGGGTTCAAGTTGGTTGGAGCATTTTCTGTCCCTGAGGCTTTGATAAGGTGGCAAACCAATTAGCCTTGGAGTCACTCTGGTGGTCCTGAATTCAAGATGCAGGTGCAGTCCTTCTACCTCAGGCATTCGGGCAGCAGGGCAGTAAAGTAACAGTCTGATGGGTTTCATGTTGATTTGTGAAACTCGCATGGTTCTCAAAATGTATAATCTTGAAATGAAATGTTCTAAGAATTTAAGTTCAGGGAGGTATGTTCTCAAAGGCAGTTGACTCCTTTCCCTTTGCCTGGTCGGTCCTTCAGAGCTCATCTTCAAGAAACAAAAGAAACTTCACGTACCTGCTACCCGGCTCCTCTTTTCACAGTCCTTCTGGCAGAGCAGCACAGTCCTTTTGAGTTTTCAACAAGTCTAAAGTTGTACTGAAGAGTTGGACCTCAAGGTTCATTATTGATACCTGGTGCCCACTCTGAAGTAGGAGAGGTTTCTGGAGTTTTCCCTCCTCAGAGGAGTTTGGAAATTCTTGCTTCCTGTCCTGGCCTTAGCTTGTCTGCAGTTACAAATGACTTGTATCAAAACCCTTTGTGAGTGTTGCTGGACAGAGCCTTTGTGATGTGCAAGTGACAGCTCCCACCCTCATCATCAAGTCAGAGATGGCCCATCCTATTAACCACTATTCACCTTTGCCTCACTGTCTGGGAGCAATACACAAAGGTTAACTGCCAGCTACAACTAGTCATGCAACCCAGGATACAGGCAGCAGACACCAAATGGTTGGGAAAAGAAAATGGCAACTTTTGAAAGGTGTCATTTTCTGAAATGTGACTTACAATCTGACTTTACGATTGAAGAGGGCTTTAAACTAAGTTCCTTAGACATTAAACATAACATTTCTACTTGCTCCCAATTGAAAGTTACCATGTATCAAATGTAATAAGCAACCCTATGTTATCATAAGGGAGAGATAGGCCTTGCAGTAGTGAAAAACTATTTTAAGAGTTTTTCACTACCAAGATATATAAAAATTAAAAGTACTTGTCCAACCTTTTAAATACTCTGCACCCTGCCCTCTGGGCTATTTAGGGCCTAACATAGGAGTGACGTACATGTACTAAAAAGGAAAGTTTGGGCCTGGGAAAATGTTTACTTTGCCAGGTCAAAATGGCAGTTTAAAACTGTACATAGAGGCTGCAATGGTAAGCCTGATACATGTTCAAAAGGGCTACTTAAGTAGGAGACACAATCAATGTTACCAGCCCACTAAGTGGCATTTTATGTACAGGCCCAGGATACATGTAGTACCACTTAACCAAGGTCTTACAAGTAAATTATATGTGCCAATTTGGTATATACAATTTCACCATGTTTGAAGGAGAGACCACACATTCTTTAGCACTGGTCAGCAGTGTTAAAGTACCCAGAGTTTTAAGGCCAACAAAAATTAGATTCAGCAAAAATGAAGGAGTAAGGCAAAAAGTCTGAGGGAAGACCACACCAAGGCACACAAGTCTAACACTGCAGTTTGTGACTGCCCTGTCATTGCCGACCTTGGAACGCATAGCAGTTGCCAAACTTTTGGAATTACTTAGGCTATTGTATTTCTTTGTGTCTTTGTCAGTATTGCTGAAGAAGTCCTTCTTTGGATAGCTGCAGTTGTTGCTCACCTTCCTGGTCTGGGTGAAGGACCACCATTGGTTGGCAATGAAGAAGCTACATGCAACTCTTGTGGCGAGTGGCCTGGGTGCCCCTAATTACAAAGTGTATTGTGCAGCTGCACATGTGCAGTGGCACATGCCTTGGCTGGCAGTGTTAGATCACTTGGATGTACAGGATACAACAGCTCAGTTGGAGAGACTACCTGTACTGGACTTGTTGCTGAGCATTGATGGAGACAGAGTGGGAGGGAATGTGTTAGACAGAAATCATTATTAATAAAATTGTGTCACTAAAATATAATGTGAAATAATGTGTATTGAAAGGCCTAACTGAAAACTGTGTGCTAGAAAAATAAAAAGTGCACTTTGAAATTTGCTTACTCTGGTTTCAGCCACAATGAAGCTCGACATAAAATTAAATAATGACTAATGAAAATATATTTTGCTTAATCATAATTAAATATACTGATGAGATGATTATTATTATGTACTCAAAGGTTAATGGTTTAAATGAAATGTTTTATTCTTCATGTTTTAGCATTAGTTAAAAGGCATCATGTTTTAGTAATTTTCCAGGAGCACGTTGTAAAAGAGAGTTACCCTTGCAAAATAATGTTTCTTCAAGCATCCTATGTGACTTGCATTGGAAATGTCTATCCTGCTTTTATTGCTGGTGTTGCACATTTCCTTGAGATAAAAATTTCAAACAACGAGTCGCAGTGCTCATTGTCGTGTTTTCATGTTGCATATTTTGTTCTTGCTCTTTTAGTTTTTGGAAGGAAGCACATGTTATGTTTCCAAATAGTTTTAAATGTAATTTGTGTATGGAGGCTGATATCCGGAGAAGAGAGAGGAGTAAAAGCGTTAACCAATACTGGGTGCAGAAAACATGAAGAGATACATCAGAAGCGCAGATTATGTTTATTGCTTTAAACTAAAATCACCCCTTAGTCATGTCCAATAGAGGCTTAGTTAGTAACTTTTGGGACTTTAATATAGCAAAGTTTTAGGTGATGTAAGACACATTCATTTTAGCTTCAGATCTATTGATGTTGCTTAGTTCTTTGCCTATGATTCTAACAGTTCAGTCATATTAGGCCCAACTTTACTGAACTGTTTCCCCTTCATGTCCTGATGCTGTTTCCTGAAAACCTGATGTTCCTGCGCTCTGCTGAAGAAGACTCTACTAATCCATTTAGGAGAGGTATAACCAATGTGCATTTGTCTTTCTTGCAGGGTTTTCTCTCTCAGGAAGTCCAACCGCTTATTTTGGTTAGCACCATAGTTAGATGTTTTCCAAATTAATTGTTGTCCTTTTTTTATTTTGCATGTAGCCCACTCATGCTTTTCGAATTAGAGTGTTGGTTAGGGACGCCTGACCTAATATGTAATTTTTAATGTTTATTAACTAATTGTGATTTCATTCAGTTGCACAAACTAAATGTATGCCATTTTATTTCACTTAATTCTGTTGTTGTTCTGCATTATTCTTTTGGGGCGTCTTATGTTAAATGCTTTAGTTAGATTGAGATTCTTCAGACGTTTTTGGACAGCCTGTGATGTTTTTGTATTTCTATCATTTGGTCTTGTGCATGATTTACATGAACTTAGCATTGTTAATCTAAAGGGCAATAAATGTTTAAACTTTACTAAACTGGTGTGGTGATTCATGGCCACATAGGTCATGGTTTGTTTAATTTACTGACTCCAATTTGATTATGTTGATTATTTGATGTCATACTTCATGTTTATTGGTTCACAGTGGATGATTTCACACTCCTGTCTGAGTCAAGAGGTCCGAGTCGGCCTCTGAGGGTAATAGATGTTTTACTGTATACATGTCACCTTATCACAGTAATATGAAATTAAATAAGGTCTAAAAGGCCCACAAATGTTTTATTAAGAGTGGCAAGGTGGTGCGTTAGGATGTTTATACAAAGAAGGATGGCCCCGCCCTTGTATGCACCGGAGTTTCCTTTGTGATTCTTGCCAGGTTGAAAATGCCTAGCAGCAGTTCATAACGTGCGCCCTTGGATAGAGGCAGGCATCTAGATGTGGGATGATATGTTCCTAGAGATCTTTTGACAACCTTAGGGAGGTTTATAGCGTAGGCCCAGGGCAATTATTGCATAATGCTATAATACAACGAAAGGCTTAAACTTGAGGCACTGGACATGAGGTGTCAGGCACTTCACAATCCATACAGGCTATACTGACACATGGTACTGCTAGAAATGCGGTCACTCATGGGCATCAATTCACCAAATGCCAGAGGTAGCGGAAGTGACATCACATAGTGTCGCTTTGACTAAAAGACATCACCGAAGGTGATATATAGGGTCTGACAATGAATCCTCCTGGAAGTGATGTCACATGCTCTTAATCCTGATGACATCACAATAACTGGCAATGCTGAAGTTAGGAGACTCTTAAATGCACAATCACATATTAACATAGGTTACTAAAATAGATAAATGCTTATTTTATATACCACCCACAAGTTAAATAGGTTACTGACATAATTGGAACATTACGCAGTTCTATTTTTTAATGCATAAAAAACTATGGGGCATATTTATACTCCGTTTGCGCCGAATTAGCGTCGTTTTTTTGGACGCAAATTCGGCGCAAAACTAACGCCATATTTATACTTTGCCGTTAGACGCGTCTAGCGCCAAAGTATGGGCAAATAGCGTCATTTTTTTCCGTGAACGCCTTCCTTGCGTTAATGAGATGCAAGGAAGGCGTTCCCGTCGAAAAAAATGACGGCGACGCAAATGCGTCGTATTTATACTCCCGGGCAAAAATCACGCCCGGGAGTGGGCGGGCCAAAAAAACCCGCATTTGCCCACTTTTTAACGCCTGGGTCAGGGTAGGCGTTAAGGGGCCTGTGGACTCAAAATGAGCCCACAGGTGCCCTCCCCTGCCCCCAGGGACCCCCCCTGCCACCCTTGACCACCCCAGGAGGACACCCAAGGATGGAGGGACCCATCCCAGGGACATTCAGGTAAGTTCAGGTAAGTATACATTATTTTTTTTTTGTTTTTTGGGTGGCATAGGGGGGCCTTATTTGTGCCCCCCTACATGCCACTCTGCCCAATGACCATGCCCAGGGGACATAAGTCCCCTGGGCATGGCCATTGGGCAAGGGGGCATGACTCCTGTCTTTACTAAGACAGGAGTCATGTAAATGGCGTCTGGGCGTCGTTAAAAATGGCGCAAATCGGGTTAAGACGATTTTTTAGCGTCAACCTGACTTGCGCCATTTTTAAGACGCCCTAACGCCATTTTTCCCTACGCCGGCGCTGCCTGGTGTACGTGGTTTTTTTCCATGCACACCAGGCAGCGCCGGTCTGCTTGCGCCGGCTAACGCCATTCAATAAATACGGCGCCCGCATGGCGCTTCAGAATGGCGTTAGCCGGCGCAAACATTTTTGCCGCTAAACTGCGTTAGCGCAGTTTAGCGTCAAAAAGTATAAATACGGGCCGTGGTTTTTTTCCACGCACACCAGGCAGCGCCGGTCTGCTTGCGCCGGCTAACGCCATTCAATAAATACGTCGCCCGCATGGCGTTAGCCGGCGCAAAATTTTTTGACGCTAAACTGCGTTAGCGCAGTTTAGCGTCAAAAAGTATAAATACGGGCCCATGTGTTTGTTGGAAAAGGAAAGTATAGTATCACTAGAACACAAATTAACACTGGCAAACCAAATTATCTAGAACTCAGAATCATAATTTAATAGTTTGCACAGTACATATATTTAGGATAAAATATATTAGTGAATAACAGAAAGACGCACAAAAAGATTTAAAACAAATATTGTTTTCCCACCTGTATTTCTTTATGTAGGTGTTATAAATGGGGTCTCTAGTTGGCAGAGGTATACACCCTTGTCCAAGTAGGGACCACAATCTCAGTCAGGGTAAGTCGCACACAATCCAAATTATCCTGTTCCCACCCTCTGGTATGTTGGCACTGAGCAGTCAGTCTTAACTTAGAAGGAAATGTGTAAAGTGTTTGTGCAATAAATCATACAGTAGCACAGTTAAAATACCACAAAAGTACACCACACAGGTTTAGACAAATATATTATATTTATCTGGTTAAAATAAGTTCAAAACGATAAAGATTCAATAAGCACAAGTTGAAATATCACTTTTACAAGCATTAAAAGTGTCTTACACCTTAGAAATCAACAGTTGTCACTTGATTACACAAAGTACCTGGTTTGGATCAAAAATAACATGCACAGAGACCGTAGAGGAGGAGATGCAGTGAAAAATAGGGTATGCATCGGATGCAGCACAGACGATGCAACGTTTCTTTCCATGCTGCAAGGGGCTTTGCGTCATTTTTTGGAGCGCAGGCTTGGTTCCTCACTGCTATGCGGGGAACCTTTTGATGCCCACGGACAATGCGGGGAAAACCTGGGCATGCAGGAAGAATTCACAGATGTTGTGTTGATCGAGTATGGCGATGCATCGAATTTTCTGTCGCACAGCAGTAGCTGCATTGATTTTCCACTCAGTAAATCAGCTGCGTCATTCCGGTTTGCTGTGCGTCGATCCAGTAGGGCTGTGCGTCGAATTTCCAGTTGCCAGGCAGGTGCTGCATCGAATCTTCACTCGGGAAGTTGGGCTGCGTCGTTCTGGCTTGGCTGTGTGGCAATTTCTTGGCCGCAAAATGGCTGTGCTTTGTTTCCGGTAGGCTGTGCATTGCTTTTCGGCGCACAAGGAGTTTTTTGAAGAGATGAAGTCTTTTTGGCCCTAAGTCTTCAGAAAACAATAGGCAAGCTCAATCCAAGCCCTTGAAGAGCACTTCTCAGCAAAGTCAAAGGGCACCAGGGCAGCTGGGCAGCAGGGCAGCAGGGCAGCAGTCCTTCTCAGCAAAGCAGTCCAGAGGAGTCCTTTGGGCAGCCAGGTAGTTCCTCTTGAAAGGTTGCAGGTTCAGGTCCAGAAGTGTCTGAGCTGGTGGGGTCAGAGACCCAGTTTATATACCCAAAAATGCCTTTGAAGTGGGGGAGACTTCAAAGAGTGGTTTTGAAGTACACAGTTTCCCCTTTCAGTACAGGTCTGTCTACCAGGGTCCCAGTGGGGGGTTTGGCAGTCTATTGTGTTGAAATGTAAGTGTCAGGCCCTCCTCCCTTCCAGCCTAGGAAGACCCATTCATTATGCAGATGTGTATAGATGTGACTGAGTATCCTGTGTTTGTGGTTGTCTAGGTGAAATGCACAAGAGATCTGTCAACCAGCCCAGACGTTGACTGGAGACAGGCTGTAAGGCACAGATGGATTTTCAGTGGAGAGAAATGCTCACTTTCTAAAAGTAATATAAAATCCAACTTAACCAATATACAGGATTTTCTATTGCTATTCTGGCCATACTAAATACTACCTGGATATCCCTTTCTGATCAGATTATTCCACTCAAACAGTATATGAGGGTATCCCTAATGCTATCCTATGAAAGGAGCAGGCCTCACAGCAGTAGAACATCAGTTTAGGAGTTTTCTACTACCAGGACATATATACCACACATGTAGCACCGTGTCCTATGGGTTACCTAGGGCCTACCTTAGGGGTGACCTTTATGTAGAAACAGCAGGCCTGAGACATGGTTAAGAGGCTACTTATGTGGGTGGCACAACCAGTGCTGCAGGCCCACTAGTAGCATTCAATTCACAGGTCCTTGACACATGTAGTGCACTTTACTAGGGACTTATAAGTAAATCAAATATGCCAATTGGGAATGAACCAAGGTTACCATGTTTAAGGGAGAGACCATATGCACTTTAGCACTGGTTAGCAGTGGTATAGTGTGCAGAGTCCTAAAACCAGCTAAACAGTGTTAGAAAAGTGAAGGGAGGGAGGCAGAAAGTTAGGGGATTACCACCCTAAGGCTGTCAGGTCTAATAGCAGGTCTGCGAGGACCATGTTACTGACATAATTGTTTCCTTAATTATTGTATTTTGATTAGCATCACTTGTAAGGCACTCACTACAGCACATAGATGAGGTTTTTAGTCAAACTATTTTATATGTACACAATAATACAAATCTTCAACAGCTTGTTAAAACATCTGTATTTTTAATAAAATGTTTTATTTTATACAGCAGAGTGTAAATTGCACTGCTGTGTGCTTGTTTAACCGAGCTAAAATGCTGCAGAAAGTAAACACTGCACATACCCGCACCATTTACCTTCTGTTCTGTTTGTGGCATTGCCTTTGCTACCTCTGAGGCAGGGATCACAAAATCAGTGCCAGGAGTCACAAGAAGTAGTACAGGGATTGTAGTTGCAACCACAGGTGACTCCTGTTTGACGTCCATATCGACACTTGCCTTTACTCTGCATTGCTATAGCAGCTGGGAAACCAGATGTAGGCTTTGAAGGAGGTGTGGGAGGCACAAGTAGGTCACAAATTGCACACTGAATGCTTGGAAAAATGCCTCAGCAGTGTGAAGTTAATCTTCATATAATCTAGCCTAAAATACACGGAATTTAATTATGTACACCATACATATTTGACCCCGAAGAGAACAAGACAAATATGCAAACGTGGGGTCTACTGCGTGCCCCAGGTATGCTGACATGGAGGAAAACTTTATGCATATAGAATGGCAATGTCTAGGGAAAGAGTTCTGGGAGGAAGCACTAGGTCGTCCATCTGAATTACAGAGAATGCTAGTTTATAGAGAGATCACGGCGTACCTTATGGGGTTGATGGTGAACACTAAATAAGCTAAGTATGTATGTAGATTCCTGGATTTAGCATTGGTGTTAGTAAAACAGCTCATTGCGATATCCTGGAACCTGAAATCGATGTTTTTTTGGGTCCCCAGAGAGAAGAAGGAACCGGCTCACGAAACAAAAAGTGGGATAGTTTTATGGCAAAGCTTGAAGCTAAATTGGATGTCAGTCCTTCTTGAAGGTAAAGGTATGGGCTGAGGTAATAAGGTGCGATGTATGCCTGCACAAGCATAACCTATACACGGGGAGGGGAGGTGTAGTCAATAATGCTTGAGATGTTGGGTTTTCCCTTTATCTGGTTCCATTTTGGTCCTTCGCTGGGTCCATCTGCCTCGCTCACTACAGGCATTAACAGTGGACATATGATACACTCTGATATGGTTTCTTGGCATTATTAGGCTCATTTTGTTTATTGTTTCTTAGTTCATACACCTATTATAGTCCCTTTAGACTCCTGTGAAATATATTTGTGACAATATGGTAAGCTTTGAACACGTTGCACTGAAGAATAGTGGATGTAACTGGTGTTAGTTTGTATGCAGTGGCTATGCTCTACCTGATAAAAAATAAAGAGCTCCTGTGGAAGAAATAAACACCAGATTTTAGGAAAGTAATTGCAGTTGTGTGGTCCCCAATGCAATCTTTGGAATATGTGATATTATAGGATCTGCGTCACAGTTAGGACCCTCTTGACTGTAGTGACTATTATATGTGACATTCAGTCCAGAGTGGATAATCATTTATAGGTTCTGTGTTACTTCGTGGATCTTATGTTCTTCTCTAAGCGGTTCTCCTCCTCTCACCATGATGGTCTCCCTTCAAACAGTCTCATTAAATGTAGACAAGCTCTTAGATTTATCTACGTTACGCAGATCTGTCATTCCCACAGCATGTGTTAAGGCTGCTAAAGAAGGGAGCGCTGGAATGAAAGGTAAACTGTACTTGAAATGGATTCCTGAACCATTGGGCAGAAGTGTTCACATGTCTGATCCCACAAGGCCATCAACAAGTACAACACTGGATAAAACAAGTTTGATAAATCATGTGACTCATTTGCAATTACAACACATTTGGCTGAAATTATATCTGAGCATACAATTGAACAGCAGTGACCAATGTCCCTAATCCAATGTATTGCTTTTTGATGAGCGAGCCATCATCCTCATGCATATGGGCCCTCAGTATTGGGATCCTGACCATATACATTGCCCTTTTTTTATTTATCCTATACCGGGGTATAAATCTGTGCAGTGCCTGCCTCTATGCCAAAAGTTGTGGGATTGTGATGGCCTTCCTCTATGTGAAAAAACACCTAAGATCTGTGTACCTGGATATGGAAACTTGTTTACAGGCTGCATCTTACAAGGGGGTTTAGGTACCACATTGTTATTGCCATTCTCTTTTTTTTCACTCCACCTTGCTTTTCTCCTGTAAAACATTGTCTGCACGTGGTTTTTTTTTCATAGGGGACTGTCATATTTCAGTAGGTGGGTCATGGTGTCAAGGAGACGCTGTGGTTGGTGGCAATGGGGACTAGCAGTCCCATAAATTCCTGAGGTCAGGGGAGGAAGAGGATAGTCCCTGCAGCTGTGGCTAGCGCTATAAAGTGAATTTAACATCTGTGCTGCGCAGAAAGCAGACACTGTTGTTGGTGGATACAGGGAATACAAGGTCCACAATTACTGAAGGCAGGGGAGGAGTAGACTCCCTGCATCTGTGGCTAGAGATATAAAGTGGATTTAGCATCCCAGCTGTGTGGGAAGGAGAAGCTGTTGTTGGTAGATATGGGGACTACCAATCAACTCCTGAAGGAAGAGAGGAGGACAGTCCCTACACCTTTGGCTAGAGCCATAAAACACACAACATCTCCTTGTGAAGGAAGCATACAGGTTGTGCCTGAACGAAGCCTAGTCCGAGGTCGGGTCCGTCTTTGCCATCATCGCTCAGAAGAGGCTGGGCTGGACCCCCACTCATTCATCTGTTACCCAAACTGCTTGATTTTAGAACCTGTAAAATGCAATGTTTTTCTTTTTTTTCTGTGAGACTTTTGACCTCAATACTTGACAGGTTGGAACTACACTCCGGGGTGTTCACGTTTTTAAAAACTATTGAATATTGGCATTGAAACTCTCACATCTCATATTTTCTTAAGTGGATCACAGTAATACTTTTGGCATACTAGCCCATAGTTTGTCCTTTAAACAAACTATTGGAAAAAAAAAGCTTTACACAATTCCCTGTTGCCTGCTGATAGTGTTGCCATTCTTGCATTTTCTGTTGAACAGACTCGTGATCTTGCAATAGTGAGGGCAGATATCCTTGCCATTAGGGTAGATGAACTAAAGTAAGAAATTAGTGGACCTGGCCTGTCTGAGCCCTGCTGGCCTCTGCCATAGTGAGTCCCTGATGCCAAACGATGTCTCCCTAGGTCCTGAGGCCTTGGATGGCATCAGATTGCACTCCTCCTCTGAAGAAGACGAAATCCTGAGGTTTTGGGCTCTTCATGATCGTGAACGGGCCCACCCACACTGAGAAAACTACCAGTGTGAAGCTCTCAAGGATGTAACTCTTCACACAACAGCAACACCAAGCGACAGCTGGCAAAGTGAGATCTGCACTACGGGCCACAGCATTGATGGCCTGCAGTGACTGTCAATGATAAGCTCCAGCAATGACCATCCATGACGCCTAACAGGACGTTCATGCTACAACGATAACTGCTCCTCTTTGACGCTTTTCTTGCTCTTTGCGACCTCCTCCACTGCACCAGACTTTGCAAAGGTAGCTTTTTCAGTGGGGTTGATTTGCTCCGGCTCACATTCCATTGCAGTTGGCCTGAAATTGTCCCTTTCCACCTGTCTAGCACGACCAAATAGCCCTGAGTAGTACTTTGTGCTTTAAGGCGCTATACTTATCGTAAATCTTTGAAATTGTCCATATCCAGTTCTAATGACTGGATGTTTGTTGTTTTGGTGTCAAATAATTTATTTAATTGTACTCTATTTTTCTAAATTAGTGTGGACATTTTCTTGCATTGTGTTTTAACTTTATTACCATATAAGTACTGCATAAATACTTCACACATTGCCCCTAACCTAAGCATGACTGCTTTTGTGCCAGTCTAACAGAGGGTTAAGCACAGGTTAATTTAGTGACTTTTTGGGGTTAATCTTGATGAGGATTTTGACTGTTGCTTAAGAATGGCTCACACACTCTTCCCCGAACCAATATCCCAATTTCTTTTACAGTGTAACTATTGTTTGGTTTCTTTGAGATTTTTATTTTTTCTCGAATACAAGAGATTGTGTTGTAAAGTTATTTTGGGTGGCAACTGGCTACAGTAAGATTTCTTATGTGTCAGAGATAAGGGTGTCATTTGCATCTGTTATGGTCGCTGTGACATGTGGTCTTCTGAATCTAAGAGAATTGGGGTGATGGCATAATTCAGGTTGTTTCTGATGAATCAGAAAACCAGACATGACTAAATGTGATGTTGGAGGGGTAGGTGGTGAGTTTGTTTTGCTATTCTGTATCGTGGTCAGTAACAGTTTAGCAGCTGAGCAGGGCAAAATTAGGTGGTGCTGCTGTTGTGCGGCAGGGCAACTATGTACCTCAGTCTTTTTGAGGAATTTTTTGGTACAAAAATATATGGGGAAACTAAAAGGGATTATCCTTTCTCTGAAGAATTAATATCTATCAATAATGCTAATGATGGTATAAAGCCTAAACCAGAATTGTTCAAAGTGATCAGTTGTGCACCTTCTCTGTAGTTACAAGGAAAGCAGATTGTGGCTGTGTATAAGTGATGCGCACATCCAAAGTCTGTGCTACAAGTTAGAACCAAAGTATTTCTTCATCAAGTTCCAAATAATGTTTAGAAGAGTACCCAAGCAGTGTTACACCCAGCCACAGGGTGTGCTAGCTGTGAGCCCAAAAGAGTCCACAGTTGTTTGGATAGTAAAAAAAGGACCACGGCACATCACAAATTCAAAGTGGTATCATTTATTCCTCCATGATAAGTCTGAAGATAATCAACCAAACGTATTCCCAGTAAGCAGGTAGCTGGGACAGATGTCATCAGGTCAAGACAGTTCCTGTGTTCACAAAAATCAACAGCCGACACGTGTTTCGTCAGAAGTGACTTTTTCAAGGCTGTGAACATAATGTTGCAAATATAAAATATATCTGTTACATGTGTCCAACTGTCTAACACATGAAGTTGCATCTAATGATCGAGTCGTGACATATCTAAGAGAAAGACCCCACAGGCCCTAAAATAGTACCTAAAATAGATACAACTATATGAGCGACCCAAAATGTGCATGTGGCCTAAAAGTAATGGCCCTTGTGTGCCAACACCATAGTGCTGTTTCCATGCAACAAGCAATGATGATTTGCCCCAGATAGGAAAGTGCAGAGCCAATTACTAAATTAATGGTGATAAAAGAACCCCAAAATACAGATCAAGAAAGTGATAACAAAAAAGGACTTAAGGTATTGAGATCAAGAAAATGAAAAGCGAGATAAAAGTATTAAGCATACCTATAATATGTGGATAAGTTAATTCATATTCTTTAGTTCAGCGGAGAAGGTCCAAATTGGACATCCATCACTGTTCTTATTTCTTGTGCATTTATATGACTCCAAGGAGTCTGATGAGATATTAGTCGGAAAAGTACCCATGGACCATGATAAGTCTGGAACATGAAAAAGGTAATAGACAATGATAGAGAACACTCAGTATGAGGTGCTAAAATAACCATTCACTAGGATAAAATGTTATCTAAAGCCAATTAAAGTGCAAACACGTCTTCATCTAACTTTTACGTGTCTTGCATCCCCTCCAATATGGCCGACCTTCTGGGATTTACACAGTGAATCGGTTTTTCAGTGATGGATGTCCAATTTGGACCTTCTCCGCTGAAGGGCACATGCATATTTTGGGTCCCCATGTGGTTGTATCTATTTTAGGTACCTTCTCTGTATTGTCAAGATGAGCTGAAGTCTTTTTTGTGCTTAGCGAAGTTTACCACCAAAGCTGTAAACAAATTCACAGACAAGACTTACTATTTGTGACAGGTATTGAGAACTAAGGGCCTGACTTAGAGTTTGGCAGCAGAGTTACTCTGTCACAACAGTTTACATCACATAGGATATGATGGGATTTAGATTTTGGTAAATGGGATATCTCTCACAGTTGTGATGGAGTAACCCCTCCACCAAACTCTACATCAGGCCCTAGGACTATGATAGATTGGAAAAGTGAGTGCCAGAACTGTTTTGAAGGAATCAAGGAGACTATTTGTGAGGCACATTACCTGCATGGTTTGAGCCTCAAGGTCATAGTTATTTTACCACAGATATGAGTGGGTTGGGGCTGTTTTGTCACAGAGGGATGAGTCTGATAAAGGGCACTTTGTGGCTTGTGCATCTCATGCTTTGTCTCCCACAGAAGAAAGATATGCTATAATTGAGCCGGAGGCTGTTGAATGTGTGTGGCCCTGAAACGTTTTTGAACTTTCATTTGGGTAAAGAAGTTTGTCATTCGGTGTGACCATAAAACCATGACAAAAAAATCAACTTTGTAGGTATAATCCTGCATTAGTTTGCATAATTATACCTGCAAAGTGGATTTTTTGTCAAGGAATAGGAAAATCATCACATATTTCTTGTCTGACATATTCTCTCACCTTAAGGAGAATGAGGGTTATACCTTTGTGGAAGAATGTACTACTTTTGTGATTGATGGAGATATGTGTGTGCTCAGTAAGAAAAAATGGGAGCAAGAATGTAACAGGGATTACATTTTGCAGTGTGGCAAATGTTATTTATGTGGCGGATGGCCATGGAGGGGGTCTTTGGTGGTAGTGAGGCCTTTCTACGTGATGAGTTGTCATGGAATGATTAGATGTTAGTGAGGGATGACTCAGTGGTTCCTCCCACAACTTTAGGGGAGAAAGCTGTTTCCAGGGGCTGTGAATGGTATCTAGCCATAGTTAAGACTGCAAGTGCATTGAAGAGTATGTAGTGGTGGCCAGGTGCAGATGTTGATGTGGCGAGGTTTGTCTATGGGCGTGAATGGCACCTAGCCATAGTTAAGACCGAAGGTGCTGTAAAGAGCATATATTGGTGGCCACGTACAGAGGTTTGTGCGGAGTTGTACCAGTTGTTTGGATGCAGATAAATATCTACAAACATTGGGACCACCCTTATCTGAATTCTAGTGTTCGTGAGCCCTTGGGAAACTGTGGCTGTTGACATTATGGATCCTGGTGGTACACTGTGTAAATGTAAATACCTGTAGTGTATTTTCTTGTTGGTCATACATAAAAGGGTTGGAAGGGCTTATATGTGCAGTATACTCTTGGATGAAGTGTTTCAGACAGAAGGTATTTTCTATGAGACAAATTTAGGCCCATATTTATACTTTTTGACGCAAAACTGCGCTAACGCAGTTTAGCGACAAAATAATTTGCGCCGGCTAACGCCATTCTGAAGCGCCATGCGGGCGCCGTATTTATTGAATGGCGTTAGCCGGCGTTAGCCGACCGGCGCTGCCTGGTGTGCGTGAAAAAAAAACACGTACACCAGGCAGCGCCGGCGTAGGGAAAAATGGCGTTTGGGCGTCCTAAAATGGGGCAAGTCAGGCTGAGGCAAAAAAAAGTCTTAACCCGATTTGCACCATTTTTTTGGGGCGCCCAACCCCCATTACCATGACTCCTGTCTTAGCAAAGACAGGAGTCATGCCCCCTTGCCCAATGGCCATGCCCAGGGGACTTCTGTCCCCTGGGCATGGTCATTGGGCATAGTGGCATGTAGGGGGGCACAAATCAGGCCCCCCTATGCCACAAAAAAAAATAATAATAATAATTACCACAACTTACCTTTTCTTCCCTGGGGTGGGTCCCTCCATCCTTGGGTGTCCTCCTGGGGTGGGCAAGGGTGGCAGGGGGTGTCCCTGGGGGCTTGGGAGGGCACCTCTGGGCTCATTCTGAGCCCACAGGTCCCTTAACGCCTGCCCTGACCCAGGTGCTAAAATCCGGCGCAAATGCGGGTTTTTTAGTCCCGCCCATTCCGGGCGTCATTTTTGCCCGGGAGTATAAATCCGATGCAATAGCATTGCAGTAATTGTTTTAGACGGGAACGCCTACCTTGCATATCATTAACGCAAGGAAGGTGTTCACGCAAAAAAATGACGCTAACTCCATGAACTTTGGCGCTAGACGCGTCTAACGCCAAAGTATAAATATGGAGTTAGTTTAGCGTCGAATTTGCGTCGAAAAAAACCACGCAAATTCGGCGCAAACGGAGTATAAATATGCCCCTTAGTTTACATCTGAGAATGTTGGAAAGTATTTAGAGAGTGCAGGTATACTGCACAGGACCACCTCCTTTTTTTTATCCAAGTGGAAAAGGAATAACGGAATGCCTTAACAGAGTCTTGAAGGGAGCCATTCAATTGTCTGTGAGGGATCATGGTAATTGGGAGGAGCAGGTCCAGAGGGCAGTTTAGTTATAAAGGGCCACGATTGTTGCATCTACAGTTATGAATCTATTTGAGATCCTGAGAGGTAGGAAAGCAGGACCTAGTGTAATCCAGGGTGGTCAGGTGGTATTGCTGTGGTAAATTAGTCCCTGGAGAATGTAAGGAAGAAGTGGAACAAGACACATGATAAATATAGGAAATATTATGATAAGAAGCATGGAAATCATTTGTATGTTGTAAGGATGTCACAATGGATTCATAACAGGAAGCCTTGGAAGGCACTGAGTGGAGAAAACAAGTATTATATTATCTGCAAGATGGTCTATTTGATGAAGAATTGTATGAGGATGATTGAAGGTGCCTAACCTGAGTCCCCCTCCACAGCACTTTGCAGAAGCTCACTGTTTTATTTTGACAAAGGTGACTGAATGTGTAGTGGAGCACAGGAGCTGTTGGATGGTGTGATAATGCATGTCCAGTGAAGGAGAGGCATGTTTTGTCACTGTTGGGCTTTGTAATTTTGCAAAGTACCTTTGGAGAGCTTGGAGCAGTCATGCCTGGAGGTGTTGAGTCTGAGGAAAACTACTTCAATTTGGATGGTCACACTGAAGAGGTTGTTAAAGGTATTGAGTCAAATGACTGCTTTGTGGTTGGACAGTGTGAGGTACAGAGGTGCCCCGGAACAAACGTTAGATTGCAAAGAAATTATAGAATTATACTTGTGAATACATACACATATTATATGACATGCAGTTTGGGTTTTTTGTTTTCCCCTCTCCCAAAGTAATTCTTCAAGTGTGTGTGGTTTTTGTATCTCCTGTATTTGTTTTGGTTTCTGTTTTACTATATGTTGTCCAAGTGAAAGGGTGGGATATGTGTGTGGTGTGTCTTTTTTTTTTTTTATGTCCTCATTCACCCTAGGCCTTATATAAACCTCCTTTTCTTTTCAACCAAGACGAGAAGAGTTTTTCCTTGGCCAGGGGTTGCTCTTTCCTCTCAAACAATCCTCAGACTGTCCCAATTCCAGGAGGATTTCAGAGCAAGATATAAAATCATTGGACCAATAACAGAAATACACTTTCATTCAGTAATACTTAAATAAAAAAATAAAAAAATAAAAATCTTAATCTCAATGTCCTGATTTCCAATTCAATAATGGTGCCCAAAAGTTCCCCCACGCCCTGCCCCGCCCCCGTCATTTGATCCAGTTCTGCAGTGCAAGAAAGGTCCTTCAGCCAATCTGAGTGGCCTGGAGGGATCTTTGAAACCCATTTTCTGCATATTTCCCGCCTCCCCAACAGTATTGCGTAAAATATAAGCTTCTTATCTACAATTATGTCTCGATCAGACCGTCCCTGCTGATCTTGATACTGACCAAAGATTATTAACTGGAGAGAGGCTTCAATTTCCCGATCTAGTATACTCAAAATTGTTTCACACACTCCTTCCCAAAAAAGTTGAATATCAGAACATTCCCAAAACATATGAATGTCAGTTGCTTGGATTAACCCACACTTTGGACATCTTGCCTCCTGCCCTCCTCTCATTTTAGATAATTTCTCAGGGGAAATATAAACTCTATGTATCGTGAAATAATGATTTTTCCTAAGAGTGGCCAGTTTCACAATAAAAAAAAGTATTTTTAGTGACTCTTCCCACCAACTCTTAACTTCCTCTTCTGAAAAAAACTTCCTCCACAACTCACTGGGAAGTACAAATTCGCCATCCACCCCTTCTAGGATCCCCCAGTACCATGCAGACACTTTGTGGGAGCCTCCCAGTGGGCTTGGGGTGATCTCACTCAATGGATTGGACATACCAACACCTTCCTTAACCCCCTGAGCCCATTTTTTTATCTGTAAAAATGTCCACCTAGACAAGGAACCACCCGTCTTTAACTGCAATACTTCCCAAAGAGGAGGAACCCCCTCCGAAAACAGATCTCCCCAGTACTCTAATCCTGCTTGTTTTATCGGTAGTGCTAAAATATCTTGAAAGCATTCCGGGGTTCCCGGGGAGTCCCAAATAGGTGCATCGGCATTATAATAGGTAAGTTTCGCAGATTGTCTGATGTGGTACCAGCTTTCTGCCAGCCCCCGCATCATTTTCAGTTTTATCTTTTAGAAAAATTTGGGGTCCCCGAATTTAAACATAAAATTGGTTGAAGCGCTTTTGATATTAGAAGCCATTATCTTAAACATTAAACCCATAGTCGTTGAGTCTGAGGCAAGAGACAATGTTCTAAAGTTTTTCAAAAGGAAGGCCCATGCATAATATTGCAGCTCTGGTAAAGCAAACCCGCCCTTATTCTTACACCGACGTAACTTTTTCCGAGAAATTCTAACACCTTTAGAACTCCAAATGAAGTCACTTATGAGGCGCTGCATTTTTTCTATGTATATTTTCTGCATTGGGAGTGGGGAAGTAGAGAACAAAAAATTACACTTTGGAAGAATGGACATGTTTACCAAGTTAACTCTTCCGATAATCGTTAAGGGAAGGTGAATCCAGCTTTGTAGTAAACTCTGACATACCAACAACAGTTTTAACTGGTTCCTCTCAGCTAGTTGATTAATATTTTGAGGTATCAGAATTCCCAAATATCTAATTTTCTTTTTACAGTAAACAGATTCATACTCCATATTCCAAGCCATGACTTCTGTTTTTTCCACATTCACTTGATAACCAGACACCTTACCAAACTCCTCAGCCAGCTTGAGAATCTCAGAGAATGCAGTTACTAGATTATCTGTGTACACCAAAAGATCGTCTGCATACAAAGCAAGTTTCCCCTCCCATCCCTGACAACAGAAGGGAGAAATCATCCTGTTCTGCTGGATCTTCCTCGCAAATGGCTCCATATATAAGTTAAACAGTACAGGAGATAACGGACAGCCCTGTCTGGTGCCCCTTGCTATAGCTATAGGGCCAGTAAGATTCCCATTCACTAATATTCTAGCTGTAGGGGCCGTATATATCTGATTTATTACCCCACAGAGATTGTTTCCCAACCTAGCTTTTTTTAACAAGAGTTTCAAATAAGCCCAATTTACCTGATCGAAGGCTTTCGCAGCGTCAACCGTGATAACCCCTAAAGGGGAATCAAAGGATACTGCCATATCTATGCCCCCGACTAATTCATATGTCAGCTTGTGCAAATATCTCCCTTTTGAGAAGCCCTTCTGGTCAGAGTGTATTAAACTATTTGCTACTCTACTTAGTCTATCTGCCACTATTTTGGTAAACATTTTATAATCGCTATTCAATAATGAGATAGGTCTGTAAGAAGAGCAATTGGTCGGATTTTTCCCGGGTTTCAAAATCAATGAAATCACTGCATCGTTCCATGAAACAGGCATTCCTATCTCATTAGAAAAAATCTTACCAAATAGCTCGACCAAAATTGGAGTAATAACATCGCCTAATACTTTATACAGCTCCACCAGAATGCCATCAGGGTCCGGGGCTTTCCCTTCTTTACCCCCAGCTAGGGCCGCCTTCACTTCCTCAACTGTAATAGGGCCATTAAGAAATTCCTGTGTCTGCTGCGAGATTTCCGGTAACACGTCCTGAGCTAGCCAGTCCTCCACTGATTCTTCTCGCACCTCCAGGTGCTCCGAATAAAGAGATATAAAAAAGTCCTGAAACCCTTGTTCAATATCCTCCCTACGGGATAGTTTTGTACCAGTATCTCCCGCCACTATTTCCTTAATATGGCCCCTAACTTGATCTGATTTAGCTTTCTAAGCAAGCAATTTCCCTGAACTCTCCCCATATTCAAAGTGTTTAAGTTTGCTAACCTCCCATCTCTTAACCGTTCGTGCCTGTAAAATATTTGCCAATCGTATTCTTAGCTCGGCCAGCTCTGCTCTTCCTAGCTCCTCCTGGGTCCCTTCATCTTTGCCAACCAGCATCTCACTTTTTATTAGCATTTCCTGCTCTAGCCTATTTATTTCTTCACTAAACGCTTTACGTTTATAGCATGAAATACTCTTAATTTCCCCTCGTATTACCGCCTTAAAGGAGTCCCAAACCATTGATAATGATGCTGAGCCTATGTTAACCTTAAAAAAACCTTCCGTCTCTCTGCGTAATTGCACCAAGACATCCTCCTCTAGCAATAGTGCACGCTCCAATGTCCACCTCTTGAACATTCTTCTCTGGGGGAGCGTCAAATGCAATGCTACCGCAGCATGGTCTGATAAATGTGGGGGCAAATATTCAATTCTATCAACATTTTCCAACAACCTATCATCTACTAAAAAATAAGCAATACGTGACGCGTGGCTATATTTCTTATTAAAAAAGGAAAAGACTCTGGCCCCACCTTCCCTCTTTTGCCATATATCACACAAACCGTAATCTTTCATCATTCTCTTTAAATAACATTGTGATTTTGGCGTACCTTAGGATCTGCAAGTGTCCGTTCTATCCAGTCTATTATCCAGCACCACATTAAAGTCACCTGTCATAATAATTGGATCTGAAAATTCAATGAGCTGGGAAAAAACCTTTTTGAGAGGTTCAATATCATCCGTGTTCGGGCCATAGAATCCAACCAATATCAAAGTGACCTCATCAACCTGAATTTTAACTGTGACCCAATGACCGGTTTGATCCGCTCTAAATTCGAGAATTTCTAGTCTAGCTTGCAGGCCTTGTTTGACCAAAATGGCTACTCCCCTTGTGTGAAAATTATGAGTAGTACAAAGACACACTTGCACCCATTTTTGGGCCTTAAACAACTCCTTACACTCATCTGCAGCCAAATGAGTCTCCTGCAGAATTAAAATTTGCACCAGTGGATCTTTTAAGTATTGTAGGATTTTATTCCGCCTTGATTTGGTCCTTAAACCATTGACATTCCAAGAAAGTAGCTTAATCGTGAGATTCCCCTCCCCCTGCCCTTTACCCAATATAACCATTCCAAATTAACCCGTCGTCCCACTGCCCTGGTGAATGAGGAACTATTTCAATACAAAACTCAAAAACACAAAACTCTAAAAAAGAAACAAAGACCCCCGCCTAATAACACCCCCTCCCTAAACCCTCCCGTGGGGGACCCCCCCACTATATCGGCCACCATGAGCCTGATTTTAGAGCACCCCACCTACCTGGGAGCGTAAGATTTCAAGAAAAATTATTTTACATGATCGGTCTGTTCCTTTTTGATAAGATCTAACAACTCATCCGCCCGACCTGTTTCCCTTATGTTATACATTTTATTGTTGTACATTATCCGCAAAAATGCCGGAAACTTCAACTGGGCCGTGATTCCTAGCTTTTTAAATTCATCCAACCTTTTCCCCAACTCCCACTGCCTATCCATTGTGATCTTTGATAAATCGGATCTAATCTCAAATGACATATTTTCAACTCTTAATGATTTCTGTTTCAATGCGCTATTCAAGATTTTGTCTTTTAGATGATAGGTTAAAAAATTAACCAAGATTTTCCTTGGTCTAGTGCTGTTGGCCCGCCTCGTAAAGGGATCACGGTGTATTCTCTGAATGTCTTTTTCAATCTCTTCCCCACTCTCTTCCAGCTCACATACAGCTTTAATAAGGGAAACCACATAGGACTTCAAGTTTATCCCTTCTGCCCCTTCCGGGATCTTTAACAACTTTATGTTGTTCCGATGCGAATAGTTCTCCAACTGCTCAATTCTGACTTGTAAGCCTTGTTCTTTTTCGTTTAAATCTCGAATCTCATCCTTCTGGTGTTTCAACTCCTCCTTCATCCCCCCCTACCGTCTCCTCCAATGTCTGGATCCTCTCCATTAAACTATCAAATTTTCTTTCCAAAACCTCACAGGCCTCTCTAATCTCTCCTTGATTACTCTCCGAGCTTGCAAAGCCCTTTTTTATATCCTCCGAGATGGAGAGAATTACTTCCTCCATGGAAGGATTGTGTCTGGGGTCAGGGGCCAAAACCTGAGCAAGGGGAGGGCTAGTAACCGCTTCTGGTATGACTCCTTCCTCCTGTCGCAAAATAGATGAATTACCACCTTGGCTCAAAGAAGAATCGAAATCGACTTGTGTATTCTTCTGGTGAGCCGAAATATCAATTAAGGGGGAGGGTAACTTTCAGCCCCCTCGCCAGGGTCTGCGCAGTTCCTAGTGTACTTAATCGTGTGGCTATCCATTTTTCCTTGTCCCGGTACCAACACAATATCCTCCGGCCTGACCTTAAAATAAGCCCTTGATGAGGGCGCAAGTCCGTGCTTATTTTTTAATCTCCCCTCACTTCCTTCTTTCTTTTTCTTAAATAAATGATTCGCCTGGTCCGTTTTGCTTTTAAGTTTCCCCTGTCTTCCACCAACATCAATGTCCTTTTTCCCCCCCTTCAGCCCCAAACCCCCTACCTGTAAGGCGTTAACAGAGGTCTAGGGTGGGGGAGAACTCTTATCTCCTTGTCTGTATGCGCCCCTGGCCCCCGCGACACCCACCACCTTACTTGAAAATTCCGGGTTTGGATTTGTAGAATAGCGCGTTGTCACGCTATCAGGCTCCTGAGAAACCTTCTCAGGAGCCTTTCCGATGCTGGCTCTGCCTGGATTCCCCCGCAGGGGAATCCTCGCCGAACCCCTTCGCACCCGGCGGAGCTCCAGCGCGGCACGCCCTCAGTGCCGGAGTCTCTCGCCGGATGCCTCCCCCGGTCTCAGCAACGGCCGGGATTCCGCGTCTCGGACGGCCGGGCAGCACATCCAGCCGATCGCTGTGTGTTCATGCCACGCCCCCAGGAACGGCGGGAGGTGCGTCTAGCGAGCTGCGGCCGCGACGCAACCCGCCATGTCCCCTCGGTGCTCCACAATGAGACCAAGGTGTGACCGTGTGTGGTGTGTCTTACTTGTAATAGTTGGTGGAGCATTGGGGTTATGTATTTGTTTGGAATGTGTTCATCCAAACATGTTCTTTATTCTGGACTGTTAGGTGCAATGTAGAATGTGGTAGATTTGAGGAGGCTGTCAACAGCCTAGTTGCATAATAAATTTATTCACCACTTTATCCAGTAACTGCTTCATACTGTAGGTGGTTGCATGCATGATGACATATATGTGCATGCATCACCACGCATGTATAGGCCTTCAGAATCTTGTAGTGTCATTTTTTTATTTTTATTTACCAATCCAAAATAACGAATGTCACTCTGATCTGTAAGTAAAAAAAATTATTTACTTTGTGCAAAAGCACTTTTTAGATAGCGAAGAAGCCCAGCAGCATATAAAAGCTGCCGGGCCCTTAAACATTTTTAAATAAAAAGATATATTTAAATGACAGCAATTGTTTTGGGAAGCACAGAAAAGCAGATGAGGTGGTTTGGGAGGAAAAAGCAACACAGGGAATACACAGGGGGCGAGAGAGCAACTGAGGTACGCAAAAGTGCTTTTTAAAATGGGTAGCAGCTCAGCAGCGAAGGGCAGCTCTTCCTGGCTCTCTGAAAAAAGTCAGATTAAAACATTTATTTCAAAGACCCCAAGGAGCTGGGCGCCAGTGAAAGGAAGCAACGGGGGAAGCAAAAAATGAGAGAGGAAGAAAACACATGCACTCACCACCTATATCCACCAGTCACAGAATGTCATCTAATACAGACAGATCCAATAATTCTGTGCTTATGGCCAGGGCGGAATACAGCTTGAAAAGGGTCACTTGTTCTGCTCTTCAAGCATTTGTAGCTGATAAAGCACGTGTTTCCCTGAAATCTTCCCTAGATATTCTAAAAGGGAAATAGCACGGAGGTTGCTTGGGTCATCAGGACAGAGTGACAATTTTTTGAGCAAGGGCTTCACAGCTGTCTACTTCCATGTACTAGAAATGTTGCTGCGGGCTAGTGAGAAGTTGGAAACGGAAACAGGTCTTAAATCTCATAGGACAAATGTTCTTAGTTGAATCTGCAGGATGACTTCAGACTATAACACCAGTCAATCTTGCTTCAATTATGGGCGCAAAGTGTTCATATTGAGAGCTGGGTGGACAGAAGTTGGGTTGAGGGGAGTAATTGCAGGAATTTACATTTGCTCACTGGTAATATTGCCTCTATCTCTGATTTTTTTAAATTTTCTTTAGGAAGAATCAGGATACATCAGAAGACAATAGAGTACAAAGCTATAGGAAGTTCAGCTATGAGGTGAAATAGATCTTTGGAAACATTAGGGCCTGTGTCAGATGTTCTGAAAAATATGTAAATTTGCACCCTTGATTTAACATTTACAGACAGATGCTAGGGAAATGTGGCTTCTTTTGGTTCAGGGGAGAAATGCATCTCTATTTCCCTTCTGCCCAATTAACATCTAGTTTGAGGGTTTTTTAATTCAGCCGAAATCCAGCTGTTTCATTTATGACTACTGCCCATACTTTCTTTCAATCTTCAATAAGTATGACTTCATTTAGGATCTTAGCTATGGCACTGTTTAAGAGCTTAAGAAACACTGTGGATCACTTTTCTCTAAAGAAAGGCTGAGATAGGCAAAAGCTTCCATGAAAAACAGGCGGCATTTACAGGATTGACATCTTTCCATTCCACTTGTGGAGAGTCCAGGAAAGTTTTGGTATTTTGTTCTGACTGGGGCAATAATATACAAAGGTACTTCATAATGATCTATCCAGGCAAATAGGATACGATCTCACACAATTATATTGTTCTGGACCCCACATTTTAGATATCACACTGCTAGGTCACTTAAGAATTTAAGATTGGTGCTGGAAGGGTAAGCTAAAGAGAAGAGCATCCTACTGATAAAGCTGAACATGACTAGGGGTATAAAAGTAGTTTTAAAGGTTTCGAGCCAAAGATTTTTTTTTATTTTTTTTATTGTGTTAGTTTTAGGGCTGTGTGATACCTTCCACCACTCTGTTTGTGTCTGTTGGGAATGTAAATTGTGAATGAGAGTTCATTGTTGACCATGAGGCTGAATGAGGTATACTCTGTGAGCCAATGTTTATTTGCATTTTTCTGCACCTGGCTACACAAATGAATACCAATCTTATAGCATTTTTTCTTTTGGTATAAAGCATTTGTGGTCAAAGCATAGCTTGAGTTTTTTAACAGCTTTGTTCTCAGATGTAAAGTGAACGCCATTCTCTCTTATAAAAACATCTTCTGCATGAAACACTTGATCTATACTGCCCTCGTCAGTCCTTCCTGACCAACGAGAAAATACATCCTTTGACACCAACAGGTATTTACACTGCATAGCACCAGAACCCAAAATGTCAACAACCACAGTTTTCCAAGGGCTTCCAGGCACTCAAATTCAGATAAGGGCAGTCTCAATGTTTGTAGAGGGTCATAATTGTCTGCTTCAAACCAACTGGTACAACTCCACAGAACCTCTCCACATCAATGTCTGCACCCCATCACCAATATGTACTCTTCACCGCAATTTGATAACTTTGTTCTTTGTGGCTTCTTGAAAAAGGCTATGGTTGTGGTGATGAATCTTCTTTATGTGGACCATATTCCATGTGCATGAGACCATTAGGAAGCTGTGTTATGTATATATTATCTTCTTGTTTGCCAATAGATCTTTGGTTGTTGGAAAGTTCTTAGACGTATCAGTGTGCAAAAGGCTTCATTTTTGTGTAATGTGATTTTTAAAATTATCATTAATTCAAACAAGAAACATTGGCAAAATCAATGAGCCTCAGCTTTGGAAGGCTGAGCGAATGGCTTTATTAATGCTATTTGACAATCGCATGGGGGTTAAAATGTCAAGATGAGTGTTTGTGTGTACATGCATCATGATGCATGGCAGGCAGTTTCAGTTTACCATTCTAACATGTTGGTTAGCCTGTTAGAATGGTAATATAATAATAAAATGAAAAACAAGTGCACACAAAGAGAGAAAAAGAAAGGGAAATAGCTCTGCAGCACTTTGCAGCTGTCTAGTTCTTATAAAATAAGTAAATTAGAAAAAAATAATATGGAGAGCAGGAAAGATGTCAATGAAAAGAGAGTGTGCATGGACAGTCAGAGAAATAACCAGGGAGAGACAGTTAGGCCGCACATGCACTCCTGTGTGATGCTGAATACTAAATGAGAAAGCCCCACTAAGTTTTGCCATAAAAGCCTATGACTCATCTGACAGAACACTGTGAGACCAAATTGCTTCTGGGCAGGCCAAACACAAGAATATGGGAAAAAGCTATCAAATCAAGAGCAAGCACCTCAAATAGACAACAAAGCCACCAGATCATGAGCACAGGTTGATCCAAAGCCTACTCCTATTACATATTATGCATTGATATGGTAGTTTTGTCTACAAAGAGTTAAAGATGTTTGTAGTCAAGACCTAAATTGCTCGCAACAATTCAGAAATCTCAGACAAAAAATAGATATTAATTGTAGGAGGCTGGCCTGGCTTATAGTGGGAACCAATGGTACTTACACCTTGTGCCAGGTCCAGTTATCCCTTATTAGTAGAGTAGTAGTGTTCTAGCAGTGCAGCCAAGGCTGAACTAGGAGACATGCAAAGCTCATGCAATACCACTTATATCATATAGGTACTATATCATAAGAAAGACAATACTCATGGTTACTAAAAATAAAGGTACTTTATTTTAGTGACAATATGCCAAAAATATCTCAGAGGATATACTCCCTTAGGAGGTAAGTAAAATGCACAAAATATACTCAGAAAACCAAATCAGGTAAGTAAAACAGTCAGAAAGTAGTGCAAACACTGTAGAATACAATAGGATGCAATAGGATTAGGCGCAACACAAACCATATACTAAGAAAGTGGAATGCGAACCACGAATGGACCCCTAGGCTAGTGTAGTGTGTAGAGGGTCACTGGGAGTGTAAGAAAACACTTAGGGTGCCCAAGATACCCAACTCCAAGACCCTGGAAAGTAGGAGTAAAGTACTACTATTTCCCCAGAAACACACTAAAGTTGTGATAAAGGATTTTGCAAAGACCACAACAGACAGCAAAGCACTAAAGATGGATTCCTGGACCTGAGGACCTGCAAAGGAAGGGGTCCAAGTTCAAGAGTTGCAAAAGTGTACGGGGGGGCAGGAGCCCACTAAACCCCGGATGAAGGTACAAAATGGCTGCCTCCGGATGGAAGAAGATGAAGATTCTGCAACAACGAAAGGTGGTAGGAACTTCTCCTTCGTGCAGAGGATGTCCCACGGTGTGCTGGAGGATGCAGAGTCGTTTTCCTGGCAAAATACTGCAAACACGCCTTGCTAGCTGCAAGAGTCACTGTTAGAGAAAACGGGTTGTGCCTCAGCCCAGGAAGGACCAGGATGTTGCCACTTAGGAGAGGAGACAGAGGGGGCCCTCAGCAACATAGAGAACCCATGCACAAGAATGTAGCACCCTCAGAAGTCCTTGAACACGGGTTCAAGAAGTCTGGACACAGCGGTCGTCTCAACACAGCAAAAGGACGTCCCATGACACCGGAGATCAACTCAGGGAGCTGAGCATCGCAGAACAGAGTACTGGGGACCTAGGCTCAGATGTGCATGCAGGATTTCTTGGAAATGTGCAGAGAAGCCCTTGTAGCTGCAGATCACGCACTGCACAGGATTACTGTCTGTACATGTGAGGCAAGGACTTACTTCCTCCAAATTTGGACAGTTGGACCACTGGACAGTCTGGGCCACTTGGGTCCACTACCTGTGTTCCAGGGGCCATGCTCGTCAGGATGAGAGGGGTCCCAGAGTACCGGTGATGCTGAAGTTTGGTGCCTGCTGGAGCAAGGTGAAGATTCCGTCAACCTAGGGGAGATTTCTTCGTGGCTTCTAGTGCAGGGTGAAAGCAGGCAGCCCCCAGAGCATGCACCACCAGGAAATGATCGAGAAAGCCAGCAGGATTAGGCACAATAATGTTGCTGGTAGTCTTCTTGCTACTTTGTTGCAGTTTTGCAGGTGTCCTGGAGCAGTCAGCGGTCGATCCTTGGCAGAAGTTGAAAAGAGAGGTGCAGAGGAACTCTGGTGAATTCTTGCAAGTTGTTATCCGAGGAATAGCCCACTGGGGAGACCCTAAATAGCCCTCATAGGAGGATTGGCCACCAAGTCAGGTAAGCACCTATCAGGAGGGGTCTCTGACATCACCTGCTGGCACTGGCCACTCAGAGGCCTCCAGAGTGCCCTCACACCTTTGGAAACAAGATGGCACAGGTCTGAAACATACTGGAGGAGCTCTGGGCACCACCCCTGGGGTGGTGATGGACAGGGGAGTGGTCACTCCCATTTCCTTTGTCCAGTTTTGCACCAGAGCAGGGACTGGGGGTTCCCTAAACCAGTGTAGACTGGCTTATGCAAGTATGGCACCATCTGTGCCCTTCAAAGCATTTCTAGAGGCTGGGAGAGGCTACCTCTCCCCAGCCTTTAACACCTATTTCCAAAGGGAGAGGGCGTAACGCCCTCTCTCAGAGAAAATTCTTTGTTCTGCCTTCCTGGGACTGGGCTGCCCAGACCCCAGGAGGGCAGACCTCTGTCTGTGGGGCGGCAGCAGAGGTAGCTGCAGAGAAAACCCCAGAGAGCTGGTTTGGCAGTACCCGAGGTCCATAGTGGAGCCCCGGGGATGCATGGAATTGGCTCCCCAATACCAAATTTGGCATGGGGGACAATTCCATGATCTTAGACATGTTACATGGCCATGTTCGGAGTTACGATTGTGAAGCTACATATAAGTATTGACCTATATGTAGTGCACGCGTGTAATGGTGTTCCCGTACTCACAAAGTCCGGGAAAATGGCCCTGGATTATGCTGGGGCACCTTTGCTAGTGCAAGGGTGCCCTCACACTTAGCAACTTTGCACCTAACCTTCAGCAGGTGAAGGTTAGACATATAGGTGACTTATAAGTTACTTAAGTGCAGTGAAAATGGCTGTGAAATAACGTGTGCGTTATTTCACTCAGGCTTCAATGGCAGTCCTGTGTAAAGGTTTGTCTGAGCTCCCTATGGGTGGCAAAAGAAATGCTGCAGCCCATAGGGATCTCCTGGAACCCCAATACCCTGGGTACTTAGGTACCATTTACTAGGAAATTATAAGGGTGTTCCAGTGTGCCAATTAAAATTGGTCAAAGTGGTCACTAGCCTATAGTGACCAATGTAAAGGCAGAGAGAGCATAGGCACTGAGGTTCTGGTTAGCAGAGCCTCAGTGACACAGTTAGTCACTACACAGGTATACACATTCAGGCCACAAACTATGAGCACTGGGGTCCTGGCTAGCAGGATCCCAGTGAGACAGGCAAAAACAAACTGACATACATGTAAAAATGGGGATAACATGCCAGGCAAGATGGTACTTTCCTACACACCCCCCACCCCCCAAACGAGGGATAATAAGGCTAACCTTGCCCAGATGAGTCTTCATTGTCTAAGATGAAATATCTGGAGAGTCCATCTGCCTTGGAGTGGGTACTCTCAGGTCTATGTTCCACTGTATAGTCCATTTCCTGTAGGGAGATGGACCACCTCAACATTTTAGTTTTTTTTTTTACTTTTCATTTGTTTAAGCCATAATAGAGGTTTATGGTCTATTTGAACAATAAAGTGAGTACCAAAGAGGTATGGTCTCTGTGATGTCCTTGGTAAATGATTCCATTACCGAATGGAATAGTTTGCCATAGCAACGGCGCGAGCTGGGTGACGGTTGGTGTTCTCGTGGTCACAAAGTTGTTTCCAGTTGAGTATTTCCATAGCGGCTGACAGGAGAATTAAAGGCGAGGTCAGCCTTAAAGGGGAAGTCAGCCTTAAAGGCAAAGTCTGCCTTAAAGGGGCAGGCTTGGACAAGTTTGCTCTTAAAGGAACAGAGCAAGGAAGGTGTGGATTTCAGAGTCTACGGTGGAGAGCGCAGTGATAAACACACCTTTGCCCGAGTGGGAAGCACTGTGATAGGCACACCTTTGCCTGTTGCTGTGTAGAGGTTTTAAGGACAACGGTGATAGACACACCAGTGTTTGTTGTTGTGGAAGAGATATTAACATGAAACGGATAATAACTACAACAGAAAGAACACTGCGTCAAACAAAAATATTTTTTATTGTTTTTGGGGCCTACTGTTATTTGTTGTTGTTTAATTATAGGTGTTCCGCATTTTTTGGGTGGGTTGGCAGGGTGAGCAAAATGATCAAATGCAGAATGTTACCCACCACCATTCTTCCTGAGTAGTCCAGGAGAGCCAGTCTTTCGCTGGGCTAAATGGACACATTTTTTTATGCATTATGCTAGAGTGTGCGGTCCCACGTTGAGTGCAGAGAGGAAGCATGCTCTACTCATGCATTGTCTTGGTGGGGAAAGGCAGGAGGTGTTGGAGAATTTACCGGAATTGGGAAGTGAGGAGGTGCAGAGTTTAAATGAGTTTGAAATATGTGTCTTGAAGTTAGACAAGCATTACCTGCCACGGGGGAGTACGATTATGGAAAGGTATTATTTTGGGAAAAGAGAGCAGGATATAGATGAATCAGTTGAGGAGTACATAACAAGTTTGAGAAAGTTAGCTTCTTCGTGCAAGTTTGGGAATTTGGTGGATGAGAGAATTCGTGATCAGTTTGTGTTGAAGTGTAGGAGTGATAAGATTAGGGAAGAGTTGTGGTTGAAGGATGAGCCGCCATTGGAAGAGGTCATTATGGTGGCAAAAAGGGTTGAACACATGTTGATGTGTGTCAAGGAATTGAGTGCAGTGGGAAATAAAGAGTTGAGTGAGAATAAAAAAATTGAAGAGGTAGTTTGTGAGGTGAAGACCAAGGAAGTGATAAGTGGAAAAAAAAGAAGAGCTGATTAGATTCAAAGGGGAATGTTTCAGGTGTGGAAATAGTGGGCATAAAGCAAATGCAAGCAATTGTCCAGCACTTAGTGTGGTGTGCAATGGGTGTGGAAAGAAAGGTCATTTTTACAGGTGCTGTCGCAATAAAAGGAAAGGGAGTAATAACAACATCACAAGAGAGGTCAAGGAGGTGTCACATGAGATTGTCTTTCAGGTGGACATGCATAATGGCAGAAATGAACATCCTAGTGAAATTGTGCTGGTAGATGGGTTCAAGCTGCTAATGCGTTTTGATTTTAGTTCACATCTGACTATCATTTCCAAATGCAGTTTTGATGCTGTTTGTGCAGAAAGGAGGAAATTAAAGAAAATGGATGTATGCCCAGGTGGATATGGTGGCCAACCTATCAGGATGTTAGGATTCTTTGAAGGACATTTGGAATTGAAGGGAAGACACATAGTAGGGGAAATATATTTCTTGAGTAAAGGTTATGATCTGTTAGGATGGACACATCAGAAGTTGTTTGGTGTGGTACTGAATCCAAATGCACAACCACAGGTGCAAGTTCAAGAGGTAGGCAATTGGGAATGTGATCTGGTAAAAAAAAAATCCAGAAGTATTTTCAAATGATTTGGGTTGTCTGAAAGGGTACAAACACAAGATAAGATTGAAGGAGAATGCGGTGCCAGTGGTGGCCAAGGTGAGGAGGATTCCCTTGGCGTTGCAGAAGTCAGTGGTCGTGGAACTTAAGAGTCTTGTAATATCAAGGGTGATTGAGGAGGTGGAAGCTACTGAGTGGTTGGCACCCATTGTGATTGCAAGGAAGGGTGATGGTGACATCAGGTTGTGTGTGGATCTGAGAGCTTTAAATAAGGAGATTGTAGTAGACAAGTTTCCTCTTCCTAACATTGAAGAGATAGTCTCTGGGTTAGGTGGAGAGAAATATTTCTCCACTCTGGATTTAGCATCTGCCTATCACTAGGTGGAGTTAGATGAAAGCTTGCAGGAACTCACTGCCTTCATCACGCCATTTGGGGTGTTTAGGTTTAAAAGAATGTCTTTTGGACTAGTGTCAGCTGCGTCGGTTTTCCAATGTATTATGAGCAAGGTGTTGAAGGGTGTGAAAGGTGTAAAGTGCTATCAGGATGATGTACTGATTTTTGGTGATACGGCAGAAGAACATATGGATTGAGTAAATAAGGTCTTGGAATGCATGAGGCACGCAGGTCTTACGCTTAAGAGGAAGAAATGTTGTTTTGGTGTGACTGAGGTTGAGTATCTGGGGCATTTGATTTCAGGAGATGGGATAAGACCCACGCCAGATTTAGTTAACACTATTAAGAATTTGATGTCCCCTCAGACCAAGGAGGAGGTGAGTTCTTTCCTTGGTATGGTAGAGTATTATGGGAGGTACATAATGAATTTGGCTGAAAAGTCTGTAAACATGAGAAGTTTACTCAAAAAAGGGAGAGAGTTTAACTGGGATGTACAGTGTGAAAAGGAGTTTGTGGAAATAAAGGAAGAATTGGATAAGGCGCCATGATTACAAGCATTTAAACCTGGGAGGCAGATGTGTGTTGCTACAGATGAGAGTGCTAAAGGTCTGGGGGCTTTACTACTACAAGAAAACAATGAGAAGAAAGTGTTGATTGCCTGTGGGTCAAAATCTTTGAGTGAGGTAGAGAAAAATTACTCTATCATTGAAAGAGAGTCTTTAGCTAAGAAGATTTAAGAATTTTCTTTGGGGAATTAACTTGGTGGTCCTATCTGACCACAAACCTTTGGTTGAGGTTTTTGACAACAAAGGTTTGAACTGCATTTCTGCTAGAATTAGAAGATGGATCATTAGTTTACAAAAATTCAATTTCAGAGTTGTGTATGTGCCTGGTGCTATGAACGTGAGTGCTGATTGTTTATCTAGATTAGTAGAAGTCAATAGGACTGGTGGAAATGTGGATATACCTATGGTAGAAAACAATGTGTGTTAAGTTTATGAAAATGTGGGTGAAATTACTTTTGGGGCCATTTCAGAACAAGAATGGAAGAGTGCTCTGGAAGATGATGAGGAGTTGAACAAGGTGATGGAAGCAGTAAGAAGTCAACATTTTTCTGCCTTTAGTAAAAACTGGAATTTAATAAAGAAAGAATTAGCAGTGGATAGACCACTGTTATTGAGGGGTACGAGATTAATTCCCCCAATTGCTTTAAGAAAGAAAATAATGGAGCAAGCTCACGAAGGGCATCTTGGTATAGTCAAGACAAAAGGGAATTTAAGGGTTTGTGTTTGGTGGCCAGGGATGGATCTGGAGATTGAATGGGTGGTTCGGGAGTGTGTTCAATGTTCGTGCAGCGACAAAGTTTTGAAAACTCGCAACATACAAATGGTTTGCAGGAGATTACCAAGCAAACCATGGGATGATCTGGCAATTGACATTGTGGGACCTTTGCAAGGTGAACAGTATACTCCCTATCTGATCGTTTTGATGGATTTGTATTCCAGGTGGGTGGAGGTCAAAAATGTGTGTAACATTTAATCTTCCAGTATGATAACGTTCTTAGAAGATGTATTTAGGAAAGAAGGTTTCCCTAAAATCATCTTATCTGATAATGGACCACAATTCTGTTCGGTGGAATTTGAATCATATTTGGAAAACTGTGGTATCTTACACAAGAGATCGGCTATTTATCATCCTGAAATAAACAGAGTTGTGGAGAGGTTCAATAGATGCGTTAAAGAGAGCATACAGTTGGCTAGGGTAAATTCTATGGATTGGAAAAAGGAGTTGACAAGAAGAATGACAGCTTATCGATTTTCACCATACATGTCTACTGGAAAGTCCCCGTTGAACTGTTCAGAAGAAGAGTACCCAACACAAAGTTATGTCCAGGATGGATGGAATGGGTAAAGGAAAGTTTTAATATTAGTTGGAGAAGAAAGGAGGAAGATGCAATAATCAAAAGGAAACAGGATTTTGATTTAAGAAAGAAAGTTTGTAAGATTGTAGTGAAAGTGGGTGATGCTGTGAAGATCAAAGCTCCGGTTGGTAGGGTGAATTGGTCAAAGTACACTAGACCTCTGAAGGTACTTAAATGTTTCAGGAATGCAGTAAAGACTTCTGATGGGAAGATATGGAATTTGAACAGAGTGGTTCCTCTGAAAATGTTGGGGAAGGAACAGAGTAAGAGAAACATAGGGGATGATATGTTTGTGGAGTCCAATGATAGGCCTACGAAAGAAGTAGTAAATAAGGAAAGGAAAAGTATTAGAAGGAAGTACACTCCTGGATATTTCAAAGACTATGTATTTAAAGGATAGTATTCATAAGTTGTTCATGGGTGGGATGAAGTGAAAAAAGTTATTTCTTTCCCCATGCATTGGGAATCCATGTATTACATGCTTGTTACTGGGGACAGTTTTGATGATTTGTGATTGTGCATTAATGTGCATTCTTTGTTTGTTACTTAGAGCTCAATGTAACTATTGTATATGTTAAGTGTCAAAGGGAGATGTGTGATGTTCTTGGTAAATGATTCCATTGCCGAATGGAATCATTTGCAATAGCAACGGGGCGAGCTGGGTGACGGTTGGTGATCGGAGTGGCGGCCAATGGCTGGGGCGCTGTACACTAATAAACCTACGTGAATCTACCCCTTGTGGACGCCTACATTTTACACCTTACCACCGTCTTTACAGTCTCAACTTTTTCAAGGCCCAGACCACCTCTCTATGGCAGACCAACGCTTTTCTATAGGGGTCAACCTCCAGCTGATAAAAGCAACAGGTTGATCCTGGCCCTCAGTGTTAAGCTGTGATAGAACTGCCCCCACCCCTAATTCAGAAGTCTACCATTCCGAGTCTACCAAGTACTGGTGAAACAGGTCAGACACACAATTATTCAAAATATGCTCTCTCAAAATAAGATTATACAGACTTTCATAGTCAGTCACCTTACAGCCATGTAGCCATCCCTCCAAGGCCTTCACTGAACAGTCTACAAAGTCTGTCCAGTCTTGAGAGGACTCATTTCTGGTATCTCTGAACTTTATCCTGTAACGTTCGGTGGTTAAGCCAAATCCATCTAAGAGTGCATCTTTCAAAACTTTGTAATTGTTGGCATCACTCTCCCTGACAGTAAAGAGTCTGTCCCTACCTTTGCCAGTGAAAGATAGCCTCAAAATAGCGCCCACTGCCTTTGAGGGACCAACTGTACCATACAGGCCCTCTCAAGTGCAGAAAACCATTTGTTTATGTCATCCCCCTCCTTGTAAGGGGGGACAATCTTATGCAGGTTTCTTGAATCTGTTTCTCTAACAGGATGACAACTAAGATTACTGCTGTTGCTGCCACCATGGGGTACTAACCCCAACTTCTGTCTTTCTCTCTCTACATCTAGAGACTCCCTTTCTAAGGCCAACTACTGCTGTCTTAGCTTCAGTCTGGCATCTTCCAACGTCAGCTTTCTGAGTTCCCTGTCTAGGGTGTTATCCTCAGGGTGGGAGACTTGGGAATTCTCTGACACAGAGGTAATGTGAGAATTGGCAGAAGTGGACCTTTCTCTAACTACCTGAACCCTAGTGACCTGGCCTTTTGGAGTAAAAGGTGCCCTACTGATGTGTGACCCCCTCCCACTACCAGCTTCACTAGGTGGCCTGATGATTGAAAGTTTTTGGAAGTACTCTCCCCAGAGTCCTCAGGCCCCTCCCCTGAAACTATCTGGGTACCCCCCTCCTCTACCTCCTGATCCTGGGTTTGACTAGTCTGACTCTGGTCACTTTCAAGGAGAAGGCTAAGAAGGAGATACTTGGTAGGGTGCTTACCAATCCCTAAACTTCTTTCTCTACAGAGACCCTTCAAACTTTTAAAGTTTAGATTCTCATAAGTTGTCTTCACAACTTTTGGAGTGGCCTCTACTACAGACATAGTGGAAAGAATGAGTTCAGGGGAGAGAGAAAAAGATTTAGAGAACTTTTAAAGAAAAGAAAAAAACATTTTCAAACTTTTCAGAAACTTTTTAGAAAGTTTTTAGAGAGAAAGTAAGACTGTTAAGTTCACTTGTGTATATTTCTAAGCATTTAGAATATGGTTTTCTTATGACAAAGTGGTAAAGCAGTTACAAGTACTTATCCCACCACTGCACCACCAATGTAGGAGGCTGGCCTGACTTATAGTGGGTACCAATGGTACTTACACCTTGTGCCAGGTCCAGTTACCCTTATTAGTAGAGTAGTAGTGTTCTAGCAGCTTAGGCTGATAGAGGTAGCTATTGCAGAGCAGCCAAGGCTGAACTAGTAGACATGCAAAGCTCATGCAATACCACTTATATCATATAGGTACTATATCATAAGAAAGACAATACTCATAGTTACTAAAAATAAAGGTACTTTACTTTAGTGACAATATGCCAAAAATATCTCAGAGGATATACTCCCTCAGGAGGTAAGTAAAATGCACAAAATACACACAGAAAACCAAATCAGGTAAGTAAAACAGTCAGAAAATAGTGCAAACACTGTAGAATACAATAGGATGCAATAAGCCTAGAGGCAACACAAACCATATACTAAGAAAGTGGAATGCGAACCACAAATTGGCCCCTAGGCTAGTGTAGTGTGTAGAGGGTCGCTGGGAGTGTAAGAAAACACTAAGGGGCATATTTATACTCTGTTTTGGCGCAAATCCGGCACAAACTTAACTCCATATTTATACTTTGGCGCTAGACCCGTCTAGCACCAAAAATATGGAGTTAGACTCATTTTTTGGATGCGGGAAACTAACTTGCGCTAATGAGATGGAAGGTAGGCATTCCCGTCCAAAAAATAACTCAAACACCCGTGCGCCATATTTATCCATCTGGGTGAAAATGTCGCACGGGAGGGGGCGGGCCCTAAAAAGTGGCTCTAAACCCGTTTAGAGTAATTTTTTAACCCCTGGGTCAGGGCAGGCGTTAAGGGACCTGTGGGCTCACTTCCATGGTCGGAGACACCCAAGGATGGAGGACCCAGCGACAGCAAGTAGAGGTAAGTGGAGGTAAGTATTTTTTTAAATATTATAAAGTGCCATGGGGGGCCTAACTTGGCCCCCCTACATGCCATTGTGCCCAATGGCCATGCCCAGGGAACGTAAGTCCCCTGGGCATGGCCATTGGGCAGGGGAGCATGACTCCTGTTTTTGCTAAGGCAGGAGTCATGTCCAGGGGCTTGTGAGCCAAATAAATGGCTCAAGTCAGGTTAGAGTCATATTTTTTACTCTAATCTGACTTGCTCCATTCTTTGGCGCACAACACCAATTCTTCCCTACGACTCCGCTGCCTAGTTAACGTCATTTATTTTTACGCTAACCAGGCCGCTGCGCCGGCTACCGCCATTCCTTAAATAAGGCGCCCGGCTGGCGCATAGGAATGGTGGTAGCCGGCGTTATACTTTTTGATGCAAACCTGCTAGTGCAGATTTGCGGCAAAAAGTATAAATATGGGCCTAAGTATGTTTAAGATACCTGACCCCAAGACCCTGGAAAGTAGGAGTAAAGTACTACAGTTTCCCCAGAAACACACTAAAGTTGTGATAAAGGATTTTGCAAGGACCACAACAGTCAGCAAAGCACTGAAGACAGATTCCTGGACCTGAGGACCTGCAAAGGAAGGGGACCAAGTCCAAGAGTCTCGAAAGTGTCCGGGGGGGGTAGGAGCCCACTAAACCCCGGATGAAGGTGCAAAATGGCTGCCTCCGGATGTAAGAAGCTGAAGATTCTGCAACAACGAAAGGTGGTAGGAACTTCTCCTTCATGGAGAAGATGTCCCAGGGTGTGCTGGAGGATGCAGAGTTCTTTCCTTGGCAAAATACCACAAACAAGCCTTGCTAGCTGCAAGAGTCATGGTTGGAGAAAAAGGGTGCTGCCCGGGCCCAGGAAGGACCAGGATGTTGCCACTTGAGAGAGGAGACAGAGGGGGCCCTCAGCAACGAAGAGAGCCCATGCACAAGAAGGGAGCACCTGCAGATGTCCTTGAACATATGTTCAAGAAGTCTGAACATAGCAGTCATCTCAACACTGCAAAAGGAGGTCCCATGACACCGGAGATCAACTCAGGGAGCTGAGCATTGCAGAACAGAGTGCTGGGTACCTAGGCTCAGCTGTGCATGCCTGATTTCTTGGAAATGTGCACAGAAGCCCTTGTAGTTGCAGGTCATGCAGTGCACAGGATTACTGTCTGAAGAGAGGAGGCAAGGACTTACCTCCTCCAAATTTGGACAGTTGGACCACTGGACAGTCTGGGTCATTTGGGTCCACCACCTGTGTTCCAGGGGCCATGCTCATCAGGATGAGAGGGGTCCCAGAGTACCAGTGACGCTGAAGTTTGGTGCCTGCTGGAGCGGGGGAAGATTCCATCAACCCATGGGAGATTTCTTCATGGCTTCTTGTGCAGGGTGAAAGCAAGCAGCCCCCAGAGCATGCACCACCAGGAAAGAGTTGAGAAACTGGCAGGATTAGGCGCTACAGTGTCGCTGGTAGTCTTCTTGCTACTTTGTTGCAGTTTTGCAGGCGTCCTGGAGCAGTCAGTGGTCGATCCTTGGCAGAAGTCGAAGAGAGAGGTGCAGAGGAACTCTGGTGAATTCTTGCAAGTCGTTATCTGAGGAGAAGCCCACTGGGGAGACCCTAAATAGCCCTCAGAGGAGGATTGGCCATCAAGTCAGGTAAGCACCTATCAGGAGGGGTCTCTGACATCACCTGCTGGCACTGGCCACTCAGAGGTCTCCTTAGTGCCCTCACATCTCTGGAAACAAGATGGCAGAGGTCTGAGACACACTGGAGGAGCTCTGGGCACCATCCCTGGGGTGGTGATGGACAGGGGAGTGGTCACTCCCCTTTCCTTTGTCCAGTTTCGTGGCAGAGCAGGGACTGGGGGTTCCCTAAATCGGTGTGACTGGCTTATGCAAGGAGGGCACCGTCTGTGCCCTTCAAAACATTTCCAGAGGCTGTGAGACACTACCCCTCACCAGCCTTTAACACCTATTTCCAAAGGGAGAGGGTGTAACACCCTCTCTCAGAGGAACTTCTTTCTTCTGCCTTCCTGGGACTGGGCTGCCCAGACCCCAGGAGGACAGACCTCTGTCTGTGGGGTGATAGCAGTGGTAGCTGCAGAGAAAACCCCAGAGAGCTGGTTTGGCAGTACCCGGGGTCCATAGTGGAGCCCCGGGATGCATGAAATTGGCTCCCCAATACCAAATTTGGCATGAGGGACAATTTCATGATCTTAGACATGCTACATGGCCATGTTCAGAGTTACCATTGTGAAGCTACATATAGGTATTGGTATTGACCTATATGTAGTGCACGCGTGTAATGGTGTCCCACACTCACAAAGTCCCTGTCACACTTAGTAACTTTGCACCTAACCTTCAGCAAGGGAAGGTTAGACATATAGGTGACTTATTAGTTACTTAAGTGCAGTGAAAATGGCTGTGAAATAACGTGTGCGTTATTTCACTCAGGCTGCAATGGCAGTCCTATGTAAGGGTTTGTCTGAGCTCCCTATGGGTGGCAAAAGAAATGCTGAAGCCCATAGGGATCTCCTGGAACCCCAGTACCCTGGGACTAGGTACCATATAGTAGGGAATTATAAGGGTGTTCCAGTGTGCCAATTAAAATTGGTCAAAGTGGTCACTAGCCTATAGTGACAAATTTAAAGGCAGAGAGACCATAAGCACTGAGGGTCTGGTTAGCAGAGCCTCAGTGACACAGTTAGTCACTACACAGGTATACACATTCAGGCCACAAACCACGAGCACTGGGGTCCTGGCTAGCAGGATCCCAGTGAGACAGGCAAAAACACACTGACATACATGTAAAAATGGGGGTAACATGCCAGGCAAGATGGTACTTTCCTACACAAATACATTATTTTTCAAACATTCAGAGCATGATAGGATGGATGTTACAAACAATGCCATAGCAATTGACCATGGACTTGATATTTTAGACTGTTTTCAAGGTTTCATTATTCATTAATGAATAACTGCATCAGTCGGATTATATAAACCAATAAGATACTTTTAGGGAAAAATGAGCTGAGCGTTATCCAATAACACTTTAGAAAATATGCTGTGAATTGATCAAGATGCTTCTCTCTGCAGCTAACAAGAGGCATTGGTTTGATTAAATCACACTGCATTTAAATACCAATAGGTTTTTTGATGTATATATTTGGATCTTCTGTAGCCGGGTGGACAGGTAGAACATCAGCAGACAGTCAAACATCCATATATTGAACGTGTTATTTTGTGGAGCTCTTTACATGAAAACAAAAGCAAACGAGTTTAGGGAAATGTCAATGTCAACAAAATACATTGTTGTCTATTCACAAAGCCATTTATGAGTCCGTGAGTTGGAAACTAAAGTAAGCTGAATACAACCCCTCCAGACTCCTAATCGTCGAAATCAGGTTGAGTTTATTTCAATTTAAGTTCTTTCAATAAATCACCCCAGCGCGCAGCAGAAACAGCTCTCCTCTCATAAATTTCAACTGTCACCTCGCCGTTGTCGTCCTCCGAATGTTCGGCGCTCCCCGCGCTCGTAACACGGAAAGGAACCCCGAACATTCGGAAAACAGCCGCGTGTGAGCACCTCCGCTGCGCGTGCCAAGACAAGGAAAAGCTGATCGGCACGCGCAGCGGCAGCCGCAGATATTAAGACACTACAGAAACATCCCCAACCACGACTCCCGAACAGCGAAGTCGTGACAACAAAAGCAGAACAACGCTTTCGTTAACCACGACTTTGTTGTTCTGTGCCTTAACCATGCATGTGCTGAACAACGCACATGCGTGGTTAAGGCACAGAAGAAGGGAGTCAGCTTTGTCGGAGGACGCGATCAGGTAGGTGGGGCTGGGGCCGTTTTAGGGATGGGGGAGGAGGGTCCCTGTAATTTTAGGGGAAGGGGTCGGGGGTTGGGGTATTTTTAGTTTTTAGGGGTGGGGTGGGCTGGGGGGGTCGAGGTAGTTTAGGTTTAGGGGCGGAGGTGGGGGGCACAGTAGTTTTAGGGGCAGGGTTGGGGGGTTGAGGTATTTTTAGTTTTTAGGGGAGGGTGGGGGGTCGGGTAGTTTAAGTTTTAAGGGGTGGCGGGTCGTGATAGTTTTAAGGGCGGGGTGGGGGGGTCAGGGTAGTTTAGGTTTTAGGGGGGTGGGGGGTCACAGTAGTTTTAGGGCGGAGTTGGGGCGTTGCTGTACCTTTAGGGGCGGGGTTGAGGTATTTTTTGTTTTTAGGGGCGGGGTGGGGGGGTCAGGGTAGGTTAGATTTTAGGGGGGTGGGGGTTGGCAGTAGTTTTAGGGGCGTGGGGTGTTGTAGTTTTTGGGGGGTCGTGATATTTTTAGTTTTTAGGGGTGGGGGGGTCGGTGTAGTTTAGGTTTTGGGTGGTGGTGGTTTACAGTAGTTTTAGGTGCAGGGGTGCAGGTCACTGTATTTTTTGTTTTTAGGGACAGGGTGGGGGGTCGGGGTAGTTTAGGTTTTAGGGGGGTCGCTGTAGTTTTAGGGGTGGGGGTCGGGCATTTTTAGTTTTTAGGGGCAGGGTTGGGGGGTCGGGGTAGTTTAGGTTTTGGGGGGTCGGGGTCACGGTAGTTTAGGTTTTTGGGGGATGGGGTTGCAGTAGTTTTAGGAGCGGGGTGGTGTAGGAGGCTGGACTGGCTTGTAGTGAGTACCAAGGGGTACTTGCACCTTGCACCAGGCCCAGTTATCCCTTATTAGTGTATAGGGTGTCTAGCAGCTTAGGCTGATAGATAATGGTAGCTTAGCAGAGCAGCTTAGGCTGAACTAGGAGACGTGTGAAGCTTCTACAGTACCACTTAGTGTCATATGCACAATATCATAAGAAAACACAATACACAGTTATACTAAAAATAAAGGTACTTTATTTTTATGACAATATGCCAAAGTATCTTAGAGTGTACCCTCAGTGAGAGGATAGGAAATATACACAAGATATATATACACAATAGCAAAAATATGCAGTATAGTCTTAGAAAACAGTGCAAACAATGTATAGTTACAATAGGATGCAATGGGGAAACATAGGGATAGGGGCAACACAAACCATATACTCCAGAAGTGGAATGCGAACCACGAATGGACCCCAAACCTATGTGACCTTGTAGAGGGTCGCTGGGACTATTAGAAAATAGTGAGAGTTAGTAAAATAACCCACCCCAAGACCCTGAAAAGTGAGTGCAAAGTGCACCAAAGTTCCCCTAAGGACAAAATAGTCGTGTTAGAGGGAGAATGCAAGGAAAACACAAATCAGCAATGCAACAACGATGGATTCCTGTCTGAAGGTACCTGTGGAACAAGGGGACCAAGTCCAAAAGTCACAAGCAGCTCGGAGATGGGCAGATGCCCAAGAAATGCCAGCGGTTGGTGCAAAGAAGCTCTTACTAGGCTGAAGAACTGTGAATACTGCAGGAACGACAAGGGCTAGAGACTTCCCCTTTGGAGGATGGATCCCCCACGCCTTGGAGAGTCGTGCAGAAGTGTTTTCCCGCCGGATGGACGCCAACAAGCCTTGCTACACGCAAATCGTGCGTTTGGCGTTTTTGGACGCTGCTGGGGCCCAGGAGGGACCAGAAGGTCGCAAATTGGACCTGCAGAGAGAGGGGACGTCGAGCAAGACAAAGAGCCCTCACTGAAGCAGGTAGCACCCGGAGAAGTGCCAGAAACAGGCACTACGAGGATGCGTGAAACGGTGCTCGCCGAAGTTGCACAAAGGAGTCCCACGTCGCCGGAGACCAACTTAGAAAGTCGTGCAATGCAGGTTAGAGTGCCGTGGACCCAGGCTTGGCTGTGCACGAAGGATTTCCGCCGGAAGTGCACAGGGGCCGGAGTAGCTTGCAAAGTCGCGGTTCCCAGCAATGCAGCCCAGCGAGGTGAGGCAAGGACTTACCTCCACCAAACTTGGGCTGAAGAGTCACTGGACTGTGGGGGTCACTTGGACGGTGTCGCTGGATTCGAGGGACCTCGCTCGTCGTGCTGAGAGGAGACCCAAGGGACCGGAGATGCAGCTTTTTGGTGCCTGCGGTTGCAGGGGGAAGATTCCGTCGACCCACGGGAGATTTCTTCGGAGCTTCTGGTGCAGAGAGGAGGCAGACTACCCCCACAGCATGCACAAGCAGGAAAACAGTCGAGAAGGCGGCAGGATCAGCGTTACAGAGTTGCAGTAGTCGTCTTTGCTACTATGTTGCAGGTTTGCAGGCTTCCAGCGCGGTCAGCGGTCGATTCCTTATCAGAAGGTGAAGAGGGAGATGCAGAGGAACTCGGCTGAGCTCATGCATTCGTTATCTGAAGTTTCCCCAGAGACAGAGACCCTAAATAGCCAGAAAAGAGGGTTTGGCTACCTAGGAGAGAGGAAAGGCTACTAACACCTGAAGGAGCCTATCACAAGGAGTCTCTGACGTCACCTGGTGGCACTGGCCACTCAGAGCAGTCCAGTGTGCCAGCAGCACCTCTGTTTCCAAGATGGCAGAGGTCTGGAGCACACTGGAGGAGCTCTGGACACCTCCCAGGGGAGGTGCAGGTCAGGGGAGTGGTCACTCCCCTTTCCTTTGTCCAGTTTCGCGCCAGAGCAGGGGCTAAGGGGTCCCTGAACCGGTGTAGACTGGCTTATGCAGAATTGGGCACCTCTGTGCCCAACAAAGCATTTCCAGAGGCTGGGGGAGGCTACTCCTCCCCTGCCTTCACACCATTTTCCAAAGGGAGAGGGTGTCACACCCTCTCTCAGAGGAAGTTCTTTGTTCTGCCATCCTGGGCCAGGCCTGGCTGGACCCCAGGAGGGCAGATGCCTGTCTGAGGGGTTGGCAGCAGCAGCAGCTGCAGAGAAACCCCAGGAAGGGCAGTCTGGCAGTACCAGGGTCTGTGCTACAGACCACTGGGATCATGGAATTGTACCAAAAATGCCAGGATGGCATAGAGGGGGCAATTCCATGATCATAGACATGTTACATGGCCATATTCGGAGTTACCATGGTGAAGCTACATATAGGTAGTGACCTATATGTAGTGCACGCGTGTAATGGTGTCCCCGCACTCACAAAGTTCAGTGAATTGGCTCTGAACAATGTGGGGGCACCTTGGCTAGTGTCAGGGTGCCCTCACACTAAGTAACTTTGCACCTAACCTTTACCAGGTAAAGGTTAGACATATAGGTGACTTATAAGTTACTTAAGTGCAGTGTAAAATGGCTGTGAAATAACGTGGACGTTATTTCACTCAGGCTGCAGTGGCAGGCCTGTGTAAGAATTGTCAGAGCTCCCTATGGGTGGCAAAAGAAATGCTGCAGCCCATAGGGATCTCCTGGAACCCCAATACCCTGGGTACCTCAGTACCATATACTAGGGGATTATAAGGGTGTTCCAGTAAGCCAATGTAAATTGGTAAAAATGGTCACTAGCCTGTCAGTGACAATTTGGAAAGAAATGAGAGAGCATAACCACTGAGGTTCTGATTAGCAGAGCCTCAGTGAGACAGTTAGTCACTACACAGGTAACACATACAGGCACACTTATGAGCACTGGGGCCCTGGGTTACCAGGGTCCCAGTGACACATACAACTAAAACAACATATATACAGTGAAAAATGGGGGTAACATGCCAGGCAAGATGGTACTTTCCTACACAACCCCCCCCCAAACGAAGGACAATAAGACTAGCCATTACCTGATGAGTCTTCATTGTCTAAGTGGAAATATCTGGAGAGTCCATCTGCATTGGAGTGGCTACTCCCAGGTCTATGTTCCACTGTATAGTCCATTCCCTGTAGGGATATGGACCACCTCAACAATTTAGGATTTTCACCTTTCATTTGTTTTAGCCAAAGTAGAGGTTTGTGGTCTGTCTGAACAATGAAGTGAGTGCCAAACAGGTATGGCCTCAACTTCTTCAGAGCCCAGACCACAGCAAAGGCCTCCCTCTCAATGGCAGACCAACGCTTTTCTCTAGGGGTCAACCTTCTACTAATAAAAGCAACAGGTTGATCCTGGCCCTCAGAATTAAGTTGTGATAGGACTGCCCCTACTCCTAATTCAGATGCATCAGTTTGGACATAGAATTTTTTAGAGTAACAAGGGCTTTTCAGGACAGGTGCAGAGCACATGGCCTGCTTCAGCTCCTCAAAAGCTTTCTGACAGTTTGCTGTCCATAATACCTTTTTAGGCATTTTCTTGGATGTGAGGTCATTAAGAGGGGCTGCAATGGAGCCATAGTTCTTAATGAACCTCCTGTAATACCCAGTGAGGCCTAGGAAGGCTCTCACTTGAGTCTGAGTGGTAGGGGGAATCCAATCAATAATAGTTTGGATTTTCCCCTGAAGTGGTGCAAACTGTTCCCCACCAACAAGGTGTCCCAGATAAACCACCTTACCCTGCCCTATCTGGCACTTTGAAGCCTTGATAGTGAGGCCTGCCTTTTGCAGGGCCTCCAAAACTTTCCAAAGGTGGACCAGGTGATCATCCCAGCTGGAGCTAAAGACAGCTATATCATCCAAATATGCTGCACTGAAAGCTTCCAGCCCTTGCAGGACTGTGTTCACCAACCTCTGAAAAGTGGCAGGTGCATTTTTCAAACCAAAAGGCATTACAGTAAACTGGTAATGTCCTCCAATGGTAGAAAATGCAGTCTTAGGTTTAGCATCTTCTGACATTTTGATCTGCCAATACCCTGCAGTCAAATCAAAAGTGCTTAGATACTTGGCAGATGCCAGTGTATCTATTAGCTCATCTGCCCTGGGTATAGGGTGAGCATCTGTTTTGGTTACCAAGTTGAGACCTCTATAGTCTACACAAAACCTCATTTCCTTCTTTCCATCTTTAGAATTGGGTTTTGGTACCAGTACCACAGGAGAAGCCCATGGACTGTCAGAGTGCTCAACCACTCCTAGTTCCAACATCTTCTGAACTTCTTGCTTTATGCAGTCCCTGACATGGTCAGGCTGCCTATAGATCTTACTTTTGACAGGTAAACTGTCTCCAGTATCTATAGTGTGCTCACACCAAGAAGTGGTGCCTGGCACAATGGAGAAGAGTTCTGAAAATTGTCCTAGGAGATTTATGCAATTATCTTTCTGCTCAGCAGTAAGACAATCAGCCAAAACTACACCTTCCACAAGAGCATCTTGTTCTGTGGAAGAGAAGAGATCAGGTAGAGGATCACTGTCTTCTTCCTGTCCCTCATCTGTTGCCATGAGCAGGGTGAGATCAGCCCTGTCATAGTAGGGTTTCAGGCGGTTGACATGGAGCACCCTAAGGGGACTCCTGGCAGTGCCTAAGTCAACCAAGTAGGTGACTTCACCCTTCTTTTCAACAATTGTGTGTGGACCACTCCATTTATCTTGGAGTGCTCTTGGGGCCACAGGCTCCAAGACCCACACTTTCTGCCCTGGTTGGTACTGAACCAAAACAGCCTTCTGATCATGCCATTGCTTCTGGAGCTCTTGGCTGGCCTGAAGGTTTTTACTGGCCTTTTTCATGTACTCAGCCATCCTTGATCTGAGGCCAAGTACATAGTCCACAATATCCTGCTTAGGAGCTTTTAAAGGTTGTTCCCAACCCTCCTTTACAAGTGTGAGTGGACCCCTAACAGGGTGTCCAAAAAGAAGTTCAAAGGGGCTGAAGCCCACTCCTTTCTGGGGTACCTCCCTGTAGGCAAAAAGGAGGCATGGTAGAAGGATATCCCATCTCATGCGGAGTTTTTCAGGGAGTCCCATAATCATGCCTTTGAGAGTTTTATTAAATCTCTCCACCAGTCCATTTGTTTGTGGATGATAGGGTGTTGTGAACTTGTAAGTTACACCACACTCCTTCCACATGGCCTTTAAGTATGCAGACATGAAATTGCTTCCTCTGTCTGATACTACTTCCTTTGGGAAGCCCACCCTGGAAAATATTCCCAGGAGGGCCTTTGCCACTGCAGGAGCTGTAGTGGTCCTTAAAGGAATAGCTTCAGGATATCTTGTGGCATGGTCCACTACCACCAAGATAAACCTATTGCCTGAAGCAGTAGGAGGGTCAAGGGGGCCAACTATGTCAACCCCTACCCTTTCGAAGGGAACCCCAACCACAGGCAGTGGGATAAGGGGTGCCTTTGGAGTGCCACCTGTCTTGCCACTGGCTTGACAGGTTTCACAGGACTTACAAAATTCTTTTGTGTCCTCAGACATCCTAGGCCAATGAAACAGTGGTACCAATCTGTCCCAAGTTTTCATTTGACCCAGGTGCCCAGCTAAGGGAATGTCATGTGCCAGTGTTAGGAGGAACTTTCTGTACTCCTGAGGAATCACTAATCTCCTGGCAGCTCCAGGTTTAGGATCCCTTTGCTCAGTGTACAAGAGGTTGTCCTCCCAGTAAACTCTGTGTGAGTCACTGACATCCCCATTAGCCTGTTTGACAGCTTGCTGTCTGAGACCCTCTAATGTGGGACAGGTTTGCTGTGCCACACTCAGCTCCTCTCTGGCAGGCCCCCCTTCACCCAAAAGCTCAGCAGTGTCTGCTTCCAGCTCCTCTGGTGTAGGTTCTGCACAGGGAGGGAATTCTTCTTCCTCAGAAGTAGAATCCACTGTAGAGGGAGGGATAGTAGGAAGTGGTTTGCTTCTACTAGCCCTAGCTTTAGGGAGCACTTGGTCCATTGTTCCAGGATCCAAGCTTCCCTGTCCTTTTTGCTTTTTGGCCTGAGCCCTTGTCAAAGCAAAAATATGCCCTGGGATGCCCAGCATTGCTGCATGGGCCTCCAACTCCACATCTGACCAAGCTGATGTCTCCAAATCGTTCCCTAATAGACAGTCTACAGGTAAATCTGAAGCTACCACAACTTTCTTTGGACCAGATACCCCCCCCCAGTTGAGATTTACAACAGCCATGGGGTGGCTTTGTGTTATGTTGTGAGCATCGGTTACTTGGTACTGGTGTCCAAGTATGTGTTGTTCAGGGTGCACCAGTTTCTCAATCACCATTGTGACACTGGCACCTGTGTCCCTGTAGGCCTGGACCTCAACACCATTTATTAGGGTTAGTTGCTTGTACTTCTCCAAGTTATGGGGGCAAGCAACCAAAGTGGCTAAGTCAATAGCCCCTTCAGAGACTAAAGTAGCCTCTGTGGTCTCCCTAATCAGACCAACCCCAACTAAATTACCAAAAGTGAGCCCAGCTACTCCCTTGGATTGGCTATTAGTAGGTTTGCTCCCACCACCACTGCTATTAGTAGGGACACTAGGTGTAGCAGTAGGGGTTGTAGTGGTAGGAGCTGTGGTGCCTTTCTTTGGACAACTGGGATCTGTTGTCCAATGGCCTTTTATCTTACATAAATAGCACCATGGTTTCTTTTCCTTGTTCTGATTAAAGGAGGATTTGGGCCCACCACCCCCACCAGAGTGTTTTTGTGGGCCTGATGAAGACTCATTTTTAGATTTGTCCCCACCCTTGTCAGAAGACTTACCATCCTTCTTTTTGTTGCCATCTTTGTCACCCCCTGTATGAACTTTTCTGTTCACTCTTGTTCTGACCCATTTGTCTGCCTTCTTTCCCAATTCTTGGGGAGAGGTCAGATCAGAGTCCACCAAGTACTGGTGCAACAAATCAGACACACAATTATTAAGAATATGCTCTCTCAGGATTAAGTTATACAGGCTGTCATAATCAGTAACTTTACTGCCATGTAACCACCCCTCCAAGGCCTTCACTGCCTGGTCAATGAAATCAACCCAGTCTTGTGAAGACTCCTTTTTGGTATCTCTGAACTTGATCCTGTACTGTTCAGTGGTTAAGCCATAACCATCCAGGAGTGCATTCTTAAGAACTTGGAAATTGTTAGCATCATTTTCTTTTACAGTAAGGAGCCTATCCCTACCTTTTCCAGTAAATGATAGCCATAGGATAGCAGCCCACTGCTTTTGAGGGACATCCTGTACAGCACAGGCCCTCTCAAGTGCAGCAAACCACTTGTTAATGTCATCCCCCTCCTTGTAAGGGGGAACTATCTTATGCAGATTCCTGGAATCATGCTCTTTTGCAGGATGACTATGGGGAATACTGCTGCTGCCACCATGGGTATCTAAACCCATTTTCTGTCTTTCCCTCTCTATTTCTAAAGACTGTCTATCCAAATCCAGCTGTTGCTTCTTGAGCTTCAGTCTGGTTTGCTCCACTCTCAATCTATTGAGCTCCCTTTCCAACAATCTGTCATCAGGGTGGGTGGGAGGGACATTTCTAGATACAGAGGTATGATGGGAATTAACAGAAGGAGACCTGTCCCTTACAGAGGGCACCCTAACAGCTTGGCTACCAGTATAATGTGAGAGCACATCATCAGTATGATGTGATTCAACCTCTGTACCAACTATGCTAGACTGTCTAGTAATGGGCAGGCTGAGAAGTTTCTTTCCTGAACCTTTTCCTGGGGGAGTCCCTGGATCAGATTGAGAACCATTAGCTACTTTTTCCACAGATTGGGCACTTATGGCCTTATCCTGTACTCTAAGCATATTAATTAACAGTTCTAAGGAAGGATTCTTCCCTACACTCAAACCTCTCTCTATGCAGAGACTCCTTGCTCCTTTCCAGCTAAGGTGATCATATGCAAGTTTGGACAGTTCAACTTTTTGGCCTGTGCCAGACATTTTTTAGAGAGAGTTAAAGTGATAGCAAAATAGAAAAAAGTTTTCAGAACTTTTTGGAAAGACAGAAAAAACTTTTTAAACTTTTAAGAACTTTTTGAAAGTTTAGAAGTACTTTTCAGCACTTAGAAAAGAGTGAAAAGAGGAAATGCAAAACTTTTTGGCTATGTGTATATACACTGACCTTGTTTTGTATATTTTTCTCTTATGAAAAGTACAATGACAAGAGTGGTAAGTAGTCTCAAAGCACTTATCCCACCACTGCACAACCAATGTAGGAGGCTGGACTGGCTTGTAGTGAGTACCAAGGGGTACTTGCACCTTGCACCAGGCCCAGTTATCCCTTATTAGTGTATAGGGTGTCTAGCAGCTTAGGCTGATAGATAATGGTAGCTTAGCAGAGCAGCTTAGGCTGAACTAGGAGACGTGTGAAGCTACTACAGTACCACTTAGTGTCATATGCACAATATCATAAGAAAACACAATACACAGTTATACTAAAAATAAAGGTACTTTATTTTTATGACAATATGCCAAAGTATCTTAGAGTGTACCCTCAGTGAGAGGATAGGAAATATACACAAGATATATATACACAATAGCAAAAATATGCAGTATAGTCTTAGAAAACAGTGCAAACAATGTATAGTTACAATAGGATGCAATGGGGAAACATAGGGATAGGGGCAACACAAACCATATACTCCAGAAGTGGAATGCGAACCACGAATGGACCCCAAACCTATGTGACCTTGTAGAGGGTCGCTGGGACTATTAGAAAATAGTGAGAGTTAGTAAAATAACCCACCCCAAGACCCTGAAAAGTGAGTGCAAAGTGCACCAAAGTTCCCCTAAGGACAAAATAGTCGTGTTAGAGGGAGAATGCAAGGAAAACACAAATCAGCAATGCAACAACGATGGATTCCTGTCTGAAGGTACCTGTGGAACAAGGGGACCAAGTCCAAAAGTCACAAGCAGCTCGGAGATGGGCAGATGCCCAAGAAATGCCAGCGGTTGGTGCAAAGAAGCTCTTACTAGGCTGAAGAACTGTGAATACTGCAGGAACGACAAGGGCTAGAGACTTCCCCTTTGGAGGATGGATCCCCCACGCCTTGGAGAGTCGTGCAGAAGTGTTTTCCCGCCGGATGGACGCCAACAAGCCTTGCTACACGCAAATCGTGCGTTTGGCGTTTTTGGACGCTGCTGGGGCCCAGGAGGGACCAGAAGGTCGCAAATTGGACCTGCAGAGAGAGGGGACGTCGAGCAAGACAAAGAGCCCTCACTGAAGCAGGTAGCACCCGGAGAAGTGCCAGAAACAGGCACTACGAGGATGCGTGAAACGGTGCTCGCCGAAGTTGCACAAAGGAGTCCCACGTCGCCGGAGACCAACTTAGAAAGTCGTGCAATGCAGGTTAGAGTGCCGTGGACCCAGGCTTGGCTGTGCACGAAGGATTTCCGCCGGAAGTGCACAGGGGCCGGAGTAGCTTGCAAAGTCGCGGTTCCCAGCAATGCAGCCCAGCGAGGTGAGGCAAGGACTTACCTCCACCAAACTTGGGCTGAAGAGTCACTGGACTGTGGGGGTCACTTGGACGGTGTCGCTGGATTCGAGGGACCTCGCTCGTCGTGCTGAGAGGAGACCCAAGGGACCGGAGATGCAGCTTTTTGGTGCCTGCGGTTGCAGGGGGAAGATTCCGTCGACCCACGGGAGATTTCTTCGGAGCTTCTGGTGCAGAGAGGAGGCAGACTACCCCCACAGCATGCACAAGCAGGAAAACAGTCGAGAAGGCGGCAGGATCAGCGTTACAGAGTTGCAGTAGTCGTCTTTGCTACTATGTTGCAGGTTTGCAGGCTTCCAGCGCGGTCAGCGGTCGATTCCTTATCAGAAGGTGAAGAGGGAGATGCAGAGGAACTCGGCTGAGCTCATGCATTCGTTATCTGAAGTTTCCCCAGAGACAGAGACCCTAAATAGCCAGAAAAGAGGGTTTGGCTACCTAGGAGAGAGGAAAGGCTACTAACACCTGAAGGAGCCTATCACAAGGAGTCTCTGACGTCACCTGGTGGCACTGGCCACTCAGAGCAGTCCAGTGTGCCAGCAGCACCTCTGTTTCCAAGATGGCAGAGGTCTGGAGCACACTGGAGGAGCTCTGGACACCTCCCAGGGGAGGTGCAGGTCAGGGGAGTGGTCACTCCCCTTTCCTTTGTCCAGTTTCGCGCCAGAGCAGGGGCTAAGGGGTCCCTGAACCGGTGTAGACTGGCTTATGCAGAATTGGGCACCTCTGTGCCCAACAAAGCATTTCCAGAGGCTGGGGGAGGCTACTCCTCCCCTGCCTTCACACCATTTTCCAAAGGGAGAGGGTGTCACACCCTCTCTCAGAGGAAGTTCTTTGTTCTGCCATCCTGGGCCAGGCCTGGCTGGACCCCAGGAGGGCAGATGCCTGTCTGAGGGGTTGGCAGCAGCAGCAGCTGCAGAGAAACCCCAGGAAGGGCAGTCTGGCAGTACCAGGGTCTGTGCTACAGACCACTGGGATCATGGAATTGTACCAAAAATGCCAGGATGGCATAGAGGGGGCAATTCCATGATCATAGACATGTTACATGGCCATATTCGGAGTTACCATGGTGAAGCTACATATAGGTAGTGACCTATATGTAGTGCACGCGTGTAATGGTGTCCCCGCACTCACAAAGTTCAGTGAATTGGCTCTGAACAATGTGGGGGCACCTTGGCTAGTGTCAGGGTGCCCTCACACTAAGTAACTTTGCACCTAACCTTTACCAGGTAAAGGTTAGACATATAGGTGACTTATAAGTTACTTAAGTGCAGTGTAAAATGGCTGTGAAATAACGTGGACGTTATTTCACTCAGGCTGCAGTGGCAGGCCTGTGTAAGAATTGTCAGAGCTCCCTATGGGTGGCAAAAGAAATGCTGCAGCCCATAGGGATCTCCTGGAACCCCAATACCCTGGGTACCTCAGTACCATATACTAGGGGATTATAAGGGTGTTCCAGTAAGCCAATGTAAATTGGTAAAAATGGTCACTAGCCTGTCAGTGACAATTTGGAAAGAAATGAGAGAGCATAACCACTGAGGTTCTGATTAGCAGAGCCTCAGTGAGACAGTTAGTCACTACACAGGTAACACATACAGGCACACTTATGAGCACTGGGGCCCTGGGTTACCAGGGTCCCAGTGACACATACAACTAAAACAACATATATACAGTGAAAAATGGGGGTAACATGCCAGGCAAGATGGTACTTTCCTACACAACCCCCCCCCAAACGAAGGACAATAAGACTAGCCATTACCTGATGAGTCTTCATTGTCTAAGTGGAAATATCTGGAGAGTCCATCTGCATTGGAGTGGCTACTCCCAGGTCTATGTTCCACTGTATAGTCCATTCCCTGTAGGGATATGGACCACCTCAACAATTTAGGATTTTCACCTTTCATTTGTTTTAGCCAAAGTAGAGGTTTGTGGTCTGTCTGAACAATGAAGTGAGTGCCAAACAGGTATGGCCTCAACTTCTTCAGAGCCCAGACCACAGCAAAGGCCTCCCTCTCAATGGCAGACCAACGCTTTTCTCTAGGGGTCAACCTTCTACTAATAAAAGCAACAGGTTGATCCTGGCCCTCAGAATTAAGTTGTGATAGGACTGCCCCTACTCCTAATTCAGATGCATCAGTTTGGACATAGAATTTTTTAGAGTAACAAGGGCTTTTCAGGACAGGTGCAGAGCACATGGCCTGCTTCAGCTCCTCAAAAGCTTTCTGACAGTTTGCTGTCCATAATACCTTTTTAGGCATTTTCTTGGATGTGAGGTCATTAAGAGGGGCTGCAATGGAGCCATAGTTCTTAATGAACCTCCTGTAATACCCAGTGAGGCCTAGGAAGGCTCTCACTTGAGTCTGAGTGGTAGGGGGAATCCAATCAATAATAGTTTGGATTTTCCCCTGAAGTGGTGCAAACTGTTCCCCACCAACAAGGTGTCCCAGATAAACCACCTTACCCTGCCCTATCTGGCACTTTGAAGCCTTGATAGTGAGGCCTGCCTTTTGCAGGGCCTCCAAAACTTTCCAAAGGTGGACCAGGTGATCATCCCAGCTGGAGCTAAAGACAGCTATATCATCCAAATATGCTGCACTGAAAGCTTCCAGCCCTTGCAGGACTGTGTTCACCAACCTCTGAAAAGTGGCAGGTGCATTTTTCAAACCAAAAGGCATTACAGTAAACTGGTAATGTCCTCCAATGGTAGAAAATGCAGTCTTAGGTTTAGCATCTTCTGACATTTTGATCTGCCAATACCCTGCAGTCAAATCAAAAGTGCTTAGATACTTGGCAGATGCCAGTGTATCTATTAGCTCATCTGCCCTGGGTATAGGGTGAGCATCTGTTTTGGTTACTAAGTTGAGACCTCTATAGTCTACACAAAACCTCATTTCCTTCTTTCCATCTTTAGAATTGGGTTTTGGTACCAGTACCACAGGAGAAGCCCATGGACTGTCAGAGTGCTCAACCACTCCTAGTTCCAACATCTTCTGAACTTCTTGCTTTATGCAGTCCCTGACATGGTCAGGCTGCCTATAGATCTTACTTTTGACAGGTAAACTGTCTCCAGTATCTATAGTGTGCTCACACCAAGAAGTGGTGCCTGGCACAATGGAGAAGAGTTCTGAAAATTGTCCTAGGAGATTTATGCAATTATCTTTCTGCTCAGCAGTAAGACAATCAGCCAAAACTACACCTTCCACAAGAGCATCTTGTTCTGTGGAAGAGAAGAGATCAGGTAGAGGATCACTGTCTTCTTCCTGTCCCTCATCTGTTGCCATGAGCAGGGTGAGATCAGCCCTGTCATAGTAGGGTTTCAGGCGGTTGACATGGAGCACCCTAAGGGGACTCCTGGCAGTGCCTAAGTCAACCAAGTAGGTGACTTCACCCTTCTTTTCAACAATTGTGTGTGGACCACTCCATTTATCTTGGAGTGCTCTTGGGGCCACAGGCTCCAAGACCCACACTTTCTGCCCTGGTTGGTACTGAACCAAAACAGCCTTCTGATCATGCCATTGCTTCTGGAGCTCTTGGCTGGCCTGAAGGTTTTTACTGGCCTTTTTCATGTACTCAGCCATCCTTGATCTGAGGCCAAGTACATAGTCCACAATATCCTGCTTAGGAGCTTTTAAAGGTTGTTCCCAACCCTCCTTTACAAGTGTGAGTGGACCCCTAACAGGGTGTCCAAAAAGAAGTTCAAAGGGGCTGAAGCCCACTCCTTTCTGGGGTACCTCCCTGTAGGCAAAAAGGAGGCATGGTAGAAGGATATCCCATCTCATGCGGAGTTTTTCAGGGAGTCCCATAATCATGCCTTTGAGAGTTTTATTAAATCTCTCCACCAGTCCATTTGTTTGTGGATGATAGGGTGTTGTGAACTTGTAAGTTACACCACACTCCTTCCACATGGCCTTTAAGTATGCAGACATGAAATTGCTTCCTCTGTCTGATACTACTTCCTTTGGGAAGCCCACCCTGGAAAATATTCCCAGGAGGGCCTTTGCCACTGCAGGAGCTGTAGTGGTCCTTAAAGGAATAGCTTCAGGATATCTTGTGGCATGGTCCACTACCACCAAGATAAACCTATTGCCTGAAGCAGTAGGAGGGTCAAGGGGGCCAACTATGTCAACCCCTACCCTTTCGAAGGGAACCCCAACCACAGGCAGTGGGATAAGGGGTGCCTTTGGAGTGCCACCTGTCTTGCCACTGGCTTGACAGGTTTCACAGGACTTACAAAATTCTTTTGTGTCCTCAGACATCCTAGGCCAATGAAACAGTGGTACCAATCTGTCCCAAGTTTTCATTTGACCCAGGTGCCCAGCTAAGGGAATGTCATGTGCCAGTGTTAGGAGGAACTTTCTGTACTCCTGAGGAATCACTAATCTCCTGGCAGCTCCAGGTTTAGGATCCCTTTGCTCAGTGTACAAGAGGTTGTCCTCCCAGTAAACTCTGTGTGAGTCACTGACATCCCCATTAGCCTGTTTGACAGCTTGCTGTCTGAGACCCTCTAATGTGGGACAGGTTTGCTGTGCCACACTCAGCTCCTCTCTGGCAGGCCCCCCTTCACCCAAAAGCTCAGCAGTGTCTGCTTCCAGCTCCTCTGGTGTAGGTTCTGCACAGGGAGGGAATTCTTCTTCCTCAGAAGTAGAATCCACTGTAGAGGGAGGGATAGTAGGAAGTGGTTTGCTTCTACTAGCCCTAGCTTTAGGGAGCACTTGGTCCATTGTTCCAGGATCCAAGCTTCCCTGTCCTTTTTGCTTTTTGGCCTGAGCCCTTGTCAAAGCAAAAATATGCCCTGGGATGCCCAGCATTGCTGCATGGGCCTCCAACTCCACATCTGACCAAGCTGATGTCTCCAAATCGTTCCCTAATAGACAGTCTACAGGTAAATCTGAAGCTACCACAACTTTCTTTGGACCAGATACCCCCCCCCAGTTGAGATTTACAACAGCCATGGGGTGGCTTTGTGTTATGTTGTGAGCATCGGTTACTTGGTACTGGTGTCCAAGTATGTGTTGTTCAGGGTGCACCAGTTTCTCAATCACCATTGTGACACTGGCACCTGTGTCCCTGTAGGCCTGGACCTCAACACCATTTATTAGGGTTAGTTGCTTGTACTTCTCCAAGTTATGGGGGCAAGCAACCAAAGTGGCTAAGTCAATAGCCCCTTCAGAGACTAAAGTAGCCTCTGTGGTCTCCCTAATCAGACCAACCCCAACTAAATTACCAAAAGTGAGCCCAGCTACTCCCTTGGATTGGCTATTAGTAGGTTTGCTCCCACCACCACTGCTATTAGTAGGGACACTAGGTGTAGCAGTAGGGGTTGTAGTGGTAGGAGCTGTGGTGCCTTTCTTTGGACAACTGGGATCTGTTGTCCAATGGCCTTTTATCTTACATAAATAGCACCATGGTTTCTTTTCCTTGTTCTGATTAAAGGAGGATTTGGGCCCACCACCCCCACCAGAGTGTTTTTGTGGGCCTGATGAAGACTCATTTTTAGATTTGTCCCCACCCTTGTCAGAAGACTTACCATCCTTCTTTTTGTTGCCATCTTTGTCACCCCCTGTATGAACTTTTCTGTTCACTCTTGTTCTGACCCATTTGTCTGCCTTCTTTCCCAATTCTTGGGGAGAGGTCAGATCAGAGTCCACCAAGTACTGGTGCAACAAATCAGACACACAATTATTAAGAATATGCTCTCTCAGGATTAAGTTATACAGGCTGTCATAATCAGTAACTTTACTGCCATGTAACCACCCCTCCAAGGCCTTCACTGCCTGGTCAATGAAATCAACCCAGTCTTGTGAAGACTCCTTTTTGGTATCTCTGAACTTGATCCTGTACTGTTCAGTGGTTAAGCCATAACCATCCAGGAGTGCATTCTTAAGAACTTGGAAATTGTTAGCATCATTTTCTTTTACAGTAAGGAGCCTATCCCTACCTTTTCCAGTAAATGATAGCCATAGGATAGCAGCCCACTGCTTTTGAGGGACATCCTGTACAGCACAGGCCCTCTCAAGTGCAGCAAACCACTTGTTAATGTCATCCCCCTCCTTGTAAGGGGGAACTATCTTATGCAGATTCCTGGAATCATGCTCTTTTGCAGGATGACTATGGGGAATACTGCTGCTGCCACCATGGGTATCTAAACCCATTTTCTGTCTTTCCCTCTCTATTTCTAAAGACTGTCTATCCAAATCCAGCTGTTGCTTCTTGAGCTTCAGTCTGGTTTGCTCCACTCTCAATCTATTGAGCTCCCTTTCCAACAATCTGTCATCAGGGTGGGTGGGAGGGACATTTCTAGATACAGAGGTATGATGGGAATTAACAGAAGGAGACCTGTCCCTTACAGAGGGCACCCTAACAGCTTGGCTACCAGTATAATGTGAGAGCACATCATCAGTATGATGTGATTCAACCTCTGTACCAACTATGCTAGACTGTCTAGTAATGGGCAGGCTGAGAAGTTTCTTTCCTGAACCTTTTCCTGGGGGAGTCCCTGGATCAGATTGAGAACCATTAGCTACTTTTTCCACAGATTGGGCACTTATGGCCTTATCCTGTACTCTAAGCATATTAATTAACAGTTCTAAGGAAGGATTCTTCCCTACACTCAAACCTCTCTCTATGCAGAGACTCCTTGCTCCTTTCCAGCTAAGGTGATCATATGCAAGTTTGGACAGTTCAACTTTTTGGCCTGTGCCAGACATTTTTTAGAGAGAGTTAAAGTGATAGCAAAATAGAAAAAAGTTTTCAGAACTTTTTGGAAAGACAGAAAAAACTTTTTAAACTTTTAAGAACTTTTTGAAAGTTTAGAAGTACTTTTCAGCACTTAGAAAAGAGTGAAAAGAGGAAATGCAAAACTTTTTGGCTATGTGTATATACACTGACCTTGTTTTGTATATTTTTCTCTTATGAAAAGTACAATGACAAGAGTGGTAAGTAGTCTCAAAGCACTTATCCCACCACTGCACAACCAATGTAGGAGGCTGGACTGGCTTGTAGTGAGTACCAAGGGGTACTTGCACCTTGCACCAGGCCCAGTTATCCCTTATTAGTGTATAGGGTGTCTAGCAGCTTAGGCTGATAGATAATGGTAGCTTAGCAGAGCAGCTTAGGCTGAACTAGGAGACGTGTGAAGCTACTACAGTACCACTTAGTGTCATATGCACAATATCATAAGAAAACACAATACACAGTTATACTAAAAATAAAGGTACTTTATTTTTATGACAATATGCCAAAGTATCTTAGAGTGTACCCTCAGTGAGAGGATAGGAAATATACACAAGATATATATACACAATAGCAAAAATATGCAGTATAGTCTTAGAAAACAGTGCAAACAATGTATAGTTACAATAGGATGCAATGGGGAAACATAGGGATAGGGGCAACACAAACCATATACTCCAGAAGTGGAATGCGAACCACGAATGGACCCCAAACCTATGTGACCTTGTAGAGGGTCGCTGGGACTATTAGAAAATAGTGAGAGTTAGTAAAATAACCCACCCCAAGACCCTGAAAAGTGAGTGCAAAGTGCACCAAAGTTCCCCTAAGGACAAAATAGTCGTGTTAGAGGGAGAATGCAAGGAAAACACAAATCAGCAATGCAACAACGATGGATTCCTGTCTGAAGGTACCTGTGGAACAAGGGGACCAAGTCCAAAAGTCACAAGCAGCTCGGAGATGGGCAGATGCCCAAGAAATGCCAGCGGTTGGTGCAAAGAAGCTCTTACTAGGCTGAAGAACTGTGAATACTGCAGGAACGACAAGGGCTAGAGACTTCCCCTTTGGAGGATGGATCCCCCACGCCTTGGAGAGTCGTGCAGAAGTGTTTTCCCGCCGGATGGACGCCAACAAGCCTTGCTACACGCAAATCGTGCGTTTGGCGTTTTTGGACGCTGCTGGGGCCCAGGAGGGACCAGAAGGTCGCAAATTGGACCTGCAGAGAGAGGGGACGTCGAGCAAGACAAAGAGCCCTCACTGAAGCAGGTAGCACCCGGAGAAGTGCCAGAAACAGGCACTACGAGGATGCGTGAAACGGTGCTCGCCGAAGTTGCACAAAGGAGTCCCACGTCGCCGGAGACCAACTTAGAAAGTCGTGCAATGCAGGTTAGAGTGCCGTGGACCCAGGCTTGGCTGTGCACGAAGGATTTCCGCCGGAAGTGCACAGGGGCCGGAGTAGCTTGCAAAGTCGCGGTTCCCAGCAATGCAGCCCAGCGAGGTGAGGCAAGGACTTACCTCCACCAAACTTGGGCTGAAGAGTCACTGGACTGTGGGGGTCACTTGGACGGTGTCGCTGGATTCGAGGGACCTCGCTCGTCGTGCTGAGAGGAGACCCAAGGGACCGGAGATGCAGCTTTTTGGTGCCTGCGGTTGCAGGGGGAAGATTCCGTCGACCCACGGGAGATTTCTTCGGAGCTTCTGGTGCAGAGAGGAGGCAGACTACCCCCACAGCATGCACAAGCAGGAAAACAGTCGAGAAGGCGGCAGGATCAGCGTTACAGAGTTGCAGTAGTCGTCTTTGCTACTATGTTGCAGGTTTGCAGGCTTCCAGCGCGGTCAGCGGTCGATTCCTTATCAGAAGGTGAAGAGGGAGATGCAGAGGAACTCGGCTGAGCTCATGCATTCGTTATCTGAAGTTTCCCCAGAGACAGAGACCCTAAATAGCCAGAAAAGAGGGTTTGGCTACCTAGGAGAGAGGAAAGGCTACTAACACCTGAAGGAGCCTATCACAAGGAGTCTCTGACGTCACCTGGTGGCACTGGCCACTCAGAGCAGTCCAGTGTGCCAGCAGCACCTCTGTTTCCAAGATGGCAGAGGTCTGGAGCACACTGGAGGAGCTCTGGACACCTCCCAGGGGAGGTGCAGGTCAGGGGAGTGGTCACTCCCCTTTCCTTTGTCCAGTTTCGCGCCAGAGCAGGGGCTAAGGGGTCCCTGAACCGGTGTAGACTGGCTTATGCAGAATTGGGCACCTCTGTGCCCAACAAAGCATTTCCAGAGGCTGGGGGAGGCTACTCCTCCCCTGCCTTCACACCATTTTCCAAAGGGAGAGGGTGTCACACCCTCTCTCAGAGGAAGTTCTTTGTTCTGCCATCCTGGGCCAGGCCTGGCTGGACCCCAGGAGGGCAGATGCCTGTCTGAGGGGTTGGCAGCAGCAGCAGCTGCAGAGAAACCCCAGGAAGGGCAGTCTGGCAGTACCAGGGTCTGTGCTACAGACCACTGGGATCATGGAATTGTACCAAAAATGCCAGGATGGCATAGAGGGGGCAATTCCATGATCATAGACATGTTACATGGCCATATTCGGAGTTACCATGGTGAAGCTACATATAGGTAGTGACCTATATGTAGTGCACGCGTGTAATGGTGTCCCCGCACTCACAAAGTTCAGTGAATTGGCTCTGAACAATGTGGGGGCACCTTGGCTAGTGTCAGGGTGCCCTCACACTAAGTAACTTTGCACCTAACCTTTACCAGGTAAAGGTTAGACATATAGGTGACTTATAAGTTACTTAAGTGCAGTGTAAAATGGCTGTGAAATAACGTGGACGTTATTTCACTCAGGCTGCAGTGGCAGGCCTGTGTAAGAATTGTCAGAGCTCCCTATGGGTGGCAAAAGAAATGCTGCAGCCCATAGGGATCTCCTGGAACCCCAATACCCTGGGTACCTCAGTACCATATACTAGGGGATTATAAGGGTGTTCCAGTAAGCCAATGTAAATTGGTAAAAATGGTCACTAGCCTGTCAGTGACAATTTGGAAAGAAATGAGAGAGCATAACCACTGAGGTTCTGATTAGCAGAGCCTCAGTGAGACAGTTAGTCACTACACAGGTAACACATACAGGCACACTTATGAGCACTGGGGCCCTGGGTTACCAGGGTCCCAGTGACACATACAACTAAAACAACATATATACAGTGAAAAATGGGGGTAACATGCCAGGCAAGATGGTACTTTCCTACAGGTGGGGAGTTGCTGTAGTTTTAGGGGCAGGGGTAAGGGAGTTTGGGGTATTTTTAGTTTTTAGGGGCGGGTGGGGGGGTTCGGTGTAGTTTTAGGGGCAGGAGTGTGGGGTTGGGTATTTTTTATATTTAGGGGGGTGGAGGGTTGCAGTGGTTTTAGGGGCAGCGGGTAGTTTAAGTTTTAGGGGTTGGGGTAGTGGTAGAATTGTTTTTAGGGGTGGGGTTTGGGGTATGATTGTTTTAGGGGCGGGGGGTTGGGGTGGGGGGAGTCGCATGCTGGAACCATGCATGCCGTTCACTCATGCCTTTACCAGGAATGCCTTTACAACGAAAAATCGTTGTTAAGGCATTCGTGGTAAAGGCATTTGTGGTAACAATGCGGTCGTTGTTCCGACCACGTTGTTTAAGCATGCGTGGTTCCAGCATGTGTTGTTCCGACTCCTATTCCTGTGAAGTACCTGTTGTATTTTTTTTATTTTATTTTTTTTACAAATCTTTGTGAAATGACTTAGAGCATCGAAAATAGAAATAAAATGGGAATATTGAGACAATATTTATACGCAGGAAGAACTGTGCCCTCTTTGCACTTTTACAAATTTGGAATTGGACGTTTCTGTGCCAATTCACAGAGGCATGTAAGAGTGCCTAAAAGAGTGCTCATGCACTGCTATCTCCCATATTTATAATTGATTAGATGAATCCACCCAATTGACGGCCTCATATTTGTGGTTTGAGGTTGAGTTACTGATTATTGTACTCAAGGCTAGGAGCGAAATCAAAAGAGGAGGTTATTTCAGAGCTGAGAGGACCATGGTCTTGTAGACAGTAGTCTCAGGTACTGTATTCATGGGAACTGTGAATCACAGTAAAGGAAATTCGGGAGAAGAGAGCGATAGAGCCCTACGTAGTCTATGGTTCCCACCATACAGATGTGTGTTTCGTGAGGGGAAAAATTATGTTAGCATTAGGCGCGTGAGGTCATGAGACCATGCCAACTGGTGGAGCTCAGAAGCAGGGTATTGGGGACTGGAGCATGTTTGTAAACCTCCAAAGTTCCAAATCTACTCACGAATTTATGCAGAGACAGCAACTTTTTCAGTATTTGCCGTATCACGAAAGCAGGGAAAGGTAGGTAGGATTGAAGGATTAGAGCACTGCAACAGGGTTGGAGTGTAGGTGATACAGAAAGTTTTAAATATCCATGCACACCTCCCAGGTTTAGTGAGGAAAGGAATTGTGCGCCGTGAGCAGTCAGATGGGCATGAGCTCACCCTCGCAGCATAGGGTCTGACAGAAGCAGTGTGAATCATCCGCGCTTTGTCACATACCCTTGAAAAGGAGTGTAAAGTAAAGAGTGCTGTGTAGTCCCTGCAGCGGGATCCCACGAGAGAAAGTCTGAACCAAATCCATTAATTTTCAAACCTTACCATATCATTTAGTAGCGTCCTTTCTCCAGGTTAGGTCATGAACCGTGCCGTGCCTGTCTAGCAGTTTAATCACAGTTCTCTGTCGCATATCGAAGGTGAAATAGTTTTCCACCTTGTTCACTTAACCACAGAACTCTCAGTCCAGCAAACCCTTTTTGCAGAAGCCCTTATCTGATGCCCTCATCTCGAGACTCATCGCCTGTTGCTGGTTTAGCCGTTGACAGGCAGGGTGTGGGCACGGGGAAAATTATAGGCTGGGGCGATGACGTTTGAGGCTCAAACTATGTGTCGCACCTTGCTCTGTCGCTGGAATAAAGAAACGCTACGTTCTTTCTCGGCCCTATCTGATACCGCACATGAGGGTTTTCTGACACTGTTTTTCAGTGTGTCGTAAGATACCCCTATGAACATGCTAGTATTTCTCTCACCCGGTTCACGTGCATTAGCCATTTTTATCTTCAAAACTGTATCACGTACTCACGGCGGCTGAGCTAGTATATTATCGTTGGCTGTGTAGCATGTTATCATGCGTTCGTTGACATTTTATACCGCTCACCACATTCTAAATACTCTTGTCGTCCAGCTTTCCTGCAGCATACCATCTGGTGTGCAATCCTGGAAGGAATGTACAGCAGTGAGTCCAAGTGCTTAAGAGATATCATCAGAAACCCGCTATGACCCTAATGGGTATGCCAAAATGGCGGAAATGCTAGTAAATCTGGGTCTGAGTTTTTAGCGTCATCCTTTGCATAATGAAACAAGCATTGGCAAAGTCAGGAGGTTTGGTGCTGCCGGCCAGCCTTTTAGCAATTCTCGATTTGCTTTCCCTTGGTATTTGCAAACCATTATTACTTTGGAAGCAGCCAGGCCCTCATCAGATTTGCTTGGTCTCATAAAAGCACACATTGCCGTAGTACTACCTGGCACTGAAGGGAACTAGTTTGTGTTTTGTGTGCTTCTTGTGAAAAAGCGGCAAGCTGTAACTCATTATATGCTGGAATGGGAGGAAGAAAATGTGAACGAACCACAGACTAATGGTCGAAGTTTGGCTGAAAACTCCTATAGGTAGCTAAGCTATGAAAGAAAGAAACAAACAACCAAAGAAAGGAAGGAGAAATAAAGACAGAGGAAAGAAAGAAAGAAAAAAAGAAAGAAGGCACAAATGAAAGAGGAAGACAAGAAAGAAAGAAGCAAATAAGGAAAGCAAGAAACAAAGAAAGGGGAAGAAGGAAAGAGAGAAAGCAAGATGGACAGACAGGGTTGCTATGAGTTACATTTAGAGTTCATGTGAGCTGCTGGTAGGGTGCGAAAAAGCAGCAGTCAGATAAATAAAGAAAGGCAATTTCAAAAAGAATTTACAACAGCACTGGCAGGGGAAAAGAACTGAAAAGCTGAAATGTACTGTGTGCTCTCATCTGGTAGCTTTTCTGACAAAGGCAACACTAAAGTAATAAAGTAAAAACAAAAACACTGGCACTTAAGGGAACTACCTTCTATGGGGATGCGCTCCTTATGAGAAGCTATATACATTCACTCAAAGTGAAGTTAGCCAGACTACCCCACTGCTAAGCAACATGTGAATGTCACAAGAACAGGACAGTGGATAAAGACAGCTGTCTGAAGGCCCCTTTATGTAAGTATATTATACATAACATTTTAATAAAATCAAAAGGTCTTGGCTAATGACAGACCTAAAAACAAGTTCCACTTGACAGGAATGGGATAGTTCTGCTTAGAAGAGGCTCCATTGAGGAATGCACAATGTCAACCATGTTATGCTGGGATAGATTGGGGGTCATCTTCGAAAGTGTAGAGTACACAGGACTAGAGAAGCAGAGGCTTTGCATTGGCACTGTACCATCACCTGCCCTGGATCCTACAGCTGCTGGCCCTATCTGATAACAACCATTTTCAGAGTGGCAATACTCTGACCTGTTTCCTAGATGTCCAAAGGTAAGGTGACATGAGCATGGGTCCTAGTGTTACAAGCAGTGTGATCTATCAGTGCCCTGCTTATTGTGATTTGTCACACACAAACCTGCAGCTTCATTCGAAAATCCACTCTTAAATGCATCCTCTCTAGCCATAAACAGTCCAATACCTGTCCAGTCCCAAATACCACCCCACAATACACCCATTTTAGCCCAAGGCTGGTTCTAGGGCGGTGTGACCGGTGCCACCCCAGCGGGTGCTCACTTCAGTTGGGGGTGCCAGGCTTGCAAGTGTATTGTGATTTTCAAAGCACCTGCAGCCAGCAACAATAAGTATGTCAAAATAACTCCGTGATTAATGTTCTTTCTGGAGAGAGATTGGAGTTGTTTCTAGTGGAATTTGTGACTCATCTTAAGGAAGTGCAGAGGTTAATATGCCTGCTGCAAAGCACGTGTACCATGCAGATTACAAAGTGCATATAGTGTAAATAGGACAGAGAGTTACTGTTTTTGTCACAGAGATCCTTTTGTTAATTGCAGTTTATAAGTTAAAATCCTAGTTTGTGCTTCTCCAGAACAAGCACTCCTAAATGACACTGCCTACCAGTATGGATGACGCGATTCCTAGACCTTGTAGTCTACCGTCTATACACTGATTTACACACGTAGGATTGATTGTCTCTGTACTCTGACACCCTACCTTACACTGGTGTGAGTGACACCACAAAACTAATTAAATGCATCTGAGAGAGAGTGGCTGTTGGAGACTTGAGGGTCTCTGTGAAAGGGTGGTAGTGAGGGAATCCATGGCGGATGTGGTCATTGGGGCAGTGCCAACAAATATTGTCACACAGGGTGCCACCAGTGTTAAAGCCGGCCCTGATTTAAGCAATGACAGTATAATTCTTTCCCAATGAGACACCAGTATTCCACGAAAAAGAAAAAAAATCAAGGACAAACCAAAAGTAGGACATTTCCAAATGATACCGCCTCTCAGGATCAGTTATTATTGGACTCACCTTGTAGACCAAAAAACTGAAGATGCCAGCCTGAAAGGATTACAAAGTTCAGTGTGAGAACATATTCCAGCTCAAATAGTAAATAGTAGTATATACAATTGTCAACATAATTTTTGACTGCTGACATGAAAACCAGGTGGCATCCGAAGAAAGAGGGAGATGCAAATGAGGAAAACATGCTTGATCTAGTTTTCAACCAAAAATGGACTGCAAAATCTGGACACCAGTATGGTTTGCAGGTATTGTTCAGAATAAAATAGGATGAAAACCATATTTAGCTGTCTGTGAGATACATAGGAGCATGGTGATGCAAGCTACTCACATCAGTATTTGTGGAATATTTGCAAAGCTATAAACGGAGTGCGCTGAAGCTCCAGGTGCCATAGGTTCCAGAGGAAGGATGTTAGCAAGCTTCTCAGTAACAGACAGAAAAATAGGAATACCCCTGCGGCTGAGTGGATGGGATGTTTTATTCAAAATAGGCCACCATAAGCAGTGTCTTCCAGATAAACTGTGTGATATGCATGAAGCTTTGCGAGAATCATTTCATAACTTGGCTTCGAATCTCAGTCTTATCATTAAAGGAGATGGAAACCGGTTGTCAATGAATGTGTTCTTCCCATTCAAGTACAGACAGCCTTCAAAAACCTGGAAATGTATTGTGGACCATGATCCAATTTCATCCTGTGTGGTAGACTATGAAGACTTTAGCTATAAGGAACATGAGATTTCTGATATGATACGAAATTGGAAACAAATAGCAATTTTCTTATCAATATTAGCATTAACTTGTTTTTGTATTGCATTTTATTCCAAACATCTTACAGATGCACAAGTGCTATATGGCTAGTTGTATTTTTTTCCTAATTTATCATATTTCTGACATTGAAAGAATGGAAGATTGAGTCTACATTGCCAGGATTTGAACTTGAGACCTGAATATCACCTTACATGCATCTTCCTGAGCTATCCTGCCACAATTATAACATATTAGGAGGCTATTGCCACCCCCTACCCTTATGAACACTCGCCAGAGAGGTCCATCTGTGAAAAGAAAGCTTTCAAAGAGGTTTTCTCAGGTTCTTCATCCCAGCAGTCCCCACCACTTACCTTTTGTGGGGAACTGAGGTGCAACAGTTCATTTTCAAGATAAGACAGAAGGTGAAGAATGGCGCCAGGACCACATTTATAGGCTAGCTTGCATTGACTGAGTCAGAGCACTGCAAACAGAGTTTACCTCATGAGAAGGATGAGGTCAAACTAGAGCTTCATGGCAGATTGTCCAAGGTCCTGAACAAGTTTAGCACCACCTGCTGAGTAAGTAAACATGGTTAAAGAAAACACAGGTAAGTCACTCAGACCAGGGTTTGCTTCTTTATGTTCTGCAGTGCTGGTGGAGATTCTCTTTAAAAAAGAAATGTTTCTTGTGAGTAGGGTGCTTCTGTGATCAACTGTTGCCATGGTGCCTTAGATCTGAGTGACATACCATGGGTGGGGGTCAAACTTTTGCTGGAACTTTCCTCGCCCGACTCAGTTGACAGCAACACAAGATCACATGTTTTGAGTCATGATTGTTTAGCACAATGGTGGCTGCTTCATTGTTTCAGTGCTGTCTACTTCTCTTGGTTGCCCTCCCCCCAACATCTCAGCTGGAGATGCTCAGGTTGTGGAATGTGTTGTGTCCCTATAGTCTCATAGAAAGTAATATATTACATACTCTACTAACTCATGTCCCATTTCAGCAATCTGGATGACCTTGTTGAGAGGCTGCAATAATTACTTAACCACTCCATTTACTTGACGCCACATTGAAGGGATCTTTTGATGCTGTATCTCGTGGGAATGGAAATAGGTCACAATCTCTTGTCCTTGTAATGATCGTCCATTGTATGTCCTAATTGTTAGAGATATCCCATGGGTGGTGAAGATTTTGTGAAACTTTGGGACTAAGTCATCTGTAGCTGTGGTGCTGACTAACTCTAGGTCAGGTTACTAGCTGAAAACGTCCATGACTATGATGAGGTTTTGCTGTTTTGGTGCAGTCACAAAGTCTGCACTTAGATGGATCCATGGTGAACTCAGGCTCTCTTTGCTTATGACGGGTGTAGCTGGGTCATGGAGCCCAACTGCTTCTCATCTGAGACAGCTGGATACTACTTGTTCTAAGTGGTTGTCCAAATCGGGTAAGTAGACTTTCTGTTAGAGCCTCATTTTGGTTTGAACTACCCCATGGTGCATGATATGAACAGATTTCAGGAGCTGTGTTATCAGTTGTGGGCGGCAGTCCATCTTTGGCTCTTGATAGCCCACCCCAGACATTGTACATTCCCTGAATCTGCCTTCAGGTGTCTTTCAGAATTGATGTTTCATGGTAAGCTACCAATTGTTGGTCTTCATAACTCGCTTCATGTGTTGGAAGCATTCATCATCCTGATATGTCTGGCTGGATTTGGCAATGGTGAGGAGTTTGGACCTTACACTGTTGAATCCAAGGCAGACATACACTTTGGTCTCTCGGGTCATGTCTTCCTCGATGGTGGTCGCTAGGTAGGTACACAACTTCACAGGAATACTATTGGAGTTGCAGGATCCAGTTTTCAATCCTGAGAGGTGGTTTGGCCTTCAATCCTTGAAATAACACTTGAGGGGTTTGTGATCAGTGCGCACAGAATATTCCTATATATCATAAGTCCTTGCTGAGCTCAAATTGATGGTATTCAGACTTAAGGTCGATTTTCAAGAACTACTTGGTCCCCTTGTTTTTGTTTATGATGTCATCAACAGTGGACATTAAATGACGCTCTCCTTTAATCAATGGTTTAGGCATCTGCATGTCAATGCATATGTTGAAAGCCCCTTGTTGCTCTGATATTTGCACCACTACAATGGTTGACACCTATTGGAGTATAGCCTTCTACCTTTTCAATGATTTTTGCAGCCGGCAACTTGCCCAACTCATGTTCATCTAGAGTCAGTTTCTTGGACAGATTCTTCTGTGGTGCAATGTGATGGCTGGATAAGAAGGTAAATGTGAAACTTAACAACTTTCTTTTTGAGGCACCCTATCCCTTGGAATACTTCTTTGAGTTAATCCAGCTTTTGCAAGATTGACTGTTTCTGAATGTGTGCACAAACATGATGAGCTGCAGCACTGCAGCTAATTAATGTTGTTCCGTTTGATTTTGTGATGAAGAATTTTGTGGATTTGGACTTGTGGTGGTACACAATCTTTGTGGTGAATGGGAGTGCAAGATCAATAGGGGTCGTACTGCCATGGGAAATATATTTTTGTTGCTGTTGATGTCAGCTACAGTGGTGGGCATAACCAGTGATAATCAGAAATGGGCATTACACACAAATCTGTACCAGTGTCAATGAGGCAGTTCATTAGCTGTTTTTGTATTTTCGGCGACACTGTGGGTGCCATTGGGTTGGGGATCTTTCAGCTCTCCTAAGTGCTGATATTAACTTGACTTCTTCTGTAGTGAAAGAAATAGTTTTGTTAGCACCTCCTTGGTGTACCTCCCTATGTTGAGGCTCAAAGTGTGGCATGATGGGCTTGTGCAGACTTATCTTTCACCCCATCTGTACTTTTGTTGAGTTGATTGAATTTCAGACTTTCACAGCATGGTTCAGTATGCTGCAGGGTAACCAGGCCTTGCCTTTCGCTGGGCATGCAGTTACGCAGTACTCAGATGTTCTGATCAACTGTCAAATTGATTGTTTTCTTGCAATGGCATGTGGCTCTTCACTGGCATCACTTGGCTCTAATTTGATTGTTTTTGTTAAAGATTAATCAATGTGGCCTGCTCCTACATGAGTGCTTCTTAGGGTAATCATGGTGGCTAGGACCATTTTGGCCATTTTTAAGGATTTCCTTGCCAAGGACTGAGGAGGGGCATCCTTAAATGGTCTGGGCACCTATCTCCTCTTCTACATTTTGAAGCTTGTACAAGCTGGCTATCCTTCGCTGTTGCTCATAGAAGGAATCTGTGGTCTTATGCAAGCCTTGCTTCACCTGGCGCAAAACAAAATGTTCGTAGTCAGGATTTACTTGTGTGCCAAACTGTAAATTCAGCCCACTACTGCAGCAGCATAGTCATCATCATGATCGATGTTGAGGGGCATTATGAACATTTTATGCATATATTCCCCTACTAAGAACAAGAATATTGATGTCTTTGCCTTGTGCATGGGTTAGCAGTACGTTCTTTGACAAAACACTTTGACAAGCATGATGCCTAAGTCAAGGGATAGGCGATTAACAAGCAACTGACATTCAGTCCATGAGGTGAGGGTTTCTGTGGCTGTGCTCTCTGCTTAGCAGTCTAAGCACTGCTATTTAGCGATCAGTTAGTCAAAGTCGCTGTGGCAGGGGCAGGCACCTCATACAAGCAGATTGGTGCATGTGGACATTTGCCATTCAGCATTCTTTTCGTGCAAATGTAGTCCCACTACTCATTGCCACGTTGTTGTGGCCTACCTGAGGCTGCATGCAGTTGGCAGGCATTATGCACACAAGAACACTGCATGCAGTTTAACTCTCTGCACCCGATGCCCAGTTCGCTCATTCACCTTTATTTATATCTATTGTGATTACACACTTGGGTGGCACCCAAGAGTAGCAGATGGGTGGAGGTCTGGCTGATCAAACCACTAACATTACAGATGTGAAAGTAATGAATTCCTGGAACTTAAACAGGGAATTAAAGAGATCGTTACCTGTATCATACAGTTTGTAAACAGAATTCGATGGCCTAACTAATTCCAATCAATAGTTTATTACCCACGACTCCAAGAAAGTTCTTTATGGCACCTTAATATAAGCAGAACACTCAAAACTATAGCTAATTAAGCAGAACTACCTCTACAAAATAGTAGCAGGCACAGCAAAATGGAATGAAAGAGTTCCCTTTTGGATCTGATGTGCTACATAAAACATTTTTGTGCATATTAAAATAAAGTTAAACTGAATTACATGTTAAACTTACAAATAACTTGTTACAGTTCAGTAGTTTAAATCCAGACATTATGATACAGGGCTTCGCTGATGTGCACCCTGAATATCGACATCAAAATACAGTGGGACACAAAATCGAGGACAAAATATCAGAATTAAAATGTAGACAGGTAAATAAGTCTACATTTCAATATCTAACATCCATATATGTACCTTGACAATATATATATATATATATATATATATATATATATATATATATATATATACCTTCAAAGTACATAAATACTTCACTATATACAATTACTTTTGATATTTTGCACCTCAATATTTTGTCCTTGATATTCTTGTACCACTATATTCTTTAGATGAATATTCCGTAGTACTCCTGGCCTCGTTCACAGCCAGTTGATAATAGTGAGGAACGGCGCTGTTTTGTTTTTGAATGTATCATCTTGTAACAGGATACATAAGGAATGTGTATTTCATCTCTATAGTTGCACAAGACAATGAGGGCCAGATCAACTAACATTTTGCATCATGGTTGCACCACGTTTGTGCAACCATGATGCAAAATGCTAGTAGATATTTACAGAGATACACAAGGGGCAATTTGTGCCGACTTGATGGCTTTGTAAATGTAGCGCAATGCTGTGGCTTGTGTAGCATTATGTTACATTTCATTCTGGGCGGCGTTCCATGGGTGGAGCATGGGCGTTCCCATGCATCCACCCATGGATTTCACGCAATCCCAAATTTGCTGAAGGTTTGTAAACCTGGGTTTGGTTGAAATCGCTACACCAAATGCCACGAGAGATGGCCATACTGTGGAGCGCACATGGAGATCTTCTTCCCGCTTTGGGTTCAGAAAACCCTGGTGAGAAGCCACAACTCGTCCCACATACACTAGAGGTCAACAAGATCTTTGGAATCGGTGAGGATTGTGGTAATCAGATTAATTCAACATAAATCAATAACATGAGAAACATAATCCATTTTAAACATCATGACTAATTTGACCACGGAAACAAGACTCCAAACTGAATAAAGTTTCAAAGTTTTATTACAACCACAAAACCAAAGTAACATAAGTAGTGCGCAAGACTAAGTTATAAACGTACATGAATCAGTGATTCATCAAACTCAATTAATAACGATCAGTTTTTGGACTGAGCCATCCTTATCCTCAAACAAAATTTGGACTTGCGTGTATGGGGACGGACTAACAAAACATAAGAAGAGACAAAAATTATTTTGAAAATCATCTAGGATAACTTACTATAAAATACATTGTTGTCATCATCTAAGGTGAAAGGGAAACAAGAAACCACATTACGAATTATATACCTCTCCACATGACACAGCAGACAAGAAAGATTTGTCGGTCAAGAGAACTCACTACTTCTCAGCATCAGTAGACAGCGGCATCACTGGCAATGCACAACATGAGCTGCACATAGGACAGGTCAGCAGTTGAGAATTTATTGGGCATATTAGTACTGTACAGCATAAACAAATGGAGTAATAGGAAGGATGACTTTTAATTTTTCAGAAGACATTTAAGGGTCATAGGGATTCAGGAGAAAAGAGAACAGCACTACATCAAGGGGGTCATCAGCAAGATTCCACTGACTAAAAGTTTCAAAAACCTCTCTCTAAGTAGAAATGTCCACAAGTTTCTGATTGGTCCCCCATGTGGGCTCATCTTGTGCAAATTAACTAATATCCAGTGGATAATCATTGACGACATCAAGTTTGCAACTAATCCAAATTTTCTCAGGGAGTGTGCAAAGTCATCTCGATGAATCCATACAGTTCCACCAAAATATAACACTTGTTTTTCCATTGAAACCTATTCTTTCACAGGGTGCACAGGATGATTCTAACAGTTCTCATTACAATGTAATAAAACTTCCTGTCTTACTTGACAGCTAGAACAAATACTGTTACATTTGTTATTAGTTAAATCATGTTCTCTGTCTTTGATACAATAGGACTTTCACCAACACATCTGCAACCTAGAAATTAATTCAGGTCAAAGCGAACAGAATGAATTAGCACTTTTCCTCTACTGCTGCAAAATGAATTTTCAGGGATAGTCTAGCTAAGGAAACTTAAATACATAATAATGCAACTAATCTATATAAATCCAATTGCACACTTCAAAATTTGAATCAAATATGCAAAGCAAATTATTGAATTGCAATAATTTTCTATGCATAATATTAGAAAGAGTTTAAACATGCATTTATTTTTCTGCACACATGTAACTCTTCATTCAAAATCATTTAAATCAATATAAGTACAATTAATTCATGTTGATCTAATATTCATAATATATAGTTTTCATCTCTATTGTTTCTATAAAAATAATACTTTTAATATTACTTCATGTCAATATTTCACTAAAATATAAATGCATAACATCCTTCATGACAAAATGCGATGTTGAAAACAAATGGATGTCACAATAACAACCATATTTAAACATGCACACTTTTACATTTCATGTTAAAGTTCTCTGTTAGGCTTTAAATGAAGACTTGTAAGTCATCATATGCTAACTTCTATGCCACTAATTTATTAGTAAAATTTGGGCCTATATTTAACAGAAAATGCACCAAAATTAGCAGTGCCGGGCTGCATCACTTTAGAAACGCAGGGATGCGCCTTATTTATTAGAATACGGCACACCCCTGCCTATCCCCCTGCGCTGGCACTAAATTGAGCTGCCTAGCACCAACACAAGCATCTTTGCACCATCATGCAAGGATGTCAGTGTTGAGTGGTTTGATTGTTTATGTACGGGAAGGTGTCCATTGTCCTGCATATAAACAATCACTAATGGCGATTTGGCACTTCTGTGTGTGCTGCAGAATGCAGCACACACAAAAGTGCCATTTCGTCCATTTGAATGATTGTTTATGTGCAATAAGGGACACTCTCCTGCACACAATCATTTCTGGCATTTTGCTATTTCTATGCGTGCAAAGAATGCGGCACACATAGAAAAAGAAAAAACGAGGAGGAATAAAAGTATTCTTACTCGTTGTGCCACTCTACCGCCACCCCTGGGGTGGCGTTAGATTTTGATGATGCCTCAGGTTTACAAAAACACGTAAATTTGGGGCAGCGTCAAAATGCAATGGGTATTGCTGTGGCACACCCACAGCAACACCCATTGTCTCGCCCCTTATACGCAAAGTGCTGCATGTGAAGGGGCCTTATTTACAAAGTTGCGTTAAGCCACAAAAAGTGGCTTGTAAGTACGGTGCAGGGCATAGCTCCACTGGAGCATGGCTCTAGGGGCTCATAAATACACCCCTTGATGTCTAACATATTCATGCTGTCAAGCCAAAAGGTGAATTTTGTGAAAGCACTTCCAAACAAAGAGAAGCCTGTTGAGCTGATGCCTCCTATATAGAACGATCTGGGGCTTCAATGACATGCAGGACTGGAATTTCTTCTGTTGAAATAATAGTGAGGGTGTTGCAGTAACTGGCAGCTATACTGACACAATGTGATCGTTTTGTACTATTCAGTATCATGTTTATGTAATTATTTTGTTGTTTGCGGTTTGTTTCAATTCACTAGCATTCTATAACTTTTTTGGAGTGTTCACTGTTATGTATTAAATTGTGTGGATTTGTTGAACGTTCTCACCCCCTTGTGGCTATTTAATGCTAAAGCTGGACACGGAAGTCAGGGAAGAAATCAGCATCAGATGTAAATTTGGGTTCTAGTAGCTAGGAAGATCCATTAGCAACTTTAAAATATCTACAGCATCCAAGACCTGTCGGGAATCAAGCTATGTATAAACGTACGTATGTTTATGAATTTTGTATGGAATTAAATTGGATGAAAAGCAGTGGAGTAGTGTTCAGGGTCACAAGGAAAGATATGAGATATGGTCACTCGATCTTGGGAGCAGTAGCGGAGTTAGAAGTGGACGTTACTGGGTCATGATGTAGTGTGCTATAAAGAGGAGTCTCCGGCTCGTTCCTAAATTGGAGCAGGATTACGGAGGTCCTAATGAAGAGAGGGACAGCATCTTTGCGCTTAAGGCGTATCACCTGGGAAAAAGTGATGGGAAGAATGTTTCAATTAGTCATTAACAATTAGCGCATTTAATCGATGCTCCTGCTTGCTCCTCACAACCAATTTTCAGTCTCCTTTGTGTACTCCCAGCCTTCCACTCTTGCCCCTTTGCCTGCGTTCACTACATTCTACACTAGTCCAGCTCCCCAACCTCCTGTCTACCTTCTTCACTCCCTCTATACCTTAGTTGTCCTTTCCACTCGCTGTCTTTCCAATCATTCCTCTCTCATTCCAGGTTTTTGTTGACGCTCCACTAATCTAATTGTAGTAGGTTCAGACCCAACCAATGTTTCAATATGATATGACACATTGGCTCCTTGTTTTTTGTTACACTGTAGAGCACAAATCCGTGTATAGAGGTTCTATAGAAAAATGTGGAACAAATAAAAAGCCACCTTAGTAACTTAGGACAAACTCCAGTGTTCTTTTGTCCACCACACCACTCCAGGTCGGGACCAGCTGTTTGTAAATCAGATATGAAGGGTCCATCTCAAACCAAGCCAGAAAACCCCAAACCAGTTTCAAAACGTGTAGGGCCCCATCGGCTACTGCTTGAGTCCTGTGGCACGATGTCTTTCTATCTAAGGCTTGGGCCATGCCAGGCTTGCCTCATGCCAGGCTTGCCTCATGACATGCTTGATACATTATTTGTGGTGAACAGCCATGCGTATTGGCAATAGTGGGGCAAATATAGGTACATAAGATTTAACATTGAAGGGGTTTATGAACTATGGAGTGGCTTTCTGTATTTCAATGATGTTTGTGTTAAAAGATAACAAGAGGTGGAGCCCTTAATCTGGAGTGATCATGGTCCCACGACATATTGTGATAAGCTAAGGCAGTCTAGGTACATAATGAGTCCTTGAGCATAAACATTATCTGATCTGTCTTCCCATATGCTACAGTGCCCTGGCACAGTGCAGTGGTGAGACGGAGAAACAGATGTTGTCTAAGATCTTTCACTTTATCTGGGGGAAAGGGAAGACAGTTGTTGCAATGGATCATATACAACCACGTCTACTAGAGGGGTTTGGTGGGCTGGTGGTGCATTTATTCTCAGGGGCTCACAAAAGGAGAAGCTAGGAACCACCGACTGCCTGCCTTTGATTCAGATGATTGTATGGTTAGGTGACAATAGCCTAGATGGCTGTGAGGATTCTGATAACCAAATCTTGCTGACGAACAGAAGATGCAGAGAGTTGTCCAGGAGGATATCATGAATATTGCAGGTGGTTTAGATTGTAGAACAGACAATATTAGGACCCTACATTAGTTTTATAAAGTATTATGGGATATGTTGCGTGGGGCAGAAAAAGGTAACTGTCGGTTTGGGGATTACTACCATGTTGGGGTACCTTAGTGGCCCAGCAGTGTTCTCAATTGTTTTGTTAGGCAGAATTGTGAGCATCAGTTTACTAGACCAGGTCTTAATTTAACGTTGAAGAGGATTTGGGCTATAGTCACAGGGATCATTGATTCAGGAGATTTAGAACACATATTTGCTATTGACAGCCTCAGCATATAACGCCATGGAGCGATGATGAAGGCTGCCTGGCATTTGGGCAGGTGAGGATACCAAGAGGTTGAGAGAGTAGTGAGTGGTATCTCTAATAATAGGGGTAGTTACATTGGCAGTAGGTCCTGTGAGTGTAAGTGGTTGAAATGTTGTTTTATTAGATGGGCAAAGGGATTTACCTGTTCGCAATTGTGGTCGAAGGACAGTAGATTTTGTTGGTGGCCTTGGTTCACAATCCATTATGTTATAGGTTATTAGAGAGCAACAAGTAATTATTAGTATATTTTATTTAACAATTTGATATCCTACCAAATAAGGCATTACAAACCTTACAGTGATATACATTAAAATTAAAACAACAACATATTTCCTAAAAAAACACCATTCATCATCAATGAATTTCTTCACGCCTCTATACATATACATCTACAATACGCTGAACATGAATACAAAATATTATAAACACCACAAACAGGAGTTTACCAAGAGTAGGAAAATGTCCTTATTATTTGTGCAAAATACAATTGTTTAGGTGCATCATAAATACAAAATATTCTAAAAACTACAAACAGGAATTTACCATAATATAACAATCTCCTTATTTATTGTGCAAAATACGATTGTTTAGATGCAAAATACAAGTATAATTGGGGCTCAACTTATAGAGGGAAAGCACAGTAGAAGACACATGTGGCTCATAAGTGCAAAATATTCTAAAAACCACAAACAAAAATATAATTATTATTTGAGCAAAATACAGTTATCTTTTGTGCAAAATACAGTTATAGCAGCGGATAGCGGATCTCAACTTCTTAATTTAAAAGAGCAAGAACCAAATACAATTTTGGAAAATTAAATACAGTTTATACAGTACAATTCATAGATAGTTGGATCAAACCTCCACATTCCATAAGAATGAATCTATTGCTATGAGATACTCGAGTCAGCTAGCCGTTCAGCAACTACAGACAAAAAAATTGGTATGGCAGAACACATTCTCATATTATTAAACTTTAATATTACTTTCATGAAATCACTAATGTGACAAACCTGTAAACATCTAAAAATAGGTAGTAACACTCTTCTTGTTATGTCGAAGCATGTGCAAAATACAAATATATGCGTAAAAGATAATGTAGCAATTTGACAAAAAGAACAAATACCACTGTCCAAACCTGTGTAACCAACTTCCACTTTATAAAGGGTGGGACCTGCCCCAGCCTAAGCTTCAAGGCCCACTTCCTAATAAAGCGACTTTTTATATTACACAGATGAGACTGGATACAACCACCATACTCTGACTCCTCTGGATGTTACAATTAATCTCTATTGCAGGTCGAGGCATCTTTTTCAGATATTGGTTTAAAAAAATCTGAAGCCGCTTTATGTTCTTTGCTGACAAAACCTCACAGTCATACAGCAATAAACGTACAATGTCTTCATTATATGTCTCTATTAAGACTCCAATGGATGTATGTCCCGATGATAAATTCAACCTAAGTAAAGCACCTGAAATAGCTTTGAAACAAACTTCCTGAAGATGTATATGAGCTGTAAAATTTAGGTTCTATCTAAAAAAGAGTCTCCATATCTATATTCTTTTACTACTTTCACTTGCACACCACTTAGCCACCACTTGTGCCTGATGGACTGCATGCTTCCTTTAAAAAAGACCATGACCTTTGTTTTAGACATATTTATTTTCAGATCATTGGCTTTCAGTACTCCGAAAAAGCATCCTTTTGCCTCTCAAGGCATGGTGTCATCAGCATAAAACATTACTGAAATGGCCTAATTTAGTTTCAGCAGAAAAGACCGAACCTGTTTTAATACATCCCTAGCATTCGCAATATAGATTGAAAACAGGAGCGGAATCAAAATGCACCCCTGTCTAAGGCCCTGTTTACTGTGTCAAATATTGTTGACAAAACAATGTATGACACATAGAGAGGCTGTTTCCTATTAAAGGCACATTCCTTGGCCAAAAGATTTAATATTAGACAGCCTCCATTGTTGAATACCCTTTACGGAAACCAATTAGTCCTTTTGGTAAGACTATGGCACTTCCTATTCAATCTTCCAATGAATCCAGCAGATGTTTTGCATAAACCTTACTGGGAATGTCCAACAAAGTAATCATATGGTAACTTGAGGGCAAATCCCAGTCACCATTTTTTCTGTAATGGGACTCTAATACTTTCTTTCCAGGTTTCTGGTGGGTTGTGTTCACTTATTATCACTCCAAACACTGGGGCCAGGAGGTGCTGGTGAAAATAAAAAAACTAATGAAAGGGAAAGCGTCTGGTCCAGACGGCCTACCGAATGAGTTGTATATGGTACTGAAAGGAGAGCTAGTCTCTGCTTTAACTGAGTTGCTGAATGCTGCTTTCTCTGAAGGTCAAGCCTTGGTGTGTTCTTCAGTATAATTTTAAAGCAGAATAAAGATCCTAAGGTTTGCAAATCATATAGACCGATTTCACTATTCAACAGTGATTATGAAATCTATACACAGGTGCTAACTAAGAGACTGGAATAGGTGATTGGAACTCTAGTTCATGAAGATCAAAAGGGGTTTATTTAGGGAAGTAACTAACGCATGGCTTGATTGGTGAAATAGATAAGGCTCAAAAGACAAAATTGCTCTGAAGGTATTGATCTATGATGCCCCAAAACCCTTTAAAGGGTGAGCTGGCACTTTCTACACTATTTAATTCAACAATATGACCTGGGCATGGAATTCTCAAGAACAATCAGATCATTATACAAAAACTCAACAGCTAGGATATTGATGAATGGAAATCTAACCATACAGACAAATACAGAGAGAATCGGACATTGTCACCTCTGCTTTTTAATTTATATATTGAGCCTCTGGCACATAGAATTAGGGCAAATTAAGATATCATTCCCTTTGAGTGTAATGGGTGGGTGAAGAAAGTGGCTCTCCATGCCGATGATTTGATGGTGTACATGCAGGATTTTGCAAGTTCCCTTCCAGTGATCTATCTTGAGCACTTTGGAGGACTTTGGGAAAGTTTCCAGCTATTTGGTTAATCAGCAAAAAAAAGAAGTAATGGAATGGAAGACTCGCTGTAATAGCCCTCTAGTGAAACATGAAATAATATACTTAGGAATCCAGGTGGTTGAAGAACTAGATAAAATGGCCAAGGTCAATTTTGAAAAAATAATGATGGGAGTCAGGAAATTATTAAGTTCATGGGGATGCCTCCCACTCTCCTTTATAGGAAGATCTACCTTTCTAAAAATGATGATACTCCCAAAATTTACTTTCATTTTCAACACTATAGCCTTGGGTTTCAGAGTGGTTTAAGAAATTGCAGGGGGAGATAAGTAGTTTTATGTGGTTGTTCAAGGAGATGAGAATTACAAGAAGGAAACTACAAAGGAAAAAAGAGCACAGGGGTATCACAAGCCAGGATTTTCAGCTACACTGCTGGGCTTCCCAGCTAAACAATATAAAATCCTTATGTCGTGCAGCGTGCCGCGGCGCAAGCCGAATGTTCGGCTCAGGATGTGGCGCGCGGCAGGAGGACGTGCCGCACCCCAAGCCTTTCTTATATTTATCGAGGCCCCAAATTGGGCATGGGGCCTCATTTTTGTATTTGCGTGGCGTGCCCCCAGTAGTTCCCGCATCCCCCACTCACCTTCTCTTTTCTTTTTCCTTCATTCTGTCGTCCTTGCTTTTCTTCTTGACTTATACTTTCCTTTCCTACCCCTATTTCTTTTCTCTTTCCCAGCATGCCTTCCTTTTTCCCCTGCATGCACTGGGTCCCTATTTACTATGGTGCTTATCCTGTTGAATTCTAAAACTTGATCCCAATTCAATATGGCCACTTTTTACTTCCTGTCTGTCACTTCCTGCTCTTTGGGTATATAAGGTTTTTTGATTCCTTTTCTCTTTGCGCTGCAACACTTCCTTTGGGTGGTGTTCTTCGCTCCTTTTCTTCTGCGTCAGATATTGAATTTCTGATTTTGTTCCAGCTTTTTCCTGGTCATTTAACCTTTTTGTTCCGACCGCCAGGAACAGGATGGCGGTGAGGGGTGTCGTGGGGCCCCTGGGGGCCCCTGCAGTGCCCATGCCAATGGCATGGGCACTGCAGGGGCCCCCGTAAGAGGGCCCCACTTTGAATTCCAGTGTCTGCTTTTGCAGACACTGGAATTCGCGACGGGTGCCACTGCACCCGTCGCACATCCTCCACTCCGCCGGCTCCATTCGGAGCCGGCTTCCTCGTGGGGAGGGGTTTCCCGCTGGGCTGGCGGGCGGCCTTCTGGCGGTCGCCCGCCAGCCCAGCGGGAAAGCCAGAATGGCCTCCGCGGTCTTTCGACCACGGAGCGGCCATTTGGCGGCTCCCTCCAGGCGGGCGGCTCCCGCCGCCCGCCGGGGTCAGAATGACCCCCTAAATAAGGTCAGACAGTTCTTGGTAGCAGAGGACGGTTAGTCTCCTCGTGAGGCCACTAGAGATGGATGGTGCATGTCCTTAAGAGACCACTACGATTCCCCAGAGATAAAGGCTATAATTTGCAGATTTGGTAGCACAAGTGAAAGATTATGTCTCCCAAAGAAGCTACCATGACTTTCCCAAAACCTTGGAGTTTGCCCATGCTTGTTTAAAGATGTTCTCAGCATTTCTAGTAACAGTGTGAATGAAATAAGCTTTGCACTTGCACAGTTTAAGCACATCGCGGTTGAATTGTGATGTTTGAGAGTGTTTAAGGAGTTTGCGTACTCCAGATGAAGTTGTTTATGGAGTTTGAGTACTCCAGAGTGTGAGAGTAGGGAAGTCATCGAATTTCATATCTGTGTGGTGCTTTGTGCTCAAAAATTGCCTATGTGGTTGTTGGTACATGGACCCCGCATGGTCTAAGACTCCAGAGTATTGGAAAGTGTATGAGACGCTTGGTTTATGTTGTAATTTGTCTGTTTAATAGGTCATTTGGGTGTGGTTGACAAACTCAAGAGTATGTGTTAAAGGAGTGATAGTTTTCGACTGAGATTTGGTGAGTCCTATGTGCACCAGGAGGATCAAATGATCAGATGAGAGTAAAATTTGCTGGTCGAATTTTGATTGGGAGTCAGGGAAACTGAGATAAAAGGAGTATCTGTCAGAGCGAAATGCCGCAGTGAAAAATCACGTAAGTTTCTGAAGCGATTTTGTTCCCTACCTGTACTACACATACAAGTTGTATGTTGATTTTATTTAGTGCTCACAATATTTGCACTTAGTTTTGTGCGGATCTGAGTTTAAAAAGGCAAGCCGAAAGACATTGTCAGCTGTTGTACGTGTGAGTGTGACATCATTGGAGCTGCGCTGGGATAGGTTGGTTAGTGTGAAAAGCCACAAATGGATTGGTGGACAAATGTGAAGCGTAATTGGTTGAGAAGGTAGGCGAAAAGATTTTGGAATTGAAATTCACTTCCTGATTCGATTGATAGTAACGTAAATGATAGAAATTACATTTTTCAAAGCTTTGAAGAGTGCCCTAAGGGAAGATACGTTTATTCCAACCAGGATAGGAAAAATTACACATCCAGAAGGTACACCTGACCAATGTTCCCTCTAATTTCTTTCCATTATGTGCGGCAGTGTAAGATCTCTGTGCGCTTCAGCCAAGGATACGTGCGCCAAGAAATTGACCATTCACGCGAGCACAGCACATAGCTACCAAGATCTTTGGCATTTGCTTCTCCATAGCTTTGTTTTACCACTAAAGCAAAAAAGGGATATTTGTATAAACATTGCTCCATATAATAGGCCATTAGGGCAGTTTTGTGACCTGGTGGCACACCCCAAGGACATGACCTGTTAAGTGCCACCTACACCCCAGTTAGAGAGAACAGAAATCAGGAGGTTGAACCATTGTGAAATTTGAGAAGAAGAAAACCACGGCACATCACAGGATCAAGGTGAAGACACTTTATTCCTTAGTGTTAAATCAGGGCGAAAATCCTCTGATATCATGAAACGCACTAGATACGTAGTATTGAAGCTCTGTACAATTTTCATGTTTGTGAAAAAACAGCCGACATGTGTTTCGTCATCATTGACTTTTTCAAGGCTGTAAACATATACAAATAGGATGTATCAGTCACAAGACTTGACAATGCATCGAAATCAGATTGGATTTTTGTGTTAAAATGTGAGAAACCGTTGAAATAAGTGAGTAGAAACGAGAAGCCCAGTGTCATAAGATGGTGTGTCGAAAACTGACATGACGAGTGAGGAGGATGCCACCATCTGCCACTGTATTGATTGGCGTCAACTCCAGACTAGAGACAGGGCAGTAGGTGGCAGGGCGAGAAGAAACATACAGGTGCTCGTGTGAACAGGAGAAATAGCAAAACACAAAAGACCATGCAGAAGCCCATTAATGCCAAAAAGATAATATTATTTATGGTGAACCAAACGACTAATAATCATCACCAGCGCTATAAGTTGGACAAAAGAATATGTGCATCTAGAAACCGGTACGTTTGAACAGAAGAATATAGGGGCATACCTTGTTGGATATGGACTATATGTTTATATTTGATAGAACTCCAAAAATCAAGAACTGTACCGCAAAGTGTACAAATGGTAGCATAGATGTAATCAGATTCCAGAGACCATGGTAAGTCTGTAAGGAAGGAAAAAGGGTAAAAAAATATGGGGTGAACTAGAAAAGTAACAAGCGGAATGTAATATAAACAAGAAAAAGAAAAAAGAAAAAAAATATATATATAATGGAAAGAAAAAATTATTATTAAGGGAACAAAAGAGGGCCTCAGTATGTGAATACTGGAAACTAATATAAAAAAAATATATAATAAATCTAGACCAGAAAAGGGAGTGGTATTAAATGTTAATTAAAACATTATTTTAAGATGTTACTCACAGTTATAGAAGTAAAAATAAAGGATTTAGTAAAAAGTCCAACCACAAAAGTATGTGTTTATTGTATATAAAAAGCTCATTGAGTAGTGGGAACTAGTCTGCTAAGGAGTCGGACAAACGCCTAAGTATGGAAAAGCTAGAAGCCCTAATTCACAGAAACCACTCCCCTTGTTATCAGGTCCTTCGGGATAAAAATAAACTGAGGAAACCTCCTCGAGAACGCTCTGTGAATTAATACAGAGTGTGACCAAGCGGCGTGATCACAAAGCGTCCGGCCGCCCTTAGGAGCGAAAAATAAATAATTACACGGGGCGGCGAGCGCTAGGGACGAGAGGAAAACAAAAAAGGTTATCGCCGTCCGCGGGTTAGACGGAGAATGAGTAGGCGAGAAATCTTACCTGCAGAGTGTCTGTGCTTATTGTGAGCCGTGTAAGTGTGGCGTCGCCCCAGAGACGTTCGCCAACATTACACGGGTGTTTATAGTGGAAAGAGGACTGAGCGTAGAAATAGAAACCGGACTGAAGGAGCCAGAAAATAGAGGCCGCCATATTTAGACGAGGAAAAGGGAGCCCAGATGAATGTAAAATAATAAGAAAGGAATGCACGTGTGCACGATGAAACGGAAGACATCCTAAAAGAGTTACAAGTAGTGAATAAGTAAGAAGAAATGTAGCGTGCCCCCCTCAAAGAATCAAGCATGCATCATAGGCACTTATGTAATTCAATATATTAAGTGAAAAGCAGTAACCATAATGCTAGAGACAGGGATATATGCCCACAAGCCAAAATAATGAACATGTATAATTTTACAATTTGAAAAGTTGTTCTACAGATGAAAAAGTACTGTTTAAACAATGAAAAGGATTACAGAGGACACAAAAACTCAAACCATATCATCTCATAAGTGATACCATCAACTGTAAATGAACAGCCAGCCACCCAGAGCCGGTAAGCGAGAAATACGCTTAAAGCCAAGACAAATACGATAGCGTATGGTGAAAAAATGGGTTCGTGAAAAGTCACAGTTCATGTGAATTGAGTAATACAGTAGCGAGTCACATTAAGCATCATTATACTACAGTATCAGATTAGATGGTCAATATATAAAACATGAAGATCTTTGTCAACGATTAAGTTCCTCATACGAATACTACAGATGGATCGATATATTGAACTAGTGACATTTGACAGTAGACGTATTATGACAGGTAGTGGTCTATAAGAAGACATGGAGGTCTTTATCAGAATTGAGCCCCTCCTCCACAGAGCGCAGTTTGACTATCCACCTGCTCTCCAGTTGTCTTAGGAAGAGAGTTTTATTGCCCCCCCTTGGACAGTTGCCCATGGTGGCAATACCATGTGTGTGTATGTCTAGTTTCTCAAGTAAAGGGTGTGCTGAGTTGTAGTGCACAGCAAAAGGATAGTCCTTGTTATTGTTTTTTATTGCCCGGATATGTTCTTGCAGTCTTTCTTTGAATGGTCTTATGGTCTGATGGTGCTGCAGACATAATTTTTTTTGCATTTACAGATAATGCAATAGACAATGAACTTGGTGTTGCAGTTCATAAAATGTTTGATGGTGTGCATTATTTTTGTGTTATGGCAGAAGTTCTTAGTTTTGTCCAAGGCATATTCACAAACATTACAATGACCACATTTATAAAACCCCGGTGGTGGCGAAGGTAACCAGCTAACATTGGTGACCATTGGTAGATAGCTGTGGCACAATTTGTCCCTCAGGGTACGGCCTCTGCGATGAATCATGTCCGGTCTGTTCTTTAAGCCTTTCCTGAGACTCTCATCAGACAGTAAGATGTGCCAATTTTTTCTAAGAATCTTAAATACTTCTGAACTGGCACATGTGTAGGTAGTAATAAAAGCTGGTGCCTTTTTGTGGTGCATCTGTTTCTGTGTTGTTTTTCTGAAAAAGAGATGTCCTGTCGATCTTTATGATCCTTTCCCATGTGTTACTTAGTACTTTCTTTGAATAGCCTCTATTCAGAAAACAATGCTCTAGTAGGTCTAAGGGGAATATTTATACTCTGTTTGCGCAGGAATTGAGTCGGTTTTTTTTACGCAATTCCGGCGCAAAACTAACTCCATATTTATACTTTGGCGTTAGACGCATCTAGCGGCAAAGTCCATGGAGTTTGCGTAATTTTTTAGCGTGGACACCTACTTTGCGTTAATGACATGCAAGGTAGGCGTTCCCGTCTAAAAAATCGACTCCGAGGCATGTGCGCCGTATTTACACTCCCGGGCAAAATTCACGCCCGGGAGTGGGCGGGTCAAAAAAATGACGTCCAGCCGCTTTTGCGCCGTTTTTTGGCGCCTGGAAAAGGCAGGCGTTAAGGGACCTGTGGGCTCTGAAGGAGCCCAGAGGTGCCCTCCCATGCCCCCAGGGACACCCCCTGTCACCCATGCCCACCCCAGGAGGACACCAAAGGCTGGAGGGACCCATCCCAGGGACATTAAGGTAAGTTTGGGTAGGTTTTTTTTTTGTTGTTTTTTTTGGGTGGCATAGGGGGGCCTGATTTGTGCCCCCCTACATGCCACTATGCCCAATGACCATGCCCAGGGGACAGAAGTCCCCTGGGCATGGCCATTGGGCAAGGGGGCATGACTCCTGTCTTTGCTAAGACAGGAGTCATTTCTATGGGGGTTGGGAGTCGAAAAAAACGGCGCAAATCGGGTTGAGGCGAAAAATTTGCCTCAGCCTGACTTGCCCCATTTTTTGACGCCCAAGCTCCATATCCCCCTACGCCGGCGCTGCCTGGTGTACGTCGTTTTTTTCCACGCACACCAGGCAGCGCCGGCGGCTAACGGCGGCTAACGTCATTGATTAAATACGGCGCCCGCATGGCGCTTCAGAATGGTGTTAGCCGGCGCTAATTTTTTTGACGCAAAACTGCGTTAGCGCAGTTTTGCGTCAAAAAGTATAAATATGGCCCTAACTGTCTAGAAAATTCCAGATCCTCCTGGGCATGCTACATTTCTTCTTACTTATTCACTACTTGTAACTCTTTTAGGATGTCTTCCGTTTCATCGTGCACACGTGCATTCCTTTCTTATTATTTTACATTCATCTGGGCTCCCTTTTCCTCGTCTAAATATGGCGGCCTCTATTTTCCGGCTCCTTCAGTCCGGTTTCTATTTCTACGCTCAGTCCTCTTTCCACTATAAACACCCGTGTAATGTTGGCGAACGTCTCTGGGGCGACGTCACACTTACACGGCTCACAACAAGCACAGACACTCTGCAGGTAAGATTTCTCGCCTACTCATTCTCCGTCTAACCCGCGGACGGCGATAACCTTTTTTGTTTTCCTCTCGTCCCTAGCGCTCGCCGCCCCCGTGTAATTATTTATTTTTCACTCCTAAGGGCGGCCGGACGCTTTGTGATCACGCCACTTGGTCACACTCTGTATTAATTCACAGAGCGTTCTCGAGGAGGTTTCCTCAGTTTATTTTTATCCTGAAGGACCTGATAACAAGGGGAGTGGTTTCTGTGACCTAGGGCTTCTAGCTTTTCCATACTTAGGCGTTTGTCCGACTCCTTAGCGGACTAGTTCCCACTACTCAATGAGCTTTTTATATATAATAAATACATACTTTTGTGGTTGGACTTTTTACTAAATCCTTTATTTTTACTTCTATAACTGTGAGTAACATCTTAAAATAATGCTTTAATTAACATTTAATACTACTCCCTTTTCTGGTCTAGATTTTTTATATATTTTTTTTTATATATTTTTTTTATATTAGTTTCCAGTATTCACATACTGAGGCCCTCTTTTGTTCCCTTAATAATAATTTTTTCTTTCCATAATTTTTTTTTTCTTTTTTCTTTTTCTTGTTTATATTACATTCCGCTTGTTACTTTTCTAGTTCACCCCATATTTTTTTACCCTTTTTCCTTCCTTACAGACTTACCATGGTCTCTGGAATCTGATTACATCTATGCTACCATTCGTACACTTTGCTGTTCAGTTCTTGATTTTTGGAGTTCTATCAAATATAAACATATAGTCCATATCCAACAAGGTATGCCCCTATATTCTTCCGTTCAAACGTACCGGTTTCTAGACGCACATCTTCTTTTGTCCACCTTATAGCGCTGGTGATGATTATTAGTCGTTTGGTTCACCATAAATAATATTATCTTTTTGGCATTAATGGGCTTCTGCATGGTCTTTTGTGTTTTGCTATTTCTCCTGTTCACACGAGCACCTGTATGTTTCTTCTCGCCCTGCCACCTACTGCCCTGTCTCTAGTCTGGAGTTGACGCCAATCAATACAGTGGCAGATGGTGGCATCCTCCTCACTCGTCATGTCAGTTTTCGACACACCATCTTATGACACTGGACTTCTCGTTTCTACTCACTTATTACAACGGTTTCTCACATTTTAACACAAAAATCCAATCTGATTTCGATGCATTGTCAAGTCTTGTGACTGATACATCCTATTTGTATATGTTTACAGCCTTGAAAAAGTCAATGATGACGAAACACGTGTCGGCTGTTTTTTCACAAACATGAAAATTGTACAGTGCTTCAATACTACGTATCTAGTGCGTTTCATGATATCAGAGGATTTTCGCCCTGATTTAACACTAAGGAATAAAGGCCCTCATTCGGACCTTGACGGGCGGCGGAGGCCGCCCGCCAAAGTCCCGCCGTCAAAATACCGTACTGCGGTCGCAAGACCGCGGCGGGTATTTTGACTTTTCCCCTGGGCTGACGGGCGGCCGCCGAAAGGCCGCCCGCCAGCCCAGGGGAAAACGACCTTCCCACCATGAAGCCGGCTCGTAATCGAGCCGGCGGAGTGGGAAGGTGCGACGGGTGCTACTGCACCCGTCGCGTATTTCACTGTCTGTTATGCAGACAGTGAAATACAAGCGGGGCCCTCTTACGGGGGCCCCTGCAGTGCCCATGCCATTGGCATGGGCACTGCAGGGGCCCCCAGGGGCCCCGCAACACCCCCTACCGCCATCCTGTTCCTGGCGGGCGAACCGCCAGGAACAGGATGGCGGTAGGGGGTGTCAGAATCCCCAAGGATTCCAACGGGCAGCGGAAAACCGGCGGGAGACCGCCGGTTTTCCTGCACTGACCGCGGCCAAAGCGCCACGGTCAGAATGCCCTGCGGGGCACCGCCGGGCTGTCGGCGGTGCTCCCGCCAACCGCGAGCCTGGCGGTCACAGACCGCCAGGCTCGTAATGAGGGCCAAAGTGTCTTCACCTTGATCCTGTGATGTGCCGTGGTTTTCTTCTTCTCATACATGGACTGTGACCTTTTGGGTAACAGCTTACCACACCCTGTGGCTGGGTGTACTACCACTTGAGCACTCCCTTCTGTCTAATAAGACATACCATCATGAACTTTCGATATTCAGGACAATAGGAACTTTGGAAGTGCGCACCGTCTAAACACAGCCACATTGTGAAACTTTAATGAATACTCTCAGAGTGCTGCAGAGGGCCATGCACATCAAATAGAGCACGTTGTACAATTAGTTATAATTTGCAATTTGATGAACACACTACTGATAAATGCCATGATGCCCCTGCCACGAGACAGGATGAGAAATGTTCTTACCCAACCCACACATGGACTATAGGAGAAGCCACATCAGAGTTTAGGCAAGTCAGGTGCCAACATTAGATGTGTGACATGTTTTTTTTTTTCACCGGTCCTTGCCATTCTTCCAGTGCTGATAAACTTGTTCTAAGTCAACATTCCCATTTGAGAGGTAGGCCATTGTCCTCATCAGCATATCTAGGTGACTCTCTTCAAGTATGTTTCTTAATTTGGACTTGATTGAGTTCATGAGGCTGAATCCTCGTTCGCAGTCTGCACTTGAAGCCTGGAAAGTTGCACATACATCAATCAGCTGAGATACAACACTATACTGTGCAGTATTCCGCAGAGTGACATTCACCATGTCTTGAAAGGTCCTAAACAATGCGCTTTTTATATGTTCTGCCACCACATATTTATAATCTCGGTATTGCTGAACAACATCATCAGGGGTGTCACAATCACCAAGGACATAGACCTTCTTATACTTTTCAACAAGTCTTTGTACATTCTCAGCCCCAAAATCAAACTGTAAGTGTGTTGTTATTGCATGGAAATCAAAGCTTGTCCATTCCTTCAGTTCATCTTCTGGAAACCTTCTTTCCATGTGCTCACAAAGACGTTTAATGAAAGATAACATCTGCTCACTGTCATACTCTCTGTCCTCTCTGTACAAAGCCATCAGATCTCTTACTGTGTTGCTCCAAAAGACAGTGTTGCCCAAGTACTGTCCCTTTATTTGGCCCCTTTTCTGCTCTTGCATACTGTACAGCTTCAACAGTGGTCAAAGAGCTATTTTGGAACAACTTGCACAAAGATGCAAGTTCACCCAGAATGTCGTTCAGTGCTGCAAAGGAAATATGGTAGTTTGAGTCAGATCGTTTTTTTGAAGCAATATTTAGCAATTGGGTCATTCTCCTCAACTCTTTCATGATCAAAGTATTTGAGAGCAACCTCATAATTACGCAAGTAACAGCAAAATGCCTTGAAAGCCAGCACACTTCATTGAGTGGCCGAAAGGAGACCGCTTCACATTCAGTGACCAAAGCAAATTCATCCAGCTTGGACTTCCTTACAGGTGAGCGGGAGAACACAGTGTAAACAGTCCTCAGTAATCTTTCCATTTCCCTGTTCATCTGCACTTTTTTCCAGGCATCATCAACTCCTAAATCTTCTCTGTGTGCAACACAGTGCTGATCAACTAGATGGGGAATGGATTGTTTGAGGCGGGTAGCAACACCATTGTTCTTTCCCAGCATCACTGATGCACCATCTGATGTAAACATGACCATTTTCATAAGGTCCAGTTTATTGGCAGTGTAGAAGTCTTTTACAGCTAGAGTGATATCCTTCGCATTGCATTTACTCAGAGTTACAATTCCCCCAAACACTGTTTTGTGCTCTGTTGATGTTACAGATCGGAATTTGAAGTAGAGTATGAGCATTTTGTAACTGAAATATCTGTGCTCTCATCAATTATCAATGTGTGATACCGGGCACTGCAAAGTTCTGCCATGAAGTCAGAGTGTATCACGCTGTTGATGGCCTCCAAAAACTCAAAGGCATAGTTCTTGCTCCTCCAGCTGTCTGGTATCTTCACATAAAACGCGACGTGGTCATGGATGTCTTGAACAGATAACATTGACGTGTTCATTTTGACTGCTAGCAACACATTGTTGATGAGAATCTTTATCTCCTCAGGCATGGATCTTTGCCGTTCAACCACTTCTAGTCTGTTTGCTCTGTCACTGGCGGTTTCCGTCAGCAAGGTGCACACTCCAAAACCCAGCCTGGGAGTAGCGCTTTTATTTCTTAGGGTCACCAAAGCAGATTCATGAACTTTGCTACATATATGGCGTTTCAAGTAGTCCAGCTTCCAGCCATCACTCTATTTCTTCCCAGTAGAAAAGTCCCCTGCAATCTTTGCTTCTGCACATACTTTGCACATCAGGCCTACTTCTGGATTGTATCGAAATATCTCTCCCAGTTGTACGCGAACCTTGCTTCGTGACTTCTGTGTCTCAGTCTCCACAATTTCTTTCAGCCATTCTTCTTTGAACACAAGACAGCATTTCTTCCTTTGTGGCGAAGCACTGCTCTCTGCAGAAGTCACAGCTTTGCGCTTGAACATTTTGGTGGCAATCAGTCTGAGCCTACTGTGCTGCAAAGCCTGCAAAAAAACAAAAATCAAACAAAGAGGAACATTATTTAAAGTGAGGAACATTATTTATAGTTGGTTTTTATGCTATTGAATGCAATGTACCAGACAAGTCTGAGCTATCTCTTGGAAAATGTAGCAAGTAATTACCTGGGCCTTTCTGTTTGTTCTCACACCTGCCTGTAGATGTAACAAAAAAATAAAAAGGGTTGACGAATGTTGTTATGTTATAATGTACTAGGTGCATCACAGGTGAAATCAACCAAATAATTACCTTGTCTTTCTGCTTCTACTCACATGTGCCTTCTGTACTCTATGAGTAGTGCTGTCAGGGATGCCTGCAACAGAAGAAAAGGTGATTAAAGTAGTTTGTCATATTCCATTGTACTAGGTGCACCACAATGAAAATCTGCTAAATTACTACCTTGTCTTTCTGCTTCTACTCGCGTATGCCTGTTAAAATTTCTGTGTAGGACGGTCTAAGATGCCTGTAAAAGAAGAAAACATGATTAAAGCACCTGATCGTTTCAATGTCTCAGATGCACCATAAAGAAAAACTAGCATATAATAACCTTCTCTTTCTGCTGCTACTCCAGTCTGCCCATCCTCATCTATGAACAGTTCTGTCTGAGATGCCTGCAACAAAAGAAAAGATAGTTAACAGTTGGTTACAGCATGTTCTCATATTATAATGTGCCAGGTGACCCACATGTCGGTCCATTCAAATCGATAACGTGCTCAGTCCGACAAACCTGTAATAGAAGCAAAGGTGTGGATCATGAACGTGATTTATCTCGAGACCCTTAATCCGACCTGGAACGTCTACAGAATTACCTGGGCTTCCTTGGTACTCACGCCTGCCCATTCATGTCCAAATGTAGACCGTCTGTAATTGGGAAGAAGATATTTAGCCTAGGTTATAGGAGTTACAAAAACATTATGCATGACAGTTCCAGAGCAATTGAATACTTACCTGGGGTTTCAGTTTAGCTGAACTGTTGTTCCATATTATCATCCGTTTACAAACCTATGTCATGCATTAGACCTTCGTTGGTGCCGCCTTTACAGGCCTCAAGTTATCTGCTCACCCACTCGCCATGACTGATTGGATTTTATAAGCATTTTTAGACCTGCTGACCCGTTCTGGCCAGCTTGCAAAAAATAGTGTTCTGTTCATTCAGACAGTGAATGAACAATGAAGGTGCCTTTAAATCTTGCTTTTGTCTTGTATGTATGGTGCAAGGTGTTTTGCATTGTTTTTTGCCCGGCAACATCTACCTTGGATCTGATTGATGCAAGGTAGTTTCCCGCAAGCAAAAAATGACACAAACTCCAAAACGTTGGTGCTAGACGGGTCTAGCACCAAAGTATAAACATAGAGTTAAGTTTGCGGCGAATTAGCGTAAAACAAAAATTACGTTAGGGGTGACATGCGTAGAAAAAGGGGAGTTTAAGGATTGGCAAGTACTTTTAAATGCCGAGTCGAATTGGCAGTGAAGCTGCACACACAGGTCTTGCAGTGGCAGGCCCGAGACATGGTTAATGGGCTACTTAAGTGGGTGGCACAATAATTGCTGCAGGCCCACTGGTAGCATTTAATCTACAGACCCTGTGTGTATGGCATCCAACTCTTTACTTGATATACAAGTAAATTAAATATGCTAATTAAGTATGAGCAAGTTTAACCATGTTTTAGGGAGAGAGCACAAGCCAGTGGTGTAGCATTAGCCCCCACAGCACCTGCAGTGCAGAGGGGATCCAAGCTCCAGGACCCCCCCTTAGCACAGCTAGCACTGGGGGTGGGAGGGGTCCCCCCATGTACTGTGCAAGGTGCCCCCTCAAGTTTTGTTACGCCACTAGCACAAGCACTTTAACTGTGGCTAGATTCAGAGAAACAAAGCACTCTAGTGATGAAGCCTATCCATGTGCACCTTTTCAATGTCCTGTATTTTAAATGCCCAGTGAAATTGAAGCCATTTTTTAATTGCTCCAAGGCCTATTATGGTATTGAATATTATTATCATTGTAAATGCTGGACGTTCTTCAATTCTTTGAAAAGAAAAGCAGACAATGACTAGGTGGTTTTATGTTAGTTGTATAGATATCACATTTCATATTACTACAGAAATTTGAAGATCTTTCACTTATTGTTGGAAGGAAAATAGCTGTCCATATTAATAGTCAAACTATAACTGCTGAATTTTATCCAGTTGTCAGAGACACGCGAAGACTATAGGGCAGTCACACCAATATCACTTTTCTAAGACCTCAGTCATCAATAAAAATGATGTCAAATAAACCATCATTTATTTAAACTATGAAATGCTTCCAAGCAAGTTATGAAATAACAGTGATAACAATACGTGCCCTAAGATTTAAAAGGCCAGAAACAATGGACTGTCTCCTGACCTCGGTATCAATCTTCTCTTTAACGTTAGCTTTAAGTGTATCTACAAAAAGTAGTAATTTAGCCCGAAACATCATCTTACAAGTTACTGAAAATAAGGATTTATAAACTCGAAATACAGTATACATAGAATCCTGTTACTTTTGTAAATGATCAGTAATTTGGGTTTTTCCTTTGCAAATACATGTTCAGTCCTCAAACTTCAGTGTTTAATTTCCATCAATCTCAGTATGTCAAAGGTCAGGCATGGAGAGTCCAGGGAGACCTCCAGAAATTTGCTCTGAAGGCCCATAATATGTCATGGATAAGTCAATGGTATGCCTGGGACAGGCCAACTGTCATCCTGAATGTCCTAAATGGCGTATCTGGGGTGATGGGTAAAACAACCCTTACAGCAACTAAGAGGCTTGGAGCATGATTAATATATCTGTTGACACTTCAAAATGACCACCCCTCTTTCAATGTATCAATGACAATGCTTTTCCTGTGTTCTTTCTGTATGTTAATGTACTCTAGGGAGCTGCACATATAATAAATTGTTTATTTAAATGGTGGCGATTGAAAGGCATTGACAAAGGTCAAGTGCTGAAACGCATTTGTCTTTTTTGTGTGTTCTGGTGGCACAATAAACAAATTTGCACAAAGGAAACTCAATGGGTGCAAGACTTTTTTGAGCTGGAAGAAAAAAACATTGATATATATGCATATATATGTGTGTGTGTAGATTAGATTTCTTTGTGCCATTTGTTCAGCCCCCCCAACCGGGGAACACGCCATTTACATATATTATGTCTGGCGCAGACATAATGTGGTGAAAAGGGTTACAAAGTGACACAATGCATGCATTGCTCCACATTGTAAATTTGGAATGGAGATTTTGGCCTCGGGCCACGTTATTGTAAAAATAATTACGCTAATGTGGTGCAAGGGGCCCTAGAGGCTCTTAAATCTGTCCCTATATGTCTCTCTTCCTCTGGCAAAAAAAAAAAGTTTAGATCAAAACGCAAAAATATAATAATAATTGATTAAAGCTAGTTCAATGTTTCTTTTGCTTCTAGAGGGCCAGAGGATGTGGGTCAGTCTCAGCCTTCAGTTGTTTTTTGTGCCCCCGTTTCTGAATGTTTAACGTGTAGTTGATATTGTTGCACCGTGATTGCCAGAAATATCTGAATAAAGGATAATATATACAAGGTTGTTGGTACAGAGGGCACCAAATTATATGTTGCCTGGGGCTCCAAAAAGCCTTAAGGTGGCACCGAGGGAGTAGTTGGGATAAGCAGTCCTGGAGCATGACGGGGGCATGCAGAGGGTGCAAAAATAGTTTTGGACATGCCATGAATGGCATGACAGATAGGACAGGCCAAGGAGATCTGTGAGTTGGGAGAGGTGTCCTGCGGGATGTCTGGAGTATGCTAAGGACAGCCGTGGATGGAGGGAGTTGGGGGAGGGTTCAGAATGTGTTTGAGATGGTCAAGGTTGCCGAAGGCACATAGAAATGTCGAGTAGGGCTGATAGAAGCATGGGACTTTCGGGCGCCAAGGGGCAAGGAGAGGGCTTGGCACCTCCAATGAGGGCAGGACGACGCTTAAAAGGTTTCCAGGGTTGGTGGTGTTTGAAGGGCACTCTAGACAGATGATGGTGTCTGGGGTACAGAGAGGCCTTTGCGGATGAGCAAAATGAGACAAGATGGAGTCCAAGTTGGGAGTGGGTGAGCGAGCAGTAAATATAGTGGACGCAGGGGTGCTCAGTTGGGATAGGGTCTGGAGAGTGTCGGGAGGTTTTTGTTGGAACTTGCCAATGAGGGCTTTGGACTGGTAAGTTACAGGAAGTCATTAGGAGCTGGAGCCGAACTATGCGTAGGTCGGGCTCATCTGGGTTGGTGGCTCTCATATAAGGAAGAACGTGGGAGATGTGCCCTTGGTAATTGATTTACAACAAATGTGAAGGTGTGTTGTTTAGGGTGGGACAAAATTATGAGAGATACCATGTTATAGATGACTTGTTATGGAATGTGTATATTTGAATAAATTATGTTGTCTTCTGCTTGTATTTGTAGATTGATTTTGATTTGAAGATTTTGTCTGGAGATAAATAAGTTGGTACTGATTAAATTGTAACTAGTGGTAAGTAGAGATGATGTTGGGTTAGAACATAATGGGACAGAGAGGATTTTTTGGTATGATTGATTTGATTTATATTATTGAAGGGGTCCCTATTGGTTTGTCCTGAAGAAGACCCGTGGAGGAGCCTTTGAGTTTGGCCCAAGAGCGTAAAGGGGGTCGAAACGTCGACGATGATGCTCTAGCCTGTTGGAGTTGTTTATGTGGAGGCCTAAAATGGCAATTTAAGGCCTTGTCAAATTAAGGACTGGTTGAATGCAGATAAAGATTAACCAACAAGCTGTGTATAGTTTTTTAGTAATTGTTATATTACATGGTGATGAGATTTATCTTCTCTGTTTTCTTTCTTCAAACACGAGCACTTGATCTTTGCACTTTTTCTGTCCTTCTACTGTTTGGGTGTTGTGTCAGGGACTCCTTTTGATATGTAAGAAAGTTTTTATTCTGTATATATTAATAAAATTATTTTCTCTAATCTATTTTTACCCATTCTGTTCTTTATTGTGAGTAAACCCTTGTGTTAATAATGTGGTCTCCTTTGGGGATGTTGTAGTTTATCTTTCCGCTGGGCCAGCGGACGGAAACAGCGTTTCCGCCCGCTGGGCCAGCGGAAAAGTCACAACAACATTGAAGCCGGTTCGTAATCAAGCCGGCGGCAATGTTGATGTGCCGTGGGTGCATCAGCACCCGTGGCGCATGTCACTGCCCGTAATTCGGGCAGTGAAATGCGTGATGGGGCTGTGTCTGGGAGCCTCTGCACTGCCCATGCCAGGTGCATGGGCAGTGCAGGTGCCCCCAGGGGCACCCCGAGTCCCCCTTACTGCCAGCCTTTCCATGGTGGTGTTTACCGCCATGGACAGGCTGGCGGATGGGGACTCATAATCCGCAGCGCTGCCCTGGCGAATTATGAACGTTAGGCTGCTGCCTGGCGGTAGCCTGGCGTTACCGGTGGTATGACCGTGGCGAATGTGCCACCATCATAATATGGCTGGTTGGCATCGCCAGCCTGTTGGCGGTACTACCGCCACCGCCGGCGGGGAGGTCCGGGACCGCTGGGGTCGTAATGACCCCCAAAGTGTCCCCATCACTGTCAGAAAGAAGTAAAGTATTTGGGTCACCTACCTGAGAAGGAAACTAGGAAAATCGCCAGAGAAAGAGTCACAGCAATATTGCAGATGAATCCCCTAGCGACACAGGGAGATGTCAGGATGTTTTTGGGAATTGTGAGCTACTGTCATCAGTGGATTCCCAACTCTTCATTCATTTCAAAGCCATTGCAGAAGCTGACTCACAAAGAAGTTACTGATCTCTTAGTGCTAGACAATCCTGTATGAAAGCCTTTACTGAATTGAGAGAGTCTGTGCAAAGCCCTGGCTTTGGGAAGGCCCGACTACACAAAACCCTTCATGTTGTTTTGTCATGAGCGTGATGCATGTTCTTTGTCTGATTTTACCCAAGTCACAATGGTTATCTAAACAGCCCAGTAGCATATTTTCAGCTACTTTTGACCCAGTTGCAGCAGCTTTACGTGGCTGTTTATGTACAGTTGCTGCGGTTGGATTGAGCCTCACTCAGAGTGAGAGCATTGTGATGGAACATCCTTTAACTGTTCTGGTCCCTCACTCTATTGAACTTTTGTGCACCCGAACCAAGACCCAACACATGACAAATGCTAGATTGACAGGATACAAGACCATTATCCTGGGGTCACCCAATGTATCATTGAAAAGGTGTACAGGGCTTAACCCTGCATCTTTGCTTCCAAAAGAGAATATTGAAGATGACAAACTGAAAGAGGTTCAACATAACTGTCTGGAGGTTATTGATTAACCTTAATAGTTCCTGTTTAAGAGACAACATGGGAACATTGAGAGCAGGATATGCTGTGTGCACAATTTCTGGTATATTCGCACCGTCCTGGCTCCAAGGAGTGTATTCTGCACAAGTGGCTGAACTGGTAGCCCTTACAAGAGCATGCCATGTCTCTGCACTGCGACGCCATGCTTAACCGCAGCATCTCTTTTTTCACCAGCGGTCGGACTACGACTCCGATTATCGGAGCAGAGTCCGGCACGTTTCTGCATACCTTTTTTGGCACGTTTCAGGACGCACATTTTGTGCTCCTGGTCGGGTCATTCTTACCTGTCTTTTTAGCATGTTCTTGTTGGTTGGTGATCGGCTCCTCTTCTTTTCTGTTTTCTTCTTTTCTTCTGGGTTTTCTGTGTACTTTGTCTTTTTCTTTTTTCTGGTATCCATACTGTCTTCTTGCTGGTTTCCATGTTGTGTTCTTTCTTTTCCTTTTTCCCAGCATGCATTTTTCTTTTATACTACTACACTGTTCCATTCTTTTTGATGGGCCTTTCCCAATCCAAGATGGTGTTGTTTCCCCTCCTGTGTTGTCACTTCCTGTCTTCCAGTATATAAGTCACTCAGTCCTGATTTGGTTTGCGTTGCAAACACTTCCTCTTGGTGGTGATTTTTGCTCCTGTTCGTCGTGTTTTTCTCCAGTTCCTGTCACTCTGATTGAGATTTTCTTCTTTTTCAGGAGTTCCTGTTTTGAGGTTTTTTCCCATATCTTTCGGGGTATTTTCCTCTGGGACTCCTTCTGGAGGGTACGGCCTGCTAGGGCGTTTTTTCTGTCAAGCAGCACCGTGGCTACTAGAAAGGGTCACCCTTATCTTGGTCTATCCAGAGCCAGCAGAAGACCTAGCGCTCTTTCAAATCCTTCAGTCAAAGGTGAGAAGCATTGTGCAGATCGTGACCTGCACAGCTTAAAGTCACCATTGATACAGACAGCCAGTATGGATTTGGAATAGTCCACGATTTTGGCCAGCTATGGTCTCAGAGAGGTTTCCTGACCTCTTCGGGTTCACCAGTTAGAAATGGTGACAGAATTCATGATCTGTTACAAGCTTTACAAATGCCCGAAAAGATTGCTGTGGTGAAATGCACTGCACACCTGAAGTCACAAGATTTTGAGTCAATAGGAAATAGATATGCGGATCAAGTTGCAAGGTTTTGCGCATTGAACTGTATATTGTTTTAAGAGAAATGGGAATTGTTACCTGAGGAGGAAACAGGTGCCAGTAATACTCTAAACGTGATTGACACTTGGGAAGAATTAAAAGCGATCCAAGATAATATTGACAAGGATGAAAAGAAAACTTGGCTAAAACTGAAATGTGGCAGTGTGAGGACGATGTTTGGGTGTCTGGGGAGGGACAAGTGGTCTAACCAAACATTTTGTTGACTCAAATGGCTAGATATTATCATGGACAAGCACATGTTGGAAGGGATGCCATGATTTTAACTTTTAAGCAGTTTTGGTTCAATCCAAAGTTTAGACAGGTTGGCAAAACAATTTGCCATCATTGCATCATCTGTAAGCAGATGAACGTAGGAAAAGGGACTGTGGTGAACCTGAGCCACATTGGAAGAGCAAGAGGTCCATTTAGTAGAATGCAGATGGATTTCATTGAGATGCCTGTGTGTTGAGGCCTGAGATATGTGCTGGTGATTGTTTGTATCTTTAGTCATTGGATTGAAGCTTACCCCACACGAAGAAATGACAGCCTTACAGTAGCAAAATTATTGCTTAGGGAACTGATACATTGTTTTGGGTTTCTGGTCTCTTTAGAATCAGATAGAGGAAGTCACTTCAACAATGAGTAATCAAGTTACTATGTTCAGCTATAAACACTGAGCAGAAATTGCATTGTAGCTACTGCCCTAAAGCCTCAGGACTTGTTGATCAAGTGAATGGCACCTTGAAGTCAAGAATTGCAAAGATGTGTGCGTCCACGAATTTGAAATGGCCAGACGCACTGCCGTTAGTTCTGAGGAGTATGAGAAACACACCCGACAGGTCGACTGGACTGTTGCTGCATGAAATCCTCATGGGCAGAGCAATGAGACTGCCAGCAGTTCCTGCAAATGTGCTTGAGAACATAACAGATGATATGGTTTTGAAGTACTGCAAAGGTCTGGCTGATGTAGTTCGCTCTTTCTCTCATCAGGTGGAAGCCACCACACTGCAACCGTCTCAAGATCAAAGCCACAACCTGAGAGCGGGAGATTGGATTGTGATCAGAAAACATGTGAGGAACACTTGCTTGGATCCCAGATGGAAAGGGCCATAGCAAGTAGTTCTAGTTACTTCTACAGCTGTGAGGTGCGCTGGAGTTCTGAACTGGATTTATGCCAGCCAAACTCTGAAAGTACCCGCCTGTCCTTTGGACAATGAAGAAGCGTTGTTGAGAGTACCAACAACTTCCGGAAAAACCCCAGAATCAGAGAAGGAGATGGGAGAATCAGAGACTGAATCTGAGCAGACCGAAAACAGTGTAAACAGTCCTGTGAGAGACGAAGTGGAAGACATACAGGAGAGTGACAGTGAACCAACCTCATCTGAGGTAGCAGGACAGTCTAGTCAGAGGAGGACTCTCCCAGAAGCAGACGGTCTTGAAAGACAAATGGAGCAAAGTACAGACCCTGAGTTGGAAGGAGTTGAGGTGGATCAAAACCAAAACGATCTGACTCCTCCTGAACCTGTTGCAGGCACATCAAGAGAAAATCCTGAAGAACAAAGAGAAGTTACAAGTCCAACACTGAAAAGAGCATTGACAAAAAGACCACTGAAATCAGTGGCCAAAGTGGCCAAAATCACAAGAGGAAAGAAGCAATTACAGTGACAAGAATTGAAGAAGAAATAGGCACAAGAAGAGAAGATTTGAGCAATGGAGAGTTAAATGGAGATCGAAGGTTGAAAAGAAAAAGAATTGCAAGCAGAAGGTACTCAGGTCCTGAATGGGCATATGCAACGACAAGTAAATGGCAGAGTGAATTTGTGTCTTTTTGTTTTGATTGAGAAATTCCAGGTCAATACTTTGGCACATGAGAGAGATCAATGAACTGAACTTAGTGAAACTGTGGAACTAAGAAAAGTGCAAAAGAGACAATTGAAAGTAACCACAAGAAACTTTTTTAAATAACCTGATTTGACAAGCTGCTAAACTGATTTTGACCAATTGTAAATTTGTGACAAGTTACCTAATTTTGACAAGGCCCTGGAAGAAAGACTGAAAGCTATACATAACTGCTAAAGAAGATTTAAGATTTTTGTTTTGCTTAATGCTGCATAGTTATATTTTTTCTCTTCTACTTTCTGATTCTTTACAGATCATACAGATCATGAGTAACCACAACCAACAGGTTAGGAACAACAGGTTCCTAACCTATACCTATAGGAAACTATAGGTTCCTAACCTATACCTATGTATTTACCATAAATACATAGGTATTGGCTTGGCGATTGTGTGCATGATACTGTGTTTGGTGTTGATTGTGAGTATGACTCTTCTTGACAAGATTGTAGCTTACCATACCTCTGCTTTGGAAACAACTACTACACTCACAGAAGTAGATACATTTAGAATAGATGAGAAGTATTTGCATGTAGACAGCTCCCAAGGAGAACTTTCTTCTAATGCCTTCTATAGCTTATTGCGTGAGTATGTTTAGACAATGAATGCGAGAGAGTGTTATGTCTGTACACAGATTCCTTCATGAGTGGGGGAAGGAATTACTTACCATAGTTTGCCCCTTACTTCTGGAATAAGTTGTAGTCTTTTACTAACAATATTCTAGGTACATTCAGTATTTCTACTCAAATCATGACGTAGTGTTTTCGTCTGTTTCTATAATTATCTGAGTAGAGTAGCTAAGGAAAATACCATAGAATTAGTGAGAGTGTTCTTTGAACCTACATTAATCTTTGGTACAGCTTACGCTCACAGAAATAATCTCACATGCTTTGCTTACGCTTATAGAAAAGAGTTTCTTAGATCAGATAGATGACAGGAAGAAAGCATTAAAGGACAAGTTAGAGAAAGGCTTAGAGAAAAGGACATTTAAAAATGATCATGCATTTAGCGACATAAAGACACAAGGGCTATTAGCTTTAGATGCACAGCATGTAGGGAAGCTTTTTGTATATAGGCCTAATTCTAGAACTGACACATTGTTTGTGGGTACAAGTGAATGCAGCCATGTGTTTCTGTTTCAGAATAAATGGACGTTCATGTTAAATGGAAAAAGACCCAGAAATTCCAGGAGTTTATTGCATCTGTGGACCAAATGCATATTACCATCTTCCAAGAGGGTGGTTTGGCACATGTTACTTGGGGATAGTTTTCCCAAAGATATATCAACTTGAGAACCTGAATAAAGTGCCTTAAATAACTCAATTAAATCATGTTAGACAAAAGCGAGAATCATATTCTGGCATAGTTGGAGACATATTTGGAGCAATAATTCCTTTAGTGGGAGTTATTCTGAATTCTTAGAAAATGCGAAAGTTGTCTATTATTATGGATAACATGCTGACAAATTTTTCAGGAGCCATGATCCTAATGGATACAGAAATGGCTGCTGTAATATCTATGACTCTTCAGAACTGGAGATGCGTTAGACATCCTTTTAGCAAAGGAGGACTGAGTTTGTAAAATGCCGAACTCGGAACATTGTTGCACATATATACCTAACAATAGTAAGGAAATTAGAAGCTGTATTAACAGCTTGACTAATGATAGCGCTGATTTGAAAAAGAGTTGAAGGAACCAGAAGTTTGGGAAAAGGTGGGTAAAGGTTTTGCTTCTGTGGGAAATTGGCTGTGCAACCTAGGGAAAGGGATAATTTGGAAAATACTACAAATAATATTGATCATTGTGACTTGTATAATTGGATCTTGGGGAATTTATAAATTGTATCATGTGACTAAATTGAAGAAATTGAAAAATGATCAGAGGAATGAAGAAATTTAGATGGAAAAGTATTTTAGAGAAAATTCAAAAAGGAAAAGAAGAAAGAAAAGTTACAGAGAAAGCAAATTTTAGGCGAACAAAAACATTTTGGAATGATGTAAAGTGTGATGAGATATTTAGTCATCAGAGGAGGGATATTAAAGATGAATTAATCATTAATGATTTTCAATTGTTGCGTGTCAAGAATTTGCATAGAAAACCTAACATGAAGAAAATAATGTGCGTTTTGTAACATGTGCCCACTTGAGTTTCCGCAATATAATACGTAATGGTTTATTAAATGCATATTGTTATTAGTTGAAGTGCACGTGTTTAGAAAATTGTAGTAGTATGTCATAATAATGATTATATGCTATGTATTTACTTATTTACGATAGTCCTTAAGTTAGCAATGTTTGGGCCTAGTCTGCACAGGCTCATATTAAGCTGCATTGCTTAATAAAATAGTGGGAAATATATGACTAGACATTTGATGCTTCTATTGTTCCCACTGTGCTGACCAAACATTTTGCAGATGTCTTTAACTACTTTCTCATGAAAACTGCCTGCTAGAATGTCATGTATTAGAAGTTGCAACTTTGTAAAGTTCGATGCGTCAGACAGCGATGTTCCCAGGAACCAACAATGGATGCACTGTTTAGTTATATCTTAGATTTGGGTTTTTAGTTTTATTGGACTAACTGTAAACGTACGATTTGCTGACCAATGACAGGGTGGGATGTTCTTTAGGAAATTCTAGCTTAGCTCAATGGCACAGAGGAGAGAGGCTCTTATTCCTATTTTGACATTCCCCGTAGTGGTTCTGTTTGAGGAGCTGAACAGTCCCTGATGACTTTATATCTAACTTTGACTTTATTGTCTACGTTTCTAATGCTGAATGCTGATCCCTTAGATATTGTTCCCTTAATGGTTCGGATAGCTTAGAGTCCCCGTGTCTGAAACATTCCCTTTCACTGTCCGTTATGGAAGCTAACTGAACAGATGTCCAACTGATGAAGAGAGTATTGCAGCTTGCTGAATCGTTTGATGAGAGGTATAACGAAATGCTATTATCTTTGCTGTAGATTTGTTCTTTGCTTCTAGGTACCGCAGCGGTTTTGATAGAGCCATAGTTTAGATGTTTTCCAAATTATCTTTTGACTAAAATTGTTTTGCATGAAGCCCAAACATGCTATTCTAATCAGAAGGTTAGTTAGGGAGCCCTGGGAAATGTTAATGAATTGCGATTAACAAAGAGTTGATGTTGTTCACCTGTTGAATCTAAATGTATGTAATTTCTGTTGCGCAGTTATTCTTGCTATTAATTTGCACCTTGACTCTTGAATGCTTAATTGACACTTTAAAATGAGATTCTCTAGAAGATTTGGTTAACCAGTTTTATTCATGTTTGTTTATCATTTGGTTTTGAGATTAATTTATGTGACATTAGCATTGTTAATATAGGGAAATAAACTTTCTAATATTACTTAAAGGTGTGGTTATTCCTGACCAAATGGGTCATGGTGCATGAAGAATATGGACTCCAGATGAAATGTTTGTTTATTGATTTATGTTGAAAGGATTGATGTTTAAAGATGAAGTTCTTAGTGGAATCACTCCAAGGGTAGTCAAAAGGTCCATCGAACCTCTAACGCGTCCCTTATAAATTAAATTATAAAATACTAAATAGGGTCAGACGTGCTCACACATGCAATACATATAATTTTGTATTTTGAGACAGATTTTCTTATGAACGCATCCTCTTTACTTTGTTGATCCAGGCCCTGCAATGATTTCTGACATGCCTGCTTAGATAATTTGAGAACCTTAAATAAGTATGTATAGTAGTGTTCTTCATTTTAAAAGATACAAAATCTTCTTTCCTTTCATAGGTTCTTAAATGTTAAAAACGTGTTTACAACAGTTTTTATGTGGCTATAATGTTTTTGATTTTAATTCTATACACCACAAGCTTGGACACATTAGAAGCCTAACAGATAGCTATATCTTTGGTTAGTCAATTGGATCTTTTTTGGACCTTCACAATGACACACTGACAAGTATTTTCCCTCCCAACCCTCCAACCAATGATTATTTGCAGTTGGATGCAGTCAACCCCGAACCATTGTACTGTCATTAATTTTCTTAGTTGGTTAAACACACAACGATCTTCGTAGTAGGTCATGAATATTTAAAATTTGTGCTCAAACAGTTAATTTGTTAACAGTTTTTTTTAGCACAGGTTTAAAGCTGATTGTATAGTGTTTAAAGTGAATGCTTGATATATTTGGGTTGTATTTCCTTGTTACGTGTACAGTGTTAATATACATTTTGTATTACATATTCAGAAAACCCATTAGTAAAGGTAGAACAATATATTTACTTTTTTGCCAGGGAAGCGAAGGCTGCTGTGTAGAATACTGAAGCTTTTACAAATTCCACGCTGCTGCATGTGATAGCTATATATCATGTCCACCCAGCTGTTCCTTAAAGCACTAGGGGTACTGTGTCCTTTGGTTTTAATTTTTGATGATTATTTCACTCCAATCTGCAGTCCAGTTTTACTTGATGTACTCCTCTGGTTGATATTATTTTCTTAAGATCACTAAACTTGTGCAATGCTTACAATGTCTGTTAGTGCTCTTGGCACAGAAAGGATGTAATATTTGGCGCAGCCATATTAGGTTCCTTCACATTCCGAACAAGCACAGCCTGGTCCATAATACTGCCAACTTATTTCACAGCTTTGAAGGCAGCACTAGAAAACTTTGCTCACACGCAAAACATAAATTGGCATGATTGGCCTATTCTGCCATTCAGTTTTCCACTCTTGGTGCTGCAAGCATTTAAGAGCTCAATTACACTTTTATCTGATGAAAGAGTTAGGCCCAGATTTAAGAAAAGTTAGCGCGGCCTTTGCACCATTTTTTTATGCAAAAGGGGTGCTAACTTATTTATATTTTGATGCTTGAGCAGTCTAGCGTTCAAATTTCAGACACTGTCATTTTTAGGGAGCGCCATCTCACCTTGCATCATTTAATGACAATGATATGCAAGGTAGGCTTTTTTTCCTAAAAAATGATGCTAGGCCGCTAGCACAAAATTTAGAACCTGACGAAAAAGTCTGATTAGCATCAAAAGTTTAATACCTGGTCAGACCAGGTGTTTAAATGAGGCCCACACACTACGTCATAAGGGAAACACACAGAAGCAGCATTGGAAAGCAACTGGACACCATGGAACTTTTACTCCTACAGCTCAGCACCCATAGAAGACGACGGCGATGACACCATGTGCCACCAGCACCATCACAGCTATCGCAAACACCAACACAGCAGCCACAAACGCAGTGTAGAAGGCAGGAGAGGATCTTTCGCCAGCGTGCAATCATACTGGCCCTCAGGGAAGAAGAGGTGATCAGATTCTACCGTCTGAGGCAGGAGTCCATTGTACGCCTGCTCCACCACATTGTGCCAGACATCACAGCAAGAGTGCAGAGTCACACAGCAATTCTACCCATGACCAAACCCCTGGCTGTCCTCCACTTGCTGGCATCAGGTTCATTCCAGATTACTATGGCACAAGTGGGTGGGATCTCCCAGCCATCCCACTCTTTCCTTACGAAGGTCCTGGATGCCATCATCAGACACCCCATCACATCCGGTACCCCAGCAACCAGGAACTGCAGCAGGAGACCCAGCAAGGTTTCTAACAAATTGCTGGCTTCCTGCATGTGCTGGGTGCAAAAGGTTGCACCCATGTCCAACTTGTCCCTCCTGAAGCAACCAAACACCTCTACAGAAACCGCAGACATACCCACTCCATCAATGTGGAGGCCATCATGGACCACAGTGGAATTATCCCAAACAAACATCCTTGCAAAATATCCCGAAAGCGTCCATGATGCTTACATCTTCTAGCACTCCATTTTAAACCAACAATTCCAGGATGGACAATATGGTGATGGCCTACTTGTAGGTAAGTTACCATACAAATCATAACACACACAACACACCAAACTTGTAGTACAAACAATACAAACACAACACCAAACATACATGGAAAGGGAAACATAGATGTATTGACCACAACACATATGCCACACTACACTGCATGCAATGCACATCATCCTCACATATTCCCATATCTACAAATCCCTGGCACCACCTGTCTGACACATCACTGGACGGACAGGTGGAGCAATGTCCTCTATGAATACAAAAGCTGGACTCAAACAACTACATGTGTCACAGGTTCACAACAAAACACAGATCCTTCACGCATAACACTTACCAAGAAATCGCTCAGCTATGTAAATTGCATTGGCCATTGAAATGTCAAGCAACTCAGATATTGGCGCTGCCCCACATTTACTATGCTGAGAAATCTCAGGCAGCACTGAAATGTATTGCCACCTGAGTGGTCCCATCACCATCATATCAGCAAAATATAATAGATATACTCACTGTGTACAACTTACTCTTGTGTGGTGCATAGTGCAGCACACACTGAAATACATCACCGTCAATGAAAGATCACATGCAGGAATGGACACCTCATAGCACACCAACAAACATACCTGTAAATCCCACATCTCTATACCATGATACAAGGCTAAGAAATAATGGACTTCAGCAGATTTACTGATGACAATGTACAGGCGGAGGCCAGAATTGAATATGATTTAGGATGCATGGAACTTAGCAGTGTTGGACTCCTGATGCAGGGCAGTGCTGAAAAGTACAGCATGCCCTGTCCTGCCCCACAACTGTCTGAAAAATCTTGCATACATCACAATACATCCATATAACTGTCCCACACTGGGCATATGAACCTCATGTACATACGTATGCCACCCAGCAATTGCCAACAACAAAACATTGTGAAAGGGAGGTATTTCAGGTGTTAAGTGATGGGATTCACATGCAACAAACAGGGCCCTACATCTGTAACATGGCACACAACACACAAAATAGGTACACATGTCCATTATATCACTGTTCTGCAGGTCTAAAGAGCAGAAAATTTGGTCAGTGCCTGAACCAGTGCTACTTCACTTGTGCACCTTAGCCCACCTATACCTCCAACATGTGTGTACCGTATTCAATATATGGTGCACCATGGCACACAGTAGGTGCAATAGTGTCAACATGATGGATGCCATAGATGGACTTTGTAGGATTATTGCCAAATGTATGGAGGCAAATCCTGCACAGTACATATGGGCACATTTAATCCCTATGGTGCCTGGAGCCCGTGTGCCGGGGAGAAGACCAGTTCGTCCTGCGCTGGGCCCACGGGGGAGCTCCCACACCTCCCAGTCGGAGATGGAAGGGGAATCGCTTTTTGATGCAAAATTGGCACAAACTTACAAAATACAACTATATTTTGTAAGTTTGTGCCGATTTTGCGTCAAAAAATTATGCAAATGCGGTGCTAAAAAGTATAAATATGGGCCTAGGTGTCTCAGGTGGGACCCCGATGATGAAGCATGTCACTAACTTGGTTGGTGGGTGAGGGGTCTTTTTAACATAACCTACATGTGTTTCTTTTCACCATTTTAGTGTTTGGAACATCACAGAAGTACGTGGACACATCAAAATGCTCTATTACAAAGCTACCTGTGTTTGGAGGGGGCACCTATGTTTTTCGTCCCGGGTACGGCCTTCATCTAGGTAAACCTACCAAACCCAGACATTTTTTTAAAACTAAACACCCCAAGGAGTCGCGAGAGGTGTGGCTTGCATGGATCCCCCAACATTTTCTTACCCAGACTCCTCTGCAAACCTCAAAATGTGCTTAAAAAAGCATATTTTCCTCACTTTTCTTTGTAGGATCACCGCTCTGCCCAAAATTTCCTGCCACTCAGTGTTTCCCTCAGTCTCCCAAGTAAAATGATACCTCACCTGTGTGGGTCCCCAAAGCAGAGTTAGCCTAAAGATGTATAAAAGAAAAGTATGTGCTTTTCAACTCACTGTGCTATCCCCTCAATCTCTACAGGTTTTTGGCCTTTTTCTGTTGCAGGCACCTGGGCCACCCACACAAGTGAGGTATCATTTTTATCGGGAGACTTGGTGGAATGCTGGGTGGAAGGAAATTTGTGGTTCCTCTCAGGTTCCAGAACTTTCTGATACTGAAATGTGAGGAAAAAGTGTTTTTTTGGCCAAATTTTGAGGTTTGCTGCGGATCCTTAGTGTCTAGTTTTCAGAAATGTTTGGGTTTGGTAGGTTTCCCTATATGGCTGCTGAGCCCAGGCCCAAAAACGCAGGTGCCCCCCGCAAAAACAGGTAGATTTGTATTTGATAATTTTGATGTGTCCACATAATGTTTTGGGGCTTTTCCTTTCACAGGCACTAGGTCTACTCAAAGAAGTGAGGTACTGTTTTTATCAGGAAACTTGCAGGAACGTTGGGCGCAAGGAAATTTGTGGCTCCTCTCAGATTCCAGAACTTTCTGTCGCCGAAATGTGAGGAAAAAAGTTTTTTTGCCAAATTTCAAGGTTTCCAAAGGATTCTGGGTTACAGAACCTGATGGGAGCCCCAGAAGTCATCCCATCTTGGATTCCGCTAGGTGCCTAGTTTTCAAAAATGCACCGATTTGGTAGGTTTCCCTAGGTGTCGGCTGAGCTAGAGGCCAAATCCACTACTAGGCACTTTGCAAAAAATAGCTGTTTTCTTTGGGAAAATGTGAGGTGTCCACGTTGTGTTTTGGGGCATTTCCTTTCCCGGGAACTAGGCCTACCCACACAAGTGGGGTACCATTTTTATCAGGAGACTTGGGGGAATGCTGGGTGGAAGGAAATTTGTGGCTTCTCTCAGATTCCAGAACTTTCTGTCACTGAAATATGAGGAAAAAGTGTATTTTTTGCCAAATTTTGAGTGAGGTTTGCAAAGGATTCTGGGTAACAGAACCTGGTGAGAGCCCCAGAAATCACCCCATCTTGGATGCCCCTAGGTGTCTAGTTTTAAAAAATGCACAGGTTTGGTAGATTTTCCTAGGTGCCGGCTGAGCTAGAGGCCAAAATCCACAGCTACGCACTTTGCAAAAAACCGCTCTGTTTTCTTTGGGAAAATGTGATGTGTTCACGTTGTGTTTTGGGGCATTTCCTGTCGCAGGCACTATGTCTACTCAAACAAGTGAGGTACTATTTTTATTGGGAGTCTTGCAGGAACGCTGGGTAGAGGAAACTTGTGGCTCCTCTAAGATTCCAGAACTTTCTGTCACCGAAATGTGAGGGAAAAGTGTTTTCTTTACAGATTTTGAGCTTTGCACAGGATTCTGGGTAACAGAACCTGGTGAGAGCCCCACAAGTCACCCCATCTTGTTTTCTCCTTGGTGTCTAGTTGTCAAAAATGCACAGGTTTGGTAGGTTTTCCTAGGTGCCGGCTGAGCTAGAGATCAAAAACCACAGGTAGGCACTTTCCAAAAAACACTTCAGTTTTCAATGTAAAATTGTGATGTGTCCATGTTGCGTTTCTTGTCACAGGCATTAGGCCTACCCATGCAAGTGAGGTATCATTTTTATTGGGAGACTTGGGGCAACACAGAATAGCAGAACAAGTGCTATTGCCCCTTGTCTTTCTCTGCATTTTTTCTTTCCAAATGTAAGACAGTGTGTAAAAAAGACGTCTATTTGAGAAATGCCCTGTAATTCATATGCTAGTATGGGGACTCCGGAATTCAGAGATGTGCAAATAACCACTGCTTCTCAACACCTTATTTTGTGCTCATTTTGGAAGTACAAAGGTTTCTTTGATACTTATTTTTCAGTCTTTATATTTCACCAAATGAATTGCTGTATACCCGGTATACAATGAAAACCCATTGCAAGGTGCAGCTCATTTACTGGCTCTGGGTACCTAGGGTCCTTGATGAACCTACAAGCCCTATATATACCCGCAACCAGAAGAGTCCAGCAGACTTAACGGCATATTGCTCTGAAAAATCTGACATCGCAGCAAACAGTTACAGAGTAAAACGTGGAGAAAAATGGCTGTTTTTTTAACCTTAATTTCAATATTTTTTTATTTCAGCTATTATTTTCGTTAGGAAAACCTTGTAGGATCTACACAAATTACCCATTGGTGAATTCAGAATTTCACATTCTTTTAAGAAATGTTTAGCTTTCCGGGATCCAGCATTGGTTTCACACCCATTTCTATCACTAACTGGAAGGAGGCTAAAAGCACAAACAATAGTAAAAATGGGGTATGTCCCAGTAAAATGCCAAAATTGTGTGAAAAATGTGTTTTTCTGATTCAAGTCCACCTGTTCCTGAAAGCTGGGAAGATGGTGATTTTAGAACCACAAAGCCTTTGTTGATGACATTTTCAGGGAAAAAAACACAAGCCTTCGTCTGCAGCCCTTTTTTCCCATTTGTTTTTAAAAAATCGAACTTTTCGCTGTATTTTGGCTAATTTCTTGGTCTCCTTCAGGGAAACCCACAAACTCTGGGTACCTCTAGAATCCCTAGGATGTTGGAAAAAAGGACGCAAATGTGGCATGGGTAGCTTATGTGGACAAAAAGTTATGAGGGCCTCAGTGTGAACTGCCCCAAATAGCCAAAAAAAGGCCTGCCACCCGAGGGGGAAAAGGCCTGGCAGCGAAGGGGTTAAAGCAATGGTGTGCCCCATACTTACATCTGCTCTGTGCAGGCATTAAAAGTACCAGATAAACTGATGCATTGGAACCTCTTCGATTCCTCTGTACCATTTTTGCTTTTGCCCAATGGGGGAACACACCTTGCATACATGATGCTTTGCACAGGCATAATGTGTCACAAAGGGTCACTAAGGCCTATATTTATACTGGTTTAGCATCTCATTTGCGCCGCTTTTTAATGCAAAAGCAGCACAAACTTACAAAATACAAACTGCTTGTACGTCACATGTGTAGATACAGAGTTGTGTCTGAGAGGGTTTGATGTGTATTAAGCCATGTGCAAATGTCATGTGTGTCAATTTAGACATCATCATCTATCCTTGGGTATCGACATCATGTCTGATGGCATACTGAGGATGTGGAATAATTTAAATGATGCACAGGTGCCAACGTGTGCTGCTATGGATTAGTGGGTCTCAGGAAATGTTATGTATGCCCACAAACACAGTGATGTCATTGAAGATATGTATCAGAGGTGCTGGCTTTCTGCAATGTATAGATGTTGCCAACATATTTTTCACAGCACCTGTTGCTGCACTGTGTGTCACGCGCTGCACAAATGTAGTCAGGACATGGTACATTATATGTACCTGTGTAGAGCTCTCCAAGGGCCTTTCGCAAGGAGACACTTCAACCACCGGTGCTCTTCAATAATGAAGTGAAGCACCGGACAGCACAGAGCTTTTTGAGAAGGACAACAGTCAGTTGAGTGCACATAGAGATTTGCGCTCTTCTGCAGATGGATTTGGGAACATGGATTGTAGCAAATAAGATGTGTGCAGATGAAACAACAGGTTTTAGCCACCATGATAATTGTGAGCAAACATGATCACATCACGTGTGTATGAAATGTGCAGTAGACAAGGCAACAGCCCCAACAGCTCCAGCACCAGCCTGGATGTCCAGCCAGATTACCAGGGGAAGAGGAAGAGTAAATTTAGTGTTTTCCTGCTAGTTAGGAGGTGTATCAAGTGTGTGCACAGATAGGGGCAGCTCCCCACTATTTGCCACCATGTGTGCGCCGTAAATGATATTCGTTGCACCATGGCACAGGGCATGTGCCAATTGTGGTTATCCTTTTGACAAAAATGTTGTACTATTCATGGTTAGTGCAAGGGAATCTTATGCTCAACCTGGACTGTACATAGGGGCGCATTTTGACCAATGGTGTGCCCCCTTTTAATGCCAGCTCTGAGCTGACATTCAAAGTATCCAAAACAAAATGACGCAGCTGAATCTTTTAGATTGCGGTGAGGCATTTTGACAGTCACCCTACCTAGGGAACACCTCCCTTGCGTACATCATGCCTGGCACAGGTCTAATGGGGTGCAACAGGTGACAAAGTGACACAATGCAGGGATTCCACCACTTTGTTGATATTCTGCTGACCATTTGTCCTTGTTGTGCCTTATTAGCATCATATTGATTATGACGCTAATGTGGTGCAAGAAGGACCTAGACCCTCTCAAATCTTGGCCCTAGTGTGCAACTTTGGAGAGCCATTATCCTGTGACATGTACAAAATACCGTAAGTGCTTGCTAGGCAGATTTGTATAGACCTGGGTCTTGCCCTTGTTGTTGGTTTACTGGTTGACAACACATGTCATCAGAAAATGCTGTTTACAATCCATGCTTGTTCTTCTTCTACCCAACGCAGTAACTGATGACATGTTCTCCTTATGTTTTAGCTGCCACTATTACTCCAGCCCAGAAATACCAATTTGAAAAATTTGTTTTCAGACACATCTGCAAGGTCCAGGCTGGTTACCAGAAGATGTCAAGGAGGTACTGCACTGAAAAGTCATTGGGGTCGTGGAAGGCTTTCCCACATGGTGGACCAGCTCAACAGCCTGCAACCATCTCTAAAAAAGGAGTTTCCTCTTCACCCAGAGTCTGTGGTGCTCCATCAGGTCCCGCCCTGTCAACATCCACAGCACATCTGACACCAGCAGCACAGCAACAGCCACCACCACTCTGCCACTGGCTCCACCTTTGAGGAAGAACTGCGAAAAGACCTGTCCAAGGTCAAGGTTAGGTTGGCCAGACTTGAGGGAGACAATGCCAGGAACTACAAACTCCTAGAGTACATTAAGAGGAAGCTGAAGAAGCTGCAGATGTGGCCATTAACCACTTCCCAGGACCTTTCCTTCCTCATAGATCCTGTGAGTTTTAGACAATTAGGTGTCCATTATGATTGACTGTCTGTGTGTTCTCATGTCTGCACTGGCCAAGTTAGAGAAATGCCTTAGGGTATGTATTCAGTATTGATTTACATGTATGACTATGTGTATCCCTATGACCAAGGAGCTGTCTGATTGGCAGCGGTATGACATCAGCTTCTCAAGACAGTTTTCAGCGCAGTTCCTGACACTCAGATTGTATATGGATACAAAATCTTTGACAGGTAATGATGCAATATTGTTTGTCATAGCTAAGGTCTGTCACGAGGTCTGTCACAATCGTTCTTGAAAAGTTTAGCACATTAAACTCCACCTTATTTTGGGTATGGATACTGGCATGCTGACAGCTGCCCATCACAGTCTCAAATTTGTCTCTTCTGTTCCTCACATATTTGTCGTACTGGTACAATAATCAGGGAAATTTCCAGACGCTTGAGTTCTGAACCATTCATGTCATATGTCAACTTGCATGGATATCTGTTCACTACATGCTTGGACGGCCTAGAAAGTTAGTTGTAGTCCACAATACCATCGGTAACTTTTATCATGTTTAAGTCCTACTGTGTGCCTTTGTGTCTGACATTAAGCCACGTGTCATTTGGTTATGTTCTTATTGACGCAGTTTCACACAATGCAGACATTTATATGAGTTGGTTGAACTCTGAAAAAAAGAGCATGATACATGTGATTATGGTGATTTATTTACATGTGCACATTTTTTTCAGCCCAGTTCACTGATCCCATGAGAGATCCTGAGCCATCTGATGTACATTCAGAGTCCAAGGGTGAGGGACTTGTCATGAGACATGTGTAGGAGAAGTGTGCATAAGTGAGGAGGTGTCCAAATTGACAATAGGTAGGAATTGAGACAATGACAGTACATACAAGATAAGTCAACAGTGGAAGAGTGAAGAGGGCACATTGCCAGCTGTCACAACACTGGTATGATCTTAAGTGCAGAACTAAAGTGATACTGTCCATGTGGCACAGACTGGAGCTACTGGGTGGTTTTACTTCTAAATGCTGTTCCTTCCACATCTTCATCCCCTGATGTGTATGGTGCCTTCTATGCCATGGGTGGTGCTGTTGTTGAAGTTGAGGGGGCCACACACACATCAGAAGATAGAGATGTAGAATCAAAGGTCCCAGCAGCTGCCATTTGTGGAAACACATAAGGCATCACTGCAGCAAGGAGGAACTGCTGATTGTGCAACACAGCTGCTACATCACGGTGGTAGGCAGCCATGTTTTCCCTGAGGGAGGCCACTTCCTGCTGTTTGGACTCCAGGACATTTTGTATAGCCCCCAGCCTATTATCTATCACGCTGCTGCCACTTTGGGAGAGCAATCTTTCAAGCCTCTGCCTCATGCCAGAAGCTATGTCGACCAGGGACTACTTGAGTCCACATAGCGGGGAGTGGGGGCATCTGATGGCAGCTGAGTTGTCCTAATTCGGACTGAGGCACCTCTGCACTCCCTCCAGGCTGCCTGCCTTGATCTCCATCCCCACCCGCACCTGCTGTGTCAGCTGCTGCTGAACTTCTACCACTAACCTCTAAAAGGTGATGTCTGGGTCCTCAAAGCCCAGTGCTGTGGCAGGACTGGTTGGTGCAGTGTTGGTAGTTGGGTGGTTCATGTAGAGACCCTACAACCCTGTGTGTCCGCCTTGTGACTGGAGGTGGTGTCTGGAAGGAACTCAGGGCATCCTGGAGAGTCTCCTCATTGATGGATGGCAGCTGGTCATCTATGTCATCTGTACAGTCCAGGACAGGTAGGTCTACAGGAGGTAAGGCATTATCCTCTGCAATGGGATAGTGAAAGGTAAATCTTTGACTGTAGTGGCTGTTGACATGGCTCATTATTTACTTGCTACTGGTGGCTCATTGACATGTTACAGACCCCCACACCAAGGCACACATGTGTGGAGCCCTAATTGCACACTATGTTACCTGAACATCATTTGTGTGTAGTAACCATTTGCACAATCTGCCAGTCCATAGTGTTACACCCACTTTGATATTTTAGTCATGGTCTTCGACATATGTACCCCTTTCATTGACTTGACTGTGTAAACTTTGCAAAAAGTGGGCGTTGTTCCAGATTTGTGCTCACTCCATAAGTGGAGATGTTCAGATATACTTGAACTTTGTTCTTACAGATATTTGAGTTATTAAGTGACTCATTTGCCACCCTACATGTGTTGTTGGAGTTACGGTCGGGAGTGAGCTGTCCACATGCATCCTCCTAGACACTTTGAGTGATGTGTCCAGCATCCCGCACCACCGATTGTGAGATTCAACCACATTGTGTGTATGTGAGCAAATAGGATTTTCTCCCTTCCTGCAAGACAACACTCATCTTTGCATCTCAGGTTTCCTTGTTGCATAGGATAGCTGCATTGCTGGAATGAGTGTTATTTTGGTGGAAGGTAGACCTTCATGTTTGCATACATACACACAAGATGGTTCATTGTTATGTTGTATAGTGCAAGATGCTGAATACATGACTCTGGGGGCCAGATTTACAACGTTCTATCACCACCGTAGGTTCACTTTTAGCAATGGTCCAGTGGTGCTTTTCAGTGCTCCATTTTTTCAAGGAGGTGTATTGCCACTGTTTGTGGCATTATGGCCCTCATTACAACCCTGGTGGTCAAAGACCACCAGGGCTGTTTCATCGGATGCACCGCCAACAGGCTGGCGGTGCAATCCATGGAATTACTACCACGTTGGTCCCGGCGGTTGTAATCCAGGGGATTACGAGTCCCCCTCCCGCCAGCCTTTTCATGGCGGTAGGAACCGCCATGAAAAGGCTGGCGGAAAGGGGAGTTGCGGGCCCCCTGCCACGGCCCCATGGAGCTTTTCACTGTCTGCATACTGCAACTGCACCCGTCGCACCGCTGCAACACTGCCGGTTCCATTTGGAGCCGGCTCCCGTGTTGCAGCCGACATCCCCGCTAGGCTGGCGGGTGGAAAGTCATGTTGAAATGGCCCCCGCGGAAGTGCTGCCGCGCAGCGGTTACAACTTGTAATGAGGGCCTATGAGTCCTTGTAAAAATGGTCCCCTCCAACGCAGTTTTCTGCATCAGAGGGGCGTGCCATGGGTGTTGCAGTGGCCATTCCACCACAAGCTCCATTACTTATCACGCTGCCCCAGATTTACAAGAAATCCATCAATTGTGGCAGCGGCAATTACTGATGACAACCCAGGGTTGGCTTTAACATGGCAAAATGAGGAGGTATGGTTTTGTTCATCCTTGTTTCCTTTTTCCATGTGTGCAGCTTTCTGCAGCACACATAGGAGAGGCACAATGCCATGGATGTTTGTTCATGTACAGGAATGTGTCCCTTCTTGCATAAACAATCAGTATCCTCATAGCAGACAACCTTGCGCTATGGTGCAAAGATGCCTGCATTGGCGCATGCAGCTTACTTCAATGCCAGCACAGGGGAAACCTCAGGGGTGAGCCTTATTCCTGCGAGTAAGGAGCAATCCTGCATTTCAAAAGTGGTGCAGTGGAGCACTGTTATTTTATGTACAGCAGCACGCAACACCAATTTGTCATGAATCTGGGCCTTAGTTGCTAAGAGGATATATGTGGGAAGGCCACCCACTTCCTTCACTCTGTGAACACACGTGGTGGGAGGTGGACCTGAAATAGTTTGAGGCTTGTTGATGTGTGGATGCATCATGTTGCGGGCACCACATCAAGGGTGGCATTGTAGTTGTGGTACTAAGAACAGACATTGTAGTAATCCTATTGTGGACTACTTTCAATGTGTGCTGCAATGATCGTCAAACATTGTAAGTAGCAGACAGCATTTCTTTTAGTAGATTTAGCAGGATGTGTTCCTTCCTGCAGATGTGCATTAGGACAGGCAAGAGGGACACCCCTACACCATGCAGGTTGTGTGGCAATGTTGTAAGGTCCGTCATATTTTTACCAATACTACCAAGGTTAGTATAGGGATTAATTGACTATCTGTGAGAACTACCCATTCCTGGACATTTAAATTGATGCTGCCCAGCGGAGCACGCAGAGATGTTGCAATGCATGTTTCTTCATCTATGGGTATATATGTGCCAGTATATCCAGGCACAGACATCATAGTGCTGTCTCTAAGCATCTACAATTTCTGACTTGTACTTTAGTGGTGGATAGTGATAGGTCATACTTAGCATGCCAAGGTGAGGCACCTTGCATTCCTTATCCTGATGTATTTTCCATGTGTCCCCTCTCACATCTGATTTTGCATGTAATAGGCATTCCATGTGTATATTTGTGATCTTCTTATGCAACACGTGTGACTCACCCAGCTTATGATGTCTTTGAAAAGCTCAGCACATCTGGATTAGGTTTAGTGTAGTCCAAGAACTCATGTTGGTGTGGGAGTGACAAGTGGGTGTGTGACAAGTTTGTAATTCTATATGTTGTAGTTGTTTATCATGTGTTGCATTGTGCATCACACATAGGACAACCTTTCAAGGTATTTGGTGCATTGATCCCACACCATCATTTTCCTTGCAGGCCTCTTGCCCCAGCCACTGGCACCATGGAAACATGTCATTTGCATTACTGATCACCATGGTGGACATTCCCACAGTAGTCTAATGACTTTTGTCATTATTTTGGTGATTTACTGCATTGGCACCATGAATGATGGCACTAGTCCAGCAAAGCACAGGGAAGTCCATTGCTTTCAATGGTTGTGTCACTTTGTCATCTGCCTTTAGCAGGCCTCACACATGAGGTAATTAGATGGCACTGTGCAACCTTTATGGATTGTCAGCCTCATTAGTTCTTCCCTCCCTGCATAAGGGATATTTTCTTGCATACAGCATTTCTGCCACAGGCATATACTGGTGTAAGGATCTACATTGTGGATCAATGCACGCATTGTGTGATTTTGTTATTGTGGCCCAAGGGGAATGGGCAGCTTGGATACACATTGGCAACAGTTTGTATGATGCTAATATTGCATTACAGGCTTGTAACATTGGGCTCATAATGCGACATTGACAGCACTTGATAGCACTTGAAGGTATCCCTTTGTGCACAACACCAACCATTCCCATAACACAGGGACCCTTGTTACATGGTGAAATGGGAGCTACTTGTACAGCAGCACAAATGATGATCACAGACATGCTCGGAATGTTGAATATGTTCACTTTTATGCCCATTCACAAATGGTGCACCGAGATGTGTGAAAGTTGTTGTTGAGGCACCCTGTGCAACTAGCGCAGGACATGTTGCACATTGAGTGTTACACATGGGCAGATGGATCATTGGCAACAGTGAAGCGATTGCTGGGATGGTTGAGACATGTATAGGTGGGAAAGGTGTGGGCACATCTGAAGTGTCGGGCCATTATTGCCCAGGTTTCAGGGAAAATGAGAGTGCAACATTCCACCACATTTGGCAGTGCCACACGTTGTCATTTTCAATACGCTTGAATGCACCATTTTAAAGCATATATGGCGCAGCCCTAACTTGGCCCCTGCATCCAGGCTTTATCTGCTGCTGAGTGCCAACGCACACAACCATGAGCCATGGAGCAAGCATGGCTACAGTGTGGGAGATTGTTTTTGGGCTGGAAGGGAAACCTTCCTGTAGAAAATACAATCTTCTCTGGGCATTTGCACTTTCTATGTGTGCTGCAGTGTGCTGCACACATAGGAAGAGCAAATAACATGAGGAGGAAGGAATGCATTTATCCTTGTTGCGCCATTCTAACACCACGCTGGGGTGGTGTTGGATTTAGTCACAGCCTCAGATTTACATAAAGTCTTATGCCTCCCCCTTCTGCAATTTGTAATTATCCAGATAGTCCTCCAATGCAACTTACCATGCATTTGTGGTAGATCTTGGTAGTCTACACTGTCTTGTCATGCAATTCCAGTGACCAGTTCCTCCAGCTCTTCCATATCCTCCTTGAGTGTGGGACTCCACCTCCAGTCTGCAGTGCTGCCATTCAGTTCCTGGCCAGTTTCTCTGCACCTCTGCCACGCTGTTGACTTTATCTACTATTGCCTGCCATATAGTCTCTCTCCTACCTATTGGCAATTTGGAGGTGACGAAGAGCTGTTGTTGGTGCTCCGTCACCTCTCTGATGAAGAAGTCATTCTCCTCATTAAAACGACTCTTGTGCTTCCTTTTCTGCTTCTCCTAGGACTTTGCTGTGCCCTCCTAGCTCGTACTGGGCTCATTGGGATCTCTCTGGGATCTCTCCTAGCCTGCATTCTCCATCTTGTCTCCCTATTTTTTTCTTGCTTGTGCGTGTTTTTTTTATAATAATAGTGCTAACTATGGCGCGAACACGATTTGCATAAAAAAACATGACGCAAAATATTCTAATGCCATTTTTGCAGCATTAGTGTCATTTTTCTTTCCGGCATGTCGCAATGGTTAGCGTAATTTTTTGTTTTACGCTAACCTTTCCTTAGTGCCATGGTGCATTGTTTTTTCAAATATGGCACACAGATGGCACTTAGGAGTGGCATTAGCTGGCGGTAGTCACAACTGTGCTTGCACAGTCATGTGTAATTTTGCTTACATCAGGACCTTATTGCTTTGCTTTTATTGTTTTGTTTTCGAAGGAAGTAAACCGGCTGCATAAAAAACAGCTGGCCTCCCATATGCAGAAGTGCAGTCCATTGCTGGTGAGGAAGTGGGTTCACCTTTGGGTGGGTTAATGAATTGTGTGTTGTGTGGTTGGCCATTTACAGAGAGTGCTGGCTTCCTACTTGCAGTGTCACATTTTCTGTATTGTTTTAAGGCATGTTTTAAATGGGGAATGTCATGCTTAGACGTGTCAGCCCTTAGGGTAATGTTTAAATTGGCTTTACATTTGTAATCCTTCTTGATTTTACTTTATTATCCCACTGCCCGTAATGCTGCTTTTACCTGAATGCCTTCTCTATTACTCACCCTTTCGTCTAGCCATCCGTCCTGGCACTTACTATTCGACCGTGCACGAGTGCTGCCACCTAGCTATGCAATCTGCCACACACAAGGGCGGCTCCTCTATTAGGGCGGAGGAATGCTGCCCCCTCGCCAGCAGCCGCAAAAACTTTAAAAGAAAACAATAATAAACTTTGTTCATTATTGTTTCCTTTTAAATTAATTTGGGCCACGGAGGTGATGAGCTCCCCCTCAGAGTGCATGTGTGTCTGGCCGGCCGTCTTGGGGCGGCAAAACATACATGTGCAGTAGGCTCTCTCCAGCCCAGCAACACAGTTGCCGTGTTGGAGAGAGCCTGCGCAGGCTCTCAGTCTGCCCAGTAGAACTCTCGCTGCAGGATTGGCCGCAGGGCAGGCTGGGAGCCTTATTTTAATTCCCCTCCCCCTCGCGCCAACCCGCCCCTTTTGCTTGCAGCGAGCTGCTCCTGGTCACACATTCATTCGTCCTTTAGTGTCTTCACCCAGCCCTGGGGTGACTCATTCTCAAATTCATTCTCTCACCCGGCCACAAAACCTCACACACAAACGAAGCATATGACTCATTAAATGACCAGACCTACAGGCTTTGCCACTACTTGCCTTACATTTTTTATTGTAAAGCGCAGAAGGGAGGCTGGTCAGTTTTCTGTATCATGAGCGTTGGAGTGAATTTGGAGATTTGGCTGGCTTCTTGTAATTTTGACACCCTTACATTTTATTTTACTATGAAGAACTTTTGATAGATGAGTAACTAACTAAAGCATGCAAGATCGTGACTCTTTGAAGTGGGAGTCCCGAAGCCCGTTGCCCGAGCAGTGTACACTGCTATAATGTACCTCTTTGAGCAAATAGTTGTAGCAACTTAGAAAAGAATATGACTGCTTCTTTTTGTTGTTTAACTCACGTTGTCAATTATAAACGCACTATTTTGTTTGATAATTTTTTGTGACTGTTGCATTTCGAATTAATTCCAAAACAAGTTTAACAGATTACAAGTGTGAATGTTTGATGCATGGTTAAGTATTGCCACCTAGTGTTCACTTAAAGTGGTGTTTTCATTCAATGAGAGGATACTATTTGAGGTTAGGGATTACATGAAATGCGCTTTAATTTGGTTAATTACAGTAGCAATGGAACGTTGTTTACATTTGTTGATATGTTTGTTTTATTTGATACTAGTATGCTCTTTACATCTAATTTTTAGTGATGTACTGCAGCATAATTTTGATCAAGTTTTTTGTATTTATTAGGTTGGAATAGCCACACTCCATACATGTCTGCATGAACGTCAAAGAGTATTGGCTACTGCTACATTACCTTAACACTGCAGAGGTCATGAGGGCAACGGCTGGAACAACAAGCATTTGCAATGCAAACGGTCTCGCATTTGCTTGAGTTAGAGCTACTGGCATTGTAAATTCATAGCTGGACTTTTCTTGCCACATAAATTGGTCAATCCTGTCTCATAATTTCATCTTTTCCTGCCATATAGTTCCAGTGGCCCTGAATATAACTAAAGCACTTCTATTTACCTTCTTCCTCTATATGCAGCAAAAAATTAGAATGTTGCCATTTAGCATCCTAATTTAGATCTGTCATGCTAATTCCAGTAGAATGCCACTTTCACCACCCCACCATCAGAGCTGGTGGCTGGCTATCACAATTCCCCCCAAAAAGACACAAGACAGCCACATAGGAGAAATAAACTAGAAGGGCCACTCAAACATATCAAGAAAGTTGAAACAGGCATAGTATAATAAGGATGTTAAGTTGGCCTGAATTATGGTTCTAATTGTGATAAGAAAAGATTATTTAAACATATACAATTTTTATATAAACCTTTATCAGAAATAAACTTTTGGCATTAGACTATAATGCTCAAAACAGCCCCTAGAAAACCTTAAAAAGATAATGAATAGTGCTACTATGTGTGTGTGTGGGGGTGTTTTTTAGCGAGAGAAAGAGCATAAGGGAGAAAGAGCGTGCGAGGGAGAGCGAGAAAGCTTGAGAGAGCAAGAGAAAGAGTGATTTTCTGCTCCTTCCACATCTATATTTGGTCTAGTCTATCATGTTCCCTGGCTACCTCATGTTATTTGTTAGGCAGGTGAGCAGACCTGAATATTCACGTTTCCTTGTTTTGCAGTCTGTTTAATGCCTGCAATAGACAGTTTAACAACTACTGTCTTGCTGTACAACCTGTGGGCTTGTATTTGTAAAAACAAATATCCAAAAACATCTTAATACATTAAATTACAAATATTTACTAAGGCGTTAAATGCAATGTACGTCTGATTTATATTCTAAAGAATTTAAAAATGCTTCTGATTTTACGTACTGTGTTAGAGTATTTAATAAATCAGCCACCACGCCTATGAATACAAAACACTGGAAAAAGCCCTAGTGAATCTACTTGACAGAAGGAAAACCTCGGAGATGCACATTACATTAAAAAAAGAGGCATCCTAAAGGTGAGCATTGCACACTGCACGTGCTCTTGACAGTGAGAAATAATCGTATTGCATCGTAATTTCTATTTATTTACCGCTTTCTACTCCTGACCTGAGGGATTTAAGCGCTTAATTAATTACAAAGAGCCATGCTACATATTTAATGCACATATCTAATGTAATACACACGTTACGTGACTGGGTCAGATGATTACTGATGCAACGTAGCAGTACTCATTTAGAATAACTGCAGTTAGGAAGTCATTAATGATACTGATCATTGATGATCACGTGGTGAGTCACCCTGCAAGCTGTCAGCTGTCTCTAGGAGGGCGGAAAAGGAGTTAACATGCACCGCCGTACGGTACCGGGCTGCAGGGGGACTGCCGGTAGATCAGCCTCAGTGCACAGATGGCAAGGCCGTGTGGAGACAAGTTAAGCGTACTGGCGAGAAAGCTTAACACTTTTAATGCAAACCTCGGTCCCAGGAGTAAACAACCAAGAAAGACTGAAGGCATATTGGTGAAGGAAAGTAGCATAACCGCAAACAATCTCAAAATAAAAAATACAAATCTTTTTTTTTTTTTTTTTGGTACGTATTGATTTTCACTGATTTCCAACAGCAATAAAGTGCAAATGGGAAAGGAAAACACAACCCACACTTGCAGAATGTAAAAATATTTAAAAAAGAGTACCTCAATCACGTCGGGAGCAGCGGACGAGCACTAATCAACCTAAATCAATCAGTACTTGATCCTTGCTCAACAGATCGGCCCGGAAATGATGCCAGCCTGAACTGGACGAATAACAAGGCTGTAAAGAAACCACAAAAGCCAACAAATGGTGAGCGACAGGCGGGCTCCGAGCCCTTTTCTAACTACTACAGAGTCTCGCAAGCAATACGCATGCGCTAACGCATGCTATCATAGGCTCGACTCTAAAAAGTATATTCTGTATATTCTAGTCTTTGTGTTTGCCTAACCAGTGAGCAGACAATTTGAGGCTATTGACCGGCTGTAGGTGGGACAAAGGGCCATGCCTCTTATGTTTTCGGGAGCAAGTAACGTGTGATGTCATTTCCACTACCCCTAAAATGAAAGGGAATTAATGTCCATGCCCAGTTTCTGCCTTTGGATGTCTTATTGTGTGTACCATCGGTACAAGTGTTTCAGCTATACAATCAATATTTTATTTAGACACTTTTGGTTGCCTTTGTAAGGCATCGCACCATGGGGTCAGCTGCTGGATGGAGTTAAGTGGTAGAAAGTTAGGGCCAGATCTACAAGAAAGTGACGAATCAGTCCTGATGCCCCACTTTTCTTGCACCGCCCCTGCCACGCCTAACGACACCATGGTTGCACCGTACTAATTTATGATGCTATTGTGGCACTTTGCTGGATTAGCACCATAAATTATGGTGCCAGTGCAGCAAAGCATTAGGGAGACCCATAAGCTACTATGGGCCCGTCACTTTAACACCAAGCAGGCATTAAAAATGAAAGAAAAAATGTTGCAGAAAATCTTGTAGATTTCACTGTGCCATTTTTGTGGCCTCTCTATATATATTACACCCCCCTTGACTTCATTATACCTGGTGCAGGTATAATGTGGAGCAAGGGGTTACAAAGTGGCGCAATGCTAGCATTGCAGCACTTTGTAGATATGGGGAAGGAGAATGGCCTCCTTATCACCACATTAGCGTAATGAAAAATGCCACTAGTGTGGCGCTAAAAGGCGCTAGGGCCTTGTAAATCTGGCCCTTAGTGTCATATCTACTAAAAAATCTGTGAGAGCATTATCTGTGCTTGACTTTGGTCAAGTTGATAGAGATGGTGTGTGGTGTAAGACTGCAAGTGAATGTGACATAATGAAGTGTGGGTTTGTTCTGTATTCCATCACAGCAAGCAACTAAGTAGTCGTATTGGCAATTGCACCAAGACTCTACAGGCAACATCGGTGCCTAGGAACTGAACCATCATAGAAAAGAGAGCCACAGAGATGACAGGGGATAAACCTCTGTATGTGTGGCCAATGGGGGCATCCACATCTGATCAATAACATCTGAGCTTTGCCGGTACAACACATACTTTGTTTAATGAGCACCATGATTGAAAGTGCATCACATGACTTTAGTGTGTGAAAGAATATCACCCAAAGTCTGCCTTCCATCCATGTCTGATGCCAACTCTTGATTTGGAAATATTCCACACTCTGAACTAGTGCTTTAAACAGATGGATACTATTAGATACTCAAACCCAGATGTATTAAGGTTTTTGGTCAGCCTTGCGCCATGTAACGGGATGCAGGGCAAGGCAAAACCTATAATGATATTTACCAAGTGACGCAAGGCCACCATATGAGGCCATGTGTGGCTTGGTAAATCTGGAATAAATCAAGGCAGTGCAAGTAGCTGCCTTGCATCACGCTGCGTGGCTGGAGTGTGGGTGTTCCCACGCATCCATCCATGTACTTTGAAGGATTGTTAGATTTAGAAAAACTGCCACCAGAGTTGGAACAAGGAAAAATACCTTTATTTCCTTTGTTGTTGCCTCTTTCTAAGTGTGATGCATTCTGCAGCAAACCGAGAAAGAGGAAAATGCCTCTAAGGAATGTTTATGGCAGGAAGGTGTCCTTTCCTGCACAAAAACAATCCTGCCTGTAACAGAGGCACTCTTGGTCCATGGGCCATGGTACATGGTACAAGGGTGCTTGAGTTGGCACTAGGCTGCAAATTGTGAGTCAGTGCAGGCAGAGGACAGGAATGTGACATTTCTCGATAGATATGGTGCATTCCTGCCCAGTGCATCAAGTTGTCTTGCTACGTTGCATCTAAAAATGTTAAATATGCCCTTCAGTTTCTGCACTTTTTTTAATTTAGAAGGGATAGTACTGGCACACCTCAGAACTGCCCCAGCAGATGGTGGGAGTATTGGCACTTCTCAGGAGCAGACAAGTACTCTGGGACAAGAAGTACTTGCACTTCTATATTTCCATTTCAAGCACTGCTCTACACTATCCGTTAGTTACTCACTCACACCCTAATAAACTATGTCCATCTTATTTACTTGATGCTCAACACCTAAAAGTGAAGGCTTGGTTGTCTGAGTGCAGGGACACTATTATATATGTTATAAACAGTGCAGTTCTCCTACCATGCCCAATATACTCAAATCCCGCAATGGTGTTGGAGCGCACTGGGCCCGAAAAAGAAACATTTTTCTCACCAGTTATGGTTCATAAACCATCAAAGCGCTTAGGTGAGACACCATCCCCTTTCTAACCTCTTGAGGTAGGCTAGATATTTGGACTTGGCGAAGAGTGTAGTAGTTAGAATCATTCAATCACAATTCAATGACATTATACCATACACAGTATTAAACACCATGAACAATTCAACACTAAATCAAACTCCATACTGAATAAAGTTTCAAAGCTTTGTTACAATCCCAAAATCAATGTCACATATATCGTGCACAAAACTTAATTATAGACATACATGAAAATCATAGGCTGACCAAAGTATTTGAAGGATTTAGCCTACTGAACATGAATACTGTTAAACACTCCAAAATAATGAAATAAATCAGCAACAACACAACATGTACATTATTATTACATTTCAAAGCAGATAAAGATGACATCAGTAAATCATCAAAATACAGCTCAACATTTAATTTCAGATTTCAGGGCTGGGCCATTCCTGTTACGAATTTGGACTGGCATGTGTGGGAATGGGATGACACAACAGGCAGAGTTCTGAACAACATCGAAACAGGAGTGGGACTAAGTGAAGACTGACTTAAATTCCAAAGATTCTCACTAATTAAAATATGCACAATCCATTCATTGGCTATTCAGGTGGGTGCACTTCGGACGTCAGATTCCTCATCCAATGGCTGTAGATGACACCACCAATTTTGCTTCTTTTCCTCATCTTCTCAGCAAAAGTTCATTGTTAATCCCATGACTTCACACATTTCTGATAAAATATTACATTTCCTAGATATTTTATTTGTTACTTAAGATTCTTTCACACGACACACAATAAACTAAACTAATACATTTCATGTGAGAACTACAAATTTCCTGCCTTGCTCGACAGCTAGAATACATAACGCAACAATGTTATTGTGAAACATGTTTCTTGCCTACAATTCAGTAGAACATTCAACATTATATTAACATCCGAGGAAAAAATTTGAGAACAGAATAAACAAGTGATTTTCCATCACTGCTGCAAATTAATCTTTAAGACCTAGTCAAGCTAAGAAGCCTAAATATACATTGATACAATCAATACATTAATAAAGCTATTGCACACCTTACAATTCACATCAACTATGCAAACCAAATGAGTTAATTGCAACCGTTATTTATGTAATGTTACAACCATTTTAAATGTGTATTTATTTTTCTGCACACATGTAACTCACATTAATAAAACCATTTAATCAATATAAGTGCATTTAATTCATTGTCATTTTAATACTTAAATCTACATTTTGATAAATTATTCCTAACGTTAATTCATTTTAGTATTTAATTTAATATGAATGCAATATTCTCATGTTAAAACGAATGGTGCACAATACGAATGGTGGCCACATGGTTCACCATAATTTTAAATGTGCACATTTTACAACTCATGTTATTTTTTCTATTAGGCTTATTAAGTGTAGGTTTATTAATCACCATATGATAACTTCTATGCCATTAATATATTAATAATATTTGATCCCTCTCAGTCCCTCCTCTGACAGCAATTTATGCTGTCACAAAAGAACCATTCTCATTTACAATGAGACAAGTCAAAACCTCGTAGGTTGATACCCCATAGATCTAGATTTGCGATAATTGTCAATTCTCTTCATTGTCTGATAATATGTTTCTCATGTTCTCCATTTCCATTTCTTCCCTCCTCTGTTTTTTCTTTACTCTTTGTTTTCTCCAGAAATTGTAAGCCTTGTAAAATCCAAGTTCACATATTATGCACACTGTCACAACCAATAAAGGTTTCAGGATCATTTTCACAAAACCATTTCCCATGTTTTTAAACCAGGGCCCATTTTTATACTTTTTGACGCAAAACTGCGCAGACGCAGTTTTGCGTCAAAACATTTACCGCCGGCTAACGGCATTTCTTTGCACCGTGCAGGCTTCAAATTTATACTTTGATGCACGGCGGCGCAAACCACAGGTGTGAGTCATTTTCTCTGACGCACACCACAGCGTCACATCGTAAAGGAAAACGATGTTAACGCAGCGGAAATGACCGTGAGCCGATTTACGACACCGCAACTGGATATGCAGCATTTTTTTATGCAATAGCATCAAAACTCCCCACAAACACAGCAATGTATGCAGAGGAGAGCCAAAATGGATCCCAGATGCTTGCACAAACCCCAGGAAGATGACAACAGACCAGGAACCAGGCAGGAGGTCCCACACAAGACCCAGGACAGGGAGAAGAAGAAGAAAATAAAGTGTCGCTTCAGTGCAGAGGAGCAGGAAATTCTGGTTAAAGAGGTGATGGAACACCAGCACCAACTGTTTGTCACCTCAAAGTTGCCAATCAGTAGGAGAGAGGCAATATGGCAACACATTGTTGACAAGATTAACAGTGTGGCAGAAGTACGCAAAACAGTCATTGAGTGCAAGAAACACTGGCATGACTGCAAGCGCAGGACCAAGGAAAAGATGGCCAGGAACAGGAAGGCAGCACTGCAGACTGGAGGTGGGAGGAGACGGTCGCAGCCGTCATCCCTGAGGAGATCGTCACAGGGATTCAAGGACAGGACAGCACAGACTACCAGGAGACAAAGGACATGAAGGGTAAGTTGCATGGGGAATTAAAATGCACAAATGTTAACTGCAAGCGTTGGGGAATACCTACTACACCATGCATGTAAGTCATTATATTCAGGGAGTGGCATGGGCAAAGGGGCACGGCACCAGGCCATGGCCCGTTCAGAGGAAACCTGGAGCACACCACTACACAACACCAACAACCTTTCCATGGGTGTATGCTGCCATGCCAAGGATGTTGCAAAGGTAAAGCCAGGCCAGGAGGGAAGGGCACAACCTCAAACTGGCATCCCGTCACACGTCAGCCACTATACTCCCTACATTAACTAGGGCCCAATTAACAACCTCTAGCCATACCGACAACTGGAATGTAACATTGACAACAGTTGCCACTACCACCTCCGTTGTGTGTGCTGGTCAAGTACCTAATCGCAGTAACGTCCCAATGGATCAAAAACACCCAAATTAGAGGGTTTAGGATGACAACGTTAACAATCCCCTGAAACAAGACAAATGTTCAAGTCCTGTCAAATGTGAATGTCCATAGTTGCCGCAAACATCAGCCAATGTCATCCATATTAGGAGGTACACAGCACTAATGTCATACCCATGCTGCATATGTCAGGGTCCATCCTGTGCCTGGGTCAAAATGCAACAACCCAAATGTCATACTGCTCGGACAACAGCATTGAGGGGGAGGACACATGTAACTGGTCACAGCAATACACCTGCACAGTCAGAGGAGGAAATATGACACTGCTACGACTATCAGGACAATCCAATGTACCACACATTCCCCAACATCAGCAGTACACATTACCAATGCTGACATCCATATTGTGCCATTACAATGCTATACATAGTATATGCTACATTTCAACTACATATAGGTGGATGTGAAAGATCAGAGACTGGGGCAGGTCCAGATTGTTAAGTGTGGTGCTAGTGCCATCAGAGCACCCACAGCCAGTGAAAGGCCTCACCATGAGAATGGAAGTAGATGCAGGGTTGAGTAGGACAAGAAGGTGGCAAATCACTATTTGGCCAGAACCAACACCTAGAGGAGATGATGCTGACAAGTCCACAAACTGACCACAATACATGTGACATGCAGGTGGGGCACAGGCCTGGGAGAATGCCCATCTGAAAGATAGGAGCAATGAACAGGAACCAAGATCACAATGTGAAAATAATCACAAGGCAGGCATGTCACATTACAAAGCCCACAACACTGACACACTAATTTTACAGTATTTCATTGCAGAGGATGATGGATCTCCTGCGGATATGCCTGTCCAGGACAACCCTGATGACATGGATGACGAGCTGACAAACATCAGCCAGCAGGCCATCCAAGAGGTCCTTTGAACCCTCCAGACCCCACCTTCAGTCACAAGGAGGAGCACAGATACAGCAGCCATCACAGAGGACCCACCCACCACCCCAATTGTATGACCTGCCAGCTCCAATACAGTTGAGGACTCTGACGACACTGGCACCAGCTTTGAGAGAACTGTAGTCGGAGTACAGCGGGAGCTGGCTAAGGAGGTGCCGGTGGGGATGCAAACTATGGCAGCCAGCCTAGAGGGGGTGCGCTTGTGCATGATGTCAACTGAAGAACAGGCAGCAGCTATGCAAGGGCAAACAACTATCTTGCAGTAAGTAGAAAAAAGACTGAAGGAAATCAGCACAGCTGTAATACAGTTGACCCAACACCTACAACAGCAATCCTGTCAACGCGTGCACAAATGCAACATTGAACCCCTCAGGGCCGACCTGGCAGCCTACCACCGTGATGTGGCTGCTATTCTTAAGAACCAGCAGATCCTCCTTGCTGCAGTACTGCCCTTAAGACCCCCACAGGCAGCAGCTACCGGGATGTCTGACTCCACGCCTACACACACTGAGGTGTGTGTTGCCCTTCACAACCACCAACACCAAGGGCAGAGGAGGCAACACACACATCAGAAGATGAAGACCAGGAACAGATCACCTTCACACGTAAGAGTACCCGGTAGCACTAGTCCCTGCCACATGGCCACCTATTACCAAGATCCTGCGCTTTGTAACATGCCAGTCTTGCAACAACTGTACTCAAGCACTGTTCTGCAACCCACTGTTTATCTTGTCAGCCTGCCCTGTGATTGTCTCTCACTAACTCCTTGGCAAGTCCTCTCCCTCTGCACTGTCTGACACTTCACCCCAGCATGTCCAATGACATATCCTTTTGCACTTGTGTAGGATCACAATGGAAGATGTCACTATAATGGGCTCACAATCATGGACAATGTACATATAGCACTACAGCACTTTTTAATAAATAGCACTTACACAACCACTTTGTCTCGGTGTAATGTGACACATCAACAGTGTAGTAGATCAGTGAAGTTTGCCTCCTGTCAATTATTATAGATTGTCAATACAACTGTCCTGAAATAATGTTGGCTGATAACTATGCACAGTGGCCTGGATTGTACCATACTTTGCCCTTCCTGAGGGTTATTTCTGAGGAAAATAGAAACTATACACCATAATGCTGTGTTGGACAGAATAACGCTTCCTCAAGGGATGTCAAATCCAGAAAATAGTGCCTTCAAATTGTTGCTTCAATGCAAAACTAACGTATGTGACATTTCGAACAAATGTAAGCTAACACACACCAAACTGCATGAATGGAGGTGTATGAGTTAACATCCAAATAAGTAACCATGCTGAACAGTGTAGCAAATGATCTATGTGAGTTATGTACACTATACTACAAGAGAGCTTACTACCACTCATCTTAAAAGGATTTCCTTGGACATCAGACTGCAGTCAGGCTTAACACAGTGTCCCCAATACTTAGGGGGTCATTCCGACCTCGGCGGTCTTTTCAATAGACCACCGAGGGACCGCCGTACGGAAGACCGCCAGTGCTGGCGGTCTTCCACATGGGCCATTCTGACTGGTGGCAGCGCTCCGCCCGTTTCCGGACGAAGAGCCGCCAACAGCCATACTGGCGGCAGGCGGGGAAGTGGAGGTAGCTCCACCTCCACCGCCACGCCAACAGAACACCTCCCAGCGAATCACGACCTGTGATTCGCTGTGGCGGTGTTCTGTTGGCGTCGCGGTGTCGGCGGAGCTGCCCGTTCCCTCCCAGAGGATCACCAGGAACAGGTAAGGTGATCGTCCGCTAGGGAAGGGGGGTGGGGGGTGTTGTGGGTTGTGTGCGTGCATGGGGGTGTGCATGTGTGTATATTGATGGGGCGTGTGAATGCGTGCATGAATGCGGGGGAGTGTGTGTATGTGCATGATGTATGCATGCATGAATGCGGGGTGTGTGTGTATGTGCATGATGAATGCGTGCATGAATGCGGGGGTGTGTGTATGTGCATGATGTATGCGTGCATGAATGCGGGGGGGTGTGTATGTGCATGATGAATGCGTGCATGAATGCGGGGGGTGTGTGTATGTGCATGATGTATGCGTGCATGAATGCGGGGGGGTGTGTGTATGTGCATGATGAATGCGTGCATGAATGCGGGGGGGGGTGTATGTGCATGAATGCGTGCCTGTATGTGTGTATGTGTGTGTATATGTTGGGGATCGGGGTGGGGGACGGGGGTCCTGCAAACTTTTGGGGGTGGCAGGGGTGGTGGGGGGGGTAGGGGAGGGAGTCGGGTGGTGGTTGGGGGTGGGGGAGACCCCTATCAGTGCCAGGGAAGGGATTCCCTGGCACTGATAGTGCTTACCGCCATGGATTGAATGGCGGTCCCCAACCACATGAAATCCATGGCGGTAAGCCGGGGTCAGGCGGGTTGGAATACCGCCGGCGGTATGTGACGACCGCCGGGCTGGAGACCCAGGTCTGCAGCCCGGCAGTCGTTACCGCCGTGGCGGTCGGAACGGTGAAGCGGCGGCTGACCATGGCGGTAACCGCCATGGTCAGAATACATGAAAAAAGACCGCAAGCCTGTTGGCGGTCTTACCGCCGCTTCACCGCCGACCGCCAGGGTCAGAATGACCCCCTAAATCTGGAAGCCCAGTATGTGAAATTGAAAACATACATCATAAAATAACCACACTTTGGGATCCATAGTAACCATGATTGGTGGTTGCAATGAATGGCCGAATCTTAGCTAAGTAGCTTTGGGGTAGCTGCCAATGTTACAGCTCAGTTGGGATTTGTTTGCAGCATAGGACACAAAATCTAATACAAAAGAGACAGTGTTCACTCATGCCAAGGCCCTGATCTACAAGCATTTGACACATACTGTAAATGGTTACCTAGATATTTATTATACAGTAAAAACAGAAGTGAAAACTCGGGGAAAGACCTTACCTAACCTAATCTACTCTAACTACTCATTACACACAACTGTCCCTAACTAACCTAAGCTAAACTTACTTATCACATTTAACGAAATGATCTAAACATCAACCTCCCACCCCCCTTATGAGACGGGACACATGGAGGACAACAGATACTAACCTAAGCACATACTATCCTATACTAAACAAATATATATATATATAAATATATATATATATATATATTTTAAACACAAGAACCCCAACATTGTCCCCCCACCTACACACATAAAAATAAACAGTAGAAATATTCAGAAACCCCCACCCACTAACACTAACTAAACTAACAGCCTATACTAACATAACACTAAGCCCCCTAAACCCTCAAAGTATAAGAACCAGGAAAGAGGAGGGCGGGGAGGAAATCATGCCCATCTACATGTCTACAGGTTGGCCCTCCTCAGGGTCTTCTTCATTGGAACACACCCACCGGTTGACCTGTGCCACCTCCAGCTGCAGTCTGGTCATCTTTCTTAGGACACGGTCCAATTTCCTTTGCATATGAGAAAAAGCAGCAGGGTCAATGGCTGCAGCAGGGGTGGTCTGGGTGCCAGCCGAGGAAGTATGGGCCCGTGTTGTGGCAATGGCTGTAGGCTGCCCTGCAGGTGGTGCTGTGCTTGGTTCTGGAGCAGTTGCCGTTGATGGTCCCGCAAAGGTCCCAGCTGCTGTTGGTGCCACCTGAGTGGTAGTGGTGGTGCTGGTGGTGGTGGCTGTGGTAAACACAGAAGGGCCGCCTTGTGCAAATGCCCTCCAAGATCTGGAGGCTCGTTCATGGTGAAATCTTTGGGCCATCTTGCGGTACCCAGACTCAACCTCAAGTATGTGGCGGTATCTCATTGCCCGCCGTTGAAACTCCCTGACCTGGATGGGAGTCATATTTGCAGCTGTCAAGACAAATAGAAATTCAAACATTAGGTACTGCATTGTGTGAAATGGCAAAAGAAGTAAATCACACAATACATCTAATGTACTTGTAACAGCACATATCATCAAAGAGATCATTGATTGTCCCTGAGGAAGTACATGGCAAGCCAGCCTACAAAGGTCCTATCACACATAGCACATCCAAACCCTACAAGATGGGTAACAACTGGCATGATTTTGGCATCATAGTTCTGCCAGTTGTCATCTAAAAATCATGCTGCACATCCTCCACCACTGCCAGGGCAACAAATGTCATTGTACGGGATGGCAATCTAGGGCCACATGATCTGCGAGTTGTACATGGACTTGCCAGTATAGAAAGCATGTGCTAATCATGAGTGGGTATACTAGGTTCAGACAAGTGCTTCACTGATTTACATGTCTGTGTACCAAACTTGTATCATCAGTCCTAGGTACACTATTCACAACCCTACGCCTGTGTCTGAGGGGGGAGGTGGACAATCAACTAATAATTTCTAACAACAAGGACACCCAGGAAGCTTAGGATAGCTGGACATCGATTTGGCCCAGCACACACACCACAGGTAAGGAGGATCTCCAAATAGGAGACAGCTAACCCTTGGACAATCCCATCAACACTCATGTTTGGAAATGCAGACCTTTGGCCACATCATTTACTACCAGTAAGCCATGACTTACAACAAACTGAGAGATGTAAGAACACCTCTGGCCATGAGTTGCATGCACACCTAGGCCATTATACTCAAGTGCCACATACTCGTAGCACTACATGTGGAGCTACATGCTGCTAGGAGGTTTAACATACAGTTCCACATGTTCATTAGTGAATAGGGAAGCAGAAGTCTGTAGGTAAAACTTTGGCATCCCTATTCTGGGAGAATTCGGGTCTGACTGGCTGACTAATTCACTAATATGGTCCACTGCGACTTTTTCTGAATCAAGTTTTATCCACATGACTCATCCCTATTCACATTGCCGTGCCTACAGGACTGACCTAGAATACCAAAATATGACAATACGATAAGGATTGGCCAACTTAAAGATGGTGATAAAATGATATTCCACTCATGGAACAAAACAAATGATTGACCAGCGCATCACACCTTGCTATGTGTCCAACACACAGGAGTCCATCACACATCACCAGCAAACACAACACATAACAGAAATATCAACACTTACTGGAGATGTCTGGGTCCGCAAATCGAGCCACCTCACCAACAGTGTAGGGTGCCGGTCCACCTGTAATGCATGGAAGAGAGAAATGTGCTCAATGTCTGTGCACTCTACAACAATTCAAAAGACAAATACTATGTGTAAGATTACATCAGAAAGTAACGCCTCTCAGACATGATGATACTGCATCCTACATACCACGGCAAACATGTACAGACCCAGGGGCTCCAGTGAGTTATACACACATATATGCACACATACAGTGGCCCTAACTATCATGTGGTGGCAAACATGCTCCTTCATTAGTGAGCAGACAAAATCATGGAGTGTATTCGTCTCGTCATGTGTATCCATGAGAGACAGCCAAAGCCACTTTCCGTGAGGACTGCATTACCAGTTAACCAGCCATTGTGACTATGACCAATTTATGACACACAGGTACAATGTTCAGAGGGCCACGGACAGTTGTTAGCCTTCAATTTGTTACAGTTTCTTCATTTGATGTGGCACAGCTATGATGAGTTGCACCAACCATAGAGATATGAACCCATGTGCATACCTTTTGCCAGCCATCCCTAATTTAAATGTGGCACTACAAACTCCAAATACCAGTCTAAGATGTTAGCTGAGCGCAGCTAGAACTTGTCACCTATGTGTCCAAATCCAGATCAGACATGTATCCGAAATGAAGCAGGGGCACAATAAATCCTAATATTTTTGGGATTTCCATGATCGGTTTCCTTACACACTCACCGAACACACATGAGACATAGGGTTGCGCCACATTGCTATCATCAATTGACGTGAAGCCTGCACTAATTTTCAGGCTCCTGTTGTGTATATAAAGTTAGTCTAGCTGTTGCGTCAACAAATGATGGTAACGTGTCGGGAAATTCCATACCTCACAGGCAACTGTGGCCTATATCTATACATATTTTGCACCTGATTAGTGTTGCTGTTTGACACAAAGGCAGCACTAACTTACATAATACAAATGTATTTAGTAAGTTTGTGGAGCTCTTGCTTCCAAACAGCTTGCAATTGTGGTCCTTAACAAAGTAGAAATATGGCCCTTTATGTTTCACTAGCATTCCACACGCTCAACAACATTGCCGGCAGATATTGTAAAAATCAGCTAATGTCACTACAGAGCATTTAAACGTGCACATTTATATGATTTGTACTCACCAACAAGGCCACCAATCACAATCCCCTGGTGGTCCAGCAGATCTTGCTCCCTGGAGACAAGGTCAGCCCAGCGGTGCTTCAGCTGGTGGTCATTTCTTGGTGTGTTGTATATCCTCTGCAGATGATTCAACACCTTTGCCCACCAGAGCCACCGTGTCTCAGTGTGATACCCCTGGATCACACGCCCACCTGCCTCAATCATTAGGGGTAGGAAATGGCACACCAGCCAAATGAACCCACCCAGCTCCTCCACTCCCATCCTGCCAAGACGAGGCCTACCCAACATAATGGTACAAAAAATGGAAATAGGGAATAAAGGGGAACAAAGGAGAATAGGAGGAAAGTAGGACAGGAATTTTTTTTAAAAACTACTAACACAGCCCAACTACACCCAAACTACCACTACCCATAACAGACTCCCAACAAAACAAAGACAATTGTTTACAACACAAATGACCACACAAACACTCAGACAGGATACCACAGACAGTTCTTAATCACAAAAAGACAAATAAAAGACCACACTGGAGACAAATTCACTAAATGCACAGAGACAAATCGAGACAGAGCCACACAGTCAGGAAATATCACAGACTGCAAAGTGAAAGTACAACCACTGTACCTATTCTGTAAACAGGATATCCTATTACATCACTTCCTGCCTAAAATGCGGTGCGTTTTTATTGTCATGCATCAAAATATTATGACGCATACAGTCTGCGCGTCATTTTTTATTGACACACAGGAGTAGATTTCACCCCGCATCCATATGGTTCAAAATTGTTTCTAACTTAACCAATTTTCGGAGGTACAGTGTGGAAGATACCGCTCAGGGCCAAGGTTCTTTCAGGGCATTATGCATCATTTTAGAGGCATAAGCGTCATTTTTAGACACATGTGCATAATTTTTTTACACGAATGCGGCAAAATTTCAGGCATTAACTGGGTCTGGGTCATTTTGTCATTTTAATGGTACATTACAGTTGTGACAATACTGAGATATCCTGATTGTACCAACTTTGGGCATGACTGTGTATGGGCACATGTGACACATCATACTACTGCGGACCATGATCCGCTACTTCATGTACAGGATTTTCACTCTTGACTGACGCAATAGATGGCCAAACGTGTGGTCTACATATATGTATTACACAAATTGGGCATGTTTGGCATCAGGAGAGGATAGCAAGGTGACGCACATAAGTACAATAACTCAATGCCTGTGGAAATGAGAGAGGGCATGTGTTAGTCATACATGTAGCAACAACTGCTGTGTGCACTTTCTATTTTTTGGGTAACATAAACACCACATTTTACAAAGCATGCACTGGTTCATAACTTGGACATCACATTTCCTGGAATTTTGGATACAGCTTCCTAGGCACTTGTTGGTGAACCCACCATGAGTCAGGCACATGTACATACTAAGTGGGTACCGTGTTAGTGACACGGATAGCCAAAGTTAAACCACATTTGTAATGTCACGCCACAGTTGAGGTCATATAACTGAGCCACAACTCTCCTGTGGCAGTGGAGGACCAGCAGACCTAGTAGCACTTGGCCACATATTTCCAGTGATCAAATCCACAGAGGTGTCTGGTTCATGTGTGTTTAGCCTGTATATTTTTAGGGGTCTATGTTGTCACAGTTACGTCTAGGTCTAGTCATGAGTCTGTGGCGGCTATTCCTGTGTCTACTAAGTATCCTTCAGAGATCAATGGAAGTAAAGCCAATGAGGATTTGAGAACCCACATGGGGATGGTCCTACCCTGTCACTGCAGACGTGTTATGAGACTGTCAACAGGGCAACCTTGGTGTTCTGAGTAAGATAATATCTCAGGATTCTTGTACCGGCAGGTGTCATCACAACATTTGTACACAGGTTGGCCTCTAAAATTCCCACTGCATCTGGGAACATCATAGCCTCTGTGCTGATTATTCTCGCAGCTTTTCACCACGCACGGCCCATCAATATGTTGTGATCAATGTGAATCAGCGTGTGGACTGTCAGGGTCCTAACATGTGTGGACTTTTCATGCACATTATCTGACGTTGCTGGGTCTGCTGGAGGCACCATACCCAATCCCTGCATACGGCCATGGTACACTGTCACAATTTGTCACTCATGCATACATGAGACCCAGACAAGGGATAGGCCATGATTTGGGTATTTGGAGACAAGTTCCCAACAATGGTACGATAAATAAACAGATTATGCTATACAATGTATTTGAGTATGCATTGTAGACCCACCTGACAAAATACCCCAGGAGGAATGTGAGTGTTGGAAAAGCAACCATGATACAAATGTAGCCACAAGGAACCTTTAGGGTAACGCACAGACAGGAGCCAGTCAGGCCAACAGGATGCAGGGTCAATCAGGATCCAGACATTTCACAAGGTAAATACTCAGTGGTCTGTCTGAGACTGGTCAGAGGAGGAACAAGACAGTTGAAATGGAAAACTGTGTTAGTCCTGTGTTTTGGAAGGTGACACATTAACCCAAGGGCTGTGTTACACAGCTGATTTTTATGGCAATGCATAACAGTGTAATCGATAAAATGGAGTCTTCTATGCTGTTCCAAGCATCTGCAAGGGCAGTGCATGTTCAAATGGCTGGTCTGCATGGAGGTGCTCACAGGTGTGTGCTGCATCAGTCTCTCACAAGTCCTGTAGGTGAGATTAAAGTTCAAATGGCCAACAGTACCTTTCACATGGGAAGCAATCTACAGGTGATAACAGGGCTTAGAGACTACAAGCCAGTGCATTATTTAACCTGACGTCCATGCAGGCCGAAGTACAATGACAATGGCATACCATACTAAAGGGTGAAGCCCACTGGATTAACATTGTGAGTCTTGGTGTGTGTAGAGGAGGGATTATCTGGGTACACATATTACCATTCTAGGGACCTCTTAAGATGGGTGGGGTGAGACCGGGAACATGGGTGTGTCAGGACTTAGGACATGGGCTGACATGTACATGGAATGTCATGTGCGCAATGCTTGTCATAGCTGTGGCACTTGTGCTATCTATTTTCTGCTTATCTGGAAATCTAGTCACACATAGTCCTTGCAAAGATAGGTGCTGTAACAGTTACCGCTGTCAAGGGTCTGGTCATACATTCCTGTTACTAATGCAATTGCACATCCACTGCCTCATGTATGATGCTTTTTGTTCCATTATTGACTGATGGGGTCTTAGTTGTGTGCCATATGCTGCAATGAACCATGTTGCCAACATGTATGTGTGAAATAGGTGTGGTCCTCTGCTATTGCCCTTCAAAGGTGAAATGTACAGGATATATGTCATTTACAGTGTATGTGAATGCGACTGTTGATTCATACGCATCACAATTGCTTTGGAAATTTCTGTGTCCTGATCGGTATATCAGCAATGCTCCATGAGGCAACACTCTTATTCTGATAGTTAGAGATAAAGGTAAGCAAAAATGATTACCCAGACCATGATATGGTGATTATTATAGGTTTTTATTTGCATATGTTAAAACAGTAGTGATGGTGAGTTGAATCAAAAGAAATTGTTGACAATATGTTGGCACCTACGCAATCCTGCAGCTGTTTTTGGTTGGTCCCCCTCATGTTGATGGCCTGCATCCCCCATTTTGCATGTCGCAAGGCGGTTTCCAGCATCCAGAAAATGACGCACACGGCGGGATTTTGACATCCGCGGGCTCGGGCGTCAAAGTTTAAATATGGTGCATGGTTTGCCCCAAATGTGCGTCAAAATGTTTGATGCACGTTCGGTGCAAACGGAGTATAAATATGCCCCCTAGATTCTACTTTAGAGAATACTTCACCTATTGTCTCCCAAACATGACTCATTTTTCAAACTTGTCAAATTAGATAAGTATCTCCTTACCTCCCTGCTGTGATTAGGTATGTAAGTGTAGCAGTGCTGTGACTTCAAAACTCTGCAGACTCAACCTTCCTTTGCTAATAGGATGTCTAATGCAAGGATATTCTGGTTAATTATAGTCCTTGCCACAACCCTTTCTGTGACCATTAGAGCATTGCACCTGAAAAATCAGTTGACATCTTATCTACAATTGTTGCTATTTTTCTTATATTTATGTCATTCAAGATTACACCCACTGATGGAATAAAAGATCAAAAAATATCTCCTGTAATTTCTGAACTACTTGCTCCTCTTTTAAATCTCACTGTAAGTCTCTTAATCCCTTCTGAATTGTCAATGTTGTCCACTTGGTAAATTGTCAGAAAAAACAATCCTAAATTGCATGTACCATACCAGCCTTTAGGCAGCTTGTAATAAGCGTTCCTACCACAGATGTAATAAACACCAGATACAGAAGGGTCTTGTCTAAAGGTTTTCCCATCAAGAATGGTTTCTGCTGAAAACTGCCAACCTCCCAATAATTTATGCCAAGAGAGCATGTCTGGGGTGGATAAACACATACACTCCTTGGATTCGACACAAAGCCAGATTAACTAATATAGCTTCACATGGCTTTGTATCAAATCCTTATGGCAGGTGGAAATGAGTCACAAATAAGGGCTAAACGGTATTTTGAGTGAAATACAGACCTTTGTGTAATATGTGATTTACGCAAAATTGCACATCAGCTTACCCTTGTGCATTTGGCTGCATGTTAAAATTTATACTGGTTGGTGTACCTCTAATACAAACCACATAATAGACACCACTGACTCACCTTTACATCATAAGAAAATGCTGAGCATTTTGCAAAACCAGCTGCTTTTCTGAGTGCAGGCGGTACTTTGCAATTTTTTATGTATTGTGCTGCATGAGCAATAGTAAAGTAGGCCACATGTCGCTATAAAAAATATGCTTTTCATTCCTTAAAAAAAAATAACCTCAAGCGAATAGGTATAACTTTAAGGGAAAAACACTGTTTTGTCCTGGGACAGCAGTTGTGCATTTTTAATGAATACATATTTACTGTCCAAATCCAAATTTATCATTTTCATTAAGTATTATACTTACTAGATCTAAACATCAACATCATTTCATGCCATGGATGGCCATAATATGTTGTTTCCACTATTATACTAAGGCTAAAACTATGTACAGAGTAAGCATTAGATTCCATTACTGAATCAAACATAAGACCGCCGGCCGTATTATGAGGCAGCAAACTACCAGGCTTTACGTAGTGGTTGCCCTGCCATGAAAACCCTGGCAGTAACCCACTCGGCGACAGGAATCTGCACACTTCCTGACACACACCTCCACCCCACTGCATGCATACATCCAAACACCCCCACCCAACCGCAAGCATGCATACAGACACCCAACCCAACCGCATGCATACATTCAAACACCCCCACCCAACCTCATGCATATATACAGACATTCATCCCCACTCACTCGCATGCATACACCCCCCCATGCATTCATACACACACACACCCCCACACTCCGAATTTATGCCCACACACACCCCCACCACCTGCATTCATGCACACACACACACCCCTCTGTACTCATACACACACCCCTCCACCATCCGCATTCATGCACACACACCCACCCTCCACATTCATGCACACACACCCCCTCTGCATTCATACGCGAACACACCCCCACCCTGCGTGTTCATGCATACCCCTACCCACTGTATGCATTAACACCCCCACCACCATGCACGCATACAGTAACACACACACACATGCACACCCATTCCAACACACACACACGCTCACACACACACACGCCCACACATGCACCTACCACAAACACCCCCCTTCTAGTCAGTCCACCTACCTGTCTGGGTCACACAGCAGCCCACGTCAAGGTATTTGTCCGGGAGAGGGTGGATGTCGGCAGTTCCACCGCCAATGCCGCACAGCCGTTCAAAGGACCGCTGTGCCATATTACAGCTCGTAAAATGGCAGGCAGAGTCCTTCTGATGTGGCAGTGGCAGTGGTGAGAGGTGGAACTGCCTCTCTCCCGCCATCTGTCAGGCTGATGGTGTCAGATTTCTGCCTGTTTCTGGGTGTAAATCCGTAGGTGAAACGTAATACGATGGTCACCAACACTGGTGGTCTTTTGGAGTCTGCTTTGACTGCGGTCTTCGCAAAAGACCACCAAAGTTGAAATGGGGGCGTTAGTGTATGTAAATGACTACAACACCATGCTTCGGTGATATATTTGGGACAGTGTGCTGCAAAATGCACCACCAGATACATGCCACAATCTTACCAGGATGCTGCTGTGGCTCATTTACTACACTGTGGGGGTCATTCTAACCCTGGCGGTAAAAACCGCCAGGGCGAATGACCGCGGTAGCACCGCCAACAGGCTGGCGGTGCACCGCTGGGCATTCTGACCGCAGCGGTTCAGCCGCGGCCAGAAACGGAAAGTCGGCGGTGTACCGCCGACTTTCCGCTGCCCTTGAGAATCCTCCATGGCGGCGGAGCGCGCTCCGCCGCCATGGGGATTCTGACACCCCCTACCGCCATCCACCCGCCAGGAACAGGATGGCGGTAGGGGGTGCCGCGGGGCCCCTGGGGGCCCCTGCAGTGCCCATGCCAATGGCATGGGCACTGCAGGGGCCCCTGTAAGAGGGCCCCAAAAAGAATTTCAGTGTCTGCCTAGCAGACACTGAAATTCGCGACGGGTGCTACTGCACCCGTCGCACTCCAGCAACTCCGCCGGCTCCATTCGGAGCCGGCTTCATCGTTGCTGGGTCTTTCCCGCTGTGCTGGCGGGCGGCCTTTTGGCGGTCGCCCGCCAGCACAGCGGGAAAGCCAGAATGGCCGCCGCAGTCTTGTGACCGCGGTGCGGTCATTTGGCGGTAACCGCATGGCGGGCGGCGACCGCCGCCCGCCGCGGTTAGAATCACCGCCTGTGTGTTAGAACTGGATTTTCATATTCCCTATGCCTTCAGTGGTGTAGTGTTGATGGCAGCACCCCCCACTCTGAAAATTGTTCCAGCACAACTGGAGAGAGCATGCAAAGAACAGCTGTTCCCTCTGGGTGGAAGCAATGCCTGCTCCCTCACCAAGTGGGAAGCTGGATGGGGCTGCAAGGGCCTTGGGGCTCCTCCCACAGCCCCCAAAGTGTGGTTTGTGACAGCCCTGGGTAGGCACCAGTGCACCCACCTGTGGCCCCTGGGATGGGGTTCCCTGGGGCTCAAGAAGGTTCACAGAGGGTGAGGCCACATGCCCAATTCCACTTAATTATTTTATTTCAGCCTCCTAGTTCAGTTCGGCCCAGGGCACAGGTTGTTCAGGGCCTAATATGTGTTGCTTAGTGGATGTCCCGGAAGGGCACCACCTATAATTTAGAGAAGTCATGGGGGATTACACCAAACTGCACGTTACACAGGCCAGGCTATGTGCCCAAACCCATGTAGTGCATGGATATGGACATCACACACACCCCTCCTGTTCTTTTTAAAAACAATTAACCATCTGGCCCCTGGCCGACTATAACTTTTTTTTTTCTCTTTTGTTGAGAACAGAGTACTGAGTCCTAAAATAGATTCTGTAACATCTTTGTTGATGTTCTAACAGCCAGTCTGATCATATATTTTAATCTGTTGGATCTGCAGATCCTGCATGCCCCTATTTATCCATACAATTTTAACCCTAATTTCTCAAAAACTACTGAATGAACTTACACCTAATCACAATAAACATGCTTTCTGTATCAAGATCTAAACATTTGCCAAATTTGGTGTAGCCATTTTGGCTGTACCTGTTTCTAAATGTCCTAGGGAAAATTGCATGGAGAATACGTGTTTTGGGACCATCTATTTTTCTCAGCCCCTGCTTGAAGTATCACTCCAAACTTTTCATGAAGGAGTTGAGGTGGATGAGACTTTGTTGGATAGTGTTGTATGTATAGATAAATGTTAATAGTCAGGAGGAGCCAAGATGGCGGCCGGGACGGTCGCTTGATCCCAGCGCTCCGTTCCCGGCCACTTCAAGATATCCTAACAGGCGCCCCCCAGCGGCCTGGCAGTGACAGCCGGGACGGCGGCGGGGCTGGGGGAGACCGGGGCACTCAGCGCGCACTACGAGCGCTCCCCGGACCTTGCGAGGTGAGTCTGGGACTCGTCGGTCCGCGTCGGAAGTAGCGCGAGGCGAGGGGAGCTGCGGCTGCAGCCCCGGTCGCGATCTCACCGGGCGCGGCTGCTGCCTACCTCCCCGCCTACCCGCGACTGGGAGAGCAGGGGAGGCGCGTCTGGAGGAGGCTTGAGAAGTGTAGTCCTGCTGGACGCTCCGGGACATAGACTTGAAGAGCTCGGCGCCATTTTGGATATCGGCGGCCGGCAGGAATGAAAGCGGCGAAGGAGCAGTGAGGAGGCCCGTTGGGGCAGACGAGAGGCGGCGGCGGCTCAGCAGGCAGCGGGGACTCCAGGACCAGAAATATTTCAACTTCAAAATAAAGGAAAAAAAAAAAAAAAAAAAGAAAGAAAAGGGGGGAAATAAAGAAAAGGATAAATTAAAGACTACGGTGAGGAGGGCGCCTACGAGGAGGGGAACACCAATCTAGACAGAGGAGATAAACCGCCCCCCCCCCCCTTTTTTCACTCCACCGCTCCATCCACGCAACTGGACAAGACAGAAGCGCATTACGTGCTCCTGGGAGCACAGCTTATTCACCAAAGGCAGAATGGATGGCTGGGCCGGACTGTGGATGAGTGGACTGCCCTGGACTTCCTAGCGGAGGGTCCCTGCTGCAAGTGTTCCTAGCTGCTCAAGATATATTTGCAGCACCTCGCGAGCGCCTCAACCCAGGATCTTTCCAGCGCCTCGGCGCCTCACCCGGCCGCCCAGCAACTCTACCCTCTATCTGAGGGAAACCCCTGGCATCAAGCCTTACCGCCACACAAGAAGAAGCTAGTGTTCTCCCCCAATGACAGTATCCTCTACATACTTCAACATGCCCGGTGGACAGCTCCACGGGAACGCAGAGTTAGAACATTGAACTCATCAATGACTGTAGTATTTGTCACTGAACACACAGGCCATAATTAACCAAATTAGGACTGGATGCTCCTTTGCTTTGCTGCCTAACCGCAAGCCCATCAGTGCGAAATCCCTGTGGATCGGGAGGCAATCTCATAACAGCCAAAATGGCCGGTAGAGCCAAGTCAACCAAGAACCCAGATCGAACTACGCAAGCGATAACGCCTACGGATCAACAATTTGGCCCATCCTTACAATCTCTAGAAAACACACTTCTAGCGCATTCAGCCCAGTTCGAGAAAGTATTGCAGGCAATACTGGACACTAAGTCATCAATGGAGGGCAGAATTGATGCAGTCGTGCAAGACCTGAACCTCCTACGAGTGGATCATCGTAGCCTAGCCGAAAAAGTAAAAACAACTGAAGCTGAGATAGCGGAATTAACCCCAATGGCGCAAGGGAATCAAAAACAAAATCAGCGCATGGATGAAGAGCTGAAGATACTCTGGAGAAGATCCGAGGAAATGGAGAGCAGGGCGCGCCGAAATAACGTGAGATTTCTGGGATTTCCGGAAAGTATGCGCCAACCGGAATCAGAAATTTCCCTAGAGCAGTGGCTAATTAAAGAGGTGTTAAGTGGGGCTCCATCCAAGTTTTTCTCAGTTGAAAGGGCTTACAGAGTTCCGGGTAGGCCCTCGGCCCCTGGCCAGTCCCCCAGACCATTGATCGCCAGGTTCTTAAATTACAGAGATCGGGACGCAATATTGCAACTATTCCGCAATAAGGGCCCGTTCAAGTATGAAGACTCGAACATCAATGCCTACCCTGACTTTACGCAGGAGGTGCAGAATCGGCGTAATTCTTTTGCTAAAATCAAGCAACGCTTACGAGAACAGAACATAAAATATGCCCTGCTCTTCCCAGCCAAGTTAAGAGTAGTGATGGAGGACCGTACCCATATATTCACCAGCACCGAGGACGCCTGGACATGGCTCCATGCCAAGGGCCTTGCACACCCCCGGGAAGACGCAGAGGAGGACGAGAAATGGGGGAGATCCACTGCAGGGACGAGATCCAAACGGCATACCAGAGGCCAGCCCAATGTCAGGCAAGCAGCAGAGGACAGTGCAAAAGTGCTTAAAGAGACGCCGCTACACATGCAAAGCAGAAACATAACTCCCGGTGGGCGTGTGGAGCTGGAATTGGATTCAGACACAGCCAGCTCCGCATCCACGGTAACAGGAGAACTAGGTGGGCCGAAGGTCACCACGAGATCTGCTGATGAACTATAACCTAGTGGATCAGATCCAGAGTGAACACAAGGGATGGCGATTGCAACTGGAAAATCTGCAGAGACTCCACGACACTGCTGAGCTGTGGGATGGAGTGCTTCCAACAATATACATCTTTGATATAAACACTAAGCTAAGTGACTTGGGGCACAAACAGATGGCAAGTGGCGGGCGGGTGGGGCCAGAGGGAACGGAAACATGCCAAGGGGGGGAGCCTGAAGATACTGACAGACTTGGTCTGTGGCATGATGTGAGCCCCTTATAAGAGCCACATCTGTAAGATATGAGAATCCCACTAAGCAAATCCAACTGGATAAAAGTTATGTTACACATTTTTAAGTTTTGTAGTTTCACTGTAGTTGTAAGTAGCATAGGGGTTTAACTAGGGGGGTGGGGATTAGTAGTTTAGTAGAAATGCAGCGATCGGAATCACTTAATGCATTAAAGATGGATTTGCACCCGCTATATCTAAATATTAGCAGCAGAAAGGCAGAGACCAGGTGGGCCAACATTAAAACCCAGGCCCACGACATAGCAACATATCTCCTGCACCCTACAAGATGTCTTCTAGAAGTAACATGGGGAACCAGTATATTATATTAACATGGAATGTCAGGGGCCTTGGGACGCCGAACAAACGGGCTAGAGTGCATGCTCGACTTAAGAGACTAGGAGTGCATATTGCTATTCTGCAAGAGACACATATGCTCGAGGGGGATTTACGAGACATGCGCGTGAAATGGGGGGGCCAGCTGATAGGCACAACATATTCGACCTTTGCGAGAGGGGTGCTGATTTGGATAGCAGCGGGAGTTCCATTCCTCATGTCAACACACAAGATAGACCAGGGAGGGAGGTACGTAGTAATGGAGGGCAGATTAGATGGTAGACAAATGGCTGTGGTCGGGGTATACGCCCCCAACAGTGGCATCATAGGCTTTCTCACCACTCTCACCCCAACGCTGCTGACCCACCCCATGCCCCTTGCCATCTGGGGTGGTGATTTTAATAGCACCCCAGTGGCAGCATTAGATAGAACTAGCGCCCATCAGAACGCATCAATTAACAGGAAGCTCGTATGTCCCCTGCAAGAATGGGCAAATGTTATGGGCCTATATGATGTATGGCGGTTAGGCCATCCAGAGCAAAAAGAATATTCATTTTATTCGATCCCACATAATACCCACACTAGAATTGACATAATCTGGGGCACTCGCGAAATGGGGGCACTGATAACTGAATCCGAATACTTGGCAAAGACAGTTTCGGACCATGCGCCTCTGCGGGTAACCCTGAACTGGGGTAGGGCACGTCAGGTAATTCCCACTTGGAGATTCCAGGCGGAGGCTCTACAAGACCAAGCATTCGCTGCTTCACTGGGGGAATCTATAGGCCAATATTGGGAAATAAACGCTATGTCTGCAACAACCCGGGCGATAGAATGGGATGCCCACAAAGTAGTGGCCCGCGGAGTATGTATGTCCACTACGTGGGGAGTGAGACGCTCCTTACAGACGGAAATTAGCAAACTCGAGAAGGAGCTGCGGATTGCGGAAAAAGCGGTAGCACGGGGGGAAATTACCAATATTGTCCTTAAAGAAAAGCGCTTAAAATACAATGAGGCAGATAGCAGGCTCCGCTGCCACGACTATAAATATTGCTCAACCAGGTTACAAACGGAAGGAGATAGATCAAGCAGAATGCTAGCGTGGCTACTCCGCGAGGATAGACAGCAGGCTCCGATAGGGGCCATCCGGGTGGGCGCGCAAGAAATTGCTACTACACAAACAGAAATAAACGAGGTCTTTAGGAATTACTACTCTAACCTATACACTAAACGCACTTCGTGCACGGCTACACAACTAGAGGCCTTTCTGGCGGACTCCTCCCTACCCCAACTACCACAACCAGACAGAGATGGAATTGAAACCCCTATAACAATAGCAGAAATAGAACTAGCCCTTGCACAGCTGCCCAGGAATAAAGCACCTGGCACTGATGGCCTCCCCTCGGAGTATTACAAAGCCTATTTACCCAGTCTGAAATCCCATCTGCTAGGCGTGTTCCAAGAGGCGTGGACTACAGAAAGCTTACCCACATCTCAAAGGGAAGCTATGATAGTGGTACTCCCTAAACAGGGTCGAGATCACACGGATGTGAAATCTTACAGACCACTATCGCTGTTAAATACAGACTGCAAAATATTAGGCAAAATATTGGCCAACAGGTTAGCCCCCCTCATGCACTTACTGATACATGCAGATCAGAGTGGCTTCATTCCCAAGCGTAACACCTTTCTGAATATTCGAAGATTGCTGGGCATAATGGGAGACACCCCCAAGAATGCACAGGAGGAAATGGTGCTCTCACTAGACATAGAAAAGGCCTTTGATACGCTCGAGTGGGACTTTCTGTTGGCCACGATGGCCCGTATGTGAATAGGCCCTAATTATATCCGCTGGGTTCGGACATTGTACTCTAACCCGAATGCTAAGGTGAAATCAGGCGGGGTGATCTCTGATAGTTTTCCGATTTTTAGGGGGACACGGCAGGGATGCCCCTTATCCCCGCTACTGTTTGCCATAGCAATGGAACCGTTAGCGGCAAAAGTTCGCCTCATGGAGCACGAATGGGGAATTATTAGGAATGGGTTACATCACACGATTTCACTATATGCAGATGATGCGTTGATATATATCAGGAACGGTTGCGCAGCTATCTCACCTGTAATATCTTTATTGGCGGAATTTGGAGGCCTATCTGGCCTTGTGGTAAACTGGGAGAAGTCGTGTGTCTTTCCCCTGGCAAAAAGGGCTCCCAATAATCACGATCCCCCGGAGATAGGACATCTTAAGTGGTGCCCTACAACATTTAAAGACCTAGGGATAAACATATACCATGCCACGGAAGACTTAAGAGACGGGAACCTGGGGAAGGCGCTAACATCTATAAAAGGCTCCCTACAATTCTGGAACAAGCTCCCTCTATCGCCACCCGTCAAGGTGGCGATTGCTAATATGTTGATTCTACCTAGGCTTTTATATTACTTTGCGGCCCTACCGATAATTATTCCCAAAAGCTTCTTCAGCAATCTAAACACAGCATTGCTGCAGCTCATCTGGGGAGGCGGCAGAGCGCGAGTGGCGCTACCCACACTACAACGCCCGCTGGATAACGGTGGCCTAGGAACTCCGAATTTTGAAAAATACTATGCAGCCGCACAACTTCAATGGGTCCAATATTGGATCCACAGACCAGAGCAAGCGGAACCTATGAGTCTAGAGCCTCGGCGGAACGGGACTCCCCTTTTGAATTGGCTGTCGACGAAGCCCCCCAAAGGGGCACTGGTCAACCCATTGCTTGCAGCTGCGTACGCGTGCTGGGCCAGATATGTGCAAAAAAGAGCGGATAAGCTCCCATACTCTCCACACGTACCGCTAAACTATTTATTGGTGGGAAACGCAGCCAGAATGCAAGCTGTAAAGCTATGGAACGAAGCAGGAATACTGACTGTAGGGGATTGCTATGAAGACGGTAAATTAATGACGTTCGAAGCCCTTCAGGCCCTCACGGAGATTTTCCGGGACAGTTCCTGACATACCATGCCGTATGTCACGAAATCAGGAAAATTTGGGGAATGGGCACCTTGGAACCAGAGATCTCCCCTGTGCTTCACCAGCTTCTACAACATAGCGATCAAACAAAAACAATATCCAATCTATATAGAATCCTCAACAAGACCCCTGATTCACAGACAGGGAAAGCATGGGATAGATGGAATGCAGTACTCCCCACCCCGATCCCACTGGAAAACTGGCCCAAGGCCCTGTCCCACATCAGAGGTGTGTCAAGGAATCCCAGATTTAGATACACCCAATTCAATTACACACATCAAACATATCTTTTCCCAGCCAGAATAAAGCGCATGTTCCCCGATGCAGTATCAATGTGCCCCAGATGCAGATTGCCGTCAGCACCCTTTTTCCACATGGTATGGGATTGCCCGAATATACAAACGGGCTGGGTGGAGGTGGTAGAGGAGGTATCTGGACTTACGGGACTGGCACTGGTAGCAGACCCTGGGTCCTGCCTGCTGGGACTTAGGAAGAGACCAAAAAAACAAAGACATTTACATAAATTTATAGACCTGGCCTTTTTAATGTATAAAAGGTTAATAGCAATGCATTGGAAAGCCTCTATGGCTCCCGATCTGAAATCCTGGCACTCTCTAATAACACGCTGGGCGCGCACTGAATATCAAGTACTAAAAAGAATGGTGCGCGAAGGGCGACAACATACAGGATGCTCTACATGGGAGGATATGGTAACAAAGCTGGAGGCCAAAAATTATGAAAAGCCTCCTTGAATTGTGGTGCGCGTACTCGCAACAACCATAGCATAAATTCCCCTGCACCCCCCATCACGGAAACAGAATTTATAAGACACCCAGGCAACACAGTGCACATACATCATCTCCTCCCATCTCTCTAGTAACAATCGCCCACTTAAATTATGTCACCACAGTGTTGGCGCGGCGCGGGGAGCAGTAAACCAGGGGAGCCACCCGCATACACTAATCTAGTTGATGCCCCCCCTTCAGACATTTAGGGAACCCATGCACGTAAAGTAAGGTTCACACTGGTCTCAAACGAATGCCTATATAAAATAAACAGTGTAGGATGAACCTATGGAGGGTGCAGCCAGGAATGATACTGCAAGATTAGAAGTGTTCCGTGATGTGCATATTGGGGGGGGGTGTATTTGTTTCATGACTTAGATAATTAGCCATTGTTTTGATTTATCCTGCGGTTGCAAACTGAACAATTTGTATCATATTTTGAAAAATAAAACCAATAAATATATTTGAAAAAAAAAATTTTTTTAGTTAATAGTCAGGAATATGGTAAATGTCACTGGGGTATTTTTTATCTAGATTTAACTATGTATTTTGAATATCAGATGCAGTAATTTTAGATTAGATTATTTTAGACATTTATTAGAGTGTTGATGTTGATCAAAGGTATGAGCGTTTTATGTATTTGTGAATACAACTATTGTACTAATTTTTTTAAGTGTGTTATAAATGCATAATATATTCTAATGATTTGTTGCTTATTTACATTATATTTCATTTTTGTCTTTAAAAGTTGAACAATAATAAAATAAAATAGTTTTTACCAAAAGTTGATTTAAGTAGTAAAGAAACATTGAGGTGTTTTTAAATGTAATGACGCTTATTTCTAAGAAAAATATATTATCGACAATTCTAGACTACCTAGTTAAACAATAACAATCATGAAAATCGACATTTGTAGATGTTAACAGTTAATTGTCTTATGAAAAATAATATCTTACATTTATAAAATTATAAAAATGTTAGTGTAAAAAATATGAACTAATTAATTCCTTCTCATTTGTATCACATGAGAATCTGCTTCAATGTGTAAGTAGCACTTTTAGGCAGAGTAGCACAAACAACAATCACTTTGCAGACCATTTTGGGTGTGGAGAACTGTTGTCCTCCAGATTGGTTCAAACATCTTAAGTGAGATTTGTATATCACAATCGTTTTTTCAATGATATTCTGTGTTTTTTATTTGTCAAATTGAATTTATTTTCTGTATAGTTTTTTAAATTCATTATAGGGGTCATGTACCAAGCGTGGAGAGAATAACCTTGATCCCCTATAACATAAAAATAATGTAATACTATTGTAATACTGTAAAGTTGACAGAGCAACTTGTCTGTCCAAACTATAGTTTGGCTACACATTCAGCTTCACATTGAAAGCTCACTCTTGGCTGTGACCACATAAACATTAATAAAAAAGAAAAAACGAGTAGTGTACATCAGAGGACTGTCATCGCACTATACTCTCTTGAGTGCAGATTGTGTTTTTCTTCTATCCAACATTGCCAAATAAAATGAGGCGATGAGTAAAGAAAACAGTAATTAATGAAAACAGCTACTGAAAATATTTGTTGGGGGTGGTGTTCATCACTTATTTTTATTATCAATATGCATCACACTTTGTGATTTTCTTGTGTAAAAACCACGTTTGACCAACAGCCATGAAAGCCTACATCAATGATCCAGCACATATATTTGGTGTCATCAAGGATGACCATTGTGCTTTACTGGGCTGCTCGCAGACTGCATTCTAAATGTGGTAGAATAACATGCCCAAAAAGCCAGTAGAAAAGTGTCGACTTTAAACACTTTGGTGGGCAAAGCCAAGATTTGATTGGCAGTGTCAGAAAGAGGTTGACCCTAACCTCCATCAAGTAAATATAGAATACAATATGTTTGCCATGGGTTGCAAAACATAATGGGCATTGTTAGCAGGTACACACCTAGAAATGTTTATTTCTACCACAGGACTGTAGGACTGGCTGTCCCATAATAAGAGGTGGGGGTAATAGCTCCCCAGTGAAGCTAGAAGCCATTAGAAACTGAACTGCATGATATACAAAGCAAATAATTTGCTACATAGAGCTACCTAGCATAAAACCCCAAATTTTCCTGCAGAGTGCAAAACAAATCAGAACAAGCCTTCTGAGGCACTGCCCCCAAAATGTTGAATGCCACCCCCTTTAACTCAGAACATTCCTGAATCTCCAACCGTTCCAGAAGGAAGTCAAAGAATGAATGTTTCAGTGTTTCTTTTGCTTGATTATGGGTTATACTTACTCTGCCCAAAGAATACCCCATTTTTTTTTCTTTTTTGGACTGACCTCTCCCGTGGCCAGATGTGTTATATACAGATTGCAAAAAAAGGTCACAACTTGTGGCTCTGCTTTTTGCAACCAGAAACTTATTTTATGAACCCAATGATTGGTTCCAATCACAGGGATTGTGGCCTGCATGGCTCAGCAGATTGCTATCCCTGTGACTGCACTTCATTTTTTTTAAACAGCCGGATATCCTTAAAGGAAAGGTGGCAGCTTAAAAAAAGGTTTTCAGTGTTGAAAAGCTTCTGTGAGAGTTGGCAGTAGTTCAGTGAACTACTGGCTAGGCCTCCGAAATCTGCCACTCCTGGTCACAAAGGGAAAAGAGTTCAAAAGGGGCACCTTCCCTTTTAGAAATAATTTACAGACCAAACTTGGGAGTCAAGAACCTACCAATCGTTTGCAACTGGAATTCTGGTCAGAAACGATTGACACATAAGGTACCTACTCACTTTTTGGAAGGGACAACCGCAACATGACCCTTCCAAATTTCGATTCAGGATCCATTTCTGAACCCATTTTAGGAATATGTTGAAACTTTACCAACACCGAAAGTCGGTTTAGTACATGCTAACTAACTTTTTAGTAGTTGCAAATGCTCTGATTTTGAGAAACACAGCGTTTGCAACCATTATAAATTGAGGACATCTTGCTCCAGGTTCTTAGTAGCTTTACTCCCGCCAGTATATATTCTGTATATAATACATGCCCTGTAAACAACTATTGTTTTGTAAAGTATTCTGCCATCTAATTTGTTGTTAATATTAGCAAATTCGCAAATAACTACTGTCCTGTTAAAAATTATTGACATCTGGGTCCAGGTCTAGATCGCAGTATCAAAACCTTCTTCAAATAAATAATAAAAATAAATGAATAAGGTAGCAGCTTTAGGATGCTACACCCATAGAGGATTAATGGAAGAGCAAATTTGCTTATGTACAACTGCAAAGACTATACAAAGGTGGAACAAAAAAAATAAAGCAATATTTCGGCAACCTTAAAACCATCTAGCAAGTATTTATTTATTCACCATCCATGCCTTCTCTTCTCTAAATAGGAACACAAGTGATCTCAGATCAACTTTGATCGTGTTGGACCTCATCAATAAAATGCAGGTTGAAAGTTTGAGCACAGAGTGCTTGGACCAGGGTGTATGACTCAAACAGCTACAAAGTGATGGATGGAAATCCTCAAATGAGTCTAAATAATGAGTAACCCTCTGCATGCACTCCAGTCCATTGTTTTTATCTTGCCTGTCCAAATAAGTACAGGGACCAAATTTGTCTTTACCACAGTGCACGTATAACAGTTTATGGTCCCTCAGAATAAAAACATAAGCAACCCCAGACAACTGTCTGCCTAACTGTGTCTCATCAGTGAGTTGCAACTTGAGTCTTGTGGCACAGTGCCTTCCTTGTTCAGAACTCCCATGACTGTCCTCCTCATGCCTCCAACTGTACCCCGAAAGCCTCTCCACCTTTTTCTTTGCACAACTTCAGTGATATGTTTCCAGTACCTGCATTTAAAATTTCACTGATCTTCTGTCAGTTTTCTCCCTAGATAGCAAGGTAATTTGTAGGCCTTTCCATACCAGTCAGCCTTAGCTGTGGAAATTACAGGAGTGGTGATGGACAGGCTGGTCTAATTTGGGCAGTTCGTCCATTGCAACTTCAGTGGCATCACAGCCCTAAAGTTGCTGTTTTCGATGGTGGAGCTTGCAATGTCTCCGATCATTAAAGGGAATGGATTCTGGCAGCTGCGCCTCTATGTAGCTACATCCCAGTCAGTCAGTCAGCCGTGATGCAAGAAGATGGTGATGAGGAAAATGCAGAAGGGTCAGGACGCACTGATGCCCACTTCGCCTGCTGCCTTACTGCACTATTTGCCACCTGACACTGTCTCCCTGGGAATCCAGCTGAATGTGGGTGGACATGTGATTGGTGGTTAGGACCAGTGCCCAACACAGCTTGCGGTCACAGGAAAAGACCTAGAGCAGGGTCATAAGGTTGGCGGTGTGGATTTTAGCACAGCACCAAATGAAGTGAGGTAGTGTTTAGAACCAAATCTGGGTTGTTTCTAGATGTTCTGCTAGCACAATGTTAAAATGTAGAAATCTTATTATGGACGCTCTTTTCCCATCATGTTTTGCATACTGCTGCTGACAAGCTGTTTAAATAATGAATCATACAGCTGCATTTTTCTGTAATGCTAACCTATTTCCTCCAGACGACTTTGCTCAGTGAGGGGCTGCACAATGATTTACCCTGAAATTTCACCCCCCCCCCCCCTAAATCGTGAAAAGACATGTGGCACCTTTGGGAACAAAACTGCAATTCCTTGTAGAAAGCAGTCCAAAAGAGCCTTCTCAGCCTTTCTAGAAGGAGGAAAGCAAAGTCACTTTGGCCCGTATTTATACTTTTTGACGCAGTTTAGCGTCAAAAAGTTTAGCGCCGGCTAACGCCATTCTGAAGCGCCATGCGGGCGCCGTATTTATTGAATGGCGTTAGCCGGCGCTAGCAGACCGGCGCTGCCTGGTGTGCGTGGAAAAAAACCACATACACCAGGCAGCACCGGCGTTGGGGAAAATGGCGTTAGGGCGTCTTAAAATGGTGCAAGTCAGGTTGACGCAAAAAAATCGCCTCCACCCGATTTGCGCCATTTTTAACGACGCCCAGACGCCATTTACATGACTCCTGTCTTAGTAAAGACAGGAGTCATGCCCCCTTGCCCAATGGCCATGCCCAGGGGACTTATGTCCCCTGGGCATGGTCATTGGGCATTGAGGCATGTGGGGGGGCACAAATCAGGCCCCCCTATGCCAAAAAAAAAAATATTAAAAAAATAAAAAATTATACTTACCTGAACTTACCTGAATGTCCCTGGGATGGGTCCCTCCATCCTTGGGTGTCCTCCTGGGGTGGGCAAGGGTGGCAGGGGGGATCCCTGGGGGCATGGGAGGGCAGCTGTAGGCTCATTTTGAGCCCACAGGTCCCTTAACGCCTGCCCTGACCCAGGCGTTAAAAAGAGGCGAAAATGCGGGTTTTTTTGGCCCGCCCACTCCCGGGCGTGATTTTTGCCCGGGAGTATAAATACGACGCATTTGTGTCGCAGTCATTTTTTGGGACGGGAACGCCTACCTTGCATCTCATTAACGGCAGGAAGGCGTTCACGCAAAAAAATGACGCTCTTTCCTCATACTTTGGCGCTAGACGCGTCTAACGCCAAAGTATAAATATGGCGTTAGTTTTGCGCCGAATTTGCGTCGAAAAAAACGACGCAAATTTGGGGCAAACGGAGTATAAATATGCCCCTTTACCTCCTTGAAAGTATGAAAGGAGGTTGATTTGATCTTCTCTTTGAGGTGGCTGCCGAACAAGCTGATGAAGAGGCCTTCGCATGTGAAAGGCCCAGCAAGACATGTGGTTTCAACTTGATCCAACACATCTGTGTATCGTATATCTGCACATTGGAATAAAGCTGCCTCCACTTCGCAAGATAACACCCTAGCAAGCAAGTAATTAAAATTGAAGAGCATAAGGAAAAAGGTGCCCATATATTCAAATGTTTCATGCCTACTGGTTCCAGCAACAGGAATACCGACTTTCTGTTAGACCTGTCAGCCTTAGGGTGGTCTTCACCCAACCTGTTGCCTTCCCCCTCCACTTTTTCTGACCTTGTTTATGCTGGTTTTAGGACTCAACACACTTTACCACTGCTCACCAGTACTAAAGTGCCTGTACTCTTGCCTCCAAACATGGTAATATTGGCCTATCCCCAATTTCCATATTTAATACACTTGCATGTTTCTAGTAAGTGGCACTCCATGTGCCCAGGGCCTGCAAATTAAATGCTAGTATTGGGACCGCATCACTGATTATGCCACTCACTTAGGTAGCCCTTTAACCATGTCTCAGGCCTGCTATTGTAGAGCCTGTGTGTGAAGTAGTAAACAGTCATTTGGCGATGACAAGGTAAACCTCTTGGAAGGCCAAACCTTTCTCTCTAAAACATGTCACCCCTAGAATAGGCCTTGGATAGCCTAGAGGGCAGGGTGCAATGTTTATTTATAAAGTTGGACATGTATGTTTAAGCTTTACATGGCCAGGTAGTCAAAAATGCAAAATCTTTTGTACTAATTGAAGGCAAATCTCTCCCATATGATAACATAGGAGTTGTCTTGTTACACCTAAGGTTAATGTCCAAAATGGAAGAGATAACTCCTTCAAGATTGGTGTAGGAAGTTGGCTCTGTTTGTACTATTCCAAAGTAAGAAAGAACATGCACAGAGTCCAAGCGTTCCCCTTAGAGGTAATTCTAATGCTCTATTTTGTGGTAGTGTGGTCGAGCAGTAGGCTTATTAGAGGGTAGTGTTAAGCATTTGTTGTACACACACAAGCAATAAATGAGGAACACACACTCAAAGACAATTCCAGGCCAATAGGTTTTTGTATAGCAAAATATATTTTCTTAGTTTATTTTAAGAACCACAGGTTCAAGATTTACAAGTAATACTTCAAATGAAAGGTATTTCACTTAGGTAACTTAGGAACTTTGAATCAGCAAAATAGCATGTACAGTTTTCACAAAAATGGCCATAAGCTATTTTAAAAACTAGACAGTGCAATTTTCAACAGTTCCTGGGGGGGGGGGGTAAGTGTTTGTTTTGCAGGTAAGTAAACCATCTACAGGGTTCAAAGTTGGGTCCAAGGTAGCCCACCGTTGGGGGTTCAGGGCAACCCTAAAGTTATCACACCAGCAGCTCAGGGCCGGTCAGGTGCAGAGGTCAAAGTGGTGCCCAAAACGCATAGGCTTCAATGGACAAGGGGGTACCCCGGTTCCAGTCTGCCAGCAGGTAGGTACCCGTGTCTGCGGAGGGCAGACCAGGGGGGTTTTGTAGGGCACCGGGGGGGACAAAAGTCAGCACAAAAAGTACACCCTCAGAGGCACGGGCGGCCGGGTGCAGAGTGCAAACAGGCGTCGGATTTGCAATGGAGTTCAATGGGAGACCCAGGGGTCTCTTCAGCAAAGCAGGCAGGCAAGGGGGGGGCTCCTCGGGGTAGGCACCACCGGGGCAAGGGAGAGGGCCACCTGGGGGTCACTTCTGCACTGGATGGATCCTTCAGGTCCTGGGAGCTGCGGGTGCAGTGTCTTTACCAGGCATCGGGTTCTTAGAAGCAGGCAGTCGCGGTCAGGGGGAGCCTCTGGATTCCCTCTGCAGGCGTCGCTGGGGGGTTCAGGGGGGTCAACTCTGGCTACTCACAGGGTCGCAGTCGCTGGGTAGTCCTCCCTGTAGTGTTGGATCTCCGCAGGTCGAGCTGGGGGCGTCGGGTGCAGAGGGGAAAGTCTCACGCTTCCGGCGGGAAACGTGCAGTCCTTTAAAGTTTTTTCTTTGTTGCAAAGTTGTTTCTTCTTTGGAGCAGAGCCGCTGTCCTCAGGAGTTCTTGGTCCTTTTAGATGCAGGGTAGTCCTCTGAGGCTTCAGAGGTCGCTGTACCCTGTGGAACACGTCGCTGTTGCAGTTTTTCTTGAAGTGGGGAGAAAGGCCGGTAATGCTGGGGCCAAAGCAGTTGGTGTCTCCGTCTTCTCTGCAGGGCTTTCAGGTCAGCAGTCCTTCTTCGTCTTCAGGTTGCAGGAATCTAGTTTCCTAGGTTCTGGGGAGCCCCTAAATACTGAATTTAGGGTTGTGTTTAGGTCTGGGAGGGCAGTAGCCAATGACTACTGTCCTTGAGGGTGGCTACACCCTCTTTGTGCCTCCTCCCTGAGGGGAGGGGGCACATCCCTATTCCTATTGGGGGAATAGGGAGGGGGCACATCCCTATTCCTATTGGGGGAATCCTCCAAAATCAAGATGGAGGATTTCTAAAGGCAGGGGTCACCTCAGCTCAGAACACCTTAGGGGCTGTCCTGACTGGTGGGTGAATCCTCCTTGTTTTTCTCATTATCTCCCATGGACTTGCCGCCAAAAGTGGGGGCTGTGTCCAGGGGGCGGGCATCTCCACTAGCTGGAGTGCCCTGGAGCATTGTAACATGAAGCCTGAGCCTTTGAGGCTCACTGCTAGGTGTTACAGTTCCTGCAGGGGGGAGGTGTGAAGCACCTCCACCCAGAGTAGGCTTTTGTTTCTGTCCTCAGAGAGCACAAAGGCCCTCACCACATGGGGTCAGAAACTCATCTCTCAGCAGCAGGCTGGCACAGACCAGTCAGTCCTGCACTGAACAATTGGGTAAAATACAGGGGGCATCTCTAAGATGCCCTCTGTGTGCATTTTTTAATAAATCCAACACTGCCATCAGTGTGGGTTTATTATTCTGATAAGTTTGATACCAAACTTCCCAGTATTCAGTGTAGCCATTATGGAGCTGTGGAGTTCGTTTTTGACAAACTCCCAGACCATATACTTAATATGGCCACAACTGTACTTACAATGTCTAAGAATAGACTTAGACAATGTAGGGGCATATTGCTCATGCAGCTATGCCCTCACCTGTGGTATAGTGCACCCTGCCTTAGGGCTATAAGGCCTGCTAGAGGGGTGACTTACATATGCCACACGCAGTGTGAGGTTGGCATGGCACCCTGAGGGGAGTGCCATGTCAACTTAGTCATTTTCTCCCCACCAGCACACACAAGCTGGCAAGCAGTGTGTCCGTGCTGAGTGAGGAGTCCCTAGGGTGGCATAATACATGCTGCAGCCCTTAGAGACCTACCCTGGCATCAGGGTCCTTGGTACCAGGGGTACCAGTTACAAGGGACTTACCTGGGTGCCAAGGTTGTGCCAATTGCGGAGACAATGGTACATTTTAGGTGAAAGAACACTGGAGCTGGGGCCTGGTTAGCAGGGTCCCGGCACACTTCTCAGTCAAGTCAGTATCAGGCAAAAAGTGGGGGGTAAATGCAACAGGGAGCCATTTCCTTACAATTGGTGTCTCTGGAACCACAATTTAAAGTCCTAACTAATGGTGAAGTCAGATTTAAATAGCAGTTATGAAAATGCCACTTTTAGAAAGTAGGCATGTCATGCCTTAGCCATTAGGTGCATACAGCCTGTCTCTAGTCACATGACTGGATGTAGTTGGCAGCTGGGCTTTGTGTATACTTCCTAAACAGCCACACGCATTGGGACTTGATGGGCCATCCCAGGCAGGATAAGAGGGAGGAGCTGGACACAGCCTCACTTACACCTGAATAGGCTGTGTCTTGTGCACACACAAAAGGCTTACTACACTGCGTTTTCACTCCAGCCAGCTTGGAGCCAAGGCGGGGGGGGGGGAAGGGAATTCCTTGCACTTCAAAGCCACTATCTAGATGCTTCTCCCACCTTCCAGAAACAGGGCACCAGGGCATAAAATATGGACTTTAAACACCACACCTTCAGTACACTTCTGGACCTGTGGATACTCTGCCAGAAAGAAGGACTGCTGTGCTGCTAGGGGACTGCCAATCTACTGGACTGGACTCTGCTGGACTCCTGGTTGGCTGTGCTGACCTTCTCCCCTCTTGCCTGGGTGAGAAGGGCTGGACCTGCAGCTCTTGAACCCAGAACCCAAACTAACTTCAAGATCTAGTTAGCTGGCCTCCTGATCTGAAGCCTCATGGACACAATAGGCTTCCAACAACCTTGCATCTACACCTGGACTTTGCAATCTGTTAGTCTATACTGCCAAGTGGTGCCACCCCAGTCCTGGAGCATGAAATTGGGCCAAAGGTGCTCTTCTACCCAGTGGATCAAGCAGAACCAATGCATCTCCTCTGCTGTATGACACTAACCTGAGCAGAACTGATGCATTGCTGCTGCAACCTGCATCACCTTCAGAATAGTTGCAGCTTTCCCGGTGCATGCCCTCCTCTTATTGACTACAGCCTGAACAATGACACTGGATTCTGCATCGCAGCCTCACAGTTTTTCGAAACCAACGCATTGCCCCGACTGCACGTTGCGCTCCCAAAACCGGACTTTGCACAGAAAGCCTCCATTGATGGGATCCTTGGCGTCAAAGCAATAGGACTTCTCACTGCAGCCTCACCGCATCTCAGAAGTGATGCATCACCTTGGATGCACAACATATCTTCTATGTAGATCCACGCAATACTCCACAACAAGGACAATAGGTACTTTTGTGCAGCAGGACTAACTGGGTCCTTCTAGCCACCCACACTCCACCGAGGTTGGCCTGAGCTTGTGACTTTGTCCCGCTCTGGCATAACCAGATACCCACAGTTGGCCCTTTACACCTTTTGGTTCCATTTTTACCTAGAAATCTTTAAAATGTAATATGTCCAATTGTATTCATTGATTTATTTTATTTGTTTGGCCTTGTATTTATTAGAACTACTCAATTTTGTATAACTCTGTAGAGGGCCCCTTTTGTGGGGTGCTTTCAACGTGTTACTGTTTGAATTGTTGCACAGATACTTTAAACATTGCCTCTGAGTTAAACCTGACTGGTATGTGTCAAGCTACCAGGGTGTTTGGCACAGGCTAATTTGGGGTTTGCTTGTGCCTTACCATGACAAGGATTGTGGTTGCTACTTGCCTAGGGCTTACACCTCATTTCACCAACAACCTAATTTCATGCACATTAATTCTGCTTCAGTTGGAGACCACAGTTTTCAAGCCTCCTTTTCTACTGTTTCTAGCCTTCTAATCTTACACCTTGAAGCACACTTGCCATCCCTTTCCAATGGCAACTACAGCTAACTGACAGGAGTTTGGAGACCAACATAACATACAACAATCTTCCCAGCTTAATACTTTTAATCTAGAATGAGTAGACTTATTTTCTGATCTTACTTGTCTCCATCTATTGAGCAGGTTGCGCCTGAGAATAATTTTTCCTTTAGTTATCAAAAGCCAGAGAAGCCAAACTATTATGTTAATCTTGAATGGTATTGTTGTATGTACAGAAAACAGCAGTAGTAACAAAGATAGGTTGATTAATGACTATTTAAGCCAATCTGAAGTTGCTCCTGCAATATTCTCATCAGCCTTTTTTCAAGGCCTAGGCTTGAAGCAGCTTTGAGTGGCGCAAACCTTTAGTATGCTCGATGCTCAGTCTACAAACTGTACCTTTGACCTTGGGCTGCTGCAGGGTGGGGGAAAGGGGATGAAGGTTGAGGAGCGATCAAAGATTTGACTAAATATACTTAATTGACATTTCTCAGGATTGGATCCAAAGACAGACAACTCTGAATAGCAATGGCCATTAAATTTCCTTTATTTACATAATAATTCCTCTGTTTAACATGACCGTTAGGCATTGTTTATGGTGATGTGTAATTGTTAAGTTGCTGTTGTGCTGCTTAAAGAATATATTATTGGATAATCTCTAATATCCTATTTATTGTGTGTAGACCTGGCAAAAACGTTAATGGACATTTCTTCCGGATATTTAATCCTAACAGTTAAACCTAAATTTGGGCACTCAATGGGGGTTATCAATATGGGTTTCCACTGAGCCCCATGTCAAACTGCTGCAACAAACTTTGTCAGGGGCATTACTTGACATCCACTAATTTATGTTCACTGGGGTTTCACTGCCAATCTAGGCCCTTTGATATCTTAAATGATTATTTCCCTTGAAAATGGGGCATCTATGACAAGTTTGTCCCTGCAACCCTTGTGAATGCATTCTTATCAATACAATTGGGTACTATCGACAAGACCTATCATATCATGTTGATATGCAATGATTTTAATACATCCTCTGTCAAAGAGACGTTAGGAAGAGCTAATTTGGAAGAAGAGTTAGCTTGGGTGATCCCAGAGCCTAAATTCTGTTGAAGTACAAATAATGGGCAGGAAAAAAGTTTTGCATCACTGTTGTTGGATTGTGCTTTGCATTTTCTTAATGGTTGCACTAACTCAGATATCTCATCTACTATTATCTTATAGCCAGCTGTTGAGGGCTATACCGATTGTTAAAGGCCCAGAACCAGAGTTATACGCATGAGCTACGGATGAGGGCCTATAATGAGGGTTAAGGCCTTTAACAAACGTATGGCCTGAGGCAGAAGAGAGAGCTATAAGGCTATTAGAACATTCCACCTAGGATGTTATAAACTTAAAAGGGAGGAATATGAAGACAAACATTTTAATGTTGATGTTCCAACCATTACAAACCAGGAGCTAGTCCATTGTCTTCAATGGAGCTCTCAACATTTCAATGTTCTAACAAAACTCATGCCCGGGAACAGGACAAGTCTTATTGTTTATATTATAGCTAGCACTGACACTTGGGTATCTGTTTACATATGAAAGTAGTGCCTTGCTTAGAAAGCAACAATGTCCTTCTAATGGCTGTTGGTTGGGTGGACCTGGTGAAGAAGGAAATAGATTGCTTTGGGAACTCTTCCTGTGTCAGCTGGAACCGGAACTGCATCGGTGCGTCCGTCAGTGCGCCGTCAGTAGCAGGCGAGGTGAGCCCAGTGGCACCTGAGGGTCAGAAAGGCAGTGAACGGAGCCTCCTGCCTTCCCCCTTCCGCCTGTGGGGCTCGGGGCTCTAAGGAAGTGGTCCTCGCCTCCCGTACTTCTACATTTTGAGGGGGGCCTGCAGCCCCCGTGGACTCCCGCGGAAGCAGCCCGACCGGGTGCGGCTTGCGGGTGGGCAGGGTCCTGCCCCCCCTCTCCACCATCATTGGCTGCCTCCTGTCTCCCTACCGATGCCGGAGGAAGACACAAGGGGGGTACAGTGTGTGGCTCCAACCCGCAGCCCACCAGCAGCCCTCTGGTAAGTGCTCCTGCCCCCCGTGCTCTTGCGCCCCCTGGTCCCTAGTCCCTGGTCCCTGGACCCAGAGCAGCACCGTAGCACAGTCCAGCACAGCCCTCCTCAGCCCAGCCTACGGTGAGATTGGGAGCAGGTCGTAGGCTGCAGGATGCAGGAGGAGAGCAGGGGATAGAGGAGGGGCCCCTCGCGGTCCCACCAGTGCCAGAAGAAGGGCCTGAAGTGGTGAAGTGCTGGGGGTAGGGCGCAGGGGGAGCCAGGACAGCCCTGCCACCCACTCCCCTCACCACCTTGTCATCACTAACCCACAACCCATCACCTGGCCACAGCTCCAGGCAGGGTGCTTGTGCCCCTCCACGGTCTCAACACCACACTGAGTGCCTGGCGTCCAGTGCCGGTCACATCTCACAGACGGACGTGGAGGAAAGGCAGCACTCAGCAACGTATTCCGGTTCAGCTAAAGCACAAGGTGTAACAGCGAGACAGCGACAGCGGGAACCAGGGGTCAGGAGCTCGCTAGGTGCGGCGCGGCTCCCCGAGATCGCCCTGCACACCAACCTCCATTGAGACCTGCAAACCTTGAGGGCAATGGCAAAAAGGAAATACAATACTCATCGACAAGGAATGGGGGATTGCTCGACCCCACAACCAAAACGTCCGGGAGGGTGCGCCACCAACCCGTCGGCAGACAGGGAGCCCGAAGAGGCAGAGCCTCTCTCGGAGCAGGCAGTAGCACAGGCACAGGCAAGACAGGTCCAACCTTAAGGAAGGGGCTCCATAGTCCGATTCCTGTGCAGAACGGCAACAGGGAGCATATAAGGATGCATGCAACAGAGAAGGAAGCTGACAGCCGGATCAGCATAGAGGAACAAAGCCCTGCACATGGCATGAGCTCGCCAGACATATCAACAGACACAGACAGTCCTACAGAAGGGAACAGAGCCCACAGAACCCACAGATCCCTCTCATGCCCAGCTCTGCCTACAACTGTCCACCACGATTCATCACTCTATGACGCCTCGCTGTCTCAAGCTTGTACTGCCCGCTGCCACCCTTGACCAGTGTCTTTTCCACCACAGCAGTCAGTGCCATTCAGTGTCACAAATCTGCGGTGGATTGCCCCCCTCCAGCGGTCTCACCGCAAACATCATGACACAAAGACCTATTTGCTACAGCAGACACGGTCAACCAGGACACCTATAAACCTGAAGAACAAAAACCAGAAATTAACAATTTCACCACAATTGCACAGGTAACTGGCGAACTTGAGTGGTCCCTGGTGCAAGCGGAGCAGACGGAGACAGCCAATCCCACAGAGCTTTCATCTCGTGGCAAACCAACAATTTTGCCAATCATCAAAGGGAGGTCCAGCCTCACAGATCAGGAGCTATGGGCACTATCCGAGCAGTTCCTCAACAGCTTAGAGGAGCAGATTAATTGAACTCTCTCTCTCACAACAAAAGTAACAGCAACAACAGCAACAAAACACTATGAAAAGGATGAGGCTGGAAGTGGCCCATCAGTTAGTACAAATCCCGAGTATCCCACAAATACACAAGAGTTGGTTGGCCATCAGAGCCTCCCAGGACATCATGGCCAGGGCACTGATATGTCAGTCAAACATTATGGAGCTCTAACTGGAACTATTTCAGACGCTGGCCACTTATCTGCTTGATGTCAGAACAAAGGTAACAAATATTGAGAAGCTCCTTACTACTACAACGACAAGAGCTCAATGTCCATCTTCTCCGATCCTTGAAAAGCTATGTGACCTACTGACCATTCTGCAAGAATTAGTGGAAGTAGTCAAGTCAACACCAAGCAATGACACAGATATAATATCCACCTTGCCCCACCAAAGGGGTCACCCCTCCCAAACAGCCCACATCCAAGGCCAAAATATCATCATAGCAAGAGCAAATACAAGCAGCTCACTATGTCAAGACCCTGGGGCGGACGGCCTCCCCTTAGGCACCATACCCACCCTAGGCAGAGACACAATGTCCCTGCCAGGCAGAAAATTTGCAATCATCACCGAGCGAACCCATTATATCATGTACCCTTCCCATTAAGTCCACCCAAGAGCCATCTACAGCCCTCACAAAGAGAGCCGGAAATAAATGAAAAAAACAAGCCAGGAAACACAGGACCCAAGTAAGATCAGTCAAAGGGCATAAAACAAGCAATGTCTCTGAAGCAACAGAAACCAAGGGCACTGTGAAGTACATGCACCCCACCTATAGCCCAGTAACACAAACATGAGGCGGAACTGGTGGTGGCCCAACAACACGGGGAAGGGAAAGTTTCACCTTCCTCTCGGCAGGCTTCACCCCAGGCTCAACTACAAGATCAAATAGTAGCACAAACACCGGCCCCCCGGGGGCCATGTCGCAGGAGAAACAACCGGGTCGGGCGCGACCTCAGCTAACAGGAACAGCGGCCCATTCGCCTTACCCACCAGCCCAGGTGCCAAGCCCTCTTCTAAGGACCAAAAGATTCAACATGCAAGGCCCTCCCCGCAATCACTTTCGGCAAGTCCCGTAACAGATTGTACCCCCACCGAAGGGGCAAGGGAGAATACTATGTCACATAGAACACAGATTAATTACCAAGAGTGGCAAATGGCCATAAGGAGGGCACAACTATTTCAGCCCACAGAAACAGCTTCAATCACTGCTCCAGCGGTTAACAGAGAGCTTGCTCTCCTCCCAGTGGTAAACTCAATTCATAACACCTTCAACGCAACGGCAGAGGTTCCACTCACTGGGCTAGCTTGAAAGCACTTCCAGTGGGTCAATCCACATCAGACACTGTGGAGCAGGATTCTTTGGACCTCATGTTTATTCCACATTATACCTCAAAAGGACTCATAGACACTCTAAGCAGAGGGAATTTATTGCGTCTATTTACTCAAATTCCTTCTCTCAGGCATATTACCTCGGAAGATATGGAATGGTTAAGGTTTGTGCCCATGGCACTGGAAAAAAACGAGATCACTAAAACATCTTGGAAAATGGCGGTACAGAGGACAGCAGTCTGGGAAGCAAGGGAGCTGTTCGCAGACTAGGGCATAGAACTACACATCCCCCCATTTGATAAATACCCATATATCCTCTTAAACACTGCTCCCTCACAAGAGGTGAAATCGGTTCTAATAGGCTCAGGTGGTGGGCAGAATCACTCGATCAAGACAAGTGTGGCTCCGCAGTCCATTACCATAGTCTGTGCACAAAACAGAAGAGAAGTTCACACAGTTACTCAAACACGCCCACAAAGCAAGCAGAGGGATCAGGAAAAGTCAAGGTATTGGCCCTAGCACCATGGGGAACATAGAGCAACACCTTACACAAGCAAGGAAAACTCTGTGAATTCAAAACGTAGATCTCAGATTATTTAATTGCTACATAAACGGTCCAAGTAAATCTAAAGCAGAATTCATTCTTGAACTCCTGAAAAGCTTGGAAATGGTCATCTTCAGCCACCCCGGTCATGAAATAATTATGATGGGCGATTTTAACAAACATACAGGGGCTTGATGCAAACACAGAGGACTTTCCTCTGGTCAGAGGCCGCCAGTTATTCCAAAACTTCTTTACAACCTTTAGTCTATTGTCAGCCTGACAGGAGCAAAGGGAGAATCGGATTAGGTGCCTCCTTCCTCCATCATTTAAGGGTGGATCTACCATCGATTACATCTACCTATCGGAAAAGCTCAAGCAGAGCATCAGACATTTTGAAATTACTGAGAGGGTGGAGAGTGACCACAATCCACTGAAATGTATTATTGATCTTCAAGCTCAAGCAGCCGAACAGCAGGTAGTGATAGGGACTTCAACGGGCACAGAGCAAGTTCAGCTGGTGAGAAGAATAAAATGTAGACCTGAAGATGCTTCCAAAATAACCCTATGGCTAAGTACCCAGCCCCGGGCACCAACCACATCCCTAGAATGGTGGACGAAGTAGGTGGATGATCTGCACAAGCTGCTGCTGGGCAACTCGAGGCACACTGAAGCCACCCTCCGGGCCCAAAGAGGCACAACAACACACATGGACAACAACTTGCTCGGAAAAAGGCGGGCACTCCGCAGAGCCCTATGTAAACATAAGCAAAAGCCCACACCAGACACAGCGGTGCAGGTATCAAACAGCAGAAGTTCCCTTAAGAAACTGTTATTGGAGCACAAGGGGAAAAAAGACAGAAAGGAATGGGGTACCCTATTCCATCTTCTTAAAGACCCTAATCACACCCGCTTCTAGGAGTATGTAAACAAACTATGAAACAATCATAAGTCAAGAGAGAACGGAGTCTCAGAGTATGCATGGGTTTCGCATGTAATTACTCTATACACGAACACCGACCCATCTTTAAGTTTTGCAATCAACAGCGGGGACAGCGTTCAGTTCCCTCTGATCCCCCAAAGCGGCAATCTCTCGTCTACAACTTCAACCTCTTCTTCCATGAGTATGACTGAGAAAGTCATAAAAAGGATCCAGAAGGACGGGCGCCGGGACCCAACGGTTTACCTGCTACACTGTTTAAATGTGCTCCATCGGACTGGGCTTTTTAATGATGCGTACCACCTGACCACAGTCCCGGAGTCCTGGAAAGGTTCTATCCTGTTCCCAATCTACGAAAAGGGGGACCGCTCTCTAGCAACAAAATATTGACTAATTGCCCTCCAGGATGTGTAGGCCAAAATGTATGCCCAACTACTGTTGGATCAGCTGGAAGCCTGGGTAGAAGAGCATCAAATCCAGCCTTTTTTTCAATCCGGCTTCAGAGTGGGGGCCTCAACAGTGGACATCATGGTACTTGCATACTTACAGCATCAGGCAGTCAACTATGTCACCAGCTGTTATTTCGCTGTTTTGTTGATTACACCGTGGCCTTCCACAGGGTTGATTGCGATACCCTGTGGAAAAAGTTATCACTACGGTGCATTCCTGCACACCTCCTAAAAGCCATAATTTCACTCTATTCCAGTACCTGGGTCTGGGTCCGTACCAGGCCCCAGTCACTATCATGGAAAATAGAAAAGAACAGAGGCCTGAAGCAGGGTTGTGTTCTGGCCCCGCTAACTTGTACACTGCAGACTTAGAGAAAACCTTGAAAGCTAGCTGTTTGGTCTTACCGAAGTTGGGCCTCATAAGACTCCAAATCATTCAGTACGCAGACGACATTGTGATAATGGACTGTACGAAAACTGGGCTACAGCGAGCTTTAAATGCCCTGAACAATTTTAACAAGGTGTCAACATCAGGGCAGTGCGCGCTCTACGGGCGACTATAATGCAAAAACCCAGCCTTTATGCAAGAGCATAATTCATGCATTGTGTTTATATGCAGTATTTTAACCTTTTTGCATTGCAGACTTAAACTTTGAAAAACACTATTAATGATGTTTGCAATAACTGTTCTTTTGCAAGGTATTGCTGCCGACTTACTGAGTGTGTTAGGGTGTGGTCCCATTCTAGGGCCTTCCAGAAGCTTTCTCTGCAGCATGACTGGGTGTGGTTGTGGGCTGGGCCAGACTCTATATAAGGGAGCTAGCCCAGCTCCACATGCTCACTGTTCAGAGGTCCCAGTGCAGAGCAGCAGCATTTTCCTGAGCTCCTGTTCCAGAGGCCTACCTTGGCGTTCCAGGCCTGCCCGCATTCTTTTGGTGATCCTTGAGCAGGGTGGTAAGACGGAGGTCGGGCTGGGCTGCCGACCCCATTCCAAGAGACTCTTGAGTTTTGGGGCCTACTCGTAAAACTTACAGAGTGCACGATTCATTCCTGCATTTAAACCTTGATGTTCAGATCGCTTACAGAGTGTGCGATCATTTCATGGCATTTACATATTCTCGTTGAGATCGGCAGTGTGCGCGATTCATTCCCTCATTTAAAACCTTGATGTTCAGATCGCTTACAGAGTGCGCGATCATTTCATGGCATTTGCATATTCTCGTTGAGATCCGCAGTGTGCGCGATTCATTCCCGCATTTAAAACCTTGATGTTCAGATCGCTTACAGAGTGCGCGATCATTTCATGGCATTTGCATATTCTTGTTGAGATCGGCAGTGTGCGCGATTCATTCCCGCATTTAAAACCTTGATGTTCAGATCGCTTACAGAGTGCGCGATCATTTCATGGCATTTGCATATTCTTGTTGAGATCGGCAGTGCGCGTGATTCATTCCCGCATTTAAACCTTTATGTTCGGATCGCTTACAGAGTGAGTGATCATTTCATGGCATTTGCATATTCTTTGTGAGATCGGCAGTGTGCGTGACCCATTCCCGCATTTAGACCTTGATGTTCAGATCGCTTACAGAGTGAGCGATCATTTCATGGCATTTGCATGTTCTTGTTGAGATCGGCAGTGTGTGCGATTCATTCCTGCATGTAAACCTTGATGTTCAGATCGCTTACAGAGTGCGCGAACATTTCATGGCATTTGCATATTCTTGTTGAGATCGGCAGTGTGCGCGATTCATTCTGCATTTAAACCTGGATGTTCAGCTCGCTTACAGAGTGCGCGATCATTTCATGGCATTTGCATATACTTGTTGGAATCGGCAGTGTGCGCGATTCATTTCTCGCATTTAAATCTAGGTGTTCAGATCGCTTACAGTGTGCGCGATCATTTCATGGCATTTGCATGTACTTGTTGGAATCGGCAGTTTGCGCGATTCATTTCCCGCATTTAAACCTTGATGTTCAGATCACTTACAGAGTGTGCGATCATTTCATGGCATTTACATATTCTCGTTGAGATCGGCAGTGTGCGCGATTCATTCCCTCATTTAAAACCTTGATGTTCAGATCGCTTACAGAGTGCGCGATCATTTCATGGCATTTGCATATTCTCGTTGAGATCCGCAGTGTGCGCGATTCATTCCCGCATTTAAAACCTTGATGTTCAGATCGCTTACAGAGTGCGCGATCATTTCATGGCATTTGCATATTCTTGTTGAGATCGGCAGTGTGCGCGATTCATTCCCGCATTTAAAACCTTGATGTTCAGATCGCTTACAGAGTGCGCGATCATTTCATGGCATTTGCATATTCTCGTTGAGATCCGCAGTGTGTGCGATTCATTCCTGCATGTAAACCTTGATGTTCAGATCGCTTACAGAGTGCGCGAACATTTCATGGCATTTGCATATTCTTGTTGAGATCGGCAGTGTGCGCGATTCATTCCGCATTTAAACCTGGATGTTCAGCTCGCTTACAGAGTGCGCGATCATTTCATGGCATTTGCATATACTTGTTGGAATCGGCAGTGTGCGCGATTCATTTCTCGCATTTAAATCTAGGTGTTCAGATCGCTTACAGTGTGCGCGATCATTTCATGGCATTTGCATGTACTTGTTGGAATCGGCAGTTTGCGCGATTCATTTCCCGCATTTAAACCTTGATGTTCAGATCACTTACAGTGTGCACGATCATTTCATGGCAATTAAAACTTTGATATGTAGTGTTTCCTGAAGTGCACATGATTATCCAGGGCCTTTGGAATTTTCTGCAAAGGTGTTAAATTCAAGATGTTACATTCTATGTGCATGTTAAGTCCTTAGTACAATTCCTATTGTTTTCCAGGGAATGTTCAGGTTACCTTTTGTCCTCATGTAAAGAGGTAATGTTTGTTCTGAAACATAATTCTAGAAGGTTCTTATATTCCTAGATAGTATGTGACATTTCAGGAAATGTTCATATGAAACATTGTATTAACCATTCTTGATTCCTTCCCAGGTCTCCAGACGTCTTGAGGTCTAGTTATAGTCCTTTCTTAAGTTATCCATGGTTACAGTATGACAATGCTTAGAATCATAGTCTAGCAAAAAAACAATGTGATAATATCTTGATATTGTGTTGTTTAACCTTTTGCTTCCTACAGGTCTCCTTCCCAGCTGTTCCCATCCTAATCCCCTTTTCCCCCGCTTGGACTCTCTCAGGCTCTGTGATATTTCTAGCAGAGTTTTCGAGCTGTCTAGTGGTGGACATGTTGGGAGCGTACACAGGCCCCAAGGATCTGGTCTCCCTGAAAAAATAGTGAGCCCACAAATTAATTACCCGCCTGGTTTACATGTTTTCTCAGCATGGCCACATTGGACGAGCTAGTCAATGTTATCACGCAGCTCCAAACACAGGTAGTGTCATCAAAGGATATAGCAGCCAGCCTAGCTGAGAGAGTGAGTCAGTTGCAGGAAAGAGTAGGAAAGAAGAAACAAAGGGCCAGATGTAGCAAAGTTTTGCGAGTCGCAAATGGCCCGAATCGCTATTTGTGACTGTGCAAAATCGGAAATGGGATTCAAAAATCCCATTTCTGACTCGCAAAAAGCGATGTGAGCCGTTAGCGACTAGCAAAAATTGCAACCCTATTTTGCGACCCGCAAATAGGAAGTCGCAATTTGCGAGTTGCAAACCATATGCAATTGCAACTCGCAAATTGCGACTAGTCGCAAAAAGTCCAGTTTGCATGTCCCATCTACCACTAACTCCGAGCAGGTGGTAACCATTACCAAAGTATAAAAGGAGACCCAGAAGGCATCTGGGTTACTCAAGATGGCGGAGATATACCTGATAGCAGTGAGGAGGAGAGTCCACGCAGCCCAGCAGAGGAGGAGGAGGAGCCAGAGACAGGAGAAGATTTACAGAACAAGGCAGACTCTTTTTCAGCAAACTGAGGAAGAGATATATGACAAATACTGCCTTAGCAGCACAGCCATCCTAGAATTAATTGAATTACTAAAACCACAGCTAGAACGCCAGACTCTGCGTGGCTGCGCCATCCCTACGCATGTGCAAGTGGTATGCTCACTGCACCTCTTGGCCTCAGGGAGCTATCAGGGGGTCATTGCTGTGGCAGGTGGGGTATCTCAAAGTGCACTTTCAAGGTTCCTCAGGGCATTCCTAGATGCCATACTCACACACGTCTCACTTCATATACCTACCCAGAAATGAGGCAGCAATTAACAGCACCAAGCTGGACTTTTACCGGATTGCCAACTTTCCCCATGTCATAAGGTGTGTAGATGGGACACATATTCAAATATGCCCCCCTGCAAACCTGGAACATCTGTTCCGCAACAGAAAGTGTACCCACTCACTCAATATTCAGGTTGTTTGTGACGCCCATTATGTCATCACCGACATTGTTGCTAAATTTCCAGGCAGTACCCATGACTCCTACATTTTTAGGCACAGTGGGATACACCAACGCCTGGAACTTGGGGAGTTTGGAGACGGATACCTCCTAGGTAGAGCTGCATACACCTCGTAGACATACACACAGGTCACTGTGCACTCCAACCAGGACTTTCTAACAGTGTAATGTTTGTGCCCAACAGGTGACAGTGCTTATGCACTACGGCCATGGATAATGACTCCGTTCTTAACACCCAGCAATGATTCCGAGAGGGGATACAACAGTGCACATAAGAGGACCAGGAACATAATAGAACGCACCTTTGGATTGCTGAAAGCAAGGTTCAGATGCCTCCACCGCAGTGGAGGTGCCCTCCTGTATAACCCCATTACAGCATTCAAAATTGTTGTCGCATGCGCCATCCTGCACAATATTGCCACCCGACGTGGGCTACCTCTCACCCCTGCAGACCCAGATTCAGAGGATGAAGAGCAGGAGCAACCACATCGCCATCATGGGGATCGGAGTATAGCAAATCAAGGCAGACTGAGACGGCAACACATCACAACCCAATACTTTGGAAGGTACGTGTCAACTTCAACCATACTCACCTATTGACCAAAAACTCCATTTGTTAAGTGGAACAAAAAAACTATTTAATATGTGCAGAAATTGAACTATTTACAATGACTAACTGTTCATGAACATCAAAAACCAAACCATGCATGGGGCACATTGCTGTCATGTGCCCCAACATCAGGGACAGGGTTCAGTCTGTGTCCTACGGCTGCCTCTGCCAGCCTGGCTGGTCCCAGGTTGTTCTGCAGTGCTCTGCCTGGTACTCCCACTCCGGAGCACCCTATTGTCACTGGCAGAGACACTGCTCACTGTAGAGCCCTCTTCGCTGTCCTGGGGGGAGTCCCCTGTGCCCCTGGACAGATGCTGTGCCTCCATTAAATCGATCACATGTGTGATCCGGCCCAGGCCTCTAGCCACATCCCCTGCAAAGTGGCCCATTTCAACTTGGAGGCCAACTGTCCTTCTCGACAGGCCAGTGGTGTTAACTGCCAGTCTGCCAATTAATGTGGCCATCCTGTCCAGCCTCTGGAGCAGCTGACGGTCCCTGCGCTGCCCACCCTCGCTCTGTGACAGTAGTCCTGCCACCAGTTCCCTCATGGACAGGGCTAGGTCCCCAGTGTTTGTGCCAATCACGTCCAATTGGGAATGGAGCTGCTGCATGCTGGCCTCATTGCTCCTCACAAAGCGGTGCAGCACCCCACTAATTCTCCCTAACATATTGTTCTGCAGGCGCTGACCACGGAGCAGCTGTGCCTCAGTGATGGTGGTAGATGGACGGCCGGACTCACCCTGCAGCCCTGCTCTCCTGAACCTGCATCGCCTGCGCAGCGGTGGATGCCCTGTGTGCTCTTCTGTGGCACTCCTGGCTGTTGCTGGCGCAGCCTCCTGAACCACTGTTGCAGCAGGTGTTGATATCACGGGGATGGTGTTGGTGGGAGTGGTGGCAGCTCCTGTGCTGTCCTCATGGGGCTGGCTGCTGTGGCTTGTGGTGGTGTCTTGTGGGAGACCTGTGGGACATGGGGAACATACTGTCAGTGTCTACTATCTGTTGCACACTTCCTAATAAACATTTGCCTATTTACTGCATACTTGACTACATTGCCCATAATGCATCATTCTGGTGTTTGCTACCCTGAAATGGAGCTATCTTGGTTGTGCATGCCCCTGTGTACATGGTGGATGGGGGTATGGCATTGATGGGGGTACAGGCATATCACATGGTACTCACCAGTTGATGTAGTGGGCTCAGAGGTGTCCAGATCTCCAAATCCTGTTGCTGCCTCCTGCTCCAGGGTCTCCTCCACCCTTTCCTCCAGGGGTGTGGGTGGTGGTACGGATGATGGTCCCCCTCCTGTGCCTCTCATCTCCCGGAGCCTTTCTGCCACCCTCTCCTTGGTCCGGGAGCAGAGGTCATACCACCTCTTTTTGATCTCATCCACACTCCTGTGGCTCACCCCCAGGGAGTTCGCTTTTTCTTGAATCTCCAGCCAGAGTTGTTTTTTGGTTGAGTCTGGCACATTGAGGGCTGCCTTTCCAAAGAGATCATCATAGTGCTGACAGCATTCTTCTGTCAGCACCTCCAGCTCCTTCTCAGAAAATTTGAGTTTTCTCTTTCTTGGTGTTTCTGCCATTGTAGCTGCTGTTCCTCCTGTTGGCTGTTCAGCAGTTTAAAATGGGTGTGGTCCTCCCTCCTCCCAGGTGTATTAGTAAACTTCCTGGCTGTGATGTCATCATCATGTGCCAGGAAGTGTTTCCAGAGTGTTATGGAGTGGTTTCTGGAGTGTTCTGCAGCACCTGCAATCAATTTACATGGTACTCGCAATTTGCGACACCCACTCGCAAATTGCGAGTCCGTTTTTTGCGCAGTCGCAAAAAGCGACCTCGCAGACAGCGGACTCGCTATCTGCGTTGCGACTCCGGGTGCGAGTCGCAAATTGTACACGGACATCGTACCTGCATTCCTATTAGCAACACGCAATTTGCGTCTCGCACATGCTCGCAAATTGCGAGTCGCTAATTTTTTTGTACCTACATCTGGCCCAAAGTCCTTTGGATGTGTCTTGGCCTGGTCCTTCTTCTCAAGCTTCTGGAGGTAATCCTCCTATGAACATTTCCCTCAACGTTCCTTCAGCCATTCCCCTAGCTCCTCCAGAACGTTTCTCAGGTGATCCCCTGAAAGCGCAATCTTTCCTGGTTCAAGTGGAATTACATTTTACCTGCCGACCACACACTTTCCCTAATGCCCAATCCAGGGTGGCTTTCTTGTTATCATACCTGACTGGGGAAGCAGACACCTGGGCCATTCCTCTTGTGCGTAAAGACAGTCCCCTGCTTTACAATTGGAGAACTTTTGTTTGTGAGTTTGAACGAGTGTTTGATCGTAGAACTGTGACATTGTCGGCAGATTGTGAACTATTAGACTTGCGACAAGGTAACCAGGATCTAGTGTCTTACTTAGCTAACTTTAATCGGCTGATAGCCGAGACATCCTGGCCTGAAGAAAAGCAAGCGGTCTTGTTTTACAAAGGACTCAAGGATGAGTTAAAGGACATCCTTGCTCAAATAGAAACGCAGCCTACAGATTGTCGAGATCTAATAAATCTCGTTTTGAGACTGGATCATCGTTTAGCAGAACAGAGGGGAACACGCTAAAAGACTGAGAAATATTCCTGGTGTGTTCACGATAATACAGAATCAAGAACCCAGAAAGAAAGAACTCCAGAACCTATGGAAATCGGAACAATCAGGAGGCCTTTGACCAAAGACGAAAAGGACCTACATAGAAAGAATGGACAATGTCTTTATTGCGGGCGCAAGGGTCATTTCGCCAAAGAGTGTCCAATCAAACCAAAGAGCAAACGAGGGCCTGTCCAGAAACTTGCAACCAATGCACAAGTCGAGCCAGAAAACTAAATCACCCAAGATGTAAAGAAGGGTTGCACTTGGGAGTCACCGTGGACCCTTCACAGTCTAGCCATCTCAAGCTGGGCATAAAAGTTCAAGTAAAGAAAAATAACTATTTAAAGAAGGCCCTTGTAGATTCTGGGGCTGCCAGGAACTTTGCTGATGCCCAATTGGTTCGCTCATGGGGGATCCCATGCACCGAGAAAAAGACTCCAGAAATAATACAAGCAGTAGATGGAAAACTCTTGACTGGAGGCCCAGTAACTCTTCAGACTGTCCTCTTGTTGGTGATCTGTGAGGAGGGAAATCAAAGAACCAAACATAAAGAGAAACTCATCTTTGACGTGATCCATGCTCCTCAGTATGGAATTATCCTTGGCTAACCCTGGTTAACTCATCACAATCCTGAGATTAACTGTGCAGAACGGAAAGTCATGTTCTCTTCAGCCCTATGTGATAAAACATGCTTCCAGATGTCTCAATTAACCAAAAATTGCAACTCTTACTTAGCCACTGCAGCGGAGAAAGAAGTCAAGTTGCCCAGACAGTATTCGTCCTATAAAGATGTATTAGATGAAAAAGAAACAGAAACCTTGCCTGCTCACAGATCTTACGACTGCCAAATTGATCTAACATCAGGTGCGATACTACCCAGCTGTCGTGTATACGCCTTGTCAAAACATGAAAATCAACATTTACGAAAGTATCTAGATCAATTCTTTGAGAATGGTCTCTTTGAATACACAGTCATGCCTTTTGGCCTGTGCAATGCTCCAGCAGCATTTCAAATTTTCCTGAATGACGTTTTTAGAGAGTATCTCAACATATTTGCAATAGTCTATATCGATGACATTTTGATCTACTCTGACAATGAAACTGAACATGTGCAACATGTCAAGAAAATTCTCACAGCTCTCCCAAAGCATCATTTATATTGCAAACTAACCAAGTGTGAGTTTCATGTTACCACAGTTGAGTTTTTAGGGGTTATCTTTATCCCTCAAGGTATGGTCATGGCAGAAAAGAAAGTACAAGCTGTATCTGATCACTCCAAAGACTGTTCGAGATGTACATTGTTTCCTGGGGTTTGCAAATTTTTATTGCAGGTTTATAAACCATTTCTCTCAAACAGTGGCCCCAATCACCAAGTTACTGAGAAAGAAAGAAACATTTTTATGGTCTCCAGAAGCTGACCAAGCCTTTTCAACTTTGAAAGAAGCTTTTTCCACTGCCCCAATCTTGACTCACCCTGATGTGGATCGTCCATTCATAGTGGAAGCCGATGCCTCAGATGTGGCAATTGGAGCAGTCTTGTCACAACGAAGTAAAGACACTGACCAACTTCATGCTGTAGCCTACATGTCTCAAAAGCTGAACGAAGCCGAACAGAACTATGTCATTGCTGAAAAAGAGCTTCTGGCAATCCTTGACGCCTTTAAAGAATGGAGACATCAATTTCTGGGTGCCAAGTACACTGTCACAGTATATACTGATCATCGCAATCTCCAGTTCATGAGTTCAGCCAGACTTTTGATTCCTCGGCAATTACGCTGGATATAGTTTTTTTGCCGAATTCGATTTTGTGGTAACTTTTCATCCTGGTAAAGACAATCGCAAAGCAGACGCCTTGTCCCGCCAAGAGTCTACAACGTTGCCTACAGTCCAACCTTCCAGAGCTATCATTGCTTCAGACAAAGTCCTATGCATCATAAAAACTGAAGATTTCTTTGAAGACATACGTAATTCCTTCACCATTGAGAAATGGCAGGCATGGGCTTAAGCAGATCCCAAAAGTTCAATCAAGGAAGGACTACCTTTCCATGACGCTCGTTTGTTCATGCCTACTACCAAGCTTTGCAAGTTAGTATTTCGTTGGTTGCATGTCATACCTATGGCAGGTCATCCAGGTACTCCTAAAACTCTTAAATTAATCCAACGCTACTTTTGGTGGCCTACTCTGACAAAAGACGTCAGAACAATGGTAAATAACTGCGACGTCTGTGCTCGCATCAAGACAAGCCATTCAAAACCAAAAGGTTTGTTGCATCCGCTCCCAACTCCATGTCGACCTTGGGAACACATCTCTTTAGACTTCATTACAGGACTACCAGAGGTTCAACAACACTCAGTAATCCTTGTGGTGGTAGATAGTCTCACGAAATATGGACATTTCATTGCCTGTAAGAAATTGCCCATCTCCAGGGAACTGGCAACCATCTTACTGAATAGAGTGGTCATTATCACGGGCTTCCGAAAATGATTCTCTCCAATCGAGGGTCGCAATTTGCCTCCAATTTCTGGAAAACGTGGTGCAAAACACTTCAAGTCACGTCCACACTATCTACTAGCCATTATCCTCAAACAGATGGTCAAACTGAGAGACTAAATCAGACATTGAAGCAATATCTGCATGCTTATGCTGAGAAAGCACTTCATTCCTGGACATCAATGCTCTGGTTAGCTGAGTTAGCATACAATAACTAATTTCACACCTCCACTGGTGTTACACCCTTTTTTGGGTTTTTTGGCTATCACCCTGACACCTTGCCCATCACGATTCCTCAAGAAAGTTCTCTTACACCAGCTGTGTCGGAAACGATTCAACACCTCCACCAAACCCAGAAACTGATTCAACAGCATTTAGAAAAAGCTAAACAAAAATACAAAAAGCACTACGACAAGAAACATTGTGAAGGACCTCAGTACCAACCAGGTGATAAAGTGTGGCTTTCTACAAGACATATAGACTTTTTAAAAAAGCACATGTTTAATCCCAAATTCATAGGTCCTTACACTGTCCTCCAGCAAATTAATCCAGTGACCTATAAACTGCAGTTGCCCCAGTCACTGCGTATTCATCCAGTGTTCCATACTTCCCTCCTGAAAAAAGCAGTCCAGAAGGTACACTCACAACCAGCTCCACTTCTAGTACAAGGGGAAGTGGAATACGAAGTCAAACAGGTGTTGGATTCCAGACTTCGAGGTCGTAACCTGTGGAATCTGATCTCTAGAAAAGGTTACGGTCCTGAAAGTAACTCATGGGTTTCTACATCTGATGTTCATGCTCCACGACTAGTGAGACGTTTCATCATCTTAACCCAGGCAAACCCGGCCATAGAGCGCGCTTGGGAGAGGGGAGTACTGTCAATATCAGGGCAGTACGCGCTCTACGGGTGACTAAAATGCAAAAACCCAGCCTTTATGCAAGAGCATAATTCATGCATTGTGTTTATATGCAGTATGTTAAGCTTTTGCATTGCAGACTTTAACCTTGAAAACACTATTAATGATGTTTGCAATAACTGTTCTTTTGCAAGGTATTGCTGCAGCCTTACTGAGTGGGTTAGGGTGTGGTCCCTTTCTAGGGCCTTCCAGAAGCTTTCTCTGCAGCATGACTGGGTGTGGTTATGGGCTGGGCCAGACTCTATATAAGGGAGCTAGCCCAGCTCAACGTTCTCACTATTCAGAGGTCCCGGTGCAGAGCAGAAGCATTTCCCTGAGCCCCTGTTCCAGAGGCCTACCGCATTTTTTGGGTGATCCTTGAGCAGGGTGGTAAGACGGAGGTTGGGCTGGGCCCCGACCCCGTTCTAAGAGACTATTGAGTTTTGGGGCCTACTCGTAAAACTTACACAGTGTGCAATTCATTCCTGCATTTAAACCTTTATATTCAGATCGCTTACAGAGTGCACGATCATTTCATGGCATTTGCATATTCTTGTTGAGATCGGCAGTGTGTGCGATTCATTCCCGCATTTAAAATCTTGATGTTCAGATCGCTTACAGAGTGCGCGAACATTTCATGGCATTTGCATATTCTTGTTGAGATCGGCAGTGTGTGCGATTCATTCCCGCATTTAAAATCTTGATGTTCAGATCGCTTACAGAGTGCGCGATCATTTCATGGCATTTGCATATTCTTGTTGAGATCGGCAGTGTGCCCGATTCATTCCAGCATTTAAACCTTGATGTTCAGATCGCTTACAGAGTTCGCGATCATTTCATGGCATTTGCATATTCTTGTTGAGATCAGCAGTGTGCGCGATTCATTCCCGCATTAAAACCTTGATATTCATATCGCTTACAGTGTGCGCGATCATTTCATGGCAATTAAAATTTTGATGTGTAGTGTTTCCTGAAGTGCACACGATTATCCAGGGCCTTTTGAATTTTCTGCAAAGGTATTAAGTTCAAGATGTTACATTCTATGTGCATGTTAAGTCCTTAGTACAAATCCTATTGTTTTCCAGGTAATGTTCAGATTACCTTTTGTCCTCATGTAAAGAGGCAATGTTTGTTCTGAAACATAATTCTAGAAGGTTCTTATATTCCTAGACAGTATGTGACATTTCATGAAAAGTTCATATGAAACATTATATTAACCATTCTTGATTCCTTCCCAGGTATCCAGACATCTTGAGGTCTAGTTATAGTCCTTTCTTAAGTTATCCATGGTTACAGTATGACAATGCTTAGAATCATAGTCTAGTAAAAATCAATGTGATAATATCTTGATATTGTGTTGTTTAACCTTTTGCTTCCTACAGGTCTCCTTCCCACCTGTTCCCATCCTAATCCCCTTTTCCCACGCTTTGACTCTCTCAGGCTCTGTGATATTTCTATCAGAGTTTTGGAGCTGTCTAGTGGTGGACGTGTTGGGAGCGTACGCAGGCCCAGAGGATCTGGTCTCCCTGACACAAGGACAATCAATTGCAGGTCAACTATGAATAGACCAAAGTCCTAATATTCGGAAGGTATGAGCATAAAAAACTCAACATGGTAATTGGGAAGTCACATCAGCCGCACAGCCAGGAAATACAACTACTTGGGGGTGTAGTTCGCAGAAAACAATACGACAGGGGCACAAAAAAACACAATCAGACAAAAAGCTGCTGCCATCGCACACACGCTCGCCAAACCGAATAACCAACTCAGAATCGCCTCAGCACCACCAATACTGAGAGTAACAAAGGCGATATTACTACCTGCTCTGCTATATGGTTACCTGGCATTTCCGGGGTACTTGAAATCCACTATAGAACAGGCCCATTGCAGGGCATATTTAAAAATTCTACAACAACCAAAGTACACACGTCGCACCAGACTCAGATTGGAAATGAGCCTAAAGTCACAACCTATAGACTGCCAAGCGGGAATCCTGAAATATTTCATCAGTCTCAGAAAGGCTAGCTCGCTCACACTAAAACCATACCTGAGGACGATATTCGAGACCCTTGGCAAACCATGGCACACGCAATTAAGTAAGGCGCAGAACACTTTTGAAATGGGTGATTCCATCCAGCTATCAGACTCATTGACTTACGCTGCCTATAAAACATTAATTAACAAAAGAGCGAAGAAACTCTCCTGTGAGTCAAACTTATTGTTATCCAAATCACCCTCAACTGTGCCTGTGCTAAATGACTCTTATTTGGTCAGAGCCCCTCAACCATACCTCTTACCATCAATAAATGCAGGCATTCGGCACCAAATTCTCTACATGCGACCATTGTCCCTCCCAATCAAGGACTTTAATCCTTCCTGGCCCACACACAGGCATAATAGCGCCTGAAGATTCTGCTCTTACCCCTGAGAAACCTGGCTACACCTGTTGTACTGCTGTCCTGGCCTACCAGTCGAAAAAGGAGAGTTAATAAAACCACTGGCATTGGCCCAGGGAGCTCGGTCCTGTATTGAGGTATCTAACCTTTGCTTTTCACACTCTGCTCCCTGGGCTTTGGCAAGATGTGCAAAATATCTGACAGGACTCAGGAGGGCGCTAGCCCAGGTAGTAGAATAGACAGCAGACCACATCATTTTTGGTTTTTTATTTCTTTCATCGTTTTAAGTTTAAATTGTTCTAAAATTATCATGTTTCACATGAGTTCTATTACTTGTATTTGTAATGCTTTTAAGTAACTGATCAATAAATTAACAATGAGATTGCTTTGTACTTCCTTCTAGTGGCTGCAATAATAACCAAATCAACTTTATGGCAGTGTTCAGGGGCTGGAGTCACTAAACGCCACTTTGAATTGTTTCCAAATAATAACTGAAGGATGATCAAGTTGAAAGAAGCTAATTATGAAAATTGCTCATTTTCTATTGGAAACAATAACTGAAGTTATTAATGCTATTCTTCTCAGCGAAAGAGGTGATGAGGATAGAGTTTTGAGTCTATATGAAAAAGTGGTATAGAAGGATCTTTTTATTTGATCACTGCTAAATCACTGAAGAGGAATGATGTTTGAGGTGATCTTGAATGGTTTCATGTCAAAACTTTACCAAGAATATAAAAGATTAGTCCACGCAAAAACATTGAGATAGGCTTTCGCAGGAAAAACCCAAGGTATTCAGAGAATTTGTAACTAAAGGATACCAGAGATATGCAAAACATTTACAAGTATGTACAGATGCACCTGAATCGTAAACCATTTTAAACAGTTACATAAGCACCTGGCAAAGAATCTTTAAAAAACTTGGTAGTTAATCCTAGCCTCCTACAATCAGAAAGCAGTGTTGACTTTTGATGTTGCTGTTTTGTTAGTAAAGGTGAACTGCCTACTTTAGGTCACAAGTAGAATAAAGCAGCTGGCCCTAACCTTTTTTACACTGATCTATACTATGATGAGCCCAGGGTAAGGTAGCCAGTCCTTACAAAGAATCTTGATGTCCCCATGTTTTGTAACATTAACAATCTGATCCTTTTGTTTGTGGATGACGCATACATTGCATAAAGAGACCAAACATTTCCCCACCACGTGTTCAGAGAAGGAGGAACTGGTTGCTTCCACATTTGAGCCACACTTAGCCATGCCACTGGTAGCAAGTGGGATAGCAAGCATCCCAGAGGGCTCATCATGGGAAGGATTCTATCAGTCCTTGGGTTGTCCAGGAGGATTGTCAATGGATCAAGTAGGAGTTGGACATATGTGAAGGTCTGGATTGTGTGCTGAATCTCTACATAGAAAGTCTGAATAAGTGGGCAGGACCACAAAGTGCATAAAAATGTGCCCCACAACCCTTCCAGCACAAATCTGAGTTCCCAACCATCTTGGCATGCCTAACAGTCGGGAGGTACCAGGGGGGTCAATAGTTTATAAGCATTCTCTTTATAGTGAAAGCATATTGATGACTTTGCTGCCCTCTGCTATACAGCCCCCCAGGTGGCATCTGATATTTGAAGAGCCAGTTCCTTAATCCTTTGCTTTTTAATGGTCTCTTACTCTAATTTGTCAATGGTTTTGATTATTTAGTTATCCATTCTGATTTGAGGCTAAACAGGATCAAGCAAAAAAGAAGGTTGCTTGCATACTAAGACAATCTGCTGGGCGAGCCCTAAGATGCAAACAATGACGGGTAATCAATAATTATTATCTTTAAAAAAACTGTTTATGATGAAGGGAGTGGTAGCATTCATCTACAAGTCTAAACCTTGGGAATGTGAACATGTCAAACACCAACCACTCTTAGATCTTGCACTTGGCATCAACATCAAACTGATAGTTGATAGTATTGCTCTTAACCGTATATGGTATTGGATGTACCTACATAGGAACCTCCAGGTAAAAATCTACCTCAGTTCAATGCAGGTGGTAACATCCTATGATGTAATTAATGGATGGCATTCACCATAAGCATCCTTACAGAAGCTGGGATTCAGCCAATGTGGGAAAATCCCTTGCATTTTAAAGCAGGTATTGTTGTATTTATTAAAGAGGAACATTGACTTTCTCAGTACACAAAACCTGTTAACAAATGCAAATATGTCCTCTTGACAATTATTTGTTCTATAAGGCACAGCCTGGCTTTGAATCCTATTCAGACTGGATGCACCCTAAGGCACAATACATCTTGCATCTCAAATTCTGACTAGGAATTCCCCCCATGTGAGCTTACAAGGCTAAATGAAATCAGATAAATGTAATACTGGTTTTTGTGACTGCAAACTGGGGGAATCTAGAAGCCACTCTGCACTTGATGCTGCTTTGTATAAAGGCAACTGCAGTCTGTAGTAAATTGTTGATACCAATAATGAAGTCCTATGATACTATAGAATGTAACTATACACTTGTACCTGTCACTGGACTGATGATGCACCGATTGAGTCCTCAGTGGCTTCCTATATCTGAATGCACAGTTTTTCAGAAGAAAGAACAAACAAGTTGGAGCAATCAATTGCTTGGGATGATTTCTATGCACCAGGAGGCTTCTGTGTTTTAAAGTACCGTGCTATGTTTTCTTCATTCGCTGAAGAGCACCTCAGTATCTAGATTGTTATATTCAGTAGTAGGACTGTTTTAGATGCTGATCGTTGAATTTTAATTGCTTAACCTGCTATTTTTAGGTAGAGCTTAAGCGTACAACCTCTTGTATACTTTAGTATACTTTGCATGTGGGCTTAAAGCCAATTCATTTGTTAGCTGCAGTGTCCTTCAAAAATCCTTGCTTGCTAGTGGTCAGTCCTGCCTCTTTGCCCCTCCCTTTGTCTTTGTTTCCTCCCACTGGAGTAGGGACCAACTACTGTATGTATAAGCCTTGGTTGTTCATCTGTTTGGCTGACATTTTTTTTTATTTCTTCCCTGCTGGTGTTACACTGTGGGCGTGTGTTCAGCTTCTACCTGTATTTTATTTAATCTTGCTCTCTCCACACGCTTACTCTGACTGCAGTATTTGCACACAGCGCAAAAAATCTGTTGGAACTTGGGCCCCTCTTTGTTTTAGCACTTCTTCTCCAGTTTGGCTGGCCTCCACGTCACCTCCTGTGGCCTGTTGCTTAATCCCTCTCTCCTGTTGCTCCAGTGCACTGCTTCTCCCCACCCTGTGCTGCCACAGACTGCCCCTTGTTCATTCTGATGCTGTACAGAGCCTGCCACAACTCGCTTGCAGAACACATTTCTTATTGTTTAGTGGTGATGGATGATGATGGTTTTAGTGATCAAATAATTATGTATTTACTGCCTTCTTTGTCACTGAGCTCCATAAAGAGATAAGCACCTTTTCTGTCAAATCAGGATCCGCTGTTAATTTGCATAGTTTGCAATGGTGAGCAGACACCCTCTTTCAATCGTCAGGGGCTTTGTAAGATACACTCCTGAAGCCTTTCTCAGAGTTGCCTGTTTTGTGACAGTCCGCAATGCCGCGTTCCGGAGATGCTCTGGGCCTTGGTTTTGTGATGTGGTTGTTTGTAAACATAGACTCCCAACAGTGATGGTGTGTGGTTAGTATCTGAACAGTTGTTGCTGAGATGTCTGTCCGCTCCCAGCATCACCTGTTGGCAGACAGCTCCTTTATATCCTTCCTGGGGTACAGTCAAGGTTTCTGATCTCCAGTTACGTCTGTTTCATTTAGTTACTCGCTTACTTGGAACTTTGTCAATATGCAGCATGTTTCAAACCCACTCTCTTGGTTAGCATGTAACATATGTAAAAGAAAAAAAAGTGAATAATGTTGTTTGTGAGGGCATCAAACATAATCATCTTTATGAATGGTAACTAATGGGGTGGTTGTGACCACTGAGCAATAAATTGACCAATGCAAGTGTGCTCATGTCTTATTGTCAGAACACAATGTCCGCAATCTATTGAGGTCTTTATACAGCCACTCAATCACAGATAAAGACATTTATTCCCCTGTTCTCTGCGGGATTACCAGTTCGTTAGGTTATTTTAAGACTCGCTATCACCAAACCTGCCATGTTCCACATATAGGCTTTTCTTCCGCAAATCATTGCTTACAGGTGTCCAAGTTCAACTGAAAAATCCCAAGTGAGATAGGAATACAACTCCCAGAATGCAGTAGGCTATTTAAAAGAGACAAGCCAGTGTTCTTAGTAAATCTGGTCCCTTAGTAGCAGAACAAAACATCTCTAAGAATGCCCCATCAAATTATCAGATTGATATTCAAAATGTGTAGACTCTAGTTCCACCTAAAAACACCCATAATTTCAGAGTAAAGTTCTGCTATCAGCTTCGTTTTTATTAAACTTATTCTAGGTGCTCATGGTGGATGGAAAGTGGTCCATGTGTGTTATGAGATGCTGCACTAATTTATGTTGTGTATGCAGTCCACTGTGTGCATTGGAAATATAAAGGTGCAGGTACTCGCTGTCTCAGAGTACCTGTAGAGTGCAGGTATAGAGCTTTCATAAGAATTGATGATACTCTTATAAATTACCAAAGTAAAGGTGCTCAGTACCTGTTCATTGAAAGCACAAACACAATTTGTTGGTAACAGCAGTGCTGGGGATGACAACTGGTGGTGCTAAAAGCATGTTTTTAGCCCCTTAAATGAGCTAGCTTTTTCTTCTGAGATCTGAGGGCTGGGGTATCTTCACCAAGTAACACTCACTTGCAACTTCTGTTTTTTTTAAATGTTTTATTGAATTCTGAGGGAACATCTAGATGGTGTGCATGAATCCATACACACGACCATCTGCATGGAAAACAGTGCAAGCTGAGTTTGCCTTCAATGCTTGGATTTTATTACGGAAGCTCACAAGGGATGCTTGGCATAATTCATCAACTAAATCTCTGTTTTCTGAGATGTCCTGAGTTATAGATCTTCAGTAGACCTACATTTGATTTTGAATTAATTCCTCAGGTATGAAAAGGTATTCTGCCCTCCCCCTAGATTTGGCAGAAAACATTGATGAATGAACAGCAGGCTAATATTGGGCTTGCATAGTGGTGTTTTTTAGGCTGGTGGAGATGGAAACCTTTTATAAATGAGAGTTGTTTATTCAGAAGATACTTCCCATTGCCATTTAACTTAAGGAACAGTTTCTGTGGGAGTTCATATCACAAGCAGTGGAGGACTGATATTGGGCGATTTAATTTACAGGTTAGTTTAACTGATTTCTTTACTGGCCGATTGGACAAGCTGGCAGTGTGTCTTATCGTGAAATCGTATAGTCAGATGTCAACAAAGGTTTTTTTGCGCTCTATCTTGTGTGGCAATATTACTATTAAATCACTTTGGAAGAAGGAAGTCATGTTTAAGCCATTCAGTATGGAAAGTGAAGTCTATATTGTGAATCACCTCAGCACCAGCCCAGCACCACCTCATCCCCAGCGTAGCACCGCCTCATCCCTAGCGTAGCACCACCTCATCCCCAGCCCAGCACCACCTCAACATCAGCACAGTACCAACTTAGCATGACCTGAGCACAGAACCACCTGAGAACCACCAAAGCATCACTCAGCACCACATCTGCACAAGCACAGCACCACCTCATCAGCACAGTACCAATTTAGCACGACCTGAGCACAGCACAGCGCCACCTGAGAACTGCCAAAGCATCACTCAGCACCACATCTGCACAAGCACAGCACCACCTCAGCACTAACAGAGCACCAGCGCAGCACCACCTCAAGATCAGCACAGCATAATCTCAGCATCAGCACAGCACCACCTCTGTATCAGTGCACCACCTCAGGACTAGTGCAGCACCACCTCAACATCAGCACAGCACCACCTCAGCATCAGTGCACCACCACAGCGCATCCCCAATTCAGCACCAGCACTACCCCCACCTCCGCAGGGATTCAGAACTGCTTCATTACTTGCGCACCACCTCAGCACAGCATCATCTCAGCACAGCACCAACTCAGCACCACCTGAGCACCAGCTCAGCACCACCTGAGCACCAGTGCAGCACCACCACCTCGCCATCACTCTGCACTACCTCAGCATCACCACAGCACCACCTCAGCACCAACTCAACATCAGTACAGTGCCTTCTCACCATCAGCAAAGCACCACCTTTGCATAAATGCACCACCAGTGTATCTCCACCTCAACACAAGCACAGTTCTACGTCAGCAGCAATTCATCACCAAAGCAGCACCACTTCAACATCAGTGCAGCACAACCAAAGCATCAGCGCAGCATCACCTCCACACAGCAACAACTCAGCATCACTCAGCACCAGTGCAGCACCACCACATCAGCATCACTCAGCATCATCTCCGCATCACGCAGTACCACCTGAGAAATATTCAGCCTCACCTGAGCATCACTTCCGCACCAGCACCACACCACCACCTCAGCACTACCTTTGTCTGCCCTCAGAATCTGGCATCTGTTGATTCTCCCCCAGTGTCCGTCCACTAGAGGTGTTGGAATTCAGGTACTATTTCCCAACCTCCACCCTCCTGTTGTTTATGTTCAGGCCCCGTACCCACCCACCCCACCCCCAATAACAAAACAAAAGCTATAACAAACTAGCATTAGAAGAGGCAGGTCGAAGTTGCCTGCATTACAAGGACAAAAAAACGGGAAGGCATTTTTTATATTAATTCTTTTTTAATAGGGTTGTTTGTTGTATATAACGTTTTCTTGGCTATATATAAGGTAACAAAAATGCGTATAACACTTTTTTATTATAACTTTTCAACATTCTTGACAGCAGCCACAATGCTCTACAACGTAGCTTAAGGACATTAGGAAAGCCAATAGATCTGGTTAAACACTTATAAGGCCCCAAAGCCGAACCCTATTGGCTATTCTAATGCTTGTTAGAAGACTCTAAAACTAATTTGTATTTCTATAGTATTGTTGTAAGTCTCACCAACTGTAACATTGTTCTTATTGCTCTGGCGCATGCTGACAACAGTAACATTATATCTAGGAGGCCAGGTGGCCACATATCCACCACATCTACAGACTATTCACCGATCAGATTGTTAAATCACTGGCCGTGGACATTATCTTGATTATATTGAAACCAGTTAATGTGGTTCAGTTGCTGTGCTAGCTTCTAAATAAGGATGCACTCAACGCTCTTGCAAACTGATTTAACAAATGTCTTTTACAAGTTTTACATAACCACCAGAAGGCACGTGCACCTGGAAGGCTGTCATGTAATAATAAACATATGCCTAACGGGGCTATTGACTTTGCAGCAAGCAAATAAGTTCGCTTGGTATGGGTGTAGGTAATGCAGAAAAACATTCTTAATCCCCAACCATCCCCCCAGGGCAGAAGGTTCTTGACAACTCTAAGAAGCCAAGTCGATTTGGGCATATTATAGCTTGAATACAGAAATTATAATCAGAATTTTGAGGCAGTGGTACAGGTCAACTCCCACCTGACACACGGTATTCCTCTTTCTCCGCCTCTTTTTAGTCTTTCTGTTGAGTTTTTGTCACAAATGACTCACACCTTCTTTAAGATTGCTGCCTAAATTTTAACAAGAAGGCAACCTTCTCTAAAAGGTGACCTATCGATTTTCATATCCTTGCGGTGTATGCATAACACGAACTATCAACAGTTTAAAGGAATTTCGCAGGATATTCAGTGAAAATTGAGATTATGTCACGTAGTATAAAGATTAGGTGTTCAACTGACTGCAATCTCAAAATAGCATTGGAAATGGAAGATATGAATAAAAGAAATGAGCTCAAGTTCTTTACCCAAATAACATGCATTCAGTTATGATATGGGGTATTAAGGATATTGCCCTCTCCTAAAAGTAGAGTCAGTGTGCTCGCCAGACTAGTCTGTAGAAGAGTGTTTTCATTTTGAGGAATGAATGTAGAACTCGTAGCAATTTTACAAGTGACCAATGTACTCATCAATGCCATACATATAGAGGCTTAACTTTTCCCACTAACGGATATTCATGGTCTGTTCAGTTGTAATAATTTACTCTAGATATTAAAATACATATTTGTACATGTACTATTTTTGTGCTTGTGAACAAAACATCACAAGTTTACACAGGCATGCACACATTACACAAGAACACACACAACCGTTCTTAGAATTTAATAAAGGAGTTACACAAGAGGAGTTTAACCACTTTTTTCAACTTTGTTTAGGCTATCAAATCACGTTACATGGTAGGGGTCAAAACATTTTTTATTGAAACATCTTTGTTTTTGAATGCCAGTACCTAAATAAAATTTTCATATGTCTGCTAAAGAAGTGTCACAGAGCCCTTGATGGGCACAATATGCTATGACTTTAATCCTAGGAAATAAGCCATAAACATCCATCTCTGCTGGTGCATGGAGAGCAGAAAGAAGGAAACAGTAGCAATTAGATCAAAATATATTTTGGCAACTACTTCATGATGCACCTCAAAAACAAGAAAAAATATAGTTGCTTATCAGAAAACTTTTTCACAAAAAAGACCGTCTGAAGAACAAACAAACAAAAAAAAAAAAAAAAAAAAAACTAATCGGCATAAAATGAATGAATTGCAATATTTTTAAAAAAACAACTGAAATTTTACATCTCATGAAATAAATTACACCTCGATCAATTGCTAGGACATCAAGCTGCAGCTACACATCCCCCACATGTACAATTACATTTACAGAATACTGTAAAGACTTTCACAACGTGAATAGGTGCTTTAAGAGGGGTGAAGTGGCCATGAAACAACTCAGTAGAAGGAAGGTTCCACTTAAAACACCATAAACCCTCGAGCACCAAAAACAGTTGAGCATACTTACAAGAGGCTTGGGCCACCGAAGTGTCTCTTTTTTGATGCTCTGGTGGCACAAGCCTCTCATCCACATCTATGAGGCCACACAAAGCCACTTTGCGAGGCTTTCCATGGCCTCGTAGATATGGAATAAAGCAAGGCAGCACAAGTCACTGCATTGCCTTACTCTGTGCCAGGGGTGTGTTCCATGGGCATTGCTGTGGGTTTTCCTAGGCAACACCTTTGGATTTTGACTCTGCCCCTGATTTACTTAATGAAATAAACTCATGACAGTGCCAAAACCTTGTGCCTCCCCAGAGGAGGCGTAACGAGGAAACATATTTTATTTCTCCCCAGTTTTTCCTCTATTTGTGCTGCAGTATGCAGAGGAAATGCATATTGGGGTTGTTTTTGTACAGGAAGGCGCCCCTTCTTCCACAAAAACAATACTGCATGCAAAACAGACACCCTTGAACTACGGTGCAAGGGTGCCTGCATTGGTGGTAGGCTGCAAATTGTGCCCCGGTGCAGGGGGAAAGGATAGGAATGCACAATATTTCATAAATATGGTGCATTCCTGCACTTTCATATTGGCGTAGGGGAGCAAAACAAAAATACTTGAAGCAGTGCCCTAGACCAATTGCCCATTAAAATGGGCCAACGGGTCCAAGACTTCTCCATAGTTGACACTTGTTTATTTCTTATTCCACAGTACTAGCATAGTACGCAGACTTTCATAGCCCTAAAGATGCTTTTGCTAATAAATAAATATGTTTATATTGATTACACAAAACCATCTTGCAGTGTTTATGTATGGATAATTTCTAGGATATTTCTACGATATGAAGGACAAATACTATTTTTATCACAAAGCAGCGAGAAAGTCTTTAAACAAGACAAAACACATGTTGGCTAGAGTGGTGTAGTAAGAAATAAATAAGCGTCAACTGCAAAGACAACTTTGGCTCTTTGTTTTCAGTGCTCAGGTATTTATGATTTTTCATGAAATAAATTGTCAACCATGTTTTTGTTTTGTTTGTTTATATTTGCAAAATGATAACTTCCAATAAAAGCATTAATACATGAATAGCTCATTTTACCACAAAATGGATAAATGCTTACTTTAGCATCAGCATCATTATCAAATAAAACAAAAAAACACAATCATTGGCAGAAACTTTTCATAGTTTTTCCACTAATGACATCATCTATATAAAAATTATAATAAATGATGTTTGGTTAACTAAAGAGTTGCTTTAATATCACGTAAGAGCTCTTCTGTTGTCTCTTCTACTCTGAGAATGGTCTCTAAAGACTAGATAAATGTGCATGTGCCATCTTAGAATATTTGGTAAGGCATATAAAACATTCCCTAGGTTGCCATTTAAGTGATATGTGAGGTGACATGCGAAGCTGCTCTTAAGAGGACACGGGTCTGTTCTAGAATTCTTGAGTTGAATAGCGCTTATTTGGATACAGAGACTGGGGTATTGACTGGCATAAAATCACCTAGTTTCCTGTTTGCTTCACCCACTGCTCCTTTCAAGCACACAAGCGCTTTTGGATAGGTGGGCGTAAAACCCTAGAGGCATATTTGATCAGGAGAAACTGTAAACCTCTGGTAAGGGATATTGCTCAGTGCAGCTAGAAGAAACTAGCGTTCTCTCTGGCTGAAATCCCTTCACACATCTGAAAGGATCTGAGGTGATAATTTTGCCGCAATAAGGATATCATCCATTGAGGATTTAATTGACTATGCAGGCTTCAAAAGGAGCCTGAGGGGTTTGCAATATGTTGTGCTTCTTAATGATTATCTTCTGAAAAAGTTTTACTGTACTCCAAATTCCTTCTAACTATTGGGACCATCCTTTGTGAGCGCTGGTGGTTTGATAGCTGTACGCAGCTGAGCTACTACAGGAGACAAAGGGGTTCCATCTTAGCAGCCACAACTGAGTAACTAGATTTTGTACAGGATCATGCCTTAATTTTACTGGAGAACCTCACAGGAGAACGGTAATCCATACATTCACGGCATGCATGATATCAGGTTGAGGAATTAAAAAGAAAGACACCATATTTTCTGACATGTTTGACTAGGGGCACCATTTTATATTGGTGATAAGTGATTGACTTTCTCACTCCAACTTGTAGCAACTAGAGGTTATAATGGACTAGGCCCATAAGAATAAACACTAGCCTTTATCTAGGCAATAGAGCGACCAGTAAGAGTCAAGACTGTTCTCTAACTCAGGCTTTCAATGTATTCTTAGGACTTTCATGCGTAGCCTACAAAAAGTATGTGGAGTCACCTGTTTGCCTAGCACCGTTTTCCCCATGCAGATCAATGAACATACAAAACCCTTCAACAAAACCCTGTGCATAATATAGCCTCTTCCTATTGCAGGAAGCAGACAATGCAAAAAGTGCCTGGTTAACAAAAAGAAAAAAAGTACACCATGAATGTACTTTTATGAGAACTTTTTTAAATATACAAACATTCCCAGAAGCCACAGTTGGTCCTTTCCATTTCCTGTCTTGGAAAAAGAGTTACCATTTCGAGGGTGGTAAGTTGTTGGATCAGAGTTTATGAATGCCCACAAGAACTCTTGCTTGTGGGTGTTCATAAATTTACAATGCAAATTACTCCTTGTAACACCTACTTCCACCCGACTGGGACTTGCTACTGCAGATTTCTCAGCGCTCATAACAGAAATTTGAAGTAAAACCATTTATGCCTGCTGGGAGTTCTGAGAGTTTCTGGCAGGCATAAATGAGGAAGCGAAAAACATAAGTTTACTGCTGAGAATACATTTGTGAATCTTGTCCCATATGTCTCCCCTAATTGACAATTCCATACCATCATGATCCACTGGATCACTGCACATGGTTCAGCCCCATAATGCAGATATGTTCAGAGACTTTTAATCTATGCAATACGCTTGGCAGGACAATTTCCATAATGAGCAAAACAATGAGACCCACAATACTACATATTTTAGAGATATGGGTGATGCCCTTTTGTGCTCTCCAGTGACAATTCCAGCCTCAGGTAAGGCCATAGGTCTCCTTCTCCTTGGGTGAAGGAGAGACAGTGTGGTGTAACAGTTTGAACTGCTAACTTCTGAGCTGGGGGAACCAGATTCGAGCCTCGGCATCAGTTAAATAAACATCCTATGATACTGGGCACATCACTTAATCTTCCCGTGCCTACAATTCAGTACCTTGAGACCCTCACAGGTGATCTGCCATGCTTTACAAATCCTGGATTCTTTTTATTAAGCAATCTATTGTGCAAAAAGCAGAGGCTTTTCAGTCCCAGAGTGAGATGGCTATCAAAATGCTGGGTGCATCCAATGTGTAATTCTTTATCCTGTATTGTATCCAACAAGTGAAGATCTGTACTAGGCACAGTGTCTCCAATTTGAGCTAACTTTATTGTTAGAAACCAAGACAACCCATATTAAACTTAGAGTCAGTTCAGCCTGATTTCAAAATACTTTATTGTAAGTAGAGTTTCTGGACTTGATTTCTTTTAGCAACTGTGCGTGGCAAAATTGTGGCCGACGTGGAGTTCCAAGGTGAACCCCAGTTATCATCAACTCATCTATATGGAGACAGTCATATGAGTCACTAACATCAGTCCATGTTTGCCTCACATCACAAAGGTCAGGATAATTAGGATTCCTGTGCATTTCACATATCTAAAGGGTCCCTGTTCACAAATGGATACCTCAAAGTTATCCCCAAGTCCAAACTCTATCAACCAAAGATCAGTTAGGAACTCTAATGCAGAAGGCTAGATTCATGATCTGCAGTGTCTAGGCCAGTGAATTATCTAAGGTGAGCCACATATTGGTAGGCATGTGGAACTAAGGTAGATAGCTGCTAAGATGCACTCATTCAAACAGAGGATTTATTTCCCTATGCAGGGGACAAATAGTTCACTCACTCATACTCTTCTCAGTTGCAAAAAGTATGTAAATTAGGAAAGCCAACCCACTGGTGGGGAGGCAGGATCAGCCTTCCCCCAAGAGACCATTGGTTAACAGCTCGGGACATACTGTCCCCTAGTCTTTCTCTTTGTGGAGCCTGTTTGAGAAAACATGCAAGTAAGGAGGTCAAAAGGCGAAGCACATCTGTGCTCCACAATTCATTCTGAAAGAATTCCACTCACTAGAATATCCTCTTTTTAGGTAGACCAAAGACAGTTCCCTTAGCTTACCACTCGGACACATTCAGAACACTTACATACTCACTGTGAGGACATTGTAGCCAGTTCCTGATGCTTCCCATTTGTCATGAGGACTTTCAGATTTAACTCAAACCTTCTGAAGAGTGCTGCTGCCACCTATTAAGTCAACATGAGTCAGCTTTACTAGGCATGCTAGGAATCTGGGCTCATGTATGTGATCTAGGGCCAGATGTACGAAAGGATTTTACCCATTCTGTGTCTATGGGAAAAAGCTTTCGTACATATGGACCCTAGTTACTACCTCGTAAACCCACCCTGTAAGGGGGGCCATTACAATAGAGACATATCAATGCCAGAGAATGGAACCTTTTTTCTTGTACAGTCAGAATAAAGCAAACTACAATTTATAACAAGAATGCCAAAAACACCTAATGTTATGTGGCGTAAGATGTGACATTACTGTTGCTAGTTTGGCGCTAGTTTGGCACAAGATGTCAGCCTCAGTGGTCTAGCACCTACAAGGCACGTGCAAGTTTGGAAGTGGGTATTGGAATAATCTTAGTTTCCCAAAAAAGAGAACTTTATTGATGTGAGGGATCTAGACAGTTAGATTAAAAAAATATATATTTTAAGTATTAGAGGGACTTTTCCTTTAATACCTTTCACTGCAGTTGCAAAAAAACCACAAAAAAAAAACCTTCTGGTGCGGATTTTGTTCGCCGCAAGATCCGCTCAGGTAAAAGCTCTGATGAGGCTTAAAGTAACAACAGACATTTAAAGTGAGTATTCTAATATTTTATACTGCAAACTGAATTGCTTCAATGAACTTTAGTGTCCCTTTGGTGCTCCTAAAATGTGCGGCATTGAGAACTACCTTCCTAAAGACTTCCACAGTACCCCCAGTTTCATAACGCTCTACGGAACCCCACCATATTTTAAAGTTACCTGGGGTTAATTCAAATGAGTTAAGGAGAGGAATGTCATCATGGGCTTTACTCTCACACAACTGTATTTTAGCAGTAGTTTGGTATTGTATCCCTCTGCTGAGGGCTATACCAGTTGTTACAAGACATGAGCTCATGTTGTAGGCCTGAACTGCAGGAGAGGACCTATAACAAGGGAGAGGGTCTTTAACAACTGGTATCACCAAAAGGCCTATGAGGCTATTGGAACATTCCACCCACTGAGGTTAGAATATTCTGAAAGAAAAAGGGGGAAACAGAAAGCCAAACACTGGAATGTTGGCGCAGAAGGCTTATACCAGTGATTATAAAACCTGAGTTTTCAATGGAGCTCTCAACATTCCAATCTGCCTGGACTAATTAAGGCCTTTTATGTTCTTTGGGCTGAAACTGCTTTTCAAGATGAATGCATGCAAAAATCACACAAGCATTACATATATTTATAGTTACCATTGCAGCATACGGAATATAGAAGACATATATTTAGCTCTAGGAGTAGTTACAGCACAGTTAGCAGTCCATACTTGTAACAACACACCTTTAACGAGATGAGACATTCATTCACTTTTCTTTTAAACCCAAGCCATCCAAACACTTGACAAGTGTCATTTTGCCATATTAATGGGGTTATGCCATTTTAAAGTTCGAAACAATCCAACATGACACAGAAACTGCATCTTGAAATGACTTGCTATTAAACTCAGATTTGTTGTGGTGGAACGCATGAAAATGAAAAAGTTGTCATCATTTCCTTATATCACAGTGTTTTCCCCCCTCATTGACTGGTTAGAAAACACAGTAAGGGGCTCCAGGAAAGACAGACTGATATATACACATCCTGGACGCTTACGACAATGTCCTGGGAATATGTGCCAGAGAACACATAATCCACTAATTGCCCTGCATACCTCATTACAGACCTCTTGATAAAAAAACGCTACAATACCAGGTCAATCCTGTATCTTGGTATTTGGCAACTGAGAACTAAACCAATAATGTAATAAGCACACATAAAACAGAGGATATTTACTAAATGGAGCAATGTACCATCATGTTGTGCAACCATTTGAGTTCACTGGATGTGAATTTTTGTCTATATTCATATATTGTTAGATCTTTGCCAACCAGGAGGCAAAAATACTTGTTTTTGATAATTTGGTAAAATTAGCTTCAATACAGCATGGGCCACTTGAAAACAGCTATAGTTAAGGTGGAGAGAGAGAACGCGATCTTAAGGGGTGAAACTCTGCATCAGTGGAGCTGGAACAAACTTCTTCAGGCTCGGATTGTAGCTCTGCTGGAAGTGGAGGCGCTCCTGGGTCACCAGGCCTTGGGAGGATTGTTGAGAATGATGTACTTGGTGCCACTGTGTCGGGCATGCTTCCTTGATCCATCACAGGTAATGGAAATGAATGAAGAGAAGCAGTGATCCAGTTCGAAGGTGGCAGACTTGACTCCCCTTCTGGATGCTGAAGAACAGTCGACATTTTTTCTTTCTCACAGTAGATGATGTTTGAGCTTACCCAGTCTGGGGGGAGACTTGTCGCTCCATGCACTGCAGGTCTGCAGGAACTACAAGATGAGTCTACAATGCAGAATTAGACTGATTTTAGATTAAACCCTTTATGAAAGAGTGCAAAGCAAATTTGTAGCATGTTATTTCTCAATGTTATTATGTTCATATGCAGAACCACACATCTGTCTATGTATTGATATGCATGGCTGCATAAACGACAGTTCAGGTAAAACAGGATGACTTAAACAAAATCCCTTAATAATATGAAGACTATACATTACAGTTCTGCCAATCTTCGTAAGTTAATTTAAAAAGTGCAACTACTGGAAGAGGCAATGACAAGCTAACACAATAACCATCCAATAAAAGTCGGGGGAAAAAACTAATGGTAAAGCAACATATGACAGGAAAAAATAGACATGAAAATATAACAAACAAAACTCCTAATGACTTGAAATTCTCTGACTGGATTGGTTAACCCATGCATCAAATTTAAGTTTTCACTGCTTTTCCCCACTAGGATTCAAAACAAATGTGCCAATAAAACCATATCCAGATCCATAGGCCACAACAGGGAGAAAGTCAAATATACATGTTCTTTCTGTGTTATTCCTCAGAATGTAAATATATGCAATATATTGTAAAACCCTCATGCAGCCAGTCACACATACTTACCAATTCATTGTTTATGTAAACAGGAGATATGAAATTAATTATGCAATTAGGTCAGCAGGGATTCAGCATTATCAATGGTATTGCAAGAGCCTCTTACTTGAGAATGCATTCTGTGCCACAAAAGTATAAAGGTAAAAAAGTATTTACGTTTTATTTAGAAAATTGGCTGTTTTAACATAATGCAGTACAAATGTACACCACACAAATGACCACTAACATGGCGTAGGGTAGAACCATGAGATCAGGCCATTCTTCTGAAGACTGTCAAGGGTAGTTTTTCATTGAGGAAAATTATTACTTAATGGCTTCTGAACCTCCCACTCTGGTAGCTGGTGAAATCTTAATGTGATCATATCAGTGATGAGAAGATGGATGGCCACTGGTTACAGCAAGCAAGTGCATGATAGGTTCAGAAGATATGTAGCCATTTTCAGATCGTCAGTATATCCACGTAAAATAAATGTACATACAATTAATCTAAATTGAACTCATTAGAGTAGTAAGTGTTTATGTGGAAAATCTGTAATGAATCTGGCACTAATTGACCTACACTGGACACCTCTGGGTTTCAATGGTCGACCAATCAACATTTTGCTGCATCATTATGTGTTGTTCCAACAAGATGACTGTGACCAGTGTCATACCATATATTTGTGAATTGAAAGCAACAGAGCTGTGTAAACATGTCAAAGGGAAAAAACAAGAGTCCTAACTGTGCACTTCTTTTATTAGAGGGGACCATTAGCATATGTACATTACTTAACTCATGGTTAAGCAAAAACTGATGGTATGACATTGTATACATAGGTTTCGTTTTAGGAGCTCAATCTGCCTTTTAATGTATCACAGGGCTTTTTGGGTGTTTGAAGACCAAGTTATCATAGCAGACAAATGTTTAGCCCTGTGGAACATTTTTACTAAACCTCACACATTTCAGTTTAAAAGGAAATATCTTTCTGTAGTGCAGGCTATTCGGGCAAACTGAGCGAGACCGTATGTACCCAAGCCCATCTTGGACTGCACAGGTAAGTGTGCTGCAGATACTTTGGCTTTATCAATCAAAATTGTGATGCAATGGTGGACTCTCTGGTGGATGTCCGTGCCTCCCTCCAGTCTTCATTATAGTGGTTCGAGATCATGTTCCCAAACGCAACACAGCTGATCAAAGGAGTCTGGGATTTTTATAACATTTGGTAAATCTGTGTTATTTCACCATTGTTTAGTGTATCCATCAATATCTGGGAGATCTTCCAGGTTAGTCCACATGGTGTAGGTGCATGGCAGAGCTGAAGGTAATAGAAGAATTGAGTCTGATGGAAGTCAAATTCTTCTTGCATATCAAGAAATTATTTAATCACTGTGCTTGACATTACATCCCCCATCCCGAATATGGATCTAGCATGCCATTGCTTGAATCCTTGTAACTGAGCAACTAGACAAGGTCTCCCTCCAACCAACATTGGTATTTATTTTATTAGCCTGTGCTGTTGTCCTAAATCATTGCTTGTATTCTTCCAAATTTTAAATATCAAGTAGGTGGCAGGTGGAAGAGAGAGATGAATAGTTTCCCCATATAGTGAGTAAAGTAACTGAACACACAGCATCACCCACTTTTTGAATGCAAAGGTTTGATCAACCTGCTTGTCATGCCACCACTAGTTGAGAATCACCAGAGTGGAGCTCTATAAAAGGGCATAATGCTGGCCGCTGCCAATCCATCATATGTGGAATTAAAGCATTTTGCTAAGGCTATTCTAGGAAACGTATGGACCCAGAGAATTTCTGTCCAGGCTACATTTGAGGCCCGCATCACGTAGACCTGTAAGTATTTATAACCATCTCTAACAGCATGTAAGCCATGGGCCCAACCAAGGTCCTGCGGGTGAATACCAAGTGGATATATGATCGAATTAGTTCTCTTTATGTGAAGTCCTGTAATGGCATGGCTTGGGAAGAAATAACTGTGAGAAGCCCAGAGAGACCAAAAAGGGCTATTTATTATCAACAAGATTAGTTTCTTGTAGGAAAATAATGTCTGAGTTGGGATGTTTGGCTGCCCTGAGGTCCATTAGCCTGTTAATTTTGTCAAGAAGAGTATTCACATTCCAAGTGAAATTCACAAATGACCCCATGAAAAGCTAGATAGTGCTCAGCTGTAGTGGGCACGGTAAGAATATATGCCAGTGCAATTGTCAGGAATCCCCAATGTGCCTCCAGCATTATCTGTCAGCATCCCCAGGGATTAGTGTTAAATCATATCTCTGTTCTTGGTTAAACCTTCATCTTTCTAAGTAAACGTAATGTGCTGTGTTACACAATTGGTTTTATCAATGCTGTTTTACCAATGCTTGTTTGCAAATGTGAGCAGGTGTAGACATGTTCTTCTAAGAGTGAAGCATGCCTCCCTGCTTGGATTTGTTTTGCTTCCTGATCTCAGCATCTGATTTGGCAGTCCAGCAGCTGCTATCATCCTCGTATTCAGAACTTTTGAGGCAATTCTTTTCTTTGTTCCCATACAGGCTGACACAAGGCATTCCCCCAGCACTCCGGAAAAGTCTGCAGCTAAGTGACTAGTATTCTCCAGGGAGTTTGTTCTTTTAGTGCCACGCTTTCCTAGAACAGCTGGTGTATTTCAGACCTTGTATTTTGCCAGAGTGCTTATCTTGAAGAGACAAATGCATTTCTGAACATTCTACATTATTATTGTAGTTACTTGCCTAAATGTGCTTCAGGAAATCTGCTTGAGCTCAAGTACTACATAAAGTGACTGTGCAATTTTAAAAGAGCATTTACATGACTTTTCTTTCTCTAATAGCATAACTCCTGGATTTAAATTGTGTCATTCATGCCTGTGTTTCAGGTCAGAGGAATTTGCTTTTGAAGGGGCTTTCACACACACAGTGAAACCAAACTGTGCCACCCTAACTGTTAAAAACCCAGAGTGGACATTTGTATTTCTTGGATTGTTTTTGTTCCTTTAAGTTTAACCCTATGCATGCAGAAAAGTTATACGTGATAATTAATGCCCTTGTTTGTCTTTCTTGTGCATGATAAGTGCAACCACAGTTTTAATTGTAGGGTGCAACAGTGAATCTCTGAAGCCAGCCCTAGTGTTGCAGTACTTATTGTTATGGTACTCAGTTTGGGGTTTTGGTAATGCAGTGTTAGTAATAGTGCCAACAGTTATCATTATCCAAGAAAAGTGCTGGAGCATCCCGGTGTTCTTCTACCGCTCCTGTGCCCATATCAGAAAGAGAGATTCAGTTTCAAGTAAGTTGAGTGCACTAGCTCTACTATCACTCTGTCAACAACGACCTGCTCCCCGAAGATACAGGGTACCTGGCTGGACCGGCAAGATGTGGCAGTGTTTTGTCTCTTTCTCTTCCACTCCCCCTTTCCTTTCGGAACACCTGCCGGGCTTTCTGTGTCCACCAGGAAGTGCTGAGAGGTGTTCCAGGAGGACGGGGGGCATACTATCGCCCCTGCAGACGTCCTGCTTTTAGGGTGAGTGGCCCAGTCTCTACAGCAATAGCTCCTGTGTACTCTAACAAAACGTGCCATGAACTGCCAAGGTTGATGAAACAAACATTTCTCCAGTAGAACCAAACCCATCTCCCCTCCCTACATTTAGAAAACATGAAGCATCCGTTGCCACACAGACTGGAGACTAATACCAACTGGGTGGGAACATTATTTGGTCTGTTGCTGCATATCCCAAATACCACTTCATATTAAAAAAAGAACACAAACTAAGGAAAGTGCTTCCACGAATGGGAGTTTCTGGAGCAGCGGGTTGATCTTGGTGAGTTTCCAGTCCAATGGGATGGTGGCGGTCTTGAAGGACTGGTTGATAGCTCGGCACAGCTCAGGTGCTGTGGGGGCACTGGCCAGGTTGAAGATGTGATGAGGGCACGGATCTGAAGGTGCTCCAGAGTGGATGGAGTTCATGAGTCTTTGGATGTCCTCTTTGGTGATGGGGGTCCAGGAGTTCAGGATCTGGTGTGGTGCTTAGTCCGTGGTGGTATTTGTGGGCTGTGCAGGTGGGTTTTAGTTCTTGAAGCCTTTATAAATGTCCTGATTTCTCGGTGGGAAAAGGTGACAAGATCGTCACAGAGGTGTTGGGAGGGAGGGAGAGGTGGATAAGGTGTCTGTCCTGGGGTTTGTGAACTCTTTGACGATGGTGAAGAGCTCTTTGCTGTTGTGAGCACTGATGCAGAGGCATTCTTGAATGGCGGCTCTGATGTTCTGGTGGTGTGTGGCGACTAAGTTCTTGTAGGCTATGCAGTCTTTGATTGATTTCCATTCCAGTCCTCTGAAGGAGCGTTTGGATTCTTCTAGGTCTGCCGTAAACCATTTAGGTGTTTTGCTATGTTGGTTTCCTTCTGGTTTCCTTAGGGAGGCTATGTTGTTGGCGTATTTCGATAACCAGCAGTGTAGATTGCATGCAGCTTCATTAGCATCTGCTGCGCCTGGTAGGTTGGGGGGGGGGCTAGTGGCTCAGAGCATTGGCGAGTTGTGCTTCTGTAAATTTGCCCCATCGTCTACCGAGGGCATAGTGGAATGCAGTGTTCTTTGTGAAGGTAAAGTAGACACACTTGTGAGCGGTCCAATGGTGTTCAGAGGTGTGAGAGATGATAATGTTTTCCCTGCTAAGATGGCAGGGTCGAGGATGTGTCCGGCTCTGTGGGGGGGGGGGGGGCATAGACAAGTTGTTTGAAGCCGAATGTTGCAAGGTTGTCCAAGAGGTTTGTGGTGTTGGGGTCATTATGGATATCAAGATAGAAGTTGAGGTCGCCAAGTATGATGCAGTCAGAGGAGGTGAGCGCTTGGAGGGGGCGACAAGGTCGGCGATGTTTTTGCAGAATTGAGGTTAGGGTCCGGGCGGCCTGTAGATGAGTGTGCCACGGAGTGAGGAGTTTGGGTTGGTCTTAATCCGGAAGTGTATGTGTTCATGGGTTTGCTGAGACTGACTCGTTGGTGGTTGCCAGGTGGAGTGTGTTCTTGTAGACTATAGCAATGCCACCTCCAGGCCGGTTGGCTCTGTCCTTGTGGATGATTTTTTAGTTGTCATGGATGCCCGTGCCGATATCTGGGGCCGAGGTGAAGGGTGATCCATGTCTCTGTGAAGAAGGCGATGGCCGGGGCAGTCCAGTCGAGGAGGTTCCAGACTTCTATTGCATGCTTGATGAGGGAGTATGTGTTGAGGAGTATGCACTTGAGGTGGTAGTCCGTGCTTGGTACAGGATCGTGAGGTGGTCCTTGGAGGGTACAAGAGCAAGTACGGCACGAAAAAGGTCCATGAGTGTTCTATGGGTCGGCTAGGTGGCAGGCTGAGGATCTTCCTGGGTTGAGGGTGCATAGTGTGTTTGAGTCGAACCTGCAGATGGACAAGGACCGAGGCCCGTGGTGTTGGGCGTAGATAGGTGCAGACTAGCTTGCCTTTGGCATGCAAGTGGAGCGCCCGCTGCACGCAGCAGCACAGTGATCACCACTAAGAAGGGGAGGGTGGCGTGGGCCTGCTCAGCTGGGAGGTAGGAAAAGCTCTTGGCAGGGAGGGTGGTGGGCGAGGATGCAGGGGCAGCAATGGTCCGGGGAAAATGCAGTGAGAGTGAAGGGAGAGAGAAAGAGAAAAGAAGGAAAGCGAATTGAAAGGAATAAAAGACAGAAAATAAAAAGGAAATAAAAACAGAAGTAAAAGCAGGAGTAAAGAGACAGAAGATACTTATGTGCAAGATGGCCACTAGGCTACTAGGGATGAGGAGCAAGTGGGAGCCTGTGGGTGGAGGTGGGCCTCTAACTGAGAGTCAGGCAGGCTCTCGGTTTGCTCAAGGCCAAGGCAGCAGCAGCAACAGGTGGAGCTACACAGAGGATGGCAACAGGCGCTGACCAGGAGGTCAGAGGAGTCACCCTTTCAGTGCACAGTGGCCGCCATTAAGAAGGGGAGGGAGGTGGGGGATCCAGTCTGCTGGGAGGCAGAAGGGAGGGAAAATGGCTTCACAGGGAGGGAGTGGGGTGTGGCCGCAGAGGAAGCAGCGGAGGAGGGAAAACACGGGGAGAGTCAAGGGAGAGGGAAAGAGACAAGAAGGAAAGAGAATCAAAAGGAATAAAAGACAGAAAAATAAAACAGAAATAAAAACAGAAGTAAATCAGAAGTAAAAGCAGGAGTAAAGAGTGACAGAAGTTACTTACATGCAGATGGCCATTCTGCCACCAGGGATGAGGCACAGGAGAGACCCTGTGGGTGAAAATGGGCCATGAACTGAGAGTCAGGCTGGCTCTCAGTTTGCTTGAGGCAGAGGCAGAGGCAGCAGCAGCAGCAATAGGTGGAGCTGCACAGAGGAAGGCAGCCGACACTGACCATAAGGTCAGAGGACTCGCCTCTTGTAGCATTTCATGTCTGACCTTTTATTTAGGAAATTAGTGATCAAGGTGCAGCAATTGTGCCCCGCGGAGGCCTCTGCCTGGTGTACATTTTTGATTATAAAGCATGAGAAGAGTTCTCATTTGGACATCACTATTTGCAGTAACTTTTGAAGGAATTTTTCAGGAGAAGCACCCTCATAGTTCTCAGGGAATCCCATAAATCATAGGTAGTTTCTGCAGACATGCCCTTCTGCATCTTCCTCCCATGCCTTTAAACCCCTGGGCATCACAGAAAGACATCATTTGCTGTAAGGTTTTCATGGTCTTCTAGTTTTTGAAACCTGGCCCTCAGCCTCCATGATTCTGTCCACTGCCTGCCTCAGTTCCTGCTGCTGCAGAGTTACATCAGAACCCAATGCTCCAAATTTGTCCTCGGGAGCCTATCTGGAAGAGTTAATGGTATGCAGGATAGTAGCTGTCTCGGACGAGACAGCTTTAGCCACATATTTCTCTATGGTGCCCTGCTTAGTGACCAGCTGATTTTTGTCTTTAGACATGATGGACCTGAAGATGAGTTGAAGATCTCAGCCAGAAGGAACCTCTCCAAATCCCAAATAAGTCACTACAAGCCACAAGTCTGAATTCACAGTATGCCTTAGTATGTTCTACAAATCCACCAGCCCTCAGAGCAGTTCTACCCACATCAGGTGGCATAAGCAGTCAGATAGTGGCCCCAACTAGGGACATAAAGCCTTGTCTGCTACAGGGTAAGATTAGTTAGACATGGAGGAAGGCTTACAGTTACACGTGGAGAGGCCAGTGGTGCATCTTCTAACTCAAAATCTGTTGCTGTCCATCACGCCCCTGCTGTGGGTGCAGAATCAGGCCTGATGTTGTTCGCCATTCATCCCCCATCAGCCAGCAACTTGCATCCCCCAATCCTGGTGCTTCCCATTGGGTACACCTTCCAGCCAGGGCCAACAATGTTGTAATTCAACCAAGAATGCAGTTAAGGAGACCACACAGGCTTAGGTATCAATACACACACACTCCTACTGATCTGACACACAGCTCAAACCTATGGTACTGCTTTCATCACTCACATCAGGCATTGGGAAAAGAAATCAAGGAGAAAGGGAGGGGCAAGTCAATGTCAGTTCCTCCTTCACCTGGCCACCAAGCACCAGACAGCCTTATAAGCAACCCTCTGGCTCTTCCCATGGAGTGGGCACATTTGTGAATTATTATAGACATACAGGTCGCTCATTCACTCACTACCAACAGCCCACAGGGAGCCTCATCATGGAAAGGGTGTCATCCAACATACATGCAGAACTTCCAGACCAGGAAGTAGAGAGCTCTGTCAGTTCTTATGTTTTCTGCCCCCCAGCACCAGAAAATCCTCAATGTGGCCCTTGCTATTGTTCCAAAGGGATAAGCACAGATGCATCTCACTGAGGAGCCACCCACAGTCCCATAGGTGATCCCCGAACTGCCAAGCCAGGTCCTCACTGGACCGGAAACAAGCATCCTGGGACCGGTTTCGGGGTTTCACCCCTCATCAGCCAGGCTAGCTTGAATCCAGTGGCATGGGAAGCACGGGACCCACGTCTGGGCATACCCTTCCCACTTAGGGCAACAAAGCAAAAACAACAAGTGATGGACGGAATGCTGAACATTGTCAAACACTCACCCCCAGTCATAGATCTGGGTTTAATCCATCGTTCTTTTGCTCACCATGCCACCCCAGTTTGGACCCAGCCATATGCAAATCAGTCTTGACCCTGTTCCTCATGGGAACAGTCCAGACCGAACTGCCAAGCCAGGTCCTCACTGGACCGGAAACAAGCATCCTGGGACCGGTTTCAGGGTTTCACCCCTCGTCAGCCAGGCTAGCTTGAATCCAGTGGCATGGGAAGCACGGGACCCACGTCTGGGCATACTAAGTGGGAAGGGTATGCCCAGACGTGGGTCCCGTGCTTCCCATGCCACTGGATTCAAGCTAGCCTGACTGATGAGGGGTGAAACCCCGAAACCGGTCCCAGGATGCTTGTTTCCAGTCCAGGGAAGCCCTGGCCTAGCAGTTCGGGCTGGACTGTTCCCATGGGGAACAGGGTCAAGACTGATTTGCATATGGCTGGGTCCAAACTGGAATGGCATGGGCAGCAAAAAAACGATGGATTTAGGCCCAGATCAATGTACTGGGGGTGAATGTTTGACAATGTTCAGCATTCCGTCCATCACCTGTTGTTTTTGCTTTGTCGCCCTAAGTGGGAAGGGTATGCCCAGACGTGGGTCCCGTGCTTCCCATGCCACTGGATTCAAGCTAGCCTGACTGATGAGGGGTGAAACCCCGAAACCGGTCCCAGGATGCTTGTTTCCAGTCCAGGGAAGCCCTGGCCTAGCAGTTCGGGCTGGACTGTTCCCATGGGGAACAGGGTCAAGACTGATTTGCATATGGCTGGGTCCAAACTGGAATGGCATGGGCAGCAAAAAAACGATGGATTTAGGCCCAGATCACTGTACTGGGGGTGAATGTTTGACAATGTTCAGCATTCCGTCCATCACCTGTTGTTTTTGCTTTGTCGCCCTAAGTTGTAAGGGTATGCCCAGACGTGGGTCCCGTGCTTCCCATGCCACTGGATTCAAGCTAGCCTGACTGATGAGGGGAGAAACCCTGAAACCGGTCCCAGGATGCTTGTTTCCAGTCCAGGGAAGCCCTGGCCTAGCAGTTCGGGCTGGACTGTTCCCATGGGGAACAGGGTCAAGACTGATTTGCATATGGCTGGGTCCAAACTGGAATGGCATGGGCAGCAAAAAAACGATGGATTTAGGCCCAGATCACTGTACTGGGGGTGAATGTTTGACAATGTTCAGCATTCCGTCCATCACCTGTTGTTTTTGCTTTGTCGCCCTAAGTGGGAAGGGTATGCCCAGACGAGGGTCCCGTGCTTCCCATGCCACTGGATTCAAGCTAGCCTGACTGATGAGGGGTGAAACCCCAAAACCGGTCCCAGGATGCTTGTTTCCAGTCCAGGGAAGCCCTGGCCTAGCAGTTCAGGCTGGACTGTTCCCATGGGGAACAGGGTCAAGACCGATTTGCATATGGCTGGGTCCAAACTGGAATGGCATGGGCAGCAAAAAAACGATGGATTTAGGCCCAGATCACTGTACTGGGGGTGAATGTTTGACAATGTTCAGCATTCCGTCCACCACCTGTTGTTTTTACCTCAGACTTGAAACCACTGCATCCCACTCTGCCCACTACATTGCTGCAGCTGTTTGGAGAAGATCGATGCATTGCCTCTACAGCACCGAGAAATCCAGCACATCGCATTCAGAACTGTTGCAATTCTGAACAGCCGCTTCACTCATGGACCCCTATGCATTGTTGCAGTTGCGTGGGGAAATTCGGCGCAACACCTCAACTGCATGAGGATCATCAACACATCTCACACTGTGACAAGGGCTAAGGTACTCTTGTTCAGCGGGCCCTGTGTGGGTCCTGTATCCGGCCTGCGCTCCATCGTGGACAGCCTGAACTCTTGACTTTGACGCTGTCCAGCACGACAAAGTAACTCTCTTAGCGCTATTTGCTTTAAGTGATATACATGCATTTAATTTTTGTTGTTTTGGTCTTGTTTTATTTATAAAAGCATAATGTATATTCCTAGCCTGTTGTGGAGTCTTTTTGTGGTGTTTTCACTGTGTTGTGTTTAAGTACTGCACAAATACTTTACGAATAGCCTCTTAAGTCTGACTGCTCTATGCCAAGCTACCAGAGGGTGAGCACAGGATAATTTAGTGTATGTTGTGATTCACCCTGACTAGGATTGTGGTCTCTACTTCGACAGGATGCATACCTCTGCCATCTAGAGAACTAATTTCTAACACTCATTAAGTGCATTATATTTATCCAACAATTTAACACATATGCTGATTGTTAAATGCTGCCTTTTTTGAGTTTTCAAATCCAAGAAATGTACTATTCATGTGCTCCCATAGTAAATTTAGTTGGAGGATGAAATGTCTCTAAATATTTTGGAAATTCCATAAGGCTTTCTTTGAGAGCTTTCATTTTCCGAAAGTGTCATCAATTTAATGTCACCATGTTTTATGAATAATCTTCCATCCCTTTCACTGCGGCCCTGTTGCTGGCTGCCCACTGCAGAACAAACTGTTTGTAGGAAGTAATGATTTTAGTACGTGAAGTAGCTATGATTAGGTAAGCTGCTTTTATGACTGTGAAAACAAAACTTAAATCTTGTCTGCATAATGGTCACATGCATTTAACCCAGTATGTACATTATGATATATATATTTGTATAGCACACAACTCACCTGGGAGAGTATCTTGGTGCAGAAGCAGGAGCTCTATGGGGAAAGCCATGGCAGGGATACGTGAAGAGCCAGTTCTTCACCTTCTTGCAGAATCCAAAAACTGAATATGCAACTTTCATGGGCAAGGGCTGGTCATTCCAGCCTTTTGGAGTGAGGTAGATTAAGGCTTGACTGTCGGATGTGGATGTGCCTATGCGGGGAATATGTCTAAGTAGAAGACATAGTGCGTTCACTTTGCTGGTCATGGTGAATCCATTGTCAGTAGGACACCAGGTGGCGTTCCACAATGAGGCCCCTTTGCGGAAGATTACTACTTCCATCTTATCTATGTTGAGTCTGAAGCCATTGATTTTTAACTATCTGGCAGCTTCGGATGTGCAGGTGGAGAAATTGGTCTGGGTGTATGGCAAGTCTGAGCTGGGTGCTGTCAACATAGCAAACTATGTTGATTCACCAGATGCGGATAATGGTTGTGAGTGGGGATATGTAGGCATTGAACAGGGTGGGAGTGAGTTAGGAACGTTCAGGAACTCTGCAGATGAGGTTGACAGCATCTGAGGTGAGGGGGGCCAGGCTGACCAACTGGTTGCAGCTTGTCAGGGAGGAGAAAATCCAGCGAAGCGCGGGTCCTTGGATGCCAGCTTCATGCATTTGTTGGGTAGGAATAAGATGGTATTGATGACTATCAACTATTGTAATCCAGAATGGATGCCAATTTACATTATATTATATTAGAAGCTTCTGTGACACAGAATATGCTTACAACTTTCCATGGCTCTTGCAGGTTGAGAAGCTATAGTGCTCTGGGTTTTACCTTGCAATATTTCCTAGCAGTGTAACTTTGCTTTCAAGCCTGGCAAGTAGAAGTAGGATTTTTGGACAATAATACATCTAGTATTGAATATATCTATATCTTCTTCTCAAGGCAATTCCAACACTCCCTTAGGAATACGACCCTGCCACCTGACTGTTAGATATATTTTCCCCAAGAGTAACAATTTTCTGTCACATGGCTAAACGCCACTGACAGACTGAGAGACAACATAAAAACCCTGACCTAATTTTCTATGAATTTTAGGTCTAGGATCGATATTACTGTATTCTAGCAACAGCTCTGGTCAATTGAAATTACAATTGTCTTTGATATTTTGGTATGCTGCTTGCTTGCTAAGTTGCATTAAATGCTACTTGGACTTCGGGCTTCCCGAGGTTTTGCATTTTATTTTTAACCTGGTGAACAATCGATTTCCGACAAATACATCATATTCTAGTACAATAGTCTCTATCTCTGTCAATTCCTCGTTATGTGGGACATTTCCATAAAAACTGTTTATGTCACATTAGCCATCGGACATCTGTTTCATTGATGGTAGCTACATTTATTTCAACAGGAAGTCTCTGGTATCTTTTATCTATGATGGAAAGTATTTGTATGTCAACATATTTCACAAGTAGTGTGAACACTTAAAACATACAAAGATTGCACTCACTGGTGGATTTGTAATGTCCGTGTGCACCTTGGATAGATGTAAATATGGCATGATTAGAAAAATGAATATATATATAAGGCACAGATATATGTCCTAAAGTGAGGAGGAAAATCTTATGTGCCCCCTTAAGTCTGTAAAGGCCCATGTAGGCTCCTCAAGTTTTGGAGATGTTAGTGGGGCAGCTCACTTAAGATGAACTGGAAGACTGCTGCAGCACCATGGGGCTCAGTTCCCTAATACAGCCTCCCAAAGGCAACAGTCAGCTGGACCTCACTCTTAACTTCCTGGTCATGGACATGCTTCTTTCCAAGCTAGGCAGGGTAGCATCCTCTCCTTCCAGAGCAATTTATAACACTTGAGTTATGCAGATTTTTAAGGCTGGTCATTAAGTAAACTATGACATGCAGTCTTGGTATTGCTAAAAGACTCCCTCAGCCATGGCACACATCTCCTTTTCAAAGTCCAACATACAGGTTACTGTCCAAGGAGAGCAACTATTCATCCTGTGCGGTAGACACGAGATGGAAGTTATGGCCAACAAAAGCCCCAGCTTCCTCTGAATTCCAAACTCTTTAATGGTGGAGGCAAAGTAAAAGTTCTCAGATTTTTTTCTGGAACTGTTGCAGAGAAGAGGGACAGCCACCAAAAGTTACAGCTGTGTGCATTGGGTAGGTAAAACTCCCAGATAAGGGCTAGCTCCTGTTGCCAGTTAACAACCAGCTTATGACATGAGGGGGTAGAGAGCTCAGGTTCCGTAGCATGACAGATGTCCTAGGTTACCAGGCTATAGATATATTTTCCAACATTCGTCTATGCATTCTATGGAAATATGCTTATATTTACATGCACAAGATGCCCACAGACAGCCTCAAAGGGGAACATCATTTACTGTGTCTTTCTTTTTCCCTCTAATTTTTGACTATCTCTCCCTCTCTCTTCTTTTCCCTCTATACAGCGAAAGAGCAAGATACCAAGATATGAATGACTTAATTACAAGGAAGGGCCATGAAGCTCCTCTCTGAGTGCCCCTGAACCTATAATCAGGTTCCACCAACCATCAGTCTCCAATCTGGTATGAAGAGGCAGGAGGCACCCTTGAGTAAGGTTCAGAATACACTTTAAGAATAGGCACAGTCAAGAAGAGCACTAGTCCCTAAAGGAGAATGTCTCTAGATTTACCATGACCTTACTCACCATAGGATTCCAGTTGCCTGGACCACATAAATTGCCAAAGCTTGCGTCACCCCTTGAGTCATCAAATGGCCAGTTACATGCCGAACCACCTTTTAGCACACTATTCCTTAATCTGCCATGGTGCGTGCTGCAACAAAATGACTGATTTCTGAGCCAGTGTCCCCAACCCACTCACTGCCCGGCTACAGTACCAGTAAACATAAGGATTAGTACGTTCTTGTCAGGTAAAGCAATCAAGAGCAAATTTGTAACTAGAAGGAACCATTTTCTAGTACCAGTACCAGAGACCTCAGCCAGAAATTCATGTTCTAGGATTGAATATTTGAATAGGAAAAGGTCTTTATTGTTGCCACATTTAGCTCTGGACTATGCAAATGAATTCCAGCCCAAAAGTACCCCCATGGTTGGTAAATAGTCTCCAGATGGAGTAGAACACCAAGCTCAAAGGCCTTATACAGACTCCCTCTGGAGAAGTGATTCCTTTTAACTGCTCTGCGAATCGAGCACAACGTTTTTAACATATGAAAACAATTAATCATTGCATACCTTCCATTGGAGGTTCCTCAGCTATCAAATCAAATCAAATCAAATCATTAACATTTATAAAGCGCGCTACTCACCCGTGCGGGTCTCAAGGCGCTAGGGGGGAAAGGGGGGGTTATCGCTGCTCGAACAGCCAAGTCTTTAGGAGTCTCCGGAAAGCGGAGTGGTCCTGGGTGGTCCTGAGGCTGGTGGGGAGGGAGTTCCAGGTCTTGGCCGCCAGGAAGGAGAAAGATCTCCCACCCGCCGTGGAGCGGCGGGTGCGAGGGACGGCAGCAAGTGCGAGGCCAGCGGAGCGGAGGGGGCGGGTGGGGACGTAGAAGCTGAGGCGTCTGTTGAGGTATTCCGGTCCCTTGTTGTGGAGGGCTTTGTGTGCGTGGGTGAGAAGACGGAAGGTGATCCTTTTGCTGACTGGGAGCCAATGCAGGTGTCTCAGGTGTGCGGAGATGTGGCTGTTGCGGGGTACGTCGAGGATGAGGCGGGCCGAGGCGTTTTGGATGCGTTGCAGGCGGTTTTGGAGTTTGGCGGTGGTCCCGGCGTAGAGGGTGTTGCCGTAGTCCAGGCGACTCGTGACAAGAGTCTCAGCATATTTTCTATGCCTTTATTTTATTTGAACAGTATTCTTGAAGTATAGTTTGTCAGTATCCTATTGGCTGTGTAAGAGTCACAACCGGACACATTTGTGTCCTTTGAGGGATCTGTGAGCACAGATCCTGCCTCAGTCTTCAATCTGGCCCTGTTTTGTTAAACATCATTTCAGGTTTGGCACTGTATGTGCGGAGGATGATCACTACTGTAACTTGCCATTTGACTACTAACGGGTGGCAGCCTACATGCTGTGTGGAAACTGAAACACGTTTACAGCTAATGTGCAGCTTTTAAAATCAGTTTGACACCCACCATTGGGATTCTTGGGCACCCATCGTATTAGTGAAAAGCTAGGTTTACCGACACACCTGGAGAGCAAATAATGTTTGTTAGGGTGTGTCATTCAGCAGACTCTTAACAAGCTGGAGCTAGCATTGTGGTTCAAGAGGACTCCGACTCTAACGAGATACACAGGCTACAACTCACTTTGTTCTCAAACTAGGAAGGTTACCGTAAACACACAATTTCCCTGCTTGCCTTTCAGCTAGCCGGGCTTCTTGTTAGGTACGTATTTGATTTTTATTGAAAACAATGTAATCCTAATGGAATTTCTCTTAAGTTCCCCTTTTGTCAAAGTATGACAGTGGTCCATTTTACGGACATTCCCACAGGTTAGTTTAGGTTCTCTAATCAGACAAATAAGGGTGAAGGCTTGTTCTTTACAATTGACATCTGCGCACCTCTTCACTGAAGTCACTTTCAGCTATTAAATGCCATTCCTAGCTTACAATTCTGCTAGCTCTGAGTTCCTGCAGGGTAGCCACCCTTTCCCCTTTTCACTCGGGCTTATTTTCCTAATGTAACTATAACTTGGAAAGTGGGCTAATGATACTGGAGACTGCTTAGGAAGGTACTTCCACTGCCCACCATATTCATATTTCGGAACATTTATAAGCCTATCGCTCCAATTTTATTTCTTATCTTTTACTTTGCATTCTTTTTGAAATATTCCAGAAAACATGTTTACTAAAACAAACTGCACAGATGGCTACTTGAGTTGCGTCTTAAAACAAGTATGGTTTGAGAGCGAAATGGAAAACCCCACAGGCACACACAACTCTACAGGTACTCTGCACACTAGAAGAAGGAAAGAAAACAGTCCTTATTTTATATAAACCCTTCATGGGATTGCCAACTTCTTACTGAAAGAAGTACACAAGATACAGGCAACTTAGCTGGGCAAAGAAATAACAACAGCACAATTGGTGTTTCATATTGAAAGAGACTCCAAAGATTTCCACATATGCCAGTTTTAAATTTATCCAGTGTAACTTAGTACACAGAAATACCTTAACCGCAGAAGGCCAAAGAAGAAAGGTTTAATCATATGGAATGACAATGTCCAGGGTTAAGTGAAGACTGGCTAAATATTACATGAAGAATGATGGGTGCGAAAGAAAGAATAATCTGTAGCAACCTAAGATATACTTAGTGTGCCTATTACCCGGACAATTAATCCATCCTAAGAACAAGAAGGTCAGCAGTACGATTATAGACATGGCATTTCTGATAGCCGGACAACAAACTGTAATTCCTTGGAAGTCAATAGTGGGGACACTCTTCCTAAAATGGAAATCTGAAGTGTAGAAATAGGCCTCACCAGAAAGCATCTCTCCCCTCGTGGAGGTTAAGAAGGGAACTAGAAATCTGAAAATGGTTCAGGCTTGGAACACGACCCTACAAGATAAGACTAAGAGAAAAAAGAAGATCAAGATTGAGTGAATGTGGAGAATTAGTGGTTCACGAATTGAGTGCTCAGATTACACCTCTAGACACAGGACTCTCAAGTTTCATAACTGGTTACGGGTCTCCTTGCTCTCCCACTGTGTTATGAACTGGTACCTGCCAGACAGGTTATGGGACAGATTGAGTTAGCAAGAAAACGCCTACGATGTTGGAGTCAGATGCCACAAGACAGCCCTATCAAAACATCCAGAATATCCATTTAAAGCAAACACCAACATTGTAACTTGGACTCAGTTTAAGTAGGTTTTCAGTTATTATTATTTTTTTATTTGCAAGCTACTCCCAATAACCAGAAATTAAACCTTTGGTGTTACATTTTCTGATCATAAAACTAGGGAACTTATGTGGACATTACAATGCTAATTAACCAGCAAAGTGTTGCATGTTTAATCATTGTAACCTAAGCAACAGAAAATCTACATATTCAATACGTGTGAAAACCTGTGAGTCAATTCAGTCTTTTTCAATCTCCGCAGCACAAATGTGACCGCTGATCGTAAAGTTGGCATTTCAGAAATGAAAATCCCAATGGTGCAAAGGATGGGAAAATTAGTGACTTTGAAAACGCACCAATTTTATATGACTGACTTTGGAATTTTACTGACATAATACTAGCAGTTCTCTTCATAAATTAGTACTTGGAGTCCATATGAATTATAAATGTAACTTCTTAAATATGTACTGTGTGAGAACAGAGGGACTATTTGCATGGTAACTATCGTTGCTTGTCTTTATTTTGGCCGGTTGTATCTTCAGTGCTTCTGAACCAACGAGCAAAAGCCAGACCTTATAAGTGCACGAAATAAGTAAATAAATGAAACCTCTCATCATAGCCAGAACAGCTGGGAGTAAAATGAGAACAACACTTCGTATTCATTAATATACTGTTTGATCTTGAGAAGCTAAGACAACTGGATAGCACAGTTAATCCGGTTCTTTTTACTTAACAAAATATATCGTATAATAAAGTTTTCCCTTAAAATTTGTTGATGTGAAAAAGCTACCATACAAACAACTGGATTTAAAAAAATGGAGAATAAAAATATGTTACCTCTGCGGGTTAGTAGCTTTGCATTTTTGGCTCTCTGCACAGAATTTGTTATTTTTTCTATTAAAAAGTTCTGTGTTTTCTCTCGTCGAATAGATTCAATGAATACATCCAGTCCCTTGGGATGCAGTGCTATGCGATCCAGCATCTCTCCGGCTCTTTGCCTACTAGTTGTTCTGCAATTAATTTCTTCAGTATCACATTTGGTGAGAATCATTTTTGATCGCAGATAATCAAAGTGCCTCTCAGCTATGATTTTCTCACATAGCATTGGTCTTATTGCATCTATTGCCTAAGGAGGGAAACAAAACACAGTTCACTGTTATTAATTGTTCACGATACCTACTATATGCATAGAAATACCACAGAGGAGTCAATGAGTGAACCAAAGCTATGCCATTCAATACATTGAAAACCAAGGATCTGAATGAATCACTTCATACATTTATATAAATTTTGTGAAGATGGCCATCCCCAAACCTAAAATGTTATTCCTAAAGATGAACAATGATACATTTTCAATGGGTAATACACAGTGGCGTAACAAAATGTACGGGGCCCCCCTACAAAATACTTGGAGGGACCTTCCACGCTCCAGACCCAATGAGGAGATCTTAGACCACAGGCCCGCTGCCCATGAACAGAGTGGAAGAGGGCACCCTAGAGGTCAGGGGCCTCCCGCACTATGGGGGCTATTGTTACGCCACTGGTAATACGTCACAATACAGACAACATTTAGAGTATAAACCTCTCTAACCATTGATTACTGCGTTATGAAGCATAGTCTTTACATAACATGAATAATATCAGTCTTTATTACCCAGCAGGTAATAGGCAGAACAGACTGGAACCGCTTGAGTGAAGTATATAGGTACACAATTTATGCAAGTGTGTACTAAGTACATTAATTCTCTCAAATAAACAGAGTAAAATATTGCATATCCTTGTATGATAAGCGAATCTAAAGCACATTTATTGGCACGATTACAATATGAGCTCGTAGGGGCACTTGCTGGGATGCTCCTGCAGATATACAAAACATAACAGACAAAAGAAAGCACAAAGCTGCTTTTAAAGTCTTGATATTGTGTACTAAAATGTCTTTAAAATAATGTTTAATAAGGGTCGTGATTAAGCTGCTTATCCTTTTTAAAGTGTTGTAATTGCTTCTTTGCAGGGAACCTTTGCTAATACATAAATGTATACAATCATCACTGTTGCAAGTGTAAGTTCTTGGAAAACGTTACAGCTGATTAGTGCATTACTGGAGGTACATCCTGTTGATTAAGGTTGGTTGAGAAGAAAGTGAACCAGCTCAGAACAATGCAAATAAAGCAACAAGCAGAAATTAAGAATATGAAAAGCACATTTTCGAACTGGCCCCTGTGAGGATCAGGGACTGCACTGGTGATGTCAAATGTGCCCTGCTGATATCCCTCCTACTCACTCAACAGCAGGCACCCATTTAAAGACTTACAGTTACATCTCGCACCTCTACCTCCTCAATGTAGATGTATTTACTCACTCGGAGTTGCCCACAGGGTGTCACATACCCATGATATAGGCCTTGTACCTGCCTATAATTGATACTTTACCACATCTGATCAAACTACCAGACCCCTTAATTTTCGAGTTTTGATCTGGTGTATCCTACCTACACCTTACCGACCAAACATCGCTCTACTAGACAAAACCCATCATATCTGAAGACTGAAAGAAACTCAAAAGACTGCGAAGGGTGAGAAGTTCCCACACTGGTGACATGACTCCTATGTCTAAGCCTTATTGCAATGGAGGCAGTGGCATAACGAATATTGAGGGGGCCTCCCTGCAAAGTACATTGAGCCCCTCCCCCCACCCCGACCCAGTCAGGAGCTTTCAGGGAGGGGCCCACCACCTGTGCACAGTGAGGGAGGGCCCATGGAGCTTCGGGCCCCTCTGCTCCACGGGGGCTGCAGGGCTATTGCTATGCCAGTGATGGAGGAGTGGCCATGCTAATCCACAAAAGCCTCCCAGATTGAGTTTCACAAGTGTGGACAGACCAATTGGGACATTATGTATTCCTCAAAATTAGCGTACAACATCATGTATTAGTGTTAGGCTCCATTTTAGCCCCTACAGTGGCATCATGGACTTTGCCTTCCCATGTGCCAAGCTAAAGTTCTAATTGGCCGGAATTATAACCTAGTCTTAGACAAATAACCTACCTGACAGGCCACAGACCCAAAGACAGTCCTCTGTTGAGAAACCTCATGGAAGATCATTCTCTCCAGGAACCCTACTGATGAGTTCACCTTTTAGAACCGATAAAACGGGATTACATCTTTTCATCGGTACACGCAGCACAAGAGCCGACATTGATTACTTTTCAGAGACACTGTTCATCCGGCACAGAGTGACCAATACTTTTATCTCCCCATATAGCACCTCACAACATGAAACCGTGAAGATCCATAATGCTCTGCACTGCATTCCAGCACCCACAGGGACACTGGTGGTTGAATTTGTCCTGCTATAAACTACTAACATAAAGAATATGTATGACATGCTTCAAACATACATAACAATGAATAAAGGCTCCATATCCCCCACCCCAAGATGTTATGAGTAGCAGGTAAAGCAAGAGTGAGGTGTGTGTTATTGTGTGCCTTGGCCTGTGGAAAGCTAAATGCCAAAATTAAGCCACAGGCATTAGAAATGGAGGTCGCGTTATCAAAAAGATATAAGATATTACATTCACTAGAAACACTAAGCAAGCTTTTAAAGGCAAAATATCAGGTGCGTGAGAGATATACCTTCAGAGTGGAAAAGTCCCTTTTCCTTCTTAAACAGTTTCATTATGAGAGCAGGGAAACGGTTAGTCGCCTACTAGCTCTTCAATTACGCAAACAGGAAGCTAATCACACCATTCCAGCAATCCAAAATGCCCAGTCACTCAACAGCTTTGCATGGCAATTATAAAGCTCAGAACTCAACAGAATGTCAAAACACTCTCCATTCACAAGCAATTGCGTTCCAAGCTACCTTTACCAACTCCGTCCTTCAAAAAACAACAACAGATAGAAGAATATATCATAGGAGATGTAATCTGATGGGATATAGACAAATTCCCCACCTTTAAGACTCTTGGGGCTACCCATCAGAATTTTATAAAATAAACAGTGATTAGTCTCTCTTTTATGTAAAATGTTTAGATAAATACAAGAAGGGTGATACTCTGAGTATGTTCAAGCCAGAATCTCCTGGATTCTTAAGCCTCAAATATTCCTTGGAGTGTAAAAACTAAGGCTCAACTCATTGGTTAACATTAACATTTAGATATTGGCCAAAGTGTTGGCTATTTCATTACTCACCTATGTAAGGCTGTCCACTTGATATTACTAGCGCACATACTTTGCAGGTAAGAAGGTGGCGGTCCTGTTCGATTTAAAAAAGGTGTCTGAGTGGAATAGGATTACCTGTTTAAGAGTCTAGCCCACAATGGGATGGCAATGGAATTCCCTCAGAAGGTGAAGTGTCCCTATATGAACCCCACAGCCTTTGTAAATTGAGTAAACTGTAATGCTTACACTTCACAGGATTTCACAATTCAAAAAGGTACGAGGCAGGTCAGTCCCTTCTCCCTTTTACTTTTTGTGTTAGCCCTTGAACTTTTGGCAATTGCCATTAGGCAAGAATGGGGCAGTAGATGGATACTGACTCCGACTAGAGAGCACAAAATACTCTCATACTCAGATGACAACCTCTTAGCAGTCTCTGATGCAACAACCTCCAGCAGTAACCTTACAACTCTTATATCCTGAATTTCTGAATTGGGGGAAATGTAAAGCATTAACAATTTAAGCCCACTTCTGGACATATCTGCAACTCTCCCATTGTCTCAGTGCATCAATAGGATCACAACTGAACTCACTTAAGGAATCTAACCTCTTGCGATACTTAAGAACTTGGGGCACACAAAAGGAAGGGGGATCTGGACTTAAAAGTTTACTAATAAATAACAAACACTAACCTCCAATGCAGGGGCACGGCACCTTAAGGAATGGTGCTCCCAAAGGTTGCAATTTGAATATAGGGAGGACGATTTGGTAGAGGTTCTAATAACACATGATAAATAACTGCAAGAGGCTAGGTTGAAGTTGAACATTTATAAGATATTGCATGGATGGCACAAGACACCAGAGAAGCTGGGGTAAGTTAATCTGCAACCTAGAAACAAATGCTGAAGGTGTGATCAGACCAATAGAGGTATTATGCTCATACTCTGGAAATGTCCAAGCTACAGACATACTGGAGACTAATCTGGAGAATGATGACAGCTACTCTAGGTATGTCAAGAACACTAACCTGGTCATCAGCATTACTCCACAATACCTCAATATATCCAGAAATCACAGCAAACATGACAGGTGGTTTGTCACAGCAATTGCAGTAGCTAAGCTTTGTATACTGAAGTTAGGGAGAACTACTACATTTCCATTGTCAGAAATATGGTTACGGGAAATGTATCACATAGCCTCTTGTGAAGAACTGATCAACCAGCTTAATGATCAAATGTCAAAATTCAAATCAAAATGGATTAACCTCTTGCAAGGTTACCAGCACTGAGGACACTAATTCTAAGCAATCGTTAGAGTGGTATCTCCAGTCAAAATGCTAGAAGAAAAAAAACATAGTAGTAGAGGTTCACTCAATAAGGGATTGCTACAGGAAAAGGAACTTTTAGGCACAGTATGGTCAACATTATAAGTTTTTTTTAAAGCATTATACTTGTTGATTTCACATGTTATGAAACATATCTGTACGAACTACTTGGCATTACCCAATGTCAGTTCTTCTTGGAGGGTGCTAAGAGTGACTATTGTTTACATTGTTTGATAGCTCTGTAATTTAGGAAAATAGAAGGGGGAAGTGGGAGAAGGGTGTGGGAGGGATTAGGTGAGAGGAAGCAATAAACATAGAAGGATACAATCTACCAGTTGACTAATGTATCCAACATCACTGATGACCTAGTCAATGACATGTAATGAAACTCTTCATGTCTTCACCAAAAATAAGGCATTGTTAAAACAAACAAGAAGGGCTCAAGGCATGTACCACTGTTACCTATTACAAAAAACGTTGTGCAGAGTAACAACAGTCACAGTTTCAAGCAGCTTCTGCCGAAGTCCAACTGGCCAGGAGCTAACATTATTTGTTATTGTTGTTATTACATTATCATTTGCAGTATAAATCAATTGGGTGAGATTGAATAGGAAGGTTTGTGTTGACTAACAGTCTGAAAATCTTCCTTGTGTTTGTTCAGTGAGATAAGAGTCTTGCGGCCTAATTTTAGGGTTTGGAAGTGTGGGAGCACTGTAGTAACCCAGTGATGTTCAAACCTGCCGAACTTGTAAATCCCCTGCACTGTTTAGTGTCAGGGAAAGTGCACAGTTTACACTGGTGGAGCCTCTGCAGGTCCCTCCAGTGTAAACCTCTGACCTGATGGCTATCCGCTTCAGTGGCTGCCATGTCACAGTGATAGCCCTTTCACATTATTGAGACTCACTTTCCCAATCTGTATCTTTCTTTGCAACACATCTTGTTTTAAAAATGTTATGTCTTAGTACTAATAATGTCAGGTTGGTTATTTTTCCTTGCGTGGTTTTGGCCATGTGTTCTTTAGGTTTTCTTTGATCGCCACTATGCTTACAGTCTACATAGCTCCATTCCTTTGACTAGAAGCTCCTCAGATAACCATGAGTTACATGTTTTGGCTTTCTTAGTTGAATGGGTGTACTTTAGGGGACCAATTTAATGTAGTGTTTTCATGGTTGACAAGCATAAGCATTGCTACTTATTCTCCTTTTGGAAGTCACTTTGTTTAAAACTTAAGCAAAAGTATCTTGTGACACACGATTCTTTAGATTTATGTGAGTTGGGGAGAGATCAGCATTCATTAAAACGATGAAGTGGTCAGACCAATCACCTTTCTTAGGTATATGGCACTATACTTTGATTCTATCAGAGATTACTACTGTTAGTATTTTCTCTTTTTATATGCATGGATGAACTAGATTTTTTTTTAAAGCTGATTTGATTTATTAGTTTCCAGAATGCAACAGTAAGTAAGCTATCTTATCTACCTAGGTCCAGATTGAAGAAAATGAGATATATCCATTCGATAATTTTGAATGATCTGCAATATTTCTCACATATTTGCAAGGAAGTTACAGTTGTTTCTCTGTGATGGTAGATTACATGAATGTACATGTTTGCAGATGCAGAAGAGTTTTGTGCTACCTTTAGACTATTGAAAGATGCAAATAGAGGGCTAGGATTTCATCAAATGTGAAGGAAAGAAATCATGTCAACAGCAGAAAACCTCTCTGTACCAGGACTGGGGGTAAGGACATCTTTTTATAAATTCCAAAAGCAATCTTGCCAAGACTGACATTTATTATGTAGAGACTCCAAGTTTGTGGTTTTGGTGTTCAACACCAGCAAATAACTAAAAAGCATTGTCTTTACTGAGCACCAAAATTTGAATCTTATACTATCATGAAAAGCTGTTGAGGTTCAAATCTGCTATCGGGCAAGCTGGATAAAGCCATCTCCTTTCTGAGGTGCAATGGAATACCATGGTGTCCTTGAGCATAAGGGATAGGAACATGTTTAGAAGACATAGGTGGTCATTACAACCTCGGCGGTCTTTTTACAAGACCGCCGTGCTGAAGACCGCCAGTGCAGGAGGTTTTCCGCTCAGCGCATTATGACAGCTGGCAGCCCTCCGTCCTTTTCCGGACGGAGAGCTGCCAGCAGCCATACTGGCAGTCGGTGGGGAAGTGGAGGTTGCTCCACCTCCCTGTCAACAGAACACTGCCCACCGAATCACGTTCTGTGATTCGGCGTGGCGGTGTTCTGTTGACGGGGTGCTGGCGGCGGAGCTGCCCCCATGGATCCCGTCCCCTCCTGGAGGATCAACGGACCAGGTAAGTTGATTGTCCGTTAGGGGAGAGGGGTGGGAGGGTGTTGTGTGGTGTGTGCGTGCATGGGGGTGTGTGTGTGTATGTAGAGGGGGTGTGTGAGTGCGTGTATGCATGTGGGGGTGTTGTGTGTTTGGAAATTAGTGCGTGTCTGTATGTATGTCTGTATGGATGTGTGCGTGTATGTCTGAATGTGGGTGTGTGAGTATGACTGTGTGTGTGGCTGTTGGCATGTATGTTGGTGTGGGTATGTGTGTTGGTGGTGCCTGCGTGCATGTTGGGTGTGAATGTGTGATGTAATGTTGGGGTAAGGGTGGGGAGAGGGGTCCTGCCACCTTTGGGGGTGGCAGGGGTGGTGGGGGGTGTAGGGGACTTGGGTGGTGGTGGGGGGTGGGGGAGAACCCTATCAGTGCCAGGGAAAGATTTCCCTGGCACTGATAGTGCTCACCGCCATGGATTTCATGGCAGTTCCTAACCCCATGAAATCCATGGCGGTCAGCCGGATCATGATACCGCCGGCGGTATTGTGACGACCGCCGGGCTGGAGACCCAGGTCTCCAGTCCAGCGGTCTTCTCCGCCCTGGCGGTCGGATTGGAGAAGTGGCAGATGACCATGGCGGTAACCGCCATGGTCATAATTCCAAAATTGTTACCGCCAGCCTGTTGGCGGTAAGACCGCCGCTTCTCCGCCAACCGCCAGGGTTGTAATGAGGGCCATAGTATTAAACAGATTGTACTGTAATTTGGTAAAGTATGACAGAACTGAAATAATACTGAGCATGTTGAGCACTCGTTTGCAGCATCCGCAATATGATGAGAATCATGGGTGGATTTAGATATTTTGACATTGGATTTGTTTAAAGATGTGGCCAATGTCAGCAACTATTTGACCATAGCACATGAGTTCAACATTGCAGGGCAATAACAACCATAGAGGGCAACACACCAATGCCCAAGATGTCACACACAGAAACAGTAACACTGCATTTATGTCCCCCACCCAACGTCACTGGAGAAGAGGTGCCAGCAACATCCAGTCCCCCACCCCCAGAAGAGGCCCACAGTGATGACAGCAGCTCTGGATGTCTGGATCTGGATGACCAACCTGGCCCATCAGTGACCTCCGGACAGTCGGTTACCCAGGCACAGGGCCATCCCACCATAGATCCTCCCCCCTCAGGAAACACCAGCACAGCACCCACCCCGCAGGCCAATACCTCTGTTACCAGGACACATCAATCAGCAGTGTGTCCACCACTACAGGGACCCCAGGCAACCCCACAAACACAGGACGATCAGGGACCTGCGGTCAGTGGGCACACGGTTCAGGGGACAGAGGCACAGGACAACAGGGAAACTGGGAGGGCTGCTGTGCGACAGGGGGAGGGCAGGCCCAGGGAACAGACTCTCCAGGAGGTACTCACCAAGATCCTGGGAGCATACCACCATTCCCAGGAGATGATGGGCCAGATACTGGACAAGTTGCAGGAGACCCAGGGGCTGCAGGAGGGACAGTACCTGGGGATCAGGGAGGACTTGAAGGACATAAACACCACCCATGTCAACTTTACAGGGGTGCTGGCAGACATGGCCAACACCATGAGGGGGGCAGTGGCACACCAGCCGGCCCCTGGCACTAGCCAAGCCATGAACAGCCTTCCACCTCTGCTGTTGCTAGTGGACAGGAGGCCCCGCCACAGGACCAACAGGCCACCAGCACCCCTCCCCCTGCAGAAGGAGAACCACCCTGCAAACAGTCCCTGTGATTAAGGCAGAAGCCAGAGACTATTGCCAAGACCCCCTCCAGGAAATAAGACTCTCCTGATTGTCACCCTTGTGTCCCACTCAGTCACCCTGTACACCTCGAACTGCCATTGCTCCACTTCCTATGCCCCCTTGGACAATGCACCTGTGATCCACATAGATTGGACTCTATCCTGGACATTCCTTCATCATCACCCTAGCCCATTGCGCATCCCCCTCTACTTATTGGCACTTAAAAAAACACCACTTGAATAAATACAAGTATGGAGTATGTCAAATGATTGAACTATGTATTTGTTTAACAAGCTTTAAACACTGCAATACAACTGTACAGTAATGTATACATAGGAATGACCTGTAGTTGGCTGCAGTCAAAACACCAGGAGCGATAGTGGGGCACAAATATCTGAAAATATAGATGTCAAAGGGTACAGTAAGTGGCCATAGAAGTGGGAAAATCAGCCTGCCAGTGACAATGTCAAACACAAAACTGTCAATGAAAAGTGAAGTTATAGTGCCTTACCTGTGTATCATTGGAAGTATTTTCGTATTATTGCACTTCTGTTGTCCTCATCCTCATCCTCTGCCTCCTCATCTTCACTGTCCACAGGGTCCACTGCTGCCACACGTCCATCTCCAGCCTCATCCTCCTGCAGAAAAGGCACCTGACGACGTAAGGCAAGGCTGTGCAACATACAGCATGCCAGGATGATCTGGAAGACCTTCTTGGGTGAGTAGTACAGGGATTCACCTGTTACATTGAGGCAACGAAACCTGGCCTACAGGATGCCGAATGTCCTTTCTATGATTCTTCTTGTTCGCCCATGTGCCTCATTGTAACGTTCCTCTGCCCCTGTCCTGGCATTACTCACAGGGGTCAGTAGCCATGAGAGGTTGGGGTAACCAGAGTCACCTGTAAATATCGAGGGACAACTGTTAGACACACACTAACCCTTAGGGCCCACACCATACCCATACACCAACATATACTGGATGGGAACCAGGGCTCACCTATTAGCCACACCCTGTGCTTCTTGAGTTGAGCCATCACATATGGGATGCTGCTATTCCTCAGGATAAAGGCATCATGCATAGACCCAGGATATTTTGCATTGACATGGGCGATGTACTGGTCCGCCAGGTAAACTATCTGCACATTCATTGAGTGAAAGCTCTTTTGATTTCTGAACACCTGTTCATTTTTCCGGGGGTGGGGGGAGGGGACAAATGCAATATGTGTACCATCAATAGCGCAAATAATGTTGGGGATATGTCCCATTGCATAGAAATCAGCTTTCACTGTGGCCAAATCTTCCACCTGGGGGAAAACGATGTAGCTGCGCATGTGTTTAATCAGGGCAGACAACACTCTGGTCAGCACTAATGAGAACATTGGCTAAGACATTCCTGCTGCCAAGCCAACTATCACTTGGAAGGAGCCAGTTGCCAGGAAATGGAGCACAGATAGGGCAAGAGGGGGGGATCCTGGTGGGCTGACGGATAGCAGAGATTAGGTCAGGCTCCAATTGGGCACACAACTCTGTGATTGCAGCCCTGCCTAGTCTATAGGTGGGGATAATGTGCCTGTCCTCCATTGTTGACAAGTCCACCAGGGGCCTGTACTCAGGAGATGTCTCCATCTCCTATTCTTCTGCAGAGGTTGCAATCTAGGGGGCAAAACAGTGAGCAGCTGGTCAGTACTCCATATTTACAAACACTACACTGCATTGCATGTTGTGACTGTAACAGTATATTGTTGGATAGGCCCAAATGGTGCCTATGTGTACTGTGACGCAGTTAGGTGCCATGGCCTGCCTATCCCCCCCCCAGGAAATGGCATTGCCTATCCTGTATGGAGACACATGTGGAAATGAGGTAATTCTGCTGATGTTGTGCGCCATTGCAGGAGGCAGTCGAGAACCGCCGTGCAACTCCTCACTGGATACCATTGGGCCCTATGGGTTACAGTGGCCAGTGGTGATGTACGCCGGTGGTGACGGTATGCACCGCCACGGACGTGACCGCCATTTCCTATCTGTTCACTCACTTGTTACCTGACCTTCAACAGGAGAGGACCTACACTGCAAATGCTGCTGCGACCTGTGTCTGGAACCGACCATGGCTCTAGTCACTGGGAATAGGGCCCATGCCTTCACGGCTGAGGAGTTGGAGAGACTGGTGGATGGGGTCCTACCCCAGTATCGGATACTGTATGGGCCTCCAGACCAACAGGTGAGAACACTGTGAGCACGATGCATGAAGGCATGGAATGCTGTGAGTGAGGGCCTTGTGTAGGGGAGGGGTTGGTGGAAGGGCCCAGGGCAGCGTGCTGCATGTATGGTGGGCAATATCTGTGCATAAGGGGATGTGAGGGATATGGTGGGCCATGAGTGTAACTGGCAGGATGGTCTGACTGATACCTTTTCCTACGAGTATTTCTCTGCAGGTCAGCGCCCATCAAAAAAAGGGTATATGGAGTGCCATCGCCAAGGACGTGCGGACCCTGGGGGTCTACGGCAGGTGGAGCACTCACTGTGGGAAACTGTGGGGGGACCTGAGACGCTGGGCATGGAAGACGGTGGAGGCCCAGCTGGGGATGGCCCCTCCCAACGAGGATGGGGTGCCGGTCGAACCATGACCCCCCTGATGGCCCGCATACTGGCGATGGCCTATCCGCAGCTGGATGGCTAGTTGGGGGCATCACAGCAGTCACAAGGGGGTGAGTACAGTGCCCCAATATACTACTTGCCTGTGGTGGTTTGGCACCCGGGTGGGGAATGTGGGCCTGTGGGTGCCCCTAGGCCAGGCCGGACATTGCAGGGTAGGTTCCATGTTGGGCAGGGTCTGATGTAAACCTCCTCCAACCAAGGTAGTAGGCATCCACTACTGGGCTGGTGTCTGTGGGTCTCAGGTATGCAGCAATTGGCGTTAGGTATCCCTGTCCATGGGCATGGTGATTAGCATTGTGACTGGTAGTGCAGTGCCTAGTGTGTAGGGCTGTTCCCTGTGTGTGGGTGTCGTGTATGCCAACTGCGGTGTTGTTGCCGCCATTGACCAAGGGTATCCTTTGTCTCGCCTCCTCCCTTTTTGTTTTGTCACCCTGTCCTTATGCATGAGCATCATCTGGCGGAGGAGCAGAGGCACCAGCGACGGGGAGAGCTGCATCCCACAGGGCCCAGGAGGCTGAATCCACAGACGGTGACGGCACCAGTGGGACGGAGGGTGAGGGGAGCACCACAGGGGAGACTGGAGGGGACAGTTCTGACAGTGATACCTCCTCCGATGGAAGCTCCCCAAAACCAGGACAATAATTAGTTTTAATTAAACATGCCAGGACACTCTAACTGAACATATAAAACCGGGACTGCCTGGGGAAATGCAGGACATCTGGTCACCCTACACAAATTGAACCCCTTTATCAATGACAATTGTCCTGTGAATACGTTTGCACACCAACACATTATTTAGAAACTTGAATATGCTCCTGGTCATAACTGAACTCACACAGCATGCTATCACCCACTTTGACGTATAGTCAACAAGCCCTAAATCATTTGTAGTAAAGTGCCCCTTTGTGTACGGTCAGCCCCCACTTTTTGCCCCAGTGCTGGCGGATAGGACTCATATAGTGCACTGGAGTTTGCTGTCCAGGCCCCAGTGCTCATGCTCTCTCCCAAAACTGATTTGCTTGATAATTCTCAAATTGGCGAATACTTTACCTGATTGTGGTCTGCAGGAGCAGTGCAAACTGCTCAAGTTCGACTATGCCCTCACCATGTGTGGCACAGTCCAATTCACTACCTTTCATATATGTCAGACACCTTTAAAGGAAGGCTTCTTCAGCCCAGGAGACAGGACACATATTTAAGGTATAGCCATGAGCTTATTCATATCTATAGTGTCTTTACCATGAAAGTACACTATAGGTGATTGAATAACATGGGACTTGCAACCAGGCAGACCCGGGTTGCTAACTCCATTATGGTACTGCCTAGATATGTCAAGTTTGGTGTCAATCAATGTTCCTTATCTCCCCTGACACAAATCTGGTATTGAGGTACGGCTGGTATGCACCCAGGTGGCACTTAAAGGGTTACCCACCTGGTTTTCTCAACTTCTTTTTGCTCTGGCTGGTAAGCCCACACTTTCCTGCACCTGCCGCCACAAAGACAGGATTCTGAGCTCCTGCCAGGTAGTGTGAAGACTCCAGGAGTCAGAAACAAAGGCTGAGGCAGGAAGGTCACAACTCTCTCTCCCCAGCCGGGCTAGTGAATGAGCACTTCAGGGCAGTGAGCTTTAAAGGCTACACTGCCCCTGATATACATCAGCCTACCCTCTGCCCTAGGCACATGAACAGGCAGGAAATTAGCTATTTACTGTAGTGCACAGCCCCAGAAGGCTGACCACACCTCTAGAGTGAGCAGCCCTGTCTGTGCAATACATTTTGATTTCTGCATTGTTAGGAGGGGCAAAATAGTGTTCTGGGTAGTAAAAGGATGTGGTCTTCTCTGGGGTGAATTAACTGCAGGAGCTAGCTGTCCATTGGCTACTAGCCTCCACACTGCTAACTTCCCTAAATCTTGGATTTAAGCTCCCCCCCCCAACCCCAGAACCTCAAATCTGAACATGTGACTTCAAGGAAGACTAAGTGGAGACTTGTGTTGCCATCAACAGGACTTTGCTACAACAAAGCAACAATGCAAAACAGGGATGCTCTGTCCCTGTAGCAACAGACTTGGAACTGTGTGATCAACTCTTGTCCTTGGCTCAAACTTGGCACTCCCAACCAGAGGGAACCTGTGGATGCCAGAGGGACCCTGTGGATGCCAGATGCACCCTAAGTATCCCGTGGACTAGTGGCACTAGTCCCCTGTAAACGGCAGATAAAAAATCTTGCAGGGTCCGAAGACTGACCAGCCACCGGGTCCTCTGTGGGATCACCCCAATCCAGGTGGTCCAATGTGGGAGTTGTATTCTTGACTGCCTTCAAAGTTTCAGTCCGCTAAGTCACTCCACCCGGACCCCGTGAAGGTCCTAAAACTCATCATAGTGCTTAACGCTGCCAAGGCTTGTTGGCCACTAATGAGGTAAACGACCCCCACACCCAACGCTGCAATTACAGGGCAGATCCTGCAAGCAGCATTTGACGTGGATAACTCAGCCACTGCTGTGTTTTTACATCTTGTTTCTTGTAGAGTTCTGTAAGTGGTAAAATAAGCACCAGCGCAAATCCAGTTCAGCACCACGGATAGCCAGGACAATGGTACACTCTGATTCCACAGGATAGGTAATATTGAACTGATTGTTGTGGCATGGTCTTAGGGCCTGTGCCACCGTACCCCTGTAAGGGTTTCATGACCTTGAAGTGCCCGATGGTCACTAGTGTTCATTCTTATTGACCGCAATGTTATGTTTTCCATGTAAATTTTTGCTTGGATTTAATATTGCTTCTAAAATCTAGAACTCCAGTTGCACAGATACTATCCATTCATTTTGGTGTTTAAATTAAGCTAAAAATAAGCTTGATTATTATAGGTTAGTGTTGGATTTCTTTTAAGCCGTGTCAATTGCTTATCGTCCATTTTGGTGCTCTGAAATGCTTAACACATTTTCCTCTGGTGAAGCCTGCCTGCTCTTTGCCAGACTACCAGGACTGAGCTAAGGATTTATTTGTGTGAATATAAGGACCATCTTTGGGGTATTATGAGAGTATTACATGGTGAGGACTAAACCCCACATCACATAATGCTACACTTTCCTACAATACATTTCTCCTAGTGGTAATAATTCAATGTGTTTTACAATATCTAAGCACAATGTGCTCCGCTCGGTATCTTCACAGGTGGCGATAGAGCTGTTCTCACTGGCTTTGATTTGTCATTGCCTGCACATTGCAAACCATATCTTACTGCAGCTTCTGTTTGTCTATCTAGTCCAGGTCAAAAATAGTGTTCTCCCACTCTGGCTTTGGTGAGGCTCCTAACCAAATGTTCATTGTGGGCTACGTTTAAGATCTTACTTCTGAGGCCAGCACGAGGCACCAACCGGTCACCATGTTATAGTTCCCCTCCTATGTCACCCAACTTGTTTCTTACATTCCAAAGGGCCTTAAGTTCCCCTGACAATTTTCCAAAATGCATTCACTTTCTCTTCTCTGTCTACTACTTGGGGCAATACAGCCCCTATGTCTTTCAGGATAGCACTAGTGGTCACAGCAGTTTTCTTTGAAATTATAAAATGTCCTAGAATATCCATTTCCCCAATTGCACATTTTACTGCAGTAAATCTTCTTCTTTAAAATCTTGACAAATAAAACGTAGTCCATTTTTTCGACACCAGCCTAAATGGTAACACTACATATGCTAAATTAGGGACAAATTTGAAGTAATGCTCCGCTGGCCCTGAAAAAGTCTAATACTTATCAGTAATAAGAGGGGCTCTAAGGATGGAATTTGCTAAACGAAAATACGATACTGTGCCTAACCTGAATTTACCTCTTTCTATTTTTAGTGTGATGATATTGTCCATCAACCTAGTAAGATATTGTGTCACTGCCAATTCATGACTTCTTCTATCCTTGCCAGACAAGGATGTCATCCCGGAAAACATTGTATTGTTAATCCCCACTAAAACTTCCATCATTAATCTTTGAAAAGAAGCCACTGCCAAGGCGAAGTCAAATGGCATCCTGATGAAACTTAAAGCCCCAAAAGGCGTGACAATAGACATGAACGGAATCTTCAACGAGCAGCACTTAATGAAATGGAGTTGAGACGTCCACCAAACTAAATACATTGGCTTGCTACAACATGGACAATGCATCTGCAATATATAGAGCGGCTGACGATCTATTTATATTTACTAACTGAGGTCTTGCAGAGCAACGAACATTCTTATCTTGATGACATGGTCCTTTGGGACAAAGCCTACTGGTGCCCAACACCCCATAGCTTTTATTATTTCAATACTCCCATGTATAGTAAACTGTTGTTAGAAATGGGGTTTCTAGTTGGCTAGGGTATGCACCTTAGCCAGGCAGAACCCACCACTCTAGTCAGGGTGAGTAAGTGACACACCAAAGATAACCTATGCTCGCCCCCTGGTAGCCTGGCACAGAGCAGTCAGGCTCATACCAGTGACACAATGAATACACCACACAGACAGACTCCACACAATGGTATATAAAAATACACTGTACTGTATATAAATCATAGACCAAACATGACAGGAATCACAGATTCCCTTGCCCACTGGACTACTGCCAGACCATCACAGTTAGTGCAATAAGATTTAACTTTTAATTTGCACTCAGCATGAAAAACACCCTCCCTCTGCATACAAGGCTGATCCTGAAATATGCTTGTTATTATGACAAGGCAAAAACGATATACACCATAATATCAGATCATAAAATGCAGCAGTTAAATTAGGGAAAGGACACACATGAATCACAAAAGCACTACCATACATAAACCATCATCCATATGTCATCAGCAATACCGGAGTTAATCAAACACATAGATACATTGTGCCTGCACTTCTATTATAGGTCATGCAGTAATGTGAGCAGCAACTGTAGGCTACAGGAACACCTACAACAGTGAATATGGTAATCCTGACAGTTCTCAGAATGTGGAAAGTTTACAAGTGGGATGGCTCCATTGAGGACTCACTCCATGATGCCATCAATCCAAGGAATAAGTGCCCCCAAGATACGGGTTATCGTGTGGGGAGGCACAAACCATAGGGATTCGTGGGACAACCTTGCTGGGTCCCCACAGGGAAAGGAACAATGCAATGCAGCTGCCAGCGAGTGCGCTGAGCAGTCGCTAACCAGGGCATCCTCCTACGTCACAAAGTCACCCTTGAAAGTATGCAGGGCAGCAGGACCTACTGGTCATACCCTCTGACAGGAGAAATGGTGAGAGGCAGCAGCCCTAGAGCACACGGCACAGCTGTTCTCTCTCCCCCTTGCTCCATCACACTCACCCTGCTCATGCAGGAAATCAAAGTTAGATGGTGCAGCACGTTGGCAGTCAGGATGCAGCTAGGTGCACACAGTGCAAGTCGCGAGGGACAGTTGCTGATTCATAAGCACCCTCTGCGACCTGTGGCAGAACTTTCCCTCTGACACTCACCTGCACTGCAGAATGGTCCCAACACTGTACTGCACCCACGCTGAGAGGACAAAGGCTCACTACGTGCTAGAAGTCAATGACATGCTCAACATGCGCAGGTCTGTTGAGAGTGAAAAAAATCAACCAATAATCTCCCCAAGCGCTTATGTTTACAGGGGACAGGGGCAACATTCAATGCTCATCCCGTGCTGGTCCCAGAGGCACACCTTAGTTTCCAATCAAAGTTGAGACACACGCTGCTAACATCGATCTAGGGAGCAGCACATACTGGGAAAATAATTTGCTATCCTTAAAGAAATAGGATCTGTCAGCCTCGGATCCCCACTGGCACAGGGACATTGAGGGAGCAGAGGTTGTAAGACCATGAAGAACACTTGCAGTTCGGGGCAAAGCAGGCAGGCCAGCACATCAGGTCATTATTGGCAGTTCCTCCTAGCAGTCTCACAAGGTCTGGTGACCCACAGTCAAGGAGCAGCTGGCAGCAGGGTACAAGTAGAAAAGCAATCCAGAAAAGTCCTTTGTGACAATAAGCACCAGCAGGTGGCACAAAAGCAACAAAAGAAGGGCAGTCCAGATGAGTCCTTTCAGCAGTCCAGCAGCTTTTCTCACAGAGGTTCAGTCCTAGTTTCAAAAGTGCTCTACAAACCATGGGGTAGGAGCCCTATTACTTATACTCTAGAAAGCCCAACTTTTACAAGGTGGGAGAAGGTTCCAGCAAGATCTGACAAGTTTCAAGAATTTCCCTTCTCCCCTATGCTGGCTCCAGACATGAGTAGGCGGTATACGATCCCTTTGTGTGAGGGCAGGGCACAGACTATTCAAGTGTGAACGACACTTCCTCTCTCCCAGCTGAGGAAGGTATCAGTATGTAGATGAATGCAGATATAACCCAGTCACACCTAACCCTCGCTGATGCAATGCTGTTTGGAGAGTATGCACAAAATGGAGCTGCCAGCCTGCCACAAACGTAGATTGGAGTCAGGCTGCAAAGCACCAGACAAATGCCCACATTCCAAAAAGTGTCATTTCTAAAATAGTAATGTGAAATCCACCTACACCAGTAAACAAACTTTCTCACTACCATACCAAACATGCCCAAGCTACTTCTCAAAGATCAGAAATTACCACTTAAACATATATAAAGGAATTCCCAAAGCAAACCTATGAGAGGAGTAGCACTCACAGCTTTAAAAATGAAATAGGCTGTCACTACTTGGTCACGTAACACAAACATATATGGCCTAGCTTTTACAAGCACAGCACCCTGCTCATAGGGCTAGCTAGGGCCTACCTTAGGCGTGACTTAGGGTGCAGTAAAAAGGGAGTTCAGGACTTGGCAAGTAGTTTGACTGCAGTGGCAGGCCTGAGAAGTTTGAAATGCTACTTCTGTGGGTGGCGCAATCAGCGTTGCAGGCCCACCAGTAGAATTTAATTTACAGGCTTTGAGTATATGACATACCACTTTACATGTGACATATAGATAAATTAAATAAGCCAAACTGGTGTAATTCAATTATACCATGTTTTAGGGGAGAAAGCACATGCACTTTAGCAATAAGTAGCAGTGGTAAAGTGCCAAGGGTCCTAAAGCCAACAAAAAGAGGGTAAGAAAAATAGGAGGCGGAAGGCAAAACATTGGGGGATAACCCTCCGGAGAGGGCCATTTGCAACAACTACCCAAAGTGATACACCGCGTCGCTAACATTTCACAGAAATACACATGGGACACTTTTCTCAAAACATTAGCTGTTTTATTATAAAAACATCTCTCTGTTCACTGCATGTTAGAGGGAGGTTAAAGCCAGATGACCTCTATTGCAAGCTGTCTGACTTCGCTGTAGCGGCTTACTAAGACTTCTGTTCCCTGGTCTATATGGGGAATGTGTCTCAATAGACGACAGACTACTTCACTACCATTATACTCTGGTATGGTGGGATGACGTCTTCCGCCGAGGGGGGGAGGGTCCTGAAGGGGCATCTTAGGGTTTATCCTGCTGTGGTCCAACATAGAACATAAGTAGTGTATGTAGGGATCACACATCTTGTATAGTGACAATATGGGTGGGACTTTTCTTGTGTGTCACTTTTCTTGTCACCATTCTGCTTCTAGTATGTTTTATCATCCTAACTATTGCAGTTCATGTTATTTTATCTAGGAATCAATCAATCAAAATCTTATTGAACCATTCTCTGCTTCTGTTTGTTTTTGCATTTGTGAGACAAATGCAACTGAGAGAAAAGGATGAGATCTGATCCACTACGATTTCCCGGAAATGTCACAATGTCATGAGCCCTGTTGCCACAGATCACCCCTGCTCTTGGGCATAGGTGAGAGCTGCTGACTGGCTGGAAACGGATTAGGCCAACAGTTGTCACATGATATGGGATCAAACTCAGTTCCCCACAATTCAGGTGATGTTGTTGCCCAACTCCAGCGGCCTCAATGGTACAATGAAAGCCAAAGCAAAAACATGGGCTATTAAAAAATCTCGATCAGGAGAATTAGAATTAAGGGTGATCCCAAAGTCCCTCTGGTGTCACCATACAAAAAGATTACCCCCATTGTGTACACATTTAAAAATCTCTTCGCTCACAAGTTACGCAATATATATTAAATTTAAGACATTTCACATTTTGATGTGTTTCAAGGTCTGTATACCTTTGATATGATCTCTTGAAACATGCCTGCTTCAGCCATCAAATAACCAGACAGAATGTAATGTACTATCTGTTGCTGTCTGTGGAATGAATCCAGACTTACTCCTGGATTCCATTATCACACCACCTCTTCTGCTCCATCAACATTTAGCAGATGGTGCAAGAAACTTTCTGCAGCTGGTCACAGCATCTAGCAATGCATGCATGAATCAGTTTTAAAGGAGAGTAGACTCACTACAGGTTTATCCCTGCTAGAAGGGAACTGCACAGTCCATATGTGGTTTTCTGATGTGTATGCAGCTTCAATCTTAGTTTGTTAGCCTCCTTTGGTAGTTGACTCAGGAGGTTTCTGGATTAAACGTGGTCCTTTATAGACACATCTGAAGGGGAGACATTGACATCTTTTTTTTCCAAGGCAGCAGAGTGGACACACATCATGATACAAGGAGTAGCCTGAGGAAGCAGAATAGGAGTCATATGATTAGAAATTTACTGTTGGCATGTCTTTTCTCATGATTAATCTGGCCAATGGTGTTTCATGCCACCATTCTTCATTTGTTTAAACTTCATATGTTACCCTATTTTATTAAAGGACTGGAAAGAGATGTAACGTTGTATTGGAAAGCCATTTGTTGAGAGGAATGAATTACTCAAAAATGTTAGAAGTCATAAATACAATTACAATGTATCCCTTGTTTCATGACTGCCAGGAGATCGTTTGCCTGACACCTATGAGCTGCTCTCTCAAAGCAAATGGTCTTCAATTGCACTAAGTGGGTCCATCTCACCCTCTTTCAGACAATATTGTTTCACGGTCTGGAACATGATGAGCCTGTACCCGTTTCATTAATTGACATTCACATGTCAATCTGCATGTGGAAAAAAAAAAAAAAAGAATCATACTCCGTGTGTGCTCAATTTCACCATATCTTACATAACTTTTTAATTCCCTGACAGGACTTGCATTTTATATGTTGTCTGCAAGTGAGTTAAATAACATAAGGCACACAATTTGTTAGACCAGTCCTCTTTAGGGTGGTCTTTGGCCCATATTTTGGCCTTACCCCTCCACTTTTTCTGACGGCGTTTTTTACTGGCCTTAAAACTGTAAGCACTTTACTACTGCCATCCAGTGCTAACATGCGTGTGCTCTCTCCTCTAAACATGGTATATTGACTTGTACCCAACTGGCATATTTAATTTACTTCTAAGCCCCTAGCAAAGTGGCACTATATGTATCCAGGGCCTGTAAATTAAATGCTACTAGTGGGACAGCAGCACTGACTGTGCTCAGGGCATTTTGGAATTATGGAACCTTGCAAGTTTTGTTAAAGGTTATTAGTGGTCCTCCTTTCCTCCTAGAGCACCTGCCTGTATAAGTTATTACTTTTTATAATTTAGTTGGATTCACAGAGGTGGGCATCTACAACGACTGGCCACCTGGTGCTTGATTAGTTCAGAGATCTAGCTTGCCTCATTATTACCACAACAAGTTCCCCGCAGCATTGAAGAAACAAAGTTTGTACTTGGTGAGTTATGATCCTACTTCAATGCACGCCATGAGCTTAACTGCGTTGGCTGTAATGTTATAATTGTCCCCTTGTAACACTTGCAATCTAAAATGTTTTGTGTACATACAAGGTGTAAATTAAAGGTCAATAGAGAAGATGTGCAGGACACATCCATCTTTGAAGCATGGTGAAGAATGTTTACAATGGTTTCTTCATACTGTCTAGCTCAAGGAAAAACCACAAACATTGTCAAAGCCAATAGTTCTAGATATTTCACAAGCGATGGTTATTTTAACAAATGGTGAGTTTTGTGTGTGTCTGTTTATGAAATGGTTTAAAAACAAAGAGGAGAGAAGGAGGATGTATTGCTGGGTCTACCTTCCTTGTGAACTAAGTAGCATTACATAAAGACCCAGCAGGAGGGAGTCCCCACAGGATGGACATGGGAAGAAAGATTTTCCTTTAGAAAACCCCTCACCCACCAGGGTTACCACTTGGTGGCATGCTTCATCATTTGGTTCCTCCTGTTCAGCTACGGAGGGGCGTGCTGCGACCTACAGAATACGTGGGAGCACTGATGTTGTTACATCAATGTCATTCAGGTAAGGGATAGGGGTGGTGGGGTCTTGAAAAAGTAAAAAATCCCTGCCTCCTAACTGTTCCAATATTTTAATAGATCTCCTAGTGGCGGTATGATTAAAAAAAGGGGTGGGGAGTAATATGGAAGTAGGGTATGCAATGTACCTGCCTTCCTGGTCTACATGTTTCAGAGCCTTACCCCTAGGATTCTCTTCAGGACCAAGGATGACTCCCTGGTTCCACTCCTTATAGAAACATCAATTGTGTGAGTGCATATTTTGCATGCTAAAGGGTAGAGTACATTACACCTATTTTATGTGGTGTCATCAAAGTGATACCTGTAGAGACATAAAAGGACATGATTAACATAGCCCTGAAAAATACTGGGTCGCAATATGTATTTTTATGCTTGTGGGTGGGGTGTCAAACCAGAGCAAACATCACCCCAAAAGTGAAGAACACTTGTGGTTCTCAGTAGTCGAGTGATGAGTACTGATAACTCATATTTGGACCGTACAAGACAAACTATACAAACACATAAAGCACATAGAATAACACACTTGGATTATATGTGACATACTCAGTAAGATGCTGGATTTGGTACTGTAGCTCTGCTGGGAGAGTGTGTGTGCTTGTAGTCACACTCTACAGGTGTAATATGGCATTAAAATCCACTCTATTCCTCTGTCGGCCAGCGTCAGAGACGCAATGAAGAGAAATCAAGGTTGCACTTACTTCGTCAAAGCAACACTCCCGCTCGTCACCTCCCCGGGGTCTGAATGTTACTGGCATCTAGGGGAACAGGGCTGATAAGCTCCTGGATGCTGGCTCCAAAAACCAGTCCCAGGATGCTTGTTTCAAGTCCAGGGAGGCCCTGGCCTGGTGGTTCGGGCTAGACTGCTCCCATGGCTGGGCAGGGTCAAGACTGATTTCCATATGGCAATGTTCAAACTGGGGATGCATGGTGTGCAAAAAAACACAATGGATTGGGATGCGGCCGGAGCATTTGTCAGTTGCTGAGACTAATTCTAGCTTTCCTTCCATCCTTCACCTTGTTGTTTTTGCTCTATCTTTGAAACAGCAAATGTGACACAATAAATACAGAATTTAAAGGCATCTTTATTTATTGCCTAAACTTTGCTGACCTTCCAAAAATCGGTAGGTCGCGACCCACAGTTTGGGAAACACTAGTATAACATTTGGGCTTGACCATGAGCACCTAACTTTTCCAAAGAGAGAAACACGGAAGTCTCTGGTCCTTGCTTGCCTTGCCACAATATAGCAAGAAAACATGCATTTTGTCCCATTTGTAACTCACCCTGGAGGAAATGTCTGTGTTCTACGTTACTGATGCTGGGCGTGTTCGAAGGGTCTTCTTTCTTTTGTTGTCCTTGAACTCGCCATAATAGCCTACTGTGATCTCTAAATTAATTGCTGCTTCTTTGCCTTCTAGAGTGTATAAGCATAGTGAAATGTTATGTCTTAGATGGCCTTTGGAAAAAGGAACACAGGTGTTTGAGCAGCATGGACTTAAGGGAAGGCAGGGAAAGGTGTGGTTATGAGATGTGCTTGTTTTAGCTTAGATTTAGGAGCTTCAATCTTATTGTTAATCAGTTGTCTTCCTGGTCTGAGGTTTGTTTCCGCTGAAATGGATTTTAGTGTTTTTAACTTATGCAATGTTTTTCATCTTGGGAACCTTTTACGTTTATTAAGGAGAATGTGTTTTTAAAACTTAAGTTTATCGAAATTAACTACTTAAATGGGAAACATATTTGTATACTGCTCAACATGTCCATCGCTGAGATGAAATATTAATTAAAAAATAAGGTCGTGCATCTACATGTGTATTGAATAATCACATGCTGTAGGTTTTACCTTCACATAAAACCACTCACGGATTGGTTACCACTCCAGTACCTATACCGAATACCACCCATGCCGCTGAAGAGGAGTAAAAGCGTAAAATCATAGTCTGCCAGAGAACGACAGATCTTCCTTCACAGCCCTTACTACTCACAATATAGATGTGGTCACACAAGTGATGCAGTGTTACCACGAACCCAGAGGCTCTCACAGTAAAAATATTTCTAGATTAGCTTACTTTTAAATTGGTGAAGTGCTTATTTCTGCTCATACAACTATATTATTTTACAACACTCAAATATTTGAGTATACCTGTTACTTTATTCTAATATCGAACGTGTACAGGCAAACCTCTAATGTAATTATTTGTTTTGCAAACTTTTTATTTATGGTAGCGATTGGTTCTGGAACATAGCTTTAAATCTTTATTGCACTGCAATGTAATGCTTTACAAACAATGAATTCAAAGAGGCAAAAAAAAAAAGCTTTTGTATTATCTGGTGACGCTTGTCCAGTGTACAATTCGCCTACTATCAACTGTGTATGTATGTAAATGATGCTTCGGCTGGTCTGCATACTGGAGTTGACCTATCAGTATGGAGGCATGCACGAGACGGAAAACTCCGGATTCAAGTACGCGCTATAATTGTGCATGCTTACCCGAGCCTGTGGCCAGTTACAGCTGTTAATTTCCACTCTTTCCTTGCAGGTAAGGGCAATAGGGCTATTAGCAAAAGTGGTGAACTCAGTTCACTGTGTTCGAAGGGTCAAACAAGTCCTATCCAGCACCGGGACAGAGGAGATCTGGTTCTCTTTCTTTATAAGCCACTATATTTGTTGACTTATGCCTGGAACTCTGCTTCCTTCAATCAAGGGCTATACAGGTCCAAATGCTCAGCAGAAAAAACGAACATGTCAATTAATTTTTTGTACTTATCAATTGTTTTTAGGGCTTACACCCCCTTTTAGAAAAGAAAGACGAGAAGCTGGCGCAGCATGACAGAGAAATATGTTTATGAAGAAACAGGCAAAAGTTGTGCTGTGGTTGTGTGAACAACTGAAGCATTCCACTTAACACTCATGCATTCCTTAATGCAATGGCTTGTGATGGGTACAGCCAGACATGGGTCTTACGCTAACTGTTGAACAAGAACTCAAGCTGGACCCTACTGACAAGGCTCAAATAGGTCCAAACTATTCAAGGGATGCTTGTGTTTCAGTTCAGAGAGGGCAAGGCCTTAAGGGCGGCTATAACAGTGTTTTTTGGTTCCCCCCCACGACATCTTTTCCATGAATTCCATCACTACCACTCTCCAACAGTGCACCTCATGTCTCCGTAGCTGCTCTCTGACAAGTCTTTAATTTTTTATAGTGCTACTCTGTCGGAAGCGGGCTATCTATGTAGTGTACCAATGTAAAGGGACACTATGCAGATAGTCCAGGGTGGCCTTATTGGCTGAAGCTGGTTAAAATAATAACCCTAACAGCTCTATTTTGGGGGTAATGTGGTCGAGCAGTTATGCTTATTAGAGGATAGTATTTACATTTATTGCACAAACAAGAGCCAATCAGCAAGAGAGACACTCAACAAATAAATCCAACACCAATTTATAAAAAGCAAATACTTTTATATGAATTTAGACACCAAGATTACCAGAAACAGGTGAGTACTTTTCAAGATACTAATTTTTACAGCTTTCAAAAGTTGATAGTGCAATTTTTGGTGCAATAATCTTATCTTATTGGGGAAAAACGTGTACTGCATTTGGGCACTTAACAGCGACTTAACGGACTGTCCTCTGGGTCTTGAAGTGAGTATGGGGAAAGGTCCAAGGCCACACCAACATGTCATCTCGGGAGGCTCTAGGGTGTCCAGGTGCAGAGGTGTGTTATGGCATTAAGTGTCCCATTCACTTAAATGGTGAACGGTTCGGTCGGAGAGATGCTGCAAGCAGGGACTGGGGGCCCAGTCTGGCTGAACCAGCAAGGGGGCTCAGGTCTCACGATGCTCAGGGACGCAGGGACACATTTGGTCCTCTTGTTCTCGAGCCAAGGTGGTCGGGCACAGAGGTGACCTGAGGTGTCAGTTTTTTTTGTCATGTGTTGTTTGTCTCTGGGGCACTCGTGGTAGAGGGACCTGCCGAAAGAGGCTGCAGGTGGCGATTCGGAGCCCAGTCTTGCCAAACCCATGGGTGGGCCCAGCTCCAGAGGGTCTTGGGACTCCCCAGGCACTGTTGACTCCCTTGGACTTGGGCTGTGGGGCTTGGCTGCGGGGCTTGGCTGCATAGATCCTTTGCGGCGTCTGGCCGCAGTGGTCACTGACTGGTTCTGTGTCTTACTGACCTAGTGAAGAGGGGAAACAGAGCAGTGGGCCCCACTCTCCTCAATGGCCCTGTGGATCCTGATGTCCCTCAACGGTGCTTTTAGAGTTCGAATTGGACCACCCCAAACCTTGGTTGCTCCGAGGGGTTCAGTACCCCAGGTATATGACCAGGGAGCCTCTGGGAGGGTCAGAGTTTTGGGACATCAGTGAAGTAGCAGGGCTGATGTCCTAGGCTCCAAACAATCTCCTCCTGGCTTGTTGTTCCCTCAGAGGGACCGATGGCCAGCAGGACAGAGTACCGGACTTTGGAAACGGTGCATGCAGATGAAGGAAAGCAGTTCATCTGCTCTAAGGAAGATCTTTCCTGGTTGTTGAGGTGCTGGGCTGTCCTCTAACGGTTTTGGGGAAGGTGTCCAGCTCTTGGTGAAGTTGCTCCAGCAATTCTCGAAGCACAAGCCTGATGGGGCTTTGTGCCAATCTTCGGTCCAGGTCCGCTGTTCTTGCTATCTTTGGTCCATCTTCTGTTCTCCTCTCTTCCCAGTAGTTGAGTCTTGGCTTGATCTTAATATCAGACTTGATCTCCTTTCCTGGTGTCGGGGATCCCCTGAATACTCAATTTAGGGGCATTAAGGGGAGCGAAGCATAGCAGCCAAGGGCCTACTTACCCTTGGGGTCCCTACACCCCAAGATTACCACTTCCTGTGGGGAGGAGGCATCTCCCTGTCCCATAATTCCTAATTGATTATCTAGCTTCCTACCTGCCCTGGTGCCAGATGAGTCTCAGGGAATTGGGTTACCTCTCCCAGGTCTTGGGGATGCCAGGGTTGCATATCAAAGGCAGCAGGAACTTTGGAGTCCCTGGCCTTGGTATGTAGATCTTCTAACCATCCTGTTGAGCGAGGTGATATCACCTCCAGCCAGAGCAAGCACTGTTTCTGACCTCAGGGAGCAGAGACTTTTGCCTCCAGAGGGTCAGAAACTCATATGCAGAGGCAGGCTGGTCTAAACCAGTCAGCCAAAACACTAGAGGATTAGTAGGTTTCTGGGGGCACCTGTAAGGTACCCTCTGGGTGAATGCCATAATAAATCCAATAGAAACCTCAGAATGGATTTATTAAGACAAGTTGTTTGGTACCAAACATCACTATTTTCCGTGTAGCCATCATGTAGCCGGGACACCTGGGCTGACCAATGTACAGTACATGCTTTAAGATGGCTGCCCGGTCACTTGCAATGTCTAGGAATGGAAATACTCATCACAGGGGCATATCTGCTAATGCAGCTATGTCCCCACATGTATTATAAGGCACCCTGCCTTATGGCTCTTAAAGCCTGCTGTAGGGGTGGCTTACATGTAATGCATGCAGTAACAGCGGCATGACACACAATGTGTGTGCAGTGCCCTGTTTGTACTCCGGATCTGCACCCCGACACTCAGTCAGATGTCAGATTATGTGCAATTTGTCTGTGGGTCACTTAGGGTGGCATAAGTTATGCTGCAGCCCTTAGGGACCCTCTTTAGTCCCATGCCCTAGTTACCTAGGTCCTGTGCCAACTGTGAAACAATCAGACATATGTTGTTTTAAGGAAAGAGCACAGGCACAGAGGTCTGATTAGCAGGCCTCAGTGCACTGTCAGGGTCCAAAATCAGCATCTAGTAGGTCTAAAAAGGGGGCAAAAAAAGGAGGGCACCTGGAAAGAAGCCCAGTTTCTTACATACTTATAGTTCACTCACATTCAGTTTTGTGATCTGCATGGTGTGTGTTCTTTGCAGCAGGCACATTAACCATCTGCACTACTTTACGATGATCCAAAACCACCACTGGACAAAATTCTGATCTCTCATCAGTAGGTACATTAATCACCAGAGTTATCTTGACATTTTTATTGTTGCCTGAAAACTGCTACATGCACAAGGATGTGCACATGTTTTTAAACCAAAATGTATTTTTAAACACATGCCCCCTGCCAAAGTCAGCGGCAGGTGCTGCTGCACCGGTTGTCCTGCCCTAAGGCCAGCCCTGCATAGACTCACATTTCAGACTGTATTGTTTTTATTGGATTTGCATGTGGCTGGTTCCTGGCTGAAGTGGCATTTTTGGCACAAAAAAAAAGTGATTGTCTAGGATGAGGCCCTGAGTAATTAGCACTAGTTGAGATTAACTCAAGCATTCCACCATCCATTCTTTGTATTCTTCAGTGTGGTGCTGATGAGGAGCTGCACAAATCTTTAAAAAAAAGTATTCAGGGAAGTGAGATGGCAGCCAAGGAATGCTCCCCCGGCAGGTCATTAACTGTACATATAACAAGCAAAGAGAGCATTCTGACAGTTCCCAATTTTGTAAATCAGGTGCAATATGTAATTGTCTCCCCCTGCCCCCCACTACCTCACCTACAGGGATCTTAAAGCAGAAAAAGGTGGATTAAATAGTGGTCATAGATCAGCACAGTGGGGCACGTAGCAATTCACACAGCTGCAAGAGTGAGAGCGGTGTGAGTTATTTGTTCACAAGGGTCAACATTTGCTAGACACAGAAAATACGTGCAGTCACCAATAAACAATACAGTTGTGTGCTGAATGTGCCTATCCGTTATTGGCCGATCATCTTTTCACACATATGCCACATTTTTCAATGCCTTTCTAAAATGTTGAGTAAGGACTGATTATGAAATTGTGTGCCTGACTAGGAATTCAGTACTGCCCAAAATTCCAAATGCCAGAACCCTCGTGTCAACAGACGCAAAAAACATGGCCAGATTCACGGAGGTCTTTATGTTCTGAACTGACTCCATTGGGGGCCAGCCCCATACAAGCCCAAACCCCTATCAAAAGGGCACAATGAATCCGGAAAAGGCAAAAGTGTGAACGTCAGCTGTCTGTTGTAGACCACACAATACCGCACAGAGTAGGAGTTGTGCTAGCACAATACTCACTAATGGATGATTTTCTTGTTTATTTCAGTTTCCTGCTCTTGGCTGAATGGCTTTTCTACCGCCCCCTTGAATAATTTCTTTCCACCTTCCCAATTGATTTTCTCAGTTGTATCCTTTCACTGCTGACAAAGGGAACTTTAGTGTTTTTAAATATTTCATTTTTATTTAGGACTCCAAAACAGTGCATGGCCTTCTTTGTGCTCCCACAGACTGTGTTTAGATCATGCTTGCATTCTTTCCCTTAATACTACTCTCTCTCATCTCACCCTCTCCCTATGTCGTGACACTAAGTGCTGCTGCAGCTCCATGATGCTCTTCATCTCTCCTTTCCTCTGCATCTCTCTCACTTCAGCCAGAGTTCCCTTTTACTCCATGCTGCCCCTCTCTCACTCTGTGCTGGGTACCGATATTGACTTAGGCAAATGCTTTTAGCATCACATTGCATGGCAAACCAAAGTTTATTTGAAATACTTCCAAAATGCCCCACGGTGGAGGCCATCTTGAAAGTATAGCAAATAATAATCTTCATATTTTCAAGATGGCTGCCACATTGAGTGACACAATGTGCTCTGAATCTAGTTTATACTTTTACTTTGGCTGCCATATTGCGCCACACTACATTGCACTGCGGAAAGTGAAGGCCATCTTGAAAGTATAAAACTTTTTTACTGTCTCTAATCAAGATGGTGGCCATGTGGTGTTGCGCAATGTGGTGTGGCTCAACATGGTAGCCATCTTGGGAATACGCCAAATACACTTTTGAGTTGTCCAGTCACTGCTATTGGCTTTGCAAATGGTGGCACAATTATATAAGCACTGGAAAACCAGGCAAACAGCATTTGCTAAGTTAAAACGATTGGCTTTGGCAATCCGTGTCCCAAGAGTTTTTAGACATTACTCTTCTAAGCACATCTCACTTACATTTGGTTTAAAAGAGGATCTTCTATAACTGTCTATTGGAATAGAAAGCACTGCATTCTGATGTACAGTATCTGGAAGACTAGCGGGCACAGTTTTAACATAGCTACCTAATCCAGTCACCTTTGCAGTACTTAGCTCCTTTTTAATAGTTTCACTTTTTGCAACCTTGCCTACATAAAAATACAGTGCATTCAAATTAATCCAGAGATAATTGTTTTCCAACGGCTTGGTGACTTAAACTTGTGGTTAGGTGAGCTGGGACACCTCCTTTGGGGACATGCAGAGGGATCAATGCCTCCACAAGTCCAGTACAGTATCCTCATGACCTGCAGGACCAGGCTGCAGGTTGAGGGTATAACCTTTGCAGCTGGTGTAGATAGTGTGGACGTTCTTGGTGGAGGAGTGGTCCCCTCACTGCATCAAGCACCACACAAGGGCCCTCTAGGACTGGATCTTCCCTGCGGTCACTAGTGGGTCATGCATCTCGCCTGATGTGCAGGAGGAGGGTGTTTGGTAGCAATTGAGCATTTCTGGTGTGTAACTAGCACTGGTGGTACAGGAAAACCCATTAAGGCAAAATGTAAAAGTGGTTGTTAGCTCTTATTTACATATCAATGAGGTGGTTAAATAAGATGACAGCACTTACAATGCGAGTCTCCGTTTTGAAATTCCCAGTGTCTATACTGAAGGAATTTAAAGTTAGAAGCAATAACTGTATCATATGGGTATCATTGTACTACTTCTGGAGAGGATCAATTAAAAAAAAACAACTCTTAAAAGTGCATCATGAAGTTAAATTCTCAATAAACCAAACAGAGCAATGATGCCAACTAGATGCTGCTTCCTGCTGCCTCAATATATTACTTCCATTCAAAGAAATGACAGATGTAAACACTTAAACACTAGATCAGTGCTTATGTAAAAGTTGTTGATAGCCGGAATATGATTTCAGCAGTGAAACCACCTAGAGTGGAAAGTCCATATCAACCTCAAAATAGCAGGTGTCATCATTTTTACACCATGCCTTTACTGCAAGACCTGGAAGGGACTACTATTAACTCTAAGTTAAACATTGATTCTTTGGGATACTCCATCTGGATTTCTCACCCACATGCAAAGTTGACTGAGCACAAAGCATTCCTCGGTGATCTCCTAGGGACGTATTTGTACACAAAGTTGTGGGGGGGGTGATCTCCACATTGACATAATTTTACAACTTTATGCTATTCAGATAACATTCTTAAGATTACGTCTGGAAACTGCACCAGGCACAAGCTTGGGAATATCATGTGATTTTTTTACTCAGGGGCTAGTGTTCCTTTCTGGAGTTCCCCATATTGGAGAACAGAAGAGGATCCTGACTCTTCAACACAGTAAGCAGGGGGTGTGACCAATTGAATTTTTGTGCTTGATAGATCTTTAGCTAATCATCTACACTCATGCACTTACCGCGCTCAGTGAGAAATAACCTGGGAATAAAAATCACCCTGCTCCTTGGATGCTGAAAAGGCATCTGATCAAGCAGAATAGACCAACGTGCTACATTCTTCAGAGAAATAATGCTTGAAGCAGAATAAAGCATCAACAAAATAAGATGCCTAAGCATTACTAGCTGCCTCAAAGTATTTTGGATGTCCACTGTCATCCTCAGTTTTTCCTAGTGGCACTGGAACCGCTGGCAGCTGCCTTCTGGCCGCCTGCGACACTCAAGTGTATTCACACCCAAGTTGATAAGTTGAAATTTATGTTTTATGCAAATGACAATATCTGAAGCAAATTCTTCAGTAAAGGACCTGCTGGCTCTAGTCTCAAAATTGTTCAGACACAAAACAACCTAGAGAAACTGAGAAGCTCCAAACATGACTATGTATACAAAACACTGCTTGGATTGCATGCCAGTGAGAAGGCTACCAAAAGACCGAAATACCTTGGAATCTTAGTGAACCACAGTTCTACAGATATGATCAATGACAATATTGGCCAATTGATGTCAAAATGATAAATTGATTACTAACTTGGAAGTGCCAATGCTCACAACTATTCTTATTTCAATCAGTACAGACTATCAAAATAGTGATGGCATCAAAGTTTAATTGTTTTTTTTAATACCCCTAATGAGTGCCCACTCTATCCTACTAACACTGATTGAGAAATAAAAAGACATCAGTGATGTGTCCAAACAAGATTATCTGCATCAATAACATTGTGGAATGTTATGACTCTCTTCATCCACAGGAACAATACAGGCCAAATCACTTTTCTAAAATTCCTTACCACCTTAGTAAAGATATGGGAACCTCAGACTTGATGAATGTAGCCTGTGTCAAGGAGCGACTGATCATGAAATATTATATGGCATAAGAAAACTGTCCCACATTTGGATTGAATATTAATTATGGAGAATTTCTACGAACCCATCCACATGTACTTAAAGAAATACTTTTTTCCAAACCATCCAAATGCTGAACCTCCTGTAAATGGTTGCGCTTTTCACTGGAAATATTGGTTCTCCAACGCAATCTCTATATACACCAATGTGAACTGATATCAAACTGAAACCTTTTGAACCTTTAGTGGAAGAGTCCAGTCTGAGTACAGATCACAGACAGAAACACTCAATAGTCGCAGTGCCTCCGTAGCAGACTGGGGTGAATGTTCACTGGTAGGAAAGCATGGCAAGAATATGTATATCTTGAAAAACTGTGGCACAACAAACCAGTGATCTTAGGGTTATGTAGTCCCAGACCCCAATGGGGGAGGGTACGACCGCTTGGAACCAAGATTATCCTTGTCACCCTGTCTTCAATTGAGGTGCTTTAAAAGTGTTCATTCTTATGCAGATCTGCAAGAGTTGTGGGGCCTAGCAATATTGGAAATGGAGGAATATGTTGTAAGTGGAGCCTCACCCAAAACTCAGGACATCGGGTGCAGTGTAATTGGGGAGCTGGGGGAATTGACTCCAAGTTCAACTCACCCAGGGGATGAAAATCTCACTTCTTTGTTTTCATCTGACTTTGTGGTTGGCCCCTGCACCTCAACATCAATGTTAGATGTAATGGTTTTGATGCAAAACACCCTTACAGGGTATTCTTGAAACTGTGGAATTAAATTCAGATATGCAGAAGTCACATAAGGTTTACTTGCAGTGCATAGCTTAGGAGTTACTGCAAATAAATAATTGTATACCTAACCTGCTGAGACCTGTTGAGGTGTGGAGAGGGCCTGCAGTTCAGGGTGAAGCTGGTGAAGTTGGAGGCTCCATTGTGAGGATAGTGGATCTGTTTGATCAAGGCATCAAGCCACAGTATTAGAGGAGAAGCCCACTGTGTATATCTCTAAATGCCCAATGCTAATAAAAAGAAGGGGAAGCCAGTATGGAAATGTGATCCTGTCTTATCTGGGGTCCCATGGGAGGAGTAAAAGAGCAAATAAAAGAGGGGAGGGAAGGTCAGGCAGAGAGAGAATAAGGAAAGCCCAAGGAGCTGGGCACCAGCCCAAATTTACAGGGAGTAGCCTAGTGAGTGATAGTGCTAAGGGTAATGGTAGTCCCTCGGTTAAAAGAGATTCAACCACACTGGCCCAGATGAAGATTAAGGTTATGGAACATGCTTGTAAACAAAAGATAAAGAATTGTACTTTAAGGACATGGCAAGTAGATTTGAGCGGTATACATCAGAAAGCGCAAATAATGTGTAAAGATGGGCAGAGAGAGGCACCCTGCGAGGAGCGTGAAATTTGGGGTTAGGCGAAGGGTTAGAAAAATACACACCCATGAGGCAAGAAGTATATAGGAACAGGAGCAAAGTTTTAGTGGGCTGCCCACGGAGGGTGATCCAACCCTGATTAGATCTGAAGGTAAAGAGAAGGATGTAAACTATGGGTTTATCTGTCACAAATATCAGGCAGACATTGAGGGAAAGGGGTAAGAAAGTTAAATACCTTAAATAGGTCACAGCTCCTTGAAGATTTTTCCTGTGCCCCAATTTAAAGTCAGTCACAATAACTGACTTGAAACAAGTAAGCTTTCTGCAGAATACAGATGGTAGAGATGTTACAAAGCTCCTGTTGTGTTCAGGATTAGTTAGAGATACCATTCTTAATGCAGAAAGCGAATTACAGGTCCATGGTGTGAAAATATCTGGGGAATTGGCCAGGAATATATATGGGGAACATCTCTCAAGTCACAACCTTGGCTTCTTGAATCATCACGGTGGCCTAAAGGTAAATCAAGTAAAATGGGGGCAGCAGGAATATTCTATTTGTAACAGATCAGTTATGGAAAATGGAGTAGGTAGGATTAAAGTCACTATCCCTCTAGAAGATAAACATAAATATGGGGTGATTCCATCCAAATCAAATAGGTATGATTGTCTGGAGGGGGAGGAGGCGACACACGATTTAAGTAAAGTGGATTAAGGCCAGGCTTCCATGCACAGCATTAGTCTGTTCTCCTTGAAAATACATGGGTTTACTACCACAAGGAAAGGGCAGGTGATTGATGGGAATTAAAAGGCAGCATTCTATTCTATGTCTCCAGGAGACATGGCTATGCAGAAACCCCCCACCAATAGATGGTTTCTTTTGGATTCATCATGTAGCTGTAGAAAATAACCCAGGTCAGCCCTCTGGGTATTGCTAACTCCGGTCTCTACTCAAATTGCCTCCAGGGTATGGCAGATTAAAACTCGGTCAGCTGGTTAATTGACCTGTGGCATACAATTGTTGGATATAGGTAGGAGAAAAAAATATATCATAGTTTTAAATGTATATTTGAATGTGTCTGATTATGCCGGACAGATCAAATTGTTTAAGGATGATGTTATTGTCGTAGGTGTTTGGACCCCCAAAACCCGACTAGTATAATGGGAGGTTTCAATCACAAATTGTTCTCCGAGTCGGTGGATGAAAAGTATGGGGAGTGGCTAGCTGCACCCAGAAAGGATATTGCTCTATTAGATTTCCTTTTGTCAAGTATCCTCATGAATTTAAAGGATTGTGTCTCTAATTATATCCTGGGTAGAAAAATGTTCAAAAAAGGCAATCAGATGTGCCCAGTGATTATGTGTTTGTACCGTTAGGGGCATTTGAGCTGGTATGATCTTTGAGGTCCTGAAGGTGGAGGGGAGTGATCATTAACCTCTAAGAACTATAATTAAAATGGACATTGCCCCAAGACAGATGAGAGATTTAACACTGAATTTTGACTCCACAACTCACAAATGAGGCTTTCAGAAAAGCACCTTAGCTTACTAAAGGAATTGCAGTATAATCATAGTGATCTAGATTGTTGGGAGGTTGCCTCAGGTCCCTTAGCTGGGTATGTAAATAAACAAGGTGGCTGCGTGCCTTGAAACCGAAGTTATGATTTTTAATTCTAGACAAAATAAAAATAAAGCTGGGAAGTATGACATACATACTTAGTTTGATAAAGAATGTAGGATATTAAGAAGTAAAATTAGGAAGTTGGAAAGGTACCAAAGGCACTCAAGAAATATAGGCAGTGGATAGAAGCTCCTTAGTTTAAAAAGGGAACTCAGAATTTTGATAACTCAATAGAAACGGGAATCAAATGCAAAATGCTGGGATGTCATGACAAAAACCATAGATTCTAAACATGTTAGGAAACTTTTGAGGTTGATACAGTGTGGGACAGGTTGCTCGCAAAAGCGGTCCCTGGGGCAGGTGGGAGAGGAAGAGTAGTTAAAATTTCTAGAGGAGGCCTATAATAATGGTCCCCATAGAACAGAGCCCTGTTATTTTTACTATTGATAAAGAAAACAAGGATGGTATTCTCATAGCCAATAATCAAGGAAACTATTGAGAGTATAAAGCTTACAAGAGCTGCTGGCCGAGATAATGTGCTGGCAGAGGTAAAAAAAACAATTTTGCATGGTGGTCCAGATTGTTCTACACCGGCTTCTAGGAAATTCTGGCAACTTCAAGATTTCCCTACAGTTGGAAGGGGGCACTGATCAAACTAATTCATAAAAAAGGTGACTATACCCTCCTGGGAAACTATACGCATATTAAGTTGTTGGACGTAGGTGTTAAGATTCTTTCCAAAATTTAATTTGAGATGATTAGGGAGTGGGCAGATGTAAACTCTATGATACACCAGGAATAGGGTGGTTTCAAGGAGAGTCACTCAACGATAGATCACTGTTTTAGTTTGTGGGTCATTACAAAGTGTCCCTAGGGCAGGACAGGGCACTTTATTGTTGCTTTTAGCTCCACCTTTTACTCGGTTGATTGTGTATTGCTGTCGGAGGTATTACAGGGATATGGTATCGCAAAAGACCTGCTTTTAATTCTGCAGCAACTCCACATGGACAAATGGGCCTAAGTGTAACTGGATAGTGGGAGCTCACTTTTGAGTATAATCAATTTATGAAATCGTCTTAAGCAAGGGTGCATTTTGGCCCAACTCTGTTTTCACAGTTTCTGGCTGATTTTGACAAGATTTTAAGCCTGCCATTGTTTTTAGCTCTAAAAAGAATGGCAGACATGTTAGCTGTCCTTTATATACGGTCGATTTAGTGATTTTTGATCGGACAGGGATCGGACTACAATGATTATTAACTAAATTCGGGGATTACTGTATTAATAAAAAAATTGAAAACAACTATGGAAAAAACCAAAGTGCTCTAAATAAATAACCACGGGAACAGTATGAGATGGGTAATTCATAAAGATAAAATAGAGTGAGTGAATAAAATATAAATACCTAGGTGTATGGTTTTCGCACAATTTAGGTTGGAAGGACCACCTCCCCTCTTCACAAGAAAAGGCATTGGTATCAATAGCGATGCTAAGTAAACTTGACAAATGATATGTGAGGTCCTTCTCTTCGACAGGTACTGTGGGCTTATCAAGCTATGGTAAGACCCGGGTCATATATGGGGTGGAGATGGTGGATATGGGGGTAAAAAGAGCTGGGACCTGGAAGAAGGAAGGTGCATGAAAAAGCTACTCTGCCTCCCATACGCAACTATGGCACAGGCTGCTTGAGAAGAGACAAGTTTATGAGGGTGCACACAGCTCTCTTGTGTAGAGATATTAAAATTTTGGACAAGAATTGATAGTGCAGGAATATCAAAAATCTCTATGCTATGTAAATAGAGATACTACAAAGTAAACTATCTTGGGCAAGGGGGGGTGAGAGGAAGAATTCGGGCTGGAACCAGGGCATTAAACTTACAGGTACCAAGGGATATTGATGAAGTGGGAGTAAGTAAGACAGAGTTTAAAAGATTATTAAAACAGGTCTCAAGGGAAGACAATCTTTTGTACCCGAGTAATAAATATTCAGTCTCATATTTACTAAATTCCTTGTAGAACAATTACATTTTTCCCTATTTGGAAAAGATTCTGAATATTAACATGTGCCAAAGTATATTAAGGTTTTGATGTGGAAAAAACCTAGTTTTTATGTCAGGGAATCGGGAGGTTCTGCAAGATGAAAGGAAAATCTGCCAATGTGGTCTTAATGTAAAAATGAACTCTCTTCATATACATGTAGATTGTGGTTTTTACCCCAACAGGTGCAGTGCCTAAAGCCTATTCTTTTCAAAATATGGTATTAGAGATAGGGGACAAGCAACTGACCTACTGATGAACATCAGATTCTTAGATGTGATGCGTACTGTGGGTCGATTTTTAATTTCCGTTGGTACATCTTTAAAAGATAATAAAATTATTTATTTACCAGGTTGAGGGAGTAAAATTATTTTATTTAACAAGTGCTTTGTATATCGTGGTTTTATATGGTTGGCATATGTTTTATTGGTACAGTATTTAATTGTGCATACTGCGGTTTTTATGTGTTAAAGTGTTTTAGAAGTGTTTTAAGGGCTACTGTCTACATAAACATATGTTTTTGACTGACTGACACGTATATAAAATACTAATAAATTGTCAATGTGAAAAAGCAAAAGGATCTTTGATTGGGGATTATGCACCAAAAATAGGGTTAGACATTCAAAAATGCTCTACTGTCTTGGATCTAAAAACATCCACTGCATTGAGTCCAACGATTTCAGCCTTGCTCTGTGGATGAGAGTTCCCAATACTAAAGTGTTTTGATGAGCAAGCTTGATCTATTGGTCCCACTCCTTAAATACGTTTCACGATCATACCTATAATTGCATCAATGAGGACTGCCTATATCCCATGATATTGGCAAAAACCCATGCCATTGTTCGACAGGCAAATCTCGCACCAGACTATGTGTCCTCACAGACATTTCCAAAGGGGCCGGAAAGGTCTCTCTATGGCATGCCCAAGGCCTGCATCGATGCCAGCAGGGAGGTGAAAGGTGGGCATAGTGGGACAGGAAGCAAATGCACAGTATGGAAAACAAACAGGGACTTCATGTGGTTTTTGTCTGCCCACAATGCTCTATTCTTATGCAACAAGAATTAAAGCCAAAGCACTAACTTCTAATGTGAAACACGAGAGGGAAAGAGATACTCAACTAGTGGCTGAATTGCAAAATGCGAAAACAGAAAACCTGGTATCTTCCCCTCTTTACCAAATTGTGTGATCTTAGGTAATTGGTTAATTTCACTCTGCCTCCTTTTTCTTCATTACCATATATGAGAGCTCACTGAAATACACAAGTTCAGGATGTGCATACCCTTTGTTTGTGTTTTATTTAATAAACAATAATGTTGTTCCAATTATATAACAACCAAGACTACACACAAGGCCCACCTGACAAATGACTTGCCTCTTGGTTCAATAATGGCATTGTTTTCTCAAAAAGGGCGGCATGGATGCTTCCAAGAAAATGTTTGAAAACTATCACTGCTAATAAATGCATCACAATGCAGTGATATCTTATCTACTGAAGCAAATCAGTCATATGTGTTAATAAAATGAACTTTTATAAAGTTTGCAGAGACTTTATCATGTTTTCACATGTTCAGAGCAAGATATTGTTAAAACTAAAAGGTGTTCCTAAAGAGAAGTTGCCTAGGACACCTTCTTTTCTTCTTTACCGGTACTTTAGTTAACGTGCAAATAAAGTATGCTGGTTTGTGTCACAACTTTCTGAATGTTTCTGACCTGTCAAGTGAGCAGCAGCCCAGTGCTGCTCTTCACCAGTGGCTGCAATTAAAGTTCAGGAGGGCCGCATTCGGCCACCGGGCCCTACTTTGAGTATCACTGCGCCAGACCATTTTCCATGTTTTTAAGCTCTGCCTCGCCGCACCGGGAAACTAAAACCAACATTAAAAAATTGTTTTTTTTAAAACACAACAGCAAGTGCAGAGTGAGGAAAGAGAAGAGAGAAGCATCCACCCGCCCGCTATCCGTGCAGAAAAACATAAAATTTTAGATTGGGGCAAGGAGAAAGAGTGCGGGCGAAGGCGAAAACATTTTAGACTCTTTCTGAGCTGGGCTCACAAGGGTACAGACTTGTCAGCCTTTGTGGTCCTGTGGCTGTAACAGGGACTGAGCCAACATACTACTGGAGTCACCTTATATGTCTGGGACGGGGGCTACTCTTCCACCAGCTGGGTACCACAGGACTAGTCCTTACTTTGCTAGTCCAAGGCTCAGCATGTGCAGGCCAGTCTTGGGTACAGCCTCACTTTGCTGGATCCTTTTTTGGTCCTCTCTCCAGTTCAGATATGATATGAGGTCTGGTTTAGAGTGGGTAATGGGTATTGGTGGTAAAGACATTTTAAGTTTTAGTGTGTGTATGGGATTTGGGGTGGTAAGGGCATTTTTAGGTTTTAGGGTGGGTATGGGTTTTTGTGTGGTAAGGGCATTTTTAGGGTGGGTAAGGGTTTGGGGTGGTAAGTGCATTTTTAGGTGTTGGGGTGGCTATGGGTTTTGGGCTGGTAAGGATATCTTTAGGTTTTAGGGTGGGTATGGGTTTTGGGTTGGTAAGGGCATTTTTAGGTTTTAGGGTGAGTAAGGGATTTGGAGTCATAAGGACATTTTTATGTTTTAGAGTGGTTATGGGCTGGTGTGGTAAGGGCATTTTTAGGTTTTGAGGTGGTATGAAATGTGGGGTGGTAAGGGCATTTTGTAGGGTGCACATGTGTTTTCGGGTGTTTAGGTTGGGTATGGACTTTGGGGTGGTAAGAATTTTTAGGGTAGGTAGGGTTTATGGGTGCAAAGGTGTGTATGTGTGTAAAAATTATATATATATATATACAGGGAGTGCAGAATTATTAGGCAAATGAGTATTTTGACCACATCATCCTCTTTATGCATGTTGTCTTACTCCAAGCTGTATAGGCTCGAAAGCCTACTACCAATTAAGCATATTAGGTGATGTACATCTCTGTAATGAGAAGGGGTGTGGTCTAATGACATCAACACCCTATATCAGGTGTGCATAATTATTAGGCAACTTCCTTTCCTTTGGCAAAATGGGTCAAAAGAAGGACTTGACAGGCTCAGAAAAGTCAAAAATAGTGAGATATCTTGCAGAGGGATGCAGCACTCTTAAAATTGCAAAGCTTCTGAAGCGTGATCATCGAACAATCAAGCGTTTCATTCAAAATAGTCAACAGGGTCGCAAGAAGCGTGTGGAAAAACCAAGGCGCAAAATAACTGCCCATGAACTGAGAAAAGTCAAGCGTGCAGCTGCCACGATGCCACTTGCCACCAGTTTGGCCATATTTCAGAGCTGCAACATCACTGGAGTGCCCAAAAGCACAAGGTGTGCAATACTCAGAGACATGGCCAAGGTAAGAAAGGCTGAAAGACGACCACCACTGAACAAGACACACAAGCTGAAACGTCAAGACTGGGCCAAGAAATATCTCAATACTGATTTTTCTAAGGTTTTATGGACTGATGAAATGAGAGTGAGTCTTGATGGGCCAGATGGATGGGCCCGTGGCTGGATTGGTAAAGGGCAGAGAGCTCCAGTCCGACTCAGACGCCAGCAAGGTGGAGGTGGAGTACTGGTTTGGGCTGGTATCATCAAAGATGATCTTGTGGGGCCTTTTCGGGTTGAGGATGGAGTCAAGCTCAACTCCCAGTCCTACTGCCAGTTCCTGGAAGACACCTTCTTCAAGCAGTGGTACAGGAAGAAGTCTGCATCCTTCAAGAAAAACATGATTTTCATGCAGGACAATGCTCCATCACACGCGTCCAAGTACTCCACAGCGTGGCTGGCAAGAAAGGGTATAAAAGAAGGAAATCTAATGACATGGCTTCCTTGTTCACCTGATCTGAACCCCATTGAGAACCTGTGGTCCATCATCAAATGTGAGATTTACAAGGAGGGAAAACAGTACACCTCTCTGAACAGTGTCTGGGAGGCTGTGGTTGCTGCTGCACGCAATGTTGATGGTGAACAGATCAAAACACTGACAGAATCCATGGATGGCAGGCTTTTGAGTGTCCTTGCAAAGAAAGGTGGCTATATTGGTCACTGATTTGTTTTTGTTTTGTTTTTGAATGTCAGAAATGTATATTTGTGAATGTTGAGATGTTATATTGGTTTCACTGGTAATAATAAATAATTGAAATGGGTATATATTTTTTTTTTGTTAAGTTGCCTAATAATTATGCACAGTAATAGTCACCTGCACACACAGATATCCCCCTAACATAGCTAAAACTAAAAACAAACTAAAAACTACTTCCAAAAATATTCAGCTTTGATATTAATGAGTTTTTTGGGTTCATTGAGAACATGGTTGTTGTTCAATAATAACATTAATCCTCAAAAATACAACTTGCCTAATAATTCTGCACTCCCTGTATATATATATATATATATATATATATATATATATATATATATATATATATATAAAAAAAATAAAATGTATGTATGTTATACTTACCTCTACTTTTCACCACACATCCGCCTTTACCAACCATGACTTTACTAGGAACTTTTTGTGGTAAAGAAATGAATGGTAAAAGCATATGCATGGGAAAAACATTTTGTGTTAAGTACATGCCTGTTAATGATCATGCGTTGTACTTACCGGGTTGTAAACGCATGCGTGGAAAGTGCATGCATTGTTCTGTCAAACACCCGGCAAAGACTGTCTCCAGAACAGAAGCTTGTGAGCAACCGTGAACAGCTACTGGGCTTTGGGCAACAAAGTGACAACTTTCTAAAGTTGCTGTTTTTGCAAAAGTTACATTAAATTCTACTTGAGCAACAAGTTGTGTTTCATTCAACAAATCATTTGATACCTTCAAGTATCATGTTTAGCTGTCCCATTTGAAAGTCAGCACTGCTGAGTTGTCAGCATGTAGCTCTATAATCGTCAATGGGGTTACTAGCCATTCCATGGTAAAAACAACAATGCAGGTTTTTTTTTTTTTTGTTTCTGTCAGGACGTGCCGAGCTAACAAAATACATGTCTATCTTTTTAATACAATAAACCTTTCCTTTAGGGCAGAGTAGGCCTGCTTCGGGGTGAATTATAAATATTAAAAAGGAAGGTTTGGGCTTTGCCATTGGATTAAATGGCAAAGTAAAGTTAGTAGTTTTAAACTGCTCTGCCAGCCTGCAGTGGTAGACTGGGAGTCATGTTTCCTTTGTCACACTTGTAGTCGCACATTGAGTGATGCAGGCCCTCTGTACCGTATACTAAGGACCTCTGAAGTAAGTTAACTTATGCCAGTCGTGGGAAGAACAGTTAGAAATACCTTGTAAGGGTTAGAGCACTGGCAGTGAGGCAGGACACACTGCACTTTCAGAATTAAAAAAAGACAGCAGCATCAGTCCAAAAGTTAGAGGGTGATCATGCAAAAGGAGGCATTTCCTTACAAAGGCGGTGTAAGATGACCTTGCAGGTTACAAGATTTGCAATGCGGTGTAAAGGCGGCACACTGGGGATACATATCTATGAATACCAAAATATTGTGCATTGAATAACCATAAGCATGGCACACTGCTTAACCCTAAAATGTATGTCCTTCTATGCTTTTGGCAAAAGATGCACCTCAAGATTCATTTTTACAAACATGGGAGCTACAGCTTAATACATAACCTTCCAATTTGCAACTCAATCAAACTGATGCACAGCAGACACCGAGTCATAATGAAACTGAACCCTCTAAAACACAAAAGCATCTATGTCAATACTGCAGTTTCCCTAGACTGTCACGATTACTGTTTCATAAAAAGCTGACAATCCACTGTTACACAATTGCACTCTAGAAACAGGTTTAAACATAGAATAGAGATAGAAATTTTAGTTCCCCAGAAAGATTCAAGCAAAACTGGTTTGTCTGCAGGCATATTTTGGCAGCCACCAACACCCCATCCCTTTACTTACACCAGCGAAATAACTGAACTATTTTAAGTGCTGCCACTCCTATTGACCTTGACACAGTGTAAAGTGCCAAGATTAGCAAAGAGACATCTGGATGAAACATAATGAGCTAATTCCACCAGTTGGAAGATGGTTCCTTGGTAAATTTTCGACAAATAGAAATGGACTCTGACCTGGATTTGCCACTCTACGGTTAACCATTTTTGGTCTTTACTAAAAAAAAAGGCAAGTTGGCCATATTTTCTTAAATCCAGAAAACGAATCTGATGAGTCAATTTTGTGTGGAATGAAATCTGCTCTTAAGTCTCCAAAAACTAGAATTAGGGAATTATGCAATATAAGATTTATAAAACAATTACAGTTTCGGCCAATAATTGTAAGTGTTCATTTTCCACAGACGTTGCAACTTAAACTTAAGAAAGTGAGTAGAAATGATACCTGCAGTAATGACCTAGGCCCACAACGCAATAAATACCTTTGGAGCACAATGGGCATTTTGATCTGGCTCCTATACCCCTTTGGCCCTTAGGTATTTTAGATGGGCTGCTGATGCTTGTGCTGCTACTTCTATAGTGTGGATCATGCCAGCACTCAGAACAATCAGGAGGGGATGTTTGCTCATCTGCACGAGAGCATGGCCACATGCAAATAAAGAAGCACGTCTGCACCTCAGCTTTTTTATAGAAGAGGGTGCACAGGCAAATCAACTGTACCGAGGTGTACAGACTGTGCACTGACTGAGGACACGCTTCTGAAGGAGGGTCCCATGGACACCCCAGACATCCCCCTCCATATGGGTGGGCCTACTCACCTTCAAGGAGACCTCAGGCCACTTTCTCACCTGCACAGTGAAAGGCAGTCCGGAAGCTTCAAACACCCATTTCGTCTGTGCAGGCATGGGTTTGGGTTTGTGCTTGATCTGGCAGGGCATTTGTTGATATAGGAAACGGTGTCCCAGGGTGTGCCCATCACACAGACCGAAATATGTGCTGCGGTGCAGAGTGAGAGAGTGCATTTTATTCATATTACTGACCATGGTCTTCCTTTCATTAATGCACTATCCGCAGGGCCGTCGTAAGTCTCTGACTCTGCTAGGGACAGCACAATTACTGTATGTAGTAAGTACACTGTCTCGGTCTGTACCAAGTGACCCCAGATAAAGATGAGCACCCGCGCAAACAGGGAGAGTACACCCTACAAGCATTATGAGCCCAGAGTTTAAATAAGAGGTCGAGGCCTGGGATTAGAAGCAGATTTCTAACAGATCGCTCCGGGTTGTGTATATTACCAAGTTTTTCAGGACAATTAAAGGGTTATGCTTTAGGAATGGCACAGCCCACAGGCAGTAAGTCAGTTTTCTGACCATTATGTTAGTCTGCATCTAAGGCTGTACAATACCGAGATACTTACCAGCATCTTCTAGGCTCCTTGACTATCAAGGAAGGACTAGGTCTTGTCACCACAAAAGACTGCGATCCTTTGTCACCTGTTCTAAAGGAGCATGCAATGCTAATAAAATGAAGTTGGCCCAAACACAAAACCCACGGTGTATAAATCCACTCTGAGTTTCTTGTTAAAGTTTCTGTATTCACCCAACTAACAGTAGTGATGTAACATTTTCATACTTCATTCTTGTAAGTATTTGGTGCTTGTTTGTCCCAAACGCAGTCAAAAGTCAAAGGAGTACGGAGTATGGTTAAGGCTGAAAGGCAAAAATACAGTGAATGAGTTTTAGGAAAGGGAGCTGGCTTATGAAAGCAGAAGTGGACTGTTATTGTTTCAGTAGATGTGTATTCAACTCTTTTTTTAGTTGGAGAGGTGGGTGGGCAGGTCTGGTAGACCACTTATAAGAAAAGGGAAATCAGGTAAATTAACATAATTGCACGAAAGATCATCTTAACGCGTATCAGTGCCAGTCATCAGAAGAATGAATTAAATGAGGAGTCTGAGCATTTTATAACAAGCTACTCAAGACCTACTCAAACGCCTGCAAAAAACTAATTATGTTACATAAACAATCTGGGAATAAACAGGTCACGACAGAAAGGAGCACATGAGCCTCATACCTTGTAATTGATGCGCACAGAGTCGTCTAGTGTCCCCCTGCAGGTGCAAGGCCTCCCCTTACTCAGCCCTCGTTTCACAGACATGCTTTCGTTACACGGCTGCAGTAGTTGCACTTCCTCAGTGGATGGTGAAATCGCTGTTGCAAAACGCGCCCACTAAATGTACCTTTTAGGGGGAGCTGTGGCCGTATTAGAGGAGCAAGGTTACCACTCAGACTCCGACACAAAAATCAATGTACCAGCAAATAATGGAGGACTCCTGCGGTATCTTCCACTGTGTCAACAAATCAAAGTGCTCCAAGCTTGAATGCTGCGCCCTAAGTAAAGCACCAAGATATAGATCTCAGGCAGGAGCGACTGGGCCACGTCTTCCCTCCTTGCCTCTCCCCGTCACGCAATGGTTGACAGACGCTAGAGTACAACACGCAAAACAAGGAAGTCATTTGCATTCACCTCTATACAGAGAACTGATTGAAAAACGGAGGAACTGAAACTTGTCAAATACAGTTATTTTTTAAATAACTAACTGGTATGATTATATGACTGCGAGGAAACAGAATGTGTCCATTTTATAGAAAGATCTGTTCCAGTAAAAGACTCTGATATAAGATATTAAGCATGCATTGCAATAATAAGAATTCATACTAGTATCTCTCAAAGGAGACAATTCACACCGACAGAGTTAAACATCCCAACCTTACTTTTTGTTTGGGTCAATTTAATCTATCACAGTGTTATGAGAGTTTCATCAGGCTCCAGATGTAAATCAAATACATTGAATAAGTTAAAAACACTAAAATCCGTTTCAGCGGAAACAAACCTCAGACCAGGAAGACAACTGATTAACAATAAGATTAAACCTCCTCAACCGAAGCTAAAACAAGCACATCTCATACCCACACCTTTCCCTGCCTTCTCTTAAGTTCATGCTGCTCAAACACCGGAAGGGGACTGATGTGGATATACATTTACTATGAGATGGTACCAAAGGGCAATATGTTTTATTGGTAATGCCAAAGGTGGTTTGCTGACTGAGAGACATATGACTATCCTGATTTGCATTAATCCTAAATTGGGGGATTTTAGTGTCAAAGAATCCTCTGAAGTGGTAAAGGGTCTCTTGTTTGGAGAAGCAACGGTTAAAAATATTGGCAAATATGTACAGACATCTACAAGCCTTAATAAGGCACAGTTCAATATGAAGAGAGGGTTCTCAGGGAACAGTTTTTTTGGACGGACTGGGAAGAGACTGGGCTATTTTAAGACACATTATTCAGGGAACCAAAGTGGATATCCAGGTGGAGGATACTAGAGACAGAATACAGATTTTTATTCCCAAAGAGGGAGAGTAGGATGAGCAAAAGCTTCAAGAGCTACAGGACAAGGACAGACATTCATAGGTCAAGGCGAGTTTGAGGACAGATTTTTGTTTTATTTAAGAAGGAGTTGGCCATAGACTGGCACTTTTTGTAAAACAGTAGTAAAAGGTTACAGACAACCCATGGGTTATTTCAACAGTGAGGGGTTATCAGATAGATAGATCTGTATATAGAACCTTATCAGAGCAGAGAACTGATGGAGTTGACATTTAAGAAAGATTTGGAGGAGATGTGACAGATGAAGTGAGACAAATTTTGGCAAAGAATGCTGTTATAACAGTAGAAGAAGACAACGTGGGCTTTGTCAGTACCCTGTTTTCAGTATTTAAAAATGGACAAAGGGTGGAGAGCAGTGGAAATCTGAGAGACTTGAATCAATTTGTAAAGTACAGACATTTCAAGATGGAGGGTATCCATCTTTTAAAGGACATATTATTAGAAGGAGATTGAATGGTGTTAGAAACGGGGTCTTTGGTTGGCAGTCAGGTTGCCCTCTCTCCAAGCAAGGACCCTCACTTTAGTCAGGGTAAGTCACACACAATCCAAATTATCCTGTGCCCCCCCTATGGTAGCTTGGCACTGAGCAGTCAGGCTTAACACAGAAGGCAATGTGTAAAGTATTTCTGCAATAAATCTTACAATAACACAATATAGCACCACCAAAAATATACCATACAGTGTTTAGTAAAATATATAATATTTATCTGGGTATTTGTAGGTCAAAAACGATCAAAGATGCAATAAGAAAATGTAAAGCTATCACTGAAAAGTGATATAAAGTGTCTTAAGTCTTTTAAAAGCAAACAAAGTCTCTTTCAAGCACAAAGTACCTGGTTTGAGTGAAAAATCTCCGCAAAGGGCCGCAGAGGAGGAGATGCGTGGAAAACGGGGAGTGTGCGTCTGTTTCACCACTGTGCACACGGACTTGCGGCATTATTTTCCACGTGGGGAAGATGTTGCATCGATTTCCGGCGCGCGGACGGGCCTCCTCTTTGGGTTTCAGGGTTTTCAGAGGCCCGGGGTCTGTGCGTGGAATCCTGGGCTTGTTGAAAAGCTCTGTGTTGTTCCGGTGGGCGATGCAGGGAAATTTCTCCCTCACGGCCGGCGCTGCGTTGATTTCCCCTCTGGAAGTCGAGCAGCGTCGTCCCAGGTCGTCTCTGCGTCGATCCGGTGGGCCGTGCGTCGAAGTTCCGGTCGCACCTCAGGCACCGCGTCGATCTTTTCCTTGCAAAGTCGAGCGGCATTGTCCCGGTTCGGCGTGCGGTGAATTTTTCAACGCGGAACAGGCTGTGCTTCGTTTTTTGCAAGCTGTGCATCGAATTTTCGCCGCACAAGGAGTCCAGTTGCAAGAGAGAAGTCTTTTTGGTCCTGAGACTTCAGGGAACAGGAGGCAAGCTCTATCCCAGCCCTTGGAGAGCACTTCTTCACCACAGCCAGGGAACAGCAAGGCAGCAGGGCAACAGCAAGGCAGCAGTCCTTCAGAGAAAGCAGTCAGGTGAGTCCTTTGGGCAGTCAGGCAGTTCTTCTTGGTAGGATGCAGGTTCTGGTTACAAGTTTCTTCTCCAGGAAGTGTCTGTGAGGTAGAGTCTCTACCCCAAGAAGTGCCTAAAGTCTGTGGTTTTGGGTCCTCTTCTTATACCCATTTTGGCCTTTGAAGTATGCCTACTTCAAAGGAAAGTCTCACTTGATTGTGAAGTCCTGCCTTGCCCAGGCAAGGCTCCAGACACACACTAGGGGGTTGGAGTCCGCATTGTGTGAGGGCAGGCACAGCCCTTTCAGGTGCGAGTGACCACCTCTCCCCTCCCTCCTAGCACAGATGGCTCATAGGAATATGCAGGCTACACCCCAGCCCCCTTTGTGTCACTGTCTGGAGAGAGGTGCAAACAGCCCAACTGTCAAACTAACCCAGACAGGGAATCCACAAACAGGCAGAGTCACAAAAATGGTTCAAGCAAGAAAATGCCCACTTTCTAAAAGTGGCATTTTCAAACACACAATCTTAAAACCAACTTTACTAAAAGATGTATTTTTAAATTGTGAGTTCAGAGGTCCCAAACTACACGTCTATCTACTATTAAAGGGAAGCTACACTTTAATCATGTTTAAAGACAGCCCACAGGTCAACCTATGAGCGAGATAGGCCTTGCAACAGTGAAAACCGAATTTGGCAGTATTTCACCGTCAGGACATATAAAACACATTATTATATGTCCTACCTTAACCATACACTGCACCCTGCCCATGGGGCTACCTAGGGCCTACCTTAGGGGTGTCTTACATGTAGGAAAAGGGAAGGGTTAGGCCTGGCAAGTGGGGACACTTGCCAAGTGGAATTTACAGTTTAAAACTGCATACACAGACACTGCAGTGGCAGGTCTGAGACATGGTTACAGTGCTACGTATGTCGGTGGCACAATCAGTGCTGCAGGCCCACCAGTAGCATTTGATTTACAGGCCCTGGGCACCTCTAGTGCACTTTACTAGGGACTTAATAGTAAATCAAATATGCCAATCATGGATAAACCAATCACCAGTACAATTTACACAGAGAGCATATGCGCTTTAGCACTGGTTAGCAGTGGTAAAGTGCTCAGAGTTCCAAAGCCAACAACAACAAGTCAGGAAAAATAGGAGGAAGGAGGCAAAAAGGTTGGGGATGACCCTGTAAAAAGGTCCAACAAATGTTAAAACTGAATCTCAAGGATGCTCATTTCATGATTCCAATTGTCCTGTGAGCAAGAAGTTACTGCAATGCAGATGGAAAGTCAAATGTACCAGTTTCAATGTCTTCTTTCCAGTTTGTCATCAGCCCCTTGTAGTTTTGCGAGGGAGATATGGCCTGTAGTAGGATAGTTAAGAGAGAGGGGTGTACGAATGATCGTTATTTGGATGACATTCTCTTAATGAATCAGAACTTGCAAGAATTGACAAAGCATTTGGATCTAGTGAGGAATCTTCTAGAAAGTTTAGGTTTTATAGTAAATGCAGAAAAGTCCTATGGTTGCATACTGGAATTCAAAGCATGAAGTAGATTGCCGAGATTGGAAACTGGAGAGCAGTTGTTTTGCAAAAATTCAGAAGTTATTAGGTCAATTAGAGGTGGATCTTTTTGTGTCCGTACTGACTTTTCAGTGGTAAAACTATTACAGTTGGAGACTGGTTCCGGGAGCAGTGGTGGTAGATGCATTTAGGCAGCATTGGACATGGAAGAAGGCATATGCATTTATTCAATTTTCAATGATACAGAGTGTTCTGTTGCTTTGTAGGAGACAGAGGTGTCAGATAGTGTTGGTGATGCATTTTTGGAACATTCAGGGATGGTTTCCAAAGAGCTTTGGAAATGCCAATGGAGTGGCCTTCCTTGATGAGGTCCAGGAAGGGATTGCTGACAGGAGCTCAAGAACAGGCACATCCATTAGGCTGGTCTGCTCAACCTTCTAGTATGGAAAGTTTCAGGGAATCAGGAAGATTCAGTAAACGTTTGAGACCTTCCTTTGCCAACCTTTATATGGGACACTACGAGTATTTTCATTTGTGGAACAAGGGCCCGCCAAAACTTACACAGTATATCTTATACTGGGGTCGTTATATCGACGACGTACTTCTTTTTTGGTCTGGTGACCACATGTCCTTAGAATTGTTCATTCGATATCTGAACACTAATCGATACAATTTGCAGTTTACCAGTTCCTCCAGTACAGTGAGTGTTGACTTCTTAGATTTGACATTATACATCCAAGACAATCAAATTCTAACCAAACTTTTTAGAAAGGCCACAGCTTCCAATGCAGTTCTACATGCTACCAGTGCACACCCTTATTCTCAGATTAAAGCAATTCCGTTTGGTGAATCGGTGAGAATCAGACGTAATTGCCTCGATGACTCTGAATTCTACAAGCAATTGAACCTCCTGGAATGCCATTTCCTAAATAGAGGGTATTCCCAAGAATTGTTAAACAACACTCGAGACATGAATTCTTAAAACTAATAGACCCTCTCTTTTCTCTAAAAAAATGCACAAACAAATCGACAAGAAAAAAACTCCGGCCTTCGTCACAACATACACCTATGCCAGCGCAGAGGTTTTCAAGATTTTTAGAAATAATTGGCAGATCCTACTCTCCGATGAAACTCTGAAGAAAAATCTCAAGGACAAACCGTGCATAATTCATCGTAGAGGACGCACGTTAAGAGACAGGCTATGTCACAGCTTCTTACCCAAGCAAACCAATGAGAGCTGGTTGCCGTCCCCGCCACCGGGTTTTTACAAATGTGGCCAATGTAGTGTATGTGAATACACTTTAGACAAAACAAAAAAGTTCTGTTACAACACCAAAACGACACATACGATAAAACAGTTTATAAACTGTAACACCAAATTTGTTGTCTACTGCATCATATGCCTATGCAATAAAATCTATGTAGGCAGCACCATCAGACCATTGAAAGAAAGACTGCAGGAACACATACGGGCTATTAAAAATAACAACAACGATTACCCCTTTGCAGTCCACTACAACTTAGAACATCCATCTCAAGAAAGACTAAAAATAAGAATACATGGTATTGCCACTCTTGGGAAGGTCAACAGGGGTGGTAATAAAACTCTCCAGGTGAGACAACTGGAAAGTAGGTGGATAATTAGACTCCGCACAGTGGAAGAAGGGTTAAACTCAACTAAAATTTACATGTTTTTCTGTAATTTGTGTGCAATATATGAATGTACTCCCTATGCACTGTCACATGTATGCAATTTACTTGTGCATCCTATGGATTATTAATTCAATTTGTCAGAATTGTCATGTTACCATTTATTAACGTAACATTGTTCCATGTATCTGCTTGGATATGGTTTTTCAAAATATTGGCTACATTGTAACACAGTTATGTACCATTGTAATGATATATCAACAATTTCCATGGATTGTCACATTTATGCTTTTTGCCTGTGGTTTTTATCTATCATCAACTCAACATGCCATTAATAACAGAACTAGCGCACTACCCATTCCACTTCAATATACATCTCCGTCAATTGTTGTTTTTTCTAAATGTTTCTGCATAACCTGCACACAATTAACTATACCAGGCATAAATGTATAATGTACCCGTGGATCTACTCAGACATGTTTTTAAAAATACTGGTAATATCACAATATAGATATGTATCTTTGCAATACAATATTATGATACACAAACACCTGCACAATTATTGGTATATGTGTACTAACACTGGCACTTAGACAACACAAATAGAAGCGTGGTTCCTCACTTCTTCATCTATCCACTGTTCATATCTTACACAACTTTACTGTCCCTTTTACACCATTTTTGGTAATGTCTGTCCCAGCACAATTCCAAGATGGCGGTTACCATTTTTGTTGTAGCTTCATTAGTCCGCTTTTCATTTCCATTTTTCGACCCTTTCTTAAACAACGCGTTGCCCACGTTCGCCGTAGATACAGCACTTGAGCTTGAATACGTACGGACCGGCGACAGGTAAGAGCGCTTTGCCATAATTCCTTCTTTTCCCCTGATACACCAAGTTTTGTTGTTTTCCATGTGTGCTCACATAATACGAGCGCTCAAGTGGCCTCCAGTAGATTATTCCAGTTAGTTTTTTTCTGCACGCGTAACATTATTAATCGGGTTAGCATGGAAGGGCGCCACGCTGCTCACCCTTTCTACTTTTTGGCTCGTGTCTTTCCCCTTATGCTTTTTTGGTTTTTATCTGTGCTCATACGATATGCGTATTCCAGTGGCTTCCAGCGGGTATTTTAGCTAGTGGTTTCTTCATGCACAACATATTTAATCGTAAATCATGTAAGGGCTTCACGCTGCTCACTTTTTCCACCATGTGGATCGTTTCTCTGCGAATGAACAACGCGTACCATCATTTGGCTTTTAGTTCATGCAACTTCAGATGTATGCCCCCCTTATATGGCCATTATAATTACTAAAAACTATTTACACACACTACGATTAAACCATAGCTCAACCGTGTCGACTAACATCACGACCTTTATACACTTCTTGACTTAAATTCCATTTTCACTAATATTGATGATTCTTTCGCTCCTGTCTATGACAGTATTCTACTTTCGGCTACGATGTCTCCAAAAATTATTTCAGTCTCACAATTTCGGTAGCCTTTGACTAATAACACCACTATTTACAACTAACCCTAAAATCTCGACCGCTTCTCGTTCTTCAACATTTAACTGAAGAATCTTGAAATTCTCTCTCCAAACAGACATCTAAATAGATGCTTCCCTCTTTTCTTCTTTAGACTTATCATGGTCCCGCAATTCCTATCATCTAATTGAGTTTTTGATCGTATTTGCTGAACCAGCCTGAAATATGAAATTTCTATCATGCAACATTGATCTTTCCAAACGCAAATGAGGTATCAAGGCTGTTTACATTGAGATCTGGAAGAGATGGTAGTTAAACTAGGATGTGTCCGTGGAGGGCAGGTGACGATGAAAAGTTGATTAAAAAAAAAAAAAAAAAAAAAGTTTTTTACAATAACTGTGAAAGTTTCATAATTAAGGTAAGAAGAAAACGTTAGTGTTTTAAAAAAATGGCCATAGAGAGAAACTGTACGAGTGAAGGCTGCCAGTTTGAAAGCTGTACTGAGTTTCAGTGAGAGAGCCACTACACATGTGAAAAGAGAGGTAAATCAGAGGCTTTCGGAGTCAACAGGTTATTGACTTAACTATCAGGACCATTTTGTCTGAAAGCCAAGTACCCATGTATTATTAGACATCGAATCTAAATGGCATACCCATTTTAGGTCACAGAATTTTGAAGTCAGTTAATTCTTAAATGTAAGCTGTGCGCGCACAAATAATTATAGGGCTGCATTGTGAAGATTATAGAATAAATGGCATGTCTCTTAAAATTTAGTAACCGTATGATACACGCTATGAATCCTATTAACAGGAGTGGTTATCGCCAGAAAAGATTATTTTTATAGGCAAATATATTTTACTTTATGGATATTATGGTATATTTGGATAGATTGGGGAGCATGATACACAATGCAACTGTATACAGGACACTTGTTAGAAGTACTGAATGTTACAAAAATCTGCAGTAAAGCACACTATTTTGTCGAATATTCAACCGGAAAATTATGTTTCATTAGCCAATAAATTTACAGTTCTGAATTGTAGTAATAAAGTGAGCTGGGTTTTGGCCCTGAACCTGCAAAAAGAGGTGCAACCGCATTTACAACTCCAACTCCAACTTCAACAGAGGAGTTTTTTATGCTACATACCATTGGCTTGAAACATGTCAAGCTGGGAACACTCAATCATTAGCCTGAGACGTCTGACTGAAACAAAGGAGAATTATTATATGGGATGTTGCCTTACGAAAATGTAGTTAGGTTTGACTTGCTGTGTGCACAGTGTACCCCAAGGGATCCATTTTGATTTGAAGGGAGAGAGGTGTGAACACATTGCAACCACTAAGACAAATTAGACTTTGGTCTGTCCCTCATGTAGACCCTGAGTTGATATTTTACCACACTCAGTAGAAAACTTTTACTTATACAGCTAATTGACACATGACTAATAGAGTTTGCATCTTCTGACACAAAATGTCTATTCCCAAGAACCATTGGTAAAGACTTACAAGTCCCCTAAAAAACGATAAAGTGTCTGGTATTGTGTAAACAACTTTTCATTTATGTTTAGAAAAATCTCACATTTATCCAACATTAATTGACATTTGAGCAATGATCCTTCTAGGAAAGGCATTGAGGCAGACAACACATATCAACATTTTAACTTTTGAAAGACTATGTAAAACATATGAATCAATATGTTCAGTGTTAGAGCACAGCAGTTTCTCAACTACTTGTAACTTTCTTTACATTAAAATACCTTATTAAAATCAAACTTTCAGATTTCACTCCCTAAATTCAAGTTCCGTGGATGTAGACTTGCAAAAGGAAAGTTCCACTTCATGAAGATATTTCCTAAACAATTTTAAATGAAGGAATACATGCCTATTTAAGGTCATGTTACTAATGGTCCAAGAAAAAAGCCAGCCCAATTGAATTTGAATTCACTATTTCCAGGCCTTAACATTATCAAAGTAAAATCAAATGGAACATGCCCCTACAACCATTACTGCATTACCATCAGTTTCCTAATGATCCTGTGTTCAGTGTGAATCACATCATTTTATATGTTGAAACATATCAAAAAGTGGATTATTAATTTAGAAGTGGAAATCCTTACCGATTTAATAAACGCATCATAGTTAGTTCTCACACAATTTGCAGTGAAACACTGCTCACCCTTGACAGCCATGGCACAAACAGTGGAGAAAAGCACGTTGAATTTGAGCCGTACCAACAATGCAGATGTAGAAAACAACACAAAATTCTCAATCCAATTTAGAAAATGCACAAAAGTAATTAAAATCAGATATGGGGGAAACTAGAGATATGAATGTTAAAGTTTTAATGTAAAATATGCTTTGAAAAGTAAAGTGCTCTTGAAAGCTGCTTGTGGTTGACCAGGAACAATGCATAATTGCAGGCCAATTACAACGGCGAAGAGGTTGAACAAGGAGATCATCCTGGTTCAAGTTGTTAAATTCTGCCTAACTCTCTATCACTGGATTAAAAGTCTTCCAGCAGGGCAGGGTCCAAAGTTGAAGCCAGCGAGGGTCCATGGATGTAAGGTACGTGGTCGAACTCCAGGTGAAGTAGCTGAATTTAGTGCCAATAGCTCTGTGCAGAACAAAGCTGGATTTCTTAGCACCCGAGGTTGCTTTCTAGCCGGATAGCTTTGCCATCTCACACCAGTCTGAGGTTTTACCATGGACTTATTCACTATATGGTGCTCAAACTCCTTCAGCAGGTCAGGGTTGGAAGCTAGAGTCCAGTAGAGCTTCACAAGGCTGCTTACCTTTACCAGAAGGTGAACATGTTTTAAGAGAGACAAAAAGCTCAGAGAGGGAAGAACCTGGTTTTCTTGACCATCTTGGGTGCACCCTCCATCGTCATGCCTCAGCACCATTTCTAGGTTCTCCAAAGGTAAAAAAAAAAAAAAAAAAAAAAAAAAACAGTAATTAACTGTCCCATTTTTCTCCAACTGTCAGAAAACATCCTCCTGGTCACTCTTGCAGCCCTCTGTGCTCAAGGCATGTTTTCAAGCACCAGATCTCTCTCCAACCAGGGCTTCTGAATGATTCAGTTTTCAGGGGTCAGCTGGGCCCTCGCAGTCAGGGACTCCTGCTTATTGTGCCTGTGTAGCATGCAAACAGGAGGTTCACCATTGGACCCCTTTGAGAACAACTCCAGTCTGTGAGTGAAAGCAGGAGTCCTCAAGTCTTTTTTCTTTCAGGAGGGTCTTCTTCATCAGATGTAGGGTTCCCAGGTCTGGAATGTTCTGAGGAGGAGGTGATGAGTTGCCAATCATATCCTAATCACTAGCTGGTGATTGTACATTTGGTGAATGTACAATTTTTCCTACCCAATCCGGTCTACTTTCTCACCATATTACTCCCTTCACCTTTTGCAGCACTTATTTTTTTGCTACACTCTAAAAATCCCAGAAGCCCTAGATCCAAACTGGCTAACCCCTTCGTCTATCAGAAGGGACTTTGGTTCTCCCTAGACCACTTCCCTACATAGATTAGGTCTTCCCCTCCTGTTAGGGAACTGTTTTCCCTGCATTGAGGCTGGAGCCAAAGAGTCTAGGAGTGCTCTGGGAATGAATGGGTGCAGATCTTTTCAGCGCATTGAGCATCTCCAAGTCAAAAGAGGTAGTGTTATGTTATGGGAATTGGTAGAGCACGCTTTTCACCAGAGGGGTATCCAGGTGCTGGGCAGGTGAGTAGGCTGATAGGGCACCAAGTTGAACAGCTAGATTTTCAGGTTTTTGTGAAATTCAGGAAGGGATGGGGAGGCCCTGAAGTGGTGTGGAAAGTAGTTACAGGATTTGGCAGAGATACAGAATAAGGAGCATCCTCCCAACTTGTTCCTGCAGATGCATGGTATTTGTGCAAGGTGGGGGGATGCTGATTGCAGTTGCTGGGTGAGCTGATAAAAGTTGAGGCGGTGGCTGAGGTAAGCAGGTCTGGCGTTGTGGAGGGCTATACATGGAAGAGCAGTTTAAATTGGCACCACGTCTGGACCAGTAGCCACTGTAGCTCCTTGAGGTGGGGCATGATATGTGCATAGCGGTCAGTGATGAGGATGAGTCGGACAGCAGAGTCTCAGGTGGTCTGGTGTCTTTGTACCAGTTGATTTGTGATGCTGGTGTCTATTGCGTTGCCGTAGTCTAGTCTGCTGGTTATTTGGGCCTGTGTGACCGTACGTCAGGTGGCTGTGGTGAGCCAATGGAAAATCTTGTGGAGCATACGTAGGATGATGAAACAGAAGAAGGGGGCAGTATTCACTTGTTTGGTCATTGTGAAGCTGTCAGCCAAGGTTTTTGATATGGTAGGTGGGGCATGGGTTTCAGCTCTGCTGGCCACAAGGAGGAGTCCCATGGACAGCTCTTGCTACCAAAGATCAGTACTTCAGTTTTATCTGTGTTGAGCTTTAGGCAGTTATTCTCATCCAGTTTGCTACCTTAGACATGCAGGTGTTGAGGTTGGTCCTGGTGGTGTGGCTGTTGTCTATAGGTAGATGATAAGCGGGTGTTGTCAAGTAGGAAATGTTGATTCTGTGTGATCTTATGATGTGGGAGAGAGGTGCCATGTAGACACTGAAGAGGGTAGGGCTCAGCGATGATCCTTGAGGCACTCCGCAGAGGAATATCTTGAGGTTGTAGGTGTAGGGAGGTTGCCGGGTTTGCCGAGTCCTGACGGAAAGAAAAGATACTAGCCAACTCAGTGCAGGGCCATAGATTGCAGAGTTGTGGAGGCTTGTGATTAGTGTGCTGCGGGAGACGGTGTTGAAGGCTGTGGAGAGGTTAAGTAGTACAAGTACTGCAGTTTCCCCTTTGTTCATCATATCCTGATGTTATTAGTTGCTGCGATTAGAGTGGTTTCCATGCTGTGGTTGCTGAGGAATCTAGAGTGTGAGAGGTCTAGTAGGTGGTGTTGTTCCATTTAGTTGGAGAGTTGTTTGTTGACAGCTTTCTCCATGACTTTGAATGGGAAGGACAGGAGTGAGATGGGACTGTAGTTGCTGAGCTCTTTTAGGTCTGCAGTGTTTTTTTTCCAGGACAGCTGCAATTTCTGCACGTTTCCAGGCATATGGAAAGGTTCCACTTAGGAGTGAGGTGTTAATGATGGCGGTCCGGTGGGAGCTGATCAGAGTTCCTACTCAGCTGAAGATATGGTGGTGGCAGGGGTTGGTGGGGGCCCAGTAATGGATGTTCTCAGATTTTAGCAGTATCTACAAGGATAAGAGGTTTCCAGTTTGTGAGTCAGTGTTATGTTTGGAGGTGGTGGGCAGCTGACTGATGAATTCTTGTATTTTGCATTGTGGGTAAGAGTTACTGCAGATTTTGAGGATTTAGTTGTGAAAGAAAACCGGAGAGGTTCTGGCAGACGTCTTGCGAAGAGGTTGGTGGTGGCTGCGGGTATGGAGAATTCTATGAAGATGTTGAGCAGTTCCTTGCAGTTGTTGGAGCTGTTTTCCAGTTTGAGAAAGAGGGATGTTTTTCTTGCTTTGTTGAGTTGGATGTTGTATTTCCTGAGAGCTGACTTTCAAGTGTGGCAGTGTCACAAATGGTTCTCTATTTTCTCTACAGTTGTTTGCAGCGTTGTTTGGAGTTTCTGAGGTCTTCAGTATACCAGCTAGCTTGGGTGTTGGTTCTTGAGTGTCTGACGTTCTTCAGGTGGGATAGGTTGTCTGCACGGAAAGTGATGCAGTTGTTGAAGGCTTTGATGTTGTCATGCAGGTCACCAATGAGGTTTGGTTGGTGGGCAGTGAGGGTGTTAGTCCAGCCAAGTCTGTGTTTGTAGGTAGTCTTGGTAGAGGGGGGGGCTTGGGGTGCATTGTTGAACTTGACGGTGGGTGGTCTGTCCAGGTGAGGGGAGTAAGGGGGCTGAACTTGACCTTGTCACTGGCTGTGAAGGTGGGGGTTGAAGGTTTGACCTGCATTTTGGGTGGGGCCCTAAATAATCTAAGTAAGTCCTAGAAACTTGAGGAGCTTGAGTAGGGCCATGGAGTTGTGGTCTGTGGCACTAGGCATAGTCCAGGAGCAGATAGGTGTAGCTGGGCTTACTTTGGAATGCAATTGGGAGCACACTCTGCACAGTCACACAGCAGCCACCATTAAGTAGGTCCTAGGAGAGGGCGTAGGGTACGGCTAGGGAAGTAAAAAATTAACCATGTTTAACCTAAAACGGGTAAATAGATAACGATGAGTGCTAGGCATGTCAAAAAGGAGATCGGGTTTGATTGACAAAGAAGACTGCACCAGACAGTATGACCTGACAGAAGCCATGGTTAGAGCTAAGGATTCCCTCTTATCGCACAGTTGTCTGCTCCTTTTCTCTTAATGCTTCAGCAAACGGTTAAATCATAGGTGGCTGCTGCTTTGCAGCCTATTTATAGCCCTCCATCTCTCTAAGAACTCTGATGTTCCACTCTGAAGAGGAGTTGGAAGGGCCAAAGAATGAATGTTGCAGTTACTGTTTTGTACGAGAGGCTGAATTGGCTGAAGTATTTCAAAATCTTTGACAAAATCTGAAATTTCTGGGTCCAGTTCTGCTGGACTAATAGGATGATTTTTAGTTGCATTATCAAAAGAAAGATCATCACAGACTTTCCCTTCATAGGTTGTGCCTCATCGACTCCTGAGAAAAGTAGCGCACCCCACAGTCCCAAAGATCTTGTTGAAAGGGTACCCTCTGAAGCAGGGTGGTGAAAGGATTCTGTCAGTGCTGAAAACTGGTTCATTGATGGCTGGCTTATCTTCCCGGGCAATAATATTTTAGTGGATGCTTCACCCCTGGATTGTGTTGCGAAACAATTAGAGACATAGGTTAAGCAAGTCTGGTCTGTTTTCAGTTTTTCTATTAGCAGAAATACCTATGTGACCTATACAGTGCAGCCCATTTTAAGAGGCTGCAAGGTGCTTTCTGAACAGATGATACAAAAGGTTAATCACACTTTCACTCTATGAAGAAACAGCAAGGTAGTGTTCTTTCTGGCATTTGCTTTGACAAAGTGTGTACAGCAGCGGCTGCTTTTGCTTGTTCTTTTGTTGCATTGATGCATATTTGGGTGTGTTCATGGACAACGGATGCCTTTTAGAAATCCATGCTCATGCATCTCCATTTTTCAGGCACACTGTTTTTGGGTCCTTTTAAATCTATAGAGTGTTGAAAGCCTATGGCTCCCTGGTGACCAACAGAAAGAGAGTATGTTTTGGCTCTAAAAGATATTTTGGTCCTGCATCAGCTCCAAAGCATCAGCTCCCAAGGGTTCCAAACAGCCCTTTCAAGGAAGGGGTCCATTGCAGATGCCCCCTTTTCTGAAATTTACCAGCAACCACCATCTGCACCCATTCCTCTTTCATCCAAATCATTTTTTAAACAAATGTTATTGCATTTTGAAAGAGTAGGAAACATACAGAATAGTTACATCCAATATTATCTCATTTAGCAGCATTTATTCAATAACGTCGCTGCATTCAATAAATAGTACATGGTTGATGAATTGTTATCAGGATAGCTTGTGTAAATTGCTAGGAGACATAAAATAAGGAGCGACTAGCAGGGTGATGACAGAAGAACAAAACAAGGTGTCAGTAATACATTAAGGAAAGCAATTCTGCAAAAAACAAGCTTCAACAATAAAAGGAAATAGAAATGACTGTATAACCCCTCCAATGCCCTCCCCAACCGCTCTTTGTTTTATGAAAACACTATGGCCCTCATTACGAGTCTGACAGAAAAAGGCCTGCTACACCGGCAGTGGCGATCCGACCACCAACAGGCTGGCGGTGCAGACAGCCACATTACGACGGTGGCGTTGAACAGGCCAGTACACAACCAGTACACCGCCTGTACTGACAGTGCCGGTCATCCACCGCCAACGGTGGATGCCATCTACAGGGCACCGGAAAAGATCTTACCGCCCACAATATTACAAATCATCATACCGCCACACCAAACTCCACTCAAAGCCTGGCGGAAAGGAACAGTATATAAGGAAACACTCATTGTAGGAACACAGAGGAGGCCGCCGACTACATGGAGCGTGGATCTTCCTGATGCTGGTACTTGCAATCCACCTCCAGGACATACAGCACCAACGAAGATGACAACGGTGAGTACCCCACCTACCACGCAAGGGAGGGAAAGGGATAACTACACAAGCACACACACACACACCGACACCGACTGCCACAACTACATTCAAACACACCCACAACACCCCTACCCATATACACACACCCAATACACTTACGCACAACCAGAACATATACCACGCCCTACCCACGTGACACTCACACACCAAACAACAAAACCATAAACATGTCACAACACTCATACCCAGCCACACACAAACTGATCACTAAACCACAGCTGACACAGACACTAGGCAGAAGACGGCACACCAGACACACATACGGCACACAACCACAAGTGTCATCCACACATACACTAGTACTATACCATGACGCCATTGTCCATACCACTCACTCCACCCACACCATGCACAACAACTGAACACACACATACCATCCACACCAACTTCCAAACCAGCACCAAACAAACACCATGCACACACAAATGCAGACAGTGGCAAAAGTGAAAAATGGAAGTGATGTTCTCACACAAGCACAGTACACATGCACAGATGGAGACAACAATGCACATACCTGTGCACACGAAGCAGCCATATTCAAACACAGGACTACTTGATCAAATTGCACCAACTGTGCTGGTTGGCCAGATATATTATTGTGCAAAACAAAAGGGGAAACGGGAACTATTTACAAATGGGCACATTGGGCAGGTCTGAGGTCCATGACCATGCGGCCAAACAGTCCCAACAAGGCCCCAACTTGACTCCTGACAGGACCATGGTCTCCACAGGGCAGGGGCATCAATCGGGCAGGCACCTCAGGGCACAAGGGTAGGGGTTGGTGGATGAGATCAGGTTAGGAAGGGGGGGCTTGGGCGGAGGGGCTTAAGCTTCAGCTTGGGAGAAGGGCTTGGGCTTTGGCTTGGGAGGAGGGGCTTGGCCTTAGCTTTTGATGGAGGGGGTGTGGGTTTAGATCGGTGGGTGGGAGCGGGATCAGGCCTCTTGACAGGTGTCTTCTTGGAGGGGAAAGGGACATGGGAACCGGAAGGAAGGTCTAGGGAGGATTTTGAAGCAGAGGTATTGGGCTTGGGGTGGCCACAGGAACACGCAGGCACAAGACAGGGTGGGGCAGGAGGTTAAAACAGGTCAACGCAAGAAAGTACAGGTATTTTAGGAGCACGGGGTGGGGCTGTGGAAACAGGCATGGGAGTACAGGGAGTGGTCGTAGGATGTGTAGGTGTGCTGGACGTGTATGCAGGTGGGTGTGCTCAGTCTGCTTGTGTGTGGTGGATGAATGCGAGGTGCCTGAGTGGGTGTATTTACGTGTTTTGGGAGGAGGTGGGTGAAAAAGGGTGGGAAAGGACAAACAAGTCATGTGAATGTAAGTTGTGCTGGTGGGTGTGCTGCAGGTGTCTGTTATGGTTGTTGTAGTGAGTACGGGTGTAGTGTCTGGGTGACTGCTGTTGTGGCGACTGTCAATGGTGGCAGGATCTGAGAGTGAGGATATAGTGCTTGCGCATGTGCATGGTGAGGTCACTGTAAGGGAGGACGGGGTGGGAAAGACAGTGGAGGATGTGGCTGTTGTTGTGTTTGCATCTGTGTGTGGAGTGTGTGCATGGCTGTGGTGTGACTTGTGTGTTGCATGTCTGGTGGGTGTGCTGCAGGTGTCCGTTATGGTTGTTGTAGTGAGTGCGGCTGTAGTGTCTGGGGTGCATGTCTGGGTGACTGTTGTTGCGGCGACTGTGTCAATGGTGGAGGATGTGTGAGTGAGGATATGCTGCTTGCGCGTGTGTATAGTGAGGTCACTGTAAGGGAGGACGGGGGGGAGACAGTAGAGGACGTTGCTGTTGTGTTTGCATCTGTATGTGAATTGTGTGCATGGCTGTGGTGTGACTTGTGTGTTGTGTATGTTGTTCTGTGTGCATGCTATTTGGCCTGTGTACTTGGGATGGGTGAGGGGAGAGGGGTGCTGCATGGGGTACCAGTGGTTGGAGGAAGGACAGAGGTACCAGGGACACTGGCTGCCATCAAAGAGGAGTCCAGAGCCTGAAATGATCTCTGGAGGCACCATGAATGCCTACCAGGTAAGCACTGGTTTCTGCATCTGGGATGCCAGCCCCTGGATGGCATTCACGATGGTTGTCTGTCCCACGGAGATGCCCATCCAAGGCTGGGTAGGCCACCACCAGAATGCGGGCCATTAGAGGGGTCAGGGTCCAACGTACACCCCTCCCTCGTTGGGAGGCCGCCCCCAGCTGGGCCTCCGCGATCTTCCAGGCCCAGCGTCTCAGATCCTCCCACAGTTTCCTGCAGTGGGTTCTCCGCCGGCTATAGACCCCAGGTTCCACATGTCCTTGACAGTGGGTCGCCATAACCTCTTCTTCTGATGGGCGCTGACCTGCTTCTCTGTAATACCTACCTACTTACCATACCTACTTATGCACGTACCTACTTAATTTCTTTACCCCACACACCTGATCTACTATACTCATGATACTTAACCTGTTAAGGGACGTAACATACCATACTTACCTGCAATAATTTTCTGATCAATTCTACTTATCTTCCATATTACCAATCATACTTAGCTTCCTATAACTATCATAACTACCATTTAAACAATACTTTATGTACTATAACCTACTATACTTACCTACCTACCATGCCTACCTAAACAATACTCAACCTTCCTACCTTTCCTACTATACTAACCTACCTCTACCTGTGCAGTGTGAATATTTTATGCCTGCCCCGAGGCGGCGGCTGTGTGAAAAAGGAGCAAGACATGCCTGTGAGATCTCCATTAAGGGCTAAAGGTCCCTCAGCTTGATAGAGAAAGCACTTGTGTTTAACTAGAGAGAAGACATGGCCTGAAGTATAGCAGCCTTCCTAGGGAATGCCACTTGCTCATTAACATAGGAAGAACTATTGGCTTTGCAATTTGTTTATTTTTGTACAAGACATTCTTGTAATCTTTACACCGCTCCAGGACTCCGGTTTTGAAACATAAATGGCATGAGAATGACGAAAACTGCACCTTCATTACTAAAATACGCATATATTGGGAGGTCTGCTCTGCTGAGTGAACACATTGTACATGTTCTATTGTGGGAGGTAGTGGGACTAGTACAAAACAGTCACCACTAGATATACACTGCAGTCTGTATATTTAAGCAACTATAGAGAGGACCCAGGAGACACTCGATTCCGCAGTCCAGAGTGTTCACACCAGAGTGATGACCATCTCTGTTCCTGTACTCCGGGTCCTAAAACGGCGTGCACACAGTGTTAAAAGTGGCTGTCCTTGCCACAGGATCTCTTACATTAAATCCAGGACACAAGTCGGGGGTGCACGCCTGCACACGGCGCTCACCCACTACTTTCACAGGGTGGACGCCCTGCAAGAAGTGGGCCCCACTTAAGTATGCTGAAAATGTCCAGGCCCCACTTAAGTATGCTGAAAATGTCCAGGTATAATTTTCAGACACCGGGGAACATTCAGCAGCGCTTGCAACTTGTCTGCTCTGGTTTCGAGAGCAAGATGCAGGAAGGGAGGGGACTTTCATGTTTCAGACTCCTGCTGGGCCCAACGCAAAGGCCAAATTCAAGGGGCCATCGGGTCTCCTTTTGTTCCACTGTCCTAACTGAGATCTATTTTATACTCGCATGTAGATGCAAGGGAGGGGAAAAAAGATGAACAGCTTGTTGTTATCACTTACCAGATACTTCAAAGGCATACGTTTTACACTGTTCAGCCCTCTGTATAAGAGATATGCATGTATTGTAAGAATGTCAGATGTGTTGGTCTGTCTCATTATTTAGAAAAATTATTTATTGCTATTTTTGTTTTATTTCTTTTATAGCGCTAGTCATCCCAATGAAGGGTGACACAGTGCTTTACATCAGACGTACACATTATACATTGACAATAAATTCTATAAATGTTTAAATCAATGTACAAGATGTGTTATATAAGACAGTGAGGGTTACAAGGTGTAGCAGTAACATTTCCTTCCTAGCTTGCTGTGCTATATTTGAATATTTAAAATTTACCAACTGCAAGTAACAAAAGAATGTCCGTGTTAAAAGCAGTAACTCACTTACTTCAGGACATAGAATACAAATCTGTCATCTGCAGATGCTTTGCAGGAGATACATTAACCCTCTATGCTACTTGAATTCAGAACTGGGATTAGAGAAAATACAGGTCTCTCCAGCAGATCTGTTACCCTCCATAGCTATCTTACCATTATTATTATTCCCCAAGTTTTACTGGGCTCACAAAGATCTCTTCAACCAGTTGAGCAGAACAGATTTACTGGTATGTTTCTCATTGTTGCGTACTTTAGGGCAGAGTTTTTAAAAAACAAATGTATAAATTGAGGACCACATATTGTGTCGGATTGCATCATGATTTTTGCACAAATCAGACACAAGATCTCATTTGTTAAATCTCATAATGTGGTCAAATGCACTCATGATAAACCTGCAAAATGTGTGTGAAGAGTTAAGATCTGATGCCACTTCTTGTGATGTCACTTTATGTGAAGTCATGGGTTGTGATATCACTTCCTGTGATGTCGCACTGTGATGTCACACATCATGATGTCACTCCATACTGCCTAACGTGGTTAGATCCCTGACTTCTTCTTTTAGGATTTGTGCCTTGATTAAATCCATCAACACACCAGACAACATTAAGATCTCCACAAATCTTGGAATACCTTGCCAGTAGCAGAATAGTGCCTAATTTAACAGGGGCACTGGAGGACGTCTGTTACCCTAAGTCTTCCTCACACACCACCAGGGCATGCCCCTGTTGGATTAATTTTTAAAACTCAGTTTGAACACCCTTCTGCATATTAATTGGTGCTTTGGGCCTCTTGCCTTTCCTACAAATAACCGAGTTCACACATTAGCTGCAATGGTGTAGACAGCAAGGTGATATGCATAACCCCCAGGGCAATGACAGCATTGATCAAGAATTTTAGTTTAGGTATTCTGTGAGGGTACATCCTCCGGCTATGCTGCAGTCCTCTGAACCTCACTGTTTGGGGTATTAAAGAAGCCATCCGCTGAATGATGTTGCAGTTGGTCTCGAAATCCAAGCAGACATCAACAAAAGAACATTTTGTAAGGTCTACTGGCAACGATTGTTAACAATGCAGGAGAGGTTAAGAGAACTGTTTTTTTCCCCTTTACAATGGATGGTCCCTTTATCAAGATGATCTCCCTACAGCATTCATCCTCCCATTCATTCTATCCTACCTACCGGAGCCAATATCCCTTTCCAACATTACCACTTAATTTGAGGATCCTAATAGTTCGGTTTATGAGGTGAACAAAGGGTCAACCTCCCAGGGCTACATTAATATGAGGGCTGGCTATCTAAATTCAAAAATACAGACGCTGGGAAGATTACCATAATTTAACATGGGAAAGGACCAAGGTATTATTTATTAATATGACACTCTACCCTGCAACTATATCAACGAAGCTCTTCAAGAAAAAAGGAAAACCAGCTCTTCCAGTTTTCAGTCTAAATACCAACAACCTCACATTGCATTCCTTTCAGGGTCATACACCAAAATTCGATGGGTGGCAGCTCAACAACTCAGTCCTGGATGACACTGCAACATTCTTGGCATGAGCACACACATACAGCATTCACACAAACAAGACCCAAGAAAAATGTAAAACACAAAGACACATCAACCAGGTATTCATGCTCAGATTATACCCGCTGTAACAGGAGAAATATTGGTTCCCTTCTTTTTTGCACTAAGAACAGTTTTTTAACTTGGTGGAAAAATCAAATACGGCCCAACATTAGTAATTCTGCTAATGAATCAGCAGTTTGCAGTTTACTATTCTCTCTGGACTAATTTAGCTGAAAAGTTGATGATTAATTCAATGTTGACTTGATTGAGCCCTACTTAATCAGGCCTGGTTTGTGAGCTCCTTACTCCATCAATCCTTCGAAACTCTCAGAGTCCAAAACACCATTTTGAGAAGGCCGTTCCATCCTTCTGCACATCTAAACCTGATTAACTCATCCTCCCAAGGCATCTGGCCAAGGTGCCAAATGACAGGTGGAGAGATTAAAAGCATTTTCCTTTGGCACCTACCTATTTCTGGGTGTTAGAGTGTGTGTGGGCCAGCCATGGTCCTGAACCCCTGGTTCTTGAGCTTCTTCTCACATTTATCTTCCTCTTAGCTCATCTCTCAAATTAATTTATCTAGTTAATCTTGTTCCTTCCACAACAATAGCCTACAAATTATGCTTACCACCGGGAGTACTAAACATTCCTGTTGGGATGGTGACAGACGTGCACCCCTGCCCTGAGTGCCCCAGCTACAACAATGTCTGGATCCCTAGTGATATTGTTTGTCATAAACAACTTGGATCATGACTGTGCACCATGACATAGGCCTGTTTCACAGATTGCAGTCTTGTTGGACTGGGAGGGGCATCCAAAGCTCTACCCTCATAGTGGTGAAAGGCTACTGCATTTGCCAGGAGTTAGGTAGCATGACAGCATACTATGTAGTGATTAGTAGGAGTGAACAGGTCTTTTTTACCTGTGTCACTAGGGTGAGGATTACAGGATCACTTATGTAAAGTTCTGCTGTTGTATGCTTAACTCACCCTTAGCCCACATAATGTTAGCATGTAGCGTACATGTGTGTATGTTTGCCTGTGAATGTGCAATACATCCATGGCTCCATGTTCCATTTTAGGGGACCTAAGGCTGACTGGAGGAGCACGAGGAGTCAGAGGAATCCCACAGATCCATTTGAGGATTTCTGCATTCCTAGGAACTGGGTGGAACACACACTGGAGGAAGAAGAGCCAAGTTTTCAGTACTTCAACGGGTGATCTTTGATTCGGGAAGAGGTAGCTGGAATGGGCCTGGGCATATATCAGGAAGGAGTTAAGGCTGATAAAATCATACTCATAGTACCATCATATTCATTTAAAACTGTGCAGGTTGGCTACCAAGCAGTGGTTGTCCCACCCAGTTTAGAGTTCTCTATTCTGTGGCTACTGAGAAAAGTTACAAATGAGGATTAGGGATATCTAGTTGGTTTAGTGTGAACCCGTTCACAAACTGCCATTTGAATTGAAAGTTAAATGTGACTGGCTGCAATGCCATGGTTGCTTCATCGAATGCACTTGAAAACCTGATTTTTAAGCTTCAGCGGCCAGTATAAACTTCACTGAGCACTGGCAAAGCCAATAGGTCTCACCAGTCCGAGAGCTATCGGCATTGTCAATGTCATTTAGTAATGTGTTAGGGAGTCAAATGTATGTATCTGGTGTGGAGTTGAAATATGTGTAGTGTAAACATGTGGCATGGTGGGGAGTGGATTTATGGAGAGTGTAATTATGTTGCATGGTGTGGATTTATGTGGAGTGGCATGTAGAAGAGTTGAATTATGTGACATGATGTTGAATTATATTGTGTGGATTGCAAGTATGTGGTGTGAAATTATGTAGGTTGTAGTGGAAATGGTTGTGGAATTGTGTGGTGTTAAGGGGTATGTGGAGTGTGATTATGTTACGTGGTATGGAATTGTGTGGTGCTGAATTGTGTGGTAGAGAATTGTGCGGTGTGCGGAATTATGTGGCATGGTGTGGGGCTGAATTATGCAGCATGGTGCAGAGATGAATTTTGTGCAGTGTACTTATGTGTTTTTGAGCAGAGTGGTTATATTTGAAATGTAATTATGTGGTGTGAAGTGTAATTATGTAGACTGAAGTGGAATTACGTGTAGTGGAAGTATTTGGACCGGAATTGTGTTGTGTGGAATGTAATTATGTGGTTTGAACAGGAGTGGAATTATGATGCATGGAGTGACATTATGCAAAGTGAAATTATGTGGCATGGAGTGGAGTGGAAATATGTGAACTTGAATTTGTGCGATTTTTTTATTTTGGGGGACATCCATAAACAAGGCTAACTTTTGTGTTTGGAATTACATGAATTGATGGACGTACGTCTCTTAGCAGTCCTTCTCCTGGTGACCCAGGTACTTAATTTGAGATTTTCCCCTGTGTGAATTACATTTGTGAGGTGTGGGATTCAACATCTTTAGCTTCCTTTGGTGGCTTAAAATCAACAAGGATCTAAAATCTCTTGAGAGTGAAGTCAGAGGCTCCAAAATCAGCTCACCACGAGTGATTGCTGTACCTAAGCGTCAAACACAAAGGAGACAATGAAAGGATTTATTATTCTTTTGGTCACAGCTCTAACTAACAATGGGAGGAAGACTGGGGTCATGTTTGTTGCTTTAAGATGAATTTCCTGCAAGTTTGGATGTGAGGACAATCTGGCGGGGTTGGGTTGGGCGGGGAGGGGAGGCGAAAGAGGTAACAAGAGACGGAGGATGGTGCGAGTGAAACACAGCATCACCATTCTGTTCTTCAGAATATCAAATACACCATGCTGTCTAAAACTACTCTCTCATGCCAATCCCAGCTAAAAAACTGAATTGGCTGTAGGTAGATATCAGCTCCTGTTAAATATGCTGTACTGCTCCAGGTAGATGCTTGTGGCTAGTACAAGTGGGGTTTTGACAGCAAGTGAATAGGATTACACATAATATAGAGGGAAAGAATGGCTGCGTCACTGCCACTTTTTTCATGTATACATTTATAGCCACAAACCATTTGTGCCATTGTCAAAATGCCTAACCCCCCCACCACTCTGCGCACTGAAAATTGATTCAGCATCTTAAAGAGTACCAATTCATAGGGCAATACTGACCCATAAGTAACAACCCTGTAGATTATTACACCTGGCACTCATGTCCCACCAGGCTCAGAGAGCAGGAGTGCTATATTACATGAAGGAGCAGGCAAAGGGTCAACTGAGGTCGGAGCCCACTATGATAGAGTACATGACATGAAAATGAGACACACACATCAAAGGGTGATGATGAACATTCTTGAAGTACATATTAAAATGCCCTCCTGAGGAATAGAAGGCCCTGGTTGCATCAATGAATGCCTAAAATAAGCTAGCTGTTTCGGAGGATGGTTTGGTCTAGAGTTCGATACATATAGTTGTCAGAATTGGTGTTATTATTCTGAGACGGGGGTACTCCTACCAAATCAACAAACTAATGTTGGTTAGGGCAAAATAGAGGTTTGAGGAAATCTCTGATTATCCTCTGTCAGCTATAAAACAAGCAGCATGCAATTCCTAGAGAAGTGCATGCTACGTTCTGGCAGTACAAACACTTTTCAAATAAAGAACACAACATAGTAAAATTCCCTAACCAATTCTCCAAAGAGAAAAATGTAATGCTTACATAGACACTGATTTCAACTAAATAGGTTAAGTGGAACGAAGATATGATTGTTAAGGGTTGAGGGGCAAAGGTGCAGAGAACAAGTAAAGCACCTATTAGAAGTCAGTGTTCATGATCGACAGGGGACCTAGTTGTAATTGCAGAACAACACAATAGATAGAGATTGGATGTCCACTTTCCGACCTGGTCTTTTTTATGTAGACATATTCCAGCAAGACAAGGTTCAATCCTATAGCCAGCTAGGCTCACACAAATTTGGATACAGTTTGTCTGGCTCCCACATAAGTCTTTTGATTTGGCACCAAAAGCTCCGAGCAGGACAAATATGGACTTCATACCCACTGAGAGTGCTTGGCAGTTTGGCTAGTTTTGCCACCCAGTCCAAACTTTAATCTTCAGACTTAGGCCCTCATTACGACCCTGGCGGTATAGAACCGCCAGGGCCGCGGGACGCGGTGGCACCGCCGACAGTGCCCCGCGGGGCATTCTGACCGCGGCGGCTTAGCCGCGGTCAGTAAAGGGAAACCGGCGGTCTCCTGCCGGTTTCCCGCTGCCCCCAGGAATCCTCCAAGCCGGCGCAGCTTGCTGCGCCGGCTTGGGGATTCCGACTCCCCCTCCCGCCATCCAGTTCCTGGCGGTTCTCCCGCCGGGAACCGGATGGCGGGAGGGGGAGTCGCGGGGCCCCTGGGGGCCCCTGCAGTGCCCATGCCAATGGCATGGGCACTGCAGGGGCCCCCGTAAGAGGGCCCCTACAAGTATTTCACTGTCTGCTTGGCAGACAGTGAAATACGAGACGGGTGCAAATGCACCCGTCGCACCTTCCCACTCCGCCGGCTCGATTACGAGCCGGCATCCTCGTGGGAAGGTCGTTTTCCCCTGGGCTGGCGGGCGGCCTTTTGGCGGCCGCCCGCCAGCCCAGGGGAAAACTTGAAATACCCGCTGCGGTCTTTTGACCGCGGCGCGGTATTTTGGAGGGCGGAATTCTGGCGGCCGGCCTCCGCCGCCCGCCAGAATCAGAATGAGGGCCTTAGTCTCTTTTTCTGGAAGTCGCATTGCAACAGAGGGGCAAAGCTGGAAGTTGCAGCCATGCAGTACTAACAGAGGCTGGATACCCTTGCCGTGAGTGCCCGCTGAATCAATTTTTAAAGGCAAACAGTTCTGAGCAGGGTAAACCTGATTTTCTTGCCCTCCTTAGGTGAGGCCTATCTTGGTACATTTCAGCACCTTCTGCCAGTCCTCCAGAAGTTTTTAAAAAATGACTAACTCCTAACTTTTTTAAGATTTTGGAAATTTCCTCCAGGTCAGTCCTAAAACAATAGCTTCTCAAAACAGCCTTTAGACACAAGGTCTCTTTACATCCATGGTTTGTGTGGGGTTGTGTCCTGAGTAGTCAACTGAGAAGTCAACTTGGGGAGAAGATGTGGACTAACGGCCAGAGCTGCCGATCTTGAGCTGGAGAACTGGATTCACTATGAAGCCACAGAAGACCCCATGCCTCCAGCATGCCTTCAAAAAGGGTTCTACCCAGAGCAGTCAAGCCCTCAACTCCATCCTCAACAGTCCATCAACACTTTCCTGGAAGCATGGAGCTATCAGCGCTCTCCTGAAGAAGCCCTCAGTAGACCCAGCCAAGTTCACAAACTACCAAATAATCTCCCTCCAGTCATACCAGCCAAGATCCTAGAAAAACCTATGGACACCTTGCTGACTACCTTGCCAATCACCAGCTTCTCAATGAGACACAGTCAGGACTGAAACACACTACAGCACCAAGACAACACCTATCACAGCAATGAGTGACATCCAGATGATTCTGGACAGAAGAGAAACCATGGCACTCATCCTACTTGACCTCTCAGCAGTATTCAGCACTGTCCCCCACTCTATCCTGATAAGACAACTATACAAGAGCAGCATTCAAGGACATGACATCCAATGATTTTGCACATCCAAACCAGAAGAATCGAGATAGCCAACATGCCTCCCTACCTGTTGAAAGCCCAGAACTCATCTGCGGAACACTGCAGCGGTCCTGGCTCAGCCTGACCTTCTTCAATAGTTACATGACCCCAATGGCCAATGTCATATGAGTACACATCGACATGCTCACCTACGCCAATAATATGCAACTGATACTGTCCCTCTTGGAAAAAAACATCCAGCAAAACAAACAACTTCAACACCTGCATGACAGAAGTGGTCACCTGGATGTCAGTCTTTCTCAAGCTGAACGCAGACAAGACCAAAGGGGTGATTTTCAGAAAAGATGCCTTTCCAGGGGACTCTGCTTGTTGGCTTATGGAACTAGAACCCACTCAAAACCACAGACCACAAGCAAGAACCCTCTGGATTATCAGCGACGATAGAGTAGATATATCCACTAAAGTAAATTTTGTCACCACGGCCTACTTCAACAAACACTGAGAGAAATAATAAAAAGAGGCTTCCAAACAACACCAGAAAAACCACCACCCAAGGTTTTATTACCAGCAGACTAGACTATGAGAACTCGCTCTACGCAGAACTCAGCAAGCAAGTCACGAAACGAGTACAGACTGTCAAGAACGCTATAACCAGACTTGTCATCAATCTCTCACACTGGTCCCATATCACACCACACCAGAGGGACCTCCATTGGCTCCTCACTCACAACCATGCACAGTTCAAGCGCCTCACATGTACGTACAAAGCACTGCACACCACATGCCCAGCCTACCTGAACAACCACAAACATTTCTACCACAACCCTGTACCTTCTAGCACATTGCTCATAAAGAATGGAATGACCTATTACACCACATTAGACCATCCCTCTCTCTTCGTTAATTCACAAGAAGTTAAAGACTTGGCTCTTTGAGTAAGTCCCCACAGGGCTAGCTTTACTCACCAGCAAACTGCCAAGATACACTCACAGGTGAAAGTGGGCTACAAATATAACATAACATAACAGGGTCACAAATGGTTTTCCCTTTTACTGGAACTGGAGCCAGGCTGTCACCGAGGGTCCGGCTGTCATCGAGGATCATGAGAATGAAAGGAGAAGGCCTCCTTGGAATTTAGAATTCAAAAGAGGTAGTGCTAATGCTGCCCTTTGTCCTGCCAACTGTTCCAGTTGACTTCTATATAGTTAATCCATGCCAAGGTTAACTTTCCAGCTGAGGTGTAGCAAGTGGCAAAACTGGTTTTAAACCTGGTTTCTGGGCATAGAAAATAGTTTCTAGAGTATACTAAATAATGCAATGAAGAACCAAAGGAGCTACATTGCTGGCACTAAAACAACTCTAACAATTTATGCAGGAGTATTACTTCACTTAACACTCCTCAAAAATGGTTCATCGACTGCTGCTCAATGATTTTTCTCAGTGACCACAAAAAAAACCAATCATACCTCACATGCCATAGCACCCCTAGACTATGAACTGATAAGGTTACTGGTAGGAAAGAGGCAATCACCCTTTTGTGTTGCTAAAGTTGCCGTAAGTTGCTTGGGTGTGCCCAGATGTGGATCCCTTGCTTACTGTGCCACTGGATTCAAGCTAGCCTGGCTGATGAGGGGAAGATACCATGAAATTGGTCCCAGGATGCTCGTTTCTGGTCCAGGGAGGACCTGGCCTAGTAGTTTGGGCTGGACTGTTCCCATGAGGAGCAGGGTCAAAACTGATTTGCATTTGTCTGGGTCAAAACTCGGGTGGCACAGTGAGCAAAAGAACGCTGGATTAAATCCAGATCAGTGACTTGGGGTGAGTGTTTGAAAAGTTTCAGCACTCCCTCCATCACACTTTTGTGTTGCTAAAGTTGCGGTAAGTTGGTCAGGGCATGCCAAGACATGGGTTCCTTGCTTAGTATGCCACTGGATTCAGGCTAGCCTGGCTGATGAGAGGTGATACCATGACACCTGTCCCAGGAGGTTTGTTTCTGGTCCAAGGAGGGCCTGGCCTTACAGTTCAGGCTGGACTGTTCCAATGCAGAGCAGGGTCAAGACTGATTTGAATATGGCTGGGTCCAAACTGAGGTGGCATGGTGAGCAAAAGAACAATGGATTAAATGCAGAACTATGATTGGGGTTGAGTGTTTGAAAAGTTTCTGCACTCTGTCCATCATCCTTTTGTGCTACTGGTAGGAAGGAGACAGACATCAGACAAGAATCCACTATTTGAGAGGTAAAGGTAGATTTTTTTTTTTTTTTTTTTTTTTTTTAACATCATCCACTAACAGTGAAGGAAGTTAAGGCAACTATGATAACTGAAACTCAAGGCAAGTTTAGTATCATACACAAAGCATCAGCCTTCAAGAGACAACCCAATGTTAGGACTGCAGTATGACCTAGAGGAACCCTTTGATTAATACAGTGGAGACCGAAGTAGAGAAGAACACATCAACTTGAGAGCATGAGCATAACTGTGGGCATCTCCTAAATTAAACAGTGACCCCTGGTCCCACCCCAGTGTCAGCACCAATTCCAGTGAACGTGTTTGACAATTGGTGGGGGTTCACCATCCTGGCACCCAAGACAGGATTTCATATATTACCTTGTCACACTCTCACTACCAACTTAAAGGCTACGTGGTGAGACACCTTGTCCTCCAAGACACAAGTAGCTGTTGTGCATTCAGGTTTTGGATCACTTTTTTTTAATAGAACTGTTTATGTGGCTCACAAGTGATTATGTTTAAATGATAGGTGAAGTGTGGCCCTTTAAGATGATGTGCACAGTTCTGACATTCACTAAGCATGCAGCCCAACCCTCTGCTAAGCCGATCTAATAATTGAGACTCCCAAACTCATGTGAGCAGTCGAAGGTGGGACCTAATGTGCCTCAAGCCTCTTGTTATCAAGGTTTTGGACCTCATGGCAATCTTCCTTATTAGTCTCCTCTATCTAACACTGTCGCTGGCTGTCAAGTGGCCACGAAGGAAGTGTCCCTCATTTTCTCTTTTTTGGTTTTACAATCACTAGTTTCCAGCTGTGAGAATCCAGAGTATTCATGGCACGAACCCCATTTCCTTTACCCACATTATACTTGTAAATTAGTTTTAATTTCTCGCCTAAACTGCATTTAAGTTGCAGCTTCCTTTTTACTATTAACATTATCAAATCAGTAACTATGCCCAGATTGATTCATACTTTTTTAGATAATATCACGCGCGAAGTGCTGAATTTGTGATTTTTGTATTCAGATGTAACTTTTAATTTTGACGAATACACATTACTCAGTGATATATACCGGTAAAATGTAGTAAATTAAATATTTTCACACTTACGTCTTTTTTTACTTCAGCCATTTCATCCTCGGTAAGCTGTGAAGCATCCATTGTAGACAAACCTTTCGCGTTTTCTTCCGTGTTACTTTTTTAGCAACAAATACTTAGAAGTTTAGCCACCCAAACGATTTCGTTGCATTTCACCGCACTTCGCCGAGGAACGAGGCCTAAGCAGGAACCACATTAAAAAAAGACAACATCCCAGCGAAAAAGAAAAGAGAAAGACCAGATAGCAAGTGTTTCTAGCTACAGCATGATGTAAAAGTAAGTTTCCTTCCTGGCTCGATGAAGGAGTTCACGGTGCCGTAGTCCAATGAGATTTCCCCGGGGCTTCCTCATTGGGCTTGTGACGTCCGCTTCAGGAAACAGGTAACTAGTGAGCTCTCGGGGCCAAAATACATGCTCGTTTTTGATTGGCATAACAGCATGTTTACAATGCAAACACTTTTTGGATTGGATAGATATTTTTCTTTTAATTTCCACCTTTACATTAGCACATTTGTAATTCCTCTCGTATGACGTTGTTACTGTTTGCTTTTATTCCCTGTTGTGCATTTTACAAATATAAAACTGAAATATTCCAGAAAACGTAAAATAATATAATTTATTACTGAACATACAAAAAACGTAAACGCGTGTCCATTTTCTGTTTTAACGAGTTCTACACGTGGTAAAATACTTGTTTTTGCTTTTAAGAATTGTGAGTCAATACATGCAGTGTTTTTCTGTTTCTTTCTCCACTTTGCAACAGACAACGAATACAAAGTGTCTAAACCGATGAAATATGCTATCGGTTGACCTGGATATTTTTGGCACGTCTGAGATAACAAACAGTTTTAAGGAGTCACGATTCTTTGTGTAGATACTTTGTCTCACAGTCTCTGTAATTAGACGGGATTAAAATGTTACCCAGACCATAACAGAACATGGATCTCAGTGGAATAACCGACCCTATCACTCGAAAGAACAAACCCAAAGCAGAAATGTTCTCCTTAGACACATTCGCCTGACAGTTCTGCTCTCAGTAGAAGTTGCAACAACCCACAGAGCTATTTTAATAGGATTTTTTATAGTCATCCCTCAGCAGAACTAAATTAGCTTGGAACAGACAATAATCTGGCTGGGCAACAGCCTTCAATATATGGACTTTGATAATGTTCTTTAAGGAGGGGTTAGTTAGGGCATCAGTATATGTCAGTCCTTGCTTCAAAAAGCATTTTAATTTACATAGTTTGGTTCAAATCTTCCTTAGATAAGTTTTTTAAAATATATTTAACCAGAATGTCAACGATATTGTGTTGAAATCCAGCAACCAGGCACATTTTAAGGATTTTGCGGGCCCTGGGCCAAACGCTTTTATGGGGGCTGTTTGGAACAGCTTTGAATTTATGATCTGATTTCAGCTCTTTCATGCCTCCTTTGGCCAGATCACTGAGAGTACATAGGCACACTCGTCCAAGTTCAAAATATGTTTACATCTGAAATTCAGGGATAGTGACGAGTTTTCAAAATTGTAACACAGCAGCAGCTCACTAATATTACTACAAATAATTTCTGTTATACCCTCTCGTTTCTCGTATGCGAGGTCCTGTTTTGATCTAAAAAAAAACATTTTTTCATGGATGTAGCGCGAAACAAACAGATTTCCCAGCAAAATGTCTGCTATAGAGTCTCACACATTACCCACAAAGTAAAAATAAAGTAAATGAAAACAGTATTCAAAGCAATCTGTTTAAGAATTTTTCAAGGACATCAGGGCAAGACTCCCAACAGCACAGAGTTGCATGTACCAGAGGTACTCCTGAAAGGCTGGGGCCCTGGGACAGAGCCCACTTTGCCCATGCCTAAAAACGTCTATGCCAACAGCTTGCTCCACTACTGCTGTTGTTGCTTCCCCTGGCCATTCTTTCATTCCTAATAATTCATTGGCCATCAGTGTGTGTGTGCATTATGGCCTCAAATAATTTGTTATCCACTATTCTTATTAACCAATGTAAGTGGTCTCCGGGAGTCACGTCATCTTTGGTCATCATTTTCGCTTCATGTACAGAAATAACAATGTCATTCCCTCTTTGCCTGCTTTTTTAATGTTGCTGATTTTTTTTTTTTTCATTTTTTTTTTAAATCACTTTATAGTTTGTTTCTGTTATATTCGTCTGGTGCATAGCCAGAACACCGAGACTAAAATATACCAGTTCCATTCCACTTTGGTGATTTTATACAATCCCTTTTCTCATTTTTTACATGGTTCAAAGTCATCATGGCTGCCATTTACAATCTATTTCTTAGTCATTTCTGTTTGATGCATTGTTATGCAAAGTTGTAATAAAGGAGCAATGTTTATATGGCTTTTGTACCCAGTGGTTGTTTCCTGCCTGCCTTTCCTGTTGCCTGGATCTCTGTGTTACTCTTGGCTGAAGAGTAGAGGTTTTTCAAAAGGGTGCCTTGCTCACCATTTTCAACTTTCCGCATACGTTGTTATTGTACCTGCCCTGACCTACTGCCCCCGTCTTTTTTCATGTATTTTATTGATGGCTTTGTGTGTTTGAAGACAATGAAATGACCTATAATTTGCTTCCAAAAGACGAAAGTACACAGTAAGTGAGACTGTCTTGAAAAACACAGACTTCCCATTGGAGAGATGGATTGACCGGGTTTGAAGAGTCTTAAGTGTTTGTAGAGAGACTGTAACCTGTAATAATCTGTTATGGCATAGTTATAAAGATTTCGTTGGAGAGTCCAGGATGAGTCTTAAGTAAATTTAGCATTTTTGCACATTAGTCTGGGTTGCCAAAGTAATAAAATTGACCTTATTCTTACAATCCAGTGGAATGAAATTAAAGATACATTTGCATGTGTCAAAAAACGAGCATTGCTTCAATCATTGATCTGTTTAGCCCTGCAGTTTGATTTCTAAAGTGTTTTACAAAAATCTGACTCAAGAGTAAATAACCTCACTCATTTCGAATCCTCTTTCTAGTTGTGTAATTTTCAAGACGAAAGAGAATTCAGACAATGACCTCAGGCTACTAGGATTAATAAATAGTTATTTGCTTAACAAAGAGCAATTGAACATTTTTTGCTTACTTGCTCTGGGTGCAGAGGGCCTCTCTCTCCCTGGTAGCTTCCGCCCACTGCCATTCAATTCAGGCCCATGGTGGGTTTGACTTTATACAGCCTTCACACACAGTTCCTTAGCCTGACAGGTGGTCTTCCTGTTCATGGTGGCATTTGGCCTCCATCGCTCCTCTCCCCTTGGGCTCAGCTCGGATGAGTCGAGCAGGGGATTATGGGTTGAGTACCTCCTATACACGAGCGTCATACAATGCTATGTGCAGAAGAATTCACTGTGCTTACATTGTTCTGTTTTTCTAAAATAATCTATATCTTGTGGAAATATAAACATACAATTATCTTTACCATTATTCTGAACATTTTCACAAGTATTGATTCCTAATCAAAGATGGCCGAGTCAATTCCAGATTACTTCAAATCCTGAATGGCACTATATAAGAACAGGCCATTTAGATCAATTGTTTCTGCTACATTGCTTGCTTGCTGGGCTCTATGCATTCTCCACCGTATCCTGTTACTGTTTGTTTTCTTTCCTTCTCTTCCCCTTGCTGCTTTGCTTGGACAGGAGGAAGGTTTTTTCCTGGTGTCCAGTTTTTCAATTTCTGCTTTATAGCATATTTTGGCGCATTCCAAGACACTTTGGGCCTGATTCTAACTTTGGAGGACGGTGTTAAACCGTCCCAAAAGTGGCGGATATACCACCTACCGTATTACGAGTCCATTATATCCTATGGAACTCGTAATACGGTAGGTGGTATATCCGCCACTTTTGGGACGGTTTAACACCGTCCTCCAAAGTTAGAATCAGGCCCTTTGTTACAATCGGGCACTGGGGACTGCTTCTAGAGATAAAAGGCCATTCCTACGAACTAGCCCATTTCCATTTGGGCGGAGGAGTGTCACCAGCAGCGACAGCTACAAAGCCTTTTCAAGAAAATGATAATCAAGAAAACAATAATAAATTGTGCTGAGGGGAGTGCTCTCTCCAGCCCAGCACCACAGTTGCCGGGCTGGAAAGAGCCTGCACAGGCTCCCAGTCTGCCTGGGAGCACACTGGCTGGGCTCGCCCTGCCAATCCTGACGCAGCTGTGAGTAGCGTCAGGATTGGCCGCAGGGCCGGCTGGGAGCATGTACCTGCAGCGAGGAGACAGTGGAGCGGCGCACAGCGGAGGAGGTAAGTGTTTAAAAAAATAAAAAAAATAATGTTATTTATTCCCACCTCCCCACGTGCCGCCCCACCCCTTCTGGTTGTTGCGAGGGGCAACTGAAAATGAAATGGTATGATGTTATCACTTCCCCCAGATTTACCAATGCCACTAACATTGATAGATCCAGGTGAATTAATACTTTAGGATTATATCTTGATCCTTGAGGGCCCACTTTTAGATTGGGAGTTAGCACGGTAAATAGGAATACCACATTTGATTCCTGCTGTTATTTTCTCAGGTATTTCTGCTGACCATTAGCCTATTTTCTGCAGGAGTAGGGTCTGAGTGAGACACTCCAATCCTGCAGTGTTCCTGCACCACATGTAATGCAGATACAACTGATGACTCGTTACCACTCATAATGAGGCACTTAGTATAGAATGAGAAAGTAATTGAAATACCGGCACTTGTGGATTGGATAGCCAAGGTGCCCCCACATCGTTCAGGGCAAATTCCCCAGACTTTGTGAGTGTGGGGACACCATTACACGCGTGCTCTATGTATAGCGTCACAATGGTAACTCCGAACATGTAACATGTCTAAGATCATGGAATTGTCACCCCAGTACCGTTCTGGTATTGGGGGGACAATTCTATGATCCCCTGGGTCTCTAGCACAGAACCCGGGTGCTGCCATACTGCCTTTCTGGGGTTTCCACTGCAGCTGCTGCTGCTGCCAACCCCTCAGACAGGATTCTGCCCTCCTGGGGTCCAGGCAGCCCTGGCCCAGGAAGGCAGAACAAAGGATTTCCTCTGAGAGAGGGTGTTACACCCTCTCCCTTTGGAAATAGGTGTGAAGGGAAATGCTTTGCTGGGCACAGATGGTGACCATCTCTGCATAAGCAAGTCTACACCAGTTCAGGGATCCCCCAGCCCTGCTCTGGCGCAAAACTGGACAAAGGAAAGGGGAGTGACCACTCCCCTGACCAGTACCTCCCAGGGGAGGTGCCCAGAGCTCCCCTCCAGTGTGTCCCAGACCTCTGCCATCTTGGATTCAGAGGTGTTGGGGGCACACTGGACTTCTCTGAGTGGCCAGTGCCAGCAGGTGACGTCAGAGACCCCCTCTGATAGGCTCTTACCTTTCTTGGTAGCCAATCCTCCTTTCTTGGTAGCCAAACCTCCTTTTCTGGCTATTTAGGGTCTCTCCTCTGGGGTATTCTTCAGATAACGAATGCAAGAGCTCACCAGAGTTCCTCTGCACTTCCCTCTTCGACTTCTGCCAAGGATCGACCGCTGACTGCTCCAGGACGCCTGCAAAACCGCAACAAAGTAGCAAGATGACTACCAGCAACATTGTAGCGCCTCATCCTGCCGGCTTTCTCGACTGTTTCCTGGTGGTGCATGCTCTGGGGGTCATCTGCCTTCACCCTGCACTGGAAGCCAAGAAGAAATCTCCTGTGGGTCGACTGAATCTTCCCCCTGCTATTGCAGGCACCAAAAGACTGCATCACCGGTCCTCTGGGTCCCTTCTCATCCTGACGAGCATGGTCCCTGGAACACAGGAACTCTATCCAAGTGACTCCCACAGTCCAGTGATCCTTCAGTGCAAGTTTGGTGGAGGTAAGTCCTTGCCTCCCCAAGTAGACTGCAAACCTGTGTACTGCATGATTTGCAGCTGCTTCGGCTCCTGTGCACTCTTACTGGATTTCCTTTGTGCACAGCCTAGCCTGGGTCCCCAGCACTCCATCCTGCAGTGCTCAACCCTCTGAGTTGGCCTCCGGCGAGTGTGGGACTCTCCATTGTGACTCTGAGCCAGCTCCAGTTCACAAATCTTCTAAGTGCCTGTTTGGGTACTTCTGCGGGTGCTGCCTGCTTCTGTGGGGGCTCTCTGAGTTGCTGAGCGCCCCCTCTGTCTCCTCCTTCAAGGGGCGACATCCTGGTCCTTCCTGGTCCCCAGCAGCACCCAAGAACCTCTGCTGTGACCCTTGCAGCTAGCAAGGCTTGTTTGTGGTATTTCTGTGTGGGAATACTTCTGCAACCTTCAGCATGCCGTGTAACATCTTCCATCCAAAGGAGAAGTTCCTAGCTCTCTTCGTTGTTGCAGAATCCTAAGCTTCTTCCATCCAGAGGCAGCTTCCTTGCAACTTCATCTGGGGTTTTCTGGCCTCCTGGACGCCCTGGACACTATCGCAACTCTTGGACGTGATCCCCTTGCCTTGCAGGTCCTCAGGTCCAGGAATCCATCTTCAGTGCTTTGCTGGTGGTTGTGGTTCTTGCAGAATCCCCCTATCACGACTATTGTGTCCTTTTGGGGTAGTAGGTGTTCCTTACTCCTACTTTTCAGGAACTTGGGGTGAGGTATCTTGGACAACCTGACTGTTTTCTTACAGTCCCAGCGACCCTCTACAAGCTCCCATAGGTCTGGTGTCCATTCGTGATTCGCATTCCACTTTTGGAGTATATGGTTTGTGTTTCCCCCAGACCTATGTTTGCCTATTGCAACCTATTGTAATTCTACACTGTTTGCATTACTTTTCTGACTCTTACTTACCTGTTTTGGGTTTGTGTACATATAACTTGTGTATATTACTTACCTTCTTACTGAGGGTACTCACTGAGATACTTGTGGCATATTGTCATAAAAATAAAGTACCTTTATTTTTAGTAACTCTGAGTATTGTGTTTTCTTATGATAGTGTGCATATGATATAAGTGGTATAGTAGGAGCTTTGTATGCCTCTTAGTTCAGCCTAAGCTGCTTTGCCATAGCTACCTTCTATCAGCATAAGCTGCTAGAAACACCTCTATTCTACTAATAAGGGATAACTGGACCTGGCACAGGGTGTAAGTACCACAGGGTACCCACTATAAGCCAGGCCAGCCTCCTACAACCCCCACTTAGGCAAGGGTCACTCCCCTTGGGGGCAATTTTAATCCATGTTTTGGTCCCCTCTGGTGACTAGTTCAGCTGTTTTTTTCAGCTGATCTGCCCTGGGAGGAGGAGGGGTGTCAAAACCCACTAAATTCCAGGGATTCAATTTTTTAATGAAGTTGCGATGAGTGACCCCTTAGGTAAGGGTCGCTCCCCTTGGGGTAAATTATAATTCATGTTTTGACCTTCCCCTAGGGTCTAGTTCAGCAGTTTTTTTTGGGGGGGTTGGGGGGGTTGTTCTGGCCCGCAAGGGGGATTGAAACCTACTCGATACCAGGGATTATAATTTTTTTGAAATTGCAGGGAGCGCCCCCTTGGGCAAAGGTCACCATCACTGGGGGATAATTATTTTTGTATGCCGGCCTCTCCGTCCCCCCGAGGGCAAATCAGCTGTTTTTAAGCCGATTATCCCTCTGGGGGGGTGAAAGCCTACTAGACACCAGGGATTGTGTTTTGATCATGTTATTCTTCCTCCCCGAAAGGAGATTGTGCATTTTTAGGCAGATCTGCCCTCTTGGGGGGAGAGATGGAAGCCCCCTAAACACCACGTATTTTGTATGGGACCGTGCCCTTTGGCAAGGGTCACTCTCCGCGGGGGCCATATTTTTTTTGTATTCCACCCTCTCCCTTTAGGACAGATATTTTTGGTTTTGGTCATTTTTTGATTGGGTTGGGCCCCAGGGTGGTGGTAACTCTTGAGTCACCTGGGATTAAGGTTATGTATTTGGTGGGGTGCTGGCTTCTGGGGTAAGGTTTGCTTCTATTTGGTGGTGTCTTATTTTGTCTTTTTGTCATGCCTCCTTTTGAGGGAATATCAGTGTCTTTTGACTAATATTTAGTTATCATTTTTATTTGTGTTTTAGTTTCCTTTTTTGTTCCAAAGTCATCGTTTCCTTAGTCTTTTCGTAAATCCTGTTTGCGGGTGCAGCTTTGGCAGATCTGTATCTTGTGAAGCTGTAGTTGGTAAGCAACTCATTTTTTAGTCTTTTCATCTGAAGATGTATCCTTGGCCTGTTTGTATAGTTTTTTGACTGCTGTACTAATATTTGACCCTAGCTTTTTGTTTCATTGTCTTTGAAAGTAACATATTAATTTGTGCATGTTCTGTGCTGCCTTGTGATGTGTGTAATGTGATTTTTTTCCCCTTTTGAGTGGGATTTCATTGGTGCTTGCTGTGTCTGTGCAGAGTAGGTGGAGTTGATCCTCAGTCTTGCTGACTCTGGCAAGTAATTGTTATAATTTTGGGCATATAGGTGTTTGTGTGCTTTGTTTTGATTGCCTTTTCCTTCTAGATTACTATATGCCAGTAGTTTCACTTTGTTTAACAAAGCCACAGTTTATTTCTTATTTTACACAGTGTTGGTTATTCTTGACTTATTTGTTGTTTTACTTTTATTAACAAGGTTTATGGCTTACCACAGGTTGACCGCTCAGCAAGTTGTTGGTTTGCTTTTCGAATTTTCCTCTGACCATGGTTCTGAGACTGACTCTGCATCTGAGGCAAAGGATGAAATCCAATATTCTGGCAGTAAATATTTTGTCCAAAAGGAATCATCAGATGATGAAGCCACTAAAAGTGCAGAGGAAGTGCCTTTTTCAGAGGAATACATGGATATGCCGTTAGTGCAGCAAGAGGAATCTGGATTGCAGCTTGGGGCTGAAAGGCTTCCCATTGGAGGTGCTCAACTCTGGGTTGCCACAGACATAGTGCAGTCTGTGTTGCCTGCCTTTACTGATGTCGCAGGGTGTAGGCTAAATACGGAAGACTTTTTGCCTATACATTTCTTTCAGTTGTTTACAGACGATGTATTTTTGGATGAGATTGTTGACCAGACTAAGCTGTAAGCTTTGAGGGACAGTGGTGCCAAACATAAGCTCCACTCTAGAGCTAGTTGGTGGACTCCCATAAATCTAGATGCGGTGAACAAGTTCAGGGTTTAACATTATTGATGGGAATGAATGATTAGGAAGCCGCCCCTGTCTTCATATTGGCCTACTGGTCCCTAGATGGCAACTGCTATATTTCCTGCAACCATGAGTCATAATCGGTATTTCCTTCTGCTTTGGATGCTGCATTTTGCATCAGCATTGCTACAGGATCACCTTGGTTGTGATTGTCTTTTTAAGATTCAGCCTGTCCTTGATCATTTTGTAGATCGCTTTTCAGAGATCTATGCTCCAGGGAAGGAAATAGTTGTGGGTGAATCTTTGGTCCTGTTTGAGAGCATGTAGATTTTAGACAGTACATACCTAACAAGAGGGCACACTATGAAATTAAGATGTGTATGCTTTCTGTGAGTAGTACTGGATATGTTGATAATTTCAGGGTGTACAGTGGTAGGGATTCTTCTATTGACCCCTCTGTTTGTCCATCCACTTTTGGAGTCATTGAGAAAATTGTGTGGGAACTTGGTGGAGGATGTTTTAATGAAGGTCACCATTTATATGTATACAACTTCTACACTAGTGTGCAATTATTCAATTCATTGTTCAAATTGGACACTGTTGCAGGTGGCACAATCCGCTCCAACGATAAAGGTTACCCTAAAGAGCTTGTATCTAAAACACCTCATGGGGGACAGGGTAGTGCCTTGCATAGTGATAAATGTCTAGGTGTGACATTTTCAGACAGAAGAGATGTCCAAATGCTGACAACTATTTGTAATGAAAGTATTTTACCTGTGACTGTTTGCAGGCAGGTTGCTGCAGTGCGCAAACCTGTGTGCATTTTAGACTACAAAAAGTACATGGGTGGTGTAGATACAGTAAATCAGAGGTTGGAGCTTTACAGTGCTGTTCGTAAGTCACACATTTGGTATGAGAAGTTGGCTGTCCATTTGTTTCATTTTGCAATCTTCAATTATTTTGCTGTATTCAAGGAGGATCTCCAGATCCAAAGGTGACTTTTGCTCAGTTTCAGCAGTCTGTGACGGACAGCCTTAATGTTGTAAAGCAGGCAAGTGTTCCCAGAGCTGGAGTTGTGGAGGGTGTGGCCAGATTGAAAAAACGCTACTTTCCTGATACCATTCCTCCCACAACCAAAATAAACTTCCCCTGCAGGAGATGTAGTGTCTGTGTCCGAAGAGGCATGCAAAAAGAGAATTGTAAGTACTGCCCTGAGTGTTTTCCTAATCCTGGGCTATGTGCATGTTTTCAATCATACCACATGCAACTCAAGTATTGGGAGAAACAGTGAGCACAAAAAGTGAACTGACTGGTCTGTATCATTTTTTTGGTTCAGTTTCCCGGTTGGCTGTAGTTTGGAGTATTTAGATAGACCTGTTGTGTTTGTAATCATAGATGGTTTTCATCTCCTTCAATTTGGTTTGTGTTTTCCTTTTTGTTAAAAAAATGTAATGGCGGAGTGTGTGGGAAGGCTTTTGGCTGGCGGTGTGTGTAGACTGGCCCTTGGATGGCAGTGTGGCCTGGTACTTCGCTGGCAGTGTGTGGACGGGTGCTTGGCTTGTGGTGTTTGTGGACAGTGGCTTGGCTGGCAGTGTATGTGAACTGGCGCTTGGCAGGAGGTGTGGGTAGACTGTTGCTTGGCTGTAGGTGTGTGTGGACTGACACTTGGCTAGAAGGGTGTGTTGACTGATGCGTGGCAAACCGTGTGTGTGGACTGGTCCTTGGTTGGTGGTGTGCGTACACTGGTGCTTGGCTGGTGGTGTGGGTGAGCTGGCACTTGGCTGGCAGTCTGTATGAGCTGGCATTTGGCTGGCAGTGTGTGTGTTGTGACTTGCTGCTTGTCACTACACACACATTTCCAGCCAAACGCCAGTTCATACACTCCGTCAGCTACCAGCCAGTGTGATTGCTGGGTCAGTCTTGTGGGCATATGAAAGTGATGGGTCCTTGAATGGCACTGTTTGTTGATGTGAGAATTGCAATATACTTGGCCCACTGCTGGCAGTGTGAGTGGGTCAGTGTGTGTCACGCATGAAAGGTGTGTGAATGAGCTATAAAGTGGTTGGTGGCTTGCTGTGGCTTTACAGCTCACAAGCTGTGAGTCATTGGTTCAGCATGATGAGCATTCAATTATTAACACTGAATTTCATTTTTAGGAAATCTTTTGTTAATAAAATTTATATTTTGAACTTTTCACTCACCCTCATGCCAAATCCAACCAGTATTGTTTTTTACACGAGGATTAGATGATTGTGCAGTAATATTTGTCTTTTCTGTCTTTCTCTGCCAGGGTATACATTTTGTCTAGGGACAATCTACCAACTCTAGATATTTTCATAAAGAGACACAAAGGGTACTCCAGGGTGGTCATATGGATCCCTCAAAGTGCTGGAGTCTGCTGGGAGCCTCAAACTTCCTGCCACCCCTGGTTTCAACATAAGCCCTGAAAATAATGGTATCTGATTTGTGTGGGTGGGCCTAGTGCCTTCAAAAGTATGGGGTCAAAGAAGCAATGTGGCAACATCAACAAAAGTGGTAGCTGCAGTTTTTCCTTTAGGCCTGGGTTCAGCAGCCATTGAGGAAAACCTACCAAAACCAGGCATTTCAGAAAACTAGACACCCATGGGAGTACAGGGCGATGTATCTCTCGTGGATCCCATTAGGTTTTCTTACTCACAAGTCCCTGTAAACCTCAAACTGACTAAAATCACACATTTGTCTTGCATTTCTGTGATTTATTCTTCCAGAATCAGAAGGAATCCACAAAATTTATACTACCCACTCTTCCTAATAAAAATACTGCCTCACTTGTGTGGCTGGCCTTGTACCAAGGATGAGAACGGATCAAACTCACATCAATGGGCATCCTTGCAAAGAGACACTCATTGACCTTGGTTTGATCTGTTCCTGTCGCAGACACTAGGCCCAGCAACACAAGTGGGGCAGCATATTTAGTGGGATGAATGGGAGAATGCTGAGTGCAAGGAGCTTTGTGGATTCCTCCTGATTCAGGAACTTTCTATCACAGAAATGTGAGGAAAATGTGTTTTTATACAAAGTTTGAGGTCTTCTGGGTAGGAAATCCTGGTGGGAGCCACAGAAGTCACCCCACTCTAGAAATGAAATGTACAGGTTTGCAAGTTTTCCCTACTTTGCAGGCGAGCTAGGGGCGAAAATATACTGACAGGCACATTGCAAAAACATGCTAGTTTTCAATGAAAAAATATGATGTGTCCATCTTGCATTTTGTCACCTTTCGTGTGGTGGCCACAAGCCCTACCTACACAACTGGAGTGGTAGGTGGTAGGGAAAAGTTACACCATGCAGATTCCTTAACGCTCCATCACAGAAATGTGAGAAAAATTTGTTTTTAGTCAAAGTTTGAGATTTGCAATAGCTTCTGGGTAAGACAACCTGGTGAGAGTCATGCAAGACATCCCACCCTGGATTCCCACAGGGGTCTCTTTTTAAAACATGTAAAGATTTGTTAGTTTTCCAGAGGTGCCGGCTGAGGTAGGACTCAAAATCTATAACCAAGCACATTTTAAAAAAGTTTCAGTTTTCAGTGGACAAATGTGACACGGCTATGGTGTATTTTGGTGCCTTTCATGTCGCCAGTACTAGCCCTACCCACACAAGGGAGGCACCTTTTTATCAGCAAATGTGGGGGGATAGTAGCAGGGAAGAAATTAGGGCCAAATGTACGAACACTTTTTCCCATAGACACAGAATGGGGAAAAACCTTTGCTACATCTGGCCCTTAGTTCCTTCCTGCAGATTCCAGAACCTTCCATCACAGAAATATGAGTAAAATGTGTTTTTAGTTAAAGTATGAGGTTTGTAAGGGGTCTGTGCAAGAAATCCTGGAGGGTGCAATACACGTCATGCCATGCTGAATCCTTCTAGATGTCTAGTTTTTTAAAATGTACAGGTTTGCTAAGTTTTCGTACGTGCCATCTGAGCTGGGCCAAAAATCCAAAGCTAGGCAGACTACAAAAAAGAAATGGATCCGTTTTTAGTGGAAAAATGTGAGGTGACCATGTTGGGTGTTGTGACCTTTATTGTAGCAGTTACTAGCCCTAGACACACAAGTGAGGTACCATTGTTATTAGGAGACTAGGTGGAATAGTAAGTAGTATGAAATTAGTTGCTCCCAGCAGATTCAAGAACTTTCCATCACAGAAATCTGAGAAAATATGTTTTTTAGTCAAAGTTTGAGTTTTCTAAGGGTGTCTGGGTAGAAAATCCTGGTAGGAGCCACAGAAGTCACCCACCCTAGATCCCCCCGGTGCCTAGTTTTAAACAATGTGCCGGTTTGCTAGTTTTCTCTACGTGTTGACTTAACTAGGGCTCAAAACCTACAGCTGGGCTCATTGGAAAAAAGGATCAGTTTTTAGTTGAGAATGTGACATGTCTATGTTACACTTTGGGGCCTCTCAAATAGCAGGTACTAGGCCTAACTATATAAGTGGGGTACACATTTTATAAGGAGACTTGGGAGAACAGGAAGTGGTAGGAAATGAGTTGCTTCCTGAAGATTTCCAGAACTTTCCATCATAGGAATGTGTGGAAAATGTTTTTTTTAATCAAGGTTTGAGTTTTGTAAAGGGTTGGGTGGGAAAACCTAGGGCCCAAAATCTACAGATAGGCACAAGGGTCGGTTTTCAATGGAAAAATATGATGTGTCCATGTTGCTTTTTGATGCCTTTTGTGTGGTGGCCTCTAGCCCTACACACATTTGGGGAACCATTTTTGCCAGAAGACTTGGGGGAGTGATAGGAAATTAGCTACTCCATGCAGATTCCATAACTTCCACCACAGATACATGAGGAAAATGTGTTTTTTAGTCAAAGTTTGAGGTTTGCAAGGGCTTCTGGGTAAGAAATCCTGGTGAGAGCCATACAAGCTACTGCACCCTGGATTCCCTTCAGGGATCGCACTTTCAATCATGTAAAGGTTTGCTAGTTTTTCCTAGGTGCCGGCTGAGCTAGGGCTCAAAATCGACAGCTCATCAAATAGCAAAAAAAAGGTCAGTTTTCAGTGGAAAGATGTGACGTGTCTATGTTGGGTTTTGGGGCCTTTCCCATTGCAGGTACTACCCCTACCATACAAGTGAGGTACCACATTTATAAAGAGACTTGGGGGAACATTGGGTGGTAGGAAATGAGTTGTTTTCTGTAGATTCCTGAACTTTCCGTCATCGAAATGTGAGGAAAAAAGTGTTTTTAGTCAAGGTTTGTAAGGAGTTCTGGGCAGGAAAACCTGGAGGGCCAATACAAGTCATGCAACCCTTGATTCTCCTATGTGCCTATCTTTCAAAAATATACAGATTTGCTAGTTTCCCCTATGTGTTTGCTGAGCTATGACCCAAAATCCAAAGCTAGGTACATTGCAAAAAAAGGTCACTTTTCAGTGGAAAAATGTGGCATGCTCATGTTGGGTTTTGTGGCCTTTACTGTAGCGGGTACTAGCCCTACACACACAAGTGAGCTACAATTTCTATCAGGTTGCTCCCTGCAGATTTCAGAACTTTATATCACGGAAATATGAGGATAATTTGTTTTTTAGTCCAATTTAGAAGTTTACAAGGGCTTCTGGATAGGAAATCCTTGCTAGAGCCACACAAGTCGCCCTACTTGGGATTTTCCTAGGTGTCTAGTTTTAAAAAATGTAAAGGTGTGCTAGGTGTACATGGGTGCCAGCTGACTTAGGGCCCAAAGTCTACAGCTAAAAGGGTCAGTTTTAATGGTAAAATGTGAATTGTCTATGTTGAATTTTGGTGCCTTTGCTGTCACCAGTACTAGCCCTGTCCACACAAGTAAGCTACCATTTTTAAAGAGAGAATTGGGAGAACACTAAGTGGTAGGACATGTATTGTTCCCAGCATGGTCCAGTATTTACCATTACAGAAATGTGAGGAAAACTCAATTAGAGCATTTAGGGGCTCCTCTGAACCGGACTCTTTACATGGAAGCCAGGTAAGCGGTGAGCCCGGGCTTATTCTCATTGTTATAGGTTATTTTGTCAGTTCAGATTCACATTGACTGCTCCCTTGTTTTGTACTCCTGTAGTGACCCATTCTGATTTGTTCTTGGGCTCTTCTATTGCTGATTTGACAGAGAACAGGCAGTACCCTGGGATTCCACTATGTTAACAGATCGCCCGCCCACACATAAGGCTAGACAAGGAGCCCATTGGGTTAGTCATGCACTTAGATTGTGTGTCTTTTCCACACTACTCAAGGACAATGATTTATCTTGCATTTTCAGAGAGAGATAGACTTTTTCATTTTAATACCACTTTTAATTGTAATACACCTTCCCTTATTTTCAGGTTGCTCTTCATCCTTCTTTCATGTCCTGATGAATGCCCGCTAGTTAGGTCTTTATTTGCCACACCTATTATCAGGGTAGAATTGTTGATGGCATAACCCTACAAGCCTGGATTGTTCTCTTATCATCCTAAAGACGTATGTGATTTGATTGATCTGCCTCTTTCTCTTATATGGATATAGTTTATAGATATGTGAGACCCTTCCTGGCAGGATTACCAGAGTGGGAAGCTTCTTTGCCACTGCTCTTATTGTTATATTTTACTTTCAGATTCATCTTTATGTCTCCTCTCACGACACTTGAGCACTCCTATGAGCACCCTTTTCTTATGCAACGATAAAGCATTGAATGTATGCAAATGCATTTTTTGTTAAATATATAAAGAATTGTATTGATTTTCATGCTACAGTGTTCAATTGTTTTTTCTTTCTCTCTCTTTTCTTGCATATAATTTTTTGGTTGATGTAAATACAATATTAAGTATTGGTAGGTATCTTTGCTAATAGGACCAATTGTTTTACGTATTGTATTGCACCCAGGTCATTGGCCTTGTTTGGGTTACCCCATTAGTTTGTAAAGGCTAAATCTACATCAAGGCACATTAAAAAAAAAAAGGTCAGTTTTGAATGAAAAAAATGATGTGTCCATGTTGTGTTTTGGCACGTTTTGTGTGGTGACCACTAGATCTACCCACACAATTGGGGTACCATTTTTGTTAGGAGACTGAGGGAGTGGTAAGTGGTAAGAAATTACTTACTCCCTGCAGATTCCATAAGTTTCCATCACAGAAATGCACAGAAAATGTGTTTTTAGTCTAAGTTTGATGTTTGGCAGGGCTTCTGGGTAAGAAAACCTGGTGAGAGTCATGCAAGTCACCCCACCCTGAATTCCCACAGGAGTCTCATTTTCAAACATGTGAAGGTTTGCTAGTTTGACCTAGGGGACGGCTGAGCGAGGGCTCAAAATCTATAGATAAGCACATTGTAAAAAAAAGGGTCAATTTCCACTAGAAAAATGTGACATGCCTATGTTGCGTTTTGGTGCCTTTCATGTTGCGGATACTAGCCCTATCCACACAAGTTAGGAACATTTTTATCAGGAGACTTAGGGGACTGGTAGGTGGCAGGAAATTAGTTGCTTCCCTCAGACTGCAGGACTTTCCATCGCATAAATGTGAGGAAAAATGTGTTTTTAGTCACAGTGTGAGTTTTTTTAAGGAGTTCTGGGCATGAAAACCTGGAGGGAGCAATTCATGCCACCCTTAATTCTCCCAGGTGTCTAGTTTTGAAAAATGTACAGATTTGCTAGGTTTTCTTGCATGCCAGATGAGCTGGGCCCAAAATTTCAAAGCTAGGCACATTGGAAAAATAGGTCAGTTTTCGGTGGAAAAATATGACGTGTCTATGTTGGGATTTTGGACTTTACTCTAGTGGGCACTAGGCAAACAGATGAGGTACCATTTTCATCAAGAGACTAGGAGCAGCAGTAGGTCATAGGAATTTAGTGGCTCCTAGCAGATTCCAGAACTTTCCATCACAGAAATTTGAGGAAATTCAGTTTTTTAGGCAAGGTTTGAGGTTTGCAGGGGCATCTGGGCAGGAAATCCTGTTGAGAGCCGAAGAAGTCATCCCACATTGGATTCCCCCAGGTGTCTAGTTTTATAAACATGTAGAGGTTTGCTAGTTTTCCCTAAATGCCGGCTAAACTAGGACCCCAAATCTACAGCTAGGCACATTGAAAAAAAGGGTACATTTTCAGTGCAAAAATATGATGTGTCCATGTTACGTTTTGGCACCTTTTGTGTGGCAGCCAATAGCCCTAACCATAAAATTGGGGAACTACGTTTGTCACGAGAGTTGGATGAGTGGTAGGTGGTAAGAAATTACTTACTCCCTGCAGATTTCATTATTTTTCATTACAGAAATGTGAGGAAAATGTGTTTTTAGTCAAAGTCTGAGGTTTGCAAAGGCTTCTGGGTACGAAAACCTGATGGCATTCATGCAAGTCACCCCATCCTGCATTTTCACAGGGATCTTGTTTCAAACATGTGAAGGTTTGCTAGTTTTACCTAGGTGCCGGCTGAGCTAGGACTCAAAATCTACAGTTAAGCAAATTGCAAAAAAGAGTCTGTTCTCAGTGTAAATATGTGACATGCCTATGTTGTGTTTTGGTGCCTTTCAGGTTGGGGATCCTAGGCCTACCCACACAAGTGAAATGCCATTTTTATCAGGAGTCTTGGGGGAAAGGTACGTGGGAGAAAATTAGTTGCTTCCTGAAGGTTGCAGAACTTATCACAGAAATGTGAGGAAAATGTGTTTTTAGTCACAGTGTGAGTTTTTTAAAGGAGTTCTGGGCATGAAATCCTGGAGGGAGCAATTCATGCCACCCTTAATTCTCCCAGGTGTCTAGTTTTGAAAAATGTACAGATTTGCTAGGTTTTCTTGCATGCCAGATGAGCTGGGCCCAAAATTTCAAAGCTAAGCACATTGGAAAAATAGGTCAGTTTTCGGTGGAAAAATATGACATGTCTATGTTGGGATTTTGGACTTTACTCTAGTGGGCACTAGACAAACAGATGAGGTACAATTTTCATCAAGAGACTAGGAGCAGCAGTAGGTCATAGGAACTTAGTTGCTCCTAGCAGATTCCAGAACTTTCCATCACAGAAATTTGAGGAAATTCTGTTTTTTAGGCAAGGTTTGAGGTTTGCAAGGGCATCTGGGCAGGAAATCCTGTTGAGAGCCGAAGAAGTCATCCCACATTGGATTCCCCCAGGTGTCTAGTTTTATAAACATGTAGAGGTTTGCTAGTTTTCCCTAAATGCCGGCTAAACTAGGACCCCAAATCTACAGCTAGGCACATTGAAAAAAAGGGTAAATTTTCAGTGCAAAAATATGATGTGTCCATGTTATGTTTTGGCACCTTTTGTGTGGCAGCCAATAGCCCTAACCATAAAATTGGGGAACTACGTTTGTCACGAGAGTTGGATGAGTGGTAGGTGGTAAGAAATTACTTAGTCCCTGCAGATTTCATAATTTTTCATCACAGAAATGTGAGGAAAATGTGTTTTTAGTCAAAGTCTGAGGTTTGCAATGGCTTCTGGGTACGAAAACCTGATGGCATTCATGCAAGTCACCCCATCCTGCATTTTCACAGGGATCTTGTTTCAAACATGTGAAGGTTTGCTAGTTTTACCTAGGTGCCGGCTGAGCTAGGACTCTAAATCTACAGTTAAGCAAATTGCAAAAAAGAGTCGGTTCTCAGTGGAAATATGTGACATGCCTATGTTGTGTTTTGGTGCCTTTCAGGTTGGGGATACTAGGCCTACCCACACAAGTGAAATGCCATTTTTATCAGGAGTCTTGGGGGAAAGGTACGTGGGAGAAAATTAGTTGCTTCCTGAAGGTTGCAGAACTTATCACAGAAATGTGAGGAAAATGTGTTTTTAATCTAAATGTGAGGTATGCAAGGAGGTCTGGATAGGAAAACCTGGAGGGAGCAATACAAGTCATACCACCCTGGATTCTCCTATGTCCCTAGTTTGAAAAAATACAGAGGTTTGCTAGATATCCGTACGTGTCGGCTGAGCTACAGCCTGAAATCCAAAGCTTGGCACATTGAAAAAAAAGGGTCAGCATTCAGTGGAAAAATTTGACGTGTTCATGTTGGGTTTTGTAGCCTTTAATGTAGCAGGTACGAACCATTGACACACAAGTGAGCTACCATTTTTGTCAGGAGACTAGAGGGACCAGTAGGTTGTAGGAAATGAGTTGCTCCATGCAGTTTCCAAAGCTTTCCATTACAGAAATATGAGGAAAATTTGTTTTTTAGTCAAAGTTTGAGGTTTGCATCCATTTCTTGGTAGGAAAACCTGGTGGAAACCACACAATCCACCCTACCCTGAAGTCTCCTAGGTGTCTTGTTTTAAACAATATATATATCTGCTAGGTTTCTCTTGGTGCTGGCTCAGTTAGGGCCTGAAATCCACAGCTAGGTATACTGCAAACAAGGGTTGCTTTTCAGTGGAAAATGTCACCTGTCCATGTTATTTTTTGAGGTTTTGAGGTCTTTCCTGTGGTAGGTACAAGCTCTACCCACATAAGTGAGGTACCATTTATATCAAGACACGTTTGGAAACGGTAGGTGGCAGATAATTAGTTGCTCCCTGCTGAGTCCAGAACTTTCCATCATCAAAAGTTGAAGAAAATGTATTTTTAGTCAAAGTTTGAGGTTTGCAAGTATGTCTGGGTAGGAAAACCTGGTGGGAGCCACCAAGGTATCTCCAAACCATCTAGTTTTACAAAATGTACATGTTTGCTGGGTTTCCTTTGGTGTCGACTGTTCTGGGGCCCAAAATCCACAGGTAGGCACATTCCAAAAAGGGTCAGTTTTCAGTGGAAAATGTGACTTGTTCATGTTGAGTTTCGGGGCATTTCCTGTAGCGAATACTAGACCTACACACACAAGTGAGATACCTTTCTTTATCAGGAGACTAGAAGAAACAGTAGGTGGTAGGAAATTAGTTGCTTTCTGCAGATTCCAAAACTTTCCATCACAGCAATTCAAGGAAAATGTGTTTTTTTATTCATAGTTTGAAGTTTGGAAGGGATTCTGAGTAAGAAAACCTGCTAGGATCCACACAAATCACCCTACTCTAAGTTCTTGTAGGTGTATAATATTTTAAAAATGCACAAGTTTGCTAGGTTTCCCATGGTGCCGGCTGAGCTACGGGCCAAAACCCAACAGCTAGGCACATTGCAAAAAATGGTCAGTTTTTAGTGAAACAATTTGACCTGTCCATGTTGGTTTTTGAGCCCTACCTATCATGGGTACTATCCCTACCCAGAGAAGTGAGGTGCCATGTCTATTCGGAGACTTGGGGAGTTGTAGGTGGTAGGAAGTTATTTGCTCCCTGCAGATTCCAGAACTTTCCATCACAGAAAGCTGAGGAAAATGTTTTTTTAGACAACGCTTGAGGTTTGCATCTGTTTTTGGTAGAAAAGCCTGATGGAAACCACACAATCCACCCTTCTCTGTGTTCTCCTAAGTGTCTTGTTTTAGAAAATGTACAGGTTTGCTAGGTATTTCTCAGTGTCGGCTAAGCTAGGGTCCAAAATCCACAGCTAGGCATGTTACAAAAAAAGGTATGCTTCAGTTGAAAAATGTGACATGTCCATGTTGCGTTTTGGTGCCTTTTGTGTTGTGTGTACTAGCCCTACCCACACAAGGAGGTACCATTTTTGTGGAGCAACTTAGGGGAACAGTAGGCGGTGGGAACTTAGTTGCTCCCTGCAAATTCCAGAACCTTCCATCACAAAAAGGTGAGGAAAATGTGTTCCTTTATTCAACGTTTGAGGTTTGCAAGGGCTTCTCAGTAAGAAAAACTAGTAGGAGCCACACAAGTCACCCCATCCTGGATTTTTGTAGGTGTATGGTTTTCAAAAATGTGCAGGTTTGCTAGGTTTCCCAAAGTGCCAGCTGAGCTAGGGCCCGAAATCCACAGCTATATACATTGCAGAAAAAAGGTCATTTTTCAGTGGAAAAATGTGACGTTTCTATGTTGTGTTTTAGGGCCTTTCCTGCCATGGGTTCTAGCCATACCCACACAAGCAAGGTACCCTTTTTATTGGGAGGCTTGCAGGAATGGTAGGTGTTAGGAAATTCGTTGCTTCCTGCAGATTCAAGAAGATTCCATCACAGAAATGTGAACAAATTGTGAGTTTTTAGTCAATGTTTGAGGTTTGCAAGGGCTTCTGAGTACGAACAGCTTGTGGAAGCCACACAAGTCACCCCACCCTGGATTTTTCTAGGTGTCTAGTTTTAAAACATGTACAGGTTTGCTAGGTGTACATAGGTTGTGGCTGAGGTAGGTCCCAAAATCCACAGCTAGGCACATTCCAGTTTTCCGTGGTAAACTGTGGTGTCAATGTTGCGTTTTGGGGTCTTATTAACACAGGTGCTAGACCTACCCACAGACGTGTGGCACCATGTTTAATGGGAGACTTCGGGAAACACATAACGATAGAATAAGTGTTATTAACACTTGTGCCTCCCAAATATAAGCCAATGTGTAACAAAAAAGACATTTTGAGAAAAGCCCTCTAAGTTACATACCAGTATGGGTACCCACAAATTCAGAGATGTGCAAGTAACCATTGCTTCTACACTTCATATCTTGTGCCCATTTTGGAAATACATCGATTTTCTTGATACCTATTTTTCACTATTAATATTTCACCATACGAATTACTCTATACCCAGTACACAATGAAAAGCCATTGCAAGGTGCAGCTCAGTAGTTGCCTCTGGGTACCTCACGTTCTTGCAAAACCCATAAACCTTATACATCCCCACAAGCAGAAGGGTCTAGCAGATGTAATGATGTATTGCTTTTGTAAATCTGGCATCACGATGAAAAGTTACAAATGAAATATTCTTACAAATTGATGTGTTTTCCTACTAACGTTCAGTATTTGTTATGGGGTCAAAGAAGCAATGTGGCAACATCAACAAAAGTGGTAGCTGCAGTTTTTCCTTTAGGCCTGGGTTCAGCAGCCATTGAGGAAAACCTACCAAAACCAGGCATTTCAGGTACTACCCCTACCATACAAGTGAGGTACCACATTTATAAAGAGACTTGGGGGAACATTGGGTGGTAGGAAATGAGTTGTTTTCTGTAGATTCCTGAACTTTCCGTCATCGAAATGTGAGGAAAAAGTGTTTTTAGTCAAGGTTTGTAAGGAGTTCTGGGCAGGAAAACCTGGAGGGCCAATACAAGTCATGCAACCCTTGATTCTCCTATGTGCCTATCTTTCAAAAATATACAGATTTGCTAGTTTCCCCTATGTGTTTGCTGAGCTATGGCCCAAAATCCAAAGCTAGGTACATTGCAAAAAAAGGTCACTTTTCAGTGGAAAAATGTGGCATGCTCATGTTGTGTTTTGTGGCCTTTACTGTAGCGGGTACTAGCCCTACACACACAAGTGAGCTACAATTTCTATCAGGTTGCTCCCTGCAGATTCCAGAACTTTATATCACGGAAATATGAGGATAATTTGTTTTTTAGTCCAATTTAGAAGTTTACCAGGGCTTCTGGATAGGAAATCCTTGCTAGAGCCACACAAGTCGCCCTACTTGGGATTTTCCTAGGTGTCTAGTTTTAAAAAATGTAAAGGTGTGCTAGGTGTACATGGGTGCCAGCTGACTTAGGGCCCAAAGTCTACAGCTAAAAGGGTCAGTTTTAATGGTAAAATGTGAATTGTCTATGTTGAATTTTGGTGCCTTTGTTGTCACCAGTACTAGCCCTGTCCACACAAGTAAGCTACCATTTTTAAAGAGAGAATTGGGAGAACACTTAGTGGTAGGACATTCTATTGTTCCCAGCATGGTCCAGTACTGTATTTACCATTACAGAAATGTGAGGAGAACTCAATTAGAGCATTTAGGGGCTCCTCTGAACTGGACTCTTTACATGGAAGCCAGGTAAGCGGTGAGCCCGGGCTTATTCTCATTGTTATAGGTTATTTTGTCAGTTCAGATTCACATTGACTGCTCCCTTGTTTTGTACTCCTGTAGTGACCCATTCTGATTTGTTCTTGGGCTCTTCTATTGCTGATTTTACAGAGAACAGGCAGTACCCTGGGATTCCACTATGTTAACAGATCGCCCGCCCACAGATAAGGCTAGACAAGGAGCCCATTGGGTCAGTCATGCACTTAGATTGTGTGTCTTTTCCACACTACTCAAGGACAATGATTTATCTTGCATTTTCAGAGAGAGATAGACTTTTTCATTTTAATACCACTTTTAATTGTAATACACCTTCCCTTATTTTCAGGTTGCTCTTCATCCTTCTTTCATGTCCTGATGAATGCCCGCTAGTTAGGTCTTTATTTGCCACACCTATTATCAGGGTAGAATTGTTGATGGCATAACCCTACAAGCCTGGATTGTTCTCTTATCATCCTAAAGACGTATGTGATTTGATTGATCTGCCTCTTTCTCTTATATGGATATAGTTTATAGATATGTGAGACCCTTCCTGGCAGGATTACCAGAGTGGGAAGCTTCTTTGCCACTGCTCTTATTGTTATATTTTACTTTCAGATTCATCTTTTTGTCTCCTCTCACGACACTTGAGCACTCCTATGAGCACCCTTTTCTTATGCAACGATAAAGCATTGAATGTATGCAAATGCATTTTTTGTTAAATATATAAAGAATTGTATTGATTTTCATGCTACAGTGTTCAATTGTTTTTTCTTTCTCTCTCTTTTCTTGCATATCATTTTTTGGTTGATGTAAATACAATATTAAGTATTGGTAGGTATCTTTGCTAATAGGACCAATTGTTTTCCGTATTGTATTGCACCCAGGTCATTGGCCTTGTTTGGGTTACCCCATTAGTTTGTAAAGGCTAAATCTACATCAAGGCACATTAAAAAAAAAAGGTCAGTTTTGAATGAAAAAAATGATGTGTCCATGTTGTGTTTTGGCACATTTTGTGTGGTGACCACTAGATCTACCCACACAATTGGGGTACCATTTTTGTTAGGAGACTGAGGGAGTGGTAAGTGGTAAGAAATTACTTACTCCCTGCAGATTCCATAAGTTTCCATCACAGAAATGCACAGAAAATGTGTTTTTAGTCAAAGTTTGATGTTTGGCAGGGCTTCTGGGTAAGAAAACCTGGTAAGAGTCATGCAAGTCACCCCACCCTGAATTCCCACAGGAGTCTCATTTTCAAACATGTGAAGGTTTGCTAGTTTGACCTAGGGGACGGCTGAGCGAGGGCTCAAAATCTATAGATAAGCACATTGTAAAAAAAAGGGTCAATTTCCACTAGAAAAATGTGACATGCCTATGTTGCGTTTTGGTGCCTTTCATGTTGCGGATACTAGCCCTATCCACACAAGTTAGGAACATTTTTATCAGGAGACTTAGGGGACTTGTAGGTGGCAGGAAATTAGTTGCTTCCCTCAGACTGCAGGACTTTCCATCGCATAAATGTGAGGAAAAATGTGTTTTTAGTCACAGTGTGAGTTTTTTTAAGGAGTTCTGGGCATGAAAACCTGGAGGGAGCAATTCATGCCACCCTTAATTCTCCCAGGTGTCTAGTTTTGAAAAATGTACAGATTTGCTAGGTTTTCTTGCATGCCAGATGAGCTGGGCCCAAAATTTCAAAGCTAGGCACATTGGAAAAATAGGTCAGTTTTCGGTGGAAAAATATGACGTGTCTATGTTGGGATTTTGGACTTTACTCTAGTGGGCACTAGACAAACAGATGAGGTACCATTTTCATCAAGAGACTAGGAGCAGCAGTAGGTCATAGGAATTTAGTGGCTCCTAGCAGATTCCAGAACTTTCCATCACAGAAATTTGAGGAAATTCAGTTTTTTAGGCAAGGTTTGAGGTTTGCAGGGACATCTGGGCAGGAAATCCTGTTGAGAGCCGAAGAAGTCATCCCACATTGGATTCCCCCAGGTGTCTAGTTTTATAAACATGTAGAGGTTTGCTAGTTTTCCCTAAATGCTGGCTAAACTAGGACCCCAAATCTACAGCTAGGCACATTGAAAAAAAGGGTAAATTTTCAGTGCAAAAATATGATGTGTCCATGTTACGTTTTGGCACCTTTTGTGTGGCAGCCAATAGCCCTAACCATAAAATTGGGGAACTACGTTTGTCACAAGAGTTGGATGAGTGGTAGGTGGTAAGAAATTACTTACTCCCTGCAGATTTCATTATTTTTCATTACAGAAATGTGAGGAAAATGTGTTTTTAGTCAAAGTCTGAGGTTTGCAAAGGCTTCTGGGTACGAAAACCTGATGGCATTCATGCAAGTCACCCCATCCTGCATTTTCACAGGGATCTTGTTTCAAACATGTGAAGGTTTGCTAGTTTTACCTAGGTGCCGGCTGAGCTAGGACTCAAAATCTACAGTTAAGCAAATTGCAAAAAAGAGTCTGTTCTCAGTGTAAATATGTGACATGCCTATGTTGTGTTTTGGTGCCTTTCAGGTTGGGGATACTAGGCCTACCCACACAAGTGAAATGCCATTTTTATCAGGAGTCTTGGGGGAAAGGTACGTGGGAGAAAATTAGTTGCTTCCTGAAGGTTGCAGAACTTATCACAGAAATGTGAGGAAAATGTGTTTTTAGTCACAGTGTGAGTTTTTTAAAGGAGTTCTGGGCATGAAAACCTGGAGGGAGCAATTCATGCCACCCTTAATTCTCCCAGGTGTCTAGTTTTTAAAAATGTACAGATTTGCTAGGTTTTCTTGCATGCCAGATGAGCTGGGCCCAAAATTTCAAAGCTAAGCACATTGGAAAAATAGGTCAGTTTTCGGTGGAAAAATATGACATGTCTATGTTGGGATTTTGGACTTTACTCTAGTGGGCACTAGACAAACAGATGAGGTACAATTTTCATCAAGAGACTAGGAGCAGCAGTAGGTCATAGGAACTTAGTTGCTCCTAGCAGATTCCAGAACTTTCCATCACAGAAATTTGAGGAAATTCTGTTTTTTAGGCAAGGTTTGAGGTTTGCAAGGGCATCTGGGCAGGAAATCCTGTTGAGAGCCGAAGAAGTCATCCCACATTGGATTCCCCCAGGTGTCTAGTTTTATAAACATGTAGAGGTTTGCTAGTTTTCCCTAAATGCCGGCTAAACTAGGACCCCAAATCTACAGCTAGGCACATTGAAAAAAAGGGTACATTTTCAGTGCAAAAATATGATGTGTCCATGTTATGTTTTGGCACCTTTTGTGTGGCAGCCAATAGCCCTAACCATAAAATTGGGGAACTACGTTTGTCACGAGAGTTGGATGAGTGGTAGGTGGTAAGAAATTACTTACTCCCTGCAGATTTCATAATTTTTCATCACAGAAATGTGAGGAAAATGTGTTTTTAGTCAAAGTCTGAGGTTTGCAATGGCTTCTGGGTACGAAAACCTGATGGCATTCATGCAAGTCACCCCATCCTGCATTTTCACAGGGATCTTGTTTCAAACATGTGAAGGTTTGCTAGTTTTACCTAGGTGCCGGCTGAGCTAGGACTCAAAATCTACAGTTAAGCAAATTGCAAAAAATAGTCTGTTCTCAGTGGAAATATGTGACATGCCTATGTTGTGTTTTGGTGCCTTTCAGGTTGGGGATACTAGGCCTACCCACACAAGTGAAATGCCATTTTTATCAGGAGTCTTGGGGGAAAGGTACGTGGGAGAAAATTAGTTGCTTCCTGAAGGTTGCAGAACTTATCACAGAAATGTGAGGAAAATGTGTTTTTAATCTAAATGTGAGGTATGCAAGGAGGTCTGGATAGGAAAACCTGGAGGGAGCAATACAAGTCATACCACCCTGGATTCTCCTATGTGCCTAGTTTGAAAAAATACACAGGTTTGCTAGATATCCGTACGTGTCGGCTGAGCTACAGCCTGAAATCCAAAGCTTGGCACATTGAAAAAAAAGGGTCAGCATTCAGTGGAAAAATTTGACGTGTTCATGTTGGGTTTTGTAGCCTTTAATGTAGCAGGTACTAACCATTGACACACAAGTGAGCTACCATTTTTGTCAGGAGACTAGAGGGACCAGTAGGTTGTAGGAAATGAGTTGCTCCATGCAGTTTCCAAAGCTTTCCATTACAGAAATATGAGGAAAATGTGTTTTTTAGTCAAAGTTTGAGGTTTGCATCCATTTCTTGGTAGGTAAACCTGGTGGAAACCACACAATCCACCCTACCCTGAAGTCTCCTAGGTGTCTTGTTTTAAACAATATATAGATCTGCTAGGTTTCTCTTGGTGCTGGCTCAGTTAGGGCCTGAAATCCACAGCTAGGTATACTGCAAACAAGGGTTGCTTTTCAGTGGAAAATGTCACCTGTCCATGTTATTTTTTGAGGTTTTGAGGTCTTTCCTGTGGTAGGTACAAGCTCTACCCACATAAGTGAGGTACCATTTATATCAAGACACGTTTGGAAACGGTAGGTGGCAGATAATTAGTTGCTCCCTGCTGAGTCCAGAACTTTCCATCATCAAAAGTTGAAGAAAATTTATTTTTAGTCAAAGTTTGAGGTTTGCAAGTATGTCTGGGTAGGAAAACCTGGTGGGAGCCACCAAGGTATCTCCAAACCATCTAGTTTTACAAAATGTACATGTTTGCTGGGTTTCCTTTGGTGTCGACTGTTCTGGGGCCCAAAATCCACAGGTAGGCACATTCCAAAAAGGGTCAGTTTTCAGTGGAAAATGTGACTTGTTCATGTTGAGTTTCGGGGCATTTCCTGTAGCGAATACTAGACCTACACACACAAGTGAGATACCTTTCTTTATCAGGAGACTAGAAGAAACAGTAGGTGGTAGGAAATTAGTTGCTTTCTGCAGATTCCAAAACTTTCCATCACAGCAATTCAAGGAAAATGTGTTTTTTTATTCATAGTTTGAAGTTTGGAAGGGATTCTGAGTAAGAAAACCTGCTAGGATCCACACAAATCACCCTACTCTAAGTTCTTGTAGGTGTATAATTTTTTAAAAATGCACAAGTTTGCTAGGTTTCCCATGGTGCCGGCTGAGCTACGGGCCAAAACCCAACAGCTAGGCACATTGCAAAAAATGGTCAGTTTTTAGTGAAACAATTTGACCTGTCCATGTTGGTTTTTGAGCCCTACCTATCATGGGTACTATCCCTACCCAGAGAAGTGAGGTGCCATTTCTATTCGGAGACTTGGGGAGTTGTAGGTGGTAGGAAGTTATTTGCTCCCTGCAGATTCCAGAACTTTCCATCACAGAAAGCTGAGGAAAATGTTTTTTTAGACAACGCTTGAGGTTTGCATCTGTTTTTGGTAGAAAAGCCTGATGGAAACCACACAATCCACCCTTCTCTGTGTTCTCCTAAGTGTCTTGTTTTAGAAAATGTACAGGTTTGCTAGGTATTTCTCAGTGTCGGCTAAGCTAGGGTCCAAAATCCACAGCTAGGCATGTTACAAAAAAAGGTATGCTTCAGTTGAAAAATGTGACATGTCCATGTTGCGTTTTGGTGCCTTTTGTGTTGTGTGTACTAGCCCTACCCACACAAGGAGGTACCATTTTTGTGGAGCAACTTAGGGGAACAGTAGGCGGTGGGAACTTAGTTGCTCCCTGCAAATTCCAGAACCTTCCATCACAAAAAGGTGAGGAAAATGTGTTCCTTTATTCAACGTTTGAGGTTTGCAAGGGCTTCTCAGTAAGAAAAACTAATAGGAGCCACACAAGTCACCCCATCCTGGATTTTTGTAGGTGTATGGTTTTCAAAAATGTGCAGGTTTGCTAGGTTTCCCAAAGTGCCAGCTGAGCTAGGGCCCGAAATCCACAGCTCTATACATTGCAGAAAAAAGGTCATTTTTCAGTGGAAAAATGTGACGTTTCTATGTTGTGTTTTAGGGCCTTTCCTGCCATGGGTTCTAGCCATACCCACACAAGCAAGGTACCCTTTTTATTGGGAGGCTTGCAGGAATGGTAGGTGGTAGGAAATTCGTTGCTTCCTGCAGATTCAAGAAGATTCCATCACAGAAATGTGAACAAATTGTGAGTTTTTAGTCAATGTTTGAGGTTTGCAAGGGCTTCTGAGTACGAACAGCTTGTGGAAGCCACACAAGTCACCCCACCTTGGATTTTTCTAGGTGTCTAGTTTTAAAACATGTACAGGTTTGCTAGGTGTACATAGGTTGTGGCTGAGGTAGGTCCCAAAATCCACAGCTAGGCACATTCCAGTTTTCCGTGGTAAACTGTGGTGTCAATGTTGCGTTTTGGGGTCTTATTAACACAGGTGCTAGACCTACCCACAGACGTGTGGCACCATGTTTAATGGGAGACTTCGGGAAACACATAACAATAGAATAAGTGTTATTAACACTTGTGCCTCCCAAATATAAGCCAATGTGTAACAAAAAAGACATTTTGAGAAAAGCCCTCTAAGTTACATACCAGTATGGGTACCCACAAATTCAGAGATGTGCAAGTAACCATTGCTTCTACACTTCATATCTTGTGCCCATTTTGGAAATACATCGATTTTCTTGATACCTATTTTTCACTATTAATATTTCACCATACGAATTACTCTATACCCAGTACACAATGAAAAGCCATTGCAAGGTGCAGCTCAGTAGTTGCCTCTGGGTACCTCACGTTCTTGCAAAACCCATAAACCTTATATATCCCCACAAGCAGAAGGGTCTAGCAGATGTAATGGTGTATTGCTTTTGTAAATCTGGCATCACGATGAAAAGTTACAAATGAAATATTCTTACAAATTGATGTGTTTTCCTACTAACGTTCAGTATTTGTTACTTCAAAACTTGAATTCTTTGGGAAAACTTTAATGGATCTACACAAATGACTAAATTTTTTAATTTTATCTAGTTTTTAGAACTGCCTAGCTGTCCAGGACCCACCAAGGTTTTCACACCTGTTTTTACCACAGACTGAAAGAAGACGTACAAAAAATTTAAAAAGAAATACTATTTACCTTTAAAATGCCAAAACTGTAGTAGAAAAAAATGGTTTTCTGAATCAAGTCTGCCTGTTTCTGAAACCTAGGAAGATGGTGGTTTTAGCACCGCAAATCTTTTGTAGGTGCCCTTTGCAGGAAAAACAAAAGACACTTTCTTCTACAGCACTTTTTCCCATTCCCCCCCCAACATTTTTTTTGCTATATTTTAGCTAATTTCTCAGTTCCCTCCAGGGAAATCCACAAACCCTGGATGCCATTAGAATCACCAGGATACGGGGGAAGAAGGATACAAATTTGGCTAGGATCGCCTTTGTGGAAAAAAGTTATGGAGGTCTAAGCACAAACTATCCAAAATAGGCAACAAAAGGCTTAGCAATGGGGAGGTAAAAGTCTAGCAGTGAAAATGTTAACTAACTTATGAAATAATTATTGTGAAGTTATTGCAGCATTTCAAGAACTCATTAACAAGAAAACACCATGTTATTATTGTCATTTTACCCTTAAATCACTTTCTGCAATCTCCTTTGAATGAATATGCTATAAACTACATTTAAAGGTTCTTAAAATGCATGTCTATTTTCACAAGCATGAGTCTACTGTCATCCTTTTTTGTGTTGTGGGTCAAGTAGGATGGCTCTGGGAAAAGTTTTTTATAAATGGTTTGGTAGAGTGTAACCCAAGTTTGGACTTTCCAACAAAGGATTTATGAGTGGCAATTTTCAATAGTATAATTAGTCTGTCATTGTTTATTTAGACTATATTTTGTTTTTTGCTGCTGGTGCTAAAGCTCATGATCACTATTTGACTGAAGTCATCACTTCATTGAAAAATAGGTGAACATCAGGAAAATCTGAATAAGAAATGCTCTTTTGATCATACTGTGGCCGAATACTAGCCTGTGATCCGCTTTGGATCAAAGAAACATACAAAAAGTTATGGAATGACTTTCTCCTTTAAACAAAAATGACAGAGCACACTTTTTGCTACATAGAAACAGGTATAACCTTCATAGTAGCTCCCATTTTATGACATTCCAATACATTTGTATGTTTGTCATGGTGACTTATGCCTCTGATAGAGCTAGTCATATAGTCCTCAAGAAAATGCTTCTTCATTGTACACAATACTCACGTGTAACTGGAAGTCTGTGTCTTTGCTTACTGTTTTGTTCCCTTAGAGCTAGCTTTGCACTGTCCAAATACCTTAATATGCTTAGCCCATCATTATTATTTCCCTGGACATAGGGTTACGTCCAGGGAATTCAAACAGGTATCTCTCCATACAAATCCCGGGATATTAGACTCCATTCTTGGGGCCTCAGGGCAGACAAAGACTACAGGACCCAAACAGTGGTGGTTGAGGTGGTTTGCCTCTGGTGTTCTTATGTCCATCCTACAATGGCTGTGCAGCCTCAGTCACCTACACCTTTTCCACAGAAACCATGCGATTTCTCTGCAAAAGTTGTTGTACAGTACATGTAACACAGTCATATTTATGGGTTTTGCCAATGCATCACACACCTGTAGAAAGCACACCGCAAAGCCGGAAATGCAGCAGAATTTCTGCGCATCAGCAACCCAGGCATAGAAAGTGATGCAGTGACTGTGGTATAAAAACCTGAACGTCGCAACACTTTGGCAAGCTCAGCTACGCCAGGGAGGTTGTGATCCTGAAGCTCAGAGTCACTAGAAAACCACTGCTACTACCACCACCACCACATAGGCAACAAAGGAGGAGGGAGCATGTGTTCCGGCAGTACATATCCCTCATTGTCCTTAAGGAGTAGAAGGTCATAAAATATTTGAGGCTCAGGAGGGAGTACATCATTGAATTACACCATATGATTAGACCATGTCTCCAGCCACCAACTGCAAGGCGCACCAACATCCCACCACATGTAAAACTCATCGTGGTTCCGTCCAGGGCACAAGAGCCGGAGTGGCCGGGGTCTCACAGGAATCATTTTCTGCATTCCTCCCCTCTGTCCTAGATGCCATAATTCAACTCACCCCCTGTACCTCCTCTTCCCCAAGACCCAGCAATAACAACTGGACACCAAGCAAGGCTTTTATGCCATTGCAGGATTCCAACATATCCTATGAGCAATTGGTGCCCCCTGCTAAAACATCCCACCTCTTCAGGAACCAGAAGGACACCTACTCCATTAACTTCCAGGGACCACCAGGGGATGTTCATCAATGTGCTGCCAAAATATCCTGGGAGTGCACATGATGCCTACATCTTCCATCTCAGTATAATCAATGAGCACTTCCAGAATGGTCAATATGGGAATGGCCTACTGATTGGTAAGGACATCTGAAATATACATCATACTAACTTAAATTTATAAATGTATGGCATAATATCCATCCCTGTGTATGTCTTTTGATCTAGGGGCATATTTTTGAAGAAGATTGTGTCATGCCTGCAACACACATTGTGGTATACGTGTGACACAAACCTCCTAGAATTTTGAAGCCATGTAAAGCCACTTTGAGTGGTTTTAAATGGCTTACAAAATCTTGAGAAACCCAACACAGCACAAATTGCAGTTTTGCATTACTCTGCGTAAGGGGTATGTTCCATGCTTGGGTGTTTCCACACAACTCCTAAGGTTTATACTACACTTCCAAATTGTCATAACCTGGCCAACCAGGCAAGTTAGCAAAAAGATATGCCCCCCAGGTGAGGCGTAAGAGGAGAAATGCCTTCATATCTTCTCTTCACGTCATCTTTTTATATGTGCTGCATTCTTAAGCACACATAGATAGATGAATATGCCACTAAGGATTGATTTTGTGCAGGAAGGTATCCCATCCTGCACAAAACAATCCTGCATGCAAAGCAGCACCCTTGCACCATGGTGCAAGGGTGCCTGCATTAGTGCTAGGCAGGCCATTGTGTGTCAGCACAGGGTGATTGGACAGGAATGCAACATAAATCTTAAACACAGCACATTCCTGTTCTTTACCAGTGATGCACTGCAACACAGCAAGGTGACTTGCTACGTTGTACTGTGCCTCTTCACAATAAATATGGTCACTAATGTCATATGCACATAGTGGGAACAACCTACTTTAACATGTAGACAGTGATGTTCCATTGTGTCATTCCCTCACTAATCCTGCAATAGTAGTAGCAACATAATAACTGTGCATAGTATTGTGTCATCTCACACTGTGTGAATAGACAGAACCACTTCATCTAAACTGGTTAACCTATCAATACAAAAATCATGTGGTACACAAGTCGTCAATATGAGTACAAAGGGTACATATTAGCTAAGTGTTAGTTGAGTGTATGTTCAGTGGCATGCCTAGTCTCGGTAACAGTTAAAGTTCCAATAAATTAATGGTGTGTGAATAAAGCTTGTGTTCATAAGTAAACACACATGGTTGTAATCATGTATGTTGACAGAAACTTCTGCTGCAACACTGGAAGAAGTAGCTGTAAATACTGTTTGTGTCATGAAATGTAAATGTAGACCGAAGTCATGTGAAAATGTATATTTCTTGTACCAAATCGAAACCAACAGTACAAAGCACACATATGTCCCAGCCATTTTTACAATTTACAGCCTAGGTACAAAATTACCCATAGGTATCAAGCCACATTGTCAAATTTAACAAATGTGATAGATCACTAGTTTTGTAGTGCAAGTTGACTACATCTCATGCATCTTAGTACATCAATGGAAAACTAACAAAGTCAAACAATATGCTGTCAAACATGTCATACGACAGTTACTAACATAGAACAAAAAGCAACCAAGGAAAGTTATCACAGAGTACTCAGGATCCCAATCTTAACATTCTCTAGCCATACCAATCATGACAGAATCAAGTCATCACATACATGTATGTGAAAACCTAAAGTCTTGTGTCCAGATCTGTAGTAGAAAGTTACTTCTAAATGTATCAGTCTACCCCACATAAATATGGCCCACATTTCCATACATTTGTGTCAATCTAAGTTCAGCATGACACCTTTTTCCGAAAAAAAAGCATTAGCAGTAGGCTGACCACAAACTATATAATTAACCATGTTACATGTTGAAAATGCACTACATATACAAAACAAATAGCCATGCTAAATTAGGAGAATAAATCTAAGGCTACGTCAGTGTCATGTAGGCAAGTAACAACATTGGAGATTTTAAAAAGACATATGCATTTGTGAGTGTAAAAAAATGTTACCACTATCACAACCTACCTAGGGCTGAATATATGTCAGAAAATCAACTCATAAGTGTGTCATTGTGTACATATAGTGAGTACACATAACATAGAAATGTCAAGAACATTTAAAAATACCTATCATAGTAGACATCGGCCTGAACTTGAAAGTCAGCATGTAAAAGTATCCAAATTATCAGGACATGGTAAACTCTTGCCATGACACATAGAACTGAAAGAGACGTGTAAACCAACATTCAACAGTATCTAACACATGCTGTTCCTTATTGTAAGAAATCAGTATTACTTTGCCGGTATACATAATACACATGGACAGTTATGTCTCAATAACGATGTGAATAATCATTACCAGTTGATATATTTTTTAGTTTCAGCTGACCAAGGATATGGTATGCAGCCATGGGGCAGGACCCCAATCAACCATCCTCAGACACAGGCCTAAAGCACCACAGTATGGCACTGGGCAAGATAAGAAATATTGTTGAAAGGACTTTTGGAATCCTGAAGTCCAAGTTTAAATGCCAGGACATATCAGGGGGAACGTTGTTGTACTCCCTCTGATGGTCTGCAAAATCATTCTCGTCTGTACCATCGTGTGCAATATCTGTGTAAAAATGAATGTATCAAGGGACTCTGAGCCAGACCTTACAGAGCAAATAGATGAGGAGGAGAATGATAATGAAGGACAGACCCACCACACATTGGCTGGTCATCTGTGACTCAATCGGATATTTGTACTTAAAAAGAAAACATATAAAATGATAGAGAAAAATATGAAATTTAGTTAAATATTCAAAATGTGAATAAATGTTTGAACTGATTCATTATGTTGTCTTTATGTCAAAGTCAATGTAGAAATCAATTTACTCACATCTTCTCACCTAGCTGTAGACCTCAACACCCAACAGTCACATGGTCTGAGCTGTTGAGCAATATGGGGCCATGCCTCAAATTTAAAAAAACAAGCAACACAACAATGCACTGTGATGTATTGTAGTTCATGAAAGGAACAGTCCAGGTTTGCCACATATCGACAACTAAATTTTTGATTCCTGTACTCATGTACTTAATCAGTGCAATGCAGCAGAGCTAGCAGCCTTGCTGTGTTCTGCAGCAGCAAAGGGTGTTTCATATGGCATAGATGGAAGACTAATATCCTAAAACTGTAACGCTGCGCTCTGACGCGGCGTCTCTTTCTGTCCTCGCGGGTGGAACGCGCTACCGATATTCGGAGCGCCGTTCCTCGCGTTTTTTGACTAAGCTTTCTGGGAAGCATATATTTCGCTCCCGGTCACGCTACACTTACTTGTAGCCTTTTTTCTTCTTTTATTGTTGGTGGTGGGTTTTTTGTTTGGCCTTATGCCTGTCTCTATCCATGTTGTGTCCATCTTGTCTTCTTCGTGTTGTTGTCCCAGCATGCTCTGTTTTTCTTTTATACTACTTCCTTTTTCCTATACTGGTCTATGGGCTTTTCCCAATCCAAGATGGTGTTACTTCCCTTTCCTGTGATGTCACTTCCCTTTTCTCAGTATATAAGTCAGTCAGTCTTGTTCCTCCTTGCGTTGCAAACACTTCCTTCTGGTTGTGCTGTTCGCTCCTGTTCTTTGTTCCTGCTTTTTTGCCTTGGGAGATTTTTGCCTGTTCTTTGTTCCTGCTTTTGCCTTGGGAGATTTTTGCCTGTTCCTTTTTTCCTGCCTTGTACCCTGGATTTTGCCTATTTTTGTTTCCTGTTGTCAAGTCCTGTTTTTTCTTGTTTTTCTTCAGGAGTTCCTGTTAGAGGTTTTTTCCCCAGTGTTGGGTTTTTTTCCCTCTGGGACTCCTTCTGGAGGGTACGGTCTGCTTTGGCGTAGCCTGTCAAGCGGCACCGTGGCTACGAGAAGGGGTCGCCCTTATCTGGGAGCATCCAGGACCTGTAGAAGACTTGGTGTATTCGCCAATCCGAAGTCCAGAGGTGAGAAGTCCAGCGCAGTACGTGACAGATTGCAACGCCAGTTCCAACGTCCACCTCCTCTTTCTATCAACGGACAGCCTGAGTATGAAGTCCAGGAGATCTGTGATTCCAGAATTTTTCGACGCAAACTACAGTTTTTGGTCCACTGGAAAGCATACCCCCTCAGTGACTGTTCGTGGGAAGATGCTTCCTCCGTCCATGCTCCCCGTTTGGTTCGCCTGTTTTTTGACAATCATCCTGACAAACCTGGAGCCTCGGGGAAGGGACCTACTGTAACGTCGCGCTCTGACGCGGCGTCTCTTTCTGTCCTCGCGGGTGGAACGTGCTGCCGATATTCGGAGCGCCGTTCCCTGCGTTTTTTGACTAAGCTTTCTGGGAAGCATATATTTCGCTCCCGGTCACGCTACACTTACTTGTAGCCTTTTTTCTTCTTTTATTGTTGGTGGTGGGTTTTTTGTTTGGCCTTTTTCCTGTCTCTATCCATGTTGTGTCCATCTTGTCTTCTTCGTGTTGTTGTCCCAGCATGCTCTGTTTTTCTTTTAAACTACTTCCTTTTTCCTATACTGGTCTATGGGCTTTTCCCAATCCAAGATGATGTTACTTCCCTTTCCTGTGATGTCACTTCCCATTTCTCAGTATATAAGTCAGTCAGTCTTGTTCCTCCTTGCGTTGCAAACACTTCCTTCTGGTTGTGCTGTTCGCTCCTGTTCTTTGTTCCTGCTTTTTTGCCTTGGGAGATTTTTGCCTGTTCTTTGTTCCTGCTTTTGCCTTGGGAGATTTTTGCCTGTTCCTTTTTTCCTGCCTTGTACCCTGGATTTTGCCTATTTTTGTTTCCTGTTGTCAAGTCCTGTTTTTTCTTGTTTTTCTTCAGGAGTTCCTGTTAGAGGTTTTTTCCCCAGTGTTGGGGTTTTTTCCCTCTGGGACTCCTTCTGGAGGGTACGGTCTGCTTTGGGGTAGCCTGTCAAGTGGCACCGTGGCTACGAGAAGGGGTCGCCCTTATCTGGGAGCATCCAGGACCTGTAGAAGACTTGGTGTATTCGCCAATCCGAAGTCCAGAGGTGAGAAGTCCAGCGCAGTACGTGACAAAAACTGCTCCACCTGAGGCAAACACCTCAGATGGTCTCGCCATTTGACAAGCATGCAAATTGTCATCAATTTCTAATTTTGTCGTATATATCATCACCAAACTTGAGTGACAGTTGTCATGGACAAGTGCCAGGTGTTAGGTTTTAAAATGATATTTGTAATGAAGGCATGCGTGCATGTGTGGATATCTTCAAAACAATACACTAATTTCCTAGGCAGATTAACAGACATAACACATCGGGCCACAGTTGCTAAAATACATATTTTCCATGCATAGAACAGCAATGCGACAAGGCTCAAAGGCCAGTAACACAACCCTATGGACAGATTACCTTGCAATGTGTGGCATTACCCAGAGAAGTAAGACAAATTAGATGTTTTTACACTCATTACATCAGCTCAAGGATACAGAGATTGTGAAAGTGTGAGGTGTCCATTTGAAAAGTTAATCACAAATGTGTGTGTACCTACACAAATCCCTTTGAACATGGTGCAGTGGAGGTGTTGGGTATGAAATGACCTCTGCCTGATGAGAGTACTGTACTGCCCTGAGTATACCACTACATAGTTGTGGGGATCACTACATCTTATATGATACCAAAGGGAAACATGGAATAAGATTGTGTGCCATTACATAGGCTTGTATAATGGATTGCAGTCTTCTTGGGCCAGGGGGGCCTCATAAGGATCTCTCCTTATAGTAGATGCACTGCTACTGCCTTTGCCAGGAGTAAGACTGACCCAAAGTGGGGGTGGCAGCATGCTTTGTACTGAACAGTAGTAGTAAACATGACCATGTGATCCTGGTTCACTGACCCGAGGCCTACTGGCTCACTGACCTCTTCAAAAGGTCTGTTGCTGTGTGTTACACTCAGCCCTGCCCAATATCAGGTACATATACCCCTGAGTGCATTAGTGTCTGTGCCACTCCATTATATGTAGGAATTAACTTTGTGTGTAACACATGGCTGTCTGACCAAACATGTTGAATATTGGAAATACATCAGATAGAGTTTGAAAACCTAGTAAATCTGCAAGCTGTGTCTCAGTGCTTCCCTAAGTATCTGTTGCCTCAATGACACATCACAAAGAAGGATTCCAGACATGCTGCAGGAATACAGAGATTAGTTAGAATAGGGAATACAATAGAGTGGGGCATGGGGCTCGGCAGAAATCTTTAAATTCACCTATGACTGTGGGGGAGATCCAGATGTGTACATTGATAATGGCTGTGGCAACTGATGTGTGATCATAAAGCTCATGATTCCTGCATTGTTGTGCTGTGCCTACTGTTCCCCTAGCTGAGTGACAAGGAATTCACATGAACCAGACTGACTCAATGGACAATGTGCTGAGCCACCTGTCATGAAGTTACGGGCACATGCAAGACTTCATTCCCTTCCTGATTCCCCCCTGGACACTGGCCTGTGGCACACAGACCTGCCAAGTGGTGCAACCCCACTCCACAGCTCTGCCAAATACCACGCAACACAGGGTATTCTTATCCATTAAGGGCAAATTTCTGCATCATCACAGGTACATAATTAGTCACGCATAGCAGCTGTGTAGTAGTAATGATTTACTGCTTTGAGCTGTACACATAACAGTTTAATATGCATCTGATAAATGTTAATGTGCAGAAATGTGGGACTTATAGGAAAGAAATCACAAAAAACCTTCTTACAAGGCATGCATGCTTGTACAACTTAGAAATGTACACTGAATTTCAGACATTCATTACACTGTACACAAGTGCCATTAAAATATGATATGGGCTTGAGTGTATATCTGTCCTTTCACATCACAGCAATACTTTGTTCTGTCAAGGGCCAATGGTGTCACCCACATGTTATGGACCTGACATGAGTCTGCCCAGTATAATTAAAAGAACATGCCTATCCCAACAGCATTTTCAACATCTATCACAGTTCAAATGAATTGAATGTGATGGCTACTCTGCTAACACTGACTTGCATTTTCAAACATTATGCTTTAGAGCTGACACACAGGTAAAGGAACAGGTATGTGTCTACAAACATTTTCAGTCTTTCAACATAGGTTTATCTTGCCACACCTATGGTCTGTCACCCTGGAATTATGTTGCAAGAGAGCTCAAATGAACCCAGCATGTATGATCATAGCAAGCTGCAAGATGAAGGAATATATGTGGCGTATTAACACACATTTAGTATTGCTCTGGTTTTGTGATACCTTCCTTTTCACAATTGCTAACAGTCTCCATTTATTAATATTCATCAGAACCAAACCTGTCCAGACAAAATTAACAAAGTTCAATAGACATGCTACATATGTTAAAGCATGATACATTATGTTTGTGCTATATGTGGTATGAACACATTTGTTTGTGTTGAACACCTGCAGATTATGCACCAAATGATGGTTCCTGTACCAAAAAGCGTCACGACTAAATATATGCTAAACTCACAAACAGATTAAAAGATGTTTATGGCATGTGGCCTACTTACATTATCATTTGGATTTTCCAAAGTAAAAATTCACACTCTAACCCAAGCTATGGCTGTTTAAATCCATCATTAGTGGTGTTTGAACTTACCTCAGAGTAGCCCATATCATCCATATGTGAAGTGGTGTGACAAAAGAACATTAACACATATGCCTGGGAGGCTGTAAGGGTCTAGGCCTGCTACTCCAGGTAAGCATGGTGTTTTCCAATTCAATACCATAATGACTGACTGATGCACATTGTGAGTGTTGATGTACATACAGCAGGTATTTGGTGATATGTTTAGCAAGTGTTAACTGTATATCAACCTTCTGATATCTGTGTAATGTGCATATCTATGAACACGTTTAGCTATTGTATTGGTGTAAAAGCAAAGGAGTGTCCATAGGCCTCAAATAATTTAATCAGTCTAATTGCATTGTGTTGCCAGCTGGATGAGCGCACTAGTTTCACACGGTTTAGCATTTTAATCCCAAACTAATTTCCTGTTTATTCATTATGTTTCATTTCTTGTAGGGATTCATATACTGCAAGGTATGTCTGTAAGACCCTGGCTATTCTCGGGTAACAATAATATTCAAAAGGAGTACTTTTGTTCATGAGATGTCACTTTATTTGTTTCTTTATGTACAGTATTTGATCCATGGACCTAGTTGCTCTTTCCCTTTTTATTCCTCAGGTTCAAGACCAGGAAGCGTCCCCGCCGGTCCCTCAGAAGAACGTAAAACAAATGCGGGTAAGTTACCTACTCTTTATAATTGTGTACTTCCACCTTCACTGAGCTCTTTGGTGTAGTAGCCCTCTTACTGTGGGCTGGATGGAATAGTGCTCTGTGTTTTACTGTCCTACTCAAAAATAGGGGAATTAGTCATGCAACCCTGAAGATTTACATATAAGGGTATATATAGAACTTCAGCCGAAATGTAGCCACCACCTGTTGTGCATACAAACAAAAGAAAATCAATTAAGCCTTTGGTCACGTTTGGTAGTGTTCTGTAGTTTCTTTCTGCTTAAAGCTTCCGCCCATCTTCTCCACCTATGAACCCGATCACGCACCTGCATGAGCCGCGCTCTTTCTGGGAGCATGGCTGGAACAGCTGGCACGCCGGCAGGGTTTTTGATCAACAGATGGCACATGGCTTCCACGTGTCAGCTTTCCTGCTGCAGGTGGACTGCTTCGAATCATCTCCTCTCTGTGCCAATGCTGTCAGCTGCTGTCCTGGTCCCTCATAATGCTGCAACAACTTCTGGGTCTCTGATCACGTGATTGTTGGCATCCGCTTCACTTTTCTTCAGTACAGCATGCTCTCAAAACTCCTCTTCCAAAAATGATTTGCCATCCCGATCTCTAGGTGTATTTGTTTATTTGTCCTGTTCCTGAACCAAAATTCAAGCCCCTCCTCCTGAGTCTAAGCAGTATCTTCCTTAAAGGTGCATGGGCCACCCTGTGGAAGAGAGGTTACATTAACTCGTATGCCAGGTTTCTGGGCCGCCTGGTCACAATATCGTAAAGTTGCTTCACTGTGAAAATAGTTAAAATGCAGAAATTCACATACTGGTAATCTACGTTAGACTGGCCAGCACCAAAGTAAGCAACCTGCATCATGGTGCAAGGTTTCACATTCAATGCCACAACTTTCGTGTACAGATGAGTACCTCAGCATGCATACACACACTACTGACATGCAGTGTCTTATGTAAAATGGCCATAGACAAATACTGCATTGGGAGAGTGACAGTATAGAAAGTCAGATAAGTAAAACACAATGGCCCTCATTACAACATTGGCGGTAAAAGGCACTTACCGCCGTGCAGAAGCCCTCTATAACACCGCCGCGGCCGCGGTAGACCACCACAGCTATTATGACACACATCACGGAAACCGCCGAAATTCAGACACCCACACAATACCGCCACACCAAAGGTCAGCGCTAAACATGCGGAAACAAATCCTCCACCTCCACGTCAACAGAAACACGCCCATGCTATTATGACCCACGAATCCACGCGGCGGTCTTTCAACTGCGGTATTCCATTGGCGGTACACACCGCCGCGCTCAAAATACACACACAGCTCCAAAACACCGCCACATAGGACAATTCAAAATACACACACCTGATACACATACAAACACCACTCCTACACATCCAATACAATATAAAACACACACTCACATCACCCACAAACCCCTACGACCACAAATTAGAGACGAAGGCCAGAGAGAGACAGCACAGAATAGATAACACCATCACACAGAGGCACACTACACCATCACCCACACAACATCCACGCACAAAACACCACATACCACTACACTCACCACAATCATCAACACATACACCACTCCACACATCACACACACCACCCCATATCATGCCAAAGACACCCCGCTTCTCCGAGGAGGAGCTCAGGGTCATGGTGGAGGAAATCATCCGGGTAGAGCCACAGCTATTTGGCGCACAGGTACAGTACACATCCATAGCCAGGAAGATGGAGCTATGGCAAAGAATAGTCGACAGGGTCAACGCTGTGGGACAGCACCCAAGAAATAGGGAGGACATCAGGAAGAGGTGGAACGACCTACGGGGTAAGGTGCGTTCAACAGTATCCAGGCACAACATCGCGGTACAGCGGACTGGCGGCGGACCCCCACCTCCTCCCCCACAACTAACAACATGGGAGGAGCAAGTCTTGTCCATCTTGCATCCTGAGGGCCTCGCAGGAGTCGTCGGAGGAACGGACACTGGTAAGTCTAATCTTCACTATAATATCCCCCACCCTACCTGCATGCTATCACACACCCCCACCCTCACACCCTACCCTATCACCCTAACTCCTCACTAATCTACCCATAACACCAACCACCCATCCCAACCCCAAGACCTGCATGACACAACTAAGCATGGACACCCATCACTAAAGCATGCCCACTGCACAGACCCACAACACCCCACAACCATCACCACACCAGCCCCCACACAGGAATGCCTGCACTGGGGTTCACACACACCCATCCATTGTACACCATGAAACACACACATGCAATAATCATGTTCTCATACCCCTGCAGGAACCCGAAGGACCGTCACCACACCAGAGGGTCCAGACAACACCACTCCACCCCCAGAAGAGGCCCACAGTGACGACAGCAGCTCTGCCCTACTGGATCTTGATGACCAGCCCGGACCATCGTGGGCCTCAGGACAGTCGGTTCCCCTTGCCCAGCCACAGCCCAACACCGAACTGCCACCCTCTAGGAACACCAGCACAGCACCCACCCAGCGGACCCATACCTCCCTACCCAGGACAGGTCAATCAGCGGTGTGTCCACCACTACAGGGCACCCAGGCTAACCCACCACCCCAACAACAACAGGGACCTGGGGGCAGTGGTAGTGGGCACACGGTCCAGGGGACGGAGGCACAGGAACACAGGGGAACTGGGAGGGCTGCTGTGCGACAGAGGGAGGACAGGCCAAGGGAACCCACTCTCAACGAGGCCCTCTCCTCCATCATGGGAGCATACCACCACTCCCAGGAGACGATGGCAACGGTCCTGGACAAGTTGCAGGAGACCCTGTGCCTGCAGGAGGAGCAGTATTTGGGGTTCAGGGAGGAGCTCAGGACCATCGGCTCCGCCCTGGGCACCATCGCAGGGGTGCTGACGGACATTCAAAAGGCCTTGAGGGACACCGTGGCACTCCAAGGGGCCCCTGACACTAGCCAGGACGACGAACTGCCCACCACCTCCGCCGGCGCTAGTGGACAGGACGCACCGCCACAGGGCCACCACACCAGCACCCCACCCCCTGCAGACGGAGAACCACCCCGCAAGCGGTCCCTGAGATCCAGGAACAGGACAGAGCAAGATGGCAAGACCCCCGCCAGGAAATAAGACTACCTTGATTGTCCCCCCACTGTCCCACTTTGTTACCCTGTCCAGATTGGAACTGCCTCAGCTCCACTTCAATGGCCAGATGTGCAATGTACCTGTGCGACTAATAGACAGGACTCTGCCATGGACATTCTTCCACCATGTCCTCTCCCCATTTCACAAACCCCCTACATTTTTATGCACTTCAATAAACACCCTTGAAACCTCAATAATATTGGAGTCAGTCAATGATTGTGAACTTTGTATTGTCAATAACAGTGTTAAAAAAGGTTACCCATTGGAAGGTCAACATACCAATGTCACACATCACAAGCCTTTCAAGGGTTCAAGCTGTTGACACGTAGGTCAACACATTAGTGAAACTGAAATGGAAGGGGACAACTCAGTTAACAAATAGGGAGTGAAATGTAGGTACAGGATTGAGGTAGACGTGTGAAATGTAATATAATGTGAGACATGAAATTGTACTCACCTGTGTCTCATTGAAAATATTGCTGTTTGACTGACTCCCTGTTGTCGTTTTTATCTTCACCAGCTTCATCCTCATCACTGTCCACAGGCTCCCCAGGCTCCCCCGCTACAACAACAACGTCATCTGGATCATCCTCCTGCAGAAACAGCACCTGCCGTCGCAATGCCAAGTTATGGAGCATGGAGCAGGCGATGATGATGTCACACACCTTCTTCGGTGAGTAGAATAGGGACCCACCTGTCATATGGAGGCACCTGAACCTGGCCTTCAGGAGGCCGAAGGTCCGCTCGATTACCCTCCTAGTCCACCCATGGGCCTCATTGTAGCGTTCCTCTGCCCTGGTCCTGGGATTCCTCACTGGGGTCAGTAGCCAGGACAGGTTGGGGTAACCAGAGTCTCCCAATAGCCATATACGGTGCCTCTGGAGTTCACCCATCATATCAGGGATGCTGCTATTCCTCAGGATGTAGGCGTCATGCACTGAGCCAGGGAACATTGCATTTACCTGCGAGATGTACTGGTCTGCCAAACAGACCATCTGGACATTCATCGAATGATAACTCTTCCGGTTCCTGTACACCTATTCATTCCTGCTGTGGGGGGACCAGAGCTACATGGGTCCCATCAATGGCACCTATGACGTTGGGGATATGTCCCAGGGCATAGAAGTCACCTTTCAATGTAGGCAAATCCGTCACCTCAGGGAAAATGATGTATCTCCTTACATGTTTCAGCAGGGCAGACAACACTCTGGACAACATGTTTGAAAACATAGGCTGGGACATCCCTGATGCCATGGCCACAGTTGTCTGAAAAGACCCACTTGCTAAGAAATGGAGCACTGACAGCACCTGCACGTCAGGGGGGATTCCAGTCGGATGGCGGATTGGTGACATCAGGTCAGGCTCCAACTGGGTACATAGTTCCCGGATTGTGGCACGGTCAAACCGTTAGGTCAAGATGACATGTCGCTCTTCCATTGTCAACAGGTCCACCAGCGGTCGGTACACCGGCGGATTCCGCCATCTTCCAATATGTCCCAACTGACGGTGCCTAAGAAGGACAGCAGCGAAAAAACTGTCAGCATTCCTCCAGGTATGTACCCACAGTCACACACAAGACTACACCAGACAATTAACCCATCCGGGAAAGGTTTTGAGTGTAGGCCTCGGGATGTGTGACGCAGTAGTAAATGAAGCCATGTGGGCCCCTGAAATGGCGGCTGCCTGACCTCTAAAATGGGACAATGGGATTGTGAGGTAACTGCGCTGGCGTTGCACACAGTCGCGGTAGGCGGTCGTAGAGCGCGGCGCAGTGCTGCATTGGTTAACATTGGACCCTATGGGTCCCAGGAGCCAATGAACAGGTGCGCTGGCGGTGATGATGCGCACCGCCGCGGATGTCACCGCCGCGGACGTCACCACCATTTTCTATCTGTTCAATCACTAGATACCTGACCTTCGACAGGAGAGGACCTACACTGCTTGTGCTGCTGTGACCTCGATCTGGAAGCGACAATGGCTGCTGCGTCTGGGGAAAGGGCCCCTGCCTTCACTGCACAGGAGTTGGAGAAACTTGTGGATGGGGTCCTCCCCCAGTATACGCTATTCTACGGTCCTCCAGACCAACAGGTCAGTACACAGGGGGCACGTTGTATGGGCTAGGCCTGGGTGGAGAGGGCTGGGTGGATGAGGGAAGGGGGCAGAGTACATAGAACAGTCATGCATGGGGATGAATGGGCCACAGGGATAGAGTTGGGAGGGGGCCAATTACAACGACGGTGCAGTAGGTAATGACTGTTCCTCTTTCCTTGTGCATGTCATGTAGGTCAGCGCCCACCAGAAGAGGGACATTTGGCGTGCCATCGCCAAGGAGGTCCGAACCCTGGGGGCCCACCATAGACGGGTCACCCACTGCCGGAAGAGATGGGAGGACATTCGCCGCTGCAGCAAGAAGACGGCAGAGGCTCAGCTGGGGATGGCCTCCCAACGTGGGAGGGGTGCCCGTCGCACCATGACCCCCCTGATGTTCCGGATCCTGGCTGTGGCCTACCCAGATTTGGATGGGCACTTAAGGACATCACAGCAGACACAAGGGGGTGAGTTCAACCTCATGCAATGTACTTTGCGTGCTGTGGAGCTGTCTGGGTGGGTGTGGTGGGCTGTGGGTGTCCCTAGGCCAGGACGAGTTAGGTAGGCAAGGCCCCTCCGTTACGTAGGTCATGTGGCACTCTACCCCAGCTCAAAAAAATGGCAAAATGATGTATAGTAGCCCCTTTGCCATCCATGTGGGCAGATGTCTACCATTGCCATGTAGGCCATTTCCCAGGAATTGCATGTGCAGAGGGCAGGGGCACGGCGTAATGCAGGGGGCTGCTGCGTTTGTCTTGTCCGCCAACGGTAGCGGTATGCCATGCACTAAAACTCTTTCTTCTGTCTCCACCCTTTTTCTGCTCTCCCTGTCCTTCTGTACATCAGCATCATCAGGCGGAGGTACAGTGGCACCGGAGCACGAGGGAGCTGCATCCCACATCCCACACTCTGAATTCACCAGTGGGACGGAGGGCGAGGGGAGCTTCTCGTCGGCCACAGGATCACCAAACAGTGACACGGACTCGTCCGCCGATGGGAGCTCCCCTGTGGTGGAGGCACCATCTGTGCGCCCCACTTCTACAGGTACAGCCGCCACCTCCCCTACCAGCACCGCCCTCCCAGCAGCCCCTCAGCGTTCGCCCCGTGCCCGCTCACCCAGGAGGGTGGGCATCACCTTCGCCCCAGGCACCTCAGGCCCTGCCCCTGTCACCCCTGCTGCCCTCAGTGAGGAGGCCATTGACCTCCTCAGGTCACTCACTGTTGGGCAGTCTACCATTTTGAATGCCATCCAGGGTGTAGAACGAGAGTTAAAACACGGTAATGCATTCCTGGAAGGCATTCATTCTGGTCAGGCTGTCCTTCAGCGAACCCTGCAATCTCTGGCCTCAGCACTGATGGCAGCCATTGTCACTGTGTCCAGCCTCCCCCCTCCAACTTCCTCCACCCAGACCCAATCCCCTGTACCCCAGCCCATCCCAAGCACACCTACAGACCAGCATGCACACAAGTCAACACCCAAAAGTATCTCAAGCAAACATAGGCACCACACTCACCACAAGCACTCACACAAGCATCAGACCTATACAGATACAGCAACATCCACTGTCTCCATTGTGTCCCCCTCCTCCTCTTCTCCCTCCTCCCTCCCAGTCTCCTATACACACACACCTGCATGCACCACATCTACAGGCACTAGGCCTCGCACCAGGACACCCAGCACCACAAGCCGCTCACCTGCACTCACCACCTCCACTGCCATATACACGTCCCCTGTGTCCTCTCCCAGTGTGTCTGTGACGCCCCCTCCCAAGTACACAAACGCCGGCAATCACTCACCCAACATCCATCCACCTCACAACAGCCTCCAGTACCTGCACCTGCACCCAAAACACCTAAAGTGACACCTCCTACAACCACCTCCTCTTCCTCCACTCCCAGAGCCCCTCCAGCTACCATCCCAGTGTACGTCAGAAACTGTCTCTATGTCAAATTTACCTTTTTGCCCCCCCCCCCAGTTCACGAGTCCCGTCGTAGCGCCTCAGCCAAAAAGCCTCCAGTACCAGTGGTGCGTGTTCCAGGTTTTTGGAGTGCCCCGTCCACCAGGGCAGGCAGTAGGACCCAGAGCCAAGGCACTGTCAGCCCACCCCCTGTGAAGGCTCTGAAATTGGAGATTGGACGACGGGAGCGTGTCAAGACTCCTGGTGGTACAAACAGTGAAATGGGATCCAAGGCGATTGGTGAGTCATCTGTAACTCAAAAGAAGGTGGCGAAGGTCCCGAGGAAGTCTCCCCAACCTGTTGTGAGTGTCACGGCGGAGAAGTGCGCCATCATTTCCGGCGGTCCAGACACAACCGCCAGCACCCTCGTTACTGGTCAGGAGACCACCGCCAGAGTCATAGCCCAGGAGGGCTCAAGTATCGTTACTGGTCAGGAGACCACCGCCAGAGTCATAGCCCATGAGGGCTCAAGTATCGTTACTGGTCAGGAGACCACCGCCAGAGTCATAGCCCAGGAGGGCACAAGTATCGTTACTGGTCCAGAAACCACCGCTGGAGTCACAGCCCAGGAGGGGCCAGGATGCCACAGCCCCGCTGGGCAATGATGGAACGTCATGCCACACACCAATGTCCAGTGTAGAGATCGTCATGCCACACACCAATGTCAGTATCTGAACCGCCATCTTAGGCTACCGCTGCACAGTCCATAGGCAGCTATGGCAAAGCACCGCTGAACAGTCCATAGGCAGCCATGGCAAAGCACCGCTGAACAAGGCCAAGACCGCCATGGTGAAGACCGCTGAACAGGGCAAAGGCCGCCATGGCAAAGCACCGCTGAACAGTCCATAGGCAGTCATGGCAAAGCACCGCTGAACAAGGCCAAGACCGCCATGGTGAAGACCGCTGAACAGGGCAAAGGCTGCCATGGCAAAGCACCGCTGAACAGTCCATAGGCAGCCATGGCAAAGCACCGCTGAACAAGGCCAAGACCGCCATGGTGAAGACCACTGAACAGGGCAAAGGCCGTGTGGGTATGAATAGTCCGGCACATCAGGCATCGTTCTCCCATGTGCAGCTGGGACAGTGACAGGACAGGTACTTTCACAGGGAGACTCATCCAGTCTGGGCACCAGTCCCCCTCCAGGACCAGTGGAGACCTGAATCTACCTGAGAGACTGTGGCTTTGCACTCCCCAGGATATGTCAGTGGGCAATCCACCCAATGTAGAGACTTGAGAGACTGTGGCTTTGCACTCCCCAGGATACATCAATGGGCATGGAGCCCCGTCGTGGATCTGGCTTCGCATTCATGTGGCTGAGGTGCCCCCCCTTCCCTTCCCCCTGAGGTGCCTGTAGTGTTTCTATCTGATGCCCCGGCAGTGTTCTCTCGGATTTTGGTCAGGTATCTATTGCGGGCGTCGCCCATGGATTTTTGGACTGTTGGTGCACGGACATTGTTGTGTACATATCTGCACTACTTCTTGTTTGGTACATTTATTTTTGACAGATTTCGTGATATATATCCGTATATTTTTTAATGAGTAGTATATTGGCACAATACAAAGTTTGGGCGCTATTCGCTTTGTCATTGCATTCTTCCGGGGGGATTGTGGGTTGTTACTGTGATTTTTGTGACTGCAATGGTGTGTATGTTGTAATATGCGAGGGTTGGGGTGGGGGTGTTTGGTGGGTGTCCCCGTAACTTTTGCCTCCCCCCTCCCCCGTGTCGTAGGTGCAGTACTCACCAGTATGTTCTGCGCCTATGTCGCTGTTGGTCGTAGATGAGCAGGAATGCAAGGGCAGGTAAGATTTGTAGTTCCGGGTCCACGGAGTCCTCGCTCCTCATGGGATGTGTTGAGGTGAGCGTTTTCCCATAGCAAAAGCTGTTTCCACTGTGTTTTTATCCACGGTGAATCCGCACCGGAAAAGGTGGCAGATTGGTGTGTTGTGATGGTGTGGGCGGTACATTGTCTTCCGCCTGTTTGTTGGCGGTGACCGCCACGCTGTTAGTCTGTACCGCCGTGGCGGGCGATGTGTTAAAGTGGCTGTCTTTGTTGGCGGTTTCCGCCAGGGTCATAATTCCCTTTTTTTGTCCGCCGGCCTGTTTGCGCTATTACCGCAGCTTTAACACCGTCCGCCAAGGTTGTAATGACCACCAATATGTTTTTGAGACAACTGTATACCAGAATACAGATTACAGTCCATTTGTCTGAGCCTAAATTTGTGAAATGTGCAAAAGTAATATATTTTAGGTGATAAACCATTACCCAGAGTCCATGTTTTGCCTACCTGACTCTGGTTAACTAAAGTTTGCAATGTGTGCTTCCTTGTGTGGCTCATGATAAGTAATGCAAAACAGCAATAAACTACCTTGATTGTCTCACCCTGTCAAGTTTCACGTGTGCAGATGACGAACATTCTGCCAACTTGCATGATGCAATGCCAGGACCTTAAGTTACAACTTGTGTGCAATGCGTCCTATTTCATTATAAACACATCACCATGTGGGCCCCTGAAATGGCGGCTGCCTGACCTCTAAAATGGGACAATGGGATTGTGAGGTAACTGCGCTGGCGTTGCACACAGTCGCGGTAGGCGGTCGTAGAGCGCGGCGCAGTGCTGCATTGGTTAACATTGGACCCTATGGGTCCCAGGAGCCAATGAACAGGTGCGCTGGCGGTGATGATGCGCACCGCCGCGGATGTCACCGCCGCGGACGTCACCACCATTTTCTATCTGTTCAATCACTAGATACCTGACCTTCGACAGCCAAAAAGCCTCCAGTACCAGTGGTGCGTGTTCCAGGTTTTTGGAGTGCCCCGTCCACCAGGGCAGGCAGTAGGACCCAGAGCCAAGGCACTGTCAGCCCACCCCCTGTGAAGGCTCTGAAATTGGAGATTGGACGACGGGAGCGTGTCAAGACTCCTGGTGGTACAAACAGTGAAATGGGATCCAAGGCGATTGGTGAGTCATCTGTAACTCAAAAGAAGGTGGCGAAGGTCCCGAGGATGTCTCCCCAACCTGTTGTGAGTGTCACGGCGGAGAAGTGCGCCATCATTTCCGGCGGTCCAGACACAACCGCCAGCACCCTCGTTACTGGTCAGGAGACCACCGCCAGAGTCATAGCCCAGGAGGGCTCAAGTATCGTTACTGGTCAGGAGACCACCGCCAGAGTCATAGCCCATGAGGGCTCAAGTATCGTTACTGGTCAGGAGACCACCGCCAGAGTCATAGCCCAGGAGGGCACAAGTATCGTTACTGGTCCAGAAACCACCGCTGGAGTCACAGCCCAGGAGGGGCCAGGATGCCACAGCCCCGCTGGGCAATGATGGAACGTCATGCCACACACCAATGTCCAGTGTAGAGATCGTCATGCCACACACCAATGTCAGTATCTGAACCGCCATCTTAGGCTACCGCTGCACAGTCCATAGGCAGCTATGGCAAAGCACCGCTGAACAGTCCATAGGCAGCCATGGCAAAGCACCGCTGAACAAGGCCAAGACCGCCATGGTGAAGACCGCTGAACAGGGCAAAGGCCGCCATGGCAAAGCACCGCTGAACAGTCCATAGGCAGTCATGGCAAAGCACCGCTGAACAAGGCCAAGACCGCCATGGTGAAGACCGCTGAACAGGGCAAAGGCTGCCATGGCAAAGCACCGCTGAACAGTCCATAGGCAGCCATGGCAAAGCACCGCTGAACAAGGCCAAGACCGCCATGGTGAAGACCACTGAACAGGGCAAAGGCCGTGTGGGTATGAATAGTCCGGCACATCAGGCATCGTTCTCCCATGTGCAGCTGGGACAGTGACAGGACAGGTACTTTCACAGGGAGACTCATCCAGTCTGGGCACCAGTCCCCCTCCAGGACCAGTGGAGACCTGAATCTACCTGAGAGACTGTGGCTTTGCACTCCCCAGGATATGTCAGTGGGCAATCCACCCAATGTAGAGACTTGAGAGACTGTGGCTTTGCACTCCCCAGGATACATCAATGGGCATGGAGCCCCGTCGTGGATCTGGCTTCGCATTCATGTGGCTGAGGTGCCCCCCCTTCCCTTCCCCCTGAGGTGCCTGTAGTGTTTCTATCTGATGCCCCGGCAGTGTTCTCTCGGATTTTGGTCAGGTATCTATTGCGGGCGTCGCCCATGGATTTTTGGACTGTTGGTGCACGGACATTGTTGTGTACATATCTGCACTACTTCTTGTTTGGTACATTTATTTTTGACAGATTTCGTGATATATATCCGTATATTTTTTAATGAGTAGTATATTGGCACAATACAAAGTTTGGGCGCTATTCGCTTTGTCATTGCATTCTTCCGGGGGGATTGTGGGTTGTTACTGTGATTTTTGTGACTGCAATGGTGTGTATGTTGTAATATGCGAGGGTTGGGGTGGGGGTGTTTGGTGGGTGTCCCCGTAACTTTTGCCTCCCCCCTCCCCCGTGTCGTAGGTGCAGTACTCACCAGTATGTTCTGCGCCTATGTCGCTGTTGGTCGTAGATGAGCAGGAATGCAAGGGCAGGTAAGATTTGTAGTTCCGGGTCCACGGAGTCCTCGCTCCTCATGGGATGTGTTGAGGTGAGCGTTTTCCCATAGCAAAAGCTGTTTCCACTGTGTTTTTATCCACGGTGAATCCGCACCGGAAAAGGTGGCAGATTGGTGTGTTGTGATGGTGTGGGCGGTACATTGTCTTCCGCCTGTTTGTTGGCGGTGACCGCCACGCTGTTAGTCTGTACCGCCGTGGCGGGCGATGTGTTAAAGTGGCTGTCTTTGTTGGCGGTTTCCGCCAGGGTCATAATTCCCTTTTTTTGTCCGCCGGCCTGTTTGCGCTATTACCGCAGCTTTAACACCGTCCGCCAGGGTTGTAATGACCACCAATATGTTTTTGAGACAACTGTATACCAGAATACAGATTACAGTCCATTTGTCTGAGCCTAAATTTGTGAAATGTGCAAAAGTAATATATTTTAGGTGATAAACCATTACCCAGAGTCCATGTTTTGCCTACCTGACTCTGGTTAACTAAAGTTTGCAATGTGTGCTTCCTTGTGTGGCTCATGATAAGTAATGCAAAACAGCAATAAACTACCTTGATTGTCTCACCCTGTCAAGTTTCACGTGTGCAGATGACGAACATTCTGCCAACTTGCATGATGCAATGCCAGGACCTTAAGTTACAACTTGTGTGCAATGCGTCCTATTTCATTATAAACACATCACCATGAGTGTAACTCATTGGTTTGAATTAAATGATTCTAATCATATTGTGACTACATTTCCATATTGTGCATCTATACTGACTTCACTTGACTCGGCTTACCTTGCTCAAGTAGGAGATGTCTTATTATTGAAGGTATAGTGTCCATATATCTAATTCATCACATAGAATTGGTCTGGACTGGCACATATGATTGTATAACAATGTCCTCACATTTTCACACACATCTTGCACATCTACACATTGTGCTAAAAGAAAATTTGAATTCACCTCCCTAGATACATGACAGCTGACCAGGTAAAGACCTATGAAGCATGATTGGTACGGTACTGCCATATTAGGCATGTCTCAAAGGCCTTCCAAAACTCTTTTAAACTATATGAGAGAGCAAAGGTGGTGTGGTCATGGAGGAGCCACAAACAAGGACTACAAAGTGCATCTGGGGTCTCAATGGCGTAAGAATATGTGCAGCAGCCACAGGTCCAACCCCAGGCCACCCCAGGGACATTTGCAGAATCATAGCCCCACCTGCCCTGTCAAGAAGACAACAATGAAGAAGAGGCTCTGTTTTTCCCAAATTGGATGAGAGTACATCAGTCTCAATTCCTAAGTGCTGTGCTGACTCTTGTAAAGACCTACCAGTCCCTCGGAGTTTTCAAGTCAGCAGGATAGACTCTGTATCAAAGGGATCAGTAAAGTCTTTGGGATTCCTTTGTTCAACTCTAAAGGCTTGTGCTCTTCCCAAACTGGATGATAATACACCAGTCTCAATCCCTAAAAGCTCTGCTAAACCCTTTTCTATTCTGAATGGGTTTGATAACTATAAGGACATACACACACTAAAAGAGCAGATCTGGCAGATTAAAAGGCAGATATTGGACTTCTATGATGAATATGTTGTTACATCACTAGAAATCCTGACACGTGGGCTCTTTTAATCAATGCATATTTCACCTTTGCCAGAACCAGACATTCTGTTTATCTGTAAGTTAGAAGAAGTAACAAAGGAGCTGATGGAAACTACTACAAGGCAATTTGAAAAGCTGAAAAAAGAAAATGATCACCAGCTTTGGCTCAAAGAACAGTATGCTACTTCATGTGCCTCTCCAAAGACTAATATAGATCAGATTTTCCTCTCTATTAATGACTGTCAAAAGGCAGCTCCAGTTATAAATATATCAGCCTCTTCTTCAGACTCTCTCTCAGCGTGTAGTTCTCCAGAGAATATCCCTGTACAGTTGACTGAATCTCTGACATCTCTGAGAGATGTGACACCTCTTGATTCAAAGGATGAATCAGAGTCTTCAGAAGGAAGTGTCTCAGCCCCTTTAGCAGAACAAATAAAGCCAAAGGAAGAAGACAGTTCTGATGCAGACTCTAATAGCCGCACCATAAGAAACCAAGATATGACTTTACTGGAGATTAAGGGCAAGTTGTGCAACAGTGTTGAAGAATCTGAATCTAGTGATGACAGTGGTCAAACCTGCAGCTAGTGCTGTTCAAATGACGCACACACCAGAATTTTCAGATTGTGGGGATACTCCTGCCCTTTCATCGATATCATAGAATTTTCAGATAATAAAGAGACAGTTCCTGTTTCAAGTGAATTAATGGATTTTTCTGATCGTGAAGAAATACCTGCAGTTACTATAATGGACTTCTCAGAAAGTCTAAAAATCTCTTCAGTGTCAAAGCAAAGCATGGAGATTTCAGACAAGGAAAAAAGCCAGCAATCTGAAACTGAACAGCATGTCATAAGAAATTAGTCTTCTCCTAGAACTGGCAGCCTCAACCATTGATCCTGACTTTCTGTTCCATGCCACTGTGTTTGCTGTTTCCAGCTCAATGGTTAGTGACAAACAGATATTTGATCTACCAGTATCTGATCTTGATGTACAGCCAGCCACACCAATGCCACCTGCTGTGTCTCTGAAATTAAAGGCTCCTGAAAACCAACACTTGGAAACAGAAGTATTGACAAAAGTAATGTCTCCCACCAAAATTAAAGACATGAACTTGAATCTTGTATTCGAAGATCTGATGATAAGTACTGTACTAAGTGTTTTATTGCAAGAAACCATCATCAATTCAAAGGCTAGAGCTGAACATTTAGATATCTATGTTAAGGCGATTTCTGAAGATACTCCAGTTCTATTTCTTTCGAATGAACAACCCTTCAGTGTTAACAAAGTTGAAGATCAACTACCTGTAGTAGAAACACTTTGCAAAGAAACCATTTCTGATACCACGAATACACAACAGAGCACTTGTAATACAGAAATCTCAGTCTTGTCTGAAGATCACCCTAAAGAGTTAGCTTGTGGGACTTCTACATTTTCAGTTGTTAATCCAGTTTCTAAAGACTTAAAAACTCTTATTGATCCTGTAATTCAGTGGTTCCCAAACTGTGCGCCGCAGCTCCTTGGTGCGCCGTCAAAATTAGCCAGGGGCGCCGCACACAGTCTGGAAACCACTCGGAGGTGCTTTTAATCGGTAGCTTTTCACCGTGGTTTTGGAAACAAAACCCCCTGCATTAATTATTGTGACCAGCGGAGGGCGCCAGAGTACCATTAATAATATCCCTATGACAAAAGAAAATAAATAGTTTAAAATAAATGGTTTTCAGGAACCTGAACGAGAGAATTAAGAAGTCAAACTGTAAATAGTGTAGGTACAGGTACAGGCTGGGATTACGTTCCCCCACCCGCCAAAAAAAAGTAACATAATGGGGAGCCGTGGCCAACACGGCCAATAGGTCAAAGGAGCCGGGGATCGAAAAAGTTTGGGAACCACTGCTGTAATTGATACTCCGAATTCATCCAAAACTAAAGAAAATTCGGACTTTTCCATGTTTACCTTGAGAACACCAGTTACCCATGTCTCCCAAGTCTCTATGCTTTTCAAGCCTCAGACCACAATCAATGCAAATACTGTTGCAGAAACAGACATATCCTGCTTGTCGAAAGGTGTTACAGACCTGGCTGTACTAATACGCCACTTATCTCCTCCAAAGAAGAAAGTACTGAACAGGAAACTAATGTCCTAAAGAATACCGCCCATAATGCCATTCCAGATCTCCTTGCTCCTGAATCCACTTCACCAGAAACCAACTCCATGCACTCCTTCCTTATCAATCGAACAATAAAAAGGAAAGACATTGAAGCCCATATGGGTTTCAATACATGCTTTGCTTATTGTGTTACAGACCCTTTATCGGATGGTGTTCCAGTCTTGTTCCTTGTCTGTTCCAGCTTGCACCTGCTTTCTGTTTTTCTGCCCTCTTCCTGCTTCTTCCAGCCAGAGTCTGCTCCCTGTCTCTTAGCCTTGTTCCTGTTTATTTCCTCCAGAGCCTGCTCCCTGTTTCTCAGTCCTGTTCCTGCCTTGTTTCAGCCTGAACCTGCTCTCAGTTTCCCAGTCCTGTTTCCTGCTTGTTCCAACTCCCTGTATTCCAGTGCTGTTATTGCTTGTTCCAGCCAGAGCCTGCTCTGTTTCCCATTGCTGTTTCTGCTTGTTCCAGCCAGAGCTTGTGTTCTGTGTTCCAGTCCTATCCCTGCCTTTGCTTCAGCCTGAGCCTGTTCCCAGTTCCTGCCTCTGCCTCCTAATTTGTTCCTTCTGTTTCCGTTTCCTCTTGGGCATTTGTGTCTGTTAAGTGTACTACCAGTCTTCACCTGTGTATAAGTGTTTTCCTTTGTACTGGGGTAGGCTCCTGGTTGCCAGGAGGCAATTCCAGCCGCCATTCTTTGTCTAGTGTTATATGTAGTCTTTAGTGCTTAACAGCGACAGTGTGCTATTGCTGTTTTTTCAGGAATTGCCACTGTGTTTCCAACTTAACCCGCAAGGTCTTGTCTTGTGTTTGTAAGTACAATCCCTGTTTGTGCTCTAAGGGTCCAGAATCACTTCTGCTGCCTTCTTTCTGTGGGGCTTGCGGGGTGACTATCTGTAAGAGCAATCTGCACAGAGGCATTGACATTCCCTGTTGCTGTGGGAAGTTCTGAGCCCTACTCTGTGTACAACCTTAGTGATAACCCCAGTGTGTTTGTTCATTAGTAATCCGTTCCCTGTTCGTTCACACTAAGGTTGCTCTGCTTTTACTTTTTTATTTCCTGTGCCTGTCCATAGCTGTCCTTTCCCGTGTATGCCTTTAGCAGCTCTTCTGCTGCAGTACAGAACCTCTTTGGGATATTTTGTGACCTCAAAGGGTGCCCCAACCAGAGTCCTGATCAGATCCGCGCGAAACAATGACACTGTTTTTAAATATTTTATTCTGCTGGAGCTGAAAAAAATTAGAAAGCGGATGGACCAAATACAACATGTTCAGGTCAGCCTGAAAGAAGAGGTGCATAATCTGGAAGATACTATGGATCAGGCTTCACAACTTATGTGACTCTCTGTATATTACCCTTCCCTTTTTTATTCAGTTGTTTTTATATGATAGAAATTATAAATAGTGTTAGTTAGGGCTTAGTATGGGTATAATGGAAGCAGGGGTTCATTCTAAGAATTTTTAAAAGGTAGTTCTTCTAACTCTGTTTTAATAGTTTTAGGTTTCAAGTGAGTGGGGGGTTGATGTTTAGCATACAAAAAATATGTATTAAACTGAAATAAATATTTGTTTAGCTTTAGTTAGTATTTGTTTAGGTGTAGGCGCAGAATCGTGGATAGGGTCAACGCAGTGGGACAGCACCCAAGAACTAGGGATGACATCAGGAAGAGGTGGACCTACGGGGGAAGGTGCGTTCTGTGGTCTCAAGACACCACATTGCGGTTCAGAGGACTGGCGGCGGACCCCCACCTCCTCCCCCAGAACTCACAACATGGGAGGAGCAGGTCTTGGCTATACTGCATCCTGAGGGCCTCGCAGGAGTAGCTGCAGGAATGGACTCTGGTAAGTCAAACTACTTCATCCCCCACCCACCTGCATGCTATCACATACCCCCACCCTCGCCTTCAGCCCCATCACTCCAACTCCTCACACATGTCCCACTATCACAAACCACACATCGCATGCGCATGTGTTTCAGCAGGGCAGACAACACTCTGGACAACACGTTGGAGAACATAGGCTGGGACATCCCTGATGCAATGGCCACTGTTGTTTGAAAAGACCCACTTGCTAGGAAATGGAGTACTGACAGCACCTGCACTAGAGGGGGGATTCCTGTGGGATGGCGGATAGCTGACATCAGGTCTGGCTCCAACTGGGCACACAGTTCCAGGATTGTGGTACAATCAAGTCTGTAGGTGATAATTACATGTCGCTCCTCCATTGTCGACAGGTCCACCAGTAGTCTGTACACCGGAGGATGCTGCCATCTCCTCACCTGCCCCAGCAGACATGCTCTATGGAGGAGAACAGCGAGCAGAGAGTCAACCAACACTGAGGTAGGTAAACACAACTTTATCGGAAAATGTTTGAAAATCGACATATGGCTGTATTAGTGTTTAAGCAAGGCATAGATATGTGTGGCACAGTCAAAATTAATGCCATGTGGCCCCCTGAAATGGCGGCTGCCTGACCTGTAATGTGGGACAAGGGGATATGAGGTAACTGCGCTGGCGTTGTACACTGTCGCGGAAGGCGGTCGAATCCTGCATTGGTTAACATTGGACCCTATGGGTCCCAGGAGCCAATGACGATGTACGCACCGCCGTGGACGTCACCGCCATTTTCTCTCTGTTCAATCACTTGATACCTGATCTTCGTCAGGAGAGGACCTACACTGCAAGTGCTGCTGTGACCTCAGTCTGGAAGAGACAATGGCTCGTGTTTCTGGGGAAAGGGCCCCTGCCTTCAGCACAGAGGAGTTGGAGAAACTAGTGGATGGGGTCCTCCCCCAGTACACGCTACTCTACGGTCCTCCAGACAAACAGATGAGTACACTGTGAGCATGCTGTATGGGCAATGCCTGTTTGGAGTGGTGTTGATGAAAGATGGGGGGGAGAATGAGGCGCACATGATACGACGGTGAGTGCATGTGCGTCATGGCAAGGGTAGGAATGCGGGCCAATGACTGTGACGGTGCGGACGGTTATATCTTCTCCTTTTCCCCTGTACTATTCCTGTAGGTCAGCGCTCACCAGAAGAAGGATATTTGGCGTGCCATCGCCAAGGAAGTCCAGACCCTGGGGGTCCACCACAGACGGAGCACCCACTGCTGGAAAATATGGGAGGACATTCGCTGCTGGAGCAAGAAGACGGCGGAGGTCCAGCTGGGGATGGCCTCCCAACGTGGGAGGGGTGCCCGTCGCACCATGACCCCCCTGATGTTCTGGATCCTGGCGGTGGCGTATCCGGAGTTGGATGGGCGCTTGAGGGCATCACAGCAGCCACATGGGGGTGATTACACTCTCATTCTGCTGATTCAGCGCGCATTGTAGGTGTCTGGGTGGGGGAGGTGGGCCGTGGGTTCCCCTAGGCCAGGGCAAGTTTAGTAGGCTAGGTCCCTTCTTAAGGCAGGCCCTGTGGCACCCCACCCCACCTGTGTTCAGAGCCAACTACACCTAGTCAGGCTCCTGTGACTTCCATGTGTGCAGCAATCGGACATAGGCCTTGTAACCCATGTCCCTGTGATTAATTAGGGAACTCTAAGTGCACGGCGTAGTGCATGTGGCTTCTGTGTCTGTAGTGTCCGCCAACGGTAGCGGTATTGGATGCACTCAACATGTCTTTCCTCTGTCTTCCCCCTCCCCCCCCTTTTTGTGGTCTCCCTGTTCTTGTGTGCATTATCATCATCAGGCGGAAGAGCAGTGCCACCAGAGCAGGAGGGAGCTGCATCCCACATGGCCCTGGAGGGCGACACAACAGAGTCAGAAGCCACCAGTGGGATGGAGGGCGGGGGGAGCTCCACGACGGGGACAAGAGCTGAGACCAGCAACACCGACTCCTCCTCTGATGGGAGCTCCCTTGCGGTGGCGGGCCCCTCAGTGCCCCCTGCATCTACAGGTACAGCCGCCACCACCGCCCTCCCAGCAGCCCCTCAGCGTGTGCCCCGTGGCCGCTCACCCAGGAGGGTGGGCATCTCCTTCGTCCCAGGCACCTCAGCCCATGCCCCAGTCAGCCCTGCTGCCCTGAGTGAGGAGGCTATTGACCTCCTCAGGTCCCTCACTGTTGGGCAGTCTACCATTTTGAATGCCATCCAGGGTGTAGAGAGGCAGTTGCAACAGACCAATGCATACCTGGAGGGCATTCATTCTGATCAGGCAGCCCAACAGCGAGCTTTTCAGACTCTGGCCTCAGCACTGATGGCAGCCATTGTCCCTGTCTCTAGCCTCCCCCCTCCAACTTCCTCCACCCAGACCCAAACCCCTGAACCTCAGCCTATCCCAAGCACACCATCAGACCAGCATGCACACACCTCAACACACAAGGGAAGCTCAGGCAAACATAAGCACCACACATCCCACAGGCACTTATGCAAGCATCATACCCATGGAGACATACCAACAGCCACTGCCTCCACTGTGTCCCCCTTCTCCTCATCTTCCTCCTCCTCCCCAGTCTCGTCTCCACTCACACCTGCATGCACTACATCGTCAGCCACTACCTCCATCACCAGCACACCCACCACCACACCCCGCTCATGTGCACTCACCACCCCCACTACCATTCACACATCCCCTGTATCCTCTCCCAGTGTGTCTGTGAGCCCAGCTCCCAAGGTACACAAACACAGCCACACACCCACCCAACAGCCATCCACCTCACAACAGCCTCCAGCCGATGTACCTTCACCCAAAGTCACCAAACGTACACTTCCGACAACCACTACCTCTTCCTCCACTCCCAAACCCCCTCCATCTACCCGTCCCAGTGTGTCCAAAAAACTTTTCCTGTCCAACCTTGACCTCTTCCCCTCACCCCCCACCCCTTCAGTCTCCTAGGGCCGGCCTTTCCAGGTCCCAACCCAGCGCCTCAGCCACAACATCCGCGGGAACAGTGGTGCCAGTAGTAACCGGCTTCTGGAGTGCGCCAGGCAGCAGGGCAGCCAGTGTGCCAAGGAGCCAAACCATGGACAGTCCCCCACCTCAAAAGCACAAAAAGTTGGCCAGTGCCCGTCGGGAGAGATGCAAAACATCTTCCACCAAAGCCTCTCCCAGGGGTACAGTTAGGAGTGTGAAGACAGCTGCGCCACCATCCAAGATGGGGAAGGGGCACAGTAAAACAGACGAGTCTGCAAAAACCTGCACGGCGGACAAGACCGCCACCAGTACCGCTGAACAGGACACCGCCGCAACAAGCACCGCTGCCAAGAACACTGCCGCAACAAGCACCGCTGAACAGGACACCGCCGCCACCAGCACCGCTGAACAGGACACCGCCACAGCAAGCACCGCTGCCAAGGACACTGCCGCAACAAGCACCGCTGCCAAGGACACCGCCGCCACCAGCACCGCTGAACTGGACACCGCCGCCACCAGCACCGCTGAACAGGACACCGCCACAGCAAGCACCGCTGCCAAGGACACCGCCGTCACCAGCACCGCTGAACAGGACACCGCCGCCACCAGCACCGCTGCCAAGGACACCGCCACCACCGGCACCGCTGAAGAGGACACCGCCGCAACAAGCACCGCTGCCAAGGACACCGCCGCCACCAGCACCGCTGAACAGGACACCACCGCCACCAGCACCGCTGGACAGGACACCGCCACAACAAGCACAGCTGCCAAGGACACCGCCGCCGCAAGCACTGCTGCCAAGGACACCGCCACCACCAGCACCGCTGAACAGGACACCGCCACAACAAGCACCGCAGGCCAGGGAGCGCCAAAGCTTCTGACGCTACTGAGGCCGCCGCAAGCAGGATTAAGCACTCTGGGCACAAAGCCCCCTCCAGAACCAGTGGAGATTTACATCCACTACCTCTGTCCTTGGCAGGATGAAGCACTCTGGGCACAAAGCCCCCTCAAGAACCAGTGGAGTATCACATCCACTTCCTCTGTCCTTGGCAGGATGAAGCACTCTGGGCACAAGGCCCCCTCCAGAACCAGTGGAGATTGACATCCACTTCAGAGACTGTGGCTTTGCACTCCCCAGGATAAAGCAGTGGGCAAACCACCCACTGGAGAGACTTGAGAGACTGTGACTTTGCACACCTCAGGATAAAGCAGTGGGCAAACCACCCACTGGAGAGACTTGAGAGACTGTGGCTTTGCACTGCCCAGGATAAAGCAGTGAGCAACCACCCCACTGGAGAGACTTGAGAAACTGTGGCTTTGCACTCCCCAGGATGCAGCAGTGGGCAAACCACCCACTGGAGAGACTTGAGAGACTGTGGCTTTGCCCTCCTCAGGATGCAGCAGTGGGCAAACCACCCACTGGAGAGACTTGAGAGACTGTGGCTTTGCACTCCCCAAGATAAAGCAGTTGGCATGGAGCCCCCTCGAGGATCTGGTGTCGTGCACTCATCCGGCTGAGGTGCCCCTCCTTCCCTTCCCCCTGAGGTGCCTGTCGTATTTCTATCTGATGCCCCAGCAGTGTTCTCTCCGTTTTGATCGGGTATTGAGTGTGGTCCTCGCCCATGCATTTTGGGCCCAGTGCTCCACGGACTATGATGGTGGAATACCTTGGACTTGTATTCTTGGTGTATATATTTGTTTCTAGTATGTATATATATATATATAGATATATATATCTATATATCTATATATATATATATATTTTGTTTTATTACTGTATTTGAATAGATTACAAACGTTCGACTCATTTCCTTTTGTCCTTGCATTCTTCCAGGGGGGTTGGGGGTTGTTAATGTAATGTATCAACATGTACTTGTGTGTGTGTTGTAGTGGGTGAGGGTGGGGGTGGGAGTGTTGCGTGTTGCGTGTCACTCTTTTTCCCCTCCCCCCTCCCCTGTGTCGTAGGTGCAGTACTCAACGTGGTCTTCGCCGCCGTCTTTGTTGTTCGTGGTAGAGAAGCAGGAAGATAAAGGCTGGGAGTATCTGGAGCTCGGGTTCCATAGTGTCCTGATTCCTCGTGGGGTGTGTAGAGGTGAGCGTTTTCTCTTCCAAGTCCTGTTTCCGCCGTGTTTTTGTTCGCGGTGAATCCGTCCCGGAAAAGGTGGCGGATTGGCCTGTTGTAATACAGTGGGTGGAACCTTGTCTTCCGCCTGTCTGTTGGCTTTTACCGCCGCAGTGTGTGTTTGTACCGCCTTGGCGGTCGGAGTGTTAAAGTGGCTGTCTATGTTGGCGGTTTCCTCCACGGTCGTGATTCCAATTTTTTTACCGCCGGCCATTTGGCAGTTTTACCGCCGCTTTAACACCGACCGCCAGGGTTGTAATGAACAGCTGTGTCTTCTATCAGCTGTGGAATGACTCCTACTCTTGACAGCTCTTTCTGCTCTTTCTGTCCCTCCATTCTAATGCTACCACTGCCACTGGATAGGTTCTCGTCCCAACGTGTACACATGTGATGGCGGCTTGTTCGTTCTTCCTCCACTGGTGAGGTTGTACCCGTGCAGCATTTATCACTGAATAACGAGAGCCAGAATCTATCAGGGCTCTTGCTGGTTTATTGTTTATCAAGAGCTCTAATATGAAGCCGAACTGTTGATCATTGGCTAGTAAGACCCTGCCTTTGGATACCCCGACTTCCACAGGCTCTGGATTTGATTGTTTTTGGGAGCACTGTCAGGCAATATGACCCTAGTCATCAAACTGAAAGCACAGAGGGTGTTGGTATGGTTCCCTCCAACTAGGATGTTCCCTTCTCGGTCCTTCTTTTGTACCCTTGTGTGATGGGTTTACTACCACTGGGACTTTTCCCGCTTTGAGACTACCAACGTTGGTTTAGGAGCCCCCTGTCGCTGCTCAAAGGAACATTGATATGCACAGGCTAAATCCATGGACTTCTGGGTAGTTATGTAAGTATTTTGTCTTATCCAGCTGTGGGTATTTACGGGGAGAGCTTCCAGGAACTGTTCCAAGACCACTTTGCTGAATAATTCTTCTTTGGTAGCTTCATAGGGGTATTAACATTTGAACTCTTAATTTTGAACTCTGTAGAATTTCGTTGTCCTGATGATGACCCCTCTTTGACTTAACTCCAATACAAGGTCGAAACGTCGACTTATCTCTAAGAGTGGATTATACGAATAAAAAATTGTTTGTGAGACTCCAGGGCTTCCTGGACCGCGGGAGCCACTGTGAATTCCACAATTGTTTCTGACCACTTCTCGCACTCATTGTATATATCACCTTCACTCACCTGCACCTCAGCACCTTCACTGTCTGTAGTAGGAGCACCTATCTAGACGTATGCAATTTTGTTATATAGAAAGAAATTTACATGCAAATGTCTGGAATAACAAGTTCAAAGAAAAATATGATGTAATAAATTTCTTTAGATGTTACATTAACTGTGCACGGAGATTTCTCAAGTTATCTATTTACCGCGGAAGTCTAGGTTAGTTCCCCCTTGTTTTTGACCTTGCAATCAAAATGGGTTTATCACCCTGGTCATAAGGGTTGTTTCACTTATTGATGTCACACACTGGCATTCCCGTGGGAGAGAACACATTTCTCAATAGACTATAGCAGTGGTTATAATTGGTGTAGGTGCATACCAAAAGACATCGGGGTCATTATGACCCCGGCGGATGGCGTTAATTTGGAGGAAAGTACTGCCAACAGGCTGGGGGTATATTTCTCCACATTAAGACATTGGCGGTTTGGCCAAAGCCAAACAGCCAATGTACCACACCGACTGCCACAGCGGTAATGACCGCCGGGCTGGAGACTTTACTCTCCAGCTCAGCAGCCGTCACTTTCCCGCCTGTGGGATTATGACCCCCACCCCCACTGCCATGGTTTTCGTGGCAACCTTACCACCACAAAAATCATGGCAGTAGGCACTATCAGTGACAGGGAATCCGTTCCCTGTCACTGATAGGGGTCTTCCCCTCCCCCTCCTCCCCAGACCCCCCACTACATACACGCACCTTCATATACACACACTCATACCCACATTCATCCAAGTATGCATTCATCCATTCACACACACTGACATACATACAAACACACCTGCATTCACACAACATACACGCACTCACACATCCATACATGCACACACACATCCATACATGCACACACATACAACGCGCTCACATACCGGCATACACGCACGCACAGACATACACACACACACAACACGTCCCACCCCCACCCCCACCCCCACCCCCATCCCCTGTCGGAGCACCTGACTTACCTGATGCAAGGGGGTCCTCCGGCAGAAGATGGGCCTGGACACCCTCTGCCAGCAGCAGCGTCTGCCAGCAGAACACCGCCATGCCATATCATGGGTCACAGCCAGATTTCTGCCAGTCTTCTGGCGGAAATCCAGCTGTGGGTATAATAGGGCGGGCGGCTGGTATCCGCGGTGGTGGTCTTTTGCCGAACGCAAATGACATAATGAGGGCCATCATGTGAATTTGGGTTTTGTTCACTCTTCTTGTGATGCAAACAGGTGGGTTATGAATGTACTCTTCCTCCATGGTATATGTAGTCCTTTAGGCCACAAAATACATACAGTGCTACTGAGGTTTTGTACAGATTTGTGTGCAACCATTATTTTATTGAAGATTGATTTTCCTTCACCATCGTTACCAAGAGTCCCATGTTCCTATTGTGCCCAACACCAACAGTTATAAAACTCGTTCATGACCGGACAGAGCCCATTTTGGAGACACGTCTGCAACATATGAAGGTGAGGAGAATTTCAGTGAGGAGGAAAATGCGATTAGGAAAGGTATAAATGTTTCAAAGTCCAAAAGTGGTTAAAATCAATAGGTGCCCAAACGAAGAGTAAAGTACTCGGTGACAAAGAAGGTCAAACACAAGGCCACTATGAAACTAGTCTGGAGGTACTGCCAAATGTCATTGAGCAGTGTGCAGCTGAAAACTAATGAAGTCCACATCTTTGTCCTCTGATGCATGTTGTGCCTCTCCTGCAAGTGATGGTGTTTGTATGGGAGGCATCTGCGGCACATAGACATCATGGGCTGCAGATATAGCTCTGATGTCCCCACTGGCATTTATCAGTGCCACTAAGGCTGCCTGGAAAACCCTGACATGGGCCTGGGGGCTTGCCATGAAAGCAACTACGTTGCTATTGATGTTTTGTAGGAGTTCAACTTGCGCTCAATAGATTCCATGATGTTACACATGGGCCCCGAGCTGCGTGGCCACTTCACTGGTGTCAGAAGTAGAGGGCTGATATTGTTCCTTCTGCATCATAACACCAGTGATATTAGCTAGGACTCATCAGTCAACTGAAGCCAAGTGTAGGTATCTGTAGGTATTAGCTATACCTTTAATAGAACTCAGACACCTTCAAACTCCTTCTAGGGTGTGTGCTATAGTCTCCATCCCCACCTGTACCTCATCAGCCATTGGTGCTGGACTCCTATCACTCACCATTGAAATTCAACGTGGGAGTCCTTAGACTCCTCAGCTGGAATTGCACAGCTAGGTGGGGCCTATCCTGCAGATAGTGGTTCCTCTGGAGACCCTGCAACATTGTCCTCACTTGGCAAGACCAGAGGACATGACTCAATAGAGTCCAGGAGTTGTAGGAAGGTGTCATCATTCATGGGGGGGTATAATGGTGTCCTCAACAGGTTGGTCATCAAGGATAGCTTGCTCTACAGGAGTTGTTGTTTGTTCCTCTGGAAAGAGCTTTTTTCATTTGTGAAATACACATGTATACGCAGAACCTATGTTACATGAAGTAGTTTAGGCCGTGTTAGACTATTGTTGCCTTACACATGGCAGAACCTTAACACTGTTCAGTCTATTTCTGTATTATTTTAATGACAAACAACAGAATGTAGCTTGTCAGCTTGCTGGCCTGCCCTGCGTGAAAGAGTGAATGCAGGTAATGGGCACTTTTTACACTGAACATATTTTGTGTGGTTAGTGCCTACTAAACTGATGTTATATTAGGTTCTGTACTACTGCTGAGAACATTGCACCATGTCATCAGGGTGCCAGCATTACCTCTAGCCATAAGGTAATACCACAGCAGTGTCCAAGTCATGTTATTTAGTCATGTTGTATCAATTATCTTGCACTCTGCCTTGCACACAATAAACCACAACAATTTTTCTTGCTGCCCTGTCTTGCATGCAATTGTAACAAAGTATGTGGCATATGGTTTATATTTGTCACTCATCCAGGTTAACTCTAGACAGCCAGGAACCTTACTACACTGCTGGAATGGATAAGGACATATATATACCATATTTCAATTTATTTTGATATCCAATAGTTTCCTAGGACACACATTCATCTCCAGAGTACAGAACAGTAGATACTGACTCCCATCTCTGAATGAGATTGCTGACATCTAATTTGAAAATATGCAACATCTCAAGCTCAGTCCATTTATTCAGGACATAAGATACTCCCCCTTTCAGGCAAACATCATTCAGATGCAACCACTCTACTTAATCTCACACTCTGATAACACCAATATCATACAATGACTCTCAGAAGACACAAACACCACCATCATTTGTTACATTATGCTATTGTCCACCATGCTTACCTGTACCTGAGAGTAATGGATCATACTGAACCTCAGTAGATGTTAGTGAGGATAATCTGCAGCATGTCCCTACCCCAATTGCCCCCACAATTAGGCCCTAAACCCTCACCCTCCAACCACCCCATACACCTGCCCATCATCCTGGACATCTACATTAACCTTAGAATTCACAAATCCCTGTTTCACAGCCACCTGATTTTGCATATGTTGCATATATTGCATTGTCATATTTCTATTTTTCTGTTTATCTCCTGCCACCTGTGACACCATCCTCCAGGTCCTAATCATATGTAGACTGTAGTACACATATTGATTCTACCACAGCATCCATGCACAGCTGCAACCTGTATTAAACTATCATACACAGTAGTGTCTGACTATTACTCACCCTACCTTGTGGCATTCACGTCACCCTTTGCCTCTTTGAGATACAATAAAGTGTCTCCATTCAGAGACACTGTGAGTTCAATCTGCTCGACCACACATACAAGGAACTACACTACCCAGACCCCATCTACCTCATATACCTTCTATGCTTCCAACAAAATAGCATGGATCTCTGCTGTGCATTACTTGCACTAACTCCCACCCTCAAACTCCATATGTGCAAGACAGGGTGTAGGGTGGTCTCCTACATTGCAGCCAACACCTGTAGAACTCTCATGCAGTACATCACATCAGCTGGGTGCAAAATGGTTTAGTTCAAATGACTGTACACCTGGCTCTTCAGATGATCCTGCTTGGTGACCTGGCACAAACTCAGCAACTGTTACCACTCTAGCAAAGCAAAGCACAGTGCTAAACATTCCATTCCACTTTTGGCTGTGTAGCCCAGGAGAAGCACACATGGTGCAAGTGAGCTGGCATTGACACTGACAAATCTGCACAGTTTCCAATAGCCATGCATGAGGTGCAGCTCCAGTTGCAGTTTTCTGTATTTGTATTGTGGGATTTGTAGTCCAAGTCTACCATGTTGTAGATTAGGCCACAAATCCTAGGATTAACTGGCCAACCTGGACTTTGATGGATGAGTGAAATTTGGCAAAGCTTGTGATACACATATGTGACAGGGGAATCATTTTGGAGTTTTATGATGCGTGAATTCATATGTGAGACAATGACTTGCTGTGCTGCATTGCGTTACAAATCTCTTTGGTTATCCCCATGGTCCCTTGTTGTCACTTACAGCGTAGTTCTTCCTGGTCCTCACCAGCAACACTGTCCTTTCTGGCAACTCCTGCCAACAACTCTGTTGGGACAAGTCCTGCTCCTCTAATGGGCGCAACTCGTCCTAGACATCAGGTCCTTCTCCAATCCTCATGGCTGCCCTAAGGTTCGTGGCCAGTTTCTCTTTGATCCTGTGCTTATGGCAATGACACCTTTTTTTCAGCTCCAGCACTGTCCTCTTTGTTTACCCTTTACTGTTGCATTTGTCCAGTATGGTTTTTCAAATGGCTTCCTTCATCCCTAATGGTTATTTGGAGGTGACAAAAAGAAGGTGTTCATTTTTTGTTTCCTCAATTATTAATATTTGGTTCTCCTCCTCACTGAAATTGACCCTCCTCTACCTCCTCCCCTGGCCTGCTGTCTGGTCATCTTGGCTGGGGTTGGGATTGTTTCCCTCCTGACTTGTAGATGGTGCTTTCTTCATTTTTGGTTAATTTTGGTTCTGCTGTCCTGATTGCTGTTCAGTGATTGGAAATGTGTCTTTGTTTATGCATTGTGCCACGCAGCACACTTCCAAGTGATACAATGCTGATTTGTGTCACTTACAAGTGCTTTACAACACACAAATCAACTTTGCGTCATGTAGTGGCCAGTTATCATATGACACAGTGCGTTATTTTATGAGAAGATGTGTCAAACATTTTGATGCACCTTCTGGGCTTGCGACATGGTATGCCAAACCATAAATCCAGCACCATATCGCAGGAAAATGGCGATATACAGTGCAAGTTTTTATGACACAAACAGCATTGCGCCACTTCTCATAAATATGCCCCTTGGTACGCAGCCTTCACCACTTCATGCGACTCACTACATCAGGCTTTGACAGTAGCCCTCTTCTGACTATGAGAAAATGATTTGCAGGCCCATTTAGGCCCAGAACTGGTTCTGGACACTGCATTACCAGGGGCAGACCTAGGCCTCTATGCACTCTATAGATTACCGCGCTGCCAAGGCCAAAAGAAAGAGTCAGGATACCAGTTTCACTTGCAATGAGTTTGTTGCAATAAAAAGGTAAACTCCTTTGCTGAACTGAAGTAGCGGTAATCCTCACACAGGCTCCCACTTTATGTCATCTCTATCTAATTCTACTTTATGTGACGGAGACTGATGCCTGTCACTGGGCTCTTAATGTAGTCCCACCGAAGAATATCCTGCTTCATGGTAAACAACGCTCAATGGTAACAAGGGTCCCTAATCTTATTCAGTACTTCATTCCTCTGTTGCAAGTTTGGAATGTACAAATACCTAAACATGCTTAGGCCATCGTTATCAGGTCCCTGGACTTAGGTGCTGAGATAACATTAGGGCCAGAGTCTCTGAATCCTACTGGTATTCACACACATAAATCTGGGGATTACAAACTATTCATACAGATTGTGGAATACCATGAAGACCCGATCATTTCTGTTGAAAATCTGAATGTGTTTTACCCTTCTTGAAAACATAAGGGGCCCAGGTCTGTACCCATTTACCACCTACATGAGGTTTGAGGTCTGAGATGAGTATTAGGGCTATTGTCAGGACAGTGATACTAGGATTGGTGGGTGGTGGCAATAGTAGGGCAGAGTAAGTGAAGGACTTGCCGAGGGGAGTGATTGCTGCTTCTGCAATGGAATGCAAGCTGACTGCAGGTCCTGCAACACCCACAGGGCTCTGGATCTGATGTCTCTAAACCTGAGATTACCAGATTTGGTGTTTTCCCACTCCTAGAACACTGGCTTCCCAGTATGTTTTAGTATCCCATAGGGGATACTGTTCTGGAGCATTCATGCCCGTAGCGCCTGGTGTTGAAGAGTGCTGGGGCCACACGCCACTGGTCTACAAGCGCCATTCAACACATTTGTCTTGTTCTAAAATGTTATATATTTGTGCTGCAGCTGCCTGGTTTGAAGTCCAGTGAGGGTCATGCAGCTAGGCACTTGCAGGCCAATTCTTTACATGTGCATAGACACAGTGTTGACACAATTACACAGGGTTACCTTTTTACTGCCTTGATTCCCAGTCTTAGAAATGAGGTCTCTAGTTGGCAATTGGTTTATACCCTGTCCAAGTAGAGACCCTCACTCTAGTCACGGTAAGGGAGTCACCCACCTAAGATAACCCCTGATCACCCCTTGGTAGCTTGGCTGAAGCAATCAGGCTTATCTCAGAGGCAATGTGTAGAGTATTTACATACAGAAACGCAGTGAAAACACCATAAAGGTACTCCATACCAGTTTAGTACAATAGCCAGTATTTATCTGAGTTAAACAAGACAAAAATGACAAAAATCCAACATACACAAGTAAAGGTACCACTTTTTAAAGTCTTAATCCATAGAAATCACTGGATGCATTGTTTAAGCACAAAGTACCTGTCATGTGTCAAAAATAAAGCTGCAGGAGGGGTGAAGCATGAGAAAAGCAAGCAATGCGTTGATTCCTTACTCACAAATGAAGCAGTGTGTCGATTCTTTCCCCGCTGAGTAGGCGATGCGTCAATTCTTTTTCATGCAGGAGAACTATGCGTAGATTTCCGGACACACAGCCTCGGTTCCTTGCAGTGGAGTTGCAGATTTGATGTCCAGAGACAATGCATGGAAAATCCAGATGCACCGCAACAATGGATCTGCACTGAAGCAGGCGAGGCGTCCATTTCGTAGGCGGTGTTGATTTTTCAGGCGCGGTGCAGGCGCTGTGCCGATTTTTCTGCTAAAACAGCTTGGTGGGTGGATTTTTCTTCAAGTTTACCAGATTCCACTTCCAGGGGCCCAGGCACTGGATTTGGCACCACTTGGCAAGTCAGGAATCTCAGCAGGAGAGCCCAGGCTCTGGCATATAAAGTCTTTGATGTCCCTGAGACTTCACAACAGGAGGCAAGTGGAGTTCAAGCCCTTGGATAACCTTGGAAAGCAGGATGTAGAAAGCAAAGTCCAGTCTTTTCATTCCCATGGTGGAAGTAGCAGCAGCAGGCGAGCACAGCAAAGCAACAGGCAGAGTGCCAGGTCCTCCCCAAGCATCCAGCTCTTCTTCCCGGCCGAATGTCCTCCATCCAGAAGTGTTCTGAAGTTGTAAGGTCAGCCGTCCAACACTTATACTCATTTCTGCCATTGAAGTAGGCAACTTCAAAAGAAAGTCTCTGTAGTGCACAGGACCCTGTTTCGCCCTGTCCTGGCCCCAGATACACTCTAGGGGGTTAGAGACTGCCTTGTGTGAGGACAAGAACAGCCCTATTCAAGTACAGGTGTCAGCTCCTCCCACTACTCTAGCAGAGGAAGACCCATCAGGATATGCAGGACATACCTCAGCTCCCTTTGTATGACAGTCTAAGGTGAATTCGCAAACAGCCCGACTGACCCAGAAATACATTCAGCAGCCAGGCAAAAGAACAGAATGGTTAAGCAAGAAAATATTCACTTTCTTAAAGTGGCATTTTCAAACTTACAATCTAAAAACTAACTTTACCAAAATATATATTTTTTAAATTGTGAGTTCAGAGACTCCAAACTCCGTATCTCCATCTGCTCCCAGTGGGAAAGTAATCTTAACCCCTTCGCTGCCAGGCCTTTTCCCCCCTCCTGTGCCGAGCCTTTTTTTGGCTATTTGGGGCAGTTCGCGCTTAGGCCCTCATAACTTTTTGTTCACATAAGCTACCCATGCCAAATTTGCGTCCTTTTTTTCCAACATCCTAGGGATTCTAGAAGTACCCAGACTTTGTGGGTTCCCCAGAAGGAGGCCAAAAAATTAGCCAAAATATAGTGAAAAATGAGTTTTTTTCAAAAAAATGGGAAAAAGGGGCTGCAGAAGAAGGCTTGTGGCTTTTTCCCTGAAAATGGTATCAACAAAGGGTTTACGGTGATAAATTCATCAGCTTCCCAGCTTTCAGGAACAGGCAGACTTGAATCAGAAAACCCAATTTTTCAACACAATTTTGCCATTTTACTGGGACATACCCCATTTTTACGATTTTTTGTGCTTTCAGCCTCTTTCCAGTCAGTGACAGAAATGGGCATCAAACCAATGCTGGATCCCAGAAACCGAAACATTTCTAAAAAGTAGACAAAATTCTGAATTCAGCAAGGGGTAATTTGTGTAGATCCTACAAGGGTTTTCCACAGAAAATAACAACTGAAAAAAAAGAAATGTAATTGAGGTGAAAAAATCTGCAATTTTTGTCTACATTTTACTCTGTAACTTTTTCCTGCAATGTCAGATTCTTTAAAGCAATATACCGTTACGTCTGCTGGAGTCTTCTGGTTGCGAGGATATATAGGGCTTGTAGATTCATCAAGAACTCTAGGTACCCAGAGCCAAAAAATGACATGCACCTTGCCTTGGGTTTTCATTCTCTACCGGGTATACAGCCATTCATTTGCTGAAATATAAAGAGTAAAAAATAGCTATCAAGAAAACCTTTGTATTTCCAAAATGGGCACAGGATAAGGTGTTGAGGAGCAGTGGTTATTTGCACATCTCTGAATTCCGGGGTGCCCATACTAGCATGTGAATTACCGGGCATTTCTCAAATAGATGTCTTTTTTACACACTCTCTTTTATTTGGAAGGAGAATATGTAGAGAAAGACAAGGGGCAATAACACTTGTTTTGCTATTCTATGTTACCCAAAGTCTTCCGATAAAAATGATACCTCACTTGTGTGGGTAGGCCTAGCGCCCGCGACAGGAAATGCCCCAAAACACAACGTGGACACATCCCATTTTTTGACAGAAAACAGAGGTGTTTTTTGCAAAGTGCCTACCTGTAGATTTTGGCCTCTAGCTCAGCCGGCACCTAGGGAAACCTACCAAACCTGTGCATTTTTGAAAAATAGAGACCTAGGGGAATCCAAGATGGGGTGACTTGTGGGGCTCTGACCAGGTTCTGTTACCCAGAATCCTTTGCAAACCTCAAAATGTGGCTAAAAAAACACATTTTCCTCATATTTCGGTGACAGAAAGTTCTGGAATCTGAGAGGAGCCACAAACTTCCTTACACCCAGCGTTCCCCCAAGTCTCCCGATAAAAATGGTACCTCACTTGTGTGGGTAGGCCTAGCGCCCACGAAAGGAAATGGCCCAAAACACAACATGGACACATCCCATTTTTTTACAGAAAACAGAGGTGTTTTTTGCAAAGTGCCTACCTGTAGATTTTGGCCCCTAGCTCAGCCGGCACCTAGGGAAACCTACCAAACCAGCACATTTTAAAAAAACTAGAGACCTAGGGGAATCCAAGATGGGGTGACTTGTGGGGCTCTGACCAGGTTCTATTACCCAGAATCCTTTGCAAACCTCAAAATGTGGCTAAAAAAACACATTTTCCTCACATTTCGGTGACAGAAGGTTCTGGAATCTGAGAGGAGCCACACATTTCCTTCCACCCAGCGTTCCCCCAAGTCTCCCGATAAAAATGGTACCTCACTTGTGTGGGTAGGCCTAGCGCCCACGGAGGGAAATGGCCCAAAACACAACGTGGACACATCCCAATTTTTTTTACATCAAACAGAGGTGTTTTTTGCAAAGTGCCTACCTATAGATTTTGGCCCCTAGCTCAGCCGGCACCTAGGGAAACCTACCAAACCTGTGCATTTTGGAAAACTAGAGACCTATGGGAATCCAAGATGAGGTGACTTGTGGGGCTCTGACCGGGTTCTGTTACCCAGAATCCTTTGCAAACCTCAAATTTGGCTAAAAAACCTCATTTTTCTCACGTTTCGGTGACAGAAAGTTCTGGAATCTGAGAGGAGCCACAAATGTCCTTCCACCCAGCGTTCCCCCAAGTCTCCCGATAAAAATGGTACCTCACTTGTGTGGGTAGGCCTAGCGCCCACGAAAGGAAATGGCGCAAAACCCAACGTGGACACATCCTATTTTTTTACAGAAAACAGAGGTGTTTTTTGCAAAGTGCCTACCTGTAGATTTTGGCCCCTAGCTCAGCCGGCACCTAGGGAAACCTACCAAACCTCTGCATTTTTGAAAACTAGAGACCTAGGGGAATCCAAGATGGGGTGACTTGTGGGGCTCTGATCAGGTTCCGTTACCCAGAATCCTTTGCAAACCTCAAAATTTGGCAAAAAAAACACATTTTTCTCACATTTCGGTGACAGAAAGTTCTGGAATCTGAGAGGAGCCACAAATTTCCTTCCACCCAGCGTTCCCCCAAGTCTTCCGATAAAAATGGTACCTCACTTGTGTGGGTAGGCCTAGCGCCCACAAAAGGAATGGCCCAAAACACAACGTGGACACATCCCATTTTTTTACAGAAAACAGAGGTGTTTTTTGCAAAGTGCCTACCTGTAGATTTTGGCCCCTAGCTCAGCCGGCAACTAGGGAAACCTACCAAACCAGCACATTTCTGAAAACTAGAGACCTAGGGGAATCCAAGATGGGGTGACTTGTGGGGCTCTGACCAGGTTCTGTTACCCAGAATCCTTTTCAAACCTCAAAATTTGGCTAAAAAAACACATTTTCCTCACATTTCGGTGACAGAAAGTTCTGGAATCTGAGAGGAGCCACAAATGTCCTTGCACCCAGCGTTCCCCCAAGTCTCCCGATAAAAATGGTACCTCACTTGTGTGGGTAGGCCTAGCGCCCACAAAAGGAAATGGCCCAAAACACAACGTGGACACATCCCATTTTTTCACAGAAAACAGAGGTGTTTTTTGCAAAGTGCCTACCTTTGGATTTTGGCCTCTAGCTCAGCCGGCCCCAGGGGGGCAGAAATGGCCTAAAATACAATTTGCCCCTCCAGGGGAGCGACCCTTGCCTAAGGGGTCGCTCCTCATCTGTAAAACAACAACAACAAAAAAAATCCCCAGTGCCTAGTGGTTTCTGCCCCCCTTGGGGGCAGATCGGCCTAATTAAAATAGGTGCTTTTTGCAAAGTGCCTACCTGTAGATTTTGGCCCCTAGCTCAGCGGGCACCTAGGGAAACCTACCAAACCTGTGCATTTTCAAAAACTAGTGACCTAGGGGAATCCAAAATGGGGTGACTTGTGGGGCTCTGACCAGGTTCTGTTACCCAGAATCCTTTGCAAACCTCAAAATTTGGCCAAAAAAACACTTTTTCCTCTCATTTCTGTAACAGAAAGTTCTGGAATCTGAGAGGAGCCACAAATGTCCTTCCACCCAGCATTCCCCCAAGTCTCCTGATAAAAATGGTACCTCACTTGTGTGGGTGGGCCTAGCGCCCACAAAAGGAAATGGCCCAAAACACAATGTGGACACATCACATTTTTTCACAGAAAACAGAGGTGTTTTTTGCAAAGTGCCTACCTGTGGATTTTGGCCTCTAGCTCAGCCGGCCCCAGGGGGGGGCAGAAATGGCCTAAAATAAATTTGCCCCCCCACACCTCCGGGGAGCGACCCTTGCCTATGGGGTAGCTCCCCTTGCGTGACGGCGCAAATAAAAAGATCCCCAGTGCCTAGTGGTTTCTGCCCCCCTTGGGGGCAGATTCACCGAAAATCGGCCGATTTGCCCCCAAGGGGGGCAGAAATGGTCTAAATACAATTTGCCCCTCCAGGGGAGCGACCCTTGCCTGAGGGGTCGCTCCCCATCTCTAAAAAAACAAACAAACAAAAAAAAAACACACAAAAAAATTTGCCCTGGCGCCTAGAGGTTTCTGCCCCTCTGGTGCCGATCGCATAATAACAATAGGCCAATCTGCCCCCAGGGGGGGCAGAAATGGGCTAAAATAATTTTGCTCCCCTCACCCCCCACCGGGGAGCGACCCTTGTCTACGGGGTCGCTCCACTTGCGTGACGGCGCAAAAAAAAAAGATCCCTGGTGCCTAGTGGTTTCCAAAGCAGGCAGAAATGGCCTAAATACAATTTGTCCCTCCAGGGGAGCGACCCTTGCATAAGGGGTCGCTCCCCATCTCTTAAAAAACAAAAAAACAAAAAAAAAATGCCCTGGCGCCTAGAGGTTTCTGCCCCCCCTGGGGGCAGATCGGCTTAATACCAATAGGCCGATCCTTAAAATAAATTTGCCCCCCCCACCCGCCCTCCGGGGAGCGACCCTTGCCTACAAGGTCGCTCCCCTTGCGTGATGGCGCAAAAAAAATGATCCCTGGTTCCTAAAATCGGCCGATCTGCCCCCAAAGCGGGCAGAAATGGCCTAAATACAATTTGCCCCTCCAGGGGAGCGACCCTTGCCTAAGGGGTCGCTCCCCATCTGTAAAACAACAACAACAACAAAAATCCCCAGTGCCTAGTGGTTTCTGCCCCCCTTGGGGGCAGATCGGCCTAATTAAAATAGGCTGATCTGTCCCCCTGGGGGGGGCAGAAATGGCCTAAAATAAATTTGCCCCCCAGGGGAACGACCCTTGCCTAAGGGGTTGCTCCCCTTACATGAAATTCACGAACAAAAAAAACTCCCTGGTGTCTAGTGGTTTCTGCCCCCAAGGGGGGCAGATTGGCCTCATAAAAATAGGCCAATCTGCCCCCAAGGGGGGCAGAAATGGCATAAATATAATTTCCGCCCTATTGGAGTGACCCTTGCCTAAGGGGTCGCTCCCCAAACCTAAAACAAAAAACTAAACAAAAACAAAACAAAACCAAAAAAATTATCCCTGGTGCCTAGAGGTTTCTGCACCCCCCCTGGGGGCAGATCGGTCTAATAATAGGCCAATCTGCCCCCAGGGGGGGCAGAAAAGGCCTTAAAAAAAATGCCCCCTCTGGGAGCGACCCTTGCCCAAGGGGTCGCTCCCTTATGCCAATTTCCTTGATATAAAACACATCCCTGGTGTCTAGTGGGCGTTTTGACAGTCGGATTGCTTTCAATCCGGTTGCCAAAACGCAGAGAGAGACTTCAAAGGGAAGGAAATACTCTCGGCCTCCCCCACGTGATCAGAAGAGAAATGCAAAACATTTCTCTTCCAATCGCGCTGGAAGCTCAGCTCGTGTGCTGACGTCACAGGGGGTGGGTGGGGGGGGTCGGGGGTGGAAGGGGAAGGGCTTCCCCTTCCATCCCTGACTAGGGGGGTGGGGGGAACCCCACAGAGGGAGCGCTAGCGCTCCCTCTGGGCTGTGTGCCCAGGACGTAATGGTTACGTCCTGCGGCACAGCAGCACTGTGCCGCAGGACGTAACCATTACGTCTGCGGCACAGAAGGGGTTAAAGGATGTTTTAAGAGAATCCCCATGGTATCCTATGGGCTAGATAGGCCTTGCAATAGTAAAAAACAAATTTAGCAGTATTTCACTATCAGGACATGTAAAACACACCAGTACTTGCCCTACCTTTTAAATATACTGCACCCCATCCACAGGGCTGCCTTGGGCCTACCTTAGGGGTAACTTATATGTAATAAAAGGGAAGGCTTGGCCTTGCAAGTGGGTACCCTCACTACGTCGAACTAGCAGTACAAAACTGCACAGACAGTCATTGCAGTGGCAGGTCTGAGACGTGTTAACAAGGCTACTCATGTGGATGGCACAATCAGTGCTGCAGGCCTATTAGTAGCATTTGATTTACAGGTCCTGGGCACACACAATGCACTTTACTAGGGGAAACCAAATATGCCAATCATAGAGAAATCACAGATCCAATTTAGACAGAGAACACTTGCACTTTAGCACTGCTTAGCAGTGGTAAAGTCCTAAAGCCAGCAAAAACGAAATTTAGCACAGGATCAAACCCAGAGGGTCAGAAGCAAAAAGTACAGGGGAAACCACACCAAGAGCTGACAGGTATAACACTCAGTAAAAGAGATGGTGCTTTAGTGGAGCATAGTGAGATGTATTGAAGCCTGCCTAGGAGCTGCTGGCTTAAACTCTGCATCATAAGTCATAATACCAGGCTCCTCCGTTCGGAAGTCTGCTTTTAAAGTTCATTACAACGCTGGCTGCCAGTTAGCACATGTGCTATACTGCAGGCGATCAGTGATCGGCAGGGCTTTTCCTGAAAATCATCCTCACCCTGAGTGGAAGCAAATCGCACTCGAGATGCAACCTTGTTAGTAATTTTATTACAAGACCGGAGGCTCCTATTATGCAGTCTTTTCTTGCTTTAATTCCGAACAGCAGCCAAGCAAGAACTACAGTATCCAGAAACAAAAGAACTACAAAATGACCTCATAGTGTAGTAACCAATGGGATATCACAATGCACTACTAATATCTTAACTGCGAGCAACAAGTCCTCTTTTCTTGCTGCTCGCAGTCAAGATAAGTACCTACATTACTTGCTCGGTTGTTTATTGTGCTTACTGTTATTACTATTGCATTGTGAAACTTGTGTGTTTAGCGCGCGGTTATTATAAGGGAACGCGCGTCCTTTTTTTCTGTCCTTCCGACACAGCGTCTCTCAACGGCCGTCTTCGGCCGTTGAGGACGCGCGCTCGAGCGCGGCGCATTCCTTTCAGCGCACGCGTAGCATTCCTCACATTCTTTGGGCCGGCATACCTTGTCAGCTGATACTCGCGTCGCGTCTTTATTTCCGACCGGGTTTGCTTGCTATTTGAGCATAATTGGCTCACTTTGCCTCGTTTGGCATTCTCAACTCCTGCCCTCGTCTGTCAGTCGACTTCGACTGCATTGAACCGCCTCCCTTGGCTCGGTCCCGCCCCTTCAGACACTCCTTTTTCTTTTTCCTCAAAAAATTAACCCTTCGGTGACCAGTGTGTTTTTACATTATGGCTGGGGAAGAGGATTCCCAGGTGTTTCAGGAGAGTTTGAAGTCCTTCATAAGGGACTCTGTACAGCAGGCAGTCTCAGTTTCCATGTCTGAGGTTACCAAAAATTTTGAAGCCTCGGTTTCAAAGATGATGTCTTCTTCCAAATTGCCTTGTAATAAGAGCAGGAAACGTGCGACCACTCTCCCAATGACGTCCAAAGGCGTTTCCTCTGGTCCTTCCACCCGAGAGGTCTATAAATCGGGTCCCCCTCCTTCTCCTTTATATATTTCGCAGTTAAGAGACACGGATGACGATGATAATGTTTCCAGCCATGAGGGCGATGTGGACGGATCAGAAGATCCAGTTTCTTATGGGCCTCTGGAGAAAAGGCGTAGAATTTCTCCTCCTGACGGTGGTGACGTACACCTAGTGTCTCACGATTTAGTCGACCATGCTGGTGAACCCTTATTTGATCCCTCCTTCATGGTCCATCCAAATTCAAAGGAGTGGTACCCATCAGAGCATGTGGCGGATTATGTTTCTTTCTTTTTACGTCACCCTCTGGATAAAGCCGCTCGTAATAAACTCAAGTCAGAGTGTCCTCGTCCCTCTCTTCCGGATAATATAACAGCAACTCCGGTAATTGATCCTAACATGCTGATGTTCTTCTCAAAATTCGGCAAGGATCCCAAAAAGGGCGTGGATAGAGCCTGGTCGGGTTGCCAGGACAAGCTTCTTGATTTGGTGGGCCCTCTCACCAGAATTTTTGATTTGGCGGAAGAAGCAAAAATGGATAGTAACCCTATTGATCCGGAGGTCCTTTCAAACTGGGCGCAACGTGCTATTTGTATGCTGGGGAACGCCAACACTCAACTTTCGATTGAAAGGAGGAAGAGTCTGCTTTTAAAGATCGATCCCAAATTAACTTCTCTGGCCTCAAAAGATGAGGGTCCTTTGGCCAAAGGCCTGTTATTTGGAGATTCTTTTATTAAAGATTTGGGCAAATATGTGTCCACCTTTGCCTCTCTGGATAAGGCCCAGCTTTCGATGAAGAAAATTTTTTCGTCTCGGGTTTTTGCCAGGGCCGGCAAAGGCAGGAGTCGCTTTGCCGGCCGCTCCATCAGGAATCAATATTCCAACAGAGACTCCTTCAACCAGCAATCTCAACCTGAATCCTATTCAGGACACAAACCGAAGTTCTATCCCCGTCGTTCAAGAGGCTACCGGTCCAGAGGTTACTCCAGCAGGGGAGACCAAACCTCCGGTAAGTATTTCCGCTTCTGGCCTTCCTCCTGTAGGGGGCAGATTAGCTCTGTGTCTCGATTCATGGCGTTCTCTCACCTCAGATCCCTGGGTGATTCAATCTGTTCAAGGGTACCAGTTAGAATTCTATCAGATGCCAGTTCAGAGTCGCGTCCCTATACCCCTAGTTTTTTCCCAAGAACAAAACGAGCTTTTGCGCGTCGAAATCCAATCTCTCCTGGCCAAGTGCGCAATAGAGCCTGTTCAATTCGACTCTTCGGGCTTCCTCAGCACCATCTTTCTAGTTCAGAAGAAGAATCACAAATTTCGTCTGGTGTTGAATCTCAAGGCTTTCAACAATTTTATAATCTATCGTCACTTCAAGATGGAGACTATTCTCCATCTCAGGGACATTCTGCTTCACCGAGATTGGCTAATCAGACTGGATCTGCAAGATGCCTATCTCACAGTCCCAATTCATCATTCACACAGGAAGTTTCTTCAATTCCAATGGCAGGACTCTTTTTACCGCTTTCGAGTTCTTCCCTTCGGCCTTTCTTCCGCTCCTTGGTGTTTCACCAAGATTCTCAAACCCGTCGCAGCCTTTCTCCGGTCTCACGGGGTGCGTTTAATTCTCTATTTGGACGACTTCCTTTTGATGGCACAGGACAAAAATCTACTTCTAGATCATCTTCAACTGTGTCTAAACCTCCTTCGCGATTTAGGTTTTCTCATCAATGTGCAAAAGTCGGTTTTAGTTCCGACTCAATCTTTGGAGTTTCTCGGTTTTCGAATAAATACCACTCTATCGGTGTTGCAGCTCCCGCAACACAAGGTTTCATTGATCAAGAAGGAGATTCGCCACTCCCTTTCCCTTCCGCAGATCTCTCTCAGAAATCTGGCACGCCTAGTAGGTCTGTTAGCTTCTTCCATTCAGGCAATCTTCCCAGGTCCTTTACATTATCGAGCCCTGCAACGGCTCAAAATACGTCATCTTCACAAGGGTCTCGCTTATTCGGATCCCTTGGTCTTAGATGCCGAATCCAAAGAAGAGCTTCAGTGGTGGCTAACCCATCTAGATGCCTGGAACGGCAGAACTATCTTCTCTGCCGCCCCAGATCTTGTATTAGAATCCGATGCAAGTCGGACGGGTTGGGGCGCGAGATGTGGTCAGTTCTCGACTGGGGGCGCATGGTCTCTGAAGGAGTCCTTCTTGCATATCAACAGTTTAGAGATGCTTGCAGGTTCCTTTGCCATCTGCACTTTTGCAAAGAACAGGGTAAGTTGCACCATCCTTCTCAGGATGGACAATTTATCCGCGGTCAGATACATCAATCACCTAGGAGGTACCAGGTCAAAGATACTCTCCTCTCTGGCAAAACATCTTTGGGAATATTGTCTGCCTCGTCGGATTTCAGTCAAGGCGGTTTTCCTGCCAGGCAGATTCAATACAGTAGCGGATTGGTATTCCAGACACCTTCACGATTCCAGCGATTGGCAACTGCACCCTTCAGTGTTCAGTCACCTTTCTTTTGTCTTTGGAGAAATGTCTATAGATCTGTTTGCTTCTCGCCTCAATTCTCACCTTCCTTCATATTTCAGTTGGAGGCCAGATCCACAAGCCCTGGCCACAGATGCCTTTCTTCAGATTTGGCCGACTTCCCTTCTATATGCTTTTCCCCCTTTCCTTCTCATCCCCAGAGTCCTCGCTCAGGTGCGCAGGCAACGGTCTATTCTGGTGATTGTAACTCCTTTCTGGCAGACCCAACCGTGGTATCCGACTCTATTAGAGCTGGCGATCGCTCCGCCTCTTTGGCTGCCCCAATTTCCCGATCTCCTCTTGAATCCTCAGGGCCATCAACATCAGTTGATTCTCGACGGATCCCTGTTCCTCATAGCTTGGAAAGTTTCGGGTCGTCCTGGGGAGTCCCAGGAATTTCGGAGGACGCTGTTAAATTTATCCAGCAGGCCAGAGCCCCGGGAACTTCCAGGGCCTATAAGTCAGCTTGGTCCCTTTGGTGCAGCTGGTGCCTGGACAGGAATTCAGATCCCTTTTCAGCGAATGTAGTATTAATTATAAATTTTTTGGCTTCTTTGGCTTCTCAAGGTAAGGCTTATCGCACTATTAATTTGTATAGATCTGCCATTTCTGCGGAACATCAAAGAGTTGATGGTAGGCCAGTTGGAGAGCATCCCCTGGTCTGTCAATTGTTAAAGGGAGTAAGATACGTTAATACACCGTCTCCTAAATATAATGTTATGTGGGATGTTACTCTGGTGTTGCGTTTTCTTACCTCGTGGCCTGATAATGAATTATTATCTCTCAAACAGCTTTCGGCTAAGTTAACCATCCTTTTATGTTTAGTTTCTATCAAGCGGATCTCAGATGTTAGAGCACTGGATGTTACTTCCTTTTTCTTTTCTCCCCTTGGTGTTTCGTTTCAGATCAAAAAACGTACGAAAACTAACTTGTCTAGTATTAATTATCCATATTTTCCCTCTCAACCCAATATATGTGTTGCAAATTGCTTAAAAACTTATGTAACCCGTACTGCAGATTTGAGATCATCCTCTTCATCCCAACTACTTATTTCCTTTCAGAAACCTCACCTTCCTGTGTCTTCCCCTACCCTGGCTCGTTGGGTTAAATGGGTTATGTCCCTTGCTGGCATTGATATTAGTGCCTTTGGTGCCCATTCGGCCAGGGGGGCTATGGCCTCTCGTGCTTTTTGGGCAGGTTCCTCTTTACAGGATATTCTCAGATCTGCAGACTGGTCGAATGAAAATACGTTTAGAACTTTTTATTGTAAACCGATTTCTCATGTCTCAGATTCTGTGATTGCAATGCTTTGAACATGCATAATAGGAGCCTCCGGTCTTGTAATAAAATTGAGATTTTCCTAGCCTTGGTGTCTGAAAGGCTAGATTTTATTAAAGACACGGAGGCGAGTATTATCCCACCACGATTTAACCCGCCCTGTTTCTCTCTTTCAGTACCAACTCCCTCTTCCGGTGTTGGCTCAGGGTGATACACACCAACGTCTCTTACCAAGCTTGGATTTGTGCGACATCGACTATACCTTCCAGTCGTCCTTCGGTCTCCGTCATCTTCGAGATGGTTGCATGGACTTTATGACTTTGGTTTTTATGTTCTATGTGATTGTTTTGGTTACTTCTCCTCTTTAGTTCGCATCAAGAAAAGAGGACTTGTTGCTCGCAGTTAAGATATTAGTAGTGCATTGTGATATCCCATTGGTTACTACACTATGAGGTCATTTTGTAGTTCTTTTGTTTCTGGATACTGTAGTTCTTGCTTGGCTGCTGTTCGGAATTAAAGCAAGAAAAGACTGCATAATACTCGCCTCCGTGTCTTTAATAAAATCTAGCCTTTCAGACACCAAGGCTAGGAAAATCTCAATTATTTTTCCAACTGCTCCAGAGGCATATTGATTGGCAGCACACACATAACACGTCCATATCAGGTACGGCTTTCTGAGTTTCGTCACCAGAATAGTTTCAGACGCACCCGAATCTATGAGTTAAGGTTACTAACACATTTATTACTGACATATGTTGTGATCTGCAGAAATCCCTGTAAGGATGAAGCAAACTTTCACGCAGTGCAGTTTCATTTGATGTCCATACCATGTTATCTATAGCGCAAACCTGTTATGAAGTGCTAATCAAAAGCATCCCGCCTGCCTTGTCCAAAGATGGTATGGAATATTCGTTGTACCGGTGTTTTTTCATATTGCTACCACGTTGCATTTTTTGTATTGCATCTGGGAGTAGTGTTTACTGTTGCAAATACATAATGCTTCAGGGAGCAAATTCAGATGTATTGAAATATTTCAGAAAGATGAGTGCACCTTCAGAATTGTCTTGTAAAGCTACACGTTTTCATGCAGTTTCTTCGGGAAATTTGTTGTCCAATGCTTCTAGGCTCAAAAGACTCCGGAGGCAAACTCTCTTGATGATTCCTTCCAGCCGCTTTAGGAGTGCTGGCATCACCCACTTGATGCAATTTTTGTCAGTTATTATTGCCCCACCATTTACAAATGCTACCATCCGCCACTGATTTGTGCATTTATGAACTTAGACATATTACACAGTAAGATAAAGAGGGGCATCCCACTGCATCTCCCTGCATCCCGACTGTTTAAGACCTTTCTGGACCTGAGTAAAAGAGGACAATGATAGCAATGAGGGAGGAAAAAAAAAACACTTTTCCATATTCTTATAGATGTGGAGTGTGGTTTTACTAAGAACGATTTTATAGATTATCTTGAAGCATCAGAAGACTGTGCCATCCTACTGGTGAAAGCTCAATCTTTTTCGAGGTATTCTCACATTTTTCTACATTAACGATACCTTATAATGTAGAAAAGGATACGTTTCCCCTCAAAGATATGTTTCTTGTACATGAGCTTCCATAAAAGACCAATAGCCAACTGACAAAGTACCAGCTGGAGTTGTTGTCTACACCAGGAACAACAATTATGCCTAATACGTGCAATAATAGGACTTTCAATGGTGGACAATGTATCATGCCAGTATCTTATGGGAATTAGGATTCCGGTGCACAGTACAGCCTTATATTGACAATGGTGGGAGTATGCGAGCAATGGCACTCAGTCCCAGCCAGAAAATATCATTCTGTGCCAATGGTGCAGTTTTCAGACTGGAGGTGCTTCCATCAACGTTACAACACTTTACTCATAGAGACTTTTTAAAGTCTTAGGGCCGTATTTATACTCTGGTTGCGCCGAATTTGCGTCGTTTTTTTCGACGCAAATTCGACGCTAAACTAACGCCAACTAACGCCATATTTATACTATGGCGTTAGACGCTTCGGGCGCCAAAGTGCCCGGAGTGTGCGTCATTTTTTAGCGTGAACCCCTTCCTTGCGTTAATGATATGCAAGGGAGGCGTTCCCGTCTTAAAAAATGACTCCCAGGCCTTTACGTGGTATTTATACTCCCGGGCAAAAATGACGCCCGGGAGTGGGCGTGGCCAAAAACGGCGCATTTGCGCTGCTTTTTAACGCCTGGGTCAGGCATGGCGTTAGGGGACAAGTGGGCTCAAAATGAGCCCAGAGTGCCCTCCCCTGCCCCCAGGGACCCCCCCTGCCACCCTTGGCCACCCCAGGAGGACACCCAAGGATGGAGGGACCCATCCCATGGACATTAAGGTAAGTTCAGGTAAGTTTTTTTTTTTTTTTTTTTTTGTGGCATAGGGGGGCCTGATTTGTGCCCCCCTACATGCCACTATGCCCAATGACCATGCCCAGGGGACAGAAGTCCCCTGGGCATGGCCATTGGGCAAGGGGGCATGACTCCTATCTTTACAATGATAGGAGTCATGTTGATGGGGGATGGGCGTCGAAAAAAAATGGCGCAAGTCGGGTTACGACGATTTTTTCGACGTAACCTGACTTGCCCCATTTTAAGACGCCCATACGCCATTTTCCCCCTACGCCGCCGCTGTCTGGTGTACGTGGCTTTTTTCCACGCAAACCAGGCAGCGCCGGTCTGCTTTCGCCGGCTAACGCCATTCCATAAATACGGCGCCCGCATGGCACTTCAGAATGGCGTTAGACGGCGCAAAATTTTTTGACGCTAAACTGCGTTAGCGCAGTTTAGCGTCAAAAAGTATAAATATGGGCCCTAATCCATAGAAATCACTGGATGCATTGTTTAAGCACAAAGTACCTGTCATGTGTCAAAAATAAAGCTGCAGGAGGGGTGAGGCATGGCTGAAATGGTTGATGCCTGTGGTGGATTGCAAAACAGTTGGACGTGGAATATTATTAAAAAAATGAAAGTTCACTGAAAAAAACACAAACATGTAGTTAAGGATAGCTTTGGTTATAACACCTAAAAGTATAATTTGAAAAGCCTCAGAAATTCACTGAAAAAGCTGTTGAAGTGCATTTATTGCTGCAAATTAAGGCTGAAACACACTGAAACTCACAAGTTATGGTTAGGAACACAATTCATAGTTCACATAACAGCCACACAAACCATAACTCAAACATAAAATGAAATGCTTATAACCTCACAATATTTATATCAATAAATGACAACACCTAAAAGCACAAAGTTAAAAAATACCCTGATCAATATTCTCAAAATACTCAAATCAATGTACATTCATAGTCATTTCTTCAATTCTGTTATGTGTAGTATGGTATGCAACTCACCCCCAATGTTATTTATGACATTTATAAAATTGCATCTATCACACCAAGAGTCATGTCATGTGCATTGCATTTGATATGCAAGTTATTTGGTTGTCATTCTGCTCAGTAAGGACCACCGCTCCAGTTTGTTTTTCTCAATGTATCTGTATACCATTTTGTCCACTGGTTTTTGTTGTTAGGTTTGAGAGTCACATTTATAAAAATCTTGCCAAATACAGTTTGAATCTTTGCCTGTGAATACCCTTTGGATATGGTGTGGGGCTATTGCTGGCTGAAGAAAAAAACACGTTTAAACCTGTCTTGCTGTGTTGACTGCTGACAATTAGAGGTACAAGTGGTTGCTTCAGAGTGGGGTTTCCTGTATCTTCTTGTTTAAGTTTTATCACTAAATAACCCCTACTGCTGTTCGTATGGACCTTTGTTTGTCAACAAGGTTAAGTAAAGCGCAATCAACTACATTAGTCCAAATAACATGAAATCTGATATAACTTTCAATACGTAAGTCAATAAAGAGAGTCTATGTGAGTGAAAGGGTTTTATTTTTCAATTCTTTTACTATTTACCTATTTACTTAGTCCATACAAATCTTCAAGGTCTCAGATTAAAAGTTAACATAATCCATTATTCAATATTTGATTATAAAATAGAACAAGACATTTGTCACAAAGACAGTTAATATCATAATAATGCAACAAGGGAGTTCCATTAAGCCTTTGCATTTTAAGCCAGAAAATATTCTCAGTTATAAACCAGCAGACTGTCAGAATCTAAGCTCAACTGTCTCCAATGTCTTTAAAAAAAGCTTTGCACATTACTAATGTAAGAACTTTTATTTGCAAATACATTTTGCTTCATCAGTTTACCCCCTCTGATTGTTGAAAGACCATCGCAATTTCTTCACAAATAAACCTATTTTTCAAAGTTCTAACTTATTTCAACTTCTTAGATTTCCTATTCATTCTTTCTTTCTTCCATTTCAATTTCTTCTCTAAATGTCCTTTCTTTCTTTATTGTTTTTCATTGTTATATGACATCTAAATGCTTTATTTAAAGCATATAAACATACTAAACAATGCCATGTATTAGTACAGGTCTCAATATGACTCTAAAAAGCTCTCCTACTGTTGCAAACCAGTTGTCAATGACAGAAGCTCCTTTGCCTAATGTTCCTAAAACATTAGTAGTTTCCAATGGTTTTAAATCAGAGATATATTTTGAAAATTCTTCTTTCTGTCTACTCTCATCAAGGATGTCTGAGCAGCAATATTGAGCCTATAGCATTTTGCAAACTCTGCCTTCCTCTGCAAGCAAAATATTTGAAGCTAATTGATCTAGCAAAACCTTTGATGTAATAGCCACTAATTCAGCGTAGTCAGTCAACAAAGCAGCAGATGTACTAGTAGCCAATTTGTTCACTGTTCTTGATAGTCTTCTAATGTTCTCATCATTTAATATTACTCCTACTGGTTGTATAATTGCACCAAAAATGTCTCCCACTTTTTGTGTCCTGTCATCTGTACTACCAGTGTGTCTATGAGATACTACCATTATCAAAGCATCTATGCTAGTTACATGATATATTTTGAGAAACAATACAATTACATAACAAATTCCCTTCCAATCAGCCAGTAACTGAAAATAGGCCTCTTGTCTGCAGACAAACTAAACTTTGAACAGGTCTTCCTAAAACATCTAATTTGTTTTCACAATTGCTTATTTGCTTATTAATAGCCTGGTTTGCATTGCCCTTGTACCATGCAGTGTGGTACAAGAGAGGCACGAACCTTAAGTGAGATTTATGAAGCCATGCAAGGCCACCTCGATGGCCCTAAGTGACTTCATAAATCTGGAGTAATGTAATGCAGCACAAACCACTGCGTTACACAATTCTGTGCCAGGGAGACATTTTAAAGGGTATTTCATGGGTGTTCCCACGCACCATCCATGGATTTTGACATGTTCCCAGATTTACAGGAACAGGGAATGCGCCAAAAAGATATGCCCTCCCTAGGAGAGGTGTAACAAGGAGAAATATTATTTCTCTCGTAATTTTCATCTTTCTATGTGTGCTGCTTTTTGCAGCACACATCAACAGAGGAAAAAGCCTCACAGGATTGTTTTTGTGCAAAACGGTGTCCCTTTCTGTTAAAAAATAATCCTGCATGCAACGCAGGCACCCTTGCACCATGATGCAAGAGTACCTGCGCTGGTGCTTGGCTACTAAAAGGACTCCAGCGCATTTGGAAAGGACAGGAATGTGCAGTATTGCCTAAATACTACAAATTCCTGCCCTTTCTCTTTTACGCGCTGCAGCCCAGCAATGTGACATGATGCGCTGCCTTGTGCCACAAAATACCTTGAGTAGAATACTGCAGGCAGACTCGATATCCTACTTTAACTTTTGTTTGTGCAAAAGAACAAAACTTTTGAAGATTGACTTGCAATTACTTAATTCAGCTTATATACAGCATTCTTCAAGAGACATCCCTAGCCCTACTCCATCTTCTTCCAAATGTGTTTTCCATACTCTTGTACTGCAACCTTGGCCCTAGGGAATTCTTTTTAATTCTTTGCATTTACCTTTGTTAAATGTTTATCATACAGTTTGTGTATTTCAGTCTGTTAATTTCCATTTCTCTACTTTAAACACAGTTCACCATTTGCCGTATCTGTTCTTTCATGTTAGAATTCACTAAGTAGTGCTTGCCAATTTCTTGGTTGTAATATCTGCTTCACAAATTTTTGATACATCAGTGCTGTTTTAGTATGGTGTCATGGAGGTTCAAGGGTCTCCAATAGCAGTTCATTAGGATTTTGACCTGATGCATTTGGCACGTTCTCTGAGTAGTAAGTCCATTCAGGTGCAGAATAACTGCTACAAGGTACTCTTGCTCTTTTAGATTTCCTTAGTGTCTGTTTACCTTCTTTCACTTTTATAACAAGATTTTGTCTCCTAAATGATGGTTTATATTATACATTCAACTGACTCACTGAATCTCAATTCCCTCCTACCATTTGGGCATTCTAATCTCCATGAGGGTCTCTCTCGTCTCACACTTGTTCCTTCATCAGGATCATTTGATTGTTCTTATGATGCTTCAACAGTTCTTTTATCCTCAGCTCTCGCTTCCTCTTCTTGAATTTGTGTTCCACACCAATTTGTGAGATATCAGGAACTTATACTAGTGTGTGATTTTTCTGTACTTCACCTCCCTCTGGTCATTCAGGATGTACGGAGACACAGGTGCGCTCCTATTTGGCTCAAAGAATACTATTTCTTCATAGGGCACCTTATTCTCTGAGTGTACGAAGCATGCACCCAATTAGGTATTCCAACACATTCAACAGCTGGGATCAAGATGACCTGGTAGGGACCTTCCAACCTCGATTTCAGGCAGAATGTTCATACATGTTCTGTCTCCAAAATGCAGTCATCTGCGTTAGGTTATGGCACTGATCCTAATGTGGACTGGCAGTAGTAGCTCCAACCTGATGAGAAACAGAATGCACCTCATCAGCTAATCCTTTGGAGTAATCAAGTATCATGTCCCGTGTGATATTTACATGTGCATTCACAGGTTGAGCAGGCAGTCTCAAAGCACGACCCATGAGGGTTTCATGTGGTGATGAACCTGTCGTCCTTTCAGAGGTGCATCAAAGACTCATGATCACCATTGGTCAGACATCCGGCCATTTCAGAGAAGTTGAGGCATAGACATTGGCCAATCAAGACTTCAACAGGTTGTTCAATTGCTCAACTATCCCGAAGCCTCGGGATGATACATACAGTGCAATCTCTGTTCTACTTGAAGGGCCAAACACAGTGTTTTAAGGACCTTATTATTGGAATGGGCCCCTTGTGACTTCAGAGAAACCAGGAATCTGAACTGCGGAATAAGTTCACATAGCAGCACTTTGGCTACAGTGAGACTGTCATTCCTGTATTTTGGGTAGGCTTCCACCCATTAGGAGAAAAAGCAACTCTTACCAGGACATATCTCAATCCCTTACAAGCAGACAGTTCAATAAATTCCAACTGCATCCTATTAAAGAGCCCTCCTAATCAACCTACGTGCCTAATGGTAACAGGGGTTCTCTTTCCTACATTCATCTGCTGGCATGTCACACCCCTATGACACAGCTCTTCTGCTAAAATTCAGAATAAGAGGTTGAACTAATTCTGGTTAAGCAATCTGACCATTGCATCCCTTCCAATGTATGCAGGACCATGGAATTGCCATGTCATGGGAAGCAAAGGGTTATCTGGCAACACAGGACTTCCATTGGCTCTAACTCAGATGTCATTTTAATTTTTTAAACATCGAGCGCTGAACCATCCTCGCTGTTCTTTCTCTGAAACATCTTTCTGCAAACATTGAATTTCTTCCCAAGTAGCAGCCACTGACAACAGCATTGAAAAGGCAGTGTTGTCATGAGGTTCATTTGCATATTCTCAATTAAATGTGTATACCACAGCTGCACAATATCATGCAACTTCATCTGCTTATCGATTTCCAACTGTGACATAATCATTTTCATTTCTGTGGGTTGCACATTTAACTACAGCAGTCTCTTGGGGCAACTGTAAATCTTCTAGAAATGTCATCACATATTCCCAATAATGTATCGGAGAACCAGATGATATCACAAATCCTCACAATCCTTGTCAGGGTATGGCACAAGCAAGCCTCATATTAACCTGTGCTCAACCCCCTGGTAGATTGGTACAGAGCAGTCAAGCTTACATCAGAGGCATGTGGGCAACATTTAAAACAGGAAAATAGTGAAACACCATACAAAAAGATTCCCCCACAAGGTTAGAAAAATAGAGCAACATTTAATAAATAAAACAAGACCAAAGTGACAAAAATACAATAAGTAGAACCAGAGTTATGATGTCTTTTAAGAATAAACTGCAATATAGTGCCTAAAAGCATAGTGATCTTGTCTGCAACCATGGTGATCTGGTTGCAGTGGACCAGTTTGAAGTCAAAAGTTTAAGCCAACCACAATGGAGCGAGGGCCAGACAGTCCCAGATTAGTCCAGCTGAAGTTTTACTTTCTCAATTTTTGTGCCAAGAGTCCCATTCAAGTGGGAGAGGTTTGCCTAGGCCTAGGCTTTCGCACACACTAGATTAGTATAAAGCTAGGCCCTAAGCCAAAGACAAGGATACCAGATACTCTCAGTCAGGCACAAGGGGTAGGAGAAAATAACTGTACACAGAGCAAGGGACATTCCAATCCCAGCACAGGGCATTAAAATAACACTCTTTAGGAACTAATAGTAAATTGTGTGTGTGTGTGTGTATATATATATATATATTTATATATTTATATATATATATATATATATATATATATATATACAATAATTCTCAACAGATGGAGCAATATCCACCCGACGGCTGCACTAATCCATTGATCGTCTCCAGATTGTGAGGACGAAGTAGAATTCAAAGATACAAGTTGAATTTCAGCAATGTTATTCCATATAATGGTATCACAGTTTCCTGCACAGAATGTCAACGCGTTTCGGCAAACGCCTTCTACTGGACAAACTTAGCCAAAAAAATATATATATTTATATATATGTATAGAAAGTAGCAGCGGTCACCACTAGTTAGTTAGAGTTAAAACCTAGGGCCGTATTTATACTCTGGTTGCGCCGAATTTGCGTCGTTTTTTTCGACGCAAATTCGACGCTAAACTAACGCCAACTAACGCCATATTTATACTCTGGCGTTAGACGCTTCGGGCGCCAAAGTGCCCGGAGTGTGCGTCATTTTTTAGCGTGAACCCCTTCCTTGCGTTAATGATATGCAAGGGAGGCGTTCCCGTCTTAAAAAATGACTCCCAGGCCTTTACGTGGTATTTATACTCCCGAGCAAAAATGACGCCCGGGAGTGGGCGTGGCCAAAAACGGCGCTTTTGCGCCGCTTTTTAACGCCTGGGTCAGGGATGGCGTTAAGGGACAAGTGGGCTAAAAATGAGCCCAGAGTGCCCTCCCCTGCCCCCAGGGACCCCCCCTGCCACCCTTGCCCACCCCAGGAGGACACCCAAGGACGGAGGGACCCATCCCATGGACATTAAGGTAAGTTCAGGTAAGTATTTTTTTTTGTTTTTTTGTGGCATAGGGGGGCCTGATTTGTGCCCCCCTACATGCCACTATGCCCAATGACCATGCCCAGGGGACAGAAGTCCCCTGGGCATGGCCATTGGGCAAGGGGGCATGACTCCTATCTTTACAATGATAGGAGTCATGTTGATGGGGGATGGGCGTCGAAAATAAATGGCGCAAGTCGGGTTACGATGATTTTTTCGACGTAACCTGACTTGCCCCATTTTAAGACGCCCATGCGCCATTTTCCCCCTACGCCGGCGCTGCCTGGTGTACGTGGTTTTTCTCGCGCACACCAGGCAGCGCCGGTCTGCTTGCGCCGGCTAACGCCATTCAATAAATACGGCGCCCGCATGGCGCTTCAGAATGGCGTTAGCCGGCGCAAAACTTTTTGACGCTAAACTGCGTTAGCGCAGTTTAGCGTCAAAAAGTATAAATATGGGCCCTAGTTTCTACAGAAACAGCATTTTTTGACTTGCCTATATCTTTGTTGCAGGTTGATGAATCTTCTCGAACTTTTCCCCAAAACTTTTACTCTCACTTCAGTTGCTGTCTGGAAGGTTTCAGGGTGATCCGTCAAGCGGGGGCCGTGAAAAAGGGGGGTCCCAAACACGTTTTCCCCATTCATTTTTCATAGAGATTTTGAACAGCGAAAGCACCAAAACCACTGGACAGAATTACAATTTGGCAAAAAGGTAGCTCTTGGTCAAGAAAGAGGCCTTTTGTTATTTTGTGTATAGCCGTAGTAGTTTTAGAGAAATTAATGAAAATCCAAGTTTGTATATAAAGGGGCACAAAGGATTAGCGACCCCTTCTGATCTCATGCTGAGATCTGATTGACAGCCAGCATTTTCCAGCAGGTAGTGTTGGAAGCCATATTGGGACTTGGCAGAAGCCGAGTCCCAGAAAAAAAGTGTAAACAAAAAAAAGAGCCAGGGTAGAATCACCCTGACCCCTTAGCGCAGATGCTGGGGTGCCAGAGGACCGACCCAAAGCAAAAAAGCATTAAAAAAAAATATTTGCCATAATTTGCAGCAGATCCGTGGAGCCAGCAAAAATTAAAAAGAAAAAAGAAGCGCAGGCTCCCGCACATCATTCTCAAGCCCCCAGGTGGGCCCAGTCCCGGGGGCTTTGTTAATTTTAATGCAGAGGGGCACTCAGCCCCCCACCGCCCCTGGTACTGCCACCTCCCTGGGGCTAAAAACATTATAAGTGCATGTGCACCGGGCCCCACGCAGCCCCAGGGACCGCCACCTCCCCAGGCTTAAATGCAATTTAAGGAGGGGGCCATGTGCTCCCCCACAGCCCGGGGACCACCAACTCCCTGGGGCTTAAATGTAATTCAGTGCAGGGACGCGTGGCCCCCCTGCAGCCCCAGGGTCCACTGCCTCCCCAGGGTTTAAATGTAATTTAATGTGCAGCCCCTCCCAAAGCCCCAGGGAGCACTACCTCCCGGGGCTAAAATAAGACTGAAGGGGGGTCCATTTTGGACCCCTGCAGCCCTGGGAAACATCACCTCCCCGGGGCTATCTTCAGTGGATGGGGGCCACGTGGCCCCCCTCAGGGAGCCACTGATGGCCCTGGGGATCATCACCAAAGCCTAAAAAACTCTCTCTCTCTCTCTCTCTCTTTCTCTCTCTCAATTTCTCTTTTTCAATCTCTTTCTCCCACTCACAGCCCCACTCACACCCTCTCGCACCCACTCACAGACTCAGACACTCACGCACCCACTCACAGACCCACTCTGACTCTCACAAACCTAGTCACAGACCCACTGAAACTCTCACACACCCACTCACAGACCCACAAAGACACTGACACACCCAGTAAGACACGGATGCACCCACTCTCACAGCTACTGTCACCCCCAGATACACCTTCTCACAGCTATTCTCACAATCAGAGAGACAGGCCACAACCAACTCCTGCCGCACCTGGCCAAAGGGCCATCCGCAGTGTTGGGGTTAGCGGGTTAGAAGGGTTGTCCGCAGGGTCTGGTCGCAGGCATCCAGCTGCTGTTGCGTACAGCTGACGGCAGAGCACGACTGTGGTTGGATTAACATATAGTAATGAAAATTACTATAAGTTACAAAAACCGTAGAAAATTCACTGAAAAAAACAAAGGCTACAGGGACATTATAGTTAGGAAATAGAATAGTAAAGTACCATAGAAATTCACTCAAAACACAAAGGTTACAGGGACATTATTGTTAGGCTCATGTTTTAAACGTACAAAACCATAGAAATTTACCTGTTAGAGCTATCTCAAGTAACTATAACTTGTGCCCTAAGGTAACTATAACTTGCCCCTTATCCATGCACTGCTAATTACCCCACAAATTGCAGTACTCATGACATGTTTGATAACATCACTGATAATATCAACGTAAACTTTGCAATAAACTCTTTAACAAAAAAACTGTGCTTGGTGGGGGCGCGAGCTTTGGTTACCTTAAGGCAACTTTTAAAACTTTTTTTAAAGAAGGTAAAAGAGTATTTACAAAATTTACTAACAAGTAACAAAAATAAAAATGTCAGTGCCTTTTATAAAATTATTGTTAAAAAAGTAACATTTTATGATTACATTAAAATATTTAAATTATTTTATTATTTAATTCACATTTAGTTGGATGGATTTATGCACTGTTAAAGTTTACCTTATTAGTTCCATATTAATAATGAATATTTTTAATTATTATACATTTGTATAATGTATTAGATGTTAATACATTTTATGTAATTTCCTTATACCTTCCTATAGAGAAATATCCATCATAGCAGTAGTGATCTCCACTAAAAGACACACGCATAGATGTGAAGTTATGGTTGGTTTTGATTATAACATCTAAATTATGTTTAGAAAAACCTCAGAAATTCACTGGAAAAACAGTTAGGAGCAGATTTATCATCCTTCCCGGCAGTATGGTGCAGCAGGCAAAAAATCTGCGCCGAATTGCGTGAGAAGGCAGGAGCAGGAGAGCACCATATCTGCGGGGATATGGTTCCTTCCTCCCCTTTCCCTACTGTCGGTGCTGATTTCAGCTGCTGTGCGCAAGTTTTGTGCTAGAAAGCAAATAATAGAAAAAAACATTTTGCACTGGTTTGCGTCACTTTCATAACGCAAAACGAACAAAAAATGTTGATGGATCTGCCCTTTAGAGTGCTGTATGGCTGCAAATTAAATCTACAAAACACTGAAAAGTTCAAGATATAGTAAGGACTAAAATTCATAATTCACATAACAGCCATGCAAACCATACCTCGCACATCAAATGGAATGCTTATAACCTCACAATATTTATATCAATAAACAACAAAACCTAAGACTAAAAGGAAAATAAATACCTAGATCAATATTCTCAACATAGGCAATTCAATGTACAATAGTACATTCATATTCATCTATTTGTGTTAAGCTTAATAAGGTATGTAATCTCATCCCCAACGTTATTTATGACATTTAGAATTGCATCTGTCACATCAAGAGCCGGGTTATGTGAATTTCATTTGGTATGCAAGTAAAGAGTATTCTTTTTTTAATCTTTTAATATTTTTTTCATTTAGTTATTCCATACAAATCTTCAAAGTCTCAGAATTAAAAGTTAATGTAATCCATTATTCAATATTTAATTATAAAATATACAGACATTTGTCGAAACGACAGTCAATATCGTAATAATACAACAGGTGTGTTCAAGAAAGGAAACTTTCCTAATTTAAATAGTTGTGAGAGAAAAGATGCCAGTTCAGGTACCCGGTAGACCCCCAAGGTACCCAATATAACCCTTCTTGGGGATTTCAATGTTCATTCTGATGAGAGAAACAACTCGCTCTCGTCAGGTACATTACATGACCTAGGCGCCATTCAACTAACACAAAGAGGAGAAGGCCCCTACATGATAGAGGGCATCTCCTTGACCCGGTTTTTAGCAACAACCATAACATCACTGTTAAAAAACTTTGCCTCATGATCTGGTCAGACCACCTTTTAATCCCTTCTATGTTGGACAATAATGCACCTATGACTGGCAATAAGCATGCCCCACTGTAGATAGTCAAAACTTAAAGCGAAATGGACCTCATCTTTACCCTTGACCGAACCAAACTTAGGTGACCACCATCCTTCTGCCAACACCAAAGGCCTTATTTACAAGAGCTGACGGATCACTGAGTTGCAGCAGAAACGCCTCAAAATGACTTGCGCCTTGCTACATTTTTATTAAATGCCATGGATGAGCCATATTTACAGTACAACGCACCATGGTGTAAGGTCCAAGCTGTGTTAAAAAATGTTGAAGCATCTGTCAGAGTGTTGTTGCAGCAGAAACTGACACATCAGCAGCAGAAGTGTTGTAAGGCAGGTTTAACACACATAAGGCGATGCAAATCACCTTAGCATCACTTTTCAGTGCATGATGCGTCAAACAAATAAACAATTACACGTCTGGAAAAGAAAAGAAAGGCACAGAAAGCAGCAATGGAGCTGGGAGCTGAAGCCAGGACAACAACTTCAACAACCCCAGTACCAGCCAGGAAAGACTCCCAGGGGAAGAGGAAAAGGAAGTGCAATTTCAGTGAGGAGGAGAACAGCATCTCATCACTTTGTCATCTCTAAATTGCCATTAGGAAAGAATGACCATTTGGCAGTCAATAGTGGACAAGATCAACAGTGTGGGACAAGCGGAGAGGACAGTCACCAACCTTAAGTGCCGGTCGAAGGAGAAACTAGCCAACAACCTGAAGGCAGTCATGCAGACCTGAGGAGGAGGTCCTGCCCCACAGGAGGAGCTGGATGCATTGGAGAAGCGGGTGGCAGATGTCTTCCCACAGGAGCTGGTGGCCTGAGTTCTGGGACAGGACTGTGCTGGCCACAAGGAACAACCAGTCATACACGGTAATTCCCAACAAGGGGCAATGTGGGCAGAAAGGTCATGCTGTGCAGTGCAGCAAGCTATGTCCTAGTGCTCCACTGCTCTGTGTTTAGGGCAAGGTGCAGGAATCTGGCTCATGTCCCGCGAAACATCACATACATGTAATTCACACTGCCCAATTACATGTTGCACAGCTCAATCCAGCTCCAGCACATTTCTCCCTGCCATGTGTGAAGTGCAGTACCAGTACAGGTCCACCTTTGTATACTGGCATGTGTAGTGGAATAAACGACATATCACAAGACCTACAAGTCCCAAAATACAAAGTTCAAAACCTGGACTGGAACACATCATGCATGGACACTTGAAGCCTCCCCAACCTAATGGTGACAATGTAGGCCACCTCGCACCATGAGGCCACAGTGTCTTACCTGGGCCCAGGCACACAAATCTGGACTGTGAAGCAATGGAATGGAATGGGTTTGTCAGAGGAGAAACAGCTCACCTGAGAGAGGAGTCAGATGTGGGGCATGTGAAGTGTCAACACATAGGAACAAGCCAAGCTCCACATTTATATTAACTCGCATGAAACTACATAGCACACAGCTGTCCTCATGTGTGGTGTGAGAGCACATAGGTGTCAGCTCCAATGGTAGGGGCCACCTGAACTCCTGCCATGTACTAAATCAGACTGGGTGGATGAATGCAAGTGATGCACACTGGAGGACCATATATGTTGAAACCAAAGACAGTCCGTGGCCCTAGTGGGCCACTGGTAGTGCACTGCATTGTATGAACTGGCTAGGTATGTTGAACTGTCACTGTGTCTGAATGAGGAGACATTGTTAGCAAAGAGGTCAGAAAGGATGTGTGTCCTGCAAGGTAGCCTGACCAATACAAAAGCACTGCTGTGTCTGACAGTGTCACACTTGTCTTGCAGCTGGGAAGGGATGACAGAGAAGAGCCTATTGGGGTGCAACATCCTACATGTGATGTGGACCTGGGTGAGGATATAGCATGTGGCAGGAGGGAGTCTGACTTACCATGCCACATATGTCTAGGTTGGAGGATGTGAAGCAAAGATCTGTCAAGGCACAGGGAGAATTAGTTTGCCACCACAAAGGGCAGGAGTCAGGGATGGTTGGGCGCTGAGGTGGATAGGCTCATTTATGTGGCAAACCTGGGTAGGCACGTGCCACCATTTCCAGCAAGTACAGCTTGACCCATAGCCCTCAATAACAGCCAGTCAATTGGATATGGTAACGCATATAGTTGGTGTTGTAGGCACTTGAGACTCTATGTATGGTCTGGGTTTCATCACTGTGTGGTAATGAGTTGAGTCCCTGGCCCAAAATGAGGAGTGGCAGTGGAGAAATGTACATGTACATGTACATGTACAAGTGAGCAAGCCTGAGTCAAACAATGTGAGATACTCTGCAGAAAACAAACTTTGGCAATTACCAAATGGGATGAGCGTCAGTGCTAGCAATCTACCTAGTTTGACCCATCCCCTCAGAGTTGGCACACAGTGCCCACTGTCCACAAATATGAAGCCAACTGTGTGTGCAATAAAATCACATGAGTATACACAAAAAGGAAATACATAGAAAGTACATGCCATCACACATTCCTGCAATGTAGGAAGGGTGGTAGCTGTATTGATGTTTGCAGGATATATGTGACAAACTCAACCATTGGCCATATGAATGCACAATGTGCATGCAAGACAGCACAAAAAGCTGGAGTGCTGTGGTGCACTGTGTGAAAGGCAGACTACAGGATCATAACTAAATCATGACCAAGTCCACATCACCTGTACAGGAGCTTTCGACTGAATAATGGTCACAGGGAATGGAGGCACCCTGTCCACTAGGTGCAATGTGCACAGTAGTGGTGTCAGTATGTCAAAACACAATCAGTATAGCCATCATGAAAATGAATGCAAATCAACAAGGAAGATGTGGACATTACTTCTTATCATACATGCAGGAGTGGTAGACCCAGCGAGCTTTATAACTGTGTTACAATATGTGTCATGACACGAAATGTGTGTGAACAATGCCTCTGGGTAACAATGTCCTATGCATCAATGTTGAACTGAAAGTTAAATAGTAGCAAGGCTTATTGTCAACTAGTTACTCATATCAACATCTAACATATATCACCATTAACATATCTCTACCTCATTGCAGAGGATGTACCTACACCTCCTGACCAGCTCCTGTCCTGAATGAGAATCTTGCTGAGGATGACAGCCTGCCAACCCTCGACCAAGATATCCTCTGGCAAATCCTGTCCTCCATTGATATACCATCTCCCGTTGTGGGAAGGGCTGACTTTGTTCTGGGGTGTCCAGAGGATCCACCTATCATCCAACAAACATTGCATGCCAGCCCACCCCAACCCTGACTCAGAGGACCCCCAAGTTGAATTCCAATGTCATGCAGTAGGAGTCTAGCGGGATCTTGCAGATGAGGTGTGGGCGAGGATGAAGACCACAGCGGGCACCATAGAGGGAGTCCATAGGTTCCTCAGTCCCAATAAGGATACCTTGGTGGCTATAAGAGGGGCCTACCCTCCATGGCTTGGAATAATCCCTGGCTGACATCACTGGAGTCATGTGGCACATGACCAAACAAAAACCCATACCAGAGAGGTTGCTAACCAACTGGGAGTGATCCACAACATCCTGGATCCATGGAAAGGAAACAGGACAGCTACATAGCAACACTGGGTGCCTGCCACCACAACATTGGTTCTGTGCTGGCAAGCCAGCGGGCCCTTCTTATTACAGTGCTGCCTTACTTGTTGGTGCATATAAATGCTACTGCGGACAGGGGATCCACATCTTCAGCCCTTGATGTATTTGTGCCTCCATCGCCTCTGGCACCAACACTCTCCTTGTGAGATCCACCATACACATCAGAGGAAGAAGATGTGGACTGCACCTTTTTCCACCAAAAAGCTGCCCCATAGCATTTCTCTGGCCCAAAAGCCCTTGTTCTCCATTGACCTGTGCTTATGATTATGCCAGTGTACTTCTCAACTGGTAGTGTCCTCTATTTGCTGTCCTACCTGTTGATCTCACCCATTGGTGGACTGTTGATGTCACCTATCATCTTATAGGCAATTTGACCCCCCTCCTCACTGAAACACTCCTCTTCTACACATGTCCCATGCAATGTATTCCCAATGGATTCTGTCTGGACATCCTATGGCTCACAAACAATGTTGGGATTGTTGCCGCAAAGACTGCCACTTGATCCTTGCTCCTTGGTTCACATGTCAATAAAATCACTTAGTGGAATCAGCCTGTTATGTGTCTGTTCATGATTGGACTAAGTAGACCTTGGTGGATGTGCTGCACCTATAGACACAAACTACTATTGAAAGGGAATTCTGCACAGGCCAAGGGAAATGGTAGTACTCCTTGGTTGCTTCACCTAGTTACACATGTATACAAACACTGCCAGGAAAACATGCAGCATGTGCTTAACTTAACCAAAGCATTTATGAGCACTGCCACCAAGTAGTAAGTAATTAAGCAGTTGTGAAAGTGCAAAAGTTATTTCTTTTATTCAAAACACTACAACATTCTTAAAATCTAAACCAACCTAACCTAAAACTAAGTACTCCTATGTAAACTATGCCTAAACAACCCTATGCTAACTTACCCACACTACCTTAACTCACAACTAACCTAGCCTACCTAACCTTAACTTATCCTACTCTACACATTAGCCACAACAGACATGTTAAACATCAAACCCCCACCCTCTTAATACACATTTGCACACAAGACAATCATCAGCTACACTTATACACAAACTATCTAAACATTACAACCTACACAAAAATATATATTGTTTTGTATTTTCTAGATTGTTTTGATTAGTTTAAACATATACTAAACATTGACCATCCCACCCACTTAATAACGACCCACCCATATCCCCACCTAGCAACTAATAAATATTAAATTCTATAATGTCACTAAAACTAACCTAACCTATCCCTGATCTAAAACCTGTCTTAAACTATGTTAAAATGGCAATCACTAATAAAAACAAATATGAACTGGGGATGGACAGCAAGTTGGAGGGAACCCTAAATTTGCTCTGCGATACGGTCCACTGACAGCTGCAATGTCCAGGCCATTTGCATCAGTGTGGCCACCTGCAGTTCATTTTCCAGCCAGCCTCAACTTGATTTCAGCATTGTCCTGCAGGGACTGCTTCTCGAACTCTGACTGTTGCATTGGTGTAGTGGTGACAGCCTGTGGCGCCATTGCCTGTTGTGCGGTTGAGAGTCCTGGAACATCTCCCGGGTCACCTGCATGGGACACCCCAAAATCTGGCCTGGTGCTTGCCCTGTCCAGCACTTTCTGTCCTTGAGGTGGTGACTTCCAGGTCCCTGCTGCCTTCCATTCCTCAAGCATGCTTCCCATGTGCCTGAAGGCCTTGCCAATGTGCTTGATGGGAAGGTGTCTTTGCAAGAAGATCCAGTTGGCCTTCTCCTGTTCTGAGGTCATGTTATCTGTTGGAGAGGAAGGACATATGTATAAGCTGAAGCTGCCCAAGTTGTCATCAAATAGATGCATAAATTAGTATTAGCAACACAATTGGCACATCCAGCCAAAAATAGATATCTATGGAATGAATCTTGACCAGCCGTCATATGAAGCATGTATTCAGTCGCAGCTCATGGCGTGCTGAAGGGGCGGGGGAGCGCGCAGGGGGGAATAAACATGAATTTATTTATTTTTTTAAAACACTGGAGCCGCCACAGCATATACTTTTACTAATACAAAAGTGCTCATGTCTTGGATTTGTGGGTACATGAAAGGCTGGGTCTGGCCTAATAAACATATACACGTGAATTTTAAGACAAATTTGAAAAAATTATGTTGTGTACACATGGTCTCTCTAGGTACTCCCTGGGGATTGTCATGTAGCATGCAAGAGAGTATAATCTATGGTCAATCACCTATGTGAAATGAGTAATATGTAGCAAGTACACATTGTGCCTCAGCAATGCTTTACTATTATGGAAAATGCACAAGCCCACACACATTGCGGCATAGAATGACTCTGTGCCAGGTAGTTGTAACATAGACAGAGTATGACTAGCTACCTCCAAATCAACAGACCTGTTGGACAGTTCTCTAATATTGAATCATACCTGGAACACTTTTACAGAGACTGCATAATTAAATTCAAACAAATTCAAGCAATAGCATGTGGTTATTTACATATCCAAGTGTATGTCCATACATGTCTGTACGGATTGTTTCCTAGATGCACATCAACTTATACTTAATTCATGTGATGAGTATGTGCATACATGCTTTAGATCTCTTATGTATGGGTATATTGTGCTGTACATTGCAGGTAGTTTCCTGAAAAGGTTCAACGGTGACAATTCCTGGGGGAGACAGTATGGGTAACGAAAGCAGTAGGTGGAATGTGACATGACCTATATGTTGACAAAACAATGTACACATGCCTGTTGTACTTAACACATTGTCCTTAGTCCTCAAAAACACTTTGAGCATGTGTCTGTTACAGGGCATTGGGTATTTAAGGGCATGAGTCAGGCATGTAACTGCATTGGCATGTGCGTACTGGTGAAATGTCCCACATCAACTCATACCTCTTCTGTCTGCAGTGAGGTAGGAATCATCACAACCTGTGTGGACCTACAACACAAAATTGACCATACACTGCCATGTGGAGGCCTACACCAGCAATGTGCATCAGACAGGCAGATTGAAGTTCATCCCTCCAATTTTATGTTCACCTCCAGTTTTGTGACATGCCAATTCAGTGATTGCTCCTCTGTCACCCCGTCTCACATGTCACTGATATGCAGTACTCTGAGGGATGCACAGGTACCCATAATGTGGGATGACAGTTGCCACATATTATAATAAATGTGGGGTGAGCCCAAGTGATTCACTGGTATGGACAATGAGCGTAGACACTCACTGCAACAAATGGGGATATGAAACTTGGCCACTGGTTTTACTGTCAGGAATGATACATTATAACTATGACACCTCACAAATACATATGCAGCACATATACAAGGAAGGCATCATGTTTCAGTATTCTGTTTGAGTGGCATGAATGTCTGACATGCCTTCAATCATATAGACTGTACCAATTTTGGTAGGGTGGAGGAATGTTTTCATGATATGATGAAAGGAGAACAAATAATTGCAAAAGAGGTTGACTGTGCATCTGTCAACATTAGGTGTGCTGTTGGCAATTGTTAATATTATCTCGAATATGTGTTACACCCCAGCCACACCTGTGTCCTGCTCAAATATGGACTTGGGCAAATATACTTTGTCAGGAAAATCAGTCTACCCCATGCAACTGTTCAGGATGTTCATAGGTGCCATCAGGAGACAATTGATTCTTTCCATCAGTACAATGATCTAAGGTTGATTTCCAGAACAATTACTTGTCAGTTGGGAAGCCAATGACATGACCAGGAAAAAGCAATAGTTATCAAATTAAGTAACACTCAACTTCGTCTGTGCTCTTGGAATATTAATGGATAGGACTAGAAAAAGGCAGCAGTTATCATATTAAGCACTAATCAACTTAGCTTGTGTTCTTGTAATATTAATGGCTTTGCCAGTAAGCTGTCTGACCCTGACTTTCTTCAAACACTTTTGACATCATTGCGGTGCAGGAAACCTGGCTGACAAAACCAATATATTCATAGGGATATTTATGTTTCCTTACTCATGCAGTTAAGGAAGTAAAGTGTGGCCATCTACAAGGTGGAATGGTAATCTATGTCTCAATTGCTTTCATAGTCTCAACTTTCTCCTTTCGTTCTGCCTCACCAGCCATTAACAGAATAACAATAACCACAGCACCACAGAATAGGACATCCAAAATAACCATTATCAATCAGGACATAAAATCAAGGCAGCACGGCAATTGATGGATCAGCTTGTGACATACATAAGTGAGGGGGAAACGGCAGACATTATCCTCACCAGGGACTTGAATCTATTTATACTAGGTTCCTCAGCAGTAGATGCAGTGGCTGCTCAGACTTCACTTTGGGACATACCAACCCAAGGTAAAACACACAGAGTTGTTTTACCAAAACTGGGAGGTGCCTATTGGATGATCTTGAGCACCTCAACCTACGGGCCGCCAGGGTAGGTTCCCAGAAAACAAGCCTCCGGAGGCCACCTATTATTCTTCAACAACATGTACGTACGACAATAGATTACACCTCCATCTCTCTTTCATTGTTTTATTTTTATTGTCTTTTTTATTATATTTTATTGTAAACACAGCAAAATGGTACAGAACCCAAGAGGGACCAAGGTCCCAACATTTGCAAACAATAATACATAATAAGTCAGAGAATAGAGGAAGTGAATAAGACATTGGGATATTGCCAATCGTATTATGAAAACATACCACATTGATCGAAAGGAAGAAAAAAAAAAAAGAGAAGATAAGAATAAGAGATGGGGAATTAGCGGAACATTGTGCTATAGGGTGTTTGGGGAGGCGAGAAGGGATAGGGAAACAAAACAAACTAACAGGATGATGAGGGCATAAATACAAGGCTCCCCGGGAGTAGGAAATTCACTCCTCACTGTGTCGAAATCCGAGTTGAGAGCAAGTCGTGGCACGTATGTACTGTAGGACATCAATTTTAGACCGGGTATCTTTACATTGGAGGTCAAAATATCGGGGTAGTGGTATACACCGGGACAGTGTATTGTCAAAGTAGCAGATCAATCGGGATATTGGGACCTGGGTCTTCTGTCTTCACTCGGCATAGTTCATGCTTAGTACTCAATATCCTTTCAGTGACTTCAGAAAGATGGTTCTTCGAGAGGAGCATGCTAGAAGGAATAGGAGAGACCAGGATCGAGGCCCTGATGAAGCTGAGAGGTTAAAGAAAGAAAGAGAAGAGAGAGAAACTAGTAAAGGAAGAAAGAAGAGGGGGGAAAGAGGTAAGGGGGAAAGGAGGGAAAGTGGGGAAAGGGAGGGGGGCAGGTGGTTTCGGGCGGCTTACGGTCTTCCTACAGTGAGGAAGGGAGCCCACACTTGATTGAATAATTGGGCTTGGTCTTGCAAGTTATAGATGATTCTTTCATGCATGGCATTATGGGTCATAGCTATGATCAATTCTTCCGGGGTTGGGGAGGTCGCCGACCGCCAATGACGGAGGATACAGATTTTTGCGGTGGCTAATGCTGTGTGTAGCAACCTTTTGTGTGGTCTAGAGAGGTCTGTAAAAGTATGAGAGAGGGAGGGAGTGGTGATGGAAGCAGCATGGATTCGTCAAAGTGGAGCCCACCACGTCCCACAGTGGTTGGACCGTTGGGAAGTCAGTTAAGATATGTTTTAGGTCACAGCACGTCTCTGAACATCGCCAACACTTCACATGCGGAAGGAGTCTTGTTCTGTGCAGTTTCGCTGGGGACCAATACCAATTGTGTAGGACCTTAAAGAGGCAAAACTTTAAACGAGCATTCTGGGTACCTCTGTCCAGGGCCTCTAGGATGTCTTCCCAGTCATCTGGGTCTAATGTCTGTTGTAACCGGGTTTGTCATTGTAAGCGTAGCTTATGTAGGAGAGGTTGGGAATAGAGCTGTCAGGTGATTAGGTCATAGAGACCTGCCATAACTCCCCTGTGTTGCCCCCACTGCTGCAGGTAGGCCACCACGGGTGAAGACTGGGACCCCCGTCGGATAGTGTCAGTCCCCTGGCAAATGCAGTGCTTGAGTTGCAAGTATCTCCACTCTTGGCTCGGCTGGAGATCGAATTCTTCCCGCAGCCTGAGAAAAGATTTGAGTGTGTCATTTTCCAGGATCTGAGAAAGAGTGTGAATGCCAGCCCTCTTCCACTGTAGCCAATTGAGCACTTCGCTGCCTATACGGAGTCCACTGTTGCGCCACAGAGGTGCCTGGGCGTGAAGGAGAGGATGGACCCCAAGCAGGCGGAGGGCCCTTCGCCAGGCTGCCCGAGATGCCTTCAAAATGGGGTTCACCGAGTTGGCGGATGGGAGGTCGTCGCGGTAAGGCCCTCCAAGTTCCTCATTCGCAGATAGCAGCAGCCTTTCCACAGATACCCACTGAGGCGGATCCTGCACTTTGGACAAAGTGTGGGACAGTTGGGACAGGTGTAGTGCTAGTGAATAGTGCTCTACCGACGGAAATCCCATGCCCCCATGGGAGCGGCGGGCTATGAGCTTGGCGGGCGATAAGCGTGGTCGCATTGAACCCCATACAAATGATCTGATGAGTGCATCTATGCTTCGCAGCGTATGAAGGGACACCTGTAAGGGGAGGAGCCCCAGAATATAAGTAAAGCGGGGCACCATGACCATCCTGACCGCATGTACTCGGCCCCACATAGAAAGGCCCAGTTGCTTCCATTTTACAAAGTCAAGTTTTGTCCGTGCGATGAGGGGATCGATGTTGTCCGCCACCATATGCACCAGGCCCGGATTGACTAGCACTCTCAGGTATTTGAGGTGTTTCGGTGTCCAACGAAATGGGAAGCCTAGGAGTGCTGCTCTTGTAGTCATCCGCGAGAGGGGGAGTGCCTCGCTCTTATCCCAATTGATGCAGTAGCCGGATAGGGTTGCAAATCCATCGATGACCTCCAGCAAAGCTGGTATGGATTGTTCTAGATCCGTGAGAGTTAGTAGGACGTCATCGGCCTATAAGTAGATTTTAGAAATACCTTCCGGTAGTGTAAGGCCTATATTTGGAAGGGGAAGATCGGATAGCTGCAGCAAGGGGCTCCATTGCTAGCAGGAACAAGAGGGGCGAGAGGGGACAACCCTGTTGTGTGCCGTTGCGGATAGGAAAGGGGTCTGAGAGGATGCCTCCACAGTTAACTCTTGCTGCGGGCTGATCATATAATAGACGCACCATTGAGATTAATCTGTTTCCCAGACTAAGGGCCTGATTTTAACCTTGGCAGACGGCGGAGGCCGTCCGCCAAGGTTCCGCCGCCAAATGACCGCAACGCGTTCACAAGACCGCGGCGGCCATTCTAACATTTCCTCTGGGCCGGCGGGCGCTCTCCAAAAGAGCGCCCGCCGGCCCAGAGGAAATGCCCCTGCAACGAGGACGCCGGCTCAGAATTGAGCCGGCGTAGTTGCAGGGGTGCGACGGGTGCAGTTTGCACCCGTCGCGTATTTCAGTGTCTGCATGGCAGACACTGAAATACTTTGCGGGGCCCTCTTACGGGGGCCCCTGCCGTGCCCATGCCATTGTCATGGGCACGGCAGGGGCCCCCAGGGGCCCCGCGGCACCCCCTACCGCCATCCTGTTCATGGCGGGTTTCCCGCCATGAACAGGATGGCGGTAGGGGCTGTCAGAATCCTCATGGCGGCGGAGCGTGCTCCGCCGCCATGAAGGATTCCCCCGAGCAGCGGTAAGTCGGCGGGAGCCCGCCGACTTGCCGCTTCTGACCGCGGCTGAACCGCCGCGGTCAGAATGCTCGTGGGAGCACCGCCAGCCTGTTGGCGGTGCTCCCGTGGTCGGTGGCCCTGGCGGCCACCGGCCGCCAGGGTCAGAATGACCCCCTAAATCTCTCCAGTGTCGTAAACAAGTAAGGCCACTCTATGGGATTGAACGCCTTTTCGGCATCCAAGGACAGAGCCAGCGCCATCTCCGGTAAGTCCTTTGAGGTCCATAGGGTGTGGCATAGGGTGCACAAGTAGTTCCTACAGGTGCGGCCCGGTACAAACCCACTTGTGTATGGTGGATCAGGGACGGTATAACTTTGCGTAGTCTATATGCCATATGCTTGCTATGATTTTGATATCACCGTTTAGAAGAGATATGGGTCGGTAACTGCCACACAGCAGGGGATCTCTCCTGGGTTTTGGTATGACGGCTATTGTGGCATTGTTGGATACGGCCCCCAGGGTCTGCACTGAACAGGCTTCATTCAAGCCCACGTGCAGGATGTCAATCGCCTCTCTCCCTACCCATTTATAGAATTCTGCCGGGAATCCGTCCTCCCCGGGCGATTTGTGGCAGGGGAGGTCGGAGATGACTCTTTCTATTTCCTGTCTGCTTATTTCCCCTTCTAGAAGGCTGCGTCCCTCTTCTGACGGGGAGGGTAGGTCAAGGCCCGCCAGGAAAGCTGTGATCTGGGCAGGACTGGACGTTGTCTCTGGTGTGTAAAGGTGCCTATAGAAAGACACAAATTTGTTTGCGATTGCTTGCTGATGTGTTAGTATTTCTCCGGAGGAAGCACGGATGGCCGGGATAGCAAGAGCAGCTGTCCTCTGGCGAAGCTGGGCTGCCAGCAGACGTCCTGCCTTCTCGCCCTGTTCGTAATGTCTCCCTTGTAACCTCTGTAGGGCATACTCAGCCTGGTAGGTGCATAACTCATTAAGGGCCATTTGGGCACGTTCTAGGTTTCGGCGCCCTGAGAGAGAGGGGTGTGTGGTGTATTGTCTAGTGAGCCGACGAATGTCGAGTTCCAGTGCCGCCTGTTGCTCTTTTCTGTCTCTGTTCGCCAGTGCAGCATCCCGCATTAGCTGTCCCCGTATCGATGCCTTGGCTGCGGCCCACATGATTAGGCTAGAATCAACAGTACCTAGATTATCGTGGGCGAAGGTGGCTGCATGGTCCTGTAGCTGTAGCTTACCCTGAGGGGAGCAATAGCGATGGGATGCAAATCTCTAGTGTTTGCGGCCCGGGGATACTAGGCCCAGTTGGATGGCTACGCTAATTGGGGAGTGGTCCGAGAGGCCACCTTCTAGTATGCAGTCGTCGTGGGTATGGGCCACAAGGTTGTGGGATAGGAGAAAGTAGTCGAGGCGGGATTGGGTGCTGTGTACCGGTGAGAGAAAAGTAAATTCTCTGTCTGTCGGATGGATCAGCCTCCAGTGGTCTACTAGGCCATTGTCCGATAGTATGTCGGTCTGTAGGGCTCTGTCTGCATTGTTGCTTGCGTCCAAGGGTCCTGTTCTGTCCATTACTACGTCTCTGACTATGTTCCAGTCACCCTCTATTGCATAGCGAGATGCCCCTATCTCAGTCAGGAGCCGGTTGATTTGTAGGAAAAAGAGGCGTTTTGGGCCAGTTGGTGCGTAAAGGGAGCCCACGCACAGTGAGGAGCCGCCTATCTTTAATTTAGCAAATACGTAGCGACCCTCAGGGTCAGTCCATGATTTAGTGACTGAATGGGGGAGGGTTTTACGCAGCAATAGCGCCACCCCACATTTTCTTGGGGCATTCTCCGTATTGGGTGAGGATGGGTTACAGCTAAACAGGGCGGTGCCCACCCAATCTCATCGTAATTTATCGGATTCCAGTCTGTCTAAGTGCGTCTCTTGCAATAGGGCGATATCAGCTTGTTTGGAATTGAGATAGGATAGGACTTTTTTCTGCTTTATGAAGTGGGTGAGGCCATTTACATTCCATGATATGATCCGCAGAGGCACTGCTGGTGCTTCGTTCGGATCAGACATCCTTGCGCCTTATGGAAACCTACCCGGGTATGGGGGCACTTGGGATAGGGCAGAAGGGGGGATAGGGGTAAGAGGGGGAGGGGAGAGTAGGGACTTGGCGCGGACTCTAGAGACGGGGAGGAAGGGTGGGGAGAGGAGAAGGCAGGAGGTAGGTAGGGAGAGAAGAAGAAGTGGGAGAAGAGAGGGGTAAGTGCAAAGGGGAGAAACAAGTGGACAAGGCTGAAAGAGAAAAGGAAAATAAGAAAATCGGGGCAAAGGTCCCGGCGTTCTCGAGCTGTAACCTACGGGTCTAGAACCCAAGCCTATTGAGCTCCAGTGCCCGACCAGTGGGCCCCAGGCCGAGGGACGTGGCGCACGCGCAGTGCCCCGGCCCCCCCGGTCTGGTTCTCCCATCTGTGCACAGATCTAGGTGACTTAAAGGGGAGGTGGGGGGTATGCGGAGAAGACTGTGTACGGAATATGTGTGGCTCCTATGGTAGCTTATGTCCAAAAGCGGGTTGATGCTGTACCGCGAGAAGGGGGGGAGGGGAGAGGGGAGAGAGCGGAGGACAGGTGAAAGGTGCTGCGTGGGTCTGCAAGGGTTTTGGGAGATAGGATCAGTGCCTAGGTCGCATCAAGGAGAGTGTAGCAGTAGTGTCAGCGTGTGTCAATTTTATCTAAATCAGAGGGGGGAGTGGGCGGGAAGGGTGGGGAGGGGTGGATAGAATGCAGTAAGGGAGAGGGAGGTGCTACGTCGCTGTTGTGTGTTAGCCAGTTGCAATTATACGTTACCGTCTATAGTGGGCATTTAACAACAATCATTGAAAACAATCAAAGGTAGAACAAGTTGTTAACAGATGGGAAGAATGTAACAGTTCTAAGGAGGTGCCTGGTATCTTTTTAACAAATAAAACGGGAGTCAGACTACTGAAAGCAGACATATTTCTGAGTTTCTAAGAAGAAATAAAACAGAGAAAAGCATACAGGAACACGTGATAATAGGCAGGGACAATCAAAAACAATCGAAGACAGTCAGGAGCAATAGCCCCCAGTAATAATATGTCTATGAGTTCACAAAATCAGGTACTCATCTCTCCGCTTCGTCTTCTGCGCAGCAGGATCCCTTTGGCATATCCGTGACAGCCCGTGGTTAGCAATAGCGAGTGCCCTAAAGGACCCAATGTTTTCTCGTCCTCAGGTGGGGGCTGCTGTGGGCTTCAAAGGGGATCTGGATTTGTCTCTGTCCGATAGCTGTGTGTGCATCGCCACCGCCTAGAGTACTTGGCCCCTGTCATCTGAGCTTTTTGTGAGTCTCTCTAGGTCTCTTCCACCGGTTTGGGGATCTATGGTAAATCTTCCCTCAGGTTCAGATGCGTTTGCCGGGTGGCCGGCTCTCGAGGGTAGACCCCGTATGTCCTGGGGGGTCTGAGCTGTCATTTCCATGGATTGGGACTGGTCGTTAAGTCCCTCTAAGAATGTTCTCAGGTCCTCTGGGTCGTAAAAGTTCTGTGATTCCCCGTTCTTGGTGATCCACATCCTGGCTGGCTCAAATAGGCCGAATTTCACATCTAGGTGACGGAGGCGAGAACGGAGAGATAGGAAGGCTTTCCTTCTTTCGGCAGTCTCTTTGGAAAAATCCGCTGAGAGTCGGATTTCCAGGGTGCCCGACCGGAATGGTCTTTGCATTCGGGCTACCTGTAGCAGTTGGCGGGCCTGCATGTGGCGCAGCATACAGACTATAATTGGACGGGGCGGCCATTTCCGTCTTGCCTCTTGGGACCCAGTCTGTGCGCCCTTTGAAATTCCAAAGGAGGGTCGAATGTTAAATCAGTTAGTTTGGGTAGCATTTCCCGCAGGTAGGAGAACATCTCCGCACCCCCAATGCCTTCCAGAAACCCAAGGAGGTGAACATTGTTCCTGCGGCTCCTGTCCTCCAAGTCTATCAGTTTACTACGAAGGTGCAGGAGTTCTTGGTCTCTATCGGTCCAAGAGGCTACTTGAGTTTCCACTGTTGCCACTCGTTGATCTAGCCCGGAGATTTACGACTGGAAGCCCGCTATGTCTAGGCGCATAGATCTTGTCTCCGCTGTCAGCGCCACCATGGCACTGTCCATGCCCTCCAGTTTGCGACTCACCGCTGATATCTCCTGTAGTATACGGTCCATTGTCGTACCTTGTGTGTCAACTGCCATGCTGTTACGGGGGAGAGGGTCCTCCACGGAAGGATGCTTCTGTTGACGCAGGGCTTCGGAGAAGAGTAGTTGGCGAGCTTGTTTACCCAGTGTTTTGCCCGCCGTATTGCCCCTGGGCATTGCGGGTTCCCAAATGCAGGTAAGGATCCGAGGGGTGCCTATCTTTGGCGCAGCAAATGTAGAGAATGCAGAAAAAGGGAAGGGGGGACAGGTGGTCGACAGTTTCGGGTGCGTACTTTGCTAGCTCACAACAAGATCTCAGAGAACAGGCCTCCGGGCGCTTGGACAGAGCGTGAGTCCGGGCACAGGTGCACTCTCAGGCAATCCTCCGCTCCTCCAAGGAGGGGAGGAGGTCAGCCGGGCAACGAGTCCAGGCGGGTGTTGATTGGAGATGTGGGGGAGAGGGAGGGCCCCAGCGTGGGTACCGGTGATGCCCTCACCCACCTAGAAGTTGTGGCGTGTCTAGGGTCCCCAGATGGGGGGACTCCGTGGGTCCCTGTTCCAGGTCGGGTGGAAGGGAGGGGATCCACGTGGGCCACCCGAGTTTCACCGCTGCACCCTCCAGGGCGGGGCCTCACCAGGATCCGAGCAAGGGGGGGTAAGGGGGTGGAAGCGAGAGCAAGCGAGGAGGCTCCCTGGCCCTCACCACCCCCGGTGTCCACAAAGAAGTGAGGCGCGCCTCCTGGATCGGGCCTCCCGGATGCTGGATGCTGCGGCTTTTCCTCCTGCTGCAGGCCTCTATGGTAGTAGAAGATGAAGATGGAGATGTGGGGGTGAGCGAGGGCCAGCGTGGGCACCAGCGATGTTCCCTCTCACCTGTAGGTAGCGGCGTGTCTGGGGTTCCCGTGAGTCCCATTTCCAGGTCGGGATCCACGGTGTTGTCGCTGCTCCCTGTGGGCTGCCCAACTTTCACCGGTGCGCCCGCATGAGTGGGGGCATCTCTGGGCTCCGAGCGAGGGGGTGAGCGAGGGTGAGCGGGGAAGCTCCCAGGTGTCCTCCATCCCCCATGTCCACAGAAAAGGGAGGCGCGCCTCCCGGGTCGGGTCTCCCGACTACTCAAGGCCCCAGCTTTTCATCCCACCTCAGGCCTCTGTGGTACGTCTCCCACATGTGTCAGTGCCTCTCGTGCATCGCCGGCCCTCGGCCCCTGTTTTATTAATGGTTGGGGGCCTTCGGTGCGCCCCCCGCGCCGCCACCCTCGGTCCACGGCCCACCGCCTAGCGGAGCTTGGCTCCTAGGTGGCCATCTCTATTCGTGGCCAGACCACGCCCTACTCTCACTTTCATTGTTTAATCGGGTATCTTCTTACCGGCTAGGAGATAAAGGCAATAGCGATCACCGCCCCCCAAGAGATCTCTCTAAAAACAACCATGCCCATCTCTGAACAGTCATGTGTTAAACTCGGGCTGATTAAATTCACACAGTCAACTATCAGAGATCTCTCACAGTCAGCAACGTGTATGTTCCAAGCACAGCGAAGACCTACAACAAGTGAAATAGGGAGATGGGAGATGTTCACTAGCAGTGTGGCAGGGACCTTTGCAGCACCATTCAAACCCAAAGTTCTCCAAACTACTAATGAGGTGGGAAGCATCCCAAAGGTGCAATGGATCCAATTGAAGCACACCAAAAGAGTGAGAATTTGAATTTTAAGATCCCTCAGCCACCACTCGGAGAATAGCTCTCTGCAGACACTTCGACAACTCAAAAAAGTCCAACTAAAACAGCTGAAGTGGGCTTCCAACAGATCATAAGAAGAGGTCTGGGCAAAGCTTTTTGCCGATATGAGGCAGAACAACAGTGCTAGGTTCTGGGGGACGATTAAGAGGTTGACCCATGCATCACATAGGGGTGTGACCTCCCCTATCCCCAAAGATGCTTGGGCAAGGCTTCTCCGGGACCACTTTCAACAGGGCTGCATTGCACAAATAACAGGTCAGGAAACCAGCAAACAGCCAATGGAATGCATCGAGGTCAGCCCATTAGAAGAAGGCACCTCTTTAGCATCTCTCCCAGCAGAAGCTAGTAAGATATGCTACTTGCCACAAACAGCCAACCCTACATCAATCAGACAGCAAATTGGCAAAGTTAGAAGAAAGGGGGCCCCTAGACCTAATGTGATTCCACCTGCAATTTTCAAACAGGACGACGAATGCTGGCCAGAGGCATTAAAACAACTCTTCTCTGAAATAGAGCAATTTGGGGCAATCACGCTCTCTTGACAGGGCTCAATAATCTCTCCCATATTCAAAAGTGGTGAAAAGTCCTCACCAAAAAAGTATTAGTTTGTTGCCCTTCTAGACAATGAGGAGAAATATTTTGCAGAAACACCTTTAGAGGAACTCTGGATATGGGCCACAGAGAGATCGATAGTACCACTCAATCAAATTGGGTTCTTAAAATCCTGCGGTACACTAACTAACATTTTGGCTACATCACTGCTCATTGATAAGGCAAAAGCACTAAAATTGCTGTTATAGCTATGCATTATTGATTTCAAAGCAGCCTTCGACCATGTGAACCATGGTAGACTTTGGAGCAAACTGGTACGCTGGGGGATTTGCTAATTACCCTCCCCACCAATACAGATGTACAGCTAAAGCATGGTGATGGCTCACATTTATCAAGACGCATACTGACGAGCAAGGGGGTCAAGCAGGAGTGTGTCTTGACACCCACCTTATTCAATCTCTTCTTGGCTGACCTGACATTGGCACTTAGGCCCTCATGACAACATTGGCAGTAAGTGCTACTTATCGCCATGCTGACTGCCGCCAATATACCATGACCGCGGCGGTATACCGCTACCCGTATTATGACCCACACATAGAAATCCGCCACTATACATACACACACACAAGTCCGCCAGCCCAAAGGTCAGTGATAAACTGGCAGTAGCAAAACCCACACCATTACACCAACAGAAATACACCCACAGCATCATGACCCACGAATCACCGTGGTGTTCATTCAACCGCAGTAAATCATTGGCAGTACACAACGCCGCGCTCAAAATACACACACACATACAAAACAACACCACATTGGACAATTCAAACTACAAACACCTGACACACATACACACACCACACCCACACCAATATAAAACACACACCCACACTACCCACAACCCTTTATGACCCAAAGATTTTGGCAAGTGAGAGAGAGATAAGCCAGAGCACCCACTGAATCTGAGCCACAAAACACCATCACCCACACACCCTCCACGCACCTCACAGCACACACCCCAACACGTCACCCCACACACCCTCACACATACCACTCACACTACACCCATGGCACCACAAAGACACCCCAGGTTCTCGGAGGAGGAGCTAAGGGTCATGACGGAGAAAATTATCCTGGTAGAGCCACAGCTATTCGGATCACAGGTGCAGAAAACATCTATTGCAAGGAAGATGGAGCTATGGCGGAGAGTCGTGGACAGGGTCAACACCATGGGACCGCACCAAGAACAAGGGATGACATCAGGAAGAGGTGGAACGACCTACGGGAAAAAGGTACGTTCTGTGGCTGCAAGACACCAGATAGCTGTACAGACAACTGGTGGTGGACCCCCACCTCCTCCTCCACAACTAACAACGTGGGAGGAGCAAGTCTTGGCGATCATGCATCCTGAGGGCCTTGCAGGAGTAGCAGGAGGACTAGACTCTGGTAAGTCAAATCCTTACTACTTTATCCCCCACCCTACCTGCATGCCATCATAAACAACAACCCCTACCCTCACCCCCATCACCCCACCTCCTCACATATACCCCACCATCACAACCCACCCATCCCAATACCAAGCCCTGCATGTAACACCAATGCATGGACCCCCATCACAGACCTGCATTGACACCCATCACCACAGCACGCACACTAGAGACAATCACTTAGCCAAACCAATCACAACTCACACAAGCGAAAGCTGCCTTGCTAATAACAACCGTAGAGGGAAACATACCCATGCACAAGATGGCACACGCAGAAACAATAACACTGCATTTACCTCCCCACAGGACCCCCTCTCAACGTCACAGGAGAGGAGGTACCAGCCACATCCAGTACCCACGAAGAAGAGGCCCACAGTGATGACAGCAGCTCTGCACGCCTGGATCACGATGACCAACCTTGCCCATCAGAGACCCCTGGACAGTAGGTTACCCAGGCACAGTCCCAACCCACCACATAGCCTCCCCCTAAGGATACATCACCACAGCACCCACCCAGGGGGCCCATCCTGCTGTCCCCAGGACACGTCAATCAGCAGTGTGTCCACCACTACAGGGACCCCAGGCAACCCCACAAACACAGGACGATCAGAGACCTGGTGTCAGTGGCAGTGGGCACATGGTTCAGGGGACAGAGGCACAGGACAACAGGGAAGGACTGCTGTGCGACAGGGGGAGGACAGGCCCAGGGAACCGACTCTCCATGAGGCACTCACCAACATCCTGGGAGCATACCACCATTCCCAGGAGACCATGGGCCAGGACCTGAGGGACATCCACACCACCCTGGTCACCATTGCAGGGGTGCTGGTAGACATGGCCAACACCATGAGGGAGGCTGTTGAGACGGGCCATTCACCTGAAAAGCAGGGTGTCTGCAGGGGCGATGGTATGCCCCTGACCTCCTGGAACACCTCTCAGCACTTCCTGGTGGACACAGAAACCCCAGCAGGTGTTCCAAAAGGATAGATGGAGTGGAAGAGAAAGAAACAAAACACTGCCACGTCTTGCCAGTCCAGCCAGGCACCCTGTATCTTCGGGGGGCAGGTCATTGTTGACAGAGTGATGGTAGAGTTAGTGCACTCAACTTCCTTGAAACGGAATCTCTCTTTCTGATAGAAGAGCACCGGGATGCTCCAGCACTATTCTTGGATAATAATAATTGTTGGCACAATTACTAACACTGCATTACCAAAAACCCAAACTGAGTACCATAACAATAAGTTCTGCGACACTAGGGCTGGCTTCACAGAGATTCACTGTTGCACACTACAATTAGAACTGTGGTTGCACTTATGATGCACAAGAAAGACAAACAAGGGCATTACTTATATCACGTATAACTTTCCTGCATGCATAGGGTAAACCAAAAGGAACAAAAACAATCCAAGAAATACAAATGTCCACTCTGGGTTTAAACAGTTAGGGTGGCACAGTTTGGTTTGGTTTCACTGTGTGTGTGAAAAACCTTTCAAAAACATATTTGTCAATCCTGAAACACAGGCATGAATGACACAACTTAAATCCAAGAGTTATGCTATTAGAGAAAGAATATTCAAGTAAATGCTCCTTTAAAATTGCACTGTCACTTTTTGTAGTACTTGAGCTCAAGCAGACTTCCTGAAGCACATTCAGGCAAGTAACTACAATAATAATGTAGAATGTTCAGAAATGCATTTGTCTCTTCAAGATAAGCACTCTGCCAGAATACAAGGTCTGAAATACACCAGCTGTTCTAGGAAAGCGCAGCGCTCAAAGAACAAACTCCCAGGAGAAAACAAGTCACTTAGCTGCAGTCTTTTCTGGAGTGCTGCAGGAATGCCTGGTGTCAGCTGGTACAGGAACGAAGAAAAGAATTGCCTCAAAAGTCCTGAATACGAGGATGACAGCAGGGGCTGGACTGCCAAATCAGATGCTGAGATCAGGAAGCAAAACAAAGCCAAGCAGGGAGGCATGCTTCACTCTGCTATTTATAGCCAATCAGGAAAGCAGTTGAGTTTGCACATGTGGATGAGTCACCACACCCAATTAGAAGCACATGTCTACACCACACCCAAATAAAAGCACATGTCCACACCTGCTCACATTAGCAAACAAGCATGGATAAAACAAGCATTGATAAAAGCAATTGTGTAACACAGCAAATTATGTTTACTTAGAAACATGAAGGTTTAACCAAGAACAGAGATATGATTTAACCCTAATCCCTGGGGATGCTGACAGATAATGCAGGAGGCACCTTGGGGATTCCTTACAGAGGCAGTGGCACACAAACGGGCCCTTGACACTAGCCACACCGAAGAACAGCCATCCTCCTCCGCCGACGCTAGTGGACAGGAGGCACCACCACAGGAACAGCAGGCCACCAGCACCCCACCCCCTGCAGGAGGAGAACCACACTTCAAATGGTCCCTGCGATCCAGGCAGAAGCCAGAGAACATTGCCAAGACCCCCGCCAGGAAATAAGACTCTCCTGATTGTCACCCTTGTGTCCCACTCTGTCACCCTGTACACCTTGAACTGCCATTCCTCCCCTTCCCATGCCCCCTTGGACAATGCACCTGTGATACAAATATACTGGACTCTACCCTGGACTTTCCTCCATCAGCAACCCAGCCCATTGCAATACCCCCTCCACTTATTAGCACCTAAATAAACACCCTTGGAACAAATTCAAATATGGAGTCTGTCAATTGTTTGACAGGTTACAGTTTCACAAACTGTAAACATTGCAATTCAAATGTACTGTGATATTTACATAGGTATGATCTGTAGTGGGCAGCAGTAAACACACCAGGAACCAGAGTGGGGCACAGAGATCTGAAAATAGAGATACCGAAGGGTATAGTAAGTGGCCATAGAATCAGGCTGCCATGTTCAATGTCAAACACTAAACTGCAATGGAAGGTGAAGTTACAATGTCTTACTTGTGAGTCACTGGAAGTACTGTTGAATCAGTGTAGTTCTGTTGTCCACATCTTCTTCCTCTGCCTCCTCTTCGTCACTGTCCACAGGATCCACCGCTGACACACGACCGTCCCCAGGCTCATCCTCCTGCAGAAAAGGCACCTGGCGTCTCAAGGCCTGGTTGTGCAACATGCAACGATGATCTGACACACCTTCTTGAGTGAGTAGTACAAGGTACCACCTGTCAGATGGAGGCACTGGAATCTGATCTTCAGGAGGCCGTAGATTCTCTCAATAATCCTCCTTGTTCGCCCATATGCCTCATTGTAACATTCCTCTGCCCTTGTCCTGGGATTCCTCACTGGGGTCAGTAGCCATGAGAGGTTGGGGTAACCAGAGTCACCTGCAAATATCGAGGGACAACTGTTAGACACACACTAACTTTTAGGGACAACCCCATACCCAGATACCAACATATACTGGGTGGGGACCTTGGGCTCACCTATTAACCACACCCGGTGCCTCTGGAGTTGAGATATCACATTTGGGATGCTGCTATTCCTCAAGATAAAGGCGTCATGCACAGAGCTAGGATACTTGGCATTCACATGGGAGATGTACTGGTCAGCCAAACACACCATCTGCACATTCATAGAGTGATAGCTTTTTCTATTCCGGAACACCTGTTCATTTCTCCGGGGGTGGGGACAAATGCTACATGTGTACCATCAATGGCACCAATGATGTTGGGGATATGTCCCAGGGGATAAAAGTCAGCTTTCACTGTGGGCAAATCCTCCACCTGGGGGAATACGATGTTGTTGCGCATGTGTTTCAGCAGGACAGACAACACTCTGGTCAACAAAGCTGAGACATCCCTGATGCCATGGCCACTGTTGTTTGGAAGGAACCACTTGCCAGGAAATGGAGCACTGACAGGACCTGCACTAGACGGGTGATACCTGTGGGATGGCAGATAGCTGAAATCAGGTCTGGCTCCAATTGGGCACACAGTTCTTGGATTGTGGCCCGATCAAGTCTGTATGTTAGGATAATGTGTTTGTCTTCCATTGTCGCAAGGTCCACCAGGGGTCTGTACACTGGAAGATGTCTCCATCTCATATTCATCCTCAGCGGTTGAAACCTAGGGAGGAAAACGGTGAGCAGAGGGTGAGATTCACACATCAATTGCAATAATGATGCATCTCTTCATTTACAGAACCAGTATGTGAATCCGAGAGTCAGTTGCTGTGCTAATGTCTGCTGTGACGCAGTTAGGTGCCATCGCCTATGCCCTGTGAGGAGGGACAAGTGGAAATGAGGTAATTCTTCTGGCGTTGTGCGCTGTTGCGGTAGGCAGTCGATGACTGCCACGCAACTTTCACAATGGCTATCATTGGGCCCTATTGGTTCCAGGAGCCAATGGCGATGCACGCCGGTGGTGACGGTACGCATCACCGCATACGTGACTGCCATTTTCTATCTGTTCACTCACTTGCTACCTGACCTTTAACAGGAGAGGACCTACACTGCAAGTGCTGCTGTGACCTGTGTCTGAAAGCGACAATTGCTCATGTGTCTGGGGAAAGGGCCCCTGCCTTCACTGCGGAAGAGTTGGAGAGACTGGTGGATGGGGTCCTACCCCAGTACACTTTACTCTATGGTCCTCCAGACAAACAGGTGAGTACACTGTGAGCATGATGCGTGGGCCATGAGTGTATGGAGTGCTGTGTGTGTTAGCCACATGTAGGGGGTGGCTGAGGTGTCCTGGGCACAGTGCTGCCTGTATGGTGGTCAATGTATGTGTGTTAGTGGATGGGAGGGATATGGTGGGCCATGAGTGTGACAGTCCGGATGGTATTACTAATCCCTATTCTGCTGTATTTTGCCTGCAGGTCAGCACCCATCAGAAAAAGGGTTTTGGTGTGCCATCGCCAAGGAGGTGTGGACCCTGGAGGTCCTTGAAAGGTGGAGCATCCACTGCCACAAACGGTAGGAGGACCTGCGCCGCTGGGCAAGGAAGAAGGAGGAGGCCCAGCTGGAGCTGGCCTCCCAATGAGGAAGGGGTGCCCATCGTACCCTGACCCCCCTGATGTTCCGCATCCTGGCGGTGGCCTATCCGGAGTTCACTGCAGCCACAAGGGGTTGAGTACAAATTCTGATTAATGAGTTGGCGCGCGTTAAGGTTTTACCTTGGTGGGGGATGTGGACTGTGGGTGCCCTTAGGCCAGGACGAACATGGCAGGGTAGGTCCCTTGTTGGGCAGGCTCCGAAGCACTCCAAACCCAATGGTGTTAGTGGGCATCTACTACTGGACAGGGTCCTGTGGGTGTCAGATGTGCAGCTGATGACGTTATGCCATGTCACCCATGGGCTGGTGACTAGCATTGTCACTGGTAGTGCATGGCCTAGTGCAGCTCCCTGTGTGTTGTGTACGCCAACAGTAGTGTTGGCATTGACCAAGTGTATCCTCTGTCTCTCCCCCCTTTTTGTTTTGTCACCCCGTCCTTGTGTGCATTAGCATCATCTGGCGGAGGAGCAGAGGCACCGGCGACGGAGGGAGCTGCATCCCACATGGGCCTGGAGGCTGAATCTACCGAGGGTGAGGGCACGAGTGGGACGAAGGGCGAGGGGAGCACCACAACGGAGACTGGAGGGGACACTACAGACAGCGACTCCTCCTCTGATGGAAGCTCTCTGGCGGTGGCAGACACCTCTGTGCCCACCCCAACAACAGGTGAAGCTGTCACCCCCCCTACCACCACCGCCCTCGCAGCAGCCCCTCAGTGTGATTCCCGTGCCTGCTCACCTAGGAGGGTGGGCATCTTCTTCGCCCCAGGTACCTCAGGCCCTGCCCCAGTCAGCCCTGCTGTCCTCAGGGCGGAGGCTATTGACCTCCTGAAATCCCTCACTGTTGGGCAGTCAACCATTTTGAATGCCAACCAGGGTGTAGCAGGGCATTTGCAAAAAACATATGCATAACTGGAGGGCATTCACTCTGGTGTGGCAGCCCAGGAGAGAGCATTTCAGGCTCTGGCCTCCGCACTGATGGCAGCCATTGTCCCTGTCTCCAGCCTCCCCCCTCCAACTTCCTCTACCCAGTCCCAATCCCCTCAACCTCTCAACCTCAGCTTATCCCAAGCACACCTTCAGACCAGCATTCATCCAAATCAACACACAAAAGTGGCTCAGGCAAACACAAGCACCACACTTCATCTCACAAGCACTCACACAAGCACCATCCCCATGCAGACACACCAACATCCAGTGCCTCCACTGTGTCCCCCTCCTCCTCATCCTCCACCTTCCTCCCAGTGGCATCTTTACTCACACCTGCATGTACTACATCCTCATCTACTACCTCTATCACCAGCACGCCCATCACTACACACCCCTTCACTGGCAGTCACCACCCCCACATCCATGCACACGTCCCCTGTGTCCTCTCCCACTGTGTCTGTGACCCCTCCTCCCAAAGTACACAAACGCAAGCACACACCCACCCAACAGCCATCCACCTCAAAAGAGCATGCTCATGTACCTGCACCCAAACACAGCAGACTGACACCTCCTTCAACCACTCCCTATTCCTCCACTCCCAAACCTTCACCCTCTTCCCACCCCAATGTCCCTAACAAGCTTTTCCTAGCCAAAATGGACCTGTTCCCTACCCCTCCCCCGTCCTTCCCCTCGGGCCAGGGTGGCCAAAACCCAGCCCAGCACCTCAGCCACCAAATCCACGTCCGCTGTGGTTCCTGCAGCTGTCAGAGGCTCAAAGGGGGCACCCGTCAGGCCAGCCAGTGTACCACCAACCCCTGACAAGGCAAAGACCATTCCGCCACCTGGCAAAGTGAAGAAGGGGACAGCATCCAGTAAGGGGAAGGAGCTACAACCACCCAGCAAGGCCACCTCAAAGACTCCAGCTGCCAGACCCAACGTGACACCACCATCTGCCAAGGGCAGGAAGCAGCACAAAACACCAGCCATGGCACTTCAGCCACCCGAGTCTGCAGGTGAAGGCCTGCTGACTACCAGCACAACCGCCACCACCGCCACCTGCACCGCCACCTGTACCGCCGCAAGCATCGCAGCAAGCACCACCACAAGAACTGCAGCAAGCACTGGCACCTGCACCTCCACCTGCACCGCCGCAACCACCACCACTGCCAGCAGAAGCAGCCCTAGTGGGCAGCTGTCTGAGGCTACAGGAGAGGGGCTGGAGACTCCGCCCACCACTGGCAGCACTGGCACCTCCACCGCAGCCAGCGCTGTCACCTGCACGGCTGACAGTAGCACCATTGCAGTGCTGGCCTGACGAGGAGCAAAGCCCGATGATGAAGCATGTCACCAATTGGTGAGTGAGGGCTCTTGTTCCATTTTCTTTGGACTCTCAGGGACCCCCCTTTTTCTCTCTCTTTTCCTAGCTCTATTCAGGGATTTATCTTTTTATCCCTCAGTGGAACTGTGTATTCTTTGAGTTGTGATTTAGATGGCAGTACTATACACAGGATCAGGTCTCTCTTCCCAAACCTCCCGAAACTTGAGCCCTTCCTTTGGTTTTTGATGTACAGTTCCCTCACCATGGATGTATAGGCGAAATAAAACTCACAGCAACTTGCTTTGGCACCATCAGAACGCTCCGCAAATTCCTAGTCATCCCCCCACCTGTGTGTCTAGTAGAATAGTGATCCAATCCTTAATTCTCACCTGATTGGACTACGGGAACTCGCTGTATATAGGCTCCCCCAAATAGGTTATCAAAAAGCTTCAGGTCATCCAAAATGTGGCAGTAAGGATCCTACTTAATTTCCCAAAACTTGCCTCAAAGAAAAATGCCTTGACATCCCTTTACTGTCTTCCTATTGAAGAAAGTATAAAATTCAAGAAACTATGGCCTAGATTTATGAAACGTTTGCGCTGTCTTTGTATCATTCATTTACACAAAAGCAGCACAAACCTAACAACATATTTATATTTTGACACTAGACCAGTCTAGCGTACAAATATCAGCATTAGCATCATTTTGTGGGAGCGCCAACCCACCTTGCATCATATTGCGACAATGATATGCAAGATAGACATTCCCTTTCAAAAAATGACGCTAGCCTTCCAGCACCATATTTACCTCCAGACTCAAAAACAATGCACACAAAGGAAGGGGACCCACAAAATGACACAAAGGCTGATGCACTACCACTTAAGGAAAACACACAGAAGGAGCATTGGCAACCTCCTGGATCACATGGAAGTGTTATTGTACCAGCTTGGCACACACCGCAGATGTAAGCGGCGACAACAGGTCCCTCCACCACAACGCAGCAACCCCAAACAGCACCACAGCAGCCACAAAGGCAGCGCAGAAGGCAGGAGATAATCTTTGAAGAGTGTAGAACCATCCTTGGGCTCAGGGAACAAGATGTCATCAGGAATTACCGTCTGAACCTGGAGTCAATTCTATGCCTGCTGCACCACATTGTGCCAGACATCACTGCAACGGTGGCAACTCCAACAACTATACCACTCATGACCAAACCCCTCGCTTTAGACAACGGGCGCGCAAGTGGCTGTTATCTCCCAGCCATCTTTCTCAGTCTTCCTTCTAAAAGTTCTGGAAACAATCATGTGCCTCACACCCAACCACATCTGCTTCCCAAAGACACAGTAACTGCAGCAGGAGATAAAGCAAGGTTTCTATCAAACTGCTGGGTTCCCGCAGGTGCTGGGTGCAATGGACTGCACCCATGTCCAACTGCTGTAATGGAACACCCACACAAGAACCGCAAGCACACCCATTCCATAAATGTGCAGGCCATTGTGGACCACCGTGGGCTCTTCTCAAACATCCTTGCCAAATACCTCAGCAGCGTCCATGATGCCTACATATTCCAGTATTCCACCATCAACGAGCAGTTCCAGGATGGGCAATATGGCAATGGCCTACTTGTCTTCCATCCATCAACTGTTCCTTTTACACTACTCGTAGGTAAGCCACCATACCAATCAGTGCACAGAAAACACACCTACCATGTAGGACAAACAAGACATACACCGCACTAAACACACACAGATCATAGACATACAAGCCACACTAAACCACTGTTATTGCACATCACACACACATATACACCCACATGTACATAAAAAAGCCACAACCTGACTGGCACACCATGTGAGGACAGGTGGAGCTATGTCCCCTTTGCATGCAGAAGCTGGGCACAAACCACTACAAGTGTCCACTGGTTGACACCTAAATACAGATCCCACACACATTATACCTAATAATGTATAGCTCAGCAATGTGAATGGCATGGGCCATGTAATTGTAAAGAAAGTCACAAATAGGCACAGCCCCCCCATTAGCCATGGAGTTCAAGCATCTGGCTGCACCAATATCAAATGCCATACAAGTGTTGCCATGACCAACTACATATCACCTACACATACCTGACATAGTATGCACAATCACTGTCTGCTGCATTGTGTTGCACACATAGGAATACAACATTTCCTGCCATGAAAGACTATGGGGCAGAATGAAGAGGGGTTGTGCAGCACCTAGTGCGGTGCCACCTCACATGCGCCCCTTAGCGGCCCCTAACGTCACCATGTGTGTGCCATATACAAGAAAAGGTCCACCATTGCACAGTTTGTGGAATACTGTAAAGAGCATGGGTGCCATTCTAGGACTCTGTAGAAGTATAGAAGACATACCTGACCTTTCATGCACTGTTCATAAGGATCCATGTAAAAGAATGGTGTCTCCCCCTGTGCGTGTACTGTGCATGTATCTGTGATAAATCATGTATAGGAATTTTTAAGATTCCACTGTACCAACTTTTGCTCATTCTACAAATGTGTGATTCACACACTAGTACACTTGATGGCTGGCACAGCCATCACCTACCACAAAGAGTCGCTACCTGTTGCACTGCATGCGTAGTGCCACATGGTAACATGGAGGCCAGAGTTTGGCTTTGTAGGGCTACCATGGTGTCTCTACATATTACACCACTGTGGTGAAGGAGGTGGTAGGTTACACCAATAATAGGATACTGGCACAAATATGGATAACACAACACATATTTGCAATGGCTGAACCATCTGTTTGGATTGAATATTACAATTCCCAGGTCCCTGAGCCACAACCCAAGATTGTCATGTCCATCAACACAGGCCTATGAAACCATTTCACAAAACAGGAACATACACTATACCAGAAGCAAGTCTGAGTCATCACTCCACTTAATATTAACAACTGCCAAGGTACACACCAATCCACTCTCAAGCGTTACCAACACATCTTCTCTCCTTCCTTTGCAGCCGACCAAGGATACAGCATACAGCCATGGGTGATTAATCCTTTTGGCAATCCAACAACGGTAGAAGAGCGTGCATATATTGAAGGCCAAAGAAGAAGATAAAGGGGCATATTTATACTCCGTTTGCGCCGAATTAGTGTCGTTTTTTTCGACGCAAATTCGGCGCAAAACTAACGCCATATTTATACTTTGGCGTTAGACGCGTCTAGCGCCAAAGTATGGGCAAATAGCGTCATTTTTTTGCGTGAACGCCTTCCTTGCGTTAATGAGATGCAAGGAAGGCGTTCCCATCTAAAAAAATGACGGCGACGCAAATGCGTCGTATTTATACTCCCGGGCAAAAATCACGCCCAGGAGTGGGCGGGGCAAAAAACCCCGCATTTGCGCCACTTTTTAACGCCTGGGTCAGGGTAGGCGTTAAGGGGCCTGTGGGCTCAAAATGAGCCCACAGGTGCCCTCCCCTCCCCCAGGAACCCCCCCTGCCACCCTTGACCACCCCAGGAGGACACCCAAGGATGGAGGGACCCATCCCAGGGACATTCAGGTAAGTTCAGGTAAGTATAAATTTTTTAATTTTTTATTTTTGGGTGGCATAGGGGGGCCTTATTTGTGCCCCCCTACATGCCACTATGCCCAATGACCATGCCCAGGGGACATAAGTCCCCTGGGCATGGCCATCGGGCAAGGGGGCATGACTCCTGTCTTTACTAAGACAGGAGTCATGTAAATGGCGTCTGGGCGTCGTTAAAAATGGCGCAAATCGGGTTAAGACGATTTTTTAGCGTCAACCTGACTTGCGCCATTTTTAAGACGCCCTAACGCCATTTTTCCCTACGCCGGCGCTGCCTGGTGTACGTGGTTTTTTTTCCACGCACACCAGGCAGCGCCGGTCTGCTTGCGCCGGCTAACGCCATTCAATAAATACGGCGCCCGCATGGTGCTTCAGAATTGCGTTAGCCGGCGCAAAAATTTTTGACGCTAAACTGCGTTAGCGCAGTTTAGCGTCAAAAAGTATATATATGGGCCAAAATGTGGTGGAGAGGACATTTGGGCTTCTGACGTCAAGGTTCAGGTGCCTGGCCCTGTCAGGAGGAAGCCTGCTGTATGCTCCACCACTGGTATGTAAGATGGTACAGCGAGGAGGAGCACATTTGGAAGGGGAACCGCAAAACACTGCTGCAGGAGTTTGCAGGAGACTACAAATTCTGCAGAACCTCTAAAAATAGTCCCTGTACAAATATTATCACTTTGTAAATATCATCAAGAAATTACTTGCCACCTGAATCTCCATGGTCTACTCATTCTCCACTACATAAACCATTGGAATGTAACTCAAACCTCAGATAGCAGGAAAGAATCACAACCATTACAAAAATGATAGCAACATAGTTTGTGATGTAAGAGGTTCTAGTGCCTCCATGTCACACATCAGTGTCACTTAACTCACGGTCATGTGGCTCTTGAAGACTTAGGTCCATGCACCACAACATGTAACGTGCCATCAAGTGGGCAATGTGCAAATACCTATCCCTTTCCCCACATCATCACCACACTTGACAGGATGTATGCAAGGGGGACATATACAAGGTAGGGGCTGTTATCAAATGGTGTTTAAGTAATGTAGGAACTGAACAGAGTCACATCTCAGGCGGATTGCTGCTGCACCAGCACTGTGCATGTTTGACAAGGGGGGACATCATTGGTGACTATTGACCTTCAGTTACTTTAAACGGTTTGTAACCAACTTGGGCTTATGTCCTGGCACTGCCGATGGGCCCAACCCTGACACATGGTGCACTGTACCTTATTTATGGCACACACAGTTTGGCTGTGGAGTGCATTGTGGGTTGCCAGACAATGAAGCAGCAATGGATGCTGAACCACTATCCAAACATATGGCCCATTGTCAGGATCTATGAATACAATGGGACAATACACCACCAAATTATTCTCTGGGCGGAATGTAGGCAGAGTGTGTTCCACTCCCTATGTACATTCTATACACACATGTCACACAAATCTGCTGTTTTGACACATGCCTACAGCAAATCCGGGTATACATGTGAAGACTGATGTATGGGTGTCTGGCCTAGCTAGCAAAGGGTTTGCAAGTACCAACATTGGTTGACATGTGTCAGCAAGTTAACCTAGTATAGTCTGAATTACACCATCACACAGCACATAGGAATGCACACCACTCATTGTCACTCTCATGCCAGACCAAGAGCAAGGTACCAACAGTGACAAAATTCCCTCATATGCCTAGGTCTCCAACATGCTAATCAGGTATGGGATATGCAAGTCTGTCCAGCACTGTCCAAACATGTCACAGACCCATTAAAAAATGAATGGGAGTAGAAGTAGACAGATATGTTGCATGTGGCTAATGCAAAATGCAGCATTGAGATGATTTCACACATTAACATCATACATTCATGGCAAGAGTGACATAGGTTGTAGAATGCAGGAAACAATGCATACCCATGTTCAACGAAGGATGTGAATGGACAGCTGAGAGACACCCACAGATACTTGAAAATACAATATGGCAGGTCACTTGAAGACGACACAAGTACTATGGCAGGTGTAATATCATGTGTGTGTGGTACTAATTAAATCTTGCAAAGCCAGGCAATTTGATAGTAACTATCATGGAGCCATTATTGGAAGATGTGTAAATCTACAATTTACACAACTCACAAGTTTCATCCTGTCCATGTATGACCGAACAATGTTTCTGTAGAAGATGTGTACAAAGTGTAAGCAGCCTAAAGATTGGCAGCAATGTAGGACACAAAATATTCATAACAAGTTATGCGGTAAAACATGGAGAAGGTACACACATAGACCTTTACTGAATGTGCAGCACATCAATGTCTACATGTGATCACCCAAGATATGTACGGAGAGGATGGCTAGGTCAGTACATAGCCCACTCATGTTTGCCAGTACTATAACCTATTAGTTGCCCATCGCATAACAACATGACAGGAGGCAGTGACAAATAACACCTTCTGTCCCCAGGCACATTCCCAAAATAGAAGTCACAACAGAGATACAACCCCTAACCAAGCTGTCCATGGAAATTACTAAGGACATAAAATCATGTCTGTCAGACCATGCCAATTGATGAGACATGTCCTACATATGCAAGTAGCCAGTCCTCAGTACCTGATAGGGGAAGGCTGACATCAAGTACCCCACAAGAAAAATGATATTCCAGTTGTTTTGACCACAATTATGCATGTGTCTGTATGCTGGGGACTGTGCATTGTTCTGCTGAATAGCAATCATGAAGAGACTAGATCCCCACCCAAAACACCCTAACACCAATACTCAGGTTACAAAGACTGTTGACATTGTCAGGGGTCTGATGCATGTGCACAGTGGAATGAGTAGTCTGGAGCTCCATAAACCTAACCTTCACTTGCAACCATGGGTCTGTGTCGGCATACAAACTCCCACAGTAGTGATGAAGAGTATGCTGCCATCTTTGCCACACAGCAACACTGCTACACAGTGGTATGCCATTGTATGTGACAGTCCTAACAAACATGATGTGGTCTATTGTGAGAGCCTAGTTGGTGGCATGCACACATTTAACAGATATCTCTGCACACATATACCACTTAAATGGCACAGGCCTGGTAATGTGTATTGGAGTCTGAACAAAAAGCAACTCATCACAAATTTAAGTGCATATGTATCACAAGATCATAGATGGGAAAAAATAACCTTCACATGTGTTCCGACACACGGAAACATAGGTGGGACTGATATGACTACACAGGCATTTGTCAAAGTCCAACATGTGCCCATGCAGGAGGATAGATATGTGAGGTTTCATATCCCATGAACACTGTGGTCATATGTTACTGAAATGACACTACACATATCTTTACACACAATCTGCACATATCAACCTTTATTGAACAATGTGTGTACATCATCTCCTGCAACTAAGATGCATGGGGAACTATATGTCATGCGTAGCAGAGCATCATGAAGGCTAAACCAACAGCACACCACAGAGTGGACACACATACACACACATTGCCAGGGGTAATGTGATTTCAAACTAACCGTAGTCCACTGCATCCTCTTAGGTACAATTTGTTATAACTGTCACATGCTTTACCATGAATTGGACATAGCCCATAATATCTATTGTGTTGTTGGTATGAGTACATTTGTATATCAGACATTACAATGTGGTGGACCCACATATATGTGTTAGAACTCATATGTGCACTCATAGTACACATGTGCTGACATGTATGTGGACACAGTCTAGCTAACATGTACATATGCACATGGTATCAGTCATCTCATGCATCTCACACATAAACAAACATATAGGTTAAACATACCAATGTTACCGTCAAAATATGAACGGACATGCACACACATGTAGCCATACCATACTGATAACATAATTGCATACCCCCTGTGTTAGAAATGGGGTCTTTGGTTGGCAGTGAGGTTACCCCCTGTCCAAGCAAAGACCCTCACTCTAGTCAGGGTAAGTCACACACAATCCAAATTATCCTGTGCCCACCCTCTGGTAGCTTGGCACTGAGCAGTCAGGATTAACTTTGAAGGCAACGTGTAAAATATATAACAAATCATGCAATAACACAGTATAGCACCACAGAAATACACCACACAGTGTTTAGAAAAATATAATATTTATATGATAAGATGCAGGTCAAAATGATTGAAATGCAATAAGTATATGTTGAGATATCATTGTAAAAGAGATATAAAGTGTCTTTAGTCTCTTAAAAGCAATAAATGTCTCTTTCAAGCACAAAGTACCTGGTTTGCATTCAAAATCTCTGCAGAGAACCGCAGAGGAGGAGATTCGTGAAAAACAAGGAAGTGTGCGTTGAGTTCTCTGGCCGCATACAGCAATGCGTTGTTTAGTTTTCATGCAGGGACAGCTGTGCATCAATTTCTGGACGCCCTGGGGATGATGTGTGGATTTCCAGCGCTGACAGGATGAAGTCACAGGGGCTGAGTCGATCCAGTGGGCGTTGCGTGGAAAATTCTACCGCACGGCAGGCGCTGCATTGATTCCTCTCTGGAAATCGGGCTGCGTAGTTCCTGCTCGGCAGTGTGTCGAACCAGTTGCAGTGAGTCAAATTTCCAGTCACTACGCTGGCGCTGCGCCAGTCTTCTCATTGTGAAGTCAGGCTTTGTCATTCTGGTTTGGCGTGCGGTGAATTTTTCACCGCAGTGCAGGCTGTTCATCATTTCTGGCAGGGTGTGTGTCAATTTTCACCGCACAAGGAGTCCTTCTTGTGGAGATGAAGTCTTTTTGGTCCTCAGACTTCAGGGAACAGGAGGCAAGCTCTATCTAAGCCCTTGAAGATCACTTCCCACCACAGCCAGAGAGCAGCAAGGCAGCAGGGCAACAGCAATGCATCAGTCCTTCACAGAAAGCAGTCAGGTGAGTCCTTTGGGCAGCCAGGCAGCTCTTCTTGGCAGGATGCAGGTTCTGGTTCAGGTTCTTTTCTCCAGGAAGTGTCTAAGTTGGTAGGGGCAGAGACCCTGTTTAAATACCCAAATGTGCCTTTGAAGTGGGGGAGACTTCAAAGAGTGGGTTAGAAGTGCACAAGGTCTCCTTTCAGTTCAATCCTGTCTGCCAGGGTCCCAGTAGGGGGTGTGGCAGTCCGTTGTGTGGGGGCAGGCCACTGTCCTTTGACATGCAAGTGCCAGGCCCTCTACCCTCACAGCCCAGGAAGACCCATTCAAAATGCAGATGTATGCAAGCGAGGCTGAGTATACTGTGTTTGGGGTGTGTCTGAGTGAATGCACAAGGGAGCTGTCAACTGAACCCTGCCAGAAGTGGATTGTAATGCACAGAAGGTTTTAAGTGCAGAGAAATGCTCACTTTCTAAAAGTGGCATTTCTAAAACAGTAATATTAAATTCCACTTCACCAGTCACAGGATTTTGTATCACCATTCTGGCCATACTAAATATCTTCCTACTCCTTCCTGGCCTTCCTACTCCTTTCAGATCAGCAGCTACCACTCAAACAGTATATGAGAGTAGCCCCAATGTTAGCCTATGAAGAGAGCAGGCCTCACAGCAGTGTAAAAATGAATTTAGGAGTTTTACACTACCAGGACATGTAAACTACACAGGTACATGTCCTGCCTTTTGCCTATACAGCACCCTGCCCTATGGGTTACCTAGGGCGTACTTTACAAGTGACTTATATGTAGAAAAAGGGGAGTTTTAGGCATGGCAAGTACTTTTAAATGCCAAGTCAAATTGGCAGTGAAACTGTACACACAGGCCTTGCAATGGCAGGCCTGAGACAATGTTAAGGAGCTATTTAAGTGGGTGGCACAATCAGTGCTGCAGGCCCACTAGTAGCATTTGATCTACAGGCCCTGGGCACATATAGTGCACTTTACTAGGGACTTATAAGTAAATTAAATAATCCTATTGTGTATTATCCAATGTTATCATGTTTAAAGGGAGAGAGCATATGCACTTTAGCACCGGTTAGCAGTGGTAAAGTGCGCAGAGTCTTAAAACCAGCAAAAACAGTACCTAAAAAGTGGAGAGAGGCAGGCAAAAAGTTAGGGGTGACCACCCTAAGGCTTTCAGGTCTAGCATCCTGTGACATGGTATGTGAATCTGGGTGCACTGTACGCCTTTTTAAATAATTTCCACAAATTTCTGTCATGCATCACATTTTTTGGGGCACAAACAGCTAAATTCCATACTCCGCAGGCCTAGAAAAATGACGCTTGGCCATGTGCGTCAATCGCATGGCCACAGGCCTTGTCAGCCTGTATGAGAAGGAATATCGTACATTACCATCATGCGTCAAAAATTTAGACGCAAATGCCTAAACTTCCTACTTTCCTCTGCAGAAAAATGACACCTGGCCCATGAACATCAATCGGAAGTGCACAGGCCTTGTCAGGCACAATGGAAACAAATTGACACATGACCGTCATGTGTAAAAAAAAATGACGCACATCTGTAAACATGACGCACAGGCCAGGAAGTGATGAAACAGAACATCCTGCCTGCATACATGGCGCAGTAAGTTGACGTTCACTTCAAAGTCTTATTGTCTGTGACCGTGTGAGAGTGTGTGGAGCTGGTGTTGTTGGTTGATTGGAGTTTTTCGAGTGTTTTATGTTGTGTCCTGTTGCTGTCGTGTCATATGTGTCTTTAAATCACTATTTTGTAGTGTATTTGCACTGTATATGTCACTCTATTGCTGGGTGTTTGTCTAGGGGTAGGATAGTTTGTTGGGTATTTGAGGTAGGCGGGGTAAGTTTATATTTAATTTTTTTGGTGTAATTACATTTGCAGTATACAAACACTGCATTGCGTCTGGGAAAGGTAGGATGGAGAAGATGATGGCTGATGAACTGGTGGGCTTTATATGGCTTGTGGAGCATTACCTGCCAATGAAGCTGGTTTTGGGTGGCCGTGTTATCCAGGGATACCCCAAGGAGGTCAGGAAGCTGCAGTGGGGCAAGGTGCTCCACCACTTAACATGACTTTTTGGACTCAGACGCAATGACTACCAGCTTAAATACCGTTGGGCTGACCTGATCTCAAGGGAGCAAAACCTACTGGAACACCTGGGAATTCAGATTGATGGAGCAGTTGGTAAGTATCCCATTTTTAGAGCAACATCATTATTTGCATGTGCATGACAGGCAGAGATAAGGTTGGGTGCAGCATGTTTTGTCAAAGCATCTAGACATGTTGTAGGGTGCTTGTATTAAGATCCCCAATGCCACATTAGGGCTGTCATTGTAATTTACATTAATGAAGCAAAGCCAGGGCAGAAGTGCCATCTTCACTGCACTATCATAACAAAGTGGTGCAGTGCATGCATAGAACCACTAAGTTTAGAGCAGTTCAACATGAGGCCTGTGCCAGGCATTATGTATGGGAGTGGGGCCCTACATCTGTATGGGGTGCTAAAGTACATTGCTCTTTGAAATATGAAACATTTCCTATTGCCATATTTCCTGCATTTTGTACGGCTGCTCAGAGCAGGTGTTATAAGGGGACATATCATTGCATATGATTGGCCCCAATGGATTCAGCTGAAGTTGTACTAATCTTTTTGTTGCTACTCTGGCAGAGGACATCATTTATGTCCATATAAATTGACGCAGTTGCCCCCTACCTGCACCATGCTGCGTTGTATGTTTTTATATGGTGCACACATGGTAGAGGAAAGGGATGCTCTAAGGGCCACAAGGACTGTAGTGATGCACTTGGTGCAGCACCACTTTCCTTAAATCTGCCCCTTTGTGTCATTGGCCAATGCCATTTAAGGGAGCTTGGCTGTGCTCTGGGTCCAGACTACTAGCACTTTCCTCTTCCTGCACATTGTGCATCACATACACCACAAAGTGTGTCAATTACCCCTCACACATGCGCTCAATTTGTACCACAGGCCTGCTGTGTCTTACAGACATTATGGGGTAGGCCTGCATCTGCACCCGCACTAGCACATAACTCAGAAACCTGCACCAACACAGGCATCCTTAGACCACAGAGCAAGTAGGTCTGTGTTGCGGCAAATGTCTATGCGCATGTTGCTATCCCTACCTGGAGTAATAATGGTATACCATGTAAACAATGGCTGGCCACACAGTATTGTCAAGACATCTGTAATTTCAATGAGTTAATGTGCAGGCATGACAAACTAAATAAACATAAGTAAGCATCCATGGCATAACAGCTCAAGTGTGTGTACCATGCAATAGCAGACACATGTTAGAAACAAGAAACAAGGATGTATCAAAGCATTCATCAAGACTTAGCAGTACTCACACAACCCCTGGGCTGTTCTCCGTCTGTTTGCGGTGACAATGAGTAAGATGTCTTCAACATCTGAGGCAGGGTCAAAAGCTATGGGTGTCACAATGGGTTGGCCACAGCAACAGCCATCAAATGCCCCTCTGATGCAGAATACTTTGGCATGCAGCCCCATATGTTCATGGAAGTGTAAAGCAACAAAACACCTGCATGACAATTCTATGTACTTATGGTACATTTAAATTCACCATAGGGGTGTTAGGGAAAGTGATACTTTGTAGGTGCCAGGGTCTCCATTATCTGAGTCTATGTTTGACTGACAGATTATAGATGTTTGACAGTTGGTCTGATCTACCACTAGGTTGACGTGCTCGCTCAGCTTAACAAGTTGATTTTAAAACTGTTGTCCATGCACAGAAATGTCCAAATATCACAAGGCTATGTTTTCCTTTCATGTATTGAAGGTGGGCCTCCACCCTAAACCAGTGGAGAGATGTCCACATTTGAAGACATCAATGCTGCCAGTAAGTGTCACTTTGTGCATGATGGCCCATATTTATACTTTTTTAGCTCTGCATTTGCTTAACTTTTTGACGCAAAAGCGGTGCAAAATTACAAAATACAATTGTATTTTGTGAGTTTGTGCTGCTTTTGCGTCACAAAATGACGCAAATGCGGCGCAAAAAAAGTATAAATATTGCTCTATGTATGCCAATCCAGGGTTTTGTGTGAGACAGTCTGACGTGTGTGATGCAATGAATAAATGTTTTGTGTGACAAATGCTATGATATCATCCGAGTTAGGATGGTGACATTATGGGGGTCATTCTGACCCTGGCGGTCCATGACCGCCATGGCGGAGATCGGCGGAAGCACCGCCAACAGGCTGGCGGTGCTTCCTGGGCTATTCTGACCGCGGCGGTAAAGCCGTGGTCAGAAAAAGGGAACCGGCGGTTTCCCGCTGGTTTTCCCCTGGCCCAGGGAATCCGCCATGGCGGCGCTGCTTGCAGCACCGCCATGGGGATTCCGACCCCCTTCCCGCCAGCCTGTTTGAACCGCCAGAACCAGGATGGCGGGAACGGGTGCCGTGGGGCCCCTGGGGGCCCCTGCACTGCCCATGCTACTGGCATGGGCAGTGCAGGGGCCCCCTAACAGGGCCCCATAAAGATTTTCAGTGTCTGCTTTGCAGACACTGAAAATCGCGACGGGTGCCACTGCACTCGTCGCACCCCTTCAACTCCGCCGGCTCCATTCGGAGCCGGCATCATTGTTGAAGGGGCTTTCCCGCTGGGCCGGCCGGCGGTCTTCTGGCGGTCGCCCTCCGGCCCAGCGGGAAAGCCGGAATGGCTGCTGCGGTCTTTTGACCGCGGTGCGGTCTTTCGGCGGGAACCGCTTGGCGGGCGGCGACCGCCGACCGCCGCAGTCAGAATGACCGCCTATGTCTGATGCAATGTTGAGCACTGATAATGGCTTGATTGTTGCACAAGGGGCAACATGTGCTGCTATGGAATTGTGGGTGTTAGGAAATGGAAAGCATGACCACATATACATTGATGTCAATCATGACAGTTGTCAGAGCTGCCGTTTATGTGATTAGCATGCTTGTTGCCAACAACTTTGTCACAGCACTTTTGACATCACTGTGTGTAACACGTAGCTTATCATGGGCTGTCCTGATCTCAAGGGAGCAAGACCTACTGGATCATGAAATGGTACAGATGAAGGACTCCAAGGGGCATAAGCAGGAGACACTTGCACCACTGGTGCGACAGTACCCTTCAGCTATAAATTGAGGCCACAGTTGTGCAAGGAGCCAGATTGTGCTGGGCAACAGTCAGTAGAGTACACAGTTAGTATACAACTCAGCATTAGATGGTTGTGGGAAATGTCTATGGATTGTCGCAAGCTAGATCTCAGCAAATTTACCAACATGGTCTAGCCATCATGATATTTGTGAGTGATCTTGGTCACATAACATGTGCACATAATGTGAATGCTGAGTGTGTACCTGGTACTGAGGTGATGTCTGACATGCACGTGCATATGTTGTTCAATTGATACAAATGCTGTAGCAGCACCCAATGCACTGCAAATCTTACTGTGGCCCTAAGGGCACCCATACAGCCACCATGTGTGTGCCGCATTACACATTTTGTATGACATAGCATAGGGTAGGGGGCAATAGTTACATAATCTGTAGACAACTTTGATGTGCTGTTCAGGCTTTACCCATACTTTATGGGGACTTTGCATTATTTGTACATGTGGGCACATCATGAGCAATGGTGTGCTCCTTTGTAATGTATGCTCAGACCAGGTCTTAAAACAAGACACATGAATGAAGCTTTACCAAACCTTAGAATACCTGATGGGAAGTTTCCAGCCCCCCTATCAGATGACCCCTACCGTGCATCCATGATGCCTGGGCAAGGCTTGATGTAGCACCAGGGGTTTCAAAGTGGTGGATTGCATACAAAGCGCTCCACATTGACAATGGCACAGGGAATCTAGACTTGTTCGGACACGTGATCTTTACTAGTTGTTGACACAAACATTGAGCAAGGACGCAGTAGTCTACTCACTTCTGGGCCCTGATGGTCAACATTGGAAAGCTGTTATCCCAGTGGCATGTACATGATGCCATAGATGGCTGGTAGGAAATAGTCATAGATTTTGAGTCATTGGTGTGGAATGTGTGGTGGACTTCATGTATCATCTGTGGATGCTGTGTACACTGCATGTCTGTTCCACCTCCACCCAATGCAATATTTAATGCTTCATTTTGCTAATTTTTCAGCTGCCAACATGTCAGCGGCAGAACAGCATGCATTCCACAAATGGGTAGACAGATAGAGGGACATATTGCATGTGAATGCCAGGTACCAGACGTTGGATAGAAGGTTCTGAAAGGAAAAGGCCGCAGGGGCATGGCATGCTTTACCACATGGTGGACCTCTGCAGCAGTCACAAACAAAGCAGGCCACGCTGGGGAAAAAATCAGGAGTCCAGGGGGCCTCTGTGGGTCCGACCCCCTCCATATCAGCTGCACCTGGCTCAAGCCAGGCACCTACAAGGCTACCTGCTGCAACCATTACATCAAACTTCAGAAAACATATGAGACGACACATGGCTGCCATGAAGGCCAGATTGGATTGTTTGGAGAAGGAGAGTGCAAAAAATCATAAGTTGTTCCAGTACATTAAGAGAAAATGTAACAAAAATGTGAAGTGGCAGTGCCACAACCTCCCAGTTCCTTCCCTCTCCCTGTTACAGTTTTTAGATATTTATATTGAGTTTTAGATGGGTAGTGTTAGGTTAGTGAAACAGTGTAGGGTAGGCATAGGTTAGAGTAAGTATAGTTGGGGGGTGGGTTTTAGTACTTTTATGTGTTGGACTTAGCATCCTTGGTGTGGTCTTCCCTACCTTTTTGCCTCTGTTTCCAGGTTGTTTCTGTGTGCTGGACTCTGTTTTTGCTGTTTTGTTTGCTCTGGACACTTTACCACTGCTGACCAGTGCTAAAGTGTAAGTGTTCCCTGTGTAAATTATATTTGTAATTGGCTTTCCATGATTGGCATATTTGATTTACTAGTTAGTAAGTCCCAAGTGAAGTGCACTAGAGGTGCCTAGGGCCTGTAAATCAAATGCTACTAGTGGACCTGCTGCACTGGTTGTGCCACCCACACTAGTCACCCTTTAAACATGGCTCAGACCTGCCACTGCAGTGTCTGTGTGTGCAGTTTTAAACTGCCAATTCAACTTGGCAAGTGTACCGACTTGCCAGGCCAAAACCTTCCCTTTTTCTACATGTAAGGCACCCCTAAGGTAGGCCCTAGGCAGCCCCCATGGGCAGGCTGCAGTGTATGTTAAATGTGGGTCAGGTACAGATGTGTGTTACATCTCCTAACAGTAAAATACTGCTAGATTCAATCTTCACTGTTGCAAGGTCTGTCTCCCTCATAGGGTAACATGGGGGCAGCCTTTAAATAATATTAAAGTGCAGATTCCCTTTGGAAGCAGATATAAATGTAGAGTTTAGGGTCTCTGACATCACAATTTAAAAATACATCTTTTAGTGAAGTTGGTTTTTAGATTGTCAGTTTGAAAACACCACTTTTCTTGCTCAAACCATTCTGTGACTCAAACTTTGTGGATTGCCTGTCTGGGTTAGTTTGACAGTTGTGCTGTTTGTGAATTTCCTCTAGACAGTGACACAAAGGGATCTGGAGTGTAGCCTGCATATCCCGATGAGCCATCTGTGCTAGAGTGGAGGGAGGAGTGGTTGTCTACACCTGAATGGGCTATGCCTGCCCTCTCACAATGCAGTCTCCAACCCTCTTTTGTGTGTCTGGGGCCTGGCCTTGGCAAGGAAGGATCTTGTAATCAACAGAGACTTTCCTTTGAAGTAGGCCTACTTCAAAGGGAGAAAGGGGTATAAGTAGCGGACCCAAAACCACTGAAAATGAGATTACTACTGGAACCAAGAGGAACCTCTGCCAAGGAGAAGAGCTGGAGAGCTGGGGGAGGAGTACTGCCCCTTTGCCTGTTACTGTGCTTTGCTGGGTTGGCCAGCAGTAGCTGATTCTACCTGAAAGATGACAAAGACTGCCTTTTGTGTGATTTCCCACTGATGAAGAATCTCCAAGGGCTTGAACTGAGCTTGCCTCCTGTTGTTGAAGTCTCAGGGACATGAAAGACTTCTCTCTCTTCCAGCACCTGGACTCTCTGCTGAAACTCCTGCCCTGCCAAGTGGTGCCCTGGCCTGCCTCTGGGCCCTTGAAAGGTGAAGATGCTGGAAAAGGACAGAAATTCATGCAAAGACCACCGTGCAGGGAAACTTTTGATGCACCATCCGCAAAGCAGCTGATAAACGACACAGCACCGGGCTCGTGGCTAAAATCGATGCTCCACCTGCATCACGACTGGGAGATCCACACATCGCGGCTGGAGAACGACAGGCAATACCCGCTAGCGGCTGCTAATAATGACGCAAGCCCCACTAGCACGGTTTCCTGACACCGTGCGACTGGATTTCAAACGTAACTTCGCTGGGCTTGAAAAATCAACGCACAGCCTGCTCGGACCCGAGGTGCCCATCTGGGAATCGATGCGTCGCTCTGTTGCGGGAGAGAAGAAACTATGCACGCCGACCTGACCAGAGAGGAACGATGCACAGTGTTACTTGCAAGTGAGAACCTTTTTCGACGCACGCTCGCCCGTGCAGCTTTATTTTTTACACTAACCAGGTACTACAGCATTCTCACTTTTTTCTGAGGATTAAGATTCTTATTCTTTTTAAAATTCATATCTTGACTTGTGTATGTTGGATTTTTTGTCGTTCTGGTCTTGTTTGATTTAGATAAATATTACCTATTTTTCTATTGTCCATTTTGTAGTGTTTGACTGTTTTCCTGTGTCTGTTGGTACAAATACATTATACATTGCTTCTGAAGTGCCTGCCTGCTCGTGCCAAGCTACCAAGGGGATGAGCAGGGTTCACTGAGGGTGATTCTCCTTTACCCTGACTAGAGTGAGGCTACTTGCTTGGACAGGGGGAAACCTGACTGCCAACTGAAGACCCCATTTCTAACAATATGTATTACACATTTAAAAAATATATAAAAATGTTTTTAAAAACATAAAAAAGATATAAATTTGTGTAGGACATAGGTTAAGTAGGTACATGTGTAGCCTTAGTTTATGTTGTCCTACTTGTATCTTGTCTCTTAAGGCTGGTGGGGGGACAATGTTGTAGAGTGTGCCATCATATCTGTAAGATTAGTTTAGAATAGGTTAGATAGGTGTAGGTGTAAGTTAAGTTAGTTTAGGCTAGTTTAGTGTAGGGTACTTCTTAGGATAGGTTTAGGTATGAAGTTAAAAAAAACTTTAAAAAACAGGTTTTTATTAAACTATTTTTTCTCCATGTTGATTCAGTGTCTGGGTGTTCTCATGTGTGTACTGGCCAAGTAGGAGGAATGGCTTAGCGTGTGCTTCCTGTCTTCATTTCCATGGATTTCCATGTGCATCCTCTATGACCAAGGAGCTGTCAGATTGGCTGCTAAATACCATCAACTAGTCCATACATTTGTCATCCACTGTTCCAGCCATTCACATTGTGTATATATAAGTTACGTTGGACAGCTAAGTATGGAACTTCAACTGTCATTGGTGGGTTTTGCAGTATCATTGTTGGAAAGTGTGGCACATATGACAATAGCCAAATTTGGGAATGTATCCTGCAACACAGCCTCTTTTGTACCACACATATTAGTTGTACTGGTACACCCATCAGGGTAAATTAAAATTGACTTGATTCTGAGCCTCACATGCCGTATGCCAGCTTCCAAGGATTTCTGTTCAATACATGTATTGAATACTCTGTAAGTTGGTTGTAGCCCACAACACCACCATTCACCTTTTTCATGTTAGGATTCTAGTGTGTGGCTTTGTGTCTGACAGTAATGTTCTCATGTAATTATTTTCTATACTCATTGACATGGATTCACACAATGCAATCATTTTGTTGAGTTGATGGATCACAGTAAACATAGAAATGTTACATGTGAACAAGGTCCTTTATTTGCAGGTGCAAGTGTATTTTCAAATGCTATTCAAAGTCCAGTTCACAGACCCCATGAGAGAACCTTAGCCATTTGTAGTACAATCAGAGTCCAGGGATGAGGTACATGTACTGAGATATGGTTAGGAGAAGTGTGCATTAGTGAGGGGGTGTCAAAATTGCTAATTGGTAAGTTTTGAGACAATGAGAGTACATAGCAGACAGGTCAACAGTGGTTGAGTGAAGGCGGCACATTTCCTGCTGCCACAACACTGTCATGATCTTAAGCACAGACCTAAGGAGATACTGTCCATGTGGCACAGACTGGTGCTACCAGGTGGTTTTCTTTGTAAATGTTGTTCCTTGCACATCTTCATTCTCTGATGTGTGAGGTGTGTCCTGTGCCATGGGTGGTGCTGTGGTTGAGGTTGAGGGGGGCACATACACATCACGGGATAGAGATGTAAAGTCAAAGGTCTCAGCAGCTGCCATTTGTGGGAACACATAAGGCATCACTGCAGCAAGGAAGAACTGCTGATTTCTCAACACCGCAGCAACATCACGGTGGTAGGAAGCCATGTTTTCCCTTTAGGATGGCAATTGTTGAAGCCTCTGCCTCATGGCAGCAGCTATGTCGACCAGGGACTCTGATGGCAGCTGAGTTGTCCTTAATTGGACAGAGGCACCTCCCTCTAGGCTGCATGCCATGTACTCCATCCCTGCCTGCACCTGTTTGGCCAGCTTCTGCTGAACTCCTACCACTGCCCTGTGGAAGGTAATGTCTGGGACCTCCAAGTCCAGGGGTGTGTCATGACTGACTGGTGCTGTGTGTTGGTAGCTGTGTGGTTCATGTGAAGACCCTGCAAAGCTGTGTGTCCACCCTGCGACTGGAGGTGGTGTCTGAAGGGAACCTAGGACATACTGGAGAGTCTCTTCATTGATGGTCGGCAGCTGGTCATCCATGTCATCTGTAAAATTCAGGACAGGCAGGCCGGCAGAGGGTAAAGCATCATCCTTTGCAATGAGATAGTGAAATGCCAATCTTGGATTGTGGTGGCTGTTGACATGTCACATAATGTACTTGCTGTTGGCAGCTCAGTGACATGTTACAGACCCAAGGTTGTAGTTGTATATTATGTGTAGCATTGTGCATCACATGTGGGGCAAGCTCATAAGGTATTTGGAGGCATATTTAGCTGCCCCAAGCGCCACCTCAGCGTCACTTTTCGTGATGCTCGAGTGGCGCAGTACCCTGTGACGGATTTACAAGGTGGCGCTAAGCGACTTGTTGTGGCTTAACGCCATCTTGTAAAAAGGGCCCCTTCACACGCAGCACTTTGCGTGGTAGGAGCGTGCAATGGGTGTTGCTGTGGGCATGCCAAGGCAACGCCCATTGGATTTTGACAGTGCCTCAGATGTATGAGTTTTCATAAACCAGAGTCATTGTCAAAATATAACACCACCCCAGGGGTGGCATTGGCATGGTGCAATGAAGTTATATGCCATCTTTTCTCCTCATTTTTAACTTCTTCAATGTGTGCTGCATTTTGCAACACACATAGAGAGAGCTACTGGCCATTTAAGAATGCTTTTGTGCAGAAAGGTGTTGCTTCCTGCACAAAAACAATCTCCCCCTCAACGCAGCCATCCTTGCACTATGGTGCAGGGGTCGCTGCGTTGGCCCACGTCAGCTAATTTTGCTCCGGCACAGGGAGTGACACAGGGGTCCTCCATATTCTACTAAATTCTGTGCATCTGTGAGTTTTTAAAATGACAGTGCGCAACGCTGCCAAATTTGGGAAAGCATGGCACACCATAATTTCCTATTACATCTGGCCTTTTGAACTTTGATCCCACTCCACCTGCTTCTTTGCAGGCTTCTTGTCACTGACATCATGGTGGCCTGTAATTAGCCTTCCTATTCACCCTCGTGGACATTACCAAAGCAGTGTAATGTGTTATGTCACTCTTTTGGGTCTATGATGCATTGGCACCATGAATGATGGGACTAGTGCAGCATAGCACAGGTAGGTCCGTTGCACTAAATGCTTTTGTTATATTGTCATCTCCCTGTAGCAGGCCCAACACATGTGCTAATTGGAAGGGATAGTGCAACCATTATGGATTGTCTGTCTCATTAGATTGTCTCTCCCTAAATTTGGGACATTTCCTTGCACACAACATATCAGCAATAGGCATGTGTTGGTGTAAGGATGTGGAATGTGGATCAATGCATACATTTTGTGACTTTGTAGATGTGGTACAAGTGGAATGTGCAGGGAATGTGCAGCTTGGTTCCACATGGGCTATTATTTGAATGATGATACATTTGCATTACGGGCTAGTGACATTGTGCTGGTAATGCAACATTGATGCCACTTGTGCCAGCTCTCACCCATGTTGATTGTACCATTAAGCAGTAGACCAACCAATCACACAACACACTCTATCTTGTCAGATGGTGAGTTTGCAGCTACTTGCACAGCTGCACACATGATGTTCACAGACATGCCCCATGTGTTGAATGTGTTTACATTTGTGGCCATTCCCAAATGGCGCATGGAGTTGTGTGAGATTTGTTGTGGGTTCAACCTGTACAGATTGCGTTCCACAGGTTGCACACGTTAGGCCTGATTTTTTACTTAAGTGGCACAGCTCAGTGCAGCAGCAATATGTGTTGCACGATGCTGCACCAGTTTAGAAATGCAGGGATGTGCCATGTTTACTGGAATACAGTACACCCCAGCAATTACCCGTACGCCTGCGCAGATATGTTCTCCCTGCACCAATGCAGGCATTGTTGCAGCATGATGAAGGGGTGCCTGCGTTGAGCGAATAAATTGTTTATGTGCAGGGAGGTATCCCTTCCTGCGCATGTACAAGCTATTTTTGCTAAGGCACACATGAGAAGGACAATGACACAAGGAGGAAGGGAAGCATTTTGCCCTGTTACGCCATCCTGACACCACCCATTGGGTGGTATTGACTTCAGGCCTAGTCTCTGATGTACATGTTGTGTTGGATCAGGAGCTATGACAATATGCAATGGGTGTTGTTGTGCCACAGCCACATTAATTGCACGTCACTTCCAGGCAATGTGCTGCATATTTACATGGTGTAGTATAGCCATACTGAATGGCTTATGTCCATGTTGTGTATATGCTGGAGTGCATTGTAAAACCAGAGCATCAGCACAAGTGTGGCTTGGGTGGCGATGGGGCATTTTGATTCACGGCCTATATGTCAGGATGCAACCTTTTAGCATGCTTTGAGTGTGTCCTATGTGCCTCCCCCTTCTGCCATTTGTGAGATTCCAGATATTCCCCCCTGCAACTTACTCTGCATTCGTGTTTGTTCTTGGTAGTCTGCTCTGTCCTGTCCTGCGATTCCAGTGAGCAGCTCCTCTGGCAAATACCACTGTGACCATCTCCTCCAGCTCAGCCATGTCCTCCTGTGGTGGAGGACTTCCACCTTCAGTCTGCAGTGCTGCTTTTCGATTTCTGGCCAGTTTCTCCTTTGTCCTGCACTTGTAATTGTGCCAGCCCGTCTTGCAATCTGTGACAGTCCTCCCCACCTCTGCCACAGTGTTGACTTTGTCTACTATTACTTGCCATATGACGTCTCTCCTACCAACTGCCAATTTGGAGGTGAGGAAGAGCTGCTGTTGGTTCTCCGTCACCTCTCTGACAAGAATGTCATGCTCCTCCTCACTAAAGCAACACTTCTGATTCCTCTTCTCCTTCTCCTGGAACTTTGCTGGACCCTTCTGGCTGGTACCTGGGTGACTGGGGTCTCACTGGGGTCTCTGCTGGCCTACAATCCCCATCTTGTCTTTCAAATTGTTTCTTTCTTGCGTGTGAATTTTGTTTACACTAATGCGGTTAAAAATGGTGCTAACCGTTTTGCGTAAAAAATACGCACCACAAAACAGTCTAGCGCCTCTTTTGCAACATTAGGGTAATTTTTTCTTACGGCATGTTGCAATAATTAGCGTAATTTTTCTTACGCTAACCATTCCTTAGCACCATTGTGCGTAATTTTTTTAATATGGGGCATGGATGGCTCTAGTGAATTACAGTAGTTCGCATTACATTTTTTGAGGCGCAGTTGTGCATCATTTTTCATAAATATGGACCTACGTCTAACACATAAAGTGCTTAACTACAAAGGACCTTCCTTGATAAGGGCACTTTTGACACCCGATACTCCCAGTAAAGCATTAAGATCATCAACTACCTGACTCCTGAAGGTGCTCAGAATTCACAGGACTAGATGGGGTGGCAGATCCTTCTCACATCTTATTCCTAAACTTTGTTACACACTGCCTGTAAAATTAGATGCCTAGAAACGAGCCTTAGTTTAGGAAACTGCTCAAGGCCTGGCTGGATCACCACTAAATCCACTTTGCCTACATCCACACTAGCTCTCGAGCAATGCTAGAGCTCAGCCAGTACTGGAAAGCCTTTGGGTAGCCAAGTGCTTTAAAAATCCCCAAAGTAGAGCATAGCGTAGAGAGTTCTTATAAGCGAATCATTGCACAAGCTTAAAGCCTTTGCATGTTAAGCCAGAATATATTCTCAGTTATAAATAGGCAGACAATCAGAATTTGTGCTCAGCAGTCTACCATGAAGGGGGACTCCCTCAAAAGATGCAAGTGAGAATAAGTGCTCATAAAGAAGACTTTGTCCCTCTAATAGGAAGGAGAATGGCTGCCCTATCCTAGGAACATGCACTAATATAAACACACATTATCTATGTTGAAACATTATTTTTGTTTGTCTCCTGAGTCCTCCAATAGAAATTGAGTACTCCTGGGAATAGGCAAGCTCCCCATTTTCTTAACCTTTCACAATAGACTTCAGACCCTAGAACTTGAAAAGTTACATTGTTTCGATCTTGTGGTCCAAACTCTGCTTCTCAGGATTAAGGCCCGTATTTATACTTTTTTTAGCGCCGCATTTGCGCCGCTTTTTGACGCAAAACGGCGCAAACCTACAAAATACAATGGCATTTTGCAAGTTTGCGCCGTTTTTGCGTAAAAAAACTACGCAAATGCGGCGCAAAAAAAGTATAAATACGGGCCTAAATCTTTAGTCGCTTCCTCTTCTCTCTGTGAGAACTCACTATCAGTGTCTAATAAAAAACAAATGCCTATTACCTAGCTAACAGAAGACTTCATGAAGTGGCAACATTTGCAGAGAAAAGAACAAAAGCATTGAGCAGAAAAACATTGTGCACAAACAACTTTTCAATGTGAATAACAGACCTTTTGAGGCTAATGCATTATTTTCAGTTTAACATGGCATTGACAGTTATGCTAATTTAAGTCAGCACTTCTATTTATTTTGCAGATGTCGGACCTGGCATCCTTGATGTGATTTCCCTGAGTTTTTGCCTTCAGACCTCCCATTTTGCTGACCTTGTTTTTGCTGGCTCTAGGACTCTGGGCACTTTACTACTGCTAACCAGTACTACAGGGCAAGTACTCTGTGCTTAAAACATGGCTTATCCACAAATACCATATTCTACGTCCCTAGTAAATTGTGCTACCTGTGACCAAGGGATGTAAATTAAATGCTACTGGTGGGTCTGCAACACTGATTGTGCACGCACTTCAGGAGTCCTGCAAACATGGCTCATTGCACAGCCTATGTGTGCCATTTTAAACTGCCAAGTCGACCTGGCAAGTTAATCCCCTAACTGAACCCTTATGAATACATATAAGTCCCTCCTAAGACAAACCCGAAACAGTCAATGGGCAGGGTGCAATGTATTTATAAAGTAGGATATCTGCTTTTAAGTTTTACATGTCATAGTAGTGAACAACTCTTAAGTTTGTTTTTCTTTACTGCAAGGCCTATCTCTCCCATAGGATAGCATTGGGATTGCCTAATTACATTTTATAAGTGTAATTCTCAATTGGGAAGAGATGTGACCCCCACGTTTGGTGTCTCTGGAATCACAATTTAAAATCACAACTTATCGTAAAGTTGGAAATTAAATTGTAATTCTGCAAAGGCCACTTTTAGAACGTGGACATTTTCTTACTTTAGACATTTGCCAGCAGATTTAAGAAAAGCAGCACTGCACCTAGTGCAGCGTCACTTTGCTTGCGCCCCTTAATGCCTCCCTACCACCACCATGTGTGTGTCATATTTAAAATACGTAGCACCATGGCACAGGGTAGTGGGCAATAGTGTAATTTTTTTTAGATTTCCTTGCAGCATTTCTTTGGCCCCAGATTCGAGTGAACTTCCCCCTTGCATACATTATCCTGGTGCAGGGGTTTTAGAAGTGGAACAATGCATGCAATGCGCCACTTTGTAAATATTGCATGGAGAAAATGCCACTTTGGCGCCACCTTCTCGTAAAAAAAAAAGTCACTATGGCGGCACTAAGGTGACGCTAGGGGTTCCTAAATCTGCCCCCTGGTGCCTACTCCCTGTTTCTGAATACACGTCTGTGGTGGGTGAAGCTGGACTTTGGGTATTGCTTCCAGACAGCCACATACAAAGGGTGTTAAAGTATTATTGATGGTCCATCCATGCCTGGTGGGCCATCCTGGGCAGAATGGGAGGGAGGAGCTGACACTTACACCTGAAAAGGCTTTGACCTGTCCCCACACAAAGGCCTGCATAGCTCCCTTTAGTGAGTCTGCAGCCAGGGCAGGAGGGGCAGGAACTCTGTGCACTTCAAAGGCATCTCTTTGAAGTCTCCCCCACTTCAAAGGCACAGCTGAGTATAAGTACTGGACCTCTGACGCAGCAAACTCAGCACACTTTAACCTGTGGATACTCTGCCAGGAAGGAGGACTGTCACTCTACTGGACTCCTGCTCTGCTGACTTGCTTCCCTCCTTGCCTGGTAGTGAGAAGGACTGGACCTGCATCTCTCCAACCTAGAACAAAAGTGACTCCAAGGGCTTGCTGGCTTGCCTCCTGTTTTCTGAAGTCTCAGGGACAAAGAATACTTTCAACTCACCTTCTACAGACCCTGGACTCTGCCAACTGTGAGTCTTGTTTTGCCAATTTGCGCCAAACCAGTTCTGGGCCCTTGGAAGTGGGTATAAAGTGCTCCAGTAGAAATCCACGCATCAACGCCATTCCGTGAGAAGGAACCAGCGAATCAACGCCATTGTGAGAAGCGAAACTGCTGCATCAACTCCATTGCATGGATCCAACCCAGTGCATCGCACCGGGAACTGAAACCTTGCTGCAGTTGTGCACATAAAATGGACGCATCGCCTCCACTGCATTGCCTGACACTGATGCTTTACTTCGGATATGCCTTGTATCGTTTTGACGGTGACGCAAGTACTTTTGTTGAGCGGGCCTAAGCTGGTCCCTTTCACCAACCCACATTCCATTGTGGTTGCCATGAACGTCTGACTTTGTCCCGGTCCAGCTGGACCATATACCCCACAAAGGGCGCTTATTGCTTCTAAGTGCTATTTACGGCTTAGGCTTTAAAAAATCATATCTCAAGTTCTACTTATTGGATTTTTGTCATTTTGTCTTGTTTTATTTTCTAAATGATGCTCTATTATTCTAACCAGGTGTGGTGTTCTTACTGTTGTACCGTTTGAAGTGTTTTATAAATACATTGTATAAACGCATGCCTCCTAAGTTAAGCCTGACTTCTCTGTGCCAAGCTAACAGAGGGTTAGTACAGGCTATTTTAGGCTATGTTTGTGACTGGCCCTGACTAATATTCTGGTTCCTGTTTGGAAAGGGTGCATACCCATGCCAACCAGAAACCCAATTTCCAACAATGGTCCTAAAATGGCATATTGCTAGAAAATGTTTAAGTAGATTTACCTTATACAAATGTTGCACTTAATATATTAATATATGTGTCTCAAACAAAAGCTTGTGCACAATATTAGTGTAAAAAATCTTTTTGCAAATACATTTTTCTTCATCATCTTTATCAGTTTACCTCCTATGATGGTTGAAAAACCATCACAATGTCTTCACAAATTTGCTTTTAGAGTAGAATTTCCTCTCTTGCTGAATCATATTCCCTGTTCTTTCTTTCTTCCATTTCAATTTCTTTTCTAACTTCTTTTATTTAGTTATTCATTTTCCTTGTTATAGAACATCTACATCTTTTATATAAAGCATTTAAACATAACTAAACAAATATCAATTATTAGTACAAGTCTCAACATGACTCTAAGATGTCCTCCTCTTACTGTTGCATACAGTTGCCAACAAAAAAGCTTCTTTTCCTAAAGTTCCTATTATGTTAGTAGTTTCTAAAAGTTCTAATTCAGGTTTTACATAAGAAATATTTTTTTAAAATGTCTTTTATCTTCCTGCTCTCATCAAGGATGTCTGAGCAGTAATGTTGAGTCTTCAGCATCTTGCAGACTCTACCAACAAAATATCTAGTGCTAATTGATCTTGCAAAACCATTGGTGTAATAGCCACTGATTCAATGTAGACAGCCAGTAAAGCACTAGATGTGCTAGTAGCCAATCTGTTGACTACTGTTGATAGCTTTCTAATTTTCTCATCATTTCATATTACTCATAAGGTGGTATAATTGCTCCGAAAATGTCTCCCACTAATTGTGTTGCATCATTTGTAATACTGGTGTGTATATGAGGTGGTGTCATTGTCCAGCATCTATGCTATTACATGATACATCTTGGAAAACAATAAAGCTAAGTAACAAACACACTCCCAATAAGCCCATGAAAATAAGCATCTTTTCTGCTGACAGAATAGACACCGGGTGTAAATGCCTCTTCTCCTGTCAGAATTTGAACAGGACCTCCAAAAAGTTTGAAGGTATGCTCACAATTGCTTATCTCATTGAGTCTCTTTCTAAACTGATTTTTCTTTTGCAAACACATATTTCCCCTTTTGTCTTCTATCTGAATTTAATTTAGGATATACCATTTAATATCTGAATTCATCTTCCTCTTTCTTCTAGACATTCTTTAAAACATCTTCTTTATTTGCATTTTGAAAAGTATTTGCTCTCCTCTCTTCTGATGTTCTTTTTGAGTGGTCTCATTAAACATGTTCTAAGCCTTACGGTGTATTTAAGTGTAGGGACCTAAAGAAATACCATGCAATCAATGTCCATGTCTTTTGTTTGTGGGTGTGGATTCATTACTTTTTGAAGGGGAAGTTTAGAAAGGATTATGCCAATATTTGAAAAATAATCTTCAAAGCATTCATGTCTATAAAACAAATTAAGCAAAATACTACATTTAATTGCATATGAAAGTGACTTTGTGATGATATATCACTTCTTCTGCAGCTCAAGAAGGTAAATGTACACAAACATAACAGATTTTACTGTCTAAACCTTGAGTGTACTCCTGAACTAATCTAGAATAAACATTAGTTGAAATGTCTTATTTTGAATAATCAATAAAGGAAGCCTTTAACTATATCTCATCTATTGTGTTTGCAGAAATTGTGGGTGCTGGTGTAGATCTAAGTGTTCCAATCTATTGTGTAAAACAATTTCGAGCTAATAGGACAAAGAATACTAATACCTCAAAAGTTAATGTAACACCTATAATTAACCTGCATTTAGCTTTGGTAAGGAAACACATATGTCTACAGTCAGACATTAAGTAGAGTATAGCAGCAGGCAGATTCAGTATTCTACTTTGGCTTTTTTTTGGGCAAACAAAACAATCTTTGAAGATTGACATGCAATTATTTAATTCAGCTTCTAAACAATATTCTCTGTGAGACATGCCTAGCCCAACTCCTTCTTCTTCTAAATGTGTTAGCCTAATTCTTCTACTGCAACCTTGGCCCCAGGGAATCTTTTTTAATTCTTTTTATTTACCTTTGTTAATTGTTTATTATTAAGTTTGTTTGTTTCAGTCTTTTATTTTCTATTTCTCTACTTTAAATACAGTTCATTATTTGCTGTATCTCTTCTTTCAGGTTTGAATTCACTAAATAGCGTTTGTCAGGTTCTTGGTTGCAATATCTGCTTCAGAACCTTTTGATTCAATCAGTACTGTTTAAGTGTGAAGTCATGTAGATTCAAAGGTCTCTGATTTCAGTTCATTAGGATTAGTACTTTTGCTCTTTTAGATGACATTGGTTTCTGTTGACCTTCTTTCACTTTAAATCACTAGATTATTTCTCCTGGATGATGGTTTGTGGTATATGTTCAACTGACACACTTGATGTCAATTGTCTCCTACTTCTTGGCCATTCTGATCTCCATTAGGGTCTCTCTCTCCTCATGCTTTTTCCTTCATCAGGATCATTTCATTGTTCTTACGATGCTTCAACAGTTCTATCCTAAGCTCTCATTTCTACTTCTTTAATATGTGTTTCCACACCACTTTGTGATATTTCAGGAATTGATACCGATGTGAGATTTTGTTGTATTTCACCTTCCTCTGGTCCTTCATGATGTACGGACACAGGTGCTCTCAAATGTGGCTTAAAGAACACTATTTCTTCATAAAGGCATCTCACTCTCTGAGTTTGCGAAGCATGAACTCAAATGGGTATCCCAGCATATTTAACATTAGTGTTGGCGATCAAGGTGACATGATAGGGACTTTTCCACCTTGGCTTCAGGCCAGATTGTTGCACATGCTTCTTCACCAAAACCCAGTCCCTGGGTTAAGGTCATGGCACTGATCCTGATGTGGATTAGCGGTAGCAGCTCCAACCTGATGAGCAACAGAATGCACCACATCAGCTAATCCTTTGTAGTAATCGAGTAGCATGTGATGTTTACAAGTGCATTTGCAGGCAGAGCTGGCAGTCTCATAGCATAACCCTTGAGGATTTCATGAGGTGATAATCCTGTCTACATGTCAGAGGTGCTTTGAAGACCCATTAACATCATTGGTAAGGCATCCGACCATTTTCAGAGAAGTTGATGCATAGACATTGGTTAATCAAGACTTCAACTTGCCTTTCAAAGGCTGAACTATCCCCGAAGAATTGGGATGATAGTTGCAGTGCAATCTCTGTTCTACTTGAAGGGCCACACACAGTCTTTTAAGGACCTCATTATTGAAATGGGCCCCTCGGTCTGAAACCAGTAATTCAAACTGCGGAATGAGTTTGTGGAGCAGCAGTTTGGCTACAGTGAGACTGTCATTTCTCCGTGTTGTTCAGACTTCCACCCATCAGGAGAAAATCAACAATAACCAGACAAATAGCAATCCATTATAAAAAGGCATTTTGATAAAATCCACCTGCGTCCTAGTAAAGGTTTCTCCTACATGCCTTGTTGCAGGGGTTCTCTTTTCTATGTTCATCTGCTGACATGTCACTCGCCTATGACATAGCTCTTCTGCTAAAACTTTGAATCAGAGGTTCAATTAATTCTGCCTAAACAATCACAAAACAACCACTGCATCCTTTCTAATGTGTGCAGGACCATGGAAATGTTGTGTCCTGGGAAACAAAAGGCTATCTGGCAACATTGATGTTCCATTAGCTGAAATCAAACAGTCATTTTTTACACATCCTGCTCTGATCCAACCTTGCTGTTCTGTCTCTGAAACTTCTTCCTGCTATTTGAATTTCTTCCCAAGTATCATCCACTGACAACAGCATTAAAAAGGCAGTGTCATCATCAGGTTCATTTACATCTCTGTTAAATGTGCATACCAAAGCTAGACAATATCATGCAACTTCATCTGCATATCAATCTCCAACTGTGGCATAAGCATTTCCACTTCTGTGGGCTGCACATTTAACTACAGCAGCCTCTTGGGGGCAACTGTAAAGCTTCTAGCAATTTTAGCACAAATTCTCTATTGCATAATCGAGAACAAGATGACATCATAAATCCCCACAAACCTTGTCAGAGTAAAGCACAAGCAAACCCCAAATCATCCTGTGCTCAACCCCCTAATAGCTTGGCACAGAGCAGTCTGGCTTAACTTAGGGGCAATGTGTAAAGTACACACAAAAATCCCCCCACCAGGTTAGAATAACAGAGCAGAATTTAAGAAATAAACCAAGACCAAAATAACAAACATCTAGTCAGCAGAACCAGAGTTGTGAATTTTTAAAGAATAAACTGCAATAAAGCACCTAAGAGCATAGACTGCCATCCGTGGCTATCTGGTCACGCTGAACTGGGTCAAAGCCCAAAGGTCAAGGTGACCATGATGGCAGGTAGGATGAATACAGTCCCAGATTGGTCCCACTAAAGATTTACCTTCTCAAGTTTTGTGCCAAGAGTCCAGTTCACATGGAAGACGTTTGACAGCACCAAGGAGGATATTGTTGGCGATGGTTGGTGTGGCATGAGGACCAGGCTGGGCATGGGGGACAGTGGGCTGGAGCATTACGTTGGCAACCTAGTGGGTGGATGTAGGTTACTGTGTGAAGAGACAGACTTGTGGCAACTCCTGATGACATTCCATGTGGGAGACATAGGGGGTTATTCTAACTTTGGAGGAGTGTTAATCCGTCCCAAAAGTGACGGTAAAGTGACGGATATACCACCAGCCGTATTACGAGTTCCATAGGATATAATGGACTCGTAATACGGCTAGTGGTAAATCCGTCACTTTTCCGTCACTTTTGGGACGGATTAACACCTCCTCCAAAGTTAGAATAACCCCCATAGTTCTGCTGTGATCGGGTCCGATAGTGGTTGTGAAGAGGCGAAAAGTTGACTTTAAAAGCTTAAGAACCAAACCAAGGGCCCAGGACCTGGGAGGCGCCTTTTGGTGGTCAGTAACACATTAATGACAGGTTTAGGAGCTGTGGGGAGCCTGTTATGTTCCTAAGGCTTAGATCGAGAGGCCTGCAAACTAGTCTTTTGAGTCAATTGGATAAAAGGGGGGGGAAATTGGCTATAGGGTTGGCGCTCACGGAAATCCACCACAAAGTATTGTGAAACACTTTCTCATATCACGGTGCTCTTGAAAGGGAGGGTCCTCCCAACTCCTCCAGAAAAACAAACACAGTACAAAAGAAAGATCCAAGGCACTCGTGTAAATAACAGATCATTAGTGTCCATGTCTTGTATCTTAAATCATCTTCTTCTTGTCATTGGATTGTAACATCATATGTGTAATCAACAGTCAGCAACTTGAATCCAAACTTCTGTTTATTGTGGAATTGTTCCCAATTTCAATAATCGACAAGCAACAGCCAACGCGTGTTTCGTCATGCTAGAGGATAATCGCACCAACTTCCTCAGGGCTGTAAAGGATATAATTATCCGTATTTACAAACATGAATTTAAAAACAAACTGTCAATTGACAGGATAGATGGTTTTAATCCTTCACCATCACCCAAAAATGTGTTGGAATATTTACGGTGAACTCAAATTTTAAATATTCAAAAAAACATTCTTATATTGAAGCATATCGCCCTTAAGTATAAACAAATATTCTCTTTAATATATGTTGTGACTAGTCATTAGCTTAACAAAGAAGACGGATATTCTCAGTGCGACAACCTGCCAAAATACACACTTGTGAAAGAAATACCAAGAAAAATGAAGAAGCCACTCACCTACAACACCAGAAAATCTAGATGTCTAAAACTCCAAAGTTATCACCAAAAGGAATTATGAAAAGTGACCCCATCAAGTAAGAGTGTCCGTGCTCTGATGCATACCTTAATAAGTTATTGAATGGGATTGTTCCCAATTAAGTAGTCAAAAAGTAACTGCCTTCCCGACGATATTGGTCTGAGCCAAATAATAAACGTACTCCGTCCGGTCTTCACAAGCGATCACTTTCCGATCGTCTAGAATGATATCACAGTCACTGTCATCCAGACATAACCTATTGTTAATCGTCATAGCATGTATTTCTAAGATAACACCTACCGTGAAGAAACGGAGACCATCAGACGGGAGTTTTAACTTCACTCCATTGCCGGCGTGTACGCGAAAGCAAATGAACACAAACTCATGTTGATACACGCCTTTAAGACGTTGTGTGTAAAAAGTGAAAAAGGACTAACATCCCGGTTAATTGGCCCCATCTTGGAAGAGATGGTAAAAACTGTATCCTCATAAGTAAATAGTGAGAGAGGACTACCAAAACCTCATCATGAGCACCATCTTGGTAGAGATAGTGGGATCACTGTGTCATACTAGTGTCTAAATTGCCCATATTTTATATTTCTCCATAGTTTCTTATGCTGAATCCATATTTTCCTACAGCTATCTAAGGGCTAACTTGAAATTATTTATGACTGATATTGATTAATCCACAACACATCCTACCAGTGACTGGTGACTCTCGTACTGTAATTAGGGCACCATATTAGTAGATATAGTAAATCTGTGTAAACTATACCATACCCCCAGAAACATCTCATTAGGGAAATAATCATGGTGCAAGTCTCGCCTACTTCCATGTGAAACATGTCATGACCGGATCAAGCCGTAGCGCAAGCAGCCAAGTGTATCTACAAATGACTCAACAAAAATGAGGATAATAACTTAGATAGTCAGACTTCAATAACCATATCTTTGAGAACCATGACTAAAAACTCATTATCAGTATTTCACGAATGTGTGAGGCCCATACTGCTCTTAATTTCAAATTCCGGATACATTCACGCCTCCTAAGGAACAGTTCCCGGTTCCCCCCACGTAGATCCTTATGTATATGTTCAATTCAGAGAAATTCGAAACTTTTCATTAGACCTTGTTTGGGGCATTGTCTCATATGTACTCCTAGGGGGTAACGAATATCATCCTGTCTCAGGGCCCGGTAATGCTCACTTATTCTTGTCTTTAATGATCTAGTAGTGCTCCCCACATAAAACAATCTGCATTTGCAAACAATCATATATATCACAAAGTTACTACTGCAAGTAATATTGGAAAGAATGTGAAATTCCTCAACAATCTGGTTGTAAAAAAGTAGACATTCCAGATCTTGCCCATTTGCCCATTCCACAGTGACCACATTTGTAGAAACCCTTATTACGAGTGGTAAGCCAATTTTCCATAGATTTTTTATTATTAGGATAGCTGGGGCATAAGGTGCTCTTTAAGCTTTTACCCTTCTGATTTGTGAATAGTGGGGTATCAGAAATGCAGCCCTTCAAATTAACATCTGCTGATAATATATGCCAATGTTTAATCATACATCTGCGTAACAGGGCAGAAGTCTGCGTATAACCCACTATGCAACGAATATTCTCACTGCCATGTCTAGGTTTATAACTCAAAGTTTCACTTCTGGGAATTTTCATGATTCTGTTTCAAGCGTGTCTCATAATATGTGGCTGATAGCCACGTTGTCTAAATCTATTTTCCATATCTTCAATACAATGTAAAAAATCTGTTTCTTTGCTACAGTTTTGTCTGGCACGCATCATTTCCCCATATGGGATAGACTCTATCTGATGTCGTGTATGTGCACTAGTAGCGTCGAGTATGGAGTTGCAAGCTGTACTTTTTCTGTATAGCCGACTTTCAATTTTCCCATTTTCAATGAAAAACTCCACATCTAAAAATGGAATATTAGTACTGCTGTGTTCACATGTGAATTTGATATTGAGGTCATTAGAATTCAAGTATTCTCAGAAACTATTTTGTTTCGGTATGTCACCCATCCAATTCATTATGCAGTCATCGCTATACCTGCCCAAATAAAGTATATTGGGATTCCATGTTTTCCCTTCCACACCCCAAATTATTTTTTGTTCAAAATATCCCATGAATAGGTTAGCGTATGCTGGAGAAAACCTGGATCCCATGGCGACCCCCTGTTTCTGTCTGTACCAACTGGATTTGAACAGAAAGAAATCATTCTGTATGATGATATCAGTGAAATCCAACAACATATTGGTGTGTTCATATAAGCTAGCCGATCTATTATTTAGAAAATGTTTCATTTCTAACATTCCCAAATTATGTTTGATGCTAGTGTATAAAGATGTCACATCTAAGGTGACCAAAGTCATTCCTGGTTCCCAATTGATGTCAGCCATGATACTCAAAATGTGCTTGGTATCCTTAATGAATGAGGGAAGTTTAAGAACATGCAGTTGTAAAACATTATCCACATATTCTGAAAGTCTCTCTGTGGGTCCTCCCATGCCTGAAACTATGGGCCTACCAGGTAGAAATGGTAGATTCTTATGTATTTTTGGTAGAGTGTATAGACATGGATATCTGGGTCTGAAGACACGAAGATACATATATTCGTCTTTATTTATTAGGTGCTTATCAAAACATTGTCTTAAAACATTATTGATCTTATTGGTCAATGCTGGTAAAGGATCTGATATGATCTTTTCATAGCATGTTTAGTATGCTAATTGACCATAGATTTCCTGTTCATAATCATAGGTGTTCATGATCACTATGTTGCCGCCCTTATCAGCCTCGTTTATAGTAATATCATCCTGTCTCCGGAGTGATCTTAAAGCTATGTGTTCCTCACTACTGAGATTTCTCTAATGAAATCTATAATGTTTCCTACATGATAGTAACAGAGACCACTGTCCACTCTCAATTAAGGACATCCACGACAGGATAACACTGTTATCTATTACTGATTATGAACAAGATCCGATTACTGATTCCACAGATGCTTGCTGATCTGGATATCCTTTCCAACATCACAGGTAGTGGTCTTAAATCCAAATCCAGGTGGACACCCAATTTCAAGAGTGGCAACTGTATAGACACTTTCCCCAAATTGGTTTGGAAAGACCTACGTAATCTACAGCGGAAGAATAGAAAACATTATAGATTTCATTATAATTATAATCACAATGGTAAACTGTTCTGCAAAACAGGAAATTCGAAACAATATAGTTGCTGGATTTGGTAGCATGTGATAACATGGAACAATTATGTTGTTAATTTTACGAAGATGATGTACAATTCAGTATCTCCCATTGGGCCTCTGTCAACCTATAATATGTGAATTGCAAAGATGTTCATGAATTTCTCTCAAAATCTCTTATTTTAGCATGTTTTCAGTCACTGGAGTTATTCGAGCAATCGTTTCAGGTGTCAAATAATGTGGCAGTGTTCTTGGGAACGCTTCATTTACTTGTATTGTATTTCAGCCTGGTTCTACACCTTTGATCAGTCCATTGTATTCCCCTGAAAAATCCCATATTTCAGATTTTTACAGGATCTGCCAAATCCAAAGGTAAATTCTCTCATATCCTTACAAGATACAACACTACAACTGTTTGTTGTCAGGCCATATTAAATTCAACAGCTTCATTGTGTATTTGAAATTCAACACCAGCTGATGTATAACAAATGGTGCAGTTTAAGTTCTACAAAAGAGCTCTTATTAGCACATTTAGAGGACTTGAATCACATATCACAAATTGGTGATCTTCCTCAGATTAACCTATTTTTATTGCCACTTTCTTTGAAACAAGATTTGTTACTTGTTTGTTTGTAACACCTACAACTTTTATCTTCTTTTGTGAGGGGGTAGGTCTGGGACACTTGGTAGCCATTAACCTCTCCTTCTACAAATGGTTCACTTTGGACTAGCTCTAAGACTGCACCATGTATGCAATCTTCTTCTCCACTCAGGCACCACCATTAGGAATTGTCAGACTCAAATCTCTCATTTTCCAACATAAGGAACTGTTGGAACAGGTTCTGATTTTGGAATATGTTTGAATTGGCTTTTGGCATTTGATTCATATTGAATCTGGGATTACCCATATTTTGTGGGGCCATTTGGGCTTATGGGACCTGCATCATAGAAACTAGTGGCTGCAATGGCATCTGAACTTGTTCAACTAAGCCCTGTACTTGAACATTTTGAATGTGTGTTTGATTTACTTCTTGTTTTTGCTCATCATCACTTATACAATTTAGATTGTACTCCCTCTTCCAATGCCAGAGCCTAGTACAATTATGACAAGGAGTGACATCTTCAATGTTGCAATGTCTACTCCAGAATTTGAATCAACTGGAACACCTGAACCTCTACCCTGTGGAAAACCAACTCCCCCTTGTGCAAGTTGACCTCCAGCTTGAAAACCAAGACCTTGCATTCCACCAACATTCCCTGCATGTGATAGATTTTTAAATCCCTTTTGAGACAGCTTAGTTTGTGTTAGCATAAACTGCTCTTTGAATCTCTTCTGCTTCATGTCCTGCTCATCCCTACAGTATTTTGCATACCTCAGAATCTCACCTAAAGGTTATGTCTGCCAAATAATCACATTCTGTTGTATGTGTGTGCAAATTTCTGGTCGCAACCCAAGAACAAACTGTGACACAAATTTCCCCATATCACCTTTTTCTTGAATGCTAAGCTGTTTATACACCTCCAACAATCATTCATAATCAGTGTGCACTGATTCTTTAGCTTCTTGAGTATTTCAACCAATCAATATCTCTCACTGGAACTTTTCCTTTTAAAAAGTAATTACCTCATCATACTCTGTCATACCATTGGTGAAGATGCATGAATACCTGCATCTCTTGGAGGCTCAGTACGTGACTACTGCACAGCTATTTTACATCCAGCCCACAGCTCACTTGGTATCACAGTATCAAAGAAAGTATTCAAATCTCTCCATCAACCCTTTGAATTGTTTTACAAATCTGTCAACTTGTGTATTCCATTGAGCTGGATTCTCTCCTAGTTTTGGAAAGTTGTTTGTGAATTTTTTAGAGATCACCTCTTGCTCCATGATACATGAACATACCCTCCACTTGGTACCTCCCTTACAGGGAAGGTTAAAGCCTCATCTTCATCTGGGGGTGCACGTGGTGACTAACAATTCACTTCTGTAGCATTTGATTGTTTACTTTTCCTTCCGTGCTTCTTTGCCCACTTGGTCTCTAACCTGTCAAAATTACTCTATTTGTGGATCCGCTTTACCATATTCACAATATGCAATCTCATTTCTGAAGATCACATTGTCTCAATAGTTTCATCATCTAACGGTGCCTGAAACGTTTCTGTAGAGGGACACACTTGGGGAGATCCACCTCATATTTTCCTGCCAATTCAGTTAGTCTATCATGTGTCGTAGTTGCATATCTTGTGATATCTTTACTCAAATATATGCAGTAATTCTCCTGATATAGGTTCAGATGAGAGATGTCTAAACATCCTTTTATAATTTCTCTAATTCAATCTTCAGTTTTGGCACATCTAAAGGTCTTACCATTTCCTAACTAGTAGATGGTCTCCCCCTTCTTCCCATCTTTTTGTTTTTGGAGTTTTCTTCAACCCTCAGGGGACAAATCCCATCATTAAATGGTCTCTCCTTGTGTAATTAGTGTCATAAAGACTTTCTTTCTAACTTCTTTTAATGATTGAACATTTTGTGGTGAAATGCAGGCAACAATCTGTGAATTTTGCGAAGTTGGGATGAACTCTGTCAAGCTACTCCTTATATTGCAACAACATCAGTTGGATTTGGTGCATCATTTATTGGTGCAATATTGTTGGTGTCCCAATGGTTTGTGCTGATACAATTTGTGTCACGGGTGCAGGAACAGTCACAATAGTAGTAGTAACACCTGGAACTATTACTATAGGGGCTAGTTCAATAGGTGCAGTTGCAATCGGAAGTAGTGGAAGTGGTCTCTCAATTTGAGTTGTATTTGGATCTACAAGAGCCATAGCCACTGTAGCCCTAGTGGTTGAGGCAACCTTAGGGTTTGTTGTTGGGGCCACATATGGTGGTTGTTGTGAGGATAACAAGGCATCTAATATGTCATGCCCTGAATTGCTAGCAATGCCAGTTTTCTTTGCAGCCTCTTCATCATCATTTCCCTGTTTCAGATTCCTTTTTGACTATTCAGTAGGGATAGCTAAGTACATTTTAGCTTCCTCAACTACCATTTTCTCCACCTCTGCTGTCCTTCATCCCATGAGCACTCACATAATTTCGCACTGCTCCCTTTGCTCTTTTTTGATACCTTTCTTTCTTTTGAGCATGAGATGGTCATTCCCAAGCATTTAATGCTTTGTACTGTGTAGGTCTAGGAGGTACATTTATTTCATATAATTTTCCCATTAAATATTCAATAATCTTTAAATCAAAGGTACCATATTATGGGAATCTAAATGGCCCTTCATTTTCAATGAACTTGCACTATCGGCAATGCCACAGACATGTATTGAACAGTACATTTGATGCCATATAATGAACTGGCTTATCTTCTGGTGGAACCTCCTCATCCTCCCGAACTGGTACCCTTTATTCACCCCTCCTTAATAGGCATATTTAAGAAAAGTGGTGCTGCACATAGTGCAGCACCACTTTTCTTGCCCCCCTTAGCGCCTCCAACACTGTGCGAGCACCATGTTTAAAATACGGTGCACCATGGCGGTAATTAGGAGACTAGTGTCAGAAATGTTGATGCTAGTCCGGTGCTTTGCAGGATTATCATAAAAAATGTTATGCTAATCCTGCAAAGCACCCAGGGACCCATTGTAACCAAGGGAGGCCTCCTTTTAACGCCTGCTCTGAGCAGGTATTAAAAGTGCCAAACAAAATGACACAAATAAATCTCTTAGATTTCTTTGTGCCATTCTTTTGCCCCCCACTAACTGGGGGAATGCCCCGTATGCATACATTATGCCTGGCCCGTCTGCATACATTAAGCCTGGCACAGGTATAATGTAGTGCAAAATGTTACAAAGTGGTGCAATGCATGCGTTGCGTCACTTTGTAAATATGGTGCTGCTTTTTTGGCATTTTAACCCCACATTAGTGTAAAAAAAAAAAAAAAAGCTGATGTGGTGTTAGAATGGCGCTAGGGTCTCTTAAATATGCCTTAAAATATTTCATGATTGCAAAATTCTGCAGTAAATAAATAGTGATTAAATTCAGAAATTTTGATGTTTTGGTTCAGTTCGTAATTTCATATACGTCAGTTCTCTCTCCAATCCAGTCATAATCCTTTCTTCACAAGCCTACCACAACTTAATACATGTTGACTCGTCAACAAATCTCAGTGCAGCATTTCACACCAACTGACCACACTCTGATGTAATTCTTTACTCCTTGGAGCTGTTTACCCTCCTTTACAATTCTCTCACACACAAACTTCTACAACTCCAAAGCAGCACAATAAAGAAATAAATTTTGTCTGCTCCATCAAAGAATTTAAAGTAGTTTACTCACACAAAAAACAATTGGAAACAAGGGTTTAACAACTCCCAACTTCCTTACACCCACATACACACAAATGAAATCTCGACCAGTGGGAAATCACCCTGACTGAAGTAGCTTACCGTTTACAGACTAGGTTCCACTAACACCAATCAATATTAGTACACTCACAGCAAATAGTTATAGTCTCTATCTCAATAGTGCAGTTGATGTTACCTCACTAATCTGCACCACAAACCTTAAAGAACAAATAACATCTTTAATGAATCAGCTATCCTGTGATCTTAGACTACTTCAAATCTGTTAACAACTTCAGCTGCTCAACATCAGACACCACTACTTCACAAAACACAACCTCAACACAAAGACAAAATCACAATAAAAAGAATTGTGATGCATAACCCTATTAATACTCCCACCTCCACCATTGCAACTGCATTTTAAACCACAAACTCCTTGAGTCTTCAAACTAGAGCTTTGGATATTTGCCACATGGGTAATCCTGAGCTTGGAGAAATTATTTCAGCTCCTTTCTCCTGTGACATAAATCATCCTCTTGCTATCACTTGAGGGAGCGGGATTTTCTATATCTGAATCTTTGGGTATAGTAATTAAATAACCCCCTCCACTGGTGTATGGAGCAATAATTTGCATTAGTCCAACTACCATGTGAAATCTTAAATAGCTTTCAAATGTTCAGTCAATAAATAGAATTTGTGTGAGTTAAAGGGTTTTGTTTCCAAATCTTTTAGTATTTTCAGATTTTTTCAGTCCATTCAAATCTTGAAAGTCTCAGAATTAAAAGTTGATATAATCCATTAGGTGATATTTAATTATTAAACAGAACAATACATTTGTCAAAATGACAGTTAATATTGCAATAATACAACAAGAGTGTTCCATAAAGGAAACTTCCCTGATCTAAATAGTTGTGAGAGAAAAGTTGTCAGTTCAGAGAGAGTCCTGATGAGAGAATCAGTTGTCAGGCATAAAGCCTTTGCATGTTTATCCTGAAAGTACTCTTAGTTATAAATCAGCAGACAATCAGAATGTAGGGCTCAGCAGTGTCCCATGAAGCGGGACTCCCACAAATGATCCAAGTGAGAATAAGCTCTCATAAAGAAGACTCTTTCCATCTCTAATAGGAAAAGGAATGGCCACCCTACCCTACACACACTAATATAAACACACAATGTCTATGATGCACCATTATTTTCTTTCATCTCTTGAGTCCTCCAATGGAAACTGAGTAAACTCCTGGGAACAGGCATACTTCCTATTTCACTGGCTAACAAAAGACCTCATGAAGTAGCAACATTTGTAGAGAAACAAACATGCACAAACAACTATTCAAAACAACTATTCAATGTGAAAGGCGGGCCTTTTGATGTTAATGCATTATTTTCAGTTGAACATTTCATCAACAGTTAAGCTAACTTAAGTCAGCACTTCTATTTTTGTTTTTGCAGGCCTAAAACATTTAAGCATAAATACTTACTACAAATTTTGCACTTAAATTTACCTTAAATATGAGCTTTGCATGTTATTAATCTAAGCATTTTCTAGCATTCCATTGATTCCAGTGAGCCTGGATTTTGTCCAGAGGAGTATTCACCATCTCTTGACTTTCAGGTTCCACCTCTGGACTTCTCCAGCCCTCAAACCCTACTGGGGAGGTCTCAAAGATCTAGGGGCATATTTATACTCTGTTTGCACTGAATTAGCGCAATTTGTTTTTACTCTAATTCGGTGCAAAACTAACTCCATATTTATACTTTGGTGCTAGACCCGTCTAGAGCCAAATTTATGGAGTTAAAGTAATTTTTTGGAAGTGGAGACCTACCTTGCCTTAATGAGATGCAAGGTAGGCGTTCACATGCAAAATATGACGCTATGGCCGTAACGCCATATTTATACTCCCATGCAAAAATGGTGCAAGGGAGGGAGGGAGGGGTCAAAAAATGGTGCAAAGCTTGCTTTGCCCCATTTTCTAAAGCCTGGATCAGGGCAGGCGTTAGGGGACCTGTGGGCCTATTTCCATGGTGGAACACACCAAGTATTTCGTATTTATACTTTTTTTAGCGCCGCTTTTTGACGCAAAACGGCGCAAACCTACAAAATACAATGGTATTTTGCAAGTTTGCGCCGTTTTTGCGTCAAAAAACGACGCAAATGCGGCGCATAAAAAGTATAAATACGGGCTCAGTTTCTTGCAGGAAGCAGATTCGGGGCTGTCCTGTCTAAGATCAAGAGGCAAAGAATTCCATAAATTAGGGGACAGAAAGCCAAACGAACGTCTCCCCAGTCGAGCTTTTAGTACCCTGGGAGTAACAATAAATGGGGCCCCAACATTTACTCTTTCAAATAAATGTTGGTGGTTCATAGTGTTATAAACCTCTAAGCGTTCAACTCTGTTGGATTTTACCTTGTTCTTTAGGTCATGCCATATTGCAGATAAAGCTGATTCTGTGATGTATCTCAGTTAGAAACACATCTGTTGGTTGGAAAAGAGTTTCTTTTTCTCGCGTAATTTTGAAATATGAGTTATTACTGCCCTTTCAGTGAGTTTACCCCTATATTGTTTGTTTGACAGAGGTTTGCAATTTGCTGGAACCTCAGGGTCTAGTCCTTTCATCCTCAGAGTTTTTTACTAACAGAGTAATTCTCCAGATGAATGTGTTTCACTAATTGGCTAAGATCTTCTCACTCTTACTATCCTTGCTGGGTACATGGTGATATGCTAAAAAGCCAAAGTGGGAGCTCTATTCATATTTGGCTTCACCCATGCTCAGGACTGGAAATATTTATTTCTGCTATTGTCCAGAGGCCTGGAGCCATTGTAGGCTGCTTTTTGAATGTGCAGGGCTGCTTCTGGTGCCTTTGTTAATTAGTCCAACTTAAAGCACCCACAAAAGAGTGTGAAAGATAAAGAGAGTGGGAAAGATTAGCAACAGAAAGGGAGAGTGATATAGAGAGGATGGATGAAAGGAAAGCTAAAAAATTGGATTAAGTAGAGAAGGGCTGATTTGAAAATTTTTGCCAGTGTTTCCAGTCTTATGCCTGGTGTTCCTGTCATGTCCACACAAATATAAGAATATGAACGCATACTTTCACCGTGTTTGCCCTTCTCATCATCCTTTGCTAGCTTGTAATTCCAATTTATTCTGAATCGGCGACCAGGAGGGATGACTATTCTTTCTTTGCTGACAATGTCCTTCCATCCTGCTACATCCTCACACCATGCTGCACAGCATAGCTCCTAGTGCCGTTATCATACCTCTATCCCTTCCGCCAACTCCGGGCTGAAAAGCTCCATCCACTTTCCAGCCAAAACTTTTGTCCTGCTTCACATTCAAGTAAGGTGACATTGTTTAATGGTATATGTTTTATTTGAATAAGAGATAAATATGTGCAAGAGTAGAAATTCAAGGATCTAGCCTGGGTGAGGTTGGGCTGTATTTTTTAATTGTTGTTTTGTAGATTTTTTGTAGGGTCTTATAACTTGTGTATTCCACTGTATTTCTATCATTCAGATTTTTCATTTTGTATTTTTTATGATCTAGCCAGCATTCTAGGGTGTCTGTGTAATGAATCTTTAAGAACGGCCATCCTGTTAAAAATCTCAGTGATCCTGTGTTTTGTTTAGTTGCCGATCATATTTGTCTTCACTGGCTCAATTGCAGACTTTTGTCTAAAATATGTTGACATTGAAATTCTTCCATGATCTGATAAGAGAACATAACATTAGGCATTGTTGGAAATGGGGATGACTGAATTATATGATGATCACTCAAGATGATGGGCTTTTTTTCATTTGACAGAGATACTATCCTTTGAGGAAAATGTTGCATTGATGATATAGCCTGCATCATATGTGCCTCAGCTCTTCAATTTGATTCACTAGGTATGCAGTGTGAAGGAGATCAGATTTGTCAAACCAAGTGCTGAATTCTTCTAAGATGGTTAATTGTTCTATCCGATACAGAGTCCAGGAGTGCATCAGGGAGGTTTTAGATTGAAAAGAATGAATCAGAGGAAGCCTAGAAAGGTGAACAGCAAACAAGAAGGGATTCCCATTCAGGTGTTGAGTGATCTTTCATCATGGTAGTTGCCTGAGGGTTTTTGTGCACCACAGATAGTCCTCCACTGCACCTATTTTTTAGCTGGTGTCTGCTGTGTGTTAGCCAGCTATTGGGGATGTCTTCATGTAAAATGACTGAAGCCTAATTTGTCTATATTTCTGTGACAAACTGGTGATCTGGAATAAAGGGTCAGATGTAGCAAGCGTTTTGCATGGCGCAAACTGTGAAAATCGCAGTTTGCGCCATGCAAAACATGCATTGTGATGCTTATTCACATTTTGCGAGTCGGTACCGACTCGCAAAATGTGAATGTGACTCGCAAATAGGAAGGGGTGTCCCCTTCCTATTTGCGACTCGCACCGCAATGCTAATTTGATTTGTGACCGCGAAAGCGGTCGCAAAGCAATTCGCAGTTACCACTAGTGTCACACTGGTGGTAACCCATTCGCAAAAGGGAAGGGGTCCCCATGGGACCCCTTCCCCTTTGTGAATGTTGCCAAAAATGTTTTTTCAGAGCAGGCAGTGGTCCAATGGACCACTGCCTACTCTGCAAAAACGAAAGCAAATGGTTTCGTAATTTTTTTGCATTGCTACTCGTTTTCCTTTAAGGAAAACGGGCTGCAATACAAAAAAAAAAACTGCTTTATTTAAAAAGCAGTCACAGACATGGAGATCTGCTGTCTCCAGCAGGCCACCATCCCTGTGAGTGAAGGGAATCGCAATGGGGTCGCAAAATGCGACCCACCTCATTAATATTAATTAGGCGGGTCTTTGCGACCCCATTGCGATTCGCAGACGGTGTCTGAGACACCGTTCTGCATCCGAATTTGCGATTCAGAAATTGAGAGTCCCACGACTCGCAATTTCCGAATCGCAAATTCGGAAATTGCTACATCTGGCCCAAAGTCGCTTAATAGGCAGTGTGGTGGTCTCCATTCTTCCTTAGGGATCTCCCATTTATTTATATACATGACATTTGATGAAGCGGGCAACCACAAAGTTTGATCTTGTTTGTAAGTGCTCTTGATAGAAGGTCAGCTAGGTGTGAACTCATGGAACCTGGCCAGGGATCTTTGGTATTGGGTGTCCAGGGATCAACTGACTACTTTCGAGATTGGGGTGAATGATTTGGATTTAAGTGAACAGAGAATGGCATATGACTGTTCTGGTGATAGTTCTAGCGGCTCCTTTAAGGATTGCTTGGAGTTTTGGTATGAGCATGAATGAGGCTGATGCAGCTTTGGTGGTGATACTACAAGTGGGTGTTCTGTCATGGTCTAATTTTCTTGTCTGAAATGTCCCGGATGACCAGAGGTCTTGCCTATTTTGTCCCTCATATGTGAGGTTTTAGTTGATACATAGCAGGTTCTTTGTATTTTTGTTTGCTCTGATGTCAAGCACTATCTAACCCAATTGCACATGTCCCATCCTAACCTAGTGCCTGGCAGAGGCAAGCCACCAAAAAATAGAGGTACTCCAATAGTTACACAAAAGGCAATTACACTGTCTCCTGATATGCTGACACTACCATCTAATAAACCAGGAAGATTTTCTGTGGTATCATCCCACCATCACAATTCTCATATAGCCTTAGAACCAACTGGAGCAGGCTCTACTGGCCATTAAAGGCCCGCTCCCGAGTTAAAGGCCCAAGACGAAAGCGAGGGTCTTGAACAAGGGAAAGGGCCTTTAATGGCCGGTAGAGCCCGCTGCAGCGGGTTCTAAGGCTATTAGAACATTCTGCCACTAGAGGGCAGAATGTTCTATCAAAGAAAACAAATTCCTCATGAAACCTGAGGGGGTTAAAATCCCCTCAGGCTCCGTGAGGCTTTGTTCACAGCCTATGCTGTGAACAAAGAACATTGGAGTGTTGACGCTCCAGGCTTTTAAAAGCAAGTAATGTTCTAATATAGCCTTAGAACCCGCCGTAGCGGGCTCTACTGGCTATTAAAGGCCCACTCCCCTTTAACAAGGGAGAGGGCCTTTAATAGCAGGCGGGTTCTAAGGCTATTAGAACATTCTGCCATTAGAGGGCAAAATGTTCTCCTAAATAAAACAAAGACTTCACGGAACCGGAGGGGATTACAATCCCCTCAGGCTCCGTGAGGCTTTGCTCACAGCTGATGCTGTGAACAAAGAAGATTGGAATGTTGGTGCTCCAGGCTTTTACCGGCCAGTAAAAGCCCGGAGCACACCATTGTTTTCAATGGAGCCACCAACATTCCAATGTTCTAATAAAGAAGAGACAAGTGAGGCTGGCTCTAGCCCAAACATAGTCATAAAAGGGCCCACAAATTGCTTCCCCTTTCAGATACCAAAAGACGTGCACCCACATGATTGCTGCTCTACCAGGAGTTCTGCTCTCCAAAATGGAATGCTCTTGGTGCTTCATTTGAGACAGCGGTTGTGCTGGAGCCACCAGCATCCAATTTTTGGGGACTGGTACTTATTTTTCTGCATTAGACATTTACTGAGAACAGAGAGGGAAAAACACACCAAAAGTAAAAAAAGGAGGAAGATAAAAATGGGAAAACTGTCACAAAGGGTGAAAGCAGGTACCGGCAAGAGTGAGATAAAGGGGCAGGGAATTTCTGGTAGTGGATTAAGGAGGCATGAGGTGAATTTAAAACTATGGAGTCCTATTATCCCGGGCACTCATTCTTTTACAAATTAGGCACTGAATGCTTCCTTAAACGTGACAATATCAAGGCCAGAAAATGGAATAACAAAATTGGGGCCTATCCATTATGCCATATCACATCTACTTGTGCAATTATTTGAATAAGTATTCCAAAACTAAGCAAAAATATTGGAGCTTCCTCAGACCCAATTCTCCCTTTCTGAGAACTGAATTGAAATTGAAGCGGGTGTAGTTATTCATAAAGCACACTAAGCTCAGAAATGTGCCTATAAAAGGCCCTCCCACTTCCAGGCCAAAGCAGATCCAACTCAACCAACAAGGGCTTCAACTGCCCAAAATAACCTTCCAAGGAATCCTGCATCATGTCACCAAATGACTAAACACCCGCCAAAAAACAAAAATATTTCCAAACCGTTTGACATCTCCCTTGCTCCTACACCATGTCGCCAAAAGCATAAATGACCAAAATGTATATTTAGGCCCATATTTATACTTTTTTAGCACCGCATTTGCACCATTTTTTGATGCAAAAATGGCGCAAACGTACAAAATACAATTGTATTTTGCAAGTTTGCGCGTCAAAAAACAACGCAAATGCAGCGCTAAGAAAGGATACATATGGGCCTTAATCACCACCCCCTAAAACAATGTTTCCCACACACTAGCAGACTGCCATTGCCCCTACATCATGTAACCAAAAGCATAAATGGCACATTAAGAAACAAAATTACATTATTTTGTGGCTTTACGATTCCAGATCCCTTCGGTTATGTTATATATTTTTTTATTTATTTGTTTATTTAGGACGTTGATAAATAGCATGAACAAGACCTGCAGATAGGGGTGGTAGTGTTTTACAGAGTAATGCAAAGATCGTCATAATACAGTGGCAAACATTAGCATTTGGCGAAAATCTGACATTATATTATCATAGTAACCAGATTAAAGTGCAAACTAAATTTACTTTAAAACAAATGGGGAAAGTACAGGGGCACATACATTATAAGAGCAAACGGGTTAACAAAGATATAAAGTGTATGGTTCTGATTTCAGATGATGAGGTGTGACGGATATATCAAGTATATCATATAGTATATCATATATAGCAAGTGATGGACGGAATGCTGAACAATGTCAAACATTCACCCCTGGTACAGAGATCTGGGCCTAAATCCATTGTTTTTTTGCTGCCCATGCCATTCCAGTTTGGACCCAGCCATATACAAATCAGTCTTGACCCTGTTCCCTGTTCCATGCTTGTTTCCGGTCCAGGGAGGACCTGGCTTGGCAGTTTGGGCTGGACTGTTCCCATGAGGATGAGGGTCAAGACTGATTAGCATATGGCTGGCTCCAAACTGGGGTGGCATGGTGAGCAAAAGAACAATGGATTAAACCCAGATCTGTGACTAAGGGTGAGTCATCTGCCCTATTACAAGTATATCCTATGACACTTGAAATATGGTGGATGGGATATCTATCACGTTTGGGACAGATTATCCCTTCCCCCAAGGTCTAAACCAGGCCCTGAGTTCAAATCAAGATACAGGTACTTGTTATCAGGTATGACTACCTAGGATACATTGGTGTCACAAGTAGATGACGTGTGTGAAGCATTACAGAGAAAGGTCATGATTTGCAGAAAATATATCAAAGTAACTAAAAGAAGGTTCAGTGCAAGGATCTGAATTAAGTTGGGAGGTTTATGGGGTTAGTTGGAATGCACTTGGAAGTTGGTGCTCTCTTTTTTTATTGTAAGGTGTTGCAGTATTTCTATAGCGCTTTCCAACCTCTTCTCAAAGGGAGCTTGAAAATGTTCTCCCAATACATAAGAGGAAATAGTTAAACACTGAGGAAAAAATGAGCGATAATAAAGCGCTGGGGGATCCGTAACGAAGGGTTAAATATCGAAGTCCACCATCAGTCAACCTAAGAACTGAGTGTTTTCATGTGTCTCCTTCAGGCAACAAGCACATGGGGGGTCATTATGACCCTGGCGGAAGGCGGAGAAGCGGCGGTAAGACCGCCAACAGGCTGGCGGTCTTTCCATAGCGTATTATGACCATGGCGGTTACCGCCATGGTCATCTGCTGCTTCTCTGTTCCGCCCGCCAGGGCGGAGACGACCGCTTGGCTGGAGATCTGGGTCTCCAGCCCCGCGGCCGTCACTATACCGCCGGCGGTATTTTGACCCGGCTTACCGCCGTGGATTTCCTGCGGTTGGAACCGCCATGAAATCCATGGCGGTAAGCACTATCAGTGCCAGGTAATTCCTTCCCCCCCCCGACTCCCTCCCTTACCCCCCCATCCCCCTGCCACCCCCCAAAGGTGGCAGGACCCTCCTCCCAACTCCGACCCCCAACATAACAACACTCATACACACACGACACGCACGGAGACACCACCAACACACATACACGCACACACATCGACATACATGCCAACATCCACACACACAGTCAGACACGCACACCCACTTTCAAACATACAAGCACAAATCCATACAGCCATACCTACAGACATACCCGCACTCATTCCCATACACACAACACCCCTGCAAGCATACACGCACTCACACACCCCCTCTACATACACACACACACACACACCCCCATGCACGCACACAACACACAACACCCCCCTGCCCCCCTCCCCTCACGGACGATCAACTTACTTGGTCTGACGATCCTCCGGGAGGGGACAGGAGCCATGGGGGCTGCTCCGCCGACACCTCACCATCAACAGAACACCGCCACGCCGAATCACAGGACGTGATTCGCTGGGCGGTGTTCTGTTGGCGTGGCGGTGGAGGTAAAAGGACGGAGAGCTGCCAACGGTCATAATAGGCCGAGCGGCAAACCGCCACCACTGGCGGTCTTCCACACGGCGGTCCCTCGGCGGTCTGGAAAAAAGACCACTGAGGTCAAAATTACCCCCATTGTGTTTTAAACATTGTGCTGCAGGTCAGTCTTTAAGCGGATTTCAAACAGCATTTTCATATTTCTTAAAAAAGGACAAATGCTAGAAAGCATTTTTGGTTCAACAACGCTGCCATAATACAAACTAAAGGCCTAATTTATAGGACGGATTAATTAACAGTCGCCATGGCTGAGTTCTTTATTCCTGGCCTGGCGGGGCTACGCCGTCAATTAGCCCTGCCAACATCTCTTGCATTTACAGGAGATGCCATCAAAATGGGCCATGTAAATTATCTGAAAGTTTGATGAACCGCTTCCTCAACACAAGGGATTGGTACATCAAACTTTCAATACATTTAAAAAAATATTAAAAAAATACCAAAGCTTGATTTTCTTTTTGAAAATGAAAAAAATCCCTTTCACCACAGAAGATTTTTCCCAAGGTATAGGGAACATTTTGCACAGTGAAAACTGCCATATGCTCGTCCACTTCCAATAGTGAGGGTGAACACATGGCCAAATCTTCCGCGGCTCTCACTTCAGCAGGCCATCAGCGCTGTATGTCAGTGGCGGAGACATCATCTACATACACTAGTTCCGCGTGATTCTAAATGAGGCGGGCTGAACTCTGGTAGAGAGGGTACTCGATTGGTTATGACGGAGGACTCTCTCTGCCACAGTTTTAACTTTAATACCCACCCCACGATGGGGTTGTGTTTATTAGGGGCCAATCATGCACTTCGAAACAAGCAAAAGACGGGAAGGCAATTAATTATTGGTTCAGAATCACATATTCCAACGAATAGCTGTGGCAAAGGTCACCTGTGTTTCAGTACCATATATCTGTAATCAAGCCAGCTGCCCTGCTCACTTAGAGAGAATCTTTAATTGGTAACTAAAGTACTGTCCTCTCCTTTTCATGTCCTGGAGGTTGCAAAAATGACAAAACAAACAAGCATTTGCAATACAAGGGGTCTCGCATTTGCTCGAGTTAGAGCTATTAGCGTTGTAAACTACTCACTGGACTTTTCTTGCCACACAAATGAAAAGAAAATAAAAGAATCATTTGTGTGGCAAGAAAAGTCTGGTTAGGAGTTTACAAAGCTAATAGCTCTAACTCGAGCAAATGCGAGACCAGTTGCATTGCAAATGGTTGTTTCTATTTATGTACAGCCGTCCCTGAAAATGGCTACGGGCAAAACAGAAGGTACTTCACCCGAGACACAGTGACAGGAGAAAATGTGGGCGGCAGTGTCTGTAATCCTTTCTCCAGTAAATTTAGTCTATTAGAGATTGCAGAGTGAGGGAATGCATTTTCCAGCAAGATCTTTCAATATCACATCAGGCCGAACCCATTTCCTATCCCAGCGTTTGAGCCAAACTCTTCATTTCTTCATTCTGTGAGTTAATATGAGACTACGCAAGGACACAGATATAATATGACACTGTATGAAACAATTACTGATGTTTCCATGGTATCATTAACTTGAAGGCCACTCTATCACTTATTCTGCAATGAACACATAAAACACAACGCCATTAACTGACATGCTTCCAAATATTTTTTGTAGCTTTCAGCTACTGATAAATGTTAATAAAATATGCTTTCCGTGAATCTTGCATAATGGTGCTTGGACTATAAAAAACAGAGAATTGAACAACATTTATGATGCACTCATGCTTGAAGTAAATTATATTTTAGATCGTCCATCAAGAGCAACGGTTTTGATTGCAGTTCATCCATTTTGCGTGCTTTTTATATTTTTGCGAAATAATCCCTTATATGCTTTTGTAACATTAGGACCGCCTGTGGAGAAACGCTGCTCACAGTCAATTACAACTTTCTGCCGATTCCGTAGTCGCTGGGCCATTTTTCTTGATCGACCTTTGGATGAGCTCTCTCTCCATTTCTTGACTAAGCTCTCTCTTGTTTTGTTGCTCTAATCTATTTAGCCAATCTCAGCAACCCCGTCATGGTTAGGAAACATATCGGCAAAAGTGCAATTATTTATGTAACCGGCAAAAGTGCAATTAACTGTGTAACAAGGTCAATATTATGTGAAGCGCTCGACTTCTGCCAAGCAAGATCGCACTACGAAAATAGAGAAAAAGTAGTCCACAAACCTGAGGGGAAACAGCGAGCCTCACATGTTTTCTGTACTAGGTCGCTGCGCTCGAGGAGGGCTAACCACCGGAAAAGGCATGACGTATGCATGCCTTTCACTAATGAAAGCAAGCAGATTCTAACAGGCAAGCCTACGAACCAATGAAAGACACTGACGTGACGTGGACGGGGCTCCGAGCCCTTTTCTAATTCCTAAAGCGTCTCGCAAGCGCATGCGACGCAGACTCGACCCTAAAAGCGAGACATTTATTTACTCTACCACGAGCAAAATAAATCCATTTGTTACATTTTTGCAAATACAGGAATGATTTTAATATAACCGAAAACTGCCCAGATGTCTGCATGACCATCAGCATGCTCTAAAGAAGGAAGTAAACCAGCCACAAGATATTTAGGGGACAACATGCTATTACGTATATGTGAAAAAAACTTTGAAGTTTGCTTTAAGAAAAAATGCGTCCATGTGTTTGAAGTTGTGAGCAAAAGAAAGATGCATATAAGTTGTTAGAAGAGTTAAATTCCTTAAGGGAAAGTATTATCTATTCACATAACTATCTGGAACATGATAAAGGAGGTTATTGTAAAAGACGGGTTAAGTGTAAGGTAGGCTTGTCAAGACCTTACAGTGTGTCCAGTGTGGGTGCAAGGTAGCACACTGTTGGAGTGTAAATGTTGGTAATGCTTTTAGTTACCAACACATCAGCCAAAGGGGACGATTTATGCCCCATGTTTGTACAGTCTAACATAGAAAGCTGCACTGAAACCCATATTAAATGTGCTTGTTTTCATTTGTTTGTGGCCACAATTGTGTCCTCCTTATTGAACAATATGTTAGTGAAATAAAATTGATGTTAAAGTGTATTTTGGACTCCAGACTACTTGCTAATATTAAAACAAACTTCATTTTTCAATGCTTACTGTGTGGTTTATGAGTTTCAAGATATGTGCAGAAAGGTAACAATTGTACTTCTATGCCACATTTCCTGAAATGTACTGACAAAGTTATCATATAAAGCAAAACGTATTGTTCATACTAATGAAGTATTAATGTTGGAAAGTTTCTAAGTTTATATTTTCCATGTTTTATTAAATTGCAATTATTAACTGTAATGCAACTGCTTTTCTTATGTTAGCTTATTTGAGGCCCTCAGAGCTTGTATTTTGCAGACTTATAAAAGTGATTAATCATTGTTCTTTTTTAGGTGAGTTTTTTACTAGGTTCTATTCTCCTGAGAAGCTGTACAAGTAGTAAAAGGTTCATTGTTCAATTGCACAGAGACTTTTAGGCCCATATTTATACTTTTTTAGCACCGCATTTGCATAATTTTTTGATGCAAAAGTGGTGCAAACTTGCAAAATACAATTGTTTTTGTAAATTTGTGCCGTTTGTGCGTCAAAAAGTGGCGAAAATGCAGCACTAAAAAAGTATAAATATGGGCCTTAGTTTAGTGACCTTGATAGGAACATTATGTGGACTTAACGGGAAACAAAGTGTTGCTACAATGGTACAGATTCACACGGTTGGGAGATGGTTCTCAGGGGAAGTCTGGGAACTTGAGGGACTATTGCAACCTCAGAGTCACCGTTGCCGATGATTGGATGATGCCCTTTCTGCGTGATCATACCACTGATCCAGCAAATCAATTTGATTTATGTGTTTCTGTATTAGGGTCCGATTAGGCATGGAATTCAAAGTTTTTGTCAGATGCTGATTAAATTCTCTCTCTGCATCTTGCCTGATGACACTTCTGACTGAACTCTGCTGCTGATCCTGATGCCTTGCTGATGAAGGATCCCTGAATGCTGTCCTATGGGACATAAACCTCTCTCAGCTGATTGCCAGGGCCCCTTGACATGTCCCTTTTCCTAGAATATAGAATGGCATATGTCATGCTGACACTCACTATTCTATTCTTGTAGCTACTATTTTGGAGTCCAAGAGATATTTTTCTCAATTTTTTTGTTTTCTTCTTTTGTATTCTTGTCTGCATGTGTCTGTCCCAGCACATGCATTTCCTAATTTGGTTAACTGCAGGGACAACCTATGTCCAGTCCAAATTTGTCATTTTTGTATCTCAGATAATTTCATTAATGATATGCATAATTCTTCTTGAATGCCTAATTGTGTTAATGCTAATTCATTTGAACTTGTTTTGCCACTTTGGGCAGCCTATGGTGCTTATACACCTTTAAAATTTGATACTACATACTGTTTTTAGTACACTACGGGCCATATGTACGAACACATTTTCCCATTGTCACAGAATGGGAAAAACCCTTTGCTACATCTGGCCCTTACTAACTAATAAAGCTTTGAATTTTATTTGTGATTGGAGTTTTCCTTCCATGGCCACATTGATTATGAAGTTTAAAGTGTTGGGGTAGTGTTAATGCAAATTTGTGTATAGTTCACCACACTTCTTTCTGGGTCAAAAGGTCCGTCGACCTCGTTGAAGCATTTGATTCCTGCTAAGGATGAAAATGCTTCTGCAGTTTTGGTAGCAGAGGTACAGTTTCATCCTATAAGTGGGAAACCATATTTTATGTTAAAGTTAGGGAGTTAGGATTCACAGTTCTGGTAGCTGAGTTACAGTTTCATCCCAAAAGAGGGGGAACCATATTTTGTTTAGTGTTAGTGTGAAAGGATCAATCCCATGTTGTTGCCCGCTCCGTAATTTGCCCACCCTGTAATTTGTTCCATGATCCGTTCCAGAGATTGATGAAGTTCCAGTGTTGTGACTACAACTGACGTGTTGTGTGAGTATAAATAGGAATTTGTGCTTGTGATGCTTTTTGCTCGAAGATTGTGGGACACCCCCGCGCCGCACGGCCACCAGCTGCTGTGTGTGCCCCCTCGCCTTGCCCCTGCCTCGCTGCCTGCCTCGCTGCCGGCTGACGCCGCTGGCGTCGGTTTTGCTTGTTTTGTCTAGCATTTGTGCTTGTTTGAACTGCATTTTCCTCCCGTGCTAGCAGCTTTTGCCTGACTTTTGTGCCTGTATTTTTTTCTAATCAGTCTCTTCATTTTCCTCCCGTGTTACCAGCGTTTGTCTGACTTTTGTGCCTGTATTTTTTCTAGTCAGTTTCAGCCCTTTGCGTTCTCGTGCCTGTCTGCCCACCTCCCTCCCCGCTCCCCGCTTCCCGCCACCACCGCTGACCACGCCCCTTTTTCCTTTCTGTTCCCTCCCCGCTCCCGCCTCCCAGCTGCCCCGCCCACCCGCGCACTTGGCCTTATATGGCGACCGTGCGACGCAGGTGAGTGTGACCCACTTGTGGGACACCCCCGCGCCGCACGGCCACCAGCTGCTGTGTGTGCCCCCTCGCCTTGCCCCTGCCTCGCTGCCTGCCTCGCTGCCGGCTGACGCCGCTGGCGTCGGTTTTGCTTGTTTTGTCTAGCATTTGTGCTTGTTTGAACTGCATTTTCCTCCCGTGCTAGCAGCTTTTGCCTGACTTTTGTGCCTGTATTTTATTCTAATCAGTCTCTTCATTTTCCTCCCGTGTTACCAGCGTTTGTCTGACTTTTGTGCCTGTATTTTTTCTAGTCAGTTTCAGCCCTTTGCGTTCTCCTGCCTGTCTGCCCACCTCCCTCCCCGCTCCCCGCTTCCCGCCACCACCGCTGACCACGCCCCTTTTTCCTTTCTGTTCCCTCCCCGCTCCCGCCTCCCAGCTGCCCCGCCCACCCGCGCACTTGGCCTTATATGGCGACCGTGCGACGCAGGTGAGTGTGACCCACTTGTGGGACACCCCCGCGCCGCACGGCCACCAGCTGCTGTGTGTGCCCCCTCGCCTTGCCCCTGCCTCGCTGCCTGCCTCGCTGCCGGCTGACGCCGCTGGCGTCGGTTTTGCTTGTTTTGTCTAGCATTTGTGCTTGTTTGAACTGCATTTTCCTCCCGTGCTAGCAGCTTTTGCCTGACTTTTGTGCCTGTATTTTTTTCTAATCAGTCTCTTCATTTTCCTCCCGTGTTACCAGCGTTTGTCTGACTTTTGTGCCTGTATTTTTTCTAGTCAGTTTCAGCCCTTTGCGTTCTCCTGCCTGTCTGCCCACCTCCCTCCCCGCTCCCCGCTTCCCGCCACCACCGCTGACCACGCCCCTTTTTCCTTTCTGTTCCCTCCCCGCTCCCGCCTCCCAGCTGCCCCGCCCACCCGCGCACTTCGCCTTATATGGCGACCGTGCGAACGCGCAGCGGTCACGCGCAGCGGGCGCGCCGATTGTGCGCCGAAGGCGCGCCAAAGGTAAGCCCGTCTGCGCCCGTCCGCGACCGGATCGCGTCCAGCGCCAAAGAAGATCCAGACCGACCCGCCTGACGTACTCCGCCGCCACCCTCATCGCTCTCAACACCGGCCGACTCCCAGACTGCCACCAAGCCACACCACGACGCACCCACGGACCCTTCAGCTGCCACGCCTGCAAGTTCTCCCGCACCCAGACCAGACGCACACCAGCACCCGCCAAGTCGAACACCAGCAGCACCCACCTCAAGTGCATCCTGCTCAACACCCGCTCCGTCCACAGACACGCCATCGAACTCTGGAACCTCCTAGACGCCACCGCCCCGGACGTTGCCTTCCTCACGGAGACCTGGATGAACGCCTCTTCAGCTCCCGACATCGCCATCGCTATCCCAGAGGGCTACAAGATCGTCCGGAGGGACCGAAACGCCAACCAGATGGGAGGAGGCATCGCCATCATCCACAGAAACACCATCCGGATCACGACCAGCACCGACATCACCCTGACCAGCGCCGAACACCTGCACTTCCAGATCCACACCAACCCGAACACCACCCTCAGAGGCACCCTGATCTACCGACCCCCGGGTCCACGCACGCAATTCAGCGAGGACATCGCCGACTTCGTCAGCCCGCATGCCCTCCCCTCCGCTGACTACATCCTCCTGGGAGACCTCAACTACCATCTGGAGAACAACAACGACCACAACACCAGCACCCTGCTCGACAACCTCGCCAACCTGGGACTCAAGCAACTGGTGTCCACCCCCACCCACCTCGCCGGACACACACTCGACGCCGTCTTCTCATCCAGCACAGACATCCTCTTCAGCCACGCCACAGAGCTTCAATGGACGGACCACAGCTGCGTCCACTTCACCTTCAAGAGAACGACGACCCACCAACACCAGCAACAAGCCGCCCACAGAAGCTGGAACAAGATCACAGCAGACCAGCTCGCCACCTCCCTGAGCCAGCACCCTCCTGCCAGCTCAGCGAACCCCAGCCAGGCCGCCGACAACCTCACGAAGTGGATCAGCAACTGCGCGGACGAGCTCGCCCCGCTGAGGACCCCGCCTAGCAGACCCGGCAGCAAGAAGGCCCCATGGTTCACCGACGAACTCAAGTGCTCCAAGAAGAACCTCCGAGCCCTCGAGAAAGTCTGGAAAAGGGAACCAACACCGGACAACAGGACCTCCTACAAACTTGCCACCCGGAAACACCACCAGCTGATCCGCGCCGCCAAGAAAACAGCATTCAAGGACCGGTTGTACAACAACGCACACAACAGCAAGGAACTCTTCAACATCGTGAATGAGCTCTCCAACCCCAGCGCAGGAAACAACGAAATCACCCCATCACAAGACCTCTGCAACTCCCTCGCTTCATACTTCCACAACAAGATCGCGGACATACACAACAGCTTCAACAACCAACCAACGCACACCATGACCGAACAACCACCCCCCACCACCACCCTCCACGCCTGGACCCCGATCAGCACCGAAGACACCATCCGCACGATGAACTCCATCCACTCCGGATCACCGACCGACCCCTGCCCTCACCACGTCTTCAACAAGGCCGACGCTGTCATCGCACCCCACCTGCGAGACATCATCAACACATCCTTCGACACCACCATCTTCCCCGAGAGCTGGAAACACGCCGAACTCAGCGCTCTACTCAAGAAACCAACAGCGGACCCCACCGACCTCAAGAATCACCGCCCCATCTCGCTTCTCCCGTTTCCAGCCAAAGTCATCGAGAAGACCGTCAACAAGCAGATGGCCGCCTTCCTCGAGACGAACGGATCCCTCGACCCCTCACAGTCCGGCTTCCGAGCCAACCACAGCACCGAGACCGCCCTCATCGCCGCCACCGATGACATCCGAGCCCTGATGGACAATGGAGAAACAGCGGCCCTCATCCTCCTAGACCTCTCCGCGGCATTCGACACGGTCTGCCACCGCACCCTAGTACGGCGCCTCAGCAACATCGGAATCAAGGACAAGGCGCTGGAATGGATCATCTCCTTCCTCGACGGAAGAACACAGAGAGTCCGCCTACCACCGTACAAGTCAGAGGCCTCCGAAGTCATCTGCGGCGTCCCACAAGGATCATCTCTGAGCCCCACCCTCTTCAACGTCTACATGAGCCCCCTCGCGGCCATCGTACGCAAACACAACCTCAGCATAATCTCCTACGCCGACGACACCCAGCTGATCCTCTCCCTGACCAACGACCCCGCCGCCGCCAGAGCCAACCTGCACGAAGGGATGAAAGAGGTAGCCGAGTGGATGACGACCAGCCGCCTGAAACTGAACTCGGACAAGACGGAGGTTCTCATCCTGGGCTCTTCACCCTCCGCCTGGGACGACTCCTGGTGGCCTCCCGCCCTGGGCACCGCACCCAAACCGACAGACCATGCACGCAACCTGGGCTTCATCCTGGACTCCTCCCTCTCCATGACCAGGCAGGTCAACAACGTCTCCTCGGCGTGCTTCAACATCCTACGCACACTTCGGAAGATCTTCTGGTGGATCCCCACCGAGACCAGGAGGACCGTCACCCAGGCCCTCGTCACCAGCCGACTGGACTACGGTAACGCCCTCTACGCCGGTACCACCGCCAAGCTCCAGAAGAGACTCCAGCGGATCCAGAACGCCTCAGCCAGACTCATCCTCGACATCCCACGATCCAGCCACATCTCCGGACATCTGAGAGACCTGCACTGGCTCCCCGTCAACAAGAGAATCACCTTCCGCCTCCTCACCCACGCACACAAAGCCCTACACGACCAAGGCCCGAGCTACCTCAACAGCCGAGTCAACTTCTACGCTCCCACGCGCCACCTCCGATCAGCCAACCACGCCCTCGCCGCCGTCCCTCGCATCCGAAGAGCGACTACAGGAGGAAGGTCCTTCTCCTACCTGGCCGCCAAGAACTGGAACTCCCTCCCGACCGACCTGCGCCTGACCCAAGACCACCTCTCCTTCAGGAAGAAGCTGAAGACCTGGCTATTCGAGCAGTAGCGGCACCCCCCCCCCCCAGCGCCTTGAGACCCTACGGGTATGTAGCGCGCTTTATAAGTGTCATTGATTGATTGATTGATTGTGGTGAAGTGTGATGTTGTGAAGTGGTTTGAGGAATTTTCGTACTTGAAGTGATTGTGGCGCTTTGTGCTAAAAAATGTCTGTGGTTGTTGTTGATGGGTCCATCAAGGCCTAAGATCACAGTAATATGCACAAGTGTAGAAGGCACTTGTTTAATTTATTGTCTGCCGTGAAGTACGTATCATGAGGCACCATTGACAGTGCCTGTTAGACCTCACTTCCTTAGGGTGGTCTTACTCCAGACTTTTTGCCTTTACCTCCTCTTTTGTTGCTGTATCTTTGTGTTGGTCTGAAGACTCTGAGCACTTTACTACTGCTAATCAGTGCTAGAGTGGTGCCTTCCCCCTAAAACATGGTAACATTAGTGCATCTCCAATTGGGATATTCAATTTACGAGTAAGTCACCTGTAGAGTGGTATAATACAAACCGAGAACCTGTCAATTAAATGCTACTAGTGGGCCTGCAGCACTGATTGTACCACCCACTTCAATAGCCCTGTAAACCTGTCTCAGACCTGCCACTGCAGAGCCTGTTTGAGCAGTCTCACTGCCACCCTGACAGGGTATCTAAAGCCTCTTGCCAAGCCCAGCATTCCCATTTCCTTACATATGTCGCCCCTAAGGTAGGCCCTAGGTAGCCCATATGGTAGGGTGACATGTAAGTAAAAGGTAGGGCATGTACCTTTAAGTTTTCTCATGTCCTAGTAGTGAAACATTGTTAAAAGTCAACTTTCAATACTTTGAGGCCTGTTCATCTCATAGGCCAGCATTATGAATTCCTTATAATTTGCATAAAATGTAATTCCTAATCTGAGACAAGTAGCTACATCATGTTTAGCCTCTTTGGAATGGGAATAATACATCCTCTTTACTGGTAAGGTTGGACTTATTATTACTATATTAGATATGTCACTTTTAGAAGGTGGACATTTCTCTGCACATTCTGCCCCATGCTCCTACAGTCTGCAATACAAGCCTGGCTTCAGCCAGAAGACAGCTACATTTGTGCATTCCTTTCAGACACCCACAACACAGGATACTCTGCCACATCTGCATTAATCTGCATACTGATATGTCTTCCTGAGGAGGAGGTTGGGAAGGACTCACACCTACACCTCAAAGGGTAAGGACTAGAGTTGACACAAAGGGACTGATTAGGTCCCACTGACTGTCTGGATCTGAGACCGACCTGAAAGGTGGACCTGTGCACTTCAGTAGGATTGTTTTGTGGTCTTAGCCAACATCAAAGGCACTTTCTTGTATAAGTACTGGGTCTCTTGACTCACTCAGTAGTACAGTGCTGGACTAAGAAGAATCTCTGCTGGAGTAAAGGCTGTTGTGCTAAAAGGATTGCCACTTTGCTGTGCCTGACTGTTCCCAGGAACTGCTGCCCTGCCTTGTTGAGATGCCCTGTTGCCTGCTGACCTCTTCCTTGCAATGTGGACCTCAAAACCACTCCAGAGTGACTCTAACCCCTGAATCCATCCAGGCCCCCGGAGCAACCTGGATCTCGCTACGGGCTGACCCGTCTCCCCGTCAGCATTCACGGCGCTGCTCAAGTTTTGGAAATTAAGTGCCAAGAGTGTGAGGTCCCTGTAAACGACAGTGTTGCTGGGCTGCCGGCACCTTTTCCAGGAGGATAAAGGAGGATGCACCTTCTTCCCACAAGGAATACAGGGACACAGCCCTTTGCATTGGGTGAGCCACGCTGGGCACATCACACCAGCTCTTGTGCGTTGCTCACTCCCTCAGCCCACCTCCCGATGTGAGGTGCAACTGCCTCACTGCTGTGCAGACTCCATGTGGAGAGGAGGCCCACTGACTTTACTTGCCTCCGCCTACGCCCATGTACTGTTATGACCTGGCCCATCTTGCTTGTAACCTGCAGGAGGAGTGAACCCGAGCAGTCCTGAACTGATTGCCTGGCACTTCTCGCCAGTGGGAGAGGAGAGAGTAAAACATCTGCATTTTATCTGATACCCTCGCCTAGCGAGGCCTGGTTCTGATCTCCTATCACTGTCCCACTTGAATAATCACAAAGACATTGGGCCGCTCATGCTAATACCATAAAGACCCTAACATGAGCCCTGCACAACAAGCTACAGACTCGTACCTATCTCTTGTGCGTCAATAGCTTATCCACTGAGGAGGCTCGTGATCAATTTGTAAATCTTGCTTGGATTTACAATTGTTTGACTAGTTCTGTTGAGCGAATCATGTCTAAGGTAATGTTTGGATCTATATCACCTGATTCTTTGAGTCTTATACAAAGATCGCTATTTTTGTAATGTGGTGTGGAGTTCTTTTTGTGGTGTGATCACTGGGTTAGTGCGGGTGATTTGCACAGATACTTTACACATTACCTCTAAGGATCAGCCTGTCTGCTCTGCACCAAGCTACCAGAGGATGAGCACAGGTTATCGTTAGAGTGTATTTTTCTTGCCCGGACTAGAGTGGTGGGTTCTGCCTAGCTTAAGTACCTACCCTAGCCAACCAAAAACCCCATTTCTAACATTGGTCATCAGCCGTGAAGATAGGGCTTATGTTTGTGCAGTACCATCCAGGGATTCAGTGTGCACTACAACTCTATACTTAGACCTATTCTTCCTATTTGTGCCTGACCTACACCTATTGGCATTTTTGCGTTTTGCTTTTTTCCAACTGTCCCTAATTGGCTTTTTGGATTTCTTGGCTAAATTATGTCTCACTCTGGAGAAGCCGCACCTGCACCTGTAGTAGTTGACTTTGAGCAGACCGAGTTGAAATCTTATACTGTGCAACAGCTAAAGGATTTCTGCAAGGAATTGTAAGTGTCTACAAGGGATTTCACCAGGAAGGTGGAACTTCTGAAGACTTTGAGGGCCCGGTCAGAGGCCCAGGTTACAAGGGAAGACACCCCAGAGAAGAGGTCAGAAATTCCAGAGGAGGAAGATGACCTGATCTTGGATTCCCATGAGGAAGAGGTACCATCTGTGGAAAGGGCCAACAGTCTGCCAGGAGCAAACATGGTTTCCAGACCAGGGAGCATTGTCTCTTCTAGGAAACTTTTACCAGAGGAGCTGTCAGACAGGTGGGAGGAGGGAAAACTTGAACTGCAGCTTGCTAGATTGGAGCAGTCCCACGAGGAGAGAAAGCTGGCTCTTGAGAAGACGAAATTGGCCCATGAGCTCAGTTTAAAAGAGTTGGAGATAAGAGCCCTGAAAGCAGGGTCCTGTAATGGAAATGGTGGCAGCATACCAGTAGTGCCTTCAAGTGAGCCCAGAGTCCACATCCCAAAAGATGTGACACCCACTTTCAATGTGGAGGATGACATAGGTCAATGTTTGGCAGCACACGAAGTGGCTTTGAGTACAAAGGGTCCCAGAAGAGTTCTAGGGAGGTAGTTTGTATAAGTACATGCCACCATTGGGAAGAGACACACTTTGTGACTAGCCCAAAGATTCAGGGCTAGTCACATACTCAACACACAAACATGGGTGGATGTTTTAGATTATGCTGGAAAGGCACCGAAGGGCTGAGTGAAGGGCAGCAATGTGAACGATTTTAATGAGCTGTACAACTTGTTTTTGAAGGAGCACATGCTTGATAGTTGTTTTACAGAGATGCACCAACACCTGGTGTATAGCAAGCTGACTGATCCCAAGAAGCTTTCTGAGGAAGCAGACCCCTGGGCCAGCACCTGGGTGTCCACAAATTTATCTGGGTGGGACTCCCAAAACGGTGGTCAGGGTTCCCATCAGAGGAAGGAGGGGGGAGATAAAAAGAAGGAGTCCTCTAAAGGACACCAAAACATCTTACAAGGGAAAGAGGATGGTTCACATTACTATTCTGGCCATCAGAAACCAAACTACCCTGACAAAGGTCAGCAGCCCAAAACGCCCAAGTGCTATGAGTGTGGCGAGTATGAACACTACAAGGGGGACCCCAAGTGTACAAAGAGCACACCCTCTGACTGGAGGTAGGAACCCAGGGGTGACTAGCATAGTGCTAGATGAGGAGTTTGTCCCAGTTAATGGGGGGAGTTTAGCAAGGTTATCCTAATGTTCCAAGGTGACGGGAGATGGTTCTAAAGATCCATGTGCCACCAAATACTACAAGGTATAGGCAATGGGTCACCATCAATGGTTAAGGTGTTGAGGCTCTGAAAGACACAGAAGCCAGTATGACTATGGTTAGGAGTCAGCTGGTGTCCCCAGAGAAGGTAATTCCAATGCATTCCACCACGCTGTGGTGGCTGACAACAGGGAGGGTCATTATACACGGAGCCTTGTATCATTTGAATGGGGAGGGGTTTCAGGCCATCTGAGAGTTGTTTGAGCCTTGCCATGCCTGTGGACTGTCTGTTAGGTAATAGCCTAGAGTTTTCTGCCTGGAAGGAGATAGAGTTCAAGGCTCATCTGAAGATGGTGGGGTTACCTGACTGGATCTGTGCTAAGTCAAGATCCATGGCTGTCCAGAAGGGGAGTCAAGAAGGGCTGGAGCCTGGACTAATGTCCCAGCCAGCTGCTAAAAAAGGGGAGAGGTAGAGGGCATGTTGAACCACGCCCTGAGTGCACCCCTAGTGAGGTGGATTGGGTGCCCGCCGAGGCCCAAATCTGCAGTCCACAGAGGAGGGCACTGCTTCCCTAGGTGACCTACCTGTCCCTGAAGACTGGCAGATGAAAGGAGGATACACTGAGGAGGAGTTCTGTAGGGCACAGAGGGAGTGTCCAACCCTTGAGGGCATGAGGTGACAGGCCGAAGACCAAGCAGCAGGTGATGTCTCAGGGAGCTATCACATTTACTGAGAGGACAACCTCCAATATAGTGGTCCTAAGGCTCCTGTGCAGGGATAAGAAGGGCCCTGGTGATCCCCCAATATTACCGGGCCTTCCTACTGAAGCTGGCTCATGAGATACCCCTAGCAGGACTCTTGGGCCAAGACAAGACCTATGGAAGTATTGTCCCCCACTTCTATTGGCCGCAGATGAGGACCTCCTCAGACATGTTCTGTAGGACCTGTGTGACCTGCCAGGCCAGTGGGAAGACATGGCAGCAGCTGAAGGCTTCCCTGGAACCACTGCCAGTCGATAGGTCTGGGCGTAGAACTCTGCTCTGCGGCAAACTTTGTGGAATTCTGGCACTTCATGCTACGCAGAGTAAGGCAGAGTTCCTGAATTCCACTTTCCGGCACAAAACAGAGTTTGTTCATGCTCACGAGATTGGGTTTTTATGCTCTCCCGCAAGCACGACAATTGTGCTGGGCTGCTAGTGAGCGCACACAAGACCTTGTGTTCTCTCACCTTGCTTCCAGCCATGTCAACAAACAAAACGGGCTGCTTGCAAGTGCAAACTCACTTCTGAAGTCGATTTTCTACTCCAGAGCCACTAAATCTAGTTGAAAGAGCTTTTTGACCAGATTTTCTTCTCCAATGGACCCTGCAATTAGTTTTTTCAGATAGAAGCGTTTTTTTTCAAAACAGGAAGGAAGTGTGTCAGAGACACTTAGAGTAAGTTCTAAAACTATTTTGAGTAAGGGTGTTGCTGTTTGTTTGCTTGGGCATGCACCAGTATTTCTTTGCACTTTAGTTTGATTTTAAAGATGTATAGTGGTGGGTGGCCTGGTGTATTGAATTAGCATTTCATTGATTTTTCACCTTTTGTAAAGAAAATTGTTGCATAGCTCAGTACCTTTTCTACATCTTTTCATTTGCAATATTATTCTAGTATGTGGCCTGGATTTCCAAAGGGCCACTAAGCCAGTCGGCCCAGGACAGTAGTAGTAGTAGTCATCAGTGCATGAAATAAATGTCTGAGTGGTATATGTTTTTAAAACTTCATTTAGGCCAGGGATGGCTTTGGGTTAATTTAAATTAAAAATGTTGGCTATTGTTTACATTTACATTTCATTTTTTTGCAAAAAGTGTTTATATTGTGGGGTAAAAAATATTTGATGACTTTGGGGGATGTTGTTTGACCATGGGGCTGGCTAGCAGCCATTTTGTGCATGCAGCGAGTGTCCCTTTGCCTTAGGCTTGAATGTGTTCTTTGTTTGCGATGCCTCCTTGCTCCTTGTCGTTGCTGTTTGACCATGTGGCTGTCTGGCAACCATGTTGTCCATCAAGCCAGTGTCCCTTGCCATAGGCTTGCATGTGCGGGCAGCCATTTTGTGCATTCACTGTGCAGCCAGTGTGTCTTTGACATAGGCTTACAGAGTAACATTGTTAATTATTGATCATTTGTTTTTCAAGTCTCTATTTTTTTATATGTTTTTACATTTTTCATTTTAATTCAATTTGTATGCCATTTCTATATTTCATTTATTTTTTATTTTAATTTGTATATCTTATTTTGATTTGTTTTACTTTTTTAATTTAAATTGTTTAATTAATTTTTTATTCTAATTTTTATATGTGTTTAATATTTAATTTACTTTTACTTTTTTTATTTTCTAATTTCTTTTATTTTTATGTTATTTAAAAAAAAATGTATTACTATTTTAATTTCTATTTAATTCTGCATTTTGCCTTGATCCATCTATCTCATCCATTCCATTCCTCCATCCATCCATCTATCCACATAAACGCACAGCTGCACTACAGCATTCTGTTTCTTAGGTGTCATTTTGTTTTCTCTAGGGCACCCTGGCTGTGGAGCATGGCAAACAAATTAACAACATAATTCATTTTGTTACTGATTATTTCATTTCCCCTGGACCACCTTGGTGCCATAGGTTATTTAAAGGATTATTCCATTTACCCATGCACCTCTCTCTGACTGCCCCAGGTGTCTCCTAAAAGAGATGGAAATAAAGCAAAGTGCTAGATCTGCTGGTTGTGCTGTCTGATTTTAAATGCAATTTTTTTATGGTGTGGCTGAGTGGTTTGCCTTTACATTGTTTGATTAAATACTAGGTTTATTACATAAGTAACCAACCACACTAAGATTGCATTTCTCTGTAGTACTTTCAACCTGCTGCAACAATGCCAAGTTTCATTAACTACAGGTTTTTCTTGCTTGGTTGTTTTTAGGTGTACAAGAGAAGAGACTCCATATCACCAGCAGTATTGCCAAAGAGAGGGCCTCACAGTTACTTTGGTCCACAGGCACCAAACTCTTTCACTTGTGCATCTTAGTGCCACTGCCAACCTAGAACTAGTTAAGATGGCCTCAAAAAAAGTTGCTCCAGAAAAAGTGGCCAGTGAGAAGAAGCAGCTTTCCACCAGTGGCGTGCCAACCACAACCTTTTTTGGGAGACGTGGGCCTACTGGAATACCGGCCTCCAGGGAGGAACCTGGGAGCACTCTTGCATAAACAGCACCACGCCAACCCAAGACCATGTCTGTCAGTGAGGCAGCCAGGCAATCTTGGTGATGCCGATGAGCAATGATGTTGAATTGGATTTGTCCCTTTCACAAACTCAATCGTTTTAGGAAACAGAGCAAAGTAGACAGCAGCCGCAGCAAGATCTTCCTGAAGTTGGAGCAGAACAGGAGGTCAAGCTTTCTATCGAGCAAGAACCTCCTCATTGAGAATCAAGGGCTCCCAGATCTCTAGCAAGAAGAAGGAAGGGTACTACTCCACCATCTTCTCCAAGTATCACTTCTGATGACAATGATAGATATATAGAGGGGACCCCAGCAAAGTCCGGGAGACATCAGGAGAGGCAAGGGAAAAGAAAAGTTCCAGAAAGCCTTAGAAGCATGGAAGGGGATGATGAGGATGATGACAACGACACAGTCATTGTGGAAGCTGGCAGAGAGGAGTCCCACATTACTATCCGACCTGCTCTGAGGGATGTGGCACAGGCAGCACCTCCAGCTCTCATATTTGTAAAGCAACAGCAGAAACCTGCAACAACCCCTACCTCAGTACAAGTATGCACTGCAGAGAGACAATTGACACACCCACAACCACCTACATCCAGTTCTTCTTCAGGCATTGGCCCAACAAGAGAGTACTCATCCCTAGTTTGGGACTTTTTTATGATTAGCAAACAGGAGAACATTGCCATATGCTCCATTTACCACTCAAGTGTTCGTTGAGGTAAGCCTGGTTCACATTATAGTATTGGAGGAGAGACAACTCATATGAAAAAACATCACTCAATCCATTGGGAGCAGCACCTTAAACAAATGGCTCAAGTGGTCGAGGTGGTGAAGGTGAGAAGAGCCAGGAAACATCAGCTGCACCTGGTCAAATCAAGGTGGAAGGTGAGGAAGAAGAGGGTGATATCATATTCATGCAAAGCAGCCTGGTCCCCAGCAGTGTGCCAGAATCACCCCCCTCAGCAACCTCACAATGGCACAGAAAAACTCAGAGTCAGATGGAGACACCACAGCATACGTTGATTGCATCACAATGCACATTGAGTCTACCACCACCTACATCTGTAAAGTCACCTGGCTCAGTGGCCCCACAAAAAAAGTTTTGGCAGGAGGGCCCCAAGACCGCAACCACCCATTGGCACGTTTGTACAATGGCAAGTTGGCCTGGGGGTAAAGAAAAAGCTATCTACAGGTTTTGTCCCTGAAGAAACTTTTTGGAGCACTTGGGGGCATGCAACAGTGGCCATGTTCGGCATAGAGAAGTCACACACAGCTGCAAACACCATGGAGGAATTTAATAGCAAGGTGTCTGAATGGCTGCGACCCAGAGGTCTTTGGATTGGATTTGTTGCTACGGACAATGCAAGTAACGTAGCCAAGGCCTGTGTTTGGTGCACTGCATCAACCTAGTTGTGCAAGACTTTCTGAAAAAAGAAGACATAGTCAGCAACATCCTGACCACCTGCAGACGCATCTGCATTCATTTCAGCCATTCTTTTAAAGCCCGGAAACAGTTGCGGATTATTCAGCATCACAACAGAGTGCAAGTTCAAGCCCTGATACAGGAGGTGTGAACACGTTGGAACTCAACCTATTATATGTTGCAACGTCTGTTTGAGCAGTACAAACAGATCAATGACTATGTCACTGAAAGAGGACCTGATGCAATTGGGAGAGCTACGACCCTGGGTCCGGACAAATGGGGCCTAGTCAAATGCCTCACACGAACTGTGCTCCCTTTTAAGGATTTCACATGGGAAGTTAGCAAGGAGGACAGTTTAATAGGCCAAGCTGTCTCGTTATTGCATCTGCTACAGGAGCAGCCAAAGAAGGTATCTGAAAGGTATGCATTCAGGGGTCCGAACGAAACCCCAGAAGCGCATGCCTTGGTTACTAGCCTAAGCTATCACTTGACTTGTAATGCAAGGCTGTAAAATGACATCATCTCATCCAAAGAGTAAATCTGTGCCAGCCTACTTGATCCACGCTACAAAAACATTATTTCCGTCATCATTCCTTTTTCTGAAGCGGATGCTTACAATACAAGAGGTGGATTGTTGAGCAAGCAGGACAACTAGAAGAAGAAGAATGGCTGGAATTTAGAATCCCACTCTGCAGTTCTGGGGTGCCACCTTCAACTTCAACAGAGAGGGCAGTCATGTCCCACATGCGCCAACCCCACCAACAAGAAAACTGGTAACAACAGCAACAGAAGAATCTGACCCAACCTATGCATTGGCTTGGTTTCAAGTGGCAGGTTTTAATTCCAGTGCAGAGGTGAAGAAAAAAGTGGTTGAGCAGGTTGCAGCATGAATGGCCATTCAGAGGATGTTCCCGGAGTATCTGAAGGACCTGAAAGGGGTGTATGTGGATTAAAACCCATTGGTGAATTGGTATGGGAAGATACAACAATGTCCAGAGCTCAGCAGGCTGGCAATAAAGTGTCTGGCTTGTTCCTGTAGCCAGCCTATCTGCTGAATGTGTTTTCTGTGCAGCTGGTGCAGTTATAACAGTCAGAAGGTCAAGTCTCCTGCCATAAAACGTGGAGAAATTAGCCATGATTAAATTGAAACAGCATTTTATACTACCTGGTTACTCCGTTCTCGAAACACCACAGGAGGAGGAAGAGGATGACTGGTCAGAATCAAGTGTGTTAGCTGACCAACTTCTGGGTGAACCACCAAAGTTTCAAGACAAACTCTACTTCCAGAACTGAGTACGTCAGTACAACCATAAAACTTTGTAATTATTTTTCTCATTGAACTTCTTTTTGTCTTTATTTCTTTGCAACAAAAAAAAGTGGAACATTATGTTTGTGTCGGATTTATGCCGCCCCACTATTTTATAATCACATATTAGAAGCCTGGATTGGAGTTGGACTTGTGTGCAGTGAAGAAGCCCCCACATACCCTTTAGGACACTGGAGGCAATGCCTGCCTCCCTCACATGCCTTTCCTATTGTTTTTACATCACCTAGCAGGGCTGCACTAGAAGATAATAAAACAAAAGACTGCCAGTGCCATTGTCAACAATGAGTTGTCATCAAAGAGGAGATATTTTGTTCAACCACTGTGCTTGGATGGAAGAGGTTACTACTAGTACTAAAGTAACTCTTTTTGTGCCAATGAGTGGTGATATATTGAGGGCCTCATTACGACTTTGGTGGTTTCTGGGCAAGACCGCCGTGCAGAATACCACCACCATATTGTCAGTGCTGGCAGTACAGTGACCGCCGTATTATGAAGCACAAAGTGGAAACTGTCCAAATACAGCCTCAAATGCCACACCGCCAAGCCAACAGACGGCAAAAGAATGACTGTCCGACCACTAGTCCCACCACACCAACACATTCCATCAACCCTATTATGCATCAGTTTCCTTCCCAGCGGTCCATTCACAGCGGAACACGATTGGCGGTGGGCACAGCTGCGGTTCAAAAAGGTATTGCCAATAGTAAGCTACATCACATTGGACAGTTTGAATACCCCTCACTTGAGACACATACACAAACCACACACACCTGCTCACGACACTATAAAATGACTCCCCCACACACACACCCACACAATCCCTTGCAAATCTTACGAACAGCACACATAGCGACGACCCATTCACACAGATCCCATATACCACAGGCACCTTCACACTGCACACTTAGCACACACCACACACCACACAACTGCATGTTTTGCACTAGGCGTACATCATACTCACACACCAACACCACAACCTACCTGCATCCACATCATACTGCACCCTACATACACTACACCGCTCTCCCACACAACGTGGCACGTCAGAATTGCCATCACAGGGAAGCAAGTTAGGCTACACCATGCATCATACGATGTGGCAACAAGTACATCTCAAAAATGGAACTCACTCCCTTTCCATTCACAGGTCCTGCTGCCACTGCCAACTGCCAGCGGATGCCAGGGTCAGACAGCCCTCCCCAGGATGAAGTCCCCATTGGATGTCTGGACAGTGATGACTTGCCTGGCCCATCATAGATGACTGGCCAGTCCATACCCAACAGCCCCACCCTGGACACACCGGACTTCTCCTCCCATGTGGCAACTACACCACAGCCAGCCTTTCTTCCCCAACCCAGTGCCCCAGGGATGGGTCAATCAGAAGAGTGCCCTACAGTACAGGGGCCAGAGTCAAGGGTACACACTCAAGACAATGAAGGTCCTGGATCTACTGGGAGTGGGCACACTTTGACAGGTACACAGGCACAGGGGCTCAGGGGTAGTGGGAGGGGACTTATGGCCTAGGGAATGGGACAGCCACAAGAACAGACTGCCTCGGCGGCCCTCTCCCAAGTCCTGGGTGCATACCACAAAACCCAGGACACGATGGGTCACATACTCACGACCGTGTAGGAGAACCAGAGGCTGCAGAGGGAATACCATCAGGAGGCCATGCAGCAGCGGCAGGCCCTCAATGCCAGCATGGCCTCCATTGCAGAGGTTCTGAAGTAACTGACCAGCTACCTGCGTGAGTCCGCCACCCACCAGCAAACTTCTTCCACATCCCCACATAGCCCTCCACTACAGCGTCAGCTAGTGGAAAGGAGGCCCTGCCTGAGTACCCGCAGACCACCAGCACTCTTCCCCCTATAGCTGAGAGACCCCCATGCAAGGGAGGATGTCCAACCAGACATCCTACAGGAACTGATGCCCAGATCAACACCACTGCCGAGAAGTGACCCTCTCCTAAACAGTCTCCCTTGTGTGCCACAGAGACACCCTGTTGACTGTCTACTGTTATCTCTCTGTTCTCCTATGGCCCCCTATACTGGGCCCAGACTACACTCAGCTGGACTGACTACACTGATGAGTTTACTCACCATGATCCCACTCATCACCCCTGGCATGTGTCAGTCACAAAAAAAACACTACTGTGCACAGATACTGTCTACGTGATTTTTTGTAAGAAGTATCATTTACTGTGGTATAACATGTTTAACTGTCAACCCATTGTCCTGCCAAAGTTTGTGAGAGTGACAGAAGGGGGAGCAATATGCAGCAGGAATGATAGTGGAGCAGGCAGAACCTGGAGACATGTCAAGGGAGGCAACAGGTGATGCAGGAACCAGAGTGCACCACATAAATGCCCTGCAAGTAGAACAAGACAGGGACAACAATCACTATAGGAGTAAAAAATGCCCACACAACACACATGCACTACAATTACAAAGTCCCAAGTGTGAGTTGGCAAGTATCAGCTCCAACCACATGCCCATGTCAGACCCACATTCCCAAGACAACCATCCCAATGGTCCTTCCATCACAGCAGACAAAGTTAAACTTAAGCATGTTCCACAGTCAAAATAGTAATGTTGCACTACCTCCCAATGTGGACTCTTAGGATAGGTACCAATACTGATGACACCACAATGTATAGCACACATATTGCAGTTGATAGTGCAGTGCAAGGAACAATTGAAAAGCACAAGTATGTCACATGTGAAGCAACACAACAACAGGGTGATAATTGAACTGAAATGTGCACAGTAAGAACTCCACTGATGGGGACATGTGACCCCCTCAAACGCCCCCCAGAGGCAAAGCTGCACCCAATTCCACCAGTGCTAACAGACACAAGGAGGATCTATGTCACAAGGTAGCCAGGAGTACAGCTCACATAACATACATCTGACACATACCTGTAGCTCAGTGGAAGTATTGCTGTATCAACTCTGCTCTGGAGTCAGCTGCATCTTCATCATCTTCATCACTCCCCATGTCTCCTTCTTCTACCACTGGTCGAGCTGGTACTCCTCTGCATCCAGGAATGGGCTGTGATGTATCAGGGCCATATTGTGTAGCATGCAGCAGGCAATAAAGATCTGGCACACTTTCAGTGGTTTGTAGAGTAGGGCACCTCCGGAGATGTGTAGACACTGGAATCTGGCCTTCAGTAGCACAAAGGTTCTCTCTATCACACACCTTGTCCTACTGTGGGCCTCATAGAAACAGTTTTCAGCATCTGTAGTCGCATGTCTCACAGGTGTCAATAGCCAGGGAAGGTTGGTATAGCCAGAGTCACCTTTGTGGACAGAGATAGGACCCAGGTCAAGACCAGGAAGGAGATAGGGCAGGGTGTGAAGAGAGTTGAGTATACAGGGGCACACAGACGAATGTATACATACTGATGAGCCAGGCCCGGTCCCTCTGTAGTGGTGCCATCATGTGTGGGATGTTGCTGTTCTGCAGAATGAAGGAGTTATGCGCAGAACCAGGGAACTTGGCTGTCACTTGGGATATACTTTGGTCAGCGAGACACATCACCTGCAAATATATAGAATAAAAGTTTTTTTGGTTCCTGAACACTTGTTCATTTCTCTTGGGTGGCGCCAAGGCAATGTGTGCGCCATATATGGCCCCTATCACATGAGAGATATGTGCCAAATTATAGAAGGCACCTTTGACAGTGGCTAAAACAGCACGTTGGGGAACCTGATGTAGCAGGGCAGATGTCTTAGCAGGGCACACAGTACATCCCACAAAATGTTACTGAACATTGGCTGTGACATCCCTGCTGCTAAGCCCACTGTCATCTGGAATGACCCTGTGGCAAGAAAGTGGGGGACTGACAACACCTGTACTGTGGGAGGGGTGGCATTGGGAAGACGGATGGCAGGCAACAGATCAGGCTCCAACTGAGTCACCAGCTCCATGCTGGTCTGAAGGTTCAGGCGATACGCCTGAATGACGTTTTGCTCTTCCAGGGAGGCAAGGTCAACTAGAGGCCGGAACATAGGAGGATGTCTCATCCTCAACATTGCACCATATCTGGGTGTAGGAGAGGGAGAAGTCAAAATAAGATGCATTGACTGTGTGGACACAGTAAAGCTGTGCAATAGCTATACAATGTCACCCATGACACACCTAACATTCAGCCACCATTCACTGAATACACATAAAATGTCAGCTGCCTATCCTGCATGCAAAGGATAGATGGAAGTGACCTAATATCGCCTGTGTTAGACGTCATGGCGGTAGGCGGTCGCAACCGCTGTACAACTCCTCATTGGCTAACATGGGAGACTGGAGCCAATAGTGATCGCCACCGGTGGTGACGGTGATGTCTGCGGCAGACATGACCGCTATTTCATGTGGCAATGCTCACATGACTCCTAACACTCCTGCACACAAGACCTTCACTGCGTGTGCTGCTGTGTTCTGACTCTGGTAGCCAAGATGCCATGTTCTGCAGGTGATGGTTTCCCAGCATTCCCAGCAGGAACTCGAGAAGCTTGTGGACGGGGTCCTACCCCTGTATGGACAGTTGTATAAGGCACCAAAGCAGCAGGTGAGTCTAATGTCATCGTCCTGTCTGTTAGTGATGTGGATGTAAGGCTTTGGGACGAGACAGATAGAGTGGATGCATGGAGACAGGTGAAGTGTCTGAGCGTTAGTGGCATGAAGACATGTGAGTGTGGGCATGAGATGTGTGATATGTGTGCCGTCCACTGCTGTCCCTGTGATGCCACTCTACATGACTTTGTCCTGCTGTCTGTGTCACCCTTGCAGGTCAGTGCCCATCAGAAGAAGGGGATTTTTGCAGGCAATCACCAAGAAAGTGCAGACCCTGGGGGTCAAAGCCTGGTGGAGCACCCACTGTAGGAAGCGGTGGGAGGACCTAAACACTGGGCCCGGAAAACCGCTGAGGCTCAGCTAGGGACATCCGGCCAATGAGGAAAGGGTGCCCGTCGGACCCTGGCCCCCCCATGGCCCTCATTTTGGCAGTGGCCTTCCCTGAGGTGGATGGGTGCTTGATGGCAGCACAGCAGCCACAAGGGAGTAAGTACACACTCTCAACTCATTAATGTGTTGCTTAGGTGACTTTAGGTTAAAGACTAGTGGGAAGCTGTAGCGTAGGTACTACGTAGATGCCTGTCCACTATGGGTATCAGTCATCCTGGCAGGATTGGTATCACAGATTTGTGCCCATACCATGCAGACAGTGACTTATGAAGGCAAGTACTTCCAATGTGTAATTTGTGTGGTCACCCTTAACCACGTTTGGGAACCCAGCTCCTGCCAACGTGATCAGTATACCTGAGGTGTGAGGACATTGTCATCCGTATTTGCCCACCACTGTGCCAGGGGAAATAAATTAGTCCTCAATTTTCTGCCATGTACTGTAGGTGTAGTGCACTAGAGTGGGGCAAGATGTCACTGTTCTAATTGTCAGTGGCTTAGTAGGCATGCTACCTACCCATGCAGGATTCAGTTGATAGAGGAGTACAGGAATTGTTTCCCTAAACGGCCATGTGGAGTTGCCAAGTACTGGGTAAGTATGACTAGTGTGACTCACATCAAGTACGTGTGTACAATTGTACCACCATCTGCAGTAGAGCATAGCTGTAGTTTAATCCATGGTATAGCACTGTTGTAGCATGTATAGGTGAGGGCATGGCATGGCAGAAGATAATGATGTTGTTACTCTTTGTGACTATTGTGCTGGCATTGACCCATTGCACCCTGTCTCCCTTTCTCCCTCAATGCCTCTCTCTCCTGTCTTTGTTTGCATCAGCATCATCTGGCGAAGGAGAGAGGCACCAGCGAGTGGGAAAGCTGCAGCCAACTGGACCCAGGAGGCTGAATCCAGCAGAGCGGAGGGGACCGGTGGGACAGAGGACGAGGGGAGTGCCACAGTGGAGACAGGGTTGATCACACCATCTTCAGATTCCTCCTCCGATGGCGGCTCCCTGATGATGGCGGACCTATCTGGGACCACTTCAGTTACATCCTTGTCCACCACCACCCTTTCCAGCGCCACTCTCAGCTGTAGCTCCCCACCCATTTGCCCGTGCCCACTCACCCAGGAGGGTGGGCATCTCCTTTGCCGTAGGCACCTCTGCCCCCACCCCAATCAGCCCTGCTGCCCTCAATGAGGAGGCTATTGACCTCCTGAGGCCCATCTCTGTGAGACAGTCAACCATTGTTAATGCCATCCAGGGACTGGCATCGCAGATGCAGCAGACCAATGCGTTCCTGGAAGGCATTCACGGTGCCCTGGCTGGCCTGCAGAGATCACTTCAGGCTCTGGCCTCCTCAGTGACGGCCACCAGTGTCCCTTCTTCTTCTGTCCCCCCTCCAGCTACCTGGTCCCAATCCCACATCCCTCTCCCCTTACCCATCCAACAAGCATTTTCTGACCCACATGCATCCACATCAACAGACACGTTACACAAGGACAATCATAAGCACCACAAACACCACCACCATGCACACACACAACATTCAGATGCAGACATGACAACATCCACTCCCTACACTGAATCCCCAAACACCTCCCCCCTCACAGGCACTACAGCACTCACACCTGCGGTTACCACCTCATCAATCCGAGATCCTGCCACAAGTGCACTCACTGCCACAGTCACCACAACATAAGACCTGCATACATGCACCCCATACACCACATGTGCACTCAGCACAACTGTCAACACCCCCACATGCTGCACACCCACCCTACCTGCAGACACCACCACAACATTCACTCACACATCCCCCTGCCATCTCTCTGCATCTCCTCCCTCCTCCGCCCACTACATCTATATGCCCAGTTACCCACCCAACAGTCATGCAGCACACACATGCATCCGAGCACGCACCTGCACCCCAATCACCTCCACGTACACACCTTTCAGCCACTCCCTCTCCTTCCACTCCCACATATTTTTGTCATGACTGTCCCCGTGCCCCAAAGAAACATTTCCTTTGTGAATTTTCCCTGGGCCCTACCAGTGAGCTAGTCCCTGCCCGCAAAGCGCCCTGGTAACCTTCCCAAACCCCTGCCTTCCACCTCCCAGTCCTCCCCTGGTCACCGCCATGCCCCTCCCCCACCTAAGACTTTAACCCCCACCAAGTCCACAGTCACCCCTCCCAACCCCAAGCCCACGCCTCAAATTCTAAGTCAAAGCCGAACCCTCCAAGCCTAAGGACCCCCTACTAAACTCAAACCTAGAGACCCTCCCTCCAAACCCAAACCCCAGCCCCAAACCCCCTCACACCTGAAGTGCCCGTCATGCACCTTTGATGCCCTTGCCCAGTGGAGGCCAGCAGTTTGCCGTCAGAAGTTAAGTTTGACCCTTATTCTGGGCCCAGTGTACCAAGGGCACTATGGACATTCAGGTCTGGCCCTTGGACCCATTTGTGCATAGTTACTATTTAGATTTTGGACTTTTTTAATATATATGCACCACTGCTCCGTTGGTTTCGAGGGTAACAACCTTGTCCTGGCTTTCCTTCCACATGTATGAGTCATAAATATGCGATTTCGCATGTGTGAGTGTGTGTGTGTGTGTATATATGTGTGTTGGTACGGGTGTTTGTTTGCATGTGGGTGTGGCTTGCCGTGTCATGTGTGTGTTGTGTGTGTGTACTAATGTCCTTCCCTCCAGGGTGTGCTAGGCGGATGTACTCACGGTTGATGTCTTCATCGATGGCGCTGGTCCTGGAGATCAAAGGCCAGCAGGAGCATTGGGAAGACTTGCAGTTCGCTTGCCATGGCACCTGTGGACGTGCATGTGTTCCTGAAGGTGAATGTTCCTTTTTGAGTGATTAGTTTCTGCCAGGCTTTTCATGGCAGTGAGACTGCCCCGGAAATTCTGACAGTTTGCTGTCTCATAATAGGGTTGTGGGAAACAGCCTCACCGCCATCCTGGATATTCCTGCCACCAGCCGTGGCTGTCCCTCCGCAGTGGCGGTTCGGGGGGCGACTTGGCTGTGTTCTGTTGGTTTTCCCCCGTGCTCATGATATGGTGGTCTGCTCTGCCGAGGCCACGGCTGTGCGACCTCCACCTCCACCGTGGTGGTCCACGGACCGCCAGACTTGTAATGACCACCTGAGTTTCCAAGGATTTGCAATGTTTGGGGGCTGATGGGTGATAATTTTTTCCTGAAAGGGATTGGCCTTTCACACTTGCTGAAGCCAACCTGCAGGGTCCACTCCTTATTTGTTTCTGGTTCCTCAGAACAGACCTGCCACTTAAGTTACCAAACACAAATCTACACAAAATATTCCAGTCCTGTTTCTCTATTTGTTCTAATCTTCATTTCAACAGCAGTGCACATCACAGGTTTACCTTGCTCGGTTTAGGACTGGGGACAGTTACTCGGGAGGAGAAAGATGGATGGACTCGGGCGGGACTACCTCAGCAGCTAGAGGGAGAAAGTTATTGACTTCAAAGAAAAATCATGATGATTGTGAAGGCTCTGAGGCCTAGTACTTACTCTCTAAGCTCTGTGAACTGGAGAGAGGTGTGTTGATTTGGAAATGCTGCAGACTAGTATATTTACTGCATTGCTGTCTCACACATGAAACTCCTTATGTTCTTGCTCTGCCTCTGAGTCCTCTTGGTACACTCCTGACTTCTCATGAAGCTTACCTTGCTTCCTTTTGTACTTGTCCTTTACTCAATATTACAGCTACTGTTTACTCAATACGCAGACCTTCTCCTAGTCCTCTCCTGCATGAACAAAACTTGGGGAAAGCTCAAGACCCCCAGCTCACCTACTGGACAGGTTTAGACTTCAGAAAGGAACCCAGGAGTGACCGACATTCTAAGAACAATGGAGAAATGCATTGCCCAATTTGGCAATGCAGTATCATTTTCCTTTTAACAATCATATATATATATTTTTTTAACTGTGTGGGTTATCTTTAATCTTCCATAATTTTTATTTTTCAAAATAAGAAGACATATCATTTAGGATACACTATCTGGTGCCTCTCCGGAGCAGAAGGGCAGTTTGGTGCATGCATTTAATGGAACTCTGTCATATTTATCCCTTTGTTTCCATTTTCCTTTCACAACAGATTGATGATTGTGTGCTGCTCAGCACACCAAAAAATAATGCTGCAGTTTCTTTTATGTAGCGTTTGTCACACCTCTCCCCAAATCATCTTTGCCATCCATTCATCAAGTCCCTAACCCTCTTCCTCTGGGCATCAAGTCCCTAACCCTCTTCCTCTGGGCATTGTGAGTTATTGAGGTGTGAATTAATTTTGCACCATAAATGAATCACACACGTGCTGGGACGGGTGTGGTGAAAGTGACACCAACTCACTTCATGACTTTCTGCCTTCTTCTACCTGAGCAATATTCCACGCCAGCCCAATCAAATCATCATCAGTCAGGCCTTGTGTTTGTGTGCTCCATAAATGCTTACCTTGCTCCAACCACTCGAGTCTGAGCCCAATTCTCCTGACTCCATGATTTAGTTTCCTATGTTTAGTGTATATAGCTCCCTACCATTGCTCAGAAGAAACTGATATTGCTAGATTTTATGATCATATCAAGTCTGACTTCTTTGTGGTATGTCAAACACTCTCATTGTGGTAGTCTGGTCTCAGTGTTCCTGAAGTTATGATATGATGACCAATTCTGTTTCACTTTTTTCTCAATCAAGTTGATGGTGATGCAAAACACTTTGATTAAACCTGTAATTGGAGTGGCATATTCTGTAAAGTTCTGTCTTCCCAGTTAGCGTGCTAGCCTGATGCTACTAACACCTACCATCCCCTTAGAGTTACGCTGCTTTCTTGGGAAAAACCCTGCAGTAAAAAGAAGACGACTCCCAGGCTTCATCTACTCAGGTAAGAGAAGAAGTAAGGATTTAAGTAGTTAACTTGTTTAATTAGTAATTTATCTCCTACTAAGGAAGATGCTGTCTTACCTGTTTGTGTGTATCTAGGTTTTTTTGGGGGGCAAAATAGGCAATGACAATCATTCAATAGTGATCAATATAGCTCAGTTGCAAAAGGCAATAGAGCAAGGATAACTGTATAAGTAAATGACATACACGAGGGACTTTATGCACGGGTGTGATGGACCCAAGGTGGTGATTTGACATCCGCCATCTCTATTGCAAGAGGGGTCGGACAGGGGTGTGTTTTGGCCCCCACCCTGTTTAGCATCTACATTAATGGGGCAGTAGAACAGCTGACGCAGTGTAACCATGATGCTCCCAAGCTAGCAGGAGTACCTGTTCCGATCCTTATGTTTGCAGACAACACTCTACTGATGTCAAGAACTCCATTGGGTCTCCAAAATGAAGTAGATGCCATTGCTATGTTTTGCGAGAAGATGGGTCTCGAAATTAACACAGATAAAACCAAGTTTATGGCTCTAAACCCACTCAAGACTTTAAGGGGGAAAATGACTATTGGTGGCCAATCTATAGAACAAGTTAGCCAATTCGACTTCCTGGGGATTAGACTATCAGATGACCACCAATGGTTGGCAAAAATTGGAAAGAGTGTCACTGCCCTCCAACAACGGTCAGTGGTGATCAGAAGAAAAATCAAAAACTCTATGGGAGGGCAAATTTCGCCAGCTATTACCGTATATAAGGCTGCGGCAGTGAAGGCTGCAACTTATGGCGCAGAGCTCTGGGGCCATTGTAATTCTAAGAAATTGACCCTGGTTGAAAACTAGTTCATACGCTTCTTGTTACACTTACCAATGAGTACCCCACTTACTCCTCTCAGATTTGATCGAGTTCTTAACCAGATTCACAAAGAAATCGCCTTGAGACCTCTCATATATTGGGTGCGCCTTTGGTCTTCTGAGCATTTGGTTCCTTGCCAAATAGCTTTAGCAGAGTTAATAGCCCTTGATGGGGTGGTATCAATTCCCTGGTTTAAATATATTAGAGATATGTGCCACTGTATTAAAATGAAGGAGGCGTGGAGAGCTCCCCACCATTTAACAAAGGAAGTAACACCACGTATAAAGCGATGCAACTGGGAGATGGTCTTGATGCAGATATGGTCTAGTCAGGGACAAGGGAGCAGGACAGCTCAATTTTTAGATCACAAATGCTCACTGAAGTTTGAAACCTATATGGATAATGTACAATCGGCTTACATTAAAAGCCTTTTTTTATCAACTTTAGATTGGGGATCCTGCCATTCAAGTCCTTTACCACGGGGTGGAACAAGGCTGATTGCACTCTTGGTTTTTGGTATTTCTGCCTGACGCAACCCGAGACCATGGCCCACTTTGTTTGTTTCTGTCGAATTCCCAGGACAAAGTGGATGAGGAACCATTGGGAATCTCTCCGAACACTGACAAGTGACACAAGTGGTAAGGTACTGTTTGCAGTAATGAGGTATCTTCAGTGTGCCTGGGCAGTAAGATCCAGAGAGAGTTTACATCTGGCTGTCCTGTAACCTTGCTAAGATGTCTGGTTAGACCACCGATTTATTAGGATATCATAGACCAATAGGTTACCAATTGTGTGACATTATAGATTGATATAACTAGTTTTATCTTTTTAAGATTTAATGAATATATGTATTTATTGTCCTGCAAATGCTTTTAGGGCTTTGGCTAGCTTACCAACTGTGTGACATTCCAGATCAATTTTAACTATGTTTTATCTTTTTAGATTAACGATTATTTGTATTTATTCTTTCTTTCTTTTCAAATTGCTTTTATGGCTTTTAGCCGAAATAAAGATATTATTATTTAAAAAAAGAAAAAAATGACATATGCTTTTTTTTAGATTAAAAAGCAGGCTACACTTAAAAACAGCAGTGCAAACAAAAACACCAACATAAGCATTGACATAAATAAAGTCAAATAAATGATCCCCTTTTATTTTTACAAATAGAACAACATCCACTCTTTCCACTCACAACAGGCCCACTCCTCTCTCCAAACAAATAGCCCTGTCCCCAAAAAGTCAAACGAAAAGTCCAAGCAAACCCCATCCTAACTCCCTCTCCGCCCTCTCCACCCACAAAGAGTGTCCCTCCCACCCAAACAAAACATTTAAAAAATGGTCAGAAGAGGGCACATCCAAGTTCACTGGATATCATTGAGGGCCGCCTCAATGTTTGTCACTTGGCAGTCCAGTCGCCCAAGATATTTTAGCTCACGGTGCTGGAATATGCGGTCCTAGGCCTGGCGTGAGAAGGGGGCAGCAGTGGTGGAACCGGGATGGGTTGGCTGCATACTGCTATGTTATTGCCAGCGCAGCTCAAAGGCTGGAGGTGCTGGCAGTTGGCTGAAGGTGCTAGGGCGGGCAGCCTTCTCCTCCTCCTCCTGGAGGGTCATAAACTGCAGATATTAGTTCCTGATGTCCTCCAGCCTCTGCTGCTGAAGCTGTGCTGTTATCTCCTGGTGAGTAGGATGGTGATGTCCACCAGGAGTAGCTATAGCAGTAAAGAAAAAGGAAAATGACAAATTTATTAACCGTGCTCAGTTCAAACAATTTTTTAAAAAGTACAGTGGCACAGTTGCAGTATATTGCTGGTCCCTTAGGGTCATTGGACTTTGATGTGGCAGAATATTTATGCAATGTTACATGGGCACTTTTTACCCGTACATGCCCCACTGTAGTTGAGTTGACCTCTTAATGTCAAAAGGGTGAAATCTGAACTGCTGTGAATCCATTATAGACGCCGTGACATATTATTAACTTACAAATAGATGTGGCACATGCCAAAAGGGATTTTAATGTTTTTTTGGGTGATCTGAAATAGAACTTTGGAAAAAAATAAGGGACTGAAGTACTAGGAGGTGACATAGTGGGCACTGGGGGGGGGGAGGGAAACACCTTTTTAAGCTTAAATGCATTGGCAACTTTGTAAATGCTGCATTAACTGAAGCAGATGCACACATTGCACATACAACACTATTGTACACTGCCAAACTGCAGTTACATACTCATAGTAACATTGGTAATTAATGGGGAGAGAGTTTTGACTATGATGGGTGGGAGGATACACCTGCTTTAATTTAACTACAGGGAGTTAAGGGAGAAGACAGAAAATTAAAATTGCCCACTTTGAGCCCTAACTTTGATAACCATGCAAACCAAGCATGTAAATTAGGTGAACATTAGATTCGTCCCCCTCCACAATAGCTCCCTTATTTCTTATTGATCCAAGCTATTAAATATTAATCTTTTCATCCGTCTAATTTATTCACCCTTTGATACCCACCATTTGATTTAACCTTACTATATCTCATCCAGTCTTTTACTATTCCAATCTAACCATCCATATTGATCCACCCGTCCATCCATAGACTTATCTATTCAGTATCCACCCTTTCAAACACCCTGCTTTTACCTATCCGTTCGCATTTACCCATGTATCATTCTTTATCAATCCATCCATTCCTCACCGAACATACTCATTCACCCTTCCTTCACCCACTGAGCCATCCTTTCACCCCTTTCAACTATCTTCACCCACCCATGCATCGCCTATCATTTACCTACTCATCTTTCTTTTCCTTTCACCCACACATCCTTTCACTCATTTACCATTTCACTCATTCTTTCTTTTAGCTGTCCATCCTTTGCTTTTCCATGGAGCCATCATTTTTAGCCTCCATTCAATCAATATGGTGAGCTTTTGTCTGTTGATTTGCAGAGAGAAGAGGACATTAAGTTTAAGGACTCAATCCTCACTACAGCTGCTCAACCATGTGCTTCACAAGCAATTCCCTTGCAGTGAGTATATTAGTAGTTGCTAATGAGCAAGAGAAATATGACTTACCAGCCCCTGTCCCTGCTGACACCAGTTCTCCCCCTCTGAATGCTACTGTGTCCGGCGCAATGGCTCGGCTGCTGGCCCCGGCATTGGTGCATCTTACACAATTTAGTTTCAACAAACTAAATACAGCCACAATAGATCATCACAGTTCTATCTTTTTCCATCATTCACTATAGGAAATTTGCTGGGTGTTAGAAAAGCAAGGTAGACAAATCATCAACCACAAAAGTTTAATAATGGAGGGGCAGACCTCAGCTAAGTCACTAAAGCGCAATAAAGGGTGGAGAACCTCTGATGAGGTCTTGGTTGGCAAACGCAATAGACATGAGCAAGGCAAAGAAAAGGTTCACCAACGTGTAGAAAAGTTGACTTGGGCATGCAATCTTGTTGGTAGAGTACCTGCCTAAAAATCTATCCTCTTAGTATTAAGTAGCAGTCCGCAAGATATATAAGGGAAAGCTAGGCTTAGTAAATAGTAACAAAGCAGATGAACGCTAATACATACTGAGGACAGGAGGAAGTCAGGTACAGAAGAAACATGTAAATAATTAGATAAATGCAGGGATTACAAGAATTTAACAAATATACATTTAGAACGAAAATAACTACAAAAAAGTAGAAAGGCCCAGTAAAATTAAAAGAAGAATTACTTAAAATGAGGACAGGTGAAAAATAAAAATAATATAAAAGGAAGACTTACTGAGGCCAGGTGATTCGCCAGCATCTGCACTGGTGGTGGCACTTGAAGTACTGCCATCCTCTCATTTTGGACCCGTGGATTCTGTTGCCCTCTTCCTCCCCTTGGGTGCTGAGGTAAGAAATAAAGAAGATAAAAATAAAAGATTAGTGGTACAGTTAATATCCCCCCAAAAACTTTTTGACAAGCAGGGGCAAATACAGTGACATAACATTTTACTTTTCTATATCAAATTGCCTTGTATGATGGACTCGACACAAGTTGACCTATTACTTTTACTTTCCTAATTCCCACATCTAAGCCTTACTCCAAATTTACTAAACTACAAGCCATAATATTATTTACAAACTTTTGACGCAGGGCAGCCCCACAAGCCTTCTTGCAGTGCTTCCCCGCATCAAAAGGAGAGGGCAGGAATGTGCTCTATCTACAATAGATATGGCACATTCTTGTCCTCCTTTTCTCTTGCGTTGGCACAAAATGGGCTGCCGTGATCCAGTGCAGACATCCCGCAACATGCTGGGATGATAGGACACCTTTCTGCCAAAAAAAAAACAAAAAAACAATTGCAAGAGGAGTTTTCCACTGACAAAAACCATGGCATACCTCCCTGACGCAGAGTGAATCAGTGCAGTGACTTGCATTGTGAAACAACAACACACACAACAATAAATAAAAATAAATAACTAATACTCACCAAGCCCCGACACCTTGACTCCCAGCAGGTCCTGTTCGCGGTCGATGATGTCCGCCCAATTGTGCATCAACTACTGCTGGGTGCGCTGGATCCCAGTGTGCAAATGAACCAGCTGGTGCACCCTCCCCCACAACAGTCGACGGTCCCGAAGGGGTATCCCGAACTAGGCCTGCCAACTGTTGTCAGCATGGAGTAGAGGTGGCACTGAACAAAAAAACTAGTGCTGCCACCTCCTCCTCGCTGAAGATGGGGCAAGGCTGAACCCCTTGGTGGTGCCGCCTCCCACATGGTGATGGACGGAATGTGGAACAAATCAAACAATCATCCCCAGTCACAGATCTGGGTTTAATCCATCAGTTTTTTGGCTTGCCCCAACCGTATGTAAATCAGTCCTGACTCTTTTCCCCATGTAAACAGTTCAGCCAAACCTTCCAGGCCAGGTCCTCCATGGACCAAAAACAAGCATCCTGGGACTGGTTTCAGGGTATCATCCCTCCTCAGCTGGGCTGGCTTGAATCTGGTGGCATAGCAAGCACAGGACCCACATCTGGGCATACCCTTCCCACTTAGTGTAACAAATGCAAAAAGAACAGATGATGAACGGAATGTGGAACAAATCAAACATTCACCCCAGTCACAGATCTAGGCTTAATCCATCAGTTCTTTTGCGTGCCATTCCATTCCAGTTTGGACCCAGCTGAATGCAAATCAGACTTGACTCTGTTCCCTACGGGAACAGTCCAGCCTGAACTGCCAGGCCAGGCACCAAACATTCATTTTAAAACATCACACACACACTCATTCTTTCACACACGCACACACATCCATTAACAACACTAATAACATTCAAACATGCAAGCACGCACCAAATATCCATTTTAAAACATAACACACACTTACCTTCAGCCTCGGAGGTCCCAGGAGGGTTGGGACTGCTGCCTTCCCTCATTGGCTGACCTGAGGTCAGCCTATGAGGGAAGGCAGCAGTCCCAGCCTCGTCACAGAGTAGGATGGAGACAGTGAGACTGCTGACCCCACCCCACTCTGTGACGAAGTGTCACTGATTGACACTCGCTCTGGGCGCTTCAGGGCTTAAACCTGAAGCACCAAGGTTGAAGTCAATGGGTGACGCTTCCCTCGTCACCCGGGGGAGGGCCTCGAGGTACCTTTTCTGAGCGGAGGAGGTCACGCCTATAGGAGCTGTGACCTCCTCAGCCCAGCAAAGTTCAGCTCAGGCAGCCAGGAGTCTGCCCAAATTGCACATGTCTGCTCCTGGCTGCCTGACCTGTACATGAAGAGTGTCTGTCAGGCTGACCTTTATTCAGCCTGACAGACACTCTCTATGAGGGGCAAAAGGTGGGGGGGTGTGGCCCCTCCGCGCTAAAGGACAGGCTGCGCCTGCCTCTTAGCTTGGTAAAAGAGGGTTGGGAGCATGCCCCCAAGAAGGTCCCCCAGGATGTAGTGAACTATATGCTGGCATTCTGTAGCCAAATGGCTAAGTTGTGGAAGCAAGCTTCTGACTACTCAGAAGCCAGTTAGGCTGTAATGAAGGAGTGGCCTGACCAAAACGTTACCATTGTGTAATTCCAGCTTGGGCAGAAAGTGTGGGTGATGGAATTTGTGGAGCCAGGAGCCCTCCAGGATCACTGGACTAGTTCCTATGAGGTGGTTGAGAAAAGGGTAAATTCACCTATGTGGTGGACTTTAAGACCCCTATGCAACCACATAGGGTTCTGCATATCAATAGCCTCAAACCCCACTTTGAGAGGTCGGAGGTCACCATGTTGCTGGTGACTAATGGAGTCGACAAGGAGGAGTGTCAAACTCTACCTGACATCTTACCCTACAAGAGAAGGATGGGTCTGTGAAAGGAGAGATCCCTTCCCCCACCCTGACTCCTGAACAGCAGAGAGACTGCTACAAAGTACTGTAAAAGTTCTCCTCTCATTTCTCCGTTGCTCCTAGGATTACCCACCTGTGCACCATGAAGTGGACACAGGAGACAACCTCCCTGTCAAGCATAAGGCTTACAGGTTGACAGATAAGGTGCGGGCCAGCATCGAGAGTGAGGTCGCTAAGATGCTGGACCTGATGTGATAGAACCCTCCAGTAGCGCCTGGTGAAGCCCTGTGGTGCTGGTAACAAAAGATGCCCCACCAGACACCACACCTGAACTAAGGTTTTGTGTGCATAACAGGGGGCTAAACTCTGTGACCAAACCTGATGCTTATCCTATCTTCCAGGCTGATGAGTTTATTGAGAGATTAAGACCCATATTTATACTTTTTTAGTGCCGCATTTGCGTCTCTTTTTTAAGCAAAAGTGGCGCAAACTTGCAAAATACAATTGTATTTTGCAAGTTTGCGCCGTTTTTGCGTCAAAAAGCAGTGCAAAAGCGGTGCTAAAAAAGTATAAATATGGGCCCAAGCGCTTCCAAGTACTTGAGCACATTTGATCTCACCTCCGGGTACCGACTGATCGCCCTTACTGACAAAGCTCTGATAGGTCAGCCTTCTCCACCTTAGAGGGCCACTACCAGTTCAGGATAATGCCCTTTGGTCTAAAAAATGCTCCTTTTACCTTCCGGAGGCTGGGTTAGAGGCCTTCTCTGCTGCCTACCTGAATGGCATAGCTGTTTTCAGTAGCAGCTGGGAGGACTATCTCTACCACCTCAGGGAAGTGCTTCAGGCCCTTCAACAGGCAATCCAGACTCTCAAGGCCAGTAAGTGCCAGATAGGGCAGGGGTCAGTAGTGTACTTGGGACAACTGGTGAGCAGGGGTAAGGTGCAGCCCCTCTAGGCCAAGATTGAGACTAGCGTGTCATGGAAGCCCCCCAATCCCCCAGAACGAGTTTAGAGCCTTCTTGGGCCTCACTGGGTACTATAAGAGGTTTGCCAAGGGATATGCCACCATTGTTGCCCCTGTGACTAAAGTGACTTCTAAGAAGCAGGCCAGGAATTTAATTTAGACAGAGGCATGCCAAAAAGCGTTTGACTCCTTGAAACAAGCCACCTGCCCAGCTACTGTGCTCAAGGCCCCTGACTTCTCCAAAGAGTTCATTGTGCAAACTGATGCCTCAGAGACTGGCGTAGGGGCAGTATTATCACAGCTCAATGAAGAAAGCCTAGATTAACCTGTGGCTTCATGTCTAAGAGCTTACTCCCCAGGAAGAGAGGTGGAGTGCTACAGAAAGAAAAATGTTTGCTGTGCTTTGGGCTCTGAAGAAACTGAGGCCATACCTGTTTGGCACTCACTTCCTGTTTCAAACTGACCACAGACCCCTCAGGTGGCTAATGCAAATGAAGGGCGAGAATCTGTTGAGGTGGTCCATATTTCTATAGAGCATGGACTTCAGGGTGGAACTTCAGGACCTGAAGTAGACCATGCCAGTACTGACAGTCTATCCAGGTTCTTCTCCCTTAGTGAACAGAACTCCCTAGAGGTTGGGTAATTTTCCCCACTTTCAGCTGCGTGGGACATGTGTTAGACCTGACTCCCTTAGGGTGGTTTTACCCCAGACTTTTGCCTTCATCTCCTGTTTTGTTGCTGTATTTTTTTGTTTGCCTTAGGACTAATCAGTGCTGAAGTGCATGCTCTTCTCCCCTAAAACATGATAACATTAGTGTATCCCCAAATTGGCATATTTAATTTATCTGTAAATCCCATATAGAGTGGTATAGTATACCACATACCAGAGTCCTGTAAATTAAATGCTACTAGTGGGCCTGCAGCACTGATTGTGACACCCACTTCAGTAGCCCTGTAAACCTGTCTCAGGCCTGCCACTGCACAGCCTGCATGTGCAGTCTTACTGCCACCCCGACTTGGCATCTAAAACTTCTTACCTAGCCCAACACTCCCCTTTCCTTATAGATAACTCACCCATAAGGTAGGACCTAGCTAGCACATAGGGCACGGTTTTGTGTAAGCAAAAGGTAGGATATGTACCTTTAAGTTTTCTCATGTCCTAGTAATGAAAAACTCCTAAAAGTCCATTTTCATTCCTCATAGGCCAGCTTAAGAAATTCCTTATAAATTCTTTAAGCTGTAACTCATGATCTCTTGAGGAATAGCTGCATCATGTTTAGTACCATTGGAATGGGAATAATAAATCCTCTTTGCTGGTGAGGTCCGAATTATTTTACTATTTTAGAAATGCCACTTTGAGAAGTTGGACATTTCTCTACACTCTCTGCACTGTTTACAGCCTTTCTCCAATACATGTCTGGCTTGGGCTAGGTGACTGCTACACTTGTGCATTCCCTTTAGACACCCACAGCACAGGATACTCTGCCACATCTGCATATTGGAATGTCTTCCTGGGGAGGAGGTTGGGAAGGGCTCACACTTACACCTCAAAGGGTAAGCACTAGTGTTCACACAAAAGGAGTTGATTACCTCCCACTGATTGTCTGGAGCCAAGACTGACCTGTAAGGTTAACCTGTACACCTCACAAGGATTTTTTGTGGTCATCCCCCACATCAAAGGCACTTTATTGTATAAGTACTGGGTCTCTTGACCCACTTAGTAGTACACTGCTGAACTAAGAAGAGACTTCCTGGAGTAAATGCTGCTGCACCAGAAGGCTTGCCACTTTGCTGTGCCTGACAGTTCCCAGGAACTTCTGCCTTGCCTTGTTGAGCCATCCTGCTGGCCTCTGCCCTGCGACGTGGACCTCAAAACTGCTCCAGAGTGACTCCAGGAGTTGACTGAGCTAACTCCTGTCCCATGTAAGGCCCCCAGAGCAACCGGGACCTCTCTACGAGCTGAGCAGTCTCTCTATCAACTTTCACGGTGCTGCTCGAGTGTTGGAAGTTAAGGAACAAGAGAGTGCTTAACTTCAAATCTGTGTGTATCTACAAGGTTCAAATGGCTGGATGCATTGCCTCTTGTCCTGATGAGCATGCGCAGCATACCCGAAAGAAACACAGAATTGTCCCCTCACTAAATAATTATGGGGCGTGCTGTGAGGTTGCCAGCTGTGGCCGCAAATGCACCTATGAACATTACAGATGACTAATGGCTGGATTATTGCAAAGACTACCTGAAGTGGTTTGTTCTTTGTCTCACCAGGTTGGAGAAGCAACTGCTCAACCTGGGTTCCTGTTGAAAAAGCATGTAACAAAGTCATGCTTAGATCCACGTTGGAAAGGACCATACCAGATTGTCCTAGCCACAACGACTGCTCTGAAGTGTGCTGGTCTCCCTAACTGGATACACGTGAGACACACTTGCAAAGTTTCATCTCCTCTCGATCTAATAGTGCCTGTTCCCTGGTTTGGTACAGTGAGTGAAGTGCGCAAGTCAGCCAAATTGTGGGGACTGGACAAGTGGTTGTCATGAAAAATGCACAGTCTGATGAAACTCAGTGAATCTGTTGCAGTCAAAGGTGAAGGAGGGTCGAGTCAGAGTCAGTTGACTCCTGCTAGCTAAGAAAATGCTGAAATCCTAGTCGTGCTTGAGGAAAGAATCGTGATTAGAGACCATAATTCAAGAACAGTCTAGACCCAGTGTCAAATGTGCCTCCTAATGTTAATGAAGAGTCAGATCAAAGTGCCGGTGACATTGAAGGTTGTGTCACGGGAAGGTCAAAAAGAAAAAGAGTGCTGAGTCGAAAATATGCAGATCCTGAATAGACTTGTTATGAAGCTGATGACTGGCAGAAGGAGTACATTGCACTTTGTGCTCACAATTCGACTTCAGCTAAATATTTTAGAAATTGAAAGTGCTTTGGAACTGAACTTTGACATCTCATTGCCGCTTGATGAACAGACACATTATTTGCTGTAAGTACTCGTAAGTGATTATCAGATGGCTTATTATTAGAGACATTTGAAAAATTTAATAGTGATTTTTGAACATCTTCAAGTAGAGAAATGTCTTGATGAACTTTCTAGAAGATTGAAAACATTGTAAATAAGTGCAATTACTTTTGAGGAGATAGATTTTGAATTTTTCGTGTTTTGCTTTGCTCATGTGAAGAAAAGAAAAGACACCGTAAATGAACTGGAAACTGCTTTAGATTTTTTTTTTGCAGATTTGAGTATCAATGTGTTCTGGGTCTACACAAGTCATGAAACCTGATCAAGGTAAAGGAAGTAAATGCACGTGTGTGTGTGATTAGTATCAGTATGAGTAGATTGAAATTATAGATGTGCATGATTGTTATGTTTGTTCCCAGATCCCTTTATTAGTTCAGGAAGGAATCACATATCATAACTTGCCATTAACCTTTGGGATTTCATGTAGTTTGTTATTAACACTATTATATCAGGAGGAGTATATCCAATACTTCTATTCCAATTAGGACCTAGTGTTTTCCTTTGTGTCTATTAATCAACACCTGCATAGTCTGGCTAAAGCTAAAAAAAACTATGACATTATGGGATGTTTATTTGAACCAACCCTGACTTTTGAAACAGCATATGCACTCAAAAACTATTTAACCTGCATTCTATGTGGAACATGATAATGAAAGTTGTTGTAAAAGGCTGGTCAGGTGTAAGGTAGGTTGGTCTAGACTTTACAGTTTGGCCAGTATATGTGCAAGGTTGAACACCATATCTGTGTAATGCTAAGTCTCTGTATATATTTCTTTGCATGTTTGTGTATATTGCAGTGTTTCTCACTTGCAATATCGCCTTTTGGCACTTCCCATAGCCAGTCTTCTAAGGCTTTTATTATATATGCAGGGCTAAATTCTGATCCTTTGCGCAAGGACCAGAATTACAAGTGATTTGTGAGGGTGTTATAATAGTCACGCTTTCTCAAACCTTTGCAGATTTCCCATGATAAATTCTAACAGGTTAAGGTTGCCGAAATGTATTAAGGGAAAAGGTACGTAAAACAGGCAAAACATGTAGCATTTGGTGGACTAAATACTGAACTGCACTTCAGTTGGGAGTTAAAAACTTTTAATAAGGGGTATCTGCCGCATGCAGCAAATACCCCCCCGAAGTAATGTATCTACCACCTGTAGTTAATACCTCTATCTGTTTTGCCTAACATGTAATGAGGGCCTATGATTCGTTAGACACCCCACATGAAGTAACATGCCCAAGAATTTCAGGTGAGAATCCAAAAAATAACCTGAATGCTTGAATTAATCTCAGCCACTAGTAATTATTCAGGGCTGCATCCCAGTCCATAATTTTGTCATCCCATGCCACTTGATAGAAGAACCAGCCACATTCAAATCCACCTTGTTCTTGTTCCAGCAGGAACAACCCATACTGCACTTCCAGGTCAGGTCCCCTCTGAACATTAAAACAACAACCCCATGTCAGTTTTGACCTATTTGGACCTCGGAAGATGCTTGCAGCTTGTGTCTTTTGGCACAGTCAGCACGAGACCCACGTTCAGACCTTCCAAGTGTCAAGCAACTTGAGTTAGAATAACGCATTTCAGGTCATTTTCCCGCATTACCACAATGCCTGAGACTGTCACGCAAGCCCCTGAAGTGCGGTAAAACCTTATTGTTCCAGTTTCTCACTTTGCTAGGTATGCTCCAAGTAGTGTTTATCAAAGGCCACAAGGTGGCGCTGGTGTACAATGAGAGGTATAGGATTCTCTATATATCACGATATTTATATGGTTCCCTTCATTGCTTGATTTTGCTAGAAAAAAGTGTAACTCATATTTGTTGAAATGTCACTCATAATTACACTGAAATTATACAAAGGTCACATATAGCAACATGAATCCTTGATAGCTATGCACCTTGAATTTCAGTCACTGGTAATTATTCTGGGCCACATTCCAGTTCATCATGTTTTTGTTCACTGTGCCATCTTAGATGGGAACCACACATATGCAAATCAGTGTTGGCCCTGCTCTAATAATAATAGTCTAACCCACTGGTTCCCAACCTGTGGTCCGGGAACCCCTGGGGGTCCGCAAAGACTCCTCAGGGGGTCCGCAACTGCTTAGAAAATTAAACAATGTTAACAGATTGGGTCCCCAGCTTTCAGTAATGACTTAGTGGGGGGTCCCTAGACTCCAATAACGATTCAGTGGGGGTCCCCGGGTTCAAGTGATCATACAATGGGGGTCCACATAAGTCAAAAGGTTGGGAACCACTGGTCTAACCCATACTGCCAGCCAAGATCCACTTAATAACACAAGCAACCACAAATCTGTTATAGCTTAATTGGACCTCGTCATTAGGTTATTGCTTGAGACCAGTGAGCATAAGACCCATGATTGCAAAAATAATTTTACTTTTACGTACCCAATACAACTAAGTTCATGTACATTATTACATGCACTAAGCACACAAACTGAAGTCAACAGCTCCAAAGAAAATTAAAACATCATCTCCTGCACATAATACTCTCTATTAGGAAACGACGTGGAGATCATTATTGACAAGCCGTCAAACGTTGTTTTTATAGCTGACTAAAGCAAACATTTTGAAATAAAACATGTTTACGACCAGTAACCGGCATTAATCAGTATAGCCACTTGGTGGCGCAGTCCACCGCTCAATTGAGGTACATATCAGATATTACCCTAAAATACTTGTTTGTGTTGTTTCTTTTCACATACCGTAAAGTTTAAAATCAACAGGGCACTTTTTTTTTTAAAGCGCTTCTGGAAACATAAGCCTTTCTAAAAATTATATTGTTTGTTGTTAATGTAGCAATAAATACATTCTGCACATAATCCAGTCATTGCTTCTCATTTCATGTCTGGGTCTTTTTGCGAGGTGACAAAAGTCTTCTTTGACATAATTTCGAAATGCAATGTTAGAATAAGACGAAGAGCGGTTTAGTCCTTTTTGAACGATGACAAAGGTACCGTATGCGTAGTAAAATGCATAACATATTGCCAGAGAACTGTAAAAGTGCAATGCACCTTTATATGTACTCCTTTTTTGTGTCACCCCTGTATCACCCTAGTGGCCCCCTAATTGAGAGAAATGGCATAGGGGAGAAAGTTCCTCCATGAGCATGTATGTTATCAAGCGCCGCTTGTTCCCGGGGCACGCTAAGGAACACGCAGTGGCATCCTTAATACACTTATATCAAAAAGAATAAACAGGATGCATTAGCGACATTCACTAATGTTCACAAACCAGACACAAACTCAATACAGAACAGAACATTAGGAAACACGATACAAACCATTGACAAAATGATTAAGGCCCGGGGGCCAGATGAATTAAGTTCTATTGCGGTCCATTTGCAATCTCAAAAAAGCATGTTGTCGTATATGAAAACTAAACTAATTCAGTAACTGTTGCCGAATAGCAGTTTGGGTGTGTGAACAAATACTGATTCGATATTTGGAAGGGATGTCCCTTCGGAATACTGAATTGGACTGCTATGATTTCGGTCTCAAAACATTAAGAATGTACCAACTACAAACATACAGTGGTAACCCACTCCCAACTTTAACAGCAAGCAGTGGTCCAAGCATCTTCAGAAACAAACAAAACAAACATTTGCAATGCAATAGATCTCGCATTAGCTAGAGTTAGAGCTGTTGGCATTGTAAATGATAATCTCAAACTTGCATTTGGGAGCTTATAAATATTTAGCCATTGAGCACATTAAACCTTTATCAGAAACTAACTGTGTTTGTGCTTTCGTGCAGATACTTGGCATTTGACTGTAATGGTCTGAACAGCCTCTACAGAGCATCACAGTAAAAGTAGCATTTGGGAGAAACATGGCCATGTAATGATATATTCAGCCCCTAGGGGGCTTAGTAACATGAGAAAGAATGATAAAGAAAATTGCAGTGTAACCATATATTCAGCCCCTTGAGGGCATAGTGTACTAAACATTTTCCCTCCTAGCAGGCCTTTTAAATATAATTTAACTGTGGAGTCAGTGGCACAAGGGTGCAGTGCCGCAAGTTGTTACTAGATGTCCCTCTAGAGTCAACAGCAGAAGGTGCAGTACCACTGTCCATGGCTAGATGTCCCTGTGGAGCCAAAAGCACTCAGAGTACAGTGTCACAGAATGCTGCCAGAACTTCTTCTGACGCCAGAAGCTCAGAATGTGCCCCAAACCTGTAAACAGCTGGAGAAGTACCAGGTCCTCAGTGAAATGGCTGAAATATTTAGCCATGCTGTACATTAAACTTTCATCAGAAATAAACTGTGTTTGCACATACATTAAACCTTTATCAGAAATAAAATGTGCTTGCGCATTAGCAGAAGGTGTGGTCTGGCTAAATGTCCCGGTGAAGCCAACTGCTTCGGAGCAATTATCATCCTTCAGCCCTTGGACAGCATAGTGCATTACATATTTGTAGGCTGGGCAAGGCGATCAGAATATTATGACAAACAAAGCCCTTATAACACAAACTCCTCTCAGCTGTATACACTAAAGTTCCAGCTACAGGAGAGTTTAAATATGCATTGAATGGTGGAAGCGGTTATGATTTTTGGGCCTTCTCTAACCTAGTGTGACCCATAAGAAAGCCTGGCCAGAAAGAGCACATCATTCTGAATTTGTTGATGGTGGTCCCATTGCCCTAGGACCACCACAAGCTGAGTTATCGCCACAAATGTGTTGTAAAAGGAATGCCTGTGAAGCATTATGTGGTGAGTTTCCCCGAGTGCAGTGAATAGTGTAGTATCGGCTCTCCCACTGTGTGGGGAGAGCCTGCAGTTGAAGATTCAATTCTGGGTTGATTTTAGCTATATAAAGACACAGGAAATGAGGATTCATTCCTGGGTTGATTTTAGCTATATAAAGACACAAAAAATGTACAAAAAAAACATGCATGACACAAGTAATTCTATTTACTGATTATGTAAAGTAAGGACCAGGTGAAGGACAAATGCGGAAAACAAACCACATGCTTCATGAGCGCTTACAAACAAGGCAGTAGCCTAAATATACATCAAACAGTGGAAGGGGTTATGATTTGTGGGCCCCCTCTTACCTAGTGTGACCTACAAGATGGCCAAGACAGAACTTGCACATTGTTCAGAATGTTTTAGTGGGGGTCCCATTGCCCTAACACCACCACAGCCTGAGTTATGGGTAAAAATGTGCTGTAAAAGAAATGCCAGCAAAAAATTATGGGGTGAGTTTCTTCGAGTGCATTGAATATTGCAGTATCGGCTCTCCCGCTGTGCAGGGAGAGCCACTGTTGAGGATTCATCCATGGGTCGATTTCATGCTGTATAAACCCACAACAAAATGTTCAGAACACACGCACAACACAACTACTTGTAATTGCTGATTATGTAAAGTAAAGGCCAAGTGAAGGGCAAACGCAGAAAATGAACTACATGCATGAACACGAGTGCTTAGAGGCGGGACACAAAGAAAAATTGTCCGTCCAAACAACAGAAAAACATTCCAGGTGTAATTAAACTGTACTTGGCGGGTGCTCCTTGGCAAAGTTCAGCAAGTGACCTATCAGCTGCCAAACCAGTTAGGAGGCAACAAAAGAAGAACAATTCTGCCTTCAACCTATGGTAAGAGGCAGGCAGCAACAGACGGGAGCAAAGTCCTATACTCCATCCAACAGGTCTTGCAAGAAAGCACATGCGCTCCGTTAAGGCTCAAATCTAAAAAAAGAAAGAAACTTTTATTTTTAAATGCAGCCTTGTTTCTTCTGAGGGCAATGGGTTGCATTTAAAAAAAAATATATATTGCTTTATTTAAAAAAAAAAACAGATGTGGTGGTCTGCTGATCCCAGCAGACCACCATTACATTCCCAGTGATGGTGGCGATTCTTAGTGGATAGCAAATTGCAACCAACCTCATCAATATTCATGAGATAGGTCAATCTGCAACCCAGTAAGAATCGCTAATATAAAATTAAGACATTCATACATTAGGAATTGTCATTCCCAAATCGCGATTCTGTAAAAATTGCAATTTGGATATCTCAATTACAAATATTGAGACATGCTGCCGCAAATGTGTTAAGGCTTTTTTGAGTTGCAAACAGCCTGGTTCTCAGTATTTGTCCATTTGTGATCACAAAACAGAATGTTAGTATGTGTAAAAAACAAACGCTGACTCAGAATCGCAATTTGGATTTGCGACCAAATACTGATTTGGTATTTGGATGGGTCTTCTCTGCAAAATTTCGAATCAGAATGGTATGTGACTGAATTCTGGTAGCAAAACATTATTAATTTACTGACTAATTTCATAGAGATGGTGAACTGCTTGGTTCAGCAGGCCACAATGTCTGTGATAGCTCTTAAATAAAGCACCACTTATTTTGTTAAATGCAGCCCATTTCCCTTAAAAGAAACAGGACTGCATTTAAAAAAGAAACGTTCTTTCATTTTTTGTTTTCTTAAGAAGGCTCAGTGGTCCCGTAGACAACTGCCTCCTCTTAAACAAACATTTTTTTACATTCACAAAGGGAAAGGGGTGCGCTGGGGACCACTTCACATTTATGACAATCAAATATTAATATTCAGTTCTTCAATACATCTTCTTCCTTGTCTGCCTTATGAAACACCTGATCTCTCCTTTCCTCTAATGCTTGGGGGCCTCATTAAACAGGTCAGATTTTGTTCCTATGCTTTAACATTGTCTACCTTTGCAGCGTATCTAAAGAAGTACCAAGCTACTTCCATATCCGTAGCTTGTGGATGACGGTTCAATCTTTCCTAAGGGGGAACTTAGGTAAGGATCATATCATAATTTGAAAAATAATATTCAAAACTTCCCTGTCTATAAAACAAACAAAGCAATATACTACTTGTAACTGCATGAGAAAGTGAAACACGATGATATGTTGCATCCCCTGCAACTGAAGAAGGCAAGTGTGTACAGACATAAAAGCCAAAACATCTAAACCTTGTGTGTATTCCTGAATTAGTCTAAAATATTGGATGACAAATTTTCATTTGATGCATCTGTGAAAGAACCTTTTTATTTTCTCTCATCTAGTATACGTGGAGTTGGTGTAAGTGCAAGTGTAGATCTAAGAGTTTCTGTCTCTGGGGTGAAACTCACACAAACTAAAAAAACTAAAAGCACTAACATAACATAGTGTGACAGCATCACTATTCTACAGTTAGCCTTGATAAGGAAACACGTTTGTCTACAGTCACACCTTTAGTATAATAACAGACAGATTTAATAGTCTGCGTTGACTACTACTTGTGAAAAAAAGGCATCGCTAGCTGTACTCCATCTTCTTCTAAGTGTGTTAACCCTACTTTTCTACTGCACCCTTGGCCCTAGGGAATTCTGCCTATTTCTTTTTGTTTGTCTTTGTTACAAAATAGATGTCACATTCATTTATCACAGTCATTAACAGTTTGATTTAGACACATTTCATTATTTGTAAAATCAGAACTCGCTAAATTAAATCAAATAGATACCGAAATTAAAATCTTATTTTATTTTATAGTATTATCCCAAAGTTCGAATCAAATGCTGTCTTAGTGTGGCATATCAAGGAAGTTCATATGCTTCTGATCGCAGTTCATTGGGATCCTGATCAGTTGCATTAGGCCCATTCTCTGTATAAAGGGCAACTCTGGTGCTGAATACTTCTGACAAGGTACGACCTCCTTAGTGGCTGGTGAACTTCTTCTGTGTCTTTTATACCACTGGATTCTGCTTCTGCTGTGATGGTTTGTGGTATGAGTTTAAGTGACACACTAGATCTCAATTGTGTCCTACTACCTGCCCATTCTGATCTCAATTGTAGTTTGTCCTCCCTCATTCTTGTTCCCTCACAAGTATCATTTGTATGTTCTGATGGCAACTCAACAGCTCCCTTGCTTTCAGTTCTCAGGTCTCTGTCTTCAGGGAATACTTTCACACTACTTTGTGAAATTTCAGAGACCTGGACAGGTGAGGAATTCTCCTCCCCTACTCGGATCCTTCAGCACATATTGGACACTTAGCTCAAACATCACCACTTCATCAAGCAAACACCTGCTTCTTTGGGTGTGAGATGCATATGCCCAATTCAGTTTCCTAGCGCACTTCACAGCAGTGTTGGGGATTATGATCTCTTGATAAGGTCCCTTACACCTTGGCTCCAAGCAGGATTGTTGAATGTGTTTTTTTAACAAGGACCCGGAATCTGTTCCTGTGTGTGAGTCTGAGTGTCAGAGTGTGTGTGAGAGTCTGTCTGGGTGTGAGAGTGTGTCTCTGAGTGTGAGAGAGGGTGTGCCTGGATGTGAGAGTGTCTGGGTTTAAGAGTTGGTGTGGGAGTGGGTGTGAGACTGTCGGGTGTAAAACTGGGTGTGAGAGTGTGTCTCTGATGTAAGAGTGTATAAAGAATGTGCACATGGATGTGAGAGTGTCTGGGTGTGAGAGTGAATGTCAGAGCGTCTATCTAGGTATGAGACTGTCTGTCAGGGTGTGTGAGTGAAAAGTGTCTGGGTGAGTGAGGGGGTGTCTGAGTGTCTATGGGTGTGTGAGTGCATGTGAGAGAGTCTGTCTCGGTGTGTGAATGGATATGAGAGTGTTTGGGTGGGTCTGTGAGTGGATGTGAGAGTCTCTGGGTGGGTTTGTGTTGGAAAGTGGATTATTGGTAAAGTCAGGAAAGTACCTACACTTAGCAATAGACCATGAACCTCCACTAGGTCCAGTCAGGGTCTCAATAAATTAATCCCATCTCAACCCTTGGCAGCTTGGAAACAATCAAGTAAGCTAAACTTAGGAGACAGGTATGTAAAGCACAGTAAACAAGTAAAACTAAAAACACAATAGCAATCCAACTCCAATGTATAAAAATAGATTATATTATATTTATATTAAATTATATTTTTATATTTAAAATGACAAAATGACAAAAATCCAATAAAGGGAACAGGAGAGATGAATTTTTAAAGATTAAATGATTTTTAGTGCATAGAAACTAAAAGCGGAAATCTCGACATCAGGTTGTGCTCGATTGGGGCAAACTTAATACTTGAGACGGATTACAATGGAGCCCTGCTCGACTACAGTGAGCGGGAGGCCTCGGTCAAAGTTTTACCTGTGGACTTAGTCTTTTTCTTGAAGATTTTCTTTACCAGGATGAAGTCGCAAGTCAGATCCGACCTCCCTAGAGCCTACTTCGGATACATATTGCAGGAGCCTTTGCCCCTAAGGCCCACACTAGTTGTGCTGGCACTAAACCCTGGGGGAGGAAAGGTATCCCTAGGACTGGTTTGGAGTGGACACAGGGGAAGGAACTTCTCATTTCCCTAAACACACCCCAATTGGCACACAAGCTCCCCTTCATAAGGCAAAAGGCTTGTTCCATCTTAGCTCTCCCTTAGAATGGTGCATTGTGGGATATTTTGCAGTAATGCAACCAGAATTTGTGGAAAACGTTGGTTAGGTAGTGTCCAGGAGTCGCCCACATTCACTGGCTAGTGCTAACCATAAATGTGGCACCTCAAGGAATCCTCCTCATAACACTTTCTGGACCTGCAAAAGATTAGAAGAGGACTGGACTTACTGACTGTAACCTAAGAGGAGTCTTGAAGAACTGGACCTGCTTCCTCTTGTACCCTGGACAAATAAATTAACTTCAAGGGTCATATGGCTAACCTTCTATGCTGCCACAGGAACTTACAAAGCTACTGGAGTCCTTTTTTGCTGAAGTGACCAATTGACAATTACCAACTGGACGTAGACCTTGCTGGTGGTCTCTGCTGAAGTGAGTCTTGGTCCCCAAGTGCTGTCCCTGAGGTTGTGGAAGCTTTGGATGTGACACTGAACAGCTGTTCAAGAAACCCTGAAAAGTTAGGCCATACAAGACTTGCAGAGCCATAAGTGGGATCTTGTAGCAAAGCTGGCCAATTTTGATGCAACTTTTTCAGATAGAGCTGCAGGATTATGAGTGCCATAAACAAGATTAAGTCAGAAGGTAAAATCTTTGACTGGGATGGTTTACGCTTGGTGTATCTGACCTATGATCCATCACAGCTGGCCTGAAATCACACCTAGGTCCCGGCTTACAGCTACCGCAGACTATCATTAGTGTTTCTGACTTTTGGTACTTCATAAATACTTTATAGATAGCTCTAAGTTATGCATTTCTGCTCTGAGCAATTGCTACCAGGTGGTTAAGCTCAGGTGAATTTCTTGAATATAGGTTGAATGAATGACTGAATGAAATAATTTGTACAGCGCACAGCTACTCAAGAGTGTCCCAGGGCTAGCGTGTATTCAAAGGAGATGATGACATCAGGGGCTAAATAGATATGTTTTCAGTTGTTTTCGGAAAATATTTTTGTTTGACATATTTCTGAGAAGCACAGGAAGGCAGTTCCAGATTGAGGCCACACGCACTGAAAAGGACGCTCCTCCTTGCCTTGCTCTTTTAAAACGGGGAACAGCAATCAATTGAGCCTTTCCTGAGCGGAGCTTCCTGCCAGTTGAGTAAAGAGGGATTCTCTTTTTCAGATACTGAGGGCCTAGTCCGTGCAAAGCACAGTGGGCAAAAAGTCGGACTTTGAAGGTAATTCTTTTACTGACTAGCAATCAGTGTAACGGTTTTAGACATGAGAATGTGGAGGTGCGTTTAGAGAGGTCGAATAAGGAGCGTGGTGCCTTGTTCTGCACGACTTGCAGCTGTTGAATCAAGAAAGCAAGGAGGCCTACATAAAAAGCATTAGTGTAGTGCAAGCTAGATAAGATGGATGCTTGTATGACAATTTTCTGGGCTTCCCAAGATAAGAAAGGCAGGCATCTCTTTAAAGCCCTCATTGTCCAAAAGCACACTTTTACACCAGAACACGTTTGGCCCTTAAAGGAAAGTATATCATCAATTACAGCTCCAAGATTTCTTGCAGATCTTGTGGGCAGTGGTGGGGGCATCCCCAGGCTAGCAACCGGACAAACCAGGAGACAGATGAGACCGGAAAAGAAGGATAGGATTGCCATCCTTTCTGGGTTACATTGTAAGTGATTAACTTTCAGTCAGCTAATGACCATCCACATACACCCTGAGAAAGATTGCCTAGCTGCATCCGAAGTCCCCTCATAGGAAAAAAAGAAGCTCGGTATCATCGGCATAGGAAATAATCTCGATGCCATGTGACTCTACTAGAAAAGACAGTGGGACATTTAAACATTAAACATCGTGGGGCTAATTGCTGACTCCTGGGGTACTCCATAATTAAAAGTTTTTGCACTGGAGAAATATGGTTTCATCCATACAGACTGTTCTCTGTCAGACAAAAAGGATATAAGCCATTTCAAAGCTACTCTACCCAGACTCATGTCTGCTAGATGTTGAATCAACATATCGTGACAGAAGGTGTCAAACTCTTCTGAACTCTCTGATAAAATTAAGGAAGCGTTCTGGCCCAGATCCAGTTTCATCTTAATGGAGTCTGTTGATTCCAACAGTGGCGTCTCAGTACAATGGCATACACAAAAGCCAGACTGAGAAGGATGGAGAAGATTGCTGGTTTCAATAAACTCCGATAGTTGTTGGTTCTAAAATGTTGGAGTCTGCCATAAGGAGGGGAATTGGTCTAAAATTTGAGAAGACCGTACTGTCAGCAGTAGGCTTTTTCAAGAGACGTATAGGGACAGTACCCATCTGCAGGGAGAAACAGAGTAGCTTGTGGTAACTAGGACAGATATTCCCATTGATCTGTATCAGAAGAAGGGGAGGGCATCGATCTAATTGTGAGCCCCGATTTACAGCTCATAAAACATGCTATTAACTGATCCTTTTCCAGAGGTATACATTTTGGAAGCATATTTTTGGGTGAAGGAGCCATAGTCAAGAGGAGTGCATGTCCAGTGACATGCAAAGTTGAAGGTGATAGATTAGAGTGTATTTTGACCATTTCTATTTCAAACAAATCACTTGACCTTTGGCATAAAGTTGGATTAGCTTCAAGGGCTGGCTATCACCCTTTAGGGTCCATAAAATGAGAAATAATTTTAGAAATCTCCTTTGGCCTATTATACACATCACTTATATTCTGAGAATAGAAGATACTGCCTGCCACTCTGGTATTATTATAATATTTACTTCGGGCTAGTTTGTAGACTGTTTTGTCAATTTCCTGAAACTGTTGTCTCCGAATCTTTTCTATTCTTTTGCAATGCTTTCTTTCAGTCCAGAATTTAGGGGAAAACCAAGGAGTGGATGGCCAAAGCCTCTGTTCCCTTTAGTTTTAACCGGGGTTACAGCATCCGCATACGTGGACAGCTATTGGTTCACTGTTATGGCTTCCCTGTTGGGTTTGCCTGAAAGTGTGAGTCTGGAGAGTTCTAGTATTACTGCAGATTGGAAATCGGTGCTTTGTACCATGATCTTGCAAGAGAAGTACTACTCTAAAGTTTCTTCTCCTGTCGTCTGGGGAAAAGTCAGGCAAATGGCACTAGGAAATGATCGAACCAAGTAACCTCCACCGGGCATTTGTTGTAACGGTAGTGTTGGATAAAATCAGGTCTATCGTATGCCCCATTTTATGGGTGGGTCCCAAGGAGTAAAGGATTACATTGGTAGATTAAGAGAGGTCCCTATTTCTAGGAAGGACCTTGCCATAGCATCCTCAATAATATCCACATGTAGATTAAAATCTCCCAGGATCTTAAAATTTGCAAAATTTACTATGTCGGGAGCTATTGCCTGGTCAAATGAATTAACAAATTCCCCAGCATATCCAGGGAGCCATATATTAAAGGTCCCACAAAGGACAGACTGGCAGATGGGGATATGCAAAAGCCCTTCGATTCTGCTCCCATTAAGTTTTCTAGCGGAAATGTAAAGCATTTGAGACTATTTTTATAGGCAATGGCAAACCCGCACCCATTTTACCCACTACTTCCTGATGTATGCTCACATGGTTTTCTGGGAATGCCTGTTCAATGTCTGGTGATGCATCTTCTCTCATCCAGATTCAGTCATAAATAAAACATCTAGTTGCAGATCAGTTAAAAGGTTAAAAATGTCTAGCACATGTTTATGCAAAGACCGGATAGTAATAAGTGCTGCTCTTGGTGTGACACCACCACACTAATACTACTCACAATGCCCATATTATTGAATTGCAGTGAGGTATTGCAAGTAACACAGGACACAGGGCCCATAGATTGTGGCAACACAGACTTACAGGTGAACTTGTTTAAAGCCCGACGTTTATCTGCAGAATATCTGAGAGACATGGGTGTTAATGGTTCGAGCCAGCAAATATGGCTGGTCTTTACCCCGGACAGGACATGTTCCGGCACAGACAGGCTTCCCTTTGAAATGTCTTTGGTGCATCCACTCCACTGCCATTATTTTGAAGGGCGAGTGCATGAAAACAGTAGAGTACTGCCTAACAAGATGGTGCCTCTAGTAGGCCCGGTAGGAAAGCCAGGAAGTGAGTAAAATAAATTCAAGATAAAGAACTTTACAAACCATAAAAATAGAATTAGTACCCTGGCCACTACAGGGGCTACTAAAAGTGCAAGAACTGCAATTATCTCATGTTCCCAACAGAGATCCAACAGAACACCAGCAAGATGGATCCCGTCGCCCCCGGTAGTTATTGTATAGGCCGAGCACATGAAAACATTGAAGTGTTGCCTGACATGATGGCACCTCTACTAATCCTAGTTTCACCCTTTAGATGGGCATGCCCCTACCATGTACAGTCCCTCTCCATCAGGTGGCAGACGTGTACCCTGGCAGCTTCAGATCCAATTCACTGGCTTTAGACAACAACTAGGTGACCCACCAGCCACTTGAGCCTAGCCTCATGGGTGAAGCGGAGGACTTTCCTGGTTCCACTGGCACAGCTTCCCCAAGAATGTTTCCTTTGGCTATCTGCATCAGCTGGTTCCTCTTGGGGCTCAATCCAGCAGATACCTGCAAGTACTGCCTTCAATTCAGCTGCTGGATACCCTCCCTGGTGGTAACCCCTCACATCAAGGATGATCATGGGCCTCGGCCTGCCTCCCCCAACTGTCGCCTGCATTGATTCTTTCAGAGCCGACTTGGCAGATCTGGCTTCCTCATCAGAGAGCCTGACCTGTCCTACACACATAGCTGCCCCACCAGATGGGGGAGAGCTCCCCCGGAGACTGATTGGGGGCTAACACATTTAGTGTTCTCCCTACACTGCTATGCGTCATTGTGGAAGCTCCCTTTCAGCCTGCCTGCTGGAAGAGCGCCCACTCTTGCCTCTTCACACAACCCAGGAGGTGAGTCATAGGTGGCACAGCTCTGCATCTATCTTGGGAAATGAATATCCCATGGCTCCTCCTTCTTGAGATGCCAGTATCCCCATGCACCTGAGACTATTGGGGAGTAGCCCCCTGAGACTAGCTTTCTCAGCGTAGAGCCCCCACCTTTCTAGAACCTCACTCCCTCTTCAACTCCCAGGGTCCTGGTTTCCCTATCCACATGTGGATTTCCAACAAGGAGAAATCCACACAACCTGCACTGACCATCCTTGCCTGGCTCAGGACCGCAATCCCTTGGGGCGCTACTGAGGGCCCAGCTACTAACCTGTTGGAGCCACTCATTGAGGCCAGCAACACCTTAGGACTAGCACTGGAAGCCAAGGTGATTTCATTGCAATAGATGTTGGACTACTGCGTGCAGACTGGGGAAAATTTGTAGAGCATATTACTTTCACAGAAAGAGAGTTACAGGTCCTTCACCCACCCACTCAAGATTATCAGCTCCTGGATGTGACAGACTCAGTCTGATTCCCCGAGGGCAGAGCTGAGGATGCAGAAGGCTGTTCTAGCAGAAACAGTTTCTGAGTCATTGGTCTTCCAGAGGGGGCCGAGGGTCCCAAGACAGTGGTCTTCCTGGAAAGATGGATTAAATCCCTCAGGACACTGCTGAACCATCCACTCTTCTTCTTGATTGGAAGAGTGCACCATGTCCCATCTAGGGGCCTTTCTCCTGGTTTCCTTGATGGTCAGTCTATTCCACTACAGAGACAAGACCCTACAGGATGTATGCTTGGCGAGGTGCATCAAATACAAGAAGCAATGGATTCTGCTATTCCCAGAATACATTCTGGCTGTCCAGCATCTGTGTGCTTCCCTTCTAGTGGTGAAGGTGAAGTTTGGGGAAATGGGTGTCAAATACTCCCTCCTCTTCCTGGCTAAACTCAAAATTATGACTGATCACAAAATCTTGTTTTCCACAGACCCTGCAGAGGTTCAAGACAGCGCTAACATAATGTTGCCACATATACTCTAAAACCAATATCTTATCCAACTTCAAAATTAGCTACAACCAAATCTAAGAGATTTCTTGAACTACAAATATTCACTCTTAAAAAGTCTAATCAACCCTTTTAAATCCCTTGTACAACTGAAATAACACCACTGGTATCAATAACCAACATCTCATTAAACTTCAAAATTTACCACAAACAAATCTAATGAGATCTGTCTCATCCACATGTTGAAGCAAATATGATAATCAGAGATATTAATAAATGGTTATGCATTTTTGAATAATAATAATAAAAGTTAGAAATAAATCATGTAGAGAATTAATGTGCACGTTTGAAAATGTGCTCTCTGAGAGTGGTCACCAAGATTCACAAATGTACTAATAAAATGAATAACATGTATGAAATATAGAAATTGTATTAAAACAATGTAGTAGTATGTCATATTGAGATATATAACATTTGTTTTGCATTATATTGCAGAGTTAACTTAGCCAAAGTTGTGGCCTAGTTTTGCCAGGCCTCATGCCGAAGCTGAATTATTAGAGCAATGTAGAGAGGCTAATGTGCTGAACTGACCCTGAACTGCTTATTGTTAAATAAAATCTGCTCAGCAAAAATCCTATGCGTGAACCAACGGACAGGAGATGATGGTATCATAAATGTATCAAGGACTGTTTAAAGCAGACGAGATGTACTTTCCCAGGACTCGAACAATGGAGACACTGACTAGAGAAGAAGATGCAACATTTTTGATACCTGACGAGGCAGATGATGAGGACATCGTACAGTGAACCAATCAACACCTTGAGAACTGTGTAATACTAGAATTAATAGATTTGGAGAACTGAAATTATTGAATAGAGTCATAACTGGTGACTAATTGACCAATTAGGAATTGGGGGATAGTCTGGGTGACTTTGATATAATGCCGTGACAAAGGGGGGAAACTTCAGAACTGATGGAGAGATGTTAGGCGGATGTCCAGAGAGAGAGAGAGAGACTACGAGATCAAAGTGATTTGAGATTCTGTCATTGGGCTCAAGCTCTTGAAAGCGTGATGTGATGCTGATCGATTGATGACCTGAAGACGAAGACTGACTTTGTTGCTGATCCATACCGTGGATTGGTAGCTGTGACAATGTGACTGATTGACGCTTTGTGCCTTTTCTTTCTAGGTACCAACTGCGCAGGCTAAATAGTTTTTCCTAAGCTAGATGTTTTTCCAACTTCATGTTTTAAACTGTTTTCGCATGAAGTCCCACATGCTAATGCTTATTAAGGTTAGGTAAGGTTCCTATTCTGAGACCTTGACAAATACGGTGACAAATGATTGACAGACTGATTTGCTGAACTTTGCTGCTCATGTTAACATATTCATTGTATTGGCTTATATTGAGGCATTAGAATGCATGTTTTCTCAAGTTCTGATTAGATTATGTTATTAGTGGTCACTAATGAATTAATCTTGAGTGGATTTGAATAAAGTTTGAATTAACCTCATGACTTAGTATTGTAACCAATAGGGAAATAAAATTGATAAAACGCATATTGAGTTGTGGTTATTCAGGAATGTTGACACTAATAGCTACTGACCAATGTGTTGCTTATTGGTTATTGATTTGTGTATTGATTATTGATGAACACTGGTTACATCGAAGCTAGGATACTCCATGCAAATCAAAAGGTTCAAAGACCTAAACGCGTCCCCTTGTAAGTTTACATACTAGGACTAGACAAGCTAACACACTCTAATCATCTATTCATCAAGGAACATAGTAATATAATCCATTTTAGCAAACACTCATAGTGAAGGTATAACACCACCTGATGCCACACTCTTGTTAAAAAGGTTCTATCTAGACAGAACAGTAATCTTCTGATCATGGGCCTTTAAAAACTATAATAGTTTATGCAATTCTCTGTCTAAATACTCAAGAACCAATGCTTGGTCAAACTTCAAAATTAACTACAAACAAAACTAAAAGCTACCTCTCCCAAAACTCTTGCGATCGTGCATTCAATGAATATAGTAATATAGTACATTTTAGCAAACAATCATACTTAAGTTATAACATCACCTGATGCTATATTCTCGATTATAAAGGTTCGATCAGAACAGTACAATAATCTTCTGATCATAGCTCTAAAAAACCTATAGCAATATTTGCAAATCTCTATCCATGTTCAACTCCAATGCTACAGTATTCAACTTGTTAATGCAAAGATTGCCTCTTCTTATACCAATTACAAATTGCTACCAATAAACGTAATCCCTTCTTATTGTGTAACAGTATGTACCTCTTTGAAGTGCACAGCCAGGGGATACTTAACATCCATGTTCTTATTTGCTTTTGAGTGCTATTTCCAGCTAACTTTCGACTTTCTGGTTGTTGATCCAGTATATTGTTCGCCACATGTACAAATCAACATATACACACAATCAGAAGTGTTGCAAGTAATGAATGACAGAAGGTTGAACTTGTTGGATCCCTAAATGACCATAAAAGACTTAGGCCCATATTTATACTTTTTTAGCACCGCATTTGTGCCATTTTTCGACGCAAAGTTGCAAAATACAATTGCATTTTGTAAGTTTGCGCCGTTTGTGCTTCGAAACGTGGCACAAATGCAGTGTTAAAAAAGTATAAATAGGGACCTTAATATTGTGCAAATCGGGAAAACCAAATAGCAGCATCCTGATTACCTCCTTTATCTTTTTGACACATTATTGTATCACTAGGCTCAGTAATGTTTTAAGTGTTGGTGCCTCTTCTACACAGTTTTAGGCTTTTTTTTTTAGAGGTACCGCCTCAATGTTTGAGTCCAAAAACCCTCAATGTTTCAACAAACTCTTATAGAACAAATTGTTGCCATCACTGAACTCTTTGATGAAACTTATTTTGTCTTTTAATAACTCCTCATTACTTCTTCTTTTAACTCTTGTTATTGCCAAATCCAAGATTTTGGGGTCATAACCTCTTTTCATGAACCTACTTCTGATTCCTAAAGATTGTCACTCATACTCTGCAAATTAACTGCAATTTCTTTTAGCCCGTAACACTTCACCTAAAAGGATATTTTTTTAGGTGACCTAAGCTCACAGGCTAAATTGAGTTAGCTGAAGTTGGTTTACTGTACATTCCTGATGCCAGTCTGTCATCCAGTGCATATAGTTCTAGATCCACACAATATATATTGTTCTTACTGAATTCTGAACTGAAAGTGATGTTAAACTGGTGATGAGATTCCAATTCTTCAATACTTCTTTACCAAATAAAAAAAAAATGTTATCTATATAATGGCCCCAGTGCACCAAACTTGTGCTTTCATTCCATGGCCCGGCCCAGAAACGCTCCTGCTCATACAGGTCAATGAGAAGGTTTGTATAAGAGGGAGCAAATGTGGACCCAATAGCTGTACCTCCCACTTGGTGCACAATTTCCAAAAGGAGGAAGAGCATAAGAGAGAGTTGTAAAAAACTGGCTGATTTAGTAAATGTGATGGTCTATGCTTGCATACAAACTGTTTACATCCATTGTAACCATGTAATAGTTGGAATCCCAAGCTATGTCATTTATATGTCTTAAGAAACCTTTGTATCTCTGATGAATGAAGACAAGGTATTCACAAAGGGAGCTAAATAAATGTCAATATACTCTGAAATATGTTCAGTATGACTGTCAATACCTGATATAATAGGTCTCCCTGGCGGAATTTTTCCTTGCATGGATTTAGGTAAAAAAATAAAATACTAGAGTTAGGGTATTGTCCATATAAAAATAGTTGAACTCCTCCGTATGTCTGTCTGTCTGTCTATCTATCTATCTATCTATCTATCTATCTATCTATCTATCTATCTATCTATCTATCTATCTATCTATCTATCTATCTATCTATCTATCTATCTATCTTAACAGAGGGGCTTACACTTTCAAAAGAGAGTAGGAAGTGTATGTGCTGCAGTGCCTGTGTGAACTCCAGTACATGGGAGCACAAAAAATTACGTGCATAAGCTGATTCTGTAAACCGTTAGAGCCATCACCTTGATCACGGATCCATGGCCCCTGGGGATGGGATCCTCTCAGGCACCTTGTGGTTCTGGGAGGCGGGCCATGCACCCCCTTCCCTTTTAAAAATATCCTTTGGCCCCGGGGCCAGGTTCCTAAAGTGGATTGGGGAGGGGAACTGTGCTAATGGGTTGTACCCTGCATAGGATTTGGCCACAGGCATGGTGTTGGCTGCCTTTGGAGCGTTGGCCAAAGGCCGAGCATGGCAGGGTGTGTAGGCTTTATGTATGGTAGTGAAATATTACTTTACATTTACTAACTCGGCCCTAAGTTAACTATAACTCACCCCGCCATTTACTGCTAATTACCCACCAATATTACATCATTCATGTTAACTTCTATGACATCCCTGATCACAGGATAATTATTATCCTGTAACCATGTAATATGGTCCAGTATTGCCCTCAAAGGGTGGGTTTGATGACGTCTTAATCCCAAGGTCGAAGGACGAGCTATTTGTAAATTTCACAGAACCCGACAATAGCAAAACAGAACAATTTTACACACATCACCCATTATGTACTGTTACATCATATGCTTATTTTGGGGTGGCTACTTTAAAACTGTTTTGTTCAAAGTGGTAATAACAATGGGCCCTTTTTCATTAGAATTTTCTTTTTGTTTTTTTTTAATCTTTCATGAACTGTTGATAAAACAATGGTGAGGGCCAGTGGATTTGTGCAATTATGTGGCTACAGTATTTGGAGTAGGTGTGTCCAAGATGGCGACCGGAGCGGCTGCTTAAGTCGGCACTCCGTACTTGGCCACTCAAACATCCTGCTCAAATATTCCAACTGGCTCTCCCGCTCCATCTCTTGCTGTTCCAGCCACCCTCCAACCACAACGGTCCCACTGCGCCATCTGGAGGAGGTGTTGCAGTAGGCGTGAGTCACTGAGCAACCTGCCTTCGGCCAGCTGGGCCTAGAGACGGGCCTGAGAGGAGAGTCACATTGACTTTGAGGGGCAAAACGTGATGGTGTCACATTACTCATCCCTTGGAGACGCTTCTGTGGCCCTTCAGGGGATTTCGAGCCTGCGAGGTGAGGTTCAGCAGCGCAGAGGGACGACCAGCTGCATGGCCCCTGAGACACTGGAGTAGCCCGGCATGGGACACCGGGCCGGCGTGGAGAGGCGTGGCAACCATAGCAGTACCACATGCTGCTCATCGAAATGGCCGTGCTCCCGACACTCCAGGTAATCAGACATGTGAGCAGAAATTGGCTGGTGCCTTACCTGTTGGGTTCTATGTGGAGGGGCGCAGTGGCTTGAACTGGATCACCGATCCTCACACTCTACAAGGAAGCAAATGTGTGGCTTTAAAAACCTAGGATGCACTCAATAAATCCTGTACATCTGACTGATTGGGGCATGCCGGGAACCCGCAAGTACAGAACAATGGCGACGGTCACAGTTGTGTCAGCGCCACAGGGAGGCTCACCCCAGCTGTGCCACGTGTGCCCGGGTGGCAAATTATCAGACCTTCTGTGCATATTGGGGGCCTCAAATATAGAATTGCCCTCAAGCTACCTTACCTGGTTGTGACCCCAACAACAGGGCCTCAGCCTGCTATCATCAGCACAGGGACGGCTGACACATGTAAGTGGCCAGATAGAGAAACCTAAAGTTGCAAAGCGTTCAACAACTGAGGTAGACACTCCACTTACTTAGACCACGGTATCAGAGGGCAAAGCATTTGCCCTGCAAAAATTGGATGCCACTCTCCACAGTCACTCTTCCCAATTTGAGAAAGACTTGCAGGCCATTTTGGACACTAAAACATCCCTGGAAACTAAAATCAGTGCTGTAGCTCAAGATATTAACCTGCTCCGAGCTGATCACTATAAGCTATCAGGTGGAGTTGGGGAAACTGAATCTGACATAGCGGCAATTCAACTGACTGTCCAAGAGCTGCAGGATCAGATGAAACAAATAAGTGCAGAAGTAGCCTTACTGCAGCGGAGAGCGGAAGCGGTGGAGGGGCAATGAAGGCCCAACAACATTCGCTTAATGGTGTTCATGGAAAGAGCAGAAGGCCCCAGTGCAGAATTGTTCTTGGAACAGTGGCTCACAAATACCGTGCTGCAAGACAAAATTCCTGACTTGTATAAACCCCATGTATTCTAAACCGCCAGTCCGAGTTAAGACAGATCATTTAATCTCTGACAGTTTTCCCATTCACCAGGGCACTAGGCAGGGATGTCCACTTTCCCCACTATTCTTCACAATAGCGATGGAACCATTGGCTGCCCGACTGCAGCTGAGCGCACGGTGCTGGGGATACTGGAGGCACACACGTGCCACATTATATCCCTATATGCCAATGATGCTTTAATATATCTACACGATCACACAGTATCCATTCTGGAGATTATGGCCCTCATTACAACCCTGGCGGTCGGCGGAGAAGCGGCGATCTTACCGCCAACAAGCTGGCTGTAACATTTTTGGAATTATGACCATGGCGGTTACCGCCATGGTTATCCACCACTTCTCCGATCCGACCGCCAGGGCGGAGACGACCGCCGGGCTGGAGACCTTGGTCTCCAGCCCGGCGGTCGTCACAATACCGCCGGCGGTATCATGACCCGGCTGATCGCCATGGATTTCATGGGGTTTGGAACCGCCATGAAATCCATGGCAGTAAGCACTATCAGTGCCAGGGAATTCCTTCCCTGGCACTGATAGGGGTCTCCCCCACCCCCAACCTGAGTCCTTCCCCTACACCCCCCACCACCCCTGCCACCACCCAAAGGTGGCAGGACCCCCCTCCCCACCCCTACCCCCAACATTACATTACACTTACACACCCGACACGCACGCAGGCACCACCAACACACATACCCGCACACACACCAACATACATGCCAACTGCCACACACACAGTCATACACGCACACCCTCATTCAGACATACACGCACACATCCATACAGACATACATACAGACAGACACGCACTCATTTCCAAACACAACACCCCCGCATGCATACACACACTCACACACCCCCTCTACATACACACACGCACACCCCCATGCATGCACACAACACACAAAGCCCCCCCATCCCCCTACCCTAACAGACGATCAACTTACCTGGTCCGTTGATCCTCCGGTAGGGGACGGGATCCATGGGGGCTGCTCTGCCGCCACAGAACGTGATTCGGTGGGAGGTGTTCTGTTGACGTGGCAGTGGAGGTGGAGCAACCTCCACTTCCCCGCCGACCGCCAGTATGGCTGCTGGCAGCTCTCCATCTGGAAAAGGACAGAGGGCTGCCAGCAGTCATATTACGCCCGCTCTTTTTTTCAGAACACTACAGAGTTTATCAATTGATTTACTGTAGGAGAAAGACAGGCGTCGAGTAGTCCTGACCATGACGCAGTGCCAATCAGGACAGGGGGGTGTCTTTGCATGCCTAACCTTAAATTATATTATGCTGCAGCTCAATTACAATGGGCGCTTCGGTTGTTTAGTGAATCCCAGAACTTGGAAAGAACAAGTGTGTCCAAACAATTCTGTCCGACCCCCCTACAAATGGAACTTTTTGGATGGACACGGCCAGAGTTTGATGGCATAGGTTTATACACAACAAACTTCCTAACATACCATACTCGCTATTGATTCGAGTGGTGCAATTGCCAGTACATTACTGATGTTTGATGAAATCAGGACTGTCAGCGGTTTACACGCTGGCCTATTCTTATCATTTTGCGCAATAAGATGTCACATGCATGACACTTGGCACAATGGCGATGAGGAGCCGCTGCTGACACAACTACTTACATTGGTGCTATCAGATCTGGGGACTAGGAAAGTGATCTCGATATTATATGATATCTTGAACACCAAACATTTTCTGGGGATGGAGAGCGCTCGTGCTTGCTGGGATGCAGTGCTTGCTAGTCCTATGCACCAGCAGTCATGGTCGACGGCCTGTCTAGTGTTAAAGGGATATCGCGTAACCCTATATTTTGCTTTACACAGTTCAATTATTTTCACCAAGATTATCTGCCCCCACTGTATCAAACTTATGTTCCCACTGCTGACCCCAAATGCCCACACTGTAGATTGTCTGAAGCAAGTTTCTATCACATGGTTTGCGAAAGCCCCGCTTTTACAAAATACCTAGCAGCAGGTAGTTGAGTCCACAGTTGACATAACAGCCCATGGCCTGTCACCTACCCCCGAATCCTGCCTCTTGGGACTTCACCAAAAGCCAGAGGTGACAAACACCTTCATAGATTTATAGACTTGGCATTTATAAAATGTAAGCGCCTCATTGCCTCCCACTGGAAGACGCCTTTCATTCCAGACAATACCAAATGGTTTCAAAGCTTGATACAGCGGAACCGGGTGGAGGCAGGAGTGCTACGTACACTGAGAGATAAGGGCTTTGCACAAGGTGGCAGTGAACTGTGGGACGCATTAATTATAAAAATAGAGGCCAAAAACAATACACGCACCCCTTGAACATAACAAACTACTACATCTCCATATTGTTTACAGCATGCTTCCTGTTGCCTTTATCTAATCATGAAAAACAAGTTTTCTTTCACCTCTGTAAGGTCAGCTGACAGCTGTTTCACTTCCTGGGAAATCATTAATCCTTTCTCGGAGCATCTCCTGCTATTGAGTCACCCCACCACTCTGTCCCTCTGCTACTGCCACCAACCCAGAGTCCCCACTTCAGCCTGGAGGTGCCCCCAACATACACGGTGCACAACAAACAATTTGGCTTCCGTCTACACATTTTCGCCGAATGAACTGTTTCTAAGTCTCTGTTACTCAGGCATGCTAAGTAGTTTCACTCCCACCAAGGTACATGCGTCACAATATTTATTGAATTGCAGGCACCCACTTTGTTGCCCTCCTGCCGGACTTATGTCCACCCCACCCAGAACACTCTCACTCCCCTGATCTCTTCTTCTAATATTGTCACACTAATGCTGAGACTGTTATTGAATGTTTATGTTTCTGCCTTGTTTTTCTTTTATTCACTTGCACAGTCAATAAAATTCAATAAAGACATTTGTAAAAAAAAAAATGTGGCTTCAGCATTTACTGCACAATTGTGCATTTATGACATTTGCCACATACCCTGCCACTTAAGTTGCATAATGTGCATATTTTCCTAAAGTTATGATGAATGCACCGGAAAGGAGGAGAACGGTGACTCGAGGTACCAGCAGGCCCCAGGGGCAGAGCATCGTGTGCAGCAAGAGCGTTCTTAAGCGCTGGGAGGGGCAGGCAGCGTGGGCCCGTCCTTGCCAGTCAGTGACCGAAAGAGGCTGGGGAACCCTCTGAGGCCTGGCAAAGCAGAGCGAGTGCCAAAGCTACTAGCTTTCACTCTAATATAATGCTGAGGAGTTGGTCTCTCCCTTCTATGAGTAATAACTAATCAGTGGTTGAGACACATCTGAGTTACATCTGAGAGGCAGTTTGGACATCCAATAGGATGGGCAGGAGAAGAGCCCTGCAGATTGGGGATCATTGTGAAGGAGGGAAGGGGCCAACCAACTCAACGCTCAACTCCTTTCTTGCCAGAGCGTTTGGGGCAGTTACAACGGAGAAAATTTGGAAGAGAGGCGACTCTCGTTGGGTATGAGTGACTGGCAATGAGTCCCACCAGATGATGAGGCCCTGGAGCATTTTGGTAATGATGATGGGCATCCACTGACAGGGCAGGGGGATCTGCCCAAATCCCCACTGCCAGTAGTAGAGGCAAAGGGTTTGGAGGTTTCATTAAGAAAGAGCAAGAGGGTCCTGAAGGTCTCCCCTCCTGACTGTGTTAGCCCCCCCCCGAAAAGGAAAATGCCTTTGAAGAAGCCAGAAAAAACCCAAACTGATCTTGTCTGTAAATCGGAGCTCCTCTGGTACTCAGGAGGGCACTGATGCCAGCCAGTGCCCAGGACTTGGTACTGAAAATCTTTTGGCGGAATTTAAGGAGGTGACTGAGCAAGCCTGGTCCCAGTAAAGGAAAAATTGCAGGCCCTGGAAGTAGCAGTTTCCCTGCTGGGCGGTGGGGGGGGGGCTCACTACAGTTCCAGCAACTCATGGCCTTCTGGATTCCATGTGCCAAAGCCCAACAGATGAGGGTGTGTTTCTACAGGTGGGAAACACTAGAGTCCAGGAAAGAGTTATGCAGCAGTCTTATGCCACTCCAACTCAGGGGTCCCTGACAATTGTACAGAGTCAGTTATTGCTAACCCGGCTGCAGCTGCAAGGGACATTGTTAGGTCTGGAGTCAGAAAGACACTCGGAAGTGGGTCCAGGGAGAAGGCAGTGGCGACTCAAGAACTGAGGAGCGGTCAAAAATTGCACTTGGATAAGGGCCCTCCACTTATCCGTTTGGAGCTCCCTTCAGATTGTGCCCCCTATGTGGCGGTGCTAACTAATGTCCCTCCTTTAGTGCCAGGAGCAAGTGAATCTACGGATCAACTAAAAAACAAGACTTGCCATTGGTTGGGCAAGAACTGTTATTTTATGTGTGAAGATTTTAAGGATATTTTGTTTGTTAGAAGGATTAGGTGTGTCAGGCCTCGGGATAAGGAAGGCAAAGGGGATTTTGTTATTGTGAATTGTAGATACCCAGGTCTGGCCCAACGGTTTCTCTCGACACAACGTCTGGTGCCACAGGTGAAGGGAAAGATCAGTATGGTCCTTTTGGGCTTCTTTTATAATCATACTCTGCTGATTGGTGGGTCCGAGCAAGGAGTCCCGTATATGCACAGGTGGAACCGCAGCCAACTAGTTTAAAAAATAGACATACCACATATTCTGATTTGGAGTAACTCGATTGACGCTATGTAAGGGGGCTTTCAGTGGGTGCAGAAGACAGGGCTTTGTGGCTCCAGTGAGACCATCAAATGTAACCATGGGTTTGGGAGGTCAGAGTAGGAAGACTTCCAAGTCTTGTCTAATTTATTGGAATGTGACAAAGTATGATACCAAGTTTTAAGATGGTCAATGGGTAAAGTTCATAGCATATTTTGATTTTATTCTACTCAAGGAAACTTGGTCTGATGGGCATGCAGTGTGGGAAGGATATCAAAGGTTTGCAGTACCGGCTGAGCGGCTTCATGGAGGCAACCCAAAAGGAGGTTTAGTTACTCTGATTCAGTCAACCAAAATAGTTAGAGCATACCAAATTAACTGTAATCACTGAGGTCTCCTAATCATATGGGTAGTCTTCCCAAACAAGTTTAATGTCCTGCTGGTTAATTTTTACAACACTGTATGGGATTCTGGATGCCAAATTGGGGTCCTCTTTTCAGTGTTGCAGACATTGAAGTATAGATTGGAGGAATGTGACATGGAATTCTGTGCTGATTTGCTAGGGTAGTTTAATGCAAAGATAGGGGGACATAGTACTGTGGCAAACCCCTTTGAGAAGGACCATAGGGTATATATATCTGAGGGAACACAGGATGCAAGGGGTAGGACCCTGATTAAGGGACTACAGAGCCAGGGTCTCTTGAATATATGCGATTTGGAAGTGGTAGGTGAACTTCAGATCCCAACTTTTGTCGAAAAAGGGGCTGGGCGGACAATGGATTACATCTTTGTGTCCCCATCTATGAAAAATATGGTCATGTATGGTGAGGTAGTAGAGCAGCAATTCAGTGACCCTAAAACTCTTACAATGTTTTTAAACTTTCCTTTGAAGGTATGTAAACCAGTGTTTGGAGGGCTGATTTTCTTGAGAATAAAAGATCAGGGAAGGAGAGTTGGATGGAGACAGACGAACATCCCGCAAGTAGTGGAGAGGGGGGTGGGCCAAAATTTTAATCTTATAATAGGGACCCTCTTGGCTAAATCCCCCCTACCAGGGGTTGTTATGGATGCCGTGCTCTGTGTAAATGCACCCATTAAAGATTGTATGACCACAGTTGTAAAGCCCATTTCTAAGCATCAGGGGGGTGGTTTAATAAGCCGTGTTATGAGGCGAGGAAATCCCTGAAGAAGGCACTAAAGGCACAGCCGAGAGATAAGGCCCAGGTGAGTAGAGCGCAAGCTCATTATAAATCTGTTTTGAAGGATAGGAAACAGCAGCTTAAGGAGCAGGCCTGGGATGACTTGGAAAGTGCGTCACACATCAAGAACCCAGGCCAGTTTTGGAAGGTTGTAAATAGGGGCACCTTTGAGACAGAATCATTGGAAGTGTTGGGATGTAATATTGCTCCTGAGGTTTTGGTGAGCAATTTCTGTAGGATCTTTTTGGGAGGGCACTCAAGGGGATGTTATGGGTGAACTGTGTGGTCACCCCCTAAATTTGGCTATTAGGTTTACACTCAACAAGGAGATGGAGGCTATGCAGGGTAGTGTCAGCCATAATGCTCCAGGCCCAGACGCCATTCCCATAGATTCATATAAATACTGCCCTAAGCTGTGGGCACCTATATTGCTCAATGTTTTAAATATAGCAGTGAGCGCAGGGATTCCCATCTCTTGGAAATTGGCATGTACTGTCCCCGTTAATAAAAAGGGAAATCGTAGTGACCCAAAATCCTACCCCCCAATCTCACTTCTTGATTCCTCAGCTAAAATTTTGGGACGAATTGTGTTAAGGTGCATTGAGGATTGGGTGAGCGAGAATGAGGTCCTGAGCAGGGTGCAGTATGGTTTTAGGGAAGGGCTTGGAACTCAAGAGCAATGTCTGCTTATGCTGAATGGTAAATATACGCAAGCAAAAAAGGGTACCCTGTATCTTGCCTTTATGGATCTCAGCTGTGCTTTTGACAAAGTGAATCGAAGTAAATTATGGGAAAAGCTAACCCTGATGGGTTTGGAAGCCCAGATTGTGGAGTTGCTTCATTATCTCCATCTAGGAACAAATGCAACTGTGAGGTGTGGGTCGAATGGAGAATACACAAAATCATTTGGGCTCAGTAGGGGTGTTAGACAGGGGTGTGTCTTGGCCCCCACCCTCTTTCTTTTATTCACAAATGGGCTGCATGACTTTTTTAGTGGGAAGATGAAAAGATGATCCCATAATTAATGGTAAGAGTGTCCTGGTTTTGATCTATGCAGATGACACGCACTATGAATGGCCTCCATGAGGTGGTTAAAGCGTATGAAAAGTTTATGTCTGCTTTAGACCTAGAGATCAATAGAAGCAAATCACACTTTATGGTGTACGGCAAATCTCTGAGTAGGGTGGGTGGACTGAAGATCCACGACCAAACAATAAGCCAGGTACAGGAATTCCCTTATTTAGGGGTATCCGTTGATGAAAAGGGAACCTGGGGAACCTGGAAATGCTGTATCTCCAGGAGAGGTGTGCGGAGGAGCCACCTTTCAGTTTGCCGCAAGAGTAGGAAATAAACCTATTAAGCCCTTGCTTGACGTATACAGGTGTAAATGTCTCCCAGTCTTAATGAATGGGGTACCATTCTGGGGTTACTCAGTTAGCAGGGCCCCTATGATAGAGGAAAATCATTTTTGTAGAAGGTTGTCAGGAATGGGACAAAACACCTCTGGCTTTTGCTTGCATGCTTTAAGATTGCTCCATTTCTGTTATGGATTTCCATTTGGTCAAATGAGTCTGCATCCCTAAGTAGGGAAATCCTGCGTGACTGTATGTTATGTGATCACGTAAGGGATAGTCCCTTGCTGTCATACATAAGAGAAGTAGCCATATCCCTTGGTTGCCCAGATATCTTTAATAATGTACCAGAGGGCTTAACATGTTCTGACAAACGTTGGGCAAAGGAGAATCTTCTCAACATCTTAGGAGCAAATAAGGAGGCAGAGGAATTTAGGAGGAAATCAATGAGGGATTTCACAATGTTAAAAACGGTGGTGGGAGCAGAGATGTACCTCTTGAGATAAAGAATGTATGAGAAAGGACTCTCATCTCGTGTTTTCAGTTAGGAGTAATCAGAAGCAATGTGTGCTTCCCGTTGGGACAGTTTGATCCACACTCCATACAAATTTGCCCATGTGATGGTGTGTCTCTACAGACCTTGATCCATTTTACTCTGTTTTGTGACTTTTATGCACATTTTAGGTGTCTATTTTTTAATTCCCTTGCTGAGGGAAAGGGGCTTTGTGCAGTATCGCCCAGCCTATCTGTGGCTGCGCATGGTCACTGATGTGTTGGTGTGTCGAGGGGGTAGGGTCCTTTTTAACGGGAGCCATAACCTGGTGGAACAGTGTAAATCCCTTTTAATTTTATATATAAGTTTTTATTTATTATTAAAATTTTGCCTGTGAAATGATATCTTAGATGTATTTTAAAGTTCTCATAATTATGTGATTTTTAATCTGTTGTGATTGTTCTGTGACATATATGTATTTGTTTTATGGCTGGAATTATCAAACCAAATACAGTATTTGATTGATATGCTAAAACTAATACTGCAAGAGAATGTGCTGCATAATTTCCAGTTTAGCAACATAATTTAGATAACTTTATAGCATACTTCTATTAGCCCTGACAATGATAGGGTTCAGCAGAGTGATATAGAGGTTGTCACTGTGATGATGAAATCCATATTGCACAGTACAAATTCTCATATTTCAGATTTCCCTATGATGTATGAGCTTTTAAACCACTGCATTTTTTACAGTTTTGCCCAAGACAAAAGCCTAGCTGCATTTGGGGGAGAGGGGTGCTGGGGGTACTGTGTCATGTATTTCACATTGAAATAAATCTGTCACAGCCAAGCTGTTGGGTAGTTTTAGTTAGGATTGTGTTTCCATAGTAAAATCATTTTTTGGTTTGCTCATAATTTTGGCACCATTTCATGATACAGCACAAAACTTTCCAAAAAAGAATGGTTCTTTCACCTCAGCTTCTTCCTGGTACATTTTGTGGTGATCGGTCACGTGATGTCTGAGAAAAATGGGAGGGGCAAAATGCATGAGAGAGAAGTTATGGGAACTATTAGAACTGGACCTTTCTATGAGGTCACCACATATTTTTGTTGTTTTCCTTTGCTGAACCGATTTGTTGTTGCCATTCCTTTTAATACTAATAATTCACCATTAAGTTAGGCCCTAAAGACTCATAGGACATGGTGTATGAATTTAAAAAGTAGAATATATGTACTTTGGTTTTACATGTTGTGTCAGTGAAAAACTCCCAGTCATTTCTCACTGTAGCAAGCCTGTCTCTCCCACAGACTAACAATGGGTTACCTTGTTACATTTAGTATATGATAACTCCAATTTAGAACCAGATACAGAAATGCTTCTTCCACTCATTCAAACTGAATTGTAATTTAAAAAACACTTTAAGGTTAAAGTCAGATTTTAAGTTACTATTCTGAAAATACCATTTGTTAGAGTGTTACAATTGTTTTGCCTAAACCAAATGTGCCTTACTGCCACTGTTCATGGTCACATGACTGTGAATGACTCTCCTGTGGTGTGTTGTGTATTCAATCCAGACATGAGGATAAAAGGGCCTTGGTGTGGGGCAGGGATACCTCTTCTGAGCAGGATGTCCTGTAGGGTTGTACTGATACCTTACTGCACTTCAAAGAGTAGCCTCAAGGCTGTGCCCACACCCTTTCTGACTTCTGAAGGCTGCCTGCCCTGCCACTGACGAACTGAACTCATTCCTAGGCCTGCTTGCCCTAGTCCTCCCGAGACAGATTGGAGTCAGGCCCAGGAAAAGGGAAAGGTTAGACAAATGGGACATCCCCCACCTACAGGTTAGCACTAGCTATAATAATCACACCTTCAGAATCTCTCATCAGAACACTTCTGAACCTGTGGAAGATATAAAACAAGGACTGCTGTCTGATGAAAGAAGACTGAACCTTCTTGCCCTGAGCCCAGGACTCCCAGAAATTACTCCAAGAGTCAGTTGTCTGACCTCCTGGTGGAGCTACAGGAACACAAGTTTCCAGAGGCCTTCCCTGCGACTGCCCAACTGACCAGCATCAAATGAACCTTCCTGAGCCCAGAGACAAGCCTTTGCTGGAGTGAGTTCTGATCCCCAACAGGTGCCCCCAGGTCTTGGACCCTTGGCTGGCATCAAAGTGTACTCCTCCTGCCTCAAATCTACAGAAACCTGGACTACAGGTGAAAATGAAGACGGTTTAAGTTCTTTCCGATCGAAAGCAGGCTCCTCATGTCAGCAACAGTCTCCCCATCTCTAGCTAATGCGAAGTTCTGACAGCAACCTGCTCTTGGCACTAAAAAGAGACCACCCTTGTCAACCACCAACGCAATGGTTTAGTGACAGCCGCTCCTTGCACTCACATCAACCTCCTTGCAGACCTCTGCTAACGCGAAGCCGAGGCTCCTCAGCTGGACTTGGTCCTTTAGAAGGTAAATGCTTTGCTGGGATTAACCTGGTCCCTGTGTATAACCCATGCTCCATCATGCTCAGCCTGAAGTTGTGACTTTGACCTGGTCCAGCGTGACCAGACAACCACGAGTGGAGCTTTGTGCTTCTCTGTGCTATTTTTACCTGAAAAATTAAATAGTCCTAGCTCATGTTCCACTGAATGTTTTTGTCATTTTTATGTCATTTCATTTATTATATTTTACTCAATGTTTCCAAATTGGTTTGGGGTTGTTCTTGTGTTGTTTTTTGCATAAATATTTTACACACTGCCTCTTAGTTAAGCATGACTGCTTTGGTATCAAGCTACCCGATGTTTAAGCACAGGTTTATTTAGTAACTTACATAATTTACCTGGCAAGGATAGTGTTTATTACTAGACTGGTGCTCTCACCACTTTCAACTAATAACCCAATTTCTTACTGTTACAAATTTAAAATCACTGAAATTTGCTGTAACTTTAGGACCATAATCCACAGCTCACATAACAGCCATTCAAACCATAACATGTACACTGAATGCAATCCTCATTCAATCACCCTCAATCAAACAGATGAGATTACCAATGCTATAAATCATCCTACAGATGGGATTAGCTATTACATGCCCTTACCACTTTGACAGAGACAACTCCGAATGTAGTATAACTTATTTGTTTGAGTACGTGTTTTGTGAAGTTATAAGCATTGCATTTGGTGCGCAAGTTATGGTTTGTATGGCTGTTGTGTGAGATATAGGTTCTGGTCCCAATCATAATGTAGAAATTTCAGTAGTAATTTGGTTTTAATTTGTACTGTAAATGCACTTTAACTGAGTTTTATGAGACATTTCTAAAAAAGAAAACTCTGGGAGGAGCTTCTCATAGCCCATTGCACATATCACTCAATAAGCCTCTTGTACCACAGCTCTTGCCTGATATCTTTCCCTTAGCTGAATCCCACCACAGGGGTGTGCTGTCTGTGACTCCACTCTCCCATAAGTTCTCATCCCTGAAATACTTTGAGTCCCCTTAACTTGAACATCCTTAGGGTGTGCCCCAAGTACACTGCATCTCCAGGAGGAACTGTTGACCCTTCTAATATTTAGGCATAGATGGCACTCCTACAATCTGGCTCATTGTAATGAGCGGAATATCATGTGATGAACATCTCCTAGCTAAATTTTAAAAAATAGCCAACACCCTCATCCATGGTGATTCATCTGTAGCCTTTGTGTATTTCAGAAGTAGCTCTATAAGCATATGCTGACACTTTCTTAATACTGACATGCTGCAGGATTTCAAAAACTAGGCACTAGTGCATGCTGCACTGCTTGGGCACTTGTTGAATATGGTACATAGAATCTAAGCCTAAAAACATCTTGTAGGACCTCCTGATAGGCCTAGATTGAAATAACCCAGCATGCCTTATCCATCGTATTCAGTAAGTGGACTATTAGCATTCTTTAACAGACAGTGTAAGCTTCTGCTGCCAATGCCTTCTGTGCTTTCAGATCACGTCCGGAAAATGGATGATGAAATCTGAACTGAAAAATATCTGGGAAGAACTTCTGTGACTCCTACATATAAATTACCCAGTAACCCTCCGTCTTTGAAGCTCCAATCTTACTACTTTTATCTTTGCAGGTGCACCTTCAGCCAGAACGTGGAGAGTACCGAGAACCCCACTACCGGGGTGTCTTGCGCCTTTGCTGCCCCTTCCACTTTGGTGAACTTCCTGTCAACATCTCATAGCATGCACAGGAAGGTACAGTAAAGGCATCCTAGACATAATATTTAGCTGCCCCTTTATAATTCATCTATGCCCAGGGATCTCATATTTTGGTGTAGATGCACAATATGCTCCCTTAGACCGTCCATAATACGCCCCAATGATTCACAGCTAAACTCTATCTTAGTGAACCTTTTAATAACCCTAGATTTAAAAAAAACATCCAGCAATCCTCCTCAAACAAGATTTATGAGCATCCTGTTTATTTTAGAAGAGGTTGAGACAAGAAGGTATTAGCACTGTTTTACTGCATTTCATGAAAGGGGCAGGTCATGGAACCACAAAAAGTGGGTGCACATGCATTCTGCACTTCCAGGACATTTCTGTATTATGGCCCTTTGAATCACAGGTGAACAAAATGTTGGGGTAACCTTAAATAGTCCTAAGTAAAAATCTCTCAGCAACCCTCATTCATTTAAGCTCCTACCCTGCTATTGTTTCCAGTGCTACTTCTAGCCAAGCTTTCGTGGGGCTCAGGAACTCCACATCTGATAGGGTGTACAAAGTAACACTACAGTTAGAAGTAGATATTGAACGCACAATAGATGCACTCTTTTGGGATTGTGTAGTAAATATATATGATATTTTGTTGGCCAAACAAGACTGGCCACCTCAATTTGTCTGTACCTGCCCATATGGGGAATATGTTATCAAACCTTCTTTCGCACCTCTTGTTGCCGAAGAGCTCGCAGAATTCTACGCCATCGATTGGGCATTGGCGCAGCTACCCACGTTATATCACAATCACGTAGGATGGGACAAGGATTCCCCATACCATGTAATTCCTATTAAAAATCAATCCCAACCTCAATCGCAATAGCCAATAAAACATGATGCTAAAGCACCCGTGAGAGAAAATCTCACACTACTGGAGTACCAGGGCGTAATTGAACCCTGCTCTACCCAATGAATAATCCTTTATTCACAGTAGCTAAACCGGACCATTCTTATAGAATAGTCTTACACTACAGACATTCATACATGCACATATGCTATACAAAACTCACATAGCACAGCACTGATGAACAACAGAGTGTGAAAAAAATACAAAACGACACTGGACATTTCCAATGGTTTCTTCTGCCGAGATATAGCATCTGAGAGTAGAGACTTAACAAGTTTCAGCGCACTACACTCTCAGAAAAAATGTGGTTGTTTACCCCAGGAGTACAAGTCCAGTCCAGGACTGTTCGCAGCTCGTGTGACTTCGACCCTGCACGACACTGACCCTGAAGCATTGTCCTATGTAGATGATATCTATCTCACGGATGATGAATTGCTATAACATTTAAGACGGGCAACCCGCATTGTTGTGGATTTGCTGAATTTGGCTACTAATTCAATTAAAAAAAAACAAAATAGGCTTCCTTAGCATCCTGTTTCTGGGATATGAGCTATCGAGTGAAGGAAAGAGCCTAGTGCCACAATTCTTGGAAAAATGCGCACAATTACAACCTCCAAATACCATTAAAAAGCTCCAATCTATATTGGGTTTCCTAAATTTTGGCAGAATTTACATTCCAGACTATGCAACAGGCATAAAACCTCTCTGTGACTTAATATGTACTGACTTTTCAAGTACATTTTGGACAGTCGCACATGCACGCATTCTCAGAGACCTGCAAACAGACATGCTTGCAGCACAACACTTGCACACAAGGGCCAACAAAACACATTTGGTCATCAGAGTAATTGCTGGTGCTATTGGTTTCACCTATTTAATGTTTAATGAGGGTGAGACCGGCCCAATTGCATACAAATCACATTTGTACTCAGCAGCAGAACAACGCTTTGCTCCCACTGAGAACATTCTCACTGCTGTACAGATGGCTGTCATTAAAGAAAGACCTCTAGCCCAGGGCAAACGCATTACTGTCATCTCTCCAATTCCAGCCCTTGAGGCTGTCACTAAAGCCAGCGTTCCAAACGCTAAAGCATTACATCTATGTTGGATACAATGGACCACGTCTTTGACAGCCACTGATGTAGACTACATTTTTGATCCACAATTACAAACTCAATAATTCTTGCAATATGAACTAGAATACCCAGTTCCAGCAAACACACTGCCTATTGATCAGTATTAAAGAGTCATGTACACTGATGGCTCAGTGCAACCTGCAATTGGCACAAACCATCAATACTCCGCTGCTTGCGCAGTTGGAAGTGTCTACATGGAGGATAATAAATTTTGTCCCCAACATACATATACGCAAACCCTAGGGGATTGCACAGCATAGTTAGCAGAGCTAAAGGCTCTGGTGATAGCACTGTAACATACAGATCCTGCACAGTTAACACTGATTGTTTGTGATTCGTACGACTGTGTCCAGTCCTTCAATGAATATCTGCATTACTGGCGAAAGAATTGGTTCAGAGATTCTAAAGGAAGCACCATTAAAAACAGACTTCTGTGGGAGAAAGTAGCAGATCTGAAGGAAACGCTACCAAATGTCCATGTTGTACATACACTTGGACACCAGTGCGTTGGAATACACGTTGCTGGGACTAGCCTGGCTGATGAAGCCGCAAAGTCAGCAGTCGCTAAGGCTACTGTTGCTGCAGTAACGCACTTAGGTGCAAAGCCGGACGAAGACATATGGGCTGCCGTGAAAGCTACGGCTGATGGTACGCCCTATCCAAAAGCATTTCCTGCTAAATATTCCTACGGAATGGGAGGCTGCCTAAACACTGAGGTTAAGATACCAGGCGTAGGGGTTCGAGATATTCCCAACAAAGATACAAGACCAGAGTTGATTAAAGCAGCGCATGAGAGGGTACCATCTGTCCATACTGGTGTTGCGGCTACAATATCATTGTTACAAGCCCGTTATTGGTGGCCAGGCCTATACAAAGAGGCCAAGCAGTATGTCCTTTTGTGTGACATCTGGCAACAAATTTAAGTTTCCACTGCAAAGCACCCACCGCAGACACCCGTCCTAATTTCCAATAAACCTTTACAATGTGTGTACTTGGACCATTGTGGTCCCCTAACACCGGACAGTGCATACAAATACATCTTAGCCACTGTTGACTCCTGCTCCAGATTTCTATGGATGTGGCCACAATGCTCGGCTGACGCTCGGACTGTTATTAAAGATTTGCAAGTCTTCATCAGTACAAATAATGCAGTTGCATTTTTCCACTCGGACCAGGGCCCCGCTTTCGCCTCAAGGGCATTCAGGTTTGCCATGGCTTCATTGGGGGTCCAACTCCTGTACTTGTCTCCATTTCATCCCAAGGGAAATAGTGTAGTGGAGCGATTAAGCCGTGATTTAAAGCAATCCTTAAAAGCCAGAGTCTTAGGTACAGGTCGTAGTTGGCTTAATCACCTGTAAAGAGTCTAGAGAGCACTTAACAATCTGCCTAGAAGGTCCTTGGGGGGGGGGGGTCATACTTCTATGAGTGCGTGTTCGGAACTCGAATGTGTGTTCCAGATCTTAGTGGTCCTGGCGTGGAGGCAGCAGTAACACCCTTTGACATAAATGAACATGTCACTGTCTTGCAGGAATTACAACAGTTCTGTGACGACAACGCTTCTGCAAGTGCTGCCTACACAGGAATTAAGGATGTACCTGTAACACCTACAGGCTGGATTCCTAAAGTTGGGGATCTAGTACGTGAAAAGGTTGCTGTGAAAAAGGAATTTGGTCATTCTTATCGTGCACCAGTCCCAGTCTTGGGAATACATGGTACCAGAACTGGCATTCTACCACTGTTGGCAGGTGCCAAAGAAATGTGTTTTGTATCTATTTATAGTGTCAAGTTACACCATGTGGCCGATCCTGCACAGCCGATCCCGAATGCTTCCCACTACTAGTCAAGAAGTTCCTTCACAAGTTGTAAGCAGCAACACTGACACCTCTCCGAGCTTGGGGAAGGTGGAAAATGATCTTGCATTGGTTTCACTGACATCAAGCAATACAGAAATAACTGAGCAATTTGACACAACTTCAACACAGACAGATGGCGTCATTTATTCTGAGCCACCACAGGAAACACCCACTCCACCTACAAACACAGCTCCAGTTTTTGCACGAACTGCTTCTGGATACTTTGCTGACATCAACAACAACATTTCGGACTCATTCGCCTCTTCGACACCTGAACTGTCAAAAACACGTAAGCTGATAAATTGACTTAAAACAACTTACTTTATTCTTCCATGGAACTATCTGTGGCTTTCCTTGAATGTACTGGCTTTCCTGAGTTGGATTGGGTTTGGTATATCATTCTTTTTGTTAATACATGGTCATTTTCTTCCTGAAAAATCAATGGTTGAACTGGTGGATGAGGTCCTAAAACCACATTCTGCTTCTCATAAGGTCCGCAGAGACTTGTCTTTTGTGAACATTTCTGCCATACCAATTCCTGATGGGATTTTTTAGGATAAAGTAACATTTTATATATATACGGCCCCACAGAGGTCATTCAAATAACATATGTGTTTAAACGTTCAATGAACGATATATTAATACCCAGAATTGTTTTGGATGATTGGGACGTAAAAACAGTTGATTCTATGATGACTGAATTGCAGTATTATACTGTATTTGAAAACGAAGATGTTTATCAATCTAAAGAGAAATATGGTGATATGCTTTGCTATAATTAATATGAGCATCATTTCATCCACAGAGCAAGTACCCCAAAGACTGTTTTTAAATACACACAATAGGAACATTGCCCAACTCCACCTCAAGGGAGTTCTAAAACATACTCTGAAAACTTTACATATTTTCCTGAGCTTAATGTTAAAAATGCTGAGTCAAATTATTTTAAATTGCCACCTACAGAAAATGTACGCATATTTCTGACAAATACGAAATGTATTTATTCGGATTCCTTTGTTTCCCGGTTGACTATAGAAGGCTATGAATATTGTCTGAAGTCAATTGACTTAAAAAGTGTGTGGGGAACTAGATGTTGGCAAATACAGGGGAAGGAAGCTTTATTTAGAGCATGCCTGATACCTGTTCAAATGATTTTTTTAAATAACACTGTACAACAAACAAGTTGTTTAGGCTTAGCAAAGATTAAGGAATTGAACATACCCAGTGTTCCTGCACCTGCAAAATTTCATAAATCGCAAAAATATACAAATGCAACTGAAGATCAGCTCGATGAATGGGTCCAGAATGGCACGTTTAATGCTTCAATGTCACGTTCTGGCAGGTGATAATTGTGGCCAATAGGTACCAATGGGTGTCATAAACGTTTTATAAACTCCACGGGTTTTTAGAACTAGTAGGCCGGAACCTTGCTATATATCATCCGAACATGTGGCTATAGTAACAACATACAGTGTAGGGAAACTACGCCAGCAATGATTAAAGAGTTCCTCACTAAATGAAGTTAGAGAACACCTCAGTCTCCTGTCTAATAACACTGACTTACAGGACGGTAGGCAGATATGAAAGACTGGGAGATAGTTACATCCATGAGGTGTGGGAGATGCCCTTCTCGTACAAATGTCTCAGTGGCATGAAAGAGGTCTTTCTTAGCGGTAGTGAATGCGAGACTTCTGTTAACCATTTATTTGTTTTTTAAACAGCTGTCCTATTATGGGGCGTGTAACGCCTCTGCAGTGAACTTGGCTTTTTATCTGAAGGGAGTTCCAGTCCCCTTGAAGATTGAAGATTGTTGTGGGATGCGAGCCAGAATAGTTTATGTTGCTTCAGTCTCTAAGATTGTTACATGCTATGAGAACGTACTTTTTCCTCCCACTAAAATAAAAGAGGTAGCTGACATTTGGCCCCATACTGCTACTTCTAATGTAAATTTTGACAAGTTGAGCAGACTCAAAGCTTTACTGTTTCAAAAACATGTGGCTCTCACATTTGCACGCAAGACCTTTGCACTTCCGGTGGCAAGACCATCAGCAGAGATACAGTCCCTTTCAAGTACCAACTTTCCGAGACACTTTGGTGAACTCATGGGACGAATATTTAATGTGTCCAGTACTACTGGTATTGCAAACTTCTTTAAGGCTGTTGGTTCTGGTTTCGTTCACACCTTCTCCTCCATATTCGGTTTAATACCATCAGCCATCCACTCAACAGTCTCCTGTATTTTGGGGGGATTTCCAATAACTTTGGCTATAATAGTTGGCATTTTGCTGTTGCTACTTTTTATGCACAATGGCTGCAACAAGGAGGAATGAAAGCGGTCCCGCCAACGCAGCTGTTTCATGAACGGATGATGCAGTACTTTGGAGCAACACTCCTGCAGGAATTGGAGTGTGACTGGTCTGACATTGAGACCTGTTTTGCATAGTGTTCAGCCAGGGTTTCAGTGCCTCTGGTGCTCTTTCGAACATGCACTGGAAGTTTGTTTTTCTACGCAGCGCTTGCTTTCATTGGATGCTGATCTGTTGATGTTCTCACTGAGGGTTCATTACCGGACATGCACATTGAGGGTGCGTTTGCCACGGGAAGCTGCTTATGAATTGCCCTTCCAGGAGGATGTGGCTCTTAACTCATTATTGTGCACACCATGGATTGCTGCTGCCTTGGCTGAGGCCCAGCCTATGGAACACAACAGCTCCATGGTCCTCGGCGATGCCGTCCCAACTTTAACACCTGCCGACATGGAAGATTTCCTCTCCTCCATTGTCCCGGATTTAATTGGCAACTTTAAAAATGACACAGACTCTTGAAATTCGGTCCCTTTTAAGCCACATGTTAACATTTTAAATTGTCCTTTTATATGCTCATGTGTTCTTTTAACTTGTAATTATTGAAATTTTTACATATGTATCTTAGGTTGAGTCTTAAGTAGCTTTATGTATATTTAGGCTTTGAACCACCTTCAACCGACAAGGGGAGGGTGTTGTGTAGCCATTTTAGTTATAGCTCCATGCACGTTATTTTAGCATACTAGGCCTGCCGCTGTGCATTTTAACCTAGATATATTTTATTTAGCTTTGTTTTATTATTCTTACAATAGCCACTTTTGTGGTCTTGTTTTATTTCTCTCTATCTAGCTGTTTTTGCCTAGGCCAGCATTAAGTTCTCAAACAAGACATTCTTGCTCACTCTGTGCTTGTTTTAAGGCTGCAGTAAGTTAGGTTGCCGCTGAACGTGGTACAAGTTTTGTCTCTGACATTCATAGAAAAAAACACATCCTTACATGGAGACATTTTCTCAGAACATCAGCTGTTTTATTATAAAAACACTTCCCTGTCACTTACGCGTTAGAGGGAGATTCCAGCCAGAGAACCACAACTTAAGCTGATTGCTGAACGCTTCGCTACAGCTGCTTATCCTTAAAGATGCAGCCACTTCATTAAAATCTTATTGAAACATATACTGCCTCTGCTTGCCATTGTGTATGTGAGACTAATGTAACTGAGAGAAACGGATGAGACCTGAGTGACCACGGTTTCCCTGAGAAATCAATTATGTCATGCGCTCGGCTGCCCAATCAATCCTGCCTTTGGGTAGAGATGAGGCACTGCTAGTTAGCCAGAGCAAAACCCGGATTGGGGCGACAGGTGTCACGTGTAGTGGGTCCAACTCAGTCTCCCACACTGCCCGCAATTCTGCTGCTCAAAATCCAGTAGTCTCATTAGAATAATGAGAGCCTACGCAACACTTCTAAGTCTAGTTGGAGCACTTTTAAATTTGGGCAGTTTTTCCCCTGCCATACTAACCCATGCAGGACATGATCAAGTTAATCAAAATAACATTGGGAATCTTAATAAGAACATTGGCAAACAAGAAAACAAAGAAGGGAAGTATGGCCATCTTAACTAGCATGACTGGACTAACAACGGTTAAGGTTAGAGATTGCCACTGATTTAGTAACCCACAAACTTTACTAACGATCTGTGGGGTTGGCAGCAACATAAATCTCAAATATCTGATTGGGTGGCCAAGGGGAAAGTGGGCCTGCATTTCAACTGGATGAACATAGAAAGAAGAGTTCAAGAGTAAAGCTTTGAATTTAGAATGGGTAACTTTATAGCTGTTGATACAAGTAAATGCCTGGATTTTGGCAAAAGCCTTTTGGATATTATCTTCTTCAGCAGTTTCAGCTTGGTGACATTCTCAGTAGGTAGGCTAATTGCAGGATCTTGTCTCAGTGCACTAGAACAAATAAAAAGCACCAGGGACATGGGAAAGTCTTGTCTCGTGCTGCACCTGGTGGTAATAAGACCTGCTAATCTGTTGTTGATGACAGTTTTCACCTCAGTTGCAGTATAAAGGGTTCACAAAAGATGAAGAAAAAGTGATGGAAAGATGAATTTGGACAAAATAATAAATAGCATGTCCTGTTTCACTAATCAAATGCTTTTTCTTCATCTAATGTATTTATAGCAGTCCGAGACGATTAACTGAAAAATAGTTGATGGCCTCAACAAAGTAGTTAGTGTTGGTTGACATTTACCTTTTAGGAAGAAAACCATTCTGGTCAGGATGGACCAAGCTTAGCGCTAATGTGGCAAATCTAGATGTTAAGATTTTCATAAAAATCTTTTCACCACAATTAAGCTAATTGAGGGTCTGATAAAAACTGGGGTTTTCCTAGGACTTGCGGTTTTTCAAAAAGCTGACTACCACATCCTTGGTGAATGTCCTGGGGGACATCATCCCTTGCAGTAATTCATTATGGATGATAAACAAGTTGTTGTATAATTGTACACTAAGGACCAGATTGTGATGTTGTTGATAATGGTCCCACCGCTGACTTTTCGACTGGTAACCCGCCCACCACCTTGAAGGTCTGTCCGCTGTATTTAGATGTCAGGAGGACCATAGGCGAAAGACCCCTGATGGTCAGCTGTCACTGCCAAGAAACTTCACCCACGTCAACAGCCCCATAGGCAAAAGCAGCTGACGGAAGGGCACCAGCCCCCTTTTACCGCAGAGCCAATCACTATGTGCATTGCCACAATGCAACTGTGGCAGGTAAACCTCCAAACCTGAGTTGGTGAAATGGGAGCTATATAAGGATGATACTCACCTTTATAAAGCCTTCCATGTATCCTGCCATAATGAACCCACTGCTACAACTCCTGCCGTTGCACCTGCGCCAGGTCCAAGATGTAAATCAAACACATTTTTGCCAGAACAGAAGGTAAGTCACGGCATTCCTGTTAACCTCAGAGTTGTAGCCTAACAGTAATACTGGAGTTGTGCATGGCTAAAAAAGTTGCACACACTACCATAACGCTGCGCAGTGCTGAAGTGTGTAGTGCTGTTGTCAGAACACAGCTTGAGATATAAGGAGCACCCACAAACTGGTAAGGACACCTACACAAAATGTCTCAACAATCACAAATAGCAACGTGTCCGCACAGGTGTGTGCTATAATGTCCCCAAAATATCAAAAGCATCCACTGAAACAGTATACCCCATCTGAACTAAACATTCTCATGATAATGTAGTAATTACATTACAACATGCTGTTACTGGTAAACTTTTAACATGGCAGAGATGTATGAAGGTCATATGTTCCCTTGGTGTGTGCAATATATCACAAATATAAGATCCCATTTAGCCGTGAAGTGCCAGGTTTCTTCTGCAATGCATATGTGCGTATTATTGACACATCGTGTCAAAATAAGCACACATGAATTCACCAGTCACAAAAACAGAAGCATATATAACTATGGTGTAAGTGTTCAGTAGCAACATGAATGCTTGCACCAAAATTAATAAGCCCTTACAAACTTATAACACTAATGTATGTTTTGAAAACAAATCGAAAGTATACAACCTGTGCTTGTCACTGTCACAAATGAGAGTAAATGCATTGTACACACATTAGCAGACAGAACAGTTAGTATCAATCACAAAATAAGGTCAAGACAAAGGTAATCTAATTTTTTTTTTATCAAAATGAAACAACTCGCTCAAAAGTCACTTAAATCAAACTGTACAGAAAAAACAAAGGCACAAGGCCAGTAGTCCGTTGCGTGGGTGCATGCCCACAACTTCCCTCCTAATGTCACTTTCAATATAAACCTCCCCTAGAAGGGGCATCTACAGTGCTGAGAGCAGGCACCTCAGTGATTTCATGGGGGGGTCCTTGGATTTGGGAGGGGCGGCCTTAGTAGGGGTGGGATGGGATTTGGAAGGGGTGGTTTGGGAGGTGGAAGTGCTGGAAAGACATTTGGGAGGGGTAGTTTTGTGTTTGGAAGGGGTCAGGGCCAGGGCAAAAAGTAAATCATAATTTTTAAAAAAGTGGGTAGTGTGGCTATCAGGGAGTTTGGGTTGAGAGGTCGAGAGGGTGGCTATGTCTGTTGTGTGTGTTTGTGTATGTTTGGAAGGTGTGAGGGTTCTTGAGGGTCTGCTGTATATGCTGTATCTTTTGATTTGTGTGTCTTACTGATTGTCTGTTGAGTGGGTGAGTGTGGTTGTTTGGGTCCACTATGTGTGTGTGTGGATGTGTGTGTAGTAGATGCGGTATGTGTTGGTGTGATTTGTGTGGGTGTGCTTGTGAATGCATGTGTGGTGGTGGGTGCACTGACTGGGGGTGTGCTTGTGGTGTGTGTGGGCATTAGTGTAGTGGTGGGTGTTGTGTCTGTGCGTGTGCTGGTGGTGGGGGTGTATGCTTGTGTCACAGTGGATGCACTGATTGTGGGTGTGCTTGTGGTGTGTGTGGCTGTTGGTATAGTGGTGGGTCTTGTGTCTGTGGGTGTGCTGGTGATGTGTCTTTGTGTTGTGATGGGTGTGATGCCTGTAGGTATGCATGTGATGGTAGTGTGTGGTGTCTCCATGTGTATGCCTCTGCCTGTTTATTGCTGTGTCAGTGATGGGATGTGCTGCTTGTGGTTGTTGTTGCGGGTGCATGCATATGTTTGCGTGTGCTTTAGATAGTGTTTGGTTGAGGGATTTGGGACGGGGAAGTGGCAGGAGTGTAGACACGAGGTTGGGTGGGTGGGAAGTTGCAGCCAATAAGGAGGCAAGACTCTAAAATGACCACTATAGGCCAGATAGGGCACTGTGAATACCAACCAGGTAAGCCAACATCTGGGTGTTCTGGCCAGCCAGCTCCTTGATGGCATTCAGAAGTGCTGTCTGGCCTACAGTAATTGACCATAAAAGGTCTACAGCCTCCTGACTGAGTGCAGCCTGGGACAGCGGGGCAAGGGGGGAGGGGTAGAGGTGCCTGCTGCAAGGGTGACATGTCCCTTTTTAGGAGGCAGCTACAGCCAACTTGGGGAAGCAATTGGGGGAGTGGAGATTTGAATGGGGAGGTGGGCGAACACACAGGTGATACAGTCAATCCAGGGTCCACCCCCACAAGGGATTGGTTTTCATTGGAGGCCTCTGAGGAATATGTCATGTCACTCGTCGCCTACTGGCCAGTCCCCTCATCCTCCATGCCACTGGGTCCCTCAGTGTTGGTGGTGTCTACACCCGATCCCCAGTGGCCAGCTTCACCCCCTCCGATGGGGCCACTGTCACCTTTGTCTTGCCCAGTTGATGATGAGAACACTGATACAACAGTTCTAGGGTATCTGTAAGCATATACTTGGTCATCAATGTACATCACCCAACATTTGCTACAAGTTCAGTAATCCTTCATCTCAGCTCCTATATTATATATACCTTTGTCACTTATACACTTGTAGTTCACTCGATGGCAAAGGGCTTTAACAGCGTGAGAGACCTCTGAAACCCTGCAGTACAGAGCTAAAATTGATTCACTTCTCTCAAAGGGTAAGTTCTTCTGACGGAAATTGGCTGCTCAAGATAGGACACCACAACATGTATGTAATGTAACCTTCAATATGCAAATGTCCCTTTCAGTATCACATTGCTCTCCATCATCAATTTCTCCTCCTGGCAGGACTAAAGACACAAAACTGTTGTCTGTACGACATATAACTCTCTCACCAATCTGGGCACATTCTTGTCTGTTGCAATCAATTCAGTTTGGCTGACAGATTCACGTCAGTAATCAGACTGGCTTACTACTTTCCACATGAATGTACTAGAAGTTTGCTGGACATACTTCTTTCAAACATGACAGATAAGGAATGATGCCACTGTACACAGAATACCAATACTTTTGGTGCAGATGCACATTCTCATATTGTTATAGCACCAACTTACCAATGTCAACTCTGATACATAAGCTTCATTTATAACTGCGCAGTTTGCCACAGTTACCAATAATTAACCCTACTTTCACTACACACATTTGTGATATACCATCCCACCTGGCCCAATCATGACATGGGGCATGTTTTGTGAAACTGTCCCTCATGTCACTGTGAAGATTCTGGCAATCCCTATGTGTGGCATGCAGCCATGTGTCTGCCCACAACAGTACTTGCCTTGTGAGGGGGGATATAGCGTCATCCTTCAGCAAAAAACATTACACCACACACAGCATCAGACACTGTCTGATCAACTTATGTCTCCAGAAATCCTTATGGGCTTTGAATGTGTGTCAGCCTCAATGTTGGTGGCATACAACAAAGCTGGAAATTAAAGAGGTCAAAACACAACAATATCTACAGATGATGACTTACCCCCTTGTTGCTGCTGTTGGGCCCTCAACTGCCTATCAATCTCCAAATAAGCCACTGCAAGAATGAGGGCCATTGGGGAGGCGGTCAGGATGCAGTGCACCCGCCTGGATCACTGGGAGGACTGCCAGACTTGGCTCTCAGCAGACAACTGTGTCACTCGACACAGGTCCTCCCACCTCTTCCTACAGTGCAGGCTGCGCACTTGTGGAACTCCAGGGTCTGCACCTTCTTTGCAATGGCCTTCCAAATCTCCCACTTCTGATGGGCTTTGACCTGTATGTTTGGCAGTACAACTGTGATTTTACATTTTGGATAGTCACACGTACATTCAGCAAACATTGACTAGACATTTTTTCCCACCAAAATGTTACAGGTAGCTCAGAAATACTGATTTGCAGTGATGTCATGTGCACCCTCAATTCTTGGTAGCTCCTCATGTTACCTAATCTGGCCTACATCATCATCTTGGACAGAGATACGCAAGCTATCTTGTTGTGTGAGCCACCCTGATCACTCACAGTCATTGTGAACTACTAAGGTGACACCACCTGTACAGTCCTTGCACATGATCACAATCACAGCTACATTGGCTTCCTGCCTAGACTACCAAGAGTCAAACCCCATGGTCTGCATTGCATACAGTGACTAAGGACAAGATAGAAGAGCTGCTATGTATCACTTAGAGCAGGGATGTGTGGGTTGTATGACCAAGTGTGTGTTGGAATGGACAGACTGGGATGGATGATTGTGAGTCAGTGTCATCTAAACTTGCTACACATAAACTAGCTTCATGACAGGTTTATACCATACAGAGCAACCTAATACACAAGATGTGCTGTAATCACATGTAACAGTACAGTATCAGACAAATCCAGACCCTCTACATTTCAGGCATGCATCTGTTCCTCTGGGGTCCACAGAGCTGGCTGTACAGGGACAGAACCTCTCTGGCAAGGAACGCCAGCTCCTCCTTGCTGAGGGTAGGGGGCCCTGTTACCTGCTTTGCCTGGCATCTTGTCTGCATTACATACAGTGACTTAGAGCAAGATAGAAGAGCTGCTATGTGTCACTTAGAGCAGGGATTTGTAGTTTGTATGACCAAGTTTGTGTTGGAATGTGACAGACTGGGATGGATGATTGTGGGTCAGTATCATCTAAACTTGCTGCACATAAACTAACAACCTATATGTGGCTTCATGACAGGTTTATACCATACAAAGCACCCTAATACACATTATGTGCTGTAATCATGTTTAACAGTACAGCATCAGACAAATCCAGACCCTCTACATTTTTCCCAGAGCATCAACATCATTCCAACATTGGCTGTATGTTATCAGTCATACTACTAGTGCACTGCCTTCTGGCCACTGGTAGTCAGTGGCCTGCAGTTTGTGTGATGAAATAAGATTTGTGTCTTACATGGACACACATTACAGCTTCTACTTTCAGGTGACTTAACGTTGCCATACACAGATATTTCAGACAGTGGAAAAAAAAGATCTGTCCTAGCTACATCTTTCTGTCGACTCCAATCACAACACCATTACCAAAAAGTAACAAAAATTGGCTGTGCATCAGAAAGGAAGAGGTTACTCAGTCAGAGATTCCCCAACCAGGCATATAGCTGTTGCTCTGGGGTCCCATAGTGTTGGCTGTTCAGGGACAGAACCTCCCTGGCAAGCAACTCCAGCTCCTCCGTGCTGAAGGCAGGGAGCCCCGTCACCTGCTTTGCCTGGCACCCTGGCTCCCAGAGGTCAGTAACAGCACCAAAAAATTGAGGACGTGTGATTGGGCTGCAGCGTTAGGTGGCAAGTGAGTGTTTTTTACAACGTGACCTACAAGTACACGGTGGACGCGATCCGTGACTGAGACAGACACAATTATTGGCTTTCGTGCATAGCCGTCACACACGTTAGCCTATGGCAGGGCCCATAGTGGAGGCTACAACCTACTACATGGTCAACTTCTGCAGACGATTGTCAGGTACCCAATGTCCTGACGGAAAGGTCATACAGCTACCATTTACGGGTGTGGTCAGCACTCAAAATGGAGGCTAGTGTATTTCTAAATGTCAGATGCAAGCAACTATTTTCCTGGGAAAATATGACACAAAAAAATGCGAACCCTGGCTGTGTTTGACACTGATAGTGCCACGGGGAAAGTACTACCTCCGTTGATGGTATTTTAAAGAAAACTAATTTCCTAAACAATTATGTGCAAACAATACATTTTAAATATATTATTTGCACATAGTGAAAAAAATATTGAAATCAACTTTACAAATTTGATGTTATTATGTTTACATGTATTACTCAAGGCATTTCTACTGTTACCAAGAAGGCAGATGCATGCTGACATTAAAAGTATGGTGTGCCCACTTCAGCTGATATTGTCTTTACCATAAATACAGATGTCTAAACGTAGCCATGGGTAGGAGAAGGGGGCCTCAGGTGTTCCGACCCTTTCCAGACCTTGGCACTATGGAAGAAAGGGATGTCATCCAACAATTTCACCTACATTCCCAAACTATCCTGGATTTCTGTAATCAGTGGGAGCCTGATCTCCTGACTCACAATATCCAATAGCCATGACACGAATAATTAAACTTATGGCACTACTGCATTTTATTGCCACTAGTAGTTTTCAATATACTGTGGCAGTATCCAGGGGTATGTCCCACTCAACTTTTATTGGTGTGCTACAAGAAGTCCTTGCTTCCTTGATGAAACACATCAACAGTTACTTCCACTTCCTACATCCACAGGATTTGGCCACTGTGAAGGGAGAATTTTATGCTTTGGGTGGACTACCATACATGGTTGGAGCAATAGCTGGCACACATTCTGCCTTGGTCTTACCACATGCAAGGGAACAGGTCTACTGCAATCAGAAGAACATCCAATCCATCAAGGTGCAAGTTGTCTGCTTACCCGACTTATACATCTCAAGTGTGTCTGCCCGCTTCCCTGGGCCAACACATGATTCATTTGTACTATGGAACAGCAACATACCCATGCAGATGTCAAAACTGGGACGGGAGAGGGCCTGGCTTGTTGGTAATTACAACGTGTCTACAGAATCTTTTGCCTGACTCCTAGTTTAGGAAGGGACAATGGCTTGATATGTGAGTAATCTGTTGATGTATTGCTTCATTGTAGGAGACTCAGCATACCCTAACTGACCATGGTTATTGGCAGCACTGAGGAATCCAAAAACCCTAGGAAGTCTGCTTCATTGGGGCCCATGGAAAAAGACAAAGGCCAGTGGAGTGGGTTTTCGGGCTCCTGAAGGCCATGTTTAAGTGCCCAAACAAGAGCAGCGGAGCCTTTCTATACTCATCCAATAAGGTGTGCCACATCACTGTTGCCTGCTGCTTTCTCTATAACATCGCCCTATGGAGGAACATCCCTGTAGCTGCAGACGATTGAGGTTGTGATGAGCCCCCTGGGTGAGGATGTTGAGATGCCCAATGAACATGACAGTCGAGAAGAAGAAGGAGTTGATGTATGTCAAGATGTGATTGACCATTTTTTCACCAGCGTATAAGTTTACCTTTACAAATTGTAAACTCCAATGTCAAAACAACCTGTGACATAGGTAACATATCAGTCTGGTATGGTAATTTGGTAAGAATTGTCAGTGGGGGAAATTTCAAAGGAAGGTTGTTAGTGGATCACAGTTTCCCTACATTGAGTACTGTGGTCACTGACTGAGATTAACTGTGCTTGTAATAAGTATGTGTGTCCTTATGACTTGCCAAAAGGAGTCTGATTTAATAAGTGGTAAAGTTATTTTCAGTTGTTATTCTATTTAAGGGTCCTTCACCATGACATCTTCATTTGAAAGTTGTGACATTTGCTGTGATATATTGTTGTAAGAAAGTACAACGTGAACATCTGTTGATCCTGGGATGGACCTCCACTGGGGATGGACAAACGTTTTCTTGAGACAACTTGCACTCTGAAAGTATGGACGTTCAGATAATTGTATCAGACCTGTTTCTCTGTGATGCTGCCTTGAAGGCAATATGTGCTACTTGACGTGCTCAAACCACATGTGTATGTCAAGCCTAGCATACTGTTCTTCCTTCACATTGGCTAATTATTCATTTTTTGGACAGTGGAGGTAGCTGTTGATGTGTTTACTCATATGTGATATAACTTGTTCAAGACTGATTTGCTTATGGCTGGGTCTGAGCTGGAATGGCATGGCAGGCAAAATAACTTATTGATTAATTCCAGATATGTGACTGGGGTGAATGTTTGATTTGTCCATCTTCTGTTGTTTTTTTGCATTTGTCACCCCAAGTGGAAGGGTATGCCCAGACGTGAGTCCCGTGCTTGCTATGCCACCAGATTCAAGATAGCCTGGCTGATGAAGGGTGATACCCTGAAACCTGTCCCAGGATGCTTGTTTCTTGTCCAGGGAAGACCTAGCCTGGCAGTTTGGGCTGGACTGTTCCCATGGGGGACAGGGTCAAGACTGATTTGCATTTGGCTTGGTCTGAGCTGGAATGGCATGGCAGGCAAAAAAACTAATGGATTAAACCCAGATCTGTGACTGGGGGTGAATGTTTCATTTGTTCTGCATTCCGTCCATCTTCTGTTGTTTTGCATAACTTTTTCTCAGCACACTATTGTATGGTGAATGTGCCATTGCACCAGATACTGCCACAGTGTTCTGTGCTGGTCATATGGCCTCAAATGTTGTTACTGCCAAGGCATAGACTGTTGGTATTATTGATCTGGTATTCCTATTGTGAGGGCAGGATGTATGGCTCAAACTGAGGTCATATATCAGTGATAGTTTCCTAATTTATTTGATACCATTGCATATTCCATTTCCTCCATGGTGTAAAGGTCGTGAAGCATACAACACTGAATGACACAGACTATTGGGGTTAGGCCTGATTATTGAAACCCAGATTTCATTTCTATTGTTGCAAACATATGTAAGTTCCAAATACATTCTGAGTTGAGTTGGTTTACTTTAATAAACTGGTTAACACTTTACCTCTTTGTAATTTCTACATTTTTAGCAAATGAATGTTCAGAAGATTTGAAAGCATGATGGTGTAAGATGGACATAACAAACGAAAGGCCATAAATAATCCAACAAGACACTTGAAGACTGTGTTCATAACATCTACTGGCATGAAACAAAAAAGTAAGGTGAATCAAAAAAAGATTAAATGAACAAAAAAGTCTGTCATGGTGGATGGAAAAATGGTAGTAGAGCCAAACACAGTTTGGAGTCCAAAGTCCAAGATACAACTGTCCTCAGAAAAGGTAAATGTGTCCATGAAATAGTCCACAGAGTGAATGGTAGACACACGCAGGAGGAAATTAGGTTCTATACCTTTTGGAGGTGTTGGTCTTGCCATCCTCTCCTGTTGATCCAGATGACTGTCCCCTCTGTGGAGGAGGTGGGAGACAGGTGCAGGGACTGGGGTGGTAGGAGCAGGCTCCTCATGTCAGAGGCAGATAGAATGGGAACAGCCAGCCCTGCACATATGTTGATAGATGTCAAATACCACCCCAATCAGGAGGCTCATTCTTTCATTGTGGTTCTGTAGTTCCAAGATGTTCTCCCTCTGCACCTCCTTGATTGCCTAGAGCTTAGTTACTATCTGGCGCACCATGTCTTGGGACTGTTGGACTGATACCAAAACTTGGTCAATGGTGGTCTAGCTGACACAAACCCCAGTGGCCTCACTTGGCTGGACCACAAATTCCCTCCCATTACCCCTACCCCCAATAGCCTATGCCCTTGAGGATGTGTGCCCCATCCCACTGGGTCCTGACAGAACTAGAGGCTGTGTTGGCAGTGTCTCAACAGCAGCCAGGACTGGGGACACAGGGTTGGTGTGTATCTCCTCGGTGGACAAGAAGTGGAGGTGTCCTCATGCTAAGATGTTGTTGCAGCTGTAGTGGGCGGTGAAGGTGTGGACAGAGTTTGACTCACTGGAGCTGCCTGGCTTGACAGAACAGATGGACCAGCTGTGTCCCGAACATCCAGACTTGCATTAGTGGAGTCCTTACTGAAGGCCTGCTCCTGGTCTTGACTGAAGGTGTCTTGCCAGTCATTGGTGAACCACTGGCCCAGGAGGATGGGCCTGTGAAGGTTGCAGAGAATATGCAATTACTACATAATCTGTGCATTTAATGTGTCTTTGTCTGCAAATGGGCCAACCTAAAAAAGTAGAAACTGAGTGATTGACTGATTAGACTTCTGTGTTATTTTCATGATTTTAAACATGCAACCTGATTTACACATATGCCAACTCCAGTGCTGATGTTGTAGAGATGTCCTGAAAGGCAACATTTTTATTTCCAAATTGTATGTTACATATAACAGACATGCAGCCCAACAAAGTGGTGAGTAGACTGGAGTGCTGAATCATTCCAAGGCATAGCAGGCAACAAAACACTGAAATCAAAGGGGTTCAACTTACAAATATAACTGTATTTGGTCACTATGTGAACAGTGAAAATTAACTTGTGTGTGGCTACTAGTTCTATTCAGTATGACAAAACACATTTTTGGAAAACATAGACTCAAACGACAAGGAATTATGTAAGCATTTTCATCAATTCGCTATCACTATGAGCAGGTTTCAATATGATTGTGATACACAAGAAGGGACATTTTGATCCATAGCATGACATTGAAATGTGTGTACATATGGAAGTAAAGGACTATGGAAAACATTACTTCGCACATTGTGTTTTATATCCAAAAACTGAGCATCATGGTAGTTCTAGTCATCTGTTGGCCCCATTAACAATACTTTTTTGAAAATAAGTTACACATATCACTTTTAATAACTATATTGGAGATGAACACACATTTGCAACATGTAAACACATATGGGTATGATGTGACTAGGACAAAACACTACTTAAAAACACTATATTTTCCAGTAAAAATGGATGTAGTTTTGGAAACAAAACAACATACATTGATAGAAAGTAATGGACAGAGCCAATACAAGGGATGATCCATGGTGTGCAAAACACAATCTGACTCAACATGTTGCACATTGTTACATAATAGAGATACAACCATGATGCTAGATATTTGTGTTGGAGCATTCCAAACATCTAACTTAGGGCCAGAACTTAGGGCCATATGTACCAAGAAGGCCTTTTGCGAGTCGGAAATAGCGATTTTTAAGAAATCGCTATTTCTGATTCGCAAAATGCAAGGTATCACATTTGCGATTCGGTAATAGCGGTTTCTTAAAAATGTCAAATGCTATTACCGAATCGCAAATTGCGATACCGGCCCCGTTCACACCTATGGGCCTATAGGCCCATATTTGCGAATTTTTTGCATTTCCAAAATTGCGATTTCTTAACTGGAAATCGCAATTTTGGAAATGCAAAACCCCAGGGTGCTGGGGGCCTAAGGCCCCCTCTGCTGCACCCGAAAAGGTTTTTTAGGACATGTAAGGTGCACATATGCCAAAAGGGCATGTGTGCTTTACATGTACATTTTAAAAATGCATTTTAAATGCATTTTTTAAAATTTGCACATGGTTACCACCAAGTTCAACTTGGTGGTAAATAGCGATTCCTTAATGCCCAATTCGTATTAAGGAATAGCTTCTTACATGTGCTTAGAAATCGCAAATAAGGAATCCTTATTTGTGATTTCTTATTTAGAGAGTCGCAATTTGCGACTCTCTAAACAGGGTCGCAATTTTAAGGAATTGCTATTATAGCGATTCCTTAAAATTGCTTTCAGGATGCCTTTAATACATTCTGAAATGGCTTTTTGCATTCGCAAATGGGCATTCGCACCGTTTGCGAATGCAAAAAGCTTTCATACATCTGGCCCTTAATTTGTAACTGTGGTGGCATTGCTTAGTGCAACTTCACCTGAGATTCCAGTCAAGCCTTCAGGTTGTAGGATCTGCAAGACCTTCTCCTCCCAGGGAAATAGTTGTAGAGGAGAGGGGCTGGGAGAACCACCACCAGTCCCCTGAGCCTCCAGTTGACTCTTAGAGGCTAAGAAACAGACTTTCCCCCGCAGGACATTCCACCTCTTCCTAATCTCCTCCTGTGTGTGCAGAATATTTGCTACAGCATTTATGCTTCGAACCATTCTGGCCTACATTTGCCTTTTCTGGAATATGGACTTGTGTGCCAAACAACTGCGGCTGTTCTCTTATGATTTCATCCACCATGACAGACAACTGTCCCTGTGCAAAATGAGGATTTCTCCTCCCTGCCATAGTAAATTATTTTAAAAAATCTAAACTAGTAAGATGATGAGGGAAAATCAACTAAACATCGTTTTAACAAAAAAACTTAAAAAAATACAGAGGGAGAGTAACACAAAAAAAAACTGTCTTCTGTGTTGTAATTCCTGCATCCAAACAGTCTGCTGCAGTGTGATGGCAAAGAATCATGTTCTGAAATGGAGTGTGTTTATAGTGTGTTTTGCAGGTGTTCACAATTGTCCAAATTGCAACAGGTGTGGGCTGCTAACATCCATGCAATGGCCACAGTCAAAATATTAAGCTGTATGGGTTCACGACAGACTCACACCATCAGAAGTCCACCTCTGACACACCGCCAGCACAACTGTGTGATCTAAATAGGACCAGTAGGATGCCGCCATCAAGACAGCAATGGAGGGCCTACTCGTTGGCATTGGAGTCTGCCACATTGGGTGAGGGATGCAGCTACTGCTACTGAGTATACTCTGTTGTGGCGGTCTTTGAATTAGCCGCAATACATCTAAATATGGTGAGCGGAAGACCACCAACTTGGTGGTCTTTTCAGGCCCACCCCGACACGGCTTGGCAGTAATACTGCCAAGATCTAAATCAGGCCCTTAATATTTTATGAACTTCTGCTGGGAGCCCATTGCACTTGGTTGCTTTAGCGCTCAATAGTGATTTCATTGGTGATTCAGAGGTCTAGGGCTTGTTTCTGGGCCTTCGAAAGAGCAGGCAGCTTGATGGATTGCAAAAATATATCAATGCTTTGGGGTGTTGGCTCATTGGCAACTCAGTACAACTAGAAATAGTGCTTAGGAAATACCTCTCGGATTTGATCCAACAGTGTGACCAGCTGATTCAAATCATTATTGTATATAGGTTTAATAATATTATTGTCAAACTTCTTCATCACAATGATCAACAAGCTCTCTCTCCGCATAGCCTTTTGAAAGCACTTATTTTTGTTTACCATCTCTGCTGCTGTAAAGTGGTCCTTAAGATCTGATCGAGTTTTCAAAAGCTGATCTCTAGTCTCTTGCAAATTACCTAGAACCAAACCTGCAGTTCTGGGATCTAAAGCATGTTGTAATGACGTGGCTTTTGCCCTGAGCAGCTTCGGGAGCTGCACTTTGTATATCTTCACTGTAAATAAACGCTTTCACAGACCCCCAAACCAAAAAGGAGGAAGCAGTGCCAGGTTTCTTTTGAGAAAATCCCCTTGTGTATTACGCATATAGGCAACCCAGGTGCAATCCTTTAAAAGCATTTTATCTAAAGATCATCTCGGATTGAAATGCGCAAGAAAGGCTCAATTAGCTGCCCCAAGTGATCAGAAGAAGGTAAGGCTAAGACTTAGGTGGTTCCTGTGCCAAGAGAATGAGATATCTAAAAATAATCTACAGAAGATGCAGACCTGAAATGTTTAGAAAGGCAAGTATAGCTAAGGTAGGCGGATGCATAACCTTTCTAAAAATTGAATTGGGCCAAATCACACCTAATTTTCACCAGAAGGTGAACAGATTTGGGTTTTGAACTCTGCTGCTCTGCTTAATCTAGAGGAGCATTGCACTAAAGAAAATTCTCATTTATGTGTTTGTGCTGCCTGCATTTCATGAAACTGAGCAATAACCTATTGAAGATGAGCAACGAGTGGTGAAGAAGACTACGTGGCAGTTGAAGCCACCGCCATCGATTTCAGTTGCACTTACTAATCCATCTCTCAAGATATAGTTTGGTTCCACTCCATACATAAGTCAATAGACTGTGGAAGAAGGTAATTCAGGAGGGAATCCTTGCTAGATGGCTCATTGTCCCACTGACTGCTAGTAGTCTAACTCGGGTTCTCTCAAGGTAATAGTGCTATTAGCCGACCCTTGACCCCAGTTGGTAGTAAGGCCTTGGCACAGGGAGTATTATCCACCGATGTTGTATCCTTGGAATAATCCTTAGAAAAACTAATGACAGAACATCCGATGTGCTGCCTGTGCAAAAATAAGGTGTGTAGCTTTAGGAGACTGCAAGCTGCAAGTTGAGTCAAGTGCTTGCCTTTCTGTAGAGGCTGCTGCTGACCTGAGGCCACTGCCACCATGGCTTGGGGTGTAGGGTTGCCACATTTGGAATTTGGAGAATCATTGAACCCCTCAAAACTTTGTAATGGCTAGTATACCATGCCCTTTAATGAGGAGGCCCCTCTCTTCCCTATGACCATTGGGTGCTTGATTTGTAGCTGTGTGGGTGACATTGTCAGGCTTAAATACATTAGAGTTGGAGAGCAGCTGTAATGGAGATGATTCAGGAATCATCTTTGATAGATCACGTTTGGACAGGCTTTTGTCAGCTCTGATGGGGGCAAGCTAAGACTTTGGGCACTTGCTGGATTTACTATGACTGGGGCTTGAGAGTCACGTAAGAAATAGCATCTCATCTGCACAAATTGGTCTACACTTCTCCGGTCACGAAGGTAGATAGCAATTGTCTGACACATATCTAGTTGAGGCTAAATTAGAACTGTTCCACCAGCATATGGTGATGCAATAGCAGCTAGTAGTGGGTAGGCTGTAGATAACTGAAATAGGTCCAAAAGGAAAGCATGGGCATATGAGGGAATGTGCAAGCAGAAGTTCCCTGAGAGTCACAGGCAACAACCAATCTATAATTGGTCAGCTTCTGCAATCCCCAGTAGAACTACTGCTCTAGGGAGAAGTGCCTATGAACTTCTCCCATGGGGCTCATCTTTGACCTCTTCACACAATACGTGGTGCCATTTAGTACAGGATTTTAGCTTAAATTCCCAATAATACTACCAGTTGAAAGAAACTATGAAAAAGATCAATTAGAACATACAGAGTGCAGCCTGGTACTTAAGATGCTGGACTGGCCCCAGCCACAGAATTATTAGCTAACAAGAGTTTCTTCATCTAGAAGCTGCCAGGGAAAAAAATGCCAGTGCGCTTACCATTGTGATGTGCCTATATGATTGTGGTTGTGTCCGTGCTCCTTTAATCAAATAATGCTCTTGCCTGACATAATGCTCCTCACAAGCCCTTCTCAGGCCCTAGATGCCCCTGAAATGTTGCTCTCCTCACCTGCGGCTGAAATGCTCCAACCTGGAAGCACTCAGTCACGGAGTATGATGGATGCTCCTATGTGGATCCCATTGAAAAATCTCAGCTATTTCTGCCCTCTCATTTCCATGAGTCTCCCCTTCCCTGCCAAAGTCATAGAGAAGACCGTCAACAAACAACTGACCAACTTCCTTGAAGACAACAACCTACTCGACACCTCCCAGTCCGGATTCTGAGCGAACCACAGCACAAAAAACGCCCTCATCGTAGTCACAGATGACATCAGAACTCTGATGGACAACAGAGAAACAGTCGCCCTCATCCTCCTCGACCTCTCGGCGGCCTTCGACACCGTCTGCCACCGAACCCTAATATCCCGCCTCCTCTCCACCGGTATCCAAGGACAGGCCCTGGACTGGATCACTTCTTTCCTCTCTGACCGCTCCCAAAGAGTCTACCTGCCTCCATTCTGCTCAGACCCCACCGAGATCATCTGCGGCGTCCCACAAGGCTCCTCGCTCAGCCCGACTCTCTTCAATGTCTACATGAGCCCCCTCGCCGACATCGTACGCAAACACAACATCAACATCACCTCCTATGCCGACGACACTCAGCTGATACTTTCCCTCACCAAGGACCCCACCAGCACCAAGACCAACCTGCAAGATGGAATGAAAGATGTTGCAGAATGGATGAAACTTAGCCATCTGAAACGGAACTCAGACAAAACGGAAGTCCTCATCCTCGGAAACACCCCATCCGCTTGGGACAACTCTTGGTGGCCCACAGCCCTTGGCACTGCACCAACCCCCTCAGACCATGCACGCAACCCAGGATTCATCCTGGATCCACATCTCACCATGACCAAACAAGTCAACGCCATATCATCTTCCTGCTTTCTCACTCTCTTCATGCTCCGAAAGATCTTCCGCTGGATCCCCGCCGACACCAGAAAAACTGTGACCCACGCCCTCGTCACAAGCCGCCTGGACTACGGAAACACCCTATACGCAGGAACCACCACAAAACTCCAAAAATGTCTTCAGCGAATACAAAACGCCTCCGCCCACCTCATCCTCGACATACCCCGAAACAGCCACATCTACGCCCACCTGAGACACCTGCACTGGCTTCCCGTCAACAAAAGGATCACCTTCCGGCTCCTCACCCATGCACACAAAGCCCTCCACAACAAGGGACCCGAATACCTCAACCGCCGCCTCAGTTTCTACACACCCACCTGTCAACGTCGCTCCGCCAACCTCACACCCGCCGCCGTCCCTTGCATCTACCGCACTACGGCAGGTGGGAAATCCTTTTCCTACCTGGCGGCCAAGACATGGAACTCCCTCCCCACCAACCTCAGAACCACCCAGGACCACCTCGCATTCCGGAGGCAGCTCAAAACCTGGCTCTTCGAGCAGCAGTAACCCCCCTCCCCTAGCACCTTGAGACCCTCACGGGTGAGTAGCGCGCTTTATAAATGTTTTGATTGATTGATTGATTGAGACCACTCATGATGAAAATGAGGGAATGCTTATTTCATAATGAAAGCGTGTAGTATATGTACCTGCACCATGCACGTTGCAGTAGCAGTTTCATACACTTCTGCTGTCATTTCTATTACATGGACATGCCCTGAGATGACAAATGCTGGTGCAAATGTTCACTGCGCTCCAATTGCACCTCCAAGGAATCTTAGTTGAACAACATCTGGGAGTTGCTTTTCATAGCCTTAGGGGTCAGCTGTGCAACAGTCTTATGATGGGTCAGCCATCTATGACAAAGTTAGCCACCAGATTCTGTCCAATCGATTACAAGAATGAGAAGGGGTGCTGAGCATACCTCAGTGCTGGATTGAGAACTTCTTCATGGGTTGAAGCCAACAAATCTGCCTATGCACTTCTTGATGCAACCAGCAATTTGAGACAATGTTCCTACTTACACATGTACTCACCCCCATTTACTCGCATCATTGAAATCCGTCACTTCAGATTTCAAATGTACACAGATGATGCCCAAAACTCCCTCCATGGGAGCTGACATTACACATAACAAACATATACATATTTTTATAGTACAGCAATTTATTAGTACTAATGTGGTGTTACAGGCAGGAGAATCCAAAATAGGATATTTGTAGAACACTGCTATGCTTTTCTTACATCTGTGTTCCAGAATCAAAACCACCAATGCTTTCTAACACTTCCATCTTTGTGCTGGCATCTTGCATGCACGATATGGAAAGAAACTGCCACCAATATGGAGCTTCTCTCTTGTTAGATCTCTGTGTTATACTGCAGAGGTTTAACTCTTGCCTACAATGTACTGTGCATGGGTAGACACGTTGTGGGTGGTGGATGAAAGCATAATCATGTACAATTGAACATAAAGGTTATGTAGGAATACATAAGTCTATTTTGCATTCTTGCTGTCTTCAATGCTGAGCAGTTTCTCATAGGCTTAAAAAAGAATATTTCAGTGCTCTATCCAGATCACTAAGGTAGAACTATGGCCATCACGTCTGAGCTGGTGTACTTTTCCACACATAGTATAAACCTGCCCTAAAGCACTCCTTTCTGATAACAACTCTGACCATGATATAAATAATCTAATAAATAATCTTCCTGTGGATGCCAAAAGCATAAATCATCTACTATATTTGACCCCATGGACATACCAAATTGACTGCAATTACGTACTTGAGTCTCTATGCATACCATTAAAAACAACCACCATTCGAGTCATGGATTGCTTGTATGGAGCTCATTGTGCTACTAAAATCTTTTAAAGGTATTGCTTGAACCTTATTCAGCCATGCATTAGTGGTACTGGAATTATTTTCAGACTAGAGGCACATTAACCACTTTTTTAAACTACAAAGATCTTTATTAAATGTTGGCCAACATTTCTGGCTTCTGCACAAATTCGATTTTGTTCTAAAAAAATAATAGAAGGATGTCTGCAAATTGTACATTAAAAAAACTGATTTTCCAACAAAAGAATTGCCAGACAGTGCTGGAGCAAAATGTGTAGGGGGGAAATTGCAAGATTCTGGGTTTTGCAACTTGGTAAGGGAAAAACATGTTTTGTTACTCCATCATAACCCATTCCTGTGGAAGATGTAATGGGAAGATTGTACTACTGAATATCAACCCCCAGAATATTGTGGTACAAGAATATCAAGGGACAAAATATTGAAAGGCTAGTGCATATAGGGAAGAATAAATTTACAACTCCTAACTCCACATCTACGTATCTTGAACATATATGTACAGCGTCGATACATATATGTGGAGTTGGGCATAGAAAGTATAGACTTACATGTCTATATTTTTGTCCTCAATGCTGTATTCCATCAATATTATGGGGTCTATATTCAGGGTGCACACCAATTAGAAGGTAATACTGCACTTAGGAAAACCTGCAGCTCTTTGTATCCTTATTTCCCCTGGTGGCATTACTTCTCCACTCCTAGGAATGAGGCTGAAAGTTCAAACTAATCATGGTCTGCACCTGCTGTGACCTGGGATGCTGTTGCACTCTCCCCCACCCCCTATAATCCCAGTTTCAGCTCCAAGGCTAAATATCCATTTGTAATGCTATCTGTATATAACCACCAGCTCCATCTTGACCACTGACTCCATTTTGTGCTTAGCTTAGATTCAAACACCGTCACATTGCTGGTGCAGGTATTTTTCCATGCACATCTCGTTTAACTGTTGTCGCTCTTCTCACCAGGGAAAAGAGCAAAACATGGGGGAGCGCTGAAGATAAGCAGGCACCAGGCTGAGAATGTTATGATAGAGCAGGGTACAGCTCAGTCTTGGAAAAACACTGTGAGATTTGGCCAGTCTGATGCAAGTTTTCTCAACACTGACCTGACAAACATGTGAATTTCACAACTTACTCAAAGGTGGGGGGGTTTCTAGAACCTTCCTCTTACATTTGTTTAAAGCATATAAGGTGGGGAGACTTGGCAACTAGAGGATGAAGGAACTCATCTGAGAAGAGACGCCTTGCTCAGAAAATAAATCCCATTGCAGTTTAATCTCCCTTCTGCTTTGGTTGGTCAGGGTTCTAGGACCTGAAGTTGGGAGGCAAAGGGATGAAGTCGGTGTCAAGCCCCATGGTGATGCATTTTTAATTCTTATTTTTAGCTTTGCAATGTTGCATGCATGAATATACATATATATATATATATATATATATATATATATATACATATATATACATATGCATATACATATATATATATATATATATATATATATATGATATCCATTTTTGAAGTATTGCATTTTCTTTGTTTCTGTGATCATTATTATTCTACTGCTGTGATTACTTTTAGAAGTCCATGTGTGTTGGTGCATTTGAAATAAGAATCTCATGTTATTCTTTCCATATATGAAACTTGGGAAATGCCTTAACCTTTTAGGTGCGGGCGTCGGCCAGTGGCCGACACCAGGGAGGGGGTTAAAAATCCTCTGGGTGCACCGCGAGGCGCGCTGACGTCACTGTTTTTCCCCACCGGAGAAGAAAAGAAGCAGGTAAGCGTTCTCTTGTTCTCGGGTGGGGAATAAAAGGCCCAAACACCCTCTCCAGATGCCAGGGAGGCATCGATGGAAAGGGGAGGCTCTCCCCTTTGCATCAATGCCTCCCTGGCACTGTTTCCTGGCCATGGATCGCAGCCACGCTGCGATCCATGGCCAGGAAACGCCCCTAGGCACCAGGGATCTTCTTTGGGGGGGTCGGCCCCCTTGTAAAAGGGCTACCCCCCCCGGACATTTTTTTATGATTTCAACTGTTTTGGGGGGCGATCGCGCCCCCCACATTTGAAAAAAAAAAAGAAAAGGGCAAACAAAATAGCGGGGTCGGCCCTCAGAACACGGGCCGACCCCTAGGGCTAAAAAAAAAACATGTAGTTTTCCCTGGGGGGCCGATCGCCCCCCCCAGGGTAACAATTGTAACAAAAATGAAAAAAAACAAATTGTTGGTGGTCAGCCTTTAGGGTGACCATCTATGGGGACATTTTTTTTTTTTATATGCCAAGGGCAAGCACACAAGTATGAAAAAAAAAGTTATGTGAAATGAGTGTCTTGTTTTCTCTCTCTCTCATATATATATATATATATATATATATAAATATATATATATATATACATATATAAATATATATATGTATATATATGTGTATATATGTATATATATATATATATATATATATATATATATATATTATATATATTTATTTTCAGGTCGAGCATTGCAGCGCCCATGCGCTGCTTTTCTGACTTGGTGTGGATCTGGGCTTCTAACAACGCCCATCACTACCACTCGTTCGTGGGCTTGCCCTTCAAAAGTACTTTGATTACGTTGGTAAATGGTTTACCTTTGTCCCTCCTTGAGGAGGTTTTGTTACCGCCTTGGCCATCGCCCCTGGTACATGGCTAATTGCACTTTTGCTGTTACGTTTAACTGCGAGCGAACTTCTTTTCCTTTTGTGTATCTCTTCACATGATGGTCATGGTGGCCGTGGCGCTGTGAATCGGCATTACATAATTTCGAGATTGGTCTTCTCTGTCACTGGGCACCGGCAGTCGAGTGTGCCCCCAGCAACCCTTCAACCACTTTGTTTCTAAACATATATATATATTTTTATATATATATATATATATATATATATATATATATATATATATATATATGCAACACAAATTGGTTAAAAGATTGTTGCGCAGCGCACTCCACTGCCGGTGCTCAGTGTTGGAGGAGAGCAACCTCGAAAATATTTTGTGAACAAGAATCTCACCACACTCCACGAGGTTCAAATTGACATGTTTTATTGCAAGTATAAAAAATGAAAGAAAAGAGGGACTCATTTACTGTGATCAAGACTCCTTGAGAGTCGAAACGCGTATGTGGCAGTTGCTTGCAATAAAAGATGCCAATTCGAACCTCGTGGAGTGCGGTGAGATTCTTGTTCACAAAATATATATATATATGCATGCATGCATGTCTCTTCTGTAGTGGCAGTTGCCATAAAGTAGCGCAAATGGTTTATTGTCCTGCTGCAAAGGAGATACATTTATATGTATTTAGCTGAGTGGATTAGTAAAGGAAAGCATTAACTGCGCTTTAAAACAAATGTTATCCAAGGGGGACTATGGAGATATGAGTGGCACTTTTGCTGGGTAGTACTGAGGGAATTAGAAGAGGAGGTAATGGGAGGCAGAGCACCAAAAATGACCGTTGCACAGGGTGTGTGGTAAGGTGAAGTAATACATTATTTTTTTGTTTTTTTTTGTGTTTTCAGAGAATCAGCAGAATTGGAGAAGAAGCGAAGGTAAGGTGACGACATTTCCTATTGTACACAACAAACATACCCACAAGCAATTTTGTGACTATCTGCCTTCTACGTAGGCTAGTAATTTAGAGGGACAGTTTAGCCAGTTGCAGAGAAGGCGTCTCGTTGGATGACTGCTGATCAAGCCCTAACTCGGGTTATGGAGGACAGTTCTGATGTAGGCTCAGAGACTGAGACAGCAGACACTGAGACAGCATCTGAGGGAGAGGACAATGGGGCAGATTCTGGGAGTGATTTTTCAGTCGGCGGACTCCCATCCGATGACACCTCTTCCAGTGAGTCTGAAGGAGACAATGACGACATCCGTGCTGTCCCTTCGCAAGCACATTCTGGGCAGCGGGACCACATTGGGTTAGCCGAACCCAGAGAGCACGTGCTTGCTGCCGCAAGCACAGAGAGAGTGCTCTCTTGGCAGCCCCCCTGTTTAGTTCAGCCTCAAATTCCACCTTTTACTGGTGACGCTGGATGTAAAGTCGATACGGCTAACTTTTTGCCAGTAGACTACATCTATCTATTTTTGGATGTTGACTTCCTTCAGAAAGATATGCAGCAAACAAATTTGTGTGCAGACCAATTTCTGAGGGAGCGTGGAGGCACTCTAGGGCCCCGTTCTAGGGCACGCCAGTGGAGTCCCATTTCACTGGCAGAGTTGAAGATATTTTTGGGCCTTACGCTCAAAATGGGGTTAGTGCAGAAACCCACCTTGCAGCCCTACTGGACGACTCGCACGGTTTGGGTAACTCCCATCTTCGCACCATACATGAGCAGAGATCGTTTTTTGCTACTGCAGTGCATGCTGCATTTCAATGACAATTCTGCTGCATTGCCCCGGGACCATCCAGATCATGACAGGTTGTTCAAAATTAGGCCTGTCGTGGAACATTTGTCTGCCAGGTTTCCAGAGATCTATACTCCTATACTCCTGGAAAGAATATAGCAGTCGATGAGTCCTTGATCCTGTACAAAGGACGGCTGCTTTTCAGACAGTACATTGCGAGCAAAAGAGCTTGCTATGGCATAAAGCTGTACATGCTGTATGAGAGCTCTTCTGGCTATGTGTACAGCTTGAGAGTGTATACAGGGAAGGATTCTACCCTAAACCCTGTAGGTTGCCCTCCCGCGTTAGGGGTCACAAGTAAGATTGTATGGGAACTTGTCCAGCCACTTCTTCACAAAGGTTATAACCTTTATGTGGACAATTTCTATACAGGAGTAGAGCTGTTCAGTGAGCTCTACAAAGCTGGCACTGTGGCCTGCGGTACAGTTCGTTGAAACCACAAAGGATTCCCGCAGGAGCTTGTTTGCAAGAATCTCCTGAAATCCCAGAGTACTGCATTGCATTCTAACAAACTGCTCGCAGTCAAGTTCCTAGATAGGCGTGATGTATACGTGCTCACTACAATTCATGATGAGAGCACTTCTCCCATCACGGTTTGGGGTCAGATGACTGAAGTCCACAAGCCCATCTGTATACTTGATTACAATAAGTACATGGGCGGAGTGGACAAGAATGACCAGGTTCTTCAACCATACAATGCGTGTCGTAAAACTCGCACTTGGTACAAGAAACTGTTTATCCACCTGATTCAGATGGCAACATATAATGCGTATGTTGTTTACCGTCAGACAACCACAGGAAGACTCATGACATTCCTTGACTTCCAGTTGCCTGTAATTGAAAGCCTCACTGCTGTTACAGAAGAAGCAACAGCCTCCACCTCATATGTTCTGGAGGATGGGCAAGGCTGCAGGAGCGACACTTTGCTGATTGCATTCCTAAAACACCCAAAAAGGATCGTCCATGTCGTCGCTGTAAAGTGTGCTCGAAGCATGGAAAGCGGCAGGAGAGTCGGTATTACTGTCCCCAGTGTCCATCACAACCAGGCCTCTGTATCCCTACTTGCTTTACGTTGTATCATACTAAAGCAAAGTTCTGGGAAATCGACTGAGGTTGAGCTGCCGTTGGGTAATCCTTTCGGTATCCATGGGCAGTGGCCCATGGATACTGAACGTCCATGAGCCACTGCTTCGTTAGGCAAGGAATCACAGAATTTTACTTCATCATGGACTTCCTTTTGGACTGCTTGACAGCTAAATCCACAGTCAGAGCGTGGTCGGTGTTCTGTTCAATTAACATGCATTATATTCTCCCTACTGCATATACTAGTGGACAGAACATATGCCACATTGCCACGGAGTACCCTTTCTTCACCAGCATGTCTACCTTACTTTCAACTGTAGATATGCTCTCTCAGTTCGAGGAATCACTTTGTACGGCATAATTGGAAACCCCCAACTTGCTTCCACTAACTAGTATAGGTTCACTTGGCAATTATACAGGATTAGCCAGGACTCTGATGAGAACAGAGACATGAATGGGTAAGGAAAGCTTATGGTAGGAGTGCCTTCATAGGGTTATTGCACAGGTAGAAGGCAGATAGTAAAGATAGTACAGATGTACATCATCTACACATATGGATTCAAACCCATTGGTGCCATCCCAGCACTGAAGGAGAATGGCTTGTATAGGTCAGTGTTTGACCTGCTTTTCATGTTCATCCTCCATCAGAACTTAGTAGATGTTCAGTTTGCTGTATAAGTGCATTATAGTCACATCACTGCACATAATCTTGGCTGGGACATATGCTACGTTCTCATGGACTCCCCTATCTACCAAACACTACCCTTTTTCATAGCCTATGAACTTCTCTTTAGGAAACATCATGAGAAATCCCCAGCATGTCTCCCTTAGTTTCAAAGATAGATATGCTCTCTCGAGGAATCGCTTTGTACGACATACTCGGACACCCCCAACTTGCATACACAAACTGGAAGGAGTTGGATTTAGCACAGAGAGTGTGTTAAAAGCGCATGAAAAACATGTCTTCCTGAGCCTCAGGTGGCTGTCACAGGAGTCATTAGTAAAGGTTTGTTACGCATGCATTTGGTAATGTTAAGGAAGAAGGAGGCAGTTACTTGACAGGTGGTAAAATGTAGTCAAACCTATTCCGTTCTGTGGCGTGTGAATGTGATGGGCCCTTGTCTGGCAGCAGTAAGTTAATGTGAGTGCAGTGATTGGTTGGATTGGGCCTGTGGCTGGCGATATGAAAGGGTTGTTTGTTGTGCGTGAATGGCGTGTGAATGGACCATAAAGAGGTTGGTGCCTGGACGCGGCTTTATAGCCCACCTTCAGAAGGCTTGGTTTCAATATTCAGATACTTTGATAAGTAATCATGCTTAGAAACCATAATTTCTGGAGGTGCTAAAACCAACCAGTGTGAGTGGTGGGTTAACTTTAACAAACTAGTACCAAGGGAGTCCAAGGGTGCATGACTTGCGTGGCTCTCACCAGTTTTCCTTCACCCAGAATCCCCTTGAAATCACAAAATGTGCTTAAAAAACACATTTTCCTTGCATTCCAATGAGCAGAAGTCCAGGGATCTGTAGGGATCCTCAAAATTCCTACCACCCAGTGTTTCCCCACTTGTCCTGAAAAAAACACAACCCCGCTTGTGTGCCTGCACCTAGTTCCTGCTTCAGGAATTAATCACTCCAGGGTTAACAGTAGCCCTCATGCAAGGACTATCATTGACCCTTGTGTGATCCATTCCTGTCGCGGGCGCTAAGCCTACCCAAACAAGTGAGGTACTATTTTTATCGGGAGACTTGGGGGAAAGCTGGGTGGAAGGAAATTTGTGGCTCCTCTCAGATTCCTGAACTTTCTGTCACCGAAATTTGAGGAAAACATGCTGGGTGGAAGGAAATTTGTGGCTCCTCTCAGAATCCAGTACTTTCTGTCACCTAAATGTGAGGAAAACATTTTGAGGTTTGCAAAGGATTCTGGGTAACAGAACCTGGTCAGAGCCCCACAAGTCACCCCATCTTGGATTCCCCTAAGTCTCTAGTTTTAAAAAATGCACAGGTTTGGTAGGTTTCCCTAGGTGCTGGCTGAGCTAGAGGCCAAAATCTACAGGTAGGCACTTTGCAAAAAACAGCTGTGTTTTCTGTCAAAAAATGGGATGTGTCCACGTTGTGTTTTGGGGCATTTCCTGTCGCCGGCGCTAGGCCTACCGACACAAGTGAGGTATCTTTATTATCGGGAGACATGGGGGAACGCTGGGTGGAAGGAAATTTGTGGCTCCTCTCAGATTCCAGAACTTTCTGTCACCGAAATGTGAGGAAAACATGTTTTTTTAGCCACATTTTGAGGTTTGCAAAGAATTCTGGGTAACAGAACCTGGTTAGAGCCCCACAGGTCACCTCATCTTGGATTCCCCTAGGTCTCTAGTTTTCAAAAATGCACAGGTTTGGTAGGTTTCCCTGGGTGCCGGCTGAGCTAGAGGCCAAAATCTACAGGCAGGTACTTTGCAAAAAACAGCTGTGTTTTCTGTCAAAAAATGTGATGTGTCCACGTTGTGTTTTGGGGCATTTGCTGTCGCGGGCGCTAGGCCTACCCACACAAGTGAGGTATCATTTTTATCGGGAGACTTGGAGGAACATAGAATAGCAAAACAAGTGTTATTGCCCCTTATCTGTCTCTGCATTTTTTCCTTCCAAATATAAGAGTGTGTGTAAAAAAAAACTCTCTTTGAGAAATGCCCTGCAATTCACATGCTAGTATGGGCACCCCAGAATTCAGAGATGTGCAAATAACCACTGCTCCTCAAAACCTTATCTTGAGCCCATTTTTTAAATGCAAAGGTTTTCTTGATACCTATTTTTCACTCTTCATATTTCAGCAAATGAATTGCTGTATACCCAGTATAGAATGAAAACCAACTGCAGGGTGCAGCTCATTTATTGGCTCTGGGAACCTACAAGCCCTATATATCCCTGCAATCAGAAGAGTCCAGCAGACATAACGGTATATTGCTTTAAAAAATCTGACATCACAGGAAAAAGTTACAGAGTAAAACATAAAGAAAAATGGCTGTTGTTTTCAGCTCAATTTCAATATTTTTTTTATTTCAGCTGTTATTTTCTGTAGGAAAACCTTGTAGGATCTACGCAAATGAGCCCTTGCTGAATTCAGAATGTTGTCTAGTTTTCAGAAATGTTTAGCTTTCCGGGATCCAGCATTGGTTTCACACCCATTCCTGTCACTAACTGGAAGGAGGCTGAAAGCACCAAAAATAGTAAAAATGGGGTATGCCCAGTAAAATGCCAAATTTGTGTTGAAAAATGTGGTTTTCTGCTTCATGTCTGCCCGTTCCTGAAAGGTGGGAAGATGGTGATTTTAGCACCAGAAACATTTTGTTGATGCCATTTTCAGGGAAAAAACCACAAGCCTTCTTCGGCAGCCCTTTTTTCCCATTTGTTTGGAAAAAACAACATTTTCACTGTATTTTGGCTAATTTCTTGGTCTCCTCCAGGGGAAACCACAAACTATGGGTACCATTAGAATCCCTCCGTAGGATGTTGGAAAAAAAGGATGCAAATTTGGGGTGGATAGCTTATGTGGACAAAAAGTTATGAAGGCCTAAGCGCAAACTACCCCAAATAGCCAAAAAAGGGCTCAGCACTGGGGGGGAGAAACGGCCCAGCAGCTAAGGGGTTAATAAATTATTTACTCAGACTATGAGTGCTGCATTCCTACCATTCCTTTCACTGTGTTCCCTCTCAGTCTGAAGCAGAGCAGAACACCATTCTAGGCTGATTTTTGCAAGGGCAGTCTCTACATAGCCCTACTGTAGCTTCTATTCCTAGTATCCTAGTAAATCATTTAACTTTGACAGGGTCACAACGAATTGTGCTCCCTAATCTTGGGCCAACTATCTTTGTCCATCACACCAACATCCTAAACATAAGGTCTAGTAAGTTATATCCTCTTAAGAAATGTATGATCCCGCTTGTTATGTATGTCTGATGCTGCTGTTTATACACATTTCAAAATTCATGTTATTTTCCACATTGTGTAACAAGAACAAATTTCGCAACTCTATGTTTTCTTACAACTGAAGCTTTATTTCACCATTTTGTGGCACAAACATAAGGGCAGTGTACATTCACAATAAACATATTCCAGTGTAACAGGCTTTGCTTTGACAGAGGATTCATTGGCACAAAAGTGAACAACGAACATTACGTGGTCAGTATAAGTGTAAGAGAATATAATGAAAAGTCTTAGTACATGGGGTTGACCATCCATTAAGTGAATAGTGGCTAAGCACATGCATTCCAATATACATTACACAATTTTCCTTGACAAACACCTATTTAAGAGTCATAAATGTGCCGTGGACATTTTCGACCACAGTATAGATTTCAGAATATGTCTTACAAGCCTTTGGCTTCATCACACATATTTAGTTTAATAAACAGAAGAAAAGAACACTCTGATTCTCAAAAAATTCAAATGTTCCCCCTTTATACCTACGGTGCTGCAATGCAACACACGTTCCACAATTAGTCTTGCTTTAAGATTTAAGGCAAATAATTTGCAAGCCCTTTTCTATATTCACTTCAGAAATGTGGGTTGACACCTTGGGGGCAATGGAATGACTTTGCTTTATTCTGAGTCGAAGCAATGGATCAAATAGAGGTCAGTTCACTACTTTTTTCCAAAAAAGATCCTTGTTCCATCCCTCTTGTGAAGGCAGGTTGGGCAGGTTTTAATGAGGAATGGAAGGATCAGTTGATATTATTTCACTGAGAACTAAAAAAACACCTCTTCAAAAGAGTAATACAGAGATTATTGACACTGAACATTAACATTCAATGTTTATAGCAAAGACATTATTTTACAAACTTGAAAATGTGTGGTGCAGGTCTAGATATTTATTTTAGGAACAGGGAGCATCTTCTCACAAGTATACACATGTAAACAGCATGCAAGTGTTAGGTTAGGTAGTGGACATGGCACTGCATGGTCAACTTTGTCAGTTTTTGAATACCCACAAATATGCCCTTTGGTGGGACTTCACAAACTACCATCCACTACTTTACAGTCCTATAAATGGACAGTGACTACTCCTGTAAATGATTACAGTAAATCATCTTCCAGGGTGGACTGGGGAAACGACCAGCCACACACTTCGTGGGTATGTGAGGGGGGGGTCTCCATGGAAAAAATGTTTATCCCATAGAGTAGAAAATACAACAAAATGAGCTGCTTTCCCAGATATGGAGTTGTACACGAATGACTGCATCAGACAAATACCATTATTTTAAAAGTGGCAAATCTCTCCCAGTTGTATGCCTGGAAAGCTGTGAAAGCAGTTTTCGAGATGTACTCCAGTAAATGGTTTGTGAATGGGAAACAATTGTTTATTTGCAACAGAGTGTTTTCTTGAGTGCAGAATTTAGAATCCCTTTTTGATTCCAGAACTCGGTGTGGATTGGTTTACAAGAGAAAGAGAGGAGAACGAGAGAGCATTGCTTTATGTTTTGATAAGAAATGTTTGTTCAGCTATTGGCATTCATAATAATGTATTTGTTTCAGCTTATACAAGACATACTCATTGGCAGAGAAGTGTGAAGACATTAATGAAGAATTCTTAGATGAGATTGTTGGCCCAGTTCATAAAGATTTTGCTATGAGTAGGTGTGACTTTAAATGGTAGTTTTCCAGGCCGTAGGTAAAATATTTTTAAATCAGTTCCCATGACTTAGAAGTTACCACTGAGAGACAATTGGTAAACTTACCTTACTGTGCGAATATGATTTTTTTTTGCTGGAGTATAGAAATGAATTATCTCACTCCAGAGTGGTTATGTGAGGTCATTGATGAAAGGGAAGAGAATATTGGGCCAGTTGGGCTAAGTACTTTATTGGTTGAAAATCTTCCAATTCAGCATTTGTGACCATTAAATGCTTTTTTGGTAGGTACTAATCTGATTTTGTTAGACAGAAAAGATTTTTTGACTCCTAGAATGGGAGTCCTAATTGATACTGGGACATGTTGCAGGCATCCTTCCAGATACCAAATCAGTTTCATATGTACCAATTATTTGCAACTGAAATCCAATGGCAAAACAGTGACATTGTGCTGACACCTCAAACGAGGTGGTAGTACACTCACATTCCCCTTGGGGCCCCCTTCCCCTTTGTGACTCTAAAAAGAAAGGTTTTGTTAAAGAGCAAGCAGTTAGGGGACTACTGCCAACTCTTAAACAAACACAAAGTTTAAATGCAGCTCTGTTTATTTTGATAAACCCCAGGAGGCCACCATCTCTGTTATGGCCTCTATTCATAGTGAGACACAGTTTGTAATCTACTTCATTAATATTCATGAGTTAGGTCAGAATGCAACCCATTATGATTCAGAACTCTAATAACCAACTTATTAGTATAAAGGTCGTTTTTTGAAGTTCTTTAGTGGCTGCAAAATTACTGCCACAATTGCAACTACATTTTTCGACTAGTAGAAAAGTGCAGCTAGCCCATTGAGAGGTCTTTGGATAGGAATGCAGTCACTGGGGGAAAAAGTGGTATGTTGACAGGCAAATTATGACATTGCACAAAGTTTGGATGTATGCATTTTGATAATTTTGGACCTGCAAGTGGGAGGAGGATGGCAGATGTGCATGCTCAAAGTTGTGAGAAAATGCTAATTTAATTTTTGGATATTATTTGTTGGTCAATTACCAAAAAATGCTGCACTTACCATAAACTGAGAAACTGCCGTAGCTATCTGGAAAGTATTTGGATTTTAGTATCAGAAAACTACTCATGGTTTTCTTATGCTAGTGCCAAAGTAGATTTTCACTGTAACTGAACTTGCTGCCTGAAGGGTTTAAATGTGTTCCTAGGTTTTTTTCTCCAGTAGGAATTTCAAAGGGCTAGAAGCGGAAATGCCTTATAGGATCCACCCGATTTTCCTCTATCCTTCTCAAAATTTGCATTCATTTCATTCTGCATTGCATATAGACTAGTTTTATTAATCTCTGGGAGGCAGTGCTTTAACGGTAGGTAGACTGTCTTTGATTATAAGGCGACAGTCTAATTAGAATGGTTGTTGTGATTGTTGGCAGTCGCTAGCTCATTTGGCATCCACGCAATATAACAAAACTAAAAATAAAGGAACACTTTTTAAAAGTTAGTGTTATCCAGAGATAGGTAGGATATTAAGTGAATAATCGCTCCAGCACTGTATGAAACAAAACAGTTTCTTAATGGTAGAGATAATCCGTTTTAAACAAATTCATCAGTTTTGTTCCCTCAATAATACTCTTAATAACAATACTAAAATGACTGAGGTTACAGATTTCATGTTAAAAATACTTACGAAACCTTCTATATGCTTCTCTGTTCACTATCAATTGTTTTAACGAATGAATAACTTAATCTTATCTCAACCCCAGAAAATATCTATTACAAAATTGATAGTCAAAGCTAAGACTGTGAAAGTACAATTTACCAAAAATAAAGTATGCAAATAAAAAAATGAAAAAATTAGGGTAAGGTTCATGGTAGATTAAAAAGGGATTTTGTGTCAGTATTATAGTTAGACTAAGAGTGAAGATCAGGTTCATATTTGCAATATGTCTGGGCTCAGAGTTGAAGTGAAAATTCTCGATGGTATATGACATGGTCATGTTTGGGTTTAGAGTCAGTTTTATGATCAGGTTAGGGATTAGGGTGAATTTCAAATTATTTTAGTATTTTTCTGACATATTTATAACTGATTGTGGACAGGGACATGTTTTTTTTTACTTTCTTTGGTGCTAATCGCAGTTTTAATTTTCGACCTTTTCCCATGAATGGGGTGGCCTTTTCTATGTACAGAGAAAACGGCATTACATCGAAATGGTTTGCAATATAGTTTTTGCCAAAAGTGGGCAAATCTGTGTAAAACCTGCCAGTTGCTAATTCATTAATGAATCCTGCACTCAAAGATCAGCATTCAGTTTCACTGAGTTCACAGCAGGTACGCTGATTTGGCACCTTGTGCCCAGAACAGAAAATCACCCCAATAACAGTATCGACACAAGAGTGAACACAATTGGTATGTTAGGCACGGAGCCTTCTCAGACATGGACCATCTGATGAATACTGGGTGTCTGTGCTAAAACGGATTTGCCTGCCTCAGCTTCCACGGATGAAGGTGCTGCTTTTGATTCCACAGTCCTGCCATGTTTGCACAGATGTGTATATTACACTTTAGCACTCATTTAATGAAGTTGTGTTCACTGAGAATATGAGAAAACTGAGCAGTTTTTGCACAGGTGCCTTTTGTCTATCATATACTCCCAGAAACCCTCTAAGACTGATGGGGAAACTTTGGCTTTCTGGTTATGGCTGGTTGTGAACCATGATTTATTGTTCACGTACTACACTTTTTGAAAACTCAAAATACATTTTATATAATGAACACTAAAATTGTACCTGATTGTTATCTTTCAATTATGTTACACGAAATGGCATCTACTTAAACATTCTGCAGAGATTTATGTCAAAACAACAGTCTATGGGTGAAGTAATTTCAAAATTTACTGTCTACATTTCATCTGAGGGCAACCATGCCTTCACTTTATTCAGTGGAGAAAATACATCTGAAAATACAAATTTTTTCAAGAAGAATTGTTTAATTCATCAAGCACTTCATGTGTCAAACGAAGGCTTTATACACCTTAGTTTGAATACACAAAGTGTAAGAATGTAAGATACTAATTCCTTGACAGGCTACACGTTAGAATACTCAATGCTTTTGTAATTTCTTTCAGATCACTGCCAGCAGAAGCATTTTGATTAGTACTACATGGCAGAAAAACATTTTTTATTGTTAGAATTCAGAATGTCACTGTCCACCATTGTACTTCAAAATGGTGGATGACACCCAAGTCCTATGCAATTTTTTGACACAAAGGGCAGATTTACTAATTTTTCATGCAGCACAGGGTAACAAGGAAAGATGCTGTGTTGCACTGCATGAAAGGGAGTCGGTAGAAATGTACCATATCGTTTAGGATATGACACATTTCTACTGTCTCCTAGCGCTGGGGTATTGTATGCTGCCTAGTGGCAACATAGGAACCCTTGCACCATGGTACAAGGGTGCCTGCATTGCAGGCCTGATTGTTTTTGTGCAGAAAGGAGTACCTTCTTGCACAAAAACAATCTATAAAGGAAGAATGCAGCAAGCATAGAAAGAGCAAGGAGAAATACAAATATGTATCCTTGTCAAGCCTCCTTCAGGAAGGCGCAGCGTTTTGACACATTCCCAAGTTACTCACTTTAGTAAATCTGGGAATGTGGCAAAATGTATGGTTGGATGCATGGGAATGCCCATGCTCCACCCATGGAATGCCTCCCTAATGCAAAGCAATGCAAGGCAGTGCTATTCACTGCCTTACGTTATTTTTTGGCAACAATCTCATGCAAAGACATGCAAATCTGATTTGTGTGGCTTTGTAAATAACAAATATCATTTTTCTCTGTGGTTGCGACAAAGAAGTGATGGATCCACAACGCAAATTGCTAGTATAGCTGCCCTTTAGGTTGTGTATTCTGCATCAAATTCTAGGTGGTTTATGGAGCCAAATCTCACCAATAAATGTGTGTATGTTTGTAACAATTATTATTTATGACACAAAAGTAGTGTCTGGACCTATGACACATAAAGAAATGTTTGAAACACAGTGGTAGATTGTCAACTATTTGTTGCAGCTGGTGGCCACGGACTTTGCAGCCTTGCATGTATTTATTAGGCCTGGGTGAAGTGACCAAAAAACTCTGCTGCGCTATGAGGAGCTCCACGAAGCGGCGAAGTGTTAGGTTGCGCCATTCGTGCTGATTTTTAGCGCTGGGTGTTTGCCCTGTGTTGCAAATTCAGCACGAACGGCACCAAGCAAAGCACAAGAGGGCAGAGCTTCTTTTCAGCTGCTTGAGTAGCAGCAGCTTCCTCAAGGCAAACAGAAGGCTTCTCAACGCGAGCGTTAGCAACCATCTGCAACCACCCGTGTTGAGAAATGTCGCCGGGAGGTGGTCTGAAGTAAGATTTTCCTTGCTCGCGAACTTAACGTTGGCAAGTGCGAGCAAGGAAAATACTCGCTCCGTAATGCAGAGTTTTTCAGAACTCCACGCTCTAAGAGGAGCGGGGAGTTGGAAAAAAACTGCAAACTTCCCGAGCAGAGCTGAGTTCACCACCCACCCCTAGTATTTATTGCCAGTTAAGAAGGGCAATTCTGCAAACTCATAGGCCAGGCGTCTTGTTAATCAGAACAGAGCAGCAGGTAAGTAACCCATCCACTTTATCCAGCTCTGTCGAAGCCACAGGGATCAGCATGTAGTCTTTCAGTTTTTCAAAAATCTAGGAAACAAAAACAGTTGACATCATGTTATGTCCATCCATTGTGTTGTGAAACAGTGATTATGGCGTTATAATAACAAAGATTGTAATCTGAAAAGGATACATTACACAAAAAAATGGTAAACCACCACTAAAATATGTTTCATACAAATCAAATAGAGTGAAATTTCTGAAGCATACTATAAACAGACTGATACCTTTAGTGATACCCACAAGGTACTGTTTGAGAATGATTTGTAGCCCTTTTGATTTCTGGGGCTTCATACCAAAAATGTCACTATAGGCTGTAGAATGGCAAGAATTTTCGAAATATAGATAAATGCCTTAGAAATGTAATTTGCGCATATCATCAAAAGCCATCACTTTTATTATGCACCCTCCACGTATTCCCGCCTGCGAAGGGGCTGGAACTATTATTAAAGTGGGGATGCTGCTCAAAACGTCACCTTAGTAAAGGCATGGGGGATAGTTAAGTGTTTCACGTAAAACACAAAAGTGATACCAGAAGAAAAGGACATCTTTATTACTGAGTCTCCATCTAAACTCTCTCAGGTCTTATGGCTGTGATGTGGCACCCCCCCACACACACACCCATACATTCAGGGCAACTTCCTGACAGATTTTGCTGCCAATAGGATTCAGTGTGCTTTTCCACAGTTAAACAGATTGACTATGCCTTGATTTCACCTTAACCGGCTTATTTAACTTTACTGTAAGGTTGTAGTAGAAGGCACACAAATTGAGCAAATGGTGCGGAAGTTATATGTCAGATGTCGACTGCATTGTGTATTTATACAATTCACACATATGACATCATATATTTCTATGCTGAAGCTTAAAACCATTACAATGACTGATGGGAAAATCCTTTTAAGTATCCGCTACGTCACACCTAAAATATGCCTTGTAAGACCATAAATCTTGGTGTGTAACATATGAAAAAGTGGTACAGTGAGCATTTGGAATAGTGTTATCACAGTGAATAATTGCTCTCAAGCTATTGTCACTGCGGAGGTAGAGCTGCATTGTCCAGAAACCGGCATTGCAAGGAATACCATTATTATTTCATGTCATCACCAGGAATAGTACTAGAGCGATGATTAAAAGCAATGTTTCATTCAGTTTAAAAAATGCTGAAAATAGTTTGTAGGTTTAGTGGAAAAGTAATTTTACGATACTGTACTTTGTGCTTCCTGAGAGAAACCTCATTTAGAAATGGTTTGCCTCTCAGCTCTACTACAGAGCCCCAATACACATTCTTGGCTGGGTTACTAATAACCTAACTCCTGTTAGACAGGTGCACCATCACATGTGTGACACACTGCCGTGTTCTCAAAGCTCTAAATTGGGCCCTATGTATTATAAAAAAATAAACAAATAAAAACTTTAAAAATATATATATTTTTGGGAGAATAACTCACAATGTAAACCCAGGTATATATGCATAAGCATGGGACGGCATGCAAATATGAGCGTGTGTTGATAAAACAATAGTAATGGATCTATGGGTGTAGATGCATACCTGGACACAGTGGTGAGGTGATTGGGGTAATACATAACAGGAAAAAATCACTTTCAGGAACTGAGGAAGAAAAACTTTATTTTCTTCAAAATTAAACTAATCCCTGTGCTGTACACAAACCTGAAAATCGCTCAATCCATGGACGGAAAGCAAATGCCAGAAAGCGCAAGCATGTCTGCCAGTGGCAAAGAAATCGCGTTTACTATTCCATTTGGCACATGGTGTGTTTTGGTTATCACCACCTGTTCGTCAGTGGTAATATGTCGGCTACCCTTCTATCCACTTGCCTCCCTGTGTTCCCAGGGTTCCTCCTACATCACTAACAAAACCATCCCACTTAAAGGGCTACTACTTCTCAATTTAGAAACTCATTTGCATCTAATACTGTTAGCACCTGATTGATGGCGCAGCAGTATAATACGGCAGTATCAAAGGGCAGGTTGTTTACCTTGTAATATGAACACTGTAATTATGAAGATATTAACTATTTGCCTTTATCATGACAATGGCAGTGGCCATGCACTAGCAGCCTTATACACAAGAGAGATTAACTCTTCAGCTGTAAACTGCCATACCTTTCATAAGAAATATATAGAATAACTATTCATTTTCTGCACAATGTGCCAAAACATACCATTTAAAATTACATTTCAGAGTCTTTGCCAGTGTTACATTGGGATGACCAAAATGATTTCTAGAGGCCTGAAGCTATCTACTGGTAGTGCCTAGAAGATACATCCACTGCAGGTGTCTTTCTTACATAAGAAATTAGGTCAAACATGCTACAAAAAATTCAAGATTGAAGAATAGATAATTAGTGAGTGACGGTATACTGACATTGGATTCATAATTATATTTCATTATCAAAATCCCTGTACTAGGTCCCTGTTAGACTTTTCATCCTTGGCGTGGTCTCCCTTAATTTTTTGCCTCTATTTCCCTGGTTGTTGATGTGTGCTGGACTCTGATTTTGCTGTTTTTGTTACTCTGGACACTTTACCACTGCTAACCAGTGCTAAAGTGCAAGTGTTCCTTTACAAAATGTGTATGTAATTGGCTTATCCATGATTGGCATATTTGATTTATTAGTAAGTCCCTAGTATAGTGTACTAGAGGTGCCCAGGGCCTGTAAAACAAATGCTACTAGTGGGCCTGCAGCACTGGTTGTGCCACCCCCATAAGTAGCTCTGTAATCATGTCTCAGACCTGCCACTGCAGTGTCTGTGTGTGCAGTTTTAGATGTAAATTCGGCTTGGCAAGTATACACACTTGCCAGGCCTAAACCTTCCCTTTTCGTACATGTCAGACACCCCTAAGGTAGGCCCTAGGTAGCCCCAAGGACAGGGTGCAGTGTGTGGTTAAAGTAGGACATATAGTAATGTGTTTTTATATGTCCTTACAGTGAAATATTGTTACATTCGTGTTTCACTGTTGCAAGGCCTGTCCCTCTCAATAGGTTAACATGGGGGTTACCTTTAAATCTGATTAAAGTGTAGATTCCCCTTTGGTAGCGGATAGACATGTGGAGTTTGGGGTCTCTCAGCTAACAATTTAAAAATACATCTTTTAGTAAAGCTGAGTTTAAGATTTTGCGTTTGAAAATGCCACTTTTAGAAAGTGAGCATTTTCTTGCTTATACCATTCCTGTGACTCTGCTTGTTTGTGGATTCCCTGTCTGGGTCAGTTTGACAGTTGGGCTGGTTGTAACTCACACTAGACAGTGACACAAAGGGAGCTGGGGTGTAGTCTGCATTTCCTGATGAGCCAAACGTGCTAGGAGGGAGGAGAGGAGTGGTCACTCACTCCTGAAAGGGCTGTGCCTGTCTTCTCACAATGCAGTCTCCAACCCCCTGGTCAGTGTCTGGGGCCTGGCCTGGGCAAGGCAGGATTTCACATTCAAGAGAGACTTTGTTTTGAAGTAGGCCTACTTCAAAGGAGAAACTGTGTATAAGAAGGGCACCCAAAACCACAGACTTTAGAACACTTCAGGAAACCAAGAGGAACCTCTGCCTGAAGAAGAGCTGAAGAGCTGAGGAAGAACAGCTGCCCAGCCTGTGACTGTGCTTTGTGGAGCTATCCTGCAGTTGCTGCTTCTACCAGAGTAAGAGGGCAAAGACTTGACTTTGTGTGCCTTCCATCTTGTGAAGATCTCACAGGGCTTGATTTAGAGCTTGCCTCCTGTTGTTTGAAGTCTCAGGGACAGCAAAGACTTCTCTCTTCCAGCACCTGGAGTCTCTGCCAAGTGGTGCCCATCCAGTTCCTGGGACCCTGAAAGGAGAAGCTGGCAGCCGAAGAGGAAAAAATCCACGCACAGAATGCCTTGAAGGGAAAAGATCGACCCAACTCCAATCTGCGGCTGAAAAATCAATGTGCTGCCGGCTTTGTGGCTGAAAATTGACACTCACCTGCAACGCGACTGAAGAATCCACACATGGAGAGCTGGAGAAACGACGCACAGCATCGCTGACCGAGGCTGGGAGATCGCAACCCGCGCTGCATGGTTTTCAGATCATCGTGCAGCTGGATTTCCGACGCAAACACCACTGGGTGTGTAAAAACAATGCAAGGCCTGCCCACACCCGAGAGTGCTGACCATATCGACGCATCGCTCTCCTGCGGAGAGAAGAAACAACGCGCCCGACCCGACGAAAGGAGAAACTATGCAAGGTCTCGCTCATGAGTGAAATCGACACATCGCAAGCCCTTTCTGACGCACACTCACCCATGTGGGGTTATTTTTGACGCACCCAAGGTACATTTTCAGGCTAACAGTATTAGTGTGTGTTTAAAACTACATGAAGACTCTTTTTGCTTTTTAATTGATAACTTGACTTGTGTATTGTGGATTTTTGTCGTTTTGGTCTTGTTTTGTTTAGGTAAATATTCTCTATTTTTCTAAACTTGTGTTGTGTCACTTTGTAGTGTTTTCATTAAGTTACTGTGTGTGTTGGTACAAATAGCACTCTGAAGTTAAGCCTACTGCTCATGCCAAGCTACCAAGGGCGTAAGCAGGGGTTAGCTGAGGGTGATTCTCTTTTACCTTGACTAGAGTGTGGGTCCTTGCTTGGACAGGAGGTAACCTGACTGCCAACCAAAGACCCCCTTTCTAACAGTCCCTATTTAGCCCTAGCTTGTAGGTTCCATTTTGACTATCGGAACAGATCTGATTAATGTGGAGCAGGGAGTATTTTTCCAGGGTGTCCTCGGTGATCGAATACACATATCTGCATAATTCTAATCTCATAAATCATAAAAGACTAGCATACACTTTCAGCCTTCTGGATTCTAAATGGTCCAGTTCAAAGCTGGAGGCTGTTATGATTAGGTAGATAGGGTCAAATGGGCCTCTGTCTACTAAATTGATCTGACTGTGCATAGGAACCCAGGTACACTAATTGGCCACTACCAGGTTCAGTCAGAATTAATGCATCCAGAGAGGGAAAACTGCAACTTCAGGCAGGACACATGAAAAATATAAATGAAAAAACCTTTTGCACATCAATCAGATATTATCACAAGACCCTTGTAATTGGGTGTTTATTAACAAACTCTCTTTACAAATGTTATAGGACTCCCTAAAGTTTAGATCCCAAGTTTTTAATACATGACAAATTGAGTGTTGTAGGGATAGGAAGAGAAAGTAATTACAGATATTTTAAAATTAGATTATCAATAATAAAACGATTAGGCATTGAGGAGCTCATAATATCCTAAAAAACACTAATTAATAGTCAAGGTGACAGAAGAAAAGAGAACCATATACTTTGTTTTGGAAAAGGGGAGTGTTAGAGGTGAAGTTATGAAAGAGGTTGATATTTATTTTTATTAGTCATATAATCTGGTACGAAACCTACACATGCATCAGGGTTGAGCCAAAAATATTGACAGTGTAGTCAATTCAGGGGTGGCTAAGCGCTAGGCAGAGGGGATAAATGAAACAGAAATTGTGACAGATTACAAGAAGGTGATAGCTCTCTATATATCTATATATCTACATATACATATTTATATATATATATATATATATATATATATATATATATATATATATATATATATAAAACCTAGTGGTGAATGCCACTAGGTAGTTATAGTAAGGACAGAGTTCTTATAGAATTTTTTTTTTTTGTTTTGCTAATAACTTTGGCACAGTTTGATGAATCTTCCCACAAATGTCCAAAAAACGACGACACTCACTTCAGCATCTGTCTGGAAAGTTTTGGGGTGATCCGTCAAGCAGGGGCCGAAGAAAAGGGGGGTCCCAAAACAGGAATAGCGCCCAAACCACTGGACGGATTTACACCAAATCTGGCAGAAAAGTAGCTCTTGGTCTAGAAAGCGCCCTTTTTGTTATTTGGTGCAAATTCGTTCAGTAGTTTTTGAGAAAAAAAGAAAACCAAATTTGTATGTATAGGGAGATGAAGACTCTGCAAAATCTCCCAATTTCATTCTTAGATCGGATTGGCTGCCAATACTTCAGCAAGGAAGCATTAGGAGCCAGTTTGGGACTCAACTTCAGCAGAGTCTCATAAAAAAAAAAAGCTCTTGTGCGGAGGTCGCAGTGGGAATTACCCCCCTCCAGACTAAAAAAGCATTTCTTTTTACATTTCGGTGGGAGATGCAGCAGATCCACCAAAAAAATGTAATAAAAATGTGCGGGCTTTGGGCTCCCACGTTTGTTTAAAAGCAGCCCCCGGGTTGGCCAGGTCCTGGGAGCATTGAAATTTTGAATGCCACCACCTCCCTAGGGCATTTGTCTCCTAAGGTAACTATAACTCGTGTCCTCGCCAGGCACTGCTAATTACCCCACAAATTATGGCACTCATGAAATCCTTGATAACATCATTAATAAAATCAGTGAAATATTTGCAGCAAAAGTTCTGATGAAAAAACTGTGCATGGCAGGGGTGCGAGTTATAGTTATACTAGGGCACGAAGTTACTTGAGATAACTGTAACTATAACAGGCAAATTTCTATGGTTTTGTCCATTTTAAATGAGAGTCTAACTATAACGTCCCTGTAATCTTTGTTTTTTTAAGTGAATTTCTATGTTTTTTAAATTCTATTTCCTAACTAAAATGTCCCTGCAACCTTGTTTTTTCAGTGAAATTGTATTTATATAAATATATAAATATATACATATATATATCTCAATCTCTCCTAACAAGTATTATAATGCTCAGCAAGAACATTTGCCCACAATATAACTACTGTCCACAACAGATATTTTGCACTAGACTGTTGAATGAGTTGAAGAAACAGCAGAACTTTAAGCACATGCTTGAATGGGAATAACCAACAGTTGCAATTTACACTGTGAAGACACCTTTCACGTTTCTCTGTACTTCTGCTTTCAGCCAGATACTTTCATTGGAGATCCTTAGGTTTTGGTATCCGTTCAACCCCTGGATCTGTGAGAATGATGCTATGGGATTGGTTCACCACTGCAAGCAAAGCAGCTTGAAATGTTAGTATTCACGTTGGTGTACCACGTGCAAGCCCTGGACCCCGTTAGAGCAAGATACACTAACCCAAGACCCATATCATTAACTAATCAAGCTAGTTTATTTCTGCGCCATTTTAAATTTTATTTCTGAAAGCTAAATTAAACCCTCCATCTACTTTATGCGTAGGAGCTGCATACACTATTGTGTGTCTTTTGAGAGACACGCTTCGAGATTTGTTGTTTTTAAATTCAAAACATTGTTGGAACCCATAAATCCGCAAAATGTACTGTTATCCAAGATACAATCAACCATTTCATCTTAATTTCTTAGAGTTACACATACATTTTATAATATACTACATTTATTATTGTTTTGCATAGAGCATAGGAAGCATTTATGTTAAGCGTGTTCTGTATTTGCAACATTTAATAATTCATTGTGCTATCATTTGACAAACCATGATCTCAAACATGATTGGAAATGTGTGAAACTGCAATATCTTCACTAAATATATTCTGTAAAATCGTATTTGGTTTATAGTATCAAATACATCATTTGTCATTATAACTAAAGTTTGAGACTCAATCCCACCTATAAAGACTTAGGGGGTCATTCTGACCCTGGCGGTCAGTGTTAAAGCGGCGGCCAACCCGCCAACAGGCTGGCGGACAAAAATATTGAATTCTGACCCTGGCGGGAACCGCCAACACAGGCCGCCGCATTAACACTCCGACCGCCACGGCGGTACAAACAAACAGCGCGGCGGTCACCGCCAACAGGCAGGCGGCAGACAATGTACCGCCCACCCTATCAAGACTCACCAATCTGCCACCTTTTCCGGGGCGGGAGCCCCGCCGATAAAAACACGGCGGAAACAGACATTTCAAAAGGAAAACGCTTACCTCGACACACTCCACGAGGAATCGGAACAGCATGGAACCCGAACTCCACATCCTCCCAGCCATTGCCTTCCTGCTCTTCTTCCAGGATCACGAACCTCGCCGCAGACGACAACGGTGAGTACTGCACCTACGACACAGGGGAGGGGGGAGGAGGAAAGGTTAAGGGCACACACATACGCAACACACCCACCCCCACCCTCACCCCGACCGAAATACCTACACACCTATGCATATAAAAAGTCAGTGACACCCCCAAACTCCCCCCCCCAAAAAGCTAAGACAAAAGGCAATGAATGTAAAAGTAGAACTATATTATTGCAACAATAAAGTATAGCGATCTTAGCAATATATGAAGAATAAATACACATCTAGAACTATATACATACAAGTAGCAAAAGTCCGGCCCAGTCTTTCAAAGTCCAAATTTCCCTGGGCCAATGTGCAGCAACACATGGGAAAGCCCACACACGAGAACGAGTCCATTGGAGAGAACACTGCTGGGGCATCACAAAAAGATAAAACAGGCACCTCAGGGGGAAGGGAAGGGGGGCACCTCAGCCACATGAGTCCACAACGCCAGATCCACGAAGGGCCTCCATGCCCACTGTGCCATCCTGGGGAGTGCAAAGCCACAGCCTCTCAAGTCTCTACAGTGGGTGGTTTGCCCACTGTGCCATCCTGGGGAGTGCAAAGCCACAGTCTCTCAAGTCTCTACAGTGGGTGGATTGCCCACTGTGCCATCCTGGGGAGTGCAAAGCCACAGTCTCTCAAGTCTCTACAGTGGGTGGATTGCCCACTGTGCCATCCTGGGGAGTGCAAAGCCACAGTCTCTCAAGTCTCTACAGTGGGTGGCTTGCCCACTGTTACATCCTGGGGAGTGCAAAGCCATAGTCCATCAGGTGGATTACAGAGACCACTGGTCATGGAGGAGGCATGGTGGGCAGAGTGCGTCGTGAAGGCCTGCCCGACACAGAACCGGGACTGCCAATGGGCCAGCGGTGCTTGACAGGAAGGGCCCAGCGGAGCGGTGCTTGACAGGAAGGGCCCAGCGGAGCGGTGCTTGACAGGAAGTGCCCAGCGGAGCGGTGCTTGACAGGAAGGGCCCAGCGGAGCGGTGCTTGACAGGAAGGGCCCAGTTCAGCGGTGCTTGAGATGAAGGGCCCAGCGGAGCGGTGCTTGACAGGAAGGGCCCAGTTCAGCAGTGCTTGACAGGAAGGGCCCAGCGGAGCCGTGCTTGACAGGAAGGGCCCAGAAGAGCGGTGCTTGACAGGAAGGGCCCAGCGGAGCGGTGCTTGACAGGAAGGGCCCAGCAGAGCGGTGCTTGAGAGGAAGGGCCCAGTTCAGCGGTGCTTGAGATGAAGGGCCCAGCGGAGCGGTGCTTGACAGGAAGGGCCCAGCGGAGCGGTGCTTGACAGGAAGGGCCCAGTTCAGCGGTGCTTGAGATGGCGGTGCCCTGTTCAGCGGTGCTTGAGACGGCGGTGCCCTGTTCAGCGGTGCTTGAGACGGCGGTGCCCTGTTCAGCGGTGCTTGAGACGGCGGGGCCCTGTTCAGCGGTGCTTGAGACGGCGGGCCCTGTTCAGCGGTGCTTGAGACGGCGGGGCCCTGTTCAGCGGTGCTTGAGACGGCGGGGCCCTGTTCAGCGGTGCTTGAGACGGCGGGGCCCTGTTCAGCGGTGCTTGAGACGGCGGGGCCCTGTTCAGCGGTGCTTCTCACGGCGAGGCCCTGTTCAGCAGTGCTTCTCACGGCGGGGCCCTGTTCAGCGGTGCTTCTCACGGCGGGGCCCTGTTCAGCGGTGCCTGTCTTGTGTTTCCAGTGAACCACACCTGGCCAATACTTGCCGCTCAGTCTGCATCGGACCTCTCCGTTCCGGGGCCCTCCTGTGATGGAGCCCTCGGGCCCTGTGTCTCCTCCGATACCCCCGGAATGGGGCTGGTGGGGCCCTCATGGCCAGGTCGGCTGCTCCCTGCCTTTTGCTCCTTGCTGCCCTTGCCCTCCTTGGCAGACTGTCCGTGGCCCTTGGCTCCTTTACCCGATGTGGCAGGTGACAGTGTAAGGCTACCCTCCTTGGGGGCAGGCGTATCAGGCCTGTCGCGCCTGCCCTTGAGTTTTTTGCTCCTCTTCCCAGGGGGGGGGGGGGGGGTGGCTGTGCCTTTGCTGCTGGACGATGTCCCAGACCAAGGAAAGGGCGGACTCCAAAAACCAGGCACGATGTTCTTGGGAGTTGCTGGGCTGGTGGTGGCTGAGGTGTTTGTGGAACTCTTACGGGATGGAGGGGGTGGGTCAGGTGAGGAAAAGAGGTCATGTTTAGAGAGGAAAATTTTCTTTGGAGCCATGGGAAGGGTAGCTGGAGTGGGTATGGGAGTGGAGGAAGAGGATGTGGTTGTAGGAGAGTCAAGTGTGCTGTCTTTGGGTGCAGGTGCTTGGGCTGGAGGCTGACGTGAGGTGGATGACTGTTGTTTGGGTGCCTGCCTGCGTTTGTGTGGTTGGGAAGCGGGGGTGACAGACACACTCGGAGAGGACACAGGGGACGTGTACATGGCAGTGGGGGTGGTGACTGCACGTGTGCGGACTGTACTGGAGGGTGTGCTGGTGATGGGTGCAATGGCTGATGGTGGTGTGCTTGCAGGTGTGTGTGGAGACGTCACAGGGAGGGAGGAGGGAGACGAGGAGGTGGGGGACACAGAGGAGGTAGTGACTGTTGGCATGTCTGCATCTGGATGTTGCTTGGGTGAATGCTTGTGTGTTCTGTGGTGCTTATGTTTGGATGAGCTGCCCTTGGGTGTTGAGGTGTGTGCAGGCTGGTCTGTAGGTGTGGATGGGATAGGCAGAGGAACAGGGGAGTGGGACTGGGTGGAGGGAGTCAGAAGAGGGAGGCTGGAGACAGGGACAATCGCTGCCGTCAGTGCGGAGGCCAGAGCGTTGAACGATCGTTGATGGGCAGCGTGACCCGAATGAAGGCCCTCCAGGTATGCATTGCTTTGATGCACCTCCCTCTCCACACTCTGGATGGCATTCAAAAGGGTAGACTGCCCAACAATGATGGTCCTCAGGAGGTCAATGACCTCCTCACTGAGGGCAGCAGGGGTGACTGGGGCCGGGCCTGAGGTGCCTGGGGCGAAGGAGATGGCCGGCTTCCTGGCCTTGCGGGCACGGGCCGAAGGCCAAGGGGCTGCTGGGAGGGCGGAGCTGGTGCGCTGGGTGGTGGCTGTACCTGTAGGATCGGTGGGCACGGATGTTGCCGCCACCGCAAGGGAGCTCCCTTCCGAGGACGTGTCGGTGTCGCTGACGTCTCCACGGGTCCCCGTGGTGGAGCCCCCCTCGCCCTCCGTCTCACTGGTCATGTCGGAGTCCGTTGCATGGCCCTCCGGGGCCATGTGAGATGCAGTTCCCTCTTGCGCCGATGCCACTTCTCCTCCGCCTGATGATGCTAATGCACACATTCACAGAAAAACAAAGAAAATGGGGGGGGTGGTGGAAAACATAGACAAGTTGAGTGCATGCATTGGGGACACCGTTGGCGGAGAGGACAGACACAGAAGCCCCCTGCACTACGCTGCGCACTTGGGGTACACTACTCATTCACTGGGACATGCCCTACAAACCTATGGGCGACAACTGCCCACACAGTATACACTGGTCCATGAATTGCGTTACTAGGCACCCTACAGAGGTTGGGGGCGGGGGCACAGGACCATACCTCACGGACGGGCCTATCCTATAGAATTCGCCCTGGCCTAGGGATACCCACAGCCCTCCTCCCCCCCCCAGGCACCTCCACTGCGCGCAAAATAGCTGAATGTGCTGGTACTCACCCCCTTGTGTCTGCTGTGATGTCCTCAAGCACCCATCTAAATCGGGGTAGGCCACCGCCAGGATCCGGGACATCAGGGGGGTCAAGGTACGACTGGCACCCCTCCTAGGTTGGGAGGCCATACCCAGCAGAGCCTCTGCGGTCTTCCTGCTCCCGCGGCGGATGTCCTTCCACCTCTTGCGGCAGTGGGTGCCCCTTCTGTTGTGGACCCCCAGGGCCCGGACGTCCTTGGCGATGGAACGCCAAATGTCGATCTTCTGATGGGCGCTGACCTATGTGACATGTACAGGGGGGGAAGAGAAACATCATCACTTTTCTGCATGCTCGATGTGAGTGGGCCCCCCTCCCCAACCTTGCCATGTGGCACATGCTCTCATCTGTCGTGCCATGCATTCGTCATTCGCTGCCCTCGCCTCCATCGTACATCCTCCCCACTCAACCCAGGCATTGGGCACTATGCATTGCCCCCCGTGTACTCACCTGTTGGTCTGGAGGCCCGTAGAGTAGCCTATACTGGGGGAGGACCCCGTCCACGAGCTTCTCCAACTCCTCGGAACTGAAGGCGGGGGCCCTTTCCCCAGTCGCAGCAGCTATTGTCACTTCCAGACCGAGGTCACAGCAGCACTTGCAGTATAGGTCCTCTCCTGTGGATGATCAGGTCTCGTGTGAATAAGCATAGAGAAAATGGCGGTTACGGCCGCGGCGGTGCGTACCGCGGCGGTGCGTACCGCGACCGCCGGCGCTCACCGCCATTGGCTCCTGAAACCCATAGGGTTCAATGTTGTCCAATGCGACTTTGCGCCGCGGACTGCGACCGCCTACCGCCACGGTGTGCCACGCTTGCGCAATGACCTCACTTCACAGGTCAGGCAGCCGCCATTTCCAGGGCCCAAATGGCTTAATTCCTACTGCGTCACACATGGCTAGGTCTTGCACCGACATTCATACTAGCCATTCAATCCCGAGAGATTCGTGTACTGTGCATGCTGTGGGCACTTACCTGTGGGTTGCTTGACTCTGTGCTCCATGTTGTCCTTCCTAGGCACCGTCCGCTGGGACTTGCGAGGAGATGGAGGAATCCTCCCGTGTACAGACCGCTGGTGGACCTTTCGACAATGGAAGAAAGACAGGTCATACTCACCTACAGACTCAACCGTGCCACTATACAGGAACTGTGTGCCCAGCTGGAGCCAGACCTGATGTCACCCATCCGCCAACCCACAGGTATTCCGCCTCTAGTGCAGGTGCTGTCAGTACTGCATTTTTTTGCCAGTGGATCATTTCAAACTACAGTGGCCATTTCATCTGGGATGTCTCAGCCTATGTTTTCAAAGGTGTTGCCCAGAGTGTTGTCTGCCCTGATGAAATACATGCGGAGCTACATCATTTTCCCTGAGGTGGGTGACTTGCCTACAGTGAAGGGTGATTTCTATGCCCTTGGACACATTCCCAATATCATTGGTGCCATTGATGGTACCCATGTGGCTTTCGTTCCCCCAAAAGACAATGAACAGGTGTACAGGAACCTAAAAAATTATCATTCGATGAATGTCCAGGTGGTCTGTTTGGCTGACCAGTACATCTCCCATTTAAATGCCAAGTTCCCAGGGTCAGTGCATGACGCGTACATCATGCGAAATAGCAGCATCCCTTATGTGATGGAACAGCTACAGAGACACCGTGCGTGGCTAATTGGTGACTCTGGTTACCCCAACCTGCCTTGGCTATTGACCCCAGTGAGGAATCCCAGGACCAGGGCAGAGGAACGGTACAATGAGGCCCATGGGCGTACTAGGAGGGTGATTGAGCGGACCTTCGGCCTCCTGAAGGCCAGGTTTAGGTGCCTGCATATGACAGGTGGATCCCTAATGTACTCACCAAAGAAGGTGTGTCATATCATCGTGGCCTGCTGCATGCTTCACAACCTGGCTTTGCGACGCTAGGTGCCTTTCCTGCAGGAGGATGGTCCAGATGGTGGTGTTGTGGCCGCTGTGGAGCCTGCGGAGAGTGAAGAGGAGGAAGACGAAGAGGACGACACAGACAACAGGGACAGAGTGATACTGCAGTATTTCCAGTGACACACAGGTAAGAATCTACTCCTGCATTGTATTATATTTGTAACTGTAGAGGCTCTCTACTGTCTGACCTTTCACCCCAATGTATGGTAACTTAGTTGTGTATTTCACTTCCTATTTCAGTGATCTGATCCCCACAGAGTGCCCTCTGGTTTTTTTCACCATGGACTACCGCTGTGTGACACTGGTATGTTGTCATCACAATGTTAATAGAAATGTTTTATTGGTTATCTCGAATACATTTGGTTTAAATAAATAGATAGCAGAATCCAGTTGGTTTTTGTGCAAAAATTGTGTTTCTTGTAGTTTTAAAATAGGTGTATAGTTCTAAAAGGGTGATGGGTGATGGTGGAGGCATGTCCATGGCAGTGTCCAGACTGTCGTTCCTACAGGTCCATTGTCCATATGCCTGTGGAAGGTGGAGCAGGGGCAGTTCAAGGTTGGACAGGGTGAACAAGTGGGACAGTGGGATGACATCCGGGAGATTCCGTGCATGGCGGGGGTCTTGACATCCTACTCTGTCTTCTTCCTAGATCTCAGGCCTTTCTTGCGGGGTGGTTGTGTTCTGCAGGGGGTGGGGTCCGGGTGGGCCGTTGCTGTTGTGTCGGGGCATCCTGACCACTAGCGCCGGCGGAGGTGGTGGGCTGTTCTTCCTCCATGCTAGTGGCAGGGGCCCTTTGGGGGGCCACATGGTCACGCAAAGTGGTGACAATCTGGTTGAGTGCCACCACCATTGTACCCATTGCGGAACTGATGCTGCGCAGTTCTTCCCGGAACCCCATATTCTGTTGCTCATGCAGAAGCAGGATCTCCTGCAACCTGGCCAGGACCGTCGCCATCGTTTCTTGGGAGTGGTGGTAGGCTCCCATGATGGTGGTGAGGGCCTCTTGGACAGTGGGTTCTCTAGGCCTGTCCTCCCTCTGTCGCACAGCAGCCCTCCCAGTTCCCCTTTGTTCCTGGGCCTCTGTCCCCTGGACGGTGTGCCCACTACCACTGCCCCCAGGTCCCTGTTGTTGTTGGGGTTGTGGGTTACCCTGGGTGCCCTGTACTGGTAGACACACCGCTGCTTGACCTGTCCTGGAGACAGAAGCATGGGCCCGCTGGGTGGGTGCTGTGCTGGTGTTTCCAGAGGGGGGTAGGTCTGCTGTGGCCTGTGGCTGACTGAGGGTAACCGACTGTCCAGAGGTCCCCGATGGTCCGGGCTGGTCATCAGGTTCTAGGTCGACAGAGCTGCTGTCATCACTGGGGGCCTGTTCTGGGGGAGGGATGGACAAATCTGGACCCTCCTCACCGGTGTGTTGGCGTTCGGGCCCTGCAGGGGTAAAAGAGTATGGTTATTGCTTTTGTGTGTGCCATGGCGTGCGATTTGTGGGTGCCCTTGTCCCCCAGTGCTGGCAGTCCCTTGTGGGAGGAGTTGTGAGGGTGGTTTGGGGGGGGGGGATGTGTATGTGCAGTGGTCATGCTTAGGTGATGGGTGTCCAAGGTTTGTGTTGGCATTCAGGGGTTGGTGTTGGGTGGGTTGTGCTGGTGAGACATTAACAGGGAGGATGTGTGCTGGGGGGTTGGGGGTGAGGGTGGGGGTGTGGGTTGGCATGCTGGTGGGTGGGGGGGTGAAGTAGTTGAGATTAGACTTACCAGAGTCCATTCCTCCGCCTACTCCAGCGAGGCCCTCAGGATGCAGGATGTTCAAGACCTCTTGCTCCCATGCTGTGAATTCGGGGGGAGTGGGTGGGGGTCCGCCGGCAGTCTTCTGCACAGCGATGTTGTGTCTTGACACCATCGACCGCACCTTCCCCCGTAGGTCGTTCCAGCGCTTTCGGATGTCTTCCCGATTTCTGGGATGCTGTCCCACAGCGTTGACCCTGTCGACGATCCTTTGCCATAGCTCCGCCTTCCTGGCTATTGTGGTGTGCTGCACCTATGTGCCGAAGAGCTGGGGCTCTACCCTAATTATTTCCTCCACCATGACCCTGAGTTCTTGGTTCGAGAACCTGGGGTGTCTTTGGGGTGCCATGGGGTGGTGTGGATGAGGTGTGGGGTGGTGTTTGTGGTGATGAGTGTGGTGGTGTGTGGTGTTTTGTGCGTAGATGTGGTGTGGGTGATGATGTTGGGTTCCTGTGTGTGTTATGCTTTGCGTTCCCTGTGCTCTCTCTCTGTGTATTTCGCCTTGTCTCTGAATTTCGAGTTGTGGGGATTTGTGGGTGTTGTGGGTGTGTGTTTTATATAGTGATGGGTGTGTGGGAGTGGTGTTTGTATGTGTATCAGGTGTGTGTATTTCGAATTGTCCAATGTGGTTGTGTTTTGTAAATGTGTGTGTATTTTGACCGCGGCGGTGTGTACCGCCAATGGAATACTGCGGTTGAAATACCACCGCGTGGATTCGTGGGTCGTAATGGCATGGGCGTGTTTGCGTGAGGGTGGAGGTTTGGTCATCTCCAGTTTATCGCTGACCGCTGATGAGGTGGCCTTCAGTGGATGTCGGGTTTTTGGCGATTTGGCAGTTGTGGGTCAGAATGACCGTGGCGGTTTACCGCGGCCGCGGCGGTATGATGGCGGTCTTCTGACCGGCGGTAAGAGCCTTTTACCGCCGAGGTCAGAATGACCCCCTTAGAGTACTCTTGCATTTAGTTTAGTGGTTCACATTTGCAATTTTGTAATTATTAAACCATGAACCAGTCCCCCAATATATGAAGCAAACTATTGGTTTAGTGAAGTACATATAAAGGTATATAAATACACCATTTTCAAGACATTTTTGTTTGATTTGACTCATGTAGTTTTGGAGGGTTGGGGACAACTGCATCCTGCTAAAGACCCTAAATGGACCAAAATGTGCAACATTCTTCATGCAAGATTGAGGACAAGGTAGTGTGACATATCCCTCCTCCATTTTAATCAATTAGCTCTAACAATGTACAGTATCTAGTCATTACATAAAGAATAAACAAAAATAACCTTCCATAGGCCAAATCATTGTAAGATAAAATCTGAGAAAAGTGTCTAAGAGTGGGGGGTAGTAAGAGGAGGGTTCAATGAAGATTCAAACTTTTAATATAAAAAGTAACCAGTGGTGAATGTCTGCATTTTATTTAACTGGTGTTTATTTAACACGAGATCTAGCAAACACACAAATATTTAATCATCAGGCTTTTTATCAATTATATTGGGACATAGCCTTCATGGAGTGCCCAGTTTTGAGAAATACACTCTAAATGTTCCTCAATGTAATGACACATGATTGGTTATCTGTTATGCATTATTGTTATTTTGATATCTTTGGGATGACACATTGGAAGTAATGGGCCATTGCCACAGAATTATGTAAGACTAACTTGATTGGTGACAAAAATCATATAGTGTGTCATCCTTTGGCATTATGAATATAATATCTGTGGTTCAGGCCTGTGCATACCTTCCCAAATTTCCTGGGTTACCCCACAAGATGACTGGTTCAGTATCTACTGTGGTTTTTATATGACATCTATCAGGCAACCCTGCGGCAAATATTTCATACTACTGAGAGAGATCAAATGTTAGCATATAGTGACTAATTAACCTACATTTAAAGGCCTAACACAGAAAATAACACGAGCTGTAAAATGTGCACATTTGAATAATGGTGAACCATGTGGCCACCATTCATATTAAAACACTATGGGCCTCATTACAAGTTGGGCGGACGGTTTACACAGTCCGCCGAACTTCGGACAGGGAGGTTGTCGCCATAGTTATTGGCTATATATATACATGTGTGCTGAAAAATAAATGCACGTTTATATCAGTCTTAACATGTTATAAATGATTTTTGCAATTCAATCATTTGTTTTGCATATTTGATATGAATTGTAAGGTGTGCATTAGGTTTATGAATGTATTAATGCATATTAAGGCTTTCTTAGCTTGAATAGGCCTGAAATATTCATTTTGCAGCCGTAATGGAAAAGCACTTGTTTATCCTGTCCTCTCTGACCTGAATTCTTTCCATAGGCGATTAATGTGAATGTTGAATGTCCTATTGTATTGAAGGCAAGAAATATGTTTCAGAGATAACAATGTTGTACTATTTGTTCTAGCTGTCGAACAAGACAGGAAACTTCTAGTTCTCATGTGAAAAGTATTAGTTTAGTTTATTGTGTGTCATGAGAAAGGGTCTCAAGTAACAAATAACTAGAAAATTGAATATTTTGTGGAAATGTGTGAAGTCATCTGAAACAAATGCACTTTTGCTGAGAAAATTTGAAATAGTTGCATATTCGATGGTGTCATCTGCAGCCATTGAATGCTGAATCTGATGTCTGAAATGCGCACACCTGACAAACCTATAAATGGATTGTGCATACTTCTAATTAGTGAGGAACTTTGAAATTGAAGTCAGTCTTCACATAGATCCCATCCTGCCTTGAAGTTGTTCTGATGTCTGCTAGAATTCTTTCACTTTCATATTCGGACTCCTGTCACCCTCCTATTCCTAAAGTCCCCTGACGATTTTTATCTTCTTAGTCTTAATTGCCTTATTCTGTTATGTGGTGCAGTATTAATAAGGCTAACTAATTCTGAACTGCTGATTTGTCCTATGTGCAGCCCGTGTTCTGCACCATCCTGGTGCTGCTGTGAACTGACGCAGGAAGGAGGTGACCGTCCTGCTTGATGAATCATCACTGTATGCTGTCCCATGCAGAGGCATAACTAAATGTGGTTTCTTGTTTCCTTTTCATTTAGATACTTACACCAGAGTAATTTTATAGTATGCTGACCTAATTAGATGATTTCCTAAATTATTTTTGTTCTTTATGTTAGCCCGTTTCCACACATGCAAGTCCAAATTTTTGTTAGTGATAGGAATAGCCCAGCTCTGAAATCTGAAACTGAGAATTGTATTCTGATGATTTACTAACACCATCATCATTGCTAACCTCATGTTTAGTAGGTTAAATCCTTTCAGACATTTTGGTCACTCTATTGCTTTCATGTATGTTTATAACTTAGGTGTATGTTTATAACTTAGTTGTGCGCACCATATATATGACATTGATTCTAGGATTGTAATAAAGCTTTGAAACTTTATTCGGTATTGAGTTTGATTTAGTGTTAAATTGTTCATGGTGTTTAGAATTGATTACGGTATAATGTAATTAATTTGTGATTGAATCATTCTGACTACTACACAATTCAGCAAGTCCAAAGATTCAGTCAACCTAAGTAGGTGCGAATAGTGACAGTGTCTCATCTGCGCCATGGTAGTTATTGAACCTGGAGTGGGGAGAAATTCTTCTCAGGCACAGAGCGTCAACACTACCCATGAAAAAACTGGTAGCTGGATCACCAAAAGGGGGTTTATTTCAAGTATCATTGGCCTGATTGATCCTCAGTAACTAGACAACCACATTTCTTCTGACTGACATTTATTATTTCATATATACTGCTTGCAATGTGGACCCAGTAGAGGAATGTGGTCAAAACCATATCACTGCCTATTCCTCTTTCCTCATTAATAAAGAAACCCCACCACAGTGTCACAAATGTCAGAATTACATCTGGTGCCCTGAGTACGGTTGTAAATGGCTTTTCTTGTGAGATACAAGGGAAAACCACGACTGCTCTCGGCCAGAAGGTCCATTGTAATGTAAAAGGCAAAGTTTAACTTGGAACAGTGAGTAGGTATCCGGGCACCTCAACCAGTCCTGAATTTCTTCTCTTTCTGGGACATAAAGTGGAAATCTACAGACTGTTGATGAAAATGGCCCCATGTCGCCCTGGTGTTCAGAATATGCTGAGTGTACGACAATACTTATTCCGGGGAGATGGGCAGAGTAAAGCTCAGATATGGCATTTGACACTTGCAAAAAAATATTGGTCCAATGGATGTAGATTTTTTGATAACTATGAGGGGGCAATATTTTTGTAGACGATATTTAGTACAACATATTTATATCAAGTGATAGTCTAACTATGATATTCTGAAACTAAACCCATGCAGGTTCACAGCATCTGACAAACACCTCCAATTTACAAAATAAACAACTAATTCCCAACTAAGATCATCACACAGATGGCGCTTTGTACCGTGTTCTTGCAGCTACTCCATATCCTCGAGTTAATGCCTGAAAAATTGAATACAGCCATGCTCATAGAGAAACAGTTCGATAATACTAGTTGCAAAAAGCATACCACATGTTAGTCCCTTTTGCACAGGCATGGAAAACTGGAGTCAGGAATCAAACATGTTCTGATATAGTAGCAATGCTTTCCATTGGGTGGTATAATTGTCTGTGATTTTACTGAGTGACTCTAAATGAGGGACAATAGTGCCCTGAGAAACAGGATGCACAACAGGCCAATTCATGTACCCCATAGCTCTGCTTCATATACCTTAAATAATATATCACCCCCCACTTGGATATGTCTAATCTTTGCTTGCATGACCATAAAATGCAATGTTTGAAAGATTTACCAGGACCTTTATGCTATCGCAAGGGTGATATTTTCATGTGACTGAGCTCTTGCAAACATCTAGGTACACACAAGAGGCGCTGAATACTGAGTAGACAGATGGATTTACCTTCACACTTTCAGGAAACTCCTCAGGAGACCGGTGTAGTAGCACATGCCCTTTATTAGGGATATTTAAGTATATGCAGTTTGCTGCATGGTCATCGGGTATGGTCAGTTTATCATACCGATGGTCGCTCATCTGCTGCATGGTCTGCAAGAGATAAAATACCAAGGGTTAGAAACATCTGATTAACACTTGGACAACTGTGCTTATATATGCAAAGGTTACTACTAGCATACCTAATGCAAAAACAGCTCACAACTCACAAAGCAACCGATTCTCAAAGCCATTTGTGCACAGGAGTTCAATATTGTGAGCAATATGTTTAGTTTTTAATGTAAATCAACATTGACAATTCTAAACACATAGGTTTACACATTTAACCATATGTATTCCTACATGTCAGTAAAACTTCTCCCAGCGGGTGTACATTACAGGATAGGAATGACAACGAAGGTTTCTGCATGCTCACAAAGACACTAGTTATGTATTTTCTATGGATTATTCCTGCCCTAGACACCTTTAGGTGTCCTGTCAAGGGCAGGAGTATATCCCTATATAAGAGAAGCATCATGCTTTGTTTTAAGTGATAAAAAAATGAACGCCATTAGGCCACTTTGTAATGGGCCATTACTAACATCTTCTGTCATGTATATCCTAACTGGTAGCATGTGCAAAAGGGGTAACAGAACTTAACTGCAATGTTTAAATATGTTTAAACCTTTTTAAACATTGCCAATTTAACAGAATAATTGTGAAAAATTGAGGGGGGGGCGATTTTTTTTTTGTAATAGTTGACACAGTGCATGGCATTAAGAAGTTTGAAGACCACTGCTATATAGGATGTAAAACAGAAGGAAACATCTCCAAATTTCGCAGTGATCTACAGGATGAGGCAGGGAAAATATTTTCCTCAGAGACAAAAATAGTTTTGAAGTGCAAATGCACAGGAGTCTTAACACAGTTCAATGTTTAAATGCACAATATTAACGAATATGCAAGCAATATTATTTTTGCATGTGTGTAAATAAAAATGTAAAATATAATCCTTAGCCTACTCCAGGGAACCTGTCTTTTTCAGCTTCTCAGGCCCACTCTTCTACTCAATTGTGAATTCCAATAATGTGAAAAATGTAATCAATTATTAGGAGGAAGAACTGGAAACAGAAATGTGTAATTGACTGTATTTTCATACTTTGGTTTCTAAAAATAATACTCAGTCATGTGCTACTGCATGAGTAATGGGTAACATGCACTTTTTTGCCTCATAAGTGATACTTGACACACAGATTTGATTCACAAGTTTAGTTAGTGATCGTAACTTTACTCATTTGATTCCATTTAGTGCTTAGGATTGCTATTATCAATTTTCTGCCATTGTCCTTGGACGTACAGACCTCCAGTCACTGTAACCTTATGTCATGTCTTGTATGATGGAGCCTCTTTGAGTCCAGAAAGACCCCATACAATGATGATGTAAGTTTTAGGACATGGTGAAGTGAATGCAGTTTTAAAATGTTGAGTCCGTGGTTACACGCTGAAGAATAAAGACATGTAATATATAGCTCTGTATATAGTGTATTTATTGGCGAGTACCCAGGCTGGGGAGGAAGCTCTAACTGGCGACGAGATAGGGGACCCCTCATTTGTTTTTATGACTCAGAGACAGCGTCTCTCATGTACACGCCTTTATGATATTTACTCCACTTTGATTGGCGCTACGGTTGGTGAAAACAAAATGTAACTCCCTACAAACTTTGGGATCAGCCGCAGGCGGGTAGGTTTCCCTACTAGGACTTTTGCACTGAATTGTAAGTACCAGCGTCTTACACTGTCACTCGTTTCACTGCTATCACGTCATCTTCTTTTAATTTTGCCGCTAGATTTACCGCAACTACTTTACTTTGACTGTGTTCTGGAGCTGGGCATGAACCACAGGATGATTTTCAGTCCTTTATGACATCATTGTTGTCACTTTATTTACCAGATTCACGTGACCTCAACCGGTTCTAGTGAGTCTTAATGTTGCTATGTGCCTTTGATGAGACTCCTTTCTATTTGAGCTCACCATTCATCAGTACATTAAGCACTATTTCCGCTCCTACTTTTGCCAGCTACTTATTCATTAACTGACAATGACTTCGAGTATAGGGATGACTTTGGGGCACTACATAAGTTCTGACCACCCGGCAACCACATGATTAATTGTTCCTCTGGTCAGTGTTACGAGATATGTAGACTCACTTTCAAATGTTGACTGTGCATGAGACATTACCTTTTTGTAGTTATATCCTTACTACTGATTTTTACTCTAAGGTTCCTAATGGGCTTTTTGTGTCTATATAGAGGCAACGATAGTCCTCGGTGTACATGATCCCATGGATTCCCCAGTCTAGGATGGTAAGCAGGCGCTATTTAGAGTGTACCTCCCAATTGGCATGGCAGCACGTCATCATTGAGTGCCACGACACCTCCTCGTGTATTCATTTGTATCATATTGTTACTTTGTTAGTTTTTCTCTCTTCACAGGCCCCCATCTACCTATATTGTTACGTGCATAGCTTTTTGAATAAATTGACACATCGTCCTACACACCTGCATTACACCCTTTGATATGTAGTGTAGAGTGGGAGACCTTTGTTGTTTTTGGTCCTCACGAAACGCCATTGGATCCGTAGGGACAGGTTAAACGTGAAACATGTAGACCTAGAGTAGTGATTGAGGGAAGTCCTCTCTTTCACTCCTTATATCTTGGTTGAGTGACAGAACATTACACCTCACTCCTGAGTGTGTTTTAACCTTGACCAAGACCCCCTTAGCTCAATAAAATGTAGGTGTTCTGAGGGTCTTGAGCCAATGTTACACCCCTTTTTTCTGTAGCTCCTCTCTGATTGTAGGTTTGAATTCATCCCCACGTTTATTTACAACGGCATGCACTATTGGTCAAGATCTCTGGCAAACAGCCCCCCGAGGGGCCCATCAGATATTGCAGCGCCAGTCTGATGGGGAGCATGCCCTATGATGAAGCATGACATCCAAATGGATGTGTGAGGGATCTTGCTTCTAAATTGCAGTGTGCCTAGTTAGGTTCTGTATACGCCTGTGGAACAGTGTACCTGTATGATTTGCATGATATTTGGGAGACTGTACACTGGACCATCTAATCTCCATATCCATCTTATGGTTAGATAGTACCCCAAAAGGATAGTGAAGGAGCTGTACCATCTGGTCCACACATTGCTGACATGATAACACAAATGAACGGTGCGAAAGACTTCTCTCGCCTTGATTTTAATAAAGGATATCATCAGTTGGAACTCAAGGAGAATTGCAGGTCCATTACAACCTTTTCTACACAGTATGGTCTGTTCCAATACAAAAGACCATTTGGGTGTGTTATCAGATGCCAAGATGTTTCAAGATTTCGTTAGACAACATTCTGTTATAATGCTTTCAATTATAGCAATTACATATTGGTTTTCAGAGCTACACAGAAAGAACAAAGTTTTAAGGCGAGTGTGGTGTTTACTTGTTGGTGCAGCTTTAATGCTGAATGCTGGGAAATGTGAATTCAACAAGACAAAGCTAAAGTTCTTTGGCCATATCTTTCCTGATGGGGGCATAACACCCAATCCAGCTAAGGTACAAGGGTTGTCAATTGCTAGTCCCCCACAAGGTGTTTCAGTGTTGCGCTTATTCCTTAGCACAGCCAGCTGCTGTTCCAGATATATACAAGATTGTGCCATTGTGAGCGCTCCATTGACAGAGTTGAAGAAAAAGAATGTTTCATTTTGCTGGTCACATGAATGTGAGCAAAGTTTTAAGAGAATTGAACAAGCTATTGAAAACACTACTGAAATGGCATATTTTGATTCAAATCTACATACTGAAGAAGTGCTGCTAGCCCAGTCGGGTGAGGTGGTATCCTTGCACAATGGACAGTCAAATGCTCTAACATATTTTGTGGCCTATGCACATAAAAGTTTGCCCCAGACTGAACATGCTTATTCACAATATGAAAAAGAAAGTTCAACAGTGGTGTGGGCTTGTGAACATTTTCATATGTTTCCTGTATGGAAAACCTTTCACGCTTGTGACAGATCATCAAGCATTGCTTACTATCTTTGACAATCCAAAAGCTAAGATGCATCTGCGAATTGAACGTTGGGGTCTACGATTGCAAGAGCAAAACTACACAACTGTACATCATCCAGGGAAAGATCAAAACCCTGCTGACTACTTCTCAATAGTGCCTACACAGTGTCAAGGTACCCCATCTAAGACTGCTGAAGCCTACATAAAATATAATTGATAAATCAAACACACCAGATTCAATTTTGTTGGAACAAATTGTCACTACCATGAGTCAACATAGTGACATGTTAAATTTAAAACATTATTACCCATCAGTCATGGAATCAACATACCCAACCTCTTACCAGTGAAAGCGAGAGAGAGAAGTACAAAAATGTCAAAGATGAACTGTCTGGAACACAAGAAGGAATTGTTTTATGCGTTCAAGAAAGGTCATTCTGGAAAGTCTGTGACAGCAAGTGATTTTAGTGGCCCATGATGGAACTCATGGAATCATCGCCATTAAACCAGCTTTCCGAGATCGAGTCTAGTTTCCTCATCTCAATGAATGAGTTGAAAAAGAGTTGAAAACCAATCATCTATGTAACTGCCTGTCATTGAAAACTACTCAACACTCCTTGAACATTTCAGAGTTGCCAAAGAATGCCTGGGAAACAATTGCGGTTGACTTTTTCGGTGCACTTGACAATGGACATCACCTGATGGTGATTGTGGACGAATACTCTCATTTCCCATTAATTGAAAATCTCTTGTCTATCACTCCTCAACCAGTAACCCAATTTCTTTTTGGAAAGCACCAATTATGTATTTTTATCGCTATTTCACAATTTAAGCTTCCATTTCCACAGATGTTTTCTAACTGTAGGGTGCTCCTTGGGTTTCAGTTGCTGTATTCACTGGGGGATACAAATGCCTCTGCATTTATTATTATAAATAAAGATAGCCTGGAAGCACCACTATCTTGTTTCAAGGATATCTTTATTTATATTGAAGTATAAAACAGTGTGGGGACGGTAACACTTAGTCCCTCATTATGACATTAGCGGTAAGTACCGCTTACCGCCATGCTGACTGCCGCCAACATACCGCCGCCGCAGCGGGTTACCACTACCCATATTATGACACTCACATAGCAATCCGTCACTATACAGCCACACACGCAAGTCCGCCAGACCAAAGGTCAGTGATAAAGTGCCAGTATCAAAACCCACACCGTTACGCCAACAGAACTATTCCCACAACATTATGACCCATGAGTCACCGAGGCGGACATTCAATGGCAGTAAACCATTTGCGCTACATACCATTGCGCTCAAAATACACACACACATACAAAACAACACTACATTGGAATATTCAAATAACACACACATGGCACCCATACACAGACCATACCCACACCACTATAAAACACACACCCACATTACTCACAATCCTTTATGACTACAAACAAGTGCCACAGACAAGACCACAGCCACACACCACCATCACCTATACACCATCCACGCACCTTACATCACACACCCCAACACATCACTCCACACACCCTCACCCTCACCGCTCACACCACACCCATGGCACCACAATGACACCCCAGGTTCTCTGAGGAGGAGCTAAGGGTCATGGTGGAGGAAATCATCCGGATAGAGCCACAGCTATTCGGATCACAGGTGCAGCAGACATCCATTGCTAGGAAGATGGAGCTGTGGCGGAGAATCGTGGACAGGGTCAACGCTGTGGGACAGCACCCAAGAACAAGGGATGACATCAGAAAGAGGTGGAACAACCTACGGGAGAAGGTGTGCTCCATGGCAGCAAGACACCAAATAGCCGTACAGAGGACTAGTGGACCCACCTACTCCCCAACAACTAACAACATGGGAGGAGCAGGTCTTGGAAATCATGCATCCTGAGGGCCTGGCAGGAGTAGGAGGAGGACTGGACTCTGGTAAGTCATATATCTATTATTATTACCCCCCTACCTGCATGCCATCACATATCCCCACCCTTACCCTCACTTCCATCACTCCACCACCTCCCACACACCCCACCATCACAACATGGACCCCCATCACAGACCTGCATGGACACTCATCATTAAAGCATGCACACTAGAGGGAAACACCAAGTCCACCAAATAACTACTCACACAAGGCAAATAACAACCATAGAGGGCAACACACCCATGCACAAGATGTCACATGCAGATGCAATAACACTGCATTTACATCCCCACAGGTCCCTCACCCAACGTCACTGGAGAGGAGGTGCCAGCAACATCCAGTCCCCCCGAGAAGAGGCCCACATTGATGACAGCAGCTCTGGACGCCTGGATCTGGATGACCATCCTGGCCCATCAGGGATCTCCGGACAGTCGGTTACCCAGGCACAGTCCCATACAACCACAGAGCCTTGCCCCTCAGGAAACACCAGCACAGTACCCACCCAGCGGGCCCATACCTCTGTCCCCAGGCCACGTCAATCAGCAGTGTGTCCACCACTACAGGGACCCCAGGCCACCCTGCAAACACGGGACGATCAGGGACCTGGGGGCAGTGGCAATGGGCACACGGTTCAGGGGACAGAGGCACAGGACAACAGGGAAGCTGGGAGGACTGCTGTGCGACAGGGGGAGGGCAGGCCCAGGGAACCGACTCTCCAGGAGGCACTCACCAAGATCCTGGGAGTATACACCATCCCCAGGAGATGATGGGCCATAGTGGACAAGATGCAGGAGAACCAGCGGATGCAGGAGGTACAGTACCTGGGGATCAGGGAGGACTTGCAGGGGTGCTGACAGACATGGCCAACACTATGAGGGAGTCAGTGACACACCACCAGGCCCCTACCAGTAGCCAACCCAATGAACAGCCCTCCACCTCCACTGCCACTAGTGGACAGGAGGCTGCGCCACAGGGCCAACAGCCACCAACACCTCTCCCCCTGCAGAAGAAGAACCACCCAGCAAACGTTTCCTGGGATCCAGGAAGAAGCCAGAGACTATTGCCAAGACCCCGCAAGGAAATAAAACTCTCCTGATTGTCACCCTTGTGTCCCACCCTGTCACCCTGTCCACCTTGAACTGGCATTGCTCCCCTTCCTATGCCTCCTTGGACAATGCAGCTGAATTCCACATAGGCCGGACTCTATCCTGGACTTTCCTCCACCATCACCCCAGCCCATTGCACATCTCCCTTCTAAATATTAGCACTTAAATAAACACCATTTGAAAAAATACAAGTGTGGAGCCTGTCAAATGATTAAACTATGTATTCGTTTAACATGCTTTAAACACTGCAATACAACTGTACAGTAATGTATACATATGAATGACCTGTAGTTGGCTGCAGTTAATAAATCAATCAAATTATTTGTTGAGCGTGCAACTCACTCAGAAGGGTCTCAAGGTGCTGGGAGGGGATAGGGAGGGTTCTACTGCTCGAAGAGCCAGGTTTTGAGGCGCTTGAGGCAGTCTACACACCAGGAGCAATAGTGGGGCACAAATATCTGCAAATAGAGATGCCAAAGGATACAGTAAGTGGCCATAGAAGTGGGAAAATCAGCCTGCTTGTTACAAAACTGTCAATTAAAAGTGAAGTTGCACTGTCTTACCTGTGTGTCATAGGAAGTATTGTCGAATTATTGCACTTCTGTTGTCCTCATCCTCCTCCTCTGCCTCTTCATCTTCCCTGTCCACAGGGTCCACTGCTGCCACACGCCCATCTCCAGCCTCATCCTCCTGCAATAAAAGGAACCTAGCGACGTAAGGCAAGTTTGTGCAACATACAGCTTGCCACAATTATCTGGCAGACCTTCTTGGGTGGGTAGTACAGGGATCCACCTGTTAGATGGAGGCAACAAAACCTGGCCTTCAGGAGGCCAAAGGTCCTCTCTATGATTCTTCTTGTTTGCCTATGTGCCTCATTGTAACGATCCTCTGCCCTTGTCCTGGGATTCCGCACAAGGGTCTGGAGCCATGAGAGGTTGGGGTAACCAAAGTCACCTGCAAATATCGAGGGACAACTGTTAGACACGCACTAACCCTTAGAGCCCACACCATACCCATACACCAACATCCACTGGGTGGGAAACAGGGCTCACCTATTAGCCACACTCAGTGCCTCTGGAGTTGAGCCATCACATATGGGATGCTGCTATTCCTCAGGATAAAGGCATCAGCACAGACCCAGGATACTTTGCATTGACGTGGGAGATGTGCTGGTCCACCAGGCACACTATCTTCACATTCATTGAGTGAAAGCTCTTTTGATTTCTGAACACCTGTTCATTTCTCCGGGGGGCGGGAGGAACAAATGCAATATGTGTACCATCAATGGCCCCAATAATTATGGGGATATGTCCCATTGCATAGAAATCAGCTTTCACTGTGGCCAAATCCTCCACCTGGGAGAAAACGATGTAGCTGTGCATGTGTTTAATAAGGGCAGACAACACTCTGGTCAGCACTATTGAGAATATTGGCTGTGACATTCCTACTGCCAAGCCCACTGTCACTTGGAAGGAGCAAGTTGCTAGGAAATGGAGAACAGATAGTACTTGCACAAGTGGGGGGATCCCGGTGGGGTGTCGGATAGCAGATAGCAGGTCAGGCTCCAATTGGGCACACAGCTCTGTGATTGTGGCCCTGTCCAGTCTATAGGTGAGGATAATGTGCCTGACCTCCATTGTTGCCAAGTCCACCAGGGGCCTGTACACAGGGGATGTCTCCATCTCCTATTCACCCGCAGTGGATGGAATCTAGGGGGCAAAATGGTGAGCAGCTGGTCAGTATGCCATATTTCAAAACATTACACTTCATTGCATGTTGTGACTGTAACAGTATATTGTAGGATAGGCCCAAATGGTGCTTGTGTGTACTGTGACGCAGTTAGGTGCCATGGCGTGCCCCCCCCCCCGAAATGGCATCCTCCTGTCCTGTTAGGAGGGACATGTGGAAATTAGGTAATTCTGCTGACATTGCGCGCCGTTGCGGGAGGCGGTTGAGAACCGCTGTGCAACTCCTCATTGGTTACCATGGGGCCCTATGGGTTACAGTAGCCAATGGTGATGTACGTCGGCGGTGACGGTACGCACCGCCGCAGACGTCACCGCCATTTTCTATCTGGTCACTCACTTGCTACCTGACCTTCAACAGGAGAGGACCTACACTGCAAGTGCTGCTGTGACCTGTGTCTGGAACTGACCATGGTTCGTGTCACTGGAGAAAGGGCTCTTGGCTTCACTGCGGCGGAGTTGGAGAGACTGGTGGATGGGGTCCTATCCCAGTACAGAATGCTGTATGGGCCTCCAGACCAACAGGTGAGTGCACTGTGAGCACGATGCATGGGGCATGCATGCATGGAGTGGTGTATGATGGCCTCGTGTGGGGGGGTTGGTGGAAGGGCCCTGGCCAGCATGCTGCATGTATGGTGGGCCATTTCTGTGCGTAAGGGGATGTGAGGGCTATGGTGGGCGATGAGTGTAACAGGCAGGACGGTCTGACTGATACCTTTTCCTATGTGTATTTCTCTGCAGGTCAGCGCAAATCAGAAAAAGGGTATATGGTGTGCCATCGCCAAGGATGTGCAGACCCTGGGGGTCTATGACAGCCATAGGGGATGTGGGCCTGTCGGTGCCCCACGCCAGACATTGCAGGGTAGGTCCCATGATGGGCAGGGTCTGATGTAAACTTCCTCCAACCAAGCGAGTAGGTGTCCACTACTGGGCAGGGGTCTGTGGGTCTCAGGGATGCTGCAATTGGCATTAGGTATCCCTGTCCATGGGCTGATGACTAGCATTGTGACTGTTAGTGCATTGCCTAGTGCGTAGGGGGTTCCCTATGTGTGGGTGTCGTGTACGCCAATGGTGGTGTTGTTGCCGCCACTGACCAAGTGTATCCTTTGTCTCTCACCCCTCTTTTTGTTTTGTCACCCTGAGCTGCATCTCACAGGGCCCATGAGGCCGAATCTACAGACGGTGAGGGAACCAGTGGGATGGAGGGTGAGGGGAGCACCACGGCGGAGACTGGAGGGGACAGTTCGGACAGTGATACATCCTCCAATGGAAGCTCCCTTGTGGTGGCGGACACCTCTGTGCCCACCCCAACTACAGGTACAGCCGCCATCCCCTGTACCAGCACTGTCCTCCCAGCAGCCCCTCAGCGCGTTTCCCGTACCCGCTCACCCCCGCAGGGTGGGCATCTCCTTCGCCCCAGGCACCTCAGGCCCTGCCCCAGTTAGCCCTGCTGCCCTGAGTGTGGAGGCTATTGACCTCCTGTGATCCATCTCTGTTGGGCAGTCAACCATTGTGAATGCCATCCAGGGGCTGGCAGCCCATTTGTAACAGACAAATGCATTCTAGGAGGGCATTCACTCTGCATGGTGGCCCAACAGAGATCAATCCAGGCTTTGGCCTCTTCCCTGATGGCAGCCATTGTCCCTGTTTCTAGCATTCCCCCCTCCAACTTCCTCTACCCAATACCATTCCCCTCAACCCCAATGCATCCCAAGCACAGGCAGACCAGCATGCACACAGGACAACAAACAGGAGTGGTTCAGGCAAACACAAGAACCACACATCATCCAACAGGCACTCACATAAACACCATCCAGATGCAGACATACCAACATCCACTGCCTCAACTGTGTCCCCCTGCTCCTCGTCATCCACCTCCCTCCCAGTAGCATCTACACACACCTGCAGGCACTACATCCTCATCCACTACCACCATCATGCCTATCACTACAGGCCCCTCACTGGCAGTCACCACCCCCATATCCATGCACACGTCCCCTGTGTCCTCTCCCACTGTGTCTGTGCCCCCTCCTCCCAAAGTCCACAAACCCAAGCACTCAGACACCCAACAGCCATCCACCTCACAACAGCATCCAGCCCATGCACCTGCACCAAAAATCAGCAGACAGACACCTCCTACAGCCACTTCCTCTTCCTCCACTCCCAAACCTTCACTCTCTTCCCACCCCAATGTCCCAAAGAAGCTTTTCCTCTCCACCGTTGACCTCTTCCCTACCACTCCCCCCACCCCGTCCTTCACATTGGGCCAGGGTGGTCAGAACCCAGGCAAGCACCTCAGCCACAGTAGTGTCGACAGCTACTGCAGGTGGGAGAGGATCCCGGGCACCAGGCAGCCACACTGAAAGGGTGCCTACACCAGGTGCTTCAAGGAAGGGCAAGGAGGCACCACCAGCTGCGTCTAGGAAGGGCAAGGAGGCACCCCCAGCTGCTACAGGTAAGAGCAAGGGTCCTGCACCAGCAGGCAGGAAGGACAGGAGCCATGGTGCTGGGATTCATTCAGAGCCCCCACCACCAACCATGGTGGTTCAGCCATCCGAGACTTCAAAGTAAGGGCTGGAGCCTCCTCCCACCACTGCCACCAGCAGCAGCCCCAGTGGGAAGCTGTCCGAGGCTGCAGGGGAGGGGCTGGAGCCTCTCCCCACACCACTGCCAGCACCGCTGCCACCAGCAGCAGCCCCAGTGGGCAGCCGTCCGAGGCTGCAGGGGAATGGGCTGGAGCCTCCCCCCACCACTGCCAGCACCGCTGCCACCAGCAACAGCCCCAGTGGGCAGACGTCTGAGGCTGCAGGGGAAGGGCTGGAGCCTCTCCCCACCACTGCTATCACTGCCACCAGCACCACTGCCAGCAGCAGCAGCCCCAGTGGGCAGCTGTCCGAGGCTGCAGGGGAAGGGCTGGAGCCCCTCCCACACCACTGCCAGCACCGCCACTGCCACCACTGAGCAGCCATCACCGCCGGCGGGCAGTGTGTAGTCCTGCATCCATGGGCTGTTGTGCGGCCTGGGCCCTGCAAATCCTGTGGTTCTGACACCCAGGTGAGAGACTGTGACCTTGCACTCCCCAAGATCTGCATCATAGGGCACAATACCCCCTCCAGAACCAGTGGAAGAACCCATCCACTCACCCCATCCTTCCCAGGATGAAGCACATTGGGCACAATGCCCCCTCCACAACCAGTGGAAGAAGTCGTCCACTCACCCCATCCTTCCCAGGATGAAGCACACTGGGCACAATGCCCCCTCCAGAACCAGTGGAGAATCCATCCACTCACCCCATCCTTCCCAGGATGAAGCACACTGGGCACAATGCTCCCTCTAGAACCAGTGGAAGTAGCCACCCACTTGAGAGACTGTGGCCTTGCACTACCCAGGACCAAGCAGTGGGCAAACCACCCACTAGGAAGTCTGTGGCCTTACACTCCCCAGGACCAAGCAGAGGGCAAACCACCTACTTGAGAGACTGTGGCCTTGCACTCCCCAGGACATCGCACAGGGCATGTTGCCCCCTCCAGGACCAGTGGTGTTGTACCATCTTCCGGCTGAGGTGCCTCCCCATTCCCCGTCCACTTGAGGTGCCTGTCTATTTTCGACCTGATGCCCCTGCAGTGTTCTCTCCCTGTTGTTGCAGGAGTGAGATGGGGCCTTGGCCTATGTGTTGTGGCCCTGTGGCCCACGGACACTGAGGACTGGGTAGTGTCCCTACATTTGTAAATATGTATATACATTTGTATTTTGATGCACTTATTCATAGTGTTTTGTCGTATTACACTCACTTTCTTCAAATCATTTTGTCCTTGCATTATTCCTGAGGGGTACAGGGTGAATATGTAATATTACTGCATCTGGTTTTGTGTATGGTGTTGGGGGTGGGGGTATTGCGTGTTGCGTGTGTGTGTCACTCTCTTTTTCCTCCCCCCATTTCCTTGGTTCATAATGCAGCAGAAGGTAGACGAGCATTGGGAATATGTGCAGCTCAGGCTCCATGGCGTTGTGGTTGTTCCCCGAATCTCCACAGGTGAGTCTTTTGACTTCTGAGATCTGTTTCCGCCAGGCTTTTGATGTCATTAGTACCGCCCTGGAAAAGGTGGGGGATAGGCCGGTCATAATACAGTGGGAGGTACATTGTTTTCCGCCTGGCTGTTGGTGGTTACTGCAGTGATTCTTGTTGATTCCGCTGTGGCGGTCGGTTTGTTAAAGTTGCTGTCTTTCTGAGCGGTTTCCGCCGTGGTCATGATTCCATTTCTTTTACTGCTGGCCTGTTGGCGGTATAACTGCCGCTTTATCACAGACCGCTAGGGTTGTAATGAGAGCCTTAGTGTCATGGGACAGGGTCATTGAATATGGAGGGAGTGTCAACGAGAAAGAGGTAGCTAAAAAGAACAAACTATTCAGCATCTTGTTTTCACCTTCAGTTAACTGCATATAAAATAATAGGCACACACCTTAAATACAAAAAACAAATACAAGTTTAACTAATTGATGGGAAATGTTCTCTTTTAAGTTATGAAAGCTCAGCAGGTTAATGTGATCACTATATAGGTCTGTGTGTGTGAGACCAGAGAGACACAGAATTAAATCCCGATTGGTACAGTAAGTAATAGTGATTGTGGTTATTCATATGGCTAACAGGTCTGAGACTGTGACAGGGAGCACTGTGAATGTCATTATTTTAACACTGTATTATACTATATAGAATAGGCTGTCACAAAATGCAGCGTTCAATATAAAACAAGTACCTTAAAATATACACTGTTGTAATAAGTATTTAGTGCAAAAAAAATGTAGGTGTCCTTAAAAGGACACATTACAGAACTTCCTTGATACCACCTTTATATAACCTCTTAGAAAGAATATATATTTCTCATCATGAAGCTTCAAGTGACTCCCTCAATTAAAGTCTATAATGGCTCAAGGGCAACCTTTATACTTGGTGATTAACCAAGTGCACACATTTACATTTCTTTCAGTTAGCAGGCACGCTGGTGAGAAGGCATGTTTTTTCTTCAACTCTATATCATTCTCTGCTTTAGATCAAAGGAGCCCTCCACCTTGTCCTACAATAAAAACAGGTGTGGGGCCCATTTTCCTTGCTAGCATTAAGGTCCAGGTCACCTTTGCTGTTCTCTGAACATTACCCAAGCAACAAAGTGGGGGTGGGGTTGGGGATAGATGTGTTTTTTTAATACGAAGTGGCATAAAACCTGCTTTGGGCATCAAGCCTAAGAGTGATGTCCTTGGGTACTGGGCAGAGTAAACAGAGTAGATAATGTGCTTCGCAGTGCTGTAGGTATCATTGGTGTTGCAGCAGTATAATTATGGCTATTTTACTATCATTCCTCTCTTGCACTGGTATACCAGTGCATACTTACAATGCCAGTGTTGCTTTAGACCTTGCAGCAATGGCCCAAGGGAGGGAAACATTGAAGCAGAGGAGACACCCTGGGTTGGGCATGAAAGAGATGGAATTGAGAGGCATGGTAGAGACAGACTGCTTTGCAAGGCAGGAGCTAACATTAGTGAAGATGGAGAAATGGCACTGGAGCTCAGGGGTCTGAAAGGGGCACTACAACATAACTTTGAATGGCTTGCATTACAAAAAGGGGGAATATGGCTCATTTTCCCTGCTAGCATTATTGCAGAAATCCCCTTTCAGCCAAAAGGGGTGGGGAGGCAAAATGTGGAAGCTCATTTCTTTAGGAAAGGTACAGCCAGCCTGTTTTCAAGATTGAAATGATGGTTCAGCATGGTGGGTCAGTGGTGAAAGAAAAGATAACAGCCTGCATGACAGTGAAGCAGCTATCATTAGTGCAGTAGCTGCAGTTGCATTGGGGCCCAGGAGTGTAAGGGCCTCATAGCACCCCAGTTAGGTAGAGCAGTGTTATTAGTCAGTCCTGTTTTTGTTTGATGTTCCTGCTTTTTTATTTGTCTTGCATTTAGTGTGGATTATGAGCTACAGAAAAACACCTCTGGTAGAATTTCAAAATCTCTGCCTTCTGCAATCAGCCAGGCACACCCACTCCACCAATCTTTGCCATACAGTCTTGGAGGGGACTTAAAAACAATTTACTTAGGGCAGGCTCAGAGCAGAAAAGTTTGAAGACCTCTGCATTACAGTATACCTCAGAGATCATTGCTCAGTTCAACATTGTTTAATCTCTACATAGGCCCCTTGTCTGCCTTGCTTAGGTCCTATGGTGCTCCAGCATGCCATATGCTGATGACACCCTGTTTACTCCAGGTGCACAGGATGCACTATCACTAGTGGTGTAGTAATTGGGGCCAGGCCCTAGAACACCTTCTGACTAGGGAGGCAGCCACATTGACACATGCACAAAGAGGGACAATAAAGGACACTGTTTACTCCTGCTGTGTGGGACGTCCCATCACCAGTGGTGCAATAATTGGGGCCTGGACTTCAACCTCCAGAATTCCCTTTTGCTGGCTAGGCGACAACAATGACACACACACACACCAGGAGGGTGCATAAAGGACGCTGTTCTCTCCTCCTACATGGGACATGCATGGGACGCGCCCAAGCGTGGGCCAGGGTGAAGACTGGGCAAAGAGTGGGGCCATCTGCAGCCAGAAGAGTTTGGGCTGCACCACCCTTCTTGGCCTTTCATTTTATTTTATTTTTATTTTACGGTTCTGCTGGTACTCTCCTGGTATTTGAGGGCCAACACGCTGTGGGTAAGAGGAAATCTGCAGCTTTAACATTATCGCCGAAGGACAGACCCTTAGCCACCACTATAACAAGTTTCCCTACAAGCTCTATGGGTGCTCTGAACACCAAGATAGACAGCTAGGAAGAAACGCTGCGGCACAACAACAAAAGCACTCCTAAAGGGTGCAGACAATGGTACTACACTGGGGTTCTTTTCTTCACATCATGCCCCAAATAAAGAACAAGTAAGGGAGGCCTCTAACCCTTGTGTTTTTAACAGGGACCTACTGATTGACAACAGTGACACCGTTACTGACAATATTGAAAACATGGGCTCTCATCCACCCAAAAATGAAAAAGGGCAATGGTCAACTGGCCACTCCACATGTTAGAAGACCACCCAATAGCTCTAAAGTACCACCTCTTCCAGGGACAAATACAGATCCTTGATTAGGACCTGTGGAGCAGAAACTCTGTTACCAAATATGTCAAATGTGAGTCAGGGAGAAGAATCAATACATTATGTGCTCTTTACGGTGGTTGAAGCAGCCCTGGCAAGATCACTTGACCCTATCCTTGATGTATTGAAGAGTACAGATACCTTGCGCAAGCTACTAATAGATCCAGAAGTTCCCAAGGCTGCATGTAGAGGCAAAGTGGCCATGGGTCCTTTATGTATCAGCAACGCCTCTAGATCAGGGACCAACCATGTAGGAAACTCTGGAAGTATAGTGACTGATCCTTTGTCAGCAAAGACTATCACCAAACCGGCAGATGCCAATGCAATACAATGATCCCCCCTCTATGCATGCAGAGCCCTGTCCCTCAAACAAGGCACATGGGGACAACTCCTTGCCCTCCAGCATTAGGATTAAGGGGGTCTAGGACAGATGATCACATGAGTAATGGCTTTGTTTCTAAGCCAAACAAAAAGGTTTTGCAGTTGTCACCAGATGCTACTCCTTTTGGGATAGTGCTTAAAATGCCAGATCTTACATATTAATCAAGCTGAAGATGATTCCCAACTGAAAAATAAATCTGTATATTGGATGGATAGATCACTGAAATCCTATTGCTGTGACACTCTTATAGCAACATGATCAATGTACAAAGAGTAAGCTGGGTGGGGAACAGCCCTAAAAGGAAACCTGGAGATTGTGTGGTAATCAATTTCAGGGATATACAGTTGGTAGGTACCCTATTGTATAGGCTATACTGTGCAGGAACAATTCACAATAATATTAGGATTAACTAAGTATTTTTTTAAGCCATCTAATTGCTGTCTCCTCTAGGTCTTTCACGAATATAGGTTCCATTTGCAGATCTTTTATTATTCCAAAATACAACAGTTTCACACATCTTGAGAAGGTAGGTTGATTCAAGGATTTGATGTTGCTGATAGATATAGGGCCGATGCTGAGCCAATCCCTGAACCAGGAGCACAAGCTGGAAATGGAGAGGCAGATGTGTAGTAGAAGGGCTTGCTTGGCCACAAGCCATGTTACACATATCAGGTCATTCTGTGAGGGATAATGCTGAAAAGTGACCCAGATGAGAATTCTATCATGACAGACTTGTTAGTATATACTGGGGATCCATTACTTAAGTCTGCACAGACTGTTGCTCCTGTGTCATATTTTGACTGTTTATTTTGGAATGTGGGTTAACTTTTGAGCAAGTTGAATAATACTGAATCACATGAAATGATAAAGAATTTTCACACTGTTTGCCTGCATGCAACATGGGAATGTAAGACAGTACATATTGATGGGTTCATTTCAGTTACAACACCGGCTATTTATTCATGACTGGGGCATCATAGAGGAGAATTGATAACTTTGATTTCCATTGCACTGGACAGTAGGATTCTCAAAATCTACCTTGAAACACCCCGTTTTTAAATTATATGCTTCTTTTTATGAGGCTAAGGAAACAATAGCTATTATTAAATGTTAATCCTTACAATGCAGATATAATAGACTCTTTAAAATGGACACTTAGGGCCTCATTATGACTTCAGCAGTCTTTTCCAAAGACTGCCGAAGCAGTCAACAGACCGCCAGTGCAGGTGGTCTGCTGCCCGCCATATAAGGAGTTGTGTTTGGACTTTCGCCTACTTATGGGCAGAAGTTCTACTCCATCGGCCCGTCCGACAGAGTTGAAGAGGCGGTTGCATCACCAGCACCACCATGCCAGCAAGACTTTGCCCGCCATATTACGAGCCGTAATACAGCTTGGTGTAGTCTTGCTGGCGTGGTGGTGCTGGCGGTGCAAAACTGCCAGGACCCATCTCCCCCTGACGACCAGCTCATTGGAAAAGGTAAATTGATCTTCCGAAAGTTGGATAGTGCTGGGTGCATGTGTGTGTTGTGTGCATGAATGTGTGTGAATGGGGGTGCATGTGTGCAAGTCTGTGAGTGAGTGGGGGCTACATAGAGAAAAGGAAAATGGACTGGTATTAAATCACTGAATCTACACTAATTATGTCTGAATATTAACACCTGACACTTAAAAACTTTAGAACTACGTGCAAAGTATTGCTTGAACCACAGAACATTATCTGTCCCAGTACTTTGTCCCCCAGGAGTCTACTTAACCATACGATTTGTTTAAAATGGGGGCGGGGAGGAACTTGCCAGCCTGAAGCTGCCCACCATCTTGATGAGTTTCTTCGTCTGTAAATTCATCCTTTGCCATCCTGGTGCTAAAAATCATTGAGAGACTGCTGAACCCACCCGTATGCAGCACACAACACCCTGTGTACCTGACGGGCCCAAAAGAAGTGCAGACTGGCCATCACAATAGGTTTCAAATGAGGTGCCACATGGCAGAGTGTATGGCGTTAGGTGTGGCCTGCAGCTGGAGGAGTTGAACGGCACCCTGGGCCATCTGGCACCTACGAGACGGTGCCTTAGGTGCAGCTGGAGCCCTGTCTGCGGGCAATTTAATTGCAGCAATCAGAATCAGCATGCAGCAGAGAGAAAGTATATGTGATATAACCCGGCACAGAAACTCTTGGAGCATGGCCCTGCCTGGCTCCAATGGTCGTGTAGGTGCTTCACAGACTCCCTGTGAAGTGACAGCAGCATAGCGGGGGCCGTAGGAGCACATTGGCCTCCCCATTCACTCTAGTTTGGGTGGCAAGCCTGCATGATGGACCAGCTTCTGCCGTGAGAACACTGCCAGGACTCCAGATCCTGGAGTCAAATTCCACGAGCTAGCAAGAGGTTGGCTGTGCTGACGGACAATGCACACAGAGGCATGGAGGCCCCAGGGGCACACAAAAGACTGTCGCTGTTCGCGGGGGTGCCCCACCTCATTGGACGCAGAATAAAACATACCAAATTGAGGATCACAGCCTGCAAACCTCTGCAGAGAGGGAAGACTGGATGGCTTTGGTGGGGTCCTGCTTGCATCAACAGAAGCATAGTGTGAGCTGTCCTCCTCACTGACACTTAGGTAATACCTATACAAATACAAAAAAGAGACTGGTATTAAAAAGTGAGACAAGAAAGATTGTTTAGGGGGCCTCATTTATCCTAAGTGCAACTATCTACTGAGTAGAGGGAAGATCAAACAGCCAATAGTGGAATGATTCTGACAACCCTACAGGGCATACACACCTAGTTGCTAGGTGCTGAGGTGGGATTGTCCATGAATTTGCACTCGAGATATCTTGGTCAACATTGGCAGGAGAAACAAATGTAGCACCTGACCCCTCTGGGCCACTTAGCCTCAAGGAGTGATCTGGAGGCGTTTTCAACCATGGTGAGGGGTGCACAGGCTCCACAACAAAATCTCTGTAGGAGGCACAATGAGCTGTGCATGGGACCCCAGTGACAGGGTGCATGCCACACAAGGCTACTGTGTAACTGCGTATTCACCCTACAGAGTAGTGTGTCTGCTGCTTCCTCAGCCCTGCAGCATTGGAAGGCTGGGGGCAGCCACACCTTTGGTGCAGGGAGATATTGCTTCTTCTGGATTTCACAGTGGAACTAGCACCTGGTCCGCTGTGTGGATTATCAGTTGTAATGCCTGTTGCTCCTTGAGGCCTGGAATAAAGCTTGTTGGAACTCATCTATACCATGGGCAAAACCGACTAATCACAATCTAAGCTACAGTTATACTTTTCAATACACTCCCAAAACCTGTGAGGATACTGCCACAACAGATTCAGGAAGGGAGGAAGCGAAGCTGGGCAATTAACTGCGAAAAATCTAGGCAGCAATGCAGCACAGTCTCACTAAAATAGACAGTAAGATAGACTCCCTGACCCTTCAAATGAATCGCGTGTTGGAGTGCCTCAACAAAGACACTGAGCAAGTAGACATGGTTGAAAGGCTCATCTCAGAGGCAGAGGATAAGCAGGTCATAGCATCAGCCACACAGAATGGAAAAGGTGGTACTTGTTTCGCAGTTGAAGACAAGGGACCTTGAATCCAGATCATGTCACTGGGACTGGAGGAATCAACATGTAGAGGTGCATGGAGCAGATTCTTGCTGATCTACTGGGACAAGAGACTTTCTCTGACATTTTTGTGGTTGAATGTGCCCATCGTGCCTCGACCAGTGCCTGGAGTGAAGCCTCGCCCCATCTTTGATTGCCTCATAGACTATAGGGATCCAAACACAGCACTCTGCAAGGGTAGAGAACTCAAAGGGCTGCATTGTGAGGTTCTGGAGCTAGCGTTCTATCCCGACTTCACACAGCAAGTCCAGGAAGTTCTTAAACAGTTTATCCCATCTAAACACAAACTGCAAGCATGAGTCACTGGCCAGTCAGGACAGCCCCTAAGGTGTCCTGAGCTGAGGTGACTCTGACTTTTAGAAATCCTTCATCTTGCAGATGGAGGATTCCCCCAAAAGGATTAGGGATGTGCCCCCCTCCCCTCAGGGAGGAGGCACAAATAGGGTGTAGCCACCCTCAAGGCCAGTAGCCACTGGCTACTGCCCTCCCAGACCTAAACACCCCCCTAAATTGAGTATTTAGGGGCTCCCAGAACACAGAAAAATAGATTCCTGCAACCTAAGAAGAAGAGGACTGCTAAGCTGAAAAAACCCTGCAGAGAAGACGGAGACACCAACTGCTTTCGCCCCAGCTCTACCTGCCTGTCTCCCCCCCTTCTGAAGACACTGCTCCAGCGACGCTTTCCCCAGGGACCAGCAACCTCTGAATCCTCAGAGGACTGCCCTGCTCTAAAAGGACCAAGAACTCCAGAGGACAGCGGCTCTGTTCACCCAAGACTGCAACTTTGTTTCCAAAGGAGCAACTTTAAAACAACTGCGTTTCCCACCGGAAGCTTGAGACTTACTACTCTGCACCCGACGCCCCCGGCTCGACTTGTGGAGAACAAACACTTCTGGGAGGACTCCCCGGTGACTGCGAGACCGTGAGTAGCCAGAGTTGCCCCCCCTGAGCCCCCACAGCGACGCCTGCAGAGGGAATCCCGAGGCTCCCCCCGACCGCGACTGCCTGTCTCCCAGATCCCGACGCCTGGTAAAGACTCTGCACCCGCAGCCCCCAGGACCTGAAAGATCGGAACTCCAGTGCAGGAGTGACCCCCAGGAGGCCCTCTCCCTTGCCCAGGTGGTGGCTACCCCGAGGAGCCCCCCCCTTGCCTGCATTGCTGAAGAGACCCCTTGGTTTCCCATTGATTTCCATTGGAAACCCGATGCGTGTTTGCACACTGCACCCGGCCGCCCCCGTGCTGCTGAGGGTGTACTTTCTGTGCTAACTTGTGTCCCCCCCGGTGCCCTACAAAACCCCCCTGGTCTGCCCTCCGAAGACGCGGGTACTTACCTGCTGGCAGACAGGAACCGGGCCACCCCCTTCGCCATTGAAGCCTATGCGTTTTGGGCACCACTTTGACCTCTGCACCTGACCGGCCCTGAGCTGCTGGTGTGGTAACTTTGGGGTTGCTCCGAACCCCCAACGGTGGGCTACCTTGGACCCAAACTTGAACCGCGTAGCTGGTTTACTTACCTGCAAGAACTAACAAACTCTTACTCCCCCTAGGAACTGTGAAAATTGCACTGTGTCTAGTTTTAAAATAGCTATATGTGATTTATATGAGAACTGTGTATGCTATTTTGATTATTCAAAGTTCCTAAAGTACCTACCTGCAATACCTTTCATTTGAAGTATTACATGTAAAATTTGAACCTGTGGTTCTTAAAATAAACTAAGAAAAGATATTTGTCTATACAAAAACCTATTGGCCTGGAATTGTCTCTGAGTGTGTGTTCCTCATTTATTGCCTGTGTGTGTACAACAAATGCTTAACACTACTCCTTTGATAAGCATACTGCTCGACCACACTACCACAAAATAGAGCATTAGTATTATCTCTTTTTGCCACTATCTTACCTCTAAATTGAACCCTTGGACTCTGTGCATACTATTCCTTACTTTGAAATAGTGCATACAGAGCCAACTTCCTACAATCGTGAGTCCAAAAACAGCTGCAATACTTCCTAAAATGTCACACAGCTGCGGAGATGAGGCAGCGCTCCCCTAGATCAGAGAACTCAGATTCAGCGGCTTCCCAAAAACTGGAGGAATGAAGCACTTTGCAACAAAACTGTCTGATGAAGTTTTACTCCTTGAGATACCCTATTGGATTCCTCAACCTACTACTCATCTCTTGCTGTACTGGTTAAAGGGAATGCTTGGCAGTTGCAGTTCACCACTTAGGACACATATGTTACTAGGAAGGGGGGTGTGGAAAGCTAATGCAACGTTCGATTAGGTGAAAACTAGTGGTATTTTTTTCCCCATTAACTTTGACATTGTTCACTACAGTTTAAGAATGAGTGGGGTGTCACATTGATTGGGGCGCTACGGGTGGCTTAGGTGGTACATGCAGCATAACTTATTAAAATACAATACCACATACTATGCATTTCATACGTCCCCCTGCACACAAGGTGGCTCTGCGTGGCTTAATAAATGTGATTTAAGAACTTGCGCTCCCTTGCATCGCCATGTGTGAAACAAGAACAACACAAGCCCTTGGTAAATCTGGGCCTTACTTTCTTGGAAGATAATGTGTGTGTATTTCCAGGGACTGAAAATGCATCCAAAATGTTTGTTGTTGTCCACAAATTTACTACTTTGTAAATGTTTATTCCATTTTATGTGACCAAAATTATCACATCCACCAATTCACAGTCATTTCCAGCCATAACCGTAAAGTTATGATGGTGGTAAACATACCATAATGTTGGCTATTTCAGCATATTTAGTGCAATTTATTAATCCATATTTGTCTCACAATCTAACTCTTTAAATCAGTCGACAACATCTATAATCACATAATAGTTTTCAGTGCATTTAAGAAATATGTTTGTTGATCTGGCCCGTTACATTTACTTGTTGTTCAATAAAGATGCAAATAAAAAGATTAATGTGGTGTATACAATAGCACAAAAAATTGCAATTGGCCAGCCATTTCTATTTGAGAGAGGCTGTAAATACTGGTTGATGTATATTGCAAACTAAATGTTCATACCTACTGTTATCAACGAGGAAGGGGATTCTGTTATTTTTATAGTGTCCTTTGTAATCTACACGCAGATTCCAAAGCTTCAAAGGTTCCTGGGTGCTTGTCAGTATTCCCATCAGCTGGAATGCTCCTTCTTTCAACCTTTCTGACCGAATATTGTGTTCATCTTTGCACATGATGTTAGGTCCAGTTCATTACTAATAGTGAAGAGTGCAGAACGTTAGGCTGCTCTCCGTAACCCCACAGCGTTTTCTACATTTCCTCCAATTCATGTAATGCTTTACTGATTGAGCCAGGATTACTACAGGAGTAAGTCACAATACAATATTTGTGAATCTACCAAAATCAGTATACTTTCAAGCGGATAATGTACAAAAAGGAAGGGTTTTGAACCCTTTCAAATGTAACAAAAATGATTTGACTAGTGATAATATGTTTTTTTGAAAGCAAACAATCTGGACACGCGTTGAGATGGGAGAACGCCCTCTCCATGAGACAGCTGTGTGTTCCATATTGAAAGAAGGTAGTAAGTTATTAATTTGGGTAAGAGCATCCGATTTTGTTTCACTTGTATTATCCCAGCTAATGAAGCACGCGATGCTAAGGACTTGGGCATGCAAGGCATATTGCAGACAGCTGTACTCCGTCTGCTAGTTAGACTGAAGCTCCTAAGTGGAACATACTGTAAATTCATCATATTTAGATTCCTACACATTTAACAAGATTCTTCTATTTAATGTACTAACATCACTCCCCAGTGACATGAATGCTTGTTAATGTCAGAAAAACGCTGGTTCTAGCGTCTCACCTTTAAATTTGAAAAATATCCAATAATGCTAAATCTGCAGTAATAGCAGGATTACCGATTGTAGTAACTCACTTACGGAACAGTTGTATTACTGTGGAGATCCATGCCTTCTCTAAACGTGAGTCAATATGCTAATCTCTGCATGTAAAACTGATGAAAAATTAAGGACCCTCGATATAGCCCTGTTACTGACTCCATCAGGAATTATGAGATCTGTGGCGTTACCGCAGAGCTCAAGTTTTACCCTGAGATTCTGGTTGCTGACAGCTGTACGCATTTCTGCGGAAATTGGGTGGGAGAATGAGAATGGACCGTGGTACCATTTAAGGGTAGCAGCAATATTCAGAAAGTCATCCTAGGAGGCACGTCTAGCTGCAAGGTTTTGACAAATGCACAGCAGCACGAACAGGAGCCAAAAAAGAGGAAGGCGCCTTTTAGAAAACTAATGATTGTAACACAAGGACATTAAGAGTGTCATCAATTTGATTGTGCTCTTTGGAACACTTCCAGATAAGATTAGGAATTGCTCAGAAATGATTGTCCTATTCTGTGTAAAAGGTTTTCTTTGGAAACTAAAATTATTAAAGTGAAACAGTATCAGGCCTTTACTTGATTAGGCGGCAGCCATCTGTGCTGCACATGGTGCTCTTGTCTTCCACGTTGTTTGAGTGTTTTTTTTTTTTTTACCAACACGCAGCGTACGTGGCTTCATAAACTCCGGTAACAGATATGATAGATTTGCAGTCATTTGGAATGTCCTGAAATGTAGCAGGTGATCAAGGAAGTGACATTGTTCTTAATTTGGTGGTTGGTTGATGTTACCATTTTTAAACCACAAGAATACAAACACACTGGTTCAGTTTCCAATAAGGAAAGTAAGACTCTAGGAGCCAGATTTACTAATATTTGGAGCAACACAGTTCAACTTGCTGCACTTCATCAAATGCAGAGAGCAGGATTTCGCCATATTTACTAAGATATGGCACATCCCTGCTCTCGCTCTGTGCTGATGCACTGACATTGGCCTGGTCCCAAGCAGGCACCCTTGCGCCTTGGTGCACAGGTGCCTGCATCACAGACAGGATTGTTTTTGGGCAGGAAGGGACACCTTTCTGCACAAAAACAATCATCAGATTCATTTTCCGCTTTCTATGTGTCCTGCAGAATGCAGCACATGGTGAAAGACGAAATAACGAGGAGAAATAAACATATTTCTCCTCGTTACACCTCTGTTAGGATGGTGTAGTTTTGATGAGTTCCCAAGTTTACTATTCTTACTAAATCTAGGAATGGGACTAAGTCCATAGGTGGGCGCATGGGAACATCTACATTTAACAATTAAACTCCTTCCCAACACACAGTAATGAAGTCGCTGCTTTGCGTTACCCTAGATTCACAAAATCATGCTGAGCCATGCAAGGTGGGTCTGTGTTGCTTCGTAAATATCACTTAAACCCTTGCATTCCCGTGCTTGATCTTGCATGATGCAATGGAAAGTCAAAGGCGTGATAAATCTGCCCCAGGTGACAACTGTTAAATTTGTAGCCTCTTTCCCAGCCTGGTACCCTCTGAATAATTAGGCCAAACATGGAGCTGTACATCACATGCCTTTATTCCTTTAAGTGTATCTGTGGGCTCCAACATTCTAAACCAAACACTCATATATTCTAGTATACCAATTACTTCACACAGTGATAAGGAGTCTGCAGGGAGTCAGTAAGATCCAGTTCTAAATCATGGAAGACACTACAGTCGTCATTCATTTTCTTTCTTTAAAGCACAGTTCAGGCCAGCCTGCACTTTTTGGAAGCACTAGGTTTTGTAAGGGAAATTGTATAGCTGGCATATAATGGCATCTTTGTGTAGGTTAAACATCTTAAACATATGTCCGTGATAGTTAGATTCATGTCAAATTTCATGATAATCTCTAACAAAATAGGGGCATTTGAAAAACATATATTCTCTGTGAGGCAGCCTCTTGGGGTTTATTGTTTTTAAATAATCACCCACAGAAGGATGAAAGGTTGAGTTTACCTGCCAGGATTCAATACCATGACAAGGAGACTAGACATAGATCCCGCGAGTTGTTGCATTAATCCACTGAACCTATGGAGTCTATGAAAAAGAATTTCATTTAGAATCATTGTATGAACATCTATTTATATAGATGGTATGAAAATCTGTCATGGGCCCAGCTCGCTTGGCCCTCCGTCAGACCTTCGCATACTGTTTGGTATAGTGTTAAGTCAACATGTTAGTGGAAATGTGTAAAGTACAATGATGGCACAGTTGTAAAAAGCTTGAATCCAGTGGCACAGTGAGCACAGGACCCACGTCTGGGCATACCCTTCCCACTTAGGGCAACGTTAGCAACACAAAAGGATGATGGACTGGATTGTTTCAGGTCCAGGGAGGACTTGGCTTGGCAGTTTGGGCTGTACTGTTGCCATGAGGAACAGGGTCGAGACTGATTTGCATATGGCTGGGTCCAAACTGGGGTGGCATGGTGAGCAAAAGAAAGATTGATTAAACCCAGATCTGTGACTGGGGGTGAGTGTTGCATTTTTCAGCACTCCGTTCATCATCCTTTTGTGTTACTAAAGTTGCCCTAAGTGGGAATGGTGTGCCCAGACGTGGTTCCCATGCTCACTGTGCCACTGGATTCAAGCTAGCCTGGCTTATGAAGGGTGATACCCTGAAACTGGTCCCAGGATGCTTGTTTCCGGTCCAGGGAGGACTTGGCTTAGCAGTTCGGGCTGGACTGTTTCCATGAGGAACAGGGTCAAGACTGATTTGTATATGGCTGGGTCCAAACTGGGGTGGCATGGTGAGCAAAAGAACAATGGATTAAACCCAGATCTGTTACTAGGGATGAGTGTTTGCATTGTTCAGCACTCCGTCCATCACCCTTTTGTGTTTTCAAAGTTGCCCTTAGTGGGAAGGGTATGCCCAGACGTGGGTCCTGTGCTCACTGTGCCACTGGTTTCAAACTAGCCTGGCTGATGGAGGGTGATACCCTGAAACCGGTCCCAGGATGCTTGTGTCCAATCCAGGGAGGTCTTGGCTTAGCAGTTCAGGCTAGACTCTTCCCATGGGGAACAGGGTGAAGACTGATTTGCATATGGCTAGGTCCAAACTGGGGTGGATTTGTGAGCAAAAGAACAATGGATTAAACCCAGATCTGAGACTGGGGGTGAGTGTTTGCATTGTTTAGCACTCCATCCATTATCCTTTTGTGTTACTAAAGTTGCCCTAAGTGGGAAGGGTATGTCCAGACGTTGGTCTCGTGCTCACTGTGCCACTAGATTCAAGCTAGCCTGGCTGTTGAAAGGTGATACCCTGAAACCGGTCCCAGGATGCGTGTTCCCGGTCCAGGGAGGACTTGGCTTGGCAGTTTGGGCTGGACTGTTCCCATGAGGAACAAGGTCAAGACTGATTTGCATATGGCTGGGTCGAAACTGGGGTGGCATGGTGAGCAAAAGAATGATGGATTAAACCCAGATCTGTGACTGGGGGTGAGTGTTTGCATTGTTCAGCACTCCGTTCATCATCCTTTTTTGTTTGTAAAGTGGCGGTCAGACTGCCACAGAAGCAGCCGTCCAAACTGCCACCACGAGGCTGGCAGTTTAGTGAATGCCAGATTCGTAATGAGCCCTTACTTTTCTGTACCTTATATCATTATTTTCTGATATCCCCAACTCAGTTTTCCTATTTCTTCCAGCCTGACTCACTTGACAATTCCTCTCTTGCTTTTACAGCTACCCATCTAATTGCCACCAGCCCATTCTGCTCATTATCCACTTGTCCTGCCTCCACCATGTCTCTGCATCACTTTCCCTATCAGCAGCATTTCAGTTTCAATCCTACTCTCACTTGTCTCATCACAACCCACTCTTGTACACTATTGTATGCCTCTATCCTGATGGTGGTATTTTAAGGCAGTTTTTGGTGAAACACTGTTAGCAACTGTGTCATAAAAGCAGGCTTCTTCATATGTGACAAAAATTATTGTGTTTATTTATAATGTTGCATTTTATTGTGGTAATGATGTGTTCTGGTAAAATTCAGGTTCACGTCCAAATAATTTTACTAAAAGGCTGATTATATTTCTTGATGAAAAAAGCCCACACCAACATGGGGAGCACATATGTCGGTTCTCTAGGACACTAATAACATCATACTTTATTTGTGCTTATTAAAACATATAGGTTCAATTATTAAAATATTGCTCTAGAAGTATTTATTCTAAAGGTTATTCTATTTTAAATTAAGGTTTAAGCTTTAAAAAGAATAAAGGAAGCAGTCCACTATTTTGTGTTCAGACGTTTGCCTGCTACTGTGGCGACCAGCAACATTCTAAGAGCTCATTTGCTCAATGCCATACAGATGCTAATAAAGGTAGGAACTCATCAGTTGAAATTATAATACAGAAACCCAGTAAATATTTACATTACTGATTTTCTTTTCATTTACAGGGATTACAATTCTGGTTTTATCTAGCATGAAAGAAAAAAAATACTTGAGCCCTTCTTAATTCACAACAACGATAACCTTCTCAAACAGTGCTAATATTTGCAACAGATCACAAACTACTTGTGCTTGAAAATAGTAATATTTGGATAACCCCATCTATTCACTCAAATACAAACTATTCATGCTTCCATTAATCAAAACATAATTCCAACATCGTATGCATTACTACCTGACAAGGCATCCTCAATATACAATGGATTTTCATCTGTCATTAAAACTAAAATTAAGAACACAAGTCCTGCAAAAATAATAATTGCCTTTGAATTGGTTATGATTAATACTATCACCAAACTATACCCTAAAAAAGCAAACCCAAAATGTTTTTCTATTTTTCATGGGCAATTTGCTGAAAAATACAGAAAACATCATTAGCTGGGGATTACATGACAAATATGAATAAAATGCATTTCGAATTGAAAAATCTGATAGCCTCGATTTCGTAACCCTCTGATCATGTTGAGGAATACTATGCAGCAATATTTTTACACAAAAAGAGGAAAATAGGCTCTACTACTAAATTATTTTGAGTAAATCTCGATTGGCAATCTAAACAGGTTGCTTCACAAGAGGCTACCAATGCATCAAACTGAATGATGGACCTGCTCCTCCAGCTGTTTAAGTGAGGCAAGGGTGCAAAAACTAGCAATGCCATAGAAGGGAAGCATTGCTCTTTCCCTAGTGAAGTAGGTAAAGCCCATCCACATATTAGCAATTTCTTGGAAATTCTAAAATAGGAGAAAACTTCCCAAGAAATGAGACAAGCACAGTCTTTTACAAATTGCCTACAAGCTGGAGTAGCCAAAGAAACAAACATATGAATGAATAACTCCTTTTTAAACTTCAACAATTTGGCATGATTGGTGGAGTAGACTATATGGAAAATGTTGCCTATATACTAAACTATTGATCACTTTCTAACGTTTTTAAAACACAACACATCTTTTTCATTTATTCTTCTGTCTACATACACAAACACTGACCACATTCACCAAAATAACCAGTGTCTGAAAATAAATCTGCCTTATCCAAACTAAAACCATTTTGAAAGGGAATGCGTTGCACTCCTTAAAAAAAAAAAAAAAAAAAAAAAAAAAGCACATTTATAAAATAAATCCATCAAAAAAGAGAGCTTTAGTAATTTGTCTCCAGGTGTGCATAGTGTCAAGCAGCCTATGAAGAAAGAGTTTTTAAAAACAAACCCATATGTAACAATACACGGGAACCTCTTATCCTATCCTGACATTAAACAGTACTTTATGTGCTATTTATTTTCAAAAGGTTTAAACTTATGCTCCATAACTCAGCTACATAGCTACATCCTGCTCGACCGACTGCAACTGAATGTCAAAAATAACACAGAAACCATGTATACGTAAAAAATGGCCACAGTTACTTAAATAAAAAGGGACAATATTCCCCATGGATTCCAATGGAAAACCATGGGGAAAAATGGATAAAAATATATTTGTAATGTACTGAAAATGTTTATTAAATGTGAATAATATTGTACAATTAATCTTGTCTGAAAACTACAATTATTTTGTAATGTAATAGCATGTTTATTTATATTTCTGTCATTTAAAAATTTAAAAAATATATATTTTACACTTTGTTAAACTTGCTTGGTTGTTCAAAATGTAGCTTTGATTTATTAACAATAATAATAATGACTACTTATTCATTAAATAGTTTTATAACATTATCTCAGAAGTATTTTGGTAATGATATCCTATTTCGATTTATTTATTTTTTATTATTAAAACCATTTTTGAAAATTCTATTAATTATTTGAAAATGTGGGTATTAATTTAAATTCCAGAGTAATAATTTCCTCCCCTTGCTGCCCTATACCCTGTACATTATATTTTAAACCCCCATTTAAAAAAAAAGAAAATTACATTTTACACAATAATATTTCGTTTTTTAATTATATTGAAATATTATTTTTGTTACTCGAGTAAATATTAACTAAGTAAAAATACACTGCCCACCCTATTACCATATAACCCTTAAGCTCCACTCCTATTTTTTTCTGTAATTTTAAAAAACTAATTGAAATATTTATTTGGACAGGGTTAAACACCCGAAAACCCCCTTTTTAAAAAAAAAATATTTTATATAGATTAAATAATTTATTAATTTTCTCCCTGAGTAATAATAAACTCTCCACCTTAATCCTAACAGCCCTAACTTCCCATTCCAAAAAGTAAGTTTGTAGTAATTTAAAAAAATAATTTTAATACAGTTTCATTATTTTCGTAAACTCTTTTTTAAATTACTAATAATTAAATACTTTAAAAAAAAACACACTTAAAAAAATATCTATGTAATATTTGAAAATATATTCAACTTAATATTTTCATATTCCTTTTCAAATTCAAAAACGTGTTAAAAAATATTAAATACAAAAAACTTCACCTTTTCACAGATATAAAAATATCTTTATAAAATCCAAACTAGAACTACCAACATAAAAATGTAAACATGGAAAGATAATTAAAAATATGTAACTTTATTCATGCAGAGTAAAAGCAGGAGTAAAGGCATGTGGCGTAAACTCACCTGCTAAGTAAAGGTTATGCAGAGTACAATCTGCAGAGTAAACTAGACAAAGCATGCTGTTGATTTTGTGCTGCTGGGTTTTGTAGGTTGTTGTCGCTATGTGAAGTCGTTGTGTTGTTGATATGCTGTGTTCAGGCTTTACTGTTTTGTTGTGTTGTGCCTTGTCATGTTTTCTGTTACATATGTTGCTTTGTGTATGGTATTGTGTTTACTTGGAATATATCAACAATGTTTCACATCAACATCACAAAGCATGCTGGAACTTGCCATTTTTCTTAAGAAGAACAAGGCTCAAGGTCCAGCATACTTAAGGCCTGCTTTAGAGTTGACCAGAAAAATTACTCAAATGCAAACTTAACTAATATTACAATTGTATTATGTCCAATGGCACGTTTAATACAGCAGACAGGATATCTTTCATGTTTATGTTGTGGGGTAATGGAACCAGTCCTAAGTTTTTTCCACTTCTCTTTGCTAGAAGGAAACTACCTCCATCATGTAATGACCTGCCTGCTTGAGGGACGGGCATTTGAAGATTGCAGGATGACTAGAAACACGTTAGGTTGAAGATACAAAAAACTGTACATTCTTATTTGCAGTTGCATTGGAGGGGGGCTTCATTTTCAGCTGTGTTTACCCAATAGACAAGTGTCCCTACTCTCGAAGGCAGAAACTACAGTCATAATAAAAGTGGCTAGTTATACAAGGTAATTTTGATGGTTAGGTTCCTTAAATTGGGTAACCAGTAAAAACTGATAAACAGCAGAAACCTGGCCAAGTCATCATTAATCTGTCACAGGTTTTATGTTCTCAATTCATTTAAAATCATTTTAATGACCTCAGAATAGCAAGTCGACCATGACTGTACGCAGTTGCGGTAGGTAACACACAGCCTCAGAGGCCTTTAATCCTTTGAGCTATCTATAAGCTATGAGCATTTGGAGATAGAGTATGGTGGTGATAAAATGCTTCTAGTCTTGGAGCATGGTTAGATGGTCCCTGTGGTGCTGAGGAGGGTTGATGTAGGACCAGAATTTTAAGGAAGGTATTGGGAGTGATGTAGGCAGATATATTGAATGCCCAGTCATGGTTTCAAGGTTTTTATAGTTTGCACTTTCTACTGCTAAATAAATACACTGAACCATGAAATTAAAATCTAGCACACCATGGGCTGTATTATACATTGTGACCTGGGGGCTCAATGGGCATGTGTGCCCACTTTGGTCGACACCATGGTGCAATGGTATCACAGAAACAGACACAGACGCTTGTGCATTCTCTTCTGTAATACTGATACTGCCAACACTATCAGGAGAGGGTGTTCCCATGCAAATGAGGGAATCACCTTGTACCTGTACACGTGCCGTATTATGGATGTGGGTGCAGAAGCAACCATACCCTTAGGAGGTACACTGAAAATGTGCCACAAAAAGGTGCTCGCTGTAGACAGGCTTCACACTATAACTATAACAGAGAAAATGCCACACAGAACCCCTACCAGTGAAGTAGCAAAGTTTTAAAATGGCATCAAACACTGTTGGTGGCCAGAGTTTCAGAGGAAGTAGACTGCTTCCCCATCTCTCCACCAGAGGATAGATGATTAATTCAACAGTAAGCACTATTAAAATAAATGGCATCATAAACTCTTGAATCCTTGAATATTGATGGAACAGCTCAGGAAACTTCACATTACCATGGCATTCTCATGATTATTTAAAGGCGATTGCTTACATACCAGAGTAAGAGAAAGGACCACAGTAAATGGGACAATCCAAAGGTTTCACTACTGCAATTCAGACTGTATACTTCATGCAATACAACATGCGGAAGGCAGACATTGGACTACAACCCCCTCCTGCTACCGTTGCAAGCAAATTAAAGTGAGACTAGTGCATGGAGAGAAAGTCCTCTCCTTGTTGTTTTGCGGGAGGCTTTATCAACTCTCTGTGGCTGGCACTAATAGTATGAAGTGCTCTTCCACTTGGGAAAATGAAGGACTTAATGTTTGACTCTTCTGCAGCACGTCTTAAGGCAATTGTGCAGGGCATAGGCCAATGTGCACAGCCTGCCCTTCTGAATGAATCAGCCAATGGATAGGTGACTCAAGAATGCACTAAAGGGTGTAGTTTGTTTCACCTGTCTGGAGCACATCAGGCCATGGTGCATGAGTTATGGGATGTCCTTCATCCTGCCTGACTCACATTTGGACTACTTAGAAACTAACAAAAACAATGAAAACACTGGTGACAAAACCAGCAGAAACTAGCATAGCACTTGAAGGATAGATGGGCTGAAGACTTTGGAAGTCTGGTCCTGACCCAACAATAAATAGGACCCATCCATGTCACCGGACACCTCCTAGTCCATATTTTCACCACCTTTGACTACAAGAGTCTCCTGAACAGACCATGCATCCTCGCCCAGGTCCAATGCAAATGCAGCACCACAAGACCAGCCCGCCAAAAACTGCATCAGCATAGTTGACAAGGACTGAAACACCCACTGACCCGAAAACAGCAACAGATTCTCTAAAACCATTAAGAATTTCAACAATAGGATCACCTCCATTGCCGACTCTCAGGCCCCCCTCGAACACAGCAATACAACAAGATCTAGATTCCAGGCCAGTTGGTACACAGAGAAACTCAGACTGATAAAACATTACTGCAAACTGGAGCACAAATAGAGAATGAGCCAGTACAATACAGACAGGAGCATGTTCAAATCAGTCCTGTGATGCTATCACCAAAAAATGAAGACCGCCAAAAGAGCAAATCTGGAGGATTTCATCAATGCCAACATCAACAGAAGCAAAGGATTAATTGCCACTGTGAAGTATTTCGCATAAGCATCATCCGCCTCTAAATTGATCACCCTCACACAGGACCTTTGCAACCATCACTCCCAATTCTTCAGCCACAAAATTACTGCCATTTACAGCAACTTCAACCACAACCGGACTCAACAGAACTCACCAAACACCCCGATCTTATTTAAAGAACCAATGCTACCCACATGACCTGTCATCAACTCAGTCGAAACCACTGCCACCATGCGATCCATATACTAAGGGGCCCGTAAGGCCCTGTTGCCCCACTATGCCTACTCCAGAAGACTGCAACCCATCAGCACCATTCTTACACTCATTCTGAAAGCCTCCACCTTTTCTGCAACCTTCCCACATGCTTAGAAACACACAACAGTCCTCCCATTGCTAAAGAAATTCTCTACAGACACTTCGATGCTTGCCAATACCAGACCAATCTTCATGCTATAGTTCTGGCAAATGCCTTAGAGAAAATCATCAACAGATGTGTTAAGGCTAGCTTATTATTGTGAGCTGTGGAATCACTTGCCATTGCTTGAGCTATGGAACTTTGATGATCAAGAGTGATTCTGAGGCTGGCAGAGAGGTAGAAGGGGAGTTTGCTTCAGGCTGGTGGTTTGTACTCCTGAATTGTAAATTAAACCTCATTTTTTAATATCACTTGGAGTTCAGTGATGTGTGTGGTGTACATCTTAACACTGGTGACAAGCAATCCAAAGGATTACTGAAAACCACCAGTGCTTTGAACAGTGTTAATGACTCCAAAAATCTACAACAACTTCTTGTGGTGGTCTGTACAAGGATTGGAACAATACTACTATGTTTTGTGGGTGAGAATAGTGTTTTTCAGTAAGTACCGCTTTGAATATAACATCCTGAAGTCTATTGACTATAACGGTGTGTGAGACAATTACCTTGCATGCTAGCTTTTGGCAACTTGTCGGTAGTGAATAGTCCTGCGCTTTGAATGCTTTCAGGGTGTGAGCAATGCTTATCCACAGGATTGTTATATTGCTGGTGCAAATAGAAATGTAATTAAGCCTGAAAAAGAAATAGGTTGTTGCGTATTGGCAGCTGCAGAGCCCGCATGAGCTCCAGCTGTACTCAAGTCTTTCTCTGACATTCATCTCCTTCCACGTCTTGCGTCTTTTTGCATTGCAGTGATGTTACCAGCATTATCACGCATAATGCATATGTAAGGCAGCCATATTGGATGTGACCTACCTGGAGTGCAGGAGGAGAGTGTGTGTGCAGTGATGTGTACTTGGATCGTGACTCACTGACAAGCACAGCAGTGAACTAGATCAATGAAGTGTGTACAGTAACATGCAGTCTGAGAGGAAATGTGACAAGCTGAACACCCACAGCATTGGCCAAGGGTAAGGGTATTTTTGTGTGTGTAGTAGGCACACACTCAAGGAGGGTAAATTGACTATCAGTGCAGCAAAGTGATTTCCAGTGTGTAACCTTATATTCCACTGCTGACACAGCATTCCAAGATTCAATGTGCTGACATAAACAGCAAAGCGAGTCTCAACTGGTGAGCTTGCTATTTGTTGCTAGTATGCACAGCTACAAGGAGCAGCATGCAAACATTAACATTTTTGGGACACACATCACCTTAACTGATAATTGCAACATATTTTATTTGCAGGTATTGACACTCATATAATTACGTGCAATGGCTGCAGCTAGCATGTCTCAGCTCCAAAATTCCTTTCAGAAAAGGGGTACCCACTGTTAATTTGGAAACGGTAAAAACAAATTTGAATCCTATTTGTTGGCAATAGGAGGGGAGAAATTATCAGCTCCCTAAAAACATAATTTAGGAGCTGAAGGGCAAAATATTTATGAGAGTCATGATGAAATACCAATGGGAAGGGTAGAAGGTGAACCAGCAGATCTACTTGAGATGTCTGGGATGAGGGTAGAAAATACATTTTGGGTCACAAATTAATGTTATTCCAGAAAGACATAAGTTCTTTAGAAGAGTACAAGACAAAATTAAGAAAATGGGGAGTTATGTAGCATCTTTAAAAATGTTACCTTGTACATGTGAATTTGAGTCATTATTGGATTCCTTAATACAAGATCAGTTGGTGAGGTGCACCAACAATTCTAGGGTCCAGGAGAAACGTTTGACATGTAATCTGGATGTAAGGAGGCAAAAGCAATTATTGAAGGCATGTAGAATACCACTATGTGGGTGAGGGAAATGAGAGAAGGAGCAAAAGGAGATATGCGCGTTATGGGCAATACAAATGAATCTGGGAAGGTTGGGGAAGTTAGTGAAGTGACTGTACAGTAAACCTCCAACCAGAAGTTGCCTGAAATTTGCCAGAGAGACTGGCCAACCATCAGCTCACTCCAACAAATGTCTAATAAAAGTGATTCTACTCATCCAAGATGGCTCGAGTGTCCCGACGGTGAAGTGCAGCCATCTTAATGAGGAGCATGTCGATGGATTTCCTTTTCCACTCTGTTGTGTTATTATGTTTAAACGATGCTGCAAAGTTAGGTAAGGAAACACCCCTCATTAGCCTATAGGAGTGAAACAAGCACTCTTTTTGAGGAATACATACTGTCCGCCCCAATCAAATGCTGTACTCAAGGTAATCAATCAATCAATCGATCAGTTAATTTGTAAAGCGCACTACATACCCGTGAGGGTTTCAAGGCGCTGGGGGGGGGGGGGGAGTGCTGCTACTGCTCGAAGAGCCAAGTCTTGAGTAGTTTTCTGAAGGAAAGGAGGTCCTGGGTCTGTTGTAGATCTGGCGGGAGGGTGTTCCAGGTCTTGGCTGCGAGGTACGGTTTCAGTGCTCTGGTTGCGTCTGAAGCCGGACTGGGAGGGGTCGAGGATGTTGTTGTCTTCGAGGTATAGAGTGAGCTGAGTGTTTACGATTTTCTCGATGACCTTCGCCGGGAACGGGAGCAGAGAGATGGGCCGGAAGTTTTTCAGGTCCTTGGGGTCCGCCTATGGTTTCTTGAGGAGGGCGTTGATTTCGGCATTTTTCCAGCTGTCCGGGAATCTTGCAGTTTTAAAGGAGATGTTGTGATGGCTTTCCGTAGGTGTGGTGAGATGACCATGTCTGCTTTGTTGAAGATGTGGTGTGGGCAGGGGTCTGATGGTGATCTGGAGTGGATGGAGTTCATGGTCTTGCGGGTTTCGTCGTCGCTGATGTTGGTCCAGGAGGTCAGTCAGTTGGAGCGGGTGGAGTTTGTGGTGGGTGGGGTAGGAGCATCTGGATTGTGAGGGGAGTTTAAGCTGTTGTGGATGTCCGTGATTTTCCGGTTGCTAGGGCGTCGCAAAGTTCTTGGGAGGGGGTGATGTCGTTGACGGTGGCATTTGGGTTGGAGAGTTCTTTTACAATGCTGAAAAGTTCTTTGCAGTTGTGGGCGTTGTTTTCTAGGCCGTTTTGAAGGAGGATCTTTTTGCTAGCCTGATGAGTTGGTGGTGTTTGCGTGTGGCATCCTTGAGGGCCGTGTGGGTGTCTGGAGTGTGTTCGAGTAGCCATATTTGCTTGAGTTTTCGGCAGTGGCGTTTGGAGGCTTGGATGTCGTCAGTGAACCAGGTGGCTTTTTTGTTGATGTGGTTGTTGGAGGGTTTTCTGAGTGGAGCAAGGAGGTCGGCGCAGTCGGTGATCCATAGATTGAGGTTGTGTGCCGTGCTGTCAGGGACGGTGGGGTTGACGGGCGATTTATGGGCTAGGGCGTTGATTAGTTGAAGTTTGGTGACTTTGCCCTATCGGCGGCGTGATGGTTGTTCGGTGAGGTGGTGTTCTGTCTGTTTCTTGAAGGTGAAGTGAATGCACTGGTGGTCGGTCCAGTAGAGTTCGGTGGTGTGGTTAAAGGTGACATGGTTACTTGTGGAGAAGATGGAGTCAAGGGTGTGACCGGCTGTGTGGGTGGGTGTGTTGATGAGCTGTGTGAAGCCGAGGTTGGCGAGGTTTTCGGTCAGTGTGGTTGAGTTGGTGTCATTGTTGTTTTCGAGGTGAAAGTTCAGGTCCCCGAGGAGGATGTAGTCCGTGGAGGTGAGTGCATTTGTGCTGGCCAGGTCGGCGATGGAGTTGCTGAAGGGTGCCCTGGGGGTCTATAAATGAGTGTTCCTCTGAGCGTGGTGTTGGGGTCGGTGACGATTTGGAAGTGAAGGAGTTCGGCGGCGCTGGAGTCGTCCGGGGTGGTTTTGACTTCGAGGGTGGCTTTGTGGATGATGGCTATGCCTCTTCCGGTTCTGTTGGTGCGGTCTTGGCGAGCAACTTTGTATCCGTTCGGGATGGCTATGGCGATGTCGGGTGCTGAGGAGTCGTTTCACCAGGTTTCGGTTAGGAAGGCCACGTCCAGGGAGGTGGAGTCGACTAGGTCCCAGACTTCGATGGCGTGCTTGCGTGCTGAGTGGGTGTTGAGGAGTATGCAACGGAGGTGGTTGGTCTTGATCCTGGGAGGTATGTGGGCGTCTGTTGCAGGTGAAGCTGCAGTTGTGGCAGGAGAAGGGTCCATGCGTGCTCTTTGGAGGGGCCTGGAAGCAGGTGGTGAGTCGGCTGGTGTTGAGTGCGTGGAGGGCGTTGGCATTGTAGCAAATTCTGGCGGGGTGGCTGTTGCTGGGGCCAGGGGTTCTGGCGCTGGGCGCGGTCCAGGCGCGGACAGGCACAGACATGCTTGCCAGTGGCGCAGCCGTGCCGTGGCTGCAATAAGAGATGGGAAGGCTGGGAGTGGCAGCTGGGAGGCGGGAGGGCCTGACCAATGAGAGGGCTGAGGGGAGGGGCCGCAGCGGTGGGGAAAACTGAGCGGTGAGAAGGAGGGGGAGGGGCCGCAGGGGACGTAGCGGCGGGGAAAACTGGAAAACGGAGCGGTGAGAAGGAGGGGGGAGGCGGGAGGGGCCGCAGCGGCGGGGGAAACAGGAGATCACAGCAATGTGGAGTGGAGGTGGCGCGGGATGAGGAGCGGGGAGCGACCTACCTGCAACGCAGGGTCAGAGTTTGCTCCCTGCTATTGCGCCGCAGCTGCCATAAGAGATGGGGAGGGTGGGAGTGGCAGCTGGGAGGCGGGAGGGCCTGACCAATGAGAGGGTTGGGGGAGGGGCTGCAGGGGACGCGGCGGCGGTGAAAACTGGAAAACAGAGCGGTGAGAAGGAGGGGGGAGGTGGGAGGGGCCGCAGGGAACGCAGTGGCGGGGAAAACAGGAAAACAGAGCGGTGAGAAGGAGGGGGGAGGCAGGAGGTGCCGCAGGGGATGCAGCGGCGGGGAAAACTGGAAAACGAAGCAGTGAGAAGGAGGGGGGAGGCGGGAGGGGCTGCAGGGGAAGCAGCGGCGGGGAAAACTGGAAAATGGAGCGGTGAGAAGGAGGGGGAGGCGGGAGGGGCCGCAGCGGCGGGGGGGGAAACAGGAGATCACAGCAATGCGGAGTGGAGGTGGCGCGGGGAATCTCTCTTCATTTGTTTGGGTAGTATTCCCAATCCCACCCTACATCACATTTCTTTTTTGTGTTTGTATTTACTGATCTTGTGATAGCTAAGTCTGTCCAGTTCACTCGTGTGAGGCCTCCCCAAATAAAAAAACAAAGGCCACTAACACACATGAGCAGATGCTGATAAAGTTGTTCTAACCACACAACTCAAATGGTAAACTTGTTTACATTTCTGCAGAAGCTCAAAAATACGCATTACTGTTTTAAGTGGGACTCACTAAAACTTGATCTACATTTGCTGAATTATATTTAGTGCATATATTCCGTACATTGTTGACTCCTGTTCTCTTACATGTAGATGATGTGTTTAAAAAAAAAAACGTAATGCCCCAGGAGATCAAAACCTACAACTGAAGAAAGACATCTGTAATCAAATTCATTGTTCATTTGATATTACAATTTTTTACTTTAAGATATATACATTTATAAGAAAGAAAAATGTGTTCAAATCTGATTTCTGATTATTAGGGGTGGTGTTGGTCAAGACCTGTGCTTTTTACTAAATGTCTATTTTGGCTACTAACTGGTGCACAATAATGGGGCGGCCATCTTATAACATATACATCGTCTTGTTGCTAATCATCATATCCCAAAATTCTGCTCTTTCATAATGAGCGCTTTCACACACAAAGTAGTTCCCTTCAGTGCTTGGGAATACTATGACAAGGTGTGTTTTTGGAGGCAAATATATTTTTTTCTTTCATCCAATGTGTGTGTGTGTGTATATATATATATACAGGGAGTGCCGAGTTATTAGGCAAGTTGTATTTTTGAGGATTAATTTTATTATTGAACAACAACCATGTTCTCAATGAACCCAAAAAACTCATTAATATCAAAACTGAATATTTTTGGAAGTTGTTTTTAGTTTGTTTTTAGTTTTAGCTATGTTAGGGGGATATCTGTGTGTGCAGGTGACTATCACTGTGCATAATTATTAGGCAACTTAACAAAAAAAATATATACCCATTTCAATTATTTATCATTACCAGTGAAACCAATATAACATCTCAACATTCACAAATATACATTTCTGACATTCAAAAACAAAACAAAAACAAATCAGTGACCAATATAGCCACCTTTCTTTGCAAGGACACTCAAAAGCCTGCCATCCATGGATTCTGTCAGTGTTTTGATCTGTTCACCATCAACATTGCGTGCAGCAGCAACCACAGCCTCCCAGACACTGTTCAGAGAGGTGTACTGTTTTCCCTCCTTGTAAATCTCACATTTGATGATGGACCACAGGTTCTCAATGGGGTTCAGATCAGGTGAACAAGGAGGCCATGTCATTAGATTTCCTTCTTTTATACCCTTTCTTGCCAGCCACGCTGTGGAGTACTTGGACGCTTGTGATGGAGCATTGTCCTGCATGAAAATCATGTTGTTCTTGAAGGATGCAGACTTCTTCCTGTACCACTGCTTGAAGAAGGTGTCTTCCAGGAACTGGCAGTAGGACTGGGAGTTGAGCTTGACTCCATCCTTAACCCGAAAAGGCCCCACAAGCTCATCTTTGATGATACCAGCCCAAACCAGTACTCCACCTCCACCTTGCTGGCGTCTGAGTCGGACTGGAGCTCTCTGCCCTTTACCAATCCAGCCACGGGCCCATCCATCTGGCCCATCAAGACTCACTCTCATTTCATCAGTCCATAAAACCTTAGAAAAATCAGTCTTGAGATATTTCTTGGCCCAGTCTTGACGTTTCAGCTTGTGTGTCTTGTTCAGTGGTGGTCGTCTTTCAGCCTTTCTTACCTTGGCCATGTCTCTGAGTATTGCACACCTTGTGCTTTTGGGCACTCCAGTGATGTTGCAGCTCTGAAATATGGCCAAACTGGTGGCAAGTGGCATAGTGGCAGCTGCACGCTTGACTTTTCTCAGTTCATGGGCAGTTATTTTGCGCCTTGGTTTTTCCACACGCTTCTTGCGACCCTGTTGACTATTTTGAATGAAACGCTTGATTGTTCGATGATCACGCTTCAGAAGCTTTGCAATTTTAAGAGTGCTGCATCCCTCTGCAAGATATCTCACTATTTTTGACTTTTCTGAGCCTGTCAAGTCCTTCTTTTGACCCATTTTGCCAAAGGAAAGGAAGTTGCCTAATAATTATGCACACCTGATATAGGGTGTTGATGTCATTAGACCACACCCCTTCTCATTACAGAGATGCACATCACCTAATATGCTTAATTGGTAGTAGGCTTTCGAGCCTATACAGCTTGGAGTAAGACAACATGCATAAAGAGGATGATGTGGTCAAAATACTCATTTGCCTAATAATTCTGCACTCCCTGTATATATATATAGTTGGCAAGGACCTGGCAGTTTCCCCAACAATAAAGTTTTCCAAAATTCATGATCAAAGCCTAACAGGCATTGACGAACCCAAACGAATGGCAGTCAAACACAGACCCATTTGCTTGTTAAGCACCTGAACTGGATTTGCCATTCCACAATATATTCATACTAATACAATTAATCTTTGCCCAGTTTCATGTGTCTGTTTAATTTGTTACTGCTTCACCCAGATGTCCACTGTGTGCACCTTAAATGTGTAAGGAGTGTCTGTCATCCATTTGCTCGGTCGGTTCTCTCAGAAGAGAGCAAACAAAATGTAGCTTGTCAAAATGAGACAAAGTAATTTCTGTTCCCAGTTCTGACTTTGTAACCAGCTGAAAACAGAACTGGAGCCCTGGTGGGGTAATGCATATTTGTGTATGAAGTACGCACTGGTATGTTTGGTTGCTTTTGGGTTGATGTTTCAGTTTTACCTTTGTCATACATTGGATACCAAGTCACCTCCTCACGTGTGCCGTATGCAACCCACAGGGAAGGAACTGGACGCAGATCCACATGGCTCTATTTACCAATTCATGGGCACTTGATGCTTATTTTCACAAATCGTATAACCTACTTTGAGAATTTTTTTGCCAGTTACGTGCAGTCTCTGCTGTCTTGATCTGCTTCATCTCACCTCTATCTATGGAGCAGCAATATTACAGCTGTCTATGCAGTTTGCAAAGCAGCTGACATTTACTTATGTCTGTGGCAGATGTGTGCCACGGAGTGTCAACCTGCACATATATCAGCTCCCAATATTGATTATTGACTTATTATTATGCTAAGCATGCATAGTAAGGTATGATTTAATATTCTTGACTCCACATCAACTTACCGTGATGATATTTTGGTTATCCAAATTGTGAAGCGGAAATATTTGCAGGACAATATTTTCATTTATAAATTAAGGAAGAATTCTGTGTGGAGTATAATCAAGGGGCATCAAGTGTGGACTTCTAACCTTTTGGAGACGGGAGTTCTGAAAAAGGATCATTGTCTTTTTTCACTGCTCCATAGCAAAAGGTAGTATAAATAGTATTTTACAGGTTCAGTTACAAGTAATTAATCTTGCTTTTGTCTCACGTGATACCCACAATTATTCAGCAAGTGAGAAGGACACACTCAGATCTGACAACCTCACAGAGGCCTGACTACCCTCAAAACAAAAAGCAACAACCAGAGAAAGTTACTTTTGCCAGGCAGATTTGACAGGTGTCATTGTGGGATGAATGGCAGAGCAGGTGCATGTTTGTGGTCAAATTCTAGCATTGAGACACTGTAGGAAAGTAGGCTCTTTCTAGCCTTGTTACCCCCATTTTTGGCCTGTTTGTGAGTATATGTCAGGGTGTTTTTCACTGTCTCACTGGGATCCTGCTAGCCAGGGCCCTGTGCTCATAGTGAAAACCCTATGCTATAAGTATGTTTGTTATGTGTCACTGGGATCCTGCTAGCCAGGACCCCAGTGCTCATAAGTTTGTGGCCTATATGTGTTCCCCGTGTGGTGCCTAACTGTCTCACTGAGGCTCTGCTAACCAGAACCACAGTGGTTATGCTCTCGCTGCTTTCCAAATTTGTCACTAATAGGCTAGTGACTAAATTTACCAATTCACATTGGCATACTGGTACACCCATATAATTCTCTAGTATATGGTAATGAGGTACCTAGGGTATTGGGGTTCTAGGAGATCCCTACGGGCTGCAGCATTTCTTTTGCCACCCATAGGGAGCTCTGAAAATTCTTACACAGGCATGCCAGTGCAGCCTGAGTGAAATAACGTCCACATTATTTCACAGCCATTTACCACTGCACTTAAGTAACTTATAAGTTACATATATGTCTAACCTTCACCTGGTGAAGGTTGGGTGCAAAGTTACTTATTGTGTGGGCACCCTGGCACAAATTCCCTGGACTTTGTGAGTGCGGGGACACCATTACACCCGTGCACTATACATAGGTCACTACCTATGTATAGCGTCACAATGGTAACTCCGAAAATGGCCATGGAACATGTCTAAGATCATGGAATTGACACCCCAATACCATTATGGTATTGGGGCGATACCATTATGGTATTGGGGTGACAATTCCATGATCCCCCGGGTCTCTAGCACAGTACCCGGGTACTGCCAAACTGCCTTTCCGGGGTCTCCACTGCAGCTGCTGCTGCTAACCCCTCAGGCAGGTTTCTGCCCTCCTGGGGTCCAGGCAGCCCTGGCCCAGGAAGGCAGAACAAAGGATTTCCTATGAGCGAGGGTGTTACACCGTCTCCCTTTGGAAATAGGTGTGAAGTCTGGGGAGGAGTAGCCTCCCCCAGCCTCTGGAAATGCTTTGATGGGCACAGATTGTGCCCATCTCTGCATAAGCCAGTCTACACCGGTTCAGGGATCCCCCAGCCCTGGTCTGGTGCGAAACTGGACAAAGGAAAGGGGAGAGACCACTCCCCTGACCTGCACCTCCCAGGGGAGGTGCCCAGAGCTCCTCCAGTGTGTCCCAGACCTCTGCCATCTTGGAAACAGGGGTGTTGGGGGCACACTGGACTGCTCTGAGTGGCCAGTGCCAGCAGGTGATGTCAGAGGCTCCTTCTGATAGGCTCTTACCTCTCTTGGTAGCCAATCCTCCTTCCTTGGTAGCCAAACCTCCTTTTCTGGCTATTTAGGGTCTCTGCTTTGGGGAATTCTTCAGATAACGAATGCAAGAGCTCACCAGAGTTCCTCTGCATCTCCCTCTTCACCTTCTACCAAAGGATCGACCGCTGACTGCTCAGGACGCCTGCAAAACCGCAACAAAGTAGCAAGACGACTACTAGCAACCTTGTATCGCCTCATCCTGCCGGCTTTCTCGACTGTTTCCAAGTGGTGCATGCTCTGGGGGTAGCCTGCCTTCACCCTGCACCAGGAGCTCTGAAGAAATCTCCTGTGGGTCAAAGGAATCTTCCCCCTGCTAACGCAGGCACCAAAAGACTGCATCACTGGTCCTCTGGGTCCGCTCTCATCCTGACGAGCGTGGTCCCTGGAACTCAGCAACTCTGTCCAAGTGACTCCCACAGTCCAGTGACTCTTCAGTCCAAGTTTGCTGGAGGTAAGTCCTTGCCTCCACACGCTAGACTGCATTGCTGGGTTCCGCGTGATTTGCAGCTGCTCCGGCTTCTGTGCACTCTTCCAAGGATTTCCTCTGTGCACAGCCAAGCCTGGGTCCCCGGCACTCCTTCCTGCAGTGCACAACCTTCTCAGTAGTCCTCCGGCGTCCTCGGACTCCCTTTTGTGACTTCGCGTGGACTCCAGTTCACTTTCCTTCCAAGTGCCTGTTCAGGTACTTTTGCAGGTGCTGCCTGCTTTTGTGAGGGCTCCCTGAGTTACTGGATGCCCCCTCTGTCTCCTCCTCCAAGTGGCGACATCCTGGTCCCTCCTGGGCCACAGCAAAACCTCTACCGCGACCCTTTCAGCTAGCAAGGCTTGTTTGCGGTCTTTCTTCGTGGGAACACCTCTGCAAGCTTCATCGAGACATGGGACATCCATTCTCCAAAGGAGAAGTTCCTAGTCCTCTTCTTTCTTGCAGAACTCTAAGCTTCTTCCAACCGGTGGCAGCTTCCTTGCACCCTCAGCTGGCATTTCCTGGGCTCCTGCCCACTCTCGACACTGTCGCGACTATTTGACTTGGTCCCCTTGTCTTACAGGTACTCAGGTCCGGAAATCCACTGTTGGTGCATTGCTGGTGTTTGTTCTTCCTGCAGAAACCCCCTATCACGACTTCTGTGCTCTCTGGGGGTAGTAGGTGCACTATACACCTACCTTTCAGGGTCTTGGGGTGGGCTATTTTTCTAACCCTCACTGTTTTCTTACAGTCCCAGTGACCCTCTACAAGTTTACATAGGTTTGGGGTCCATTCGTGGTTCACATTCCACTTTTGGAGTATATGGTTTGTGTTGCCCCTATACCTATGTGCTCCTATTGCAATCTACTGTAATTCTACACTGTTTGCATTACTTTTCTTGCTATTACTTACCTAATTTTGGTTTGTGTACATATATCTTGTGTATATATCTTATCCTCATACTGAGGGCACTCACTGAGATACTTTTGGCATATTGTCATAAAAATAAACTACTTTTATTTTTAGCAACTCTGTGTATTGTGTTTTCTTATGATATTGTGCATATGACACCAGTGGTATAGTAGGAGCTTTACATGTCTCCTAGTTCAGCCTAAGCTGCTTTGCCATAGCTACCTTCTATCAGTCTAAGCTGCTAGAAGCACCTCTCCTACACTAATAAGGGATAACTGGACCTGGCACAAGGTGTAACCTCTGGTACCCACTACAACCCAGGCCAGCCTCCTACAGACACATTTTAATTGTGTAAGTAAATTCTTAAGTAAATCCCAGTTATTTAATTTTGCAAGCTCTTGGGTACCTTTTAAGTACTTCGTTTGTGGCACGCATGGACTGTTTTTTTAATTTTTGCTCATGCAAGACTTGGCCCACATTACTAAAGTTTTGTGTGGCGCTCCCACAATATAACTTGACACAAACTATAGCACCGATTTACTCAACATTATAAAGGCCCACACACATGATAGAGATCAAATTTTACTACTACATTAGTGGCATAGAAGTTAGCATATGACTACTAATAAACCTTACTCCTAATACAGAAATTAGCATGAAATGTAGAAATGTGCACATTTGAATTCTGGCTGACATTGTGACCTCCATTTCTTTTTGACATCATGTTTTGCCATGAAAGGATATTGTGCATTTATATTCCAGTGAACTACTAACATGATTTATTATTAAAAGTATTATGTTTAGAAATCAGAAGAAATTAAGTATATTGTTAGTATTAAACAAACATGAATTAATTATGCCTATTTTGACTTAAATTATTTTATTACTGTTAGTTACATGCATGCAGAGAAACAAATGGACATTTAAACTGTTTCTAATGTCATAAATAATGATTGCAATTAAATAAGTTGCTTTGCATATTTGAATCAAATTGTAAGGTGCACAATAGGATTTATATGTAATAATTGCATTAATATGTACTTAGGCTTTCTTAGCTAGACTAGGCCTGAAGATTAATTTTGCAGAAGTGGAGAAAAAGTGCTAATTCATTCTGTTCCCTTTGACCTGAATCAATTTCTACGTTGCTGATGTGTTGGTGAATGTCCTGTTGTATTAAGGACAGAGAACATGTTTTAACTAATAACTAATGTATCAGTATTTGTTCTAGCTGTCGAACGAGACAGGAAGCATTGTTAAATTCACAACTGTTAGACTCATCCTATGCACTGTGGGAAAGAATTTAAAAGTTTCAATTGATAAACAAGTGTTATATTTTGGTGGAACTGTATGAATGCATCGAGAAGACTTCGCATACTCCCTGAGAAAATCCAGAATAGTTGCAAACGGGATGTCATCAATGATTTTCCATTGGATATTGATTAATTTGCTCAAGATTAACCCACATAGATGTCTTCAGAATAATTAAAAGTCATCCTTCCTATTACTCTGTTTGCTTTGTTCAGTACTAATATGCTAAATAAATTCTGAACTGATGACCTTCCCTATGTGCAGCTCATGTTCAGCACATCCCCTGATGCTGCTGTCTGCTGATGCTGAGAAGGTCTGAGCCCTCTAGACTGACAATCTTTCCTGTCTGCTGTCCCATGAGGAGAGGTCTAATCCTCAATGTAGTTTCTTACTTCCTTTACAGCTCAGATGATTACACCAGTGTATTTTCATAGTGAGTTACCCTAGTTAGATGGATTTCCAAATTATTTTTGTCTCTTCTTTTGTTTTCCGCTTGCGTTAGCCTAACCCCACACATGTAAGCCTAAATGTGTAGTAGAATGATGGATGGACCAGCCCCAATATCTGATTGTTATTAATTGAATTTTGATGACTTACCGATGTCACCATCATTTGGTTTGAAATCTGATTTTAATGTGCATATTTTACTTCTGATAATTTGTGTTATCCTCTTGGAGTGTTTAACAGTATTGATGTTCAGTAGGCTTAACCTCTTTAAGCGTTTTGGTCAGCCTATGCTTTTCATGAACACCATCTATGTTACACTGACTTTGTGGTTGTAATAAAGCCTTGAAACGTTATTTAGTTTGGAGTTTGATTCTGTAGTTAAATTGTTCATAGTGTGTAAAATTGTTTATGTTCTGTGTGATATGGATTTATGTTGAATGAATCTGATTACCACACTCCTCACCGAGTCCACAGATCCGGTTAACCTCTACTGTAGGTGGCGTCTCACCAGAACACGTGTGGTTTCTAAATCCTAGGTGGGAGGAAGACCTTCGCGTGAGCTCCAGCACACACCGTTAAATTCTGTTACATCATGCTGCCAACCACACAACACAGTAAATATGGGTCTAGTTTAGAGCACAAACTATATTGTGGGAACTGTGAAACTGAATGTGTTCCATGGCCATATGTGCTGCACTATGAAAGTTTACTGTGGCACTTTAAGAAACTTTATGCACAATATGATGAGATGGGCTCTTGTGCTCCTTTAGTACATGAGAGCATCATTCTTGTGCAGTTTCACACAGATGGCCACTCAAGCACAATGTGAATTATACTCATAATGATCATAAGAATTACACATATTGCGTGCAGAAAATCATTTGCAGTGTCACTCATCCATGCATAACCCCCTAAAGGTCTCCTGTAAATCTTGGACCTATTAATTAACAAATAATACAGTGATACAGACAAGAAACCATGTAAAGATATAGACACTATTGAGAGAGTCTATAGAATGTATCAATACATTTGTTGCTTGTGTAAGTTTTGAAAACGTTTTTAAAAATTCTCTAGGAACAATGAATTTCTCAATAAGACCCAATATATTTGAAAGAAATTCATTTGATCTATAATTTGTTTCTTGACAGTAGTATAATTTATGTAAAGAACATCCAAGTCATCCAAAGCTTGGTATACCTGTCATTGAATGAGAAAGAGTTTTCTAAGGATATTGCCAAAGACCTGCAATACAACCATGAAAATGTTCTCTGAACACTGGTTCGTTTAACAATTACCGCAAGCTGAATTATTCAGTATATTCTAACTTAAAGCTCCCTATAGAACTATACCACATCTCATATTTTGATTAATGCATTTCTTTTTGCTGGATGGGCAACCCATAGAATTTTGTGAGAAATGAATATGTATGAGTATACAAAATGCTCAAATGCACATATTAAATTTTGCAGATGATATCAGTTTTAAGAACAACTTTCAATTTCAATCAATTGTCAGCATTTCTCAAATGACAGTACCAGAAACGAGTAATTCCATTCCCCTTCACTATTGAGTGACTCTCAGTTTATGATTGACTTCTGCCACCACAATCTTTTCTCCATCATTCGTCTTCCAAACACATCACATCTATTTCTTCTTCTGTTGCCAGGGGTGATTCCTCCGCTAAGGCGGAGGAGCGTTGCCCCGCTGGATTTTTTTCGAAAGAGGAAAAATGAAATGATAATAACATACACTACATTATTATCATGTTATTTTTCCTTGGAGTAAGGGGTGGGGCGGGGCTGGAGGGAGGAAGCCGGAGGAGGGGGTTTTGCACCACAATGTGCGCATGTCTGCGAAACAGACATGAGCAATTTGCATGTTCTCTACCTGGCTTTATTGCACAGCTGAGTGGAGAACATGCACAGGCTTCCACTCCCAGCCTGAGTAGCGAAGCAGGCCACTCAGACCAATCACAATGCTGCGGTCATGCTGGTGACAGCAGTGCCATGATTTGCTGGGAGCCTGTGTGCACCCGGGAACAAGAAGAGGACTGAGGGGAGACAAATGTGTCTCCCCTCGAAGGTTTTTTTTTTGCCCCATTTTTTACATTTTTTTTAATACCCCCATCCCATTGCGACCATCCCGCTTTACCACCCGCATTCACTGTCTGTTGCATGTCACACCATCATGCAAATAGCAGCATCTTCTCAAAAGCATTGCATTGTGGCTCAGTTACATTCTCACCACCACCCCAGGAAACCTTTTCTCCAGTTATCCTGGTAGGTGGTGATTCTGAGCACTAATAGTGATTGCTACTGGCATTTGAGTATCAATTGTATAAATAAGGTAATCTCTTTTACAGTTCTCTTGTCAGGGGTTGTGACAGCAAACAGTGTTCACTTCAGAAGGTGATGAGGGTGATGAATAGGTATCAGTAAATCCAGGGGAGGGAAAACACAGACAATTACCAGGTGACCTTTGGGTTTCCTTAGAAATGAGATTTATTTCCTGTGTCAATTCCTGATTTTATCTGGATTTTCACATGGAGATTTTGTCTGCTTTCTGCCATAACGTATGAGTTTTATGACACCTATGTCTTGATGATCATTTTTATCAATTTCTTTTTTCTTCCACCCAAAGTGATGACCGGGATCATACAAGTGACATACGTCATTGTTACTACAAATCAACACAGAAAAAGTTTGCTAGAAGGAGTTGATATATAATAAATTACAGGTAATCCTGCTAAAGACATATTTTTAGCTCTTCATGTACAATGCAGACTACAAAAATTGCTGGTTTTGAGGATTTAAGTTTATTAAGAATGCAATGCACTCTCGTTGATCCTCTCCAAACTTAGTCAATGTTAGTAATGAGGTCTTTGGTTGGCAGTCATGTTACCCCCTATCCAAGCAAGGACCCTCACTCTAGTCAGAGTAAAGGAGAAACATACCTGGTTAACCCCTGCACAACCCCTTGGTAGCTTGGCACAAGCAGAAAGGCTTAACCCATAAGCATTGTGTAAAGTATTTGTAACAACACACAGTAATACAGTGAAATCACAAAAAATAAATACCACACCAGTTTAGACAAATAGGTAATATTTATGTAAATCATACAAGACCAAAATGACAAAAATCCAACATACACAAGTCAAGATATGAATTTTCAAATGAATAAGAGTCTTACCTGGTTTGCGTCAAAAATAAACCCACACAGATGAGCGTGCATGGGAAAAGTCAGCGATGTGTTGATTCCTTCTTTGCAAGTGAGGCCGTGTGTCATTTCATCTCCGGTCGGCGATGCATCATTTTTCTCTCCTGCAAGAGAGCAATGCATTGATCTCTAGAGGGGCACCTCGGATCTGGGCAGGCGTGTGTTTATTTCTGATGCTCTGTGATGATACAGGAGAAATCCAGTCTTATTGTGTTGGAAAACCACGCTGCGTGGGGTTTACACCATTATAAGTAACTGCAAGCGGGTGTTGAGTTGTTTCTCCAGCCACAATGCGTCGATCTCCCAGTTGCGGTGGCTGGAGCGTCGATTATCAGCGGCATTGCAGATGGTGCGTTGAACATTTCCATGCACGGCGGGGCAGAAGTCTCACCAGAGAGTTCAGGTGCTGGCACAGGAAGTCTTTGATGGCACTAAGACTTCAAAACAGGAGGCAAGCTCAGTCCAATCCTTTGGAGATTCCTCACAAGCAGGAATATACAACAAAGTCTAGTCTTTGTTCTCTCTCAGGCAGAAGCAGCAACCGCAGGCCAACCCAGCAAAACACAGTCACAGGCAAAGGGCAGTACTCCTCCTCCAGCTCTTCTCCTGGACAGAGGTTCCGCTTGATTGCAGAAGCAATGTAATTTTAAGGGATTTTGGGTCCACTACTTATACCCCTTTCTGCCTTTGAAGTAGGCAAACTTCAAAGGAAAGTTTCTGTTGTTCACAAGATCCTACCTTTCCCAGCCCAGGCCCCAGACACACACCAGGGGGCTGGAGAATGCATTGTGAGAGGGCAGGCACAGACCATTCAAGTGTAAGTAACCACTCCTCCCTCCACTGTAGCACAGATGGCTCATCAGGATATACAGGCTACACCCTAGCACCCTCTGTCTCACTGTCTATAGGGGATTCACAAACAGCCCAATGGTCAAACTGACCCAGACTGGGAATCCACAAACAGACAGAGTCACAGAATGGTGTAAGCAAGAAAATGCCTACTTTCTAAAAGTGGAATTTTCAAACTGACAATTTAAAAACCATCTTTACCAAAATATTTATTTTTAAATTGTGAGTTCAAACACACCAAACTCCATATTTCTATCTGTTCTCAAAGAGAATCTGTACTTAAAGGCAGCCCCCATGTTAACCTATGAGAGAGACAGCCCTTGCAACAGTGAAAACAAATTTAGCAGTTCTCACTGTTAGGACATGTAAAACACACCAGTACATGTCCCACCTTTAACATACACTGCACCCTCCCCATGGGGCTACCTAGGGCCTACCTTAGGGATGCCTTACATGTATAAAAAGGGAAGGTTTGGGTCTGGCAAGTGGATAAACTTACCAGGTCGAATTGGCAGTGCAAGACTGCACACACAGACATGGCAGTGGCAGGTCTGAGCCATGCAAGGATAGTCACGTGGGTGGCACAACCAGTGCTGCAGGCTCACTAGTAGCATTTGATTTACAGGCCCTGGGCACCTCTAAAGCACTTTACTAGCGACTTGCTAGTAACTCAAATATGCCAATCATGGAAAACCCAATCACCAATACAATTTACACAGAGAGAATATGCATGGTAGCACTGGTTAGCAGTGGTAAAGTGTCCAGAGTCCTAAAGCCATCAAAAACTGATCAGAAGAAATAGGAGGAAGGAGGAAAAATGATTGGAGATGACCCTTCAAAAAGGGCCATGCCCAACTGTCAAAAAATAGAATTGAGAAGAGAATTACATTTAAAGCTCTGACCATCAGTAATAAAGCCATTTATGGCCCTAATTCTACATTTGTCTAGAATCTGATCCAGATTCACATTCCAGCCCGGAATCTGTGACCATCTCATGCATGTCTTCTTAACCTCCTTAAAGTTAGAAGAGTTAGACAAGTAGGACTTTCCTTTTCTAATATAGGGTCTTAACTGCAAAATTAAATTCTCATGCAACTACGCTTAGTGAGAAACCATTGTGTTTTAAGGTCATTATTAAAAACTCATCCATACATTTATTCAAATAAGGAACCAGAACCAGTGTCAGGACATCTTTTTTTGGTAATTGCATGTGGATAAAAACTTTAATGTAACAGAATAGCATGCTTTGTTTGGCATGGCTGCAATAAAAATCAGCCTTTATTGTAACACTCTTTAAAGTGGCTTACCAAAAAGAAATCTATCTGAAGACTCCATAAAGCTAAAATTGTACTATACAGGTTATTACAATGATAAAAGGTAAAGAACATTATTCATCTGCTCTTGGCTTCCTTTATTTGCACTCATAGCAGAACACATTCCTCAGTGGTACTCTTCCCTGACAGTGTTTTGAAAGAAGTTCATGACTCAACTGTTTGGCTAGAAGATGCACTTAGATAAGCAGCAAGGGACCCCCACTGGACAGGCACTGTACAAGGTCTGTATGTCATTGAGGCAATCAGCCTTTGTCACCCACAGTGTTTGTTTGAGATATATGTATGTGCATCGCAAGTTAGAAGACATGGCGATACCACAGAGTTCTGATATATAAAACTGGTACACCAATCCACGCATTTGTTATCATTAGTGTGGTGCAGCTTCATAGCTGTTAAGTATGCATGGTATTGCCATGGAAACATTAGTTCATTTGTTAAATAATAAATAAATAATAATTAAATAAATAAGCCCAGGTGATTTAAGAGACAAAACCTGGGGTTGCCGAATACCAACTGCCGAGTTTTGATTCCACCTCATGCCTTTTTCTTCTTCTACCCAACACTTCTATAGCTTGATTTCACTCTTGTAGGTTTTTTTCTCTCCTGTTTTCCCTCGTTGTCCTTATTTTTCTCAAGGCCAGACTGGCCGTACCAGGCATCAGGTGTTTCCTCAGAAGGCTGGAAGGTTGGGGTGGCCCAGTTTTGTAGCAGTGCAGCAAAAGCACTGGAGAGTTCTTGCATATCCAACAGTTTTCATGCAACAATAAAAGTTCCAAGATAACTCTGGTGATTAATGTACATGCCGGGGTGAGAATGGAGTTTTGTCTACTGGCAGTTTTGACTCATCTAAGGTAGAGCAGATAGTTTATATTCCTGCTACAAATGAACATGTACTACAGATTACAGAATAGTACTTTATGTGGATAGCTCAGTAGGATATTGCTTTTTTCACAGAGATCCTTTTGTTACTGTGCAGTTCATCAGCTACAATCACAGTCTAGCACAGTGAGCTATGAATTGCCATCGAAGAGCTGCATGCAAACTGCATGACACAGGTTAAAAAGTTATTTTTTCCCCAGTCTTTGATTATCCTAATTTTGCTAAAAAAGGGTGTGTTTGGGAAGTAAATAATTGTTATTGGTAAAGTCAACCCTAACCACTGTGAAATGTACTGAATCCTCGGTTTGTTCTTCCCCAGACCAAGCACTCTTAATACATGCCTGCCAGTATGGATGGCATGAATCATACACCTTGTAGTCCCCTTTGTCTTATTTAACATCTTCTATAACCTGATTTACACATGTATTATTCATTGTCCCTGTATGTCTGAGTGATGTAAAGTGCTCCAAAACCCTATGCTGGTAAGAGAGGCACTATAAAACAAATGAAATACATGTGAGAGAGGGGCTATGGAGAGATGAGAGGCACTGTTGGATGGTGAGGGACTCATTGAAGTGACCCAATCACGGTTGCTGCATCCTGTTTTTCTAAAAGATCATTATTCACTATGCTTTCAAAACTAATACAATGATATAATGAAAAATGTGTTGTAGAATGCACCGTTTTTGCCATTTTTTCCCAAATCTTCTTGAGGGAGAGAACACACCCAAGCACCATTGTAGAGGTCAAGCTAGCTCGTTAAATACCCTATGGGGGCTGGTCTTACAACACCCAGTCCGGCTCTGGGTTTCCTCCAATTCTCTTTCCACCTTTTTTTCTTCCTCTGCCTTGCTCCTGCAACCACCAGCACAAACTAACCACTACATTGCTGCACTTCGACCTACGCTAGCTCTGTTTGCTTACCTCCGTCCAAGACGCTGGAGCTTCCACTGCATGGGTGGCTAACATAAATTTTTGTCAGACTTTATTGATAGAGAAAAAATATGCCTGGTCTGTAGACTGCTGCCAAGTCCTGTCAGAGTCTGTTTCACATATTACAATGTGTTGCCTCACGAATGGCGGAGAGACAAAAATGTGATGTGAAGTTCTGTGGATTACACTTCGCCAAATATAACATGTTGCGACATCAATAGAGGAAACCTGACAGCTCTTACCCGACTATATATATGTGTCTGTTCATGTGTAACTTTCTCTGCCCCACCGTGGTTATTCAGAGGTTCTGGTGCTTCATAGTTCGTTTGGAGGTTGTGTTGCCTTGCCTGACGCAAGGGCAAGGCAAGGCCTCAGTAAATCTGGCCCCGGTTTTTTTTTCAGCCCTTTTACATGTTTTCTCCTTTTCTCTCGGTTTCCATTCCTTCTCTTCCCCTTTTTACTTTCTTTTCTGCCTTCATCCCTGTGGATCTGGTGAAAATCAGTGATGAAAAACAAGCCGTGGTCCTCAAAAACGTATCTATGTCCACCCACTTGAAGCCACCAGCACACGTTAAGCAACGAGCATGAACTATTGGCCCTTATTACCGATACCACCCGTGCTATGAAAAAAGAACAGAGGAATATAAGCTTCACATATAGACGAGCTATAGGAAAGTTTATAGTGTGCATAAATCCAGGTGGTAGCAGTAAAAGAACACTGTAATTTGTGATGCTTTCTGATGCACATAAAAATAAATACTTAAGTAAAGTGCTGTGTCCAGATATTAGATTAACTCACACATAGTTCAACATTTCTGCAGTGTTCATAGTATGCCTTAAGAATTGCAAAAGAATCTCGAAGTGCCCTGCTAGTGCAGTGCTAGTCTTCAGAAAAATGAATTTATGCCACTAAATAACACATTTCAGCACTAATTTCTAAATATTGAAATACTGGACCAGACCTATGCTCAGTCATTAACCCCTTTGGTGCGGGCGTCTGTGCGGGTCACGACCAGTGGCCGACACCAGGGAGGGGGTTAAAAATCCATTGCACCGGAGGATTTTTTTATTTTTTTTTTGTACCGTAGGAGACGCAGAAAAGCTTCCGCGTCTCCATCCCACCCGCCCGGCGCGCTGACGTCACAGTTTTTCCTCACCGGAGAAGGAGAGAAGCAGGTAAGCGTTCTCTCTTTCTCCGGTGGGGAAAAAAAGGCCAAAACGGCCTCCCCAGATGCCAGGGAGGCATCGATGGAAAGGGGAGGCTCTCCCCTTTCCATCGATGTCTCCCTGGCACCGTTTCCTGGCCGTGGATCGCAGCGCGGCTGCGATCCACGGCCAGGAAACACCCCTAGGCACCAGGGATCTTCTTTGGGGGCGTCGGCCCCCTCGTAAACGGGCCGCCCCCCCCGGGGGCAATATTTAATATATTACACAGTTTTGGGGGGCGATCGCGCCCCAATAAAATAAAACAATTAAAAAAAACTGAAAAAATAAATAAAAAATGGCGGGGTCGGCCCTTGGAACACGGGCCGAACCCAGGGGGGAAAAAAAAACGTGTAGTTTTGCCTGGGGGGGGGCGATCGCCCCCCCAGGTTAAAAAAGAAAGAAAAAAAAAAAAGTTGGTGGTCAGCCCTTAGGGTGACCATCAATGGGGCCATTTTTTTTTTTATACATGTGTGCTTTTCCAAGGGCAAGCACACATGTATAAAAAAAAAAAGATTTGTGACTTCAGTGTCTTGTTTTCTTTCTCTCTCTCTCTCTCTCTCTCTCATATATATGTGTATATATGTATACACATATATATATATAGATATATATAGATATATATATATATATATAGACATATATATATATATATATATATATATATATATATATATATATATATATATATATATATCTTTTTTTTTTTTCAGGACAAGCATTGCAGCGTCCATGTGCAGTTTTTCCCCACGGAGAAGGAGAGAAGCAGGTAAGCGTTCTCTCTTTCTCCGCTGGGGAAAAAAAGGCCAAAACGGCCTCCCCAGATGCCAGGGAGGCATCGATGGAAAGTGGAGGCTCTCCCCTTTCCATTGAAGCCTCCCTGGCACCGTTTCCTGGCCGTGGATCGCAGCGCGGCTGCGATCCACGGCCAGGAAACGCCCCTAGGCACCAGGGATCTTCTTTGGGGGGGTCGGCCCCCTCGTAAACGGGCCACCCCCCCCCGGGGGCAATATTTAATAATTTACACAGTTTTGGGGGGCGATCGCGCCCCCCACAATAAAAAAAAAACGAAATAAAAAAAAAATGGCGGGGTCGGCCCTTGGAACACGGGCCGACCCCAGGGGGGGAAAAAAAAAACATGTAGTTTTGCCTGGGGGGGCCAATCGCCCCCCCAGGGTAAAAAAGAAAAAAATATATATATTTGTTGGTCAGCCCTTAGGGTGACCATCAATGGGGCCAATTTTTTTTTTTATACATGTGTGCTTGCCAAGGGCAAGCACACATGTATAAAAAAAAGGTTTGTGACATGAGTGTCGTGTTTTCTTTCTCTCTCTCTCTCTCTCATATATATGTGTATATAAGTATACACATATACATATATATATATATATATATATATATATATATATATATATATATATATATATATATATATATATATATATATATATATTTTCAGGACAAGCATTGCAGCGTCCATGTGCTGCTTTTCTGACTTGTTGGTGTGTATCTGGGCTTCTAACAACGCCCACCTCACGCCCATCACTACCACTCGTTCGTGGGCTTGCCCTTCAAAAATCCTTTGATGACATTGGAAAATGATTTACCTTTGTCCCTCCTTGGGGAGGTTTTGTTACCGCCTTGGCCATCGCCCCTGGTACATGGCTAATTGCACTTTTGCTGTTACGTTTAACTGCGAGCGAACTTCTTTTCCTTTTGTGTAACTCTTCACATGATGCTCATGGTGGCCGTGGCGCTGTGAATCGTCTCTCTTATGTGAAAGAGTTTAACTTTCAATTATCAATTTATGTGGCAAGAAAAGTTGGGTTAGGAGTTTATAACGGTAATAGCTCTAACTCGAGCAGATGCGAGACCCATTACATTGTAAATGCTTGTTATTCTTGTGTGTGTTGTTTTATAATGGTGAACAATTTCACCGCACTCCACGAGGACCGTGATCAAGACTCCTTGGTGAGTTGAAACCCGTTGGTGGTTATTGACTGCAATAAAATACACTTTTATTTGTACTTCGTGGAGTGCGGTGAAATTTTTCGGCATTAGATAATTTCTAGATTGGTCTTCTCTGTCACTGGGCACCGGCAGTGGAGTGTGCCGCCCAGCAACCCTTCAACCACTTTGTTTCTAAACATATATATATATATATATATATATATATATATATATGCAACACAAATTGGTTAAAAAGACTGTTGCGCAGTGCACTCCACTGCCGGTGCTCAGTGATGGAGGAGAGCAACCTCGAAAATATTTTGTGAACAAGAATCTCATCGCACTCCACGAGGTTCAAATTGACATGTTTTATCGCAAGTATAAACAATGAAAGAAAAGAGGGACTCATTTACTGTGATCAAGAATCCTTGAGAGTCGAAACGCGTACGTGGCTGTTGCTTGCAATAAAAGATGTCAATTTGAACCTCGTGTAGTGGGGTGAGAATCTTGTTCACACAATATATATATATATATATATATATATATATATATATATGCATGCATGCATGTCTTTTCTGTAGTGGCAGTTGCCATAAAGTAGCTGAGTGGATTAGTAAAGGCAAGCGTTACCTGTGCTTTAAAACAAATGTAATGCCAGGGGGACTATGGAGACATGAGTGGCACTTTTGCTGGGTAGTACTGAGGGAATTAGAAGAGGAGGTAATGGGAGGCAGAGCACCAAAAATGACTGTTGCACAGGGTGTGTGGTAAGGTGAAGTAATACATTCTTTTTTTGTTTTTTTCAGTGTTTTCAGAAAATCTGCAGAATTGGAGAAGAAGCGAAGGTAAGGTGACGACATTTCCTGTTGTACACAACAAACATACCCACACGCAATTTTGTGACTATCTGCCTTCTACGTAGGCTAGTAATTTAGAGGGACAGTTTAGCCAGTTGCAGAGATGGCGTCTCGTTGGATGACTGCTGATCAAGCCCTAGCTCGGGTTATGGAGGACAGTTCTGATGTAGGCTCAGAGACTGAGACAGCAGACACTGAGACAGCATCTGAGGGAGAGGACAATGGGGCAGATTCTGGGAGTGATTTTTCAGTCGGCGGAGTCCCATCTGACGACACCTCTTCCAGTGAGTCTGAAGGAGACAATGACGACATCCGTGCTGTCCCTTCGCAAGCACATTCGGGGCAGCGGGACCACATTGGGTTAGCCAAACCCAGAGAGCACGTGCTTGCTGCCGCAAGCACAGAGAGAGTGCTCTCTTGGCAGCCCCCCTGTTTGGTTCAGCCCCAAATTCCACCTTTTACTGGTGACGCTGGATGTAAAGTCGATACAGCTAACTTTTTGCCAGTCGACTACATCTATCTGTTTTTGGATGTTGACTTTCTTCAGAAAGTTGTGCAGCAAACAAATTTGCGTGCAGACCAATTTCTGAGGGAGCGCGGAGGCACTCTAGGGCCCCGTTCTAGGGCACGCCAGTGGACTCCCACTTCGCTGGCGGAGTTGAAGATATTTTTGGGCCTTACGCTCAAAATGGGGTTAGTACAGAAACCCACCTTGCAGTCCTACTGGATGACTCGCACGGTTTGGGTAACTCCCATCTTCGCACCATACATGAGCAGAGATTGTTTTTTGCTACTGCAGCGCATGCTGCATTTCAATGACAATTCTGCTGCATTGCCCCGGGACCATCCAGATCATGACAGGTTGTTCAAAATTCGGCCTGTCGTGGAACATTTGTCTGCCAGGTTTCCAGAGATATATACTCCTGGAAAGAATATAGCAGTCGATGAGTCCTTGATCCTGTACAAAGGACGGCTGCTTTTCAGACAGTACATTGCGAGCAAAAGAGCTCGCTATGGCATATAGCTGTACATGCTGTGTGAGAGCTCTACTGGCTATGTGTACAGCCTGAGAGTGTATACAGGGAAGGATTCTACCCTAAACCCTGTAGGTTGCCCTCCTGTGTTAGGGGTCACAGGTAAGATTGTATGGGAACTTGTCCAGCCACTTCTTCACAAAGGTTATAACCTTTATGTGGACAATTTCTATACAGGAGTAGAGCTGTTCAGTGAGCTCTACAAAGCTGGCACTGTGGGCTGCGGTACAGTTCGTTGTAACCGCAAAGGATTCCCGCGGGAGCTTGTTTGCAAGAAGCTCCAGAAATCACAGAGTACTGCATTGCGTTCTAACGAACTGCTCGCAGTCAAGTTCCTAGATAGACGTGATGTATACGTGCTCACTACAATTCATGATGAGAGCACTTCTCCCATCACGGTTTGGGGTCAGATGGCCGAAGTCCACAAGCCCATCTGTATACTCGATTACAATAAGTACATGGGTGGAGTGGACAAGAACGACCAGGTTCTTCAACCATACAATGCGTGTCGTAAAACTCGCACTTGGTACAAGAAACTGTTTACCCACCTGATTCAGATGGCAACATATAATGCGTATGTTGTTTACCATCAGACAACAACAGGAAGACTCATGACTTTCCTTGACTTCCAGTTGTCTGTAATTGAAAGCCTCACTGCTGTTACAGAAGAAGCAGCAGCCTCCACCTCATATGTTCTGGAGGATGTGGCAAGGCTGCAGGAGCGACACTTTGCTGATCGCATACCTAAAACACCCAAAAAGGATCGTCCATGTCGTCGCTGTAAAGTGTGCTCAAAGCATGGAAAGCGGCAGGAGAGTCGGTATTACTGTCCCCAGTGTCCATCACAACCAGGCCTCTGTATCCCTACTTGCTTTACGTTGTATCATACTAAAGCAAAGTTCTGGGAAATCGACTGAGGTTGAGCTGCTGTTGGGTAATCCTTTCAGTGGCAGTGCATGGATACCGAACGTCCATGGGCCACTGCTTCGTTAGGCATGGAGCCACAGAATTTTACTTCATCATGGACTTCCTTTTGGCATGGTCGGTGTTCTGTTCAATTAACATGCATTTTCTTCTCCCTACTGCATATACTAGTGGACAGAACATATGCCACATTGCCATGGAGTACCCTTTCTTCACCTGCATGTCTACCTTACTTTCAACGGTAGATATGCTCTCTCAGTTCGAGGAATCACTTTGTAGGGCATACTTGGAAGCCCCCAACTTGCTTCCACAAACTAGTATAGGTTCCCTTGGCTATTATACAGGATTAGCCAGGACTCTGATGAGAACAGAGACATGGATGGGTAAGGAAAGCTTATGGTAGGAGTGCCTTCACAGGGTTATTGCACAGGTAGAAGGCAGATAGTAAAGGTAGTAGAGATGTACATCATCTACACCTATGGATTCAAACCCATTGGTGCCATCCCAGCACTGAAGGAGAATGACTTGTATAGGTCAGTGTTTGACCTGCTTTTCATGTTCATCCTCCATCAGAACTTAGTAGATGTTCAGTTTGCTGTATAAGTGCATTATAGTCACATCACTACATATAATGTTGGCTGGGACATATGCTACGTTCTCATGGACTCCCCTATGTACCAAACACTACCCTTTTCCATAGCCTATGACCTTCTCTTTAGGGAACATCATGAGAAATCCCCAGCATGTCTCCCTTAGTTTCAAAGGTAGATATGCTCACTCAGTTCGAGGAATCGCTTTGTACGGCATACTCGGACACCCCCAACTTGCATCCACAAACTGGAAGGAGTTGGATTTAGCACAGAGAGTGCGTTAAAGGCGCATGAAAAACATGTCTTCCTGAGCCTCAGGTGGCTGTCACAGGAGTCATTAGTAAAGGTTTGTTACGCATGCATTTGGTAATGTTAAGGAAGAAGGAGGCAGGTAGCCTATGACCTTCTCTTTAGGTAACAGCATGAGAAATCCCCAGCATGTCTCCCTTAGTTTCAAAGGTAGATATGCACACTCAGTTCGAGGAATCGCTTTGTACGGCATACTCGGACACCCCCAACTTGCATCCACAAACTGGAAGGAGTTGGATTTAGCGCAGAGAGTGCGTTAAAGGCGCATGAAAAACATGTCTTCCTGAGCCTCAGGTGGCTGTCACAGGAGTCATTAGTAAAGGTTTGTTACGCATGCATTTTTTTAAATGTTAAGGTAGAAGGAGGCAGTTACTTGACAGGTGGTAAAATGTAGTCAAACTTATTCCGTTCTGTGGCGTGTGAATGTGATGGGCCCTTGTCTGGCAGCGGTAAGTTAATGTGAGTGGAGTGATTGATTGGATTGGGCCCGTGGCTGGCGATATGAAAGGGTTGTTTGTTGTGCGTGAATGGTGTGTGAATGGACCATAAAGAGGTTGGTGCCTGGACGCGGCTTTATGGCCCACCTTCAGAAGGCTTGGTTTCAATATTCAGATACTTTGATAAGTAATCATGCTTTGAAACCATAATTTCTAGTGGTGCTAAAACCAACCAGTGTGAGTGGTGGGTTAACTTTAACAAACTAGTACCAGGGGAGTCCAAGGGTGCAGGACTTGCATGGCTCTCACCAGTTTTCCTTCACCCAGAATCCCCTTGAAATTACATTATGTGCTTAAAAAACACATTTCCTTGCATTTCAATGAGCAGAAGTCCAGGGATCTGCAGGGATCCTCAAAATTCCTACCACCCAGTGTTTCCCCACTTGTCCTGATAAAAACACAACCCCGCTTGTGTGCCTGCGCCAAGTGCATGCTTCAGGAATGAATCACTCCAGGGTTAACAGTAGACCTCAAGCAATGACTACCATTGACCCTTGTGTGATCCATTCCTGTCGCGGGCGCTAGGCCTACCCACACAAGTGAGGTATCATTTTTATCGGGAGGCTTGGGGGAACGCTGGGTGGAAGGAAATTTGTGGCTCCTCTCAGATTCCAGAACTTTCTGTCACCGAAATGTGAGGAAAACTTGTTTTTTTAGCCACTTTTTGAGGTTTGCAAAGGATTCTGGGTAACAGAACCTGGTCGAGCCCCGCAAGTCACCCCACCTTGGAAACCCCCAGGTCTCTAGTTTTCAGAAATGCACATGTTTGGTAGGTTTCCCTAGGTGCCGGCTGGGCTAGAGGCCAAAATCTACAGGTAGGCACTTCGCAAAAAACACCTCTGTTTTCTTCCAAAAATTTGGATGTGTCCACGTTGCGCTTTGGGGCGTTTCCTGTCGCAGGCGCTAGGCCTACCCATACAAGTGAGGTATCATTTTTATCGGGAGACTTGGGGGAACGCTGGGTGGAAGGAAATTTGTGGCTCCTCTCAGATTCCAGAACTTTCTGTCACCGAAATGTGAGGAAAACTTGTTTTTTTAGCCACTTTTTGAGGTTTGCAAAGGATTCTGGGTAACAGAACCTGGTCCGAGCCCCGCAAGTCACCCCTCCTTGGATTCCCCAAGGTCTCTAGTTTTCAGAAATGCACAGGTTTGGTAGGTTTCCCTAGGTGCCGGCTGAGCTAGAGGCCAAAATCTACAGGTAGGCACTTTGCAAAAAACACCTCTGTTTTCTTCCAAAAATTTGTATGTGTCCACGTTGCGCTTTGGGGCGTTTCCTGTCGCGGGCGCTAGGCCTACCCACACAAGTGAGGTATCATTTTTATCGGGAGACTTAGGGGAACGCTGGGTGGAAGGAAGTTTGTGGCTCCTCTCAGATTCCAGAACTTTCTGTCACCGAAATGTGAGGAAAACCTGTTTTTTTTGCCACTTTTTGAGGTTTGCAAAGGATTCTGGGTAACAGAACCTGGTCCGAGCCCCGCAAGTCACCCCTCCTTGGAATCACCTAGGTCTCTAGTTTTCAGAAATGCACAGGTTTGGTAGGTTTCCCTAGGTGCCGGCTGAGCAAGAGGCCAAAATCTACAGGTAGGCACTTCGCAAAAAACACCTCTGTTTTCTTCCACAAATTTGTATGTGTCCACGTTGCGCTTTGGGGCGTTTCCTGTCGCGGGCGCTAGGCCTACCCACACAAGTGAGGTATCATTTTTATCGGGGGACTTGGGGGAATGCTGGGTGGAAGGAAATTTGTGGCTCCTCTCAGATTCCAGAACTTTCTGTCACCGAAATGTGAGGAAAACTTGTTTTTTTAGCCACTTTTTGAGGTTTGCAAAGGATTCTGGGTAACAGAACCTTGTCCGAGCCCCGCAAGTCACCCCTCCTTGGATTCCCCAAGGTCTCTAGTTTTCAGAAATGCACAGGTTTGGTAGGTTTCCCTAGGTGCCGGCTGAGCTAGAGGCCAAAATCTACAGGTAGGCACTTTGCAAAAAACACCTCTGTTTTCTTCCAAAAATTTGTATGTGTCCACGTTGCGCTTTGGGGCGTTTTCCTGTCGCGGGCGCTAGGCCTACCCACACAAGTGAGGTATCATTTTTATCGGGAGACTTGGGGGAACGCTGGGTGGAAGGAAGTTTGTGGCTCCTCTCAGATTCCAGAACTTTCTGTCACCGAAATGTGAGGAAAACCTGTTTTTTTTGCCACTTTTTGAGGTTTGCAAAGGATTCTGGGTAACAGAACCTGGTCCGAGCCCCGCAAGTCACCCCTCCTTGGAATCACCTAGGTCTCTAGTTTTCAGAAATGCACAGGTTTGGTAGGTTTCCCTAGGTGCCGGCTGAGCAAGAGGCCAAAATCTACAGGTAGGCACTTCGCAAAAAACACCTCTGTTTTCTTCCACAAATTTGTATGTGTCCACGTTGCGCTTTGGGGCGTTTCCTGTCGCGGGCGCTAGGCCTACCCACACAAGTGAGGTATCATTTTTATCGGGGGACTTGGGGGAATGCTGGGTGGAAGGAAATTTGTGGCTCCTCTCAGATTCCAGAAATTTCTGTCACCGAAATGTGAGGAAAACTTGTTTTTTTAGCCACTTTTTGAGGTTTGCAAAGGATTCTGGGTAACAGAACCTTGTCCGAGCCCCGCAAGTCACCCCTCCTTGGATTCCCCAAGGTCTCTAGTTTTCAGAAATGCACAGGTTTGGTAGGTTTCCCTAGGTGCCGGCTGAGCTAGAGGCCAAAATCTACAGGTAGGCACTTTGCAAAAAACACCTCTGTTTTCTTCCAAAAATTTGTATGTGTCCACGTTGCGCTTTGGGGCGTTTTCCTGTCGCGGGCGCTAGGCCTACCCACACAAGTGAGGTATCATTTTTATCAGGAGACTTGGGGGAACGCTGGGTGGAAGGAAGTTTGTGGCTCCTCTCAGATTCCAGAACTTTCTGTCACCGAAATGTGAGGAAAACCTGTTTTTTTTGCCACTTTTTGAGGTTTGCAAAGGATTCTGGGTAACAGAACCTGGTCCGAGCCCCGCAAGTCACCCCTCCTTGGAATCACCTAGGTCTCTAGTTTTCAGAAATGCACAGGTTTGGTAGGTTTCCCTAGGTGCCGGCTGAGCAAGAGGCCAAAATCTACAGGTAGGCACTTCGCAAAAAACACCTCTGTTTTCTTCCACAAATTTGTATGTGTCCACGTTGCGCTTTGGGGCGTTTCCTGTCGCGGGCGCTAGGCCTACGCACACAAGTGAGGTATCATTTTTATCGGGAGACTTGGGGGAACGCTGGGTGGAAGGAAATTTGTGGCTCCTCTCAGATTCCAGAACTTTCTGTCACCGAAATGTGAGGAAAACTTGTTTTTTTAGCCACTTTTTGAGGTTTGCAAAGGATTCTGGGTAACAGAACCTTGTCCGAGCCCCGCAAGTCACCCCTCCTTGGATTCCCCTAGGTCTCTAGTTTTCAGAAATGCACAGGTTTGGTAGGTTTCCCTAGGTGCCGGCTGAACTAGAGGCCAAAATCTACAGGTAGGCACTTCGCAAAAAACACCTCTGTTTTCTTCCAAAAATTTGTATGTGTCCACGTTGCGCTTTAGGGCGTTTCCTGTCGCGGGCGCTAGGCCTACCCACACAAGTGAGGTATCATTTTTATCGGGAGACTTGGGGGAACGCTGGGTGGAAGGAAATTTGTGGCTTCTCTCAGATTCCAGAACTTTCTGCCACAGAAATGTGAGGAACATGTGTTTTTTTAGCCAAATTTTGAGGTTTGCAAAGGATTCTGGGTAACAGAACCTGGTCCGAGCCCCGCAAGTCACCCCTCCTTGGATTCCCCTATGTCTCTAGTTTTCAGAAATGCACAGGTTTGGTAGGTTTCCCTAGGTGCCGGCTGAGCTAGAGGCCAAAATCTTCAGGTAGGCACTTTGGAAAAAACAGCTCTGTTTTCTATAAAAAAAATAGGATGTGTCCATGTTGTGTTTTGGGGCATTTCCTGTCGCGGGCACTAGGCCTACCCACACAAGTGAGGTATCATTTTTATCGGGAGACTTGGGGGAACATAGAATAGTAAAACAAGTGTTATTGCCCCTTATCTTTCTCTACATTTTTTCCTTCCAAATATAAGAGAGTGTGTAAAAAAGACGTCTATTTGAGAAATGCCCTGCAATTCACATGCTAGTATGGGCACCTCGGAATTCAGCGATGTGCAAATAACCACTGCTCCTCAAAACCTTATCTTGATCCCATTTTGGAAATGCAAAGGTTTTCTTGATACCTCTTTTTCACTCTTCATATTTCAGCTAATGAATTGCTGTATACCCAGTATAGAATGAAAACCAACTGCAGGGTGCAGCTCATTTATTGGCTCTGGGTACCTAGGGTTCTTGATGAACCTACAAGCCCTTTATATCCCCGCAACCAGAAGAGTCCAGCAGACAAAACGGTATATTGCTTTCAGAAATCTGACATCGCAGGAAAAAATTACAGAATAAAACATAAAGAAAAATGGCTGTTGTTTTCAGCTCAATTTCAATATTTTTTTATTTCAGCTGTTATTTTCTGTAGGAAAACCTTGTAGGATCTACACGAATGACCCCTTGCTGAATTCAGAATTTTGTCTAGTTTTCAGAAATGTTTAGCATTCCGGGATCCAGCATTGGTTTCACACCCATTCCTGTCACTAACTGGAAGGAGGCTGAAAGCACAAAATATAGTAAAAATGGGGTATGTCCCAGTAAAATGCCAAATTTGTGTTGAAAAATGTGGTTTTCTGATTCAAGTCTGCCCGTTCCTGAAAGGTGGGAAGTTAGTGATTTCAGCACCAGAAACCCTTTGTTGATGGCATTTTCAGGGAAAAAACCACAAGCCTTCTTCGGCAGCGCTTTTTTCCCATTTGTTTTGAAAAAACAAAATTTTCACTGTATTTTGGCAATTTTCTTGGTCTCCTCCAGGGGAAACCACAAACTCTGGGTACCATTAGAATCCCTAAGATGTTGGAAAAAAGGGACGCAAATTTGGCGTGGTTAGCTTATGTGGACAAAAAGTTATGAAGCCCTAAGCGCGAACTACCCCAAATAGCCAAAAAAGGGCTCAGCACTGGGGGGGAAAGGCCCAGCAGCTAAGGGGTTAAATATCTGTGCGTGGTGTATCTACAGAGGCTCTGCGATATTCACTGCATGTACAATATACTATGTATTTTTCCTTTCTCATTAGTTAGGTACAAGGGTTCTGGTCCTTGAGGTGAGCAGGAACCACCATGCTCTGCAGGACTGAACATTTAAGGAGTTGTATCAGAACAACCAAAACACGAATCTTCACATTTAGGTGGCACACTACGAGTATCACAGAAATATATTGTGCATGTTCCCTTTTAGACAGCCCCCACTTTTTTCATCCCACTTAAAGACCTGTTTACACATATTTCTGTATGAGTGATTGCACCCAGCAGCTGTGGGTGCTTCCTCATGCCTGGTTAGAGCGTTTTCTTCCAAAGCTGATGCCCCATGTATTGCAAGACACTGGGTAAGCACACACTTTAAGGGGCCTGCAGTTGTTGCAGTGTACAATTTGCACATCAAAGGGTAAACATATTAATGCAGTAAGATATGGGGCAGTTTTTAATGTGTTTAATATTTCAAGTCTATACATTGCCACTGCTTTATAAACCTTGCTTTCTCACTAAATTTATTTAATTTCAAATGCACCATTTGTCAATCTCTTTTCATTTTTTTTTTAGAGGACCCACCCTGGACCCATGTTTGTCCATTGAGCTTGTTCACTTCATTCACAACATAAAAGTCGTATGCAGACTTTTACACCCAACCACTTTCAAATGTCACCAGCCGCCACTGCTGAAAAACCTAATAGGGAAGTGAAACAGTTCTCACAAGGAAGAAGGGTTCCTTTAGCTGGACTGACAGTGGGTGACTAGTCAGAGAAGATTGATGTGCAACAAAGTGATACCTATGATCTGGTTTCTTATTGCAGATATAAGTTAAGTGAAATGGTAAACTGTATATAATCCAGTAAGTACGAATAGATGTGTGTGTCCTTTCCATTAATACGAGGGATATAGCCTGGTGAAATAATTTGTAAAGGCTGTGGTGATCGGGCAGGAAACAATTGAGGTTATAATGTTACCAAATTGCATATCCATAAATATATCGATATATATACTTTATGGACACTGTTGGGTAGTGTTGATACATTTATGAAACTCCAGTAAAGAAATATTACCAAGAAACACATATGAAAGCAGAGCTCTAATAGCCACCTTCAAAGGGAAGCATAATGAGCTCTGTCAGCGATCATCAGTGCTGATTGGGAACACCTTTTATTGTCCCAACAAGAAAATCTAAAACAAGCATTTGCAATGCAACGGGTCTCACGTTTGCTTGAGTTAGAGCTATTAGCATTGTAAATTCCTAAGGGAACTTTTCTTGCCACATCAATTGGATATGAAAAGTAAAACAGTTAACATAAGCAAGCCGATTCAAAGTGCCACTTCCGCCATGAGCATGAATGCGAAGGAGAGACACAAAAGGAAAAGTAAGTTAGCTGGCAGTCAAACGTATCAGCAAACATGCAAATATTTATGTAATAGGGTCAATGGCCAAGGCAGTAACAAAACTGCCCAAATCAAATCAAATCATTAACATTTATAAAGCGCGCTACTCACCCGTGCGGGTCCAAAGGATGGACAAACGTAAAGCATTTACCAATGATAACAAAGGATTTTTTAAGGCACGCCCATGAACGAGTGTTAGTGATGGGCGTGCGGTGGGAGTGGCTAGAAGCCCACAGTTAGATTACAACAAGTCAGACCGCTTGCATGCTGCTCCTAAACAGATCCGTCAATGTTCCACACTCCTGCTCTACAGTACAAGTGAAATTCTGAATTGCACTCCATCAAGTATTACACCAAAAACATTATTCCTATTCAAATGACAAAACTATTGACTTTGGCGTCACTTTTTGAATTTTATAACATACATAGTAAATTATAATATAAATTCTGAATTCTGGGAGGAAAACATCACTCCACCTTACTTCATAGATTTCCGTTGGCAGTGTCCAGTACCTAGGGTGACAAGTTATCCTGGATTTGCCAAGACAGTACTGGTTTTTCCACAGCGGTCCAAGCATATCTCAGCAAATTTAGCTCATGTCCTGGTTTGTCAGAAAGGGTGTACTGAAAAATGTGGGAGGCGCGTCTTTATGTGATTAAAATCAGGACTATTTGGCAGCTCTTATCAGAAAGCAATGTAACTGACAGGTATGACAGTGGATTTAAAAGATGCATTTAATGTATTCGCTTAGTGCCTCCTTGTTTGTGTTTCTATGCTGATGAGCACTGTCATTCTATGACCCTCATTTTTTGAAAAAATATAGTCCTTTTTCTGTTTTTGAGAAATGTCCTTGTTTTTCAAAATCTAGCCACCTTAGCACTATGACTCACGATATCTAATGATACTTAGGCCCTCATTACAACCCTGGCGATAAATTCTGCTTACCGCCGTGCTGATGGCCGCCAACATACCGTGGACGCAGCGGAAATCGGCTACCCGTATTATGACCCACATCTAGGAATCCGCCACAATACAGACACCCACACAAGTCTGCCACACCCAAGGTCAGTGATAAACTGGCGATAGCAAAACCCACACTGTTACGCCAACAGGAATATGCCCACACTATCATGACCCACGAATCAATGCAGCAGTCTTTCAACCGCGGTAAACCATTGGTGGAACACATCGCCGCGCACCAAATACAAACACATTTACAAAACACAACCACATTGGACAATTCAAAATACACACATCTGACACACATACACACACCACACCCATACACCCAATCCAATATAAAACGCACACCCACATTACCCACAACCCCTTACCACGAAAATGTTGGAAGAAGCAGAGAGAATAGCAAAGACAACACCAGAATTCAGAGGCACACAACACCATCACTCATACAACATCAACGCACCTCAAAGAACACACTCCAACACATCACCCCACACATCACACATCACCTACACCACATCATGGCACCTCAAAGACACCTCAGGTTTTCTGAGGAGGAGCTCAGGGTCATGGTGGAGGAAATCATCCGAGTAGAGCCACAGCTATTCAGATCACAGGTGCAGCAGACATCCATAGCAAGGAAGACGGAGCTATGGTGGAGAATTGTCGACAGGGTCAACACAGTGGGACAGCACCCAAGAACACGGGATGACATCAGGAAGAGGTGGAACGACCTATGGGGGAAGGTGCGTTCTATGGTATCCAGACACCAGGTAGCTGTACAGAGGAGTGGGGGTGGACCCTCATCTCCTCGCCCACAACATGGGAGGAGCAAGTCTTGGCGATCATGCATCCTGAGGGCCTCGCAGGAGTAGCTGGAGGACTGTACTCTGGTAAGTCAAAGCTTTACTACTATATCCCCCACCCTACCAGCATGCCATCACAAACTCCTACCCTCACCCCCATCACTCCACCACCTCAAACATACCCCACTATCACAACCCACCCATCCCAATACCAAGCCCTGCATGTGACAACAATGCATGGACACTCATTACAGACCTGCATGGACACCCATCACCAAAGCATATCCAGTAGAGAGAGACAGTCAGGGCACACAATCACCACTCACACAAGGGCCAAGGCAATAATGCAAGCACAGGAGTAGAGGGAAACTCACCCATTGCACAAGATGGCACACACAGATACAATAACTTTGCATTTACACCCCAACAGGACCCCTACCCAACGTCACTGGATAGGAGGTGCCAGCCATATCCAGTTCCCCCACAGAAGAGGCCCACAGAGACTACAGCAGCTCTGCACGCCTAGATCAAGATGACCAGCCCAGCCCATCAGGGACCTCTGGACAGTCGGTTCCCCTGCCACAGTCACAAACCACCACTGAACCATCCTCCCTCAGGAAACACCACTACAGCACTCACCCAGCTGGCCCATGCCACTGTCCCCAGGACACGTCAATCAGCAGTGTGTCCACCACTACAGGGACCCCAGGAAAACCCACAAACACAGGACAATCAGGGACCAGGGGTCAGTGGCAGTGGGAACACGGTTCAGGGGACAGAGGCACAGGACAACAGGGAAGCTGGGAGGAGTGCTGTGCGACAGGGGGAGGACAGGCCCAGGGAACCCACTCTCCACGAGGCAAACATCATAGGAGCATATCACCATTCCCAGGAGACCATGGGCACGGTACTGGCCAAGTTTCAGGAGACCCAGTGGCTGCAGGAGAAAGAGTACCTGGGGATCAGGGAGGACTTGAAGTCCATTAACACCACCCTGGTCACCATTGCAGGGGTGCTGGCAGACATGGCCAATACCATGAGGGAGACAGCGGCACACCAACGGGCCCCTGACACTAGGCAGAAAGATGAACAGCCCTACACGTCCGTCGGCGCTAGTAGACAGGAGGTCCCGCCACAGGACCAACAGGCCACCCGCAACCCACCCCCTGCAGAAGGAGAACTACCCTGCAAACGGTCCCTGCGATCCAGGCACAAGACAGAGAACATTGCCAAGACCGCGCCAGAAAATAATCTCCTGATTGTCACCCTTCTGTCCCACTATGTCACCCTGACCACCTTGAACTGCCATTGCTCCACTTCCTATGCCCCCTTGGACAGTGCACCTGTGATACCAAGAGACTGGACTCTACCCTGGACTTTCCTTCACTATCACTCCAGCCCATTGCAAATCCCCCTCCACTTATTAGCACTGAAATAAACACCATTGAATCCCAAAACAATCTGGAGTCAGTCTGTACTTTCACAGATGTGTTATTACAACCTCTCTGAGAAATATCAATGTTAATGTTCATTTGCACATACCAAAGTATGACAGTTGTTGGGCAGCAGTGAACATAGCAGAAGGCAGAATGTGGTACCCAGATCTGTGAAAAGGAAAGCCAAAATGAACTGTTAGTGTCCATGCACAGACGTAAAAAGGCAGACTTATACAATATCCTACAGTAGTCTGATGCCTCCTCTTCTTCACTGTCCACGGGCTCCACAGCTGCCACAAGACCAACATCAGGCTCATCCTCCTGCAGAAAAGGCACCTGGCATCACAAAGCCAGGTTGTGCAACACACAGCATGCCACGATTATATGGCATACCTTCTTCGGTGAGTAGTATAGGGAGCAACCTGTTAGATGGAGGCACCGGAATCTGGCGTTCAGGAGGCCGAATGTCAGCTCTATAATCCGCCTAGTTCACCCATGTGCCTCATTGTAGCGTTCCTCTGCACTTGTCCTGGGATTCCTCACTGGGGTCAGTAGCCATGACAGGTTGGGGTAACCAGAGTCTCCTGCAAATATCGAGGGGTATCTGTTAGACATACACCAACCCTTAGGGACTCTCCCATACCCAGACACCTATTCAAACTGTGTGGGGACCTTGGGCACACAGTGCCCTCTGGAGTTGCTCCATCACATAAGGGATACTGCTATTCTTCAAAATGTAGGCGTCATGAACAGACCCAGGATACTTGGCTTTCACACGAGAGATGCACTGGTCTGCCAAACAGAATGGTAGCTTTTACGATTTCTGTACACCTGTTCATTCCTGCGGGGTGGGACTAATGCCACATGTGCACCATCAACGGCACCAATGATGTTGGGGATATGCCCCAGGGCATAGAAGTCACCTTTCACTGTGGGCAAATCCTCCACCTGGGGGAACACGATGTAGCTGCGCATGTGTTTCAGCAGGGCAGACAAAACTCTGGTCAACACGTTAGAGAACATTGGCTGTGACATCCCTGATGCTGTGGCCACTGTTGTTTGAAAGGAACTACTGGCCAGGAAATGGACCACTGACAGGACCTGCACTAGAGGGGGGAATTCCTGTGGGATGACGGATAGCTGACATCAGGTCAGGCTCCAACTGGGCACACAGTTCATGGATTGTGGCATGATCAAGTCTGTTGTTGATAATGATGTGTCTGTCTTCCATTGTCAACAGGTCCACCAGGGGTCTGTACACCAGAGGATGACACCATCTCATGAGCTGCCCCAGCGGATGTGCCCTATGTAGGAAAATAGTGAGCAGAGGGTCATATACCACACGGTTTGCACAAGGGTGTTGTGCACTACTGTGATTTAATCGGTGTGTGGCGCTGTCTGTCCGTATTCCTGCTCAAATGTGCTGTGACGCAGTTAGGTGCCCTACCATGTGCCCCCCTGAAATGGCAGCTGCCTGACCTGTAAGGAGGGACAAGGGGAAATGAGGTAACTGCGCTGGCGTTGTGCAGCGTCGCGGTAGGCGGTCGTAGACCACCGCGCAATCCAGCATTGGTTATCATTGGGCCCTATGGGTTCCAGGAGGCAATGACGATGTAATTCGGTGGTGACGGTACGCACCGCCGCGGACGTGACCGCCATTTTCTATCTGTTCACTCACTTGATACCTGACCTTCAACAGGAGAGGATCTACACTGCAAGTGCAAGTCAGCCATTGTGCCTGTGTCCAACCTCCCCCCTCCAACCTCCACTAACCAGACCCAATCCCCTCTACCTCAGCCTATCCCAAGCACACCATCAGACCAGCATGTACACACATCAACACACAGAAGTGGCTCAGGCAAACATAAGCACCACACATCCCACAGGCACTCACACAAGCACCATATCCATGCAGACACAACAACATCCACTGCCTCCACTGAGTCCCCCTCCTCCACTTCTTCCACCTCCCTCCCAGTCTCGTCTCCACTCACACCCGCATGCACTACATCCTCAGCCACTACCTCCATCACCAGCACGCCCATCACCACACACCGCTCACATGCAATCACCACCCCCACTACCATGCACACGTCTCCTGTGTCCTCTCCCGGTGTGTCTGTGAGCCCTCCTCCCAAAGTACACAAACAACGGCATACACCCACTCGACAGCCATCCACCTCACAACAGCCTCCAGCCCATGCACCTTCACCCAAACTCAGCAGACGTACACCTCCTACAACCACTACCTCTTCCTCCACTCCCAAACCCCCTCCATCTTCCCATCCTAGTGTGTCTAAAAAACTTTTCTTAGCTAACATTGACCTCTTCCCTACACCCCCCCCCCATCCTTCCCCTAGGGCCAGGATGTCTAGATCCCAGCTCAGCACCTCAGCCACCAAATCCTCATCCATTGTGGTCCCTGCAAGTCCGGGAACATCGAAGGGGGCACCCATCAGGGCTGCCAGTGTGCCACCTAGTGCGTCCAAGGACCACCCTATTCCGCCACCTGCACAGGTAAAGAAGGGGCCAGCATGCAGAAGAGAAAAGCCGCACCAACCACCCAGCAGGGCCTCTTACAGAACCAAAGAGGACAGTGCGAAGGTTCCAGCAGCGACTTCCAAGGTGGGGAAGGGACACAGAAGCAAAGGGAAGTCAGCTCAGGGCACGGAGCCTCCGGGTGAGGGACTGGTGTCACCCCTTTTGCAAGACAGCCCAGCAACCTGTACAGCGGTGGGCACCGCTGCAACGCCCGCCACCTGCTCCGCCACCTGCACTGCCATCTGCACCGGCACCTGCACGTCCGCTGCCTCTACTACAGTCACCAGCATCTTCCCCAGTGGGCACCCTTCCAAGGCTGCAGGAGACGGCCTGGTGTCTCCCTCCACAAGTGCAGACACCTGCACCACTGCCAGCATCTGCGGCACAGACACTGCCGCAGCCACCGCCACCTGCCCCGCGACGTGCCCAGCCAGTGCCACTACAGCGGACATCAGCAGCATCCCCAGTGGGAAGGCGTCCGAGGCTGCAGGAGACGTCCTGGACCCTGCACACACTACATGAGGCACCACCACCAGCACTGGCACTACCAGCAGTTTGCAGCCTTAGTCGTGGCAGGCAGGAGTGTGCCTCTGCCTCCATGGAGTATCATGGTACCTCTTACCAGTAAATCTCGTGGCTCAGACTCCCATGTCAGGGAATGGGAACTGCCACACCGCTGATGCAGCATCACTGGGTACCAGGGCCCCTCACGGAACCAGTGGAGAACAGCATCCACTACCCCAGTCCTTGGCAGGATGAAGCACTCTGGACACAAAGCCCCCTCCAGAACCAGTGGAGAACAGCATCCACTACCCCAGTCCTTGGCAGGATGAAGCACTCTGGGCACAAAGCCCCCTCCAGAACCAGTGGAGAACAGCATCCGCTGAAGAGACTGTGGATTTGCACTCCCGAGGACCAAGCAGTGGGCAAACCACCCACTTGAGAGACTGTGGCTTTACACCCCCCAGGACCAAGCAGTGGGCAAACCACCCACTTGAGAGACTGTGGCTTTGCACTCCCCAGGACCAAGCGGTGGGCATGGAGCCCCCTCGAGGAGCAGTGGTGTCGTCCCATCATCCGGCTGAGGTGCCCCCCCACCCCCTGAGATGCCTGTGTGTTTTTTCGACCTGATGCCCCTGCAGTGTTCTCTCCGTTTTGAGGCAGGTGCCATGTGTGGACTCCGCCCATGCTTTTTGGGACCACTAGTCCACTGACATTTAATGGGACAGTATACGGACTTGTGTACTTGCTATAAATATTTGTATATACTGATGATTTAAAGTTATGTTAGGCTATCTGAATGTTCAATTATTACACTCGTTAAACTCATTTCATTTGGTCCTTGCGTTCTTCCAGGTTGTGACAGGGTGTATCTGTGATGTTATTGGATGTGTGTGTGTGTATGTTGTGGGTGAGGGGTGTGGGTGTTGCATTTTGCGTGTCACTCTCTTTTTCCTCCCCCTCTCCCCTGTGTGCTAGGTGCAGTACTAACCGTCGTGAACACCGCCGTCTTTGATGTTCCTCGTAGATGAGGAGGTAAACCAACAGGGGCAGGACCTGTAACTCAGGCTCCATGGCGTCCTGGTTCCTCGTTGAGTGGCGAGAGGTGAGTGGTTTCCCTTCCAAAGACTGTTTCCGCTGTGCTTTTGATGGCGTTGGTACCGCCCCGTAAAAGCTGGCGAATTGGTGCCTTGTAATAGTGTGGGCGGTACATTGTCTTCCCCCTGTCTGTTGGCGGTTACCGCTGCGGTGTTTGTTTCTAGCGCCGTGGCGGTCGGAGTGTTAAAGTGGCTGTCTGTATTGGCGGTTTCTGCCATGGTTGTGATTCCATTTTTTTTACCGCTGGCCTGTTGGCGGTATTACCGCCACTTTATCACCAACCGCTAGGGTTGTAATGAGGGCCTTAGTGTTACAGATTTATATATCAAAAGCTGCGGTTTGGTAGTGGTTGAAATTCACTTAATTCCATGACCTAACAAAAGCAAGTAAAAGGATTGGCAACGCTTAATTGGTTTCAGAAAATGCATGTTTTAATGTTTATAAATCAAAATCAAGCCACGATAGTATCTTGGGAACCTTCGTTTTATTTTTTACATACATCCTCACAATGATGGACGTCTTGTAAACTGTGAAATGGAAACTTACCGCAGGGCCAATCAGCAAAACCACATGGTTGGGGGTTGCGGCTTTGTGGTGGCCTAAACTGAATGCATTACATCACTGCATGCTGGTGCTGTTAGAATTAGTGGGTGATGGGGCAGAATGTTTGCCTGTTCAAACATTTCAATCAAATGAATTGTGATTGGTCTGAAGGAGTCATATCAGCCATGGTCATTCTCACCTAACGAAAATCAATTAAATATTCACCATAAATTAGAACCCGACCTTTGGACCCAGATTCGAGAAAGTCGTAGATTGTAGGCTCTATTTGATATAATTTGGAGGCGTTCTTTTAGAAATTACTTCCTAATTAAGGACGGACGGCTGTTATTTGTGGAAGACCCTATGTTTAACTTTTAAGTATTCTGCCATTGCTTGAGGCATACATGTGTCAGAAGCACAACTAAATTAACTATTCATTTAAAAAGTCCAAAAATTGAAATGATATAAGATCCTGTTCTTTACTGAAATAACAAGAAATATGTTTAGGTGCTACTAGTTGAGGTCAGAATGTGCCACCGAAGGGAAACAGCACCAACCCAAAGGTGTCAGGTGAGGAATGCCTAAGGTCCACATTGTAAGTGTCCAGGTGTATTATAACTGATAAGTAACAAATCGGTAGCATATGCCATTTATCGGTTGCAGTAACTAGCACTTAGTTCAAGTATTTTCCCTACTTAGGGGCATAACAAGTGGCTTTTGGTGCATACTAAACCAAAATCTGCATGTCCTTGTATTTTCCAGGCTTTTTTCTCCCTTTAAATGACATCATACTTGACCAGCTGAAATTTGAGGGAGTGCAGTTTTTTCCCACACCCAGTGTGTACAGAATGTATTCAAAAAGGCACAACTCATAAGTTTGGTTTGTGCAGTAACAGGTTTTACCCCACCTTTTGGAAACATGGGTCACTCGTAACATGGGCCTAAATCTAGGAATAGTCATCAACTTGGGCAAAGAGTAGGGAAAACACTCAGACATTCAAGGGATTAGTAACATGAGCAACAACTTCCTTCAAATCCTTCCGTCCAAAACAGAAGTTATCATTTTGAGGGCAAAAAATAATTCCGGTCATGCTGGAGTGACCTATCATCTTAGTTAAAAGTCTACTCCTGCAGAAAAAAAGGTAAGAAATCTGTAGGTTCACTTTTTTCTCAGACACTTAATTTGAAATCACAAATTCTTTAAGTGGGCAAACCTTTTCTTTACTATCCTACTACCTCTTAAAACCCTACTGACCCTCCTTTTCTTAAAGAATATGCCACTGGTTATTGGAGCAGTATTAAGGCCCGATTAGGCTAATATAATGACTAGCATAAACACCTGTATGTACGCCTATGTACTTGCCTGCTTAGCTATTTCAACGATACACTGGAATGGGTACAAAATGCTGCTGTAAGTTCTATTAACGAGTTAAGAGAGTCAGGCCATGTGTTCGCAGCTAGACGCACCCTGCAGGGGCTCCCATTGAGAGAGCAGATGCATATGCACCATCTATAAATGATTACATATATATAGATTCCACTTACCTGACATCCAGACATCATCACTACATTCCCTAGCTCAAGACCTTCACAGTAGGGTTTTGGAGAAGCCTTTGCTGCCTAAACCTACATACCCTTCTTTCTCTTTAGATCGTCCTATACTCTAGAATGCTCTTGCTCTTCACATTAGGCTCTCTCTAACAAATCATGTAAAAGCTGGCGACTCATTTGTTTCGAAAGACAGTTTTGCCAGATCAGTGCAGAGTACCCTTCAGAGTGTAGTGTGCTACATAAATGTTGCCACTCAATTGTATGAATTTTAGAATCTATGCATTGAAATAATGGAAGACAGTAGAGTGAAACTGTTTACTTTCATAGCTTCGGGGGGGATGTTTGGGGCGTTATGTAAGCCTGGGTGGAGTTGGCGGAGTTTCTGCCGAAAACCCTCTGCTGTGCTACTTGGAGTTCTGCGAGTGGCGGAGTTTGGGTAAGTCCTTCTATTCGTGCTGATTTTCAGTGCATGAATTTTTCCTATGCTGTAAAATCAGCTCAAAGGGCATCATGTGGACTTAAGTAGATTTTCTACTTGAGTGGCAGCTTCCTCAACGTGAACAGTAGCTTTCTTATTGCAAGCAGTCGCGGCCTGCTGTGACCACTTGTGTTCAGAAATCTCGCTCGCCAACTTAGTGATTTATCTTGCTTGCGCTCACCAACTTAATATGGGCAAACTCAAGCGAGAGAAATAAACTCCGCTCTACGCCACTTCGTGGAGTTTTTCAGAAGTCCGCACTCTGCGCAGAGTGCAAATGGGAAAAACTCAGCAAACTCCGCCAGCAGAGGGGAATTCTTCGCCCACCCCTAGTGTTATGCCCCGCTAATAAATGTATTTTCTGGAAAATAGCTGGCTACCTACAGGTGCTTTCAGTCAGGTATCGTGAGGTGTCAGATGGATTTCACAAGAAATGTTTACATAAACACAGACGAAAATGCACACACACACACACACACACTCACCTTCTCTGCTTTGAAAATCTTCAAAAATGTTGGCTGTTATCTTCACTTAGTACCCCTGCTAGCCCACCTGTGTCTTCCTTTTAATTGCCTGTTTCGCCCCTGTCATGTGTCCAGCTTGTTGTAAAAAGTGGTTTGACATTGTAAACGAGCGTGATGGTTGGGAAATCTGAAGCTCACCCAATCTTATAGACGAAGTTACGCCCCTGGATGTAATGTGCTACCATTTGAATTTTTTGTCTCCTGCAAGCCATAATGTTATGTACCAATTGCAGTTGTATTTCATGCATACAACAGCACAACTCATTTCAGTAGTTCAGACGTACATATGGAGCAGAAGATGTATTTGAACATAACAAATAATCTTGACACTTCTTCTGAGAGGGCTACTCAGACTTTCTAAGATCCATTATTTCCCCTAATCATTTTTTTGTGTTTTGGGTCCCTTTCCTCTCAGCCTCAATCCTAGTACATCTTTCCCAGTCTTTCAAAGCCCCATCAGCCTTCTTCCTCACTGGCATATTCAGGCAGAGTGCCTATGTTTTCTTCTTTATGTCATGAAACCTACTAGTTTTGCAAGCATTTACCAAGAAACTTCTGACAGAACATAACAAATGATCTATTTGCTGGATCCAGAAATTGTCAAATAAACAGTATAGTTTGGCAGCACCTTGGTTTCTGGAGTTATTATTACTACGATATTGGCTGAGTATTATTAAGTGCCTTTGCATTGTTTGGAATTCGGAAAACACCAATTCTCTAGCCTCATAGTAGACAGATTTGCTCAAGTTGTACCATGTCCACTCATAAAATGAAAACGCACCAAGTTACAGCATAATCTCTTCCACAAGATAGCAAGAAATGGAATGGCTGCCTTCAGTCTCTTACCAGATTTGCTTTTTATACTACGAAGCTAGGATTTGAACCAAGATGTGGGGAGGTACTACCAGGCAAACAGAAGAGAGTAAATGACATTAAGTTTACATAAAATGAATTTAGAAATATTGCTTGAAGTGTGTTTTGAATTTAAAAGTTTGTTAAAGCACAGTGTATACTTTAGGGTGTATTTCAAAATGGTCAGTACATCAACTGTAAGAGATATAAATTGCTCAAGTTGTACAAGATAAAAGCTAATGTGATGGAAAGGTTTTGGAGCTTTAGTCTGGACAAGAATTTGATTTAGGAGAGTATGTTCGAGTCCCCTCCAAGGCAGTGGTCTTTTATCAGTACAGATTTATCAGGGGAGCAGTGGTTGTGTCCTAGATCCGGGATTATTGGCATACTCGGAGATCACCTTCCGATAGATTCCTGTGTCTCTTACCTAAACTGTAAACTTCTGAAGTTCCTCACTGGAGGCCATACCCCTCGATGCCGTTCATAATCCATATTTGAAGATAGATGGGTACATTCTCACCACCCTTTTTATGTTCAATTAAGCTGGTCTCGGCAGAAAGGATCAAACTTTTATTGGCTCTGGTAATTCAGTCTTGCCAACCCAAGTTTGGCTCCCTTTCCTTCTGGAAGTTGCTGTAGATTTTCCTAGGATGTGCATACCCCTCACATTGATATATGAGATTGGCAACATATTCAACTTTATTTTCTAAGGATCACATGGCAGTGGTAGTTTAGAGGTTATCTTGAGGTGCTGAGATCTCACAGGACAAGGAGAAGAAACTCCCTTGGGTGGTCCTGGATTATTTTACTCAATGTAAAATTATGTGGATGTCTTGTAAATCTGTGTTCTTTGGTGTCCTGGAACACGAATTCTGAACTTTCCTCTACAGTAGTGGTAGTGGAATTCTTAATTCGTCTGTTTAGTGAGTGCAGAATGTCCTTCATTGAAGTGTGTGAAGGGTTACATTCTGTTATGGATACACAGATTAACTGTCCCTATCCCATATCATTCTTAATCTCAGTGCTCCCGAAGAGATAACAGATGATTTTGGATGGCATGGCTGATCCTTTTTAAACATCAAAGATGACATACTTCCATTTCATAACTGGTTTAAAGGCGACTTAAAAGTGATCTTCACGTTTGATAATTTCTTGTCACAATTCATAGTTGTGTTTGGTTGGTTGCCTTGCAGCAATAATCACAAGTAAATGAGACATATTCTGCAATGCCCAGGAGGGCATAAATAGCAGCTCTGCCCTTTCCCTCATAGAAACATCAAATATGAAAAATAATTAAGCGCCTGTGCTGCCATCTACCTGTGGATGGAGAATGGTTGAACAGCAGAATAAACTTTGATCCCACACTTTCCCAATCTGTGTGCTTAATGAAATTGCCGTCAAACTATAACATGAAAAGGCTTCAAATGACTGTAAATTAGAAAATAACTCATTAGTATAAAGCTTCGGTATCAAAGGCAGCCAAATCTCGCTTTTCCACCTCACAATTCCTTGCAGTTTTTCAAAGGATAGATTAAGGATCAGTATTTGGCAGTTTAACAACAATTACCCCAGTTCTGTAAAAGGTTATTTCATCTCAGAGACATTAATCATTACTTTATCAGAATGAATATCTGACACGTTCAGCAGTGGCTAAGAGCTTAAAGTTGCCGGGAAGCCAACATATCTTAAGAGGCCTGGGGCTAGATTTACTAAAATTTCATGTAACACAGCACAGCATCAAACTTTGATGCACTGTTTTGTGTGAAGGTTAAAACACAGCCCAGCATGATATAAAAAAGGAATGCCTTTTTGCTGGTGTTGCTATCTGAGCTGGCTCACAAACAGGCAACTTTATGTGACACCACGGCGCAGAGGCGTGTGGCACTGTCCAGCATTGGAGTTGTGCAGGAAACAAACCCTTCAAGTAAAACGTCCTGTGTGGAGGCAAACGCAGAACATCCTGACACACTGAATGTGTGTTACAATGCAGCACAAATACAATGTGTCCGTTCCTACGTGTAATGAAGTTTCCTTCTAGCTTGCACCTGCTTCTAGCAGGCGCTACTATTTGATGTGAAGCCAGCTCTGGCTATCTACAGTTCTATTGTTTGGGATTTGTTTCAAATGTTATGGGTGTTTGCACTCATCTACCCTCAGTAACACACCCTTGACGCAAAGAGATGCAAGCAAGATAAAAATAGTAAATCACACATGATGCTTTACACCACTTTACGTCGTGATACTGCTGGCTCAAAGCCTAGCCATATCTTCAATCTAGAGTAATCATTAACGGTATCACATTTCAACTATCATCCTGCCAAACTATGATATCAGTATTGATTACACCACTATCATGAAGGTGAAAGTATATTTGTATAAGGTTAGATTTACTATTCATAACTCCTCTTCCATTCATATGTACGCATTCGAAGTATGCAGGAGTGGAGTTAAGAGCGGTAAATTCTTTGTAAAGTGGCATTTGCACAAAGTACTGAAAATGCCACTTATATGCTATTAAAAAGCTTCCAGAACATCGTAGATACTGCAAATGTGGATTCTTCTGGGACAATTCTAGGACCCACATTGTTTCTAGAAGCTCGGGGCTAGTCTAGTTGCAAGGAGGGTGCAGAAAGGCGGTGTCAGTGGAAAGGGGCAACCTAACAGAGGTTTGGGCAAGTGAGGGAAGGTTTGGAGTCAAGAGCAATTCGCATTTTAAATGTAGGTCTCAAACAGGAGAAGAAAAGTGCGCACAAATCTAAGAATACAAAGGTGTGATTAAAATGGTCAGCTGCAGTGGTAGTAGAAAAGGGGTGGGAGGATGGTCAGCCTACCCTTTACCAGCTACAATGTACTAACTTGTTACCCGCCGAGGATGTCTTTTGCAAGTGCCCCCATGGGGCCGAGGTCTCCTGGAGATCAGATGGGCCCTAGGCAGGCACATGTACAGTCAGAGGCTGCTAAGGGGCTCCTCATGACGTGAGATGCTTTGTCTGCCTTCTAATGACAAAACAGCTCAACTCCAGCCGAAGTCGGGTGTTTGAAGCGTCTGTGAAAACGTCGGTCGGTGTCCAATATACGACTTCTGGAATTATTAGGTAGGGCGAGAAAGAACACAAAGAGGAATATGAAGAAAACTAAATTAAGAAAAAGTTGATCAAGAGAAAGAAATGGCAAAGGAGATGGGAAAACGAATTAAAAGAGAGAAGAGGTGGGAGAAGAAAGGGAAAAGATGGGAAAGACACACATAATGGAAAACCGATGAAAAGGAGGCAGGAAAACTGGAGAACAGAATGGAGTTTAGAAAGAATAAGAGGGAAGAAATGCAACAGACAAAGAGAAAAGACACGTTGTGAAGGATAGATAAGAGGAAGGAGAATTGGGGTAGAGAAGATAAACAAAATGTGGAAGATAGAGGAAAAGAGAGATGAAACAGAATAGTGAATAAAGAAGGAGAGAGACGAGAGCGAAGGAAGACAAACGGAGAAAAAGAGGAAGAAGAGAAAGTGGACAAAAATACGAATGTTGGGGAGGACAGGAAGAAGGAGATGGGAGAGAGAAGTGAAGACGATGTGAAAGTAAAAGGGTGGGAAGAGAGAGCCAGGACAGAGATCAAACAAGTAGGAAAGCGAGAAAGGTAGGAAAGAGGTAAAACATCATACAGCTGTGCACCTTGGATCAGGGCAAAGCATATGTAATTAGCACACTATTGCCAATTCTACGGTCCAAAAATTGTAATGGTGCATTATTTGTGCACATAGAAACACAACATGCTGTATTATCTACAATTCCATAGTACCTCAGACCCAAAGTTATTATATTGTAACAATGCATCTACTAGTCTTACAAACTATAGCGTACAATACAATATGACTTGTAGTACACCATTATTTTCAATCAGAAATTACTTCTTGGGTGGTGTTTCCTAAATATGAGTTTGTGATGCAAAAAGCTACTCAAGAATACAAATCAATCACATGCTTATTGTTTTCGTAGGACGAGACTAATATATTCCAGAAATAAGTAGATTTTCTAAATTCCATGCAAGTTTTGTTGACCATGTCCAGTAAGAAATTTGCAGATAATTTTTTGGGAGGTTATCATACATGATTGGTCAGAGTTTATTCCGTCCCATCTAGCATGGACTACAGAACTTCACCCATCTGTGCGACCCAAGAAGCAAACTCAGGGGTAGAATATTACACGTTTCCTGTCAGCACTTGAAAGTTAAAGTCATTTATAGAGGCATTCTATAAATCTGCATTAAACTGACACGTGTGGGATTATGTGGAGTTGATATTCCAAGGAGTGAGGCACTGACTTTTCTGTGAACTCAAATCTTGTCTACATTTGGGTAGCTATTGGTCTCTTAGACATCAACATATTTCTTCACATGCCACAGGAAGGAGAAAGATGAAGTCATGCACAAAGCCTCGGAGGCTTGGCTTAGTTGTGGCCCCGGGGAGCACACAGTTTTCAGGCGAACCATGGAATCAAGGCTTCTCATAACCAGAAGTGTCGGGACATTTACAAGTGTGCGGCTTTCATAAATAGACATTGATGGGATAAAATTACAGTTTCTGTTTTCTTCTGAACTATCGAGGTGAGAAAGTGGACAAATTAATACTCAAAGGAGACTGTCTGGGTTATTGCTTCTAGGTTTTAATATAGATTTGTAAGTCCTTACCCATGTAAATGCAGACATGGCGAAACCTTAAAAAATCATACGTTTTCTGTCTGTTTCTCAAGTGATGATTTTTATTTGTTGTTTCCTAGCAACCTTTTTCTTTTCTGAATTTATGAAACAGTCACAAAATGGCACATGTATAGGTAATAAGTATTAAAGCCTGTATTACAAGTGTTTCGGTGGAACCACATTGATAATACTGCACCGGTAACTGCCAATACTGCAGGGTATAGTGAATCCTTTTTGCGGTATAACCAGATTTTACCGCTCAGGAATGAGGAATATATGCCACTGATTTCTATTTTCATTTTCCTTATTTTGAGCCTTCTAGGAAATGTGATGTTCCGACTAATCACGCAACGCTGATTGGGTTAATGTCAAAATTTCTTTTTAGAAATGTTCTTTTTGGAAAAGGTAATTACAGAGGAATATCATCCACTCTCTTTAACCATGTCGGAGAAGACACATATCAAATAAATTGCCCTTCTGAGAATTTTTTTTATCCATATGTCGTAAATCCTAGTCTAGAATATTTTCTACCTTGATCAGCCATCATAAACACTTGCCCAGCCCAAGCGGGATCCTAAAAGGACCATTAGGCAAAACATACCCCCCCCCCGACACCCTGCTCCTTAAAATTACTGGGCAAAATTATCATACCATCTTCTAAAAGAGATCCTTAACCCGGCTAATACCTCCCTGACCTCTATATAAAGTGCTTATGCATACCCTCTTCCCTTCTATGCCTGTGCCTAATTTCCACTCCCACATACCATAGTAGTCCAGCATCTCCATTTTCTATGACATGGAACACACATATTCATCCAGGCATGGAACCAGGTTCCCATTGAGTAACATTTTCCATTTTTGTTACACATTGCTCAAACCTGGGCCCATCAGAAGACTTTTAGCAATTAGTAATTGTAAAAGTGCAAACATCATATTAATAAAAATAAATGATTTTTGAAGGTGTGGGGAGAGATGTGGTGTAACGGCCAGTGATGGCAACATTGGAAATGTGGAACCAGGTTCAAGTATCGGCATCTGCTCAAAATCCTGTGATTCAGGGCAAATCACTTAATCTCCCTGTGTCTGAAAACGAAGGTGACTTTGTGTGGTGTGGTGGTCATGTAAAGAACTTTGGGTCGAGTTCAGGCCTACATAAAACTGCAAAAAATCTAGTACTCTACCAGACCCAGGAAGACTACCTTCGGAGAGGGATTGACATTCTCTTAGATGGTCCATTTTACCGCCCTATATATACCTTCCCAAAAAAATACGGGAATTACAGGAACATAACATCTGTAGCCAGGCACTCTGAGCTACACTTTAGACACTTCCCAAGCAAAGAAGGAAACATTTTGTTCAGAACCAGTGGCGTTAGAAAGAGCATCCACTCATTAAAAAAAAGCTATACGTTGGAAGTTCCCACCCCAATACATGAGAAGCTTAGGCTGAAATACCTCTCCCATTGCGGGTCACTTATATCAATACCTGTACGCTGCATCTATTTACGTCTTGCCACTCCTACTAACCACGTAGGGTCTGGACTCTGTGTCTGATACCAAAATCTAAGGGGATGGTTGTACCCATGTCCCCTTAACGAAACTTTTAATATCTTGTTGGAAGATTGAATGTCGATCCTGTTAATGTTAACTAGGATTGCTCTTATTTGGGCATACAAAAATAAGTCATACCGACTGTGAAGCATTTTACTCAAACACAACAATTAAGACCCCGATCTTCGTTATAGTTAAGTCTCTCCATTTATGTATAAATTCTTTAGCTAAAGCAGGCGATAGCAAATTGCAAGCCCAACAGCATTTGAACATTAATGCTGGCTATGCCTTGATTTAAAAAAAATCCTTTGCCTGAGTGTCACAAACTGGGATAATGTTTTGTATCTCACTTTTTCAGGAGTTTTGGGCTTTTCAAACACCAGGATAAATCACTGATAGTCAGGGATTTTAAAATCTGGAGAAGAACTGGATTATCAAAACTGGAAGACTTCGTTAACCGATGGCACAGCTGTAGAGCTAGGGGCGCCAAATAAGAAAACTATAAATCTGGGAGTCCTAACCCACCCTTACTCAATATAACTCAGGGGTGTTTCTGTTTCCACGCAAATGGGCACAAAGTCTGATCCAATTTAACAAAAAAAAGGATTTTCTAATCTATAAGAAACAGAAAGAAAAGAGATACAAGGTGTGAGAAATTGGGTTGTTGACCAACTGGGGTGTGAGCCCTGTTCAAGCAACAGTCACAATCCCTTGCACAGTGAACCACAAAAAGTCACAAATTTAACCTGTGCTTAACCCTGAGTAGCTTGGCACAAAAAGCAGTCAGGATAAACTTAGAGGTAATGTGTTAAGTATTTATGCAGCACACAAACAGCAACACAGTTAAAACACAACGCAATAAAAATCCCAAATAAATTTAAACAAATAGTAAAATGTAATCAATTATTTGACTCCAGAACCATAAAAATCCAAATAATCGAACCAGAGTTATACATTTTTAAAGTTAAAAGTTCAAAATAGCAAGCCCTCAGTTTAAAAAAATGACCACCTGGGTACATTTAGCATCGCAACCAAGGGTGCAGGAATGAATGGAGACCTCTTGGGAGGGAGTTCAGGACTCACTCAGACTGGGCTCAGGTGCAGGTTTAAGATAGAGGAAGCCTGTTATGTCCCTGTGGCTCAGAGCAGGAGACCAGCTAAAGTAGCCCTTGGAGTCACTTCTGAAGTCCTGGGTGAGGTAGTGATGCAGGGCTCTACAGCGGGGCTGACCTCTGAAAGTTCCAAGCAGGCTCCAGGTACAGCAGCCATCTGGCTGAGTGCACAGCAACAGGCAGTCCTCTGAGAGTCTTTCCGCAGGTCCAGTAGTGAACTACGGAGCAGGTCTGAGAACCCCATTTTTATACCCTGGTGCCCTGCTCCTAGAAGTTGGGTGAAGGTGCCAGAGAGCTTTCTGAAATTCCAGGAATTTCCTGCCTCTCCTGCCCTGGCTCCTAGCTGGCTGCACTGACAATTCAGAGATGTTAAGCCTATTGTGTGGTGGCAGAGTCCAGCTTATTCAGTTGGGAGCGGGCTGTGCTTAGCTCCATCACCCCCATCAAGTAAGTTAATAGCCCATTCAGGCTCTGTTAATCCCCTATTGTGTGACTGTCTAGGGTGAATTCTCAACCCCCCAACTATCAGTTAGACCCACAGATTTGACATAAGGCAGGTTACAGGCACAGAGGGCTGAGGGCAGGAAAACTTTAAAAAACTTTTTAAAAGTGGCATTTTCAAACTTGTGATGGCAAATCTGACTTTAACATTAGAAAGGGTTTATCATTATAAGCTCATAGGTACCAAACATGATATATCTACCCCGCTGGCTTAGACTTATTTATTTTAATAAGGAATCCCTAATGTTACCTTATGAGAGGGATAGGCCTCTCAGTAGTGAGGAAACAAATGTGGGAGTTTTTCACTACAGGGACATGTAAAATGAAAAAGTACATGTCTTATCTTTTAATTACACAGCACCTTACCCTATTGGCTACTGAGGGCATACCTTAGGAGTTACATTTATGTAATAAAATTGCAGTTTAAGGCTTGGAATGGGACATTGCTTTCAGGCTGAAATGGCAGGCCTGGGGAAAGTTTTAAGGTGCTACCTAAGGGGGTGGCACAATAATTGCTGAAGGCCCACTGCCACATTAAACTTACAGGCCATGGGCTTATGATATACCCCTCTACAAGGGATTTGCAAGTAAATTAAATATGCAAATCAGGTGAATGCCAATCATATGTTAAGGGGAGTGAGCACATGCACTTTAGCACTGCTTGGCAGTGGTAAAGTGCATCGAGTCCTAAAGCCAACAAGCAAAAGCCCAGCAAAAAGCAGGAGCAGGAAGGCAAAACGTTTGGGGGTGACCCTCTAGAGAGGGCCATTTCCAAAATAAGCAAAGGAAAGATTACCATCTGAATAAGAGGAGTTTTACCAATTATTGGAAGTGGAAGCTGCCCCCAAATTTCCAAAATATTATCTACCTTCCATAGAGCTGGGCTATAATGATCTGAGAAAATATCCTTGTCTTTCACAGAAATATATACCTAATTATCTCTTAGTGCCCATCCTATAGTTCCTTTTCAAAAGAGGAGGAAGAGCTTCTAAGGAGACATTAAAGAGTAAACATTGTTTCTTAACCTCATTTATTTTATAACCTCCCAAGGCCATGAAAACTCTAGATAATTTGTAAGGCCAAATGTATATTATCTAATGTAGGTGTTAAATACATCATTGCATCATCACAGTATACCTTAATAATAGACATCTCTCTGACAGGTGATAAAATCTGTTTACTTTGATGCAGGGCTTGGGCCAATGGTTCAATAAACAGAGTGAATAGCAGTGGGGAGAGGGGACATCCCTCTTGCATGCCTCTCTCCAACACTATTTCTCCTGCTTGTGTGTTGCTAATAACCATTTAAACCTTTGCACCCTGGAATAAGACCTTAATTGCCCTTGTGATTTGTGATGGTAGCCAAGACATGAAAATAGACACTTCCAACTCACAATGTCAAATGCCTTCTCTGTGTTCAATGGGATATTGGCCACCAGAACACAGGCTGTTGAAACCAAATCAATAAAATCTGAAAATCAGCCTTCCACTGAGTATTTGCAAACAGACTTTTCCCTCTAAATAAATCATGTTTGCCCTGGAGAGATCAGAATGGGGCCACAATACTAATCAGATCAGTAAAAATTTTACTATATGCTTACAATAGGTATATAATAAAGTATCTGGTCTTTAAGATCTCAAGTGTTTTATAGGCTGCCCTTTTTTGGGAATGTTGATTAGGACCCCTCTGAGAAAAGAGTCTGGTACCCGTCCAACTCCCAAAAGACAATTAAATAGGGTGGTCAGGGGTCCTCAGAGAGTTGCTGAAAAAGCTTTATAAAAGTCTGGACCCAGACCATCTTTCGCCAGTGCCTTGCCATTGGCCATCTGTTCCATTGCCTACAGAGCCTCTCTCTCTCTGTAACTTGATTGATTAACTTCGCCAAGGTTTCAGGGCTCAGAGCTAGGCAATCCAGACCTTCCAGAAAATACTGTTTGTTCCCTCTGTCCAACCAACCTTATCTTTCTGATACAGGGTAGAGTAATATTGATAGGAAAGGTTTCCTGATTTCCTCAGCCTCATTAGAGAGCCAGTTCATCCGTAGATCTATGACCTTCAAAATCAAATTATAATTTGTGTTCCCTTTGCCTTGCCAGGCAAAAAAACTGCCAACATATTCTACTTCTTCATATACCTGAAGCTGAAAAGTCTGTGTGTTTATTAACTCCATATCAATCTGATTCAAACAAATAAATATCTGTATTAGTGAATTGTTCCATTGTTTTGTTTTGTTTGTATTGCTTTATTGGTTGCGGGCAAGGTTGTTGACCAAGGATTAAAATAAGATATGTATTTATTTGAATCAGATTGATATGGCGAATAAACGTTTGATCATTATAATAGAAAGTCATTTTTCAGTGTCTGTCCGTTCTAGACTGATCTGATTGCTTAAAAATCTGGGAGCGTGATATTTTACTTTACTGGTGTACTTTTCCCTAATCTCTCTCTGTAACTGTTGAGGGACACTGGTGTTTACTGGGTCAGGATATGGTATTATACATTCTTGAAGCTATATGACCTGAAGAGTGCCATGAAGCTAAATGAGAATGGATAGTTGAAGGTTTCTCATGACTAAGTATAGACAGATTTACTTTAAGTTTTACGAAGCAGTAAAAATAAAAATTCGACAGATTATTTATTTTTGCCAGGTCTATAAAAGGAAGTGGGACACTATTGTTATTATACAGAAGACCGATTAGATTGATGCCTTTGAAGGCCCACAAATGGACTATATTAGTAGTATTCTCTGCCTTTATTTTGGGGTTGAACCAGAGTGATGTCATTGTGGAGTTATGGATAGAGTGCAGCATATGTTTGTCTAGTAATTTAAGTGCATTCACAGTAACTGTAAATATTTGTTGCAATTGCAAGGGTTTACATTTTGACATTGTAATGAAAGAGGTGATACTAAAGGGAGTATATAGTGCACATTCTACATCAATTCTGCACAGAGGGTCAGGGGTGTCTGGTAATAGACTGAATGTGTCCTGTGCTGCTAGGAAAGTGGATTGGTAGAGACTCCAGTTCTGAAAATTACAGCCTCCCTCTGCAAAGTTTTGTCTGAGCTGTATATGAGATCCTTGCTCTCTTGCCATTCCAAAGAAAATTCAATATTATATTATCTATTGTGTGAGAGAAAGAAGGAGAGAGCTTCATAGGTAACATGTAGGTTACAAAGTTCACTACTGGGGTGAGTATCATCTTGAGTGTTTGAACTTTCCCCACCATGAGATGTGTTTAGGTGACCAGATCTTTGACTTTAGTGATGGTTTGGGATTCACTGTATTGTAATGTATCTGCTAGGTCACTGGTAAACCAAATCCCCAGGTATTTGAGGTGTCTGGGTTTGCAAGTTGAGTACTGAACTGTGAGGCAAAACCTAATGGATTAAGACAAAAAAAACATTTTATCTTTGTTTAAGGTGTATCCAGAGACCAGGAAAAAATTATGGATGATGCTAGTGATCGTTTGAATTGCATTTTTAATGCTGTCAGGAAAAATGGATATCTTCTGCAGTTTTGTATGATTTAGTGCTGAATTGAAAACCCTTAATTTCAGGGAGGAGTGTAAGTAGGAGGTTAATAGTGAGTAGAAAAAGAAGGGGGAGAGTGGGCAGCCCTGTCTTGTGCCTTGGTGCAGGTCAAATGAGGTTGAGAGAACACTGTTTATTCTAATAGTCACTTTGGGTTTCGCATATAAGATCATAGCCATTTTGATAAATGAGTCTCCAAGGTTGTGTAATTTGAGGACTGCATGTGGAAAAGGCCAGGAGACCTTATCAAAGGCCTTTTCGTCATCAAATGCAACAGCTGCTGCAGGTAGTGAGGTGTGGCGGACTGTTTCTATTATGTGGCAGAATGTGCTTATGTTGTCTCTGGCAACTCTCAGTCCATTTAGGAGTTGAGAATTAGATTGCGGATTTATGTTTCTAATCTTTTGGCCAGGATCTTTATGAATATTTTGGTTTCCACATTCAGGAATGAAATTGGACAAAAACATTTGGGACCAGAGTGGTCCTTTCCCTCTTTGGGGATCACCTAAATCGTGGCTTTGGAGGCAGTGCCAGATACCTTGCCTTGAAGGGTGAAGTGGTCCAATTTATTTGTGAGATGCCTGATAATGGAGGTGCAATTTTTTTGTAAAAGATAATGTGAAAGCCACCTGGGCCTGGTATTTTCCTGGAGTGAATTGACTGCCATGCATTGATAATTTCTACAGTTTCTATCGACTTATTTCAGTGGACTCTAGCTGCGTTAGAGACTACCGTAATATGGTGGATTGGAGGAACGCCACACAATCTGTTATATCACACATTGATTGTGGGCATAGAGGTTTGCATAAAAGTCTTTAAATACCTCAAGGATTTCAGTAGTACTGAATATCTGTGAACCATCTTGTCATCTAATATGCGTAATGTGATTATTAAGGTTTTTAAATTTGAGGGTGGCTGCTAAGGGGTTACTGATTCTGTTGAGAAATAGTAGATGTTTGTTTTTTTTAGCTTGCACCCATATATATGCCTATTTACTGACAAAGGAGCTATAGTTGCATATTAGTTGCTGTCTCTTTTATTTTCATTTCCGCGCCTAGTTTATGTACTGTTTCCTTAATCTCAAATGTTTTTTGGAGATGCGTTTAATGATTTGTCCTCTTATGGCACACTTAAAAGCATCCCAAAGAACCACTGGGATGGTGACAGAGCGTTCATTTCATTGAAAGAATTGTTCCATCTCATTCCTCAGATGTGCTGTATCTGATTCCTTGTCTAGAATGTCAGTGTTTAAATGCCAGATCAGGTTTATTTTTTGTTGGGGAGGTTTAAAATGGTCATTAAGGTTGTAGCATAGCCTGGAACAGGAATGTGATGAATTTTGGCATTGGAGGTGGCCTAGAAAAGGGAGGCATCTCCTAGGAGATAGTTGATGTGGGAGAAACTTGAGTGAGGAGGGGAAAAGAATGTATAGGCATTGCTCCTCGAGGTGTGTAGTCTCTAAACGACTAGGAGATGGGGTGAGGTGCATAGATTAAGCATCTGTTTGTGCAATTTAGGGGTTATGAATTTAAAAACTGAGGAGTGGTCCAAAATGGGATCTATTGGGAGGCTAAAGTCGCCTCCCAATATCATTTGTGAGTGACATGACGTGTCTGCTAGTTTCTTATTGAGTGTGCGTCAGAATAGTGGGTCTTCTGCATTGGGGGCGCAGATGTTCACTGCGTAAAAATCATGTTCTCTATTACTCAGTCTGGTAAGTAGCCTTGTTCTGGGGTGGTTGCTGTTAGTCCAGGTTCATTTAGAGATTAGGTAGAGGACTCTTTTTTTCCTACATGCTTCAGAACAGGTCACATCTGCCACCCAGCCTCCTCTCATTGATAGGGCTTTTGAAAAAACGATCTATGTTTCTTGGAAGAGGACAATAGATAGATCTTTACAATAGTCTAATATTTTTGTTTCTTTTACTGGGTGATTCCGCCCTTTGGTGTTCAAGGAAATTATGTTTAATGAAGACATTGGTAGTTAAGATTAACGGGTAAAGTTTCTGTTTGAGAGGGACTAACTGAGACCTTTGGCATCTCAGGAAGGGGGTATAGGGAAGATATGACATAGGGGGAACTAACAAACAACTCTGAAAACGTATGTGTTTCTGGGGACACCCAGATATAAAATTGGGCCCCTTTCCACCAGGGGATATCTGTAAAAGACAAATTGCCTTGGGGGGTTTGTAGTGGAGGACAGCTGTAAAGGCTATGTCCAGCGAGATGGGCCAACCAGAGTAAATATCATGAGGGGATTGATTTATGGGTGTGTAGTGGAAAGGGAGTGCATGCATGTGTTATTCGACCTGTCCATGTCTCATCTTAGGCAGGTGGGTAAGTAAAGAAATTGGATATGTGGGGAACAGATAGATGTGTGCAATAGGTCTGTGGGGAATCGCTGTGGGGAGTGATGTGGAGGGGAACTGCCCAGGAGATAGCTTACCATAGAGTCACATTATCACAAAATTCTAGTTGGCTTCAATGTCTTTTCACATTTAGACCAGTGCAGAGCATATTTAGAATCCAACTAAATAAATTAACATAGTCCAAAACTGAAATAAACTGGAAGGATGACACAATTATTTAACAATGTGTGTATTTGTCTCCAGTATAGTGACCCAGATATTGTAGTCTTGTCTGGGTGCCCTGAAGGGCCCACCGTAATACGGTACCAATACTTAAGAGATTGGGAACCACCATGAAAAGGAGTGATCTCCCGATATGAATCTATACACACGTCATATTTGAGTAGATCTATGTGCTTTAAATCATTGAAGTAAACAATTTTAAGCTACCACTGTACAGTAGGCAGACAACTACTAAACAGTTGTGCCTATTAGCCACCCGTTTCAAGAGTCAGATGTTACCATTTTGTCAAGGGGCTTGTAGGCACAGACGCATGGTAATGTGACGTTAAGTGGACAATATTCAGCCAGCTTCTTCAAGAGCCAACATGCTATAACGGCGAGTGTGAGCATGCCTCGCTGTCACTAACTGCATGATGGAACGCAGCTGACTTGTCCATGATAAAAAAGGGACATGTCTGTCCGAATGATATATATTGCAGACAACACTATGTTTGTCATGGAGTAAATCCTGTTGGACAGAGTGTTCATGCCGTTATCGACAACAGCTAAAGCCTTTTCTAAGTTTTACCAAACTATTTGCCTTAAACGCGCTGCAGCTTTTATCTGAGAAATCTTCCAGATCTCATTATACATAGCATAGATTAATCTTTCAGAGCGTTGTTTCCTAAGACCTAACAAAAGTCTTGTAAGTCTACATCTTCAGAAAGAGTATTAAGATGTTCTTTGACTGCGGGTAACGTGTTAGACTGTACCCATTATTGGCACAATTTACCCACACTGTATATTGTAACTATACCCGAGAGTTGACCAGAGATGAAGCGACGGTCTGGCCGGCTAATCTTGAAACCCCCTGAGGAATTAAAAATATGTGCCTGACATCCATTTGTGTCTATTGGCCAAATCAACCACCCGCCGGGACTGTAAAGTGAAGAGTTATAGGTACCAGCCTGAATCTTTGCATTTAGGTCATCCTCGATGACATTCAGGAAGAATTGCCAATCCTTAAACTTTGCCAGTGTGGGGATACTGGGCGTGTTCATTTCTTTTATTTTTGCTAACCCTAGACACAATGTCTGTTGAAGGGTGTAATTCAAACAGATAATTTGCACAGGAATCAGGCATGCCCTAAATAAAGCTTCCCTACCCTGTATTTGCCAATCTTGTGTTCCTCATACACTGTTTAAATCAACAGTGTTCCTCCAGTATTCGTAACCTTCAACTGCAAGACGGGAAACAAATGAATCTGAATAAATCAGCTTTGTATCAGTTAGCAAGATTTTCCTAATTTTTGAAGGCAGTAATTTGAAATAGTATGACTCAGGATGTTTTGTGTTGTGCCCAGAAAAATAAGTACATTTATCTGTATAACGTTTAGGGCTCCCCACAGGTGGTGTTGAACAGTGTTCCCAATGTGTGTATTTAAGTACTGGTCTGTGTATAGTGGCACGGTGCAGGTAGTAAGGTCCCCAGTTATTTTAACAGAACATTTCCCCATAATTCATTGTATGTCTATATACATCATCACTTTCAAACTGAGTAGTCCTTCATTTTAGTTAACATAGAATCAACTGTCTGGGCATCCCAAACATCAGATACAACACCAGGTATAATTACATCCGTCATAGAAATGTTGGGTACATATGGAATTTGAATAACCTCAGTAGGCCTGTAATACATCAAATGGAACATTGTCCTACACAATCCCATCAGGATTTGGTACAGCTGAAATGTTCACAATGGACAAGTCTCTTCGGACCTTATGTGAGTAATGATATGGAGTTAAGACTTCATCCACAAGCTCAACTGAGGAGCGTTCAGGAAGGTAATGACCATTTATAAGTAAAAAGAAAACAGTCACAAAATCAATACGTAAAAACAATCGAAAAAATGTCAAGCAGAACCATAAAATGTTCCATGTGTGAACTAAATAGTCATTTTAAAGCCATAGGTACAGCTTACATGTCTTTGAAACATTTTCAATCACTTGAGTGGATGAGTCTGAAGAAAAGGCATCAATGTTGATGAAATAACCTGAAGCAGTCTCTGCAAACGCAGGAGCAGGTGCATTACTGGTGGATAGATCCACTTTGCGTGGAGGCTCATTGTAGACAGTGTCGTCAGTCTGTGTAGTGTGGGTGTAGAAAACAGCCAAATCTTGGACAGGTTTTGTCGCTGAACTGGTTACTGGAATCAGCAAGAGCTCATTTTCCGCCCTCCCTACAATCGAGGAGGTATTTGTAGCATTGTTGGACATTGTTGTGTAGTCTGAAGTAGCGTTGGTATTTCTACTTTGAAGAGGTATGTCCTGTTGGGTAGTGAGAGGGGACCGGGAACTACCCAAGGGACCTCTGGGTCTACTGTGCAGGATCAGTCACAAGGTTAAGTTAGACCTCATCAATGGAACTGAATCTGTTTCCTTTGGAACCAGGCAGGGGTGGTAGGATTACAGTTCTGGTATCTTATACTCCCAGGACTGGGAACGGTGCTCTCTAAGATGGGCTGAATTCCTTCTTCACAGTGAACTTCTCACAAACCAGATCCCCGACTTTAGGAATGCGGGCAGTGGAAGTTGTTGGTAAATCGCTTATTCCTACGGTGGCAATACTGGTGGATGATTTATCATCACAAAATTGCTAAAGCTCCTGTAAAACAGTGAGACGTTCATTTATGTAAAAAGGTATGTCTGCTGCCACCAAACCATGGCCATCAAGTTCTGTGACATACAAAGGTATCCCAAAGAGAACATCATAGGGAGTGTGTCCCCCCAAGGACCGTCTTGGCAGATTGTTCAGTGCTCTCTGGGCGCCATATAGGTGATGAAGCCAGCTGCGGCCAGAACCTCTACCTTTTAAGGACTGCTTTAGATCATGGTTCTGCCTCTCCATGACCGAATTTCCCTTGGGATGGTATGGTAAGGAGTAATGGAGTTCAACACCCATTATCCCCATGGTGTCCCTGAATGGGCCTTGTCCTAATAGAATGCTGCAACTGAATATGTACTGATAAAGATAAGCAAGTCTTTTATAACAATTCGAGCATCAGCCGATCGCTTAGGCCATACCCACAGGAATCTAGAACAAGAATCTACAGCGACTAAGATGTATTTGTATGCACCATCAGGTTGAAGTGGACCGCAATAGTCCAGGTACACACATTGTAGTGGCCTGCTGGACTCTGAGAGGGATGTCTGCGGTGGGCGTTTGATGTTTAAGCCCTTAATTTGCTGGCAAATGTCACAACAAGGGACGTACTGTTTTGTCTGTTTGTATATACCTGGTTATCAGAAGTGTTTCTGTAAGAGTGTTACTGTGGCCAAGATACCAGCATGTGTAGAAGCGACACCCTCATGCACTGCTTTTATTAGATATAATCTCTGGTCTTCGTTGGGGATCGTTCGATCTCCAACCCCAGGAAGTGTTGCATTAGCAACATTCTGCGCACTGATGCAGTAAGAATATTTTGTAGGTTATGCTTTTGGGAGAGACTTACCTTCAGCTGAAGCTGTCACAGCAGTTAGAATTTCATCACCCAATCTCATCTGTGAACGAGTCACTGCAGCCACAGAAGCCGTAGCTACTGCCGATTTGGCTGCTTCATCAGCCAAAGTATTGCCAATAATGTGTACTCCTACACTTTGGTGGCCCAATGTATGTACTACCTGGACAAACGGTAGCTTAACCTTAAGACCGGCCACCCTTCCCCACAATGTTTTGTGTTTTATGGTGTTCCCTTTGGAGTTTCTCAACCCTTTCAGCTTCCAATGATTGAGGTAATCATTGTAGAACTGTCCGCAGTAGTATGAGCCACTTAAAGTCAGCAATCCTGGCTCTGTGTGTTCTAGCGCTAAAATATGGGCTTTGAGTTCAGCCAGCAGAGCTGTGCAGTCCCCTAGGGTCTGCATGTAGGTATTGTGAGGGTGGAAAACTCCATCCTTCATCACTCCACTCACAGCTGCACAAGCGGCTGAATATTGATGTTTGGTACCTATAGCTGGTTGTGCTGAACCATCAGTGTAAATGAAAGTATGGTATCTGTCAAGTGGCAAAATATCTAGAAGAGCGGGGTAATCCTGTTCGTATTGGAGAAATTCTTGTGTCTAGAGTTTTTGATCAAAGATGTAATCTACATCAGTGGCAGTCAGGGAAGTTGCCCACTGAATCCAGCATGGATGTAATGCTTTAGCATTAGGAGCGCTTGCTGGTGGTGCTGGATGCGCTGGTGTAGTGTTCAAAGTTCGCATTACGAACTGAACAAGCCATCTGTAGAGTGTTACTAGTTCAAGATATAGGTTTCGCAGTCTGCTGCCTGCATGTTTTGTATACCTGGGTGAGGTGTGTATGTGGCACACATAGGCCACATTGGGCCTTCATTACTTAAGGGACCTAATCTCACGGGTTGTATTACATGTGGTAGTGCACCTTCAAACCAGTTCTGATGCTCCTGATAAGGGAGCGGTATTTCATGATACTGGTATGCTGGGTACTTTACTGGTACATTTGCAAATCTGTATGTGTGGAATTTGAATGTAGTGTTGTCTTCCTTAGGAAAGTAAACCTAGGATTAAAATGTTTCTGTTTAGTAAGCTTCACTAAGCTCCACTATGAATGTTACATCCTCTCCCTTTTCTCTTAAGCCATGCGCTACTAGATGTAGAGTTAGTGCTTGTCTAGCATTCTCAATAATCTTTATGGCGTTAGCCATGTTATGAAAGGGGTAAAGAGATGGAACACCAAGTGAGGAGAAAAGTCCTTTTAAGAGTTTGAGCTCAAACAACCTATAGCCTAACTGGGTAGTCCCTGTTCAGCTGAGGAAGATCTTCCCCAAGACCACAGACGTCTCCATAAAATGGTGGGTACATGAAGTATGTGAGGCAGTGGTAGTCAGGGTATCCGTAAATTAGTGCCAAAACACCATTGTTGGTGCTGCCATGTCGTAGTTTGACTCTTGCTCTAGGCAAGACTGCTGGTTTAAGGATGACAGTACTTTTGTTTGTAGGCGATTATGCCAGTCCTACAAGTCGCAACTGTCGTCCCAGCTCTCCTGGCTCACAAGCAGCACCACACCAAAAACCCAAACAGTAAAAGGTGATTTGTGGCGGCCTTTATGCATGGACTCAAGGGTATGACATCTCAGGGAGTGTCGTGGTTAAACGGAGATGACCCCTTTCTCACATGAACAACATGTCTCAATCAAACACAGACAGTGAAGAAGATTCAGTAGGTTCAATAGGTTTTATTAAACAAAACTGCAATCTGTGATAAGTTGCATGGGCTGCACTGATTAGGATAATGAACGGTGATAGAAACAGAATGGTAAAGACAAGAGTAATTAATATAAAGACCCCCACCATCTTGCAGTGACATGAAATGACATGAGATATGAAATATGTCCTAATACCCTAATGTCATGTAACTAATCTCCAACATAAAAGAAATCTAGGTGTGTGATAAACCTAATCTTCCCATGCCATGTCCATGAAAAGAGCCCCCCCAACCCTCGCTACCTTGGAATGAGGTCTCTAGCTCAGACTCCATAGGGACACGAAGACTGGGTCAGCGTCAAGGCGATGTGCAGCATCGATAGCAGCGGTGCCATCTGGTCGGAATACCTCTGACTATCTGTTTAAGTGAGGAGTATTTATACAGATCTGCTTGGACCCCTGACGTAGGTCTGTTCCCAAATAATAGATAACAAGACATGTTTGGGTCAGTAATTTATATAAACAATTCCCTCGAAAGCGTGAAGAGGGAAAGTACCTAATGTGAACACCTACAGTTTGTTTATCTTTTTGACGCTTGATACTGACGCCTTAGCGCGGTGGCACTGATAACGGAAAACTAAAACATGGGCCTAACTAAAAACAAGGCAGCCATCTTAAAAGATTTAATTAAATAAATGTGCTAAATCAGAGCAAGCTTAGTAGGGTAAAAGTCACTAGGTGACTGGGCACGAGTCTTCAAGCCAAAGGCTAAGCGAACTCCTGTATCCCATTAAATCAAACTAGGATTCACTACAATTCAATGACTAGGATCAGTAGCAACAAATAATTCCTAAGTCAATACGTTTCACCTCAAAAAAGGATATGTTAGTGACATCGACAATCAACAGTTGCAAGTTTGGAGATGTTAGGTGGGACAAGGTCTCACTGTGGATTTCGTGATGAAGTCAAAATCCATTTGCAACTCAGATTTGTTGTCTAGGAAAGCAGCCAACTCCATAGGGTTAAAAAAAATCCTTATCTGATCTTTGAACATGATTCAAAACTATGGAATTTCGTTTTCTGTGGTCCTTTCGGTAGGGCCAACCAAGCCTTCAACAGATGACAGTTTCTCTAGCATAGTCCTGCGAGGTGGAAATTTTATGATCCTTCTACCTATTCTTTCTCATATGGGCTAAGATCTGTTCAGTATGTTGGTAATGTACCGGTGTTAAAGAAGATTTGGAGAACTTCGGGGATCCCTGTGATTGAAAAGTCAGCCACCAATTTGGATAAGCTTGCAATTCCTTCTGGTAATCCGAAGATGCAAAGGTTATTCCTTCAATTACTATTCCTGTTCTGTGAGTTCTCACTTTAGAGAGGATATTGCACATTCTAATCCTTGTAGGCAGTTTGATTGGCTATTATTGCAGTCTTCAGACAGAACATATCCTTGATTGTGCATTATAGATTCTCATCGTTAAGTCTTTAAGGTCTTTACGGATCCCAGCAACTTCAATCTGGAGCAGGTCAGAGTTTGTTTTGGTGCACTGTGCTATTTTGTACACTATATTTAGTTCGTGGAGAGTGGTGCCTAATGTGGCGGATGAGTCTGTTTTTTCTTTGACTGGTGATCCCGGAATAGGGGGAGATAGTCTGGAGCATTTCATGTTAGCCTTTGTTTCTCTCTCCTTCATATTTGTTTCTCTGATGTCAAACATGTTCAACCTATGGGACAACAGTCCTGTTTGGAGAAGCGAAACTCACTGCTCTTAAAAAGGGCTTATTGTGACAAAGACTGCAGTGAGACCACAGACAGACTGTTCTTGGAAGGAGTTGAGGTTTAGGCTAGACTGTGGCAACCAACTGTTGTGGACTGACTTTTATGTATTTCTGCATTTACTGTGGCGCCAAACTGTATTTTGAAGATTACTCAAGCAGTTGTTCCCATATGCCACATTGGTACCCTTGGCGCATGTGGCTCTCTTTAAACATGTAGTATTGAGGAAGGTCCCACATCCATTAAAGAGTGTTCCCATGAAACCATGGGCATGAAACCATATGTGGTTGTTCAGGTGCGAGCTCCACTGCGGGGCTGGTGGCAGCAAGATTGGCAATAGTGGCACACGGTGGAAGACTATTCACTCCTAAAGCAGTATTTGAAAACAGGGTTAGCAGAGGTTGGTGAGAAAAGTTGCACATACAGTGAGGTACGAGTGGATGTAGGTTTCTGGCCTCTGGAGGCTGAAGTCAGTAGTAGGGAATGTAGGAGCAACAGGACGTTGACAGGGGAACAAAAAGGTAGGATCAGGTGCAAAACCCCTACCTCGTATCCCTTAATGAAGTCTGGCCTACATTCCTGTAACCCGACGCAGATCTCTGAGCACTATCTGGTTCAGTAAAAAATTCATGAACGATTGCAGAGTGACTAAGTGGCCACCACCATTTGGTTAGTATTAGTGCATAAGCGCAGCTTCGAGGCCCAGAAAGATAGCAAATTCAGATAGGCCATAAGAGAAAGAATGAAGGATATTACTGCTGTTATTTAGGGATTTTTTGGAAGAATTAGGGATTCTGTGAATTTACGCTACATTCTGCCACATGGTTGAGCTGTCGTGGAGATCAAAAGTAGACTTTTGTTTTATGTTCTATAGCACAAACTCGTAGTTTTATCAGAGAACGTGGTGTGTAATGCTAGAGCACTGGATCGGGTGCTGAGGAAGCATGTGTGGGTGAGCTTTGTCGAGTAGTCACAGCGGTTGGGTTAGACACAAGCCTCATACCACCTGTTTGTCCACCCAGCAAACTCTTGTTTCAGGGCAGCATCCTCCAACACCACTGGTCGCTACAGGCTGGTCAGTGATTAACAGGGACACCTACAGTTCAGGCAGTCATGCCCATCTTGGTTGTGTTTGATCGCGGGTGCCAGAGATGCTTGAAGGAAACCCACAGTGTTTGCGTAGACTGGGGGTCTGCAGCCACTTCCTTTTCCTCTCTAGGTATTCCACCACATAATTTTATTCTTGGAAAGTTTGGTGAAGGCATCTGGCCCAACAAACATGTCAGAGACTCAATGGAGCTTAAAGTAGAGCTGCCATCTTTGCCTAGCCATGCCCCCTGTCCCTTTTGACACTAAACACTGTAAATGAGATAAAGAGCCCTCTGATAGTGCACTTGAATGCCTCCCAAATCATTAATGCTCCTGCCAAAAAATCATTTATTAGAAAAACATTCGAACCTCCATGTTTATCCCATTGAGACACTCAGGCTCTAAGATCATGGTCCTTTCCATGATCCATCTAGACACATTCATTAGTGGAGGCACTAAACAGCTATATACTACAATTTAAAGTTACACAGACATGGCAATATATTTGAATAGTTGACAAGGAAAAAGACTCTAAAAACAAATCGATCCTGGAAGCAAAGTGGAAGCATTCAGAACAACAGGTAAAGGATTTTGCTTTTTTTAATCTCCATATATCGTGTAAACCCAAATCGAAGACAGAGATCTTTAAAAACTTTCTATGTATATCTTTTATGATGGGTGCGTAATGAGTTGGAGGAGTCCAGAACTGAGTCTGGTAAAAAACAGAAGTCTCCTTCCCCTCTCCCCCCACCCAACCCCCAGGATGACCTCCCTGGTACAGTAAGCAGCATGACAATTTCTAAAGATGGATAGGATCACCACTAGCTGGGCCAAAATAGCATCCAACACTGATCCTGAATGTCCCCAACTCTACTGGGAGAACAGTCCGATGTCCTACCTGGTCCTTGGCTACCCGATAATATTTCACTCAAAGCTCTTTTCTTCCTAAGATAGCAACAACCCTTTGTGTCATCCTAACTGAAGAATAAAATGCATCATATGCATACAGATGTTTCTCTTTCTCCCCCTCCCTTTAGAACACCCAGTGTGTCTCCTATAATAAAATAATGCTGAGCTTGAACTGTTTCGTGGCTGCCCTCTTAACTTTATTATTGAGACCATTAGCATTAAAGATAACCAATGTTAAATTAGCTACTGATTAAATAAGCCTCTCAGCCTTTCTGTAGGACCCTTAACATATGCCCTACCACTCCTGACAACCATTCCCTCCCCATAATCTCATGGAACCAAAAAGAGAAACCATTCCTATGTCTTATGATCTATGTCCTTGTACCTTCCCTTCCAGTATCTCAAAATCACCATTCCATTTTTCTTTTGCTTCCCTCTCCACCCCCATAATCCCTCCCCACCCACAGATCTCCACCCCATGAGCCCGCCGGATTGCAAGGCAGACCCTCACCACTCTAGCATGTAGATGCACTGTTATGCATCTTTATCCAACCATGGCATCGCCTTCCTTCCCTTCCTCCATTCACCCCAACCTGCAAGAAAGTAAAAAATAGAACTCCCCACAAAGAAAATGGAGGTTAATAAATCTTAGCTGATTAACTAAAACACCACATCTTATCTATCCAGCACATTCTGAGAAGATTGTGCAACCCACCCACAACCTTCCCTGTCCACCCTGACAAAATCCCCAGAGACAGATGGATACTTGAAACACTCCCTCAAACACCCACAGGATACAGTACATAGGACCCCTGACTTATCTCCTACCTCCAGTGCTTTAAGGCCTTTCTTCCCAGCCAGAGTGGTTTTTTGAGTGGAGAGGAAATTTCGAGCCCCATTTGAATCTGTGAAGTTCTGAAATCCCCCTCTCCACCTGATCCTTAAATTTGCCCCACAAATGGATCCTGGGATGGCTAAGGACTTAAATTCTGGGAGCAAGGCCGTAGATTCTCTCTACCTTTGGCCGTCTCCCAGGCCAAGTCTGGAAAAATTGAGAAAGTGAAACATCTGTCTGTAGAAATATTTTTTTTTGATCAGGCAGAACTGAAAGATGACTCCTTAATCTGGTATTCCTGAAAATAGGCAATAACAGTCTGTGGCCTTGCACCTGTTTTAGGGGTGCCTACGGGAACCTGATGGGTCCTTGCTATTGAAAGATCCTCTGCGGGCAGCTCTGCAATTTCCCAGCCAAATGACTCCCTTAGTAATTGAACCAGCCGTTTCATTATATATCTGGTTGCAACACCTCTGTGCCCTCAGAGACTCCTACTATTTGTATATTGGACCGACGAGACTGGTTCTTCAAGTGTTTACACTTTCTTCACATTACCTGATTTGTACGTCCATTCTACTCTCCTAAAGTGCCAGGCGATTTGGAAATCTTGCTGATTAGTCATTTTTTCATCTAAGGCTACTGCCTTTGCTGCTAAATTCTCCAAGTGAGGAGCTCGTTCAGTTTCAGTTTTCTTAATCATCCTGATCTCTGTCAGGATACACGTAAGCATCTGTCTGGAAGACTGGCCTGAAAAGAGTGAGGCACTAGGGCTGTCTCAATCTGCCTGGTTCTCTGAGTCTATGCCCCCTCCAACCTGAAGCCAATCAAAACTTCTCACTCACATCTAGCCTCTCTCTCACTTGAGCAGATGCCCCTTCCAAACATGACTGCCTCATGGCTTCTGCAGGCTCCACCGGTACAGAGAATCTATTGGGTTTCAGAGTATGTAGAATCTATTGAGCGTTAAAGTATGTACTTGATTGGGGCCAGATGCCTTGCAGATCTTTAGAGTATAATTTGCGTAGTCCAACTGACTCTCCCGACTTGGTTCTGCCCTTGGTTTCCATTAAAAGGGGGATACTACTAGACCTTCGTTGGCCTGAGAGAAGGAAGGGATAGGCTTGCCAACATCAGCTGAGATAGAGCAATCACGCCCTTCGAGTCTCTGCACTTCTGGGTTTCCCATCTTTTGTAAGTTCTCTTTACATTTAGGCTGCATACTTACATCTATGATGACTACGTCAGGTCCTGAGGTCCTCGGGGTGTCTTTCCATTGCTGCCCAACTTTCCTGTCTTGAGCTATGCCTATGAATTCAAATATTTTTTAAAGGTTTCAATAGTTTCAATGGTTTTAGTGGCTTTCTCTGTGGTGTGGGAGGGTCTGATTGGGGACCCCATTCTCACTCCAACATGATCCCTGAAAAAGCAGAGCTCTGCTCTCTAATATCAAAACTGACAGCTCTATCTGACTTCTCCCTGTTCCAATAGAACCTCTGTCCACTATAAGTCCTGATTTCGCAGCTACCTTAAGACCTGGACGGCCTACTGTCTCTCGCCTGGATTTAGCCACCATCCTCTTACATAAAACTGAGTCCTCTACTTATGCCACAAAGTCAGACAAAAAAATAAGTCACCCATTTTAGGGAGAGCATACTCCATCTCCAGGACTTGTGAAAAGAAAACTGAGATAACAACAACAAAGTGCAATAAGAGAAAAAAAGTGAAAGAAGTCACAGAGTTGGAGTTCCTCTTATGCCCACACTACCTTGCAGTGTTTGGCTGCCAGGGGTGACTAAGAAATGCAGAGGTTACCACAAGGGGGCTGCCAAAGGAAATGGAGAGAGGGGAGGTAAAGGAGTGGAACAGGCAACTAATTTTAACAAAAGGCTCCCATAAGGAAACTTGAAGAGCTTCATTCCGTCTTGGGGATAAATTACAAATGGCAGCTTAGGAAATAACAGGCATCCGTTTTCAGAAAAGAAACTTCACACTTCAAACCAGGGGCCAGCATTATCCCGTCTCTCCCTTCAGCTTTCCTTTGTCACACTGTCCAGCTACCAGCATGCTGCACCTGAAGCTAAATAGGAAGGTGCGACCAAGAGAACAATTGCAGCTGCAGGGTTGAGTGTAGTATAGCTTTCCGCCTACCACGGTCTCCTTCTCAATCGGGTCCCCATCCAGTTCTGGGCTTCCCTTCCTTTCACTACGGTCTGCTGCGTTCCAATCACTGCTGCCCTCCATGAACTACCCTTGGAGAGAAAGAGCGAGACAGACCTCCCTCCCCGCACTGAGACCTGCAGCACTGGGGAAAAGGGAGCCGAAAGCCAAAACACAGGTAGGTGTGGGAGGCGGCAGGTAACACCAGGAGCTCTGAGCAAGCTGCCCTGAGCAAGTTGCCCTGCAACCAACGCTGTCTACCATGTTGGACCAGGTCAGAATTTACAATGAGGGAATTGTGCTCAATGTATGATTGTTTGCATGCTAACAGACATTTCTCTCTGACCCTTGCATAGAATACACATAAAATAGCCTCAATCCGTAACTGTATAGTGTTCACAAGACAGGTTATTTGTACTTGATTTGTTGTCTTAAACTTAGGCCCTGATTCTAAGATGTTTAAAATAGGGAAGTGTAAGTAACAGGATTATTATTTAGAGAACATGACTGCCCATTTCCAGAAATAATCACAGCCCTTGTCAGGGTGAATGCTCCAAGTCACTAAATTAACTTAAACTCAATCCCTCTATAGCTATTGCACTTTGCAGACAAGCATAATTTAGGGCAATGTGCAAAGTATTTATGCAGTACCAAATCAGTTATAAAATAAAATGACGAACAATAAGAATCCCAAACCGAATGAAAATAACAGAATAAAATTTAATAAACAAAATGTAACAAAAATGGCAAAAATCTCATAAAACCAGAGATATGAACTTGAGCAAGTTGCCCTGCAACCAACGCTGTCTACCATGTTGGACCAGGTCAGAATTTCCAATGAGGGAATTTTGCTCAATGTATGATTGTTTGCATGCTAACAGACATTTCTCTCTGACCCTTGCATAGAATACACATAAAATACCTCAATCCGTAACTGTATAGTGTTCTCAAGTCAGGTTATTTGTACTTGATTTGTTGTCTTAAACTTAGGCCCTGATTCCAAGATGTTTGAAATAGGGAAGTGTAAGTAACAGGATTATTATTTGGAGAACATGACTGCCCATTTCCAGAAATAATCACAGCCCTTGTCAGGGTGAATGCTCCAAGTCACTAAATTAACTTAAGCTCAATCCCTCTATAGCTATTGCACTTTGCAGACAAGCATAATTTAGGGCAATGTGCAAAGTATTTATGCAGTACCAAATCAGTTATAAAATAAAATAACGAACAGTAAGAATCCCAAACCGAATGAAAATAACAGAGTAAATTTAATAAACAAAATGTAACCAAAATGGCAAAAATCTCATAAGACCAGGATTCTATTGTAGTGTAATATTATGAATGCAGGACGTTTTGGTATAACTATTTCTAATGACATGCTTGAAGCAGTTCTACTTTCAACGCATGATACAAATGTGTTAGTCTGTGTATGCACCCATAATTGTGTCTGCACCTGTGGGTGCATGACCTGTCAACTTCAAAAATCTTTTCAATTTGAGAGGATGGGCAGGGTTATGAGTGTGGGGGAGTTTGGGAGGCAATTTGTGCGAGTACAGGCTGAGGCAAATATACCCTCACGCCATGCCCCACTCTGGGAGATTTCACAACTCATAATAGACATCAGCTGTGCTTAGCCTCCAAACACGAGCTGGAAATCCACTCTGAAGGTCCAGCTCAAATTCTGTTACACTGTGTGACGTCAGTGCTCTACCAGGTGACACTATGAAGGGAGCTAAAATTGTGTAACACACTGTGGCACTGTGTGAGTTGGAAGGGCGGTTTCTTCGTGTGTTTTTTTTTGTGTTTGTTGTGTGTCTTTCTTTCTCTGTATGATAACAGATAATGCTTGTCAGATGTCACAGAGCAGATGATGTCTATGATACTAAAAGAAGTTAAATGATGATATGTTCTCAGATATTTTTAAAACATAACTAATATCAATCAGTCAAAGATAAGCAACGCCTATAATCTGCTATTGTGTGAGTTCATTCCATTACATCATCTTAGACTGGTTGGTTTAAATATGCGAGACGGAAGAAAATGTTTCCTTATAACATTAGCCCAAAAGAAGTTCACATTTTTCAAGTTATATTAGGTTATGTGACAGTTGCCAGAGATCAATTTAAGGATTTGTTTAGACTTGTTTTGTTTATTGCATGTGTTAAGCATTTTCATTTTCCTGTAAAACGTTCAGGCGGTTGCCAGATACAAGTTTACGTTCTAAATCATTGAGGTATGGTTGCTATGCTTTTGTTTTGTAAGTTTGCAGCATTTATCAAGTGAGAAAACGAATATGCAGAAATAGGGTGCCTGCACACTGCTGCGCAAAGTAAAATCACATTGACTTCACAACTCAGAAGTGGAACTCATAGCTCTCGGGGAGTACGGAAAATCTGCTCCCAGTGAATGAATGATTCAATGAATATGTGCATGAATTAGTAGTTTATGTTCGTTGAATTGTGTCCACAAACAACTGTACCCATCTTGGCTCTGAGCAGGGGAACCTACCTACAGTGCTAAACATCAAGTACGTTTATGGCTTTCAGCAAAGTGGGGGTTTGATGGGCTGAAATACCCCCTGTGCCACAGACTGAAAATGTGCTGCCAACCCTTTATTTTTTCCTGCCTTCAGCTAGGGAGTGGGCATCTAACGAGCTGTACTGTCCTGAAACAGACTCAGTAAAGAGGGCCCGTAGACAATAATTGCCTAAAGTTGGCATGTTTGCTGCTATTTGTTTCATCAGGAGTCAGGAAGATGCCAGGCGCCTGCTTTTCAACCCCTACCCAGTGGACTGATTACTACATGCTTATGATTACTTCATGGACCCTCAGTTTAAGTGCCCTTAGCATTTCTGGATCAGAATTTATTTCTACTGACAATCTGCAGTCTCTTCAAAACATGCAGTTACTTAGTAATACTGTCTCAGATTAGAGCGATTAGGAATGACGACACCAGTCAAACAGTAGAAACCCATGATGGTTCTAACTCAGGACTGGCCGCAAACTCTCCTCTTACTCATGCTCCACTTCAGATGTCTTGAGGAAGAGTTCAGCATTGCCTTGTACAGCTGAAATTCAAGCATTCTAGCGGGAACTCTGGTTACCAGTCCTCTTAATAATTCATCTCAATGGGGGTAAAACTGACCGTCAGTACCCCTATGCCCATACATTTATCTCTGCAGATAATGTCCAGTCATTTGAAAACAGCAAAGAAACATAAGGTGTCGAAAAAGTGTATTTAATGTTAGGTGTTCTTTTGTATAGGGTTGTATGACACACAGGAAGCTAAACTGTGCTGGTCTTTCAGATTGTGAAATAACATGAGGACCTCTCGGAGACAGGCAGCACAGGAAAGGTGTTTCTTTAGGGTATGTTTGTCTGAACAGGTAGGCTTTGAAATGCTTCTTCCCCTAGCGTGATTGCATGCCTTGCCTGATTGCACAGAGTAATTCTTAGAGACGTATGCCATGGGATCAGAGCGTGTATTGATTGAGTCAAAATTAGGACTGACCTTAGAAACAAATTGCCCACGAAGCTGAGTGGTTGTGTAGGAGTACATATTTTCACTTGCTTTGTTAGAAGTACGAGACAGACATTTCTTTCACTCTGGAGCAAAGATACGATTTGATATCGCTAGGTGCTGTGTATACTTGAAGACACTTTACGTGTGATCTCTTACCCTAAGTCAGTGGTATCCAACTTTTTGACTTCGGTGGACCCCCACTATATCATTACTGGAACCCAGGGACCCCTACTGAATCATTATCGGAATCCGGGGACCCCCTCTACTAAGTCATTACATAAAGCTGGGGACCTAATCTGTTAAGCTTATTTAATTTTCTATGAAGTTGCTGACCCCCTGAGGAGGCTTTGCGGACCCCCAGTGGTCCTCGGACCACTGGTAGGGAACCACTGTAAAAGGGGTTGTTGGAGACACTACCAACTATGGTTTAGGGCTATTGCCTATTTGCAACAGACAAATTCTGAGAAATTGCAGCGCTGCATTGCATGAAGGACAGAAAATAGTGAAGAGACACACAAAGAATGGCACATCAGTGAGTCACCATTGTCTAGTGTAGGATTTCTACTCGCAGTATAACTCCGGTATAAAGTCCTACAGGTAGCCAACTGCACACAAGTCAGCCCTGTCAGACGTGGGTATTTTGTAAAATATATGTTACACTTAGGTATGTCATGTGATATATTGCCAGACCCCTTGCTTTTGCCTGATTTTACTAGGTAAAATAATTTGGGAAAAAGAAAGTTTGCGCTGGCTTAGTATATCTGGCTTTGCACCAAACTTTATGGGCTTTCTCTTGGACCAGGCCAGACAAGCTTCCCTTTCCTTACATTAATAAAAAGTTTGGTTTGAACACAGTAAAAGAACTGGCTTTCAGTGAAAAATATCTCTTGGTCTTGAAAGTTCCTTATCAGTCTAACTGTGCTATGTGCCACATTCTGTCACAACGCATTGCATGAGCCTGGGTGCAAACCAATAGCAAATATAGCACTAGATTCCGTGGAACGTTGGCACTGACATTCCCTTGGTGAGGTTCCTGTTTCATGGCCTCAGCACTGAGGACGGGGCCGCTCCGCGCTACTGATATCAAATTTTACACATCTGTACTTACAGCTGACCCAAATGGCACAGCAGGTATTTTCAGGGCCACAATTAAACTATGAGGCAGAATTATCTAAATAAATTAGCTTGAAAAGGCAAATAATGCAGCAAGAAAATGCTAATTGTAGAGGATAATATGTGATTAAAGAAAATGTATATCACAAGCTTAGTGGCATTATTATCTAGCTACTTTGACAGCATAACAAATATTGATGCAAAATGGATCCTAATGAAACGCAACATGCATATGTTTCTTAGTAAAAATAACAGTACACATAAAAAATGTTTTACCTAGCACAGATCATGTAGGGCATGCAAGTGCAGGGTTGTGTACCCTTCAAAAAGTATTATAGATAGTCAAAAACATACTAAGAATTGCCCACTTTAAAACACAAGCCTAGAGTGACACTTCTTGTAACAAAATGTCTGCCTCATTTATTCAGTACATTCCAATTATGTTGTAAAACCGTTGACCAGTACAGTACATTTCACATTTATTATGTATTTATCTCAAGACGGTTCTTTGGAATTCAAGGCATTGATACTTGGGATCCCTCTGGAGTGAAAGGTCCTCATAGCACATCTCTGTAATAATCCATGGGATAAGAGGATCACCTGGTTAGGTATTAGGCTATGTAACTAGGTTGAGAATTAGGTTAGTTCTAAAAGAAGCAAGAACTAACAAAGCCTATAAGTTGTACAAAAATCACTTCTTAAGATATCCCTAAAGTGGACATTGATGTTAACAACTTCAACACTTATTAATATCATGGTTTCTTTTTAAAATATGTTTCAAGTGTAAACTACGCACAAAATGTAAAGAGCCTGTTGCACACGATCCTGCATGAAAATAACACAGAGGGCTAGTTGTAGTTATGCAAAAGAACATAAAAGCTGTCTGAGGCTGTGAATAAGGAAATGTCAGAAGCCATAGGAAAATGTTTGCCAAAACACTAATTTATTTTCCACAAACCTCAGAATAGAAACAAATGCTCTAGCCATTTGGTGCTCTGCAGCAGCACAGTGAGTAGATATGGGTGCCTCTGGGAAAAGAAACACCTCCATTATGTTCTTCCTAGGAAACCTTCTGCCTCAAACCAAGCTGGGTGACTGCAGCAGCTTGTCTTTTACCAAGTACCATAAATGCTGCCTTTGTGGATCATGCAGTATATGGAATTCAGTAGACGAAGGACAACATCTAGATAAATTCTGCTGCATACTCAAACCCTTCAAAAATATATATTTTGATGTGCATTTACGGATGAACTAGGAGTAGCAGACAGGAGCTTGAGGGACGGGTAGCACACAGGAGAGAGAGAGCAAGAAAACACATTGTGTTCCATGGAGTGCTCAAAAACAGAAAGGAGTGCTCAAAAACAGAAAAGCACATTTTCTTGATATGATCCTTGGACAGATACAAGTCATCCAATCAAAAGAAGAGTAAACAAATTATGCCAACCAAAAAAATAACAAACAAGCTATGCTTGAGGAAATAGAAACACATAAGAAGATGAAGAGAAACTGTTGAATAAGAAGCAAGCAACTGATATTGACAAGAAAGCCAATCAATGAAAACCAATGGGATGACCCAAAGTCTTGTTTAAATATGGTTTTGTACACAGTAAGTCTTCAATAGACAAGTAAAGATGTGTCTTGCACAGTTTTATCTTTCCATTGACCGGCATGGTGTTCTGTTGATGGAGGTGAAAACACAGGATAATGGTGAAAATATGGAAATTTTAAATACAGCAGCCCTGTCTTCAAATGTTATGATGAACTGAAGAGATATGAAAAATTGGACCTAACTCATATTAGGAATGTAACAAAACAGTACACGTGTAAATACCTCATTGACACTGCCACACTGACTTCACACAGTCCAAGTTTTGCCTGGATTTTATTGGAGATAATAGGGCCACCAACACAAGTGGGGTACTGTTTTGTAGTGTGGGAACGCTGAGTGGTAGAAATTTGTAAAGCATGTGAGGAAAAGCATTAATGTTAGCTCAAGTTTGACATTTGCATTACAATCGGAGTACGTAAAAGTACGTGGATTCATGCAAGTCACCCCAACATGGACTCCACTCATGTCTTGTTTACAGAAATGTAGGGGGTTGTAGGGTTTCCCTGGGTGCCAGCTAAGTCTGAGACCAAATATGGCAGCTCCCACATTGCCAGAAAGAGTGAATTTGAAAGGAAAAATGTTGATGCTTCTTAGTTGAATTTTGGGGTCTTTCGTTTCACTGATGAAAGACCCATCTATACAAATGATGCACACTTTTTTATCAGAAAATACCGGAGAATGCTGGGTGGTGGAAATTTGATGGATTCCCATGGATTCAGAACTTCTCTAGCAGAATTGTTAGGGAACACTGTGATTCTAGTAAAATTGTGATGCTTGTAGGGCATTCTGGTTCAGAAACCCTAGTGGGATTCACACAAGTCATTTACACCATCTTGAACTCCCTTACCTATCTAGTTTTCAAAATGTCTGGTGCTGGTAGGTTTCCAAAGGTGCCATAGGAGGCCGGGGTAAAAAAACTAAAATACCACAGCTACTCACATTGCCAATGTTAGTGAATCTGAAAGGAAAAATGAAACTAGAAACCATCAAGATTTTTCATTAGCCCTATACGGTGACATGCAATATACAGGCTCACTGGAATTATGCAGCAGGTGAGGGTCAAAATATGTGGCAGAGTTAACAAAATTATGTGAAACAAAAAGCCAATTTATGCAGCTTAATGCAATACATTTTATGATAATATTACTTCATTAATTTGTCATTTTTACACTTGTTGATGCATCTTTGTATTCGATTCTATTGGACTTGTAAAGTGCATGGCTACCTACAGGCCTCCCAGCACGAAGTGGTCAACAATATTGAAACAGACATGCGCAGAGGAACTAATGGATAAACATCCAAGGCCCTTACGAAAACAACATTCATTAGCAACATGCCGCAATTCCAAAGGAAGCGTGTTTTCCATAATTTCGGGGTCAAAGAAGAGAAGGAACGGCCACCCCAAGAGGATCTCTTAATCTTCGGGACCTGAAACAGAAAAGCTGAGCAGGATCTTAATAACCTCACGGGCACGTAGGGGATAGCAAATAGGCCTAATAGTGAAGGGCCTTTCTTATTCAAGGTTCTGTGTAAGATACACAAGGCCTTGAATTGCACCCGCTGCTTCACAGGAAGCCAATGAAGATATTTCAATGCAGTATTTACTGAAGCGTGCCAAGAAAGGTTCATAAGAACATGCGCTGCAGCATTTTGAATAATTTGTAGTTTCCTTTTTCCTGGTAACATATTGAGGGGAACAAGGAGTTTCTGTAGTCAGGCCTGAAAGATAAGTCTTTTTGCCAAAAAAGGCAGATGATTAACTATCTTCTGTAGTAATCTCAGGATCTCAAAGCAGCTGGCAGCGAAATACTTTGCCTGATGATCCATCAAGAGTCTTTTGTTGAGCCACATGCTAAGATTCTTTATCACAGGCTTGGGACTGGGTACGTTTTTCAGCAGAACAGAGCTAGCCTCTGTTTTGTCTGTGTTCAATTTGAGTTTACAATTGGCCATCCAACTAGCGACTTCTGGTAGACAAAGAGAGAGACTGGGATGGGAAGGGTTGGGGAAGAGGAGATGGAAATCACTAGTGTCATCTGCGTAAGAGACTACTGCAAGCCCATGAAAGTGAGCGATCTCTGCCAGTGGAGGCATATAAATATTAGAGAGTGGGGCTCAGGGAGGATCCCGGGGAACCCCGCATCTCAACGGAAGAGTCTCACAGCAAAAGGTGTGATCAAGAACCTAAAAGGTTCTTTTCAAAAAGGAAGCAAGTCATTCTGGGGCTTGACCTTCAATGCTGGCTTGTGCTATGCAACGGAGAGGGGTACTATGGTCCACCATATCAAAGGCTACACTAAGATCTAACTAAATAATTGCGGCTGAATCTCCTTGATCCAGCAGCCATCTAGCTTCCGCCGATGCTACCAGCAGGGCCTTTTCCTTGCTATGCTGTGGGCAAAAACCCATTTGAGTGGGATGAAGAATCCAATAGGACTCCAAAAAGGCCAAAAGGTGCTTATTGACATGTTTTTCTAGCACCTTAGAGATCCTGGTAAAAAGAAATGGACCTATAGCTGCTCAAACACAGCGGGTCAAGTCCAGGTTTTTTTTGTTTTTGTTTTTTGAAACAGCATAACCACTGCATGCTTCTAGTCTGTGGGGACCTGCCCTCTGGCGGGGGAGAGGTTGAGTAGCTCTACCAGTAATGGGACTATACTATCAGAACCATTTTTTAGAATATGAAGGGACAAGGGGTCAAGGTGGGACCCTGACTTTATTGTGCTAAGGAGATCTGTAAGAAGGTTCACAGTAAGGTCCGGGAAACTGTCAGTCTCTGCTGGCTGGGCTATGAAAGTCTTGGGGGGATTCCTCCAGAGGTGTATTGTCTGGAAATTCCAAATAGATATCAAGTATCTTCTTCTGAAAGAAGAGGGTGGGGGTTATCACTGTGTTCACTAGAGGCCTCCAGAGCACCATCGGGAATTTTAGGCTCTGTGATATCTTTTAAGATTTTGAAAAGTCTCTTTGGAAGAGATTGTGGACTGCTCAATTTTAGAGGAATAGTAACTGGTTGAGAAACTCTAATTTCAGTGTGGTAGTGCCTGACCTCACTCCTATATTTGGCCTTACTGGCTACATCATAAGTCTTTCTCAAAATCTTCTCTAAGTGCTTGCACTCCTTTTTCAGACTAAGTATGTGAGAATTAAACCAGGGAGGTTTTTTACCTGCTTTTTAATTCTTGAGCTGCTTCACCGGGAGCACCACATCTAAAGAGTTGGTAATCCAGTCATTAAAGCAATTTGAAAAAAAGGCAACTTGATTACGTCTTTAGCAACTTTTGCACTGTTTTACCTTAAAAATAAAATTGTTAAAATCTACAGATTATGCAGCAGATACTGGATTATGCAGCGGTCCTACATTTGCCTAATTTAAGTGGCTCTGGCAATGAGAAACAAACTAACACCTGATGTGTGGATACCGAGATTGGTCTACCTTTGGTGCCACTGATGCATGTTTCATAGGTCTTCACATGTGCATTTTTGCTGTCTTGCTAATGTTACTGCTCTAGTTCACATTCCCCAGTAATCACACATTAAATTGTATTTTGTTGCTCTATTTGAAATGGACACAGCACAAGGGTATCAACATACTTGTCAACATACAGCGTAAGGCATGTAAAATATCTCCAGAAATAACACTTTGTTGATTAATAGTCGCGTGCAGACTATAGAAGGATGTGGGAGTGTCATCAAATATGAAATATTTAGGCATATTATGATTTAACTGGTTTTTATCTTAGATAATCACCTCCAGGGACAAATACAAGAAGCAAAAAAGCTCTGAGGTTGATTGACCAAAAGGCCTGGTGTAGTGAAAGCAGAACCACGGGTCAAAATTCACTGACCTCACAGAGTTGACCCTTTGTTTCGCTTACAGCCTCTAAGCATTCTCCTGTTTGCAGCTGAGTGGCTTGTACAATCCCAACATGCAAAACTGACATGGCACACAATCTGTGTGACCTGCCCACTACACATTGCATGCAACATAGATAAGCCACCCCTCTGGCAGGCCTTCCAGCCCTAAGACAGGGTGCACTATAGTGCATGTGGGGGTATAGATGCATGAGCAATATGCCCCCTACTGTGTCCTTGCCAAACCTGGGACATAGCAGGTGAACAGAGTAGCCATTTTAAATGCATGTGCTAGACACCAGTCAGTGTGAGTTTCACAGCTCCATGATGGCCACTCTGAACCCTCGGTTGTTTGGTATCAAACAACTCAGAACAATACATCCAGACTGGTACCAATATTGGAGGTATTGCAAAATGTACCCAGGGGCCCTCTGCAAAAGCTAACTACTCCTGGCATTGTTGTTGGCCAGTCATAACCAGTCTACCACCAGCAGACAAGATTCCAGAACCCTGAGGTGTACTCTCTGGGTTCAGAAAACAAAGCCCTTCCTGGGCAGAGGTGTTACACCTCCTCCCCCATGAATGTGCACTGCCCTACCAGTGAGCTTAAAAGGGCCTTCCACCTTTGAAACTTGACCCCCAGCTCTGCTGCTAGGAGCAGATGGCTGCTTCCATTGCAAACCCCCATTTTTGGCGGGAGGAATAGCGGGAAAATGCACAAAGGACAAGAGGAGGGGTGGTCACCTCCAGCTTGCACCACCCCTAAGGTGTTGCATCCGATTGACCCCTCCATTTAATTTTCCTCCATCTCACAAGGTAGGAAAATAGCCAATCAGGGATAGGGAAGTGACCTCTGCCTACAGGAAGTGGCCATATAGTGAATGTAGCCACCCCAAGGTAGATGACCCATTGGTCACTACTAGGGACTCCCCTAAATGCCCACTAGATACCGTTGTTAATGGGCCCCCCTCGACCTGTAGATCAGACTCCAAGGACACAAGAAGGCCTGCAACAAAGAAGACCTAAGACTCTGGAACTGCATTCCTGCTGGGCAAAGACAAATGCACCAAACATTGCCTGCTGAACCCAGGATTCGACAATAGCAGCTGAGGGGCTGCATGGACAATGTACAGACTCCACAAAACCCCAGATGACCTTCCCCCTTCTGAAAATCACCAAATATCTCTCTCCAGAGTGAAGGCGTCACTTCCTGCAACAAAGAAGCAAAAGACCAGTGAAGTCCAGTTCATTGACTGGCCACTGACCAAGGAACCAGACATAGCAGCCAGACCAAAGACCACCCAACAGACCCGGAGGACAAATCCTGCAAGTGTGGCAAGTTTGATGTCACTGTGACCTCCAGTGGCTAAACCGTGCAATAGCCTGAGGTACTGAACACCCAACGTCAGACACCAATAAGAAACCACTCCACTCCAGACTCTCAAAGAACCAGGAGAAAGCCCCAGTTGAGTGGCTTCAGAACACATAAGAACCACCCCCAGAGTGGCCCTGCTGACCTGCAAACCACCCTCAAAGTGCCTGCCTCCTGCTTCCAATGGCAGCGCTGTGCACAGCTGTTGACTTACATATCTGCTCTGCACCCGGCCTCCCTGGGCTCTGCCTTGGAGAATCTGCCCATGATCTAAGGGTCCTCCACACCTTGTGAGCTCTACATTCCAAGGGGACCCACCGAGTCATCTTGAAGTCTGCCTGTACATTGTTTTTCAAGTGGTCCTCCAATTTGTCTCCCATTGATTCCTAAGGAGCGTAATTACGCACAAAAAGAGTACTTTTGCTAAACTTTGAAAAATCATAACTTAAAAAGTACTTACCCAATTCTAATGATCTGAAGTGTTTTTGTAAATTGGTCTTGGGTTATTCTTTTGAGTGTGTGTCCATATTTATTGATATTGTGAGTACAACAAATGCTTAGCACTTCTCCAAGATTGGCCTAACTGCTCTACCATGCTACCATAGAAATTAGTGCATTTAGGTTGTCTAGTTTTCACCTCTGTAAACCAAGGTGCGGTTGCTTTGACTCTCTATACAGTGCACATTATTTTTGTACATTGTATAGAGCCTTCTACATTTGGTGTATCAGTGGTGGGAGAAAGACTTTGCATTTGCTGATACCACTTTGTCAATTTGTGAGCATATTAATAACCCTCCAAATTGCCTTTAGATGAATGGCATTTTTTTCAAATGGCTAAAATGTTTGCAAAATTGTAAACTAACTGCTAGGGCCCTGTTTAGGTTGCTACAACAAGGGTTAGAATTAAAAGTCCTTACTTTAGTTGTCCTTATCCAAAAAGAGTTCTAAATTTCTAAAAAAGGTCCCATCTTTAGTAGCATGAAACATGTCAGATGCAGAGAACCAGAGCCAAAAGCATGACCTGACCCCTTACCTGGTGTATAACTATGCCCAGCTAAGGAAACTCTGCAAGCTGAACAGAATCCCTGCTAGAAAACATGCCAGGCATCTGGCGGCCAAGTATGAGGAAACCCACTCCATAGAAGACACAGATGGTGAATTTTGGAAAATGCTGTGGACAATGGGGATGAGGGTAAATCCTCTATCCCTAGCATTAGTGCACCCAAAGAAGAAGACCTGGCTTTGACCAGATTGACCAAAAGACTGAACCTGGAAGCTAGGCTTTTGGAAATTTAAACCAAGAGAAAATAGTTGGACCTAGCACCCATCTCTGGTGGCAACATACAAGTATTATGAGTGAGACCTTTCAATCTCAAACTCCCAAAAAGAGTGGTCTCTCCCTTCTCAGAAACTGATGATATAGTAAAATGTTTTTCTGCCTTTGAAAGAGACTGCATTTGGTGGGAAATTGAAAATAAACATTGGGGCACACTGCTATGGAAGGTATTCTTAAGAAAGTGCAGGGATTGGCTCCCGACACTGAATGAGGCAGATTCTGCATCCTATGTCCTTATGAAGGATATCCTGATTGAGGGCTTTGGATTTACAACTGAACAGTATATAAAGTTCAGGGAGGCTCAAAACACCCAGACCCAAACTTGGGTAGAGTTTGTGGACTATTCAGTAAAAATGCTGGGTGGTTAGTTAGCTGGTAAGCTGGTAACAAGGTACACGATTATGGTATAACTGTAGGAAAGTACCATCTTGCCTGGCATGTTACCCCCATTTTTCACTGTATATATGTTGTTTTAGTTGTATGTGTCACTGGGACCCTGGTAACCCAGGGCCCCAGTGCTCATAAGTGTGCCTGAATGTGTTACCTGTGTAGTGACTAACTGTCTCACTGAGGCTCTGCTAATCAGAACCTCAGTGGTTATGCTCTCTCATTTCTTTCCAAATTGTCACTAACAGGCTAGTGACCATTTTTACCAATTTACATTGGCTTACTGGAACACCCTTATAATTCCCTAGTATATGGTACTGAGGTACCCAGGGTATTGGGGTTCCAGGAGATCCCTATGGGCTGCAGCATTTCTTTTGCCACCCATAGGGAGCTCTGACAATCCTTACACAGGCCTGCCACTGCAGCCTGAGTGAAATAACGTCCACGTTATTTCACAGCCATTTTACACTGCACTTAAGTAACTTATAAGTCACCTATATGTCTAACCTTTACCTGGTAAAGGTTAGGTGCAAAGTTACTTAGTGTGAGGGCACCCTGGCACTAGCCAAGGTGCCCCCACATTGTTCAGAGCCAATTCCCTGAAGTTTGTGAGTGCGGGGACACCATTACACGCGTGCACTACATATAGGTCACTACCTATATGTAGCTTCACAATGGTAACTCCAAATATGGCCATGTAACATGTCTATGATCATGGAATTGCCCCCTCTATGCCATCCTGGCATAGTTGGCACAATCCCATGATCCCAGTGGTCTGTAGCACAGACCCTGGTACTGCCAAACTGCCCTTCCTGGGGTTTCACTGCAGCTGCTGCTGCTGCCAACCCCTCAGACAGGCATCTGCCCTCCTGGGGTCCAGCCAGGCCTGGCCCAGGATGGCAGAACAAAGAACTTCCTCTGAGAGAGGGTGTGACACCCTCTCCCTTTGGAAAATGGTGGGAAGGCAGGGGAGGAGTAGCCTCCCCCAGCCTCTGGAAATGCTTTCTTGGGCACAGATGTGCCCAATTCTGCATAAGCCAGTCTACACCGGTTCAGGGACCCCTTAGCCCCTGCTCTGGCGCGAAACTGGACAAAGGAAAGGGGAGTGACCACTCCCCTGACCTGCACCTCCCCTGGGAGGTGTCCAGAGCTCCTCCAGTGTGCTCCAGACCTCTGCCATCTTGGAAACAGAGGTGCTGCTGGCACACTGGACTGCTCTGAGTGGCCAGTGCCACCAGGTGACGTCAGAGACTCCTGCTGATAGGCTCCTTCAGGTGTTAGTAGCCTATCCTCTCTCCTAGGTAGCCAAACCCTCTTTTCTGGCTATTTAGGGTCTCTGTCTCTGGGGAAACTTCAGATAACGAATGCAAGAGCTCATCCGAGTTCCTCTGCATCTCTCTCTTCACCTTCTGATAAGGAAACGACTGCTGACCGCGCTGGAAGCCTGCAAACCTGCAACATAGTAGCAAAGACTACTACTGCAACTCTGTAACGCTGATCCTGCCCCCGTCTCGACTGTTTTCCTGCTTGTGCATGCTGTGGGGGTAGCCTGCCTCCTCTCTGCACCAGAAGCTCCGAAGAAATCTCCCGTGGGTCGACGGAATCTTCCCCCTGCAACCGCAGGCACCAAAAAGCTGCATTACCGGTCCCTTGGGTCTCCTCTCAGAACGAAGAGCGAGGTCCCTCAAATCCAGCGACTCTGTCCAAGTGACCCCCACAGTCCAGTGACTCTTCAGCCCAAGTTTGGTGGAGGTAAGTCCTTGCCTCACCTCGCTGGGCTGCATTGCTGGGAACCGCGACTTTGCAGCTACTCCGGCCCCTGTGCACTTCCGGCGGAAATCCTTTGTGCACAGCCAAGCCTGGGTCCACGGCACTCTAACCTGCATTGCACGACTTTCTAAGTTGGTCTCCGGCGACGTGGGACTCCTTTGTGCAACTTCGGCGAGCACTGTTTCACGCATCCTCGTAGTGCCTGTTTCTGGCACTTCTCCGGGTGCTACCTGCTTCAGTGAGGGCTCTTTGTCTTGCTCGATGTCCCCTCTCTCTTCAGGTCCAATTTGCGACCTCCTGGTCCCTCCTGGGCCCCAGCAGCGTCCAAAAATGCCAAACGCACGATTTGCAGCTAGCAAGGCTTGTTGGCGTTCTTTCGGCGGGAAAACACTTCTGCACGACTCTCCATGGCGAGAGGGATCCGTCCACCAAAGGGGAAGTCTCTAGCCCTTTTCGTTCCTGCAGAAACCTCAGCTTCTTCTGTCCAGTAGAAGCTTCTTTGCACCCGCAGCTGGCATTTCCTGGGCATCTGCCCATCTCCGACTTGCTTGTGACTTTTGGACTTGGTCCCCTTGTTCCACAGGTACCCTAGATTGGAAATCCACAGTTGTTGCATTGCTGGTTTGTGTCTTTCCTGCATTATTCCTCTAACACGACTACTTTGTCCTTAGGGGAACTTTAGTGCACTTTGCACTCACTTTTCAGGGTCTTGGGGAGGGTTATTTTTCTAACTCTCACTATTTTCTAATAGTCCCAGCGACCCTCTACAAGGTCACATAGGTTTGGGGTCCATTCGTGGTTCGCATTCCACTTTTGGACTATATGGTTTGTGTTGCCCCTATCCCTATGTTTCCCCATTGCATCCTATTGTAACTATACATTGTTTGCACTGTTTTCTACGACTATACTGCATATTTTTGCTATTGTGTATATATATCTTGTGTATATTTCCTATCCTCTCACTGAGGGTACACTCTAAGACACTTTGGCAAATTGTCATAAAAATAAAGTACCTTTATTTTTAGTATAACTGTGTATTGTGTTTTCTTATGATATTGTGCATATGACACTAAGTGGTACTGTAGTAGCTTCACACGTCTCCTAGTTCAGCCTAAGCTGCTCTGCTAAGCTACCATTATCTATCAGCCTAAGCTGCTAGACACCCTATACACTAATAAGGGATAACTGGGCCTGGTGCAAGGTGCAAGTACCCCTTGGTACTCACTACAAGCCAGTCCAGCCTCCTACAATAACCTGTTCATGAAAGAGCATTTACTAAGTAATTATTACAATGAGAAGCTACATCAGTACCTGGTAGACCTAGGTTCACTTTCTCTTTTAGAGTTGGGGAAGAAGGAAGACCATTGGGTCAAGACAAGGGTGACCAAAACTACCACTGGTGGAGGAGACAAATAGAAAGAGGCAAAAACGACCCCCAAAGGGAAAGATGGGAGCCAGAATAAAAATAAAGAGTCTTCTCAAGGCCCCCAAAAACCTGCAGAGGAGGATGGGCCCACAAGGCTTGGTGCTATGACTGCAAGACTTCAGGGCACCAAACTGGAGACTATAGCTGTAAAAACAAGAAAAATGCCTCTAGTCAACCTGCAGTAAATGCAGTTGCTAAGCTCCCGATGGGATCACAGTTGTGGCCTGACCATGTCACTGAACTCACAGAGGCAATACTAGTCACAGAGGGAGGGGTAGAATTATCCTGTGTGGCCTGGCCTAGCAATATACAAAAATACAGGAAGCACCCTTTGATAAATGAGTAAAATGTTGAAGCCCTGCGGGACACAGGAGCCTCTATCATCATGGTGACCCTGCACTTGGTCCACTCAAATGAGTTCCTGGTGGGGAAGACTTATCCTCTCACCAGTCCTGACAATGAGACAAAGTTCTATCCCATGGCTATGGTAACATTTGACTACGGGGGCATAGTTGGACAGAAAGAAGTGGTTGTATCCCCATCCATCCCAGTAGATTGTCTGCTTGGAAATGTCCTGGAGCCTTTCTTCTGGGCTGAAGTATAACTGAACACCCATGCCGCCATGCTTAGGATCCCCGAATATGCCTGTGTTATGACTAGCACACAGAGCAAACGTCAGAGAGAAAAAGAAGTGTTGGATCCTGAAATAGTGGACCAACCTTCCAAGAGAAATGTCAAGATGATTGGGAAGGCAGCTTTTTAAAAGATCGCAGGTCAGAACCCTTCTTCCCAGGAAGAGAACTTGTTATACCCAGAGGGAACTGAGCCTGTAGTGCTTGGGCCTTACCACCCAGACCTCTTAGGCCCAGGGGGGCCCTCCAGGGAGGATCTGTGCCAGGGACAAATAACCTGTTCCACTCTTGAAGGCCTGAGGCAGCAAGTTGCACAGGGAGAAAAGGGTAGTGTCAGTGGTACCCACAGAGTTTATTGAGAGGATGGACTACTGTTCACTGAGGCCAGATACCTCAACCCTGGTGCAACCATGAGAGTGGTAGTGTATCAGCAATACAGAGAGTTTCTCCTCTCTCTATCCCATGACATTTCCCCTAGCTGGGCATCTGGGCCAAACCAAAACCTGGAACAGGCTAGTGAATAATTTTTCATTTCTATTGGCCTGGAATGTCCCAGAAGATGAAAGACTTTTGCCAGTCTGGTGTCACCTGCCAAGCCAGTGGCAAGGCAGGTGGCCACATAAGGGCCCCTTAATCCCACTACCTGTGGTTGGGGTGCCCAATGAAAGGTTAGGGACCCTTTGACCCTCAGACAGCATCAGGAAATAGATATATGCTAGTGGTAGTGAATCATGCCACTAGATATCCTGAGGCTATACCACTTACTATACACTGCTCCTGCAGTAGCAAAAGCCCTCCTGGGTATTTTTCTCAGAGTTGGGTTCCCTAAAGAGGTAGTATCAGACAGAGGTTCTCTCTTTATGCCTCCATACCTAAAACACATGTAGAAGGAATGTGGGGTAACTTATAAGTTCACTGCCCCATACCATCCACAAACAAATGGGTTGATTGAAAGATTTAACCAGACCCTAAAAGGCAAAAATCATAAAGAGATGGGATGTCTTACTTCCATGTCTGCTTTTTGCCTACAGAGAAATGCCACAAAAGGGAGTAGGATTCTCTACATTTGAGCTTTTGTTTGGGCATCCTGTTAGGGGACCACTGAGTCTTGTAAGGGAAGGCTGGGAGAAGCCTCTCAAAGAGCCCAAACAAGACATAGTGCACTATGTCCTTGGCCTACATTCAAGGATGGCAGAGTACATGGAAAAAGCAAGCCAAAACCTTCAGGCCAAGCTAGGAGCTGCAAAAGCACTGGTATGACCAAAAGGCTGCTATGATGGAATTCCAACTAGTGCAGAAAGTTTGGGTGTTGGAGCCTGTGGTTTTTATGATTTATCAAGACAAGTGGTCTGGGCCCTATCCAAAACATGAAAAGAAAGGGGATGTCACTTATTTAGTTGACATTGGCAGTTGCACAAACCCCAAGAAAATAATTAATGTCAACCACCTGAACCCTTACAATGACAGAGTAGATGTGACCATGCCCATGGTTATAGTTGAGAGACAGGAAGAAGAGAGTGAACTTCTCCATGATCTCCTCTCCAGAAACCCACAAGATTGTTCTGTGGATGGAGTGGTCTTATCAGACACCCTCACAGCACAACGGCAGGCTGATTGCAGACACATCCTCAACCAGTATGCAATTATTCTCACTGACGCCTGGTATGATTGATTGGTGTGCCCATGATGTGGGCAATGGTGACAGCTTGCCTGCCAAGAACAAACTTTACAGTCAGACCATGGCAGTGAGAGCATCCAGACAGAAGTCAAGAAAATGTTGGATTTGGGTGTTATTGAACCCTCAGAGAGCCCCTTGGCAAGCCCAGTAGTTGCAGCTCCCAAACCTCACTTCCAAAGGAGAGAAAAATGAAATTAAGTTCTGTGGGGATTACAGGGGGCTCAACTCAGTAACTAAGACAGATGTATACCCAATTCAATTCAAAGAACTGATGAGCTCATAGATAGACTAGGGTAGCCTAGGGGCAGCTAAATATCTGAGTACTTTTGATTTGACATCTGGGTACTGGCAGATTGGCCTGACTCCAGGAGCAAAAGAGAGGTCTGTATTCTCCACTCCAAATGGGCATTATGAGTTTACTGTTAAGCCATTTGAATTGAAGACTGCCCTGCCACCTTCCAAAGGATGGTGAACCAAGTCCTTGCTGGGCTGGAATCCTTTAGTGCAGCTTATTTGCATGACATAGCTGTCTACAGTTCCACCTGGCAGGATCATGTGATAGGAAAGGTCCTTGAGGCCTTGCAAAAGACAGGCCTCACTATCAAGTGCCAGATAGGGTAGGGTAAAGCTGTTTACTTGGGCCAAGTTCAACCTCTTCATCCAAGATCCAGACCATTCTGGCTTGGGAAGCTCCCACAACCCAGACTCAGGTCGGGGCACTGTTTGGGTATTACAGGATATTTGTGAAGGACTATGACACCATAGTGCCCCCCTCACAGAATTGACCTGCAAGAAAATGCCTAAAAAGTTTAACTGGACAGTGCGTTGTCAAAGGGTCTTTGACACTCTGAAAAATGCTATGTGCTCTGCTCCAGTCGTACAAGCTCCAGACTACTCCAGGCAGTTTACTGTCCAAACAGATGCCTCAGAACTGGGGGTAGGAGCCCAGAAAAATGATGAGGGACATAACCAGCCTTTTGCTTTTATAAGAAGTAGACTACTCCCTGGGGAACAAAAATGGAGTACCATAGAGAGGGAAGCCTTTGCTGTGGTCTGGGCCTTGAAGACGCTGAGACCATACCTCTTGGGCTCTCAATTCATAGTTCAAACAGACCACAGGCTTCTGAAATGGTTGCAAGAAATGAAAGGTGAAAATCCCAAACTGTTAGGTGGTCTATTTTCCTACAGGGATGGACTTTCAAGTGTAACACAGACCTGGGACTGCTCATGTCAATGTAGATGGCATTTCCAGGTTCTTCCACATCGATGATGAAGACTCTCTAGGAAAAGGGTAGTCTCATCCTCTTTTGTTTGGGGGGAAGGAGCAGTGTGGGAAAGTGCCTCTTTTAACATGGTTAGTCCCACTCTTTTGCCTGGTATTTGATGTGGTTTCAAAGTTGTTAGCGCCCAGGCCCCTTGCTAACAAGGTTCTCTGGGCCAGATCTCTTTCCCAAAAGTGCTGTGATGCACTGGCACAATTGGCAACCCCTTTAGCTGCCACTATAAATCCCTAGTAAATGGTACTTAGGTACACAGGGCATAGGGTAATAAGGGTAGGCCCCTGGGGGCAGCAGCACAGATTGTTCCACCCTCAGGGAACATGCATCCAAGTGCACCCAGCATTGCCCTTGCAGGCTGAGTGTCCTGGTGCAATCCCAATATGCAAAACTGACATGACACACAGCCTGTGTGACCTGTCCACTACACGTTGCATGCAATATAGGTAAACCAACCCTCTTATCAGGCCTTCCAGTCCTAAGGCAGGCTGCACTATAATGCATGTGTGGGTATAGATGCATGAGCAATATGCCCCTACTGTGTCCTTGCCAAACCTGGGACATAGTAAATGCTGAACACCGGTCAGTATGAGTTTCACAGCTACATGATGGCCACTCTGAACCGTCGGTTCTTTGGTATCAAACTAATCAGAACAATAAATCCAAACTGGTACCAATACTGGATTTATTGCAAAATTTCACCATGGGCCACTTAGGAGGTGGCCCCTGCAAAAGCTAACTGAACCTGGCATGGTTGCTGGCCGGTCACAACCAGCCTGCCACCACCAGACCGATTCTGGAACCCTGGGGTGAGAGCCTGTGCTCTCTGGGTTCAGAAAGCAAAGCCCTTCCTGGGCAGAGGTGTTACACCTCCTCCCCCAGGAATGTGCACTGCCCTGCTGGCGATCTTCAAAGGGCTTACCACCTTTGAAACTCGCCCCCCAGCCCTGTTGGGGGCAACAGGTGGCTGTCCCCATTGCAAACCACCACTCTTGGTGGGAGCAATGGCAGGAAAATGCACTAAGGACAGGAGGAGTTGTCACCCTCAGCTTGCACCACCCCTAAGTTGTTGCATGCAAGGTGAATCCTCCATTTCAGTTTCCTTCATCTTGCATGGTAGGAAAATAGCCAATCAGGAATGGAGAAGTGCCCTCTGCCCACCGGAAGTGGTCACATAGTGGGTTTAGGCACCCTAAGGTAGATTACTCATTGGTCACTACTAGGGGTTCCCCTAAATGCCCACTAAATGCAGTGTTTAGTGGACCCCCTTAGACCTGCAGATCAGATTCCAAGGACACAAGAAGTCCTGCAACAATGAAGACCTAAGACTCGAGAACTGCATTCATGCTGCACAAAGAAAAAGGTGCCAAAACCTGCCTTCTGCACCCATGACTCAAGAATCACTGCTTAGAGGCTGCATGGACAATGGACAGACCCTAAAAATCCCCAGAAGACCTCCACCCTTCTGAAAATCATCGAATATCTCTCGCCAGAGTGAAGGCATCACTCCCTGCAATAAAGAAGCAAAAGACCAGTGAAGTCCAGTTCACTGACTGGCTGCTGACCAAGGAATTGCACAAAGCAGCCAGACCAATTTAAACCCAATGGACCTGGAGGACAAGTCCTGCTAGTGTGTGCCAAGTTTGGTGGCACTACGACCTCCAGTGGCTTAACCGTGCAATAGACACCAAGAAAAGTCCACTCCAAACTCTCAAAAGACCAAGAGCAAGCCCCATTCAAGCATCTTCAGGACAGATTAGAACCACCCCCCAGAGTGACACTGCTGACCTGCAAGCTACCCACAAAGTGACCTGCCTCCTTCTTTCAAGGGCACCTTTGCACACAGCTCCTGGCTCACCTATCTGCCCTGCACCTGGCCTCCCTGGGCCCTGCACCACAGAACCAGCTGTACTCTAAGGGTCCCCTCCATCTTGCGACCTGTACACTCCATGGAGACCCACCGGACTCATCTTGGAGTCCTCCTGTGCATTGCTTTTCCAAGTGATCCCCCACAGTGATCCTGCAGCAGCTGCCCCTGCCGAAACCAGGAGCCACCCGAACTTCCCAGACTGGTCCATAGGACGTCTCGTTGACCTTGAACTATAAATGAAAGGAGACATTGGTAAACACATTGCCTGATTTTATATGCATTTGTAAATTTTTTCTCTTATTGATTCCTATGGTGCATAATTATGCACAAAAAAACTATTTTTGCCAACATTTTAAAAATCATAACTTAAAAAGTACTTACCTGATTTTAATGATCATGATCTTAAAAATGTTATGAAAATCTACAGTATTTTTGTAACTTGGTCTCGAGTTATTCTTTTGAGTATGTCTCCACATTTATTTACACTGTGAGTACAACAACTGTTTAGCACTTCTCCAACATTTGCCTAACTGCTCGACCAAGCTACCATAACAATTAGAGCATTAGGTGGTCTAGTTTTTACCACTTAAACCGAGGTGGGGTTGCTTTGACTCTCTACACAAAGCACCTTATTTTGGCCACTATATAGAGAGCCAGCCTCCTAAAATAGATTGTAAAAATCAGTTTTCGAGCCCTGTGTACATTCTATTCTTTCCACTGCATTTGCACCCCTTAGGAACCGGCACTAGTTAGTGGTAGTGTCTGATATAGAGCCTAATTAGAGCTGGTGGTTGCAAGTGGGGCCCCCAGGCACTCTTTTTTGGGGACTAGGACTTTCTTTTACTCATCAGACTTTGACTCAAAACAAGAGATAAAAGCAACAGAGTGGGAAAGAGGGATGAAGAAAAATACTGAAAATTAGTGGCAGAGTAGTAAATCAGGGATGGAAAGGAACTGACAACGGTGTATATGAGGGCAGGCGTAGTATGTTGGTCGATGAGAGGTATGAGGTGAAATACAGACTAGACAGACTTGGTATTTGACAACCCTCACATTCTGTGACAGCGGGCTTCTCAGAAAAGTTTCAGCCCATCACTTCGGGTCAGATTTATGAAGATGTGATGCAGAGCAATGCATCAAGACAACTTTCTGTGCAGCGTCACATGGAGATGCAGGAATGTGTCATATCTACTAAGATATGGTGCATTCCTAATCCCTCACTATGTTGGTGCACTCAGTGCGGCCTTGCGCCAATGCAGGCAAGATTATTTGTGTGCAGGAAGGGACTCCTTCCTGCACAATAACAATTCTCAGGCTTTTTCCTCTTTCTATGTGTGCTGCACATGTAGAAAGAGGGGAAAACAAGAAAAAACTTTATTTCTCCTCCTTGTTCCTTTCCTGGGAAGGCGTACCTTTTTTGTGGTATTCCAAGTTTTAGTACTTGCAGTCAGTTTGGAAGTGTGCCAAAGCTTGGGTGTAAGTGTGGAAACACCCACGCTCCATTCATGGAATAACTACACGGGGCAGAGTAACGCAAGGCAGCAACTTGCGCTTCATGGCGTTACTCTGGATTTACTATGCCACGCAGGGTGGCTCTTCGTGGCAAATATCACTTAAGGCTTGCATTGGCCTTGCACCACCTTGCATGATGCAAGGGGAATGCAATACTGTAAATCTGGCCCTCATTGTTTTGCAAATTAAGCACTGATCTGCTACCCCTAATCTGTGTTCAGGTGTTAATGCACGCCAAACCTCAAAAAGCAAAGAACACTTTCTTCGCATTGCACGACAATGTATAAATCACGTAGAGAAAGTTCCATGCAAGTAACAAAAAATGTAGAGGCTGAACTGCAAACTTTGACACCCATAAGGCAGCGCCACAGGTTATGGTAGAAAACAGTAATTCATTATCTCGTGAAAAATACAGAATTGCAACCAGGCTTTTCAAGAAAAGTGTTTCAAGTAACAGTTTTATGTTATCGACTGGGACTGTAACGCCATGGGAAATGTATTTTTATGACCTGAACTCTAAAAAGTAAATAACATTTCCAGAGAACACAGTAGTCGGTCAAAGTGACCTTTTCCTCGTTATATTCTGGTGAAACATTCCTAGGATTCTTTTCGGAACACGTATTACCTCCCACGAGCCATTAGCAATGTCAGAGGTGCTGCGCAGAAAGGTGGCATACAGTCCTTCATGTTACCTTGAGGGCCTTTTGAGCAGCTTCACTTGAGCCAATAGCAATCAAGTTCGGTCCAGCCATACTGCAGAAGCTCTTCAAGTGCAAATAGTCGTGCACGGGTACTGTGGAGACGGCGTAGTCCTGCATAGAAGAAGAAACAGCTTGGAGATCAGAAAGAGATAAAAGACTGCAGGTGCTGCAGAGTACTGAGGAATCTAATTTCAGAATAACGGCAGTACCTCTCTTCTTACTGGTTTTGTTGTTGGCGCTTGCAAAACTAAACGTTTGTCAAAACCAAACTGGTAGGAAGGTGAGGTGTGATTAAATCATTCAAACAGAAGTTGCCTGGAGAATAAAAAACTGTGTGTGTAAGGTACAAACGTTTAAACTGTATTCTAAAGATAATGTTAAATAACTGTACGAAAGGCCTAGACTGTAATCCTCTTTGCTTCATTGTGTTTTTGAAAACAATCTCTGCCTAACTACCACGATTAGAATTTAGTCATACAGTATTTAGTCAATGCCCAGTTGCCAGCACCAAAGGAAATATAGGGCCTGATTACAACTTTGGAGGAGGTGTTAATCCGTCCCAAAAGTGACGGTAAAGTGACGGATATACCACCAGCCGTATTACGAGTACATTATACCCTATGGAATTTGTAATACGGCTGGTGGTATATCCGTCACTTTACCATCACTTTTGGGACGGATTAACACCCCTTCCAAAGTCGTAATCAGGCCCATAGTGTCTGATTTTTAGGTCTCACAAAGCCAACCTTCAGAGTTCAGTACACCAAGAGTCGGCTTTGGTTTTGCATCCTTCAAACACTGCTTGTGTGATCTCATTCATCCATTTGTTTAAGGCTTTGTTAATCGCCTTTTGGATCAGCCCAGAGGACTATTTCAGTCTCATCCTCGTGCTTTTTGGTTATACCCTTGCATCGCCTATTAAATGCGGCCAATGGAATTCATGTGGGCTATATTACTTCTGAAAAGTACACCCGGTCACCATACTTATTGTCACATTCAATTCTTTATTTCATATTCATTGTGTACAAAATCAATTCTTTTAAGATCTGGCCTGACAGCACAAGAGTGTGTAGACCTACTGTTACACATCCTATTGTGTCCCTAGCAACCAATGAGCCGCTGGCCTTTTGATAAGAATCATTCTGCCCGAAACAACACCTGCTCTTCACTAGGCCATTGGTGAAATACAAATTTAGCATGCTTGGTGATTTTGGAAAAGCCAATTGGTCTGATAGATAACTGAAAATGCAAGCCAGACATTGATTTTGTCAATGCTTATTTTTATTTGCTGTTGTAGTAGTAATTTCACAACCATACTGGGACTTGGATAATATTGCAAGGGTATTGCAAGATATGGACCTTAGGAAAGGAAGGTAGAAGATGCTTCACATTTAATGCCACTTCTAAGTAGCAATTCCATTGCTGTGCTTGCTTGTCGAAGGGCAACTTGGTAGAAGCTTGGTGAAGTGATTATAGAAGCCACTCTATTCCTTAACACAAGAGGTAAATGAGTTGTCCCCTTACAGTTCTGGCATCAGGAGGGCTATTTGAAGTGTGTGGTCATACACAGTAGTCTCAGAAGGTAGGTGAAAGAAACAGTGAAAAGCAGAGGGGGGTCATGCTACAACAAGCTGCCTGGCCTTATGACCATCTATGCTTTGCCTATCCCGGTTTTTATTTCTAAATAATTAATCTGTCAAGTTACCCTAAAAGAAACAATGAAGTCTGTTTAAATCAGTAGCTACTGCCATGCATTCAGTGTCAGATGGCCAACCCTCAGCAAGCATCCAAGAGGGCCTCTGCCAATCAGGTACTCCATCTGTTTGTGTAACTAACCACTCCACTATTCAGTGCAAGTCTCATACTCATACCAATAAGATAGATAGTAGATATGTTTTGCAAGCATGTAGTTGTGAATACACCTGAAAATGAGCAGATACCAGTACTCACGGGGCAGCCTGTATACTGTAGCAGTTGGTGCAGCAGAAGAGGTGTTACCAATAATCAAGACAATGAACAACTATTTCAGTAACTTCAGGAAGCTCTTCTACTGCCATGCACTTTATTTTTTAACCTCACTTTAACCACATCTTCAACTTACCCTAACCTCAGTTTATCATTATTCACCTCATCGCAGTAAAAATGCCATGTCAACTTATTCTCACCTATCTCAATTTAACCATACTTCAAATTCTTCTCTTATGAACGCAGCCACTTTTCAACTCAACTTCCCATCAACATCAGGAGAGCCCCATCTCATCTGCACCTCATGTTAACTATACTTGACTTTAACCTAACCACAGCTCATCTAATTCTAAATTCACCTAAACTTCCCCTCAAAAAAGAGAATCATAGCAGAAATGTAGCCAATGAGTAATGATCAAAAGCCCTTAATGAAGCAAGTGGAGAATGATGCATTAATATCTGTAAGAGATATAGCTACTGGAGTGCTTCTTGGTCAAACTCAATGTCACCTCATTTTAACCCAAGCTCATCTCAACCTCATTTCACTGCACATTAACCTTAATTTAACTTCATCTTAAACTGATCCTCACCTCATTCTCTCCCTCTCCTTATACTTATCTAGACTGCACTTCATCTCACACTATCCTGATATCTTCCCAAACCTCTATCCGACTTCAAATTCCTCCTACCTCAACACAACCTCACCTCACTTCAACTTCACCATGAGCTCCTCATCTCAGCCTTACCTATACTCACATTAGCGTCATGTCACCTCAACTGCACTTTATCCTCATCTCAACCGCAGCCTTGTCAGAGCTCAACTTCACCTTAATCCCACCCACACTTCATCAGCTTTAATGCAACTTCAACTCATTGCGCCATAACCTCACATTTAACTTACATTATTCTAAACCTCAACTTCAGTTACTCTCAACCTCAGTTTATCTCAACCACATCTAAACTGTTGTGTAATATTGATTTGTATAGCATACTAACCCCCCAAGAGGGTATCCAGGCTCTTAGGCAGGTGTGTAGGTCTGTGGTCCACAAGGTACTTATAGGACGAGTGAAGTGTTCAGCTTCTAGCACAACTCAAGAAGTGGGGAGAAGTATCTGGTGGGTTGGTGAAAGTGTATGCAACTTTTCAGGGATTCTGGTCAAGTGTTGTGAAAGGCTTTGTAAGTGCGCATAAGAAGTTTGAACTGGTTGCGCTTGTGAAGATGGAGCCCTGAGGTGTGATGTAGGTGCGGCGTGGGAGGTCAAGTAGGAGTCTTGCAGCTGTGTACTGGATGATCTGGAGTCTGTGCAGGAGTTGTTTGGAGATTCCGGCAAAGAGAGTGTTGCTGTTCAGCCGCCTATGTTGTAACTGTTCTGTATATGTGAGGGTAGCGTGTACTGCTACTGTACATAGTGGTGAACATACTTTTCCCCATTCCCATTGGGTGGTCAAATCATAATGCTATGAAGCTTTCCTTCTTTCTCCCACCTATGAAATGGACAAAGCAATTTTACTTCATTTTAAAATGGGCTACAAAACGTTAAACTCCTGTCCCAGACTGCTTCACCTTTTTCAGACTTCTTGTGGACTAAAACCACCTTAAATAGACTCACATTCCGACTTAAGGATGATGTTGATTTAACATAAATTTTAGCTCTGTCCCTTGTGTCACTGGAGTCAGCAGACTGTTACAAGTTTAAGCTCATATGTGCCTTTTCAATTAAATTACATGCTAGAAGGCTTAAATTGATGTTAAAATGTAATTTAGTCTCACATCTAATAGTTAATGCTGAAAACACACTTAGATTTCTTGTGTTTTATGAAAGATTAATGACTTTGAAAATATGTGCAAATGAGAAAAATGCACTTCTCAGCTATACCTAATGTAATGTAATACATCGCTTTTCCAATTTTAAATTAAATGTTTTACTTATGCTGATGAAATATTATTAATGATGAATTCATATTTTTTGCATATTATGTGTGTTTTAATAACAACTATTTTTCAAATGCATTATATATTTCCTTATGTTAGCATAACTGAGGCCTACAGAGCTTGCATTTGCAGTCATTGACAGTTTTTTCACGTGAAGCTTTCTTTTAGATTTCATTCCCATGTGAAGTAAATTCCCATTTATAAAAAAAGTCTATTGTTTAACTGTAAAAGAAATGTATTAATTTGGCCTTTAGAGTCCTGTAATGCATGAACATGAACTGAAATCGAATACAAATTGTCACAACCTATTGGAGCCACACGGAAAAGATGTTCTCATGACAGACTTGGGTGAATGTTGATCTTTTGCAATCTGAAGTCTGCAATTGATCATAATTGGATGATGCCCCTTTAGCTTACCATGAACTGACCATGGTAACTAACTGGAATATTTGACATGGATTAATACACTGTTGGATTATCAAACTTAGTTCAGAGGCAGAAGCAGTCTTGTTTTGTCTTGAGGCAGACACTTTCCTGATACTGGCAGATGCCTTGCTGACCAGATGCTTTGCTGACGAAGATTCCCTGAATGTTGTATCCTTTGGAGAAGTATCCTCTTGTCTGTCATTTTCCTTTGCCCCTTGAAATGTCCTTGTAGGTTAGAAAATCCACCATGCTGACACTTATTTTTTCTTTTTTAGTTAGTGCCCTGATGCCTGAGTTATTCAATTTTTCCTAATTATTTTTGTCCCTTTTTGTATTTTGCCCACATGTGTTTCTCCTCACCCATGTATTTCCCTAATTTGACTGGCCATAGGATTGACCTATGCCCAGCCAATGATTATTGACTTTATTGAATTTGAACTGACTAAACGATTGTGAAATCTGAGCACTGCATGATTTCTGTGTCTCAGATATTTCTATTAACTTTCTGTATTATTCTTCTTGAATGTTTAGTTTTGCTAATATAAGAATTTATATCTGCACCTTGTGATTATGTATCTCTATAGCTTGTTGTAGTGCATAGTCTACATGACTTTGAACTTGTGTTAGTAATAAAGCTCTGAACTATATTCCTGATTGGAGTTGTCCTTCTGTGGCCACACTGGTCACTATTGGGGTGGTGTTGATGTAATTTTTTATGGTTCACCACACATCTTTCTGGGTAAAAAGGTCAGTCGACCTTGTTGTGCATTTGATTCCTGTAACGGATGAAAGATGCAGCCAGAGTTCTGTTGGCAGCGTTACGGTTTCGTCCCATAAGAGGGTGAACCATATTTTGTTTAGGGTTAGGAAGTTAGGATGGACCTCATGTCATTGCCCAGTCCAAAATGTGTCCACCCTGTAATTTGTACCATAGTCCATTACAGAGATTGATGAAACTTCAGTGTTGTGACTACAAGTGACGTCTTGCATGGGTATAAATAGGAATGTGCGCTTGTGATGCTTTTTGCTTGAAGATTGCTGTGAAGTGTGATGTTGTGAAGTGTTTTGATGAGTCGTCGTACTTGAAGTGATTGTGACACTTTGTGCTAAAAAAATGTCAGTGGTTGTTGTTAACGGGTCCATCGAGGCCTAAGATCCTTGCATAGGGCACAAGTGTAGAAGACACTTGGCTAATTTATTGTCTGCAGTGAGGTACTTGTTATGTGATGTTGTTGACAGTGCCAGTAGTTTTTTTTTCTAGTGAGTGTGAGTTGTTGGTTGGTATTTAATGAATCCCAAATGCCTACAGAGGATCTATATCAACCAGGAGTGAGTATTGCTGGCCAAGTTTCACTCGTTGCATATTTGTGAAAGCCACAGTCAAAAGTGTAGCCTGTACAGCTCTCACAGTGTTTGAGTCCCTACCCATAGTATACAGACAGGTTGTTGGTTTTTGCTCGCAATATTTTGCATTAGGTGTGAGTGAGCAATTGTGTGAGAGACAATTATGATACAATTACAGCTGCTGAGAGAAGTGACTGTTCCATCATTTTGTGCTGCGCTGGTATAGGTCTGTGTCTTATCTAGGTGACTGGTTGACACCTGTTAGGTATAAGACAATAAGGACGCTCAATGAAGGACCACACGCCAATTATAAACACAATTTAGCTTTACTAGAATTTCAGGTAGATGTAGGCATTTAGCACATTAACAATAGTAGAATAAGAACAGCAATGAAAAGCATCTATTTATATATAAGTACACTACAAAAAGCATCTATGCATATATATAAGCAAAGAGTTAATTGACAGATATAAGTTTTGATTAACTGTATACCAAAATGCATCACACTACGATGTTCAGGAAGCCAAATATAAATGAGTTGAATACTTCAGATAAGCTTTGATTTACTGCACACCAAAATGCATGTTTCAATTAATGCAGCAGGCTCACACTACGATGTTCAGGAAGCAAAATATAAACGAGCTGAATACTTCAGATAAGCTTTGATTTACTGCACACCAAAATGCATGTTTCAGTTACTGCAGCAGGATCACACTACGAGGTTTAGAAAGCAAAATATAAACTAGCTGAATACTTCAAGTTATGAACACAGTGCAAGCATAAATAATCAATCATAATAATAGAGCAGAGAAACAAAGGCCTTTCATCCCTGTGTGGAACTTAACTTAGTCCACGAAATGCTGGGAAGCCTTCTACCGCCTGCTTGGACCTCTCTCCCCCTCAAGCATCACGGTCAGCAAAACAGGGAGGCAGCGCTGGGCCATGGCAGCTTTCACAACTCCATCTGCGAGCTTCAAATCCCTCACCCACACTTCTGTGCTTAAATAACTTGAAGCTCGGATTCTATCTCTTTCTGGCATTTTCTAGCTATGTTATCAGGACTTGGCTGCTCTGCCCTTCCCCATCCTTTGTTTTCATTCTATCTTCTCCCTGTACTCTCGTTCTCAAGGTTGAGAAGAAGTCTTCTACACAAACAAGTTTGAAAATAATATCATGAACTTTTCCACGTTGTTTGGAGGGGTTTCAGCAGGCATCACGCTCATTTACACTGCGCAAGCTAATTAGCCCTTTGCGTCACAATGTCTTCTGCACCTTTCCCTATACTGATCAGTCAGTTAGTGTGAAGCCGTGCTGGTATTGGTGGACAGTATTGTGTTGCTACTGGTTGAGAACAGCTTGCGAAAAGGATTGTGAGACTAAATTTACTTCTAGATTTGATCAAAAATCATTGTGGTTAATTGAATTTATGTCGAAATGACATTTTTCAAAGCTTTAAGAAGTGCGTTAATAGGAGATGTATTTATTCAAGTTAGAGAGGCTGAAAAGGTAGCACCCGAGGGAACACCAGCTTATGAGGTGTCACAAACGAGCAGAGTTTCAGCATGCCTATGGGTTAAACAATGGTGTAAAATAACTGAGAACGAGGGTTCATTAGCTTTTCCATGTTATGGATCTTTTAATCTGAGAATTTTAGAAAATTTAGAAGAATAATGTGTGAATTAAAGCCTCCTCCAAGACCTGCATAATTTGAAGCCCTTGCTATTTGGGAAGTTGTTGCAAGACAGAAAAAAAAAACATTTTAGAATTGGATGCAGAAAGCAGTTAAAATATTAGAGGAAGCTAGATGAGATGAACAATAAATGTGGAGAGCAGCCATCTAGATGGAGTGAGAATGTTTTCAGCCATTACAGAAAAAGGTGATGGGAGTACAAAACCTAAGATTCATAAGAAACAAACAGTTAAGACAGATCAGCAAGTAGAAGATGAGGGTAAATAGATAGTTGCATATGAAAGTGATTCAGAAGATGAGTTCATAAATCAGCTTCTGAAGAATCGTCGCCTACTGTATCTTTCAGCTGAGGAAGCAGTACAAAATGTTTTACCGTATGTGCCAATTGCTCTATTTACACAGACCCAATTCAGACAGTTCCAAGTACACCTGTAAATGTAATAACATAAGCACCTGTGATTTATCCACCAGTTCCATCTCTTAATACAGCACAGACCATTGCCAGTCCAGTAGTGAACCAGGTAAAACTAAGTCCTTATGTGAATCAGATGGTGCAGACACCTAACGTGACTACACATATGCAGAACTGTAATCAGAATAAGACTTTGTCTATGTATGCCTATTGTTCCATTGTGTGCTTTAGGTAACCCTGGAAGTAATGCTCATCAATGAATGTGTCAGCAGTTCCTGAAACACGTGAAGCATCTGCTGGGATGTCGGCAATTGGTATGCAGAGATTGGTATATTCAAACAATTTGGAGATGGGAGAATAGGTTATTTTGTCCCAACGTTGACCCCTGCACACATTGGAGTACCTAACCAGATGTTAAATCAAGCAGGACCAGTTCTTGATGCAAGAGTTCCTCAGGAAACCCCACTTCCTTACATGCCCACACCAGATCAGATTATGAGTGCACATTGCAGTAACCCACAAGATGTGCCCAGAGAAATATTAGTTTGGAAGGTCTTTTAGCACAGCAGTTAACTAATTGTTTAAACAATCTGAGTCCACAAGGACTGACAGGTGAAAGAAATGGTAACATTAGATCAGAAGATACACCAAAGAGAGATAGAACAGTGAATGTGCTTAGATTGAAATTAGAATTAAACGAATTGATTATGGGAACACTAGAGATGGACAATTAGAAACATACACAGAAGATGAATTGCGAGTCATGTGCAAAGCTGTTACTCAACGTGCAGGACTGACTTACGAGAAGTTAGCAGAATTGTCTGAGAAATATGAAGTAGATTTAGAAAAATTCAAAACCTTTAAAGAGCAGTTACAGATTAGAGTTAATTACCAAAGATATTCATAATATGATATCGCCTGGAATGAGAATGCACATTAAGGAATTTATTACATACATTCAAACATGGGGAGCATTAGATAAATGGGAAGGCAGATGGGCAAAGGAAAGAGATCAGAAGAAAGCAAAGCAGAATTTGTCTCCGGCAGGAGCAATTCAAGCGGAAGACAATGTGAAAATGATGCAGATGAGAGAAATACCTGGTGGAAGTAATGGGCATGTAACTTGGAGTAGGAGTGATATACTCTCATTCACAAATAATTACCCAAGATTGAGAGAGAAGCCAGTAGAGTGGTATAAGCAGACAGAGATTTGTGAAACTTTTAAGATGCCTGTGGGAAGTTTTGAATACATTATTTGACATTGTGGTTCCAGCTGATTTGTGGACGCAGTACAAAAGAAGTATTGATTGGCTAGATCGTGGACCTCTGAGAGATCCAGTAACAGGTGCAGCATCTTAAGAGGTGATGAAAAAGTATTACGCGGTATTTGAATTCCTGAAGAACAAAGCTTCCCCCAAACAAAACTGATTGGCAGAAAACAGACAGGAAAGTACAGAAAACAAAAGAGTCAATTAATGCATATTATGAGAGATTGTTGCAAGCTTTCAAACTGCACAGTGGAACTGAAAACATTGAGCCGAAAGATATGGGTCATTTTGTGTTTAGATCCGTGAAAGGATTGAAGCCCGAGATTAGTGCAATGATTCAGTAGCATTTAATTTATTGGCAGAATAAGCCCATTTATGAGATCCTACAGTATGCAAGGTACTGTAGTGATGGAATTGAATTGAAGCAGAAAAAGTTGAGGGAGAAATTGATGGTGATACAATTGAAAGCTGCAAGTAAAGGAAGTCAGAATCCACAAATGATGGTGAATAGTAGTGGGATGAACGGACTGCAACAGCAAGTTAGCAATGTGGTTCAGTCTACTGGTACATGATGTAGTGTTCATGTAGATCAGAATGGAAATTTGTCAATGTTCAGTCATTAAAGACAACGAGTCTGTGCCATGCTCGTGGAAATTTAGGTAATTGGCAGAGGGAATATCCCTATAACAATGTGAATAATTTGGTGCAGAACGCTGGAGTTGCTCAGACTCAAGGCAACAATCAGGTTCAAAGTCAGAGAGTCCAAAGACCTTGAATTCCAAATGTACAAATGTCCACAGTACAAAACAGATGCAGGTTCCACGAGCCCCGATGACACCGCAGCAGATGATTGTTCCTCAGCAAAACAAGATTCAGATCGCAAAAGTAAACACAATTCACTTGGCAAATACAAACATGAATCAGTTAGCTTTACAGTTTCCCTTAATTTATTTAAGTGATGAGGAATTCTTAGAAACATTTCACAGGGATAGTTCAGATGATGAGGATTGTGTGTTAGCCGCAACCTTAGAGGTAGATCAATGTGGTCCCTATATAAACGCCAATGTCATGAGACAAGATGTGTCATTTTTGGTTGACACTGGAGCTACACATTCTACCGTCAGAACAGCAGAAATACCAGTCTTTCTCATGTCAGGGAGAGGAATTTCAGGTTATAGCAGCAGTAGCAAACAAGCAATTGGCAAATCCTGTGACAGAATATGTCCCATAAAAATAGTTTCATTTGAAGACAAGCATCAATTTGTGGTTTGCGATTCAAGTCCAATAAATCCGTTAGAATGTGGCCTGTTGTATAAGTTAAACTGTTCCATTAGCTGCACACCCAAAGTTATCGAAATAAAGACAGGAAGAAGATGTCCCTTGTAAAATTGAAGAGCAATACCCATTTGCCATGCTGTATCCAGTGATAATGATTTTCCTGAAGAACTACGAGAAACAGTCATTTCTGAAGTTTAGGATTTTTCAGGAAAGGACGCTGGTCTCATAAAAGGAGTTGAGCCAGTCGCAATAACAGTGAAGCCTAATGCAGTGTATCCAAGGATACCGTCTTACAACATGACACCCAAGATAGCTGCAGGAATAACACCCTGGCAGGAATAACACCATTGATTGACAGTTTGATTGAGCAAGATGCTGTGAAGGAAATCTTGGGAAGTCCTTGTAATTTCCTATTTTAGGATTGCGGTAGCCAAATGGAAAATACCACCTAGTTCAGGATTTGAGAAAAATTAACAAGATTGTTTTTCCATGTTGTCCTGTGGTATTGAATCTAGCAGTGATTTTATTTCAGATTCCTTGTGAAGTGGAGTGGTTTACAGTCACTGACTTGGGTCAAGCCTTCTTTTCAATTACCCTCCATTGTGGATAGCCAGTTCCTTTTTGCATTTAAATTCCACAGTTGTATTTTACCGTGGTGCTGTACTTCTCTGGGGTATAAGGAAACATCATCAGTCTTTAATCAGATTCTAAAGAAGAACTTGGAGTCCCTTAAAATGCACTACCATTCAGTCTTGGTGCAGCATATTGACAACCTATTGGTTGTGTCAAATACTCAAGAAGCATGCAGAAGAGATACCATAGCTCTCTTGAATCACTTAGGAGAAAACAGACATAAAGATGCAGTACTGTAAAAAGGAAGTCCGTTACTTAGGTCACCACAAAGGAAAAAGTTGCAAGAAAGGTGCCCCAAGAAATAATTTTTTGCAGGCATGCAGATCTATCCCCCTGTTACTCAGAGGGAAGTCAGAATGTTCAAAATTTTTCCCTGTTGGCCAAAACCTTACAGAGATTGACACACAAGGATGTTTCTGATGTGGTACCATTTGATGACAAATGCATGAAAGCCTTCACTGAGCTGAGAGGAAGCTTGTGTTGAGCCCCAGCTCTGGGAATACCTGATTAAAACAAATGTTTTTTCTCTGTTTTGCTGTGAGAGGGATGGATGGGCTCTCTCTATTTTACCAGTTACCTGGAAGTGCTAACAAGCCTGTGGCATATTTTTCAGCCCCACTTGATCCCGTAGCTGCTGCGTTGCCCGGCTATCTAAGAGCCGCTGCCGTGCTAATCATCAGCATTGAGTAGTGCATTGTTATGGGCCACCCCATCAACGTTTCTATCCCCCATTCAGTGGCAATTTTACTTACCCTTACTAAGACACAGTATCTCACATGTGCTCGTCTTACCCGCTATGGGCAAGTGATCCTTGGTTCTACTAATGTAAAGCCGAAGAGAATGTAATGTTTTTAAAGGTTGCAACTCTTTTGCCAGTTCCTGTTGAAAATGCAAGCAACTGTGAGGATGAGCTTCAGCATGACTGTCTTCAGGTGACTGAACTGACCACCAAACCAAGACCTGATATTCAAGATGTCCCCTTGGATGAAAATGACTATGTCCTTTCTGTTGACAGCTCCTGTTTAAGAGATTCTGTAGGTGCCATGAGAGCTGGTTATGCAGTTTACATAGTCTCAGCTGTGATAGAAGCTTCAAGGAGTCTTTTATGCCCATGTAGCCAAATTGCTTGCTCTTACTAGAGAATGCTGTATTTCTGAACAGCTCAAAGTGGTTATATTTACTGATAGCCAATATGGGTTTGGTGTTGTTAATGACTTTGGACAGTAGTAGTCCCAGAGAGGCTTAATGACCTTTTATGTATCACCTATTCGAAACGGTGACAAAGTATACCAATTGCTGAAAGCATTACAGTTACCTGTGAAAATTGTAGTTGTAAAATGTGCAGCTCACCAGAAATCAAATGATTACATATCATTGGGAAATACCTATGACGACGAAGTTGCGCCATATTGTGCCTCACATTGCACTTCCTTTAATGAAGAATTGAGTTATGGAAGTGATGATGAGGCAAGTCAACATTTATTTATGACAACCATTGGAAGAAATCAAAAGATTGCAGGAGGAAGTGACAGATGAAGAGAAACAAGGCTGGATTAGAGTAGGATGTGTCCAGAGAAATGAGGATGATGTTTTGGTTTTGAGTGATGGTAAAGCAGTGTTGCCAAATAGCTTAGTGTCCCAGATAGCAAAATACTACCATGGGTACTCACACCAGTAGAGACACAATGATTAGAACGTTCAGAGAACATGGCACAACCACAGATTTAGACTTTTTACAGAAGCAGTATGTCACAGATGTGTAATGTGTCAACTGCTGAATGTAGGAAAACGCACAGCTGTCGCAATGAATCATACTGGCAGATTGGGGGGACCAGTCAACCAAATGTAACTTGATTTCATTGAACTGCCAGTGTACAATGGGCTGAGATATGTGTTTGTAGTAGCATGTTTTTTTTCCCATTGGTCAAGGCTTACCCACCTAGAAAAAAGGATAGCCTCACAGTTGCAAAACTGCTAATGAGGGGGTTGATAACTCGATTCCGTTTTCTGACTTCTCTGGAATCAGATGAGGAACTTGTTTCAATAGTGAGATCCTTAAATTATTGTGTGCAAAGATTGCATTGCAGGTACAGACTAGAAGCCTCAGGTCTGGTAGAGCAGATAAATGGGGCACTGAAGTCTCGACTGGCAAAAGTATGTGCATCTACGACACTGAAATAGCCAGTTGCATTGCCTCTTGTCCTCATGACTATGTGCAGCACACTCAACAGAAAGACAGGCTTGTCACCTCACAAGATCATTATGGTCCGGGCTATGAGATAGCCAACAGTGCCTGCAAATGCTCTTGTGAATATTACAGATGACTTAGTTCTGGACTATTGCAAAGGACTAGCTGATGTGGTTAGTTCTTTGTCTCACCAGGTTAGAGAAGCAACTGTGCAACTATAATAAGAACTTTGTCATGACCTGACTCCTGGCACTTGGGTGCTGGTGAAGAAGCATGTAAGAAAGACATGCTTGGAGCCAAGTTGGAAAGGGCTGAGATTGTTCTTGTTCTTGTTCTGGTTACAACGACAGCTGTGTAGTGTGCTGATCTTTCATACTGGATACATGAGAGCCACACATGCAAAGTTCCAAGTCCTCTTGATGAAACAGTGCCTGTTCCCAAGGGGTCAGTTACAGTGAGAGAAAGGGTCCGGGTTAGCCAAGCGGCTAAAGCAGAGCATTTATGGCCTGGTGAAAATCTGAGCACGTCAACAGCAGTTGAAGGTTCAGAAGGGTCGAGACAGAGTCGGGTGACTCCTGCTAGCTCAGATAACAATGAAATACCAGTAGTGCAAGAGAAAAGATTTGTTATTGGAGACCAGTGGCCCAAGAAAAGCCCAGAGCCAGTGATAAAAGTGTCTCTCAATATTTCTGAAGCAACTGAAGAGTTTGAGCAAAATGACAGTGAAACAGAAGGTCTTGTGACAAAGGGGATCAAAAAGTAAAAGAGTGCCAAGTCACAGATACTCTGCTTCTGAATGGGCTTATTTCACAACTGATGACTGGGAGAAGGAGTTTGTTACCTTTTGTGTTAATAATTCCAATCCAGCTGAACATTTTGGAATTTGAGATTGCTTTGGAACTAAACTTTGAAATTTAATTGCCACTTGATGATCAGAGACACTATTTGCTGAAAGTGCTAATTGATGATTACCTGATGGTGGATTACTAGTGACATTTGAACTTTTAGTTAGAACTTTTGAATTTTTCTAAATAAGAGAGACTCAATAAACTTTTGAATTTTATTTTTGTTTTTTAAAAGACTTTGAGAATTTGCTTTGCTCATAGAAAGGAAAAACTGAAAGAGACAGTGAACTAATCAAAAGGTCCTTCTACTTTTAATTTTGGATTTTTGATTTTAAATTTGACGTATATTGTGGTCTGAGTCTAGAGAAGCCATGAATTCTGATCGAAGTAAGAATAGTAAATTTAAGTATGTGTGTGTAGGTTCGGCAGTAACATGTGTGATTGTGATTATGTTGAAGAGTATTGCATTGAGTCTGTTACTAACGTGGTTGTACAATCCGGAGTATTATCAATATATATATTCAAACTATGATTTAGTGTTTTCTTTTGTGCCTATCATGAAGCACCTGAGTGATATTGCTAAAGCAAGAAACACTGACATTGTGGGAGGGTTCTTTGAACCTACCCTGACATTTGGAATATCATATGTACACAATAACAATTTGACCTGCATTCTTAGCTCAGTAGAAGAGTTAATTGGACAAGTTGATGAGAGGAGGGCAATGAAAGCCAAAATAGAAAAGGGAGTCGTTTTACAAAATGGGAAAAGGATGCAACCCATTCAGGCCCTCATTACAAGTTTGGCTTTCTTTTGGTAGCGGCTGACAAAAGACCGCCAGTGTTAGCGGTATCCCGGCTGCCGTATTAAGATTTGACAATGAAGACCGCCAAAAACAGCCACAAATCTGACACTGCCAGGACACTGGCGGAGGAAAAGATGTGGTTCCACCACCAGCACTGCCATTCTGACAACTTTCTGACCACCATATTACGATTCACAAATCAGCACAGCGGTCCTTCCATGGCGGAAAACCATTGGCGGCCAAACTGTCACGGACAGAACACACTCCTGCCAGAACAAACCACCACATTGGACAGTTCGAAGACCCCAAACCTGACACACATCAGACACACCCACTCACAGCACTATATAACACACCCACACACAACCCACAAGCCTTTGCGACAAAAAACACAGACCGAGAGACGAGAGCAGTCACAATCACTAAGCTAGTACCTACACACTAGAGGCACATATACACTTTATGCTACACACACACCACACAAATGCACCACCAACACTATACACACACACACATCATAACTATACACAAATGCCACAACCTACCAGCACTCACAAACACCCTCACACTACCAAGCACCCTGAACTGCACTCAATACACACAACCCCCACCCCCACCCACAACACAACCACCACGTCTCGTCAAAAGCACCCACCCTTCACTGACGACAAGTTGAGGGTAACGGTGGATTAGATCATCAGGGTAAAGATAGAACTCTTAGGAGCACAGGTACAGCAAACCTCAATAGCCAGGCAAATGGAGTCCACTCAGTGGGCAACCATCCATGCACAAGGGAGGACATCATGAAGAAGTGCGATGACCTCTGGGGAAGGTTCATTCTATGGCATCCAGGCACTAGCTGGCGGTACTGAAGACTGACGGTGGGCCCGCACCTCCTCCCCCAGAGTTCACATCGTGGGAGTAGAAGGTCTTGGACATCCTGCATCCTGAGGGCCTGACTGGAATACCAGAGGACTGGACTCTTGTGAGTAACTAACACTCCCCTGCCACTAATTCGTCCTGTCAACCATGCTTACCCACCACCCAAACACTTCCCAAGCCAGCTCATCTCCCACAACACCTCCCACCTAATCACCTAATGCCCCTCTCCTGCATGCCACACCACCACCCACCTCCAATGCCCACACACTCCCTGTCAGGTGCACAGATAGCACTGCCAAATACAATCACTACGACTCTCACAATGCACTAGCCCATCCACAACATAACCTGCAATATGCACATCACATGCATCTTGCATGTAGGACTATTGCAGTAGCTACAACACTATATGCTCTGATTGAGGACCACTACACAGCAATCACAGCAACGCAATGGCACAAAACAATGGCAAACTAGTCGAAACACAGACACAGCACTGTCACCAATCCTAAAGGCCACTTATCCAGGCCTACTACCCTGAAATGGACTAATCCTGGCCTTCAAAATAAGAAGGTATACTCCTTGCACAACAGGCACAGACAGGACAAACAACCTTGCACACACATATACCCCCAGTCTTATTTGGACACCATGCGGCAATGTACAGCCATCCCCACTCATATATACCAAGCCGGAGTGCCCACTAGCTAACAGGGCAAGCCTGTCATGTAAGCCATCACACAGGAACAGAACCCACCCACCCAGCTAAAGTGACCAAGCCTGATTCACAACAACCCCAAGGAGCATGGTACACATGTCACTAGCCACCATCCACAAATAGTGTTAGCTGTGCTGCACCTGTCAATGCCATTGCAGGAAATCACAACAAGCCACTGTATGCATCTCACTATCAGATAACCATACATACCTCAAACATTTAACTCACTCTCACTCCATCCAGAGGTACCCCTGCCACATCCACCATGGAGAGATTACCAGATGCAGCCAACCCTCCTCAGGATGAACGCCCCAGTGAGAACAACACCGCTGAATGTCTGGACACTGACAACCTATTTGGCCCATCTGGGACCCCTGGTCAGTCTGCCACTCCCTGCCTCACCCTGCCCACATCAAAAACCCCATACTCTGTGGCAACCACATCTCAGCCAACCCTTCATCCCCAAACCTGTGCCCCAAGGACTGTTCAATCAATTGTGTGCCCCACAGTACAGGGACCCGATTCCACCCCTCACACCCAAGATAATGAAGGTGCTGGTAAAATTGGGAGAGGGCACACCATGCCAGGGCACAGGCACATGGGGGCAAGGGGAATGGGAGGGAACCTGTGGTTGAGGTTGGAGCAGCCAAGGGAGGCCTCTAACCAGGAAGCCATCTACCAAGTCCTGGGAGCATATCAACTATCCCAGGACAGGATAGGGCAGATTGTTAACATGTTGGGAGAAAACCAGAAGCTGCAGAGGGAATACCACCAGGAGGTCATGCAGCAGTGGCAGGCCCACAATGCCTCCATGGCCTCCATTGCAGGGGTGCTCAGGGACCTCACCACCATCATGTGTGCTTCCTCCACCCACCAGCAGGCCCCTTCCACTAGCCACATCACACCTGAGCCATCTACATCTGCTAGTGGAATGGAGGCCAGCCAGGGGAATCACAGGCCTCAGGCATCTCTCCCGCTGTAGCTGAGGAACCCCCCGCAAACGTGGACATCCATCCAGACATCCGGCTGCAGCAGATGCCAAGACAAAACCCACTGCCAGGAAGTGACCCTCTCCTGATTACTCTCCCTTATGTGCCACTGAGACACCCTGTTGACTGTTCAATGACATTACTCAATTTTCCAATGGCTCACGAACACTAGACATGTGCTACCTACAGCTGTGCCACCTATTCTGAAGATTCCATCTACTATGACCCCACTCATCACCTGTTTGCCACTCAATTCACAATACACACTATAGATAACAGCTACTGCTTTTGTGTCTTTACCTGTACACATACAAATGTTTTGGTCTGCAAAATGACATGTGGGTATGGAGCCTTAATCCAACAAGTAGTGTAATGGCTGCAGAGGGAGGCATCCTCTGCAGGAGACACAGTACAACAGATATGTTCCACGGTAGATGTAAGGAAGTCGCTAATACAGCCACACACCAGAGTACATCCAAATATACAACCTGCAAAAAGAACATGACAGAGACTTCCATCAGGATTGTAGGCATGACACCACACAGAGCACATATGTAGTCCATAGTTGACGTGCCCATGGTAGATGGGCATTTAAACAGGCCACAACAGATGTGACATGAGAACAGGAAAATGCAGGACACACCACAATACAGGTCTGTCCATATGAGATGTGAATCTTGCAACCTGCAGAGAGTACACATGGTAGAGATGATAGGTTTACAAACAGCACCTTACATGCATTCAGTCACCCCCACAACACATAGGCAGGGATGGGTACACAAGACACAACCACTGATAAACCAAATCAGGAGGACCATTGAAGAGCACACTATGTTGAAATAGTACACATGCAAATACACACACAGCACACCTGTCTGTTACTGGAAGTACTGATTGATGAGCTCTGCCCTGGAGTCAGCTGCACCTTCCTCATCTGCCTCCCAATCACTTTCTACTTCTTCATCATCAGCCACTGGTCCTGCTGCCTCCTCCTCATCACCTAGTAATGGTATCTGATGTCTCAGGGCCAGATTGTGGAGCATGCAGCAGGCAACTATGATCTGGCATAGCTTTTGGGGACTGCAGAGAGGAGCACCTCCAGAGACGTGCAGGCACCTGAATCTGGCCTTCAGGAGGCCAAATGTCCTTTCTATTACACGCCTCGTCCTTCTGTGGGCCTCATTGGAATGAAGTTTCCCTTCAGTAGCAGGGTAACCCTCCGGTGTTAACAGCCAGGGAAGATTAGGATAGCCAGCGACATCTGTGTACACAGAGGTAGGACCTGTTACAATACAGGTACAGACACAGGGAAGAATGTGATAACAGGTGCCATAACAGAGACAAACATTCAAAAGCATACATACCAATGAGCCAAGCCCTCTCTCTCTCTCTAGTTGTGCTATCATGTGGGGAACATTGCTGTTCCTCAGAATGTAGGAGGCATGCATTGATCCATGAAACTTGGCTGTCACTTGGGAGATGTATTGGTCTGCCACACACATCACCTGCACATTGATGGAGTGGTAGTTTTTGCGGTTCCTTTACACCTGTTCATTGGCACTGGGAAGGACCACAGCTATATGGGTGCCATCTATGGCCCCTATCACATGAGGAATGTGTCCCACATCATAGAAGTCTGCCTTCACATAAGCCAAATCCCCACATTGGGGAACCCGATGTAGCTGTCCAGGTGTTTTACGAAAGAACACAGTACATTCTTCAACACAAGACTGAACATGGGCTGTGACATCCCTGCTGCCAAGCCCACTGTAATCTGAAAGGATCCTGAGGCAAGAAAGTGTAGCACTGACAGGACTTGAACTGTGGGAGGGATGGCATGGGGATTACGAATGGCAGGCAATAGATCTGGCTCCAACTGGGTACATAGATCCATTATGGTCTGACGATTCAATCTGAATTATATGCCTTTCCTCCAGGGTTGCAAGGTCCACTAGCGGACGGTACACTGATGCATGTCTCAATATCCTCATGACAGGATATCTAGGATAGAGAGGAAAGAATGTACAACGTGATATGGACACCACACGTTAGGAGAACAAAATAGTACACACCTAACACTGTAGACATGCCCCACACTGCTGACACACACTGTATTGGGCATGCTAAAGTGGCATGGACGCCACCCTTGATGCACATTGCTGACCCTGATCTATAGTTTCTGACACACATCACCTGTGTCATGTTCCATATGTGGTACACTGACCTGTCCTGCACTGAGCTTGTATGTAGTCATGCCATTTACCAATACGGTGACAGGGCCAATCAGTCGATTTGTAACTGGACATGCTGGTCAGCCAGGCAGCCACATAAGGTCACTGTGTCATGCATGTCACATGTATGTGCCAAACCATGATGGCACAACCAAGGCTTACTCCGCATACCATCAAAAGAGGTGTATGTGGCAGTTATTTTGCTGCATCAAGGCATGATATGTGCCTAAAATGGCAGCCGCCTGTCCTGCTGCACAGGACAGGTGGCAGTCACCTAAATCAGCCAGCATATGTCGTCATGGTGGTAGGCGGGGGCAACCGCCATCAACTCTTCATTGGTTAACATTGCTACCTATGGGGGACTTGGGCCAATGGCAATCACCGCCAGTGGTTACGGTGCTGTACGCAGTGGCCGTGACTGACATTTCCTGCTGCCTTGCTCACTTGACTCCTGACACTCAAGCAAGCAAGACATCCACTACATGAGCTGCTATGTTCTGTCTCTGGCAGCCATCATGCCATAACCTGCAGGTGATAGGGCCCCTGCCTTCACCCAAGAAGAGCTGCAAAAGCTGGTAGAAGGGGTCCTACCCCTGTATGAACAGCTGCATGGTGCACCAGAGAAGCAGGTGGGCCTAATGCCAAAGACATGTGTGATAGAGGTGTGTGTGAGGGTGAATGGCATACGTGTACAGGTCAGGGAGTACATGCAGACAGAGGGCGTGGAGTTTAGGCCTGTGAACCGTGAGGTAGGTATGTGTGAGCATGGGATGGGTCTGCTGTTAAAAGTGCAATGCTGTTGGTATGGGGCCAGTGTACATGACTTTCTCCTTATGCTTGTGTCACCCATGCAGGTCAACGCCCATCAGAAGAAGGGGATTTGGCTTTCCATTACCAAGCAATAAAGGACCCTCAGGGTCCATGCCTGGCGAGGCACCCGCTGTCGCAAGCGGTGGGAGGACCTGAGACGCTTGGAGGCCCAGCTGGGGATGTCCTTCCAATGAGGGAGGGGTGCTCGTCAGACCCGACCTCACCGAATGGTCCACATTTTGGCAGTGGCTTACAATGAGGTTGATGGGCGTTTGAGGGCAGCACAACAACCACAAGCGGAGTACTGACTGGATCTTGGGACTTACATGACCCAGCAAAGTGCCATTGTAGTTAATCCTACATGTGCACAAACATTCGGAAATTGGCAACAGGCAGAGTTGCACAGTACATTTTGTAGATGTGTCCCTGTGATTACTGACAGTGGATTAACATCTCCCTGTTCCATACCTCCCCAAATCTGTAATGTGGAGAAGCACAATTGGCATGGGCACATGTGTGACTTCATCCAGCTCATACAATGAATGTCAGTCAGTAGCACCCAAGCATTGTGTATGAGCAGCTCCCTCCATCTGCATTCGTGGCTCTGAGGTGTCAGCTCACTGCCATCTGTGTAGGCTACCTGTATATGTTACTGTGTGACTGTCCTTTCATCCCTGGGATTATGTGAATCATGTACTGTTTGTGGAATGGACAGATTGTGGGGCTCACAATACAGTTCAACCACAGAACAGGCCTTCACAGGACAGGAGTACTGGCCTGGGAACTGGGCATATACAGGTGATCTGCTGACTGTAAGGTATGTGTAGGTAGGCAACCTGGAATATTGAGACATGTAGATTTGATGTGGTCTGATTGCACAGATGTTGCACTCTTAGGTGCAATACTTGTGGGGCTGTGGCCTTCCTAACTATGGGTTGGTATTGGTGGTGGTAAGTGCCCTGGGAGATCCCTGATATGTCACCATGGTGTGCATATGGCATGTATGACAAAGCCGTAGCCTGTCCTCTGCAGCACTGCTGACTGATTGACTGCCTACATCATGTCGACATGGATAGCTGAGGGCACATATAATGGCCTGTGACTCTTACCGACTGCCGTGGCTATTAGGTTGTGGCAGATTAGGAGTGGCTTGGTGTGAGAAAGTAGCCTCTTTCTAGCATGGATACCCCAATTTTTGGCCTGTTTGTCAGTGTTTGTCAGTGTGATTTTACTGTCTCACTGGGATCCTGCTAGCCAGGACCCCAGTGCTCATAGTTTGTGGCCTATGTGTTTTGTCAGTATTCTTGACTGTGTCACTGGAGTTCTGCTAACCAGAACTCCAGTGCTTATGCTCTCTCTTTGTACCAAATTTGTCACTATAGTTTAGTGACTCCATATTCCAATTCTGATTGGCACACTGGACCCCCCAGCATTTCTTTTGCCACCCATAAGGAGCTCATACAAACCTTTCTTCAGGACTGCCACTGCAGCATGAGAGAAATAGTGCCCACACTATTTCACAGTAATTTTTCACTGCACCCGGTAACTTATAAGTCAACCATATGTCTAACCTTCATTTACTGAAGGCTAGGTGCAAAGTTGCTGTGCATGAGGGCACCAAGTTGTCCAGGGCCAGTTGCCCGGACTTCGTGAGTGTGGGGACACCATTATAAGTGTGCACAAGTGTGTCAATACATATATGTAGCTTCACAATGGTAACTCAGAATATGGCCATCTAAGATTGTGGAATTGAACCCCAATCCAAATCTGGTATTGGGGGGCCAATTCCTTGCGCCCTAGGGGCTCCACCATGAACCCCCAGTACTGCCAAACCAGCTCTCAGAGGTTTCCACTGCAGCCCCAGCTGCTGCCACCCCACAGACAGGTTTCTGCCCTCCTAGGGATTGAGCAGCTCAATCCCAGGAAGGCAGAACAATGCATTTCCTTTAGGAGAGTGGTGTTACACCCTCTCCCATTGGAAATAGTTGTTACAGGCATGGGAGGGGTATCCTCCCAGAGCCTCTGGAAATGCTTTGAAGGGCACAAATGGTGCCATCCTAGCATAATACAGTTTACACCGGTTCAGGGACCCCCAGTCCCTACTCTGGAGCGAAACTGGACAAAGGGAAGGGGAGTGACCACTCCCCTGTCCATCACCACCCCAGGGGTGGTGCCCGGAACTCCTCCAGAGTGTCCCTGGTGTCAGCCATCTTGGAGTCCAAGGTGTGGGGACCCTCTGGGAGCATCTGAGTGGCCTGTGCCAGCAGGTGACATCAGAGACCCCTCCTGATAGGTGCATACCTGGGTAGGTAGTCAATCCCCCCTCAGGGCTATTTAGGGTCTCTCCTCTCGGTGTTTCCCCACATTCAGTTTGCAAGATTCCTCCAGGACTGCTCTTTATCCTCTGCTTCAGCTTCTGACCGTCAGATCAACTGCAGACTGCTTCAAGAACCGCTGTAACTGCAACAAAGTATCCAGGAAGACTCCTGTGACCTTCAACCTCAGCTTCAGCTAGCAATTGCATCAGTTTCCAAGGTGTGCACGCTCTGAGGACTGCCTGTATTCACCTTGCACCAGAAGAACCGTAGGAATCGCCCGTGGAGTGACAGAGTCACTTCCCTGATTCAGCAGGCACCTCTCTGTGACGTCAACCGGTACTCCTCACCTGTCAACGAGTGTGATCACTGGAACACAGGTGGTGGACTGAAGTGACCCTGACTATCCAAAGGTCAGCTGTCCAAATTTGGTGAAAGTAAGAGCTTTCCTCCCCTGTACACTGCATCTTCTGCAGCTCCTTGGGCTTTTGTGCACTTATTCCAAAAGCTCTTCGTGCCCAGTGTAGCCCAGGTCCTCAGCACTACATCCTGCAACGCACAGCTCTTTGAGTTGTTCTCCGGCGGTGTGAGATCCTCCTGTGTAGTGTTGCGACAACTGCACTTTGCAACTCCTTCAACTCCATGTCCTGGGGACTCCCATGGGTGTTGCCTGGTCTTCTGAAGGCTCTCGGAAGTGCTGAGAGCCCCCTCTGTCTCCTCAGTCTGAGTTGAGACCCCCAGGTTCCTCCTGGGTCCAGGCAGCTCCTCTTTGACACAAACCATGTACTTACGTGAACCAAGGCTTGTTGGTGGAATTCAGCGACGCAAACAGCCTGCAACCAACAACTCGACTTGGGACATCTCTTGCACCAAGCAGGAACCCACAGCTATCTTCTTTGATGCATTTTGGTACTTTTCTTCCAAACGGAGAATCCACTTTTGCACCTTCTTCCAGTTGGGCAGGGGCTCCTGTTCTTCCTGGACTCTTCTTCGACTTCTGGACTTGGTCTCCTCTCTCCACAGATCTTCAGGTCCAGGAATCCATTGTTAGTTGCTTTCAGTCTTGCTTGGTTCTTGCATAATTCTTGATCACGACTTGTAGTGATTTCTGAGGAAACTTGCTGTACTTTACTCCTGCTTTCCTGGGCCCTGTGGTGGGGTACTTTACTTACCTTTGGTGTTCTCTTACACTCCCAGCGCCCTTCGACATACTACACTTGCCTATGGGGGAATTTGACATTCACATTTCACTATTTTAGTATATGGTTTGTGTTGCCCCAGGCCTATTGCAATCTATTGTATTTTCTACTGTTTGCACTATTCTATGACTGTTTACCTACCTGATTTTGGTTACTAGTGTAGATATTGTGTATAATACTTACGTCCAGAAGGAGTATTGCCTCTAAGATATTTTTGGCATTGTGTCAATAAAATAAAGTACCTTTATTTTTGGTAACGCTGAGTATTGCCTTTTATTGTGTATAAGTACTGTGTGACTATAGTGGTATATCAAGAGCTTTGCATGTCTCCTAGTTCAACCTTGGCTGCTCTGCTACAGCTACCCCTAGACAGCAAAAAGCTGCTAGACACAGCCGACATTTCACTAATAAGAGATAACTGGACATGGTATAAGGTGTAAGTATTTTAGGTACCCACTACAAACCAGGCCAACCTCCTACACTTGGTTTAGCATGACACATTGCTTGTTGATGTGACTGAAATGTTGCAGTCAGTCTCTTCAGGTTGCGTATGTGGTAGCGGGGTGTGTCTTAAGTGTACTGGCAGTGGTGTTTGTCCATGTGTGACTCATGCATGCAAAAGAATTGCCACCAAAGATGTGTGTTGTCTGGCCTCAGTGACCGGGTTTGCAAATTGTTGTATGGTGTGTGAGGGTGGAGTTGTCATAGTGTGTAGTCCAACTGGTGTAACTGCATGTGTAGTGGCAAGGGAAGTGGTCCATGATGTGGTATGTGTGTTCATCTGTTGTGACACTGCACTCAGTGGATGTGATAGTTTGTTTTACATGTGGTACATGGTCCGTTGTGGATGCACTTAGCAGTTTGCTGAGTGGCGTTATCTGTGTTTTGTGCCAGCAGCTCTGTTTCTGTGATGGGGTCTGACTACTCACATGGCTGAACCACACATTCACATAGTACACATCTGATGTGAAGTGAAGTGAAGTGTTTGGGTGCCTGACTGGCATTGGCAATATCTGACTGTCCAGCCATGTGTAAGGAGTGGTAGGTGGTGTGTTCTTAGTGAGTGGAGCTGTCTTCACTGTCATGGACATATTCCAGAGGACATGGACTAATCAGGTGTTGTCACTGTAAAGGCCTGCAGTGTTCTGTTGTGTCAGTTGCACATCGAATGGGTGATAAGTGAATGGAGAGGTAAGATATGTATTCAGGCATAGTATTGATAGCGCATCGAGGGCCATCAGTCTTATCTTACCCACAAAATCAGACACTCAGACATCCACCCCAGTCACCACATTGCACTTACCACAACCACCAACACCCCCACATGCAGCACATGTACCATACCTGCAGACACCACCCCAGCAGACAGACATCCATCCAGCATGGCATCTTCCAGCACCTCCCCCATCCAAAACATCTAAATGCCAGCATTCACCCACCCAACAGACACCCAGCACCCACAAACATTCCATGCACGCATCTGCACCCAGGACACCCGAACAAAAGACACATCTTACCACCACTCATTCTCCCTCCACTCCCAAATCCTTTTGCCAAAGAAGTGTTTCCCTGTGTGCCAAAGAAATGTTGCCTGTATGGGTTTTCCTTGTTCCCTACCCCTCTTCCACCCCGTGAGACCCCTGAGCGATCTGTGTCCCTCCCCAAGTTCAGCCCTTCCACCTCCAAGCCCACCCTTGCCTCCCCTGCTAGTGCCCATGCCCCTCCCCCTGCCAAAAAGACAACCCCCCCCCAAGGCCAAGCACTCCCCTCCAAAGGCAAGACCCAAGGATCCCCTTCCCGACCCCAAACCCAAACCTAAGGACCCCCCAAGACAAAACCCAACTCCAAGAATACTCGTCTGAAGCCCCAACCCACCCTCTTGTCACTGAGGTGCCTGCCAGCCCCCTTGATGCCCATTACCCTGTGGAGGTCAATTTGCAGCCATGAGCCAAGTTGGGGCACAGTGAGGTGCCTAATGTGCCGCTGGCACCTTGGAAATTGTACTGGCCTATTGCCTATTTTGTACATTCTTTATTTGCACAATTTAATACGTCTGGGCCAACAAGATGTTGGTCTCCATCGAACACTACTTGTCCTACCTTTCTTTCTCCATGTTGGATTTATGTTTGTGGTCCTTAGTTTGTTTGTGTGTGTGTGTGTTGTTTGTGTGTGCTGTTGTGCCTGGCTTGCATGTGTGTGTGTGAGGCCCTGCCATCAGTCCCACTGTGATGGGTGTGTATTGTGTGTGGGATATGATTGTGTAGTTACATGCATGTGTGTAGCTATATTGTGTCTTGTTCATAGTGCAATGCGTTGCAGTTGGGCTGTTTGGTTGTTGTGTGTGCGTCCATGTGTGTGGTGATGGATATGCCATATGTGTTGTCGTTCCGTGTTGTTGTCAGTATGTGTTGTCATGTGTAGGTGTGCAGTACATTGGCTTGCCAACGTATTTATGTAGTAGTTGCGGCTGTTATGTTGTGTGAGTCGGTGGTGTTGTGTTTATGTGTGTTAGCCAGTGGCGGTGATGTGTGTGTGCTGGGTGGTGTGTAGTTTCAACGTGTGTATTGGCCGTGGTGTGTGTATTTTTGATTTGCGTGTGTGTGGTTTGTGTGTGTGTGTGTGTATTTAGCTGTGTGTGTGTAGGTATGGGTGTGTGGGTGCGTGTGTGCGTGTCCATCGCTGCCATCCTGGCTGTGGGTGCGTGTGTTCTAATGGCGTTCCCTCCAGTGTGTTTAGTTAGTTGGGTGTACTTACGGTTGGTGTCATCATCATCTCTGGTACCAGAGTCATAGTGTGAGCAGTAGCAGTGGGAGGACTTCGAGTTCTGGTTCCATGGCGGCTCTGACCATGTCTGTGTTCCTGAAGGTGAGTGTCTCCTTTTATTGAGTTCGTTTCTGCCAGGGTTTTGGTGGCGGTGCGACCGTGGCAGAAACCCTGGTGGTGTGCAGACTCGTAATGTGTGTGGCAGAAACATCGTCCCTGCCGGTCTGAAGGTGTCTACCACCGTCCGTGACGGCCTAAGCACACTGGCGGTACTGGCAGTGTATTGGCAGTAAATTGTTGGCAAGACCGCCACGGTCATAATTTGGCGGTCTTCATCACCGGGCCATCGGTGGTATGACCACCACCGCCAACATGGCAGTCCAGGTACTCGTAATGAGGCCCTTAGTGTGTGAAAGTCAAGGATTAGCAACATGTAGGGAAATTATGTATATATAGACCAAAGTCAAAGACAGATACACGTTTTGTAGGAACTAGTAAATGCAGGCATGTTTTTGTGTTCAAAAGCACATGGACCTTTATGTTAAGTGGACAAGATCCAGCGATAACAGGTGTTTATTTTATTTGTGGAAAGAAAGCTTACTACAAGTTGCAGAAAGGCTGGTATGGAATGTGTTACCTAGAAGTAATTTTTCTGAAAATGTATTATATGGGCAGCATTAGTGAATATGTTTGGGATGAGAATTCAAATTCCAGAGTTAAAAAAGGAGCAAATGCCGCAGAGATAGTGGGAGATATATTTGGTGCCATAATTCCATCAATGGGAGTTATCATGAATGATCTCAAGATTAGGACATTGTCAACAGTGGATAAGCTATCTACTGATACTGCAGGAGCTATGTTTTTAATAGACACAGAGATGGTTGCTGTGAGATCAACATTTTTGCAAAATCATCTTACTAAAAAAGAAGGGCAGAGTCTGTAAGATATTACATGTGCAACATTGCTGTACATATATACCTGGCGATAGTAAGGAGATAAGAAAGTACATTGCAAACATGACTGACCTGAAGAGAGACCTGAAAAGTATGACATCTACCGGTGCATGGAAGGCTATTGGAAGTGTTTTTTAGCCATTAGAAAATGGTTTGGAGACATGGTAAAGGGGACAGTAGGAACCATCTTGAAACCTTTGTTGATTGTGGCTTTGCATATCATAGGTACACTTGAATTTAACAAACTGTGCAAGCTAATGAAAGAGAAAAGAGCAAAGAATAGGCAGAAGAAAGAGGAGATACAAATAGAGAAAAGGAGAAGGATTTATTATTGTAATCTCAAGAAAATGGAAAATTACAGCAGACCATTTTGAAATAAGACATCGAAATCCTAAACTATCTCAATGAAATGAGAATTTGGCCTTTTTGTGAAGGTGTATTTCACCACCAATGGAGGGATTGATAGAGCATAAATTTTAACTCTGTCCCTCATGTCACTGAAGTCAGCAGACTATGACAAGTTTGCCCATAAACTTAAAAGAGAGAAAAAGTAACGTAGAAAGCTGCACGGACACACATTTTAAATATGCTATTTCCTTGTATTTCATAATTTGACATAGGTGCCTTTTCAATTAAACCACATGACAGAAGGTTAAAGTTGATGTTAAATTGTAATTTAGACTGTAAACTAATAATTAATGTCAAAACGTATTTCGATTTTTTGCGTTTCAAAGATTAATGACTTTGAAAATATGTGCAAATTAGAAAAATGCACTTCCTAGCTCTACCTAATGCAATGCAATAACAAAGTGTTTACAATTTTAAGTGAAATGTGTTACTTATACTGACGATATTTAAAAAATGATGAATTTATAAATATGCATATTATGTGTGTTTTATTAACAAGTATTTTTCAAATGCATTTTTTTTTATTTTTGTTAGCGTAACTAAGGCCTACAGAGCTTGCATTTGCAGTCATGTAAAAGAGTTGACTGTTTTTTCCGCAACATGAAGCCTTCTTTCTGATTTCGGTCTCATGAGAAGCAAAGTCCCTTTTGTAAAAAAAAAAAAAAAAGGCCTATTGTTTAAATGTAGAAGAACTGTATTCATTTGACCTTGAGAGTCCTACAATGCAGGAACATGAACTGAAATCATCTACAAATTGTTACAACCCATTGGAGTCACACGGAAAAGGAGATGTTCTCATGACAAACCTTGGAGAATTTTGATCTTTTACAATCTGAACTCTGCAATTTATCCTAATTGGGTAATGCCCTTTAGCATAACAAGAACTGACCATAGTAACCAATTGGAACATTTCATGTGGATTAATAGACTGTTGGATGATCGAACTTTGCTCAAAGGCAGAAGCAGTCTTGTTTTGGCTTGAGGCAGACACTTTCATGATACTTGCAGATGCCTTGCTGACCAAATGCTTTGCTGACGAAAATTCCCTGAATGCTGTATCCCTTGGAGAGGTATATTCCTCTCTGCCATTTGCCCTTGAAATGTCCTTTTAGGTTAGAAAATTCATCATGCTTATGCTTATTTTATTATTTCTTTTAGCTATTGCCTTGTAACCCTACCTACTCTATTTTTCAAAATTACTTTTGTCTCTTTTGAATTTTTGGATTTAGCCCCCATGTGTTTCCCCCCACATGTATTTCCCTTATTATGTTGGCCCTAAGGTTGACCTATGCCCAGTCAATGATTTTTGACTTGATTGAATTTGAATTGCCTAAATGATTGTGAAATCTGAGTACTGCGTGATTTCTGTGTCTCAGATATTTCTTAACTTTCTGTATTATTATTCTTGAAAGTTTAGTTTTGCTAATGTTAGTATGCCTGAATTTATTTTGTTGCCTTGGGCAACCCTTGGCGATTATGAATCTCTATAACTTGGTTTAATGCATAATCTACATGACTTTGAGATTGTGTTTGTAATAAAGCTTTGAACTACATTCCTGATTGGAGTTTTCCTTACATAGCCACATTGTTCATCGTGTCTAAACTACTGGGGTCGTGTTGATGTCATTGTTGATGGTTCAACACACATCTTTCTGGGTCAAAAGGTCTGTCGACCTCATTGTGCATCTGATTCTTGTGAAGGATGAAAAATGCGCCCACAATGTTGAATTAGGCATTCCTATCAAATTTCTTAAAGTTTTCCACAAATATCTCAAATAAATGGTTTAGTAGTCCACTGGCATAAAGGAAGTGTGAAAAGAAAAGTCAAGGGATGCTGCTGATGTAATTTTTAAAAATGATCATAGATCCATTCACCTTAGCTACATAAGGCCCTCTATAATGCTTGGGCAACTGGGAGAAATCTTATTACAATCAATTGGTAGCTGTCACTCCATATCCACAAAAATATTCTGGAACATCATACAGTAACTCACACAACACAGGCTAGGATAATTTCTTCAAGGCACTTAAGCTGCTCTATCACCGTTTCCTTTTTGCACAAAATGTTTATGTTCTATGACAAAGCCAGACTGAAACTCCAATCTGAACACTTCTCACATGACATGCCAATGTACACTGAAATGTATCTGCAAGGGAAAATCAAATGTACCTATCACTGTGTATTAAAAAACAGTGGCAGCAAACACCCTGGTAAGTAACACTTTTGTAGCAATCAGGTTACTTATACTTCTATTTATCCATAAATCTATTCAGTAGTGCAAGGTGAGAAAGTCGCTTGAAAGTTTGTGGTTGCCTCAGCTGAGTTTCCACCATTGTCATGAAGATTCCAAAGAGACAAGACAATGTTCTCCTTAAAGGTTCCTTGATTTAATATTTAGTAGTGTGGGTCTGAACCGCAACAGAAAAAGAAAATGACAAATGAAGGCTCCAAAGCAAATCGCAGATTTATCAAAGTATTGCTTTCCCCTTGCATCAACACATGGTGTCTCAAGTTCAACGCAATACCCAAGTTAGATTTACCATGCTATTCAAAGACACTTTAGGTGGCCCTGCATTGCTTGGTAAATCTGGAGTAGTGCAAGTTGCTGCCTTACATTACTCTTCCCTGAGAAAGTGCTGCATGGGTGAGTGTGGGAATTCCAATGCATTCACCCCTGGATGTTGGTGTAGTCCCAGATTAAACAATACTGGTAAACCTGGGAATGCATCAAAATGCTATGCCTTCCCAGGGGAGGCACAACAAGGGGAAATTTCTTTATTTCTGCTTGTTGTTTCCTCTTTCTAAGACTGCCGGTCCTGTAGCTTACTTATAATGAGGAAAGAGCCTCAGAGGATTCTGTTTGAGCAAGAAGGTGTCTCTTCCTGCAGATAAACAATTCTGCTTCAAAGCGGGCACCCTTGCACCATACCGCAAGGGTGCCTGCATTGGCACTAGTCATCAGATTGTGCGCCAGAACATGCAGAGAGCAGGAATGCAGCATATCTAGAAAGACATGGCTCATTCCTGCCCACTCCCTTTCATGGAGCGCAGCAAGTTGTCTCGCAGTGTTGGGTTGCGTGACAGAATGATAAATACACATACATATTAAAATGACTGTTAATTAGCCCACAAAACCACTGATGATATAATTTTTTTTAAACTTAAAACTAAACTGCTGTAACAATTTTCAGTATGGGTTTGTGGAGTCAGCTGTTATTACGAACGGTGCTCAATATGAGAAGTTATAAAAAATTATCACAATTAAGAAGAAAATCTTAGTGCTGCTATGAATGGGATTTGTGCAAAGGTTACTGACCAGTGACAGTTTCATAGAGCTAGGTCTATTAGTCAGTTTTTAAGTGTGTGCGGCACCAACCAACGTATGCAGGTCAGGTGACCTCATGCTGTAACCACTGTAACCTGAAACCCAATCAAAGCCTTTCTAAAGCTTCCTCCCCCAAAGACCTTTTCAAAGCGCCCCACTAGAACACAGGGCACTATAGCAGTGCCTCATAACCGATGTGCAATGGTCATATGAACTCCTACCTCACCAGCTAGCCATTCAGAGACCCCCAAAATTCACCCACACAAAGGCATCCTCAAGTTTGCCGTTCAGGCCACCGCACACTATAGCAATGTTCCATAAAGCAACACAGACAGATCACTTAACACCGACCCCGCTGCAACCTGTTGAAACCCACCAATCAATCCTAGGTTGCAACACATACCTCCTCAAGTTGTCAATTAGACCACAGGACACTATAGTTTGGATGTGTAGGTCATGTGATTTCCACAGCAACTTGCTGAAATCAACAGTCATTCAGAACCCTCCCTCATCGTCCTAGCATCCTGAATATCACCAATGCCAGGCAGCTGTCATCAGTGCATCCTTGTCTTAGAGTGCTTAGGACAAGTGTGATTCCTGTTAATAGTGAAAAGGGCTTAAAACAACAATGCCTGCTACCTGCACCTCTTTCTTTACTATCCCATTGTGGTTTAAATCAACAATGAAAACAATCCATGTACAAAAATACAAGTGAGATGCAAATAACTCTACAAACCTTAAATGTATCTGCCAGAATTTCAGCACCTCGCTGGTTTGTTCTTTTAGACAGGCCCACAAAAAATTCTTTTCCTGGAAAATAATAAGAGTGGTAAAAATTCAATTGCAACTAATATATGGATTCTGTGAAGTGAATGCACACAATATCAATAATGAGATAAGCACATTTTAATATCACATAGCGGTTCTTCCTATTTTAGATTCTTCACCTCTCAAATTCACACCAAAAAACAGAACCAAATTATGTTTTTCTGTAAACCGTTTAAAGACCTTTACATTCAAAGAATACATTGGCACAAATTGTTCATGATACATAATTTGCAGAAATGGATCATGGAATCTCCACTGACTTGTGGAACGATGTCATTTAAATGGTTTACATGCAATTGAACACTTCATAAAGGAGGACTTTCTTTAGGCAAACTATTGTAATATGTATTAGCGGCACCCTAAAGTTCTGAAATAATGTTTTTTTAAATTTCTAATACGGCAATTCACTTTGCACCATACTTAAAAAGATTTTGAAAGCGAAACATGAGTTATTGTGCTCTACAATATAAATTTGAAAGGGCTCATTTTTTAAATACACAGGTTTATTACATTTTCATAGACATTTTTCTAGATGTTTAGATGCGCATTGAAGCTCCATTAATCTTGATTGCGTACAACACTAATTAACATTTGCAAAACAATTGTAATTAAGCTTCCTAAAAATAATGTTACTTAACCGAAAATGTCTGTCTTTCAAATTTATTACAAGCAATTTTGATGGTCCCACATGTCCAGATAAATGTACTTATGGCTGCCTGGGATTTGTTACGACGGGTGTTGGCCAGTACCTTTTGATTTTATTAATAATATATATATAATACACTTACTTACGGAGGCTTTCAGAAACCCGGTTCAACTAGTAGTCTGTGGCTGTGTCACTCACATTTTCCTACAATCCACCACATCATACAGCATGATGTAAAGGGTTAACCCACTTCCCCCATTGGTAACTTCACTGTGAGTGAAGGCGTGCAGATCTTTCACAAATGGCACAGCCTCAAAGTAGTTTCATTCACTAGCAGGGACCGCTATGGCAATGTGTACATAATGAGGTCTTAAAATATTTTAGCTATTAGTCAAAGCTTATTTGTTCATTTTGACGAGGGCCTAGAAGGTTATATAAAATAAAGTTTTACAAAAAGCGTGACAAAGAAGCAAGCATTGACAAAGCCAAAAGGCCGGCAGCCTACACCAGTTCTACAGGTTTGCTAATGCTTGTTTCAAAATCCATCTACGAACAAGCATAGGGTTGTACTTAAACAGATACAAGAATTTGGGGGGCTGTAATTCTAATGATATCAGTCTTCCAATAACTGAAAAACGTATCCATTTGACTATCTACAGTTCCACTGCCATTTTGCTAAGCCATTCCTCAAAATGTTTAACCAACAAAGTATTTAGATTGTGCCAAAGCTATTCTCGAAAACACTTAAAAGTAGGATACGGAATTCTTAGTGGCACAGCTAAGTACCTTGCCTTAGTCTGACATTTTCCCAAATTAATTTTAAAATAGGAAAATCTACATAATCAGTCTAAATGTTTCTGCCACATCAGTCATTCAATCATTTAGTTACATTAGTACCCTGGGATATCATTGCAATAGAGGCCATTAATTCATATGTAGACATATTTAAATCTAGTTACTTATATGTGCTGCCATGTAAATTGAGCCAATGGCTTAAGAAGCCATGTGAAAAGGTAGGGTGATAGAAAGCCACCCTGTTATGTCCCTATTCATATATAAAATCCTTCTGGTGTAGTCATATTGGCAATCACCTGCCCATTGATTTATGAAATTATACAATCGTAATGCTAAATTCAAATTTAGAAGGTAACCCAGCGATATTTACTTGGCATTTTAGTATTGCGGCATCACTCTGACATTCATCTACAATCTCACTAGAGTGAATGAGGTACATGTCTGCCGACCACTGTCTATTATTAACAGAAACATGTGTCAGAAAAGTTGTGATGTTCGGTATTCTATAGGCTAATTAATGAACCAAAGAAAGCATAACACACTAGATTCATCAGTGTGTCACATACTAGTGTATAGTGTAGTTATTTTCCAACTCACTAATATATTTGTATAGATGGGCAAGCAAGATCATTTAGGCTTCCGATGTTTTAACTTTAAATCCTTGAGCATGTGTCTTCAAATATATTGCTACTAAGCGTGCAGGTATATACTGGGACTTTACACATGAATTAATGAGTCAGGATTCAGCCACCCAGATTCTTTAATTATTTTTTATAATGACTACTTTGTATTTGATTGCAGTTTCGTTTTGCACACCAATGATACAACTAGCTCATGGTCTTCTCTGCCTTATGTTATTATAAAGATAGACTTTTGGAACCAAACTGTAACTTTGGCCAACAACAGATTAAAGCAATGGGCCAGTCGTGTAATTCCTTGGTTACATTGTACTAGTGACATCTAAATTATTTGGGAATTATATTTAGACATGTAATTCAATGTCTTTAATCACTGAATATCTGAAATATGAGAAAATCTACATATTTAAATGTAAAGAATAATATATATTTTCCAGATATTAGTGTTGTGTGCACTGGTAATGGTTCACAAAAAATACTGGTTCGTAAACACGCCTACACCTATTCCATGTTTCAAGCTTTCAATTCAAAATCATAAAGCAACGTTAATGGCGTTCCTACTGGGTTGATATAACGTGATATATGGAACTGTTCTAGGGACTGATTTTCAGAAATAACTTAATATTCACTGATTGTGAGTACTATGCTTCTACTATACATTTAGCAACAAAGATATTGTGGCACACATGAACACAAGCTGACATCTACTAGATGTAATGGAAACTGCTGTTTGAAGTTGTTAAATTCAGCCACTGGGTCCTACACCCTACTTTCACAGCTGGAGACCCTGAAAGGAAATTTGAGAACTCAACTAAAACACAAAAGGAAAAAACAAATCAAGATTTTCCAAAGGTACCTTCCAACAGATCGGAATAATCTTAGCCTCCAAACTATTTCTGACCTGCTTGTCCTTGCTAAAGTTTATAGCTGTTGTTGACTAAAACAATTTCAAAATAATCTCCTTAATGACCAACGAACAATTCCAAAGCACACTGTAGGACTGAAACAGTTATTCTCCAAATTAATCATGAGGCATTACGCATGAAAGTAGCACAAGGGAAGGACATTGGGGAAACCGAAAAAAGTCAGCTTTGCCCAGAGGCATAGCACACTTAGTGGCCGATTATGAGCTAGGAGGACGGAAACATCTGCCGGCCAAACTTCAGACGGGGAGGTCGCCGCAGTAGTAGGACCTCCATGCTGTCACCATTACAACTTCCCACTGGGCTGACTGGTGGAAACCTTACCAGCACAGTAGGAAAGGTGCAGCAGCATTGTTGCTGGCTTATAATTGAGCCAGCGGCAATGCTGCTGCACGCAGGGGACACCAGCACACTCGAAATGGGCACTGTCTGTTCAGCAGACAGTGCTTAATTCGTAGGTGCTGAGAAGGGGGACCCCTGCAATGCCCATGCTGTGGGCATGGGCAGCGCAGGGGCCACACCTGTAGCCCCCACCACTTGGCCTCCACCAACCTTTTCATGGCTGTGAGATCGCCATGAAAAAGTTGGTGGAGAACAAGGTTGTAATCAGCAGGGAGGCGGTGAGTTGAGCACCGCCCTTGCTGATTACAACCAGGACAGCCGTCAGCCTGTCGGGATCACTGATCCTGGCAGGGACAGTGGTAGGTTGGTGGGTCTCCCCACCAACCTTGTAATGTAACGGTCAGACAGCCACAGCAGGGGCAGTCCAACTGCCACAGTGAGGCTGGCGGTCTTTAGACTGCCAGCCTCATAAAAGGGCCCATATGCCCTAATTTGGACCTTGGAAGCAAAAATCGCCTACCGCCGCGGCGACGGCTGCCAAAAGACCATTGCCGCGGCAACCAGCCATCCGCCGGATTATGACCACACCCAGATTTTTTCCGACAGAAGGATGGTGAAAATCCGGCCGCGGCCATGCCGGCGGATGGCGGTAAATTGGCACTGCTGCCAGCAGCAGCACCATGCCAGTAGACTGCCACCAGCTGTATTATGCGAAATAATACGGCCTGGTGGTGTTCTGCTGGTGGACGCTGCTGCTGGCAGCAGCTCCCCGTCCCATCTACTGCCGGAGGGCCCCTTGCACACAGGTAAGTGGATGCTCTGACAGGGGAGGGGGTGTGGCGTGTTGTCTGTGTGTGGAGGGGGTGTATGTGTATGTTTGTATGTGCGTGTATGGGGGTGTGTGTTGCATGTTGGATGCGAGTGTGCATGTATGAAGGTGTGAGTGCATGTATGTTATGTTTTGTGAATGCATGTGTGCATGCATGTTTGAAAGTGTGTGCAGGTGTGTGTGAGTGGAAATATGCATGCATGGATGTTTGTGGGAATGTGTGTGTGAAGGGGTGTGAATGTAGGGGGGGTCAGGGGACAATTGGAGTAGCAGGGGGGTGGGGCGGTAACTGGAGAGGGAGTGGGATGAGGTAGACCCCTATCAGTGACAGGGAAGGGATTCCCTGTCACTGATAGTTCCTACCGCCATGGTTTTCGTGGCAGTAAGGAAGCCCACGAAAACAATGGCTGTAGGCGGGGTCATAATCTTGCGGGTGGAACAGTGACTGCTGCCGGGCTGGAGATAGATATCCCCAGCCCAGCGGCTGTCACCGCCATGGTGGTCAGAGTAGTGAAGCCAATCTGCCAATGTCATAATATGGCGGCACGTACCGCCAGCCTGTTGGTGGTACTTACCGCCATATTTCCACCTACCGCTGCGATCATAATGACCCCCATAGTCTCTATGCATTTGTGCATGGCAGTGTTTACATGTAATAGCACATTAAAACTAGATGGCAATCCATTCGTCTCACAAGTTTGATACACCGTAAATTATATAAGGCGACTTGACAAAGGTATGTAAATAAAAACATAGCTGATATAAGGCGTACTGACGCAGGTATGTAAATAAAAACATAGCTGTGTGCCTTGCTACATTATACTAAAGTAGCACAACATATGTATCTATCTTTTAACTTATCCTTATTAGTCTATCTAGTCAAGGTAAATCTCAGGTCATTTAATGGAGCATAGTACAGGAATTTGTTGAATTTAAAATAGATGATGTAAAGGGATGGGTGAAATAGAGGCATGACAGAAAATATTCTCCTGTGTTCCAAGGTTGCACCTAACTACTGCTCTAAGTTGCTAAAACCAGAAATATGCTACAATTTATTTAGTGCTGGTATTTTGGTGGGGCTGACTTTTCCTACATTCTGGGCTGGCAGGATCATAGCAACAAATAGGAGGTGTAACCAGCTAGTCATGGGCACAGTGAATGGAGCAAATGGCATTGACTAAAGTTTAATAAAGGTGGATCTGGCCAAGAAAGTCTACTTCAGAGGTATTGTTGGCGTGGAGTACACCACGTCAGGGAAGGGCACATAGTATAAAAAGCTTGATTAGTCTGATTTTACTCCTTGGCTCATCTATGACACTTTTTACGTGATTCTGGACAGTCTTCTTACTACACCTCACACTCAGGTAAACATGAATAGGTGTGACTGTGAGAGAACTGAACTAATCTTCTACTTTAAGGACCATTATATATGATGAAGAGCAATATATTTTGACTCTGCAGTTTCAAACCTACCTTTCTGAAATTCTAAAGCACCCCCTTCAAATCATTCCTTTCCAGACTCCAGCAAACGTTTGGCAATGTGTAGCATATGAGAAATGCTTGCTATATATTAGAACCATGTTTATTCCTTTAGGAAATTGTGCTCTCCAATACAGAAAAATTGATTGAACGGAATAACATCAAATTTGGCAAACAGTTAGAACTTTGTTCTGGAAACATGCTTTTTGTGATTTGGGTTAAATCTGTTCAGGTTTTTTGTGAAATAATTGTTGAAAGAAGGGCACTGGTTGTACATGACAGGTTTTACCCCCCAAAAATGTTACATCGATATGGATAGTTCTTTAGTCTTCGCAGCAACAAAATATTAAAAACATTCTGGATGGTAGGTAGAGCATTTACTACTGTACCAAATAATCGGATTGGCTGGAGGCACCACTGAAAAAATGTTACAGCCACAATAACAGGACTTGCAAACTAAGTTCCTGAGTCCTGAAAAAAAGCCTACATAAGTTGGTTGGTGAGAGAGGGGGGCAAAGAGGCCCTTCCTATAAGTCAAATTAAAAAAAAAAAAAATGTGTTCTCATATCAGGTGCCAGCAACCAGTACCTCAGTTCCAAGCGTGGGACTCCCTATGACACTGCTTTACCAAAAAAAAAAAAGAAATGCAAGGACACCACTGTCTACCAAAGTGCATGATATATAATAATTTTGGGTGGGTTGCAAATTAGAACTTAAAGTTATAAATATAACTTTAGACTTTCTAAGGTTTGTGTAGTTTACATTTGTTTTGTACAGAAGTATTAAACTAGGTTTTCAATGAATTTTTCTATTCCTACAATATTTGTTTCAACTCATATAAATGTTTTATTACAGTGGAGTAGAGTTTCGTGGAATGGAGTGACAGAGTGGTGGGGCATTAGGTGGAGTAGAATGCTGGAGAGTGAAGTGGCATAGAGTGGAGTTGCATTTCCTAGAGCAGAGTGGAGTGACATGTCTTAGAGTGGTCATGTAGTTTGCAGTGGAGTAGCACGGAGTAGCATCTTGTGTCATAGAGTGGAGGGGTGTGTTGTACAGTGGAGGGGTGTGTCGCACAGTGGAGTGGAGCATCGTAGAGTGGAGTGACGTGTCACAGTGGAGTGGCATGTCATACATTAGAGTAGAGCGGTGTGTTACAGAATGATTTAGAGTGATGTGGCATACAGAGGAATCGCCTGTCATCTATTAGTGTCACGTGTCAAAGAGTGGACTGGAGTGGCGTGGAGTGTCAGAGTGAAGGGACATTTACAGTAGAGTGGAGTTGTGTGATGTGACATACAGTGTTATAGAGCAGCGTACAGTGGGGTGGGATAGAGTGTTGTAGAGAAGAATGGCATAGAGTAGAGTGGCGCAGAGTGAAGTGGTGTGCTGTAGAGTGGATGGAGTGACTTGTCAGAGTGATGTTTTGTAGAGTGTCTAAGAGTGGAGATGGGTAGAGTTCAGTGACATGTCATAGAATGGAGTGAGTGGAATGGAATGGCATGTCATGCTGTGCCTTTTGTTTTATATATATATATATATATATATATATATATATATATATATATATATATATAATAATTTCAATACGTACTGCAATACTTTCTAGGTACTGTGCAAACGTTTGTAAAAATATAGAAATCAATCAAAATAATAACTAATTGTGCCTACAAATGCAGAGTTTACTAAAATGACTAATTTCTTCCTCTACAATAAAACAAGAGTAATAACCTATATTTCACATTCAAACCCAGAACAAAGGCAAAGTATGGTCTAAACAATATGGCTGCCTTTTCATTTGGAAAGGGTTTTCATTAACCAATATTGTATTTCTTCATTGACAGGTGCTAAGGTACTGCAGTACATGGTGGCCCAATACATCACAAAGTTTTTGCCCCTTATTACTTAAAATGTACTGAACCAATTTAGATCTAATAACAAAAAGGACCCTTTATGCTCCACAATCTATATTTATACCAAATTTCATGAAAATCCGTTACACCATTTGGCCCCTAGGTCTGTTTAAAAAAATCTATGGAAAATACATTGGTGAAAAACACACATTTTGCCCCCCCTTCTTTTCTTGCCACAACTTTAACTAATCACCTCAGAACTTTGCATCATCAGCCAATGTAAAGGAACAAATAGGTCTGCAACGTTTTGCGGGGATTCATCAAACAGTGGCAACATAATTAGCAATCAAACATCCGAGGAAGAACAGATCCAATGCATGCAAGCCAGACTTAAAACATGTATATGGCTAGTATTAATACTCTCACTTCAAGATCTACGCATCAGTTAAAATTCACACTTTCCATCAAAACCTCAAGTGATTCATAAGAACCTCCTGAAGTGACTGGCGCATAATCTTAAATAGAGTTTACCTTATAGCTTCATTTCTCTGATGCAGGCAGTGTAGAACACAATCAAGAAGCCAGGCTTCTTTGTGGTATTTGTCTTAGCCTGAATGCATTTCACAGCTACTCCAAGAACTGGCACAGTTGCCAATGTGCTTTAGGCTGTTCTTTGTAAGTGGGTAACATAACTAACAGAACGTCTGTTCTTGCTGCCACTCTCTTGTGAGATAATTTGGGTTTTGGCAGTAGTTAGAATCGAAGCTCGCCAACATTTGCTGCTGATTTCATCTCAACTTCACCTCAAACATGTCTTTTTAGGTGCTCTTGAAATAGATTCATACGCAAATGATGTACAATTCACAGAGATGTGCTCTACAAGTGGATCAAAAATGGTGATTGCTAGTTTTACATTTTTCTTCCTGTCTTAAAGGTTAGTTAAATTACATGACAGAAAACTGTAACCTCTCTTTACTTTTAATGTCATAGGTGGAGATTATGGAAACTGAGGGCCTGATTTGGGGTTTGGTGGATGGGGTTACACCGTCACAAACGTGATGGATATCCCATTTGAGGCATTATGATCCCATTATATCCAATTGGAATAGTAATACGGCGGTCAGGATGTCCGTCATGTTTGTGACGGAGTAACCCGCCAACCAAACTCTAAATCAGGCTATGAGTTCTGCACAGAAAGCCCTGTGGCATCTGAAAAATCTTGGTGTTAGTGCCAGAGATTTTAGCAAATTTCAAAGCCCCTTCTGCAACAGGATATGAGGTAAAGCCTCATATCCATTTTTGTGTTAAAACAAAGCCCACTGCAGAGGTGGATTTTGGGCTCTCTATCCTGTCTGTGTGTCTGTATGTCTGTTTAGTGATTTACCTAAAGTAAATGTCAGGACTTGAACCTCGTTCACCGGATCCAAAATCGGCAGCTCTGGCCATTAGGCCACATCAATATTACTCAAATAATGTGTGAAACTCATGCACAAGTGGGCTGATTGTATATGCTCACCTATGGTGAGCTCAGGTTTTATTGAAATGGCTTTGTAAACTAAACTAGCATCAGCAAAAAATACTGAAAAGTTCACCAGAGTATCGCTTGGGAATGTTTGAAAGGGTTTGTTTCCATTACATTTCAGAATTACAAAACAATGTGCTTCTTTTTTGCTTTCCTCACTGCTGATATATTTTGAAATATGTGTAAAGTTCATTTATGGGTATTTAAATTTTGTTGTATGTTACCAAACAATGATGTCCTTAAGCATTTACTTTCACACCCCCTGTACCGCAGCAAGATGGCTACATAGGTTGCTGTAAAATCTCCTCTCACTCTTGAGTCAGAGAAAGAAAAGTCAACACAATCTCCATGTTAAAGGGATAAGCAGCACATTGTCAGAAGATAGAGCCTGACATTTGACCTATGCTTTTAAAGTACAGAAAATTTGACAAAATAAATACAAAATGTTAAGGTCTTTTTTTTAATAGTTCTTTTACGACCCATCAGATATTTGCTGGAGATCCACCAGTGGGTTGTGACACACAGTTTTGGAAACATGGGTGTACTGCAGAGAGAAAAGTGATATGTGAATGTAAAGTGTCATTTTGATCTAAAATTGATAGCTGATGCCACTGAAATATGCAATATGAAGGGTGCATGGGGTCATCATAAAACGTCTGTCATCACACATGATCTGAATATTGGAAATAGAGCCTCTTTTGGCTCAATTTATCATTCTCTCTTGCACTCTAATCTATCTCTAAGCATTTATTTCATAATCCATGCCCATCCTATTATGGAATACAGTTTGCTATCCAGAGAGCTACATTCTAGAGTAAAATGAAGAAAGACTACCCAAATACACACAAGACAAAGCAACTGGAAATAAATGAGGAAAAAAGAGACCAAGGCCCACATTTACTAAAAGTTAGCAAAGAGGTTGTGTCACCATTGTGGTGCAGGCATGACATAAAATCCATGATAGGATTTTCCAAGGCATGCAAATCAAGATCTGTGCAGCTTTGCATGGGTTTTATTCCAAAAGTGAAGCTTTCTTTACCTAGTGCCAGGGAGACGTGTGTTTCATGGGTGGAGCATTGGCGTACACGTGCATCCACCCATGCAACTTGATACAAACCCAGATTTATTAAGTCAGTAAATATGGTTTTGAACTAAACTGGTGTGCCCACCTGCAACTGCTGTAACAAACAGAAATATCTTTATTTCTCCTTGTTGGAAATGGCCCTCTCTACAGGGTCACTCTCAACCTTTTTGCCTTCCTCCTACTTTTATGGATCTTTGCTTGTTGGTCTTAGGACTCTATGCTTTTTACCACTGCTAACTAGAGCGAAAGTGCTTGTGCTCACTCTCTAAAACATGGTTTGATTGGCATATACCTGATTGGCATATTTAACTTACATGTAAGTCCCTTGAAGAGTGGTATACCATAAACCCAGCGCCTGTAAATTAAATGCTACCAGTGGACCTGCAGCACTTATTGTGCCACCCAGTTAAGTAGTACTCCCAGGACTGCCAATGCAGCATGAAGGCAGTGTCCTACTGCCATGTCGGCTTGGCATTTAAAACCCTTAGTCAAGAGTTAAACTTGTATTTTATTACATATAAGTCACCCTTAAGGTAGGCCCTAGGTAGCCATTGGGCCGGGTGCTGGGTAAATAAAAGGTAGGACATGTACTTTTGTTACAAAATGTCCTAGAGGTGAAAAAGTCCCACATGCTACTGAGAGGCCTACCCATCCCATAGGGTAACATTGGGGATTCCTTATCAAAATTAGTAAGTTGTAATACCAAAACCAGAGGTGGTAGATATATCATGCTTGGTATCTATGAAATTGTAATGTTAAATCATCTTTAATGGTAAAGTCAAATTAATCATTACTTGTTTGAAAATGCCACTTTCAGAAGGTTGGCATTTTCCTGCACTTAGCCCTCTGTGCCTGCAGCCTGCCTTAGGTCACAAAACTGGGTGTAACTGACAGTTGGGATTTTGTGAATTCACCCCAGACAGTCACACAATAGAGGGATTAGCAGAGCCTGAATGGGCCATTAAATTACTTGATGGTGGGGCGGAGCTAAGCACAGCCCCACTTGCAACTGAATAGGCTGGGGTCTGCCACCACACAATAGGCTTAACAACCCTGTATTGTCAGTACAGCCAGCTAGGAGTTGTGGCTGGGGAGACAGGAAATTCCTGGAATTTCTTACAATCTTTCTGGAACCTTCACCCAACTTCTAGGAGCAGGGCACCAGGGTATACAAATAGGGCTCTTAGACCTGCTCCTCAGTTCACTACTGGACCTGAGGAATGTCTCTCAGAGGACTGGCTGCCTCTGCAACCTGCTGTGCACTCTGCCAGATAGCTGTTTTAGCAGGAAGCACTGCCTTACTGCCTGGAGCCTGCTGAGAACTTTCAGATGCTAGCCCTGCTGCAGAGCCCTGCATCACCACTTGCACCCAGGACTTCAGAAGTGACTCCAAGGGTTATTTTATCTGGTCTTCTGTTCTGAGCCACAGGGATTTATCAGGCTCCCACCATCTTAAAACCTGCACCTGGACCCAGCCTGAGTGAGTCTTGAACCCCTCAGAGGTCTTTATCCATTCCTGGAATGTTGGTTGTGGTACTAAAGGTGCCTTGGTGGCCATTTTGTAAATCTGAGGGAAAAAAAAACGTATAACTCTTGTTCTACTAATTAGATTTCCGTGGTTTTAGTGCCAAATAAATTATTACACTTTTCTCTATGTTTCTAAATTTGTTTGGGATTTTTATTGTGTTGTGTTTTAACTGTGTTGCTGTTTGTGTACTGCATAAAAACTTAACACTTAGTTTAGCCTGTCTGCTTTTTGTGCGAAGCTACCCAGGGTTAAGCACAGGTGAAATTAGCAACTTTTTGTGATTCACCCTGCAAGGGATTGTGGCTGGTGCTTGACCAGGGCTCAACACCAGTCAGCCAGCAACCCAATTTCTCACATTCCTCATTCTGTACGACACATGCAAAGAGGAATAAGCCACTATGAATAGTTTTTATGCAGGAAGACATCCATATTCTGACCACAACACAGGCACAAGAGTGCCTGTATTGATGCCAAGCAAAAAGACAGGTGTCAGAGTTAAAAGAGAGCAGGGATGTGCCATATCTTAGTAGATATGGTGCATTTCTGCTCCCTTGACGCAACACAGTACAGCAACTTCTATCACTGCAATGTGATGCATCAAAGTTTAGTAAATTCTAGCCTAAGAATAGTTACAAAGTGTAACAATGCAGATATGGCCCCTGTACTCTACATAATGAGGTTCACACTTTTTTTGCATTCTTCCCCTTCTGCCAGAACGGTGTGGATGATCACTGAGGTACATCTTCTTGGATAGCGATTTGACTCTGCCTATGGAGCTGCCAACGTGCTTCCTTGTTTTCAGCCTTTATCTCAGGCAGACAACCATAGATATTTTAATATGGTTCCCAGCGTCAGACAAAAATAATCCTTAGTAAAGCTTGTAGGCCTGGCATTGGCTGTCAGTTTTTTGGCTTTGCCAGTGCTAGTTTGTTTTGTCATATTTTTGTGAAACATGGTGGGATTAGGTGGGTGGGAAAGTTCTGGCTTCTTAATGTTAAAAACAAATATATATATTGGTTAAAAGCAAAAATGTGTTAGTGTTTTTTGGTCTCAAAAAGCAGACTTTGTCATACTAGCCTCTGGTACTGAATGGAAGTTCTTTGTGTGCAGATGTGCTCCTTGTGAAAAAGCAGACTGCTGTCACACCTGAAGAAGTTAGCCAATGGCTGAAGTGGGCTGACCATTTGTGTGAATGACTAATAGTTAGACCTGACATCCTATATGTCTTATGCCCCCAGATATTTCAGCTTTAACCTCACTTTTTGCTGAATTTGTTTTATTGGCTTTAGGACTTGTTGCACTTTACCTCTGCTTACCAGAGGTAAAGTGCTTGTGCTCTCTCCTTTAGGCATGGTACAATTGGTATACACCATATTGGCACATTTAATTTACTTATACGTCCTTAGTAAATGCTACTAGATGTGCCTAAGGCATGTAAATTAAATGCTACAATTGGGTTGCAGCACCCATACTGCCACTCATTAAAGTAGCCCTGAAAAACATGTCTCCGGCTGGCACTGCAACCTATAGTGAAACATCAACCTGGCAAAATAAACATTTTGCTAGGCCTAAAACCTCCTTTTCAATACTTATAAGTCACCCCCATGTTAGACCCTAAAGGCTCATAGAGCAGAATACATGTGTGCTTAAGTTGTACATGTCATGACAGTCAAAAACTTGCAAAGTTGTTTTTCACGGGTTGTAAGGCAATCACTCTCACTGACTAACACTGGGTTGCCTTGTTACACAAAATAAGCGATAACTTCAGCTTGGCAACTGATAGAGAAATGCTTCTCCCACTCATTTGCATTGTAATTTAAAACCCTATGTAATGGTAAAGTTGGATTTTAGGTTACTATTATTAAAATGTCACTTTTAGAAAGTTGCCATTTTTTCTGCCTCAATGAGCTGTGCCTTTCTGCCAGTGTCCAGTGTCACGTGACTGTGAATGGCTCTCTTGATGAGTTTTGGGTATTCTTTCCAGACATGCGGACAAAGGGGCTTGGTAGTAGAGGGAGTGAGTGATCCTGACAGGATGGCTTGGAGGGAGTTGTGCCCTGCCCTGATTTCACTTCAAGTACCATACACAAAGGAACCTGATACAACACAAGGCCTCCCCTTGCCTTTGTCACCCTAGATATTTTAGAGCCAAGGCCTGGGGAAGAACTGACCAGAAGCAGTTTGGAAGTTGACCAGGGATTTCCCCACAAAGACCGGCATTAGGTATAGAACCTCTCATCAGAACAGTCCTAGGCTTGTGGGAGTTTAGAAGAAGGAACACTCTGCTGTTTGCATACAGAAGTCTGAACCTGCTTTCCTTGAACCTAGGATCTGCAGAAGTAACTCAAAGAGTCAGGAGTGGATGACCTCTTGCTGGATTTACCGGGACCCAACAAGCTTCCAGAGGTCTCCCCTGCAACTGCCCAGCTGCCCAGCACCTATTGGACATGCCTGAGCACTTCTGCTGTTCTCTGCTGAAGTGAGCCTAATCCCCAAGAGGTGCCATCAGGTCCTTGACCACTGGCTTGCATCAGAGTGTAAACCTCCTGCCCCACAACAGAAATTCAGGTGAAAGTCCATATGTTTTGGGCTACTTGAGACTGTGAGTGGACTCTTCAGCCAAGAAATGACCATCTGTGAATCCCACCCACTCAAAGCTCTAGCAATGTCTTGCTCTCTTTGTCAGCTACAACTGTCCACATCAGCAACGACCACCACATTGCCCACCAAGAGACGCTCCAGTAACAACCTGCTCTTCTCACCAAAAAGTGACTGCCCGCATCAACTGCCAATGGGAAGCTCCAGTGGCGTCCTGCTCCTCAAGCCATCAAAAGATTCCTTCGACCATCGCCAGTGTGAAAATCCAGCTGGGGCTCCCCACTTGGACTTGGACTGTGAAAAGGTAAAACTAATCACCAAGAAAAAACTTGGTCCCTGTATCTGACCCGCAGCCCATCAATGAACTTGTGACCTTCACTCAGTCAAGAGCACAAAATACATGTGAGTATAAATGCCCTTTTTGAACTATATTAACTTAAAAAGTTTGAAATTCATAACTCTGGTTCTACTCATTGGATTTTTTGTTGCCTTGGTTCCATTTTATTTATTAACGTTTACTCTCTTTTCTAAATTGGTTTTGGAATTGTCTTGTATTTTGCTTTTACATTATTACTGTTTGAGTGCTATGTACTGCCTTTAAATTAAGACTGACTACTTTGTGCCAACGAACCATAGTGTTAGGCACATGTTTATTTAGTAACTTTTTTGGTGCAGCTTGACAAAGATTGGGTTGATTATTTGATTGGCTCCCACTACCAGTGGAGGCCGGCAGCTTTAGGAGGGAAGGGGGCGGACAGGGCACACACACACACTCATTCTTTCACACAGACATGCACGCACGCACATCCATTAACAACACTCATACCATTTAAACATGCACGCACGCACCAAACATTCATTTTAAAACATCACACACACTCATTCTTTCACACACACACGCACATCCATTAACAACATTAATACCATTCAAACATGCACGCATGCACCAAACATTCAATTTGAAACATCACACACATACACACACACACTTACCTTCGGCCTCCAGGCCCCAGGAGGGTTGGGACTGCTGCCTTCCCTCATTGGCTGACCTTGGTCAGCCAATGAGGGATGGCAGCAGTCCCAGCCTCGTCACAGAGTGGGATGGGGTCAGTGAGACTGCTGACCCCACCCCACTCTGTGACGAAGTGTCACTGATTGACACTTGCCCTGGGCACTTCAGGGCTTAAACTGAAGCGCCCAGGGAGAGTGTCAATTGGTGACGCTTTCCTCATCACCCAGGGGAGAGCCTCGAGGCACCCTTGCTGGCCCGAGGAGGTCACGCCCATAGGAGCTGTGATCTCCTCAGCCCAGCAAAGTTCAGCTCAGGCAGCCAGGAGTCTGCGTAAATCGCGCATGTCTGCTCCTGGCTGCCTGACCTGAACATGAAGAGTGTCTGTCAGGCTGACCTTTGTTCAGCCTGACAGACACTCTTCATGGGGGGCAAAAGGTGGAGGGCGTGGCCCCTCCACCCTAAAGAACGGGCCGCCACTGCCCACTACTTCTCTTAAATAAAAACACATTTTATTACACTAACGGATGAAAAGAGCTGGCTGAAAGTCCCTATAAGGGATTGAATTATAGAACACCCAGTAATCTCAGTAGTAGCTCTCACTAAATTCTTAGCTAGCCTCCTCTCCCATATGCTTTAGTAGAAAGGGAAGAGGATTGCAACATATCTAAGCCCTTTATCACTTGCTGCAACTTCTACCAAGAAAATTTGCTTTCATATGTCACTTTGTTCAACATAGATGCTGTATATGAGTGGTTGTTTTTTAATTTGTTTATTTATTTATTGTGTTCTATACAGCACGGACATGAACATCACAGTATCAAAGCGCTGTACAGAGAGAGAGAGCTGCTGAGGGCTGTATTGTAGTAAGAACAATTAGGATACATCGTACATAGAATTCGAACACAACAATATTCAGTAACAAATATTCAGAGATAAAAGTTTCAAAATAGTTCTTTTATGTAACTTGTCTTTCTAGTGGTACTGCTTTGACTTCTTTCTTGAAAAGCTTGACTGAGGTAATTGCTCTCATTGTGGATGGTAGGATGTTCCACATTTTTGGAGCAAATCTGGCAAAAGTGCGACCATGGGCTTTCTTTTTTTTTTGTAATTAGGGTGCTTCAAGTATAAAGTATTTAGCACGTTCAGAATCCCTTCCACATCCTAATAGATTCTATTAATTATGTATTTAGAGCCAGAATTGTGAAGGGCTTCGTGTGTTATGCAAGCCACCTTCAGTTGGAACCTGGCTTCAACTGGGAGCCAGTTGAGAGCTCTGAGTGATGAGAGATGTGATCGTAGTGATGTGTGCATTTTAAAAGTCTTGGTGCTGCATTGATTGGCGCTTTCATTGGAGGTAGGATAGCTTTAGGTAAACCTGTTAGTGTGGCATCCCCATAGTCCAGTTTTGAGAACATTTGAGATTGAATTCCTGTTTTTAGGTCTCCTGGCAATAGGAAGGGTTTTAATTTTCTTAGAATGTGCAAATGTAGATTAGCACTTCTAGTGGCATCTTGTATGTGAGCTTGCATGTTAAGATTTGAATCTAGTGTGAATCCTGGTGATTTTATGGATTTGCATATAGTTGGACTGCAGCTTAGTGATTTGATGTTAGGAGACCACAGTAGAGGTTGTTGGGCTTTACAGGGTGGGGAGAAAATAATGAATTTAGGTTTCAGTGGGTTTAGTTTTAGCTGGTTGCGTGCCAGCCAGTTCTTTGTTTCGTTACATTTCATGACACATTGTATTGTAACTCCCCTTCACTTTCAGTGGGCCGCTCATGGATTTGTTCAGGGGTCAGCATAGTTGTGAATATTTATGGCTACCCTTGACAGCACTTTTGTTGAAATACTTCACCTTAGAGAGACATCATGGCATAGGATACCCTGCTTTACACCACAATGTGACAATTAAGTTGTCAGTAAACTTCGCTAATATTTAAGATAAGAGCTGAGTGTTCTTCTCCCCCAGTCTAAAAAAAGGCAGCCACGTTGATATACTACGCATACGTCCTACCTAGTCTGGACACCGACCATTAAAACTTCCAGCTTCATTGCTGAAGGGGTGATTGGTGAGTTCATGCACCCCTAATTATATTTTAAATCATCTTGCTAGTATAACAGCGCTAAAAGTATATCTCGAGTTAATTAAATACTCAAAAGAGAAAGCTACCTTGTCATTCTCTGCCACTGTAACAGCCAGGTAGCAGTATCACACAGTGGATTCCTGTGAAGTGAACATTAACTTTTTTACTGCACTGGAAAAGCAAACGTTTTATTACGATTTACAGGATACTTTTCTACTTTGTTAAAATTCCTGTCTTGGAATCTGACATTTTATTTCACTAATGCAGTCTTGCCAATGTACACTGCTTGGTTTTCTGTGCTTAGGACGAATGTTTTATGTATCTGAAAAGTAAGATCCTTGAGCAAGATTATTGCATATGGCTCAACTGAACGAGTAGAGGGAATGTAGCGTTAGGATACAAAATAGGAAAGGAATATATTTGTTTTGTACTCGTCTGCTGCTAATATTTGTGCAATGCAATTCAATGTTATGTGTGTTTGTAAAGTCCACAAAGGTATCCTGCAGTGCTTAATTTGTTAAAAAAGAAAAGTAAGTGCCAGGCCCCTCTCAGGAGGCTCCGACATCTTGCACCACCCATTGCAGCCAATGACAGTACCAACATAACTAAAAACCATCTCACTTCTACAAGTGTGAACATTCGGACCACTCCTGGCTGCCCAAAGCCTTCAAAATGGCATTGGTGACCAATATTGTTAATTTTAATGCATGTTGAATTATTAAACACTGTCTGCTCATCTCTAAATTTGATAAACAGCACCACCATGTAGTAGACTGTCATGTAATGAGGAATTATTATTCCGTCGTGCAATTTGTGGTCCCGTGGTTCTCTATTCAAATTCAAATTAGTAAGCAGTGAATTTTAGCTCACATTTACAATATGTTTGTGCTGGCACTAGCATTCTTGCGATGCAAAGTGTAGAATAAACTGAAACATTGGTCAACTGTTGCATGCAAATGATAATGGTGCGGAAAGATCATGTGGGCAGAATGCATAACAGCTTTGCAATGTGTAGCACCAAACCACTGCTAAATTAGCAAAGGGGAAGTAATGGGGCAAGAACTATGCAAACACCCCTTGGATTCCATACAAAGCCAAATCGAGTAATGATGTCTGAAACAGCGTTGCATGAAATCCCTAGTGCAAAATCAAAGCAGATGCAAACAATGAAAACAATGACAAATGGAAAATTCTGTGAATTCCTAGGTCTGTAATTCCTGCAATATTAAACAAATGATCAGTTTAATAATTTTTATCGGCATATAGAATGTTCTACTGGAGGGTCTCTGTCGAGTGTAAATCCCGTGTAAAACACTGCTTGCTTAATTTTGTGCTATAACGTCAGCAAAAGACATTTTTGGCACAACCACAGCAAATATATCTCTGGTGCGCAATTCTTTGTAAAATGATGTGGCACATTTTTTTTATCTACTCCAATGAGAAGAAAGGGGGGTCCAAAACCACAATCTCCCTGTGTGGGAATGCCTTTTAATACTGTAAAGCGTGGGAGCTTCACCAGAGGACATTGAACCCTAGTCCTCCATAGGAAAACGTGGTTCGAAAAAATGGTAAGGTCCCACTAAGTAAATACAGTTTGTTTCTCAAAGTCAACTTGTCTTAAGACGTGTAACATTCATCAAGAAGGCTATAATAAATGTCAATGTTGCTCCAGTTCCAGTTTTTTATTTAGAAACACAAACAACTCGCAGTAGAAATGTAGACATTCATAAGTCCAAAAGAGGGTGTGAAGATTAGGCCAGCCAAAACATGTTTCGCCCCACAGGCGCGTAGGCCAGGGCTTTCTCAAGGCATTTTTAATAAGGTGTATTCTGGTAGGCCTTTGCTCAATAAAATACTCCAGGCGATGGACACTATATTTATTACTGAATCCTGTCACCGACACAAAACGGGCTAACTGCTGAACTAGTGCTTAAACTATCGACTGTTTTTGCTACCAGAATACACCTCATTCTTTGTCAACCCATCATCGCAAGCCCATTTTGGATCCAGTCTGCATCTTGCCCTGTTGATGACTATCTTTTCTGAAATTTTCTAAGTCAGATGGTAACTCTTTGATCAGGACCAACCTGATCCTTGTTTCTGACCCAGGCTCCACTGCAGTTAGCCTTAAAAACGTACCTTTGTCCTGTTCTATCATGACCAATTGACCACAGTTGTCTCGTTGCACTTTTCGTGCTATTTTTATATACAACTTAAATAAATTAATATCCTCAGTCCCCTTATTACAGTTTTGTTGTTTTGGTGTCATTTTCTTTTTCTCTATTTGCATACATTGGAGTAAGATTTTTAATGTGTTGCATTTTGACTTTTTAACTGTTTTGGTTCTTTAAAATAGTATACAAAATTTTGTAAGTCAAGCCTGTCCTCTCTCAGCTACAGCTACCAGGAGTTAAGCTCAGGTTCAAATTACTGAACCTTTTAATGGACTTAACAAGAATAGTGACAGTAATACTTGTGGTGGACTACCATCCACCCCAATCATTAATCCTCTTCATCAGAATTGTGTTCCAGTTATTACTTAGTACTTAGAGGTGCTCTTACTTACCAGTGAACCACATATGGCTAAAATCACCAGCTACTAAACTACATGGAGGAGATGACTGTAGGAAGATGTAGCTGTCATGCGTGCTTTCAGGAAGGCAGCATACACATCACTGAAGCAGCCCACAGCATTGAAAACAGCTTGCACATTGATGGAGTGCCAATTGTGCCTGTTGTGGAAAAGATATACTATTTTGGGAGGTGGCATTAAGTACAATGAGGGTACAGTTAATAAGCATGCGAGGGAAGAGGTCATAGGCAAAGAATTCCGTTACCATCCTTTGCCTTTCTACCAGTGACTATGACATGGCAAAAAACGGATGTACTGTCCTGTTGATGCATCTCAATACTGCATGCATGCATCAAGACTGACGTGCCTGTGTGATGCCTACATTGTCTGGGGTCACACACTGGAAATATCCAACAGCCAAGAAATACAGTGCACCTATAGTTTTGACATGGACAGCCTAGGAAAATGGTATATGTGAATCAAGCTCCTGCTCCTACTCTCCATTCAAGTCAAGGATCACATCAGGTGAGAAGTGGGATCTCTCAAAGATATCTTCGCTGGACATTTTAAAGATGTTTATCATTTAAAATTCTTTATCTTCTACTACTCCAATAAGTATTCCACAAATCAGGGGAAAAAAGCAAACACGTTTCCTGACACAGTGAATCAAGTGGGAGTTCATTTCTTGTGGTCTTGTGTTCATGTGGTCAGCCTGTTGTTGAAATGTGTTTTTAGATGCAGATGAGTAGTAGGGCTGAGAACAATCATTCGTTTCATTATCAGGAGAGATGCAAGTGAGGCATTTGTTTAAAAACTAAAAAAATAATTACACCTTTTCTAGCATTAAACAAGACTCACTTATAAAATAACAATGTTAAATAAATATTTTTCACTGGGTCTAAATTTCTACAGAAATTGCTTTAAGATTTCTAAAGCAATACTGCATGATACAGGACTTCATAAAATGATACAGGACTTCATAAAATGTTTCACTTCATAAAATGTTTCATTTTTTTACCTATATATTTCTTTAGTTATTGGCTGTCTACATTGTTTTCAACGGGAGTGTGTTGCAGTACTAGTGTTTTGCCATGTGTGGTGCTGGGCATACTCCAAGACTGAGGTGGAATACATTTACTAATGTTTGGGATTTTTGCGACTTTGTAATAGCAGTTTATGACTAGCAATGAGCTTACTCTTTTGTGGGTGGGAATATGTCCCTCCCTTAACCCTGTATTACTCCTCCATAATTACGTCCAATTTTGTAGTAAGCATTCTCTATTTTCCAGCTACTTCCACCATCCCTCCTGCACTGACTACAAAAACATATGAGTATGTATGCAGAGATTTCTGCAACTAGGAAGGATCTCTCTGCATGGAAAAGATACAAGAGGTGAGACAGAGACCTGCAAACAGAGGTTTGTGAATAGCATTTTGAGGCACAAGCAGCACCATTATAGTACCACTAGTTGGAGGATTCCTAATTCCATGTAAATTAAAGCGCCCATTTAGTTTCTGATTTCAACAGGCTTTAAGTCGCAGCAAGGGACCTGAGAAAGGCAGGTGGGGGGGTGTGTAATGTGGATGCTTTCATGGGAAATGGCCAGGTATTGATTAGCATGTGGATCATTGCATACTCCACCCAGACATTAGAAGTGGTTGAATGGGGGCCAGGAAGTAGTTGTTCATGCAGACCCTGCTAATGTGGACAAGTTTAATGGCTGAATGTTCCTACTGTAATTTCATGAGTATGTTCTTCCAGTGACAGATTTACTTCATCTTAAGGTATAGATTGAACCTGGCCCTTTTTGCAGGGTCATCCCCAAACGTTTCACCTCCTTCCTCCTATTTTTTCTGACCAGTGTTTGTTGGCTTTAGGACTTTACCACTGCTAACTAGTGCTAAAGTGCATATGCTCTCTGTGTAAATTGTATTGGTGATTGATTTATCCCTGATTGGCATACTTGATTTACTAGTAAGCCCCTAGTAAAGTGCACTAGAGGTGCCCACGGCCTTTAATTCAAATGCTACTATTGGGCCTGCAACAGTGATTGTGCCACCCAGAAGAGTAGCCCTGTAAACATGGCTCAGACCTGCCACTGCGGTGTCTGTGTGTGCAGTTTTAATCTGCCAATTCGACCTGGAAAGTGTACCCACTTGCCAGGCTCAAACCTTCCCTTTGTGTACATGTAAGGCACCCCTAAGGTAGGCCCTAGGTAGCCCCATGGGCAGGGTGCAGTGTATGTTAATGGTGGTACATCTACTGATGTGTTTTACATGTCCTAACAGTGAAATACTGCTAAATTTGTTTTTCACTGCTGCAAGGCCTATCTCTCTCATTGGTTAAAATGGAGGCTGCCTTTAAATAACGTTTAGGTATAATTTTCCTTTGGGAGTAGATGGAGATATGGCGTTTGGGGTGTCTGAACTCACAATTTAAAAATACATCTTTTGGTAAGGTTGGTGGTTTTTAAATTGTCTGTTTGAAAATGCCAAAGTGAGCATTTTCTTGCTTAAACCATTCTGTGAGTCTGCCTGCTTGTCTACTCCCTGTCTGGGTCAGACTGACAGTTGGGCTGTTTGGGAATCTCCACTAGACAGTGACACAAAGGGAGCTGGAGTGCAGCCTGCATATCCTGATAGGCCATCTGGGTTAGAGTGGAGGGAGGAGTGGTCACTTACACCTGAATGGGCTGTGCCAGCCCTCACACAATGTAGCCTCCAATCCCCTGTTGTGTGTCTGGGACCAGGACTGGGCAAGGCAGCATCTTGTGAACAACAGAGACCTTTCTTTGAAGTCTGCCTACTTCAAAGGCAGAAAGAGGTATAAGTAGTGGACCCAAAACCCCAGATTTTCAGATTACTTCTGGAACCAAGAAGAACCTCTTCCAAGAAGAGCTGAAGAGCTGGAGGAGTAGTACTACCCCTTTGCCTGTGACTGTGTTTTGCAGGGTTGGCCTGCAGTTGCTGCTTCTGCCTGATGGAGGACAAAGACTTGACTTTGTGGTATATTCCTGCCTATCAAGTGTCTCCAAGGGCTTAGATTCAGCATGCCTTCTGTTTTGGAGTCCTAAGACCTTCAAAGACTTCCTCTGTCAGCATCTGGATTCTCTGCTGAAAGTCCTGACCTGCCAAGTGGTGCCCTATCCAGTCCCTGGGCCCTTGAAAGGTGAAGCTGGAAGAACAAGGACTGAAATCCATTCAGAGATGCCATGCGGGGAACATTTCGATGCAACACCCACTTGGGGCTGCTAAAAACAAGGCGAACCCCACGCAGCACGGTTTTCCATCACCGTACAGATTTCTCATGCATCATCGCTGGGCGTCAAAATCACAGTGAACCTGTGCGGATCCGAGGTGCCCTGTCCAGAAATCGATGCATCGCTTCCTTATGGGAGAGAAAACCAATGCATCGTCTACCCGATTGGAGAAGAAACAACACACAGCCTCATTTGCAAGTAAGGAATCGACGCATCACTGACTATTCCGATGCATCTTCACCCGTGCGCCTTTATATTTTTTAAGCAAACCAGGTACTTTGTGTAACAATAACGTTTCCATTGTTTTCTATGGAGTACGACTCTTTTTACTTTAAAAATTCCTAACTTTACTTGGGTATGTTGGATTTTTGTTGTTTTGGTCTTGTTTGATATTTTTGCTTGAATCTGTTTTTAGGAAATACAAAGTTGCAGTACAACATTTTCTGGATATGGATAACCTATGCATTGCGAGCATTTTCATCCCATAGCTGCATTTTAAGGTAGCGATTTAGCATAAATTGAGTGCAGTAACAATACAATGTAACACAACAAGTAACAACTTAGAGTCAGCCTCAGCTGCCCCTCCCACCCTCCACCCCCATGGTTACAGTACATTTCACTCACCCAGTTCCCATCTCCACCAGACCACAAGGGGACTGGCTCCTTTCCTGTAAGCAGGAACCAAGACAGTGCATACATGCCTCAACAGTCATAGTGGTCTTCTCTTGTGCACAAGCAGCTCATCTAATCAATCAATCAATCATACGATTTATAAAGCGCACTACGTACCTGTGAGAGTTTCAAGTCGCTGGGGGGGGGGGGGGGGGGGAGAGAAGCTGTTGTTACTGGTCGAAGAGCCAGGTCTTGAGGAGTCTTCTGAAGGTGAGTAGGTCTAGAGTCTGTCGTAGGGAGGTGGGGAGGATGTTCCAGGTTTTGGCGGCGAGGTATGAGAAGGATCTGCCACCGGAGGTCTTTCTTCGGATGCAGGGGACGACGGCGAGGGCGAGGTTAGTGGAGCGGAGCTGACAGGTGGGGGTGTAGAAGCTGAGTCTGTTGTTTAGGTAGGCTGGTCCGGTGTCGTGGATCGCTTTGTGAGCGTGGGTTAGAAGCTTGAAAGTGCTCCTTTTGTCCACAGGGAGCCAGTGAAGGTTTCTCAGGTGGTGGGAGATGTGGCTGTGGCGGGATACGTTGAGGATCAGCCGGGCGGAGGCATTTTGGATGCGTTGGAGGCGTAGTAGGTCTTTTGCTGCGATGCCTGTGTAGAGTGCGTTGCCGTAGACCAGCCTGCTGCTGACGAGGGCCTGTGTTACTGTCCTTCTTGTTTCTGTCGGGATCCACTTGTAGATTCTGCGGAGCACGCAGAGTGTGTTGTAGCAGGAGGAGGAGACTGCGTTGACCTGTTTAGACAAGGTGAGGGAGGAGTCGAGGATGAAGCCCAGGTTGCGAGCGTGGTCGGACGGTGTCTGTGGGGTTCCTAGTGCGGTGGGCCACCAGGAGTCGTCCCAGACGGAGGGGGTGGGTCCGAGGATGAGGACCTCCGTCTTGTCCGAGTTCAGTTTCAGACGGCTGTTTCTCATCCATTTGGCGATGGATTTCATTCCCTCGAGGAGGTTGGTTTTGGCGGTGCGCGGGTCTTTGGTGATTGAGAGGGTGAGCTGGGTGTCGGCGGCGTAGGTGAGAATGTTGAGGTTGTGTTGTCGGGCCACTTGTTCGAGGGGAGCCATGTAGATGCTGAACAGCGTCGGGCTGAGGCATGAGCCTTGGGGGACGCCGCAGATGATGTCGGTGGCTTCGGAGCGGAAGGGGGGGAGGCGGACTCTCTGGGTTCTGCCGGAGAGGAATGAGACAATCCAGTTGAGGGCTTTTCCTTGAATTCCGGTTTTGTGGAGGCGTGATTTCAGGGTGCGGTGGCAGACTGTGTCGAAGGCGGCAGATAGGTCCAGGAGGATGAGGGCCGATGTTTCACCGTTGTCCATTTGGCGTCTGAAGTAGTCTGTGGCGGCGAGAAGGGCGGTTTTGGTGCTGTGGTTTCGTCTGAAGTCGGACTGGGAGGGGTCTAGGAGGCCGCTGTCTTCGAGGTGGCTGGTTAGTTGTGTGTTGACGATTTTTTCAATCACCTTTGCTGGGAAAGGGAGCAGGGACATGGGTCGGAAGTTCTTGAGGTCGTTGGGGTCTGCTTTGGGCTTCTTGAGGAGGGAGCGGATTTCGTCGTGTTTCCATTTTTCAGGGAATGTTGCTGTTTCGAAGGAGATGTTGATGACCTTCCGTAGTTGAGGGGCGATGGCGGAGTCCACTTTGTTGTATACGTGGTGGGGCAGGGGTCTGACGGAGATCCTGAGTGGATGGAGTTCATGATCTTGCGCGTCTCTGTGTCGTTCACGTTGGTCCAGGAGGTCAGGAGGTTTGCACATGTGGAGTGTTCGGGGGTGGGGTCTGGCGTGGGAGTGGTGTCGAAGTTGTCATGGATGTCAGTGATCTTCAGGTGGAAGAAGGTGGACAGTGCATTGCAGAGTTCTTGGGATGGAGGGATGTCGTTGACGTTGGCGCTGGGGTTGGAGAGTTCTTTCACAATGCTGAAGACCTCTTTGCTGTTGTGTGCGTTGTTGTCCAGGCAGTCTTTGAAGTGGGATCGTTTGGCTTGTCTGATGAGTTGGTGGTGCTTGCTGGTGGCGTCCTTGTGGGCTGTGAGGCTGTCAGGTGTGTGTTTGAGGAGCCATTCCTTTTTTAGCTTCCGGCTGTCGCGTTTGGAGTTAGGTGAGAGTACATCGTTGGCTAGCATTATTGGTCTTGTTTGATATAGATAAATATTGCTTATTTTTCTAAACTGTAATGGTGTCCATTTTGTAGTGTTTTCACTGTATTACTGGGCATTTTGGTACAAGTACTTTACACATTGCCTCTGAGATAAGCCTGACTGCTTGTGCCAAGCTACCAAGGGGGTGAGCAGGGGTTATCCTAGGTATATATATCCCTTACCCTGACTAGAGTGAGGGTCCCTGCTTGGACAGAGTGCAAACTTACTGCCAACCAGAGGCCCCATTTCTAACAGTATACATATACTCACTTGGGACAACAATATCCAGATATTCCTGTAGTTCAATCATAGCAGGTAATTGTTGGACCTGGCTTTTTGACAGGGACATCCCCAAACTTTTTGCCTCCTTCCTCCTATTTTTTCTGACCTGTTGTTGTTGGCTTTTGACCTCTGGGCACTTTCCCACTGCTAACCAGTGCTAAAGTGCATATGCTCTCTGTGTAAATTGTACTATTGATTGGTTTATCCATGTTTGGCTATTTAATTTACTTATAAGTCCCTAGTAGAGTGCACTATATGTGCCTAGGGCCTGTAGATTAAATGCTACTAGTGGGCCTGCAGCACTGGTTGTGCCACCCACTTCAGTAGCTCCTTAACCTTGTCTCAGGCCTGCCATTGCAAGGCCTGTGTGTGCAGTTTCACTGCCACTTCGACTTGCCATTTAAAAGTACTTGCCAAGCCTAGAACTCCCCTTTTTCTACATATAAGTCACCCCTAATGTGTGCCCTAGGTAACCCCTAGGGCAGGGTGCTGTGTGGGTAAAAGGCAGGACATGTACCTGTGTAGTTATATGTCCTGGTAGTGTAAAACTCCTAAATTCATTTTTACACTACTGTGAGGCCTGCTCCCTTCATAGGCTAACATTGGGGCTGCCCTCATACACTGTTGAAGTGGCAGCTGTTGATCTGAAAGGAGCAGGGAGGTCATATTTAGTATGGCCAGAATGGTAATATAAAATCCTGCTGACTGGTGAAGTCGGATTTAATATTACTATTCTAGAAATGCCACTTTTAGAAAGTGAGCATTTCTTTGCACTTAAATCTTTCTGTGCCCTTCAATCCACGTCTGGCTAGGTTTAGTTGGCAGCTCCTTGTGCATTCACTCAGACACACCCCAAACACAGGGTACTCAGCCTCACTTGCATACATCTGCATTTTGAATGGGTCTTCCTGGGCTGGGAGGGTGGAGGGCCTGCCCTCACAAAAAGGACTGCCACACCCCCAACTGGGACTCTGGCAGACAGGATTGAACTGAAAGGGGGCTTGGTGCATTTCTTAGACACTCTTTGAAGTCACCCCCACTTTAAAGGCACAACTTAGTATAAAACAGGGCCTCTGCCCTACCTCATCAGACACTTGCTGGAGAAGAAACCTGAACCAGAAACTACATCCTGCCAAGAAGAACTGCCTGGCTGCTCAAAGGACTCACCTGTCTGCTTTTCTACAAAGGACTGCTGCCTTGCTGTTGGCCTGCTGCCTTGCTGAACTGCCTGGCTGCTTAAAGGACTCACCTGTCTGCTTTTCTAAGAAGGACTGCTGCCTTGCTGTTGGCCTGCTGCCTTGCTGAACTCTTGTCTGGCTGTAAACGTGCTCTCCAAGGGCTTGGATAGAGCTTGCCTCCTGTTCCCTGAAGTCTCAGGACCAAAAAGATTTCTCTTTTTCACTTGGACGCTTCGTGCGATGAAAATTTTGACGCACAGCTTGTTCTGTGCGAGAAAAACGCCGCACACCGATGCTGATCAACGGGACGCCTTCGGGACGACCGGAACTTCGACGCACGACCTCGCAAGGACAACGCCACCCAACTTCCAAGGAGAAATCGACGCGACGCCTGCTGTGAGAGCAAAATTTTGACGCACAGCCACGCGGAACGACGCGCAGCCGGAAAACAAGCAGGAGAATCCACGCACAGACCCGGGACATCTGGTAATCCCTGTGATCCACAGAAAGAGACTGCCGCGCGCCGGAAAACGACGCACGACTTCCCCGCATGAAAAATCACGAAGCAAGTCCGTGTGTGCTGGGGAGAAATCGACGCACACACCATTTTTCCACGTATCTCTTCTTCTGCAGCCCTCTGCGGAGATTTTCCACCAGAAACCAGGTACTTTGTGCTTGAAAGAGACTTTGTTTGCTTTTTAAAGACATAAGACACTTTATATCACTTTTCAGTGATATCTTTACAAATTCATATTGCATCTTTGATCGTTTTGACCTGCAAATACCCAGATAAATATTATATATTTTTCTAAACACTGTGTGGTGTATTATTGTGGTGTTATATTATGATGTTGTATGATTTATTGCACAAATGCTTTACACATTGCCTTCTAAGTTAAGCCTGACTGCTCGTGCCAAGCTACCAGAGGGTGGGCACAGGCTGATTTTGGATTGTGTGTGACTTACCCTGACTAGAGTGAGGGTTCTTGCTTGGACAGAGGGCAACCTGACTGCCAACCAAAAACCCAATTTCTAACATTGGTGATCAGCGGTGAGGATAGGACTTGTGTTTGTGCAGTGACATACAGTAGCTAAATATTTCACTACCTACCCACAGTTGAAGGTCAACTTGATTTTTCATATTTTTGCTTTTGGTTCTCGGATGTCCTCCTGGATATACTATTGATATTTTGGACTTTGGATTTTGTTTTTTGCCGGTAAAGATCTTATCACAATGGGATTGTGTACCTACTCATTCTTTGTACCTACTGACCACCTCACTAAGGCTGACCTAAGGAAGCTTTGCAGAAAATGGGGCCTTCCTGTAGCAAGGAGATCTACTAAGATGGAAATGCTACATAACTACATAGTCTGGGGGGAAGAAAGATGGGCAGAGAGAGAGGCAGCAAGAAACCAAATGACTAAGTACCCCTCAGATGAGGAGGAGGACTGCTCACATGAAGAGGAAGACTGCTCACATGAGGAGGAGATAGACTTCTCAGATGAGGAAAGAGACCCAGAGAGAGATGAATGGCTCCGAGGTCAAAGGCGGCAGGAGCAACAGTTAGAGGAGTATCTTGAAAGGGTTGAGGCAAAAAGACTCTTAGCCCTGGAAAAAGAAAGGATTGCAGCTCAAGAGCTGAGCTGTGAAGAGCTGAAACTGGAGGCCGGAAGGGCTGAGTCCAGTTCAGATGGTGGCAGCAAAAATCTTGCATCCAGTACTGCTGAAGAAGGGCACAAGCCCAGAGATGTGGTGCCCAACTTGAAGAAGGGAGTTGACACACCCCAGGTGGTTCAAGGGTATGAGGTAGTTCCCGTTATGCACAGGGTCCCTGAGAAGGATTGGGGAACTGGCACAGGGAGTCTTATTCCTACTGGGGGGAGGGACACTTAACTGGCTCTAACAGAGAGTGACAGAGAAAAGGGTTCCCCCCTGGTGGACGTTCTGGACATAGAGTGTAGAGACATCCCAGAAGAGTATGGGTTGAGTGTCAGGGACAGTCAGATACTGTCTCACCAGTCTCAGGAGGGTGATGTAGAGTGCTTTTCCAAGGCTGAGTTACTGGATGGTTGGGTGAAGGGTACTGTGGTTAATACATGTGAAGGGCAGAGTGATGTAATTGCTGGAGAGCATATGTCTGGTCCTTATTTTCCAGAGCTACGCCAACACCAGGTGGAGTGTGAGTTCTCTGACCCCAGGGAACTTACAATGGAGGCAGACTTCTGGGTGAGTACCAGAGAGTCTGAAGAGGCATTTGGGGGTGCTCCTGAAGGGATTGGTCTAGGTGGTCCCCAACCAAGTGAGGTGGGAGAGGATTGTAGTGTCCCAGGTAGGTCTCAGGTCCTAGAGGGTTCCATGAGGAAACACCAGGAGGGAAGCATAGCCTGTACCGTAGGGCCACCTGTTGAGGGCAGCCCCGTAGTGTCAGAAGAACTTGGGGGGGTGACTGTAGCCAGCATCCCAACAGTTCTGGTGTCTGGCAGTACCTCTCCTAGTGAGGGGGTGCAGAAGTCCAGACATAGGGTTGAGAGGGGGTTGCAGACCCCAGTGGAGGACCTGGAGAGTCAGGGGTCAGCTCTGAGAGCAAAGCCCCCCAGGAATGACCAAGGTGAAACCGTTTCTGGTTTGGGGGAGACCCAGACTCTGCCGGATGGGCAGAGGTCAGGAGACCTGCGCCAACCAGACTCTTGTGTGGCCCTTGGGGACGGTGTGTCCCTTGTGGGGGGGGAGAGTGCCCCCCAGGAAGTCCTGGCATGCCAGGCAAAGATTTAACCTCAGGGTGGTGACTCTGGGTTGGATAACCAGGTTCAGAGGTTAAACTCTGACCTAGTGGGGGGTAGGTGTGCCTCCCAGAAAGTCCTGGGGTGCCAGGCAATGGTCCAACCTTAGGGTGGTGACTCTGGGTTGGATAGCCAGGATCAGGGGTTAAACTCTGACCTGGTGGGAGGTAGGTGTGCCTCCCAGGAAGTCCTGGCATGCCAGGCAATGGTTCAACCTCAGGGTGGTGACTCTGGGTTGGATAACCAGGCTCAGAGGTTAAACTCTGACCTGGTGGGGGGTAGGTGTGCCCCCCAGAAAGTCCTGGTATGCCAGGCAACTGCCCAACCTCAGGGTGGTGACCCTGGGTTGGAGAACCAGGTTCAGAGGTTAAACTCTGACCTGGCGGGGGGTAGACGTGCCCCCCAGAAGTCCTGATTTGCCAGGCAGTGATCCAGTCTGAGGGTACAGACCCTGGGCTGGAAGGCCAGGTTCAGGGTGTCCCCCCCGAACCTGGAGGGAGGGGCTACTGATAACAGTGCCCCTACCATGTTGTCTTCTGAGGAGGCCACTCCTAGTTGGAGGGTGCTGGACCCCAGAAGGGAGGGCAGGGGGAGGGAAGCCTCACCCCCTGGGCCCTAGTCCAACCTGAAGGTACAGACCCCAGGTTGGAGGGCCAGTTGCAGGTTAACAGCCCTGCACTGGTGGAGGAATGGTATAGGCCAACTTCTATAAGCACCCTGACCATGTTGGACTCTCGGGTACCGCTCCAGGAGGGAGGGTACAAAGCCCCAGAGGGGAGGACCAGGTTCAGGCTGTCATCCCTGACCTGGTGGAAGGGAGAGTGGTTAAAGGGTGCCCAGCACATGGGGCTACCGCTCCCCCACTCTCCACAGCCACAGTGGTGGGAGAGCTTTGAGAGGCCTGGGGCCTGGCTCTCCTCCCTGGCAGCTGTCAGTAACCACTGTGGCTTGCTGTCCTGGTGGACAGAGTTATCCCTGGGGAGGGGACAAGTGTCACACCCCAGGGGTAGAGTGGGCAACACCACTGTGTTGGTCCTGCTGGTACTATCCTGCTCCTGGGATATATCTGTGAGCAAAGCAAGGTTAGGTGCTGCACAGATGGGATCCGCAGGTAAAGAGAAAGGTTCCCCATGGGTTGGCTTAGTGGGCCCTGAGAGTACGGACAGCGGGATCCAATTGGAGTCAGGAAGGCGAAGAATTGGAGCATGCCCCTGCTGTTGTGGGCCTGGGTCCTTGTTCTGTCGCCTCAAACAGGGAAGTACATCAGCATAGTGATTGTTCTCCCCTGGCTTTAGGCTGGTAGGGGGTCATTTTGGACCTGGCTTTTTGACAGGGACATCCCCAAACTTTTTGCCTCCTTCCTCCTATTTTTTCGGACCTGTTGTTGTTGGCTTTTGACCTTTGGGCACTTTACCACTGCTAACCAGTGCTAAAGTGCATATGCTCTCTGTGTAAATTGTACTATTGATTGGTTTATCCATGTTTGGCTATTTAATTTACTTATAAGTCCCTAGTAGAGTGCACTATATGTGCCTAGGGCCTGTAGATTAAATGCTACTAGTGGGCCTGCAGCACTGGTTGTACCACCCACTTCAGTAGCTCCTTAACCTTGTCTCAGGCCTGCCATTGCAAGGCCTGTGTGTGCAGTTTCACTGCCACTTCGACTTGCCATTTAAAAGTACTTGCCAAGCCTAGAACTCCCCTTTTTCTACATATAAGGCACCCCTAATGTGTGCCCTAGGTGACCCCTAGGGCAGGGTGCTGTGTGGGTAAAAGGCAGGACATGTACCTGTGTAGTTATATGTCCTGGTAGTGTAAAACTCCTAAATTCATTTTTACACTACTGTGAGGCCTGCTCCCTTCATAGGCTAACATTGGGGCTGCCCTCATACACTGTTGAAGTGGCAGCTGCTGATCTGACAGGAGCAGGGAGGTCATATTTAGTATGGCCAGAATGGTAATATAAAATCCTGCTGACTGGTGAAGTCGGATTTAATATTACTATTCTAGAAATGCCACTTTTAGAAAGTGAGCATTTCTTTGCACTTAAATCTTTCTGTGCCCTTAAATCCACGTCTGGCTAGGTATAGTTGACAGCTCCTTGTGCATTCACTCAGACACACCCCAAACACAGGGTACTCAGCCTCACTTGCATACATCTGCATTTTGAATGGGTCTTCATGGGCTGAGAGGGTGGAGGGCCTGCCCTCAGACAAAGGACTGCCACACCCCCAACTGGGACTGTGGCAGACAGGATTGAACTGAAAGGGGGCTTGGTGCATTTCTTAGACACTCTTTGAAGTCAACCCCACTTCAAAGGCACAACTTAGTATAAAACAGGGCCTCTGCCCTACCTCATCAGACACTTGCTGGAGAAGAAACCTGAACCAGAAACTACATCCTGCCAAGAAGAACTGCCTGGCTGCTTCAAAGGACTCACCTGCCTGCTTTTCTACAAAGGACTGCTGCCTTGCGGTTGGCCTGCTGCCTTGCTGAACTGCCTGGCTGCTTAAAGGACTCACCTGTCTGCTTTTCTAAGAAGGACTGCGGCCTTGCTGTTGGCCTGCTGCCTTGCTGAACTCTTGTCTGGGTGTAAAAGTGCTCTCCAAGGGCTTGGATAGAGCTTGCCTCCTGTTCCCTGAAGTCTCAGGACCAAAAAGACTTCTCTTTTTTACTTGGACGCTTCGTATGCCGAAAATTGCGACGCACAGCTTGTTCCGTGGCGAGAAAAATGCTGCACACCAACGCTGATCAACGCGACGCCTTCGGGACGACCGGAACTTCGACGCACGGCCTCGCAAGGAGAAATCGACGCAACGTCTGCTGTGAGAGCAAAATTTTGACGCACAGCCCCGCGGAACAACGCGCAGCGGGAAAACAAGCAGGAGAATCCACGCACAGACCCGGGACATCTGGTAATCCCCGTGATCCACAGAAAGAGACCCTCCGCGCACCGGAAAACGGATCCCCGCGTGAAAAATAACGACGCAAGTCTGTGTGTGCTGGGGAGAAATCGATGCACACACCATTTTTACACGTATCTCTTCTTCTGCGGGCCTCTGTGGAGATTTTCCACCAGAAACCAGGTACTTTTTGCTTGAAAGAGACTTTTTTGTTTTTTAAAGACATAAGACACTTTATATCACTTTTCAGTGATATCTTTACAAATTCATATTGCATCTTTGATCGTTTTGACCTGCAAATACCCAGATAAATATTATATATTTTTCTAAACACTGTGTGGTGTATTTTTGTGGTGTTATATTATGGTGTTGTATGGTTTATTGCACAAATGCTTTACACATTGCCTTCTAAGTTAAGCCTGACTGCTCGTGCCAAGCTACCAGAGGGTGGGCACAGGCTGATTTTGGATTGTGTGTGACTTACCCTGACTAGAGTGAGGGTTCTTGTTTGGACCGAGGGCAACCTCTGACTGCCAACTAAAATCCCCATTTCTAACACTAATGAAATAGATGCTGTCTCAATTTGTACCTTCTGGCAGTAAGTAGTTCAATACAAGCCAATTTTCCAAAAGTTAAGGGAGCAAAGACAGTAGTTCTTATGGTAGGGGATTGTTAGACCTGACCCTTTTTACAGGGTCATCCCTAAACTTTTTCCCTTCTTCCCCCTATTTTGTTTGAATGTTTTTGTTGGCTTTAGGATTCTGGCCACTTTACCAACGCTAAACAGTGCTAAAGGGCAAATGCCTTCTGCCTAAAATTGTATTGTTTATTGGTTTATCCATGATTGGCACATTTGATTTACTGGTAAGTCCCTCGTAAAGTGCACTGTGGGTGCCCAGGGCCTGTAAATCAAATGCTACTACTGGACCTGCAGCACTGATTGTGCCACCCACATTAGTGGCCATGTAAACATGTCTTAGACCTGCCACTGCAATGTCTATGTGTGCAGTTTTAAACTGCCAGTTAGACATGGCAATTGTACCCATTTGCCAGGCCTGAACCTTCTCTTTTACCACATGTAAGTCACTCCTAAGGTAGGCTGCAGGCAGCCCCATTGGCAGGGTGCAATGTATTTAAAAGGTAGGGCACATACAGTTGTGTGTTACATGTCCTGATAGTGAAATACTGCCAAATTAGTTTTTCACTATTGCAAGGCCTATATCTGCCATAGGTTGACATGGAGATTGCTTTTAAATATCTTTTAAGTGCAGGTTTCATTTCAGAGCAGATAGAGGTAGGCGTTTGGAGTCTCTGAACTCACAATTTAAAAATATATATTTTTGGGAAGTTGATATTCAGATTGTCTGTTTGAAAATGTCACTTTCAGAAAATGGGCATTTTCTTGCTCAAACATTCTGTGCCTCTGCCTGGCTGCTGAATACGTCTGGAATTCACTCTAGACAGTGATACAAAGGGAGCTGAGGTGTGTCCTGCATATCCTGATGAGCCTTCCTGAGCTAGACTGGGAGGAAGGAGTTGACACCTGCACTTCAAAGGGCTGTGCCTCCCCTCACTCAATACAGACTCCGACCCCCTGATGTGTGTCTGGGGCAGGACAAGGAAGAAGCAGGTTCTTCTGCACTTCAAAGACTTTTGTTGAACTGTGCCTACTTGGTAGGCAGAAAGGAGTATAAGTATTGGACTGCTGAACCCACAATTTCAGATTACTTCTGGATCAAGAGGAACATCTGCCAAGGAGAAGGGCTTGATGCTTGAGGAGGACCTGCCACTTTGCCTGTCGGTTTGCTGGCCTGCTCCTGCTTCTTCATAAAGAGGGAAATAACTGGACTTTGCTTTCTGAAGTCCTGCTTTTGAAGTTTCTTCAAGGGCTTGTGCTGAGCTTGCCCCCTGTTCTGAAGTCTCAGGGACATCAAAGACTTCATCTGCCAGTACCTGGGCTCTTCTGCAGGGAGTCCTGACTTACTAAGTGGTGCCAAATCAAGTCCCTGGGCCCTTAGATGTCGAAACTGGTAACCTGCGGGGAGAAATCCACACATTGCTGTGTGCGGGTCAGAAAAATCGATGCACCCCCCCCAGCTTAAAGTTTGATGCAGCGCCTGCTTCGCAGCTGGAGAAACAACGCAGCACCTGTTCTCAATGCAGACTCTACGCACAGCACGTCAGAAATTTCTACGCACGGATCCTGGGCATCAAAATCTGCAATTATCACTGCATGGACCTAAGGCTGCGTGCCTGCAATCGACGCTCGGCCTCACTTGCGAGTAAAGAATCAATGCACAGCCTCACTTGCGAGAAAGGAATCAATGCATCGCCTGCTTTCCTGACAGACCATTGCCCTTGTGGCTTTATTTTTTACGCATACCAGGTACTTTGTGCTAAAACAATGCATCCATTGATTAAGACTCATTTTACTTTAAAAATGTATATCTTTATTTGTGTATGTTGGAATTTTGTCATTTTGGTCTTGTTTAACTTGGATAAATATTGGCTATTTTTCTAAACTGGTGTGGAGTGCTTTTGTGGTGTTTTCTCTGTGTTACTGTGTGTTTGTACAAATACCTTACACATTGCCTCTGAGATTTGTGCCAAGCTACCAAGAGGGTGAGCAGGGGTTATCTGAACTGTGTAAATCCCTTACCCTGACTAGAGTGAGGGCCCCTACTTGGACACGGTGTGAAATGACTGCCAAGTAGAGACCCCATTTCTAACAGGGATGATATCTCACCTTGGGTTGCTAAGATTTAACAGCTCCAAGGTCAGCATCCAAACTCTGCACCCCATGTAAAAATCTAGTGGTTCTGATTGGGAAAGATCTTAGCCTCAGCTGTTCAAATGCTGCTGTGTTTCAATTCTAACGCTATTAGCTTAAAATATCATGATGTTTTCCACTACTGATAGCTTTGCCACTTTATAAATATGAATCCAAGATATACTCTACTATGGGCTCCTATGGTTCCAATTCTACAGTCTTTAGAGAATTTAAAATATGGTGGCCTGTTTAGGAACTACTACTATATTTAGCAAGTATATTACTTCAGTACAGCAGAAATTACACTAACTTTTTTCTATAGCCTAACCTCTGGGTGAACAACAGTAAATGCAGTAAAAGTGAATTTTAGAAGCACTCTGTTCTTAATAATATAGCTGCCAAGTGCCCCCAGGCCATGCTTGAGTAGACACTCGAGTCCAGATGTTTTCTTTGCATTATGAGACTTGTTTTAGAACTGGAAATAACAAGACTCAAGAATTGCATGCAAAGAAAACAAGCATTTGAAATGCAATGGGTCTCGCATTTGCTTGAATTGGAGCTGTTGGCACTGTAAATTCATAACTGGACTTTTCTTGCCACATAAATTGTCAACCCCTCCTCATAATTTGGTATTTTCCTGTCACATAATTTCAGTGGCCCTGCGTATAACTAAAGCAATTCCATTTATCTTCTTCCTCTATCTGCAGTCAAAAATGAAAAAATGTTGCCATTTAGCATCCTAATTTAAATCTGCCATGCTAATTCCAATATCATACCCTTTCACCACCCCACCATCAAAATTGCTGGCTGGCTAACACAATTCCCAAAACAAGACAGTCACAGAGGAGTAATGAGAGAAATAAACTAGAAGGGTCATCCGAACAGATAAAGAGTGTACAAACAGTCATAGTGTAATAAGGATGTTAAGTTGGCCTGAATCATGGTCATAAATACAATAAAGAGAGATTAATAAAACATATACAATTATCATATAAGCTAAAAAATACCTTTATCAGAAATAAATGTTTGGCATTAGACTGTAATGATCAGAACAGCCCCTAGGGGACAGCACAATGAAAAGAGCATTTGTAAGAAACATGGTCATGTTACCATATAGCTCGCCCCCAAAGGGCATAACCGCATGAAAAGAAAACAACTGAAAGTATTGCAGTGTAACCTTATATTTAACCCCCTAAGGATGTAGTGCATTACAATTTCTCAGAACTAGCAGGTCTACTGCAATGATATTACAAACAAGTCTCTTAAAACACAAACTACTTTCAGCTGTAATACAAAAGTTCCAGCTATGAGAGAGGTTAAAAAGACATTGAATACAGGGAGGAGTTATTATTTTGGGGTCCCCACTAACTTAGTGCGGGGACCCAGAAATGATCTGGGCAGAAAGAGCAGGTTGTGGTGAACGTTTTGAAGGTGGTTCCATTGTCCTAGGACGACCACAGGCTGAGTTATGAGCAAACATGTTTTGTAAAAGAATGCCCTGAAAAGCATGATGTGACGACCGAGTGCAGCATGATGTGACGACCGAGTGCAGCAAATATTGTAGTATGTTGATTGTAATGGTAAGTACGGCCCCTAGAGAACACCACAATTAAAATATCATTTGTAAGAAACATGGTCATGTAACCATAAGATTAGTCCCCAGAGAGCATAACCGCATGGAAATAGAATGGCACAAAGTAATATGATGTAAACATATATTTACCCACTAGAGAATTATAGCCTTACACATTTTCAGACCTAGCATGCCCCTGTAATGCTAAGGCCCTTACAACACAAAGTACTCCAAGCTGTAAAACAAATGTTCCAGCAATACATTTTTTTAAAAGGGACTGAATGGTGGAAAGGGTTATTATTTTAGGGTTCCCACTAACTCAGTGTGGGGACCCAGAGATGACATATAAAGGAAGAGTGTGTCATGCTGAACATTTTGGTGGTGGTTTCATTGTCACTAGGGCCACCACAGGCCGAGTTACGGGTAACAATGTTTTGAAAAAGAATGCTTACAAAGCACTATGGGGTGACTTTTCATGAGTGCCGTGAATGTTGTAGTATCGGCTCTCCCGCTGTGCTGGGAGAGCCACGTTGCTGATTTCTGAGTTTTTTAGTAAAGCATTTATCAATTATAGCTTTTTTTGGAAAAGCTATGGAGCATGAAGGGGAGAGCCAAAAGTAATGACTCTGATTAGATAACAGTGTGAACAATGTGACCAGCGCTCCAATACCGTCGACGGAGCTTGTGATGTTGTAGCTATGAGTGCCATGGCTGGCACAGAGCACGAAAGGGAGAGGCAAAAGAAAAAAATAGTTCACTAATGCTGAAGTATATCAGCAATTATCCATGTAAAAGGGTCAGTCGGCAAGGCGGTAACAAAACCGCCCCAAGGTGGGACAATTCCCAATGACATCAAGGGATTTTTGAACGGCAAGCCCAAGAGTGAGTGAAAGAGGTGGGTGTGGTTAAAAGCCTACAATTCTTACAGCAGGTCAAAGCGCTGGTGTGCTCGACCTAAAAAGTGGGCAACATTATGGTGTCCCCGGGCAATTTGTGAAGGGACCACTCCTTTTTCTATAGTGCAGTTTTTTGCAGTTGTTTAAAAGTGTAACACTCGAGGCTGCGCTTCTGCCATCTTGGGGTGGTGAAATAAAAGTTAAAATAAATTGTTTCTGCAACATCATGATGCAGACGTCTAATTTAAGAAATAATACACACGCATATATAATCATTGGCATCAACATTTCTTTTTTCTATTTGAAGCTAGAATAAGTATTGGCAAATGAAATATGTTGCAAATGCCTTTCAAAGGCAACATCTACAGGTTATGCTCTATTGAATGATTCAGAATTCATCATTTCTATTTACACAGCAATGCACTGACCTTGGTAAAAAGCATGCCATAAAAGAGAAAAAAATTATACAAGGAAAACTTGCTTGCGATTTATAATATTGTTAAAATTCATTAGAGAACTGGCATTAGTATGCTGTTAGTGTTTTTGATATTGTTAGTATTTGAATGGTTTTATTATTAATTAGAATGGTCATTGTCATTATCATTGTTGTTCTAGTTGTTTGTGGTGGTGGTTGTTGGTTTATTATTATTATTATTATTATCAAATCTTTTTCTTTATTTCAATCTTTTAACTTGATTATTATGTCTTAGGGCCTCATTACGACCTCGCGAACCGCTGTGCTGAAGACCGCCAGTGCAGGGGTTTGCCACGCGGCGTATTATGACAGCTGGCAGCCCTCTGTCCTTTTTCGGACGGAGAGCGGCCAGCAGCCATACCGGCGGTCGGCGGGGAAGTGGAGGTTGCTCCACCTCCACCGCCCCGTCATCAGAACACCGCCCACCGAATCACGTTCCATGATTCGGTGTGGCGGTGTTCTGGTGACGGGGAGTTGGCTGCGGAGCAGCCCCCATGGATCCCATCCCCTCCCGGAGGATCAACTGACAAGGTAAGTTGATCGTCCGTTAGGGGAGGAGGTTTGGGGGGTGTTGTGTGCGTGCATGGGGGGTGTGCGTGTGAGTATGTATTGGGGGTGTGTGAGTGCATGTTTGCATGCAGGGGTGTTGTGTGTATGGGAAGTGTGTGCGGGTCGGTCGGTGTGCATGTCTGTTGTATGTGTTGTTGCAGTGTATGTGTGCGTGTTGGGGTGTGTGTCTGTGCATGTTTGGGTTGGGGGTGGGGAGGGGGTGTGTGTCTGTGCATGTTGGGGGTAGGAGTGGGGAGGTGGGTCCTACCACCTTTGGGGGGGTGGGACAGGGTAGGGGGTGTGGGGGGGGACTTGGGTGTGGGGTGGGGGAGAACCCTATCAGTGCCAGGGAAGGAATTCCCTGGCACAGATAGTGTCTACCGCCATGGATTTCATGGTGGTTCCAAACCACCCGAAATCCATGGCGGTATGCAGGGTCGTGATACCGCCGGAGGTCTGGTGACGGCCGCCGGGCTGGAGACCGAAGTCCCCAGCCCAGCGGTCATCACGGCCCTGTTCATAATTCCATTTTTTTTCCCACCGGCCTGTTGGCGGTATTACTGCCACTTCTCCCCCGTCCACCAGAGTTGTAATGAGGGCCTTAGTCTTGATGTGTCATACCACTGTGAATACTTCGATTTTGTAATAAAAGTCTTTCTCTCAAAAGAAACTGTTGTCAAAACAATAACTACTAGATAGCTAACAAGTTTACGTGCATGTCTTTGGTATGGGTGCCTTTCAAAATGTAGATTATTTAAAAAAAAAAAAAATCATAAAATAAGACGACGTTGGCTCACGCGGAGCACTGCTGTAAGTCATGAACTGACAGTCTCTGCTTCAAAATGGATCACCTCACCAGTAAAATCTGTAAATTATAAAAAAAAATCCACATCCGTTTAAAACGTGCCTGACCCTAAAAAATAGGAATCCCATGCACCATAAACATTTAATTTCAGCTCTAGAAAGCTGATACACACTCAGCCATGTTAGTCTACAGCGCTAACATTGGGTCTGCTGGAGATCGCCCATAGCTAGAGCACAGTAAAATAGCATAAGAATAGAAATCAGTCATGGGATATGTCTAGGCTTCATCTACTATTCAGGAGGCTGTTGACCATCATATGTGTATACTTTCAAAATGGAAGTCAGAGGTCAGATTGGGTCACCCTTACAGTCTTCAGTCAATGCTATGGTTACTATAGTAATCCTTTCCTACTTGCTACAATTCATTCTGATTAGACTATTTACACTTCATATCGGGCCTCCGTCTTTTAGTAATCAATTTATTTATCTACCAATATATTATCTAATTATGTATATTTATTTTCATGGATGAATCTATCATGTTTATTTTGTTTTTTATTTTGTTTTATTTTGAAGAAAGCGTCATGCTCTGAAGGCTTACAGTGTCTTTTGCTGAAAAGTCAGAGAAATAAATAAATTGAGCGTCTTCACAACAATAAAGGCGGGTACACAATCATTCTACGGAACAAGCTGATTGAAACTGCCATGGCCCCAATGAGTGTGAGCGCGAAGGAGACACACAAAAGGAAAAATTAAAAAACATTAGTTGACATAAGCGAGCCGACTCAAACCGCCACGGCCGGCATGAACATGAGCACTAAGGAGACGCATAAAAGGAACAATGAACAGTAAAACAGTTGACATAAGAGAGGAGATTCAAAGCGCCATGGCAGCCATGAGCGTGAACGCAAAGGAGACACACAGAAGGAAAAAGAGGTTCGCTCGCAGTCAAACAGATCAGCAAAAATGCAATTATCTATATAACAGGGTCGATCCACAAAGCGGTACGTAAAGCATATACCAATGATAGCAAAGGATTTTTGAAAGGCAAGTCCACGAACAAGTGAAAGTGATGGCCGTGAGGTGGTCGTGGTTAAAAGCCCACATAGATACCAGTACGTCGGAAAAGCAGCGCTTCAGCGCTGCTATGCTCGACCTAAAAACCGAACTGGCGCCACTACTCACCCTTGGCCTTGGAAACTACCTGGACTGCAACTGATACTAAGAATAACATGTAACATGCAAGCCTGCCGTCCCTGTGTAAATACCTGTACGTTTTATATTGATTTCAAATAAGTACTCTCCAGTAAGAAGAAAATGACACCACATCTGTATTGTAAAAACTGTATACAGTTCGTTCTGACGTCACAATGCCTGGTACCATAGCCTGTAGGTTGATTAAAAGCAGCCCACTGAGTAGAAACTGCCAGTAAAACACGTTTTTCAATTGCCGTTGCCTTACATGTAGATTATCTTTCTCCCGCCGTTAACCAAGATTAGCTGAGGTGAAAACATTAACAATTCTCTATTTAGTTAGTGCACCGATAAAAAAACATAACAAGCTAAACCTATCTGCATTTTACCATAAACTGTAGACCAAGAGCAAGCTTTAAATAAAGCTTATATAAATCTTCTGAAAAAATAGATTCCAAGACTCTTATTTCGACAAACCTGATTCCACACTTACCGCCAAATCTGCAATAACTACCTTTGTATGGAGGGAGGATAGAGAAGCGGCATTTGTGCGCCGGGGATTATAAGGAATAAAAAGAAAAAACATTACAAGCCATTGTTTAAGGGCTTGACTTAGTAAAGGAGCTTAGATTGTGCCTTCCTTCGTGTATGTACTAGAATGAAACTCCTCGGTTCCCTGAAAAACCCCTATTTGGTGGAATAGGGGCGACTTTCTAACATATATTAATGCTCGTGTAATCCCCATTAGGGCCCCGCGAATAGCTGGACTCAGTCCAGTCTATTCGCGGGAGCTCTCGGGCCGGATGTAGACGGCCTGGGAGCAGATAGGCGGCTTGCTGGGTGGGGGTGGGACATGAGGGAGGGAATAAAAAATGGGTGGGTTGGGAGGGATCAGCCTCTTTGTGCACCAGCGAAGTCACGCTGCGCATGAGTTGGCCGCAAAGTGCAGGGCAGGCGAGTTTTTCCGGGGCCCGTGGGCTTTCGTAAGCCCCAACAGGGTGCAGTGAGTTTTGGGCTATATTTCTATGTACGGTTTTGCGGACTTTCAAAGTCCGTAGAACCGTGGTTGAAACAGGCGCGCGTTTTTTAAAACACTGCGCGCCTGGTCGAGCACGCTGTCCCCCGCGCGCAATGGCTTGGGGACAGGATCTGGAGGCGGTGAAGGCGGCACTGAGGGTGCTCGGGGAGGCGGGCTGCAGAGATCTCCTGCGGCCTGGCATCCTTATAAGGCCTGGGTGGGGATGACGCACATGCCGCACGTAGCGGCACGGGGCGTGGCAGCGGCTACCGCCGCGCGCCTCTCCCCCACAATGAAACAAAAAAGAAAAGGGGCAAAGGGGTGGAGCGCAGCTCAGCTGCCCCCCCTCCTTTTTTAGAACAGCAAGGAGAGAAGAGGGACCCCCAAGATAATTTAGTACAGGAGGTGGGGGCCCCCGGGGGGGGGCTGCCAACAGGAAATCTTGTCTGGCCCTTCTGGGGAGGCAGAAAGATACACAGGTGCCCCAGGGCTAACAGGCCAGGTACCGGGGGGGCAATTGGGGGCTGAACAGCGCATTAGGCCAGGGAGAGGGGCCCACACTTGGCAAGCCAGTAGTAAGGGGGGAAGGAGTAGGGCTGGCACAGATAGGGGACAAGGTTGCAGCGGGCAGGGGGGACATAGGAGGTGCTGCGAGTAGCCCAGGCAATGCAGGTGAGGAAGGGGGTGCTGCAAAATTGGGCCCCCCACGACACGCAGGGGTGGCAGGCCGCCAACCATTTGCGGATTGGGCAGCCATAGACATAGAGGTGCGGATCCTAGAACAGAGGCAGTTGGTGGAGGAGACGGAGCGGAGGTGGGCACAGTTGTGCATGGCCAGGAGTGAGGCAGGTCCAAGAAGGCAAAGAGAAAGGCAGGGGGGGTGAGCGGTTGCCCAGACGAGTCCTTGGGGACAGGAAAAGGCAGCTGGGTATGGATACCCCAGGAAGAGCAGGGCACAGGACAGGAGGCTGGTGCGGCCGGAGGGTGTGGCAGCGTGACAGCAGCGGCTGGCGCACACGGCCAGTCAACGGCGCAAAGAGTCCATGCCTACATCAGAGGTGGGCAGAAGGGTGGCGAAGCCAACGGGGCGCAACACGGACCCTGGATGTTGGTCGAAAGCACTAGAGGGGTCCCCGGCGGCCTTCTCTACACGTGGGAATGCGAGAAGGACACAACTGGTTTGCGCCAGGGGGGTTACAGAGCGGGTTTCGAGTGCAGCATGGGAGAAGCAAGTGGCGCAAATGAAGGTATGGGAATGGATGGAGAAGTGGAGCTTGAGCTCGATTATGAGGAGGAGTTGGATGAGTGGGAGGAAGGCGAGATTCAGGAGAAAGAGGTGAGCGGTGTACAAGGGAAGGGGTAAGGGCACAGGAGCGGCGCAACCCCCTCTGCTGTTTCTGTTTTCCAGGCGCATTCGTCGGAGCAAGGACACGAGGTGCCCCGCAAGGAAGGTGGCAGGCGCAAAGTACAGTCGGAAGCTGGAACGAAGACTTGTGGGCTCCAAGGTGAAAAAGAATGGTGGGCACCATGGGAGGCCAAGAAAGGGCCAGGGGGCGCAAGCCAGTATAAGTCGGTAGGGGTGAGGGAGGACTCGGTCCATTCCCATTCAGAATCTGGAGGTGGTGCGGCAAGTGGGGTAGACAAGGGGAAGGATGCAGGAGCGGCAGACAAGGATGGGGGTGAGAAAAAAGGGGAAGAGGGCAGCAAGGAAGAAGAAGGAAAGGAGGGGGGAGCGCTGGGCACAAGAAGAGGTTACCCTAGATGAGTCTTGCGATGCCTTGGGGGTCCCATGTGGCTGACAACACGAAGGCAAGAATTTGGAAGCATGAGTATGTCGATGTTTTCAAGCTCCTGCATAGGGACATTCAAGCAAAAGAGGGCTCTAAAGAGGAAGAATGGGAGTTGGCGCGGAGGCCAAGGGTTCCGATAACCATGGATAGCTGGACTTCGGCTTTCCTAATTTATGGCAGTATATATTGTGAAAAATATCTTGATCAGGCCTTTGCCATGTTTAAATACATGGACATAATTAGGAAGGCGCAGCTACATTTCGGGGGTTTTGCCTGGCTCAACTACGATGAGGAATTCGGAGCCAGAGTTCGTATCAACCCAGAGAAGCCATGGGGGGACGTAGATTCTGAGTTATGGATGCAGTGGATGGCCTCGTCACATTCGGCTGCATCAACGCATACAGCCAGTGGCCTTCCAATTGTGTATAAGCCATTTCAGCAGCGTCCCGCTCAGGGAGGGGCAGGGGGGTCTCATAGAGTGCAGGGGGCGACATCAGGAGCCTGCTGGAATTTTAACAAGGAATTCTGCTCTAGGCACCCTTGTAGGTTTAAGCATGAGTGTTCCAAATGTGGGGGTAAACATCCGGTCATGCAATGTTTCGCACTCGATAGCCCGGCAGAGCAGTGGAGAGCAGGAAGGGGCAGGGGGAGTCAAGGCGCTGCTGCACCAAAGGGCACCTACTCCAATTAGACTTGAGGCGGTACTGCCTTGGTTGCGCGTGTACCCTGACACGGACGCAGCGCTAAGATTGTAGTGGGGTTTTAGAGAAGGCTTTCGGTGGGTTATCAGGGACCTCGGCGGAAGAGATGGGCTGAGAACCTGCAGTCTGCAAAATCTATGCCTGAGGTAATGTCAACAAAATTGCAGAAGGATGTAGCAGAGGGTAGAATTGCGGGCCGCTTTTACGAGTGGCCTTTGGAGGATTTGATGCTCACCCTTGGGAGTAGTGCCAAAGAAGAGCAAGGGGGACTTTAGGCTGATACACCACCTGTCTTGGCCAGAAGGGGCATCGGTGAACGATTTTATCGCACCAGAGGATACTAAGGTGGTTTACGCCATGGTGGATGATGCCATACGGCACGCAGAAATGGCAAAATGTTACATCAAGGCAGCTTTTCGGCTGTAACCAATACATCCAACAGATTTTTCTTTGCTGGGAATGCAGTTGGGAGGTGCGATCTATGTGGATAGAGTCCTTCCCATGGGGTGTGCGATCTCATGTGCCCTGTTCGAGGCCTTCAGTACTTTTGTACAGTGGGTTTTTGTACAGCGCAGTGGGCACCGGACAGTGTCGCACTATTTGGATGATTTCTTGTTTGTCGGGTCAGCGCAGTCAGGTTCATGTGGCAGGGCACTTAGGTTTTTCTAACAGATGGCACAGGATTTTGGGGTACCTCTGGTGCCGGAGAAGACTGAGGGACCCAGTACAGTTTTGATATTTTTGGGGATTGAATTGGACACAAGGGTTTTCATTGCTCGTTTGCCAGTAGAAAAGGTGGGAGAGATGCTGGTTTTCTTAAGGGAGGTCAGGGTGAGGCATAAAATTGAGCTTCGAGTGGCACAACAAGTTCTGGGTTACCTGAATTTCGCATGTAGGGTGGTTCGAGGTGGCAGGACTTTCTGTAGGCGCATGGACTTAGCCATGTCGGGGGCGTCGCTCCCACACCACAGGATAAGGTTGACAGTGGATTTGAGGGAGGACATCAGGATTTGGGAAACCTTCTTGACACAATTCAACGGGGTCTCTATGGCTTTTCGAGACAAGGAAACAGAGTGGCAGGTACAGATTTTTTCTGATGCGGCTGGGGCAGCAGGTTTTGGTCTTTTCTGGGATGGGCGCTGGTGTGCGGAACAGTGGCCTGGGCAATGGCTCAGCCAAGGCAGGAGCATTGCATTCCTGGAATTTTTTCCCCTCTTGGTGGCGCTGGCAGTATGGGGCAACGAATTGGCAAACAGGACGGTGATTTTTCATGTGGACTGTGGTGGAGTTGGTCAATAATCAGAAAGCTAGGGATGTGAGAGTATTTAAATTGCTCAGAAAGTTTATGTTGCGTTGTTTGACTCTGAACATAATATTCAAGGCGGCACACATTCCTGGGGTAAACAACTCTATCGCAGATTCCTTATTTCGTTTGCAGTGGCAGCGTTTTCGGCAGTTGGCACCTGGTGCGGACGAATTCAAGACATCAGTTCCGGAAGACATTTGGGAATGGGGGGGCGTGATGGTCATGGAACTGGTGGAAAGGTCGCTGGCAGAATCCAACCGTAGGAGTTATCGTCTCGTGTGGTTGGAGCGTCAGGACTTTGAAGCTTACAGGGGACAATTTTGGAGCCAGGAACGGGTGGTATTGGAGGCGCGAGTGATGCGTTTTGTTCTGTTTTTGATTCACAAGGGATTATCGCCCACTACAATTGGGGGCAAACTGGCAGGGGTGTCCTTCTCCGGGAAGTTGTTTTTTGGTTGGGATCCGGCGAAGAACGATATTTTGGGGAAAATGTTGAAGGGTTGGGGGAGGGTTCATTCTAGTTCGGTTTTTGTTCGGGAAGCAATCACGTTCTAATTGTTGCTGGAGATACTGCATGTTTTACCGGTGTGTTTTAATGTGGATGAGGTGGCGTTGTTTCGGCTCTGCATGATATGGATGTTTTTTGGTGTTTTCAGAGTGTCTGAGCTGTTGGGGGTAGGCACTGCATGTGGGATAAAGAGATGTGAGGTGCTGTGCATAGCGGACAGGTTGGGGATTTGGTTGAGGTGTTCCAAAACGGACCAGTTGGGCAAGGGTAAGTGGGTGTGGTTGGAAGCAGGAGGAGTGCTGGATGCCTGTCCGGTGCGAGAATGGGACAATTTTATCACGGCAGTAAGAGCCAGAAGATATGGATTTTTCAGCATAGGAACGGTACCAAGGTTACAGCTTTCCAGTTGTTGTGCGTTTTGAGGATGGCTTTGAGGCGTCTGGGAAGAGAGGCGGGTAATTTTGGTACACATTCATTTCGAATAGGGGCAGCAACGGAAGCAGCCAAGTTGGGGTGGGACTGGGATAAGATCAGGCGCATTGGCCGATGGCGCTCTAAGTGTTGTGAACGGTATGTCCAAGCTTAGTGGCATGGGGATAACACAATGAGGGTTTTTGAGGGGATAGGGCTGTGAGCTGGAGGGACAGGAGAGCAGGTGGCAACAGGGCTAATTTTGTTTCTTGTTTCAGGTTGCGTAAGGGGCCCGGAACATATGAAGTCAACCACGTGGCTGGTGGGACACTCCTTCATGCACTGGGCGGCCAAATATGCTGAACTACCGAGAAGCCGGCATGAGGTACAATGGTGGGGGAAGAGCGGCATGAGGTGGGGCAATCTGCTTCGTTTTCTCACTTCACTTTTGCCGTCTTGGGGATTTCCGGATGTGCTGGTAATACACCTCGGGGAAAATGATTTGGTACGCCTTTCAGGGCTCACCCTACTGCAACACATGCAGCGTGACTGGGTCCTGATGAGCCGCAACATGCATGGGACTTGCTTAGTGTGGACGGAATTTGTGCCACGAAGAGTATGGCGTGGGGCATTGAAACATAGGGCATTGAAACATGGGGCAATTGAGAAAGCAAGGAGAGAAGCTAAACAGGGCCATGCTAATTGTTTGTGGAGCCCTTGACATTAAGGTTTTGAGGCACAAAGGTTTAAAGGAAGAAGAGCAGGTGCTTTTCAGGGGTGATGGTGTGCATCTCTCGAGATGGGGAATGCTCATTATTTGATGGAACTTCGGTTTGTGCTCACAGACTTGTGGGGAGAAAGTTTTTGGCGGGGATCATGAATAAGGATGCATTTAGTTGCAGTGGGTTCGCTGGTGGGGCAGCAAAACGGCAAGTGGGTTGTTGCTGTGTGGCAGTGGATGGCGGAGGGTGGAGAGTCAGATGCGGGCTTGTCCACCCTTCGGGGGGGAGAAAGGAGCAGAGGAAGGATGACAGATGGGGGGGGAGGTCAGAGTCAGGAAAAGGGGAAAAGGAAAAGGGAGATGCGTCGAAATAGAAGTGGAGTTGGTGAGATGCGAAGGATAAGTGGAGGTTTGAAAGGCAAGTGGATGAAAGGGGGTTACAAGGTTAAAATTAAGTTTTGTATTAAGTTATGTTTGTATTTGTTGACATGTATATTTCTGAGCAAGCCTGTCCTAATAAATGGCCTTTTACACCAAAGAAGGGTTTCGGAGTCTATGTCCCGATAGGGCCCCGCGAGTAGCTTTACGCAGTCCAGTCTATTCGCGGGAGCTCTCGGGCCGGATGTAGACGGCCTGGGAGCAGATACACGGCTTGCTGGGCGGGGGTGGGACATGAGGGAGGGAATAAAAGGGGTGGGTTGGGAGGGATCGGCCTCTTTGTGCGCCAGCGGAGTCACGCTGCGCATGAGTTGGCCACCCACCCGCCCTGAAAATTAGATAAGAGAACATACGCAAAATAAAAAGGGGGAAGTTTTATTGGGAGTAAGGTTAGGTAGTGTGAAGGGAGACAGGGATAGGGAGGGGGTGGGGAATGGGTCAATTCTCTTGCCAGTTTTAGGGCGGGCTGTTTGTTACCAGCAGTGGATGGGGAGGTTGGAGAGTCAGATTTGGGCTTGTACACCCTTCCGGGGGGGGAGAAAGGAGAAGAGAAGGATGACAGACGGGGGGAGGTCAGAGTCAGGAAAAGGGGAAAAGGAAGATGTGTGGAAATAGAAGTGGAGTTGGTGAGATGCGAAGGATAAGTGGAGGTTTGAAAGGCGAGTGGTGAAAGGGGGTTACAAGGTTAAAATAAAGTTTCGTATTAAGTTATGTTTGTATTTGTTGACATGTATATTTCTGAGCAAGCCTGTTCTAATAAATGGCCTTTTACACCAAAGAAGGGTGTTGGAGTCTATGTCCCGAATGCAGACAACCAAATACCAGACATTCTACTAATAATTTGCGAAAACTGAAGAAGTAATCCAATTCATATTTTACCTGTAAACAACACGTCCCCACCATCCAACGTTGCATTTTCATCTGTCATCTCTACCATATTGATGTTAAGTGTTTGGAGAGCTTTTTTCATTTCTTCAACCTGTTAAAAAAGTACAGAATGCATTAGATTCAATGTGGCATTCTAAAGGCAGATTGTATGCCAATACTAATACACACTATAACCCTTTCTTCACTGAATAGTAATGTGAATAAAAGGAGTAATTAGGAAGGAATATAAAGATGTCCAAGAGACTAAGGAGAAGGTTTCACAAACTTGACCAAACAAAACTATATTTATGATATTCATATATTTATACATTTTTGTATGGTGCGTCTTGGTTCTCATATGGGTGCTAAAGCTCCTTATATGTTTCAAAAACATAGTATAACTTAAAAATGTGAAAATCCATATTGCAAAATAGACATTAGTACTTATTCCAGTTGCATCCAAATTAGAGAATGTATACGTCAATGTAATAGGGAAAATCCACTCATGCGTGCTAATAAGGTACCGGGCTAGTGAGGGTATAATAAATTGTTCATTAGGCTAATGGTAACGTTTTTGAGAAAGCTGGCCAAGTGTATACTTGCTGGGAAGGAGCTCCAAAGACCTCATAAGACTTTGGTGTGTGACTGTGCTTAATTTGTAAAAGAATACATGCTGGGGACAACGTGTTGGCCAGAAATCAGTGGCTGGCGCTTTTTAATGCTAGTGTGCTGAGTAACAAGGCTGTGTAATCTTGATTCTACTGCATGCCTCTCTGATCCACTGTTAGACACCCTCTGCCTCTCTATGCTGATCTCCATGAGTGCCAGTGGGCCCCACTGGCACTACCATCGGCTCAAAGTAAGCACTGGTATGGGGGCATTAAAAGTAATGGCCATAATTTGTCTCTCAGAACTCTTTTTCTTCTTGACACAATATGTCTGTGTGCAACATATTTGGGGATGGCCATAACTAAGGACTTATACAGTATATAAAGCAGGCAGTATGTAGGTGTTACATGTCTCTGAATGCAACTGGTTCAATTATCAAAGTCCCTTGTTTTGGAAATGGGTTAGACAGCAGAGCGAAGGGTGTCCCTTCAGAGTAGTGAAGATCAAAGGTTTTCTTCCTTTCCTCTGCTTTTAAAAAACAGATGGGACCTCAGAATGCCTACAATGTAAATCAAATATTGAGAACTACACTTTAATGTTAACCATCAGTAGCCACATAGGATAATGTCAGCTCATCACTGGGTATCTGTTAGGCTGGGGATTAAAAACGAAACAACTGATCTCTTCCTTTTCAGATACATTGCTTGGCAATTATTCTACATTCCTATTTAACCTCTTTACATTGATTGTGTGATAGGTAGATATTATCCAAATAAAATACAAAGGCGTGGCTCATTCACACATGCCAACTGAATATGCGAGAGCGCAAAATTTGGAAACGTTTGATGTTGTGGAAGTTTATTAAAAACCTAAAAGGGAGTATAGAGGTGCCCCTTTGAGCGAGCTATACAAGATATATCAGGTCGGAGCTCCATTAAGAGTGCCACATATGCAGGATTTATTTTTACCACTCAGTGAGGGATGGACCTTTGTAATTTTTTTCAGCTGGACCTCAAGAGCCTTCTGAAAATGTATTACTCTACTGGATTGGAACAGTATGTACTCTAACGGTGTCATCAATGTGTCTTTTGTGGCTCTCACTTAAGAATATACTGGGGTACTGGGGACACAGTTTAACAGTCCAAACATTTTCCTTAGTCACAACACATGTTTAGTTGCCATGTTGGGATCTCTATGTCAATAAGGCCAGCAATAACATTTACCAATTTGATAAAACATAAATTCTGTCGCCCAACAATTTCAAGTATCTATAACTGTAACTTATGTGGAAGATAAATAGCATGTTGACACTCCACTTTTAAAACTGGCCTACAGAGTCTAGGTGTTGAGGACAATTCAAGGTTTGTACAGTACAAGGCCACTAAGTTTTTTATCACATTTAAATAAAGATATATATATTGCAAACAAAACAATTTTGAATCAGTAGCACTCCAAGAGAGTTAATCCTTTTATTATTGTAATCCAGCATCAATTGGTGGTGGAATTGATGCTGGATTACAATAATAAAAGGATTAACTCTCTCGTAGTGCTACGGATTCAGAATTGTTTGGTTTGCAAAATAAATCAGGGCTTGGTCCGTCCATGGCGTATGCACCAGCGAAAAGCGCGCCACAATGAGGACAGTTTTGTTGGGAGATATATATATATATGTATATAAATATAAATATATATATATATATATTTTTTTTTTTTAAAGCAGCCAACACTGACCTGCATTCAGAAAACAAAGTTTATGTTTTTAAGTTTCTTCGAGAGTTTGCAGCGGTCCCATGGACCCTGCCTACTCTCCAGCACCCCTTTTTTTAAATTCACAAACAGGAATGGGTCACCAAAGGACCCCTTTGCCTTATGCGAAAGAGTTCCCACCCTAGCCAGAGGGTCAATACCATAGTAGATTTTTATTTTGCCCAACAGTGATCATAAAAGCACATACAAACACTGGAATATTCAATAAAATAATACAAATTCAGTAAAGTTAAAATCATCGTTCACAATTAAAACACATAATTCATATAATAGAAAATAGTAAAGATTATATAAAATACATTTAAAATAGCATTAAATTTGGGAATTTAACAGCTGATTTTAAAAACAGACCCATTCTAGCACATATTTCCTTTGTGCATAGTGACTTTCAATTTCTCGGGCCGCACATGGCAATGCTTTGTTTAGTTTTCACGCAGAGACGGCTGTGCGTCGATTTCCGGCGCTCGGTCATGTACCGTCTTTGGGTTCTGGGGTTTTCAGATGCTCCGGGGACAGTGTGTGGATTTCCTGCACTGGCAGGACGAAGTCACAGGAGCTGCATCAATCTGGTGGGCAGTGCATCGAATTTTCTACAGCAAGGAAGGCGCTGCGTCGATTCCTCTCTGGAAGTCAAGCTGCGTCGTTCCGGGTTGGTTGTGTGGCGATCCAGTGGGCCGTGCATCGAATTTCCAGTCATACGCTGGTGCTGCGTTGATCTTCTCATCGTGAAGTCAGGCTGTGTCGTTACGGTTCGCCGTGCAGTGACATTTTCACTGCGTGGCAGGCTGTGCGTCATTTCTGGCAGGTTGTCAGTCGAATTTCGCTCCACAAGGAGTCCTTCTTGAAGAGATGAAGTCTTTTTGGTCCTGAGACTTCAGGGAACAGGAGGCAAGCTATATCCATGCCCTTGGAGAGCACTTCTTCACCACAGCCAGAGAGCAGCAAGGCAGCAGGGCAACAGCAAGGCAGCAGTCCTTCACAGAAAGCAATCAGGTGAGTACTTTGAGCAGCCAGGCAGTCCTTCTTGGCAAGATGCAGGTTCTGATTACAGGTTTCTTATCCAGGATGTGTGAGTTGGTAGGGGCAGAGGCCCTGTTTATATACCCAAATGTGCCTTTGAAGTGGGGGAGACTTTAAAGAGTGGCTTAGAAGTGCACTAGGTCCCCTTTCAGTTCAATCCTGTCTGCTAGGGTCCCAGTATGAGGTGTGGCAGTCCTTTGTGTAAAGGCAGGCCCTCCACCCTCCCAGCAGAGGAAGACCCATTCAAAATGCAGATCTATGCAAGTGAGGCTGAGTACCCTGTGTTTGGGGTGTGTCTGAGTGAATGCACAAGGAGCTGTCAACTAAACCCAGCCAGATGTGAATTGTAAGGCACAGAAAGATATAAGTGCAGAGAAATGCTCACTTTCTAAAAGTGGCATTTCTAAAATAGTAATATTGAATCTGACTTCACCAGTCAGCTGGATTTTATATTACCATTTTGGCCATACTAAATATGACCTTCCTACTCCTTTCAGATCAGCAGCTACCACTCAAACAATGTATGAGGGCAGCCCCAATGCTAGCCTATGAAGTGTAAAAATAAATTTAGGAGTTTTACACTACCAGGACATGTAAACTACATAGGTACATATCCTGCCTTTTGCCTACACAGCACCCTGCCCTATGGGTTACCTAGGACATACATTAGGGGTGTCTTATATGTAGAAAAAGAGGAGTTATAGGGTTGGCAAGTACTTTTAAATGCCAAGTCGAATTGGCAGTGAAACTGCACACCCAGGCCTTGCAATGGCAGGCCTGAGACAAGGTTAAGGGGTTACTTACGTAGGTGGCACAATCAGTGCTGCAGGCCCACTAGTAGCATTTCATCTACAGGCCCTGGGTACATATAGTGCACTCTACTAGAGACTTATAAGTAAATTAAACAGTCCAATTGGGTATGATCTAATGTTACCATGTTTAAAGGGAGAGAGCATATGTACTTTAGCACTGGTTAGCAGTGGTAAAGTGTGCAAAGTCTTAAAACCAGCAAAAGAACCAGCAAAAATAGTATCTAAAAAGTGGAGTTGATACTGTTATAGACTCTTGAGTGGTGACTTTTTATTTTTGTTTGCAACTACCCATCTGTAAGAGTGGGACCACTCTTTCGGCATCATTGTTGTTGCCGTTCTAGTCTTTCTCCCTCGTGAAGAGAAGACTACTTGAATAGGATGCAGACGTGACTCCGTAGCAGGCGAGCCGATGGCAAGCCCACCTGCACCAGTCACTGCATAGTGTCAGTCATGCGGCCAGTTCTTTTGACAAACCTTCAAGACAGCAGACTAACCTATACCAGGTACCAATTACTTTCTCTTTGTAAGTGGATCAGTAATTATAATCTTTCAGGGGGGTATAAATGGAGAAGGTGCATTACGTGATGGGTCTACACTGTCTGCACCTCAGAAATGCAGCCCGTTTAATGCAAAGTCCCTGGTAAAACATTCAAATTAGCTTAAATTGATGGTAGTGAACGAAAATCTAGACACACTGTTTATCACAGAAATGTGGACCACCCATGATTCCGTCTCTGACCTCAGTTTGGCATGCCCTATAAGTTACAATATTCTTGACAAGTCACGCACCATAAAAAGAGGGGGGAGTAGGAATCATCTTTAAGGAAAGTTGGAACTTGGTGTCCTTAACCCTTGATGAACTTCCAGGTCCTGGCATCATTAGCTTCTTCTTTAAGTCTAAGAAAGGCTGCTTACTGGCCTTCCAGCCTCACGCTTACGCCCTCTAATTGAGCTGATTTCAAATGCGATCCTGGCCACTCTAAATTTTTCATCTCAGGGGACTTTAATATGTGGGCAGAACAAGTGCCCCTTTCCTTCCCCTTTACACAAAACATTCTGTAGCTCTTGTAAAATTCTAGGGTTAGGCCAGATGGAGTCTGACCACACACAATCTAGTGGCCACACTTTAGATCTCATCTTTGTCCCAGAGGAGTTAGTCTCCATTTTAGATATTCTCCCTCTTTGCTAGATGGCCCATGCTTTGATAACTTTCCATCTTCATGTGAAAGAACTTACTCCTGCTAAAAAGGCGGAAATCATTTCAATGATGGATAGGGCATGACATACATTTGTCAGATCTTTCCGAAATGAGATAGCTAATCTGTCCATCTCTTTTGCTCAAGATAAGTCGGTTGAAGATAATTATAATGTCATAGGGGGAAAAGATTCTTGAACTTCTTAACACCAAAATGTCATTGCACTCATGGAAAAAGCACAGTCATTGCCCTGCCCTGTGGTATAATCCTTCCTTGAAGTAGCTAAAAGTAGCCTGCAAGCAAACCAAGAGAAGATGGCATAGTTCCAGCAAGGAGGAAGATAAAGCATGGCTAAAAACCTCACTACATTACTACAAGAAGGCGATCAGTGCAGCAAAAGCTGACTACTATGCAACAATATACTTACAGCACCTAATAATGTCGAAATGGTTTTTGACATTGTGTGAGAAGTGTCTAATTCAGATTGCCTGAAAAGGGACACCATCCTGTCTCAGGAGCTATGTGACAACCTTGCATTGTTTTTTCAGGAAAAGATAAACAATATTTTGAAGGACATTAACACGCTCTCTCTCCATACTAGTCCATATTTTGGAGCATTGGACGGTAGCGTTACCACCGAGTCCTCCCTCCATGCTGGTTGCAATCTACCCGAACTAACCAACTTCTCAGATAGGCCTAAATACAGACTTGAGAAGTGTGAAACTATTTCAGATGACTGCTTTTGCTCTTTAGCCAATTCTATATCCTATATCCACTTGACCCTTTCCCCTATAGGATTTGGAAAGAACTGGCAGAAGAAGCCTTTCTGATGCTACGTCAGATCTGCAACCAATCTTCGGATACTGGCACAGTACCACAAACCTGGAAAAAAACATTATTGCTCCCATTTTATAAAAACCCTCCTCCGACCCACCAATTCCTTGCAAAATTAGACCAATTTCTTTGCTGCCTTTCCTGAAAAAAATTATTGGAGTTCTAGATTAGTAAAAACTTCTCACTGCTTGGAATATCATACCTCGCTTGAAAAGGAGCAGTTTGACTTTAAAACTGGGCATGGAACTGAGTTGGCCCTACTTACGCCCATGGACGAGCTTCGGATGCTAGTCGATGGTAGCAGATCAGAGATCCTCATTTTATTAGACCTATCTGCCGCTTTCAACACAGTAAATCACAACATGCTCCTAGAAAGTCTCTCCGCGGTCGGAATAAGAGGCACTGCACTGAAATGGAAGCACTCCCGTTTGTCAGAGCGCTGTCAGGCCATTGCTCCTCACCCCTACCACTCTGCCTTTAAGGATGTGGAGCATGGTGTACCTCAAGGGTTGGCTCTCAGTGATTTTGATCAATCGCTATAAGAGGCCCCTGGTGATCCTTATCAAAACCCACAATATTCGGCTAGCTAATTATGCAGATGATACCCAGTTAATCTTGTCACTAGATAGTGACCATCAGACAGAAAACAAGACCTTTTTCAACTGTATGAAGGATATTTTAACGTGGCTAAACACTAATTCTTTGAAATTTAACAAGAACAAAACAGAGCTTCCGTGTTGCTCAACCAACAAAATTCCCCTATGTCTCCCAACTAATTTCTGGCCTTTATCTTCACAGGAAGAACAATCCCCCTCGGACTCTGTCCAGAATTCGGGGACTATTTTTTATAGCAAATTATTCTTGGAAAGTCATATTACCAAAGTAGCCGGGACTTGCTTCTTTCTTTTGCAGGGCCTGCGAAAACTTTGTCTTTTACCAAAAACTGTCAAAACCTCGATTGTGCTTAGTGTGATCCTGAGCAAGTTGGACTATTTTAACACTCTCCTCTTAGAAGCCCCAGCTTTTTTGGTACAAAGGCTACACAGAGTCCAAGTTACAGCAGCCAAACTGGTGCTGCACAGGCCCAGACGATCATCTGCAATGGATGCACTGAGGGAGCTTCACTAGCTCCCGGCCTTAAAAGAGATTGGTGTTTAAAACCTTGTGCATTGTTTTCAAAGAACTTCAGGGCCTTTTCCCAATTTCCTTTCAAAATGCTTTTCGAAAATATGTTCTGGGAAGATGCCTTCACTCCTCATCTGCCAATTTCAAGAAGCAAACCAGGGGGCGTGCCTTTATAGTGAGAGTTGTCCAGCTCTGGAATCAGCTTCCTGCCTCTTATGGGCACTTAACCGATCGTATTCTATTCAGGAAGGTGCTGAAAACCTGGCTTTTCCCCCACTAATCTCTATTCCTGGTTCTTTTAACGCAGTTGCCTTTTTTTCCGGTTACCCCAGTGATGGGATACCTTTTAGGTGACAGTGCACTCTATAAATGGATAAATGAATAAAAGTTCACAATAAGTAACACAGGGTTTGGGGCCGATTTAAATAAAAGGCCTGAAAAAGTCTTCTTCCTGTATCGATACTAGTTATGGTACATCCAAGGCTAACCTTAAACTAGGCTAGAATACCAGTGCTAGCCCACCCCGAAGTTGACTTCAGGGCAGGCTGGGCAAAGCCTGCAAAGCCATTACAAAAGACATCCTCCATAGCCCACGTCTCCCGTAACAAAACAATATCAAACTGCTTTGTATTGACTTTCACAATGTTCCAGCTGAGCACGCTGAGAGTATGATTAACGGCATCAAATTTGTTTGGGGAATTAATACTACAGGCTCTGTCTAGTGTAGGCACGGGGACAATCACATTAATTGATGAATCAGTCAGAGATTCCTCTAGTCTCTGCGGAGTGACAATAGTCAAAGGGGCATCTTACTTACACTTACCATGTCCAGGTTCAAAGAGTCAATCCACCTCAGTTAGGGTAGAAAATAGATTAAAGCAGTTTGAAATAGGGATCCCCAGGTATTGCGACACACTTGTTGGAACAACCACACTCGTCGACACAGGTGCAAGGTTGGTGCAGAAAAAGATGGGGCAAAAGCTGGATCGTGTTTAAATTGATCATGCAATTTTTGGCCTGACACAGCAGACCATCGTCAATCCTGGGCTGTCTGTAATAAACATTGACACAGTCTTCTTCAAAGCATTTAGATCATGTGTCCACCCACCCAACCCTATGCACCATTAGGATGTTACTGGCAAAACAGACAGAGGAATTTGTTTTAGAGCTTACCCAGTGAGTGACCTTATTTTTCAGTTCTGTATTAGATTCAACAGACCCCAGAGTCAGCACAGAGACATTAACCAGAACAATCACATATGGATGGCAGATGCAATACAGGGCCCCCCTTCCTGGTTTGTTCTTCCTTATCCTGGTTTCCTGTGACTGGGTGCTGTCTGGTGGAGCATCATTCCCTTTGCTTCAAGGGCTGCCCCCTAAGACCGCAGTCCAGCAAAGAGTTCAAGCTGCAGAATTACAACCACCACCTGACGATTTTACAGAGCTGCCAGGACCGGAAATGGATTAACCATGGCTTCTATGTCTGTCCTGCCCAGATGCAGGGGAGTCGCCAAGTCTTTTTTTACCCTCATGCTCCACAATCTTATTCAATCTAGCTCAATGGGCACCAGTCTGGAAATAATGGGGTCACCTACTGAGTTCAAGCCCTGTTGTAATATACCCTCTGTTTGTGGCGGCTCAGAGATGGTCAGGGTGAGTTTTACATTAGAAGTAACAGCCCTTCTCCTGTGTTTGATTGCCACGCTTGAACACTGTAACCAAGAAGACACATGTGCAGGTTCCATTAGTGGGTCTGGCTCTGATGGAAAACAAGCTTAGCTGGGAGGAGGATCCAGTTAACGAAATGGGAGGCTTTTATTCAGGCTGCACAGGGCATGATCAAGGTCATCCAAAGAAGGGGTCAAGTTTGACTGACGGGAAAAAAATAAACTGTCCTCTGTCGGGGAGAGGTGGTGCTCTGCAAGTTTGTTCTCTTTAGATCTAACCTCCAAAGCACGAGCCAGGGACCAATCAATGGCTGAAATTCACGCAGGCGAAGACAGGGGGTTTATTTGAGGTAGCCTTTTTTTTCCCCATACTTCAGTTTAGCAGTGTTAGAAAATGATTTCAGGTACATAGGAGGTAGCAGCCAAGCCAAAAGAAAAGAGAGAAGAGAAGGAAGGTACCTGCTATGATCCAGGAGAGAAGACCAAAGGGGGTGGCTAAGCTCAGCTGCTGCCAGGCAATGACAGACAAAGACGGGCCCAGTCTTGGCCTGGTCTTGGCCCGGGCATGCGCCCAGGAGCGCGTTCTGTGCCCGTGTGAACACAGAACGCTTAAGAGAGCTCAGCATCTGTGGTAGCCCCCCCACCACCTTGGGGCAAGATGTATTCTGGGGTTGTGGTCCCCCCTTCAGCAGTCCAGAAGACCAGCATAGTGTGTTCCATGTCCGTATGAATCAAGAGTGCTTAAGAGGGACAGTAATATTTCAATGGTTTATGACCACTATTTTTGTCCTAAACCATTGATACATATGAAAAGGAATTGCTATTTGAAGGGATGCCCACAGGGCCAGCTATAGCACTAGTGGGGCCCGGTACAAAAATTATTTTGGCGACCACCCACCCAATGACCTCCTTCTCCTCTCCACAGATTCCCTACCTACTACCCTCCAGCAGGGCCCCTCGTCTCTCCATAGCCCCTCTCTCACTTGCATTTAATTTGTTTTATAGCACTACTCATACCAGTGTAGTTTCAGAGCACTTTACATCACACACATATTAATCAGAGACAATTATACATATGCGTGTACATTAGTCCACAGGAAACATTACATATGTCAATGCAGATTTAAAGGTTAACTAACATATAAGTTGCAGGTTCCCACTTGTAATAATGATATTAAAGCAACCAATTGCCGATTGTTCTTGAGATTTCTTGAAATATTCGAAAACTTTCTCCAAGAGTTATCCAAATTAATGTTTATTCAGAAGAAAAAGATCAGTTCCATAATGTGCTTGGTTAATTAGATCATAGAACAGAGTGAACGTTCAACCAGCCGACTCGTGTTTCGCCCAACGAGGTGCATTCACCTGGGCTTTCTCAAGGCTGTTGAGAATAAAAGAATTTACAAATTTAAATGAGTCTGGGAAACTGAGAGATCCGAAGTTAAGAGTCAGAGAGCACCAAAATGTGAGGAAGTTTTCGAATATTTCAAGAAATCTCAAGAACAATCAGCAATTGGTTGCTTTAATACCATTGTTACAAGTGGGAACCTACCACATATCTGTTAGTTAAACCCAACTTTGGAGGATTAGGGTCCATTTCCTCCGGTTTGAGTTCCCACATCCATTGCATGAATTGGAATTTAACATGGGAAGTAATTCAATTGGACCCCCTGTGTACCCTTACCTAGAAGATTTAAAGGTGTAGGAATCACATTTCATTCATAATAGTAGGCAGTATAGTGTTTGATCTGGAGAACACAAACTTAGGATTCAAAACATACCTCAATGGTTGGGGCTGGCTTTACTAATAAAAATGCATTTCAACCCAAACTAACACCTTTGAGTAACATTAGGATCATGAAAGCCTGTGGGAACCTATACCATGCAGATCTTTGATGACAATTCTTAAGTTGCAGTGCTATATTACAATTGTGACTTATGAATGCAAATAAAAGGATCTCTGTGATATAGGTAGTAACCCACTGGGCTATCCATATAAAATACAGTTCTTTGAACTGCACGGTACACGTTCTTTGCAGTAGACAAATTAACCCTCTGTGTTACTTTGTGCATCAAAACTGCCACTAGATAAATCTCCATCTCTCTCCAGCAGGAACGTTAATCAACAAAGTTACCTTGACATTTGTATTGTTGCCTGGAAATTGTTGGATACACAAGTAGGTGCTTTCAAATCTGTAAGTTATTTCTAAACACAATGAGGAAGATTCAGAGATGGTAAAGATCGAAGATCTAGCATAAGGCGGGGGGTTCCCTGCAACATACTATAGCAGCAACTATACCACGGGCATATATTTGCATAATAATATGTTAATAATTGTCCTTCCAATCTTCCCATTCCAAACCTGATTCATAATTCTTAAAAAAATTAAACAAGGAAAGAGCTGATTTGGTTGTACGTGGGGCACAATATCTACCAATATAAACTGAAATCTAATTAACATGATTATTAAAAAAAAGTAGGAATAAGGTAGCAGCATTCAACTGAGCTGTGTTAGCCTGGAAATACCTGTGAAACACTATACTGTGAAAAAGCTGTTTTGGTCATATTGCGACTTTTCTGTGTTGACCCTTCTGCTCACTGGCTGTTTCTTATCGTGCCGTTTGAAATCTTCTTTGGTAAATCATTTTAATCGGTATTCACTGCACGACAACCACCACTGAACATTTGAATAGTGAACTTTTAACACGCAAAAGGATAAAAATGAAATCGCAAAAGGTACATTTTAATGTAAGTTTCTGAGGAGGATTATTTAAAACTCCTAAATGCCATTTTGAATTACAGACGTTGTGAGCCATACACAGAAACTCCTTTTGGGATGCATCAGGCACAGTTAAGACAGCATGATCCCCTCACACTCAATTGCAATAGACAGGCATCTCAAGATGCCGTGGCAGATTAGTCCAATCACGACCACTGCACGCTATATATATAAGTGGTTGATTGGCGTTGTTTCCATTACCAACGACCTGGAAAATTTCACTTAAAGATATGTATGCTAAAAACGTAAAAGCACTAATTGATGGGTGGATAGCATGGTAATCAGGGTACATAAAACAAGACATGAAAGACACTACACATAAACAGAGATTTCTTCAACCCTCAGAGTAAATTGCCAAGTAAATATACTTTATCAGGGTTGACAGGTCTCTTGGGTCTTTTGACCGTTGCAAGATTCAAAAAGTATACATTTTGGGAACGATGTTTAGTATAGTAACTCTAGAATGAAATGAACAAAATCAGCAAAGCCTGCGAAATGAAAAACACATACTATCAAAAAATGGCAATGCCAAAAACAACAATAGATTGCAGCCTGATAATAAGGTAATTTGTCAAGAAGTGCTATGGAATAGCAGGCTCGAGTGGCCGTGTATCACCAGGAGGGTCGGTCTGGTGTACCAAATTACAAACTGGCCTCATTAGTGAATTTGAAAGCTTAAAGGGGCCCATATTTGCAAATTAAGACAGTTTTAATTTTGTAAAGAGAAGCATTATGTGTGTTTCCAAGGTATGGGAGAATGCAAGCATTTACGCTTTAGCAGGCAATACTTGTGGTAATATCAGAGAACTCAACAGTAGAAACAGTGGCATAACAAAGGCCACCGCAGCCCCCGTGGTGTAGGGGGACCCCCAAGCTCCAGCCCCCCCCCCCCCGGCAGCACAGCACCCTGACCTGACAGCTCATGAGTGAGTGATGAGCGGGGCCCCTCCATGCTCTTTGCAGGCCCTTAAGTTTTGTTCACACCATTTGCTGTATATTCAAATACAGAGGTCAAGTATTAGGTTATGTCTCCCGAGGCAGCATGATGTTTACTTTTCTTTCTCCGACTTCAAAGTGAAAGGATTCATGTGACAATCTTGCTGTGAAAGGAAGGGCTTTTTTGTAGCACAAAACAAAATGTAAATGTCTGTAAATGAACAGTGCAGATAATTAAGAATATATCAGAATTAGGAAAGCACAAACGAATCACTTTTTTGGAATTCTGAAGTGTGGGGGAAACAAATGTTTTAATACAATCTGAACAAACCAATACATTAGGTGTTGCCATTTCCACACATTATTGTTCGTGCACTGAATTTTTTATCAGTAAAACTGGGTGTCTGTGCAAATGTATTGGTCATTTCAATTAAAAATGTGTTGTCTTTAATGGTAGTGCGCATCCACACCATGCATTTCTCCCCTGTATGCAATTCTACCCTACACTACTCCACTCTACAATACTCCATGCCACTTCTGCCTCTCCACTCCACTCTATGACACTCCACTCACTTTGTATATTACACCACTACTTTCTACTCTATGCCGCTCCACGCCACTCCACACCTTTCTATGACATGACACCACTCCAATTTATGACACACCACTCCACTCTACAACATGCCACTCTACATGCTACTCGACTCTATGAAATGTTACTCCACTCAATTCAAACCCACTCTACACCAATCCACTCTAATCCACTATGCTCTAACACTGTCCACAACACTCTGCTCTACGACTCACCAATCTACAATACAAATCTTAACTCTAGCCCACTCCACTTTATTCCATGGCAAGCCAATCCACTCTATGGCACACCACTAAACACCCCTCCACTGTATGCCCCTCCACTCTACAACAAAATACTCTGACAATCTACTCTATCTTACAACACTCTACTCCACCCAATGCCACTCTACTCTGTGCTACTCTAAGACTCACCACTCTATGACACTCCACTCTACAAAACTTCACTCTATGAAAATCCACTCTATGAAAATCCACTCCATGAAAATCCCCTCCATGAAACTCCATGTCACTACACATGCTCCACTCAATGCCACTCCAGTGTATGACTTTCCATTCTGTGACACACCACTACACTCAATGACATGCCAATCCACTCTACGACATGCCAATCCACTCTATTTCCTCCATTCAAAGACATGGCACACCACTTTACATTATGCCACTCCACTCTACAACCCACCACTCAGTGACATGAAATTCTGCTATACTCTGTGACATGCCACTCTACACCACACCAGTCTACGCCCCTTCACTCACTGACCCTCTAATCCTCTCCATGACACTACGAAATGACATTGTACTCCACTCTATCACACTCCACTCTGACACTTTACTACACTCTATTCAATGTCTCTCCACTTTATTCCATCCACAACACTTTACTCCACTCAATGCCCCTCCACTCTATGCCACTACACTCCATGCCATTCTAGGCCCCTCCGTTAGAGTACACTTTATGCTCCCCCCTCTACAACACTTTAATCTGCAACTCTCAACTCCCCACTCTATGCCACTTTAAGATACTCTACACAAATCTCTCTACTTCACTCCACTGTATGACACACAACTTCACTCTACTCCTCTACTCCACTCCACTCTGCACCACTCCACTCTATTACACTCCTCCACTCTACAACACTCCATTCTACATCACTTCACCTAACTCTGCTCAAACCTCTCTGTACCACTCTATGCCACTTTACTTCACTCTACACAGCTGTACTCTGAGACACAACACTCTACTCCACAACACTCTATGCAACTTCAATCTGTCACTTTATGACACTCCTCTCCACTCTATGGCACTCTGCCGCCTCCACAACACTCTACTCCACTCTGTGCCACTACACTGTCCAACACTCTACTCTACTTTGCCACTCAGCTGTATGACACTCTACTCCACTCTACACCACTCTACCCTATGACCCTTTACTCCACTATAATCAACTCCCTTTACAACACTTCAAACCACTTTACTCCACTATATGCCACTCTATTCTATGGCACTCTACTCCAATGTATGCCACTCCACAACACTCTATGCCACTTCTGTCTGTGACACTCTACTCCCTTCTACACCATTCCACTCTACAACACCCTAGACTCTTCCACTATATGCCTTTCCATTCTACTCATCTCCTTCTACAACACTGCATTCCACTCTATGCCACTCCACTCCTTTCTACGGCACTCCACAACACTCCATGACACTCTACAAAATTCCACTCTACTCCATGTCACTCCACAACACTCTACACCACACCCCTCAACTCCATGCCACTCCACTATATGAAATTCCACTCTAGATGCCACTCCACTCTACAGCATGCAAATCAACTCGATGGCATGCCACTCTACGACACACCACTCCACAACATGCAAGTCCACTCTACGACATGCTACGCCACTCTACCTGACAACATTCTACTCCACTCCACACCCCTCCCTCTACGTCCCTCCACTATAAGATACTCTACGATATGCAACTCGACGACATGCTGTTCTACTCTATTTTAGGACACACCACTACACTTTATGACATGCTGTTTAACTCCACTCTATGTCACTGCACTCTACGCCCCTCCACAATATACCTCTCTATTCCCCTGCAGGCCCCAACACTCTACGACATTCCACTCCATGATACGTTACTCCACTCTACACTATCCCCCCTACTCCACAACACTTTACTCCATTCTATGTCACTCCACTCTACACCCCTTCAACACTCCGCTCTGTGGCACTCTCCGCCCCTCTGCTCTATCACAATTTATGACCCTCCACACTATGCCACTTCACAACAATCCACTCCACTCTATGCTACTCTAAGACACTCTATGCAACTCCATGCCACTTTACTTTATGAAATACTACTCCACTACACGTCACTCCACTCTATGCCGCTCTATGCCACTTCATTCTGACACTACTTCACTCAATAACACTCCACTCCACAACACCATACTCCACTCTTTCTATGCCTCTCCATGTCACTTTACTCCACTCTACACCATTCCACTCTACTCTACCACACACTACTTCAAAACACACCCTAAACCACTTCACTATAAAAGACTCTATGCCACTCCATGACACCCTACTCCACTCCCCTCCACGATACTCTAGTGCCTCCACAACACCCCATGGCAACCTACTCCATTATATGCCACTCCACTGTATGGCACTCTACTCCACTGTATGCCACTACACTCTACGACACTCTATGCCACTCTATAACAATCTACCCCGCTCAGCAGTATGCCATTCCACTCTACTTCACTCCACGCAATGCCATTCCTCTATACGCCACTCCACTTTACTCTACTCCACTCTACGCCACTCTATGACACTTTTCCCCCTCCCACTCCACTCTAAGCCTCTCCACCCACTCTCTTTTAGTGATGCTAAACAGCAGCCTTGGTGGTGTACATCACAGCTAAAACACATTGGCAAGCCAATAGGTCCTGCACCTGCGAGACCTTTTGGATTTGCAAATGCTTGTTGGACTGTAGTGTCCAGTACTGTTAATCCTGTACTACTCGTTTGTTGAAAAAGTTGTGTTTTCACTTGGCAACATGTGGAAACTCTCTTTTAACTTATACCATATGAGATTGCTAAAGAAATATCAAATTAAGGTGTTTCATTTGTGCCAGTCCACACTGATGTGATGCATCCGGCCTGACCTTGAAAACAAGGGAAATGTGCCAGAGAGCTGCCTTACGTTTTCACCGTCATAAGAGATGCGCCCTTAATATGAATGAACTGATTGATATATGGCATATATGCGTACGAATTTCGTGACATAAATCTCTCGCTAAATTCTTTCTTTTAATTAGATGTAATTAAATCTGATGCAGCGGCAATAAAAGTGAAAAAGTCAGGCTGCAGCAGGCGAGACAGAAGGATAATTACCGTCTGCTAGAAGTGTTTTTGTACTTGACAAAATTGATTCAATCCACTTCAAAGAAACCTCACTAAGATACTAATCACAAACCTTGTAAACACTAAGGACGTAAACATGAGCAGCTGTACCATGGAATGTTAATTGGAAAAGTCTACCGGAAACCCCCAATTCTCCGCATCCAAAGAGACACTATAAAATATATATGATAAGATGAAATGAAGTTGCAAATTAAAAAAATATATTAAAACAAGAAAAAAGGTGACATTCCGAAGCTATATTGAAAAATTAATAAACTATTAATCCAACGGCAATAGATTGTCTGAAGACCGATACTCCATGCATTCACAGTCTTGAAGGTTAGGCACGCTATGTCACTATGCATCTTTGACATTAATCGAATACCTTACCTTTCTGTGGTTGTCTTTGTGTTCGGTTGTGTTTGTTTTCCTCACTTAATTTCCCCTACATTGCGACCCCTTAGTTTCTTCCCTTCCTTTGGGTTCTCAGAACTTGCTTGGGGTTTCAGCGCACATGTATGAAATCAGCCCGTCATTAAACATATTTCTTTAACCACTGCCTGGGTCGGACTGGGGACAGGATAGAGGACCAGGCACTAACATCAAAGGGGGGGGGGGGGGGGGAAATAAAACAGCTAAAAAAGTGCATAGTTGCAATTTGGGGCATTTTAAACTTGTAACGATTTGCTGTTTAGGTGTTTAGGTGTTTTGCAAAGTATGTCAGACTATGCATTTCGGGTTCCTGTAGGCAATGTTTGAAGTAATATAAGGGAAATAAACAGTAGAAACTGGCCCATAAGACCAACAACCAGATAAGCAAACAGCTAATAAAATGGCCTGCACACTTAACTGTCAAACCAACCCTTCTGCCACTGCCAGATTGCCCTACAGCCCCGTACGTCACAGTCCACTACTGTCTCTTGTAATGATTGAACTAGCAGTCGCAGCTGCTGGCAGGAAGGGGTGGGGCAGTGGTCGCAGCAGGGGTGCGGGGGAGGGGCAGGTAAAAAAAAAAGTTACAAAACGTACCTGCGGCCTCCTTCGCCATTCCCTCTCAAGCCGCCTCTCGTCATCTTCGTCCCTTCCTAACCAATCCCAACGCTTCTCTCATGATGTTAAATAGTATGCTGTTACACAGCATGAAAGAATTGCTGGATTTGGCCTGGGTGGGCAGAAATCTCACTCAGGAGGGAGTAGGACACTGTGCTTGGTCTTTGCCCCGCTGTAAAATACAGCTGGGTGGAGAGTTCTAAGTGCGCCTGTCAGTTTACCACCACTCCTCCTCCACTTGTTGACATGGAGGATGGCGGCCCCACCCTACGAAACCGGAAAAATAAAGGGATCATTTTCCCTTTATTTTTCTGTGTTCAGCAGCAGGGCGAGGCTCCTCCATTATAGTGCAGGGGCCATCCTTGTGCATTAGCCAAGTTGTGGGTAGCGTTACCCTTGCAGGTTCTTTACTAGCCCATCCTCCCGCTCAAGTTACACCTTCTCCAACTCTGCTGGCTTTTCATGTATTTTTACCTGCAATTGACATGGGCATGTATCAGTTTGTCTGACGATCACTACCCATCTATTTATTTCCTGCCTCACAGCTACTGTCAACTTGCTAGATACACCTCTGTCTCTGAGCACAGAGTGCCCATCATGCTCCAGAGCCACACTGTATGAACACAGTAATTGACATTCTCCTTCCATCTCCCTTCCTCCTTATCCACCACTTGCTCTCTGCCATACTGGGGCACTGTTCATTTTCCCTCCTCATTAGGATCTGCAGGTTTTCTAAAGTATACTCCTCTCTTCTCCTTCAGATATATGTGTTGCTCTCTTCTCCCTCAAGTATAATGCTCTCTTTTCTATGCATCAATCTGGCTTTCACTCCTTCCCTTTCCACCGAAGCTTTCCTTCTCTCTGTGTATCGCCTCACAATGTCCCATAATTTTAGACCATGCTCTCCATCTCCTTAACATCTTGGCTGCATTAATATTAGTTTGTCACACTCTTATTATCCTTATACTATACTCTCTTAACATCTATTGCACTGCACATTCCCAGTTGCTCTTTCTCTCCAATGCTTCCTATTGTGCCTTTATGTCACCTCTTTGGATGAAGTTATCTCCTCTTTTGGTTCTTCTTTTCATTTTGCCTCTTCTTTCACTCATCAGCTTCACAACAATATATATCAATCTCTCTCTTTGCAATCTGATCACAGATGGCCTCCTACTGTCTGCAACTCACCTCTAAAAGCTGAAAATATATCTCCTTATTTAGTTTAGATGTATTTGATTAAACTATATACCCTTGTTTGATTTGTGTTCTTCTGCTCAACTAAATCTTGCCTTTTACCATCTACCTTTTTGCTCCTTATGCTCCTGATGTAGCATAAATGTTACTGCTACCCTGGATGCCACAGTGATCATCTATATGTGACAAGCTATGCATTTTGTTAATTCATATATTAATAGGTTTGTTGTAAAGTGGTGCACTGAAAACATATATTAATGTGTGTATATTGTAGAATAGAGGAATAAAGTGTGGTGCTATAGCCCTAAAACTTTATGTATATCCAATTAATTCAATTGTTCGGGATAGTCTATGATGTTAATTAATGGTTTGCACTAAAACGACAATGAATTTCGGACAAGTAATGTTTTAAATGTGACATGCAAAAGACAGAAATTGCAGTTCTGCGCTAAAGTTAAAGGAATGTATTAACAGAGTTATTTCATTTTAAAACTACTATACTATGAAAACTGACAAATATTATTAATGATGAATTTACAATTTTGAATGTTATATGTGCCTTGTTTTATAAATAAATGTACTATTTTAATTCATTTTATTTAGCCCAAGTGAGGCCTGTAGTGCCCTGTTTTCTGACTGTGCAGAAAAATGTTTAGTCACTTTTGCTAATATGAACTTTTCTTTCAGACTTTGTTCTCATGAACTGCTAATTTGCTAATAGATGCCCTATTGCTTTACACATAGTGAGCCTAAGAAATTAACTGTGAGCCCAGTACATTCAGGAACTGTGGAAGTAAAATGTCTACATGTGTTTCAACCCATTCGGATGAAGTGAGATGGATGCCTTTCCCATGTCAGTAGTGGGAATCTTTCCTGATGTTGCAGTTCCATGTCGCATGACAGACTTTCATTGGATAATTACACCTTCGAGTCATGTGGAGTGATGGACGAGCAAATCATCATGCATTATGGACTTTAATATACCATTCCTGAGTTAGACATTGATCAGTCTTCCCCATTCCTCTCTTCTGGCTGGATCCCTTGGACTCTGAGAGGTCCAGACCTCTCTACCCTTAGCCTTTATTACAATGTTTTGCTGAGACTTAAGACATTTTTACCCTGGACCCAAAAAGAAGACTCTTCACCAAGTTTCTGAAATGCTGACGCTTTCCCTTTGTATCAACTTTTTGCCCACTTTGGTTAATCATCTTTAGCCCCAGAAGACATTCTTCTAGATTCTTTTTGTCCTTATTCTTTTGCCCACATGTGTTTTAGTCTGGCACATAGTTAACTCTGACTTGCTAATCTGCAGGGTTTTCCCTTCCTCTAGCTAGCTAAACTTAGATTACTTTCAAAATGGCGGCATGCTTAAAAGAACTGAACAGTGCTTGTTTTCTGTACATCAGATTATTCTTTTGATGTTTTGGATTGCTTTTTTCAAATATTTAGTTATTTTGATGTTGGTTCGTTTGAATCTTTCTGTCGCCTTGCTCAACCAATTGTGATTCTGTACCTTTGCAACTTCGTTTTAAGAATTGTCTAAATGAATTTGAGTCTGAGCTTGCAATGAAACTCTTAACCTTATTTCAGAATGGAGTTTTCCTTGTATTCCTATGTGATTATACTGTGATTTTAAATTGTGATGTTTTGAAGTTTGATTAAACTACTTCTCCACCCCTTCATGCAGGGTGAAAAGATTTGTTGACCTTGTTGTAAAGCATAATTCTAAGAAAAATACGATTTATCAAATGTGGTAATTGTAGTCTGGTTTCTCCCACAGGTGGGGGGACATAGTTAAGCATAGTGTTAGCAATCCCTAAAGTTTGCCATGCAAATTGCCCACCCTGAAAATGTTTATCCCATGGTTCGTTCCAAAGACTGATGAAGTTCCAGTGTTGTTCTTTTATAGCAGATTTGAGTATTAATAGGGCTTGTGCTTGTGTTGCCTTGGCTTGAGACTGAGGTGAAATATGATGCTGTGAAGTGTTTTGCAGTGTTTCTGCACTTCGGTTGTTGTGGCACCTAATGCTAAGGAGCAGTTGTTGAACGGGTATGCCGTGGCCTAAGATCCCAGAAAAACTCACAAGTTTAGAAGACACTTGGTTACTTTTTTGTCTGCAGTGTAAGGTGCTTGTCGTGAGACTTTGTCAACAGTGCCAATAGTATTCCTTGAGAGAATGCGGTTGGTCAGTATTAAGTGAAACCTGAGCGTGCATGAACGACTTGTATCAACCGTTGCGAGATTTTCTGGTCGAGTCTCATTTGTTGGCCAATTGTAAAAGCATAGCTAGAAAGTGTAGCACCATACTGCTTTGACGTGTTTGGTTACCCTATCCTGTAGAGAGCAGACAGGTTGTTTTTTGCTCACAATATTTTGTATTAGGTTTGTGTGAAGACTAACTGTGTGTGACAAATTGTAAAGAAGGATGAGCTGCTGCAAGGAGTGGGATTAATTTCATTGTGTGTCACGCTGGCTTGGGTCAGTTGGTGTGAAGCTGCGCTGGTATTGGTGGACTACGTCAGAGTGTCACGCTGCTATTGGTTCAGAACATCGAGAAGAGAATTGTGGGAACAGCATTACTTCCTGATTCAAACAAAAATTAAATAGTGAATTACTAAATTTGATTGAAAAAACTCAGGAGAAATAGAGAAGCCAATGTAATTGAGCGCAACCACACAAAGCTGCTTCCTGTTTACAATACGCCAAAATCCCCTAGAATCCCCCAGTTTACAAGTAGATATTAATTGCTCCCAGGATGCTTCTTTTAGTTCTAATTTATTTTCCTGGCTAGCCTCCTTGTATGCCCTCCTTGCTATTGCAATGTCCACCTGCTTACGGGGGTTTGAATTTAGAGCCTGCTGAAGCTGCCTTTTTGCCACCCTGCAGACCCTTTTAAACCAGCCCATGTGTGTAGATCATCTCCCTCCAGACATTTCCCTCATGATATTGTTAACTGAGGTATTTAGGTCACAGAAGGCTTGCAGCACTAATGAGGGCGATAGATCAGTAGAGGGGAGAGGTTCTAGAATAATGGCTGAATTAGACTTAATCAATATTTCCATCAGTCTTGGGATCAGAAGACTATGGGGGTCATTCCGACCCAGGCGGTAAAAACCGCCAGGGCCATGAACGACGGAAAGCACCGCCAAAAGGCTGGCGGTGCTTCCTGGGCCATTCTGACCGCGGCGGTAAAGCAGCGGTCAGAAAACCGGGTCCGGCGGTTTCCCGCCAGATTAACCCCGGTTGGCCCAATCCGCCATGGCGGCGCATGGGGATTCTGACCCCCTTCCCACCAGCCTGTTTCTGGCGGTTTTTACCGCCAGTAACAGGCTGGTGGGAACGGGTGTCCTGGGGCCCCTGGGGGCCACTGCACTGCCCATGCCACTGGCATGGGCAGTACAGGGGCCCCCTAACAGGGCCCCATGAAGCTTTTCACTGTCTGCTTAGCAGACAGTGAAAAGCGCGACGGGTGCAACTGCACCCGTCGCACACCTGCAACACCGCCGGCTCCATTCGGAGCCGGCTTCTGTGTTGCAGGCAGCCTTCCCGCTGGGCCGGCGGACGCTAACAATGTTAGCGCCCGCCGGCCCATCGGGAAGGTCGGAATGGCCCCAGCGGTCTTCCGACCGCGGAGCGGCCATATGGCGGTTCCCGCCAGGCGGGCGGCGACCGCCGCCTGCCGCAGTTGGAATGAGGGCCTATGTCATTTTACCATCAAACCCTTTTCCTGAAAGGACATATTCCTGAAGCCCCACATGGCTTTTGGGCTGTTGCTAATAGGGAGGGTAGCCTTACAACAATAGGGTTGTGATCAATGTAACACATCTGAAGGACTGACCTTGGGCTGATAATACCTGTTAAGGACCAGGAAGCAAGCAAGTAGTCAATTGTAGACCCCCTACCCCCCAAAAGTGGAAAGAAGAGACAATGCATCAAGTTATATAGCCGCACATGACACAGAGCATTCCATAGCTTCCTCCCCCTATAATCAGAGGAGAGAGAGCAAAAAGTAATCTCTCCTCCGAGAAAAGGTTACTAGAAATTTGATTAACGCCCAAGCTTGCATTAAAATCTCCACCCAGGAGAATATTGAAACACTTAAGTAAGCTGAGGGATCTGGTCTCAAGAGTTGATAAAACTTGAAAAAGAACCTTGATCGGACAACCGGGATCCCAAAGTAAGTTATAAAAATGTATTGGAAAAAGGCAAACTTACTGGTTGCAACCACCCAGAGAATCTGGATCCCAGCGTGAGTAAAAGGAACAGGAATAATTTGAAGTTTTGTGGCAATGTTGTCCTTTATAGCCAGCCCCCCTCAGCCTCTGCTACCAATGACGGGTGTCGCAGTGATATGAAAGCATTCAAAGCCCTCCCATGTGACCTGTTCTTGACTCCAGGCCTCTTGCAACATCACCACATCATATTTTGGGACCATATTTAGCCATTCTGGATCCTGACACTTTGTCCTTAATTCAGAGTTAGATCTAAAGATTGTACTAACCCAGCCTCCTCCGTCAACTGCGGAGGAACGTGTTATAAGGGCCCACTCACTAAAGATTCAGAGGACACAGCATCTAAGACCTGTAGTCAATCATTTAGATCTAATGTTGACAAAGGGAGGAATCTGTTGGACAGAGACACTACATGTAATTGGCAAAAGTGTGAACCTACTCACATTGCAGTCATCATTACACCCAGAAAGCGGGTGACAAAATATGACAGCCAACTTTTTGGGCCCATTTTAATTTAGCAAGAACATACTTGTCATAATGAACGAATATTGTAGATTCGTACTCCCCAAGTCACTTGCTTCAACTGGCACAAAGACAATCATTCTGGTGCTAGATGAACATTTTGAAACTTAGTCAGTTCTGAAATTGTGTAGATGGGTATTGTCCCTCCATTTAACAGCGGAGAGTTCACTCAGTTTGGAAAATACCTGAACTTCAAACATTGGCAAGTCACAACTATGTGGCAGCAATCAAATTGAATGATATAGAGATTAACGGCATCATCAAGAAGTCGATTCAATAAGCTGAATCAAATCACGTCTGTTAACCAGACTCGCAGCACTTTCCTTGAAGTCTATCGAAACGCTCCACACAGCACCACAAGACAGTGCCCACCAACACTCATGCTGGGATGAAACGCATGTACTCAAATACTAACTTGTACACTTCCAAGCATACCAATGGCCATAATAGATGAGGCCACATGCAAGAAGGACAGGTGAAAGACAAAATTAAGCAGTACATGGAGCGAAGAAGATGGGAGTGCTTGTCCATCATATAAGAAGACAGTACAAAACCAGAACAAGAAGACTGGCACTCAGTGTGTTGCTGAGCAAATGCATGTCACCTAGAGAAAAGGCCTGCAAAAGCCAATGGCAAAGAAGTGACCCGAAATAACTCATACTTCTTACCATATCACTACGACATTCAATCTGCCTATGATGACTTGGATGACCTGGAAATGGACGAGGCGGTCAATGAAGCTTAAGCAAGGTGTACTTTGCAAGAGTACAACAAGAAGTGACCGCAGCGGTCTCAGTAAACTTTCAAGACACCACTGAGACTCACTGAAGTAATCTGACTCAAAAAGGTAGAAAAGCAGAAAGAGATGTCTCTTCTTCATCATGCTTTACTAATTATTTCACTATTCCATTTCTTTGCTTTCATTTAATGGGGAAGGAAGGTGTGAGATCTAATGGTGACTAATAAGGGACAAGAAGACTGGGAACCAACACACTAGTCAGCATACCAGCTAGAAGTCAGACACTGGGATTAGGGAGAGAAAATACCCCTGGTGTAAGTGTGAAAGAAGTGGAGTTTAAGAAGCCTGTGTTCCTGCAGCACTCATTTTTCCACTAAATCATGAGAACAGATCCTATGCTTTTTGTTTTACTCACTGTATCATATCTCCAAGCTCATGTAGTTCCTGCGGTGGTCGCTGCATTACATGACATAACATTTTGGTGTCAAATGCACCATTTGGACATTTAAAAAAAATACTTTCTTGCTTCTCTCACTCAGTACCTTAGAGGTATGGTTCATAGTGAGTGGGAATTTAAATTTTCTGAATACTCCACAAATCATTTTCTAAAACACGTTTGCAAACTATGTTGCCCTACGATAAAAAAAATATCATAGAACAAGTAAACAAGATAATTTGTGAACAAAGAAAATACTAATAAAATTAGGTTCGACTAAATACCCTGTGGCTGTATTGGATATGGCTCCTCACCTGTTCCAATTTAATGCTGTCAATATTTTGTAAAAGGTAACAAATGTACCTACCCTACACACTTTTTCATCAACCTTCTTAGCTGAACAAATGCTCTTTTCAATTACAATTTACTATTTACATTCAGTGTAACTTGTCACAATGTCAATTTGCTTATTTTTATTAAATCGTGCGTTAAAAGTAATAATAGTTTTAAAAGACTTGAAGCGGCATAAGAGACATGGTCTAATATCCCGATATTTCTGTGCAAAGGATATTACTAAATAATTCCCATTTGGTTTCCTGAAACGTCTAAATGACATTTTATATTTCTCCTTTTATATTGTTACCTCAATTTTGTGGCAACTACAAAAATACCTCACATGTTTCTCTCAAAACACCGAGATGACGGGATGCGGCTTCAAGACATATTCCCATAACTGCATTACTATTCTAAAGGGAGCTGATTGTCCCGCCCAAATTATGATAATGGCCTATGGATGAGGGTGGAATGTGCCTAATCCGTCTTTAATTCGGCTGACAAAGGGGGTACTAGAGCCACCCTGGCCCTGTTTCAGAAAACGGACGTCTTTCTTTTATGCCATTTGTTAGGATCGAATTCCTTGACTTAAAGGTTGCCAGCATGATTGGTCCATCCCAGACAAATCTCCATCAATCCCCATGAAGTCTAATGTAAGGTCCCTGCCCAGTTTATTCTGGCAATCCAGGCACATTGCCTTTAGGGCACCACAACAGTGGTTGTCAAGTGCACAAAGTATGGCATGAAATAACATTTCTACTTGTTCCAATTTTTACAACTGTAAGTATTGGATGTTGCAATGTGAAAAAGCAAATCAAATGATTTTTCTTTTTGTACTTGGACAAACTATGTGCTAATTCAGTACATATTAAAGCAAGTACGTTAATTTTATTTTAAATAGCTGCAATGCCGTTTCTTTTTTCACAAGCAGACCGCTTAGCTGCAGGCCATTTGAAATACGAATTTCGGAAGTTTGCACCCACTACTAACAGTAGCCTATTTCGTTACATGTCTCTATCCTCTACCAACGCCCCCACCCCCGAAGATAGCCTCATGTAACATGATTTAAGAATGTAAAGTTACTATTAGTAATTTTTCACAAGTAGATGGGAGAGCTCTGCCACCAAGGCTGAGCTCTTCCGACTGACAAGGATTTAGAAAATATTAAAGGTTATTTTATATATATATATATATCTTAGTGGAGGTCACCACTAGGTAGTTATAGTTAGGACCTAGTTTCTATAGAAAAAGCATTTTTTGTTTTGCTGATACCATTGGTGCCGTTTGATGAAGCTTCACAAAATTTTCCAAAAAAATAACGGACCTCACTTCAGTTGCTGTCTGGAAGGTTCGGGGTGATCCGTCAAGCGGGGGCTGAGAAAAAGGGAGGGGTCCCAAAACAAGTTTTCCCCACTCATTTTTTCATAGGGATTTGAACAGCGATAGCACCAAAAACACTGTACGGAATTACACCAAATTTGGCAAAAAGGTAGCTCTTAGTCAAGAAAGAGGAAGTTTTGTTATTTGGTGTAAATCTGTTGAGTAGTTTTAGAGAAATTAGAGAAAATAAAAAATTCTTATACACAGGGACACAAAGTATACGCAATGCCTCCTAATCTCGGGCTGAGATCTCATTGGTTGACAAACCTTGAACAAGGAATTGTTGTCAGCCATGTTGGTTAAAAATAGAGAAAAGGCTCCAGAGCAGAGTCTCCCTGACTCCTTAGCTCTAGTGGTGGGGTCTCAGACTGACCCCCTTCAGGGCTAAAAAAGCATTTTTTTAAAAGTTTTTGCTGCGGAATCGCAACGGGGTCATGAATCCATGCAAAAAAAACATGGGCTCCCACAGTTTGTTATTGAGGAGCCCCTGGGTGGGCAAGGTCCCGGTGGCATTTCTCTTTTAATGTGGGGGGCACCGCCTCCCTGGGGCACTGATGGACCCCGCAACTCCAGGGACCACCACCTCCCTGGGACATTGTAGACATTAAGTGCAGGGGGTTGTGTGGTCCACCCTCAGCCCCAGGGACCACCACCTCCCAGGGGCATTGAATACATTTGGTGAAAGAGCCGTGCGGCCCTCCTGCAGTCCTGGGGACCACTAATTCCACAGGGCCAAACATAAAAAAAGGGGGTCCATAATGGTCCCCCTCTTGGAGCCATACATGATCCATGGGACCGCTACCCCCCAGGGTCGGCACCTGCTGTGTGCCATGGTGCCCACCCCTGGGACTTAGCTGTTTGCTGTGGCTTGTCTGCTGCTTTGACAGATACAGCCAAGTCACAGCAAACATAACTCCGCTTTCTTACAATGGAATCCAACAAACAGGTCCCGCTGTCAGAAAGCAGAGTTTTCCTCTGCCTTTCCTGCACACACACACACACACACATACATACATATATCACTTCAAGCTTGATGCGTTGGACAGAATTATACCAAATTTGGCAGAAAGGTGTCTCTTGGTTTGCAGATGAGCCTTTTTCTTATTTGGTGTAAATCCATTCAGCAGTTTAAGAGGAATTAAAAGAAATTGAAAACTTGTTTATATGGGGTCGTAAAGACTTCACAAATACAGACGATCTCATGCAGGGATCTGATTGACTGTCAACACTTCAATCAGGAAGTGTTGGCAGCAGAGTCTCAAAAATAACTGTAATAAAAGAAAAGGGGTCAGGGTACCTTTTCCCTATCCCACTAGGTGCAGGGGTCCCGCAGGTATCCCCCCAGGGCAAAACAAAAAAAAAAAGTGCCAAACATTGCACTATTTGACTATTGCCGCATTTAAAAGAAAAAAAAGCAAGCAAGGTCTCCTGCACTTGCATTTCTTTTTGTTCCTTGGTGGGCCAGGTCCCAGGGGCATTGCCAAAAAATAGGAGGGGGCACATGGGGCCTCCCTCCTAGGGCTTATCAAGGCCCCAGGGCACTGCTAATTACATATGCAGGAGGTACCCTGGGGACCGCCTCCTCCACAGGGTGAAAGTTTATAAGTTAATGTGGGGGGCCTTGCAGAGCCCCTGCCTTGCAGCCTCAGGGACCGCCACCTTCCCGGGACTCTGAAAAATATGTATGCGGTCGGGCCCACTGGGCCCACCCACACCCTGCAGACCATCACCGCCCCCCAGGGCAAATGATCTTAAATGAATGCGGGCCCGTGTGCCTCCCCACAGCCCATGGGACCGCCACCTAACTGGGGTAATTAATATAATTCATGGGGTGGTCGTACTACCTCCCACGCCCCAAGGACCTCCACCTCCCCAGGGCAATTGGCGCCGAGCCACCTCACATCCCAGGGACCACCACCTACCCTGGGGCTAAAATAAAATAATGAAGGGGGTCCATCGCAGACCCCTGACCCTAGGGACCACCACCTCCCTAGGGCTAAGTTAAACTATGGAGGTGGGTCACACAACTCTCCTTGTGGAACCATTGACCCCCCCCCAGGGTTGGCTCCTGCTACCTCTCGAGGTGTTCACCTTCTGAAGGTAGCTGTTTACTTTTTCTTGGTGGGAGCTGACTCTCACCAAGCAAAAACAAACATATCTCCGCTTTCTGCAAGTGGGAGCTGTCAAACAGCTCCCACTTACAGAAAGCTGATTTTTCATCTTTTTCCCTGCACACAAATACATTTGCAGGGAAACAGATGAAAATATTGCTCCCATAAGCAGGGAGCAATGCTGGCTCAAACTTTTTAACAAAGCTACTGCAAAGTATTTCAGTTGAGTAGACATTTTGCACAAAATGGTGGCCTTTTGTTGGATAAATACATATGGCAGGATTCATTCTGGCACAATGGTCATTTTACAGAAATTAAACCTCAGTGGCAAGTACTTACAAATACATAAAAGCAGGTGCCCACATTGAAGCTCCATGTTGAAGCTCTACTGATTAGTAAAGTACTAATCAGCCTAACTTTGTGCACACGGCAAAGGCAAAGGAAGTGTGTTTTCTCTGCATTTCCACCTTGAAAAGTTATCTGTAATCCTTGATGGAGGTGTTTGCATCCTTGCCTTTTTTGAGTGTAACATCTCATGTAGTGAATGTGGTGAGTAAGTTGTTTCTTGTCAACTGCTGCTAAGTCCCACCTCTATGTCGCCCATGCCCATGCCCAATGGTGATTATAGGGGGTTGGCCATAGGGACCAAGCAGATATTGGAAAGAAAAGAAATTTGTGGAGACATACTTAAAAGCTGTTTTTTTTTTTTTACAAAGCTCAGAGATCATAGATAGATGGACTAAGATTGGGCAAAATAAGAGGTACTAAATCTACGCCATGCAGTTTTCCTAGCCAAAACAACAGACTTAAATTAAATCTCCTTTTAACATATTCTCTCTCTTTTTTTTTTAATCAGAAAATGTGATCCATTACTAATAATGAAACTGCAAGTTGGAAAAGTCTTGAAGTGCTAGAAAGAGGAAAGGTCTCTGGGATATAGACAAAAGTATTGAGTTCACATGGAGAGGTGAGGAAAGAAGGTTAACACTGGACATACTGGTTTATTCTTATGCTCTCAATGCACCAATGTAATAAGAGCTTTGCCTCTCACCTTTGCATTCCATAAGCAGGGTACCATTATGAAGAGGGTTTGAGTCATTAGTCCTCACCCAACTGGTACTTTTCCATCTTTGAGAACCTTTGGAAGCAAGAGGAGTGGCATGGGGTGTGAACGTCTGCTCATATTAGGGTTTCCTTTGGCCTAGCAGGAAAGGTGGAAAATGAGCTTTTAAGGACTGTATAGTTTCTGTTCAGATGGCCAACATTGCCAATTCATTCCTGATCATGAGTATTTGTATAGTAGTTGGCAGTATCCCTATCTTTATAAAGGTCCATGGCTACTGTTCAGGTCACTAACTTCAATTTTGGCATAATTGTACTCATTTGAGAGCTTTTTGCCATGCTCACATTGCCTTGAGGATTACTGGACCTTTTAGTTTACCTCTCCAGTTTTTTGGAATGCATAGACACTCTGCTGCTTCTCTGGCTAGGCTGGTGTAAGGTAGCTCACTATATTTTTTCTCTCCCTGCTTCTTTAACAAGACTACCTTTAACACACAATGCAGGTAAATTGATGCTTCTTTTCATAGACTAGACCATACCAGAATCCATGACAGAATAGATCTACAACATTGGATCTATAGAGTAAATTATAACCATCAGCTAATTGCCATTGTATTTTGTGAGCCTATGTCTATCACCCCCTCCTCCATCACAGGAGCAGCACCTCAAGACAAGACGATAGAGCATGTTTACAATCACTCATGCCTGACGCCAAAACATTTTCCTGACATGATTGCAACAAATACAACACTACCAAACGATGCATTCCGTGGTGTATGGTGCTACACATATGAAAGTGTTCTTTAACATCCACATCAGGGTAGGAAGCAATATATAAACATTACAATACAATACAATGTATTAGCCTTTGGTGGTGGGACCCCTGCACAAACCGGATGTTTCCATATCCCATTGACTGGCAAAACATTTTGACTCATTATCATCATGTCAACGCTGTGCATTGAAACAGGAAAGAATGGGCACTTCATCAATGCCTTCTTTCTCACTGATCTTCACAGAACAGTACTCACTTCCATTGTCTGTTTTCACAGAAATATTTCGAGTGTGTGTGCAATATAATTGTTGCATCTGGAGAAATTGCTATCAGTCAAAACAATAGTGCTGTTGCAGCACTTCCATCCTTCGCAGGAATCAATGCTCACGGATGTCGATGGACCTTTTGACCCAGCAGTAAAGTGTGGTAGAACTATCAAACAAATTACAATTTGTCCATCAATGAATTTAGACTGCATGTCCCATTTAGCCATACAAGGAAAACTCCAATTGGGAATAAGGTTAAAGTATTTATTAGAAACTCAAAATCAAAGTCACATAAGTTAATCTCAGCACGAAGTTATAAACGTACATTATCAACAGGGATTGCCCATGGCAATGAAAACAGTCTAATCAAAGTAACATTAACAAAACTTAACATTTGAGAAGAATTATACACAATATTAAAAGGAATATCTGAAATACAGAAATCTAATGTTGCTCCTGATTATCAATCATCTGTAAATTAAATTTAGCAAAATCATTAATTTAGAATGGGTAGCAGAAACCCTACAGGTGACCAAATCATTAACAATGCGTGTGTGGGGTGCAACACAAGCGAGTAACATACAAAAACACAAAGAAAGTCAAAAAATGTGGAAAAAATAATAATCTCGGACTGCAAATCTCTAACTAATTTGAACAAAAATAATAAAGAGAGTAAGCTTTGGCTGTCAGAAGCTCGATCTAGAGTATTCTGAAGGAGATCTAGAAGGATTACTAAATCTAAAAGGGGCAAGTAGAGAGGGAGATACCTCTCCAAGAACTGCAGCATTCAGGGATTCTTCAGCAAAGCATCAGCAAGCATCAGGACAGCAACTAGGAGCTCAAAAAACTGCCTTATAAGTCCACCTGAACAATGCTATATCAAAAAGTCACTGTGCATTCTAATTTTCCAAAGGTATCAGTCCATGTCACCTTGAAGGGACATCATCCAAAAATATTGATCGTACAATTCCAAGTTCTAACATCTCAATACTTTCCCAGGTCTGTCATGTGAACATCTTCCACCCGTGAGACTCCACACAAGTTTGAAACATTTGTATACAATGACAGTCCATGTTCTACATGGTTGTTTCGTCAAGGACACTGCTACATTCTCTCTTTGCTTAAACTGTAGAGCCTATTACCAACTGGCTAAGCTTCTCATGACAACATAACCTACAAGAAAGTTCACAGTAGAGTATGAATCAACATTTCTAGGATGATCACAAATTACAAGCTTCAACAAGCCTCACTCACGGTAACACAAGAAATTATACTGATGCATTTAATTGATACATTTCAGTAAAACACATGTAATACGGACGTTTATAAATTCAACATTAATAAGGCTACAATAAAATGAAGAATACATTTCACTTTAAACTAAAAATCTTTGTTAACCCCTTTCACTAAATATAACAGAGAACTGCATTTCTCCCATTTTTGCACACACTTTTAATTCATTTATCATTAGAAATTCTATATTGTTCTAATATATCCTGTTAATCTAGAGACTAAATTACATTTTAATGCCACTTTTGAGCTAATTACATTCAATTAAATTCAGATACCACCTAAACCGAACACTGCATTATAACAAAGCACATTCATAAGCATGTCAATGCAACTTTCTATATTAAAACTATTAGTGCTTAGCAATAAATAAATCATATTTTGCCACATTTGGATGACTTTTGTCACACAACGGATACTACTAACTTTCAACCTCTATCAGTGGTCAAAGGGACCAAACAAGTTTACAATCATTGCCAAAGCACTTTTTGTACCATTGGTTTATGATTGTCAAATGCTACATGGACAGGATTCTTGTCCATCTCCAGTTAAGCAAATCAAATTTGTCCCACTAACAGCTGGATCCTCTCCAGAACTGAGTCTCCTGATAACCTCCTAGACCTTAGCTCATTAATAACAATGCTATACAGGGGCATTAGAGGCTGCTTGGATCAGACCAGAAGGAATAGGTCCCAGTGGAAGTCTCTCAGTTCTAAAGCAAGCAGGAATTAAAGACAATATAGACAGCCCTACATACATTTTAATTTATAATTTAGGGACAGGAAGTCTTAATAATGACTGTTAAATAAGTGGCTAAATGCTACATGAGCTAACAGGTTGAGACCTGCTACATGGGCCTAGATGCAGTGGTTCAGGACATGCGTCTAGGAGAAGAATCACATCTCTTATCTTTCTGTGAAATGGCTTGTTAGAAGGGGAAACAGGGTATGAGGATCAAACAAGACACATGTTTACATCCATGGAATATTTTAGTCTCCAACTCAAAGCATGATTTCAGAAATCCAGTTAGCCAGCCTTCTGTGGCTTGATCTGTTCATCTGCTGGGCGAGTACTCCCTACCCAAGTGTTGTAGGTCCATTTGAGTTTTCTGCCTGGGTACAGGAGTTTAGCTTAGCTTCGGCTTGCAGGTCTGTGCACTTTTACCTAGATAACATGCTTTTTTATTATTCGTTTTTATTCATTTTAGTACAACTTACGTTTTAGAATAAATATTTTTCTTTCATAATCAGCTGCCATTCCATGAAAGCATCATTATCAGTAATGCACATATTAGATTGTCATCATGTTCTTTAACTTTAGATTTGACAAAGAACAGAATGCTAACATGTTAGGCATTCATTATGATAAAGCCAATCCAAGACTGCGCACACAATCTAACTTTAGGTTCATACCCACATCAGGATTTCTGCACAAACAATAACTTGCTTTATAAAAATATCTTGTGAGACTAAGGCCATTAGAGGGGGTTCCACCCAGGATATCCCATCTGTACTGCCGGCCACTTTGCAGCAGACCTAAGCCTTTGTGTCTCTACAAAGCCTGATTTGAAGACTTGAGGCTGATCTTGTCCTAAGGTAATGGGGGTTGGGCTGCTTCTCATGGACACAGCATGGGCGGATAAGGTTTATCATGCCTTGCTCTCTTTAGGGTAGAAAATACGCTTTAGGTAGGCGTTTGCACATTCATGTTTATTGCAATATGTTGGGGTTGTTCATATTTTCATTGCTTATTTTCACAAACCTGATTTTATTATTTGTCATTATCCTAATCATTGCAGCTCATGCATTTTATAGTAGATTGCAGTCTTTTCAATAAATGTATTAAAAACTATCCTGCATCTTCTTTCTTGCCTCTGTGTGTGTGTAAGAGACTTATTGCCAATGAGAGAAAAGGGTAAGAGTTGTTCCACCATGATTTCCCTGAGAGGTTTTCAGAGTCCACGTGCTAGGCTGCCAGAAATCACTTTACTATTTGTGAGGTGCTGCTAGAGAGCCAGAATAATGATCCAACAGCTGCCAAATGGTGTAGGAGTGATTCAGTCGCCTACAAGCAGAGAGGCTGGCACCCCAATCCAACAGTCTCGTAGAGATACGAGAGTCCTTACAACATGGCTCCACCAACAATGGTGTAGGCACTAATTTATGAGTCTCCTGAGCATCTCAGTATCACATACACTAAGGTACCCTAAGTACCATTTTATGGAGACATTCCTGGTCGTAGGGACAATTCTCCTCAGCTGAATAGGGAGTACCTATCTAGACTGTAGGTTATTCAAGCTTGAACCTTAAAAATGATGTATTTCCCAGTTGGTGTTTCCAACTCTGATACCTCCTTCTTTAACATGGCAAATGCCGTAAACATCCAGGAGATGTGCAGACAAGCACTTACACAGCTTATTCTAGCCAATGGCTTAACAGATGATTGGGGGGGTAGTACCATTTGTCATGGAAGCTCATGACACATACCAAACAAAAAAAGATTATTCTTAGGTCACCTTTCTTGAAGTAAATGACAATTCAAATACATCTCACACCTCCAGGATAGCAAACTTACCATAGCGGTACCAAGCTTACCAACACTAAATAAAGACAACCAAAACTGGTTCAATAATGCCCTTCCACCCGTAATACAACCCACAATATTACGTCCTTTCAGTACTGACAGAACTGACGTGTCCTAAGTTTGCCACGTACCCACCACATCCTGATGTGCAGGCTATGCAAGTAGCTGACGTACAGAGACTTTACAATGAGCTAGCAGCAATATATAAATGACTAATATAGTTTGTAATGCAGTCTCTGAACACCGCCCCAGCAAGGGCTGCTCCAGCTGTCCATCAATTGGCTGTTACATGAATTGATCCTCAAATTTTACACTCAATAATAGGCAAAGCACCCATGGAATGGGAAAAGATTCCGTTCGGGATAGCACAAAAATCAAATCATCTGGAAGCAGTGTTTCCCCATACGGGACCCTCAGATAAAAATGCAATTCTCACAACGTGCTTGCCATTTGGAATGGTTCCCTCAATAGACGTCTGCACCTCTTGCGGTACAGTCTTTGCTACACTCTACACTACCACAAGTTACCCCGACATTTGCCAATTAGCCGGAAGTGTTACAAGAAATTTTAAATGACCATGGGGCAGTCCCGGCCCTGGATATGGAGATGAAACGGATATCTAATTTTGACACAGTCTCCTCAATCATCTTGAGCAATATTAAAGGGTAAACAGAGGCATTGGTCATTCGCCAATAAATCCGAGAGATTTGTCAACTTAACCAGGAGCATGAGCCGCCAATGATTATCTGTGAAACTTATGCTAGTATGGTCGGGATAGTCTGGGGCGCTGAAAAACTAAACCACAAATTCAGAGTACCAGCCCTAAGGAAGGTACTAAACAAGCACAAGAGGGTTCTAAACTGACTACGTGAAGCCAAAGAAAGACACAATGTTCCTCAGAAGTTTACGTTAAAAAGGAGGACAAATCTCCCAACAAAAGCCCCAATTTAAAAAGAAAAAGGTTGCAGCAATTTTCATTAAACTTGCCAGCAAGGCTGAGTACGTTGTTGAAGAACAGAGCAGTGACTCTGCTAGCCATGGTAGCAGAGGTTACGATTTGTCCCTAGAAACTAATAGATCATCTGGATGTGACAGCAACTAATAACCTTTTTGTCATGGAGACGGCTGATAGGCGGGTTTCCCCAGCCCATAGGGTTTATGAATTAAATATCCAAATAGAGGGGGTCATAGAGCACACCATAGAAGTTATCTTTTGGGAAGCACCTCACTGTGATATTCAATTGACAAAAAAATGATTAGCCACCTGAGTCTGTCTGCAAGCTCCCAGATGGGGAGGATGTCATTTTGCCCTTTTTCTCAGTCCTGGCTCCAGACACGGTAAAGGAAGCCTATGCTGCTGATTGAGCTCTAGCACAGACTCCCCCACTGTACCGCAAACACGTAGGTTGTGGTAAAGATTCCCCCTACCATGTAATACCTATTAGGTCCACATCCCAGCCTCAACTTCAATATCCCATTAAACATGAGGCTAAAGCCCCAGTGAGAGAGATTCTCACACAACTTGGGTACCAGGGAGTAATTGAACCGTGTCTCTTCAATGAATAACCTGTTATTCCCCATTGCAAAACCAGACTACTCATTTAGAATAGTATTAAATTACAGACACTTAAGCAGTCATACGCTCACCTTTGCAATACAAAACGCACACAGCACTAATTAACAATATAGTGCACAAAAAATACAAAACAACTTTGGATATTTCCAATGTTTTTTTCTGCCAAAATCTAGCGCTTGAAAGTTGGGATCTAAGCGCTTATACCTCATTAGACTCGCAGCGTCGCTTTTGCCGATTACCTCAGGGGTATAAGAACAGCCCAGGGCTGTTTTCAGCCCGTGTAACGTCAATATTACATAATATTGACCCCAAGGCGCTGTCCTATGCGGATGATATTTATCTCACAGACAACAACCTTAATATTCATCTTGCCTGGGTATATCAGATTGTACTTGGAGATTCACTGCCCAGGTTTATACATTGAATTTCAAGGAAATAAACTGCCTTTCTCAGTGTCCTATTCCTGGGACATGAGTTATCAGATGAAGGCAAAAGCCTGGCCCAACCCTTTCTAAAGAAATGCGCCCAACCATCAACCAACAAATACTATCAAGAAACTACAGTCATTGATGGGTTTCTTCAATTTTTGCAGAGCATACATGCCTGATTATGCACAACGCATAAAGCTACTTTATGAATTAATTCATCCAGATTTCTCAAACAAGCACTGGACATACATGCATTCTCAGAGAACTTCAGCAGGACATGCTAGAAGCAAAACATTTACACACATGCAACAACAAAACAAACTTGGTCATCAGAATAATTGCAGGTGCCAACGGATTTACCTTTGTCACTTTCAATGAGGGTTTACCCGGTACCCATAGCATACAAATCTCATTCATATTCAAATGCGGAACAATGTTTTGCACCAACAGAAAATGGCTGTCATTAAGGAGAGGACACTAGCCCAAGGGAGAAGCATTATTGTTTTAACCAGGGTACCAGCCTTAGAGACGGTTACCAAAGCAAGTGTTCCTAAAGCATTACATCCAAGCAGGATTCAATGGGCAACCTCCCTGACTGCCACAGATGTTGAATACATTTCTACTAACATATTACCACTGGATCAATACAAAACTATCATTTACACTGATGATTCAGCACAACTAGCTATAGCCACAAAACATTGATAGTCAGCCACTTGCGCAGCCCTAAGTGGGGGTAATGAGAGATGGTGCATTCCACCCTCAATATACCTACATGCAGACCTTAAGGGACTGGACTGCACTGCTCTGCTGGCAGAGCTTAGGGCTCTTATCTTGGTACTGGAACATACAGATCCAGAACAGCCCACACTAATTGTGTGTGATTTGTATTACTGTGTTCAGTCGATTATCTTACTTACTGCCATTTGAACAGGTTTAGAGACTCCAAGGGGAACACCATTAAACACAGAACTTTGTTTGGGAGGGTAGCTGATATTAAGGACAAACTACCAGATGCTTATGTAGTACGTACATTGGGCCATCAACATGTAGGAATACACGTTGTAGGAAATACTTTGGCTGATGAAGCTGCCAAATCGTAGTAGCTATGGCTCATGTTGCTGCAATAACTCGACTCATATGAGATTTGATGATGAGACGCTGGCTGCTGTGAAACTTTGTCTGACAGCCAGCCTTGACCAGTAGCATACCCTGCAAGATTATCCTACCATGTTAGTGTTCAAAAGTTTTCATTTGCAACCATTCCAGGGGTGGGATATTGTGTGATCTCCAACAAAGGCCAGAGATTAGATTGCATCAAAACAATGTAGGAGGGTGTCGCTTCTGCTCACACGGGTGTGGCGGCCACAATTTCTCTTTTGCAAAAACGCTTTTGGTGGCTAGGTCTATACAAACAGACCAAGCAATATCTCCTTTGTTGTGACATTTGCCAACAAATGAAAGAATCCACCATTAAACGCCTACTGCAGACATCCCTCTTAGTGTCAGACAGACCACTACAATATGTGTATCTGGACCATTGTGGTCCTTTACAACCTGATGGTGCATACAAATACATCTTAGTTGCTGTTGATTTCTGTTCTAGATTCCTGTGGGTATGGCCACAGCGGTTGGCTGACGCTTGAAATGTTATTAAAGATTTGCTGTTCTTTATCGGTACATATGCGTTGCAGCATTCTATTCAGGCCAGGGCCCTGCTTTTGCCTCTAGGGCATTCAAGGACACCATGAGGATGATGAGTGTTGAGCTCCATTACTCCTCCCCCTTGCCATCCTGAGAGTAATTTGGTTGTGGAGAGGAGGAATGGAGACTTACAACAATCCTTAACAGCAAGAGTATTAGGTTCAGGCCATTGTTGGCTTTATCACCTATATGGGTTCAGAGACCATTAAATAATCTACACAGAAGGTCCTTGGGAGGTCGCACCCCTTATGAGCCATTTTTTGGGATAGCTATGTACATCTCAGGTATCAATGGTCCTGGCGTGGTGGCAGACACACCATTTAACATGAAAAAACATGTCACTGTTTTACTGGAGCTACAACAATTTTGAGCATGGGGAGGGTGGACAATGACCTTCTGCTGGTTCCAGTCACCACTTCACTGACAAGACACATCCAAGATGTGTAACAATACTACTCCAATTCTCCAATTCTACACAGACAGATGGCATTGTCTACTATGAACCTCCACAACAAGTGGATTCATACACCAGCTCTTGTGTTTGCACAGACTGCTTCTGGTTACTTCGTCGATATTGATTATTTTTCCTCAAACTCCTCTGCTTCTGCCACATAAACTGTATCAAAGACATGTAAGCTGTACATATGGATTAAAAATAACTATTTGGTTTATCCATGGTATTACCTGTGGACACTGTTGACATTGCTTGCTTTCTGCTTTGGATTTACTTTGTCATTATTTTCTTTCCATTGATAAATGGTCATTATCTTCCTGAATGCACTACTGTTGAGACAGTGGATGAGGTATTTACACCTTACCCATCATCCCATTAAATTTTAAAAGACTTGTCCCTTGTAAACTTTTCAGCAGCTTCGATTAGAGATGGGATTGTTTGAGATAAAGCGCCCTTTGATATATATGGACCTACTGAAGTCATTCAAATTCCATATGTGTTTAAAATATCAATGACTGATGTTATTACACCTGGTGTTGTTTCCGATGACCAGGATTTTAAAACAGTAGATTGTATGCTTTCTGAGCTTGAATACTACATTGTGTTTGAAGGTGTAGATGTGTACATGAACACAGCAAATTATAGGGAAATATTCTGCTTTCACCATTGGGGACATTACTTTCTGCACCAAGCTAGTAAACCCAGAACAGTTTTCAATTACACACAACAGGAAGATTATCTGACTCCACCTGTGGGGAGCTCCAAAACATATGTAGAAATGTTTGCATATTTTACTGGGCATGACACTAGAAATGCTGAGTCATATTATTTCAAATTACTGCCTTCCAAAATGAGGAAAATATTGCCAACCGACACAAAACTGATTCATTCTGATTCCCTGGTTTCCGACTTGCTGTGAGTACTGGAAAAACACTATTGATGTGAAAAGTGCATGGGGAATAAAAGATTGGCAGATATGGGCTAGGAAAGCTTTGTTTAGAGCATGCCTTATTCCTTTACAAACAACATTTTAAAATGAAACTGTCCAGCAAACCTCCTGCTTGGGGTTAGCAAAAATAAGAGAGAAATGTGCCCAGAATCCCCATGCCAGCTAAATTTGACAATTGGCAAATGTTTTTAAATATCACTGAATAACAAATTACTGCTTGGGTTCAGAATGGTACCTTTAATTCCTCACTTCCTAGCCCAGGTGGGTAGGTATTATGGCTGAAGGACACAAATGGTTGCCAGGCACCTTTTGTTAATTCCTCAGGGCAACAATGGTTATGTTCTTCCACCTTAGCAGTTGTAAGAGAACACCTTAGTCTCCTTTCAGAGGAAACAGACTTGTATGATTTCTTGATAGGACCAAGGAAGCCATGCTTAAAACTGTTCCTGAATGTCATATCAAATGAGATCTGGTAGCTTTCTCAAATGGAAGCTGCTGCTGCACATTTAAGGCAGACAGATAAGGAAAACACGGAAAAACCTTTAGCTGTTGTTGATAATGGCATGAACACTTTGTCCAACCAAATTTACATCTTAAATAATATTGTGTCATCTGTGATTGACATCAATCAGAATGACATGTCCTTTTCACAACAAGGGCAAAGTCAACTGCGTTCCATTATACAGTTAGGTTGGACATTGGAGGTTCTGAAAAATGGCTGCATGCCCTGGAAAACACACAAATAGTATTAAATTATTTGCTGCTTTTAATTGCCCAGGCAACAACAGATATTTGCTAAAAAAAAAAGAAGCTAGTTATATCATGCTTAGCACTGAAAAGGTAGAAACGTTGCCTTTTATTGTGGCAGGAAGAGCTGGAGCATCATTGGTCATTGACGTTCCGACCAAACCTAACACGTGTGCAGCCAGTTTTCCACTGCATTTGGTGCCCCTTTGAATGTGCACCAATTGTGTGTCCTGCCGTGCAGCCTGTGCCTACTGTGGACAAGGATCTGTTAATGTTCTCGATGAGGGTTCATTCACGGACTTGCCCCTTGGGACTGAGGTTGATTCGAGAGGCATCTTATGAGCCACCACTTGTGGATTCCTTGCTCCAATGACATCTGGCACAATGGACGGTGCCACCTCTGCATGTCATTCTGCGTTTGATCCATCTATCACCTGCCAAATTGTGCAGGAACCTCAAAGTATTATCAGAGGGATCCACAGTGCAGAAATGGAGACCTTTCTGGTCTCAATCTCCATTGATGACATTGAAGACCATTTTGCAAGACCATAATTATTGATGATTTGACCTTTGGCTTTTTCTCAAAGTGTAAAATGTGACACCAAATTACCTTTAAATTCAGCCTGTCTGCCAGCCGGCTTTGCTAGTCGCTTTTGCCATTATGTCTCTAATATATGATTTTAAATTTGTTTTTAGTTTAGAGCATTTTTAGACTTAGCACTTAGATATTTGGGGGAAAATGGCAAAAATGGTGCATTTTATCAAATGGTGCATTATATATATTCAATTGTATTTGTTTTTAAAGCATAGTAAATGATGACCTTACAGTGCACAGGGATACAACACTTTTTGGACTATTCAATGTTCCCCTCACTGTCTATCTCCAACAGTGCCTCCCATCTTTCCATTCTTTATACAGCTTCTTTTTCACATGTATTTCATTTACTTTATAGTGCCTCTCATACCAGTGTTGGGTATCAGAGCACTTTAAATCACACACACACATACAGAGACAATGAATCTTACAAGTGTGAATTAGTGTATAGAAAATGACACATAAGTCAAAGGGGACTACAAGGTGTAGGTAGGCATTGGGGAAGCACAGACTCTGGATTCAGAACGTAACACAGTGGTTAGGGTTGACCTTACAAATAAGAATTTATTTCTACCGAAAACAAACTCTTTTTAGCAAAATTATGATAATGAAAGACAGAGAAAAACATATCTTTCTAACCTGGACCATGTAGTTTGCACGCAGCTCTTTGATGGCAGTTCATAGTTCACTGTGCTAGATTACTATTTTAACTTATGAACTGCACAGTAATCAAAGAATCTTTGTGACAAAATCAGTAATCCACTGAGCTATGCACTTAAAATACTGTTCTGTGATCTGCATAGTAAACGTTATTTGTAACAGACATATTAACCCTCTGTACTGCCTTAGATGAGTCAGAACTGCCAGTAGTCAAAACTCAGATCTCTCTCCAGCAGGTATGTTAATCACCAGAGCTATCTTGGCACTTTTATTATACCTGAAAACTGATGAATATACAAAGAACGCTGCAGTTATTTTAAAAGTGCTGCAGTGCTACAAAACTGGCTCCCCAGTAACACAACCAGTCCCCTAGCATTTCAGCCTCCAGGGACATCGCCCGATGCCCATTACAGCCAGTCCGGCCTTGGTCATGCTTAATGATCATGCAAAAAGAGAAGTGCCCTGATCAATGGCTGAGCTCTCATGTGCAAATATTGGTACTTGTAAATGAATATTGTTGAATTTCTTCAGCTAAACCCATCTATGCTGTGTCATTATGCATTGTCCTTGCACTGGAGCCACAAAGTACCCCTCCATACACACTGCTTACATACATTTCAGCGCCTAGTTTCTGGAAGAAGATGTGGGAAAGGCCCAAACCATCAACTATTTCATTTCCATAAACTTGTTCCTTTATTCTAGGCAGATATTGCAAAAAAATACATTACTCTACAATACCATTAGTTTACGAAATAGGGTTTTTCTTTGATAAATAACAAAGTTTATATTAGTTCTCTAATATCCAATCGATATGCAACAGATGTTGCATGATTGTGTATTCACGGTAAGAAAAACCACCCAAGACGAAAAATTAAGACATTCATAATATCTGCACGAAACAAAATAAATGAATGTTTGCCGATGGGCGGGTCTAATGGTAACTATTACATTAGGAGTGTAGACTAAAATTAAAATTGGCTGCCACAGGAGGCTTTCTGGCAAGATAAGATTGCTGCAAAATACCTGCACAGATTCTGTCTGATAGAGACGATGACATGAAATTCAAATCTTGCACAAGCATGCCGAGAAGGGAACATTCGAAATACCTTGCTACTGCCATTACAAAATGAGCGATTGTTGGATGTGGGGCCGCGGAACATTCTTTTCTGCCTGGACATGCACGGTAAGCCAAGAATGCTCCGGGATAAGCCGGGCATTCATTATCTCGGAGACACCCAATATCCCACAATGCCCCCAGGGGCTGCCAGGTTGCCAGCTCTCAGTCCCACCTTGACCACACGCCAAGTGTGCCATTTTGTGACTGGAAAGTATTTAAAATTCATGAAGTCTGTTGAAAGCTGGCCTGTCACATTCTAGTCATTCCAAAATGCATGGGAAAGAGCACAGAGCAGACATTTCATCCAGGCTGTTACTGGCCCCGAATGTACAATAACACATTAAATTGCTAATAAACCCCACTTTAAGAGAACTCCCTCACGGTCGCAGGAACTGCAGCATTCATAGGGATTCCGGCTCTATATGGAATAACAGGCACTAGTAAACAGGGCCTTTGAGGACAGAAAGATGGGACTATAATCTAACAATTCAAATTGTAACATATTGCAGGTAGGGCCCCACCTTTCAGCAGTTTCGCACCTTGATTTACAATTACTTCAGTATTTGAATTTCCATCACATTTCCAGCAAATTGGCATTTCTAGATTTAATTTTCATTCTGACAATATCCTTACAAAACAAAATCTTAAATGGGAATGCCTACTTACAAAATATGAACATTGAATACCAAGGGGCGTAGCTCCGGGGATGGGAAGGGGGTGTTTGGGGCGTTACACCCACCTAATAAATGTATTACTTAATCAAGAGTTGGGTACAGGAGATTTCAGTCGGGCATTATGAGGTGTCTGTCGGATTTCACCTGAGATTTTTAAGTACACAAACAAAAACACACATACATTCTCGGAACATTTGAAGCTCAGACCCCACTAGCCTTACTGACAAACCTACGACCATTTTGATAGTGCCCACATCCCTATGTGTGTGATGAATCCATGGATTCTGGTGTTTGATTGCTGTACACTGTGAAAAGCTGCAACACGCAGCACTGGTACACTCTTTGAACCATCCATATAGCTAAAAAAAACATTTAAATACAGACTTTGCTGCGTGAATATAACGAATAAAGATTACGTTTTTAAAATCGAAGTTTACATTGACCACAAAGAAATAGATTACAGAGGGGCCACTTTTCCCAGAATCTGTTAAAGAACATGGGCCGAACCACTATTTCATGCTTTTGGTGCTAAGACAGTACATACCTCTTTTACCATCACATTACGAAAGCAGGTTTCCAGAGGTGATAATGTGTGACAAAATGTTTGAGCATATTTGTTGTGGTGTAAATGAATTATGTTGTTTTTGTATCAATGTGTGTGCTGAATTATAGCAGTATGTGTTGTACTGTTTTCTTGTGTTTTGTTTTAACTGGTTTCATGTGTTGGCTCTGTTATATTTTAACTGTGTTGTGTTGCTTTAAGAATGTTATTATGTTATGCTTTGTAGTTTACTGTAGAGTTTTCAACCAATACTGCCACATTTCGAGCCTAAAGTAGCACATATCTTCAAATTCGTCATGAAAATAGGTTGACCAGCTAGCTCTATGTCACCAAATACATAATTTCCAGCCCTGGTCATTTTACCCTAGAAATCATTAATATCAGTTGTGTATGTTTAATTAGTACCATGAAAGCTCATAAAGGTTGCAACAACCAGAAATAATTAGATAGTTGCATGAAAACCCAGGCTTGGATCTGTCTATGATAATATGGAGTAAGGTAATCTTCCCAGAATAAACCACTAGCCACTGAGTGGCCCCATCAGTTCCTGGCCCCAGAGTACTACAACCCATCAGCATAATTTTCACACCCATTCTAAATGCCTCCACCTCTTCCGTGACCTTCTCAAGCACTTAGAAACAAGCAACTGTGCTCCTATTGCTGAACAAATCCATTGCGTACAGTTCAACACTCGCCATCTACGGACTAGTCTCCCTGCTACCATTCCCAACCAAGTTCTTAAAATAATCAACAGACATCTCACTGAATACCTCAATGACCCCCAACTCCACAACGCTACTCAGTCTGGTTTCAAACCCAACCACAGCATGGAAACTGCCCTCATCACTTCCATGGATGACATCTGCATGACTCGGGATGGTGGTGGCAAGAATGCCCTAATCCTCCTTGATCTCTCCGCAGTGTTTGACACATCGGAATCATGAACTCTGATGGATCTGCTCCTTCCTGGTTGTAAGGCCCCAGTGAGTCAGACTGCCATCATAGATCTCAGCCACCCGCAACCTAATTTGCAGGGTTCTGCAAGGTTCCTGCCTAAGCTTGACACTTTTCAATGCAAGATCTCTCTAGCCAGCATCATCCACTCTCTCAATACAAACATCCTCTCCTACATCGACAAGACACAATCAATATTCTCCTTCTCCCTCATGGACAAGATTCCCAGTACCTAGATCAAGTTCAATGCCTGAATGACTGAACTAGCCCACTGGATGAAAACCAACTGTCTGAAGCTGAACACCAACAAGAACAAAATTGAGATCTTTGGGAAAAGCACTTCACTGTGAGACTCCATCTGGTGGGAAACAGAGCTAAGACTGAAACTCACCCCAACCACCCATGCCAAGAACCTTGGGATTTACAGGAAACTGAACGTGACTGCCCAAGTCAACACCATCAGTGCTTCAAGCTTCCATCCCCTGAAGATGCTGAGGAAGATTTTTAAATGGCTCCCATTCAGCACTCACAAACCTATCACGCATGCCTTTGTCACAAGCAATCTGGAATACACAAAGTCCCTCCATGTCAACAAAAAAAACTCACCAGAAGGCTGCAGATCATTCAGAACTCAGTGGACTGAATCACTCCCAACCGTATATGCCGCACTCACACTGAGCACAGTGACAGGTGTGGATGTCTAATTTAGTTTCAGAAGGCCGTATCCTTTATGTACATTGTGGATTACCATTGACTAAGGGTTCTTCTTGTGCCATCAAGATATGGGAGCTGCAACCATCGCTGCATGTACTGTACTAAGAAGGCACCAACTAATATTTATTTGGGCTGAGGACAGTTTAGTTTAAAAAATATTTTCATTATACGTTTTGCTACGTATTGCTCAAATTTTATTAGTCTCCAGTAAAAACATGACACTTTCTGCTCAGAGGTACACACCAGCCTCGTTCTTTTCATGAAAGGTGCTCAAACTGGTCACTTTGCTCAAACAAGTGTCAGTGATGTGCTTTAAATGAAAATCTTTAGATGTGCATACACAGCTCCTCAAGTGTTTCTAGCTCTGTTTACTTTAATTTATTGTCATGTTTGGTGTGTCTCCAAAACGGGTTCTATGTTTGAATACACACTGGTGGTTTGATTGAATGTAACAATATTTGTCCAGTGTCAGAAGATACATGTGTTCATGTTTTCAAGTATTCAGGGATTGTTTAGCGTGAACCTATTCTTTATACCAATGTAGTGCCTTTGTAATCAATTACTTATGGGTTCTCCATTGTACTTAGAAGTGTTCTCAAATTACGCTTAACATTCTCAAATACTTGAGGTTTTCTGGCATTAAAAAACTTTTTTGATGAGTAGGAAGTTGGATGTTTAAGCACCACGAGTTATACGTTGCTTATTGTTTAAAAATAAGTGACTCCTTGCACTGTTTGGAGAAGCTTAACCTAACATTTAAGGCCTGGGCCTTCTCATGTCTCTGGTTCTGATGACTTACTGGAGAGGTGTGCAAGGATTCAACCTGCTCTGGAGGCAGTCCACTCTGTTTTGTGATCAGCTTTGTTATCTTATTATGCAGTTTGTGTACTTTTGTTTACTTTAGATATCTCAACGAGTGCTGCTACATTTCCGGCCAAAAGCAGCACATTACTTTAAAGTTCCCATGATAAGTAACCATTTACCACTGTCTAAGGTGGTAAAACAGGGCTGTAATCACAACTACTTGAGACACCAGACAGCATAAAACTGTGGCAGAGAATGCGTATAAACATGGTGCCCTCAGTGCTCCCTTTATGTGATAGGGCACCATGTAAATATCTTTTTAATATTAATCCATGCAGTTCTATATTTTTTTTACTATTTATTCCATGCAGGCCTACACCTTCAAAGTGCAACAAGTTGATTTGTTAAATTGTGATTGCGTTCTGGGGCTGATTATAATTTCCATTGTGGTACAAGTGATATGAAATGCACTCAATTAAATCCAAGACAGGAGGGTTTGGAATGTATCAGTTGTGTTGAACAACGTCTATTCCCTGCACTGGGGAATAACATGCAGATTGTCGTGCTTATACCCAAATCTGTGTATCTGTAAATACTGAACCTTTTCTCCCACTTACGTTCTGGCCGGCTGGGCCAGACAAATCTAAAGGTGCAATCTTCACAACAGCGGGCGATTAAATGGATGTGATCAACATTACCCCACTTGTAATTATTCAGCAGACCTGTTTTAATCAGGCCCTTTGTGTGTGAAAGCAATGAAGGCCCGGACGGCAAGGGCCAAATGCGCATACAAACCTAATCAGGGTTATGCTTCTAGGAAATGAGATTATACCTCAATGCAAACCGGCAGAATGTCTTGAAGAGAAATATTTTAATTCTTGTCACCAGTATGAAGGTCACAAAAGCTGAGCGCTCGCTCTAGAATCTCGAATGATAACATCCTTGAATGAGACACTCACGGAGGAATGAAGTATTTTGACCTACATGTTTACCGTTCGGGAACATACCATTTGTTTCTGTTGGTGGTTTGCAAGTCAAACAATTACATAGGCTGCGTTCAAGAATGCAAAGTGAAGATTAGGAAACACGTAACAATAAGCACTGGGCCACGCCCTCTGCGAGCGTCAGATAGTGAGGATTTACCGTCACTTTTCTAACTCCACTAAGCAATGCGTGATAGCGACTTCTCTAAGAGCCTGTACCATTTTAAAAAGTACCGATTCACACGCCAAGGATAGTCTTAAGTACTCCACGGCATGGGAACAGCGGGGCAGAACTCGGGGGATTGTCCTGTTGTGATTCCCTACATTAGGCTTTAAGCAAGACACTCTCAAGATAGTTTTTCAGGTCTGAATTGACAACGCAGCTGCCTGAAAGACATACTGTTGCCAAATGTTTATCGATCGAGTTGGTATAGGCCACATCTTGAGGAGTATTTCTCACTCACTTTATATTGCTGGCAGTTTGGTGTATCATTCCGACTCACGAATCGCTCACAGAGCCAATTTACATCTCACGTGTACATTGAATTATCACACATTAAAATTACTATCTCATAGATGCATTCTACATGTAAAAGCCAAAATCTTTGATTGCACTAGATTATATATATATATATATTTTTTTTTTCACTAGAAAAACCAAAGGTTACAGGGATGTTATAGCAAGGTTGACGTTTTACCCATACAAAGCCGTAGAAATGCAGCAGTTACAGTTACATTAAGAAACTATAACTTGTTGTCTAAAGTTACTTTCGGCAAAACTTTTATTTCTCCAGATAAGCATAACTATAAGTATACCTGCTGAATTTCTATGGTTTTGTATCAGGCTTATCAACCTAGCTATAACATTCCTGTAGCCTTCAGTTTTTTCAGTGAATTTCGATGTGTTTTTTAACGTGAAGTTATACCTACTTACCACACATTAATACAACCACCGCAGCGCATTGCCTTTGGCCATGCACAGTGGGGGTTGGCTGCAGGGCCAATGGCCAGACCCTTCAGACAACTCTCCTGTATGCACCCAAACCCACGCTGCACCTGGCCTTTGGCTATGTGCAGCATGGAGCTGTATGCACTGGCTGTATTTTATTTACATTTTCCCCTGGATCCGTGGAGCCTTTGTGAGCTTACACAGGAGGGTCACACTGAATCCCCCAGTGGATCCACGGATTAGATGAAAAACAAATAATTGGGCAATTTTGCCCATGAGGGGTCTCTAGTCCTTCATCTGTCCTATGGGGTCAGGATACCTGTATACTGGCCTCTTATATTATTTTTACATTACATTATTTTACCTCTCCTGGGCTGGTACAAGAAACAAAATGTCAGTCACAACTTTCCTTTCAGGTTGCAACCAACCAATCAAGTCCTTGCCTTTTCCCCCGGATCTGCGAATCCTCCGCGAGTGGATCTGCATTCCTAAATATCTATACTTTTTAACCTTAACTAACTCAAAAACTATTTAACAGATTTACACCAAATTATAAAAAGCTGGATTTCTGGACCAAGATCTAGCTTCCTGCCAAATGTGGTGCAAATCTGTTCAGTGATTCGAGCTGTAGTCGCGTTCAAAAATTCAAAATCCCATAGGCGCAGAAAGGGGGGAAAATGTTTGGGCCCCCCCTTTTTCCGGGCCCCCGCTTTATGAAACACTCTGAAATGTATAACACAGAGGCTTAACTGACTTTCATATTAGTTTTGAAAATGTTGTGAGCATTCGTCAACGGCACCAAAGTTATTGGAAAAACAATAAATGCTACATTTATGGAAAAAGTTGGTCCTAACTAACTATCAACTGGCTATCACCAGTAGGTGTTTATATATGTACATATATAGATAGATAGGTATAGATATATAGATAGACCTATACCGTGACTTATGTGAGTTTAAGCCAGCCCTCTTTACACACTGGTCTGCTGTTGTGTCATTTGCATTTGTTTTCTGCCCACTACAGCTTACAGTGTGGGGCAATGGGGCAGCCCCCATCTTTAGCCGCTGGCTAACTTCACCATTGAGTGACAAATTTCTCCTCTTTCACAAGGAGTACATCCACTCAGAAAGCAGTTCACTTCAACGGCAAGTACTATGTGAGAATAAAAACGTGTTCGCAGGTAGTTACAGGAAACTTTGCGCATGTTATTTTGGCCATAAAATTACACCTTACTTTTAAAACTGCACCATTTGCATTGTGTTTCACTTGTGTACCCGACTGCTTTTAAAATACCCAATAATTCCTAACTACAATTGTTTGGCTGGCTTTGTTGCAGCTAGGGATGCACTAGCTGTGCATTCATTGGTTGGGGGACCAACTGACAAGTAAGTAGGTGGAGTCTGTAAGAGCTCCAGATCTTTATAACTCTGGAAGCAGCACAGATGCGCAGGTAGTTGAGGAAGCTTCATGCTTGTTATTTGGCCTTAAAATTGCGCTTTATTTTTAAAACTGCACTATTTGCACCTTGTTTCACTTGTGTACCTGACTGCTTTGAAAATACCCAATAATTCCAAACAACGGTTGTTTGGCTTGCTTTGTTCCAGCTGGGGATGCGCTGGTTGCGCATTCATTGGCTGCGGGGGAACCAACTGACGGCTAGGTAGGCAGAGTCTGTAAGAGCTCTGTGCCTCTATATCTCTGGAAGCAGCGTGGATGCGCCACGAGGTGCCAAAGGCAAGCCCGTCTGCACCCGTCCATGGCTTGGGGCCAGCCATTATGCCTGAAAATTCGTCTACTCGTCAGAGGACCTCAAATCTCCTTGCAGGTAGCTTTTAACTTGAACCATCTATTCTTTTAAGCCTTAATAAATTAGGTATTCTTAATGAGACTTCACCTATGGTGCTCTCGCCTAACCAGATCTTAACCACCAATATAACCAGTGAGAATAGTCCCAATCTTGTGCCCACTAGCAAGTCTGTTCCTGAACCTGCCAAGAGGAATAACCTCTAGCTTACAATTACCTATCTTAACAAACAGTCAATGGTGAAGCATCAACTGGAGATTTTTCAATTGCTCAATCCTGAAGCACCAGATATTTTCCTTATGACAGAGACCTGGTTGAGGGATGATTCCGCACCAGACATCTTATCAACCCTTCCGGAGAAAAAAGTTGGAGGGGTGGAAGCAATTGTTAAAAAACCTTAGTTTAGAAAAATTCATCTCGACATTGATTTCCAGGGCGGACAATATTGTGATCAAACTTGATTCCCTGACTTCTCGGTTGGCATTTGTCCTTATGTATAGACCTCTGGGACATATACCTAACTTCCCCTAACGCTTGGCTGAGTCACAATCCGCACTGGCCTTTGACTATGCAAAAAGCCTTCTCCTTGGTAATTTTAATTACTGGGTGAATGAGGATTTTAGTGGGCAAACGTCTCTAGACCTGACTGAGTCACTAACTAATCTTAATTTTGACCAACAGGTATTTGAACCAATTCACATTAAAGGTCAGACGTTAGATCAGGTTTAGGCCACTAGTTTAACCATAGTTAACCTGACGGTATCCCCTTGTGTTTGGTAAGACCATTACTTTATTAAATTTATTTTGGAAGATTGATCTTTTTTTGAAACCCCATACATGCCTAGGTACTGCCTCCAGGAATTGGAATGGTACAGATCTTAACGTGTTCTGAATACACTGACTCGCGCCTTACCTAATCCCACTGAGAACCTGGATGACTATGAGGAATCAATATCGGATTGGGCAAAAGGTATCCAGCGATACTCATGCCCTTCTCCACAAACCTAAACATATCCAATGCCATGAAGCATTTAAATGGTTTTCAAAGGAGGTGAAAATCGCCAAACTTGAACTCCGCTAGGCAGAATGGAAATTGTGAAATTCCTACCTGCCTGAAAGTAGGTAAGTCTTCACCTAACGACTAAAAACTTACAAAAATATAATTCCACGGGCAAAATCTACCTACTTTACAAAGAATATTTTGAATTTGTGAAACAAATCCAAGGCCATCTTCGAGATGGTCAGAGAACTTTCCAACTCAGATAGAATAACTTTACCCTTGGCTCCCACAAAAAATCTATTCAATGACTTGTGCTCATATTTCATTGAGAAAATAAAGGTAATGAAAGGCAGTATCCCACCCAGCTCACGTACGCGTACGATTGTTACTTCTTCAGAAGACAGAAACCCCTTGGCTCTCTCTGCCTTTCCGGCTATTAGAAAACAGTGTCTTACCGAGCTAATGGACATAGTTAAATCAGGCTCTCCAAATGATGTCTATCTCCCACATGTTCTAAAATGAAAATGTCACTTACCCAGTGTACATCTGTTCGTGGCATTAGTCGCTGCAGATTCACATGTTTAGCACAGTCCGCTGCCTGGTGTTGGGCTCGGAGTATTACAAGTTGTTTTTCTTCGAAGAAGTCTTTTTTGGTCACGGGACCGAAGGACTCCTCCCTCTTCGGCTCCATTGCGCATGGGCGTCGACTCCATTTTAGATTGTTTTCCCCGCAGAGGGTGAGGATGGAGTTGTTTGCTATAAATAGTGCCCATGCAATGGAGTGAATACGTATGTACATAAAAAGTTTATAATCATTATTTACAAATGTACAAATGTTTAAGATTTAAGATCTACTTCTAAACGGCTACAGGCTTCCCGGGAGGCGGGAGGGCACATGTGAATCTGCAGCGACTAATGCCACGAACAGATGTACACTGGGTAAGTGACATTTTCAGTTCGATGGCATATGTTGCTGCAGATACACATGTTTAGCATAGACTATAAAGCAGTTACCTCCCCTAAAAGCGGTGGTTTAGCCTGTAGGAGTTGAAGTAGTTTGGAATAATGTTCTTAGTACAGCTTGGCCCACTGTAGCTTGTTGTGCATTTAGTACGTCTACACAGTAGTGTTTAGTAAATGTATGAGGCGTAGACCAGGTTGCAGCCTTACATATTTCGCTCATAGGAATGTTTCCTAGAAAGGCCATTGTAGCACCTTTCTTTCTGGTTGAGTGTGCCTTTGGTGTAATAGGCAATTCTCTCTTGGCTTTAAGATAGCATGTTTGAATACATCTGACTATCCATCTAGCAATGCCTTGTTTAGAGATTGGATTTCCTATGTGTGGTTTTTGAAAAGGTATGAACAGTTGTTTTGTTTTCCTGATTAGCTTTGTTCTGTCAATGTAGTACATTAGTGCTCTTTTGATGTCTAATGTATGTAGTGCCCTTTCAGCCACGGAATCTGGTTGTGGGAAGAACACTGGCAATTCTACTGTTTGATTTAAATGGAATGGTGAGATTACTTTTGGTAGAAATTTTGGATTTGTTCTTAGAACTATTTTATTTTTGTGTATTTGAATAAATGGTTCTTGTATGGTAAATGCCTGTATTTCACTTACTCTTCTGAGGGATGTGATTGCAATGAGAAATGCGACTTTCCACGTTAGATATTGCATTTCACAGGAATGCATGGGTTCGAAAGGTGGACCCATGAGTCTTGTTAAGACGATGTTAAGGTTCCATGAAGGAACTGGTGGTGTTCTTGGTGGTATAATTCTTTTTAGCCCTTCCATGAATGCTTTAATAACTGGTATTCTAAATAGAGACGATGAATGAGTAGTTTGTAGGTAAGCAGATATTGCTGCGAGGTGTATTTTTATAGATGAAAAAGCGAGATTCGCTTTTTGCAAATGTAGTAAGTATCCCACTATGTCCTTAGTAGAGGCATGCAATGATTGGATTTGATTGGTATGGCAGTAGCAAACAAATCCTTTCCACTTAGATGCATAGCAGTGTCTAGTGGAAGCTTTTCTAGCTTGTTTTATGACCTCCATACATTCTTGTGTGAGGTCTAAGTGTCCGAATTCTAGGATTTCAGGAGCCAAATTGCTAGATTCAATGATGCTGGGTTTGGATGCCTGATCTGTTGTTTGTGTTGTGTTAACAGATCTGGTCTGTTGGGTAGTTTGACATGCGGTACTAGTGAAAGGTCTAGTAGAGTTGTATACCAAGGTTGTCTTGCCCATGTGGGTGCTATCAGTATGAGTTTGAGTTGGTTTTGACTCAATTTGTTTACTAGATATGGAAGGAGAGGGAGAGGGGGAAAAGCGTATGCAAATATCCCTGACCAACTCATCCATAGAGCATTGCCTTGTGATTCGCGGTGTGGGTACCTGGATGCGAAGTTTTGGCATTTTGCGTTTTCTTTTGTTGCGAACAAATCTATCTGGGGTGTTCCCCAAATTTGAAAGTACTTGTTCAGAACTTGGGGGTGAATTTCCCATTCGTGGACTTGTTGGTGGTCTCGCGAAAGGTTGTCTGCTAGTTGGTTTTGGATCCCTGGAATAAATTGTGCTATTAGGCGAATGTGGTTGTGAATCGCCCACTGCCATATTTTTTGTGTTAGGAGACACAATTGTGTTGAGTGTGTTCCTCCTTGTTTGTTTAAATAATACATTGTTGTCATGTTGTCTGTTTTGACAAGAATGTATTTGTGTGTTATTATGGGTTGAAAGGCTTTTAACGCTAGAAATACTGCTAACAGTTCTAGGTAATTTATATGAAATTTTGTTTGGTGTACATCCCATTGTCCTTGAATGCTGTGGTGATTGAGGTGTGCTCCCCACCCTGTCATGGAAGCATCTGTTGTTATAACGTATTGGGGCACTGGGTCCTGAAATGTCCGCCCTTTGTTTAAATTGTTGCTGTTCCACCATAGAAGCGAGAGGTATGTTTGGCGGTCTACCAACACCAGATCTTGAAGTTGACCCTGTGCCTGTGACCATTGTGATGCTAGGCACTGTTGTAAGGGTCGCATGTGTAGTCTTGCGTTTGGGACAATGGCTATGCATGATGACATCATGCCTAGAAGTTTTAGCACAAATTTTGCTTGTATCTTTTGGTTTGGAAACATAGCACTTATTACCTTGTGGAATGCTTGCACTCTTTGTGGACTTGGAGTGGCAATTCCTTTTGATGTGTTGATGGTTGCCCCTAGATATTGTTGTGTCTGACACGGTTCGAGGTGTGACTTTGTATAGTTGATGGAGAAACCCAGTTTGTGAAGGGTTTGTATGACATATGTGGTATCGTTTGTGCACTTTTTTACTGTGTTGGTCTTGATTAGCCAATCGTCTAGGTAAGGAAACACATGTATCTGTTGTCTCCTGATATGTGCTGCTACTACTGCTAGACATTTTGTGAATACTCTTGGTGCAGTTGTTATTCCGAATGGCAACACCTTGAATTGGTAATGTATTCCTTTGAATACGAACCTTAGGTACTTTCTGTGAGAAGGGTGTATCGGTATATGAAAGTACGCATCTTTTAGGTCTAATGTGGTCATGTAATCTTGCTGTTTGAGCAGTGGAATGATGTCTTGTAGTGTGACCATGTGAAAGTGGTCCGATATGATGTAGGTATTTAGGGGGTCATTCTGACCTCGGCGGTAAAATGCCCTTACCGCCGGTCATAAGACCGCCATAACACCGCCGCGGCCGCGGTCAACCGCCACGGTCATTCTGACCCACAACGGCCAAACCTCCAAAAATCCGTCCTCCACTGCAGCCCGCCACATCGGCGGGCAGCGATAAACTGGAGATGACCAAACCTCCACCGTCACGCCAACAGAAATACGCCCATGCCATTACGACCCACGAATCCACACGGCGGTCATTCAAACGCGGTATTCCATTGGCGGTACACACCGCCGCGGTCAGAATACACACACATCCCCAAAACACAGCCACATTGGACAATTTGAAATACACACACCTGATACACATACACACACCACTCCCACACAATCAACCAACTATAAAACACACACCCACATCACCCACAAACCCCTGCGACCCTAATTACTGAGAGAAGGAGAGAGAGACACAGCAGACAATCCATAGCAAGACACACTGAGGCACACTACACCATCACACACACCACATAGTAGCACAAAGCACCACTCACCAACACACTCCTCATCACATACACCACCCCACACCTCACCCACACCACCCCATGGCACCCCAAAGGCACCCACGCTTTTCGGACCAAGAACTCCGGGTCATGGTGGAGGAAATCCTAAGAGTGGAACCCCAGCTCTTCGGCTCGCAGGTGCAGCACACCAGTATAGCCAGGAAGGCGGAGCTATGGCAGCGGATCGTGGACAGGGTCAACGCGGTGGGACAGCATCCCAGGAATAGGGAGGACATCCGCAAAAGATGGAACGACCTACGGGGGAAGGTCCGATCGATGGTCTCCAGGCACAACATCGCGGTCCAGAAGACTGGCGGCGGACCCCCACCCACCCCTCCCGAATTTACATCGTGGGAGCAAGAGGTCTTGACCATCCTGCATCCTCAGGGCCTCGCTGGAGTAGCCGAAGGAATGGACTCTGGTAAGTCCCATCTCAACTACTATATCCCCCCCACCCCACCAGCATGCCAACCCACACCCCCACCCTCACCCCCAACCCCCCAGCACACATCCTCCCTGACAATGTCTCACCAGCACAACCCACCCATCCCAACACCAACTCCTGCATGCCAACACAAATCATGGGCACCCATCACCTAAGCATGACCACTGCACTAACCCCTCCCCCCCACTAAATACCCTCACAACACCTCCCTCCAGGGAATGCCTGCACTGGGGGACAAGGGCACCCATAACACGCATGCTATTGCACACACAGAAACAATAACCAAACTCTCTTACCCCATGCAGGACCCGAACGACAACACACCAGCCAGGAGGGTCCAGAAGTGTCCATCCCACCACCGGAACAGGCCCACACTGAGGATAGCAGCTCTGTCGACAGCGAACCTGATGACCAGCCCGGACCATCGGGGACCTCTGGGCAGTCGGTTCCCCTCAGGCAGCCACAGGCCACACCAGACCCGACCCCCTCTGCCGACACCAGCACAGCTCCCACCCAGCGGGCCCATGCCTCTGTCTCTAGGACAGCTCAATCAGCGGTGTGTCTGCCACTACAGGGCACCCAGGCTAACCCAACACCCCAACAACAACAGGGACCTGGGGGCAGTGGTAGCGGGCACACCGTCCAGGGGACAGAGGCCGGGGGAAACCGGGCAGCTCGGAGGGCTGCTGTGCGACAGGGGGGGGAGGAGAGGCCCAGGGAACCCACTCTCCAAGAGGCCCTCACCACCATCATGGGGGCATACCACCACTCCCAAGAGACGATGGCGACGGTACTGGCCAGGTTCACGGAGATCCAGGCACAGCAGGAGGAACGCTACATGGGGTTCAGGGAGGAGCTGAGAATCATCGGGACCGCAATGGGGACCATCGTCCTGGCCCTCAACAGGATAGAAGAGGCGTTGCGGGACCATGTGGCACCACACAGGGCCCCTGTCACTAGCCCGAACCAGGAACAGCCTACCACCTCCGCCGGCGCTAGTGGAGAGGAGGCCCCAACACCACGGCAGGCCACCAGAACCCCACCTCCTGCTGAAGAACAACCACCCCGTAAGAGGAGCCTGAGATCCAAAAAAAAGACAGAGTAGGATGTCAAGACCCCCGCCAGCAGGACATACCCCCTGAACTCTTCCCACTGTTCCACATTGCCACCCTGTCCAACCATGAACTGCCTCTGCTCCATCCTTCCACAGGCAAAAGGACAATGCACCTGTGAGACTGAGAACTGGACTCTGCCATGGACATTACTCCACCCCCACCCATCACCCTTATAATCACATGTACCAATATCTAGCCCTGTAAATAAATCACATATTGCACACAAATCAGTTTGGAGTCATGCTGTATTATTAGCAAATGTATTACATATTAATGTTCAATATCTGTTCTGTCAATTAGTGATGACAACATACCAATGTCAATACGCTGTAGTTCATGGGCAAACCAAGCAGAAGTCAGGCACTGCGTCATACAGCACTGAGAAGGGAAGGGAAAATCAAAAATTACCCAAAAATATCTGTTGGGAACTACAGAAAGTACAGATGCAGGAGGCTAGAAGCAATTGGGAAATGGCGTGGGTGATTCTTACCTGGGTGTTACTGGAAATACTGTTGTATCACTCTGTCCCTATTGTCTGTGTCGTCCTCTGAGTCTTCCTCCTCTTCACTCTCCACAGGCTCCACGGCTTCTACAACACCACCATCTGGACCATCCTCCTGCAGGAAAGGCACCTGGCGTCGCAAAGCCAGGTTGTGAAGCATACAGCACGCCACGATGATATGGCACACCTTCTTTGGTGAGTACATTAGGGATCCACCTGTCATATGCAGGCACCTAAACCTGGCCTTCAGGAGGCCAAAGGTTCGCTCAATCACCCTCCTAGTACGCCCAGGGGCCTCATTGTAGCGTTCCTCTGCCCTTGTCCGGGGATTCCTTACTGGGGTCAGTAGCCACGGCAGGTTAGGGTAACCAGAGTCACCTATTAGCCACACACGTTGTCTCTGTAGCTGCTCCATCACATAGGGGATGCTGCTATTTCGCATCACATACGCGTCATGCACTGACCCTGGGAACTTGGCATTTACATGGGAGATGTACTGGTCAGCCAAACAGACCACCTGGATATTCATTGAATGGTAATTCTTCCTGTTCCTGTACACCTGTTCATCGTCATTTGGGGTACCAAAGCCACATGGGTCCCATCAATGGCACCAATGATGTTGGGGATATGTCCAAGGGCATAGAAATCACCCTTCACTGTAGGCAAGTCACCCTCCTCGGGGAAAATGATGTAGCTCCGCATGAGTTTCATCAGGGCAGACAACACTCTGCTCAAAATCTTAGAAAACATAGGCTGAGATATTCCAGATGACATGGCCACTGTGGTCTGGAATGACCCACTGGCCAAAAAATGGAGGACTGACAAAACCTGCACCAGAGGGGGAATCCCTGTGGGTTGGCGGATGGGGGACATCAGGGCTGGCTCCAGCTGGGCACACAGTTCATGGATAGTGGCACGGTCAAGTCTGTATCGAAGTATTATATGGCGTTCTTCCATTGTCGACAGGTCCACCAGCGGTCGGTACACGCGAGGATTCCTCCTTCTCATCGCAAGTCCCAGTGGACGGTGCCTAGGAAGGACAACATGGAGCACAGAGTCAGCCAAACCACAGGTACGTACAGACAGCTTGCACAGTTAAAGAATGGCAATGGGTTTAAAGGCGTGTATGTGTGGCAATGCAAGGCCTAGGCCTGTGTGTCGCAGTCAAAATTAAGCCATGTAGGCCCTTGAAATGGCGGCTGCCTGACCTGTGAAGTGGGACAATGGGATGTGAGGTCAATGCGCTGGCGGGGCACACCGTGGCGGTAGGCGGTCGAAGACCGCGGCGCAAAGCCGCATTGGTTAACATTGAAGCCTATGGGTTTCAGGAGCCAATAACGAAGTGCGCCGGCGGTCACGGTACGCACCACCGCGGTACGCACCGCTGCGGGCGTGACCGCCATTTTCTATCTGCTTAATCACTCGAGACCTGATCATCCACAGGAGAGGACCTATACTGCAAGTGCTGCTGTGACCTCGGTCTGGAAGATACAATGGCTGCTGTGACTGGGGAAAGGGCCCCTGCCTTCACGTCTGAAGAGTTGGAGAAGCTCGTGGATGGGGTCCTCCCCCAGTATGCGCTACTCTACGGTCCTCCAGACCAACAAGTGAGTACACCGGGTGCTAATGGAATGGGCTATGCCTGTGTGGATTGGGGTGGATGTAAGTTGGTGGGGTGGGGGGGCGAATGAGGAGTGCAACGCCCGACAGATGAGAGCATGTGCCATATGGCAAAGTGGGGGGGGGGGGGGGCAATTACATCTAACATGCAGGTCATTGATGATTTCCTCCTTTCCACCCTGTACATGTCTAATAGGTCAGCGCCCATCAGAAGATCGAGATTTGGCGTGCCATCGCCAAGGAAGTCCGGACCTTGGGGGTCCACAACAGACGGGGCACCCACTGCCGCAAGAGGTGGGAGGACATTCGCCGCGGAACAAGGAAGACCGCAGAAACACTGCTGGGGATGGCCTCCCAACCTAGGAGGGGTGCCAGTCGCACCATGACCCCCCTGATGTCCCGGATCCTGGCGGTGGCCTACCCTGAATTGGATGGGCGCTTTAAGACATCACAGCAGACACAAGGGGGTGAGTATCAGCACATTCTCCTATCTTTCTGCGCAGTGGAGGCGTCTGGGTGGGGGAGGAGGGCTGTGGGTGACATTAGGCCAGGGCGCTTTCTGTAGTGTAGTCCACTCCCTTAGGCATGGCCCTGTGCCCCCGGCCCCCACCTCTGTAGGGTGACAAGTACAGCCATTGAAGGTCCAGCATCTCCCATGTGCGCGTTTGACGTCTCTTGGCCTGTTGTCTTAGTCAGTAGTACTGAGTAGTGTACCCCGAATGCGCGGCTTAGTGCATTAGGCACCTGTGTCTGTCCTCTCCGCCAACGGTGTTGACATTGCATGCACTCAACCTGGTCTTCTTTTTTCTCCCCCCACCCTTTCTCTTCATCTTCTTGTGCATGTGTGCATTAGCATCATCAGGCGGAGGAGATATGGCATCGGAGCACGAGGGAGCTGCAGGACACAAGGCCCCGGTGGGCCCAGGAACAGACACCGAGGGCACCAGTGGTCCGGAGGGCGAGGGGAGCACCACGACGGGGACCGCTGGTGAGAGCAGCGAAAGCGACACGTCCTCGGATGGGAGCTCCCTAGGGGTGGCGGCAACATCCGTGCCCCCCGCCTCTACAGGTACAGCCGCCACCCAGCGCACCAGCCCCGCCCTCCCAGCAGCCCCTCAGTCTTCGCTCCGTGCCGGTTCGCCCAGGAAGGCGCGCGTCTCCTTCGCCCCAGGCACCTCAGCCCCTGCCCCTGTTGCCCCTGCTGCCCTCAGTGCGGAGCTCATTGACCTGGTAAGGACGCTCATTGTTGGGCAGACGACCCTTTTGAATGCCATCCAGGGTGTGCAAAGGGAGGTGCAACAGAGCAATGCGTACCTGGAGGGCATTCATTCGGGTCAGGCTGCCCATCAACGAGCGTTCACTGCTCTGGCCTCAGCACTGACGGCAGCCATTGTCCCTGTTTCCAGCCTCCCTCTTCTGACTGCCTCCAGCCTGTCTCTGTCTCCTGTTCCTTAGCCTATCCCATCCACACCATCAGACCAGCCTGCACACACCTCAACACCCAAGAGCAGCTCATCCAAACACAAGCACCACAGATCCCGCAAACACTCACCCGAGCAGACATGCCAACAGCCACTGCCACCCCTGTGTCCCCCTCCTCCTCGTCTCCCTCCTCCCTCCCTGTGACGTCTACACTCACACCTGCATGCACCCCAACATCAGCCAGTGCTTCCATCACCACCTCACCCTCCAGTACAGTCCACACTCGTGCAGTCACCACCCCCACTGCCATGTACACGTCCCCTGTGTCCTCTCCCACTGTGTCTGTCACTCCCTCTTCCAAGACACACAAACGCAGGCAGCCACCCACCCAACAGCCATCCACCTCACGACAGCCTACAGCACCAGCACCTTCACCCAATGACAGCACACCTGACTCTCCTACAACCACCTCCTCTACCTCCACTTCCATCTCCACTTCTCCTACCCTTTACCTTGGCCCTAAAAAACTTTTCCTGGCTAACCTTAACCTCTTTCCCCCCGATGACCTCCCCCATCCATCTTCAAAGAGTCCCAAGAGCACCGCAGCCACCACCAGCCCAGCTTCGGGTGTCACTGTTGTGCCTGGGTTCTGGAGCCCACCCTTTGCCAGCAGTGACACATCGATCAGCAGCAAGGACACGTCCAGCCCCCCCCCCGGCAAGAGGACCCGCAAAAACAAGGACCGCCGTGCGAGGACCGACAGGGCTGCCCCCAAGGAGCAATGTGCGGCCACTTCACCACCCACACCATCTAGGGGAGGCAAGGGCCCGAGAGCCCCATCAAAGGAGCGGAAGGGCAGCAGGAGCGCGGAGAAGGTGGACCCCACATGCCACATCCCAGCTGGGAAGGAGGACACTAAGGAGGCCAGGAGTCCGTCCCCGAAGGCTCCAGAAACGTCACGGTCCGAGGGCGACTGAGCAGGGAGTCGAGGCCAGGTCTGGCTCCCTTGACCTGCTGGATGAGCACCGCTGAACAGGGCCCGCGGTGCAGAAGAGCACCGCTGAACAGGGCCCCGCCGTGGAGAAGAGCACCGCTGAACAGGGCCCGCGGTGCAGAAGAGCACCGCTGAACAGGGCCTGCCGTGGAGATAGGCACCGCTGAACCGGGCCCCGCCGTGGAGAAGAGCACCGCTGAACAGGGCCCGCGGTGCAGAAGAGCACCGCTGAACAGGGCCCCGCCGTGGAGAAGAGCACCGCTGAACAGGGCCCGCGGTGCAGAAGAGCACCGCTGAACAGGGCCCACCGTGGAGATAGGCACCGCTGAACCGGGCCCCGCCGTGGAGAAGAGCACCGCTGAACAGGGCCCGCGGTGCAGAAGAGCACCGCTGAACAGGGCCCCACCGTGGAGAAGAGCACCGCTGAACAGGGCCCGCGGTGCAGAAGAGCACCGCTGAACAGGGCCCGCCGTGGAGATAGGCACCGCTGAACCGGGCCCCGCCGTGGAGAAGAGCACCGCTGAACAGGGCCCCGCCGTGGAGAAGAGCACCGCTGAACAGGGCCCCGCCGTGGAGAAGAGCACCGCTGAACAGGGCCCCGCCGTGGAGAAGAGCACCGCTGAACAGGGCCCGCGGTGCAGAAGAGCACCGCTGAACAGGGCCCGCCGTGGAGATAGGCACCGCTGAACCGGGCCCCGCCGTGGAGAAGAGCACCGCTGAACAGGGCCCCGCCGTCTCAAGCACCGCTCCGCTGGGCCCTTCCTCTGAGGCACCGCTCCGCTGGGCCCTTCCTCTCAAGCACCGCTCCGCTGGGCCCTTCATCTCAAGCACCGCTCTGCTGGGCCCTTCCTCTCAAGCACCGCTCCGCTGGGCACCGCCGTCTCAAGCACCGCTCCGCTGGGCCCTTCCTCTCAAGCACCGCTCCGCTGGGCCCTTCCTCTGAGGCACCGCTCCGCTGGGCCCTTCCTCTCAAGCACCGCTCCGCTGGGCACCGCCGTCTCAAGCACCGCTCCGCTGGGCACCGCCGTCTCAAGCACCGCTCCGCTGGGCCCTTCCTCTCAAGCACCGCTCCGCTGGGCCCTTTCTCTGAGGCACCGCTCCGCTGGGCCCTTCCTCTCAAGCACCGCTCCGCTGGGCCCTTCCTCTGAGGCACCGCTCCGCTGGGCCCTTCCTCTGAGGCACCGCTCCGCTGGGCCCTTCCTCTCAAGCACCGCTCCGCTGGGCCCTTCCTCTCAAGCACCGCTCCGCTGGTCCCTTCCTCTCAAGCACCGCTCCGCTGGGCACCGCCGTCTCAAGCACCGCTCCGCTGGGCCCTTCCTCTCAAGCACCGCTCCGCTGGGCCCTTCCTCTCAAGCACCGCTCCGCTGGGCACTGCCGTCTCAAGCACCGCTCCGCTGGGCCCTTCCTCTCAAGCACCGCTCCGCTGGGCCCTTCATCTCAAGCACCGCTCTGCTGGGCCCTTCCTCTCAAGCACCGCTCCGCTGGGCACCGCCGTCTCAAGCACCGCTCCGCTGGGCCCTTCCTCTCTAGCACCGCTCCGCTGGGCCCTTCCTCTGAGGCACCGCTCCGCTGGGCCCTTCCTCTCAAGCACCGCTCCGCTGGGCACTGCCGTCTCAAGCACCGCTCCGCTGGGCACCGCCGTCTCAAGCACCGCTCCGCTGGGCCCTTCCTCTCAAGCACCGCTCCGCTGGGCCCTTTCTCTGAGGCACCGCTCCGCTGGGCCCTTCCTCTCAAGCACCGCTCCGCTGGGCCCTTCCTCTGAGGCACCGCTCCGCTGGGCCCTTCCTCTGAGGCACCGCTCCGCTGGGCCCTTCCTCTCAAGCACCGCTCCGCTGGGCCCTTCCTCTCAAGCACCGCTCCGCTGGTCCCTTCCTCTCAAGCACCGCTCCGCTGGGCACCGCCGTCTCAAGCACCGCTCCGCTGGGCCCTTCCTCTCAAGCACCGCTCCGCTGGGCCCTTCCTCTCAAGCACCGCTCCGCTGGGCACTGCCGTCTCAAGCACCGCTCCGCTGGGCCCTTCCTCTCAAGCACCGCTCCGCTGGGCACCGCCGTCTCAAGCATCGCTCCGCTGGGCACCGCCATCTCAAGCACCGTTTATGGTTCACTGTGCCCACCATGCCTCCTCCTTGACCAGTGGAGACTGTCATCCACAAGATGGACTGTGGCTTTGCACTCCCCAGGATGGTCCAGTGGGCAGCCCACCCACTGTAGAGACATTGAGAGACTGTGGCTTTGCACTCCCCAGGATGGTCCAGTGGGCAATCCACCCTCTGCAGAGACTTGAGAGACTGTGGCTTTGCACTCCCCAGGATGGTCCAGTGGGCAGCCCACCCACTGTAGAGACATTGAGAGACTGTGGCTTTGCACTCCCCAGGATGGTCCAGTGGGCAGCCAACCCACTGTAGAGACATTGAGAGACTGTGGCTTTGCACTCCCCCGGATGGTCCAGTGGGCAATCCACCCTCTGCAGAGACTTGAGAGACTGTGGCTTTGCACTCCCCCGGATGGTCCAGTGGGCAGCCCACCCACTGTAGAGACATTGAGAGACTGTGGCTTTGCACTCCCCAGGATGGTCCAGTGGGCAGCCCACCCACTGTAGAGACATTGAGAGACTGTGGCTTTGCACTCCCCCGGATGGTCCAGTGGGCAATCCACCCTCTGCAGAGACTTGAGAGACTGTGGCTTTGCACTCCCCCGGATGGTCCAGTGGGCAGCCCACCCACTGTAGAGACATTGAGAGACTGTGGCTTTGCACTCCCCAGGATGGTCCAGTGGGCAGCCCACCCACTGTAGAGACATTGAGAGACTGTGGCTTTGCACTCCCCAGGATGGTCCAGTGGGCATGGTGGCTCCTCGTGGATCTGGCGTCGTGGACTCATGTGGCTGTGGTGCCCTCCCCTTCCCTTCCCCCTGAGGTGCCTGTAGTTTTTACATCTGATGCCCCTGCAGTGTTCTCTCCAAAGGACTCAGGTCTCCTGTGTGGGCTTTGCCCTTGTTTCTCAAGACTTTGGCCCACGGACATGCTGAATTCGTAGGATGTGCAGGACTTGGTACTTCAGTTATACACTGATGTGTATGTCATTAGTTTTGTTGTGAATATCTTTCATGGTTGTACGCTAATTTTCTGGAGCTTTTTGGTACATAAATATTTATTCCAAATATGATTATGTCCTAGCATTTTTCAGGGGTGTTTGGGTGGTGTCACTGTGACTTGGTGCTCTGCATTGGTGAGTACATAGTTGGGGGGGGGGGGTCGCATATGTGTGTGCCCGTAACCTTTCGTCCTCCCCCTCCCGTGTGTCGTAGGTGCAGTACTCACCGTTGTCGTCTGCGCCGGACTTCGTACTCGTGGTAGATGAGAAGGTAGACGAGAGCAGGTAGGATGTTTAATTCGGGTTCCATGCTGTCCTCCTTCCTCCTGGAGTGCGTAGTGGTGAGCGTTTTCCCGTCCGTAGTCTGTTTCCGCCGTGTTTTTATCGGCGGTGCTCCCGCCCCGGAAAAGGTGGCGTATTGGTGAGTTGTAATAGTGTGGGCGGTACATTGTCTGCCGCCTGTCTGTTGGCGGTGACCGCCGCGCTGTTTGTTTGTACCGCCGTGGCGGTCGGAGTGTTAAGGTGGCTGTCTGTGTTGGCGGTTCCCGCCAGGCTCAGAATCCCATGTTTTTTACCGCCAGCGTGTTGGCGGGTTGGCCGCCGCTTTAACACCGACCGCCAGGGTTAGAATCACCCCCTTAGTGTCCTGAGATCTAATATTGGTCTTAATGTTTTGTCTTTTTTTGGAATTAGAAAGTACAGGGAGTAAACTCCTGTGTTTTTTTGTTGTACTGGTACTAACTCTATTGCATCCTTTTGCAGTAGTGCTTGAACTTCTAGTCCTAAAAGTTCTAAATGTTGTGGTGACATTTTGCGTGTTTTTGGAGGGATGTTTGGTGGGAATTTGTGGAATTCTATGCAATAGCCATGTTGGATTATTGCTAATACCCAATTGTCTGTTGTAATCTGCTGCCAAGATTGGTAGAATTGGCTTAGTCTTCCCCCCACTGGTGTTGAGTGAAGGGGTTGTGTGACTTGAAAGTCACTGTTTAGGTGGAGGTGTTTTTGGAGTCTGGAATCTTCCCCTACTCCTTGGGAATTGACCCCCTGTAAGGAAATGCCTCCTTGGCATGGTTGCCCCCTGACTTTTTGCCTTTGCTGATGCTATGTTTACAATTGAAAGTGTGCTGAGGCCTGCTAACCAGGCCCCAGCACCAGTGTTCTTTCCCTAACCTGTACTTTTGTATCCACAATTGGCAGACCCTGGCATCCAGATAAGTCCCTTGTAACTGGTACTTCTAGTACCAAGGGCCCTGATGCCAAGGAAGGTCTCTAAGGGCTGCAGCATGTCTTATGCCACCCTGGAGACCTCTCACTCAGCACAGACACCCTGCTTGCCAGCTTGTGTGTGCTAGTGAGGACAAAACGAGTAAGTCGACATGGCACTCCCCTCAGGGTGCCATGCCAGCCTCTCACTGCCTATGCAGTATAGGTAAGACACCCCTCTAGCAGGCCTTACAGCCCTAAGGCAGGGTGCACTATACCATAGGTGAGGGTACCAGTGCATGAGCATGGTACCCCTACAGTGTCTAAACAAAACCTTAGACATTGTAAGTGCAGGGTAGCCATAAGAGTATATGGTCTGGGAGTTTGTCAAACACGAACTCCACAGCACCATAATGGCTACACTGAAAACTGGGAAGTTTGGTATCAAACTTCTCAGCACAATAAATGCACACTGATGCCAGTGTACATTTTATTGTAAAATACACCCCAGAGGGCACCTTAGAGGTGCCCCCTGAAACTTAACCGACTATCTGTGTAGGCTGACTAGTTTTAGCAGCCTGCCACAAACCGAGACATGTTGCTGGCCCCATGGGGAGAGTGCCTTTGTCACTCTGAGGCCAGTAACAAAGCCTGCACTGGGTGGAGATGCTAACACCTCCCCCAGGCAGGAATTGTCACACCTGGCGGTGAGCCTCAAAGGCTCACCTCCTTTGTGCCAACCCAGCAGGACACTCCAGCTAGTGGAGTTGCCCGCCCCCTCCGGCCAGGCCCCACTTTTGGCGGCAAGGCCGGAGAAAATAATGAGAAAAACAAGGAGGAGTCACTGGCCAGTCAGGACAGCCCCTAAGGTGTCCTGAGCTGAAGTGACTCTAACTTTTAGAAATCCTCCATCTTGCAGATGGAGGATTCCCCCAATAGGGTTAGGACTGTGACCCCCTCCCCTTGGGAGGAGGCACAAAGAGGGTGTACCCACCCTCAGGGCTAGTAGCCATTGGCTACTAACCCCCCAGACCTAAACACGCCCTTAAATTAAGTATTTAAGGGCTACCCTGAACCCTAGAAAATTAGATTCCTGCAACTACAAGAAGAAGGACTGCCTAGCTGAAAAACCCCTGCAGAAGAAGACCAGAAGACGACAACTGCCTTGGCTCCAGAAACTCACCGGCCTGTCTCCTGCCTTCCAAAGATCCTGCTCCAGCGACGCCTTCCAAAGGGACCAGCGACCTCGACATCCTCTGAGGACTGCCCCTGCTTCGAAAAGACAAGAAACTCCCGAGGACAGCGGACCTGCTCCAAGAAAAGCTGCAACTTTGTTTCCAGCAGCTTTAAAGAACCCTGCAAGCTCCCCGCAAAAGGCGTGAGACTTGCAACACTGCACCCGGCGACCCCGACTCGGCTGGTGGCGATCCAACACCTCAGGAGGGACCCCAGGACTACTCTGATACTGTGAGTACCCAAAACCTGTCCCCCCTGAGCCCCCACAGCGCCGCCTGCAGAGGGAATCCCGAGGCTTCCCCTGACCGCGACTCTTTGAATCCTAAGTCCCGACACCTGGGAGAGACCCTGCACCAGCAGCCAACAGGACCTGAAGGACCGGACTTTCACTGGAGGAGTGACCCCCAGGAGTCCCTCTCCCTTGACCAAGTGGAGGTTTCCCCGAGGAACCCCCCCCTTGCCTGCCTGCAGCGCTGAAGAGATCCCGAGATCTCTCATAGACTAACATTGAAAACCCGACGCTTGTTTCTACACTGCACCCGGCCGCCCCCGCGCTGCTGAGGGTGAAATTTCTGTGTGGACTTGTGTCCCCCCCGGTGCCCTACAAAACCCCCCTGGTCTGCCCCCCGAAGACGCGGGTACTTACCTGCAAGCAGACCGGAACCGGGGCACCCCCTTCTCTCCATTCTAGCCTATGCGTTTTGGGCACCACTTTGAACTCTGCACCTGACCGGCCCTGAGCTGCTGGTGTGGTGACTTTGGGGTTGCTCTGAACCCCCAACGGTGGGCTACCTTGGACCAAGAACCAAGCCCTGTAAGTGTCTTACTTACCTGGTTAACCTAACAAATACTTACCTCCCCTAGGAACTGTGAAAATTGCACTGTGTCCACTTTTAAAACAGCTATTTGTGAATAACTTGAAAAGTATACATGCAATTTTGATGATTTGAAGTTCCTAAAGTACTTACCTGCAATACCTTTCGAATGAGATATTACATGTAGAATTTGAACCTGTGGTTCTTAAAATAAACTAAGAAAAGATATTTTTCTATATAAAAACCTATTGGCTGGATTTGTCTCTGAGTGTGTGTACCTCATTTATTGTCTATGTGTATGTACAACAAATGCTTAACACTACTCCTTGGATAAGCCTACTGCTCGACCACACTACCACAAAATAGAGCATTAGTATTATCTCTTTTTGCCACTATCTTACCTCTAAGGGGAACCCTTGGACTCTGTGCATACTATTCCTTACTTTGAAATAGTGCATACAGAGCCAACTTCCTACATTGGTGGATCAGCGGTGGGGTACAAGACTTTGCATTTGCTGGACTACTCAGCCAATACCTGATCACACGACAAATTCCAAAATTGTCATTAGAAATTCATTTTTGCAATTTGAAATTTTTCTAAATTCTTAAAAGTCCTGCTAGGGCCTTGTGTGTTAAGTCCCTGTTTAGCATTGTCTTTTAGAGGTTAAAAGTTTGTTAAAAGTTTGAAATTAGATTCTAGAAACAGTTTTAGATTCTTTAAAAAGTATTCCAACTCTTAGCAGAATAATGTCTGATACAGAGATGCAGGTGGTGGAACTCGACACCACACCTTACCTCCATCTTAAGATGAGGGAGCTAAGGTCTCTCTGTAATATCAAAAAAATAACCATTGGCTCCAGACCTACCAAAATTCAGCTCCAGGAGCTGTTGGCAGAGTTTGAAAAAGCCAACCCCTCTGATGATGACCTCACAGAGGAAGAAATTAGTGACTTGGAGGCCAATGTCCCTCCTCCAGTCCTAAATAGGGAGAACAGGACCCCTCAAGTCCTGTCTCCAACTGTGTTAGTCAGAAATAGTGAGTCCCTCACAGGAGGGTCCCACATTTCTGAAATCACTGAGGATGCTCTCAGTGAAGATGACCTCCTGTTAGCCAGGATGGCCAAAAGATTGGCTTTAGAGAGACAGCTCCTAGCCATAGAAAGGGAAAGACAAGAGATGGGCCTAGGACCCATCAATGGTGGCAGCAATATAAATAGGGTCAGAGATTCTCCTGACATGTTAAAAATCCCCAAAGGGATTGTGACAAAATTTGAAGATGGTGATGACATCACCAAGTGGTTCACAGCTTTTGAGAGGGCTTGTGTAACCAGAAAAGTGAACAGATCTCACTGGGGTACTCTCCTTTGGGAAATGTTCACTGGAAAGTGTAGGGATAGACTCCTCACACTCTCTGGAAAAGATGCAGAATCTTATGACCTCATGAAGGGTACCCTGATTGAGGGCTTTGGATTCTCCACTGAGGAGTACAGGATTAGGTTCAGGGGGGCTCGAAAATCCTCGAGCCAGACCTGGGTTGACTTTGTTGACTACTCAGTGAAAACACTAGATGGTTGGATTCAAGGCAGTGGTGTAAGTAATTATGATGGGCTGTACAATTTATTTGTGAAAGAACACCTGTTAAGTAATTGTTTCAATGATAAACTGCATCAGCATCTGGTAGACCTAGGACCAATTTCTCCCCAAGAATTGGGAAAGAAGGCGGACCATTGGGTCAAGACAAGGGTGTCCAAGACTTCAACAGGGGGTGACCAAAAGAAAGGGGTCACAAAGACTCCCCAGGGGAAGGGTGATGAGACAACCAAAACTAAAAATAGTAAAGAGTCTTCTACAGGCCCCCAAAAACCTGCACAGGAGGGTGGGCCCAGAGCCTCTTCACAAAACAATGGGTACAAGGGTAAAAACTTTGATCCCAAAAAGGCCTGGTGTCATAGCTGTAAACAGCATGGACACCAAACTGGAGACAAGGCCTGTCCCAAGAAAGGTTCCACTCCAAACTCCCATCCAGGTAACACTGGTATGGCTAGTCTCCAAGTGGGATCAACAGTGTGCCCAGAGCAAATCAGGGTCCACACTGAAGCTATTCTAGTTTCTGAGGGTGGGGTGGATTTAGCCACACTAGCTGTCTGGCCGCCTAACATGCAAAAATACAGACAGCAACTCTTAATTAATGGGACTAGAATAGAGGGCCTGAGGGATACAGGTGCCAGTGTCACCATGGTGACAGAGAAACTGGTTTCCCCTGGCCAATACCTGACTGGAAAAACTTACACAGTCACCAACGCTGACAATCAGAGAAAAGTACATCCCATGGCAATGGTTACTTTAGAATGGGGAGGGGTCAATGGCCTGAAACAGGTGGTGGTCTCCTCAAATATCCCAGTGGACTGTCTGCTTGGAAATGACCTGGAGTCCTCAGCATGGGCTGAGGTAGAACTAAAAACCCATGCAGCAATGCTGGGTATCCCTGAACTGGTGTGTGTGAAAACAAGAGCACAATGCAAGGCACAGGGTGAACAAGTAGAGCTGGAGTCTGGAAGAATGGCCCAGCCTACCAAGAGGAAAGGAAAGTCAGTTGGGAAACCAACTACAACACAGCAAAAGAAAGGGAACCTCTCTTCTCAGGAAGAAGTTCTGCCCTCTGAGGGAACTGAGCCTTTGGAGCTTGAACCTTACCAGGTTGAGCTCTTAGGCCCAGGGGGACCCTCAAGGGAGGAGCTGTGTAAGGGACAAGAAACCTGTCCCTCTCTTGAAGGCCTTAGGCAGCAAGCTGCTGAAGAGTCCAAAGGCAAGAAAAATGGAACGCATAGGGTCTATTGGGAAGATGGACTCCTGTACACTGAGGCCAGAGACCCCAAACCTGGTGCCACTAGGAGAGTGGTAGTGCCTCAGCTGTTCAGGAAGTTCATCCTAACATTGGCCCATGACATTCCCCTTGCTGGACATTTGGGACAAACCAAGACGTGGGAGAGGTTAGTCAACCACTTCTACTGGCCCAATATGTCCAACATGGTTAAGGAGTTTTGCCTCTCCTGCCCCACCTGTCAAGCCAGTGGTAAGACAGGTGGGCATCCAAAGGCCCCCCTCATTCCACTTCCAGTGGTGGGGGTTCCCTTTGAAAGAGTGGGTGTGGACATAGTTGGTCCACTAGAACCTCCCACAGCCTCAGGAAATATGTATATCCTGGTAGTAGTGGATCATGCTACCAGGTATCCTGAAGCTATTCCCCTTAGGTCGACTACTGCCCCTGCAGTAGCCAAGGCCCTCATTGGTATCTTTACCAGAGTGGGTTTCCCTAAGGAGGTGGTGTCTGACAGAGGTACCAACTTCATGTCAGCATACCTAAAGCACATGTGGAATGAGTGTGGAGTGACTTATAAATTCACTACACCATACCATCCACAAACTAATGGCTTAGTTGAGAGATTCAACAAGACATTAAAAGGCATGATCATGGGGCTCCCAGAAAAACTCAAAAGGAGATGGGATGTCCTCTTGCCATGTCTGCTTTTCGCTTACAGAGAGGTGCCACAGAAGGGAGTAGGATTCTCACCCTTTGAACTTCTGTTTGGTCATCCTGTAAGGGGACCACTTGCCCTTGTTAAAGAAGGCTGGGAGAGACCTCTCCATGAGCCTAAACAGGACATAGTGGACTATGTACTTGGCCTTCGCTCTAGAATGGCAGAGTACATGGAAAAGGCAACCAAAAACCTTGAGGCCAGCCAACAGCTCCAGAAGTTTTGGTATGACCAAAAGGCTGCACTGGTGGAGTTCCAACCAGGGCAGAAAGTCTGGGTTCTGGAGCCTGTGGCTCCCAGGGCACTCCAGGACAAATGGAGTGGCCCTTACCCAGTACTAGAAAGGAAGAGTCAGGTCACCTACCTGGTGGACCTGGGCACAAGCAGGAGCCCCAAGAGGGTGATCCATGTGAACCGCCTTAAGCTCTTCCATGACAGGGCTGATGTGAATCTGTTGATGGTAACAGATGAGGATCAGGAGGCAGAGAGTGAACCTCTCCCTGATCTTCTGTCATCAGACCCAAAAGATGGCACAGTAGATGGAGTGATCTACTCAGACACCCTCTCTGGCCAACAGCAAGCTGATTGTAGGAGAGTCCTACAACAGTTTCCTGAACTCTTCTCCTTAACCCCTGGTCAGACACACCTGTGTACCCATGATGTGGACACAGGAGACAGCATGCCTGTCAAGAACAAAATCTTTAGACAATCTGACCATGTTAAAGAAAGCATCAAGGTGGAAGTCCACAAGATGCTGGAATTGGGAGTAATTGAGCGCTCTGACAGCCCCTGGGCTAGCCCAGTGGTCTTAGTCCCCAAACCTCACACCAAAGATGGAAAGAAAGAGATGAGGTTTTGTGTGGACTACAGAGGGCTCAATTCTGTCACCAAGACAGATGCCCATCCAATTCCAAGAGCTGATGAGCTCATTGATAAATTAGGTGCTGCCAAGTTTCTAAGTACCTTTGACTTGACAGCAGGGTACTGGCAAATAAAAATGGCACCTGGAGCAAAAGAAAAGACAGCATTCTCCACACCTGATGGGCATTATCAGTTTACTGTTATGCCCTTTGGTTTAAAGAATGCCCCTGCCACCTTCCAAAGGTTGGTGAATCAAGTCCTTGCTGGCTTGGAGTCCTTTAGCACAGCTTATCTTGATGATATTGCTGTCTTTAGCTCCACCTGGCAGGATCACCTGGTCCACCTGAGGAAGGTTTTGAAGGCTCTGCAATCTGCAGGCCTCTCTATCAAGGCATCCAAATGCCAGATAGGGCAGGGAACTGTGGTTTACTTGGGACACCTTGTAGGTGGAGGCCAAGTTCAGCCACTCCAACCCAAGATCCAGACTATTCTGGACTGGGTAGCTCCAAAAACCCAGACTCAAGTCAGGGCATTCCTTGGCTTGACTGGGTATTACAGGAGGTTTGTGAAGGGATATGGATCCATTGTGACAGCCCTCACTGAACTCACCTCCAAGAAAATGCCCAAGAAAGTAAACTGGACTGTGGAATGCCAACAGGCCTTTGACACCCTGAAACAGGCAATGTGCTCAGCACCAGTTCTCAAAGCTCCAGATTATTCTAAGCAGTTCATTGTGCAGACTGATGCCTCTGAACATGGGATAGGGGCAGTTTTGTCCCAAACAAATGATGATGGCCTTGACCAGCCTGTTGCTTTCATTAGCAGGAGGTTACTCCCCAGGGAGCAGCGTTGGAGTGCCATTGAGAGGGAGGCCTTTGCTGTGGTTTGGTCCCTGAAGAAGCTGAGACCATACCTCTTTGGGACTCACTTCCTAGTTCAAACTGACCACAGACCTCTCAAATGGCTGATGCAAATGAAAGGTGAAAATCCTAAACTGTTGAGGTGGTCCATCTCCCTACAGGGAATGGACTTTATAGTGGAACACAGACCTGGGACTGCCCATGCCAATGCAGATGGCCTTTCCAGGTTCTTCCACTTAGAAAATGAAGACTCTCTTGGGAAAGGTTAGTCTCATCCTCTTTCGTTTGGGGGGGGGGTTGTGTAAGGAAATGCCTCCTTGGCATGGTTGCCCCCTGACTTTTTGCCTTTGCTGATGCTATGTTTACAATTGAAAGTGTGCTGAGGCCTGCTAACCAGGCCCCAGCACCAGTGTTCTTTCCCTAACCTGTACTTTTGTATCCACAATTGGCAGACCCTGGCATCCAGATAAGTCCCTTGTAACTGGTACTTCTAGTACCAAGGGCCCTGATGCCAAGGAAGGTCTCTAAGGGCTGCAGCATGTCTTATGCCACCCTGGAGACCTCTCACTCAGCACAGACACCCTGCTTGCCAGCTTGTGTGTGCTAGTGAGGACAAAACGAGTAAGTCGACATGGCACTCCCCTCAGGGTGCCATGCCAGCCTCTCACTGCCTATGCAGTATAGGTAAGACACCCCTCTAGCAGGCCTTACAGCCCTAAGGCAGGGTGCACTATACCATAGGTGAGGGTACCAGTGCATGAGCATGGTACCCCTACAGTGTCTAAACAAAACCTTAGACATTGTAAGTGCAGGGTAGCCATAAGAGTATATGGTCTGGGAGTTTGTCAAACACGAACTCCACAGCACCATAATGGCTACACTGAAAACTGGGAAGTTTGGTATCAAACTTCTCAGCACAATAAATGCACACTGATGCCAGTGTACATTTTATTGTAAAATACACCCCAGAGGGCACCTTAGAGGTGCCCCCTGAAACTTAACCGACTATCTGTGTAGGCTGACTAGTTTTAGCAGCCTGCCACAAACCGAGACATGTTGCTGGCCCCATGGGGAGAGTGCCTTTGTCACTCTGAGGCCAGTAACAAAGCCTGCACTGGGTGGAGATGCTAACACCTCCCCCAGGCAGGAATTGTCACACCTGGCGGTGAGCCTCAAAGGCTCACCTCCTTTGTGCCAACCCAGCAGGACACTCCAGCTAGTGGAGTTGCCCGCCCCCTCCGGCCAGGCCCCACTTTTGGCGGCAAGGCCGGAGAAAATAATGAGAAAAACAAGGAGGAGTCACTGGCCAGTCAGGACAGCCCCTAAGGTGTCCTGAGCTGAAGTGACTCTAACTTTTAGAAATCCTCCATCTTGCAGATGGAGGATTCCCCCAATAGGGTTAGGACTGTGACCCCCTCCCCTTGGGAGGAGGCACAAAGAGGGTGTACCCACCCTCAGGGCTAGTAGCCATTGGCTACTAACCCCCCAGACCTAAACACGCCCTTAAATTTAGTATTTAAGGGCTACCCTGAACCCTAGAAAATTAGATTCCTGCAACTACAAGAAGAAGGACTGCCTAGCTGAAAAACCCCTGCAGAAGAAGACCAGAAGACGACAACTGCCTTGGCTCCAGAAACTCACCGGCCTGTCTCCTGCCTTCCAAAGATCCTGCTCCAGCGACGCCTTCCAAAGGGACCAGCGACCTCGACATCCTCTGAGGACTGCCCCTGCTTCGAAAAGACAAGAAACTCCCGAGGACAGCGGACCTGCTCCAAGAAAAGCTGCAACTTTGTTTCCAGCAGCTTTAAAGAACCCTGCAAGCTCCCCGCAAAAGGCGTGAGACTTGCAACACTGCACCCGGCGACCCCGACTCGGCTGGTGGCGATCCAACACCTCAGGAGGGACCCCAGGACTACTCTGATACTGTGAGTACCCAAAACCTGTCCCCCCTGAGCCCCCACAGCGCCGCCTGCAGAGGGAATCCCGAGGCTTCCCCTGACCGCGACTCTTTGAATCCTAAGTCCCGACACCTGGGAGAGACCCTGCACCCGCAGCCCCCAGGACCTGAAGGACCGGACTTTCACTGGAGGAGTGACCCCCAGGAGTCCCTCTCCCTTGACCAAGTGGAGGTTTCCCCGAGGAACCCCCCCCTTGCCTGCCTGCAGCGCTGAAGAGATCCCGAGATCTCTCATAGACTAACATTGAAAACCCGACGCTTGTTTCTACACTGCACCCGGCCGCCCCCGCGCTGCTGAGGGTGAAATTTCTGTGTGGACTTGTGTCCCCCCCGGTGCCCTACAAAACCCCCCTGGTCTGCCCCCCGAAGACGCGGGTACTTACCTGCAAGCAGACCGGAACCGGGGCACCCCCTTCTCTCCATTCTAGCCTATGCGTTTTGGGCACCACTTTGAACTCTGCACCTGACCGGCCCTGAGCTGCTGGTGTGGTGACTTTGGGGTTGCTCTGAACCCCCAACGGTGGGCTACCTTGGACCAAGAACTAAGCCCTGTAAGTGTCTTACTTACCTGGTTAACCTAACAAATACTTACCTCCCCTAGGAACTGTGAAAATTGCACTGTGTCCACTTTTAAAACAGCTATTTGTGAATAACTTGAAAAGTATACATGCAATTTTGATGATTTGAAGTTCCTAAAGTACTTACCTGCAATACCTTTCGAATGAGATATTACATGTAGAATTTGAACCTGTGGTTCTTAAAATAAACTAAGAAAAGATATTTTTCTATATAAAAACCTATTGGCTGGATTTGTCTCTGAGTGTGTGTACCTCATTTATTGTCTATGTGTATGTACAACAAATGCTTAACACTACTCCTTGGATAAGCCTACTGCTCGACCACACTACCACAAAATAGAGCATTAGTATTATCTCTTTTTGCCACTATCTTACCTCTAAGGGGAACCCTTGGACTCTGTGCATACTATTCCTTACTTTGAAATAGTGCATACAGAGCCAACTTCCTACACCCCCTCTATATCCCCTGAAACCTCCCCTTTGGAATGAACCCTGATATGGTGTGGTTCTTGTTTGTTGGCTGGTGGTGTCTGTGGGTTGGCCACGAAACCCCCCTCTAAATGGAGTTTTTCTAAAAGAGCCTCTGCTCTGCGGGGAGTAGAGTGCGCCCATGGCTTTGGCCGTGTCTGTGTCCTTTTTAAGTTTTTCAATGGCTGTGTCCACTTCAGGGCCAAAAAGTTGTTTCTCGTTGAAGGGCATATTAAGGACAGCCTGCTGGATTTCAGGTTTGAAGCCTGAAGTGCGGAGCCAAGCGTGTCTCCTTATGGTGACAGCAGTGTTGACTGTTCTCGCTGCAGTATCGGCTGCGTCCAGTGAAGAGCGGATTTGATTGTTTGAGATTGTTTGTCCCTCTTCAACTATTTGCTGCGCCCTTTTTTGGTATTCCTGGGGAAGATGGTCTACGAGAAGTTGCATCTCATCCCAGTGTGCGCGGTCATATCTGGCCAGCAGCGCTTGAGAATTTGCGATGCGCCACTGGTTGGCTGCCTGTGATGCTACTCTTTTTCCTGCCGCATCAAATTTTCTGCTTTCTTTGTCCGGAGGTGGGGCGTCGCCAGATGTATGGGAATTTGCTCTCTTGCGAGCTGCCCCTACTACTACGGAGTCAGGTGGTAACTGCGAAGTAATAAACACTGGGTCTGTGGGTGGTGGTTTGTATTTCTTATCCACCCTTGGGGTGATGGCTCTTGATTTTACGGGCTCTTCAAAAATTTGTTTTGCGTGCCGTAACATCCCTGGTAGCATTGGGAGACATTGATATTGGCTATGTGTAGCCGAGAGGGTGTTAAATAAAAAATCATCCTCTATAGGATCTGAATGCAGTTGGACATTGTGGAATTCTGCAGCCCTAGCCACCAGTTGCGAGTATGAGGTACTGTCCTCTGGCGGTGACGGCTTTGTGGGGTATGAATCGGGATCATTGTCCGGCACTGGGGTGTCATATAGGTCCCAAGCGTCTTGATCCTGATTATCTTGACTTATGGTAGTTTGCGCTGGTGAGTGCATTTGTGGCGGTGTTTGTGCCGGCGATGCCTGTTGTGGTGGAGAGGGCGGAGGCGTGACTTTTTTAACCACTTTGGCCTGTGGTTGTGCGTCATCCTTAAGAAGTCCGATCCTTCTTTTCCTTATTATTGGGGGAAGGGTTGATATCTTCCCTGTGTCTTGCTGGATGTACAGTCTCTTTTGTGTGTAGTCTGATTCTACACTTTGGAGCTCTTGTCCAAATCTGTGCATCTGGCCACTTATTCCTTGTTCCTCTGTGTAGGATGAAGGTGTGGAACTTTTCGGCGCCGAGAGAGAATCTTTTTTCGGCTTCGGCACCGACAGAATTTTTGTGGATTTCGGCAGTGTGTCTCGGTGCCGAGGTTTTTCGGTGCCGGCATCTTGTTTTTGCCTCTCGGAGCCGCTATCTCGGCTCCGAGGTTGCTCCATGGCGGTCCCTCGACCGGAGTCGGGTGTCTTCGCTATGGGCGTGCCCTTTTTCGGCGCCTTCGACGGCTCGCCGGTTTTATGGGTCGAGCCATGGCCTGTTGGCAGTGGCGTCCCCTGGGCTTTTGTCTTCTCGATGGTTTTAATTTTCGACGTCTTACTCACTGTTTGTTGCTGTTGTTCGACGTCGGAGTCTCCGGATTCTGATTCCGGAACCGAGAATGTTTCCTCTTCGTCGTCGAAACGTTGTTTTGTCGGCGTGGACGCCATTTGTAGACGCCTGGCTCTTCGGTCCCGGAGTGTTTTTCTGGACCGGAAGGCTCGACAGGCCTCACAGGTATCCTCCTTGTGCTCGGGGGACAAGCACAAGTTACAGACCAAGTGCTGATCTGTATAAGGATACTTACTGTGACATTTTGGGCAGAAACGAAACGGGGTCCGTTCCATCGGCTTCGATATCGCACGCGGTCGGGCCGACCAGGCCCCGATGGGGGAATCGAAGCTACCCCAAAGTCTTCCGATGATCGGTGTCGATGTACCTAACTATCCTGATACCGAACGGAACAATACCGACGCTTTCTTCCGAGATTCTGACTAACTTTCCGAACCGAAACACGGAGCGAAAAGGAATACGTCCGAACCCGACAGCGGAAAAAAACAATCTAAAATGGAGTCGACGCCCATGCGCAATGGAGCCGAAGAGGGAGGAGTCCTTCGGTCCCGTGACCAAAAAAGACTTCTTCGAAGAAAAACAACTTGTAATACTCCGAGCCCAACACCAGGCAGCGGACTGTGCTAAACATGTGTATCTGCAGCAACATATGCCATCGAACACAGTTTTCTCCCACGTTCCCAAGACAGCCACCTCCTTTCTCAATCTATCCCTTAATCGGGGCAAGGTCACTCAACATTTTAAGGATGCTGTCATGTTCCCTCTTTTAAAAAAAACCTGGGGAGTACACCAAAAAAACTAGAGACTAATCGCACTGCTTCCTTTGCTTCAAAAACTTCTAGAGACCCATATTTCCCAACAGTTATGCTCCTTTTTGGAGGAGTCTGGTTTTCCTGACACTCATCAGGCTGGCTTTCACCCCGCCTACTCAACAGAGACAGTCATTCTCTCTGTAAAGGATGATATGAGGAAAGAAGCAGATAACGCCACTACATAGGGACTAATCCCTTTAGCTCTCTCAGCAGCCTTTGACACGGTTCACCATGCTATTTTGATTGACCGTGTAAGCCCTGCAAGCCTGCAGGCATTGGCCTTGAATGGATGGCCTCCTTTCTCAGAGACCATGTTCAATAGGTCCACCCCCCTCTTTTGTTCAGCTAAAGATCCAACTAAATTGTGGAGTCCCTCAGGGATCCTCCCTTCCCCCTCACATGTTCAATCTCTACATTTGCACACTGATACATTCCTTACAGAAGCTAAAGGTGAATATTTGCAACTATGCTGACAACATGTAGCTGATTTTCACCATTGACAACAACTACTGAAGCTCAGGCTTTTTTCCAAAACACTATGTTATATATTCAGGAATGCATGAATATCCACCAGTTGAAGCTAAAAATCTTACAAAACTGAAATTGTGGTAAATAAGAACAAACTGCATTGATGGATTCCTTCCTTTTGGCCTCCTGGAATGGGATCCCTCCCAAAACCCAAGAAGCAGTAAAATGTCTTGGGATTCTCATCGATGAGGATCTATCTCCGAAACAGCAGAAGGGGCTGTCTCTTCCTCTTGTTTTCTTCAATTCCAGAGAATAAGGAAAATCAAGAGATACTTCATGGTGGATGTTGTCATCAAAATTATTATTGCCTTGGTGATGCCTAGGATTGACTACGCTAATGCCCTTTATCTGGGACTCCCTATTGGCTTAAGCTACAGGTTGCTATTGGCTCAAAATCAGGCAGCCCAGTTGGTCTTCTGCTAATCAAGACATTGCCATACTAAGCCTCTGATGAAAATGCTTCACTGGCTCCCTGTAGCCCAGAGGCCCATCTTTAAAACAGCCTGTCTTTAGAGACCTTCACAGCTAATCCCCAGCTTTTGTGTCCTTGAGAATTTATCATTATATTCCTACTCACCATCTCAGATCAGCTCAACTGAATTTACTAAATGTCCCAAAAAGTAAAAGGAAGAAGCTTGGAGGGGGTCAGTTTTTCTGTGATGGCTCCCCACATCTGGAATATCCTTCTCCTTGACATTAGATCATCAGCCAATTATGTGGGTTTTAGGAAACTCTTTAAAAAGAGGCTGTTCAAAAAAGATTAAGATTAATCTTGCTGCTGTCATTGCTTCATCTACCGCAGCGCCAAGAGACTTTACGGTGAACGTGCGCTCTATAAATTCCCGATAACATTATTTCTTCTAGCCATTATTTGTAATATAACAGCTATGGTCTGAAAGTTACCAAAACAATAATGTTTTTCAAAAACCTTGACAAAACAAGCACCAGAATAACCAAAGATTGGCTGTCAACACCGTACCGATAGGCTTTGATAATGCTTGTTTGTTTTGGGTTTTGTTCTTTATCTGGAGCAAACTTATTTAGTGTCTTGGTAAGGCTTCAGACTGCGAACTAGAGCTACTGGCTTTTTTCAGTGCTTGTTTCAATTTTGGGGCATGTGCAGGTTACTGCTTAGCTTTGACCTACAGCAACAAATCCAAACCTTTTTTAAAAAATGTCTAAATTGGAGCCAATGAAACACACTTATAACCAGTACATTGCTTACAAGTGATGAATATGAACTAAGTATAATTGCCATCAATGCAACAAATACACAATGTCCCGCAGGTAATGCAGTTATAGAGAGCAAATGCCCATAGTCTATTCTGAACATTCAATCAAATGGATATGTACATCAAAGGGAGAAATATTTGCTTTCAACAATCTTAAATATTTTTGCTAACTTTTTCTAACTCCAGAGTTATATCAAGTTTCTGACTACATAACACTCTCATACTTGTTATGTGCCCTGAAGTATTGGTCCTGGAGTTAGAAAACTGCAGTCCATTACAATTAAAAACCTTAAATAGGAATGGTCCTGGTTATCAACATTCCTCTCATGGGAAGCCCTCACTTTGCAATTTTCTGTATTACAAACGTCCTCTGATTTTGCTCAACAGTAAGGCTAGTCCTTTCATGGCAAGCAAATTTGTTGCATCCAACTTTGACACTTTCTGGCTTACCCTGAAAATCAACAGTCAGAAACCCCAGAGAGGGGCTCATTCTTATACGTTATTTTCCCAGTGAAGCACAGGTACAGGTGGCCAGGTGGTACATCCAAAGTGTAATCTACCCCATATATTTTCTCCCTTGAATCAGGCCATGAATTTTCTAGCAGTTGGCAGATATTGGAATTTTTGGAAGAAATATACAGGTCTTCTAGCCTGTACTACTGGGAGAGAAACAGACTGCTGTTCTCAGTGTAAAACCTTTTCAATCTCCTAAAATCATGGTGCTACGCTTTCCACAGCATGGATGCTATGTGGTCTTCCTTGTCTTCAAAGACAAAGGGATTTCACTCTGGTCTGGTTTTGGCATGAAATCTATCCTCAAAACTCCCAAATGTCTTTTTTCACTACTATGAGGACTACACCTCTCATAAGATAACATTAGGGATTCCTTAATACATTTATTAAGTTTAATTCCTCATTAGACAGAATTAGAGCACTCATGTTTAGTATCTATGGAACTGTGATGACATCTCCTCTTTGATGGTAAAGTCAAATTTATCATTACAAATTTTAAAATGCCACTTTTATTAAGTTGGCATTTTTCTGCTCTTGGCCCTGTGTGCCTGTTTCCACTACACGCCTGGAGTGGGACACAGCTGGGCCTTGTGCAATCCCTCTATACAGTTACACACAATGGGAGACCTGATGGGCCTTAATGGGCCATTAACTGGCTTAATCGGGGGCAAAGCTTACCACTGTCTCACACCTGAATAGATTTGTCCTGCCCACACACAATAGGGCTTAACAACTCTGCATTGTCACTCTAGCCACTTGGAGCCAGGACAGGGGTTGCAGGGTATCTGTGCACTTCAAAGGCATGCCTCTAGAAGTTTCTTCCACCTCCTGGAACCAGGGCACCAAAGTATAAATACTAGACCTCAGACACTGCCACTTCAGTACACTTCTGGACTTGTTTATACTCTGCCAGGAAGAAGGACTGCTGTTCTGCTGAAAGGACTGTCACTCTTCTGGACTCCTGCTCTGCTGTGCTGGCCTGTTGCCCTCGTTGCCTTGTAGGGACAAGCACTGAAACTGCATCTCTCCAACCCAGAAACAAAATGACTCTAAGGGCTTGATGGCTTGCCTCCTGTTTTCTGAAGTCTCAGGGACACAGAAGACTACCAACTCCCCAGATATAGCACCTGCACTCTGCCATCTGTGAGTAAACCCTGCCAAGTGGTGCCACCCCAGTCCTGGACTCTTGGAAATTGACCTAAGGTGTTCTGCTTTCTGTGGCCCTTCTCAGAACTAACACCGGATGATGCAAAGCCTTGGAAAGCAATGCTGCGCAGACCACACACCAGGATTCAAGGTACTGTGTTCAGTGGGTGCAGGTAGGTTCCTGTAGTCAGCCCACACTCTATCACGGTCGGCCTGAACTTGTGACCTTGTCCCGGTCTAACACGACTAGATAACCACAGTAGGTGCTTTGCGCTTTTATATGCTATTTTTGCCTACATCTTTAAAATTTAATATCTCAGGATTTACCAAATGGGTTTTTGTTGTTTTGGTCTTGTTTTGTTCATTAAATTAAGCTCTATTTTTATAACCTGTTGTGATTATTTTTGCGTGGTGTTTTTCATTATTATTTTTTTTTAAGTGTTGCACAAATACTTTACACATTGCCTTAAGTTATGCCTCTGTGCCAAGCTACAAGAGGGTGAGCACAGGTTAATTTAGGTTGTGTATCTGAATTACATCAACTAGGATTGTGGTCCCTACTTGGACACAATACATTCCTCTGCCAACCAGAGACCCCTGTTTCTAACAGCCATTGAGCAGATTTTCTTCTAGAAATGATGAGAAAGAGCTAACTTCCACAGAGAGAACTGAGAACTTTTAAGTGGCCCATGTGTGGCCAAAGGTCTTTGTGCTCTGCCAATGGCTGCTGCGAGATCCCCATTTAGGGAGTCTGCAGTCTCTCCCTGAGAATGGACTTTTTTCCATTAATTGGTGTCTGCCTTAATCTTCCTTTGTGAAAGAGAAGGAAGAAACCCTTGGATGATGGTGCTTCTTTGTTAGGCTTAGCTTAAGAGAAATGTGTAAAGCATTTATCAGAACCAAAACAGGTAAAAGGTAGAAAACACAGCACTATAAAAATCTCACTCCAGTTTATTAAAAAAAGAGAAACATTTAATGAGAAAATAGACACCAAAACAAAAAAAATCAGACATAAGGAAATAAAAATATAATTCTTTAAAGTGTTAGATGTTTCTATCGCCAAAGAGTGAAAAGTGCCAACCAGGGCATCTGTTTGCACTACAAAGTGGGTCAGATACGGGGACCAGGTTTGGTCCATGGAAAGTTTTACCTTCTTACTTAGAAACATTTTTAGAAATCAAAGATTTTCAGCAGGGTAAGGCAGCAGGCTGAGGCCAAAATGGCTGTCAGATGAAGTCCTTTTGACGGAAAAGCTTTGAGTGGGAGCAATTCAAACTTCCGTCCAGGTAAGGTCCCTTGCTGGCTGTATACTTTCAGCATCTTCTCTGATTGAAGATTTCTACCTCTGGACTTAAAAACATGGTTGGATGTCAGTGCTCATTCAGTGAGCAAACGACCTGTGATGCAAGTTTTGCAGCTGAGGCTCAGTGAGAATCCGTGGTAAAATCTGGTTCTTTGGCAAAAATCTTTGGAAAAGTTTTTAAGTCCTAGCTTTTAGGGTTAGGCAGGAGATACTTATCTGAGGGCACCAGAATCTTAGGGACAACGTTTGGAGGCCAGGGTTCATTCCAGGGGAAGCCACCATTAGGGTCAAGGGCAAGACCGGTTACAACTAGTTAGCTGTGTGCTTGAAGAAGGTGGGCTTCTTGCAGCTTTTGGTAAATCTGTTGCTTAATAGAAAACTAGCCAACTGGCCTTTGGAGTCTAATCTATTGGCCTGGGTACAAGTGGGAGGAGGTCCAGCCCTTTGGGTTTCTCGCCACAGGTAACAGGAGGTCCAGTCCTCTTTCTGATGTCAGGGTTCAGCAGGCGCAGTTCTTCTTTTGACTTCTGGAGCTCAGGCAGTGTCTCCAGGGGTGCTACTTCTATGCCTGGCACTAGATTGTGGGTGGGGAAAAACTCCCTTTCCAATATTGGAAATGTTCCTAGGGAAACCCTAGCTACTTTATCATCATTACCAGGGGCTTAGCCCTATACAATCCCGCTGTGCCCTGTTGTGCCGAAATCCAAAATAGGAGAATCTTTCTTCCTTTGGTCCCAAATCTCAGCACTCCCTTTCCTTTTCCAGGGAGCCATTCATACCTGCCAGCAGGCTGAGGTGACAGATACTAGAGGCTTGGGGCAGGAAAAAGTAATGTAAATGCTACCTTTAGGAAGTTTACAGACTGGACCATCAGATTGGATTTTGATTTGCTATGAATTTGAGGCCTTGAACCATAGTTTTACCTATTCAGAAACTGAAGCTATGCATTATAAGGTGTTATAATGTAACCCAGCGCTTTCCTATGAGAGAGTCAGAGTTGCCACAGAGAAAAATGGCTTTGGGAATCACTGCAAGGACAGAATGCTTTTTAAATACCAGACACCTTGCCTTAAGGTATATATGGCCTAACTTAGGGTTGGCTTGCAAATACTAAAAAAGCAGGTTAGGCCTGGCAAAATGTTTACTTTACCAGGTCGAAGTTGCAGGTTTCATACTGTACACTCAGGCTGCAGGAAAAGACATGCCTTCCCGTGGTGTAACAAAACTTGAGGAAGCTCCCATGCAAAGTACGTGGATGGGACTTCCTGGATCCAGTCAGGAGTTCTCAGGCCTGGGGACAGCTTCCCATGCTGTGCAGACTGTGCTGAGGGCCCCCCTGGAGCTCGGGAGCACCCTTGCACTGAGGGGTCTGCAGGAGCTAATGTCACGCCACTGTTGACTTGTCACTCAAGTGGTGGCACAATAAGTGCTGAAGTCCTCTAGTGACATTTAATTTAGGGACCCTGGGTACCCAAAGTACAATACACTAGGGATTTACAGGTAAGCTAAATAAGCCAATCAGGGATTAGCCAATTCTACATGTCTTTAAGGTCAGACCACATACGCTGGGCGGCAGTGCCTGGGGTTCAGAGGACATATACCAGCAATAAAACCCAGCAAAAAGGGGGGGAATAGCCATGCAAAAAAAGGGCATTTCCTTCGAGTATTACTCTAGAATATTGTAGACAAAAATATAATCTGATAAAAATATAGTGTTGTTTACAGAAATCACACAATTTGAGTTATTAATAAAATAAATCTACACCACTGGGACGATATTTGTGTAAACCATCATTAAGACACAATGTTTAAGTCAGTTGATCTTTATGTCAATGATATTCTGCCACTTAATATCAGTAATCTATGTTCATTCTATTGCTTAAGGCAGGCAGCACTGTAAGTCAAACTCGGCCCTGACAAAAATATTCAAACAAGCCCCACACTACTGGAGGCATCCATTATACTGGTGCCATAGGGGCATGGTTTGGCCACTGCAGGCACTCAGACATACCCTGATAGATGCCTTTTCCCTCCCAACATGATGCCTATCCCTGGTCTGGCAACAAATAGGAAATCCAAAGCAAGTGCAGTGAAATTTGAAGGTTTCCGAGGACAGCTGAGAATGCACAACATTTCCCATAAAATTACATTCCTCATAGACTATTTTTAACTGGTGCATTATGCCTCATGCTTCAGATGAGGCCTCTTTCAAACTCTCCTGCTTCTGCTATCAATAATTAATGTTATTTCTGCACATTAAACCTTCAGTTCAGTTTCTGCTTTCATCCCTGATTAGATCTTATTGTCATGTTTCCTTTTTTCTGAATTCTGTGTTTCCGTGCTTACTGAATGTATGTGTTTATCATGTTCACTCTGCTAAGTTACTTTATTTTCAATCTAACTCAGTCAGATTTGCTGTTTGTTTGTTGCAGGAGAACAATATTCAGGCCATTCTGTGAGTTTTAAGGTGCATACACTATAAAATTGGCCAAAATCTGCCTAGTTTGTTTGAAGTTAATAACTTACAGGAAACCTGCAGTATTTTAATTCCGGAGCTGCTTGTGTACCTGTTCAGAAGGGACATAGTCTAGCTAATTGTGTTGGACCATTCCTGTTAGTGCAGGAACAAGATAGTATTGCACGTGGTTGTTTGCTATTCCCCAAATGGACTAAAATGCTGCCAGAGACCCTTGCATGCATTCCACTCATTACCTTTAGTTGTTTTAATGTGATGTCTCAAACACGAAGGGTGTGACCAGGTGTGGATCCCATGTTCACTGTGCCATGTGATCCTAGCAGCAACTCATTGATGTAGCCCAACACTGCTGAAACCGGTCTGGAGTTGCTTGCTTGTGTCATTCAGAGGGGACATGGGCTGGAATTTCAGACTTGACTGCTCTGATTGCAGCAGGGCAAGGATTGATTTGCATATGACTGCTCTGGAGCGGCACAGTAGGAAATAAAAGCATTCCACCCATCATCTTTTGTTGTTCTAAACAGTTGGTTGCTAATAAAAGCCTCACAGGTCATCAAGGCCCAGTAGTTAGATTGCAGGCTACTAGACAGAGCAGCTGGCTCGTTTGCTGAACACTTCCTGGGAACTTTCAGAAAGCAGTTCTAGGAATGCATTCTGCCTATTGATTACTATTGGCTTTGTGGTATATAACACATTTTCTGTCTTTCTATTTGCTGGCTTTATTTGCTTTAGGCTCTCCAGGTACAGCTTATCCTGCCTGTTGACTAAACCATGTTTCCCATATTCTTCCACAAACTTTCTTTCCCGTAAACAGGCCTTTAAATCTTGTTCTTATCTTGTCACTGGGGTGAAATATCAGGTGTTGTCTTCTGAGGGCGCTTGTTTACTTTTCTTTCCCTGACTTTAAAGTGAGAGGATTTATGAGACAATATTGCTGGATACTGTGGGTAGAAAAGAGTTTTTTCTAGCACATGACAAAATTTAAATCAACTGTGGAAGTTTTTCAGAATATATCAGAATTAAGACTACAAATGAATCACTTTTTTTGTTATTTCTGAAATGTGCTGGAAACAAATACCTTAATATGATTTTAAAAAATCATTATCCTAGGTGATGCAATTTTCACACATTTCTGTTTCTGCACTGTGTAGCTTTATTAGTAAAACTGTTTGTCTGTACACATGTAATGTTCATTTTAATTGAAAATGTGTTGTCTGTAACTGTAGTGCACTACCATGCCATGCATACTCCACTCTATTCCACCCAATTCTACTCTACTCTGCACCACTCCATTGCACTCTACTTTATACCACTCCACATCACTGCACCTCTCCACTGTATGCCACTGCACTCTATGCTGCTTCATACTACTCCTCTCAACTCTATTCAGTACCACTCTACTCTACACCACTGCACTCTTAGCCACTATATTCTACACAACGCTAGTCTAGGCCTCACCAATCTGCTCTGCACAACTCCACTCTACGCAACTCTACTCTATGCCACTGTACCCTACGCCAATACATTCTATAATGTACTTTAAAGTGCTAATGCACTATATTCTGTAACACTCAACTCTATGCCCCTGCACTCTACGCCAGTTCACTGTACGCCAATCTAATCTACTCTGCACCACTGCACTCTATGCCACTGCACACTACTTCACTTTACACCACTACACTCTATGCCACTCCACTCTACTCTGAAATAATCTACTCTATGCCACTGCACTCTATGCCAATCTACTCTTAACCAATGCACTCTACACCAATGCACACTCCACAAGTGCAGTCTGTCATGTCACTGCACTCTACACTGTAGCACTGCTGTCTATGCCCATACTCCACTCTACATCACTGCACTGTGACACTCTACAACACTGCTATCTCCACCACTGAACTCTCCGCCAGTCCACTCTGCACTACTCCACTCTATTCCACTGCACTCTATGCCACTCGACTATACACCACTGTCCTCTGCATCACTCAATTCTATGCCACTCCACTCTGCATCACTCTACTCTGTACCACTGTCCTATGCATCACTCAATTCTATGCCACTCCACTCTGCACCACTCTACTGTGTCACTCTACTCTGCACCACTGTCCTATGCATCACTCATTTCTATGCCACTCCACTCTGCGCAACTCTAATCTTTACCACTGCATTCTGTGATGCTGCATTGTATGCCTCTGAATTCAAAGCCACTGGATTCATTGCCCCTGCACGCTATGCCACTGTACTCTGCAACACTCTACACCAATGCACTCTACATCAGACCACTCTACTCTATGCCACTCCAGTGTATGCCACTATATGCTACTCCATACTATGCCTCTTTAGAACACAACACTCTTCCACTCCAAAACACCTAACTCCTCTCTTCTGAATTCCAATCTACGACACTCCACATGACATTCCTCTATGCCACTAACATTTAGCCTTGCTGAACAGCAGCCACTCTGGTGTACCACATAGCTAAAACACATTGGCATAGCCAATAGCTCTTACAGCTCTATTGGCGTTACCAGTGCTTGTTTTATTAGTGGGATCATCTGCTGACTAGTGTACATTTTGCAGTGTCTGTCCAATACTTATTCCTAGACTTTTTAAGAAAAGATTGTGACCACCAAAAAGAGGCGTTTTGTCTGTCAGCAGGGATGCTCTTGGGATCTGATCTGTGGCCTTGAAAGAGCAAATTGTTAAATACTCTCCAGAAAATGTGGCCTGCATGATCAGGCAACATTAGGTTATTTTTAGAGCTAAGATAAATAACTCATAAGGCTGTCTGCATCCACGATTAAAATGCACCATCATATTAGATTCATAATCCATTACGAGAAGGAAATGAATACATGGCAGTGGCTAAACTGCAAGCAAAGGGTGGGAAACGTTGTCAAACTTTCCCCGGACCAAGGGTCAATTCTTATGATTTCTACTTGCAAAGAAGCCTTCTTGAGAACTAGAATAAACTTAATAACTGCTTTGTTCAGGATATTGCTTGTAGATGTGAAATAATTCATTGTGTATCTTTGATTAGTATTCTTCAATATTTAATTAGGTTTTTGTGGGGGGCTTACATTGATTGCACGGACACCAATGCAATTTAGCAGCACTCTTCCCTATTAAATACGTTGTACTTGTACAGTTTTGCACTTCCGTGAAAAGTGCATGAATTACATTTGCAACGAGTAAAAAGAAGAAAAACACATTTCGCACCAGCCCGTGCAAGGTGTGCAATCTGGAAATAGGGCAAAATGTAAGTAACACAATCCGGATGTTTTTCCTCACAGCTGGTCGTTGATTGTTTAACTGTGTTACATACTGGTGGGGAAGATATGACTGTTTTTTTAATTGTGGCTTTCTGAAACTAGGCAAATCGCTTCAGTGATATAAATAAAGGCATCTAAAAAGTAACACAACAGGTCATAAGGCACGCTGAGTTAGCTCGCTTCTAGGCACTCATTTCTAAAGGAGTTTCTTTCTGTAAAATGTTATGAGAAAAATTATGGAACCGTTTTATTGCACAAAGACACCTGTGCCTCATGAAATTCTATCCTTTCAAGTAACATATCAACACTCATTTTCTAGTAAGATTTATTTTGTAATCGCTAGATGGCAGCATGTTATTGAATTACTAACGAATTCTATACAAAATTGCTCCAGCATTCCTCTATTTGCTAGAGCTCCATTTTAAATACAATGCTACACACAGTCAACCCTTGCTGATGATTAGATGCATTTCTTGTCATTCTTACTTTCCCGATTTGTATTGATGGTTTTCCTTTTTATTCCACATAATTCTTTCATTCTTATTTTTCATTGGTTAGTTTGTAGCCTTCCAGTTCTGACTTCATTGAACTAACTTTTCTATTGTATTTATTTATTTTTGTATTTAATTACTTGTTCAGCAGTCCATGGGAGTACATGTCTTGGTTTTCAGAGCAGTCTTGCTCTTTACTTTACTCCTCCCAAATGGCCCCATCACCCCCATTCTGCCTCCCCTCCCGATAGTCCTTGGAAGTGCATCGGGTAATGCCCTGATGTTCTCCTAACCGTGTCTTCCCCCCAAAGACCCTCCCTCTCCAAGCTTCTTTGCGGCATGCCAGGCACCAGACAGCAGCCTTGGTGATTTCCTGGATCCCATTGCACTATCCAATGCTCTCTTCATGGTGGTAGCTGCTATTGGCTTTGCTAGTGTCGGAGGCTTTTAAACATCTCTAGCCTTGGCAAAGAAGACAAATAACTTTGTTAACACTATTGAAAATATGATAACGTACTTACAGGATGACCAATGCACGATGTGACACAACGTGCATTGCCTTATAACACTGAAGCAACATATGTGACACTTGCTGATGCAAGCACTTTGCACAACTCTGAGGTCTCTTGAAACTATAGACAGCAATGTTTTCATTGCTTTCTATACTTTTATTATGGCTGGTGGGGCATTGGCAAAGCTGGTTTCGTTGGTTGCTCTACATCGGCAAAGCTTGAGCTAGTGCTTGTTTGGCTTTTGCATAATATTGTGGGAACTCCTGGCCTCATTCTTAGGCCTTGGTCGTTCCTTTTGTGAAGCAAGATTTAAGAGTTGCCAAGAACATGCACTCAAAGCTACTAATGTTGTTGACATTCTGAAATGCCGCTACGTTTGGCCGGCTTGAGAGATATTTCGAGCTTGAATATATTTTCAAGATCTCAGTTCTTCAAATAGACTTCAAAGACTGAAATTCAAGCGCTGCTTAAAGGTTTATATAACCTAACCGTGCAAGGGATTCTGCAACAAATCTGACACCGTGCCGTTCCAAATTTAAACTTATAGGTTATCTTTAAACATGTGCACGATTTTAGTGTATATTTAAATGTCACCCACAATGACAACAGTTTTAAAAAAATGTCTACTTAGGTTTACGTGAACAACATGAGTCGATAGCGTTAATGTGTATCTAATTTATGATTTTTGGTAATTCACAGTTTATAGGGCTAGTAGGTAATCAGCACTGCAAGTAGAAAGTGTAAAGAATATTTATTTGATGTTAAATATTTAGGACCTGCTGTAAAGGTGGTTGGTAATAGGACAGCCACAAAAACTTGATGTCATTTCTGTTAATTGCCTCTCACCCCTTCCCCCATTTCGAGATCTGGAGATGTGCCTTTTATCTCCAATTTTGAAAACCTTCACGCCTAGTGGGCATGGCGAATTAAGGCCTGCCCCACTTGGGCAGGGCTTCTCATTACTGTCTCCCCTACATTTTTAGGTCAGGCCTAGGCAGCACGTATGCGCTGTCTCTTGACATGTAATCTAATCTGTGATCTTGCAACACGCCCATTTCATGTCCATCAGTTTCAATTGTTCATTGGCCTGCCTTTCGAAATTCCCTTGATTTCGTAAGTAAATGCTTTAGGTTTATTCAGCTTTGAGGCTGCTTTGTTACAAGGATTATTGCACGACTGGCCAAGTAGCTTAGTGTGTGTGACCGTATGTTTCTTTTTCTTTCTTGTTTTGGGATTGTCACTGTTTCTTTGTGGTGCCTGAGCGCTTTTCATGAGGATGTCAAGTTTCATATAGCACAAATTCAATTGAAAGAGAGTTTTACATGACTATGTGAAGTTTTATAGTGCAACCTCGTACTTACTTTTTTTCGGGTAGCATTTTACTCTGGTCTCCCACCCTCATAACCTGAATGCACAGCGTCAAACTTTTCTCAAAATGGGTGCCACGCTTCATTTTTCAACATGGCCCCAAAGAGTCACTGGGGATGTGTTGAATTCAAGATTGCAGGGTGCAGTTCCCTATGATGCCAAAAGAGGCCCCCAGGGACACCTAGTGACAGCCTATGGAACTGCACCCTTTCCCTGCTTTGTGCACATTGGAACAGTAAATGTTTCAGGCTTTTTTTCAGCCAGCATATTATAAGTGTAAAAACATTAAACATGTTGTTCCTGCTTACATTTCACATACTTTACTTAATCTTGCATTCTCAATAAGTGTTTGCTTTTTCCAGCATATTGTTAATTATTTTTCTCTCAGCATATTACTCTTGTCACCTCTCCCTTATAACCTATTTCCCGGTTCTCCAGCACCGCAAGGTCATACGAATGGTAATAGCACTATGCAAATATCATCACTCTACTGCATACAAAAAACAAAAGTAAAAACAAAAATGCAATTTTCACCACCAAGAGCTCTAACTTTCACAAATGTGAGACTGATTGCATTGAAAATGCTTGTTATTTTCTGACCCGGACCACCGGGTACACCAGAACCTTCCCAGACAGTAACAATGCTCAAATGTTCCCCCTACAATAAGCAAATCGGGTGTTAGTTCTACATTTTGCAAACACACACTTTGAGTATTGGACTTTAGAAAATAATTTTAGAGAGTGCGGACAGATCTACAGTACCCTCCTATCACACTTTACAAATTGATACATTTCAGATGCTCAAAAGAGGCCATTACCAGATGTAAATGTACATCATTGAGCTACAACATCTGTTTTGCTTCCATTAGGGTCTGGTCCAAAAGGGTTAGTTTCCTACTGAGAATTTCCAAAATATCTAGTTCAATGCATTTTAATAGAAACATCCTCACTTTGATGTTAGCAGATCATGATTTCCTTTGAGCTGAGAGGTATCCAACTATGAACTAAAACCCCTGTTACCTCCTCTCCATGGGGCACTCGTAATGTGGTCCTTGATATGATTAAATATATTGATATTCAAAACATTAACAATATAGGGTACTAATTTGTTTGCTCCAAATAGCAAAAGAAAGCCTGCAAGGAATTGGTCAGTGTGTGGTCATTAGACAGCAGAAGTAATATATTCCTTTTGCGAGCTACATTGGGAAATATTTCATTTAAATACATAAACAATCGTCGATATTCATCTTGGAAAACTTAGGTCCGAGTTTTGTAAAAGAGGAGTTGTTTCGTCATGAAACATTGGAGGCCACTTTATTCACTCCATCTCAAGTAGTTCAGATCTGAAATAGGGTTTAGTAACTTTGTCTCAGAAACTGCAGGAGAATGCTACCTGGGCAAGAAAGCTATCAGTTATTTTAAGGGCTGATAACATTACAGGAACTGTGGTGTGATATAGGAGACAAATTCATTTTCAATAACTTACCTTCTTTTTCATATTTTAAATCTTCACTTTTTAGTCATTCATGCATTCTCTATATAATTTTTTTTAACGCAGGCCTGTTTTTTGGAGCTCAGAACAGCAGAGGCAGAAGATGCATGAAGGATTTATTGGTTGTGCCTCGCATGTTCTCTGGATGTGCTATCAAACTGCTTACTTGAGCTTGATGTTTTTTTGTGGTTATTTGTCTTGTTAAGAGTAAGGATAGCCTACACTGGGACTGTGCATCCCATCCAAGTAATGTACTCAGATATACATGCGCAAATGTCACCCTCAGTTTAATCCATTTGTCTCATATAACACTCAATAAAACATTTACTTGAATGTATGTAATGCTTCGCACCCTGTTAATGGCATATATGTGCCTTTAGGCTCATGAAAATTTCACACATTTTATCCTAAGTACATACATCCATACAGATCGTCCACATAATCGATTTTCAATTAAAAGGACAGAGCATACAGTGTATCATTTTGCACATAGTGTGCAGGGATAGTCAGGGAAGACGTTTACTTGTAGCACTGTCTACATTACAGTACCACAAGCAACTATACTTCAACATTACTCCCTCTACATTGGTTGGTTGTCAGAATAACGTTGTAAAAAATTGTCTGGCATAAATATTGTGATCGAAATATCATTTACAAGAATATAGTCCCACTAGGTGTAGATTTTCTACTATTAACTACAATAGTCTAGTAGCTCATCTTCCACACTACCACTATCCCTTATGAAGATCTCTGTCTACAACTGGGGATGATTTTGAGAAGGGAGGAGCAGATCCCATAGTAAAGTATTTTGATACCATACACCACTGCAAAGACACAAGATAAAGTGTAAGAGGAACCAGCAGAAAGAAGAGGAACCAGAACCATAAGACTGAAACAGAATCATGAGAGAGCTTTGTAGTGGATGAGACCAAACTCAGAATATGTCCCAATAGATGACTGAGGTATGGTCATAAAGTAACTAATGTATGGACTATGGGTGGGTTTTCCTTTGATATGTGACCTCGAGGCATTGCTAAACAAAATGCACTTTGGACATAAGTGTAAATAGAAATACTAAGTTTCAATGAATGTCCACACCAGCACATCGCAGTACTGAGTGGAGAGCTCTGATGAGGAACTTGCATAACACATGTTGGTAATAATAACGTCTGCAAAAGCTGGAATGCGGACAGTGCGATAACAATGGACTGTCCAAAACAAAAACAGCATCAGAAATCCCACTATCGTCCACAGAAAGTTCACCTGTGAATCCCAAAATTTCGAGTTCAAAGCAAGATTGATTACTTCATTCCCACAATGCCTTTCCTGATAGGTTAGCCCTGCCTCGCGACCCCCAGGATCTCGCATTACCAGATTTGGAGTTGATTACATGTCTTGTTACATGATGGATTTCGCAAACAGTTTGCAGACTATTTCTGGCCATTGATTCAGTAGCTTCACGTGCACAAAATGTTTACTAGGGTTTTGCAGCAAAATCTGCTTCCAAGAGGATTGGCTTTCTTCCCAGCCCTGGGTAAGGGGCTAATAAATGTAATTAAATTATTTTTAGACTTTCACTTTCATACACTGCTTCATTGTCTGTAAGGATCAATGTTACCTTGCCCACATTGGTGCTTGATAAGAATGACAATGATGATGATAAGAAACTGGAGTACCAGATGAGGGAGATGAGATCCCACCTCAAATAATAATCACATTCCTTGTTAGAGGGAACCACCAAAGTCACTAAACAAACCGATGCTACAACCTCTGGTCAGGCTTAACTTAGAGGCAACGTGTAAAGTGTTGATGCAGCACACAAACAGCAATAATGTGAAAACACAACACAAGAAAAATTCCAAACCAATTTAAAAACTAAAATAAATAAAGTTACACTGAACCGACGAAAAAAACAATAAGTAGAACAGGAAATATGAAGTTTTAAAGTTTGAATTAAAAATAGTGCCGAAAGCACAAAGCTCTAACAGCAGTTATCTAGTCATGCTAGACCAGATCAAAGTCAAAAGTTAATGATGACTGTGATAGAGAGCAGGTTTGATACAGGGACCACGTTCATTGTGCTGGACATTTTACCTTCTGACTTTGACTTAAAAACTTTTATGGACAAAAAGTGGTCATTGAAGAGTCATTGGCGTTGCAATCTGCAAGCTGAATCCAAATCAGTGCTCACTGATGGAAGGCTGCTGAAGAGCAGGGTCCCAAGGGTGATCGTCAATAGAGGCGGGAAAACTCTGAGTGAGCTAAGTCTACGCCCAGGAAGGCCTTGACATTGACAGGTTGCTGCTCAGCATAGCTCCCAATTAACCCCTCTAGTTTTGGGCTTAGAAACTTCTCTGGAATTCACATCTCCTTCAGCGAGGCAAATGGGCAAGCTGAGGCTGACTGAAAATTTGATGTAGACAGCTGCAGCTTTGACAGTGGTTCCTGTTTCCAACAGCAGAAAGTTAGCAAAAACATTCTAAACCACAGATCTTGACATTGGGGACAGGAGGATTACACTCTAACATAATCCAAGGATCCAGGACCTGGGAGGGCACCACTTGGTGGTTAGGAGTCACTCCAACAGAAAACAGCAGCACGGTCCAGGGTAGGTCCAGTTGGTACTGGTTAGCTAGGTAGTTGCAAGGAAAGGGCCTGGAAGCTTTTTGTGCCCCTGTAGGTCAAAGAAGCGGTCATTCAATTGATTCCTGGAGTCACTTCTGGGGTCCTGGGTACAAGGAAAACAGGTCCAATCTTCTTTCACATTTCAAACAGAAAGCCAGTCCTTCTTCTGATCTTCACAGGTCCAAGATTCTTTTGAAGATAATACTGGAGATACCACATTTATGTGCAGTGCCAGCCTGTGGGTGAGTCAAACTCTGGGCCACTCTCCAGGCCAATGAGGTAATAATTCCCAGGGGTGACCCTGCTTACATTTGCAGCACTTCCTGTGTGCTTTATTACAAACTATCCCACAGTGCACCTCTCGCTCTTCCTAAATCCAACATAACAGAACCATTGTCAGAGTTCCTTGAACCCACCCAGAGGTAATGATAATGGGCAAACACTATCTTCTGGCCACTTCAAACCACTTTTGGGCAGACTCTCTCCTCCCGTTGGGTTTGGGGTTAAGCTGACTAGCAAGGCAAAGGGAAGGCAGGCATAGGTGAGTGCTACATCTACCAGTGACAGAGTAGGCACACTTTGACGCTCAGGAAGGTGTTTGGCACAGTCCCCCAATCCATCCTGCTCAAGAAAGAAAAACACCTCTTCATACCCAACCCCTTTGTCTACTGTCTGGCAATAATCCACTCAAGGCAGGCAAGCCATCAGCAGTCAGCTGACACTGGACACTGGCAGAATGGTCCCTTTTGGCCTGGGTAGGAAAATGGCACTTTTTAAAAGTGTCATTTTCAAAACAGTAATGTAAAATCCGACTTGATCATTAAGTTGGTCAAGTTGGAAGCACTACAATGAGTTCTTGAACCATTTTTCCAGCTGCTGCCAAACTGAAAATAAGCATTATAATTTGTTATGGTGTAATTTAGTGTTTCCTATGGGACAGCCTGCCCTGCCACAGTGAAAAAGGACTTAGGAGGTTTTACACTGTCAGGGCATGTGAAAATTAAAATGTTCATGCCCTACATTTTAAATGCCATGCGCCTTCCCCTATTGATATTTAATGCCTACAGTGCCTACAGTAGGGGTGACTTATTAGCATTCAAAAGGAAGGTTTGGGTTTATTGGGCAAGGTTGAATTGTCAGTTTTTAAAGTGCACACACAGGCTTCAGGGATAGGCCTTCTGATATATTCTATAATGCTACTGTAGAGGGTCAATGAGTACTGTAGCCAACAAGCAGCATTTAAGCCATGTGCCCAGGAACACGGAGTACCCTGTACTAGATACTTATAAGTGAAGTGAACATGCTGGTTAAGTACATGCCAGTTTTACCAGGTTTAAAAAGGAGAGCACAAACACTTTGCCACTGGTTAGCAGGAATAAAGTGGGCAGAGATCTAGGGCCTTCAAAAATGGGTGCAGCAAAAGAAGCCAGAAATCTGAGGAACCACCATGCAAAAAGTGATAAATTCCAACAGATGCTGACTGTGCAAACAGTGCATGCACCATGTAATAGGCATGCAGACTTGATTAGGGTTACTATATTATGGGCTGATTAGTACACCTCGGCAGTGGTTCTAGATATAGAGCATTAAGGACTGATTACTTTTCTGCTGACACGTTAACAACATGCTATCTTGCATAGTGATGTTGGCATTGCAACAATTTGTTAATTCGTCTTCTGGCTGACTCATCTTTGTCTAATACAGTGAGCAGTGGTGATTGGTGATATTTTCTCTTTATTTCCCATCTGGGCTCAACCTGGACATCCTCTGGTGTGGACCTTTCACACCCGAGCTACCTAAAATGCCTCACTCACATGCTCAATTGGGGTTTGCTGTATTGCATGAGCTCCATTTGCTAGTGCTCCTCTACTGATATAGAGTCTTGTGAAGTGGAGGATTATAGTGAACACTCAGTATATCAAATATGGACGCTGTTGACTACATTTTGTAGTGCTGGATTTAACCCCTCTGGTGCCTTGGACGCAACAGTTACATCCTGGGCCGCACTGCCCGGGTGCCCAGGACGTAACCGTTACGTCCAAGTAGGGGTCCTCTGGGGAAGCGATGCAATCGGGCAGCAGAAATGCCCACTAGACACCAGGGAGGGGTTGTTTTTTTTTGCCAATTGAATAAGGGTAGCAGCCCGTTGGGCAAGGGCCGCTCCCCACGGGGGGCAATTTATTTACTATTATACTTAGGCCGATTTGACCCCGGGGGGGCAGAAACCCCTAGACACCAGGGATTTTTTTTTTATGTTTGCTTTTTTTTCTTATACATGGGGAGCGACCTCTTAGGCAAGGGTAGCTCCCCTGGGGGGCAAATTGTATTTAGGCGAGTTCTGCCCCTCTTAGGGGCAGATCAGCCTATTTTTATAAGGCCAATCTGCCCCAAACTACTAGACACCAGGGATTTTTTTTTGTCAGTTTCACGTGAGGAGAGCAACTCCGTAGGCAAGGGTCACTCCCCTGCGGTGAGGGGGGGGAATTTGTTGATGGCCATTTCTGCCCCCCATGGGGCAGAAAACCCTAGACACTAGGGATTGGTGTGTGTGTGTATCTGTGTGTTTTGTCTGGGGGGGCAGCCCCTTGGGCAAGGGTTCCTCCCCATGGGGGCACATTACTGTTGGCCATATCTGCCCCCCTTGGGGGCAGATCGGCCTATTTTTGGAAGGCCCATCTGCCTGAAAGGGGGGAGAAAGCCCACCAGAGACCAGGGAAGATTTCTTTTTCAAAATAAGAGGGTGGGGGTATGGCCGTACCCCCCCAAACAAATAGGCCAAAATTGTTCTGCCCACCAGTGGGCAGATGAGCCAATTACCCCCGATCCACACCCCGGGGGCGGAGGACAGAAAGTCTACTAGATACCAGGGAATTTAAAAAAACAAAAAATAGTGGGGTGGTGGCTACCAACCAGTATGAGCGTGGTTATGCTCCCACCCCTACTGAAGGGGGTAACAGTCTTTTAGCTCTCCCCCTACACACTAAAGAATCTTATCCCACGGCAAGCAAGAGGACATTTGATTATTTTGGTTTTACATTTGGGACATTAGAGCTTGCTTAACTCTCAAAATCGTCCCACTTGGAATGGTGAGGGCTGCACTTTTTTGACTTTGGGACGCTGCCATGTAGAAAAATCCACAAGACCTAGACACATCTGAAAACTAAACAGCTGGGTGATTCCAGGGTGGTGTGCTTCATTTACAACCTGCACCATTTTCTTACCCACAATGCCCTGCAAACCTCCAACTTTGCCGGAAAGGACACACTTTTATGCCACTTTCTGGAATCTGCAGGAATCCACAAAATTCCTACCACCCAGCATTGTCTTCTCTATGCCGCTAAAAATCCTGCAGCACTTGTCAGCCTAAAAATGTTTTTTTTCAAACTGCCCTTTTGGACCCGCTTTAGTTCCCCCTCAATTTTGACATGTTTTTGGCTCTTCCGTGTCACAGGCACCTGGCCCACCTACACAAGTGAGGTATCATTTTTACTGGGAGACTGAGGGGAATTTTGCCTATAGGAAATTTGTCCCGGTGCGGTGATCCCACACAGAAAAGTGGGAAAAATGTGATTTGTTTTAGCTAAATTTGAGGTTTGCTGAGGATTCTGGGTAAGAAAACATTGGGGGATCCACTCAAGTCACACCTCCCTGGATTCCCTCGGGTGCCTAGTTTTCAGAAATGTTTGGGTTTGGTAAGTTTCCCTATATGGCTGCTGAGCCCAGGACCAAAAACGCACGTCCCCACCCCCGCAAAAACAGGAAGTTTAGTATTTGATAATTTTGATGTGTCCACATAGTGTATTGTGGCATTTCCTTTCGCGGGCACTAGGCCTACCCACACAAGTAAGGTACCATTTTTATCGAGAGACTTGGGGGAATGCTGGGTGAAAGGAAATATGTGGCTCCTCTCAGATTTCAGAACTTTCTGTCACTGAAATATGAGTAAAAAGTGTTTTTTGGCCAAATTTTTAGGTTTGCAGAGGGTTCTGGGTAACAGAACCTGGTGAGAGCCCCACAAGTCCCCCCTTACTGGATTCCCTTAGGTGTCTAGTTTTAAAAAATTCACAGGTTTGTTAGGTTTCCCTAGGTGCCGGCTGAGCTAGAGGCCACAATCTACAGTTTGGCACTGTGCAAAAAACAGCTGTTTTCTTTGGGAAAATGTGATGTGCCCATGTTGTGTTTTGGGGCATTTCCTGTCACGGGCGCCAGGCCTACCCACACAAGTGAGATACCATTTTTATTGGGAGACTTAGGGGAACGCTAGGTGGAAGGAAATGTGTGGCTCCTCTCAGATTCCATAACTTTCTATTGTGTTTTTTTGGCCAAAATTTGAGATCTGCATAGGATTCGGGGTAACGGAATCTGGTGAGAGCCCCACAAGTCACCCCATCTTGGATTCTCCTAGGTGTCTAGTTTTTAAAAGTGCACAGGTTTGGTAGGTTTTCCAACTTGCCGGCTGAGCTAGAGGTCAAAATCCACAGCTAGGCACTTTCCAATAAACACATCAGTTTTCTTTGGGAGAATGTGATGTGTCCAAGTTGCGTTTCCTGTTGTGCGCATTAGGCCTAACCACACAAGTGAGGCACCATTTTTATCGGGAGACTTGGGGAAACACAGAATAGCAGAACAAGTGTTATTGTCTGTTGGATTTCTCAAAAAATTTTCCTTCCAAATGTAAGACAGTGTTTAAAAAAACACGTTCATTTGAGAAATGCCCTGTAATTCACATGCTAGTATGGGGAATCCAGAATTCAGAGATGTGCAAATAACCACTGCTTCGCAACACCTTATCTTGTGCCCATTTTGGAAATACAGAGGTTTCCTTGATACCTATTTTTTACTCTTTTCATAAAACGAAAACCCATTGCAAGGTGCAGCTAATTTATTGGCTCTGGGTACCTAGGGTTCTTGATGAACCTACAAGCCCTATTTATCCCCACAACCAGACAAGTCCAGCAGACGTAACGGTATACTGCTTTAAAAAATCTGACATCGAAGTAAAAAGTTACAGAGTAAAACGTGAAGAAAAATGGCTGTTTTTTCACAATTTCAATTTTTTTTTTATTTCAGCTGTTATTTTCTGTAGGAAAACCTTGTAGGATCTACACACGTGACCCCTTGGTGGATTCAGAATTTTGTCTACTTTTCAGAAATGTTTAGCTTTCCAGGATCCAGCATTGATTTCACACCCATTTCTGTCACTAACTAGAAGGAGGCTAAAAGCACACAAAATAGTAAAAATGGGGTATGTCCCAGTAAAATGCCAAAACTGTGTTGAAAAAGTATTTTTTCTTATTCAAGCTTGCCTGTTCCTGAAAGCTCGGAAGCAGTTGATTTTAGAACTGCAAACCCTTTGTTGATGCCATTTTCAGGGAAAAATAACAGAAGCATTCCTCTGCAGCCCTTTTTCCCATTTATTTAAATTTTAAACAACATTTTCACTATGTTTTGGCTAATTTCTTGGTCTCCTTCAGGGGACCCACAAACTCTGGGTACCTCTAGAATCCCTAGGATGTTGAAAAAAAAGGACGCAAATTTGGCGTGGTTAGCTTATGTGGACAAAAAAAGTCATGAGGGCCTAACCGCAAACTGCCCCAAATAGCCAAAAAAAGGCCTGGCACCTGAGGAGGAAAAGGCCTGTCAGCGAAGGGGTTAATCAAGGAAAATGTATGTGATCCTTATTTGCATCTCAGTACAACTCCTTTGTTCAATCGGCCTGCCTTATTCACATTGAGGCTTCCTAGCCTCCTTTGTCCAGGGAAGTGTTATGGTGGGTTTTGACATGGGTTTCAACATCACTATGCTCTCACTGTGCTCTTCAATCGAGTGATCTAATTTCATCTGCTCACAGATGGTATTTTATTTGGATGATGTTGTGTTCTTTCTCCTGGAAACACTAATGGAAATGCTACGGAATGTCCTGTGAACTCAGCAATGAAATTTGAGGAACAAGAGACCTCTAAATTAGCACAACTCGTGTTCCTTGGAGGTGCGACATTTCAAACAAGTATTTGCAATGCAATGGGTCTCACGTTTGCTCGAATTAGAGCCATTTGCATTGAAAATTACTAACTGGACTTCTCTTTCCACAAAAACTGAAAAAAAAAGTAAAACAGTTGACATAAGCAAGCCAATTCAAAGCGCCGCTGTGAGCCTGAAAGAGACACACAAAAGGAAAAAGTAGTTTGCTCACAGTCAAAGTTATTGGCAAAAGTGCAATTATCCTTGTAACAGGGTCGATGGGCAAGGCAGGAAAAAAAACGCCCTAAGGAGGGGTAAACTAAAGCAGTTACCAACGAAGAGAAAGGATTTTTGAAAGGCAAGCCCATAAACGAGTGATAGTGATGGGCGTGCAGTGAGCGTGGTTAAAAGACCAGATACATACCAACAGGTCGGAAAAGCAGCACTTGCGTGGTGCTATGCTCGGCCTAAAAATGCTTTCTGTGAATGACACTACGGAAGTATGTACCTGTCACATGGACCACTGCCAATTATTGGTAATGTTGAGTATCCGCATTCACAAAGATGGACGGTGTCACTGGGAAACATCTTCTAATTTGCAAATGATAAACCTTGATTTAATTGCTTCAGACTACATTTGGGGTTGCAAATCATTGATGAATTACATTGTGATTCAGTAAGAAGAGGGGCCGCTCCTATCATGCCACCACCACCTCCTGATTTGCATTGAGTTGAAAAGTCAATGATATTGCAAATCGCAAGCTTTGTGACTGCAAACAAAATCTGCGCTTCGGAGCAGAGTTTCTGGAATCACTATCCTATTACACACGATTTAGGCATGTTTACCTCTGACCCACCTTACACGTTTGTCTGATCCAGGGCTCTATTATGTAGAAAGACCCATATATTAGCTACTTTGCTAAGAGACCCAGAAGCTTCTGCAGACATACTGCGCACTCTTTCCCTTTGTAGGTCGGAGCACCCTCTCCTATGTATTCATATTTTATCCAATCGTATTTTTATATAACGTCCCTCGTTTGAAAATGTACTGACATTATAGGTTTTTAAACTAAATAGGTAGGACATTAGCTCCGGTGGCCCAGAACGGCCAAGCGAGTGAGAAACGGTCCTAATCTTAGAAAACGAGATCACTTTGATTTGCAAACGTTTTTCCACGTCATTACATGTACCAAACAGTGGTATTATTGGACCATGAAATTCAACTGGGTAGGCGAGCTCTAAGGACGTGCATCATGGCGCAGGGACAACGACGTCAAAGCCACCTCTTTAACAAAGCCTTTTTGTGTTTTTTTCTTGCATTAATCGGTTGCCATGGAAACGCATGAGGTAGATACAGGCGAGTTTTCAAACTGATCTCATTAAGTTATTTTCGCCTCGTGATCACAATAAATTATTTTCTAAGTGCATTTGTAGACATTGTACTCGTTTTTACTCCTCCAAGGCGCCCCTATCCACATGAAATGCAAAGACTAAAAGATGCTTTAAATTTTTGGAAAGACAATAATTAAACGATAATCTGGCAGAATTCACACACGCATTTAGGTGAAAGAATGTCAGCCAGCATCACAAGTATCTAGCAGCTATACTGTGCTTGGGGTAAAAATATATATATTTCAAACTTTGGCCATTTCCCTATGCCGCTTAAGAAAGCCAATTAAAATTGGTTCACCTTGTGAGCATAGCAATTTTATAAGAAAGAATAATACAATACATGATTTAGAAACTATTATCTCAGACCTAGCGTGGCCAGGTACTAAGGAGCATAAATGTCCTGATTACTTACCAGTAATCTTTATTCCTCTGAGCCCTAGTTCTCTTTGTCCCCTCCTTCCTGTGAACTTCTCTGTTGGAACCATCTGTCAGGACTTCGAGCTGTACTATTGTGTCTGTGACGGTTGAGGTTTAGTATATGACAGGGTTAGGTCCAGGCAAAATATCTGCTATACCGAAGTAATCTCGATTTGTCTTAAAACTGTAAAATTGCCCTTTTTGTAAGTAATTATCTGCTATTCACTGCAAACATTTAGCATAAGTCTATGGGAACAATAAAGCAAAGCACCAGACCATGGGTGTATGCTGTTTGAAGAGCTTGTGTTTTTTGGAGTTTTTTGTTTTTAGTGTGATATGCATCCTTACTTCTGTTTCAGACGTGAGGATGTATTTTGCGCTACAGTACACCAAATGTCAGTTTTGCATAGTTCATAATTGTGTGTCATTTTGCATAATTTTCACAAAATTTCTTGCAATTAAGCAAATGCAAATTATGTTAATTTGGAACACCCCCTGAAAGGTTGTGCCTTGGGGGCATTGGGGTGGTATGGGAAAGGGCAGAAGTTCTTCTGGTAGGCGGAGAACGGAAAATAGCCAGGGCCACTGGAATTATGTGATTGTGTGACCGTGTTTTTTTTTTTTATAATTATGCATTTGCCACCTAATCAACCACTGTATAGGCTGCAAACTTTAACAAAAAAAATGTTGTTTCTTTTCAAACGGTTCAAAAGTTACTAAAACACAGTAACAAGTGTTGCTGTGCAGGGGAAAGCCCTTTTCAAAAGTTGTCTGGTCACCTTTCTGTTGCTTATTGCTGTATTTGGATATTAAACTGGTGCTAATGAGGTGCAACCAATGCCCAGTCGGTGTTAACAAGGCTAACAAGCATTTGCAAAACAATGGGTCTCACGTTTGCTTGAGTTAGAGCTATAATAGTTGTTAATTCCTAACTGGATTTTTCTTGCCACACAAATTGAAAAGTAAAAGTAACACAGTAACACATTAGCAGGTCAATTCAAAGTACCACTGCTGCCATGAGTGTGAGCGCGAAGGAGAGACACAAAAGGAAAAAGAAGTTTGCTCGCAGTCAAACATATCGACAAACGTGCAATTATCCATGTAGCACAGTCGATGGCCAAGGCGGTAACAAAATTCTCCCAAATAAATGAAAGTGATGGACGTGAGGTGGGTGTGGTTAAAAGCCCACATGGATACCAACACGTCAGAAGAGCAGCGCTTGCGCGTGGCTATGCTAAACCTAAAAATAAAAAAATAATGAAGCAATACAATAACAAAATGTACTGCATTACACCACTTAATTTGTTTATTCTTCCTACATAATTTATCCAACCCTGCAGCATAATTGGTCCTCCACTGCTGTACAATTCCTGTGGCCCTGAAAATAGCTTTCTTCCCACTAAAAAAAATAAAAATAAAGATCGGTCTCAATGTAGATACTCACCACCAGTATGCAAAAACTAGGATGAGAAAGAAAGACCAGGAGTAATATTTATTAATAATGTGCATATTTGTTTTTCGCATAAGCAGTCTTTAGAATTTCAAAACTATACCAATTCCATGAGTTTGCAGAATTCCCTGCTCTCGTTATGCGTAGAAATTCGAGTAGTTGTTCCCACATACTGCTAAAATGTCCTCTTAAGTGTTACTTGATGCTGAAAATGTTCTTATTAGCTAACAATGACATTTTGTTTTCACGCAGTTTTGCCACTGGATGGATAACATGGATTTTTTTTCGCAAGCAGCTTAAAAAAGACATAAACATAAAGATTCTCAGGTGTACATTCACCTGCGGTGAAATGCATGGGTTATGGGTAACAATCAAAATATTTACGAGAATGACTGAAGTTTGTGAGAGAAAATGGTAGCCCTTCCTAGAAATGTAACTAAAACGGTGATGTCTTAAGACATAAAAAGGCCTGTGCTCTGCACAGGGCTGTCTGAGAAGACTAAGTGTAATTAAGAGTGAAGTCATTTGTCATGTCCTTGGACTGTGTACATTACTGTGTGTTTTCTTGGAAATTGATAACCAAGACCTGGGTTTCCATCTGTTTATTAAATACGTACATATTTTTCAAATAACCTCATATTTTGGAAATACTTACAATTCAAAAGAAATGACAATCGCACATTCTGAGGAACGCTTTGCTAAACAACTGATAATACTTAAAGTGGATAGAACATCTCCACAGGCCACATCTTGGCATGCCCAGTCACAATATAAAACAAAATATGTGCGCGGAGCTGCTCTGTGACACAGGCAAGCGCAGTGGCCTTGACAGTAAAATACAGCTTCTTCTTGAAGCCAAATCAGAGAATTCACAAGGCAGAAATGATAAAAAAAAGAGTATAAACGTTGAACAACTGAAATGGTTTGTAATTCACAACAGTGAGATTGGAAATACACCTGCATGGTATACGTTCTCATTTGAGTGTTCTTATGGATTTATTAAGTTAACATGTACAATATTATGTGAATAATTGTAATCGCTGTTCACTTCTCCCTTTTTAGTTACTGTTAGTTTGATTAACACAAAAAAATGCAAATCTACATCCATGAGTTTACTCCTATCTGTAGGTGTAGACTTACAACATTTTGTAATTCTCAAAGATTTAAAGGAGTACTCGTGAAACAATCTCTCTTTTTTTTTCTCCAAGAAATCTTATATCTTAGTCGTGTACCATGGCATGTTGGTAAACAGATTTGCTACGGTAGATTTAAGCATGGATCTACTCTGATAAAGCAAGCCATCTGCATGTGTAACTTGCACTTACACGTTTAAATGGATTTGTGACAGGTGACAAGACACTGTGGGCTTGATTCATAGACAAAGCCATAAATCTGCACCCAATTTTGTTGAAATATTCAAAACCTTTCCAGGTTAAACTAGGAAAGCTGCCTCAGTCAGAAAATGTACAGGTATACTCCAGGGAGTTTTGAAAGTTCCATTTTCTAAAGCAGAAATAGCACATTTTCACAAGCTAAATTTTTTCCGACGTGTAGGGTCACCAGAGTTTCTGCAAGAAAAACCGGGAGGGGCACAGACATGGAAATGGGACTAAATGTCCTATTAAGTCACAAGGCATCACATATATATATTTGGTCAGGCTGGTTGGCCCGGCCTTGACTTACACTGGCTCCGATTTTCACCTCATTAAATCCTGCTGTGCTGCTTGAATGAGGCCAGGCAGCACAGCAGGAGAGTTTCAACCAGTTAACTTCTGTCCCCGGTTTCTGAGAGGGCCGGTTGAAATGTGAGCATGCACAAAACCTTGAATATTGTGCAGGTTCACCCGACCCGCCTTTAAAAACCGGGACATTTTTTTGGTTTTAAAAGAAAGTGCCAGGACACTCCTTCAAAAACCGGGTCTGTTCGGGAAAATCCGGTACATCTGGTCACCCTACCTATGTGGGGGAAAAAATATAATCCTCCCATGGATTATCCCCTTCCATTCCACCACACCTATTTTTAAAGCATTGCATTTCCCATTCTTCCATTGAAAGCGATTTACTTGTCTTTAGCAGAAGTAAAACTTCACCTTTTGCAGGGTGGCAAGGGTTTGGGGAAGAGTTTGTAAATACCCACCAATTTTTTTTTTGTATATTTCAAAACATCCAGGACATTCCTCCACTGGAACATCCACTTCCTTCCAAAAGAGGACATTTACTCATAGGGAAACCGTTGTGTGAGCAAATCTTTTCTCTGGTGCAAAAACTATGAATTGCAAAAGTTGTTTACACTCGTTAAAGCGGCTATTTTCATGTAAAAGTAAACTAAAACACGCAAGTAGCTTTGGGATTTTGGCCCTTTATGTTCTGCAGAAAGGGTATTCAAAAGCTTTATTGATTAAAATGACAACACAATTTCTTTCAGAGTTGTTACTGATATAGAGGGTGTTGAATAGAGTGGAGTAGAGTCTTGTAAAGTGGCATAGAGTGAAGTAAATTGTTGAAGAGTGGAGTGGCATAGAATGGAATAGTGTAGTAGAGTGGAATGGCATAGAGGAAGTGGAGTAGATTGTTGTAAAGTGGAATGGCATAGAATGTCAAAGTGGAGTAGAGTGGAGTAGTGTGTCATAGAATAGAGTCATTGAGGGATTGCATAGAGCATGACATATTGGAGGTGTGGAAGTGTGGCATAGAGAGTAGTAGAGTGTCAGAGTAGAGTAGAGTTTAATGGAGTAGAGTGTCAAAGTGGCATCTTGTAAATTTCAGTATAGTGGCCTAGAGTGAAGTGGCGTAAAGTACAGTGACGCAGAGAAGATTGGAGCAGAGTGCTGTGGCATAGAGTGCATTGTTCTGAGTAAAGTGCTGTTGACTGCATTGGCATAAAGTGCGGTAGTTAGAGTGCAGTAACGGAGCAGAGTGGTACAGAGTAGAGTAGAGTGGCTCAGAGTGGAGTAGTGCAGTATAGATTGCATAGGATGCAGGGGAGTGGCGCAGATTAGATTTTTCAGAGTAGAGTGAAGTGGCAAAAAGTGGAATGATGCAAGGTAGAATGGGGTGGTGCAGTCTAGAGTGCAGTGAGGTAGAGTATAGTGGTGCACAGTAGTTTGGCATAGAGAGCAGTGGCGTAGAGTACAGTGGTGTAGAGTAGAACAGAGTGGCATAGAGTGCAGTGACAGAGTGTCATGGTGCAGATTGCAGTGGCATATATTGCAGAGCAGAGTGGTGTAAAGGTTACTGGTGAAAAGTGCAATGTTGCAGTGTAGAGTTCTAGCATAGAGTGGAGTGCTGCAGAGTGAAGTGGTGCACAGTGGAGTGCAGTGTTTTAGAGTGGAGTGATGTACAGTAGATTTGCGTAGAGTGTAGTGGTGAAGAGTGCACTGGCATAGAGTGGAGCAGAGTGATGCAGAATACACTGCAGTGGATGGATGTAGTGGCACAGAGTAGAGTTGCATAGAATTCAGTGGTAGAAAGTGCAGTGTTGCAGAATAGGCTGTCATAAAGTGCAGTGGTGTAGAGTGGAGTGGTGCAGAGGAGTGCAGTGTCAGTTTTGTGGCACAGAGTTGTAGACTACAGTGGTGAAGAGTGCAGTAATACAAAGTAGATTGGCGTAGAGTGCATTGGTTTTGAGTAAAGTGGTGTAGAGTACATTGGCATGGCATGCAGTGGCTAGAGTATAGTGCAGTAGCTTAGAGTAGATGGGCTCAGAGTGGAGTGGTGCAGTCTAGATTACAATGGTGTAGAGTGGAGTGGTGCAGAGTAGATTGTTTCAGAGAAGACTGAAGTGGCGTAGAGTGGAATGGTGCAAGGTAGAGTGGAGTGGTGCAGACTAGAGTGCAGTAGAGTTGAGTGGTGCAGATTAGTGCTGGGTAGAGAGCATTGGTGTAGAGTCAAGTGATGAAGAGTAGAACAGAGTGATGTAGAGTGCAGTGAAAGAGTATAACGGTGTAGAGTGCAGTGGTGCTTAGTGTTGTAGGATATAGTGAAGTAGAGTGCAGTGGTGCAGAGTAGATTGTCACAGAGTGCAGTGGCATAGAGTGCATTGTTTTGAGTAAAGTGGTGTAGAGTGCATTGGCATAAGGTGCAGTGGTTAGAGTAGAGTTCAGTGGAGTAGAGTGATGTAGAGTAGAGAGGCACAGATTGGAGTGGTGCAGCGTAGATTGCATTGGCACAGAGTACAGTAGAGTGACACAGACTAGATTGTTTCAGAGGGCAGTGAAGTGGCACAGAGTGGAATGGTGCTTGGTGGAGTGGTGTAGGGTAGAGTGCATAGGTGTAGAATGCAGTGGCATAGAGTGCAGAGTTGCTGAGTGGTGTAGAGCGCAGTGACCGAGTGCAGTGGTGCATAGTAGAGTAGAGTTGGGGTAGAGTGTATGGACAGAGTAGAGTGATGCAGTGCAGAGTAGGGAGGCATAGGGTGCAGTGACACTGTGCAGAGTGGCACCGAGTGGAGTGGCTTAGTGTGGAGTGGTGCAGAGTACAGTGCAGTGACATGGAGTGGTGCAGAGTAGTGTAGAATAAGGTAAATTAAAGCATGCATGGTGTGGTGGTTCATTGTCATTACAGATAACACATCTTCAATTGAAATGACCATTACATTTGCACAGCATACAGTTTCACTGATAAAAGTATAGTGCACAAACGTTAATGTGTGGAGATGTCATCACCCAGTGTATTGATTTGTTTTGATGGTATTAAAATATTTGTTTCATCCACACTTCAGAATTACCAGAATTACCCCCAGTAGCCACCAGGACTGTAAGAGACATCCTCTCACTTTGAAGTCTGGGAAAGAAAAGTAAACAAGCTCCCTGGAAGATAAAGCCTTACATTTGACCTCTGCCTTTGAATGCACAGCAAAAGTGACAAGATAAGACCGCGACTTAAGGCCTATTTACAGAAAGGGAACACTAAGAAGATTCTGTAAAAATGGCTTGAGTAACAGAAGGGACAAACTCAAGCTGGACAGCCTAAAACAAAGAACCCCAGAGAACAGAAAGCAGGAAAATGTGAGTTAAAAACCGGAAAGCCTATGATAAGCAATGGGAGGAATGCATTCCCCCGGGAAAGGTTTCTGAATGTCCTCAAGATGGTGTTAGCAAACCAGACAGCTGCTCTGTATGGTAGGCATCGATATAAAAATGGCTAAAAGAAAAATATGTTTTTCTTTTTAAAAAAACATGTTGCAATAGCAAATCCTGTCTCTGAAGGGAACTGCTTTGTGAAAAGATGTGCTCCCTGTAAAAGAGCATAATGCAGTCACCCACAATAAAATGAGTCAATTACTTATGTGGGCCGACTACTGGCCCCATGCTGTATGCGGTAGTGAGAAAAAGATAAATGTGAATGGCACACCAGACATACCAGTGGATAAAGAGGATTGGCTGAAAGGTCCAATTAGTATATGACATGTATTATGATTAGTTAATGATATATACATTTCCCCAAAAAAAGTGTGCCGGTAATTCTTGGTGCGCATAGAAAGTTTCAGGTAGTATATGTCAAGCGGGGGCCAAGAAAAAGGGGGAAGTAAAAAAGGTGCATTTCCCAAAGGGATTTTAAACAACTACAGCCCAAACAGCTGGACGGAATTACACAAAATTTGGCAGGAAGGTAGCTCTTGTTCGAGAAAGAGTGCTTTTTGTTTTTTGTGGTAAATCCTTTCAGTAGTTTTTGAGATATTAAAAGAAAAAGAAATATAGATATCTAAAGGCGCAAAGCCTTCACGAATACCTCCGATCTCGTGCAAAAATCTGATTGGCTGGCAACACTTCAACCAGGATGAGTTGGCAGCCATTTTGGGACTCAGCTTCAACCGAGTCCCAGAAAAAAAGATAAAATAAAAAAAAGAGGGAAGGATAGGGACACCTTGACCCTTTAGCACTGGCGCTGGGGTCCCAGAGGGACCCCACAATGGTAAAAAAACAATGTAAAAAATATATTTTTTCCGAATATATAATGACGTTGCAAATTCATGGCAAAAATGTAAAAAAAACAAAAGAAAACAAGTGTGGTCTCCGCACTTGTTTTACTAAAGAATTCCCCGGGTGGGACAGGTTCTAGGGGCATACCAAAATTAAAGGAGGAGGGTGAAAGGGGCCCTCTCCCAGGCTTATTTATGCCCTGGGGACCGCCACCCTCCCTGGCCTTCAATCAAAAAGTATGCAGTGCGGTGTGGCCCTCCTGCACCCTAGGGACCACCACCTCCCCAGGGCTTAAATCAAGTAGTATTCGGGGGCCCACATGGCCCCCCCCGCAGCCATGGGAACCGCCACCACCCTGGGGCAATTGTTTCAAGATAAAGAGGGGCAAGTGGCTTCCCCTGCAGATCTGCGGATCAACACCTCACTGAGGCTCACTCAAATGTTGGGAGGGAGGCCCCATCATGAAGCCAATAATTACCCTGGGGACTGCCCCCACCCATGGACATAGCTGTTTGCTCTGACTTGGAGGGAGCTTTGACAGCTCCAGACAAATCCGAGCAAACACTCTAGCTTCCAGTGGATGAGAGCTGTCAAAGTGCTCTCGCCCACTGGAAGCAGAGGTTTTCTGTTTCCCTGCCTGCCGAGATGCAGACGGAAACAGAGGAAACAATTGCGTTTGTAGACAGGGAGCTACATGTTTAGCAGCTCCCTGTGTGCGAAAGCAATGTTGGCCCTGGAGGAGGAGGGAGCCGGCTTGTACTGCGGGGGACTTGAGACTCCCCCCCATGATCCCATTGCACAATGGGTGCCCTGGAAGGGAATGGGGGCACCCAGCAGAGATGGCCAGGCCCTGGGCAATGGGGCGCCTGGAGACCATATCGCTCCGGAGAGGTGGGCCGCGTGGCCCCCTCCTCCATTTAATAGTGGTGGGACCTGAGGGATGGGGTCCCCGGGACCGAAATCGGCCGCGGGGCACTCGGCTGCCCTCCTGCATTTAGTGATGGCCGGGCCCCAGGGGATGGGGTCCCCGGGGCAAAGATCGGCCCAGGAAGAGGGTTTGTGCAGTCCTAAATGGCCCCCTACTGCACATACTAACCAATGAGGTAGCACTTACTAACTAACCAGAAGAAAGTACTCCAGTTGGATAGACATTTTCTGCAAAACTTATCTTGTTGGATAAAAAAGCAGATGAGCTTCTGTTCTGGCCATGATGATAATTTCACAAAAATTAAACCTCAACAGGAAGCACTTACAAATATAAATGTTGCAGGTGCCCCAGTTGATTCTGGAAAGGACAAATGATCCTGCCTCCTGGGCTTGGCTAAGGCAAGTCAAGTAAGTTTACTTTGCGATTCCATATTGAAAAACTATCTGAAATCCTTTGTGGAGCTGAATGCATCTTTCATTTATTGGAGTGTAAAAAGACACACTCACACCCACTCTCACACCCAGAGACACCCTCTCACACCTATTCTCACACCCAAAGAGGCAGGTCCTGTGGTCAACTCCTGCCACGCAAAGGCAAAGGCTGTGCACAGCATGGGGTTGGGTGGTTAGTGGGGGTTGGCAGCAGGTACTGCCCGCAGGCCAGACATTGTGTCCAACCCTGCTGCACACAAAATATCAACAAAACATTAGAAGTCAAATTATTGAAGAAAAAACTGACCATGGCGGGGGAATGAGTTTGGATGTGTCCCTTGGGAAATGGGGGCATGCCATAACTCATAATGACGTCAGACAGTGGCTGAAGTAGTCTGATACATTGCCCCTTAATGCATGCTGGCATTGGTGGAAGAAGAATGTGAATGCCCCCAACCAAAGAATACAGGGTGAAGTCTGGATGAAACCCTTATAAATAACTATGTTATACATATATTTGTAGAAAAATCTAATGTTTTTAGCTAACACAGACCTAAAAAAACATCAAGCAGTCTGGCGTAGGAGGCCTCTAGCCTTTGAGAAAGAAAGGAAAAAAGAAAGAAAGAGAGAAAGAGAGAAAGAGAGAAAGAGAGAAAGAGAGAAAGAGAGAAAGAAAGAAAGAAAGAAAGAAAGAAAGAAAGAAAGAAAGAAAGAAAGAAAGAAATGCTAAGAAATAGCAGTAGTCATAAAAGCAAACTACTCCAAAAGGAATTTACAGCAACATTGGCAGGAGATGGGGTCTGATAAAGATGTAATGTGCCCCGTGTTCACACCAGAAGCATACTGCTTTCCCATCAGACTCTAAAAACAATCTCAACACTTAAGTTATTATAAACGAAACACATAAACACTGGCACTAAAGGGAACTAATGTTTGTGGATGTGATCCTTGTGAAAAAGCAAAATGTGGTCATTCAAAGTGAAGTTAACCAGTGGTTAAGTAGGCTAAAGCACTGCCCCATGATGTATGCTGTAATAGGCAGAAGCAAAATGTGAATAACACAACAGCAGACAACTGGATGAAGAGAGGTTGCCGATAGTCCCTACATGGAAGTATATTATACATATTTTAGTAATATCAAAAGGTCTTGGCTAACGCCAGACCTAAAAAGCACATTTGCCATGCACAGATGACCAAGTAATGATCTAAAAGACAATCTATTACCTGTGTGTCCCTTATACAAAATGAATACTCTGATTGGGGCCGTGGGGAGGGCAGACGCAGATCTTATGTGATTCATGATTTACAAAGGAGCATGTGCTTGCCACTCATCCCATTCCCCAATGCTTTTTTCACTTAGGCACATGGTTGGTGCAACGGAATGTGGAGTGCTGATGATAGGGACGGAGATGTCCCATAACAGCAATGAATGCACCATGTACTCTACTGGAGTATGATCTTGCATTTCTACTTTTTATGCTATGTGGAAATATGCAGTTTAACATGTAACAGCTCTACGTGGTGGATGAGATGAAGGGTGAGAGCATACCAAAGTCTGAATTTCAAAGCCCTTCCTCAATGTTGCTCATGGGACCGAATGCATATTAGAGCAGTAGGTATATGTCCACTGCTCTAACATCTAGAAAGGGCTGGCAAAAATCTGGGAGCACAGCCTCCAGAGAACTCAGGGCCAGATTTATGAAGGTTTTGCATCAGCCTTGTGACACGCAAGGGGGCGCAAGAGCGACACAACACCTAAGAAGATTTATCAAGCCACACAAGTCCACCTTGCATGGCCCTGCATTGCTTGATAAATCTGGAGTCATGCATGGCAGCACAAATCGCTGCCTTGGTCACTGTGCCCCATGGAGGCGTTTCATGGGCCCTCTCACACATCCACTTATGTGTTCCAGCGCATTCCCAGATTTACCACTAGTGGTAGAACTTGGAATGCATCAAAATGGTACGCCTCCCCAGGTGAGGCATAACGAGGAGCAATATCTTTATCTCTCCCCGCTGTTTTCTTTCTATGTGTGCTGCTTCTGCAGCACAAACAGAAAGTGGAAAATGACTCTGAGCACCCAGATCCACAAGAGTGGAAGTGCCGCACCTGGCATATAATGATTGATTGCTTTTGTGCACAAAGGTGTTTCTTCCAGCACAAAAATAATCCTGCCTACAATGCAGGGACTCTGCACCATGACACAATGGGGCCTGCATTGGCTCTTAGCTCTTAGGAAAGGACAGGAAATCGCAAAATAATATTAATTACGGTATATTCCTGCCCTTTCACGCAGCAAGATAAAGTAACTTGGATTGCGCTGTGTAAACGATTGTTAAATATGCCCCTTAGTTCACAACGGGGAATCAAGATTCACAACGTCAGTGCATTTGTGGAGAGTCATTTACTTCCTTGCAAGTGGCCAGAAATATTCTCATGGATCAGCGCTTAAGAGGTCTATGTGAATGGTACCCTTTTAATAGACCAGAGCAGAAACATACATCTGATAGCCTTCCACAAGCTTAAACAGAACATTTTACCGGATTATGTTTACATAAAAACTCCTCAAGTCAAGATTCAGAAAACACATTTAAAGCCACCTAAATATGCGGCAACCACATGTTTCTAAAGCTTCACGGAATGTACTGGAGGTAGGATAAGTGTATCCAAATACAATCTACATAATTGCACTGAGAATCCATGTTCCTGGAAACTGGTTCGCTCACAGATATAAATCACTGATGAACGATAAACGCAGAGGAAAGAAGTGAGTAGAATTTGGCAGAACTAATCGCTTAGCAATGCAAAAATATTCAACCTCACATTAAAAAAGGGTTTGAAGCACTGTTCTGAAAGCATTAATCAATTAAGCTCCTGTATTTCCTTTTTTTTAAATCATTACTTTCTAAAAGAAATACTTAGAAATATACACTGTTAATGTAATTGTTAGAAATGGGGTCTCTGGTTGACAGTCAGGTTACCCCCTGTTCAAGCAAGGACCCTCACTCTAGTTAGGATAAAAGAGAATCACCCTCAGCTAACCCCTGCTTACCCCCTTGGTAGCTTGGCAGAGCAGTAGGCTTAACCTCAGAGTGCTGGGCGTAAAGTATTTGTACCAACACACACAGTAACTTAATGAAAACACTACAAAATGACACAACACTAGTTTAGAAAAATAGGAAATATTTATCTAGACAAAACAAGACCAAAACGACAAAAATCCAACATACACAAGTCAAGTTATGATTTTTTTAAAGGTTTAAAATAAAAAGAGTCTTTAGGTAGTTGTAACAACACACTAGCGCGGCTAGCGTGTAAATGTACCTGGTTTGCGTCAAAAATAACCCCGCACGGGCGGTGTGCGTCGAAAGTAACCCTGCACGGCTGTGTGCGTCGAAAACAACTCGGCACGGCGGTGCGTGTTGAAAAAGCCAGCCACACGACGATCCGAAAGTCCCGCGGCGCAGGGTGCGATCTCTCAGCCTCCGTCAGCGATGCTGCGCGTCGTTTCTCCTGCTCCGGGCGTCGGTTTTTCGGTCGCGTTTCCTGCGGTGTCGTTTCTCAGCTGCGGAACCGGCGTCGCGTCGTTTTCTCAGCCGCGATCGGATTCGCGTCGATCTTTTCTCCGCACGGCGCTCGGTGCGTGTATTTTTGTCCTTAGGCTGCCAGCCTCTCCTTTCAGGGTCCCAGGAACTGGAAGGGCACCACAGAGCAGAGTAGGGGTCTCTCCAGAGACTCCAGGTGCTGGCAGGAAGAAGTCTTTGCTATCCCTGAGACTTCAACAACAGGAGGCAAGCTCTACATCAAGCCCTTGGAGATTTCTTCTTCAAGATGGAAGGCACACAAAGTCCAGTCTTTGCCCTCTTACTCTGGCAGAAGCAGCACTGCAGGAAAGCTCCACAAAGCACAGTCACAGGCAGGGCAGCACGTTTTCCTCAGCTATCAGCTCTTCTCCAGGCAGAGGTTCCTCTTGGTTCCAGAAGTGTTTCTGAAGTTTGTAAGTTTGGGTGCCCTTTTTATACCCATTTTAGTCTTTGAAGTCACCTTCCTTCAAAGGGGACTCACACCTTCTTGTGAAATCCTGCCTTGCCCAGGCAAGGCCTCAGACACACACCAGGGGGTTGGAGACAGCATTGTCAGAGGCAGGCACAGTCCTTTCAGATGAGAGTGACCACTCCACCCCTCCCTCCTAGCAGAGATGGCTAATCAGGAAATGCAGATTACACCCCAGCTCCCTTTGTGTCACTGTCTGGTGTGAGGTGAAAAACAACCCAACTGTCAAACTGACCCAGACAGGGAATCCACAAACAAGGCAGAGTCACAGAATGGTTTAAGCAAGAAAATGCTCACTTTCTAAAAGTGGCATTTCCAAACTCACAATCTTAAAATCAACTTTACTAAAAGATGTATTTTTAAATTGTGAGTTCAGGGATCCCAAACTCCACATGTCCATCTACTCTCTAGGGGAATCTACACTTTAATCATATTTAAAGGTAGCCCCCATATTATCCTATGAGAGAGACAGACCTTGCAACAGTGAAAACGAAATTGGCAGTATTTCACTGTTAGGACATATAAACCACATTACTATATGTCCTACCTTATCCATACACTGCACCCTGCCCTTGGGGCTACCTAGGGCCTACCTTAGGGGTGCCTTACAGGTAAGGAAAGGGAAGGTTTAGACCTGGCAAGTGGGTACACTTGCCAAGTCGAATTTACAGTGTAAAATTACACATACAGACACTGCAGTGGCAGGTCTGAGACATGATTACAGAGCTACTTATGTGGGTGGCACAACCAGTGCTGCAGGCCCACTAGTAGCATTTGATTTACAGGCCCTGGCACCTCTAGTGCCCCTTACTAGGGACTTACTAGTAAATCAAATATGCTAATCATGGATAAACCACTTACATACAATTTAAACAGGAGAGCATATGCACTTTAGCACTGGTTAGCAGTGGTAAAGTGCTCAGAGTTGAAAAGCCAACAGCAACAGGTCCGAAAAAATTAGGAGGCAGGAGGCAAAAAAGACTGGGGATGACCCTGCATAAGCAAAAGTCCAACACGACCCCCTACCAGCCTAAAGCCAGGGGAGAACAATCAATACCTTGATGTACTTTCCTGATTGGGGCGATAGAACAGGGGCCCAGGCCCACAACAGCAGGGGCATGTTCCAGTTCTACGCCTTCCTGACTCCAGTTGGATCCCTCTGTCCATACTCTCAGGGCCCACTAAGCTAACCCATGGGGAACCCTTCTCCACATCTACAGACACCATCTGTGCAACACCTAACTTTACTTTGCTCACAGGTGTATTGCAATGGGCAGATAGTACCACCAGGGCCAACACAGTGGTGTTGCCCACTCCACCCCCGGGGTGTGACTCTCGTCCTCCCCCCCCCAGGGGCAACTCTGTCCACCAGGACAGCAAGCCACAGTGGCCCCAGACAACTGTCAGGGATGAGAGCCCGACCTCAGGCCTCTCTAACCACTGTGACTGTGGAGAGTGGGGGGTGGTAGCCCCAGGTGCCTGGCACCCTTTGACCACTCTCTCTTCCACCAGGTCAGGGATGACAACCTGACCCTGGTCCTCCCCTCTGGGGCTCTGTACCCTCCCTGCAGAAGCGGCACCCCCAGAGTCAAAAACTGTCAGGGTGCTTGTAGAAGCAGTCCTGCACAATTCTTCCATCAGTGCAGGGATGTTAACCTGCAACTGATCCTCCAACCTGGGGTCTGTACCTTCAGGTTGGACCAGGGCCAGGGGTGAGGCTTCCCTCCCCCTGCCCTCTCTTCTGGGGTCCTGAACCACCCAACTAGGAGTGGCCCCCCCAGAAGACAACATGGTAGGGGCACTGTTAACAGTAGCCCCTTCCTCCAGGTCAGGGGGGACACCCTTAACCTGGCCTCCCAATCCAGGGTCTGTACCCACAGACTGGATCACTGCCTGGCAAACCAGGGCTTCCTGGGGGGCATACCTACCCCCCACCAGGTCAGAGTTTACCCTCTGAACCTGGTCATCCAACCCAGGGTCACCACCCTGCGGTTGAACCACTGCCTGGCACACCAGGACTTCCAGGGGGGCACACTTACCCCCCTCAAGGGACACACTGTCCCGAAGGGCCACACAAGAGTCTGGCTGGCGCAGGTCTCCTGACCTCTGCCCATCTGACAGAGTCTGGATTCCCCCCAACCCAGAAATGGTCTCACCAAGGTCATTCATGGGGGGCTCTGCTCTCAGAGCTGACCCCTGACCCTCCAGGTTCTCCACTGGGGTCCGCAACCCCCTCTCAACCCTCTGTCTGGACTTCTGCACCCCCTCACTAGGAGTGGTACTGCCAGACACCAGAACTGGTGGGACGCTGGCTACAGCCGCCCCCCTAAGTTCTCCTGACACTGTGGGGTCTCCCTCAACAGATGGCCCTATGGTACAGGCTAGGCTCCCCTCCTGGTGTTCCCGCAGGGAACCCTCCTGGACCTGGGACCGGATCTCGGGCACCTTGGGCCTCAACCCATCCCCATTCCCTCTCCTCTGAGACTGGACATGGGGTCCCTCACCCATCCCACTACACTGGGACCTACCTGGGACACTACAATCCTTCCCTACCTCACCTGGTTGGGAACTACCTAGACCACTCCTCTCAGGAGCACCCCCAAATGCCTCTTCAGACTCTCTGGTACTCACCCAGAAGTCTGCCTCCATTGTAAGCTCCCTGGGGTCAGAGAACTCACACTCCACCTGGTGTTGGCATAGCTCTGGAAAATAAGGACTAGACATATGCTCTCCAGCAATTACATCACTCAGCCCCTCACATGAATTAACCAAAGTACCCTTCACCCAACCATCCAGTGACTCTGCTTTGACAAAGCACCCCACATCACCCTCCTGAGACTGGTGAGACAGTACCTGACTGTCCCTGACACTCAACCCACACTCTTCTGGGATGTTTTCACACTCCATAACCAGGACTTTTACCTGGGGGGAACCCCTCTCCCTGTCACTCTCAACTAGAGTCAGTAGAGTGTCCCTCCCACCAGTAGGAATATGACTCCCCATGCCAGTTCCCCAATCCACCTCAGGGACCCTGTGCATCACTGGAGCTACCTCATACCCCTGAACCTCCTGGCGTGTGTTAACTCCCTCCTTCAAGTAGGGCACCACCTCTCTGGGCATGTGCACTTCTGCAGCATCACTGGATATACAATTGTTGCTGCCACCATTCCAGCTGGACTCAGCCCTCATGACTTCCAGCTCTTTCAATTTAAGCTCGTAAGCATAAATCATTTTTTTAATCTCTAAGTTCCTCCTCCTTTCTTCCAACTCCCAATCGAGCTTTTTCAGCTCCCATTGGTACTCCCTCTCTGCCTGTCTGTCCTGTAACTCTTCAGGAGTCAGACCCTTGGGTGACACCCTGCCATCCCTCCTGGGGACCCTCCCCCCAGGCGTAACAGGTTCCTCCACTACACCACTGTGTATCCTCTGCACTTCCCCACCCATATTCTCCTCCTCTGTGTGCCCTCCAGCCTTCTTGATTGTCACCCAAGCCCTCTGTGCCTGTTGCAGCTCCCCCTCCCTGGTGGAGCTCTCAGTGGGACAGTCAAGATCTTTAAGGAACTGTTTCAATTGAGCAACTGAGTACTCCTTCAGTTTCTCCATTTCAAACACAGCTCCAGCTGTTGCATCTCCAGATTGAGACATGATGGTCACAAGTGCAAAGTTCCAAAGGCAGAAAAAAATAATTTCCCAATGAAGTAAAAAGAATCAGTCAAGGGATCAGCAAAATCATGGAAGTAGAATAAAAAGAGTCCTTAAGAGAAAAATCAAAAGATCACCAAACAAGTAGTATGTGGTCACGTAGTGGTCTGAGATCAAAACAGTAGTGTACACTTAATTACTGTATGTCAAGTACAAATACAAGTCCAATCCCGACCGCTGGTCACCAATGTTAGAAATGGGGTCTCTGGTTGACAGTCAGGTTACCCCCTGTTCAAGCAAGGACCCTCACTCTAGTTAGGATAAAAGAGAATCACCCTCAGCTAACCCCTGCTTACCCCCTTGGTAGCTTGGCAGAGCAGTAGGCTTAACCTCAGAGTGCTGGGCGTAAAGTATTTGTACCAACACACACAGTAACTTAATGAAAACACTACAAAATGACACAACACTAGTTTAGAAAAATAGGAAATATTTATCTAGACAAAACAAGACCAAAACGACAAAAATCCAACATACACAAGTCAAGTTATGATTTTTTTAAAGGTTTAAAATAAAAAGAGTCTTTAGGTAGTTGTAACAACACACTAGCGCGGCTAGCGTGTAAATGTACCTGGTTTGCGTCAAAAATAACCCCGCACGGGCGGTGTGCGTCGAAAGTAACCCTGCACGGCTGTGTGCGTCGAAAACAACTCGGCACGGCGGTGCGTGTTGAAAAAGCCAGCCACACGACGATCCGAAAGTCCCGCGGCGCAGGGTGCGATCTCTCAGCCTCCGTCAGCGATGCTGCGCGTCGTTTCTCCTGCTCCGGGCGTCGGTTTTTCGGTCGCGTTTCCTGCGGCGTCGTTTCTCAGCTGCGGAACCGGCGTCGCGTCGTTTTCTCAGCCGCGATCGGATTCGCGTCGATCTTTTCTCCGCACGGCGCTCGGTGCGTGTATTTTTGTCCTTAGGCTGCCAGCCTCTCCTTTCAGGGTCCCAGGAACTGGAAGGGCACCACAGAGCAGAGTAGGGGTCTCTCCAGAGACTCCAGGTGCTGGCAGGAAGAAGTCTTTGCTATCCCTGAGACTTCAACAACAGGAGGCAAGCTCTACATCAAGCCCTTGGAGATTTCTTCTTCAAGATGGAAGGCACACAAAGTCCAGTCTCTGCCCTCTTACTCTGGCAGAAGCAGCACTGCAGGAAAGCTCCACAAAGCACAGTCACAGGCAGGGCAGCACGTTTTCCTCAGCTATCAGCTCTTCTCCAGGCAGAGGTTCCTCTTGGTTCCAGAAGTGTTTCTGAAGTTTGTAAGTTTGGGTGCCCTTTTTATACCCATTTTAGTCTTTGAAGTCACCTTCCTTCAAAGGGGACTCACACCTTCTTGTGAAATCCTGCCTTGCCCAGGCAAGGCCTCAGACACACACCAGGGGGTTGGAGACAGCATTGTCAGAGGCAGGCACAGTCCTTTCAGATGAGAGTGACCACTCCACCCCTCCCTCCTAGCAGAGATGGCTAATCAGGAAATGCAGATTACACCCCAGCTCCCTTTGTGTCACTGTCTGGTGTGAGGTGAAAAACAACCCAACTGTCAAACTGACCCAGACAGGGAATCCACAAACAAGGCAGAGTCACAGAATGGTTTAAGCAAGAAAATGCTCACTTTCTAAAAGTGGCATTTCCAAACTCACAATCTTAAAATCAACTTTACTAAAAGATGTATTTTTAAATTGTGAGTTCAGGGATCCCAAACTCCACATGTCCATCTACTCTCTAGGGGAATCTACACTTTAATCATATTTAAAGGTAGCCCCCATATTATCCTATGAGAGAGACAGACCTTGCAACAGTGAAAACGAAATTGGCAGTATTTCACTGTTAGGACATATAAACCACATTACTATATGTCCTACCTTATCCATACACTGCACCCTGCCCTTGGGGCTACCTAGGGCCTACCTTAGGGGTGCCTTACAGGTAAGGAAAGGGAAGGTTTAGACCTGGCAAGTGGGTACACTTGCCAAGTCGAATTTACAGTGTAAAATTACACATACAGACACTGCAGTGGCAGGTCTGAGACATGATTACAGAGCTACTTATGTGGGTGGCACAACCAGTGCTGCAGGCCCACTAGTAGCATTTGATTTACAGGCCCTGGCACCTCTAGTGCCCCTTACTAGGGACTTACTAGTAAATCAAATATGCTAATCATGGATAAACCACTTACATACAATTTAAACAGGAGAGCATATGCACTTTAGCACTGGTTAGCAGTGGTAAAGTGCTCAGAGTTGAAAAGCCAACAGCAACAGGTCCGAAAAAATTAGGAGGCAGGAGGCAAAAAAGACTGGGGATGACCCTGCATAAGCAAAAGTCCAACAGTAATGAAAACGCAATGCAAAGTCTGTGGGGAAATGCTCTAAAACGTGAGAGTGCTAAAACAACAAAAGTGATGAAACTGAAATGTAGGGGGGGCACTCAGCAGTAAAAAAATGTCATCCGACCCCAGCGTTCCCCGAGTTATTTTCAGTTTCTTTTAATTTTAGATTGCGGTGTACTGAGGTCTGCTGACTAGCGCTATGCCACTAATTGCTCCTTTTATAAATGATTTCTCATCTCTCTGTGCACAGCAGTTTTTAAGAACAGGTTACCCCTGGGAGATATACAGTTTAAGTTTACTTTAGTAGTGTAGTTTCCCTGCTATCCACTGGTAAATTCAGGGCCACTGGAATTATGTGGCAAAGGAGGCCCAAATTATGGGACGGGGTTGACTAAATAAGGCAGCAATAAAAGGCAAATTATGGGGAATAATGCGGCAAATTCTGTGATCATATTAATTCATTATTTTGTGTTTTTTTGCACATGTAACAGTATCTGAGAAAAGAGTTCACTTTAGTTAGCACTAATTTAACACCCAAAGACAGCAATATGCAACTAAAAGATGACCAGTCAACCTTTGCAAAAAGCCTTTCACTGCACAGGAACCCGAGTCGTCATACGTTTTGTAACTTTTGAGCTAAAAATAAAATGTTTTTAAGATAAAATCTGTTGTTTATGTGGCAGGTGATTACTTATGTAGGAAATGTGGCAAATCTATCATTATGCAGAAATGTCAGCACGACAGAATCGCATACTTCTAGTGGCCTTGTGTATATCTTATCTCCACAGCATGTCTCATGTGGCCTAAAGTGATATTCAGAAATGTCCCAGTCTTGTTACAGCACCTTCTCTCCTTAACCAATTGGTCCATAAATGATTTGCCTTGTAGTGGCAGCTACCGAGTTCATATGCACTGCATGCATGTAGTTTTGTCTGACATGCCAACATTTGAAAACAGAAATAACATATATAGATATGTATATACGGTCCTCAAGCTACATAGATGTGAAGTTCATTCTAATTATATATGATATTATATTAGGATCTATTTATATAATATATTAAATCTATACATCCGTATATGCATTTACATTTTGATATATTGTCCTTCAACGATTTGTCCAAGATATTAGTGTGGCACAATATTCTTCTACTTTATTCCATAATGCAATCCTTTATTTTGAATCTCCGTTTTATTTAATTACTCCAAGAACTTTGAAAGTCAGTTTCCCGATTTGACTTTGAGGAGTTTTTTAACCTTGGTCTGCATTGTACAGTCTATCTGTCTGGTAGGACATTGATCTACTACTACCCGATGTAGTTGAGGGCTGAGAAGAGGCTGATCAAGAGTAAACTACTGACTAGTTGGAGGACTTCCCTGTTAAATTAAATATTATTGGGGAGAGTTTTTAACTTGTGGCTGTTGTGGAGTGTATGTGCAAGCATTTTCATGTAAGTGCGTTCACTGGACAGAGCATTGAATTACCAGAATTAAGATACTGTTTGAAATGTGACCCTTTAACTTCTTCTCTGCATTTTACCACATAACTGGTCAAGGAGGGATAAAGCTTGGTTGACTGAAAGCAGTTCTGAAAATAGTGATATAGGAATCTATTGGAAAAACATGCTAAATAGGTTGTAATGCGCATGAACTATGATTGAAAGCTTCACTCCAACTCAGCTAGCCTCTTTGAGTTTAAATGTTATCTAATGGCTATGCTTGACACTAGTTGACACACTTTAGAATAGTCTCTTTTGAGTGATGATTCTGGCCACATTTACTATTTCTCTAAGGACAATTTTTCATCATTACCCATTTTTTCTGCATTCTTTGAAATTCATATGGCTTTTTTTTATTACCATGTAATGTCTAGATTTCTTTATCTATATTGTTATTTGTTGGCTTGTTCTACATGGCTCCTCGTATATTTTCTTTGTCCATTCACTTAATGTCCATTCCAATCTACCAAAGGCGAGTCAGTATACGCTTCATTCAAATTTGTTTGCTTTTGCAAATCACTCAGTGTAGGCAGTGTGGGAGCCTTGACAGTGTGGGAAAGTGTGGCCTATGTTTCAAAGACTAAACTAGTGGTTCTTAACCTGTGGTTTGAGGACCCCTGGGTGTCTGTGAGGCCTACTTAGGGGGTCCCCAAATGTGTTACCAGTTTATATAATATTAAAATTAAAGGATAACAATTAATATAGTATTCACTAAAAAAAACAGGGGGGGGGGTGTCTCTACTCTCCACCAGCGGAGAATGAAGACTTTTCCCATGACCATGTAGACCTGAAATGTTGGGAAATGAAGCCCTTGCATAGTTCCTAATTTTCCTTTGCTGGGGTGAGGTTTAAAGCAGCCTGCCTCAGGATGTTTTGGGGGTGAGAAATTCTTGACAATAGCAGCTGCTTGCGACCCACCAGGATCAAGTGGTCAGAGCTGATTGGGTGATTGGATGCGAGAGAGAATGGTGTGAGGGAGGTAAGGGAGAACGATGTGAGGGAGGGAAGGAAGGGTAGGTTGTGAGGGCGACATGCAGGGGCGGCTCCTCCATAAGAGCGGAGGAGCGTCGCCCCCCGCCAGCAGCAACCACTGCAAATCCTTTCACAAGGAAGTGTTTATTATCCCTTCCTTTTAAAGGAGGCGGGGCATTGAGAGTGACAAGCAGAGAGGAGTGCACTGTGCACTCCTCTCAGAGTGCATGTGTGTTTGGCCGGCCATCCCAGGCCGGCCAAACACACATGCGCATAGAGCTCTCTCCAGCCCAGCAACACAGTTGTTGGGCTGGAGAGAGCCTGCACAGGCTTCAATACTGCCTGGGAGCACCTTGGCTGGGTGCTCCCAGCCAATCTTGACGCTGCTTTGCGCAATGTCAGGATTGGCTGCAGGCTGGGAGCCTGTGCCTGCGTGCAGCAGAGGTGTGGCACGGAAGCAGCGGTAAGTATTTTTTTTTTAATGCTAATTGCTAACCCCCTTCCCACACACACACACCCACACACCGCCCTGCCCCACCCCCTGGAATCCACACGAGCCGCGACTGGTGACATGCAGGACAAACAGGGCCATTCTAACTTAACTCGCATCATTTTTCAAATAAAACGATTAATTAAGGAATGTGATAGACCATGGTTGTGTTTGAAGGAAGCAAACACTTTTTTGGAAAGAATGACTACAGGCAAAACGGTGCAGTCACTATTTTTGTTTCATTTCCAAGATGATTTAAACTGTGACTTGCAATAGGAAAACAACTGATACCTTTTGGTTCCAGAACTAAACCTTAAGAATAATGCTGCTTGTGCAGTTTTGCAGACCTCTACCATGCTTTAGCATTTTTCATAATTGACTGTCGATCGTACCTGGGACTGATGGGCATAAACAAATGGTATGACTGTGTACCCTGAAAATCAAGGTATATAAAACTTTATAAGGTGGCAATTTCATCCATTACTCTGTGAAAGGGAGACCAAAACTGATTTTTAGGGACTACTCAAGTGGGTTTGTGTTGTCCCTGAATGCACCAAACTATATCTGGGACCAAAAGCCCCACTCCAATCGCACATGCAGGGCTACCCTGGGACAAAGCCAGGGTGGGAAATCCTAGACACACAGGATCGGACAGCGACAGCAAACAAACCCGGGCACCAAAATAAAAGTGGCTCCACCATAGTGAGTTATATGGCTAAAAAAGTGGACCATATTTACCAATATGGACCGTTTTGAACGTGTAAATATGCATTGGATGAATGTTTTGCAAATTGTGAAAGACTGCATAGATTTGAGCTTGCTGCAGGTGACGTTTCTTTCAATATGTGACGTATCTTTCAATATCCGGAAATCAACAGTAAACGCCAGGTCAGCAGACCCGAAAACAGTTCGACAAACAACAAGCAAACAAGCCTACAGACTGACCTCTTACAACAGCCCCTCGGGCACTGCATGGTTGCCCTGTAGGCCAGTCTGACCCTTGGACATGGCGCCTTGCTCTGCATCAATTCATCCCTGGTCACTCTGAGACTTCACCTGCCCATGGAGGTCTCCAACATCTAAACTGTCTTCCTCTCTTGGAAACGGTTTCGGTGCATTCTCCCTAATGATAACATGCGACAGGGGGAAGGAATTGCTCGGTCTCTTGTGTGCCCCTTTTCCAGTCCATTCGACCTTGAACATTGTGCAATCACCATTTCAGAAAAGACTTTCTAGCCTGCTGTGCAATGCCAAAGCGCGGAGAACTGCATAAGAGCACAGACGGAGCTAAGCATCGCTTGATCACATGACCCAATATTCTGTAATACAGGCCTGCTGCAGAAATTAAAGGTCAATACAGCAGGCGATAGTGGCTTTGTGCATATGTGCTGTATTCCACACGCTTTAAGGTAGTAATCTGGATCCGAATGCAGGCCTTCAAATTCCATCTGAATTGACCAATATATACACACCTCACAGAGAACTCACACAGCTAGGTTTAGCGTAGGAACGTTTCTAAAACCTACAAGGAGTCACATAGCACATGACTGAATGAATCAAAAATCAAACGGTAGCCCAAGATTAATACTTAAACATTCGAAGGGAAAAGGCCAATCATGAGTTTATTCAAAACAGCGGGTTTCCAATTCTGCTAGCAAACCACTCTTCCCCTGTTTACAATGACATAAACAATTACATCATGCTAGCGGGGCCATGATTTCCACTTTGCATTAGTCATTTTTCACAGCATGTTTTAGATTTATTGGTGCAAACGTACAAGCAAGGGAAAGAAAGAACCAGTTGCTCCAGATTTGTATTATCCCGCATTGTGCAAAGTGAGCACACACAAACTGCACACAATTCAATGATTGCCCGTTCGCTGAGGTTGGTCCCGTCTCCCGGAATGATCTGCCAGTGAGGCAAATTTTGCAGAGCTGATAATAATTTAGCATTTAGACAACAACTACTTATGACTATTTACTCCCTATATATGACATACGTTTTCAATCACACACCCATCCAAGTGCGTTTGAATCTACAGTGTGGGGCGGGGGTGGGGGTTGGGGGGAGCGATACATCAGTTATTCCAAATGCATTTTGGTTTTTGCAGTTTATAGTAGTTTAAGTACTTACGAAATGATAGTGTTAGTCGCCCGTGGTGGCGATCTTGTGCTTGACACATCTGGAGACGTGTTCACTGGACATTGCAGAGAGAAGCCATCTTGATTAGGCAGTGTTGGAAATGCTGCTCATAGTTTCCAAGGTAAAGTAGCACACCGAGCAGGCAGGGGCATCCAATGACTCGCCAAACAGCTCCAGGGAGAGACTAACTATAGCAAGGGTGAGGAGTCACACTGCCACCATCTCAGCACCTGTTCTCCCTAGTGCATTCTGAATGTTAATGTTCTATGTGACTGTCACCCTCAAGCGCCTTTGACTTCTAATCTGAACTCCTGTTACCTGCAGGTGACAATGTTAAACTGGATTAGTGCAGCATGATATATTAGGACCATAGTAGGGCCCACAACCTTTCCATACCCGTTGCATTCACAGCAAATATAAGTGCACGTCCTGGAATGGGTCTAGTGCTTTGAAGCTGTGTTTTGCAATTTCACTTCTATTTAAATAATGATGAGTGTATAACTATTCATATTAATATACCTATTTAACTTGGTGCTCACGTTACACGAGATAGTGGCATATTTGGTCATTCCAGGACGGGGCTCTGCAAACGAATGTTGCTGCCTGCTCTACCCGTGGTCATCTTGGTCACTCAGGGCAATATCCACTCATTCAGTGGTCCGGTGATACAGCTTTCCACAAGGGTCAGAATTGGACAGGAAATAAGAGCAGGAACCAAAGTAAAAGTGGCCCCCACTAGTGACCTAGAAAGCTAATAAAGTGACCAATGTTAGCAAATTGGGCAGCTTTGAACTTGTAAAGCCACGTCATATAAGTGTTTTGCAAGGTATGGAAGACTGCATGGATTTGAGCTTGCTGCAGGCAGTGTTTGTTTTAATATCAGGGAATTCAACAGTAAAACTGGCCCAGGAGACCATACAAGAAGCCTGTAAACAGCCAAAAACCAGCCCACACAGAGACCTGTCAAACCAGCCTGCCAGGCACTGCTTGATTGCCCTATAGGCCAGTCCGACTTTCCACCCATGAAATGTGTATGACTAGTAGAGGCTGGCACATCTTTAAAATACTGTTTTTAGCATGGTTTTTATTTCCATAAAGGAGAGGAGCCATCTTTCGACTCTACTAAATTCAAGATTTTCAAAACACCAAAGCTGTCTTGTTTGATTCCACCTCTTGCCTTTTTCCTTACACCACTCTAGAATTCCTGTATTATTTCATTATTGCATGTTCTTTTTCGGTTGCAGCCTACCAGACATGCTAAAGACATCTTGGGGACATTCAGAAAGTTGACCTAGGAAGGCATTCTGCTTTTGCTTGCCATTGCTTGTGAGGTTTGTAACCCAAATGTTCTTACTTTCCATTTTCTGGCCTTGTTTCAGGCTGGACAGCTTGAGTTCAGTCCCTCCCTTGAACAAACTTAATTCACAGAATCCTTTTGAGTGCCCCCTTTTTGTAAACAGGCCTATAAACCTTGTTCTTATATAGTCACATTTGCTGTGCATTCAAATACAGGGCAAAGGCCAGGCGCTGACTTTTAAGGGCACTTACTTAGTTTCTCTGACTTCAAAGTGAGAGAACTTATGTGACAATCTTGCTGGATGGAGGGAGTATGAAAGCACACAACATCATTTAAATGAACTGTGTAAGTATTTTAGAATATATCATAATTATGTATGCACAAATAAAGCAATTTATTTGTTATTTCTGAAGTTAAACTGCATTTCTGTGCAAATGTTATGGTCATTTAAACTGAAAATGTGTCGTCTGTAATGGCAGTGCGCTATCACACCATGAATACTCCACTCAATACCACTCCACTCTACTCTGCAGCGCTCCAAACCACCACATTCTGCACCACTGCACTCTACGCCACTTTACGCTATGCCTCTATACTCTGTACCACGCTACTCCATGTCAAAAGAACTCTTCACTACTCTTCTATACACTACTGCACTATACAGCACTCCAGTCTAGACCACACTAATCTACTCTGTACAACTTCACTCTATGCCTCTGTACTCTACGACACTATGCAACACTGCACTCTATGCCAATACACTCTATGTCAATGCACCTAACTCTGTAACACTCAACTCAATGCCCCTGCACTCTATGGCAATCCACTGTACGGCACTCTAATCTATTCTGCATCACTGCACTCTATGCCACAGCATTCTACACCACTTCACTCTGCGCCATTACACTCTGTGCCACTCTATGCATCTGCACTCTACCCTGCACGACTCAACTCTACACTACTCAACTCTGAAACAATCTACTCTATTGCACTATACGTCACTCTACTCTAAACCATGCACTCTACAGCACTGCATTCTCCACAAATGTACTCTATGCCACTGCACTCTATTTCACATCACCGTACTCTACTCCACTCTTCTCCAGTGCACTGTGGCACTCTACTCTGCAACAATGCACTTTTCACCACTAAACTCTATGCCACTCTACTCTGCACTACTGCACTCTACGCCATTCCACTCTATGCCACTGCAGCGTATGACACTATGCTCTACTCTGCACCACTCTGTGCCACTCTACTCTTCATCACTCTATGGCACTGCGCTCTATGCCTTTCAGCTCTACTCTGTGCCACTGCCCTCTGCATCACTCAACTGTACGCCACTTCACTCTGTGACGCTGCATCGTATGACACTGAATTCAATGCCACTGCACTCTACACCACTTAACTCTGCAACTCTCTACGCCAACACATTACACCAGTCCACTCTACTCAGTGCCACTCCAGTTTATGCCACTCTACGCGACTCCACATTATACCACTCCAACACACAACACTCTGCCACTCCACAACACTCTACTCCACTCTTCGCTATTCCACTCTATGGCACTCCACACCACTATTCTCCATGCCACTAACTTTTAGCCATGCTAGACTGCAGCCAGGCTGGTGTACAACATGGCTAACACACACTGGCAAAGCCAATAGCTCTTCCATCGGCGAGACCTATTCGCTTTGGCAATTCTTACTCATTCATGCTTTTTCCTTTGACACTGTTTTCTCTTCCACCTTTTTTCCTTTTCTGCCTTTCTCTCTACCTCTGGGTCAAATTTTGACGATGAAAAATAAATCCTGTTCTTGAAAAAAAGTGACCTTTCACAATACCTGCACAAATTGAGCACTACCACCGTGTACCGGTTTATCACTGATTTTCTGAAAGTCCCAGAAGTCAGTCTTGGCCCAGTTGATCCTGAAAGTGTCCCACAGTTTGTCACTGATTGTGCTCACTTTTGAGATCGAAGTATGCTACTGCAATCTCATGATAAGTTGCCAAAAATCAGCAGGCACTTGCAACCTGCAGAAAATGGAAAATATCATTATGCCTCTAGTGTGGAGGTAAACATTTCTTACCTCCACACTTACAAAACATATGGGAGCAGAGAGAGGCATATACAGATTTTAATACTGGAAGCTGGGTGTGCTTCTCCAAACACCACTGGTTCCTTCAGGTTAATAGCTGTGTAAAAAAACTCTGTACACAAAAAACCTTGCGAATGAAGACAGCGGCCAGAAATGTCCACATGACCCAAAACACATCTTTTGATAATTGTTCAATTAAATATCCATCTAACGGTCACATAGTACCTTGAAACTGTCATACATTGACTTTACCCTTGAATCCTGTAAAATATGTTTGCACAGCGATTATCAGCAGGGCAGTCAGTCGTGTTTGCTAGATTATGGAATGCATTTTATTTATAGTTGAACAAAGTACTTCTGTCCTTGTCATGAAGATCCTATAAAAATACAGAGGGGGCGTACTTAAGAATACAGTATCCTCATAAACTGGGTCTTGAGCTCTTTGAAGGAGCATGTCATCCTTAATTAACATAATTTCTCTATTTCATCAGCATGACATTATAAAACTCGGAAACAAGCCACGCATCCCACCATGAGGCACACCTTCTTAGAAGCACATTTGAAAAAACTTCGAAAACACTTTGCCCAACTTGCTTGTCTTCAAGGAAGAAGTTAACAGTTCAAAGCTGCTGAGGCTGTACTTTTTGGGGAAGCAGGTGAGATTGTGATTCAATTGTACTGTTGCCTTCCGAGTTGCTGAGGTATCATTTCTAATTGTTAACGGGCCTAGGCCCACCTGAGTGGGACGGTTTGTCTCGAAGGCAATGATGGAGCAAAAGGAGCAATCAAGCACATGTTGCCAGTGCTTCTTAACACGCGTCTGTCCATCCCCCCGCGACAGAGCCCAAAGATCCAAAGGCTCTAGACACTGCAGTGCAGCCAAAGCAGCCACGCAATACCTGACAAAGCATTATCAGTCAATGGGTCGGGGTTGGGCTTGCCCAGCCAGTGTGATGATGTTTTTCAAGCCTATGCTTCAAAAATAAAAAGATTTAAAAAAAAACATGCCAGCACCTAAACATCGCCGTCGTATGCTTGCAAGAAGTTTAAAAAACACCATTCACTTATTATGTTTTCATCTAAAAAAACTTCCAGTTGCACCACGCATTTTCTTATGGCTTGTGCAGGGAGCAACATAAAAGCACAACTGAAGCAAGCACTTCGATTGCAGACATTCCATTTACTGCAGAGTTTAATATGACAAACCTGACCAAAGGGCATTGGAGTGCTCTCCCTTTACAACAGAGCCAGGGAAAGTCACACATCTCTTTTTAAACTCATGGAGTCCAGGTGTTTGGCCAATGATCACACGATGGTGAGCTAAAGCTTCAATTATGAACCTGCTTCCCCATATTACAAAGTAATTAGTTTCTGCCATTAGGGTTCATCCGCTCCTACAACGTCACTTACAGGACCTGTAGGAGCAACTATAAAAAGGAAATGGAAAACACATCACAGCCTAACTGGGCATCTGATGTTCTAAAACTGAGTCTCCTGGAAAATGCTCCAAGTCTGATCAGCTCTCTTAGATGCTATTCCAATCAGCGGCGGCTGCCACATTTGTTAAGGTGGGCTGCAGGGGTGACGACGGGGGAAACAACGTTTAAAAAAAATTAAACATTTACCGTTTCCGTTGCGCCGCCCATCTTCTGCCGCATCCAGCCGCCTAGTTTCTCTGCAATCCTGGCACTGCTTACATGCTAAACATAGCATTAAAGCAGCTTCAAAATTGGTCTGAGCAGCTCGGACTGCCACTCAGACACAAGTCTGGGCTCTGTGCTGTTTCTCCAGCCCATCTGTGTATACAGCCAGGATGGAGAAACCTAAGTGCGCATGTGTGTTTGGCTGGCCTCAGACAGCCGGCCAAACCAACATGCGCACTTAGTGCACACTCCCCTCCTCCCATCCTTTTCCCTCCCACCACCCGTGGCCCTTCCCCGCCCCTCCCTGTACAGCCTGCTGGCTGATCCAGCAGATGAAAAATGATGAAAAATAAAACGATAGCAAGCTATCATTTTATTTTTCATCTGCTGGCTCAGCCAGGGGGGCAAAGCCCCCGCCATTGCGGAGGAGCCGCCCCTGAACCCTATGAGCAAAACTACCTATTTAAATAATTTCCAAAATTACTATTAATTTAGCACACCATTTTTACTGCACCTTCTTGATGTAATCATACAGTACTTCATGCTCTTTCAAAAAGGGTCCCTTTTAATGTGCATGCACTTGGACATTGAGATTGATTTAGAATTGGGTGGCAATGGAAAAATCACGCCTAATCAGGATTGGAAGTATAGTATAGGAAAGGAAAAGCAAGAAAGAGGGTGAAGAAGAAGGGTTTGACATAAATGTAGAGATGAATGGAGATCCGGTATGCTGTTAAAATCGGAGAACTATAGAAAAAACTCTGTAGATGTTATTAAAAGCCAAGGTTGATGGCATTAACGGATCGGAAAGATAACCGCAGGGAGGTGCGGAGTAGGTTAAAGAGACATTCTATTTTTGGTGTGTTTAATAGTGGGTTTAGTTTCATGAAATTCGGGGACATCCATCACTTTGTTGGGTCGAGACAGGCATGAGACCTTAATGAATAAACATTATTAGCATAAAGCATCATGGACTGTAGAGCCATCAGTAACTCTAGTTTTTGTCTCTGGAAATCGGTTGGGTAAATTACCTTTCTGGTACCAATTACAGGGTCAAAACAGTCGTTCCAACTCAAATATTTACATTCTAGCTGTACCACAGCCTTGGTCTGATGTGTAGCAAAATAGGTGCAGCTGGGTCTGCACATTTACCCAAGTGCTCACGTATGAAATTAGTTAAAGAGCCTCCCAGTCACTGTTTTTAATAAAGTCTGTTATAAACATTGACATTATATGACAAGATATCTGGAAGAGAGTATTCTAAAGTGCACGAGAGATCAAAATATTACCAGACAGATTTATTCACGTGTGATATGAAAAATTAAGGAAACATAATTCATAAGAGATCTTAAAGAGAGGTCTCTATGCCTACGCATAGGACTGTGGGTACACACGTTGCCTTTGCTTAGTTCAGGAGGACTGCAGAGGATGAGGCCCTATATTCTAATCACTGGCATGTTACTGTGTGGTAGCTGGGTGACAGAGTCAAGTCCTTTTCACAGAGTCTACAATACAGGTTGACACCAGCACTGAAAGTGGCAGATTTACATAATGATATTGGTCAAGAATGATGCTGCATATGTGTGTCTGAGTTGGCTACTTGTAACTCAGGACTGGAGTAACCTCCTTGTGCGTATGGTGGGAGCACTGAGGATCTCTTCAGGAGATACCACTTTATGTGTCTGGTAGTTCCAGCCCCCTGAGATACCATTATTAGTCAGAATGATGTATCGGAGAATTTGAAAAACGTCAATTTCTGCATGTCCACTTAGAAACAGGGAATAACCGAAGGGAATTGGATTTAACAAATGACTGGCATGGTGATTTATCATTCTTGGCTGCGTTTTCACCTGAAGAATTTGGCTGCTTCAACTAGCCAGGGGGGCTGGTGGAAACTGAACTGGCCCACGGTTTTCCTTCACAACTCACAATGCAGATTGGCCCAGTGAGATAATTACCCACTGGATATTAAGTTTTACTCGTAAGTAGGTTCTCACTATAATGGCTAGAGGACCAAATGTTCAATACTCAAATATCTAGACATGTGACTAGCTTTCAGAACTTTCTGGTTGTGTGGCTGTTACCTAAAGCAGAACTGGTGCATTGATTGTGTTTGAATTCAGCTTCTCACCTTCTAATGACTAATGAGTTAATTAAAAATCATGAGGTTCTTTTCTTGGGTGCCTTCATGATTGCATAATCTTTCATCCTCAGGATGAAGGCCTTAGCTGCTGATGGTATACATTAAGAGGAGGAGGCTGAATGGAACAGTCACTTTGTGCATTGAGATATTGGAAAGGGTTTCTGAGTTTGATTATTTAAGAGTTAGATTAGCAGACTCTGGATCCTGGTTACTCCAGATTATGAAAAGCTCTCATACTGTAAGCCACAGATCCCGTATTTGGAATCTAGGATGGCTAAAAAAGGCCCAGCAGTTTTCTGTCACTCCTGCAATAGAAATATACAAAACGCAGGCACAGCGAGCAGCACTTTACGAGGCAGAACTCTGGATCTATTGCAAATTGTGTACTTTGGGTATCAAAGAGAACAACGTCTTAAGAGCTATCATAGGGTTGGGAAAGGGGACTCTCCTGTTGCCCTTAACATTAAATCTTGGGATCCCCTGCTATCTTGGGTCTGAATTTGGACTACCAATGAACTCCAAAGATACAGATCTGGTCTTAGCAATGCTATGCTGCTCCAGTCATCTGCTCTGAAGACTGAGTTGCTAAAGAACATGAAAAAAAACATGGACTGAGTTGGGCCTAAAGGAGTTTTGGGAGGACCCTGACTCTATCCCGGTTAATGCAGCTTTGATGGTCAAACATAGGTATTGGGAGAAGACAGGTTCCCAAACTGAACAGGCAAGCCATAGAAGAACTCTGTACGGGTAGATGTTTTTTAATGTAGAAATCAGAACCTAAAGTTGAGGAGTTTCTCAAATATATCGGTCCAGTGCAAGCTCACACCTTATTCCTTCAGTTTAGGTATGGAATTTTGCCAATTGCTGCCTTCAGTGCATGCTGGGATTCCCCCTGATAGGTCTAGAAGGTGTAGATTCTGCCCTTCTAATGATGAAACAGAGGAACACCTGCTCTTTTTTTTTGTCCTAAATATGCTGCGCCTAGGCGGATCACTCCTAAACTAAAAAATCTGACAATTAAAGATTGGGTCAATGCTTTAAAGATCTGCAAGAATGACTCCTCCTCTGTGGCAGTGGTGGTGGTCTCAAAATAACTTTTTGTAGCATGGTAAATTAGACAAAAACAGGTATCGCAACTGTATCGAACTAGGACTTAGAGATCTATATCATTATGTGTATGCTGTTCTAACCGTTAATGTATCGGATTTTACCTATTTCCTTTTTTCCTGTAAGTTATTAATCATTAACTTCCATTTTATGTGATACTGCATGATTTTACTATTTGTAATATCTTGATGATGAACCTACGTGGTGTTGTTTCTACTGAATATTGTATGAAAAATATATTTTGATCTGTCAATAAACTTGTAACTTGACCAATGAGTTAATTAAAAATCATGGGGTTCTTTTCTTGAGTGTCTTCATGATTGCATAATATTTCATCCTCATGATGAAGGTCTTAGCTATAGATTGATCCCACTGAAGTTTGGAGTTCATCATAGATGAATGTATTAGAAAGAGAAAGCCCGTCAGATTGATTTTGGTACCTGTTGCTGAGATGTAAATCTATGAGATATCTGGATAGGACTACAGGTCTTTCTTTTAATCAGATGAATCAAAGGAATCATATAGATAATAAAGAAAGACAGCGGATAACAATAGCTATTACAGGTCACAATAAAATAATCCATAGTGAATGTTTTTCTCCCACACAGTAAAATGTCTGGAAATGTTTCAGATTTATTTTGTTAGATGTTCCAAAGATGTAAAGATTTGTGACATCTGCATAAGACTAGAGGTCAGATGTTTTCTTTAATCAGTTGAATCAATGGGATCATATGGATAATAAAAAAAGACAAGAATAATAAAATCTATTCAAGGTAGTGATAAAGAAATCCATAATTAATGTTGGGTTCCACCCACAGTAAAAGGTCTTTGTGATAACTATTCATGGTCTGCAGTGTTAAATACTGTCAGATCCAGTAATGCCATTAAGGAACTTGGGAAAATTCCTTCTAAAATTCCTTCTAACAAGGAAGATTGGACAATTTGATAAATAGTTGCAGGCAATATCAAATGGCAGTCAGCCGAAGTCCAGTATCAAGAGGTAAAGATTTTGCTTTACATTTATGTAAAATGATGACAAAAAGCTCTATGAAGTGAGCCTCAAGGGACTGTAGTAGCCTTGTTGGTATCTAAAAAGTAGCGGTCAAGCTGTTAAACCTTGAGATCCATAACCCTATACCCAGAGCTTTTGAGCTGGGGACTCAATGGCAACACATCTGAGGAGCAGTCGGTTTCCACTGTCTAAATTACCTCACCTTACAGAATTATTTTTCCAATAAAAGTGCCATATATTAGTGCAGAGGTAGGTCACCTCTGCACGAACATAAGACACTTTTGAGCCTACTTGTTGATCAAGTGTTCAGTGAATATAAATGGCGGTTAATAATTTTTAACTGAAGTTTTTAGGATTCACAATAATTTTGCTATAAAACGCCTTTTAATTTCCAAAAGTAGTCTTCTGGTAGAAAGTTGTAGGTGTACCGCAGTGGCGTAACAAACATGTGGGTGCCCCTGCGAGAAATGCTGAAGGGGCCCCCACACTCACATCAGTCGGAGCTGGGGGGCCCTCTAGTATGGGTAAGGTTGGGCACCCTGCACAGTAGGGGCTGCAGGGGCCTCTGATACGCACTTGGGGTACCTCCACAGCAATCTATTTTACTCTCCATTTTGCCCCCATAGATGGGGACTCTACTTTTATTGTATTGAGCTCCATTGTATTGAATGGGGAGTAATGCATTTGATTTTCCTAAGCAGTGCCTCTGTGTCAACAATAGTCATGATCTTAGTAGACCAGAGCTCTCCTTTTTGCATAAAACTCAAACACAATAAGCACTGGTATAACTATGGCCTTATTTAGTATTATAAAAACATTGAAAGGCTAAAGTTACTAGAATCAAGGAAATCCATTAAGGAGTATTTATATCCAAAACAAATTCAAGTTTGGTTAACTGGATTTTTCTCCTACTAAGAGAAAGTCAACATAGGTATTGTAAATTAGGTGAAAAGTATATTTGAAAGTGCTTTAAAATTTAAATTTGTATCTAGTTCTGTGATCAGAAAATATTTTCTGGGCTCTGATTAGCTATGTTTGCCAATCACAGGAAAGGAACCCAAGTGTGATGTAACTTGAAGCAAACCTTAATGGTTGAAATCTACTGAGACCCAAGCTGCTGGTTGGCTCAGTGCCTTCTAAAGAGCCTGTCTGTTTCAAGAAGCCTTGAGAGCATGTTCGGCTTCCATACAGTACAGGAAATGATTCAGATTCAGTCATGTAGCTTTATTCATCCTGAGATAGCAATAATAGGGATCTAAAGAAGTGAGTGACCCCCTCACTTCTTGCTGACCTGAAGTCATAAAGGGTTTAGGATCTAAGGTTGTTGCCAATTCTTTGTTTTAGTTCCCATTTGGCATTTCCATATACTGTGCAGCTTCTTTCAGTTTCTAAAATGGTTCAAATCATAGTGCTAAAATTGTTTCATTTATCTTTCTCTATAACCTGTAAAGAGATATTCTGTCAGCAGTGTCATAGCCAAAGTTCTCTCCCCAGGTATAAAGTTGAGTCATTGTTAGTCAGAGCACTATTTGCACAAGGGTACCCAGGCCGCCTGGAATGCCAGACACAGAGCTAGAGCTCTGGCAATGAGTCTGATGGAGAATTTACCTATAAGCCCGTCTGCTAGACCTGTCTGCTATAGGGTGGTTTTCCACTAAACATTTTGCCTTCCTCCTCATTTTTGTTGATCTAATTTGTGCTGGCTTTAGGACTCTAGCGGTGGTTAGCAGTGGTAAAGTATGCAAAGAGCACTCCTTAAAACATGGTAACATTGGTATATCCTCAATTGGCATATTTAATTTACTTATAAGTCCCTAGTAAAGTGGAAATGGCATGTAAATTAAAAGCTACTAGTGGGAATGCATCAGTGGTTGTACCACCCGCCTAAGTAGCCCTCTGAATATTTCTCTGGCCTGCCACTGCAGCCTGTGTGTGCAATTTCCAACTGCCATTTCAACCTGGCAAAATAAACCTTTTGCCAGGCGCGTCCATTCCTTTGTAATACATAAGTCACCCCTAGTGTAGGCCCTGGGAAGCCAGAGGGCAGGGTACAATGTATTTAAAAATGAGGACATGCAGTTTTATATTTTATATGCCCTGGAAGTGAAAATGTACATTTGTTTTTTCACTACTGTAAGGCCTACCTCTCACACAGGATAACATTGGAGTTAACGTATTGCATTTAATAAGTTCTAGTTTTGAAATGGGAGCAGGTAACCAGATCATGTTTGGTAGTTTTTGAATTGTAATGAAAAATCTTAAAGTCCTACTTCAACATAAGCTAATTTTGAAAATGCCACTTTTAGAAAGTTGACGTTTCCTGTCTTAGCCATTTAGTGCATGTCGCCTGTTCCTGGGTCACATGACTGGCTGTAGTTGACATTTGGGATTTGTGTATTCATCCTAGACAGCCACGCAGAATAGGAAGCCTAGGAGTGCCTGGATGGGCCATCACTGGAAGGATGGGAAAGAGGAGTTGGACACAGTCCTACTTACATTTGAATAAGTTGTGTCCTGCCTTCACACAAAGGGCTGCATACCCTTTGTAGTTAGTCTCAAGCCAGGACACAGAAGGCAGGATGCTTGTTTTTTTTGGCAAACTCGCTGCATCCCAGAACTAATGCATTGCTTTGGCTGTGAGACGCATCTTTAACACAAATCCTCTCAAGGGTCTGCACACCAGGATTTAATGTACGCGGTTCAGCAGGCCTAGCTAGGTCCCTATATGCTGGCCTGACCTCCATCTATTGATTGGATTGTTGTGATTTCTGTCCTATTTATTAAAAATTACTATTTTTGTAAGCTGGTGGGGGATCCCTTTGTGGCGTGTTTTCACTGTGTTATTGTTTGAAGTGGTGCACAGATACTTTACACGTTGCCTCTGAGTTAATTCTGATGCTCGGTGCCAAGCTACCTGAGGGCTGAGCAGAGGTTAATTTTGGGTTTGCTTGTTCACCCTTAGAAAAATTGTGGTTACTGCTCGAGAATGGTTTCACCCCTCCCCTCAACTAGTATCCCAATTTCCTACACACTCCAAACTTTTTTCGGATTGCTAAATGGTTGGTTATATTTGCCATTGCTGAGTTACACCTCTAACCAGTAAGGAATAAAACCTCAACATTTCAAAAATTTCAAGAGTAATTTTAAAATGATAGTGTAAAGGTCTCCCTAAACAATTGGTACATGGGCACTTGGTGATTATGCACTGTGAAAGTGCTACAAGACTGAAAGGGAAACATATTATGAAAGAATAAGATGTGCACTTTTGGTAGGGACTGTTTGGATAACATGTTAAGCAAAAAGGTTTTTGAACAAGGCATAATGTCTGCAGAAAGAATAGTGCAAGCTCATGTTATTCACAGTGTGACACAGCAATGAAAGATTGTGATCTTGTCTTTTGGTGTGGGGTATTCAAGCCACAAGATACAGGTATAATGGGCTTGCTAGCTACAAATAATACTTTACTAATCCACTTTCAAAGGCAGTCCTTGTGGCTTGGAAAAGAGATGGTCCCACAAGGAAGTCTCTTTCCAGCATTCCATGACACCAGATACTCATGTACTAAGGGCACCCTTCACAGTTTAGCAATCTGTAGTGGAAATTGCTGTTCAGGCTAATATAGTTCGTCCATCAAAATGGCTACATGCATTGCAATAGCCGTTTTGGAATAAATAAATAATGCCAGTTTGGCCATGCCTCGCAGGCATGTCAGAAATGTTATCACTTCTATGATTTCAAAATCGAGATCTAAAGTAAGGGTGCTTCTTGGAAGGAAGAAAGAAAAAAAGTAGTATTACCTTCTGTCGCTTCTGAATGTTTCTGCAAATAACCAGCATTAGATATGTTTGATACAAAGCAAGAGCTGAGCAGGAGTGACCTATCCTGCCCCCATAAAGACATAAGTAGCAATTAAGCTATATGCTGGGGTGTGATTAGACACAATCACCAGTTCCTGAGGGTGGGCGCGGATACTGAAGGGCTGATTTCCGATTGATGATTGGCCCAATGACACCAGGCAGAGAAACTATGTATGACTTGGCATAATTTAAGGTTAGTAAATTGATACACACATATAAATGAGATGGCTGAAAACATATTTTCGACACTTTGGATAGGAAATAAACTAACAACAAATGGGTGTGTGATGAAATATTATTGGGGCCTACATTTTACCGTGATCCACGTATAATGTGATGAGGTGTTTATAATAATTGTGATCATTCCAATGCACACGATTTACAAATAACTAAAGTAAACTTTGCATATGATAGTAAAATACCAATCATAGTGAATGCATACTGATTTGGTGGTACACGTGTGGGTCTTCATTGTATCATCACATGCAGATAAGAGATTGTTTTTTTTCTAACTAATAGATGATGACTTGCTAAAAAGGAAACAAGAGACATCTACCACTTCTCCTTTTCTCTGAAAATAGGGGATTCACCAAGTGTGTTCCCATCAATATTGGGGTGAACATGACAATAACAAATACCCTTGTATGTAGGCACCACTTCAAATACTTTCTGTCTGTATGACATCGATCAGCATCACATGGATGTGGTCAGCGTAATTGGGGACCCAACTCAGATGCAATTCTCATCATTGTCAGGACCTCTAACAGGAGCCCTCCTTGGTGGTATTGGTGGCAGTTGTGCTGCTACAAACACAACCTTTACTCGCACACTAAATGAGAGTGGAATTCAGAGGTGTACTGATGGTACATCTGATGTTTTTTGGTAAGGGTCCCTCAGCCACTCCCCAGTAAATGATCTCCTTAACATTCCAACCATACAATCCCATTTCCACTAACATTCTCATTTCTCATAAAAGTGGCAGTCTACAGATATTCAAACAGGCAGAAAACAATAAAGCTGGAATACTAACAAATGGTAAAAATAAAATCTATGGAGGGGTTATTTTAACACAGTGTTTAAGGGATAATTTCTTGCTTTTAACGAGTTATAATATAAATATAGAAATAGTTGTGCATGATGAACAAAACCGTCTAAGATTAATTTAATATTTGAGATTTCTGATGTAGGATATAAAGAAAACAAAAACATCAACAAGTCAGTGGGCAAATGCCTAAATTATATTGCTATGATGTATCTTTATCAACCTTGTGTGGATTATCTTTATCAAATAAACTCAACAAGTTTCAAACTGGTATCATGAATTTCTGATTTTGTAGCTACTCCACCACAACCCACACAGCTTCAACATAACTTTTCTCTAATCATGCTCAGTGCTAATGATCTATTGGGTTATAAATACGGCATTCTCGGTATTCCTGTATTTTTACATTGTTCTTGAGTCAAATTTGTCTCCTCAACAGTTGTAGCCATTTCCATGAGTCAACTGGCTTGTCCAACACTGTTTGCTCCAGCACCTAGGTGCAGAAGTTTCACTTCATTTTGATTTGCGCAAATCAGTTCAAACTATGTTGGTCATGAACTTCGGCTTGTTAGTTCCTTTGCACTAATGTTTCAGTCCCACATTTTCAAGGGATGTATGTCCTTGTGGAGCACAACAATGCACACACACATACACACATATATATATATATATATATATATATATATATATATATATATATATATATATATATGGAAACCTTTGCCTGATTAAAGTATTTTCAACATTGTGAAGGTGTCCTGGCATTTCCTTATCTTTGAGGAAACAATTCTGAATATTTGGGGCCTCCGGAACCCGGCTGGGATGGTCGCGTAATAGTTTCCACATTCTGGTTGACAGGTGATATATATATATATATATATATACACACACATATATATAAATACACACACATATATATAAATACACACACACACTTATGAAAAACACCAAAGGTGTCAATGGAAGTTATGGCTACACTGAAGGTATGCTACAATACATGTAAAGTATGTTTCAAGAGCACTAAAACACAGCAGTTAATGCTGTGCAAATATCTATTCGTAAATAATCTGGGTAGCAATGTGTGACCATCGAGATTTAGTTAAGGATTCTATATATAACCATAATATTTGCCTTTTTCAAAAGCAGATAGATTTATTTCAGTACTTTGATATATATATATATATATATATATATATACATATATATATATATTTATATATAGATATATGAACTGTAGTCAGCACCCCTTGTACCCTTAAATCATATGGTGTTAAGTGAATGACAGGTTTTAAGCAAAACTGTCTAGCTATGTTCCCCAGATGAAAAATGTGTTTTTTATGGTCAGTTTACTTGGTATACGTTGACTAACCTATATCTTGTAAATGGGATGTTGTGCACATACTACACAACTGTGCATTCATATTTTGTAAATGTACATTCCGTGATCGTCACCTTTTTGGGGCACTTGTTAAAAAAGTTGTAAAAATTGACACAGATGTTCCTGAAGTCATTTTTGTATCATTTACAAGAGATTTCTTTGGGGGGACCTGCGTTCAGGTCCCCACAGTGCAATCAAGTCCCCACAGCATGAGTGTGTTATAACAGTCAAGTCCCCACAAGGATAGTCTCTCACACACACACACACACACACACATACCCGCACCTCCCTCACACCCCCCCACAGCACTTGTTGCTAATTCCCCTCACCACTTGTTGCAGCAAGCTGATGGCGGGGTAGCGAGCCCCATAATCCCATAATAACCAAATACCTCCTTACATCCCTTCCGATGCAAATAAAGGGAAACGGGCAACAGCACAATCCAATTTAGCGTATTTGTTTATTCAAAACACATAAGCAGCAAAAATTCTGCCCGACACGTTTCAGAGCCACGCGCTCCTTGGTCATGGGTCTGGTTACATTTCCATCTTTCTCATGTAAATACACCACGTGATACTAAAGTGCACAACATAAAAGTAGGACTCTCATAGAGTTCCTCTTACAAATTTAACGTGTCAGCCATCTTACAACATTACAACTCTTCTTTAGCAATAAAAGTGTATCACTCTGTCTATATTTAACTTAATATTTCGACTCAAATCTCACATTTTTGCAAAATTCCATTACACATACAGGACCTGTCATTAATCATCTCATCATTAAATCCTCTAATTCACATATCTCGATGGCCATTTTAGAAGAACAATTCTGCATGAGTGGGCAAATAGGGCCATTCCAAAAGAAGAATTCTGCCCAAGTGGGAAAATATGTCACAGTGGGTAAGTATCAGAGTCCCTCTTAATGTTTGAAAAGGGAAAAGTCTGTACAATCCCCTATCTCATTATACTCATATACAACAGGGGTAGATATATTTGGCTCTCCTGCATTCCTTATTCACAATTATTCACTCAATTATTCCCTTATCCAATTACTCAATTATTCACACATAGTTACTTGAGATACCTAAATATAATAGGTGAATTTCTAAGGTTTTGTCCGTTTAAAATGAGAGCCTAACTATAAACTTTGGGTTTTTTAAGTGAATTTCTATTTTTTTAAATTCTGTTTCCTAACTATAACGTCCATGTAACCTTTGTTTTTTTCTGGGAATTTCTATGTTTTTTTTTTTTAACATATAGTAATTTTCATTACTATGCATTAATCGAACCACTGCTGCATTTGGCCTTCGGCTGTGTACAGCGGGTGTTTGCCGCAGGGCCTATCCTGTGGCCAGGCCCTGCAGCCAACCACAATAGCCACCCAGCCCTTGCTGCACACAGCCCTAGCTGTGCACAGTGGGGATTTACGTTAAAAAAAAACAAAAAAAAAGCAATTCACTGAAAAAAAACATAGGTTAAAGGGACGTTACAGTTTTGAATTTACTCGCACAAAACCACAGAAATTCAGCAGTTATAATTAGAGGTATTTTAAGTAACTATAACTCATGGCCTAAGGTAACTATAATTCACACCCACACCATAGACGGATAATTACCCCAGATATTACAGCACTCATGACAACTGTTATATCGTCAATAAAAATATCAAAGAAACATAAGAAGTCAAATTATTAAAGAAAAAACTGTGCATGGCAGGGGCATGAGTTATAGTTACCTTAGAGACCATGCTGTGTATATTCTTCATCGACCATGTAAACTTTGGCACGTAGGGAGTACTATACTCACTGTGATCAAGAGAGTGCTACAAGACCTGTCGGCAATCAGGAATAAGGACAAGACATACCCTGTAGGTAAGCATTTTGCTGAGGAACATCAAGGTGATATAAATGGTTTGAAATATTCTGTAATTGATGCCATTTCAATGAATATCAGAGAGGGGAGATAGGGGCAAGGCACTGTGGGAGCTGGAGTCAAAGCATATAGTGGAGTACAACTCCAAGATACCGTATGGGATGAACATGGAGGAAGATCTCCATACCCATTTATAGACCTCCTATACATTAAGCGAACAAGAGGCAACAGTTATAACCAAAATTTTAAAACACAGGTTTGGGTATTTCACTGGATTTACATAAGGCATAAAGACTGGAATGTGCATGGCGATATGTAAATTGGGGTTGTGCATATAGGAGATAAGCATCAATTTGATAATAATTTTTTGTTTGCGTATAAACCATCATGACGTAAGCCAGTGGTTCCCAACCTTTTGACTTCTGTGGACCCCCACTTTATAATTACTGAAACCTGGGGCCCCCACTGAATCATTATGGAAATCCAGGGACCCCCCAATGGATCATTGCTAAAAGCTGTGGACCTAATCTGTAAATATTATTTAATTTTCTAAGCAGTTGAAGACCCCCTGAGGAGGCTTCGCAGATGCCCAGGGGTCCCCGGATCAAAGGTTTACGAACCACTGACGTAAGCAATATTGAGTGTTTTAGGATTGATGGCAATGACCTAGAGGGAGGATTTGGGTAGTGTAGGAATGTGCAAAGCAAACTTTTTTCACACCAAGTCGAGATATATACATTAATTTATGCAATCAAGTGAGCATTGGTTACAACAAACAGTCCACAAGGGCATGATTACAGTATAGAAATTGTGATCCCTTGATAATGGATAAGAATGGGGGCATTTATAAGATGCCCATTGCTGGTGGTAATGTTACTGATTAATTGCATGATGGAAGAAATTGTATGGAATGTTTAAGAAATAATAGGTGGCTGTACCGATGGTCAGTAAGCATTTTGCTTGCCCACTTGGGCTCTCTTAATTATGAAATTGTGTTTGCTGTAAATGTGCAAAGCAGACACGTGCAAGGTCATTGGAAAGGAATTCATGAGTTAATGGTATGGATGATAATTTACAAGTGTTCAAGTATGTAATGGTTGGTGTAAGAACACAAACAAATTGAAGAGTGAAGACTATCTGTTATGAATTTTGTTTGAATATGCCGTTTGAATGAATTTGCAGATACTTAAAGTATTATATATTAGGAACTGATACTAGTAGTTGTCATAAATACTCCATTGGAATAATATCTATTTTGCAATTCAATGCTTAAGTGAATCGTCATGAAAAGATATTAGTAGGCGTCATGAGTATACAGAGCGCTAGTCTTTTATTGGTGTTTGTCATGATGTCACATTGTAGGGAAGTAAATAGTGGTGTGAAATGGCACCTCACTGTCAAGGATCAAGGCTGCGGGACAGCTGAAATTAGTTTGATAATGGTACAGCAGCGTGTAATCCATCTAAAGACTCTAAGGAGTTATTTGATTAGCATCAGCACCTGACTCTGTACCGAGAGGAGGAGTTGCGGTATAAGTGCAGATTTGGCAAATGTACCATTCAATTTGGTGAACGACGGAGTTCTGCCACAACCAAAGGAATGAATGAATATATATATATATATACATATATATATATATATATATATATGGTAATTTTAATTAAATTGCATTTATTTCCTGGACCCTGGTGTTTGGGCCATTCTTCTTGTTTCCATAAAAGGACTTTTGCTTGTGATTTATAGGGTAGCCGGCACCCTGGAAAGGACCACTGTGTCAGTGGCCCCCTGTGTTTGCTGGATTTGAAGAGTTTGATATATATATATATATATATATAGCATTGTTTAAGATTGTTTAAAATTGTAGAACTGATAGAAAATAAGTGTTTCATGACAACAGTACTAAATGCATGTATAATTAGAATAATTTGGATTTAATTGGTTCTGTGAGGGGGATTGGAATTTAGATTTTTTTTTCTTTCTATTATTTCCTGTAAGGCTTAGAGTATTTTTACTAGCTCTATGGTGGGCCATGCCTTTTTAAGAGGGTGGTGCTTTTTAACTGTGTTGGCTGTGAGGAAGATCTCTGGGACATCGAAACGCCTTGCCATTACACTTTTCTATCACGTACCATTACCCTGTGGAGTGCATTTTTTCCAGGCACCAAGGATGACGGTGCCTAGTGCCCTAGATGGAGGCAGAGCTATGTGTATGCGAAGGAAAAATCATGGCTGGCAATATAAATTCAGTAGATGACAAGAAATGGCTAGGTGCTTGATGTATTAAAATTCCATTCTCAAAAAATGGTTGCAAATTGTGCACAAACTTTTTGTAACTGGAATCTCATTTTGCGAACTGACCTATATACTAATAGGTCAATTCACAAAATACCGAATTTCATTAGATCTCTTCAATTAATATTCATTAGACAGGTGCATTTGTAACTTTCTGTGATTGGCTGCAAGCATAAAGATGGTGGCTTGCACGGGACAGCAAACCACCATCCCTATTATTGGGTTCCAAAATGCAAAACGTTTTTTAAAAGCAGCCTGTTTTCTTTAATGAACCAGAGCTGTTTTCTTAAAAAAAAGTTTCCATTTAGGCTGGCAAAATGTTTCTCAAAAGGGTAAGGGTCCGTTACACTCTCTCTCCACCTCCCTCCATCACCAGCTGTTTACAACTGAGGTCATAAACCAGCAATACATTCCTTTCAGAATTCACCCTTCTTATTTGGAATTCAAAAAAGATTGCAAAAGTACTTTTCTGAGTCAGAAAGAATCTTTCGACTAGTATAAAGGCTTTTGTTCATAAATAAAAACATTCTTGTGGTCGCAAACAATGTGATATTGCAATTCACAGCTAGTTTGCGTTTACAAAGGGACTTTGTATACAAGGTCCCATATGGCTTCCTTATGCATAAAATGCGTCACCAGCTGGGAAAGACGAGAAATGGGTCCAGAAATCAACTGTATTACCAACCTCTGATCCCGTCCCAGGAGTAATTAATTGCCTTTCATATCTCTACAACAGGTCACAAAAACTAACAGGATTTACATGTAAAAAACCTGCCCTTTTTACCCTTTTATATTTATTGAATTAAAATCCATCTGACGTGGAAAAGAATACACCAAGCAATATCTAAGTGTGAAATATTGAGGTGACACTAAAACGACCCACAAATTATTGTGCACTGGGAATACTCTATATGCCAACAGACCTTGACACCCTACTATTGCAATGCCCAGTAAAACACCTCAGAAACGTTTCTGCAAAGGATTACAAATCTGCAATAAGCCGATTTATTTTACGGCCTCAGTGTTATCAGTCCCACGGAACCCCTTCTTGTCCATTTTATCTGTATAGCTGCTTTCTTCTCTTTTACAATTCCTGGAAAACAACGTCACTGGCAACTTGTCTCAGATAAAAAAACCTTCAATTGAATGCAAGGCCTATAAATCAACTGACTGACGTGGGCACTCACTGTTTAAAATTCTAAAATGACAAGGCATTGTTCAGGGCTGCAGAAAAACAAACAGTGACATTTTGAACATCTTATTTTAGTTTGATTTTTGATGTTTCCACCACAATATTAAACATCTTGACATTTATGGGAAATGTTAGTATGAATGGGCGATGTCTAAATCAAGTGCCTATGATAATCCTTGTTTTTTGTTGATTTAACTTTTAAACGTTTTACCTTTTGTTAAACTGTTGAGCTGAACCTTAAAAGTATTAAAAATTCTTTCCATGTGTGTGAATCCTCAGGGTGGTCTTCCCCCAAACTTATTGTCTGCTTAGCCTCATTTTTTGCTGATCTGTCTTGGTCGCATAAGGACTCTGGGTCCTTTACCAATGGTACCCAGTGCTAAAGTGCATGTGCTCACTCCCCTTAAACATGGTAACATCGGTGTAACGACAATTGACGTGTCTAATTTACTTATAAGTCCCTAGTAAAGTGTTCTTTATGTGCCCAGGGCCAGTAAATTAAATGCCTGCAGCACTGACTGTGCATCCCACTTAAGTGGCCTTTTAAACATGTCTCAGGCCTACCACTGCAGAGCCTGTATGTACAGGTTTACTGCCATGTTTACTTGGCATTTAAAACCCCTTGCCAAGCCTTAAACTCCCCTTTTATTACATATAAGTCACCCCTTAGGTAGGCCCCAGGTAGCCCATAGGACAGGGTGCAGTGTAAAGAAAAGGCATGACTAATACTTTTATGTTTTAGATGTCCTGGTAGTGAAAAACTCCCAAATTTGTTATTCACTTGTGTGAGGCCTACCCCTCTTGTAGGATAACACAGGGGATCCCTTAATACTATTATTACGAGTAATTCCTAATTGAGAAGGAGGAGGACTATCATGTTTGGTATGGACTTATAATTATAAATCCACTTTAACGATAAAGTTGGATTTGTGAGTGCAACTTTAAAATTACACTTTTAAAAAGCTGGTATTTTTCTGCTCTTAAGCCCTGTGTACCTGTTGCCTGCCTCCAATACATATCTGGGATAGGTGACTGCTGGGCTTTGTGCATTCCCTCTAGACAGTCACACACAAAGGGAACTGAAGTGTGCCATTTACATCCTGATGGCCCATCACCAGGCTGGGCCCTTGGAAGTAGGTTCTGAAGCTGTGTTCTTCGGAAATTCAAGCAGCGCTATCACTACACCGATGGGAACCCCCGCATTCCTCCTAGACGCATTACCGCTGCTGTTGAGGACGAGGATTTCACATCGGCAGCTGCGCAGCTCCGAAACAAAGTATCTCCATCGGCCCAGGCACATCACTTTTGCATTGCCAGCTGTGCAGCTCAACATCGATGCATCACCTTCATTGCAAAAAGGTCTGACACTGCACCACTTCTCAGGGAATGACGACTGTGCCCTCATATCATCTCACCTGCTTTTCGCATTAGATCCTCGATTCAGCCCTCTGCACAAGGTACTGTTTTAGAGTGACAAGGATGGTCCCTGTAACCAGCCCACACTCCATCGTCGCAAGCCTGAACTTTTGGATTTACCCTGGTCTAGCGTGACTAGATAGACCCAGTTTGCGCTCTAACTTTCTAAGCACTACATTTGAGGATATTCCTTAAAAATTAAAATCTTGACTTCTACTTATTCAATGTTTGTCGTTTTGGTCTTGTTTTGGTCATTAAATTGAGATCTACTTTTCTAACCTGGTGTGGATTATTCTTGTGTGGTGTTTACACTGTTTTACTGACAAATACTTTACATATTGCCTTTTAAATTACTCTGTGCCAAGCTATCAGAAAATGTGTACAGCTTAAATTAGGGTGTGTATCGGACTTACCCTGACTAGAGTGGTGGTCCCTACTTGGACAGGGTACATACCTGTGCCATCTAGAGACCCCATTTCTAACAACGTGTTTCGCATTTCGGTATTTGGCTACACAGAATACTGGTCACGACCACAGGTATCACATAACTGACAGCAGGTAGATAACATTTGATGGCAGAAGGATGTGATGCTGGAAAATCATGAATTATCTAAGGCTTAGGTTGTGAACATGGGTGGCATGTTACTAATACATAAATCTCTCCTTCTTGATTTCGTTTTACATTTTTAGCCATTGGTAAATAGATAAGGCACAACCTATCGTAAATGCATTAAGGTGCCTCTTGAGGGTCTGGTTAATAGGAGGGTCTGAAAGTGAAATTAGAGAAACAAAACTGAATGAATTGCATGTTAGTTGAACACTTCACAAAGAAACAGAATTTCCAGTGTCATTAGGAGGCACAGAGGAGTGAGATGTCCCTTAGGTCCTGAGACTATACATTCCCATGAAAAGGTCATCTAGATCCTAAAATAAATTAAGCATGGGGGAGCAAGGAGGTTCATATCTGATAAACACAACAGTCTCATAGTCCAACTAGAAGTGAAAGATTAGAGATGTTCAAAGAATATGATTTGTCTGCTTTGGTGGACAGAGGTACAACTTAGGGCCCTCATGAATGTTTGCATATGGGCTCACCAGTCTTGGTTAGAGATAGGTAAAGCTACACATTTCTTTAAGCCTGGATGAGGTTTGAGAAGGGAGTATTTGATGAGAAAACTGCAAAATTCAGGTTTGGTTGGGGAGTGATCTGTGATTTTTGCGATGGTGGTGAGTTTCATTTTGCAGCAGGAGAATGCCAGGGTAGGGTCAAAATAGTTACTATTTCTACATGGAAAGGTGGGCTCGGTTAGCTATCCCCAGATTAACTTGTCTTATCTTGTCCATCAGGAATGGGGTCTGCCTTCAATATGTTGAATAGTGGGCAAGGGAGAAAAGAAGGGTCATAAAAACATATAATTATGTTGGGTCAAAGGTACTGTGATTAGAAAATGGAGTTCTTGATTTAATTCTGAATGAGCGTGTGCTTGGTATTTAATTGGGAATGATCAGGAGTGGGGTGGTTGTGTGTAAGGTTATCTTTCCACAACATAGGCTCTCTTTCCTGTGTGTTGGAAATTCTGTGTAATACAGAACATGTTATATTTGGCAGACAGCCAATGAACCTGGTGCAGCGTGGGCGAGATGTAGTCACATTTTTGGAGTATTCGCAAAGCACTGGGTGAAAAGTTTGGCTTATTTGTAGAGTGAATGTTACTCTCTGAGCCTGAGAAAGGTGAAATACAGAATCTACTCATGGTAAAGGTAAGTAATTAATCAAACAGCGCAGTTGGTACCTAGAAAGAAAAAGCAAATATGCATAATAATGACAGTTTAGGTTTATACCTATCCTCAGGGTAGATCAGTCAAGCAGAATCAGTCTTCGTCCTCAGGACATTAGTCAATCAGCAAGACATCAAGCTTCAGCATCAGAATTTAGGAAAGGCAAAGTCTTTAAGCATTAAAGTTATGCACGTCTCTAGTCAAGACGCAATATGAGTAATAGTAAGGGCAGAATGTCTCAGAATGTCTGTCTTCTCTCCGTGTACTCTTGTTAAGTCAAAACTGTTAAAATTATCCCCCAAATCCCTATTGGTCAATTAATCGTATGTTCCCACTCTGTCCAATAAAACTAAAATCCCAAGTCCATGAATTCTAATATTTCTCCGTTCTCATATTGTTGATTGATACGTCTTGCGCTGTCCTCATCATCCGGCTTGTCAGGTAACAATATTGTTGCAGCTTCTACCCTAGTCAGTATCTTCATTGTTCTTGTCCTGGGAAAGTCAGTCTCACACACATTACACATAAAATGTTGCATTAGCAGGAACATCATTTCCTAGCATTCAGTTCACACAAAAAGCTTCCGTTATGAGCACATTTAAACAATACAATAGAAATTAACAGTTTAACTTTTGTTGGACAGACATTTTATTAAATGCTAAGAAATACAGCTTTTACATGAGGCCTGGCAAGTAGCCCATGACATTCGCTAAATTATGGCCTACAATTAATAGCTAAAGATTAATGCATAACCTTTAATATGACATATTACTGCATTAGTCTAACATATATTCAACACTTCATAATATTCAATCATTGATTAGTACATTTTGTTAACATTGGTGGCCATTCTTCGTAATCACATTTTCAACTGCGTGCATTATTTTTCTATGTTATTATATTTTCCACATAAACTTATTATTCAAAATACATAAACTTGTGCTAGCACATCCACAGTAACCATCTCTAAATGTGATTGTAAAAAATTACAAAATGTATTTAAAGATGGCTGCTGCTGATGCACATGCATCTATGACAGTCATGTTTGAATACAGTTTGCTATGTTTTAACCAATGCTTTTTAAAATTGCCCATTGTGGCTGTGCACACATCTGCAGGTGTCATCTATTAATGTATATTTTTTTAGTATGTCCCATTCAAACATGGCCACTGTGGATGTTCATTCATCCAGCAAGCCATATTTGAATGGGATTTGTTAAAAGAAACAAAACCTTTTCTTAATGTCCGCGGCACATGCATGTTCATGGGTACGGGCAGGCAGCTCTCTAGAAACTATCAAAAACGTATTTTAATATAGCCACCACCAAGGTGCAGTGAGTGAAAAAAGTAAAATAAACAATGAGGCTTGGGGGAAGAGAACACTGAGTAAGATTTGAGAAAGATAGGAAAGAAAGGATAATGGGAAGAAGGGGGAGCAGAGGAAACCGCTAAAGAGAGCAAAAATAGATCCCTTGATTCTCTTCACGGAGGATCTTAATAAGCAATGGAAGGATTAATCTTCCAATTAAAGCATTGTGAGACTGAAATGTTCCTTGCTGAGACAATGAGACTAGGGATGAAAACCATTGAATCCAGGAGCAAGGTTGTGAGATCGATAAACCTATCTAAGAGTGAGCAAAGGTCAGACTCAAAGCCAACTGTAAGTACAGTTAATCATATGTATTCCCCCTACGATGCTACCACCAGCAGATATGGAACACAAAGCACACAGCCCATGCAAATTGCATTGAGGACAGCACTAACAGTAGCAAGGAAATCTTCACCATCAAAGATTTCACTACGCCACCTGCCCATAGCCCTCTCACACATTCTTCACAACAAGCTCTCAGAATTGTTCTGTAAAATAAATCACCTCTATATACAACATCTTCAACCCTCAACCGGACCTCACCACTGTTGCAACTCAACTTCCCGTGATGACCAAACCCTGACCTTGTGGCCCTCTGTCATCACTGTCAAAATCACTGCTACCATGAAGATCATCTACTTAATAGCCCCAACTAACAGTTGTCCCTACCACACCTTCACCAAATGGCTCTTACCGACCAGTGAAGCACTAACATTAATCCTCAATGCATCCATTAAACCAGCCACATTCCAGGACACTTGGAAACATGCCACCAACACGCCCCAACTGAAGAACTCATCTGCTGACTCAAACACACTTTCCAACTACAGACCTATCTCCCTCCTACCATACCTAGCATAAGTCTTAGAGAAACTAATCACCGAAAGCCTAACTGACCACCTCAGCAACCACCAGCTCTTCAACACCACGCTGTCCAGATTCAGGCTCACCCACAGTACAAAAACAGCGCTCATCACCGCCACAGATTACATCTGCATGATCCTTGACAGAGGAGGCATGGCAGCTCTTGTTCTCGTGGACCTCTCTTCAGCATTTGACACACACATAATCTCACAGTGACAAACAAATGTCAGGGCACTCGTGAATCAAAGCTCAATCCTTCATGTATCTTTTTGTCAGAGCTTGATGTTTAGTTCAAAGTCATCAAATATAAATCGGACCGGGATTAGTGAGCAAAGGTTCAGTTTAATCTTGAAATGAAAAGTACATCAGGGCAGCAAAGGCCGTCCTTGGAAACAATATCCATAATGCAACAACAACCAACACGTGTTTCGTCCTATGAGATAAATACTCTCAAAGACTTCATCAGGGTGCAAACCGTGCCAGGTCACGCGCATGTCTTTGAGCTCAAGTGGCAGCCACGTAGCTCATTGAATAGCAAGCGCATGGCAGCTGTATTCATAGGCCGCTTGTCCACAGTGCAGAGTGAGTGTGTGTCATTCCAGGCACGTCAGCGAACAGTGGTGCTGAGGTATAATGAGAAAGCAGCTTGTGAAGGGAGTGCATATAATCTCACATCCCATCCTCATCAGGTGAGAGCACAAGACTAGCATCCGAGTACCCACTCTCTATTGGATTTGCTCCTTCTTGACAGATAGAACACAAGCTGTCAACCTGGCACCATATTCTTCGGAATTTCGCAAACTCGTTTGTGGAGTGCCTCAATGTTCATTACTTAGCACCAACCTCTCCAATGCACACATTATTTCTCTGACCAACATCATCTGCGCGCACACAACAACATCCTATCCTATGCCAATTCGTACTCTCCCTCTTGGATAAGACACCCAGCACAAGAAACAAGTTCACCGCCTGCATGACCAAAGCATGAAAACCAGCATTCTCAAGCTCAATACGAACAAGACAGAAGCAATGATCTTAGGCAAGAAATCCTCACCATGTGACTCCAACAGGAAGCCTGCCAAACACAGACCCACACCAGACACCTCGCAATAGTCATCCACAGCAAACTGGACATAACTGCATAAGTCAACTCCCTCACTTCATCCTGCTTCCACACCCCGAAGATGATGAGAAAGATTATCAAATAGGTCAAACGCAATACTAGAAAAACTGTCACTCAAGCCCTAGTCACCAGCAAGTTGGACTACAAGAATACATCTTTTACATTTCTCCTAAAGCGTGAAACAACCTCCCCACTCCATATCAGAGCCTCCTCCTGTCTTCTTGAATTCTGCAAGAAGCTGATAAAGTGGTTTTAAAATTACCAACCTACCATAGGCACCAGGATACTTTTGTGAATGATATTGCACTTCACAAATGTACATAACCTAACACGTTGTGTACTGAAAACAATAGGTCTACCTACAGATAGCTAAAACTGTCTGTGGCAGAGTCCTAAAAATCAAAGGATGAGTAAAAAAGAAAGAAAGGATAAAAAAAATGTAAAGAAAAAAAGCATTAGCAGAGCAAAGTATTGGCCCACTAGCTATGGAACCGAAGTGCACCTCTTTGTAGGCACCCACGTGTTCAGGTAAAACTGTCATCACTCACAGTGCAAAAGAGCCATTGCCACGTGCTGTATGCTGTTGGACTGAGGGTACAGGTGAAGTGTGAAAGACAGTTCAACATAGTGAAAGCACTAATATGTATATATGCATGATGTTTTTGTTACACGAGACTGCTAGACAGGTAATGCTGTGTCTAGGCAAGAAATAAACGAGAACTGGCAAGGGAGAGATAAAGATATAGAAAGTGTAGGGCGGTTGAAGAACGAGTTATGAGGCGGAATTCAAACTTAACAGCATTGGTATTCAATAACCTCGGCAGTTGGCAGCACCAGCGACGTGCTCCGAAGACATCTTTGAGCTCTTGCACGTTTTTCCCCTCAAATTATGTATTTGTCTATTCATGTTAAAATGGAACAGAAATGTGTTAAGTCACAGATTAATTAGCTTTCCTTATTCCTAATTGTATGCGTTGGCAGTTTTCAATAAGGTTAATGAGCAGCACAGGAGTATATCTCAAACCCAGTAAATATTTTGGGCACATATGTAAGGGAAAATTCAAAAGGTTATATAATTCACTTAATTTAGTATTAAATCCCTTCTCAGAAATATCTTGGAGATGCATATATTTCCACTCGTATAATTGTTAATGGTCTACCGATTCTGCAGAGGTCTTTTTGGACCTGCATAAATCTTCCACCGAGAAATGCCTAATTGTAACTCCAGACCGCAGGCAACAGAAGTACATTTTCCAGACTCAGAAGGGAATACAGAATGTGTCAGTTGAAACTTAACCCAACAAAATAGATTGCGTGTTTTTTGTTTTTTTTAAACACAGAACTTCCTAATTACTATTCCATTCACAGCAGCATGTCACACAACAAAATTAAATTAAATGATACATTTTAAGTTCTGCCCTAGCTTTCTCTGAATCGTAAACTATATCCTATTATAAAGCTCTATAAAGCTACCGAAATGTTCCACATGTTTTCTGGATACATGTCAGAATAAAATAAGGATAAAAATAGATGACATCTGTTTAAAAGAGAAACGTTCTGAAAGTACGCCCTGGAATTCTTGGAAGATTGTGGAATGCCTCGACCAATGAGCATTCCTTGGTTGCTGTCATAAAGTATCAGTACAAGCCCCTCACCTCTACCAGTTGTCAAATATGGTTTTCTTTTTTGGCTGCCTCTCCTGACTCTCGCGCTATCGTTACCACCAGTAAAGTTTAAGGGGAATGCTGAGTGATGAGTTATTAAGATGTTTAACACTATCTCCTGAGAGTAATCACCCCAGGGGTTAGTACTTCTTGATTCACACACAAAGGAATGCCTTAGCAGCAGCTGCATACACACTGAGATAGATGTGATAAAAAACTCTCAGCTTACCTGTAAACCTTATTTTTTTACAGGCAGGCTGTCTCAGTGTCCACGTCATGCGTGCATAGATGGGCGACACCTGGAGTGAGTAAGAACAGAGTGGCAAAGTGTCCCAGTAACTGGCAACACTCACTCTGCTGTTCTAGAGTCAGAGAAGGGGAGAGGACTACGCCTTCTACTGACCCATCCTGCTCCTTGGCAGACAGGAGGTCAGGAGGTCAGGGAGAGGTTCACTCGTACCTCTCAAAGTGAGGTTTAAGGCAGTTCACATGGAGAACCCTCATCAAGGGGTTCCTTGGAGTCTGCAAGTCCACAAGTGACATCACTCTTGCGATCCTTCACCTCAAATGGCCCGACCACCTGTCCTGCAGAGCACAGGTCTCTACGGGGGCCATGACACACACTTTCTGGCCAGGCTGTAACTCAACCAGAGTGGGTTTCTGGTCATACCAGTGTTTCATGTCCTCCTGGCTTGCTTCTCGATTGTCTTGCGCGAGCTTCCTAAAGCGTGCAGTGTGGTTTCTGAATGCCAGCATGTAGCTAAATACATCCTGGGATGGCTTCCTAGGAGCTTGCTCCCAGCCTACTTTCACCAGACTCAGGGGTCCTCTGACCGGGTGCCCATACAACAGTTCAAAGGGGCTAAAGCCAATCCCCATTTGTGGTAATTTCCGGTAGGCAAAGAAAAGGCATGGTAAGAGGATGACCTACTTACGCCTCATGGAGTCTGACAGACCCCCAAGCATGCCTTTCAGGGTTCAGTTGAATCTCTCAACCATCCTATTACTTTAGGGCTGGTAAGGAGTGATGAATTTGTAGTTCACTCCACATTCCTTCCACATGGCCTTTATGTATGCGAACATAAAGTTGGTACCCCGGTCAGATACCACCTCCTTGGGGAAACCCACGCGGGTAAAGATCCCCATCACTGCACGGGCCACAACGGATGCCGTCACTGTCCTCAGAGGGATAGCTTCTGGGTACCGGGTGGCATGGTCTACCAAGACCAGGATGAACCTGTTGCCTAGCGCGGTCTTGGGGTCCAGAGCCCCACTATGGCGATGCCCACCCGCTTAAAGGGGTGCTCATGACAAGAAAGGGGTGCAGGGGTGCTTTACATTTCCCTCCACTTTTGCCACTTGCTTGGCAAGTCTGACAGGATCTACAGAACGCATCTGAATGCTTTCTCATTTGGGGCCAATAGAAGTGGGTGACAAGCCTATCAAAGGTCTTGCCTGCCCCAAATGTCCTGCCAGAAGCACATCATGAGCCTAACCCAGTAAGAAGGTTCTGAAGCGCTGGGGTACCAACAGCACACAGGCTGCCCCAGTTTCAGCAGCTTGCTATACAGAAGATCATTCTCCCAGTAGATCAGGTGATCCTTGGGCTCAGCGCCAGCTGCCTGGTCTTCGGCCTGCTGCCTAAGACCCACAAGAGTAGGGCACACCTTCTGCTCTGCGTAGAGCTCCTCCCTGGTGGGACCCCCTTCTTGCTGCCAATGGGTCAGCTCAAGTAGGTCTCCCAGTTCAGCCACTTGTTCCCCTGAAGGTGCCGGGCGCCCCCCTTGAGGTCAGCCTCCTCCCAGACCGTGGAAGATTCTGGGGCGGGTTTCCTGCACCCCTTGCCCTTCCACATGGCAGTCACCTGGGCCACTGTTTCATGCTCCAGGTCTGCCTGATCACCTGTCCGGCTGCCGTGGACCGAGTGGTCATGCATGCCCACTCTGGCAACCCGACATCCCAAGTGCGACCGGAGCTCCATCTCCTTCCAGGCGGATGTCACCAGGTCGTTGCCAAGCAGATAGTCAACTGGCATGGTGGGACTCACAGCTACCCTCAAAGAACCTGAGACCCCTCCCCACTCAAAGGGTACCTGCGCCACCTTACATTGGCGCTCCGAGTTGTCCACTGCAACTACTTGGTGGAATACACCAAGGACTATGTGCTCCTCAGACACCAGGTGACACCGGACCGTGGTCACACTGGCTCCAGTATGTCTGAGAGCCTCTACCCTCTGCCCATTGATGGTCACTTACTGCCTGTATTTCTTAGTGTTATCAGGCATTAGGTTTCTCTGGACCATCTCACCGTCCCCTAGTGAGACAAGGGTCATTCCTGTGGGATCCCCACACCCACCTGGGACAACCTCCTCCCCAAGCGCTAAACTGGCCAACCCCTTAGTCTGCCCATTGCTGGATTACGGTGTCCACTTGGGACATTAGGGATCTCCCTTCATGTGACCCTCCTGGTCACATGCTAAGCACTTACAGTGCCATGCCTCTGCAGGCTTTCCTGAAGAGGCCCATGGTTTCTTATCTCCTGGGGGGTTGGATTTTTTACCCGGGTTACTAGATTGGGACCCTTTGGAAGACTCCTTTTGTTTACCCTTGTCCCCCCCTCTCTGCTGCTGGGAACCCTGCCCACCTTTGGCAGAATCTCCCCCCATAAACCTTTTTGTGGACTCTGGTACTCACCCAGTGGTCCGCCTCCATAGCAAGCTTCCTGGGGGTCATTCAGCTTACTACAAGTCAAGTGCTGGAGCAGCTCTGCAAAACACAGACTAGACAAGTGCTCCAAAGCAATTAAGTTGTACAGCCCCTGGAAATCTGTCATATTACTGCCCTTCACCCAACCACCCAGTGCTCTGCAAAAGAATCTACACATTCTAACCAGGTTCGGGAATCAGTTTTCTTACTCTGCCTAAACTGATCCCGGTACTGGTCAGGAGTGAGACCATACCTAGTGAAAAGGACCTCCTTCATGTCAGCGTAGGTGAGGTTGTATCCCTTACCCAAAGCTAGCAAGGTGTCCCTTCCCTCCTCTGTGAAGTGGTTCCACAATCCTGCCCCCCCCCCCCAATTCTTCCCAGGGACCCCATTCATGTGGATGGATGCCTCATTTCCCTGAAACCACCTATGTATGTCATCTCCCTTCTTGACCTCTCACCCTACATTCTTAGGAATGCACACAATTCTGTCTGGCGGCACTAAGGTATTGCTGCCACCATCATTGCTGGACCTGCTCCTCACATCCAGCTCCTTTACTTTAAGTTCATGCTTCAAGAGCATTTTCTTCTCCTCCATTTTCAATCCCTCCAACTCAATCTGGTGCATCCTGGCTTCTCTCCTGTTCTCCAGCTCCTCTGGAGGCAGGCTCTTAGAACCACCACTGCTGCCTGAACCAGGGGTACCTCCACCCCAGGGTCCATAGACTCCCCCATTGGATCCACGGACTGCGCACTGGCACTTCGGGCTGCTACCCAGGCCCTCAGTGCCTTTTGTAGCTCCTCCTTTTTGGTGAGGCCTCTGACCTGGACTTTGAGGCTTTTACAGACTGCGTTCAGTTCCTTCACAGTATCGGTTTCCAACCTATCTTCCTCAAAAACCAAATCCTGGGATGCAACTGACGATGCTCCTGACCGAGACATGATGTTGTTGGAGTTCACTTGAACTCAAGAGCAAAAATAGGTCAAAGAGAAAAAAACAAATCAAGAACAAAAATCTGTATGTGGCACGTATTGGTCTGCGATATGGTAGTAGTGTACACAAATCACTGTAGGTCAAGTGCAAATTCAAGTCCTATCCTTACTGCTGACAACCAATGTTAGAAATGGGGTCTCTAGTTGGCAGTCGGTTTGCACCCTGTCCAAGTAGGGACCCGCACTCTAGTCAGAATAGGGGAGCTGCCTGCTCAGATAACCCCTGCTCACCCCCTTGGTAGCTTGGCACAAGCAGCCAGTCTTATCTCAGAAGCAATGTGTGAAGCATTTTCACATAACACCCAGTAACACATGAAAACACTACAAAAGGACACCACACCAGTTTTAGAAAAATAGCCATTTAGCTATATAAAACAAGACCAAATGCAATAAACATTCAACATACAATTATAAAAATATCATTCTCCAAGATTTACTCAAGAATACAGTTCTTTGAAGTCGACAGCTCCACCTGGAGCTATCACGGCATCGTGATCAACAAAACCAACAGTTCAGGCCAGCCGCGGCATCGCGGACCATCTACGGTGTCGAGGAGACCCGCAAATAGTACCTTTGGAATTGCAGGGCATCGTGATCCTCGCAGTGAGCTCCGGAAAGTGGCGTTGCTTGCGTCACCGTCTTGGTGCGGGGTTCGTCGGGCCCTTGATGTCACACGTGTTGCAGATCAAACTCCAGGCTGATGAAGTCAGGAGTGCTGGCGTGGATGGCGTTGGAGCTGCGGAGCGAAGTGGGATGATGCGACGTGTGGTGCTCACAAGTCACGATGTAGGCAGCGGCTCAGTGACAGCATCCAGTGGCGTCAGTGAGACCAGGGCTGCGGTGTTAAGTGGGGCGGTGCGACGTGCAGTGTCACCAGGTCACGGTGCAGGCAGCAGCATTGTTGTTGCTGATGCACTGGCTTTGGTAGGCCCAAGCCGGGGGTGCGGAACAGTACGGTGCTTTGTGCCCCTCACGGGCGGTGTCCACAGGCCATGGTGCAGGCAGGGATGCCTGATGACAACATTGGAGTTGATGGTGCTGGCATCGGTGGAATGGGGCTGTGGTGCGGGACGGTGCTTCATGTACCTCATGAGCAGTGTCCACAGGCCACAGTGCAGGCTGCGGTGCCGGTGTCAACAGGACACGTGGCGTCGGGGATACTTAGGCTGCGGTGTGAGCAGGCAATGCTGGAGTGCGAGGCCCACAGGTCGCAGTGTGAGCAGCGGCTCGGGGAAGTCATCCGATGATGGTGTCAGTGAGACCAGGGTCGCGGTGCGAAGCAGGGCAGTGCGGCTCTCTGCGGCGTTCGCAGGTCATGGTGCAGGCCAGCAGCGTCGCTGATGGCGCTGCAGTGGTTTTTCTCCTGGAACAGCACAAAACAAACCATTCCCAGTGCTGTAGGAAGAGGAAACTGAAGTCTTTGATATCCCTGAGACTTCCAACAGGAAGCAAGCTCTACTCCAAGCCATTGGAGAACTTTCTCAAGCAGGACGCACAGCAAATTTCACCCTTTGCTCTATTTTCAGGTAGAAGCAGCAAATGCAGGCCAGTCTGACAAAGCAACACAGCAAAGGGACAGTACTCATCCTCCAGCACTTCAGCTCTTCTCCTGGGCAGAGGCTCCTCTTGATTCCAGAAAGAGTCTGAAAGTCTGGGGTTTTGGGTCCTCTTCTTATACCCTTTTCTGCCTTTGAAGTTGGCAAAGTCTCAAGTGTTTCCAAGAGCCTTCCTTGTCCAGGCCATGCCCCAGACACATATCATGGGGTTGCAGATTCCATTGTGGGAGGGCAGGCACAGTCCTTTCAGGTGTAAGTGACCACTCCTCCCTCCACTCTAGCTCAGGTAACTCATCAGGATATGCAGGCTACACCCCAGCTCCCTTTGTGTCACTCTCTAGATGAGAGGAGTGAACAGCCCAACTATCAAACTGACCCAGACAGGGAATCCACAAACAGGCAGAGCCACAGAATGAATTAAGCAAGAAAATGCCTACTTTCTAAAAGTGGCATTTTCAAACTCACAATCTAAAAACAACTTCACTAAAAGATGTAATTTTAAATTGTGAGTTCAGAGACCCCAAACTCCACATTTCTATCTGCCCTCAAAGGGAATCTGCGCTTTATAGTTATTTAAAGGCAGCCCCCATGTTAACCTATGAGGGAGATAGGCCTTGTGACAGTAAAACCCGAATTTGGCAGTTTTTCACTGTTTCACATGTAAAACACACCAGTACATGTCCTACCTTTTAAATACAGTGCACACTGCCCATGGGGCTACTTAGGGCCTACCTTAGGGTTGCCTTACATGTACTGAGAGGGAAGGTTTGGGCCTGGCAAGTGGGTACAGATGCCAGGTCGAATTGGCAGTTTAAAACTGCACACACAGACATTGCAGTGGTAGGTCTGAGACATGTTTACAGGGCTACTTATGTGGGTGGCACAATCAGTGCTGCAGGCCCACTAGTAGCATTTGATTTACAGGCCCTTGGCACCTCTGGTGCACTTTATTAGGGACTTACCAGTAAATCAAATATGCCAATTATGGATAAACCAATCAACAGTATAATTTACCTAGGGAGCACTTGCACTTTAGCAGTGATCAGCAGTGGTAAAATGTGCGGAGACAGTAAACCAGCAAAAACAGAGTCCAGTAAACCATAAAAACAGGAGGTCAGAAAGCTAAAAGACAGGGGATACCTGCCAAAAAGCTGCCAGGTCTAAAAGGCACTCTAATTACTTTTACATTATAACTATCCTTACCTCCCACCACTCTGCCAACTCTCCTCGACCTATGCCCTTGCACCTCTTCTCTCACCGTAGCAGTGTCACTACTTCTCTACACCCTGGACCTCTCCTCAGTAGCATCTCGCAAACAACGTTCGAACCACTGACTTTCCTGCTCTTATTTGTTTAATCTGTACATTTCCCCACTACTTTGCATGAACCTACTGCCCTCCACTTCCCTCTACGCACCTCTCTCATCACTTAGCTGCTACAGCACTGAATTTTCCCCTAGACCTACTTCGCCTCCATTTTAACTTTTTCCTGTAACTCCCTCTCTTATTCCATCTTTCCTTTTTAGGATCGAGCACACAAAGCGCTCTTTCCCTGGTGTAATCTCTCTGGCTTTTAACCACACCCATGTCATGCCCATCAGTTAGGTTGGTTCGTGAGCTTGCCTTTTAAAATTCGCTTGATTTAATTAGTGAAAGGCATGCATACGTCATGCCTTTTCCGGTGTTTAGCCCACCTCAAGCGGAATGGCCAACTACTGAAAACATAGGAGGCTCCATGTTTTTGGTATGGTTCCTGGACTACTTTTTCCTCTTTGTTTTGTACGCAGCGTGATCTAGCTGGGCAGTAGTCATGCGCTTTGCATGACATCGACCCTGTTACATGGCTAATTGCACTTTTGCCAGTTACATGGATAATTGCACTTTTGCCAATACGTTTCACTGAGAGCGAACTTCTGTTTTCTTTTGTATGTCTGCTTTGCGCTCATGGCGGTCATCGGCTCGCTTATGTGAAACTGTTTTACTTTTCATTGTCAGTTTAAGTGGCAAGAAAAGTCCGGTTAGTAGTTTACACCGCTAATAGCTTCAACTCGAGCAAACGCAAGTCCCATTGCATTGCAAATACGTGTTCTAAATTTCTACCCTGTATCTATCTCTGTCACCTCACTACCATCCCCAACCCCCGAATCCTTCACCTCTGCCATAAGGTGCACATTTTAACTTTGCCGTACACCTGTTTTCCTGTATCTCCTCCTTTTATTTGTAAATTGTATTTCTCCTCTTCACCTCTCTGTCACACTTATATGGTCATCCCTGCACCTTTCATGTCCTCTGCCATTCCTCCTTGCTCGAACATATCCCATTGACTTTGCTCTATTCAATGCAGCACTTTATGTTCCATGTACTCTTCGCTTCATGTTCCCCTCCTTGCGCCACCTCTCTCGTCAGTAATGTACATAATGAAATGCTACGTCCCTACACCTCTCATTTGGTAAATGTTGGACATCTGTGCTCTATGAAGGCTGAACAAAACAACCGGTATAGTCGTTGGAAGCAGGAGCACACTACACTTCTTCCATGTCCAAAGTGCCAAACAGCTGAAAACTGGATCATTCCATGACCACCAACTTCACCCAATTCTGATATTTTTTGCAAAAGCATTTTGCATTTTGGCAATTGTTTCACTATCGCCATTTCCACTTTGTGCCTACAGGCTCAACAAAGCATAAAATTGCAGAGTAAGGAGGATTGGCTTAATATGACCCCTCTTTCAAGCAGGCACTTGCATCTATGGAGTGCCCTACTTAATGTCAATCATGGATTTAATTTCAACAACTCTGATGTTAGTGCCTACTTTTCACTACATAGGTTATTAAATTTACCTGTTAATTATTTTTATACATTATTTCATTTTTCTGAGATTTTTAAATTTCATACTCATAAGGTGATGTAGAGTGGGAATCTTTGACTTATCAGGTTTCAAAATTAAAAACTCTTCCCATTCAAGGAGTCCCTTGTCCTTTCTATTAGTCAATAGTTCCACATAAGTAAGTTCAGCTTCCCTAAATTCCGATTTGCTAGAAATAGCAAAACAATTAACATCAGCCAGTTGTCTTCTACCTTCCTGTAAATACATGTTCTTGGACATTACCACAATGTTAACACTCTTGTCTGATTCACGTATCACTATCTCAGAGTCCATTTTTAGCCCCTCCAGTACTTGGAATTGTTAGATTTGTTTGTGTTTGTTTCTGTGCATATCTAATGTTCTTAAAATCCTTAATCACACCCTTCTTAAACACATTAAGGGATTCACAGGATATCACAGGTAAAAAGGTGGATTTGGGTATAAAGTTACTTGGACAATTAATTCCTAATTCAATGTCTGAGCTGACCAAATTGAGGTAGGGTTCTTCATGATAAGCATCAATGTTTTCTAAAGCTGACAGAGTGTGTAATAGATCAATGTCCCTAATCTCTCCTCTGGATTCTTTGATAATTTTCTCACAAAATGCAACAGATCCACCCTCCTCTGGACATAATCAAAGATGGTTGTTGGACAGAAGGATAGACCTAGAAATAACAGGTCAGTTTCTTCCTCAGTCAAAATACGATTGAAAAGATCTACCACATTTATGGTGCTTTTATTTCACCCCTTGTCGTTACTCCCACTGTGCTTTTGCTGTCGGATCTTTGTTTGGCATTTTGCCTTCCTCTGCCTCTTCCTCTTCTGCCTCCTCTGCCTCTGCTTCCGCCTCCTTGATAGCTTTGTTCTGCCCTTTGCTATGTCCTGTTTTGGGTAAAAGTTGAAACTGTTTTGAAAAATTCTGTCTTGAGCTTTTCTGTTCCATCCGAGTTTGAGTCGTATCTGACATATCTGAGGCATTGCTATCAGAATGTTCACTTGAGCTAGATTGTTGGTCTCCCGTTGTACTTAATTCCTTGATGGATTCCTCCTCATTATACAAATGATTGTATTTCTTATGGAACATTAAGATCCGCCTTGTTTGATAGTCATTCAAGTCTGTGATGAATTTCCGCTGTTTTTTAGTAATGAGTTCTGTTTCCAATTTATCTATTTTAATCTGTAGATTTTTCGTGAATTCGTCAAACTGTTCCTTTGGTATCATGTTTGCCAATTCTTGCTTTAGCTTCTCAATCTCCGCTAATAAATTTGTTCAGTCTTCAATTCATATTTGATCAATATGTGCATCCTAGTCATTGAGCATTTCTTTGAATTATAGGCCCATTCCATTAACATTTCAGGGTCCGGATTCTAATATGTTGGTATTGTGAAGATCCTCAATCCTCGTGGTACTCTTTCTGCATCTACATTTTGTTGTAGGGACTACACTTCTCACCATTTCCATAGATCCTTTACTCAACAGTTTGTCACATTTCAATTGAATCTGTATCCCCCCTCCTTTTGGTTCCTTTGCTGTAGAACCATCTGATCTCCTAGAGAAAAATAATTTGCCAGCTTTTTCCTTTCTTCTTGCTTCAATGTCAGAGGCTATTGTACATAAATATAACCACTATACTACTACAGTTCCCTTGCAATATACAGGTGCGTTCTCACAATATCTCAATACTGTTCTCTATTATCCTTAAAAGAAAGGCACAGGTGTCAGGAATAAGGCTATGCGCAGTCCAGGTCCCGCCCGAAACTCCGCTGCACGTATCTGCAGCGATTCATGCGCACCACTTGTCATCCCCTCCTGTTCTAAAAGTGGTCATTAGCGTCATCTGCCCTGTGGTAAAGCTCATATAGCTGCAGGGTCAGGGCAATGGTGGACAAGATGCACTTATCAGTGCTATTCTATAAAGGGACTACAATTCCCAGGTTTTTAGAGGCAGTTGCCATCTTGGGGTGTGGCAGGCCTATAAAGCCCAGCCACACCCAATCACATTGCTCACCATTTTGAAGACTTCAATGCAGTCAGACCTCGTGGGGGTTCCTCTGAAGAACAGCAGATTTCCTGCATGGCAGATTGACAGCAAATCGGAGTATCCTTGTTTCCATGGTGAATTCAGATACGAGTAGGTTGTACTCGTAGCGGTAAGGTCTTGATGAGCCCAATCTTGAAGGGAGTTGTTACTTCCAAAGGTAAAGCTCCTCTTAGCACAACGAGCAAAGAGTTTTCAGTTTTAAAGGTAAAGCGGCCTTGGCGCGATGATCAAAGCGCTTCAGATCACAGGGGTAAAGTGCCCCTTAGCGCTAAGCGTTTCAGGCCACACATGTAAAGCGTTCTTGGCAAGGCAATCAAAGCACTTCAGTCCACATGAGTAAAGCGCTCTTGGCACGGCAATCAAAGCGCTTCAGGCCACACATGCAAAGCGCCCTTGGCACGGCAATCAAAGCGCTTGAGTCCACATGAGTAAAGCACCCTTGGCACGCAATCAAAGCGCTTCGGTCCACATGAGTAAAACGCCTTTGGCATAACGAGCGTAGCGCTTCAGACAAGACAAGTAAAAGCGCTTTCTGGTATAATGAACAGAGCGCTTCATGTATAATAATAAAATCGCTTCATGAACAACAAAACAAGGCGCTTCTGCCCAACGAACAAAGCGATTCAAGTTCAATGAGCAAAAACTTTCAGGCCTAGATAGTAAATGTGAAAGCATTTCGGAGATAAGCAAATTATAGTTTCATTGTTTTTTGGAAAGCATAATATGTAAAATACATATTTAAGTCTTTGAGAATTTCTAAGCTGAGATCAAACGTTTATGTTATTAATGCATAGTTGTTACCGGATTGATATTCAGAGTATGACCATAGTCCAAAGCTCTTGCTATCTCTTGGTTCAGAGGTTGTAGTTTGTTCTTGTTCCATGATTCAAAGAAGGGGTATCACCCTCATTTCACAAAAGGGGTCTCAATCTGATATCACAGAGACGCCTTTATTCAAGAGTCTACTGATGAGTTATACTGTTATGAATGAGTACATGCATATTTGATCTAACTGTTTCTTTTCAGATCTCTCTCCCTGCAGTTCCCTACCCTAATGTGGGGGGGGGGGGAGGCAGAAAGACTGCACCAATTTTTGGGAGACTTGGGGGCAAGATGTACATATAAAATTCTTAGAAATGGGTGTCAGGTCTTACAAAAAATGAATCCCTGTTTCCTAGTTGTCTTTCACCTTCTCCACCCCTCCCCCGGGGGAACGATCGGGGGTTACTGCCCCCATCTGACCACCTGGGGGAGGGCAAAAAGAGTGAATATGCCCAAAATATTAATGGGGTAAGTAAAAGTCCTTGCCCAAGGGGCCACTCCCCCATGCCTGGTGTCTAGTGAGTGGATCCCTGCTTGGGATCCCCAAGCAACGATCCACTAGGGAGGGGTACCTTTGGAAAGGGAGATTCTCTTCTTTCCAATGATACCTCTCCCGTCTGCCTCTGGAAGCTGAGATAGCCCCTGAGCACCAAGGCAGTAAAGTGAAATAAGCTGATCAGCTCATTTCACTTTTTGTTTTCAGAGAAATGATGTCAGCGTGCCATGCATGCTCATCAGCATTTCACTGCAAACCGAAAACAGCCTCGGGGCTGTGAAAGCTATTCCCCCCAGCTCCCAAGGTTGTTTGGCAGAAAGGAAATCCCTCTGGTGCCCGCACCAGAGAGATTTCCAGTGCCATGTGTGCGAACAGCCCGGAGCACATGAGCACTGTAGTGTAAGATGTCTCCCGGCCGTACGATGCATAGAAGGGATTAATACTACGTGCCAAGTAGAGTTTGATTTGCTATCTGCAAGTGCAAGACCTGACAGATTAGATCTAAACCTGAGGAAAACTTTAATTACACAGTGTCTATTTGGTAATTTTGCATTAGGCTTTATGTGCAAAATTCCTCAAGATACACCAGCCATGTAGTTACACTGCCATTCATGGTAAAAACAAAAATATAGCCCAAGAACAAACTGAACAATCAGAACACGAGAAGCTTTTGTTCTGAGCACTTTTGCTGTTGGGCTATTGTTTTGCAGAAAATGTATTTCTGGACAGAAATTGGCATCTAAAATACATATTAAATATCACATTTGAATTAAGTGTAATTAGGCATTATTTCATGCAATCTTCCCAAAATGTAATGTAATTATGTGAAAGCAAATTACGCACACTTGGCACATTCTGAATTAGATCTTACTCAGATCTTTAGAATATGATTTAGTAGACACAAAGGGGGATCCTTTTCCAGCTCTCCAGTATCATATACATTTAGGATTAACATCAAGTGTAGTTTGATGGGCTGTATTCTTGTATCTATGGAAAAGTGCACGGCTATTAGCTTGGAAAACGTCTACAATTCTTTTTTTCTTCTTATGTCATGGTCTGGTGAGAATCTTGGTGTCCCATTTATGTGCTCTCACAGGAAGTTCGTTTAGTAACAGTATTATAAACCCTTGGGAGGCTAGGACAACTGGCCGAGTTAATGATAATAAATAGAGTTCCTATTGGTCAGAGAATGAATCTTACAACTAGACTTCTTTGCATCTTTTATTGCATTATCTATATTTGCATCTTTTAGTGTCAGGGATGTTTCACTAAGGCAATGTAGATAAGTCACTAGGTCTCACCTATACTAGAGCTACTGGCTTGGCAATGTGTTTTTACCATTGTCTACACCAGTGTGGCTGCTATTTGGCATGGCTAAAGGTTAGTGGTGTGGAGTGTCATGGGGGAGTAGTGTTGTGAAATGGATTTGTAGGAGTCAAGTGTATTGAGGGGAATAGAGTGTCAGAGTTGTGTACAGTGGTTAAGAGGCAGAGTGTCCTAGAGTGCAGTGTTGTAGAGTGGAGTGGTGCAGAGTGGGGTGGGGTGGAATAGGGTTTAGTTGGTTGAGTGGAATGAGGTAGCCTGGTGGATTGGATTGAAGTAGAGTAGGGTGGATTGGATTGGACTGGAGTAGAGTGGAGTGGATTGGACTGAGGTAGAGTGGGGTGGATTGGATTGGGGTACAGTGAGGTGGATTAGGTAGAGTGCTGTGGATTGGAATGGGTGGACTGGATGAGGTGGGTAGATTAGATTGGATTGGGGGGATGGATTGAATTGGAGTGATAGGACTGGGGGGTTGATTAGATTAGGGTGGGGTTGGGTGGTTTGGATTGGAATGGGATTAATTGGAGTAGGCTGGAGTGGGGTGGATTAGATTGGACTGGAGCGGGATGGATTAGATTGAACTTGAGTGGGGTGTATAAGATAGAACTAGAATCGGGTCGACTGGGGTGGGGTGGGGTGGGGTTGGATAGATTGGAGTGGGTGGATTGGATTCATTGGACTAGAGTGGGGTGGATTAGAGTGGAGTGGGCTGGATGGAGAGGAGTGGAGTGGAGTGGACTGAACCAGGGTGCAGTGGGATGGATTTGATTTGATCAGAGCTGGGTGGACTGGAGTAGACTGGTTTGGTGTGAAGTGGATTGGAGTGGGGTGGACTGGATGGGGTGAATTGAAATGGGGTGTATTGGATTGGGTTGGAGTGGGGAGGACTGGAGTTTGTTGGATCAGATTGGGGTGGATTGGTTAGGAGTGGGTGGAATGGTGTGGGGTGGAATGGAGTGGATTGAGGGGGTGAACTGGATTGAGTGGGGTGGACTGGGGTGGGAATAACTAGGGTAGGGTGGGGTGGACTGGAGCATGGTGGATTGGGTTAGAGTGGGATGGGGGGACAAGAGTGGATTGGATTGATGGGTTGGGTTGGACTAGATTGGTGTGGGATGGATTGGGTTGTACTGGAATGGAATGGGTGGGTTTGATTGGTGTGGGGAGGTTTGGACTGTGGGGGCAATTAGACTAGAGTGGGGTGGATGGTCATGGAATAGATTGGAGTGGGGTGGAGTGGGGTGGATTGGAGAGTCTAGATTTGGGTTCTTTTGGACTGGTGTGGGGTGAAATGGGATGGGGTGGGGCAGCCAGGGGTGGGGCCGATTGGAGTGGGGCAGATTGTTTTGGATTGGAGCAGATTGTTTTGGATTGCAGTGGGGCAGGTTGGAGTGGGACAGTTTGTTTTAGATTAGGGGCAGATTGTTTTGGCTTGGTGTGGGGCAGATTGTTTGGGATTGGAATGAGGCAGATTGTTTTGGATTGGAGTGGGGCAGATTGGAGTGGGGCAAATGGAAATGATTGGAGTGGGGTTGGTTGCGATGACTGGAGTGGAGTGTGGTGGTTGGAGTGGACTGGGATGAGTGGTTTGGAGTGGGGTGGATTGGATTGGTCTGGGGTCAACTGGACTCAATGGGGTGGATTTGTCTGGGGTGGGGTGGGGTGGATTGGCTTGGATTGGTGTGGGGTGGGGTGGAATGGGGTTAATTGGAGTGTACTGTACAATTATGTTTTAAAGCATAATTTTGAAAATTACACAGAAGAAACAATGTTACTTTGCAATATTTAGAACAAGACAATCGTCATCTTTTGAAAACAGTGGCCAAGAGAAAAAACAAAACAAAACATGAGTTCAAAGTGAGAAAATAAGGCTTGCCAAAATAAAATAAAAGAGTTAACAATAGAAAATAAAACTTTGCAATTTTGTTTGTCATGCTGGGCATGTTCTTGCCAGTCACACGCCTTCTGTTTGCAGAAGTTAAAAAGAAGTATCTCCTACATTAGAAAAAAAGGTTTCAATTCTTGTTTAGCCAACAGCATGGATGGAAAAGAGGACCTCAGGAAGGTTCTTAAATCAAAAGCTCTGTCCTCATGTAAGAGCTGAGTTCAATAGTTTAATTCAAATCAAGCAGAACAGAATTTCTAGAATAACATCTTGAAGCTGCAGTTACTGCTGATTTCATATCTATCTGGAAGCTTATTACTGAAGTTAGAGAAATTAGAATGATGAGCTTACTAATTTAATTGGGGCTCTCAATTTCACAGCAGCATGTAGCATTTTAATTAGGAAACACTGAATACAACCCAGACAGCATGGCTTTAATTACAGGCAGTCAGGCATTGATTCTGAGCTTTGCCATATGGATTTCATTAAACATGATTCTGGATTTTGTATTTTTTAATGTTGTTCTTACAAAAGCTAAAATTCTGCCTTGGAAATGAGTGCAATTACCATATCAAACTAAGAGCCTGATTTAGAGTTTGGCGGCGGGTTACTCCTTCACAAATGTTACCGATATCCTGTCAGCCATATTACGATTTCCATACGATATTATGGAATCGTAATATGGCAGACAGGATATCCGCCACGTTTGTGATAGAGTAACCCAATCCACCAAACTTTAAATCACTAATTACAAACCAGTATCCTAGCTCAACATCACGGCCACAGTTTTACCTTAGGACTGACTTGAAGAAAAAATATTTCATTACTGGTTAATGCAAGCATGTGTTGAGGGCAGAGTATTAGAATTTGACGCCTTTTCTTGGGCACTAGAGTTTCAGTGTGTCACACTTGGGAAGAGTGTCTACTCCTGGTGATGGAAATCATCCTTTGATGGAGCAGACATGAGAAAAATTGTTTACTGGTTTACTGGGCTGTGGATTTGTGAATTTGATTTAGAATGAATCTTATTAGATTTAATAGAAGCATCACCTATGCATTTTGTGCTGTAAGAAGTGCTATACAGGTATCGGCCCTCCCGCAACTCACTTTTATCTTTATAAGATTAATTTAAATGTGTGATTGAAATTACACTGGATTTTCTTATATTTCTTTATAGCATTTACACTTCGGAGTTCACATAGTACAGTATAAAGGCACATGCGGTCCACGTGTTGACATGTAGCTTCAATTCACAACCATAAACATACGAGAAGGGAGAAGCGTGGCCAAAACATGTCTATGTACTTACAATGGAGAATCAGTAAAGCCATTATAAAGATTATAGGTGCTCTGCAAGTTGTCCCCACACATGCAGGCCATGTGGCTTTCATGCAGCGCAGCTGCCTCCAAGCTGAAGGGGGTGTCTATCTGTTCTGCCCATATATATAGATATGCGGCATGTTAGATTATATGTATGCCATCGCAATCATGCATCGCTTACAGCAGGGGGATTGAAATTGAGCAGCGCTGGAATAAATGGATTGCTGAGGTCCGTTAATATTAGTTCACATTGTGACGCAACAGGATACTTCTATAGCCCCAGCACCTCCTCACGCCGGAGAGCTGCGCACTCCGCTCTCACCCAGACAGTCAGCGATCTTACCCATGCTTCGTATGCCTGCGGTTGGGGAGCTGCCATTTACGGGTGATAAGGCGTTTGGCCACTAAAAACCTAGTTCCAGAAAACGGGTTGTTGCTCTAAGTTTTTTGCCCCTAGGGAACAATCCCGAATACATATCTCCCATGTCTGTGGCAAGGGTCAGTCTACACAGCGTGCTAAGCTCGCTAGAGTCAAAGACCAGTAGTGGTTCAGAGGGGGGGGCAAGACCACACCATGTGCAGGAAGTCCGCCCCCAGGTGTTGACAGCGCAGGCAAGCAGTATCTATACGGTTAAAATATCTGTTCATTTTCTCAGGTGTGAGATACGCTCTTTGAACTACTTAGTATTGTATGAGGCGAAATCGCATGTTGTGTCGGATGTACATGGGGTTTCAAATATGGTCGCCCATTCCTTGATTGTAAAAGGTCCCCCAGCCCCCCTCCCGGAGCCCTCAGAGGGCCCTGGGGTATAAATTCCTGCTTCATGCCAGGCAGCTAGTTCTGTCATTTGTTGTGGTACATGCGCCACCTGGTGCCCCTAATAGTGGCATAGCCAGTGCATAAGGTGTGATGTCTCTGGTTAGGTAACAACAGCTATGGTAGCAGCGATATGCTAGGTTCAGTAACATGGGCGCTGGTGTGACTGCTTTAGCACAGGGGAGAAATAAATGAAGTAATTTACAACGTGACCACGCTGGAAGATCAGTGGCCATGTCCACCAGCTGTCGTGACGAGAACCAACGGGCCACCCACTGTAGTTGCGCTGCCAGATAGTAATGTTTCAAATTTGCCAGCGACAAGCCTCCCAGATTTAGCGGGTGATAAAATCTAGATAGGGCTACCCTATGGCCATAGGTGTTCCAGATCAAATTACGGATTTCTCGATCCAGAGATCAGAAAAAGTAAGCCAGGATAAATAACAGTAAATTCACAAAATAATATGAGTCTCTGCACAACTATCATTTTAACAAGGGCTACCCTGCCCATGACTGTTACTGGCAGCGTTTTCCAGAATGTCATCTGCCGACGCAAGCCCGACACAGCACATGTCAGATTTTCATCAAACAGCTCAGTATCCGCATGATATACCTGTATGCCAAGATATCTGAAGGTGATGGATTGCCACGTTAGGCCAGGGGCTATCGATGTGAGGTCTGGGACAGGCACAGTAGACGCCAACAGGAAAACACAAGACTTGGCCCAGTTTACTCGCAAGCCAGAAATCCTTGTATGTGTGTTGAATAATGGTATTATATCGCTGGGGAACTCCACTATATCTCTAATGTACACTAGAAGGTCGTCCACATATGAAGAGTCAGCATGGTTTCCATCACCCAGTGGTATGCCCCAAGTGCGCCCTGCCCTGCGGAGCGCAGGTGCCAGTGGCTCTACTGCCAGAGTAAAGAGTAGGGGGGATAAAGGACACCCCTGTTGTGTGCCTCTCAACACAAATGGAGGGCGACAGGAGGTGCCCTGTTTTGGTTCTAGCTGATGGGAGAATATATAGCAATTTCACCAGCTGTATAAAATGCGGGACAAAGCCATATTTGGGCAAAACTGCAAAAAGGTAAGGCCACTCCAGCGGGTCCTACGCTTTCTCTAGGCCTATCACCAGACAACCTGCTCGTGGCCAATGGCGGGGAGTGTAGCGCATCGTAAGGAAAAATCTACGCAGGTTGAGGGATGACGTGCGGCCTGGCACAAAACCGTTCTGATCCTCATGCACTAATGCAGGCACCAGTGGTCCAAGTCGCATTGCAACAATTTTGGTTAATATTTTATAATACGTATTAAAGAGTGTCAGTGGCCTGTATGAGTGCAGGCTGGTGGGGTCCTTATGTCTCTTCAGTAGGGAGACCAGCATGGCCTCTCGCAATGTAGGGGGTAAGTGTGCCTGTGCCAGGGCCTCCTCGTATGAGGCAAGCAAATTAGGTGCTGGCTGAGCTGAGTAGGTCTTATAAAATTCAGCCGGCAGTTAGTCCGGGCTGGGTGCTTTGCCAATAGTGAGAGTGCGAATGGCGTCCTGTCCCTAAGATAGCAGGAGAGGGCCATCTAGTTCTGAACACTGCTCTGCTCAGGGGAGGATGAGAGATCATGTTATACAGTGCCTCAGAATGTGTGTGAAATGCTGCATGGATTGAATCCTGTGTGTACAACAAGTCACCTGTCTGTGTCCGGATAGACATTACCATACTGTGGGAAGTTTCTTGACGTATCAATCGGGCAAGTAGCGCTCCGGCTCTATTCGCCCTTACATGCATGTTGGTCGGGTGCGCCACATAGTTAAGGCACCGTAAACATTCAAAGAGTTCTGAATGGGCTTTACGGACGGCTTGCAGTTCAGGTAGGGCATAGGGAATCTGGACCACTTCCGACTAATGGCGCAATAACTGTCCCTTCACAGCCGACACCTCTTGGTCCAGTTGCCGGCGCATACCACAACTTGTAATAGTTTAGCAGTGATTAGATTAAGCATTAGCAGAAGACATCTTGTATTTAGTAACTATTGTGAACATTTTGCAGAATCTATTTTGTACTCATGGCAGCCATTTTCTCTGCCACATGCTGCCATGTGCTCACCATGTGCTCTGTCCTACCTTTCTGTTAACTACTCTTGAAAATCTGCCTAGTAACAAGTTATATTTAGCATCTCCCACTTTCGCACATGCCCAGTAAGGTCTGCAGCTGTTAGTCCTTGAAAACTGTTAGCCCCTCCTACCTGTCGACTGTGCATTTCCACATGACCTTACATGTATGCAAGTCTTGCTTATATAATTGTACCACCTCCTTTTAGCCCCTGCGAGGGTATAAAAGGACCATGCTCTCTCAGTTCAGTGTGCTACTTCAAACATTACGGAAGGGTGCTGTTTGAACTGTAGTACCACCTCATGAGGTTTAATAAACTTTGTCTTTTATTTCAGTTTCTGTGCCAACTTCTTCTTATATGGTCTGAGGACTTTGTGCAGAGAAGGGTGAACCCCTTGCACTAGTAGGCCTTGCTGAGGCTTACTTCAACAAATTGGCGCCGGAACAGGGACTCATCGGCGACTCGGACGCCCAACGGATTGGTCGCGACGAAGGATTGGGATCTCACTGCGGACGATCAATGCCTGAGGAGACCCGAGTCTTGGCAACCACGGCGTTTTTCCCTTCTTTCTGATTTGACCATCCAGGTGGCGCCGGTCCTCGACTGAGATCCTTTTTGTTCATTCGTCATGCAGTGACCATTTGGTCGATTTTAGAACTTGGCAGTTGGAACCTGGACACCCTGTGATTGGTAAGAGCCGTTTTACAGCACTTGCTGTGGGTTTTGATGCCTTTGTTTGGTAATGACGTTTAGCACTACTTACGGTGGCTCTCATGTTTTGGGTGACTAGTCAATTTGTGTCCTTTGAATTGATATATAAATTGCAATTTATATAGGCAGGTAATGAGGAGAATTTTCTCCAATTTAATTTTGATTTGAACAGCACCTTAAGTGCTACTTTGATTATAATATTGCATATTCTGCACTATTTTTGGCATGCCTGTTTTTAGCGCACTTCGTAGGATGTGTTGCTTTTGTAATGGTACCAATTTGAGACTGGAAGAATCGCAACCGGCACCCCCGGAGGGGACGCCCAATAGAGATATGTATGTTAAACATGGTCTTTCTTCTATAATGTACAGCACATTATGGAATAAATACACTTGTGTGGGTCCTGAGTTACGTTGGCCTAAGCATGGGTCATTTGATTTGCGAAAGATTGAGTATGTGGAACAATGTATGTGTAAGCGAAAGTCTAGGCAAGATATGTTTGACTGTGTACGAATGTGGGAGAAAGAAGTGCGTGGACGAGTGAAGCGTGAGCAAGCCTTGCTTGAGAAAGAGCAGCGGAAGAATGTATATGTGAAAGCATTGGAAATGAGAAAGAAAGAAATAAATGACTTAAAGGAGCTAGAAGAGAAAGAACGTAAATTACAGGTAACTGGCCAATACACCGTTAGGCAACCTCTCTATCCTATCCTTAATAACCTTAATGTCCTTAATGATTTTTTGTTACTAGATCTCACTCCACCTCCGTATGTCGTTCCTTCTGCCCCTCATGAGTTAGCTAAGGTCTCCAGTTCGGAGCAACTGAAGATGCGAGACAGTCGCTCTATGTTGCCTGCTGACCGTGCGTCTGAGCTTAGATCTATTGCTCGTAAAACAATTCGTAGCGTTCTCTGCTTCTGAACTTTTAGACAACATGAAAGGGTGGACGGAAAAGGAGCAGCTATATTTTACTGAGGCATTTGGCTCAGAAGTTATTGAACTATATCGGAAATATTCTGATGAGTTAGAGCCCGATGATGTAGCAGCTGATCATAAGCAAATGCGTGATGCTCTTTTTGTTTTCTCCCAGGTGACTGATGCAATCAGGCGTTTGGTGAAATTATGTGTTGTGGCAGTCCGTTTGCAAGAGGAGAAAAGGGCTGTGGACGTAGTTGCACGGACATCTCAGACAGGCGGGGTGCAAGCTTCCATCTTCGGAACAGATAAGACTATGATAGTTCACGCGAAACCAATGCGGGAGGCCGCGCCTTTGTATGTTCCTCCTAAAGGATTGGGTACAAGTGATGATAAAACTTCTGTTGATGCTAAGGGTTATTTTATTTATAATTGGGTGTATACTCCTTGGAATAGTGCAGATGTAAATGCACTTAAAACAGCATTACCTGACCCGTGGAAAAATCCAGCCACCTTTTATGAGGAAGTTGAGGGAGCAATTAGTTCTTGTACTATGACTTTGGCTGACATTGATTTATTTTTCAGATTGATATTACCGCCAGATATGTGGAGAACTGTTCGTAAAATTGATGATCGTGTAGTTTTTGGGGCGTCATGGAAAGAATTAGAACAGATGGACGGGGATAGGGAACCTGCGAAAAAGCCATATCAGTTGATTCTAGATCTTCCTGCAGCCATATTAGTTAAGTTAAAAACAATTATTCCCCCTAAAAAGATAGATTGGACTGTTTTAGCATCTTGTAAGCAAAAGGCAGATGAATCGGTCTCTGATTTCTTTACACGCTTTGAAGAAGCATTCCATGATTTTAGCGGCCAGTTATTGTCAGATGATACGGGCAGACATTTGTTTGTCGATAAATATGTCGCAAATCTGTTATCAGGAATAGCTAGTCGTCTAAAAGCTAGTGAAAGTTCATGGAATACCTCTACTCCGGTTTCTCTTTTGACTATGGCTCAGTATTATGAATGTCAGGAATTAGAAGCAAAAGGTAGCGAGGATAAAAAGATTAAAGAATTAAAGATGAAGGTTATGTTGGCTCAAGCTTATAGTCCGCCTTTTAGAGGTAGTGATAGAGGTGGACGTGGATCTTATGGTTCTTCTTACACTTGTTCGAATTTGTCTGTTGATCAGTGTGCGTATTGTAAGAAATTTGGGCATTGGGCTGCCGATTGTCCAGCACTACGTGTTCAGCAGTGTTCACGTGGTTGGGGACAAATGAGAAATCGCTCAGAATATTCAGGACCTAGAAGACGCACGAATGATCATGCTAGGGTTGATGCTAATGTACGAGGGCAGGATGGGTTTAACACTTTTGATAGACGGAACCAATACCAGATGTCTAACCATGTGCAGCCTGATTTCCAAGATTCTGCTTATGCATAGGAGTGCCTAGGATGGGGTAAGGAATCAGTTGAAGTTCCAGTAGATCAGAGGGGTCCCTATGTTACAACACATGTTTTGGGTTCTACTGATCAGTTTCTGGTTGATACAGGAACTACTCGTAGCGCCTTGTCTAAGCAATTGATTCCAAGGGCTCCCCTGTCTGGCTTAACCATTACATTGATAGGTTTCGATGGAACACCTTCCCCTAGCCCATTGTCACAACCACTTGCATTCCATGTTGATAAATTTACTGCTCCATGTCCATTTTTGCTTTCTACAAATACACCAGACAATATTGTGGGTCTTGATATGCTCAAGTATTTCAGGGCTACAATACGATGCTCTCCTGAAGGGGTGCGTGTTATTTTAAATGATAATCATCCTGTGATGGAAAGAGTTTGTCTTGTTAAAGAGGATATTGCATTAGCTTCACTCCCTAGTACTTTGTGGGCTACTTCAGATACTGATGTGGGACAAATGATTATTTCACCGGTACATATTAGTGTCAAGGAGGGAGCTGTATTGCCACGTTTGCCTCAGTACAAAATTTCACAGGAGGGCGAAGAAGCACTCACACGAATTGTGCATGATCTTATTGCAGTTGGAGTTGTTGAGGAAGTTCTGTATAATGTTTGTAACAGTCCGATTCTTCCTATTCTGAAAAAGGATACTGATACCAGGATTTACCGATTCATTATTGATTTACGAGAAGTCAATAAGATTGTGATACCACAATATCCTGTGGTATCTGACATCACGACACTTCTTACTTTGGTTCCCCCGACAGCAACTACGTTCTCTGTGATAGACTTGAAGAATGCTTTCTTTTCGATCCCTATTCATCCTGACAGCCAATATTTGTTTGGTTTTACTTTGAATAAACGATCATTTAGATTTTGCAGAGTTCCTCAAGGCTATACTGAGAGTCCAAGTATTTATAGTCAAGCGTTAAAACGACAACTTGATTCTTTTGTTTTGCCTGAAGGTGTGGCTCTCATACAATATGTCGATGATATTTTGTTGGCGGCTGATACGCCTGAGTAATGTGAAAAGTGCACTTTGTCCTTACTTTCTTTTCTTGCTTCATACCATCATAAAGTGTCACGAAAGAAATTGCAATATTGTAGACCAAAGGTAACCTATTTAGGTCACCTTTTGTCTAAGGAGGGCCATGCACTTACATCAGATCATATTCAAGCAATTTTAGACACACCAGTACCCTCTACTCAGAAAGATGTTCGTGCATTCCTTGGTCTTACTTCTTTTTGTAGGCAATGGATATTAGGGTTTTCACACATTGTCAAACCTTTGCTAGCACTTTTGACTAAAGATACTCCAATGCCCCTCCCATGGACAGATGAATGTGAGACTGCTTTCCGGCAGCTACGACAAGCCCTTTGTTCAGCACCAGTGTTAGGTACTCCAGATTACATGAAGCCTTTTGCACTTTACGTATATGAGAAAGATGGATGTGCATTGTCAGATTTAGTACAGACACATGGCGATAAGCAGCGTCCCTGTGCATATTTTTCAGCAGTACTTGACCCTGTCGCTCGAGCGTTGCCTGGGTGTTTTCGTTCAGTTGCCGCAACACCTGTGTCAATACGTCAGAGTGAAGGGATAGTTTTGTCACATAAGCTGTTGGTGTTAGTACCCCTTGCGGTTGATGCTCTTTTAAATCAAACAAAGACACAACATTTAACTAGCGCTCGCATGACAGGACATGAATTGACATTGCTGGATCCTCACATTACACTGAAGAGATGTGCAACACTAAATCCAGCCACTTTGTTGCCATATCCGGTGACTCAGCCTCAGTCACAAGAAACACATGATTGTATATTCCTTACCGAAGAACAGACAAAGGGTCGTATTGATTTACAAGATACACCCCTTCCAGATGTAGACGGGGAACTGTGGGTTGATGGGTCTTGTTTGAAGTTGCCAGACGGTACGACCTCAGCTGCATATGCAATCACCACAATACACACGGTAGTGGAGACAGCTCGTATACCACAGAAGTCAGCTCAAGCAGCTGAACTAATAGCTTTGACACGAGCATGTGAGCTTAGTACTGACTTATGTGTGAACATTTATACAGACAGCCGCTATGCTTTTGGAGTGGCTCATGATTTTGGTTTCCTTTGGAAGGAGAGAGGCTTTCTCACATCCCACGGGATACAGATAATGCACGGAGAGTTAGTGCATAACCTCTTGACTGCATTGCAATATCCAAAGAAACTAGCTATTGTGAAATGTAGTGCACACAAGAAAGTGACCGATAAGATAGGGCAAGGTAATGCTCTTGCGGACCGGGTAGCACGTGACACTGTGATGCAGCGAAGTACTACTTCTATGTATGTAGTGAAGTCACAAGCTGAACGTTGGCATAATGCGTATTAGATATACAGAAATTTGCTTCTGTGAAAGAACGTGAGCAATGGTCTGAAGAAGGAGAATTGGATGATGAGGGCTGTTGGCGGAATAAGCAGATGGATAAATGGAAATTGCCTATAGCTTTTGTACAACCTATGGTTCAGATGGCACATGGGCTGGCACATGTTGGAGCTTCAACAATAACAAAGTTGCTTACGCAAGTTTGGGAGCATCCAGAAATTTCCAGTACAGCTAAGAGAGTAGTACAATCTTGTTTGATCTGTTTACAATACAATCCTGGAAAAGGGACACGTACTCCTGCAGGAGGGTTTGCTACACCAACTGCACCTTTTGAAGTTCTACAAATGGATTATATTCAGCTTGAACGCTGCAACAATTTAAAGTATGTCTTGGTGGTGGTATGTGCCTTCAGTAAATGGATAGATGCGTACCCCACAAAGGATAATACTGCCATTACCACAGCGAAGGTGCTTTTGAAATAATTTTTCCCTAGGTTTGGTGTTTGCAGACTTTTATGGAATGATAACAGACCTCATTTTGTTGGGGAAGTTATTAAGTATGTCCTGAAAGGATTAGGGATCAAACAGAAGTTCATGCGGTTTTCCACCCACAATCAGCAGGGTTGGTGGAAAGGTATAATGCTACTTTGAAGCTGAAGTTAGCGAAGATACAGGCTTCCACATCCTTAACTTGGCCGGATGCATTACAGTTGGCATTATTGTCTATTAGGTCAGTGCCACCCTCTCGAATCGGCCTTAGTCCTTATGAAGTGGTTTTTGGGAGGCCAATGAACATTTGGGGAGTTCCTAAGCCAAATTCTGTATATGATGTACCTTGTGTCCTGATGAATGATTATTTGGCACAGTTAACCGACAATTCGGTTTCTATTCATTAACACGTTCGAGAAGCACTTCCTGACAGATCTACAGGTGAAGGCCATGAACTCCGACCTGGTGACCAGGTGATGATTAGGTCCTTTGAAAGATCAAGCACCTTGGAACCAAGGTGGTGAGGCCCAGAACAGGTGTACCTTGCGACAAGGACAGCAGTTCGAGTGACGAACTGAAAGAATAGGGTCCATAGTACTCACTGCAAGAGAGTGCTACCTACCTTGGTGGAACCTGCTGTGCTGACCGATCATCGAGAGATTTTGACTACGGAGAAAGGCCGTGCTATATCACCTGACGAATCTGCAGAGGTCTTCCCGGACCATACAACTTCTGGAGTGTCACGATATAATTTGAGACCGAGGAAAGAATCTGATTTTTATTTATTTTTAAACTGGTTGAGCTACCGCCCTGGGTTAGTGAAACGGAGAGCCAATGTGGCAAAGGGGGTGGGGGGGTGGATCACCCATGCATTAGAGTAGTGACACCCGTCTTGGCCCGTGGTGAAGAAATCAGCAGCTGCCCAGGGATAAGAGCTCCAACGATTGTTTTTAATTCATTTCTGAAAGGGTCGATTATCACTGTTGCTAAAATGAATAACAAACTGATCATTAGTACTATGGGGTTTGTTGCTGTTTTGGTGATTATAGCAATAATCACTTGGTTTGTTGAAAAGAAGGCTCCTGCTCGTGAGTTTTTTGTTGCCATTACTCCAGTACCAGAGGATCACTATTACTTTACGCTTCCCTATCAGGAGCAGAAGCACCGTCAATCGTACTTCAATAATACTTTCATTCAGATGTTGCATCATACTCATAATGCTACAAATACTACTAACTGTTGGGTATGTGGAATGATACCTGTGTATCAAAAGAAAGGAGGAACACCTTTCATTCCTCTTCCTTTTTCACACAATGGTTCTTGTCAAGCTTGGTATATGCTTTTGTTTGCATCTGGAAAACGTACAGAGGGCGGACTTCTTTTTCGCCTTAATAAAGTATGCTACCAAGACAAAGATGGGTATCCCCAAGCCAAAGGAACTAAATGGGAATGGGAAGAGTATCAACCGGACAATGTTTCAATACCATATGTCTTCACAAATATAAGAGACTCTGACAAGAAAGAACAATTTGTGATTTCTGTTACAAAAACTAAAGCAGATTTATGTATACGTAGCACTGGGCGAATTCCAGTAGGAATACGCGATTGTACCTTGATTTTAACTATTGATGGTGTAAATAATAGTAGTTTTACAGCTTCACATAATACATATTTTGTTTGTGGTAACTATGGATATTACCAACTACCTGTTGGGTGGTCAGGTGTGTGTTATGTATCTTTTCTATTACCCCCTGTGTTTTTGGCCCCTGCTTCAGATCACCGAGATTTTAAACTGTTCAATGAAATCATTAAAAATAGATATAAAAGGTCAATAAGTACAAATGAGGTAGACCAAACCGATACTAGCCTGCAACAATATGTTGATTTTAATTTAGGGTTGTTCTCCTTTGTGGGTGCTGCGTTAAACAGTAGGAAAGTGAGACGATTGACTAGGGTTGTGGAAGCTGTTACCAATCAGGCAGCTCTGGCACTTGGGAATATTACTCCAAATTGCAAGGATTGTAGCGCTCCAAAATCGTATGGTACTAGATGTGATATTAGCTGACCGAGGTGGTGCATGTCGCATCATCGGTAGTAGTTGCTGTGTTTTTATTCCAGATCACTCACCTTCAGTATATGATGCAATATCTAAATTGCATAAAATTGCTGCAGAAATCCACACAGAGACTGGTACTTGGACTTTTTCTGGATGGTTTTGGGCTCCTGTTTCCGCCTGGGGCTGGAAACTACTGACTATCCTGTGTGTAATGATTGCAATATTTTTCACATGCTGTATCTGTATTCAGTGTGATCCAATGTTCTGCTCCATGTCTATTACTGCTTGTATGCCTACCAAAAGAAATATTACAGAAATGAAAGCACAACACATGTTAGATAAGGAAATAGCTGAAATGATGAGCATAAATATACAAGATGAATATTTAGATTATCCCAGAAAGACGAATGTCTTCAGCTAATGCTGAAAGGGTCGCCTGTTGTAGTTTAGCAGTGATTAAAGCATTAGCAGAAGACATCTTGTATTTAGTAACTATTGTGAACATTTTGCAGAATCCATTTTGTATTCATGGCAGCCATTTTCTCTGCCACATGCTGCCATGTGCTCACCATGTGCTCTGTCCTACCTTACTGTTAACTACTCTTGAAATTCTGCCTAGTGACCAGTTATATTTAGCATCTCCCACTTTCGCACATGCCCAGTAAGGTCTGCAGCTGTTAGTCCTTGGAAACTGTTAGCCCCTCCTACCTGTCGACTGTGCATTTCCACATGACCTTACATGTATGCAAGTCTTGCTTCTATAATTGTACCACCTCCTTTTAGCCCCTGCGTGGGTATAAAAGGACCATGCTCTCTCAGTTCAGTGTGCTACTTCAAACATTACCGAAGGGTGCTGTTTGAACTGTAGTACCATCTCATGAGGTTTAATAAACTTTGTCTTTTATTTCAGTTTCTGTGCCAACTTCTTCCTATATGGTCTGAGGACTTTGTGCAGAGAAGGTTGAACCCCTTGCACTAGTAGGCCTTGCTGAGGCTTACTTCAACAAACTAAGCCCCATGCAGTGGCCCCTCAGCGTAGCCTGAAACGCATCCCCTTCCATTGAACGAGATGAGGCCGTGTCTGTATTGAGTTCAAAGTACCTAGCTATCTGTTGGCCACTCGTCTCACGGAATGCCAGGTCCTCCAACATCGCAGGTTGCAACCTCCATGTGGGGGCAGTTGGAAGGGTGGTCCCACCCCAATCAAGCTGAAGGTACCGAGGGTTGTTATCGGAGTGGGTGCAGCCCAGATAATCGGTCTGTCCAACCACTGGGACCAGGCTGGTCGTACAGAGGACCTTGCCAAGCCTGACATGTAAATCATGAGGGGCCGAGTAGAAGGAGGATACCCTGGTCGCAGCATTATAATGATGCAGAAATCCTTCAATTGCCAATGGTGCAGCCAGGTCGCTAAAGAGTGGGCATTAGAGGTAGCAGTAGTACGTTCCAACAGTGGAAAGGACCTGTCCATATGCATATCTAGTACACAATTAAAGTCCCCACCAATCAGCCAGGCTACATCGTTCCAAAGCGCCAGCAATCGAATGAGTGCATTTAAGAATGAGGCCTGGTCTACATTCGCAGCATATATATTACCTCGGAGGATGTGACGACCACTTAGCTGACCTCGAACAAATACATACTGGCCGTTTGCGTCTGCGACCTATTCAATCAGATCAAACAGGACCCCCGGTCTAATCCATAGTAACACACCTGTGCATAAAATGAGTAGTTTGTGGAATAGACATGTCCTCGCCATTTTTCTTCTAAGCGCTTCTACCTCTGAGCTTGTTAGGTTAGACTCTTGTAACATAGATATATGAGTGTTTTTTTTTTTTTTTATATATTTTTATTAACATTTTGTTGTTACACAGTTTCATACTTGTTCATTTTACATGCATTTCTTGTTTATTATGCTATATTCTACCTTTTGCTCATTGTTTGCACTTTTTATTGTCATTAGTCTTAATGTTCTTTATTCAACAAATTGTGCTCATTTACTTGTTAAAGCGTGTTTCCTTTCTTCAATTCGCTGTTCTGCATAATCAACAATCAAACAACAAACTTGAACCCCTTCTTCCTTGTAACTTGGGAGGGTGGCGTAAGGGGTTAAGTGCAGGAAGATAAGGGTGGTAGGAGGGGAAGAGGAAAGTGGGGGAGAGGGAGAACACGAGGTATGTGATATACAATTTCTGGTGACAGTCATATTGAACCGGTTGGAGGTAAGGAAAAGGAAGAAGGGGAGAAAAAAGAAAACAAAGGACCCCAAAAGGTCAACTTTACGGCTTTGTGCGAATGGCTTTTGTGATTGTTAGCTTGAAGGTACTATATTGTATCCGTTTTTGGGTGAGGGAAGATGTCAACCCAGGGCGCACCGGCGCACCGTGGGGGTGGCGGGTCACTCACGTTGCTTGCTATTACTGTCAGTGGAGTGGGGGTCAGAGGTCCAACTGTCCTCACACCCTTACTCTTGGTGTGATCTATGTGTGGTTTGGGTCTGTTTTTGGGTGCCTATCTATGTACTTCCACCATTTGGTTCCATCCTCGGTGGGGATTGGATTTCACTGGTTTCTCCTACTGGGCCTGCCAGCCTCTTATTTATACTCTCCCAACTCGTCATTAAATTCTCCCACCCCGGAGCTATAGGAACCTGGCGAATATTCCTGGCTTCTTCTGCTTTTAGGACCTGTAGTTCAGCTCTAGACCATGTTGATATATCCCTTTTCCAGTGGGACAGCAGAGGGCGGTCTGTGGTCTTCCAGCCCCTCGAGATTAGTCTCTTATAAAGGGCCAGGGAAAGGTCCAGAAAGCGCCCCTTCACTTTTCCGCAAAGCCCATCTGGTCTGAGGCCCAGCAGGCACAGCTCAGGGGTGGGTCTCAACTCAAACTCAAACAATTCAGTTAGGGTGGGCAATATTTCCCTCCAGCCTGTCTGGATCGCTGGGCAAGTCCAGACCATGTGGTCAAAATCCGCCCCTCCTCCTCCGCATCTCGGGCAAGTCCCCAAAGTCCCTCCATATATACGGAACAGTCTGTGAGGCGTGAGGTACGTTCTGTGCAAATAATTGTACTGAATGTATCTTAACCGTGTATTACGTGATATCTTCCGGGGGTAGGCCAGTATTCTCTTCCACTCTGAGTCAGTTAGTTCCCGCCCAATTGTGCCCTCCCACCGTCCTCTCAGAGACCGTAATGGGTCTAAGGCTGCCTCAACTTGGGCCAGATATATTTTGGTGATCAGATGTGATTCCTCCCCTAATGTCAACAGTGAGTGCAGGACCTCATGTGTGGCAGGTTCCGCATTCACCGTTTCCCAGTGAGTTTTAAGAGTGTGTACTAGCCTCCCGTAAAGCAGGAACTGCCCCCCGGGAACACCCTCTTCCGTTAATTCAGCAAATCCCCTCATCACTCCCTCCTTGAAGAGTCCTCCCACTACTTCTATTCCAGCTGACAACCAGGGGCCAAGTCCCGTGCTTCCCGGCCCCCTCCCCCTAGGTTCTATGGCGAGCACCGCCAGTGGCAGAGCTGGGGAATATGGAGGGCCCACTCCCACCCTTTTCGTGCATCTTTTCCAGCATGCCATTGCCACTTTTATCATTATATTGTTCCCAGGGGGGGTTATCTTTCTGTTTGTCATGCATGCCGCAATCCACGCCGTGTCAATTGCTCCTTGGGCTGTATACAAATCCAGTTGGCCCTGGCCCGCAAGCCAGTCGGGTATCCACTGTAATTGGGATGCCAGGTAGTATGCCTCAAAGTCGGGGGCTCCCAGGCCACCCGTGTTGGGTGGTCTGCAGATAGTTGTAAGTGTTGTTCGCCTGCGCCCATTGTCCCATATTAGTTCTCTGAGTAATGTGTTCAGGTCGCGGAACCATGCTCGGGGTATTAACAGTGGCAAGTTGGTGAAGTAATAGAGAAGTCGGGGGAGCATGATCATCTTGGAGAGCGCCACTCTGGCCATCACCGACAGTTTCAGAGAGCGCCAAAATTCTACCGAGGATCTCAGGGATCGGAGCGCACTACCAAGGTTGCCCTCTCTTAGGTCTCCCACGTCATGATAGATCTGGATCCCCAGGTATCTAAATGTCCGTGAGGCCCATTTCAGGTCTGTTGGGCACGTTGCAGGACATCTATATCCGGGCATCAGGGGGAACACATATGTTTTATTACGGTTAAGTCTTAATCCTGACACCTCTCCAAACTCCTCCAGGGCGTTCAGGGCCCAGGGGAAACCGCTCGCCCCATCTCTAAGATAGATCAGGATGTCATCTGCATATAGCGAGATAATGTGGTCAGTTGGTCCCCACTGAATCCCTCTATCCGCTCCGTCCCCTCGTACCCAGGCCGCCAGGGGCTCCATCGCCAGGGCGAACAACAATGGAGATAGGGGGCATCCCTGTCTAGTTCCTCGGTGCACTGGGTAAGCACCAGAGATTGTCCTACCTGTCTTGACCCTTGCCAGTGGGGATGAGTATAACAGATCCACCCATTCGACCCAGCCCTCACCCAGACCCATCTTTAACATTGTCGCCCTCAGGTAGACCCATCTAATTGAGTCGAAGGCCTTTTCAAAGTCCACTGCTAGCATGATCCCGGTTGGCGGCTTCGATTCACTGGGCATATGTATGATAGAGAAAATACGCCTAAGGTTTAGGGAGGTGCTGCGACCAGGTATGAAACCGTTCTGGTCAGGATGTATCAGGGTGGGCATAAGAGGTTGGCCAGGATCTTACTGAGGATCTTAAAGTCGCTATTTAGCATTGATAGTGGGCGAAAGTCTGTTACTGATGCCTCCCTGCTGTTTGTTTTAGGAAGTGGCACTACCAATGCCTCACGCAGTGTGCGTGGGAGTTCTCCGTTCTTTGCCGATTCCGTATACATTTCTATCAGTCTGGGGACAAGTAAGGATTTATACTTTTTATAAAAGTCCATAGGGAAACCATCTGTACCTGGGGTCTTCCCAGGGGCCAACTGTGCAATTGCTTTAGTTGTCTCATCCGCGGTCACTGGGCCCCCCAAGCCGACCCTGCCCTCTGGGCTCAATACCGGTAGGGGTATCCGAGTTAGGAAATTGTCAAGGGTCCCCGTCCTCAAGTCTGTGGGCTTCCTGTATAGGTGTGTATAGTAATCTCTAAATGCGTCGTTAATGGATTCTGGGCTGAGTCTGCGTGTTCCCCCCCTGTCTAGTACACTTGCAATAGGGTCACTATCTCTGTTCGGGCGCACCAGCCATGCCAAAAGTCTACTGGATCTCCCCTCCTCTGACTGTATGGATGCCAAGTATCTTTGCCTACTATGGGATCTAAGCCGCTCTTCAGCTTGGGAGTGCTCTCTACGTGCACGTTCATACTCTTCATCCACTTGCCCTGCGGAGCCCTGTCTCAGCTCCCCCTCATGTATGACCCTCTCCAGTGCGTTTAATTCTCTCTCAAGCGTACGTTTTATCCCCACCGACTGTCCAAGACAGTGACCCTGCGTCCCCACTTTGAGTGTCTCCCACTCTATGCCTCTGGCGGAAGTGGATCCCTGGTTAGTTTCTATATGTTCTGTTAGGTAGCATCGTAATTCCTCCCTGTATGCCTGGTCTTCTAGCGCTGTCGGGAGCATTTTCCATGATGGTATGGGGTGTCTGTCCTGTGATACTCTCAATGTCAGTAATAGAGGGTTGTGATCTGATATTGTGCGGGCAAGGTACTCAGCATGGGTCATATTTCGAGCCAGTCCCGCAGTGCAAACTATCCTATCGATTCTAGTGTGTACCTGGTGGAGACCCGAATAAAACGCATAATCCCTGGTCGCTGGGTGTTGAAACCGCCAAGCATCTACCAGCCCCCAGTCGTCTAGCCACCCAACTAGTTTTTTTGCTGTTTTGGTTGATGTTGCTCCCTGTAGTGGGGGGGTAGATCTATCTAAGTCAATGTCGAGCACTGCGTTAAAGTCTCCTCCTATTAGTACTTCCCCCATGTGTTGACGAGTGAGGTGCCTAGACAGGTCCGTCATGAATGATGTTTGGTCCTGGTTGGGGGCGTATATACAACTCAGGGTCAACTGGAGCCCCTGTAATTTCCCTTCCAATATGACAAACCTTCCCTCTCTGTCTATGTTGGAGGAATCAATCGTGAAGGGGACCCCCGCCCTAATCCAAATCAGGACTCCTCTTGCGTAAGCTGAATATTCTGTGGCAAACACCTGTCCCCTCCATCTCCTCCATAGTTTCTCTCCCTCTCCAGGTGCGAGATGGGTTTCCTGTAACATAGCTATCTGCACCCCTCTCCTTTTTAGAAAGGAAAGAATTCTATGTCTCTTAGCAGGAGTACCCATCCCCCTAACATTCCAAGTTATGATATTGTAGTCCGCCATCCTATTCTCAAGGCCTGTTGTATGTAGGGCCGGCACGCCCATGGCCCCGATCGATTCCCCCACAAGCTTGTACCTTCCTCATGCTCATACCATTTCGCACATGTAGCCGATATAACTAGTAACTGCAAACCCCAACTCCCCATCCCCAGGGCACCTCCGGAACTGTAGGCTGCCCAATAAGTTCTGCAACACTGCAAATTATTCAAACACATCAATGCAATACTCGCCAGTCAGGACTGACAGGCAACAGTCTGGTCCGGGGGAGCGGCCAGGTCCAGAGGGGCCATTTCACTACTTATCTTGTCTCGCCTTTCAGCACCGGTGCGGGTTCGATCTATGCAAGTTCGTCAGCGGTCTGCGGGGTCACTCTTGGTGTGTAAGTCGAATCCCCAGAGCCATCGGGCGAGGACACCACCGTATCGTCCGATTCTTCTTCAGAGACTTCCCGGGGCAATGACTCTCCACCCACCTTGCCCGCCGCCTCCAGGGCCTCTTTCTTGCCAGTTTCTCTCTGTGTCCGCGTTGGTGCCAGCCGCTGGCGGTCTCTGGGTCTTTTCCCCCTCGGGGTCCGCTGGGTCCCGCCCGCCCCGCGGTTCTCCGGTACAGGTCGCGTCGGCCGTGTCCCAGATCTTTCGAGCCATTCCCATGCCTCCTCTGGAGTTTGGAAGAACGTGGTTTTTCCCTCCGCAATCACTCGTAATCTTGCTGGGTAGAGCAGCGAGTACTGTATCCCCTCTTCTCGCAAGGTTCTTTTAACGGCTAAGAAGGAGGCGCGCTTATTTTGGACCTCCAAGGTGAAGTCAGGGAATAATGTCGCTTCGCCATTGGCTACTTTAAACGGGCCCGTTTCCCTGGTTTTCTGTAAGAGGATGTCTCTGTCTCTGTAGTGCAGGAGTTTAGCTATTACTGCTCGTGGTGGCCTGCCAGGAGCGAGTGGTCTAGCTGGCACACGGTGTGCTCGCTCTAGTGAGTAAAAGGGGGTCAGACATCCTGGTGCGACAACTGTGCTTAGCCATTTCTCCAGAAACTCCACTATATTCGTCCCCTCGACCCCCTCAGGGAGGCCCACCACGCGAATATTGTTCCTCTTATTTCTACCTTCTGCGTCTTCAGCTCGCTGTTCGAGCTTCGCCACTCTGCCAGCCAAGGAGGTCACCTCCGCTGATACGTCTTCTTGTTTTGGGACGACTTCCGCTAGCGTTGCTTCCACTTCTTTTACTCTGTCGGCCAATTTGTGGTGATCGGCTCTCAGGAGGCCCACCTCTATCGCCACTTGATTGATGTCACGCTGTAATGTGGATTTGGTGTCCTCAATGGCTCCCAGTATCTTGTCTAGAGTGTCTTGTATTTTGATTTGCGACTGGTTCTGCATGGTCGGTTCATTGTCCCCCAGTGGTGTATGTGTCAGGGGGTCCATGGCTTTGCTCTTATGTCTGCCCTTGGGGGGCATTGGCCAGGCAGGGAGGGGTGACTCAGTGAGTCTAGCGCACCGTTCAGGCGCTTATGCTGTTTGCTGTTGATTTGTCTACTAGCCCAGGGCACTGTTGTCGCAGTCTCTGGGTCTGATCGCTCCAGGGAGAGCCCCAGGCACTCCGCCAGCTACTCCCAGCGCTATAAGCGGCGGCAAGCGCCCGGGTCAAGGGACTCCACCTACGTTGCGTAGCCCGGTTCCACCGAGGGTCCGTGCTGGCGCCGCAAACAGGTCCCAGTGGCCCCTCACGTTCGCACGGATTACCGCATCCGTCCCGCGATAGAGGATCGCCCGATCCAGTGCGCTCAGGCCTGGGTCCGCCGGTGGCCCCTCGCGGACCAAACGATCATGCGTGCGCCGCGCTCAGTCCCCCGGTCGCGTCCCATCTACTCCATAGATGAGGAACCAGTCTTGGGCTAAACCGGGGCTGGTGTGCTTTCGTAGATTTGCGTCGTTGTGTGTAGGAGGGGTGGGTGCAGCAGGCCTTCAGATCGGCACTGGTTCGGCCAACCAAGGGGGGCTCCGCACCTGTGAACAAAGGTACCTGGCCCCCAACTCTGGTAGACGATGGCGGATGGCGCAGGGCGATTCCACACTGCCCCGCCCCACAAAGGACAATCAACGCTCGTCCCGGGCCGCCCTGGGCGTAGAGAGTCCCGTCGTCGGCATCCGTGGGCTCCTGGGAAGCCGACACCGGCGCTCCGATTGTGCGTTCCCCAGGGGGGCGTACCCAAAGCGGACTCCTCACCGGGCAGCCCCGGTGGGCCCCCCGTCTCCTCGTTGTATGCAGTCCTGCAGCCAGGAGGCACCAGGTTCTGCCCCCCGAGCAGGGGGCCAACTCGCCACCGGCAGGCGCCCCCACCAGACGCTCCGATCTGCACCCCCCCCTTCAGGATGGGCCCGCGTCCGAATCTGACGCCGGGCACAGCACACCGCCCAATCCGGGATCTCGGCCGCAATCCGGCGGCGACCTCGTGGGTCCAGGCCCGCGCCGGGGCGCACAAGTCTGTTGGAGGCTGCCCCCGGGGACGCGGCCGCGCTCAAGCAGCCCCGGGCGTACCAGCCGCTCACCTTCAGTGCTCCGACACGGGGAGCCTCCCAGCCCAGCGCGTCCCGGCCCCGCCCGTCGACAGGGCCGCGGCCTCTCTCCTCAGTCCCGGGCAGCCCCAGTCACTCGGGAGCCCGCTCCAGGGGGCGAGACCGCACCTCCGCGGTCCCCCCCCGTCCGCAGCAGTTGTCCCTCTCCTCTCTGGGCACGAGACCGCCCGATTCAGCGCGTCCAGGCACCAATTTAAAGTCGGACCCTCCGGAGCCAAACAGTTAAGCGTGCGCCTTGCTCGGCTCCGTGGCCACGCCCCCGCCATAGATATGAGTGTTGCGGCACTTTTGATAGGAGTATATGGCATAGCAACGCGCTGGAGTGTGCATGCCACGAATGTTCCATGTCATTACGTTAATGTGCACCATCATATGTAGGGTGGACAACTGGGGGCATTGAGCATATTTGCCACATGGCTGATAGCATCCTTAGTGCGTGTGAGGGAGCAGAGCAATGTGTGGTAAGTAACTTCATGAATTGCCTAGTGGTTGAGAGGTTACTGGGCGGGTAACAACGAGCAACATATTATAACAAGAAGATTGCAAATACCAAAAGAATGGCACACTAGAACAGGTGGCCCCCCAAACTGGATGATAACAACTAAGACAAGAGATAGTTGGTCTTACGGCAAGGGTGACCGGATGAGGACCAGCAGTATGTAACAACAGAGGGACCACAATGTGCACCACTTTACGGACAGTTCAATGTTCATGACCATATAAGGAGCATTACACATTATCAAGAGCTACGTACATATGAATAGAGGAATAGATATAAAGACAGTTGATAGTGTCCGATGTCTGTAGGGTTATATCTGGAGGAACATGCAAGCTTTGCACAGATGGCCATGTGATAACAGAACTCTCTCCATCGGAAGAGGGGGAGTCTGGTACATCTGGACTGGAGCAACGTATTGCACTTGAGAGTGCGGTTGCTTGCTGCAAGGCACTACGCCGCTCCTGAATTCTCTGCTCCAAATCTGGAACTGCAGGAAGGTCTCTGTCCAATCGTGCCCTCACCCGACGTGCAAGATCTTTCCAGGTACTTGACTGCTCTTTCTATTTGAGTTGCTTCAATAGCTGTTGGGGAGTGCCACAGGGCTCCTCTCTTAGCCCTACGTTGTTCAATATCTATATTGGCAATGGCAAAGGTATATGGCCTCTCCCTAGTATCATATGCAGATGATACCCAGCTGGTGATATCTCTCTCCACTTCACAGAATTCATTTGAATCATTGCTTTCCCCCTGTTTATGGGCTGTATCCAATTGGATGTCTGATTGTAAACTCAAGTTGAACGGAGACAAAACAGAGGTTATGATCTTGGGTCATCACGCCCAACCAAATCTAATCTCACCTGTTTTGCACTCGCTAGGAGACCTTCCCTCTCCCAAGGGACACGTTAAGAGTCTTGGTGTATGGCATCAGACGAAGAAAATATGTAACATGTGTTTTGGCATACTCAGACTTCTTAGAAAGGTGTTCAAAATACTTCCATTTATCGCAAAGAGACTTCTCATTCAGGCATTCATCATCTTGCGCCTGGACCATGGGAATGCCTTGTTTCTTGGGCTTCCAAATAATGTTAAAAAGAAATAGCAGGTGGTGCAGAACACTGCTGCCCACCTTCTCTTCAATACACCCAGGCATGAATCGGCCAAGTCAGCCCTTTCAGTCCTGCATTGGCTCCTATTGGAGCAACAGATAAAGTTCAAAGCATTATTCTGCATCCATAGAGCTATATATGTTAAAGGTTCTCCATTCTTTCGAACCTTGGCCACTTTCTATAAGCCTGCCAGACATCTTAAGTCATCATCGGCAGCTTTAGCGTAATTCCATCAATAAAAAAGGCCAAATGGGGCAGAAGATCTTGGTCCTATCTTGGCGTCAAACTGTGGAATTCTCTACCTCTGTCCTTACGTCAAACTAGCTACGAATTATCCTTCCATCTGCTTCTGAAAACATGGCTGTATTAATCTTTGTCCCAAATGCATTGTTTTTGGAAGATTTCTGTGTAGCGCTGGGAGGGCTCTGGGTAGCCGAGGGCTCTATACATTTTCCTAACATAACATAGCGTTGCCCCCTGCGGTTCCGCCGGATATTATCTTCCTTTGTTGATGCTGATCGAACTTGACGTGTAGCACCTGTATCAGTGCTCTCCAGACAGTGCCATGCCTCCTCGGGGTGGTGAAGAAGTGCGTAGTGTCAGTGGCTACTACCCGAAGCCTAGCTGGGAAGAGGAGAGAGTAAGCAATCCCCAGTTTACAAAAACTTTGCTTCACTGCTAGGAAATTGTTACGCTGCTTCTGTACGGCGACCGTATAGTCTGGGAGGAACATCACATTGGCGTTTCCCACCGGTATCTCTGTCATCAGGTGGGTTTCCTTTAACGCTATAGCGGTCAATACGAACATGGCAGTCCAGACCGCCATATAATGTACGTGGCAGAACCGCCACAGATGAAACGCCGCCACTGCCAGGCTCCCGCCACCAGGCAGCCTGGCGGTGGCAGTGTTTCTGATCCGACATGGCAGCGCTGCAAGCAGCGCTGCCCGTCGGATAATGAGTCTGATTCCACCAGCCTTTCCCTGGCGCTTTACACCGACAGGGAAAGGCTGGCAGAGTGAGTGACTCGGGTCCCCATGCACAGCTCCATCGCGCATTTCACTGCCCGATTTACGGGCAGTGAAATGTGCAACGGGTGCTGCTGCACCCACCGCACTTACACATTGCGGCCGGCTCCATTTGGAGCAGGCATCAATGTTCCGGCCCAGCTGGATGTTCGTAATATGGCCGACTAGGGGTTCTGCGCGCTGGCGGTCTTCTGTTGACCGTCAGCGCCAATATCGTCAGGTTTCCCCGCCGAGATCGCAATGAGGGCCTTTGTCTCTGACACGCTAATGAAGGAACAGTATGACCATTGGTTGGTGGGTTGACACCCGCTGGGGGCCATCGGGCCGGGACCCTGTGTGCTCGTTCAATGGAGTAAAAATGGGTAAGGGCATCTGGGGGAGAGCCATGCGCAGCCAGCCTTCGATGTACCGCAAGGGATTGGCACCGTCATTGCCCTCCAACAGGCCCACCAGGCGAACATTGTTTCTGTGGGATCTGCCCTCCACATCCTCCGCCCGCTGTTCCAGTATGCGTACCCTTTCCGATAGTTCCTTCAAGGAGGTTTCCAGGTTGGTCGTTCTGGGTGGCAAATTTGTGACAGTTTGTTCCACCAATGCCACCCAGATTGAAATTACACCGATATCTTTAATCCACATATACTTGCATGCAGAGGATAGGATTTTATTGTCAGTGACAGCAATGGACTCCTTGGTATTTTTTTAAAATGTTTTTGGAAGCAAAGAGTCCAACTAGTAAATTGTGCTGAATGCAAGGTTTTAATTGTTGGAACCAAAAGTGATAACAGGGTGTTGGGTTTCCTAGATTTAGGTAGTGTGTTTTGCTTTTACTACTTAGGGATCAGCTTTATTGAAATACAAGTCTGAAAGTCTATGGGAATGTTTGGCAAACCCGCCTAGAACTTCCTCAAGTTTGTTCATCATTTGTCAGAATGTTAATAGGATGAAGAAGTAATATGAGCTGATCTAGACTAGGGTCTGATATTCCTAATCAAATACAGCAAAAAGGCTGACTTTGTCTTAAAGGCATTTGAGTGAACTTTGACACCAACTTAGCACTCATGTTTAATTTCTAGACAGTTATACTAATTGACTCATCCAAAATGTGGAGTGTCTATTTTCCAAACAAATGATTTTTACCTCTGACATCAATGGGTTTGAAAATCGTCAAAATGTTGTTCTGGGATTTCGGATCTGTACCTGCAGGTGACACTTTTTGATCACTTGTATGAAGTGCACAAAGTTATCCAAGTTTTCTATGACTTGCAAGCAATCGTCTATGATGTCCTGGAGATGTACTAACATCACTTGACAGCTGTAAGGTTTTGACCAATATCTGTTATGTCATAGACTAACGCTCAGCTCTCTGTGAACCTTCCACTTTGTGACTATACAGCTCTTCGATATGTCAACAGGCAGCAATTATTTCTCTCTGCTGAAGTTCCTCTCTTTCACACAGGTACGCCCAAATAAACTCAATCCGTGAAATGTTTTTAGGCACGTCAATGATTCCTATGACGAATAATTGAAGCATATTTATTTCATTAGGACATCATGAAAGTCTGATATAAACCAGTTAACATTGGCCAACATTTACATAGTTTCCTTAGGGGTATTGCTTCCTGCACCCGGGCCATTCTGGTTGTCACTTAGTTTGATGGTAGTGGGACACTGATAGATTAAGTTTAGAAAAAATCCCTTATGCCTAAATACCAATTATGTGTGGTGCTGAAAGGATTCCATTCCCAGATTGCTTGGCAACATTCACATGTCATTACTTAATTTTGAAACAACGTAAGGACCAAAATTCGATATGTCAATTAAAACATACATGTCATTTACTAATTTTATAGTTGTGGTTTGATGACTTGGGACCTATCCGAAGGAGCGAGAAACCATCGTACAAACTGGAAGGTATGAAAAAAAATAAAACTTGGCTGTGAGATGGAGAACTCTGTTAAGGAGAATGGTCAAAAAATGAGGACTAGATTTTCTGATTGGACAGACGCCAACTTTTGTGACTCACATCATTTGGTCAATATATCTACATTACAATTTAACGTACATTACATGAAATATGAGGTACTTTTGAAGATTGATGTTTGTAATCTTGACAATTTATATAGCATACAGGAAAAAAGCTCTCTATGTCGGCATTTAATAACTGTTGCAGGTAACTTTTCAACTCAATTACACTCTCAAGTTTAGCAGAACAAAGATTGAGGGAAACCTTTCAATGATTGTAACGTATTCCTTGTAAGTTAAATAGAAATTTGAAGTGTGTAGGTTCCTCAAGGAGCTATTTTACGAGGGTATGAACGTATGCCCTGCAGTTCCCACAAGGATCGCTGCAAATAAATACTTTGAGACCCGCTAAGAAATCCTACAAGGATAGATACCTATGACCTGCAGATTACATGACGAGCTCTACATCAGGAACAAATTATTGTATAAGATAAGATGTTTCAAAGTCAGCGAAACGTGTGACCAGGAGGGTACACTCAGATTTCCTCAGAAGTTCATTAACCACTGTGCTATCTTATCAGTGTTAACTCTGGTAAAGGAAACATAACTCTCATAACTGGCCCCCTTTGCCACTATTCTAAAATGCAGGTGAGTTGTTTGTGACTAATAAACTAAGCAAAACAGCAGTTTTCTTGCCCAACTGTTTGCTTAAAAATACATGTAATTTGGAGCATCACAGCTAGAAGCTTCAGGGGGGTGTTTGGGGTGTGCCCCCACCCACAGAAATGTATTCATGAGTTTGTAGTTGAGTCTGGGGGCCCGAGCCAGGTCTGCAATGTCTGTGTAGGTTATTCTCATCATCCCGCTTTTAGTAAAAACTTTTAACTTTTTCCTTTTTTGGGTCTGGAACTTAAATATATATAGTGGCCACTTTAACAAAAAAGTAGTAAATATGGACCCACACAAGTGCTCCAGGAGTAGATGCAAATTTGCTACCTTTTAGAATTCACAAACATTGGCAGTATTAGGGTTGAAAAGTTGAGCTAGTCTCAGATTTTCAGGCACACTACTGGCAATCAAACACCCTAAAGTTGATGGAATAAATGCTAGCAAATAGGCTAACAACTGGCAATCCCTCAGGGGAGAATTTAAAACCATTATTTTTTGCCCACAATGCCACTCTAAACAGAGGATCTGAATTAGGGTTTTGGCAGATGGAGTAAAGGCAGACAAAGTGGAGGAAGACTTTACTCTTCCTGCCAAATTTAGAGATGTCCCCCCAACCCTATGGTCATCTGTATACAATGGCAGGAACACCAGTGGTTCCTGTCAATCTAAGTAAAGTTTGACGGAAAGCTCCATCAAGCACGATGGCTGGTTGTCAAACTTTTCCAAAAACAAACTCCCAAAATGGAAGTTAGTTTTAAAACACGACTCCCTCAGCATGGGAGTTTTTGTCGATGGTGTGGGATTAATTTTTCTTTGTATACTGTCCCTCACTGTTAAGATATATCTAGTCATGACTGACCACAAAAAAATACCATTTGACCATTCACTTTATACAGGGTTGATGATCAGATAGCTTCCTTTCATTGGCACCTAATTCATCGGACCGTCCGAGGACGTTTCACACAGACGGGGTAAATCCTACTCTGTTGGTGTAATACCTCTGGTCCACCTGACTCAAAATTGATTGGGCGGACCTTGAGTTTGGCGGTCAGGGTAGTCTGTTGCCGCTGCAATGGAGTACCTGTCCACGCAACTCTAAATCAGCCCCAGAGGCCCACCTAATGCAAATCAGTACTGACCCTGCTCCACATATGAAGTCCATCCCGAAACTTGGTTACCTCACCCATTCACCCTGCAGTAAACTGCTTTTTTATGTGGGAAGTTGGGGATTCACACACTCCAAATCTCTCTTTGTTGACCTGCTTACAAAAGCTTTCCTCATGGATAAACATGATGATACTTAAAAAACACATCAGATTTGATTCTCAGCAGGCTCGAAGATCAATTACAGGGAGTGCAGAATTATTAGGCAAATTAGTATTTTGACCACATCATTCTCTTTATGCATGTTGTCTTACTCCAAGCTGTATAGGCTCGAAAGCCTACTACCAATTAAGCATATTAGGTGATGTGCATCTCTGTAATGAGAAGGGGTGTGGTCTAATGACATCACCACCCTATATCAGGTGTGCATAATTATTAGGCAACTTCCTTTCCTTTGGCAAAATGGGTCAAAAGAAGGACTTGACAGGCTCAGAAAAGTCAAAAATAGTGAGATATCTTGCAGAGGAATGCAGCACTCTTAAAATTGCAAAGCTTCTGAAGCGTGATCATTGAACAATCAAGCGTTTCATTCAAAATAGTCAACAGGTTCGCAAGAAGCGTGTGGAAAAACCAAGGCACAAAATAACTGCCCATGAACTGAGAAAAGTCAAGCGTGCAGCTGCCACGATGCCACTTGCCACCAGTTTGGCCATATTTCAGAGCTGCAACATCACTGGAGTGCCCAAAAGCACAAGGTGTGCAATACTCAGAGACATGGCCAAGGTAAGAAAGGCTGAAAGACGACCACCACTGAACAAGACACACAAGCTGAAACGTCAAGACTGGGCCAAGAAATATCTCAAGACTGATTTTCTAAGGTTCTATGGACTGATGAAATGAGAGTGAGTCTTGATGGGCCAGATGGATGGGCCCGTGGCTGGATTGGTAAAGGGCAGAGAGCTCCAGTCCGACTCAGACGCCAGCAAGGTGGAGGTGGAGTACTGGTTTGGGCTGGTATCATCAAAGATGAGCTTGTGGGGCCTTTTCGGGTTGAGGATGGAGTCAAGCTCAACTCCCAGTCCTACTGCCAGTTCCTGGTAGACACCTTCTTCAAGCAGTGGTACAGGAAGAAGTCTGCATCCTTCAAGAAAAACATGATTTTCATGCAGGACAATGCTCCATCACACGCGTCCAAGTACTCCACAGCGTGGCTGGCAAGAAAGGGTATAAAAGAAGGAAATCTAATGACATGGCCTCCTTGTTCACCTGATCTGAACCCCATTGAGAACCTGTGGTCCATCATCAAATGTGAGATTTACAAGGAGGGAAAACAGTACACCTCTCTGAACAGTGTCTGGGAGGCTGTGGTTGCTGCTGCACGCAATGTTGATGGTGAACAGATCAAAACACTGACAGAATCCATGGATGGCAGGCTTTTGAGTGTCCTTGCAAAGAAAGGTGGCTATATTGGTCACTGATTTGTTTTTGTTTTGTTTTTGAATGTCAGACATGTATATTTGTGAATGTTGAGATGTTATATTGGTTTCACTGGTAATAATAAATAATTGAAATGGGTATATATTTGTTTTTTGTTAAGTTGCCTAATAATTATGCACAGTAATAGTCACCTGCACACACAGATATCCCCCTAACATAGCTAAAACTAAAAACAAACTAAAAACTACTTCCAAAAATATTCAGCTTTGATATTAATGAGTTTTTTGGGTTCATTGAGAACATGGTTGTTGTTCAATAATAAAATTAATCCTCAAAAATACAACTTGCCTAATAATTCTGCACTCCCTGTACATGAAGATGTTCGGTAATATACGATATTCTTAACCAAAACAAATGAATTTCCAAAATTCAAAAAGCCTTATTAGTGACTGACCTTCCCAGCCACAGCAGCCTTTCGGGCAATGTTATAAATAACTAGTAGACAAGTCTGTCTCTGGTAAAAAATAAAATAAAAAAAAAAACAGGAACACGGTTGACCTAATTTGGTTTGGGGTTTGCTGTAAATAAGCCATTCCTTCACCGGCGATTCATAATAGTAGACGTTTTTACCATTTTTACTTCACGGTTTTTCAATGTTTAGCTTGCTACCTAATTTAAGTCGCAACACCCAAACTATTTAGTCTGTAAAAAAAATACGTATTTTAGGAGACTCGACTGACCAGAAAAATGACTTTCTTTTTTTCCTCAGCTGGAGTTTCTTCCTCGCTTGTTTAGTTGAATAAATCGAGTCTTTTGAGAACATATGTAGACGTCAGCGCCAGTGTGCGCAACAGATTTTCTGCAAAGTGCAGTGGAATGGAGACAACAATCGGGCCCTCTGTGCAGCTGGTATGTGTAATGGTGTCTGCCAAGAGGACAATATGGTTGAATGCGCCATCTACAAACAGCCGCAAAGACTGGAAACTAAATGTTACAGCTTGTGTTACAGTTCCACGGAATCTGGAAATAAAATTAAGCAGTAGCATTTGGCAACAATTGAAATGCGTCCACATGGTAAAATAACATTCCCTGTGGATATGATAGTAATTTAAAAAACAGCACATTTGTCATTAAAGAGCTATTTCTTTGTTCATCCAGTGTTTTCGGATGAATATCGATAGAGTGGCCCTGATACAGCCATCCATGTCAAAAGGCAGTTGTGAATGTACTGAATATAACTTAAAACATCTTATTGATGATGTCAGTAGAGACAAGAGCGTTTTAGCTTCCGGGCAATTAATGTCAGTCAAGGGCCAACTGGCCATTCTACCGTGCTGGCGTTAGCCAGATGAACCACAAGCCAAACAGCAGCTTCCAGAGCAGCTTGGGTTCAGAGCCCCAATCACACATTCTAATCACGGCCACCTGCAGCATGGGACTGGTGTAATATTTTATACCAAGACTGATTTTGGTTTCTAGTCCAACCCTGATGTTAAGGATTGTACAACTCACTGGGCTGGAACAGCTACAGCAAATATTACACCTTCACATCCAACGACTAAAACGCTGAACCATTTTCTCAGCATTTAAATCATATATTTGTCTTGTGACAATGGTGGTTAAAAAGTGACTGCCTAAAACACCTTTGGGTCAGGAATTGTGTGCCTATTCCAAATATAAAACAGTATATTAACAGAATCTATTTCACTGACATGGGGCTAAACACAAGCCCCAAATGCAAATGGCTAGCTATATTCTGGAACTTGTGTAAACCCCTGTTTACGCACAGGTTCAAATTATGAGCTTGTAAGTATTTAACGCATACAATAATTATCAGATATGTAATGTACCTCAATCTTTGTTAGATTTCAGCAGGTCAAACTTAACGGGGTAAAACCATATAGTATTTACTGTCTCTTATAGATTTTGGTGTTTAACACCAAAATCTGCATGTTACTTCCCAACAACTCACACTATGTGGTATTTATCACACTCAGTAAATAACATACCCCATGGTATTGTTAATTATCAGGTGTCATAATCAGGGCCAGAGTCTTTCAACACGGCTTAGTAATACTGGAGCTCAACATTCAAAGAGTCCCTGTTCTCAGGTTTCTTCTAGACTGTCCAGAGTCCGATTAATGCAACAGTCCCCTTTATCTGCAGAGTTCAGAGTAAGAATAGCTGACAACTGTAGCAAGACTGCAGAATCAACCACAGAGATTCAGACCAGAAAAGGCATAGGGAGTGGAATAGGTTAGCGAAACTGAAGAGTAACCAAAGATAGCACATGATGCAAATCTGAGTGAAAGTGAAGGACAAGGAGTAATGGAGAGTAGAGAGTGAAAAGACATGGTACAAGTGTTTCACGTCTTTCATCATAGCTAAAGGAGTGGATACATGTGACCTATCCATGTTTTGAGCAAACTTAAAATAAACTGTTGCATGGAAAACAAGCAAAATAAATGTATATCTGAGACAGAACCCCTTAGCCGATCACTACTTGCCTTGCTGGCTAAGTCTTACATTCAAACAAAGTATACAGTTCTATTTGAAATACAACAATAACTGAAACTAAGCAGGAAAGGAGAAATTCCAGTAAAATCTTTTCCTAGTACTCTTTGGCTCCCTTAGAAAACTGGCTACTGCCACAGAACACCCAAGCGTCTCAGAAAGCTCCACACAAATCATGGTTTAAGTATTTGGAATGAACAGCTTAGTTTAAGGCTGCACTTCTTCTTATGTGATAGTAAAAGCTTCATGCAGAGCTCAGTAGTCCATCTGGGAGGATACATACTTAAATGTTATAGTCCTAAAAGTGAAATGAATATTTCCGATTTAACTGTTGATGCCATGTTAAATTAACATTCAAAGACCTGTTTTCTCATTTAGATTGTTGTTTGCATGAGATCTTTTCTTCTCTTTGTTGCAGATGTGTAGTTTTCCAGAAGCCTTCTGTTAGCTAGTGAACAGGCACTTGGTTGTATTAGACAAGTGATAGTCAGGTTCTCACCGGGACGATAAGAGGCAACAGGAAGAATGAGTCAGGAGAAGAACAGTCTGGACCACAGAATGAGAATGATGTAACTTTTCAAGGTTGAATGTCTAAAGACTATTGTACTAGTGAGGAAATGGGGAGTTTGCTTACTCCCAGGAGTTTACTGAAATTCTGTTGGAGGGCGTAGGGGGTGAAAGAAAATAATGTTGCAACATAGAATATTGCCTGTTTATATCAGTGCATGTTTCTAGAGTAGCAGCCAGACCAAGCCAGACCAGATGGTGAGGGATTCCACATTTCTACCCAGACTCTCTGAGAGAATTCATCATTGAGTTTTCTAATACTTCTCTACGTGAAAGGTTACTTACTCTATTTCTTTCCATAGGCTGTCTGCTGATTTTGATCTTAAAATACTTTCCAGATTATTATGCAAATACTTTCTGCTTGTACATTGATGCTCTCATCAGAACTCTATTGAGTGACTGATCTGGCATCTGATTTTCACCTTATTCTAATATATTTAGATTAGGGAACTTCCTTTATGGAATACATTTGCTGCTTTAGAACAATAATTACTATTATTTTGACTAACACATTATTTTATCTTAGATTGAAATATCAATTACTGGACTCTAGACCTTTTTAATGCTGATGCTTAAAAGACTAATTCTTACTTCATTAAACTGAGCAAACCTGAGACATTGAAAAATAAAACTCTTGACTCTCAAAAGATCTCTTTATTTACAATACTAAAAGTAATTTACGGTTTAACATGTTATTGGACTCATGTAGATGAATGCTCCTTAATTCTACTCATCGATGACCAAAGGTCTATACAACTAGTGGCGGGGTTATTTAACGATTATACCCGAAGACTAAGGTATAGAAAACCCCACTCCCTCAAGAGTATCTCTTCTCTTGTATCTGGAAGGCACTAAGTTATCACTACTAGGAATAATATGTATCTTGTCAACAATACACCCCAGTGCCTTTCTATTTGTCCTGCTTGAACAGATGTCTGGAAGTAGGAGAGATATCATTCAGAAGGGCTGTAGTACCGGTCTTACAGCATGTTACGTTTGATCAGTCAGGCCTGCCTCGTCCCCTTTGTTACTGAAAATAATTCCCTGGATCGGAGGATTTTGAAATTGGGATCCCCGTCCCTTTTGATTAGGCCTGGATTCTCACAATGCCTACTGAACTCAATAAGAAATTGGCTTTGTAGGGCATCTATACATCTGAATGTTAGAAGTTCTTCTGGAGCACCAGCACACTGAGATATCTGACCAGAATAAGGACAAAGTATTTTCTCTTTTACATCTAGGGATGAAATTTAACCTAGGGCACTGGAGAAGCCTTGTTGCCATGTATCTGCTTAGAAGAAGGGCTCATGGACTGCCGAATAGAGAGGAAAGAAGTTGCCTTGTCTAGATGACAATTATAAAGCCCAAAAGACTGGCATCTGCATGGAGGACAGCTCTAGAAGTTGAGCCTGCCCTGAAGACACAAGTGTCTACAGGGAGTTTGGAGTGATTAAACCTGCTAATATCTGCAACATTTTGGCTTTGAGAAAATACTGCTGCTTTTGACGGACTGCAAATATTGATGGCCCTACAAAGCTCCTTGATGTATTTAGCTCTAGAGGAGCCCATAATACCTTCTCCAAGACTCGAGAAAGATATGAAGTGCTTTTCCTTTCACATTTTGATCCAGGGATATTGATGTTCAAAGGAGCAGCATGATCAAAACACTAAAACATTGCATTCACATGAAGAACTTAACTGGTGAGGAGAATAAGTGCCCCTCATCTGGGAGTGCCCTGCCAACAAAAACCTTTGATCATGACTAGCTGTGATTATGTTTGGGGCTTAAGGTATAGCTATAGCATCCACAGAAGACTCTGAGAACCTTAGTCCATACAAAAGAAACAGAGATCCAAAGATACGAAGAGTGATATAGACTTACTAATAAACTCTAATGTATGTCATGTTATAACATTAGCACAATAAAACAATTTGGGGTCATATTTTGGACTTAAAAGATTCTAGGACCTTGTGTTTCTTTTGCACTGTATCATTATTTTTTACCAAGACCACTTTAATTACCCTAAATATATTATTTTTAAGTGATAGCTCTATTTAGATATTGAGTATGAATATTTGGTCTAACTGTATGATTTCTACCTAACTACAGTCTTCCAGAGAAAGTCATAACTATTCAACTGCCCTCTAGAGAAGTTGTGACTACTCAATCTATCCTTAGAGTGTCAGGTAAAAACACCAGGTGAGTTATTGTGTAATATCCCTGGAATTTACTAGAACATGTGAATCCAAGCCTTTAGTGATAAACAACAAAATCCACCATAGATATGGCGCACTAACCTCTGACATCCCCTGGACAAAGAGAAAAACTCCCATTGTCATTCACTTCCCATAATTTGTTGCCAATTTACTCTCTACTTGATCTCTTTGACAACCTGTCAACTTTAGTTCACTGTTGTGTAAGCAGCGAGAGGCATCAGCTGCAGTTGCCATTGTCCTGGCCACTATTATGTGCGAGTTATATTAGTAAATTACTCTACTCATCTTCATTTACCTATATGTAGGTGCACTTGATGATACAGATATGGAATATTTATGCTCTCTGGTCTTCCTTTTCATTTGTTCACAAAGTCTCTTCAAAATAGTTCATAAATGTCAGACAAATCGAACTCAAAACATGTTGGTGAAAAATTTACCTGCTCCATCCTACTCACATAACAATTATTATGGATGGAACATGTCAATGTATTCATCCAAAGACGTCACCTCCTACCTGCCACAACTGCTCCATAGTTTATATTTGACATATTCATGAAGGTAAGTAAGCATGTCTGATACTGCAAGGCAGACCGATGACCCTATTTTGAGGATTTACTTGAGTTTTCCAGCACTTCAGATTTCAACACAGACACCTGGCAAAGCAGTTTTTTATAATACATATCTCTAAAATTTGCTACTATGGAACACTGCCACAGTATATACCCAGAAATGGGCTCGTGTGCTGCACAAAACATTCCTACCTGGTTTCAAGCATGATATATTACAAAAGGGAAGGGTGCAGAATTAACTCTGGATTTCATTATTATAATTAAAATTATTTAATTCTAATCTTGCTAGGTCTTGTCAATTAAATGTGAATTCATTCAAATAAACATACAGTTAGTTAAAATAATATTCAATACTTATGCAATCTCATAAGGAGCCCTAAATTGTATTTTGGTTTTGATGTTTAAATAGTAAATATATATTTCTCAACTTGTGAGAGAAGTTGTTTTAATCAATTTGGGGGTGGTCTTTCTCTTTCCCGCTGTGAAACAGAGGAGATACTCAAATGTGGAACCATGGTTTACCACAATGGAATTCATTTCTTTTAATAAAGCACCCAAAGCCTGTGTGATGATAAATCGGAGACTCGCATTTATGCATTTAATACATATGAAGGATTTTAGGTGCTTGCTACAGAATTTAAGAAAACGAAATTTAGTAAGCTGGAGTCCATCTTGCATATAAATTTCTATTTAAGCACTTGTAAGGGTATAAAAAGAGAACCCAATAAATATCAGCTGATTCACTGGCTGCGAGCCCTCCTTTGGACAGCATTCTCAATCCATCTTGAGCTTCTTACAGGAAAAAACCTGACAATTAAGACAGATCTAACTCCCATGGTTCTTTGGAGTTGAGGGTGAGATGGGCAAAGAAAAAACAGAGAACATGATTAAAAAATATTTAGCTGTAAATTACTTTTGTAGTACCCCTCTATTACTCCAAAATCACAAGAGTAAGCAAGTAGTAGTAGAAGAGTATGTCACACTTACCCATAACAAAATCTTAATTAACTAAGGGCCAGATGTAGGTAGGTTTCTGTTTGCGAGTTGCAAATTGCGAGTCCCAGCGACTCGCAATTTGCAACTCGCAAAAGGAAATGCAGAAAGGTGTCTCAGACACCTTCTGCGACTCGCTATGCGGTCGCAAAGACCCACCTCATGAATATTAATGAGGTGGGTCACAGTTTGCGACCCCATAGCGAGTCTAGGCACTCACAGGGATGGTGGCCTGCTACAGACAGCAGACCACCATGTCTGTGACTGCTTTTAAATAAAGCAGTTTTTTTTGTTTCTTTTTGCAGCCCGTTTTCCTTAAAGGAAAACGAGCTGCAAAAAGAAAAATTACCGAAACCATTTAGTTTCGGGTTTTTTCAGAGCAGGCAGTGGTCCATAGGACCACTGCCTGCTCTGAAAAAATACTTTTTTTTGCATTCAGAAAGGGGAAGGGGTCCCATGGGGACCCCTTCCCGTTTGCGAATGAGTTACCATCCACTTCAAGTGGATGGTAACTGCGAGTTGGTTTGCGACCGCTTTTACGGTCACAAATCAACTCTACATCGCGATGCGGTCGCAATTAGGAAGGGAACACCCCTTCCTATTTGCGAGTCGGAATAACATTTTGCAAGTCGGTACCGACTCGCAAAATGTGACTCTGCATCGCGGAAGGCCTTTTGCGCCTCGCAAACTGCGTTTTTCGCCGTTTGTGAGGCGCAAAAGGCTACCTACATCTGGCCCTATGTCTCAATAGATTTAGAGCCAAATGGTGAAACCTACTGGAAATTCCTGTTATAATTCCCATAACTACTACCATATGTTAATTACTTTTGATTACACCTCTGTTGGGATGATCTTAGATCAGAGACCTTCACTGTTCCAAATACAATGAGCCATCTGACTCTCAGCCATGGGATATGTATGTGATTGGTGTTCAGAAAAACTAACTGGTTTGAATACAATACAATGAATGAAAGACACTCTCAACAGATGACCACATGAAAGTAGCAAGTACTTGACTGCAGTATTCAAGCATTTACTCATTATTACAAAGAACATCATTTTCCACATTGTAGAAGGGGCCTATTTAATGAATGACATTAGTGGATAAACTGGAAGCACTTTGGGTTTGGTATATTATTTAAAACTCCATTACATGTTGGTCACTTATTTGAGTATGGTTGGAGATAAGTAACCAAAAGTCACCGCCTATATAATTCTTTTGGGTAGACTAACTGAATTCGTCTTTTGATTAGGTGAATTAAAACCCTAGGTATTGTCAAACTATCATTGGCACTGCTGTCTGAGGGAGCAAAAATTAGATGATCATGTGTATAAAAACGAACTCTCTGTGGGTTCTGTGCAGAGCAGAAACACAAGGTATACATGCAATGGACTTTGGGTCAGTGCATAATTTCCCAGTAATATTGTTCCTGGTAAGTGGTTTTGCACATCGCACATCACACACACACACACACGCGCACACACGCGTTTGGTGCAGTTAACAAACACAAAATGCAACATGTTTTGGATTTAAACTCTTTCTTCAGGAACACAAATACAGAGTGAACAATTACAAAATACAAGTGACTTTTTAGGGTAAGGGCCCTCGAAGTCACGCAAATGTTTGGTAGCTGAACATAACATGATAAATACAGCGGAGTGTAAATGAAAATATCAATATTTGGAAAAGTTTTGGGAACCGTGGCTGAAACCTCGGCGGAGAGTGGTCATAATCAGTGTTTACCCTAAGAAAAGATCAAATCATTACCCACCAAGAATTACAACGATTATATTTTTAAATGTTATTCCCTTCATGCCAGGGAAAAATAAAAGATTTACTTCGAGGGCGTTTATCAATAAATGGGTGACACGAATCACAGCGCAAAACAGGGAACAGCAGTGAGCATTTACTCGCTGTTTTACCGTAAAAGGACATAGAAAGATAACTCCGTGAACCTGGGCATTCACACATATTTATTGCAGCTGCTAAGAAGTTTAGAGGCCAAAAAGTCAACTTTGAAAGCTTGGATTCCAAGGTGTTATGATAATCAATTGAGGTTTCTAAAATCCTTTAGAATTTTCCAACTTCTGGCAATCTAACAAGGCTTCTGTAAAAATAACAATGTGACATCTGGAATGAAATATTTTAAGGACGTCCAAACCAACAAAGACCAGAACAATTTATTCGTCCAGTAACTGATACAGTAGTCATTTTAGTGAGTCCCGATTTAGTAACAAAACATTTCTTTTAAAAATAGGAATTAGAGAGCTGTAGAAGTCATTCTTGAACTATTTCAGAACCCTTTAACCTGTGATTAAGTAAATAATTATTTTTATATACAGAGAGTACCTGTGTATTTCAAACAAGGATTAAAGAAATAGCAATTAGCTGTATTTGAAGAAAAAGGATTAAAACAAACAAACACACACACACACAGACACACACATACACTCTCTCTCTCTATTAATATCAGTGATATTATTCGTTCTGTTATAAATGATCTAGATGTTATAGATTATTACCATGTGGTAATCTATGTCCGAAGTGATTTGTGACTTTATAAAGAGAGTGTTTTGGGGGTGGCACTTGATGTCATATTATTACTGTTGGAAAGGCCCTTTCTGCATGGTTATCCCCAAACTGTTTGCCTTTCTCCTCCTATTTTTCAGACTCTCCTTTTGTTGGCTTTAGGAATCTGATCACTTTACCACCGATAATCAGTGCTAAAGTGCATGCACTCTCTCCCCTAAAACTTGGTATGATTGCCTTATACCTGCAAGTCCCTTTTAAACTGGTATACCATACACCAAGGGGCTGTAATTTAAATGCTACTAGGGGCCCTGCAGCGCTGATTGAGCCACCCACAGGAGTAGCCTTTCAAAGCTGTCTCAGGCCTGCCACTGCAGTGCCTGTGTGTGCAGTTTACTACCACATTGACTTGCCAATTCAAACTACTTGTCAAACTACTTGCCAAGGCCTAAACTCCATTTTTACCACACCTAAGACATCCTTAAGCTAGGCCCCAGATAGCCCTATGGGTAGCATGCTATGTATATAAAACGGAGGCCATGTACTTTTATGTTTTACATGTCTTACTAGTGACAAATAACCTATTTCATTTTCCACTACTGTGACGGCTTCCCCTCTCGTATGTTAGCATTGAGAATTCCCTTATATATATTTAAGTGGTCATTTCTGATCTGAATGGAGTTGCATGGGCATGTTTGGTATTTTTGCAATGGTAGTGAGAAATCTTGTTTACTGGTGTAGTTGGATTTTACATTACTATTTTAGGAATCCCACTTTTTGGGTATTTCTCTGTGCTAATAACTATGTGTTTTGCAGCCTGACTCCAATCCATTTTAGGGCAGAGTGACAGCTACACTTTGCGCACAATTTCCAGACAGCCACAACACAAGAGGGGATAGGTGTGACAAGAGATGCATCTGCACCCATCTGCATACTGATAGTCTTCATGGGCAGTGAGTGAGGGAGGCGGGACTTACATTTGTATAGGCTTTGTCCCTGCCTCACACAATAGGATTATTTACCCTCTTCTGATGTCTGTAGCCAGGACTGGGTTGAAAGGGGTTGTGTTATACTTGAAAGGAAACCTTTGAAGTCACCCCTTGAATTAAGGCATTTTTATATAAGTATATGTTCAGGGCTCTGAGCCCATGATTTTAGAGCACTTTTGAAACTGGGACTGAACCTCTGTCTGAAGGACTGCTGCACTGCACAAAGGACTCATTTGGACTGCTCTTCTGTTTTTGCCCTGCTGCCTGCATGGTGGCATAAAGGACTCACTGGATTGCTTTTCTGCTTGTTGCCCTGCTGCCAGCTGCTGCCAGCTGCTCTTGGATTCTGTTTTGTCCAAGTACTGCTGTTGTGCCAGGAGGAACCGCTGTTTGGTCTACTCATCTTGTGTGCTGGTCTACTGAATACTATTCCCCTTTGGGCCCCACCCCTAGTTTTCTCCAGGGGCCTTCTGGCTTGCCCCTGCTCCCTCAGAGCCTACGTGCCAGTGGAATCCTCGCAGGGCAGTGAGGTTGACAATTCTGTCCTTCTTTGAAACAGCGCATGTTGAGCACTTTCTGGTCTACTAGCGCCGAACGCTGCCCTTATTTTCCTAACCAGCGACTGGCAAAACCTTTCCTCTTATCGTGGGGCTGGTGTCTGTGTGGCAAGGAGCCACCCAGCCTGACGTGCTCTTCAGGGTTGAGTCTGGAGCCGCACTCAGCTCCCAGCTCGTTGCTGAAGCAACGAGGAAGCTTCCTGACAAGTGCGGTTGGGTCCCGCTCCCCAGGGACTGCCAGGTTTTACCTGTGCGGGCTGGAATCAATGCAGTACTACCACAGAAAGAAGACCATTGTGGTAGAGAATCCTGGCAGCGTGGCCGCCTCTAGCAGGAGTGCCCAGAGCTACAAAGAGGTTTCATAGGTATGTGCGCCCCGGGCCCACGACAGTTGCACTGCACATTTGTGGGCAGCCAGCACAACTCTTTTCTAGCTGGCGGAGGGACCAAGAGAGAACTCCACGCAAGTGGCTGCAGTGTGCATGTTCCCCCGCTCGATATGGCCGCACTTGGGGGTATTAGATCATCAGCACGGGCATTCCAGGCCAAAGAATCAACACAGGCCCCCCTTCCCCAACTTTGCTGTACTCAGGACTCTGGCAGAATTTACCATAAAAACTAGGCTAGGAGTGCAGGTACGCTCCCTCCTATGCTTTGACATCATGCTTTTCAACTAGGATTACCGTACACCTTTTTGTAGGATAGCAGGTGTGGGCTTTTTTCTGATGTGTTCACTGTAAAATGGTGGGGAGTTATGTGCTTATGGTGAACCCTGATGTTCTTTTTTTGTGGGCTTTGGCCTAACCAAACCGCTGCACTTTTACACCTTGATGTAGTAATGCATTCTTGCACTGACAGAATAATAAGTGCCATTTATTAGTGACATGATATACACAATGTTTATGATTTATCTCATTATGGTTTATTAAATATATTTACAATATAAGACATACTTTTATTTAATAGAATCCTGTGTAGAGTCTCTTTTGTGGTGTCACAATTGCGTCACTACTGTGAGTGTGTTATGCAAATGCTCTACACATAACCCCTGGAGATAAGCCGGACTACTTTGTGCCAAGCTACAAGGGAGTGAGCACAGGTTATCTTTGGTGTGTAACTGACCTGCCCTGACTAGAGTGGTGGGTTAGGTCTGGCTTAGGTGCATACCCTAGCTAACCAGAAATCCATTTCAAACTGTTACCTTAACTAGGTGAATTTCCTGTCTATTTAGTCATTAGTTGAGAAACTATTGCATGCTGACAACCTTAACTGAGGTTCGTCTTTAATTTTCCAGTGAATTTCAAGATTTTTTTTTTAAAACACACTTTCCAGTATGCATCATCAATGAGAAAAAACCCAGGCATATATAAGCATGCAAAATGCAGTCCATGCGGTGACTATTAAAGAAGGGTGTCTGTAAGCATCTGGAGCACCTTTGGCAATAGGGAAGTGGCCAGGGGGCCAAAAGCAGACACAAAGGCATACAGAACATCCAAGCTACTTCTGTAACCTGCTTTATACATGTAATTATTACCCTTTTTAAAGGGACAGAATGTATTGACCTCAGGGGGATGGAAGGCTGAGTATGCCTTAGACCAATATCATTCTGCAAAAAGAAGTCATGCTCCTTAGCTTTTAATAAAGTATAGAAAGGACAAATTGATAAGTGGAGCTTCCTCTTCCCACAGAACAATAGAAAGTAAAAACTTGCATTTGCAATGCAATAGGTTTTGCATATTTCGAACAAGTTAATTGTCATCTTTTGACAACAGCGCCCAGGAGCAAAAACAAAAGAAAACAAGAAAAGAAACTGAGAAAAGATGATTTGGCAAAATTAAATAAAGTTAGCTTTAAAAAAGAAAAACTTTGTAACTTGGTGCCTGCTGGGCACATTTTTTGCCAGTCACAAGCCTTTTGTTTGCGGGACACTCGAAGTTAAACACAACAAACAGTACCTCGATCATGTTGGGAGCAGCGGACAGGCACTAATTAAGTTGTATCAATTAGTTCTTGATCCCTGCTCCACACAGAGAAACGGAAGTGATGCTAGGCATGCCTTGACGAATTACGAGGCTGTAAAGAAGAGTGCCACGCAAACCGACAAATGGTGAATGACAGACGGGCTCCAAGCCCTGTACTGAACACAGAAGAGCCTTGCAAGGGAGACGCATGCGCTAGCGCATGCATTCACAGGCTCAACCCTAAAAAAGATTCAATTTCTGTTGTTCGTAATCACCAGGAGAGGTTAAAAAGGCAGCACTGTTGAAAGTAGTAAACTATGGTGATTTTAGATTCACAACTGAGGTGCTTGAAACATAGAAACTGTTTTTATTCGTTTTTCATAAATCTCTCCAATTCATCACAAACACCAATATTAAAAGAAAAAAAAAGATAAACTCAAATTTTGTAACGGGCTTCTTGTTTTTGTAACTTGCATACAGTTCTGAGGGAAAGGAGTGGGGACAAAAGTCAGTCAAAGCAAATCTTTTCTTTCTGAAGTCTTATCCAGGTTACCTGAGGGCCGAAAGTACTCCATAGCCTTTACAACCTTGGAACTCCCATAACTGTTCATCCAACCTTTGCAAAGAGCCTGGAAAGTGGTTTTCTCAAGACTCCCACCCTAACTGAAGGGCCTGGGAGCTCTCTGTGCCACTCACAGCTATCCTGATGTCCTAGTTATGTGTTGGACACTGGTACACCTGCCAGATGTCCCATTCGTCCGTCTCCTACAAAAGCAGTCTGTGGGATAAGGACCAGCGAGGTTGACAGCTGCATTCATGCCCTGTCGGCAAGTATGCTTTTGAAGGAGGACATTGGATGTTGACGGCTGCCTCAGTATGTTTTTTTGCAGCTGTGAACAGGCTACCAAGACACCTGAGAGCTGTGTCTATGTCCTCTTCAAAGCTGCAAGCATGACATTGAGAAAGCTATCATCTGTGCCAATCCTCTTAGCTGAAGTCAAGCAACTTAGTCCAACTGGTGATCTTTTTTTTTTTGCTCACCCCCTGGTAGCTTCCAAAATATTATATAAATCAGCAAAAAGCAGTTAAGTATGAAATTAGATACATATTTATAGATATATTCAAAGATAGATGTATTATACCATTTATAAGATCAATGTATTAGCGATAATCAAAATGTGAACTGTGGGAAAATTGGTTGTTAAAAAAATAATAATAATAACTTAATACAGAACGGTCTCAAATGGACACAATCTGATATGCTGTGAAATAGTAGTAGTCAAAAAAGCAAACCACTCAAAAAGGAATTTACAGCAGCATAGAGAGAAAGAAAGAAAGAAATGCAAGCAATAAGGAAAAATCAAGAAAGCAGGAAAGAGGAAATAAAAGAATAAAAGAAAGGAAATCAAGAAAGAAGAAAAGAGGAAATAAAGGATGAAAAGAAAGGAAATCAAGAAAAAAAGAACAAAGAAATAAAAGAATGAAAGAACAAAGTAAGGAAAGAAGAAAATAATGAAAGGACAAATGAAAGAGAAAAGAACTGAAAGAACGAATGACAAAGGTAAGCAAGAAAGGAGGAATAGAACGAAAGAATGAAAGGAAAAAGGAACTAAAAAGAAAGAAGAATGAATTTACAAAGAAGGGAAAGGGAAAGAAAGAAAAATGAAACAAAGAAGAAAGCAAGAGGGAACGAGGGAAGCAAAGAAGGAAGGAAGGAAACAAGGAAAGAAAGAGGTTTTACACGTTAGTTTATTTAAGAGGCATTGGTGAAATTGATCCCAGAATAAACATATACCGAAGAATTGTCTGCTTATGAATTCACATGTATGATATTGAGGCTTTCCACAATTTAATACAGAACAGTTTAAAATTAGCACAATCTGCTATGCTGTGAAATAGCAGCAGTCAAATAAAGGACACTCAAAAAGAAATTTACAACAGTATTGGCTAAAGACAGGAACTCAAAGTGTGGAATGTGGCCTCTGACATCACCTTGTTCACTGAAATAAAGTGGCCTGCTGTCACATCAGACACAAAACACAAAGTAAACATCATAGTCATAAATTAGAACCAAAACACTGGCACAGAGGTGACCTAGCTTGTGTGCAGATGTGCTCTTTGTGAAAGAGCAAAATGCGCTCACTCACAGTGAGGTTACCAGTGGCTGAAGTGGGATGACCACCTGCCCCATGTTGTATCCTGTGGGGACAGAAGCAAAATGTAAATGAAACACAAACAGACCTGGTTGAAAGCCCCTTTAAATAACTATATTGGTCATATATTTTTTTTAAAAATCAGGAAGTCTTGGCTAACAACAGGCCTGAAAATGAGTCTGCTTACATATGATCTCTTACATACACTACGTTTCAGAGCATGACTAAATAAGGAGTGATGCTATTACACTAAAATGTATGTTGGGGGAATTTCATGACTGCTGTAATTACAGTTACTGGTAAGTTAGCCACCTATCCGAAACAACTGCAGTTTTCTTTTTTTCTGATCAACGTTTTTCGACATCAATGTGTGACACACCACCACACATTTTGTTTTATGGATTTTCAAGTTGAGATATAAATGTGTTGTTTGCACTGTTTATGACATATTAGGAGAGCTGCATGGATATGTTTAGTTCTTTGCCTTGTGCATGGGGCTGGAGGCTTACAGCTGGTGCAGTGCAACTGAAACTCTCCAGATCTGATTATGTACATGGCTTACATGGGCTATATGAATGTTTTTTATTGTTTAAGTCTTGCAGTTCGTCTCTGTCCTTAGGGAAACACTACACCTGTGCAACCATTCCACTTCAACACTCTAAGCTCTTTTTTCAATGTTCCAGCATTTTTAGCATACTGGATTCCCAAGAGAAGCAACCCCACAACTTTTAGGGGATGTTGGTCTTCAGAGTGCAAGTATCGTCAGAGTGCAAGTATCGTCAGAGTGCTTGAAAACCAATAGGCGTCTTCTAGTCTAAGAAAATGCTGATAGATCACTTCGGATCAGTAGAGTATGCCAGACTCTAAGGTTGATCTTTGCAGGGTGCATGATTAGTTAAGGCAATAGCAAGCAACTTAAGAGTTGAAATGTACAACCACGCAGTTAATTGTTGAGACACTTCAATGGTGCACCAGCCTTCCATTACTTATGTCTCAATTTGCATTGAAGTATGGAGAAGACAACAATGTGGACTGATTTGTCACATCCGTCTCATCAGCCACCAAAGACATAATCATAAGGATTTGCCTTCAGAGTAATCCACCATCTACTAAGGATTCTGACACTATTTGCAATGATAAACTGTCAAGAAGTTAGGCTCATTCTCCCTATGTCCAGGAAGGAGGCCCAGATCCAGGATAGATTTTGAGGGTAAGCACTGGCAGAATAAATAAGTTCAACATTAGATTACAATACCCTCAACTTCTTAAATATCCTAAACGTGCATTGGTTCAGCCATCCAGGACTTTGGTTAAAACCCCATGTAGAGTGTGAAGCAATTCAAAATAGCATGTCAATTATGTAAGGAAAAGGATGAACAATATAACCAATATCAAACCTGACTTCTTGAATCTAAGAGGGCAGACATGGAAGAATATGTAAGTTTGTATCTGCTTCACGTCACTTAATACAAATTTCTTTTAAGACAAGTAACTTATCCTTTTCAATCGCTTCCAGCTGTTTTATATCTTATTTTTGTTTTAATGTTACAGATAGCTTTTTAAGGTTTCATTTATTTCGAACATAGGGTAATTGCACTATATTATTGCAGAGATCTGCACTGAACTGACAAAATAATGACAGTCAAACAACCCGAAAAAAGGGAGTTTGTTTACTTAAAACATGTCCTTTTTTCATCAATTAAATAATTTTGTTTTGGGAAAAGCAAAAAATGCAATAGGCCCTACTGGATCAAAAATCCTTTGAAAGAGAGAAAGTATTGCATAATGGGTAAGACAAAGCTCAATCCATCCTCCTCCTGGGACTCCATAGTGAAGAATTTCCGAGGAACTACAACTTCTGGGGTGAAGTAGAGTGAAGCAGATGCAGGTCCTGGAATGTGGATCAGCCTGCACAGAAATCCAGGCTCCTATTCATATGCCTCCTGAAAAACCAGCTGCCTACATACACCTAGAACAGATCCTTGCACTTACGAGGCAGTGATTTAATCTTCTAACAAGCTTCACTATCATAAATAGATGAGATAATAGAGCAAATCTATGCACACAAATAAGATAGATAAGATCTCATTGCGATCAGCAGCCACCATATGTTATTCATCCATCCATCTAAAAGGTCACCAAAAGGAATGGGCCTTCAAAGGATGTAATGAAAATCCCCTGCGATAGATGACCATCATAAAGGCACATCCAGTTTAAATATAAGGCAGCATACTTTCAATTCCTACATATTTTATAGTCCTAGCTACTCTATTGAGAGACTGCAAAAACACAAGCAAATATAACTACATTAATTGAAACGAAGGCTAATCTAGTTTAAAAATAAAAACAATTGCAATCTTGGAAGTATGAATTGGCACACTTGATTAAAACAATAAACTATAAACAATTATATCACAGACCTGTAGATTACCAACAAATAGAATTTACAAACTTGAAGTATCTATCAAAATTCGCAGGGTCGCCCATTTCTATCACGAACATTTAAAAAAGACAGAATTATACACAAAATATCCAATAGCAAGACAGCCACTTCAAAATTCGAACAGATATCAAAACAATCCATATTATATACCCTCCAATGAAACCTTCTTAAAGGCTTCCTCAAAAATGTGACATTTGTCCAGGCTCAAGTCTTTGAGATTTTTTCACTTCATATGCTACCACAACATAGAACGGTGTAGTTTTCACAAACGTAGAATATGTCTAAGGCCCTGATTTAGAGTTTGGAGTTAGCCCATCACAAATGTGTACGATCTCAAGTTTGCCGTATCACAATTTCAATAGAATATAATGGAATCGTAATATGGCAGATAGGAAGAGCTGAGCATACAAGGCAGTAATTGAGAAAATAGCAGACCTCAGACCGGATACCCAGGGGTTAATGCTCAAAAAGAACACTGAAAAAAATACTGTGGCTACTGTGGAAACTCAACTTTGCCACCAGGCTCATCACAATCGGTCACACCTTTTCCAGGCATTTGGTGTGACTGACGAAGGGCATCACACAAAAGCACCACAATGTCAGGTTGGCAAGAAGGATCGGCAGCAATGGCAGGACTTCCTAAACAATTTCAATAGGACACTAGTGTGGCAAGAGCCATTGGTGACAGAGGAGCAACTGAACCTGTACAGGGATGTGGCGCCAAGTGAGGTGCTCCTGGAAACAGCATAGTGTGCCGCCAAGTGGCCTGAGGGTTGGCACAAGGCGGGCCTGATGAAGAAGGTAGCACTGCTGGAGTTATTTCCCACAGTACTGGCCCTTTCACTACTGCATACAGGCAGGTAACAATTTTGTCTGACAACCACGCAGTGGTTCAAGTGATAATCATTGGGGCGGCAAGAAAGTATATGGGGTGCTGCAGTTTAGTGGGCTGCCAACTAAGGAATAATATAGCAATCAAAGCAAGGCATGATTCTGGATGCGACAACTTCATTGCTAATGCTCTCTCCTGCTTTCAGTGGGACGAATTTCACCAACTGACCCCCGTCGCCAAACAGAGAGATGAGACTGCTACCGGCTGACCTGTGGGATGCAGTGGAGCAGACCTAACAGCACTCATCGAAAAGGCCCAGGTGACAAAAAACACAACCAAGTATCATAAGCGTCTGGAACGGTTCACTACGGTGACTGGGCGGGATGGATGGAGCTGTACAAAAAGTGAGGTTGAAGAGTTCAAGCTGGACATGTCCAGAGCTTAGGCACAATCTCATCTCAGTGCTGTAGCTTACTACTTGAAACTGTACCCGGGTGGATCCAACAAACTCATTTTACTGCCTCGCAGCAATGAAGGGTTGAGACTGCATGCAGCCAAGGAGCAAAGACCCCAGACTGCCAATTTACTTTGAGAGGCTGAAAGCCCTCATACAGACCCTACTGACCGTATATAAGTCATAGAGTCTCGCTTGTTCAAGGATGCATTTGCCCTGGCATTTTTGGGGCTTACAGGGTGAGTGAGTTTGTGGCACCCTCTAGGGAGGACTTAGAATTACTTGTCTTTGTTTGGAAGATTTGCATATGGCAGAGACCCACCTAGTGTTACACCTGAGGAGGTCCAAGACCAACCAGGAAGGCAGGGGCAAGCAAACGTGAACTGATTGTCTCACAAGCAAGCACTGCCCAGTATGCTTAACCGGCAACTATCTGCAGGTTGGACCCTCCCCTGTTCATACACGATGATGGGAGCTACCTTAGCAAGTTCCACTTCACCGCACTGTTGCGTATGGTTCTGGCAAGAGCAGGACTTCCGACATGCTTTGGGTCATATTCCTTCTGCATTGGTGTGGCCACAACTACAGCAATGCATAGCATGGCACAGGACAGGGTCAAGCACATAGGTAGGTGGAAATCTGGGGCTTTCACAGCATACGTCAGGCAGTTAACATGCTAACATTGAGTTACTCCTTCACTGCAAAAGACAGAGCTCGAAAAAAGGATGGTCTGGTTAGTGGGCCACTCGTATATCACAAGGGTGCAGTGGTAGGCTAGTGCCTGGACCCGGTACGGAGGCATATGGCTGTGCAACATCAAGGTGATGTGGCTGGCTAAGCCAGGTATAAAGTGGAATAAGCTCCTCCCGGACATACTGGACACTCAACGGATGCACAAAAACCCCAACACTGTGGTAATTCACCTAGGAGGCAACAATCTTGAAACACTGGTGTGAAAAACTCTGCACAAGGCCATACTGGTAGACCCGACAACCATCTTGTGACTACTGCGCCCGGCTGACATAATCTAGTCAGAAGTGATGGCAATACAAGAGTGGAGAGAGGCCCTGAGTCAGGGAGCAGTGGAAAGATCCAGAAGAAAACTGAACGTGGCAATGACCAAGTTCTGTAAAGGGATGGGATGGGAGCTTATCAGGCATGCCAGGTTACTATGCGGCCGCCAAGGGTCAACTTAGGGTTGAACATGTTCTTTCTGAACATTGTGAGACATTAGAGATGCTGGGCTTCTCTTAGTTGGGAGGGAGCTGCCAGAGGTCGGTAAACCACCACCACCAGCTTAGCAGAGGGCTACAAGAATTTAAGAATAAATGTTATCATGCAAGGGCATAAAAAGACAACTGCCCAAACAATGTCCTTGGGATGCTGCTCACCAGGGACACTTTAGGGCAAAGAAAGAGTAATAAGTGGTCAGCACGGGGTGGAGAGGGCACTTGAAGCCAGGCATGACCACAGGACCACGAACGTCAGACATCTGGTAGCAAGGGAAGCCTCAAAGTCGCGACCTGCTGTACCAAATCATCGACAGCCGTCAAGAAAGTTGATACACTGATTTATCACAACCGTTGAGAGACATTGTGACTGTAAGAAAGGCATGACAAAAGCTATGAATATGCAATAAACTAACGATGTTCGCTGTATTACCAATTATGAGCAGAATTAGTGACATTGAAGTGCTGTTTCATTTTCACAAGAGCTGATCATTTAGTGACTGATTATATCATGTGAACTGATGTACCAGCTTATAAATGTTAATAAACATTGGCTGTTCTCACACCACAAACATCTGGGGTGTCCATGATCAGATGGTGAAGGGGGTGAAGGGTGAGACGGGCCCAATGGAAGCTCGCACAGCCAGGGGTGGGGGGAGTTTAGATATTAGAGTTTTGTCTCGCTAGCTAAAAATATGTCACCATTTTCTGTCACATGGTGATTGAGAGTTATACTCTGGTTCAGGCCTGGCTCCAGGATTCTTTACTTAGATGGGCCAAGGGTGCATTCGGGTGGACTGCTGCAGACCCATTTGTGGCTTCTGGAGGTAGCCTACAAGGCCTAAATTACATCATATAGACTTCAAAACATATTTGCACCACAATTCAAAGGATACATTCTGTGTGTATACATTGCATGTAGAGTTGAAGGGTATTTTAACTGCCTGTCTATTCCCTTTGCTAACTTTTCCCATCCCATCCATCTAAAGCAATACTTGTGCACATTCCGCCTCTCTATCCTCAGTTTCTGGTTGACCACCATGGAGATGGACTGTGCCAGCACCCACATGGATGCCTGGAAAGAGCAGATACATACAAATGCCAGCCCTTTTACTGGCCTGCGCTGAAACTTGGGAATGTCTGACTAGATGAGATAAGGGCTGGTTCTCAACAACTGTATGTGGTAGCAGAGCGGACTGGCCATTTATCTCTTTGGGCATTTACCCACAAAGAGGTGGGCCTGGGGCCAGTAGGGGCCTGCTTCCGAAGGGCCAGAGTTGCCTCCAGCAGGAACTCGTGGAGGTGGACAGGCCACTGAAAGCTCGAGTCAGATGCATGGCTCAGCTCAAGGTCCTCCTTTAACAAGCAGAACTTTCATTTGGTGTCTGTCTGCTGCCCGCGGTATAAAGTCATATGACAAGAATGGAAGACAAAACATTCTTTCATGTACCACAGGAGAGTGAGATACCCATCTAGTGGATCAATAGCACAATGTTAAACTAGAAAACCTTGGCTCACTCCTGGCTTCCCTTCTGGACCAAACATTGTGAGCCTAAGTGAAAATGTATTTCCTGAGCCCCCTTTTTTCGTCATCACATCAGATGGCATATTTAAATAAATGTTTCTTTCTGATTTAGTCTACAATAATGGTGTTCCACCTGTACTAAGTCTAAGCCACACATAGGACGCACATAACAATTGAGGACATGAATGCTGCTGTTGAGGTTCAAAAAACCTTCATTTTTAATAAATGCCTCTCAATCCAGTTATATGATCTGATGTGCTAAGGTGCTATGCTCCTGCATATTAAAGTAAAGGACATTTTTAATGTTGAAGACATTTTGGGCCTGATTCTAACTTTGGAGGACGGTGTTAAACCGTCCCAAAAGTGGCGGATATACCAACTACCGTATTACGAGTTCCATAGGATATAATGGACTCGTAATACGGTAGGTGGTATATCCGCCACTTTTGGGACGGTTTAACACCGTCCTCCAAAGTTAGAATCAGGCCCTTTGTCTTATTTTACATTAAATTTGTTGCAGAATTTACATGGCAAATTTTTTCAGGACTCAGCTCATTTCCAGGCACGATGAGTCAAGCCAAACATTTGGCTCTTCCACTTAATTTGTTGGTTCACCCACCTCTAGAGCTGGGCCCACGTGTCTGTCTCGGGCCCTCCTTGTCACTCCTGAGCTTGACAAGGCCTTGTATGATGCACTTTTTTCCAAGTCTCTTCCTAAATAGTAACCTAAAAAAAATGATTTTCCCCTTTTAATGTCAAGGGAAGATTTCAGACGTGGGAGTAGCAAGTGCGTAAAACTGTTCAGGATCCCTTTGTGCCAATCTTCTGAGATGGATTATCTCCATTACTACTTCCACCTAACCACAGACTCTGCAACGCGCTCCCTTCCAGCCTTGATTCCCCTCTTTGCTACCATTGCTCTCTCATGTGCCTAATCTCACAGCTGACCTTGGTCCCCAGCCCCTTATCAGCCACCATCCACCTCCACTTTCATTATCGCTTTAATGTTGCAATAATCACAAGGTTTGGTATTAGGCGAAGATGGGATTTTCATGTCACTGTAGGAAATAACCAAAGCTTATAAAGTTTCCTTTTGAGACTTAAAACCGTATAAGGAGAACACGCTTTAAAATGTGTAATGCAGTTTCCCATGACCCACCTGATAATTAAAAAAAAAAAAAAAAAAAAAAAAATGCCTTGTTAATAATGAAAACAACTATTTTACACCAATTATGTATCATGGCTGGGCCTTTGCCGATTCTTAAAAGTTAAGAAATGGCAAGGCACTCAAACTTTAATGTCGCTCTCTGCCTCGCAGTGCGATCTAATAAAGCAGCAGGTTCAGGAAAGCTCTTTAAACTTCTTTCCTCCAGTGCTGAAGAGTACTAGGAGGTAGAAAAGCAATGTTCGGCTGCCAAAGAACTTATTTAGTATGTATGTGCATTTTTTATTGACTTTGATGTTGTCACGGGTGGGGGTGGGGGGCGGTGTCATGTTTGGGTAGGCCTGGCCCGCCTGGCCCACCCGCTAGAACCGAGCCTTCTCTTGTTCATTGTTTATACACAATAATGCCATGTTTGGTTGTGTGCGATTGCAGGGGAAACATATTCATTATGCAAACATGTATATAACAGAGAAGAGGATTTTGTCTTTGATAGAGTACATTTTTGAAACCCCAGGGCGCAAAGGAGTTGTATCGATTTAATAAAGACCAAAAGAGCATTTTCGTAAGCAGAACAGAACTGGTTGACTTGCATTTCGATGAACTTTAAAATTTTACAGCCTTGAAACTTCAGAGATTTGCTTTATTGTGCAAATTAGTTAAAATACATGTTACAAGCAACCAACAGTGCAGATATTTTTCTAAGTCGTATAGTATTATTGCGAGTTACTTTCCCCATTCTTAGTCCGTTTCGCAACCCCTGCTTTTTACGGTCCTCCGTTTCTCTTCCTCACCAGTTCTATGGATCAATTTTAGTGAAAGTGATTCACTGACGTGTCAATAGGTGTCGCTGTTGCAAGTATATTTTGCCTTTATCAGCGCCACTTCTTAATTTATATGGTGCTGAAAAACAAAACGGGCATGCTCAAATTCGTACTCAAAGACAAAACAGATTGACTTGTTATGGGAGCAACCTCCTATTCAACATGTGCCAGGTGTTTTTGTACTAGCGAGTTGTGTGTTAACTATAATAAATATGAACGCATCTTTTCAAACCTCCCATCCGCCCACCCCCGGCCTCTATATTTAATACGGCCACCCCTACCCTGTGCTTTTACAGCTGCATTTACACTTCGTCGTGACCCAAAAACTTTGAACTACGTAGGGAATTTAGACTTGAAAATTAATTTTAAACATGTTGTGTGTTTTTTTTCTTTCTTCCCTCTGAGACACCGCAGGATGAACAGCTGCACATCTGCTGCAAAGACAGTCTTTGCAGGATAAATAAACAGCGCCGCGATTGGTTACGGGGTAGAATGCCTTTTATCTTGTCCATCAGTTGGACTAGGACACGGACCAGTAGTGACTGAAAGTCACTGCTGCTTGGCATCCAGACGTCTGACAAATCGAGTACATCACACAACCGGAGTTCGCATGCATAAAGGCAGCGGCACGTTTCCATGCTTTGAACAAATTGACTGCCATCAGAGGAAACCAACGTTGTATGAGAGTAACCTCCACGAGGCGGTCAAGGATGACCCACCTAGCATGAGGCATTGACAGTCCCATTGCCTGTCACTGAGTAACACGGCTTTCTATCTACCGCACCACCGTGAGGTTTGCAAACCTGGCAGAGTCCTTAAGGTTGGGAAAATTACAACAAGCATTTGCAATGCAATGGGTCTCGCGTTTACTCGAGTTAAAGCTACTAGCTTTGTAAACTCCAAACCGGACTTTTCTTGCCATATAAACTGAAAAAGAAACCAGTTTCGCTTAAGCGAGCCCATGGCCGCCATGAGCACAAAGCAAACATACAAAAGGGAACAGAAGTTCGCTCGCAGTGAAACGTATTGGCACAAGTGCATTTATCCAGGTAACTGACAAAAGTGCAAATATTCATGTAACAGGGTCAATGTCATGCAAAGCGCTCGACTACTGCTCAGCGACATCACGCTGCCTACGAAATAAAGACAAAAAGAGAAAAGATAGTGCAGAAATCATACGGAAAACATGGAGCCTCATATGTTATCATTAATTGGCCGGTGAGCTGGAAGCGGGCTGAACACCGGAAAAGCCATGAAGTATGCATGCCTTTCACTAATGAAATCAAGCTAATTTTAAAAGGAAAGCTCACAAACCAACCAAACTGATGGGCTTGACATGGGTGTGGTTAAATGCCCACAGAGAGATTACACCAGGGACAGAGAGCTTTGCGCTCGACCCTAAAAAGCTGCATTGTTGCTCATATTTGGAATACGTATCAAGCAAATTGCTAAATCCCACAAGGTGATAGAAGTGGCCAGTGTCAAACAGCCACCCCACTGTATAACCTTTGGTGGTAAATGATACGTTTTACAGGGCATTTTGCCAAATAAACTGACTATACAGTTTCAATTTTTTAGGTTTTAAAGGTACAGTCTGAGACATGACACAGCCAATACCAATTTTATAAAACTTGTAAGGCACTGTTAGACCTCGCATCCTTGGTGTGGTTTCCCCTGACTTTTTTGCCTTCTGACCTCTGTTTGCTGACTTTGTTTTTGCTGGCTTTAGAATTCCGGGCACTTTACTACTGCTGATCAGTGCTAAAGGGCAAGGGGTTTTTCCCTAAAACATGTTACCAGTGGCTTATCCACAACTGGCATATTTAATTTACTTATGAGGCCGTAGAAAAGTGCACTACATGTGCCAAGGGCCAGTTAATTAAACACAGCACTGATTGTGCCACTCACTTAAGTAGCCCTCTAAACATGCATAAGGCCTGCCATGGCAAAGTCTCTGTGTGCAGTTTTAAACTCCCATGTTGACTTGGCAAGTTAACCCTCTTGCCAGGCCCATATCTTCCAATGTTAACATACATACATCACCCCTAAGATAGGCTATAGACATCCCCAGGGCAGGGTACAGTGTATTTAAAAAGTTGGACATGTACTTTTAAGCTATACACGTATAAGTAGTGAAAAACTCTTAACCTGGTTTTTCATTACTTCTAGACCTATATCTCCCATAGGTTAACATTAGGATTGCCTTATTACATTGTGTAAGCGTAATTCTGAATTGAGAGGAGTTGGAACCCCTCCAAGTTTGAGGTCTCTGGAATCACAATTTAAAATCACAACTTACGGTGAAATTGAATTTTAAATTGCGATTCTGAAAATGTCACTTTCAGAAAGTTGGCATTTTCTTACTTTAAATTAACTACTGCCATCTAACTGTCACTGAATTGATGTCTGGGTAGGTGACAGGGGGGCTTTTGTGTAGTCCCTCCAGATAGCCACACACAAAAGGGAGCATAGGTGTCACTGAGTGGCCATCGCCAAGTTGATGGCCATCCTGGCAAGGATGAGAGGAAGGAGTTGACACTTACACCTGAATGGGCTGGGCCTTGAGCCCTCACAAAGGGCTGCATAAAACTGTGTAGTGTGCCTAGAGCCAAGGCAGGAAGGACAGGGACTTCTTGTACTTCAAAGGCCTCTCTTTAAAGTCTCCCCCACTTCAAAAGCCCAACTGTGCTCTATTGGAATGCCTATGTTCATGTCTGATTATGGCTATTACCATAGAGCAGGACTCCGCTGACATCACCATTCCATTCCCACTGTACCTTCTGCCGGGATCTGATCAAAATGCAGGTCTAATACAGCAATAAGGCCTTTGCTCACTCCTGTAAGACGAGGCTAGACCCAAAAATATCATCTGATGTGTGCCAACATAGTAGTCCATCTTCTGATTATGTTTCAATAGCGCTCGAGCACCCACGCAAGTCCTCTTCCCATCTCAGGTTCAGAAACTGCAAGCACTCTGGTGGGACACCATACCTTATCCCATCTACTAGAAGTCGACTGGATCATTGGACTCAGTGTGGAGTGTGATAAATGGATTCATTCAATTTAAATGAACAACATTAGATACATAGACACTTTTAAACACTATGACCAATTTAACCATAAAACAAACTCCAAACTGAATAAAGTTTCAAAGCTTTATTATAGCCACAGAGCTAGTGTAACGTAAATGGTTTGCAAAACTAAATTGTAAATATACATGAAAACCATAGGCTGCCCAATACGTCTAAAGAGATTAAGACTCCTTAGCATCAATACTATTAAGCACTGCAAAAGAATAATGCATTTTAACAAAACTATAATATGCACCTTAAATTCAGACTTCAGTGGAGATGATGGTGACATCAGTAAATCATCAAAATTCAGTTAATAATAATCAATTTTCAGAGCTGGGCCATCCTTATTTTGAACGCAAATTTGAACTTTCATGTGTGGGAACAGCTACCACATGCCGGCAAAACAAGGGGAAAGACAAAAATAATTTGGAAAAATCATTTAAGTAGGGTAACTCACTTTAAAAATACACTGGTGTAATTATCTAAGCTGAAAAGGCAACAAGCAGCCACATTATAAATGATACCTCTCCTCATGGGACAGCAGACAGAAAAGTTTCATCGAGCAGCGCGTTCACCATTTTGCAGCATCAGGACAGTGCAGAACATGGGCTGCATATAGGCAAGTCAGCAGTTCAGAATTGATTGGGAATATTGGTACTGAACAGCATAAGTAAGTGGGACATACAGGACTAAAAAGGAAACTCATAACATACCGACTAAATGTGGCAGAAGACTTGGAGAGGGAGAGGAAGTAACAGCATGAACAACAAGAAGTGCTCTGAACGACTCCGACAGACTTCAGAAGACTAACTAAAAGTTTCAAACGTCTCTCCCTAACTAGAAATGTCCACAAGTATCTGATTGGTCTTCCAGGTGGGCTCATCCTGCGCACAATAACCAATATCCAGTGGTAACCGCTGACACCATCAAGTTTGCAACTATTCTGGATTTTCTCAGGGAAAATGTGTAGTCATCTCAATAAATTAATACATTTCTGCCAAAATAAGATGCTTATTAATTGATTGTACTCTGGGAAAGGATCCCGAAGTTGCAAAGGATGAGTTGAACAATTCTCATACAAAATTAATAAGGTTTCCTGTCTAGTTTGACAACTAGAGCAAATACTGTTACCTTTGTTACCATTGAAACATATTCTTGGTCTTTAATACAACAGGATATTCAACAACACGTCGGCAACCTAGGAGTTAATTCAGGTCAAAGGGAACATGTAATTTTCCTCTACTGTTGCAAAAATGAATCATCAGGTCTAGTCTAGCTAAGATAGCATAATTCACATTGATACAGTTAATACCGATAAATCCTATTGCAATACCTTACAATTTGAATCAAATATCTAAAGCAAATCATTTAATTGCAAACATTATTCACAACATATTAGAACACAATTTAAGCTGCATTTATTTTTCTGCACGCATGTAACCAACATTAATAAATTCATTTCAATCAATATAAATATGATTAATTTCTTTTCATTTAATATAGTTCATTTCTAATATCCTCTGAAAATAATACTTTTAATACTAATATGTGTCAGTAGCTTACTCAATTATATATGCACAACATCTCTTTATGACAAAATGCAATACGAATGGGGGCCATATTGACCACTATGATTCAAACACACACATTTTACATTTCGTGTTCATTTCTCTGTTGGGCTTGTAAATTAAGTTTTATAAGTCACTGTATTCTAAATTCTATACCACTAATATATTAGTAAAACTTGATCTCTCTCAGTCCTTTCTCTGATGGCAATTTGTGTCGTCACAAAAGGACATTCTCATTTACGAGACAAATCAAAATCTTGTTGTCTGAAGACACATAGGTCTAGGTCTGTGATCATTTTCGGTTCTCTTCATGGTCTTGTAATATCTGTTTCGCATATTTTCCATTTCATGTTCTTCCTTCCTCTGTCTATTCTGTACTCTTTGTCTCTTCCAGAAATTGTAAAACTTGTAAAATCCAAGGGCACAAATTATGCACACTGTCACAATCAATAAAAGTTTCAGGATCATTCTCAGAAATCCATTTTCCAAATTTCCAACCCAAGATCTTACTTTAGAGAATCTTTCACCTACTTTTGCCCAAATATTTGACTATTTTAGGTCATTCAAGTCAGTTTTTAAACATGTCAGATTAGAAAGGTATTTCCTTATCTCTTTATTGTTGTCAAGTATATACATGCAGCAGTGTTGCATTTTAAAAACTTGACAGACTCCGCCTTCCTTTTTTAAAAGGATGTCTAACGCAAGGCGATTCTGCAAAACCATAGATCTTACCGCAACAATTTCCATGTCCATTAGGAGCATTGCACCTGCAAAAAATCAGTTGACATCTTATCTACAATGGTTGATAACTTGCTTATCTTAATAAGGATCATTTAGGATCACAACTACTGATGGAATAAAAGCTCAAAAAATATCTCCAATAATCTTTGAACTACATGCTCCTCTTTTAATCCTCATCTTAGGTCTCTCATTCCCTGCCGGGCTGTCAATGTTGTCTACTTGGTATATTTTTGGAAAAAACTCCTAAATAGCATGTGCCAAACCAACCTTTTGGTAACTTGTAGTAAGCATTCTTCCCACAAATGTAATATACACCAGGCACAGTGTGGTCTTGACCATTTAACATAAAATCCCATAAATTCTTAAACAAAGACACATCTCTTCATTCACTTGTTCCTACAAACTTATTGTCAATTTTGGATTGTGGCCTATACATACAAAGCTTCCCTACATGTTGCCAATCTAAAGCAAAGCATCCTTGTGTATAAGGTGTGTTGTGCGCTGATTTCTTCTTGTAATCGTGTGAAACTATGCCCTTGTCCATCTTTTCTTTCATTGATTTTATTTTATCATCAACTTCCTTACTGAACTCTTTTTCTGCTTGTGTAAGAATACATGTTAGGTTATTCCTGTGCACAAATGCTGTTCCAAAAGTTAATGTAGATTCAAAGAACCCACCTACAATATCTATGTTTTTAGCTTTTGCAATGCTGCTCAAATGCTGATTGATGAGAACAAAAGATAAAACTAGATCAAAGTTTGAGTACAAATACTGAATGTACTCTTGATTGTTCAAATGTGTTAACAAGCAATCAATCAGACATTTATAGATTGCGACTTATCACCCGGGACGTCTCAAGGTGCTAGATGGGGGACACAGGTCAGCCGAAGATCCAGGTCTTGAGGTCCTTCTTGAACTGAGCTAGCGAGGGGGACTGTGCGAGGTGGAGTGGCATTGTGTTCCAGGTCTACACAGTGAGGTAGGAGAAGGATCTTCCTCCCGCAATGTGCTTCTAGGTCCTGGGTATGGTTGCGAGGGCCAGTGGAGCAGAGCGGAGTTGCCTGGAGGGTGTGTAGAAAGAGAGGCAGTGGTTAAGGTAGGTAGGTAGGTCCAATATTGTGAAGGGCTTTGTATGCTTGTGTCAGGAGTTTAAACATGATGCATTTGTTGACTGGAGCTAGTGTAGGTCTCTCAGGTGGGTCGAGATGTGGCTGTGGCGGGGATGTCCAGGATCAGTCTGGCTTGGGAATTCTGTATTTTTTAGAGTCTTGTTTGGAGTTTCTTGTTGATCCCGGTATAGAGTGCGTTACCGTAGTCGAGTTTACTGCTGATGAGTGCATGGGTGCCTGTTCTTCTTGCATCAATGGGGATCCACCGGAAGATCTTCCAGAGCAGGCAAAGTGTGAAAGCATGAGGATGAAACAGCGTTGACTTGGTGAGCATAGACAGTGAGGAGTTGAGAAGGATGTTGAGGTTGTGTGTGTGGTCAGTAGGCGATGGGGCAGTTCCGAGGGCCCTGGGCCACCCGGAGCCATCCCAGGCAGTAGGGAGGGGGAGCAGGATGAGGATCTCGGTCTTGTCCAAGTTGAGCTTGAGGCAGCGGTCTCTCATCCAGTTGGTGACTGCCTTCAATCCACTGTGAAAGTTTCTTTTAGCTGCTGATGGTTCATCGGTGAGGGAGAGATTAAGCTGTGTGTCACTGGCATATGAGACGATGTTGAGCTTGTGGTGTCTGATGATCTCGGTGAGGGGGGGTCATGTAGACAATGAAGATGGTGAGGCTCAGGGAGGAGACCGGAGGAACTCCTCAGCTCATTTCTGTCTGCTTTGAGGTGAAAGGTTGGAGCCTGACTCTCTGGGTGCAACCAATGAGGAAGGAGCAGATCCACTCCAGGGTTTTGCTGTGGATGCCAGCTTTGTGTAGTCTGGTGCACGGAGTCAAAAGCGACTGAAAGTTCGAGGAGGATGAGGGCAACTGTTTCATCGCTGCAACTAATGGACTGCTGCAACATATCACAGCTTACCACTTACTTATGGAATTAGGTGAAGCTGTTTCACCGCTGGAACTAATGCCATAAGTCAGTGGTAAGCTGTGATATGTGATCCCTTCTTGTACTGATGAAGGAATTAGTGTATACAGTCACACACATTCACTGTATCTACATACTCATACAGCAAACAATAATAAACATTGGAAGACAAATCTCCCTTTGTGTCATCTAAATGAAGCAATCCCTCATCCTTATGTAACTTATCCTGCTTAGATGGTCTTATTCCCAGCACTGGAGTTTCTGTGCTTAGTATTTCCTCTTTTACTAAGACGCTCATTCCTGCAGTCAATTAAAAGCACACAATCATACATATAATAACTAAACCAATGCACACATATTTACATTTACTGCTTTAACCCTCTCCTGGGTTCAAGGCTTCTGTAGAATCAAAGAGGGCAAAGAAAATAAAAATGAAAAGCAAAAGAAAACAAAATCAAATCCAAATCAGCTATTCAAAAATCTTTCTGCACTTATTTACAACAGTTCTTGATCTTCTAGAAAGTTAATCAAGTTTCAACTAAAAGTTAAAAGAAATAGTTCAAATATTCATCTTAAATATATCATAGTTTGATGATCACTTATTATCACTTCTAATGGGTAATGTCTCTGTTGGTCAATTGGCAAGGTTATTTCAAAACTCAGTTCAAATGCAATTTCAAGTTCTAGAATGTTTAACTGAATTCTCACGGTCAAAACAAAAGGCCATGAACTAGTTCTCCCATTCATTTGCAACAAGATAGATCCATTCAGGTGAACAGTATTTGTGGCTTTGCACTCTTTTCCTTTTTGTTCTCCTCATGGCACAAACTTTATCTTCACTCTGATTCAACTCTTCAATTGCTTCCGCTATAGCTGGGAGTTTGCCAGCAACCGTTTAGGTGCTGATGTAGGCCACTGATGATCTCTTACAGGTCTCTTTTCAAGTGTTACTGGACTCACAATGTTTGCTGTGTTGGGAGGAGTCAGTTGGCTTTGACCTTGCTCTTCTGCACTTTTATCTGCATTCAGAATCCTTGCATTTTTACCATTTCACACACGTTCTGCTTCAGCCACTTGTTCAGGCCTCACAGCTTGATCAATCTGAACCCATTCTTCTTCTGCATTTACTCTTAGGGGATCAGACCCTGAGTTTTCAAGAGGACATGGAACTTTGCGTGTGTGGCTTGCATGAATTCAGTTCGGAAAACCAGCACACTTCACAGCTGTTGTCATTACCAAGATTTCTTGATACTGTCCTTTCCACCTTGGCTCTAGGCAAGTCTTTTTCCCTTTCTCATCCACCTTCAAGCTGTGGCACTGTTCTTGATCAGTTTGAACTGTTGCTGCTTCACCCTGATGAGATAAAGAGTGAACCACATCAGCTAGACCTTTACAATAATACAACACTAAGTCAGCTGTTATGCTCACAAGTGCATTTGCTGGAACTGCTGGTAACCTCACTGTATGCCCCATAAGGATTTCGTGTGGAGACAGTCCTGTCTTCCTGTCAAGGGTGCTACGCATGCTCATCAGGACAATTGGTAATGCATCAGGTCATTTCAACATTGTAGAGGCACAAACTTTTGCCAATTGAGCTTTCAGTGTTCCATTCATTTGTTTTACCAACACAGAAGCCTCAGGTCTGTAACTGACATGCAATTTTTGCTCAATGTTGAGTGCTGCACAAAAACATGTTATGATCTCATTATTAAAATGAGTTCCTCGATCTGATTCTAAAGAAGTCGGGAACCAAACCTTGGTATTTGTTCCCTGAGCAGCAGCTTGGCTACAGGAAGACTGCCATTCCTACGTGTTGGATAGGCTTCTATCCAATGAGAAAACATGCACACATTTGCCAGCATATATCTCAATCCATTGCAAGCAGGCATTACATAAAATCGTGCTGCATTCTGTTAAATGGACCTCCAAATATGCCTATGTGGTTCAAATTAACCACAGTGTGTTTTCCTACATTCATTTGTTGACATGTAACACACCTGTGACATAACACTTCCACAATCTGGGACTGTACCATGTCTGTTTAAATGTGAGAATATTTGCATCTCTGCCTAGATGAACTTGACCATGATAATATCTAGCCATAGTTGTCAACAAAAAATCTAGTAACACAACATTCCCTTTATTTGAAATCCAGACATCATGTTCCATTCTTTGTATAACACCTGCTCTATTCCAACTTATGTGTTCTTCCTCTGTTGCCTCTTCCTGCAATCTTTTAATTTCACCCCAGGTATCAATAACTGACATTAGAAAGCTTTGATTTGCCTCACTGGTGTCACTTGAACGACACCACTCTTCATTGAAGGTGACACAATGCAGTGCAGAATATCTGGCAATTTGGTCAGCATAGGAATTTCCCAACGAGAAAATCATTTGATCTCTGGTGGGCTGTAAACTTTACAACCACAATTTTCTCAGGGAACTGTAAGGCATTTAATAAACTGTGAATTCACAATTTTGAATGGGTGATCCTGAAGAGGTCATAATACCTCACTGGTGCCATAACTGCCCAAAGTCTTAGACAACATCAAATCCATACTGACTATTTGTGAATATTGTCACTTTAAGCTGCTCAGATACTCAGAATACTTTTGTAAGTGTAACTAATTCAGCTACTAGGGTAGAAATAACTCATTAACACCATGAAGCTTAGACTACTCCTCAGATGGTGCAGACTGCATAACCAGCTTTCAGAGTACCCTCACTGCCTCTTAAACAGGAACCATCAACAAAATCAACTTGGTCATTCTCCTGTAAAGGATTATCCTGAATATCAGGTCTGGGTTTGGTGCGTAGTTCAGTGACAACACGGCAGTCATGTTCCATTTCATTAACGTAATTTGAATCCTCAACATTAACAGGTAACAATGTAGCGGGGTTCAAAGTCAAGCACCTTCTAATCATTACATTGGAAGAGCCAAGAATTAATAACTAATAACAGGTAAGATGGCCACTAGTCAAATATTGGGGTTTGGTTTGGGTCAAAAAGTACCTAACCGAATGAGGAACATTAAACAGTTAAAGGGTGACCCATCACAATGCCTTCCACTGACCAATGCTTACAGCAGTGGAAGCCACAGTCTTTAAACAGCCGGGCAAAGCTGCAGCGACAGGATCCAGTGTGGTGGAAAAATATGCCACAGGTCTGTTGGTTCCTCCATGCAACTGTGTCAAAACAGAAAGAGCACAACCATCATGTTCATGAGAAAACAGTGAAAAACATTTAATGTAATCAGGCATTCCTAAGGCTGGAGCTCTGCACAAACTCTCAACTCAGTGAAGGATTTCACACGTTCATCATCAAACTGAACTGGGTCTATAATTTATTTGTGCATTACCTTCTGCAGTTGTTTGCAAATTACTGAAACATTTGTTATCCATTGGCGACAGTAGCTCACCATGCTCAAAAACAGTCTGACATCTCTCTGTGTAACTGGGTGATTCGTCTGCATAATAGTCACAACTCTGTCTCAGGATACTTTCCTTGCACCTTTCTCAATTAGGTGACCGAAATATTTTACTTCCTTCTAGCAATATTGTAGTTTGGTAGGGAAAACTTTATGGCCATTTTCACCTAAATTTTTTAACAACGCTATGGTATAGTGTCTGCAAGCTTCCTGTGTATTAGATGCAACCATCAAATCATCAATAAATTGCACCAAAGCAGACTGAAATGGCATGATCAAGGACTATGGATTTATTTTCAGGATCTCATTAAAAAGGGACAAGGATTCTGAAAACCCCTATGGAATACGGCAACACAAATACACATGGTTGCCCAATCTGAATGAGAAAATAAACTGACATTCCTTGTGCAAAGGCATCCAGAAAAAAGTTTGGGACAAATCTATAACAGAAAACCACTATGCTCCACATAGAGTCTAGAATAAGATTACTGCTGGGTTCAGTACCTGAGGACAACAGGACACAACAATTTTGTTCACCTTTCTCAAATCCTGTACTATGCAGTATTTCCCACTTGGCATTCGCAACCTCATAATTGGAGAATTACACGGGCTACCCATCACTTCTTTTTGTAATCCCTGTTCAACAAAGTCTTTAATTATTGGAATAGTTCCTTCAATTAATTCTGGGGTTATGTTATATGGTGGCGTTCTGGAAAAAGAGTGCATTTGGCTTTACAGTTACCTTGACCGGTTCAACACCTCATATGGAGTCTAATATATTTTCCAGAGAGATCCCAAACTCTCAACATTACTGTGTCCTGCAATTCATCAGGCGAGTCTCTAACTGTCATGACAGGAAACAAATAAATTAGAGTATACATCTCATCAATTTGGCTGGAAGTTTCATCATCATTATTCATTTGAATTTGCTATCCCTTCATGAGTTCAGGTGATGGAGAATTTAAATGTGCATAGAAAGTCTCTTCCTAACAGAATCACAGGACTGGAATTGCAGACTACAAATTGGTGTAAATCCTCAAATGTTCCTATTTTGACTGGAATGAACTCTGTAATGAGGTTGACCAATTGCTGATTTGCTACACCTGTTACCTGAACTGTCATGCCAGAAAGGGGCACATTAGAGACTTCTGCAGATCTGACAGTGGAACACGTTGCTCCAGTGTCAACCAAAAATGAAACATTGTGAACCATAACACTTGCATTCACATAAGGACCACGCTGATCTAACCCCAGTGAGGCAGCCAACACACATTCTTTCTCTTCTGAAGTCTCACTCAAATATCCCTCACTCACTTCATCATTACTGAAATCCATCAATGCATATTGTGTGATTAACTGATTTACATTTGAACTTTGTATTTAATTCTGCTGAGGAACCATGACCTGTTGCTGTGCCATCAGAGCTTGAGGAATCTGCATTTGCTGTGGGGCCTGTATTTGCTGTTGGAAAATTGTACTTGTTGTTGGGGCACTTGCATTTGTACTGCTCCAGTAGTAGCATTCATGTTTTGATTTTGGGGCCTTTGAGCTCTTTGACTTTGAAATTGACTGTTGTCAACCATCTGCGTAACAACCCACCACTCTGCACCAAATGATTTACACTATTATACGCCCACTTCCGTTTCCAGTGTCTGACATTGCCACACGCATGACAATGAAGCATTCTTTTCATATTTTGAACAGCAGACACATTAACATTCGGATCTACTCGAATTCCACGACCTCAACCTCTAAACTGAGGCACCATATTGCCCTCCTGTTGTCTCCCTGCATTCCTCCTGCATTCACCATTCCTTGCGATCCCTGCATAGCTGCTGCCTGGGCAGATTTAAGGTGCATCATCATTGCCTTCTCCTTTAATCTTTTCTGCTTTAATTCAATTTTGTCACTACAGTATTTTGCATACTGCAATCGTTTTTTACTACCAGCAAATGAAATGATTCCTATTCATACTGCTAATTTCAGGCTTCAATCCTTGAACAAATCTGAACACAAAATGAATCATGTCTCTCGGTTCAATAATTTCTGTGCCAATGTATTGTTTAAATGCTTGAAACAATCTCTCATAATAAGCATGAACCTCTACCAATCAACATCTTTAGGGGAAACTCTAGTTTTGAGAAATGTAATCACCTTATAGTAGCTTTTCATCACGTCTTCAGACGGCGCACCTGTTACTGCATCCCTTAGTGGCTCACATTTTGGCCAATCAACACTCCGCTTACACTCAACCCACAAATCTGATGAAATCACAATTCCAAATAAAGTGTTCAAATCTTCCCACAAAAACTTTGCAAGCTGAACAAATGTCTCCATTTGCTAATAGCATTCCACTGGTTTCTCCCTGAACTTTGGGTAATCATTAATAAATGACAATATGTCACTTCTGCTCCATGGGACATGAACAAAATCCCCTCTTGGAATTTCTCTTATTGGTATCATTTTTACAGCTCCCTCAGCCTTCTGTACACCATTTGAAGATGCAGTTGGCTTTCTCTTTGTCCATCTGTCTTCCCATTTATGTAATGCCCCCCCCCATGCCTGGATGCTCTAAATCAATTCCTAAATGTAAGTGTTCATACCAGGTGATCTCCTGTTTCCAGTGTCTCTAGAATCAAATTCTAATATGTAACTTCTTTTTAACTGCTTGGATTTATTCATCTCAACTTCATATTGCTCTGCTAAATCAACTAAATTCCCATAGAGCTGTCCTTCTCGAAGTGTGACATCCTTGCTCATTAAGCACAACTCATTTTAATTGTAAGAATCTATTCTGTCCAATTTAAGTGTTCCTTAAATAATTTCATTTAATTCCAATCTTAGTATAGCCATGTTCAATGTCTTCTCGCCTTCTGGTGTGTTTCCCAAAACTGATATTCCACTTAAACTATCTAACCATCCAGTTCGTTGCTAAGCTGTCAATCCTTGCAAGCTGATATTGTTACTACTATCTGGAGGTGTAAGATGTGGAATTTTACACGGAGCTCTCATGGCTTGCTCCTAAAACAGCACAGATGATCATACTGGACATGGGGAACATGTCATATCAATCAACGTACCTACTCTATTGATATGTCTGAATAGAACCAGAAGAATTCATACGAGTTATGGCTGGCAAAAGGAGTGCTCAGTCTTTCAATTTCTGCATTAGTTCCAAAAGGAGAATTCATTGCTGGTACTGGATGTGGAATTTGTAGACCACTTTCATTATTACTCTGGGCATACAACGGGACAACTGGACCTATTGTGACAGGAACTGTCAATGCATCTGGTCCTGCCAAATTTGTTTGACTTGATGGGAACATTAATCCTTTACCTTGGCTAATTAATACTGCACTAAAAGTCTGACTTAACTGATTTGGGGCAACATTCTGTGGGGTTGTTGCTGGGGAATATATGGCCATTGTCTGTCTCTGGTTCATAATTTGTGCAGGAGTCTGTACATTAGGTGTAGACTTAAATTGAATCATTCCTGAACTCTCAATTGGCTGTGACATAGCTGGAGCATTCTGAGCTGTATTGGCAACTGGAACTGTCGAATAAATCACTGATACCTGTGCAACATTAGCAGTAGGTACGTTTGGAGTTGTCTGAACCTGGCTTTGTACAACTGGAGCTGAGCCATACTCTGGACTAAATACTGATCCAACTGCATTGTATGGTGGGGGCGTCTAACGAATGAGTTATAAATCCATCATTTGAATCACTTTTGGTGGCTGTTACCATTTTATGTTCCTCTTGCTTCTGCTCAAGATCTTCTGCAGATTTCTTCTTGGCTTTAGATCTAACACCTCCATCAGCTTCTCAAGTTATTGCTGAGAATATTTTCACTGCATGCAATGTATCTAATCTACACATACTCTGCTCCTCATCCCATCGAGCTTCTGCCAACATCTTTTCTGCTTCCCTCATTCTCCTCTCAAATTTCTGTGCCTCTTTCTGCCTCACAACTAATTCCCAAATACCAAACTGAATAAAGTGCCAAAGCTTTGTTACAACCACAGAGCTAATGTAATGTAAATGGTGCGCAAAACTAAATCGTAAACATGAAAATGTAGACCAAAACGTCTAACGAGATTAAACCTACTTAGAATCAATACTGTTAAGCACTCTAAAAAAATAATACAAATTAAAAAAACTATAATAAAACTATAAATTCAGACTTCAAAGCAGATTATGGTGACATCAGTAAATCATCAAAATTCAGTTAAAAACAATCAGTTTTCAGAGCTGGGCCACCCTAATCTCTAATACGGATTTGGACTTGCATGTGTGGGAACGAGGTAACATGTTGGCAAAACAAGGGGAAAGACAAAAATAATTTGTAAAAAATCATCTATCTAGAGTAACTCATTATAAAAATACAGTGGTTAATTATGTAAGCTAAAAAGGAAACAAGCAACCACATTATGAATTATACCTCTCCTCATGGGGCGGCAGACAGGAAATTCATCAAGCAGAGCGTTCACCGTTTTGCAGCATCATTAGACAGCAGCATCAGCACAGTGCAGAACACGGGCTGCACATAGGCAAGTCAGCAGTTCAGAAATGATTGGACATATTAGTACTGGGCAGCATAATTAAGTGGGACATATAGGACTAAAAAGGAAACTCATAACATAAAGACTAAATATGGCAGAAGACTTGGAGAGGGACAGGAAGTGACACGATAACCACCAAGAAGTGCTATGACCCACCTCAGCAGACTAACTAAAAGTTTCAAAAGTCTCTCCCACACGAGAAATGTCCACGAGTTTCTGATTGGCCTTCCAGGTGGGCTAATCTTGCACACAATAACCAACATCCAATGCAATTATTACAGATTTTCTTAGAGAAAATATGTAGTCATCTCAATGAATTCATACAGTTTTGCCAAAATAAGATACTTATTAATTGACTGTAACTTCTGGTTCCTTTCTTACAGTACATAGGATGAGTTGAACAATTCTCATATGAAATTATTAAGGTTTCCTGTATTGTCCGACAGCTAGAACAAATACTGTTGCTTTTGGTAACACTGAAACATGTGCTTGGTCTTTAATACAATAGGACATTTAACAACACGTCAGCAACCTAGGAATTAATTAAAGTCAGATGGAACATGTAATTTTCTTCTACTGCTGCAAAAATGAATTGTCAGGCCTAGTCTAGCTAAAAAGCCTAATTCACATTAATACAGTTAATACACATAAATCCTATTGCGCACCTTACAATTTGAATCAAATATGCAAAACAAACTATTTAATTGCAAACATTAATCACAACATATTAGAAAACAATTTAAACATGCATTTATTTCTGTGCACACATGTAACCCACGTTGATGAACAAATTTAAATTAATATGAGTAAGGTTGCTTTCTGTTCAATTAATATACTTAGTTTCTAATATTCTCTAAAATGAATACTTTGAATATTAATGCTTGTCAGGAGCTTACTCAATTATATATGCACAACATCTTTTTATGACAAAAAGCAATGTCACATACGAATGGAGACCACATTGTCCACCATATTTCAAACATTCACATCTTACATTTTGTGTTCATTTCTCTGTTAGGCTTTTAAAAGAAGGTTTATATGTCACTGTATGCTAACTTCTGTATCACTTATACTTGAAAAATGTGATCTCTATCAATAGATCAAAGAGATAATAGGACTCTTCCATATTTATGTTGTGCTGCTTTTCCAGATGAAAAACACTGAAATATGCCCACCTCTATAGCCCCTCTTTGAACTCTCATATGGAACTGTTTGTTGATTGGCCTGGAGTATCCTGATGGCCTGACTTAAACAAATATATTAGTTTCTCTTGAATTTGCCTTTCTATTGTCATTGATTTGAATCCCCTTATCCATTATGCAAACTACTTTGCCTATATTTCCAATAATATATTCCCTTACAAATGTATTTATTAACTATGCATGTCCGTGTTGTTGGTTTTTTCTTCTGAGCATTGCTAATAAAACTTTCAGTGTTTTTTCAAAAAATGTCCAAAAGATACTGTAGTACAAAAGCATCAGTGCAAGTGTGTCTACAAAACAGCCATATATTACCTATTAAAACTGAGTGCCTGGTAAAGCAGCCGATAATTCCCCCTCTCACTAGAGGATGGCAGGAATCATAGGTGAATTACATGTGGGGTCCTCAGTGTCCTTTTAGAAATGAGAAACTGCCAGGCAAATTGGTAATTCCTGTCCGTGATTCTTTATTTTAGCTGTGGACATTCCTGTTTTTGAGAGACAAAACATCTAAGGAGTTATGGTGAGACTAATATTTCCATTGGTGCTGCTTCCTCCATTTACCAGCCCCTTCAGAATTAAAAGGCCACTCAGAATGAGGCCCTCAGGGTTTCAGGACACCAAGGATTGCATTTTGCTTATGAAAATGGGGGCTACAGTTGATTCCGGTCTCCAATGCTTCATGCTAAGATTTTTTCTCTGCAACCCTCTTGTAAGTTAAAAGTTGTCTCTTATTCTATGCCGAACTCAGGCAATGTCTATAGCACAGTGAGCAAGCAGTTTCCCACAAAATGTCTAGCTACAAAATCCACAAATCTCCTAGTGTAGCTGTTTGTCCAAGAAACAAGCACTGACAAGCCACTAGATCTGGGTTCAGTATGCTAACATATGCAGTGTTAGCACTTTAGAGATAGGCAGATCGTAGGGAGACGGCAGGAGTGGACAGAAAGGGCTGTAAAGTAGTCCCTTACAACAGGCCAAAAGAAACACGGAAGTGGAGGCAGAAAGATATACTTCAACGAACAATAGAGGTTAATACTCCACTAGGAAAGCTGAATGAGGCTGTGCGAAGAATGCTAATGGTTGAAAAGGAAGGACCCCAAGTCCGCTCTATGTATAATGCTAGCAATAGGTTTGTTTAATAGCAAAACCCAGACCTAAAAAGCGATACGTACTTAAGACAAGGACGACAGAAGTAGGCTTGCATTCAATTCTGAACTGCAAATGTTCTCAATCCTAAAAAGCATGTGTAAATGTATTCATACTACATGTTTTTACAATTTTTGAAAGTCATTGAAACCAGGTAAACAATGTGACTATAAAATGTTTTTGGTGATTTTATGTAAAGTTTATTTACACTTTAAGGGCTGGCAAAGGCTTATTGAAAAAAATTAAGAAAAATATTAAAAGGGTGCCAGTTTATAGGTAAAAACATCTGCCGTTAATTCTTCTTAGAGCAGGGCTGGCAGGATCTGCGATGACGGTTGTTGTTTCAAGCAGCAGCTTTGAGGCATAAATCTGTTTATTTTTTACCTCTGTTTTGGATTTTTTAGGTTAAATGTTCTGAAGACATCCAGCGTTACACAATGATGGAACGAAAAAAAACTAATTAAAGTCTGAAAAATCAACTCAAATAAATATGTTCATCCGAATTGGACCAGGTCTGCACTAAAATGCCATCGAAATAACTGCTATGATGGGCAATAGACTCCAGAGATATTGTGATTTTTCTGCTTTTCACCCGGTGCTGTCCTTTTACAGATAGAAGTCACTCATATTTGCCCCCAGGTACACAATCTCCTTAAAATAACCCTCAAACTGGACTCTGTCTTTTGGTCTACAGCAAACTGATGGCTTGGCTTTGAAAAAAAACAACAACAAAAAACACACAGATCCGTTTTTTCTTAATTTTTATTTGGATTTTTATTCTCATTCATTTGAATTGAATTATGAGTGAATTACAAAAGAAAACTACTGTATCTGTCCAGTGTTTCCAATATTAGATCAACTTACTGATTTATTACCTACACGTGCTTTGTTTTTACTTTATTTATGCACATCACTCAATATATTACCTATGATAAATGAATATGCAGCACTATACAATATTAAGTTTTATTAAACCGTGCCCGAGTTCTGGATATCCGGCAGGTCGCGGCATCATCTTCTATGATGTCACATTTTTTTCCTTAGTAGCTGGATACATCCTGACATTTCAGATATGTATTTATCAGATTATCAGAAAACATGAGACATCCTGGAAATGTATTCAGGGATATATTACTCAAAATGTTACCATTACTGTTAGGATTCGTGAAACAAGTGCTGGCTACAGGTTATGGATGAATATAAAATATTTACACTTTTTTCCTGCCTAACTGCATGCTACAAAGGCCTGGCCTGACACTCTTAAAGAACCAGCATACCTAATTATTGGTTCTGAACTAAAATAAATTGCTATGTTTGTTAATTATGACTGCAACAAATTCGCTGTTAATCCTTCTGAACTCGGCGCCCTTGCTCCTTCTCTGACCTCATAGATGACATCACAACTACCTAAGCACAGCAGGTGATTAAGTCTCTACGGTAGTGAAGGAGGATAATGGCGTACTAGGCTGCAATCTAAGCTATGCTGAATATCCAGGTTTTCAGGTTTTGTGATAAAAAGGGGCAGGTTATAGCAGCTGCTTTCCACGCAGCCAGGCCCAATGACGAAAGCAGTCTTACCTCAGGGTTACCCACGGTACAGATAATAGAAGTAGCACTGATTGTGGGATGGTCATGAAAGGAAATCATTTCTTGTAAATGCTTAGTGGAAATATTTAAATAGAGCAAACCGTTCTTGGGAAAGTGAACATTTATGTTTAATTAATTACCTATGGGATAATGTACCCTTTGAGTACATTATAAGGATGTTGTAGGAAACTGAAGAGTTGCATCAACATGCAGAGTCACAATGCAGAAGGCCTGGGCCGAGTAACGCACTTACTGACAACTTTCTGTTAAAGCTTTGTGACGATCCAAGCCCTATAGCTGTTTTCTGGGTTTCAGCTGCATTAATGAATGACCGCAATGTTAGGATATGGAGCAGCTCCCACCGCACCACTGACTGAGAGTAATGAACACGGAGAGTTGAGGCCAGATGTGCCCCCTATAAACCTGAAAGCAATGTTCCATGGGTGAGCATGCGGTGGTGCGGAGTAGGGGGACTCTCAGGGGTGAGCCATAGGCCCACTAACACGTCAATGCTATAATGCTACACCTGCAACCACACTAGCACACAGACTGAATGATGCGCCGGCCTAGGTGCGGAGAGCTGGATAACAGCATGTTTGTTGAAGCCTGGAGGGTCCCAGCGAGCTTCAGAGGTGAGCAGACGCAGGCACAAGGACACCAGCCTCACTGGGGCCCAATCGATGCAGGTAGTTACATTGACAGTTAGAGGGAGCAACTTTGAAATACATTGGTGCCTAGTTGATTGAGAAGCAGGCAATGCCTCCTTGTCATTGCAGGCCCAACCGCTACATTGGCCAACTCTTACACAGGAAAAGAGGAACACAAACCTTCAATATTGCTTACCTGCAATTTACCCCAAAAATCCATAGACTCTCCAACACCACAGAAGCCACACAGCCTACAAAAGTCTCGCCGCTAAGAGAAGGGCATCAAGGCAAACTCCCACATGATAGCATGCAATGATCATTTTGGAAGTTAAACAGCTACTTTCTGCACATAATTAATGGATCCCTCTTTTGACTGCAATTTGCACCGGCTACAACGCAGGCATAAAGAGAGGAAACTGCAGGTGGAGGGGAGAAGAGAAAGCTCAACCCATATGAACTAGGCCTCTATTAGGACCAACAAGAAAAAAGCCACTTGGGTTCTATACCTCCTTTCGGATTATTTGAGGAACCAAAAAAGAGAGGAAACATTCATGGCATCTGCAGAGCTAAGAGCAGTAGAAGAGGATGCACACCAAAAGCCCATCTAAACAACCCATGAAAAACACTGACCCTGTGCTGAAGCCATACATAGAGAACTCACTACCCTGAGGGTGTATACGGAAACAGTGGAAGACAACACCAAGAGAACATCAGCGTCATCCTTTCCATTTGCGCTGACATTACCTGCTTTCATACTCATATAGAGCAAACGGAAAACAGACTCTAATCAATGGAAAAGAAAATTGTGGCCTTGAATGACTTTGAGCAAGACCATTGGTTCCTACAAACTAAAGTAGCCAGACTTGAAGACAGGAGCTGGTGATAATCTCTGTTTCTCAGTGGTACATGAGAAGTTTAAAGGCAGCAACATAATCACCTTTGCGTCCAGATCTATCACAGAACTTATCCCCTTAATGTACAATCCACATCTGGAGTTCCAGTGGGCTCACAGGCTCAGAGGCAGGAGAATGACATCCACAGAAGGACCACATCAAATCATTACATGCTTTCTCCATCACCAACAAGTAGACAAATTATACTTGAGACAAAGAAGCACAGTCCTTATCAATTTCGAGACATGCGAATCACAAAAATACAAGTCTTCTCAGAGACCATCATCCAATGTAGGAAAACGTTTCTGGCTCTTTGGGCCAGACTGAAAATACTGGACAAAAATTATGCACAAGTTGGAGCCATGTACAATGCTGATCACACAAAAAAAAACAAAAAACTACAGAGTATGATGACCCAACACAACTAGAGGGCCTACTTGACTTTCTATATGGAGAGGAAATGGACACTACTACTCAAAAACAACTGGCCTGAGCAAATCAGACAACATAACTGGAGGAAGGATCAGACTGTACAGAGCATTCCCATCAGACCAAAAGGGTAAGATCAAAGAAATAATGACAGTGGTCCCTGGAGCCAAATGCAAATACACAGCCAATCATCAATTAGCTTGAGGCAAGTCCAGGTTGCAGCTGAAATCTTCATGGTGAAAAGGTCCACAGCTGCATCACAGATAAGATACTCTTGTTGTTGCTCCCATTGCTTGTTGTCTTAAACGTCCTTCAATTACCAGGTTCTCTCACACAACATGTTTGCGACTGGATGAGTAAAATTGTTGAAACGTGGAAACCAGAACCAGTTCTGATAAAGGATGGTCATCACTCGCCCACCTATCAAAAGGCACTAGGCTGATGTAAACATTCCAAATTGTGGGAGTAAAACCTTTGGGCCTTTACACCTGCCCCACACCCACACTTCCTCCCTCGTCATATGCGATTGCCCATCTGAACAAGCAGGCATGAGAGACAGAGACATATTCCCGACATTGTAAAAGGACAGATTAAACGACCCCTATACAGTCAAGTGATTATCAACAATTCACATGCTGACAGCTAGATGGGGTGGACGACCTCCTGTATGACCAAACCCAGACTTCAGCAAATTTTTCAAATATAAGAGTGCTTATCTAGCACCAGATTGAGGCCCTAACCATTAACTAAAAGGAATCATATACTACATAGCCACACTTCCAATCACTAATCAATTAGAATCACAGATCATACACTATGTGACAGTAAATGGGATAACCTACTTCATCAAGAGAAGGAAAATAATATCCTACCATTGATTCCTACACCCCAACATAACGCTCATACACTTATCAGATGCAGAAAGCCTAAAACTATGCAGAGACGGAGAAGTCAAAGAATACCACGCCCATAAAGGGAGGGCACCACTACAGAAAGTTCACAATCACAAAGTCATAGCGCAACACTCATATGATGAGGACTCCCAATGAAAACGCATAAGATCTGGCAAGATCCACAGACATTACATCATTACTGAAATAACACTATAAACACAAACTCTCCTGTTGGGATCAATATATAGTCCTGTGAACCATTAAAAACACCATTCATGACCTCTCTAAGGTTTTGCTATAGTGTCCAAATACTAAAAATACTACTATGCGGAGATTGTTACATAAAACCAGACGTGCATATATAGACAAATCCCAGTATTCATCAATGCACAATCAGACAGAGAGGCCCAATAAGGGATCCAGAGTCTGACGTTTCACTCACACATGGAGACCCCTTTAACCTCGATTTGAAAGTACTGGCCAATCGACTTAAACTGGTCATAACCTTCCTAATCCACTGGGGACAGATAGGATTCATCTAGCACTGCCACTCTGCCTCCCGTTTATGTACATTAGCACACCTCATGTGGCAGACAAATGTTTCCCTGAATGCACAGAAAGATATCAGTTGGATATATACTGATCCAACAGTTGTGACAGGGTGTGATGGGCGCATGCCCATAGACTTTGAAATAAAAAGAACAAGACTGGTGTCATTTGTCACCCTACTGTTTGTCCTAGCCCTAAAATATCAGAAGAAGCAATCAGGAATCCCTTGATCATTGCATACATGCAGACCCAAACTGGGGAACATAAAACTTTCTTATATACAGATTACATTTTGTACTGTCTCTGCAACCGACACAAATCAATTCGACCCTCAATACAAACAATTTCCTGGTTCAAACTTTTCTCAGGATACAAAATATATTGAGCAAACGCGAAGCTCCACCTCGCACGTACCAGATGACTGTAGTTGCAATTGCTGACCACCCCTTTAAATAGAAAATATCCCACCCTCCAATGCCTGAGGATTCCTGGCAATTCGAGCCTCTTGCATATGGAAGAGGATATTGTAGACCTGTTTGTGAATAGAATAAAGACTGACTAACACTGGTCTTTGGTTACCACGCTACAGTATCTTACCATTCTAATGAAGACATTTATAGGGGCAAGGAGAACAAAAACTATCCATACTATGTGCCGTTATTAAAAACAGAAGACTTCATCCACCACATGTGAAGCACTATTGGCTAGTGTTCTAATAGGAGAAAACTAGATTCATGTTACATGATAATCTTGACACCACACTTTGAGTCTTGATGGAAAAAGCGCTGTGGAAAGAAGCAGATATCCTCTACCCAATCAAAATGGGAAAGCAGGCACAGCTCTAAACCTCCAACCCAGAACTCAAAACATTGACTTACATATCAAAATTAGGCCATAGGATTATGGGTGCACACCATGCCCTACATGAAGGAGCCCCATCGCTGGCAAAGAACCATGCTGGAAAAGCTTCATAGATAAAGTCATTAGAATGCTAGATCATCTCCTCATAGGTAATAGATTTACAACCTTTGCAGAAGCAAGGGAGGAGTTTCACGTTGCCCAGGACCAGTTCTGGGACTTCCAGAGGCTACCCCATTGCCCACTTCCCTTCCCAGAAAGATACTGACAGAAGTACCCAAATCAATATTACTCCAATATTTGTGGAAATGGTGAACATTCAAGGAGACAGTGTCAGGCTTACATAAAATACTTAATTACTATACTGTCTCAAACCCCATTTCACAGCATCTGAAGTACTGGTGGCCTGGCTGATTACATTAGGACTATATGGATGAAGACTTGGAGGATCTCTTTAGAGCCTAACAGCTTAACAGCTGTAAGAGACACACAAGGGCACTGGACTCCCCCATAGCTCAGTGATTCGGGACTCTTACTGTGTGCTGTTTGCTGTAGATACCACAATCCCAACAGCGACATAGCACATATATTGTGGGAATGTCCCATCCTGCTATACTACTTGAGAGAAACCTGAACAGTAATGAACAGGGGGCTAAGGCATAAGCACGATTGACAAGCCAGCATCTCTCAGACAAGACAGTGCAGATTACCCAGAAGTAACTCACCAAAAGATGAGGTGGTTTCTAATGGCATTAGCAATGGTCTAACTTTGCATACTCCAACAATGGTTATTCCCACACATTTCAGACATCTGCACATGGCAACAAGAAATGTATAATATACCCACATACAAAAGGGTGATCTACTGGTGAAAGGATCAGATGGACAAATTGGAATCCATCTGGGGCAATTTATTTTCATGCAGATGATGACAGTCACACTATTTAAGCCGTGAACCAACAAACACTGGACTGTTACTGATCCTCCTTGTTACGCCACATATTACAGGCACAGTGAATCTGTGTACCACAATTAGTAGTATATATAGAAAGGTAGCGGTGGTATAACTATCAAAAGTAGTGAAAATAATCATGCAGTATTACCAGATCTGATCTATGATAGTAAGTGGCTCCAATCGTAGTGAACGATCTGGCCTTACAGCAGGTTTATGGGAGACTCATCATGGTTACTGCAAACACTATCTCTGTGCTTTCAAATTGGAGCCACTTACTAACATAGATCAGATTTGGTAATACTGCGTGATTGTTTTCACTAATTTCAATAGTCGCTGGAGACAGGCTTGCATCATTGCTGCCTCTGTATGACTTTGACGTGATGGACTGATCACTTATCACTGTTCTGTGCATCATGTTTTACAGACACTCTGTGAACTGACTGGGATTCCAAGAGGCGATCACATCAGCCTCAGACCTACTTTGATTTCGTTTTATATTACTGTGTCCTTGGGAGCACTGGGCAGCATCATTACCTCTCAAAGCCTTGAGAAAGTCGAAGACGAAACACGTGTTGGCTGCCTGCTTGTCGTTGAACAAACAATTCATTTATTGTTATGAACTATTCCGGTTTCGTATATTAACTGGACGCACTATTTGATCTTATTAACGTTTTGAAACTGATTTCTGCTCTGTGTAACATATAGACCACCATTAATAGTAGTGACAAAACCTGGTTCACGCACCCCCAGACCATAGAGTTAATATCTCTTAACTTAGATAAAATATAGCAGAATTGAGGTGATTAGCCAATATCAGACACTTCTATTCATTTGAGAGATCGACACTAGTGGAAATGGTAGATGGCACTGTGATTCTTGCACAATAGACTGGCAGGTCTCCATAAGGGACCAGTTGACTTGTTTGTTGGAAGTATTGCTATAACAACAGTATTCTATAGGTTTGATTCGGATTATCGGTGCTCACTACAAGGGTCTTAATGTAGGACAGCTTGTTTGACACAGGTTTTCCTCTCTGTTTAATTTTGCACTACTTGTATATAAGTTACAACTCACTGCCATCTTCATGGATACACAACAACCAGCGAATGACTTTGCACATGCAGAGTGCTGCCCCTGGACTTACGTTTTGTTTTGTACACATATCTTTTTATGTGCAGGTCCTGTGGAAATATACTGAGCACTACAAAGGGATATATGTCAATTAATACAAAACAATGCATATGGCAGAGTGCCTTTCAGGGAACTCCTTGTGATACCCTTATTAAAACAAAGTTAGGGAGTACTTTATTCTTTAATATATATATATATTTGTTTCAACTGTATTGTTTAAACATATTTTTCCAGGGCAGTGTTTTCTGCTTTTTGGGACTTGTAGATCGTTTTCAACAATGTGAATAAAAGGACTACAAATTGCAGAATGCAAAGGTAAAACTTGGACTAAATGGTTTACTCAAGCATGGGATATGGAATCTTTTGAGCGCTCTCTCTGTCTCTCTCTTCCTGCTCTTCTCTCTCCCTTCTTTTGGTGGTCATTCACAATACTTCTGGTGATAGTTTGGCTCTGTTTGCTCACGCCCAGAACCTCGGGGTAAGGTGTTTCGTGTGGGAGGATTCTTTTTCTATCTCCCACTCATTTCTCTCTTCTGCTATGAACTCCCTCTTCCCTCCAGAGGAATCGCTCTGAATATTTAAAATGTTTGTTCCACTCACGGTCCGCCCTCAAGAATGAGCTTACCTTCAAGGATTATGAGAGAGAGATTTTGGACTCGCAGGTAGAGAGCTATCTTCACAATGTTAAAAAGGAAATAGGGCTTTGAGGGTCATTTCTTAGGAAGGGGCTTGGTGACATCACTAGTTTCCTGTAATGAACTTATAAGAAATTAGCTGACTCGTTTTCACATTATGGTCAGGTCCTGACGCCATTAATAAGAACATAAAACTTCAGATGCTTTAGGAAGAATGCATTGTCTCATATATTGTATGAAAAATACATAATGCGTAACCGCATGTTGCTCCAAAAATGCCATGAAAATGGTTTTTCAGCCTAATACCAAACAGGGTTATTGAAGTCTGCTGCGTTTGAAAACACCACATGAACCGGAACATGAATTTGCTAGACCTTCATAGGGATACCTTCTGTCACATATTTTTACATTACATATTAAGTTTAGATCCATTGAACGAAACGGTCCTTATGGCGAACATGAAAATATTTACTGAAAATAGTAAGGCAAGTACTTACTATATTGTCTGCTTGCCTGTATTAAAAAAGGTTTACTGACACAAATATTTTCGTGTAATTAAATCTGCTCCCAAGGGCAGGAAATAGATGTTCTTGGTCTGAATTCCCCGTGAGTCATATGTGGCTGCATGCATGCTCACCCACAAGTTAACCAGCTTTAATTGTTCACAAACTCATTTCTGCACCTCCATATACTGGAAATACCTGACATTTACTCCGAAAAGGGTAGTAACGAGAGGGAAATCCGAAAAAACTGGAGAGGTAGGAGTTTCGTACCTTCCTGTAGAGAAAAAAAAAAGGATGATATCAAGTGCATTTACACAAAAATGGAATTCAGGAAAGTGCTCCAGGAGCACCTGTGTAAACCTGTGACTCGAAGTTTCCAGGCATAACCTCAGAAAACGTTTGTGAACTCCAGAAATTATTAAATATGTGCTCTTGCCAGAATACAAACCTCTGATTTACTCATTTATTTAGACTTTCGTCGTTTTGTCATAGCACAGAATATTTGCACCATTGGCAGCCAGTCTCCTAGGGAAGAATACCTGAATTGCTGGTGAAGTGAGTGAGATTTCCATTCTCAATACATTTCCAGGTTCGGCTCCTCTCAAAAGGCTCAGTAAGCTTTGATAACATATTCCTGACTCACATGAAGATGCATGTCTCTCACTTTATGGAACAAAACTCCAACTCTAGAAGTGCTGGCAGTGGACAATATTATTTCTATAGCTACATGGCCTTCTCTAGGTTTTTCTAACTAGTGTCTCATTCTGAAAGCACCAGTAACCCCACCTATAATTCTATCCCACAGAGTTACGGATACTGATGGTATTGGTAACTTTAAAGGAGTGGAGTTACTGGGGAATACACTGGGGCCCTGGAGCACCCTTTATAAATGAAGAATTACAAGGGGAATTGGTAACTCTAGTCCCAATTCCAGAAGTAATTCCTATTTTTCGCCAGGATTTTCACCCACAGATCCATCCCTCTAAATATTAGCAGAGTGATCTCAGGATCATGCACCTCAGACACGCAGAGTTACCTTTGATCTTCCAATCCCAATTTGGTTGGTAATTTCTATTCCTGTCCCCAGTGGAATTATCAGGGACCTTGTAATGAGGCCCTTAGTCTTTTCAAGTGTTATGGAAGATTTCGGGGTGAAGAAACAAGTGTGATTAATATTGAATGCTGCTTGCCTTGATAAACTTGTCTCTATCTCTTGAAGTCCCCAGGCATAAATGTTCCAGTTTTTCCATCAACCAGTCCATCTCTTCTCCTGCAATCACTGTTGCCCTTCACGTTGCGTGCCATCTTCCCATTATGATGTAAAGATTGAATTGGCTGGTTTATAACATAATGGTTACCACTGGGAGATAATATGCATGTGGGCTTCAAGAAGACTGGCTAAATTGCCACTGTGTGCTAAATAGTGCACTGTTAAGGGCCTTTATCTGTAGATGAAATACACTGTACGATGTAATGCTTCTGAAATTGCAGTATGAAGTTAATAAAGGAATATCTGTTTTCACTATACTACAGCAGTGGCCATCTGTCCAGCTTTTTCTGACAACCCTGAGAGGTGTTTTTTATATCAAATCTCTGCCTTGTAGGCTGTTATGTTGTTTTAACAACTGGTAAGTATAATTTAATTATCCTGTATCATTCCCCTAATTTTGAAGGAGTTACACTGCCTTCCTTCTGAACCTCTGGTTTAGACACCTTAACCAGACATGTCAATCAAAGTAAGTTTCATAATGGCCATCACATTTGCCTGAAGAGTGAGAGACACACATCTAAAAATAATGTCAAAGAGTCCTGTATTACTGCTAAGCTGGATCTTCCAACCTAAGGTGGCTCGCAGTTTTCATGTTTCTCAGGACATCACTTTATCTGCCATTTTTGAGACACTGATGTTTCCAGAGGAATTCACATTGCAATCTTTGGATCTGATGCAAACATTTCTACTTTCTTTTGGTAACACATTGCCAAGCAAGTGTCACAAGCCTTCTAGTGCAACAGTCCACTAGTGGGGGGAAATGGACACTTTCTACATAATAGGTGGCTGCCCTTTCTCTTGTGGGATGGACCTAGGGTAGGTCAACACGCATATAGCAGCTTCCTTGGCAGAGTTCCATTCAATTTCCATTTTTGACATTAGTAAGAATGAAACTACTGTGCCTAATGACACTCTAAGGCCCATATTTATACTTTTTTAGTGCCGCATGTGCGTCATTTTTAAATGCAAAAGTGGCGCAAACGTGCAAAATAAAATTGTATTTTGTAAGTTTGTGCCGTTTTTGCTTCAAAAAGCGGCGCAAATGCAGCGCTAAAAAAAGTATAAATATGGGCCAAAGTGTGTCCAGACACTCTAAGCCAGCATTCTCCAACCTTTTTTGGACCAAGAGCTACCTATGTTCAAAGAAAATCACCATGAGCTACTAATACGATTGGTCTTGTAGTAGTGACTACATCAGGCAGGTTTATATTATTGGCACCCTATGCAAGATTACCAGCAGTGATCACCTGACTTCATGAGGCACAGTTACCAGAAGTAACACATCTTGGCCCCAAGGTAACACTGTTAGGAATAAGTCTTCCCAATGCTACATGATTTATAACTCTAATATCACCTTTAAATATATTTTGGAAATTCAGCCATTTTTCTCTAGGCATCAGCTTAGGAATTCAGGAAATGAACACAGTGCTGTCTCTAATATGCTCTGTATATCTTGATATACACATATTAATTCAACCCAAAAAAGTTTCTAATTAAATAAGCTGGTCGGGACATAGGAGAGCTATTCACAGGTAGCCAGAGCGCTACCAGTAGCACACAAACTCCTTGTTGAAGAAGTCTCCTCCAAGTTTTCTTTAGGGGAATCTCTTCTCTCTCAATGACCACTGGAACTGGACTCAAGGGAATTGTTTCACTCTGTAGTTCTATGATATTGTAAATACAACAATGCATGTCACAGTAGATAACACATTGCTATTTGTATACAAATACTCTACTGTAATTGTGCTCAAACTAAACGTGTTTTAACTCATTTTTAACTTTTAAATTGTTTTTTATTTTTAACTTTTCAAATCTAAACTTTTAAATTGGACTGGTTTTGAATTTTTACTTGTCCTGACTAAACTTCAATACTGAGCACAAAACAATTGTTAAAAAGGGATCTTGGGAATACAATTAAACACTAATGATTTGTAAACTGATTGAATACATGTAACTGTTCCGAATGTATTGCACCAGCACTTTATCATCTAATGGGTGGTGTTAGTATCAAAAACCCACTTCGGGGTGCCAGTATGTTGGACTTTGGAGGTTAGCTCTCAAGTGCTGGAGTAACCAATGAGTATGTAGGAGGGGGGCTACTTAAACAAAAGTCCGTAAAGCTGACATGTGGGTGCACCACTGGCATGCTAAAGACAAGCCCGAGTGCACCCTCCCATGCCCAGCCAGGACCAGGTGCCAACCATTATGCAAAAAAAATTGACCTAAACGGATTAGGCATTGCACCATTTTAATACAGTAGGCTGGCATATTCCATATGAGCATGTTGGTGTGTTAAGGACATACGGTCTACTACCAGTTCCAGCACAAACATATAGTGACATGTAGGCCAAAACCCCACATAGGGTGCAGATTCCACAAACGTGTTAGTGAACTCAGTTCACAAGCAATTCTTGTAGCACATCTTAATACAGGCTCACTCATTAACCCCTTCTGTGCCGCGGACGTAATGGTTACGTCCTGCGGCACAGCGCTGCTGTGCCCAGGACGTAACCATTACGTCCTGGGCACACAGCCTAGAGGGAGCGCTAGCGCTCCCTCTGTGGGGTTTCCCCCACCCCCCCAAGGCAGGGGTGGAAGGGGAAGCCTTCCACCCCGACACCCCCAACCCCCTCTGTGACGTCAGCGTGCGAGCGCGCGCTGATTGTCACAGAGCCTCCTCCCATCGCGCTGGAAGCTCAGCTTCCAGCGCGATCCCAATTACGTGGGGGAGGCCAAGAGAGGCTTCAAAGGGAAGGAAAGTTATTTCCTTCGCTTTGAAGTCTCTCTCTGCGTTTTGGCAGCCGGATTGAAAGCAATCCGGCTGTCAAAACGCCCACTAGACACCAGGGATTTTATTTAAAAAAATGAAATTGACATAAGAGAGCGACCCCTGGGAAAATCTTTTTTTGTTTTTTGTTTAGTTTTTTGTTTTAGAGGTGGGGAGCGACCCCTTAGGCAAGGGTCGCTCCCATAGGGGGCAAATTATATTTAGGCCATTTCTGCCCCCCTTGGGGGCAGATTGGCCTATTTTTATGAGGCCAATCTGCCCCCAAGGGGGACAGAAACCACTAGACACCAGGGAGTTTTTTTTTTTGTTCGTGAATTTCACGTAAGGGGAGCGACCCCTTAGGCAAGGGTCGTTCCCCTGGGGGGGGAATTTATTTTAGGCCATTTCTGACCCCCAGGGGAGGCAGATCAGCCTATTTTAATTAGGCCGATCTGCCCCCAAGGGGGGCAGAAACCACTAGGCACCGGGGATTTTTTTTTAGTTGTTGTTGTTTTACAGATGGGGAGTGTCCCCTTAGGCAAGGGTGCTCCCCTGGAGGGGCAAATTGTATTTAGGCCATTTCTGCCCACTTTGGGGGCAGATCGTCCGATTTTAGGTCAATCTGCCCTCAAGGGGGGCAGAAATCACTAGGCACCAGGGATCTTTTTTTTTTGCGCCGTCACGCAAGGGGAGCGACCCCGTAGGCAAGGGTCGCTCCCCGGGGGTGGGGGGGGCACATTGGGGGGGCACATTTATTTAGGCCATTTCTGCCCCCACTGGGGGCAGATCGGCCTATTGTTATTAGGCCGATCTGCCCCCGGGGGGGCAGAAACCTCTAGGCGCCAGGGCTAATTTTTTTTTGTGTTTGTTTTTTTTAGAGATGGGGAGCGACCCCTTAGGCAAGGGTCGCTCCCCTAAAGGGGCAAATTGTATTTAGACCATTTCTGCCTCCCTTGGGGGCAAATCGGCCGATTTTAGGTGAATCTGCCCAAGGGGGGCAAAAACCACTAGGCACTGGGGATCTTTTTTTTTGCGCCGTCACGCAAAGGGAGCGACCCCGTCGGCAAGGGTCGCTCCCCGGGGGGGGGGGGGGGGCAAATTTATTTTAGGCCATTTCTGCCCCCCCTGGGGCCAGCTGAGCTAGAGGCCAAAATCCACAGGTAGGCACTTTGCAAAAAACACCTCTGTTTTCTGTGAAAAAATGTGATGTGTCCACGTTGTGTTTTGGGCCATTTCCTTTCGTGGGCGCTAGGCCTACCCACACAAGTGAGGTACCATTTTTATCGGGAGACTTGGGGGAACGCTGGGTGGAAGGAAATTTGTGGCTCCTCTCAGATTCCAGAACTTTCTGTCACCGAAATGTGAGGAAAATGTGTTTTTTTAGCCAAATTTTGAGGTTTGCAAAGGATTCTGGGTAACAGAACCTGGTCAGAGCCCCACAAGTCACCCCATCCTGGATCCCCCTAGGTCTCTAGTTTTAAAAAATGCACAGGTTTGGTAGGTTTCCCTAGGTGCCGGCTGAGCTAGGGGCCAAAATCTACAGGTAGGCACTTGGCAAAAAACACCTCTGTTTTCTGTCAAAAAATGGGATGTGTCCATGTTGTGTTTTGGGGCATTTCCTGTCGCGGGCGCTAGGCCTACCCACACAAGTGAGGTATCATTTTTATCGGGAGACTTGGGGGAACATAGTATAGCAAAACAAGTGTTATTGCCCCTTGTCTTTCTCTACATTTTTTTCCTTCATAATATAAGAGAGTGTGTAAAAAAGACGTCTATTTGAGAAATGCCCTGTAATTCACATGCTAGTATGGGCACCCCAGAATTCACAGATGTGCAAATAACCACTGCTCCTCAACACCTTATCTTGTGCCCATTTTGGAAATACAAAGGTTTTCTTGATAGCTATTTTTTATTTTTTATATTTCAGCAAATGAATTGCTGTATACCCGGTATAGAATGAAAACCCACTGCAGGGTGCAGGTCATTTATTGGCTTTGGGTACCTAGAGTTCTTGATGAACCTACAAGCCCTATATATCCCCGCAACCAGAAGAGTCCAGCAGACGTAACGGTATATTGCTTTCAAAAATCTGACATTGCAGGAAAAAGTTAGAGTAAAACGTAGAGAAAAATTGCAGATTTTTTCACCTCAATTTTAATATTTTTTTTTTCCAGTTGTTATTTTCTGTAGGAAACCCTTGTAGGATCTACACAAATTACCCCTTGCTGAATTCAGAATTTTGTCTACTTTTCAGAAATGTTTCGGTGTCTGAGATCCAGCATTGGTTTCATGCCCATTTCTGTCACTGACTGGAAGGAGGCTGAAAGCACAAAAAAATCGTAAAAATGGGGTATGTCCCAGTAAAATGCCAAAATTGTGTTGAAAAATTGGGTTTTCTGATTCAAGTCTGCTTGTTGCTGGGAAGCTGGTGATTTTAGCACCGCAAACTCTTTGTTGATGCAATTTTCAGGGAAACAACCACAAGCCTTCTTCTGCAGCCCCTTTTTCCCATTTGTTTTTTTAAAAAAACGAAATTTTCACTGTATTTTGGCTAATTTCTTGGCCTCCTGGGGAACCCACAAAGTCTGGGTACCTATAGAATGCCTAGGATGTTGGAAAAAAACAACACAAATTTGGCATAGGTAGCTTATGTGAACAAAAAGTTATGAGGGCCTAAGCGCGAACTGCCCCAAAAAAGGCTTGGCACAGGAGGGGGAAAAGGCCTGGCAGCGAAGGGGTTAAACATAGAACTGAACTTAAAGATTTCTTGCAGCGAACTAAGCCAGACTAACTCTTGCTCATTGAGTCATGGCTGTCTGACAAATCCATCCTGGAGCTACTAGAAATGCTCCCCAAAAAAGTATGACTCATCACACAAAATAAAGTAACAAGAAAGACAAGAAAGGGGGAGATGTAGTGGCTGTTACACACAGCTGAATACAAACTGCTCAACCCCAATACAGATCTTTTTTTTTTTTTAAACTGAAATTCAACAATAGTACTATAGTGTGTCTACTTATGTACCTACCACCACAATATACGGCCACCTTTGGTCAACAAATGTTTAAATTAATTTTCTCTCTTGGAACTCACTACTCACAAATAATGGTTATTGGAGACTACAAATTCTTGACCGACTCACTTGATACAGACACTAGAGGTCAGGAATTTATTGAATTAATGACCTCATTAAATTTTCAGCAGCACAATACTGAACTGACTGATATAAAAGGCAACTGTCTGGATCTAAATTGGACGCTTAGTTTAGGTATGATTGAGCTCATAATTCCAATAACCAATAAACAATACGGCCATAAAATAGACAAAGGCCCTGATTCTGAGTCCGCCAAGGTACCGCCGCCAAATGACTGCACCGCGGTCAGAAGACCGCGGCGGCCATTCAAACATTTCCTCTGGGCCGGCGGGCGCTCTCCAAAAGAGCACCCGCCGGCCCAGAGGAAATGCCCCTGCAACGAGGACGCCGGCTCAGAATTGAGCCGGCGTAGTTGCAGGGGTGCGACGGGTGCAGTTGCACCCGTCGCGTATTTCAGTGTCTGCAAAGCAGACACTGAAATACTTTGCGGGGCCCTCTTACGGGGGCCCCTGCAGTGCCCATGCCATTGGCATGGGCACTGCAGGGGCCCCCAGGGGCCCCGCGGCACCCCCTACCGCCATCCTGTTCATGGCGGGTTTCCTGCCATGAACAGGATGGCGGTAGGGGGTGTCAGAATCCCCATGGCGGCGGAGCGTGCTCCGCCGCCATGGAGGATTCCCCCGAGCAGCGGAAAGTCGGCGGGGGACCGCCGACTTTCCGCTTCTGACCGCGGCTGAACCGCCGCAGTCAGAAAGCTCGTGGGAGCACCGCCAGCCTGTTGGCGGTGCTCCTGTGGTCGGTGGCCCTGGCGGCCGTCAGAATGACCCCCAAAGTCTAGATAAGTGGAAACAAACTACTATCAAGGAGATGTCATCCACTCTCTAGCAAACTCTACCTATGGCAAGCGATTCTGTAATAGAGGCAGAAAGTGAGTTCACAAGCTGATAAATGATAGCAAGTGACCCATGTGACTGCAGAAATAACATTAAACTAACTGCATAAAACCAGCACTATGGTTCACAGAGGAACCGAAGGAGGCTAAACTTTAATTTTAACTAAAATGGTATAAATAGTATGAGGAGTAGTTGAAAATAAAATTCAAAATGGGACTTGCTGAATACAATCCAAAGTTAATGGGTGTATAATCCAACTATTATACCACCAGACATTTGGAAGCCATAAATTAACAAAAATAAACTTTGCATTTTAAAAGCAGTCTTTTCCTAGAAGCGATAAAAACCACAATAAGATGCACTCAGGACCTATGTGATAAACATTAGTTTTTTTAATGGAAAATATAAATACAATCTGAGACAGTATTACTAATAGTCATACAAGGCTACCTGAGTCAAAGTTGGAAAACAACACTGTAGCACTTGTTTTACCAAGAGTGATGAAGACAGACTGGGTGAAATAATATCCAAAGGTAGATCTGGGTCACCAAGGCCCTTCAGTCATTGTAGAAGGTTTATGCTCAGTAATAAATAATAATAAATACTCCAATGAGAACCTTACTTAATTCATTAAGGCAAAGTGTCATGATGGATGCTTTCAAACATGCAAAAGTAATTCTTCTAATGAAAAAAGCAAGGAAAAGACCCCATGGTGCTAAAAAAACTATAGGCCTACACCCCTACTTCCATTCCCAGCGGAAATCTTAGCGACCCACGTTGTACAGGAATTGTGCAGACACCTAAAGAACATGGTCTACTCCATCCTGCCCAAGTTGTCCTTTGGCACTTACACAGCACAGAATAAGTTATAATGTATTTTGGATAATCTGAGATAGGAAGTTGACCAAGGGCAGGAAACTACCCTGGTGCTGTTGGATCTGTCAGCAGCATTCAACAAGGTTGATCCTAAGACCCTGATCGACTGTGTGAAACAAGCAGGAATTCAGGACCCCTCTCCAAACTGACTCAAGTCCTTATTAGCTGCGCAAACGTAGACAGGAAAAGAAGGGTGATTCTTGACAAAAGCGGTTGCATTAGAATGCAGGGTTCCTCAAGAATCATCTTTATCTCTGCATTTATTTAATTTGTACATCAAGCCTCTGATAATGAAGTGTGTCTCTACAGACTGTAGAACATGTAACTTTGCAAATGATTCACAGATGTTATTTCACCTTGATAGTATTCCTGCATTAATTGCAAAATGTCAAACCACAATGAGATTTATTCCTGGGTGGATGAGTGAAAACTGGTTGAAACTGAACGCTGAGACGAGGACGATAGTCCTATTCAACAACAAAACCAGTTAATGGAACCACGCATACTGTCTGAGTGAACTGGGCCCTGTGCCAACTCCAACAACCTCAGCAAACAGCTCAGGTATTTGTACTAATGGTAAACATACATTGTAAGCACAAATAGGATCTATCAAGTGTAAGTGCTTTTTTATACTCTAAGGGCCACATGTACGAAGATCAGGTTTTGCAACTCGCAAATTGCGAGACTTAGCGACTCACAATTTGCGAGTTGCAAAACCTGATGTACAACAGTGTCAATGACACTGCGATTTGCAATGGGGTCGCAAATGACCTACCTCATGAATATTCATTAGGTATGTTGCAATTTGCGACCACATTGGGAATGGCAGCACTCACAGGGGTCAGCAGACCACCATGTCTGTGACTGCTTTTAAATATATAAAGTAGTATTTTTTTTTTCAATACAGCCCGTTTTACTTAAAGGAACCGAATCACAAAATTGGGTTTGTGCATTGGAAAAAGCTTTTTTCTCTTGTCGCAAGCAAAAAAAAAGCTTTGTACACATGGCCCGAAATATTGAGGAGAATTGCAGCACTCATATCAGTTGCAGCGGAAAATTGATATTGATGGCAAGCATCACTTCTAGACTCTGACAATGCCAATTCTGCATATGTAGGCTTGCCTAACATCACTGAGTAGAAGCTTTAAATAATCCAAAACAAGGCTGCAAGATTGGTGTTTCTACTTCCCAGAAATACCAGTCACTCCACTGTTAAACTCCACTGGCTACAAGTAAATAGAAAAGTAAATTATAAAGTGTGCTGTATGGTGTTCAAAGGCTTTGAAGGGGTTAACCATAAAATTAGTGAAAAAAAAAAAAAATAGAGAAGTACATTCTCACACACGACTTAAGATCGACATATGCAAATTGACTTAGGGACCCAAAGTTCTATGAATGCAGATAGGATAAAAGGAGCTTGTCAGCATTGACCATACTAACCAGGAATTCTCTGCCAGATAAGATTCGGCATGAAACTGATTTTAGGTTATTTCGCAAATTTTTAAAGTCATGGCTTTTAAACAATCTTACAGAAATGAGCAGTCGGGTGTGTTATTATAGGTAACAAGAAACCGTAGGTGAACGTGCGCAATATAAGCTATATTAACATAACATAACAAAAAATAACATAACATATAAAGTCATTCCACATTGTGAGCATTTAAAGAGGCCAATGGAGTTTTTGTAATAGTCTCAGTTGTCAATTGACAGTAGTAATGAAGGTGTGGTAGGTGCTAAGTACTGGAAATGTACTGTTTAACCTCATTACTCAGAGGCCAGCTTTATCACTGTGCTGCACCCCTTCTCCCTTAGCATGGCTATGACGTATTTCCGAAGTCATAACATCCAAAAGAACATACAGGAAGTGAAGAAGTCAAAACAGGGTTATCCTTAAATGATGATGTAAGTTAAGCCAAAATATCAACGGCCTTAAGAAAGAGACACATTAATAAAGTTAAAACAATGAAAGAAAAGGCAGCTTTGTGCTCGTCTCCAGGGTGCTGCCTCACAGCGTCGTGTGTGAAATGGGAAGAGGGATACTGATCTCGATGCAATAGAGATTGACAACAAGAACTCAGTCATTCAGCCTGGTTGCTCTGTTTCTATGCACAGTTGAATGCTGAACATAGAAAGATGCTCTAAGTGAAATTGGTCATTGTTGTGATGACAGCAGTTCGGCTAAACCTTTTTTTGTCTCTCTTTAAACAAGAATACTGCTCACATATAAGTGCAGTATTCAAAGATACCTCATTTATTTTTGGCAAGTGCTGGACAACTAAAAATGTAGATTATGATGGTTGTGTGAGCAATTATCAGTTATATTTGTTTTCTATAGTTATTTTGTTTTCTTTCCAAGTGCAGTGAATTTATTAAACTTTGCTACTTATACAATCTTCGGCCAATTATTAGAGTTATATGGTGTTCAGAAATTATGCAACCCATATATCCTAAATCTCTTAGGGCCATATGTACAAACACATTTTCCCATTGACATAGAATGGGAAAAACCCTTTGATACATCTGTCCCTTAGTTCTCAGAGTTTGTATTAGTTTCGGAGTGGCAAAGCGCATGCTTTCTGAATTAGGTATGATCTTTCAGAGGTATAGATGAGTAGACCTGCCTGCTACATATTACGTATTAGGAACAAATGAGCATTTGTTCATAAAATGCTTGAAAAATCTAGAACAATTGGAAGATTTTTTTGAAAACTTGCAATCTGTCAAAGTGCACGGGTTAAACTCACAAAACATGTAAGAAATTTACCCCTGCATGTTTCCTCCTACGTTTTACTTAAAATTCAGATTTTTTTAAAAAAAATTATTCGCAATCAAGTCCAACAGTACACAGGCTGCTGTACGCAGACGCACACTTGAAATTATTTTGTGAATTCCATTACTGAATGTTAAGAGAGCATATTTCTGTGCCAAATGGATAAGGTGTACATTAAAGCGTGAGTAAATGTAACAATATAGGGCAATTGCCCTTGTAACCGTTCTTTTCTACTTTATTCTTAAAAAACACAAACGGTGTCCTTTGATAAATACCTTCTTTTTGCACTACCCATTCTGGACACAAATTTGCACCTACTTTCGACAGAAACAAATATCTGGCATTAGAATGGGTCACGGAAAAGTTTGTGATCGTCCCAAAAACACATCAGTGAAAGTGCATAATTTTAATGTAAATTCATATTTAGCGAAAACTAGTTATGAATTTGCAAATCTGAATCAAACCATTCTCACGCATAAATTGAACTTGCCCTTTCAAGTAGCTGTGAGAGTTTTGGCCATAACTATGTAGATTACTGTTGGACATTTGCTGTAACAGAGTCTTTGAGCCCGATTCATAAAAGCAGTGTGAAATTCTATCACATATAGCCTAGACTAACGCATGACTCTAATAATGATCATGATAACATTTTTTAATATACATTGTTTCAACTTCTCCATTTCTAAGCACTATAAATACAAAATGTTACAACTACCTAATTTAAGGCAAGCAAGGGTGTTTAGTGAATCTTTCTGATTTATTCATGCACAATTTAGGCCAGGGGACTCCAACCTCTGTATTAGGAGCTACTTATGTACAGTAAAAATAACCCAGAGATTCTAATAATATCAGACGAGACTACATTAATGACCACCATATTTAAAAATACCACTAGTAACCACCTCAGTGCATCAGGCAGGGTTGCCAGCAGTTATGTATTAAACATGTGGAGACATACCGATTTGATAAAGCCCTTAATTTACATAACAAATGTAGGTGCGATACCCCAAGCTTCAAGGAAATAATAATAGCAATAAGTCTCCACAAGACCGCATGATTCATCACTCAAATATCAGCTTTTTGAAAATGCAACAATTTTTCTCCAAATATTAGTTTATGAGTTCTAAAATTACATGTATTAAGTCCAGCAAAAGATTTTAATTTAGTAGGAGTGTTGGCACATAAGGAAGCTACTTGCAAGTAGCTGGAGAGCTACCAGTAGCTCACAAATTACTTGTTGGAAAAACCTGACTTATTTGTGTCATAAGATAGGAGGCAGATGTAGCTTTCTCAAGATGGCATTTGGGCAGAGGTTCATAGGATATTCCCCAGCACTTTGAGTGTCCGAAATTGAGGTCTGAATTTGTGTCTAATTATTCTTGGAATAATTCAACTCTTCATTTGAAACTATGCATCCATCAGCTCCTTTCAAGAGCTTGAAAGAAATCATGACCCAGCAAATCAACCAAAAGAAGCTCAACTCACTGATTCATATAAAATTCATGGGGTGAAGGCAAAGATGATAGCCTCTGAATGGATTAAAAAGGGGAAATATATTTTCATGAACTCTTTTTAGTAATGGAAAAGAGAAGGTAAATCTGAGGTAGAAAATAATCTCTGTTAAAAAGAATCTAAAAAGATCTCAGCTGTTTGGGCAGTCACTGCTTACATTTGTGAGGCATGCACATCACAGGTTGGAACAGTGTTTCCTCCTTTCAAAGCGGGTGAATATAGATACATTTAAACTGGGTTTAGGAAGAATCTGTTAACATATTACTTGGATGTTACAAGGTTTCAACACTAGATAACAGATACTATTAAAATGAGCTTTTTGAAGAAAAAAAAAAACTACGTTGTTCGGCTTTCTCTTCTACAAATGCTTTTCAAAAGAATGAAATGAAGGGTCGTATAATGAACATAGAACCTCCCTTCCTAAAATCAGGCCAAACAGTTTTCTGAACTATTGCAGGATTATTATCACCATTGTGAGTTAATATTCATCCAGTTGTAACCAGTATAGAAAATGTATGCAGATGTTTCAGAGCAAGTTCACTTTTAGTGACATAAATTGCTGTAAAAGTCAAAATTTTCACTCAAATGTGGGAAAGCGTACACACTTGCAGCATTTCCAAACCAGCAACTTTTTCCACAAAACCGTATGGTTAGGACAATTCTTCAGACCTTTGCAAACCCGTATTCTCAAATTAATATTCATTTACCAATCTAGTAAATACACTGTGAGAAGAAACAGACTTTCCTCTAGCCGTACACTATGGAAATATATAATTTTTAAAGAGCAAACTTTTCTCTTAAGTGTAGGAATCAAATAATTTCAATGTAATTAAACAAGTGTGAGAACTATGACACTGAGATTAAAACAGAGCTAGTCCTGAGGAAATTATTTATTTGAACATTTAATGAAAAATTGAAATTATGAGGAGAAGATGATGGCTTAAAATGAAACAAAACAAACAATGTGCCATTAGTGTAAATGAGTTGTTTTCCTAGTGAAGACCTGTAAAAATACATAAGATTTTGCCCAAATCCCATGTCAAAAGAAGTTACTGTGTCCTAAAAATATTCAGCATTGTTGACTTCTAGGATGGAACGTTAGCTATGATATATGTCCTGGAGGTGTTTAAAGGGGTCACTGGAGAAGACAGAGTTAAAATGAAGGCATAGTTAGCACTGTAGGTGGATATCTCCTTTAAGAGGAACATGTGTGGTCTTCAGTCATGTTGTTTACTTTGCAAACAAGCTGCTACATAATGCCATCTAGTAAGTATCAGCATTAATATGGCGATACAGAAGTTTCAGTGAGAGTGATTCATGGATTTTTATGCTGAGTTTATTGTGCTCTTGCTTTCTGGTCAGACACTTACAATCAGGAGCTGGCATCCCCCCCAAATTCCACACAACGGAACTCAATTGGAGTGCCATTGATAAAAAAATATTTGCATTCCAGCTGGACTTCGAGGTAGGATATTCCTCAGCATGTACAGCCACAGAACACTTTCCCTGTTGCACCTGGGATTGAATAGCACAAAAAACCTTGCAAAATTCTTGCTAACTTCCTCTCGTATTCTGTTAAATAAGAAATTGAGTCTGGGACACAAGGAGTAATCTTTGCAGGCTCAGGGTCTCTCATTCCTCATCAGATCTGATATTTCGGGAGCTACAGAAGATAGACAGTGGGAATTAGGCAAAAACATGGAAGAATTGAGGAAAGCTGGGGCAAGTGTCAAAATGAGATTCCCAGCGTTCTTAAATATAATGTGGAGCAATAAGATGCAAAACCTTTTTGAGGTAGAGGTGTAGATGGATTTATTGTGTGCATTAAGGGAGATGATGGGTGGGGGGGAATACGGGGAAGTAGTTCAATGCCCGGGGGAGAAGCTCATATAGGTATTCCTTGAGATGCCAAAAAGAAGAAATGGGAGGGTTTCCATGGGTGGGGGCACAAGGTGAGGAGCATGTGGGAAAAAAGGGCAAAAAATGCCCTCTAGTAATAAGAGGCGACTGCCCAGATGGAATATTATATATATATATATATATATATATATATATATATATATATATATATATATATAGAGAGAGAGAGAGAGAGAGAGAGAGAAATTAGAAACATGGCAAGTAGGGGTGTCCAACAGGAGACTAAGGCCCTGATTATGAGTAAGGCGGGTGGAAAAGCCCACCCGCCAAACTCCCGCCGTCGGGCTACCGCCTATGCGGCAGCCCTCCCGCAGCCCCTATTACGAGTTTCCCGCTGGGCCATCAGGCGGAAACAGAGTTTCTGCCCACTGGCTCAGCAGGAAACAGCCCACAACATTGACGACAGCTCGTAATCGAGCAGGTGGCAATGTTGCGGTGCGTCGGTCACGATTTTCACTGTCTGGCACATAGACAGTGAACAGAGTGACAGGGCTGTCCATGGGGCCCCTACACTGCCCAGGCCGAGTACTTGGGCAGTGCCGCGGCCACCATGGGGCCCCCTACACCCTGTCTCCACCAGCTCTGACATGGCGGTGCATCCGCCATTTAAAAGCCGGAGGAGAGGGGACTCAAACCCCAGGGCAGAGCTGCTTGCAGCGCTGCCCTGGCAGATTAAAACCACTGGCACCACCAGGCCGTCGAAAAAGTGGTGGTGCCGGAGGTCCGACCATGGTGCGTTCACACGGTCATAATGTGGAGGCCGGACCGCCACACTGGCGGCAGTCTGACCGCCACCACAAGTCTGGCAGTCGTAGGACCGCCAGACTCGTAATGAGGGCCTAAGTCTCTCTCCATCTTATGTCAGAATGTTAACGGGTTGCAAGATGCAAGGAGACAGCGGTAATACTACAATACTTAAGAGTCAAAAGCAAATGTCATACTTCTGCAGGAAACCCATTACTTAAGGCGTGAGTGCAAAGAGCTAATTTCGAGGTTCAGATGGGTGGAGGGGACAATAGCTACTAATCAACAATACTGTACAAAAGGAGTAACAGCTTAATTGGATTAAACTCAGGGATAGAACTTGTAAAATATAAATCAGATAAAGGGGGAGGTGGTTGATTTTAGAAATAAAAAGAAGGCAGAAGACACTAACTCCATCTAGCTACTTTGGCCCAAATATTGACAATACTAACCCACTGACCCAGCTCCGAGCTACACTTTTGGAATTTAAGGGTCCTATATGGTAACTTTAACATTCTGCTCAGTAATTCGCTAGATAGGTCATCTCCACTTCTCCAAATAAGCACCCTGAAAATTAGGGCCTATCTTTGCCTTCTGACAGAGACCCTTAATCTATGAAACACCTGGCGAGGAATCAATGGTAAATGTAGCACTCATGCATTTCACAGTAAAGAAACTTGGGCTTTTCTCTCGTAAAGACGATGGGGGTCATTATGACCCTGGCGGTCATCAAACCGCCACGGTCACGGTGGCGTTCGGACCGCCACAGTTGTGGCCGTCTGATCCCACAACATTATGACTGTGGCGGGGCCGCCACGGTACAACCGCCGACCGCGCCAGGCTGCTGCCGGCCTGCAGCCTGGCGGTCCCGGCGGTTGTAATCCACCAAGGCAGCGCTAACGCCATGGACAGGCTGGCAGAATCGGGGACTCGGGGGACCCCTGAGGGCCCCTGCACTGCCCATGCATTTGGCATGGGCAGTGCAGGGGCCCCCATGCACATCCCCATCACGCATTCCACTGCCCGAATTGCAGGCCGTGGAATGCGCAATGGGTGTTGGTGCCACCTGCCAATGTCATAATGAGGGCCTGTGTGTTTATAGATTACAAGGAGACAGACGGGATTTTGACAATAGAACATCTCCCAATACACCTTTTCGATTATGCACCCATACTAATAAAAATTAAGAACTCAGACCAGAAAGGAGGAGTGAGATGGACATTAGATAGAAAGCTTCTTCTCCAGACCGAAATTGTGGTAAAACTAAGAAGGGAACTAAAGGGTTCTTCTGCTGGAACTTGCCCTTTGCCACAATTCATGTTACCTGGGATACATATAAAGCCTGATTGAGAGGAACCCTGCTCAGTATATCGGTCGCTTGGTAAAAAGTCATTTGTAAACACCAGAAAGTTATGCTGCAGATGAAGAATTATCTGGCAAGTACGACAAATTCATACTCACATAGAAATCAATGCAGGACCAAAATCATGTTGTGCTAGTGCTCCTGCTGCTAATAAGCAATCTAGCTGGAAAGGTAGGTTAGTGGGCTAATGCAGAGCTAGGAACAGATGGCGAATCAGTCAAATCAACATAATAAATATTACTGTGCCTTTAATTGCACAAAGGTTTGAGGTGGAGGTACCATCTCCCCAGAGCAGTGTCTGAATAACATGTGTTAATCGTTTTCACCTACCGATGAACAAGATAATGATTACTGTAGAAAAGTACATAAAATGGCCTTAGGCAATTTTGAACAAGATACAATCTGCATTCATCAAGCATTATGACGAGGCCCTTCCACATTTTCAGATTTTTAAAAATGTGCAGTTTTTAATACACATGTGGAAACCCACACAATCTCTGTTCCCCTGTTTAATTCTGAACTCTCTACTAGGAGTTTAGTTGCTTCAGAGTTTCAAAGTAAGTACTACCTGGGATGCCTTCTTTTTTTAGGAGCAGAGGCATTTCAAATACTCAGTAACAGGAATGCGGACAAGGCCCACAAGCACAAATAGTTCCGATTTGCGTAAGAAACATTTTTGGTGTCATTTTCCAATGTGGCATTGTTTTGCATTTCTTGTACATTACACCAACTGTCATGCTCTGGTTCTGCTGTGAAATAATGTGAGGCATGCAGAGCACTCCTGAAGCTGAAGGAATGTTCAACATTCTCCTAGGTTGAAGGCACGTGTGAAAAAGACCTGCACTGAAACCTCATTTTAATTTTTAGGGGCTCATTCTAAAAAATGCTTGATGCTCAATTTAATCAGTGGCTTTCTGTATGAGTCTGCATGAAGGTGCCCACATTTGGCGCCTGTCATCCTGAGTCTATGCCATATTTTTCTCGGATTGACAGGGGCGTAGCTTGGTCTGTAAGACTGGAGGCGAGGCAAGTAAGCTTCAGATTTCCCAACAATCACACTGGCATATAATGTTGAAATACATTATACGACAAGTTGGCGCACGAGAGGAGCTTTGGGGCAGCAGAAAGGGAGAGGAAAGCAGATTGGCAGGTTCACTAAGGGAGAGAAAGCACATTATTTTGTGAAATAACCAAGATTTTTTACGTATTCTCAAACAGGTTGAGGGAGAGAGTGTCTGCACATTTTTGTTTGAGTGTGTAAAAATACTGGTGAAATCGGACATGACAATTCACTATACCCGACTAAAACCCTCTGTACCCAGCTATTTATCACAAGCTACATTTGTTGGGGGTATTACTCCCCCCCTCCCCCTGAAGGTACACCCCTGGAAAAACGCTTTAATAGCCCCAAAAAATGATCAGGCCCTGTGCCCAAATCTACCTCCCATACACATCTTTGTGTATAAGCCTGAAAACTGCTCTGCCCTACTCGTTACACATTTCAGTTGTCGATCAGAATATGGTGCTGTATTGCCATCATTGTGTAATGCCACAATAGTGCCCTTATATAAGAAGGGTAATCGAATGGACAGCTCAAATTACCATCTGATTTCTTTATGAGACAGAGTAGAAAAGCATTTTGAGAAAATTCTGATTGCTTGGCTTGAGGCATATATGAAAAGGGAGCAATAATAAACAGCTGTATGGGAGGCTTCCACAGGACGACTGTAGCATTTGACCAGGGACTACTGTTTTACCGTCTTATAAAGAGTTACGGTGCCTTGAGAGGAGAGAGACTCTTCTTGGTCTTTCCCAATCTCAAGGCATCAATTGGAGCAAGAATTGCTTTGGGGGAGGGGGACATGTTAAAATATACAATCCCAGAAGACCTAATCAAGATAGTCTGTATTTTATATGCAGTGTGATACAGTCCCCAATGAGACACAACTGATTATTTTATGACTGATACGGGTGACAAGCAAGACTGCGTGTTAACACTTTTTTTCTTTAATATTTTCATATATTCTACCTGTGTGAATGCAGACTGCCCAATGGTTTATCATATCAAGGTCCCTTACTTTTCATTTGCAGATGATATGTTGGCAGAAAGGAACATGCACTGCATTAACTGTTAGTTCAGTTTGAAAGATAAGGCATACTCAGTAAACTAGAGGTGAAAGCTACTGTATACAATGTTTTGACTGTAAGTAATATGTACACAAAAAACATTTTGTTCAAGTAAGTGCAGCTTGTAATTAATCCCCATTTTGATTATCTATGCATTTGTATTTGCCAGAAATCAAGATCCCAAATCCAGGGCAAGAAAAGTGAAGCTATCTTACATTACAAATGGAATATATTTCCAAAATGGAACAGGTTAGAATCCATGTCCTTCTGTGCCCTTAAGAAGCTTAAGAATTATGGAGTCAAAACAATGTCAAGTGCACTATACTTGGCTGGATTGTTGGAACGTTTAAACTTGGATTGTCTATCTAATGCCCAAGGCTTTTTCTAAAGAAAATTTGTCAATCGGCCAAATTGAAACTTTTAAAACTGGAACTGGAATTGAAGCTGTGGGAGTGTAGTAGTGGCGGCATTGAAAGCAGTCTTATTGTGGGCCAGGTTTGAGATAACAAACAGGCAAAAGAGTATAAAGCTGTTTTGACGTATTGGCAGGCATTCTAAAATCATTAGATAGTGCCATCATTATCATGGTTTAGGCATGTAAAGAACACTATGTGATATCACCACAACCCAATGTATTAACAGAATAATTACATTTTAGACGTTTGTTTGTATATGGCATTTTTAGGTTTACTAAATTTTCAGGTAAAAAAACAATTATAGGCTGGTGCCCTCCTATGCAAGACCGGACCCTTATGTATAAAAATGTGTGTAGTGATACTGCAGCCAATAATCTTTACTGCAAATGTGGTACCTAGTAATGAAGAAATATGTGATTGTGACTTCGGGGACGAGATCTCATTTTTTACAGGCCTCTTTTATAAAACAATTAGTCATAAACTCTTTACTCCTTAAACACCTAATGAAAGATATGAAGGATACATCATGAAAGAAGGAGCCAGTTATACAGAACCATAAAGATAGGTTCATATCTTATTAACTGCACAGACAGCTGCTAAGAAACTGTATAGAGAAGTAAGGTGCAGGTAGTGAAAAATGGCTAACCTTCTACTCCTCTGTGGTAGAGAGGATCTCCAAGCATCTCGAAGCAAGAGGGTTATTTTATTACACTTTAAAATACTTACTAAGATAAATTACCCTGTCCATACACGTTTTTAAATGTTTTTTTTATCTTTTGTACGGTGATGGTTGTCTGTGTGAGTGTCAGAGAGACAAAGGGGCCTCTCTTGTTATTATGATAGCTTTTCCTTGACTCATGGTGGCATTACCTAATATTTGTGATTTGCATGCTTAACATTGTAACAATGTTAAAGATCGAGTGAGTTGGGGAGAGCAAGTGCAAATAAACTGGTGTGTTCCCACTGGTAGCAAGATGGAGGTCCACCTGATGGGCCATGACACAAATTATCTATCTATCTATCTATCTATCTATCTATCTATCTATCTATGTGTTTTTTTCCCAGAGCTTCAAGGTTGCCTTTTGGTCACACCAAATTGCTAGTCTGTTAAGTGAACAATGAGCAGGGGGTTATTTTCATATTGCAGCATTTTCTCATGTTTCTCTTTTGGGGGTTTAGTCCCTCTACAGAGAGAGGGTAGTATTATTCCAGAATTTCAGACTGTTTAGACGGTTTTGTTCTGTATGATCTTGGAGTGCTTGGAAGGAGTCTACACTATCAGTATGAAATGTAACATTAAAAATGTGCCTTTCTAGACAATCAAAGGCAGACAAAAGCAAGGCTGGATCCCTCTTTTTCTTGTCTCACACACAAATATAAACACCCTTACTTACTTCCAACAACCAGCTTCTGAATAGACGATATCTGGATGATATAAGTGAACAACCTAATGATGGCTTCATCATTCTGTGAGTTTTCAAAGTGCCACACACGATGCATCGACTTCTCTGCCTGCTTTAGAATCACAATTGACCACGTCAGATTTCAATGTAAAAATGTGATGCGTCCATGTTGTGTTTCCTGTTGCGGGCAGTAAGCCTACCCACACAAGTGAGGTACCATTTTTAAATCTGGAGACTTGGGGGAACACAGAATGGAAGAACACGTGTTATTGCTTCTTGTCTTTCTCTACATGTTTTCCTTCCAAATGTAAAACAGTGTGTAAAAAAAGAGGTCTATTTCAGAAATGCCCTGTAATACACATGCTAGTATGGGCACCCCGAAGTTCAGAGATGTGCAAATAACCACTGCTTCTCAACACCCTATCTTGTGCCCATTTTGGAAATACAAAGGTTACCTTGATAACTATTTTTCAGTCTTTATATTTCGCCAAATGAATTGCTGTATATCCAGTATACAATAAAAACCCATTGCAAGGTGCAGCTCCTTTATGGGCTCTGGGTACTTAGGGTTCATGATAAACCTACAAGCTCTATATATCCCCACAACCAGAAGAGTACAGCAGATGTAATGGTATATTGCTTTCAAAAATATGCCATAGCTGGAAAAAGTTATAGAAGAAAACGTGGACAGAAATGGCTCTTATCTTTTACCACAATTTCAATATTTGTTTTATTTTAGCTGTAACTTTCACTTGGACAACCTTGAAGGATCTACACAAATGACCCCTTGCTAAATTCAGATTTGTGTCGTCTTTTCAGAAATGTTTAGCTGTCCGGGATCCAGCATTGGTTTCACACCCATTTCTGTCACTAACTGGAAGGAGGCTGAAAGCTCAAAGAAATAGTAAAAAAGGGGAATGTCCCAGTAAAATATCAAAATTGTGTTGAAAAATGTGGTTTTCCGATTCATGTCTGCCTGTTCCTGAAGGCTGGGAAGATGGTGACTTTGGCACTGAACACCCGTTGTTGACGCCATTTTCAAGAAAAAAATACAAGCTTTCTTCTGCAGCCCTTTTTTCCAATTTGTATTTTATTTTATTTTTTTATTTTCGCTGTATTTTGGCTAATTTCCTGGTCTCCTGGAGGGGAACCCACAAACTCTGGGTACCTCTACAATTCCTAGGATGTTGAAAAAAAAGGACGCAAGTTTGGCGTGGATAGCTTATGTAGAAAAAGAGTTATGAGGGCCTAGGCGAGAACTGCCCCAAATATCCAAAAAAGGCCTGGCACCTGAGGGGGAAAAGCCCTGGCAGCAAAGGGGTTAAAAAAAGTAACACAAACTCAACACAAAACCTTTCAAATCTGGGCCTAAATGTTTCTTGTTACCAAACTCAATGATAATCATTTTATCAAAATCGCAAGGACAAAAGGCTGAGTGAGCCTGCCAGGATTCACATTAATGACCATCAGGTCAATCAGTGGATATATAGGTTCACTGAACAGCCACACATAAAAGGTATTAATGCTAACCACAACAGACAAGTAAAATGCCAACTCCCCCATCAATGTCCTGCTGGTGAGTTCCACTCGATATGAAATGTGGCCTCTCAAGGGATTTAACATTAACAGTGACATCACACTTTGTTAAAAAATGAATTAGTCATGAGTGAGTGAAGTTGCTTACATGTCACAAATGGGTTCAAGTCACTTATGTTTTCAGTTTGACAGCACAGCTGCCTGCAACTTCAGGTTACCAATATTTAAATATGTACATATGATAGGCTTTGGCTCCTCCACACGGGAGCATTTTTTATTTTTTTTAAGCTGAGGGTTTTTTGTGCATTAATCATGAATGTGCATTATTAAAAGGGGCAGAGTATTAATTTACACTTGATTTCACATGTATACATCAATATGATACTCTTGCAGTTGAAGCCATTTTGCTATGACTTGTTAAAGTGTAGTTTATTCCTGGCTTCTACTAACTAGAGCTCGGTTAGCTCTCAATGCCATCGTCTTCAAAATGGATGACACATCATCATATTTATTTATCTTTTGTTTTCTGCTAAACATACTTCAACAAGTATTATTTTCGAGTGACACTGTTGTCAAACATGTTTTCAAGGATCTTCTGCTTGCACAAAGTATTACAATCATTCAGAAGGGTTCACTATTGTTCATGTAACTAATGTGTTATGACACCTCCAGATGACATTAGGTCAGAAGGGCTAAATCAATATTCATATAGGGGGTAAGTGCTTAGGGGGTAGGGCTATATGACGATATTAAAGTCGGAATTTGTATTTGTTGAAAATGTATGTCTTTGCTCACACAACAGAGAACTTGCAGATTCCATACTACTTTATGGAGAAATTTGCTATATGAACCATTGACTATGGGGCTGAGCCAGATCGTTTTGGGGTCTACTGGGGGTACTGTCTGATTTATTATCGATTTTACTACGTATTTGAGACTTAGTATGTCTCAGATTGTTTCACTTGTCTGCACAATTGTGAATGGATGGCCTTTAAGGCAAATTAATTCTGTGCAACACAGCAGTCATCTGATTCCATTACCCCACATTGTACTTTTGGATCTATTTTTGAAATAAACCTTTATAGTTTCTCTAAATTGCATTCTAAAACTCAGTTCTTGAATCACTTCTTTCTTATTTAATTGCATTTTGAAATGACATTTTGTACCTCGTCCCAGGGACACATTGCCTCATGAAACCGGGGATAAAATGATTCCCGATCCATCCTGTTAGGCGTGCTAGTGAGCTGTAAGATTAAGGGATACAGCACAGGCACAGACCTCATGCTATTGGTTCTTTGGTGTATCATTCATATGTGCTGCTTGCATTCCAAGGAAATATTTTACATCACAAAGTACACACAATCATCACACATTAAAGTATTTATCAACTACGTGCATTGTATAAGCATAGAAAACATGGCCCTGAGAGGGAATGTTAAGAGACACAGAGATGGAATACATTACCTCTTAATATGTTTGGCGTTTCCCCTAAGCAAACTTTCCAATAATAGAGATTGTGTTTTGGTTGAGTTCTGATTGTGAGTTGACCATTTGCAGCTTTTTATTAGGGGTTTCAGATTGTAGATTGCCTCCTGTGAGGTGCCACTTCCTGCCCCTTGCCTCGCTGCTAATGATTTAAATGAGCAGTGTAGGAAAATGGCTCCCTGTTGCAGTTACCCCCCACTTTTTGCCTGATATTGATGCTGACTTGAGTGAGAAGTGTGCTGGACCCTGCTAACCAGGCCCCAGCACAAGTGTTCTTTCACTTAAAAATGTACCATTGTTCCACAATTGGCACATCCCTGGCACACAGATAAGTCCCCTGTAAAAGGCACCAGTGGTACCAAGGGCCCTGTGATCAGGGAAGGTCCCTAAGGGCTGCAGCATGTGTTATGCCACCCTAAGGGACCCCTCGCCAAACACATGCACACTGCCATTGCAGATTGTGTGTGTTGGTGGGGAGAAAAAGGCAAAGTCGACATAGCATACCCCTCAGGATGCCATGCACACAAAATACTGCCTGTGGCATAGGTAAGTCACTCCTCTAGCAGGCCTTACAGCCCTAAGGCAGGGTGCACTATACCACAGGTGAGGGCACAGCTGCATGAGCAATATGTCCTTACAGTGTCTAAGTCTATTTTTAGACATTGTAAGTACAATGTGGCCATATTAAGTATATAGTCTGGGAGTTTGTCAAAACAAACTCCACAGCTTCATAATGGCTACACTGAATACTGGGAAGTTTGGTATCAAACTTCTCAAAATAATAAACCCACACTGATGCTAGTGTTGGATTTATAACAAAATGCACACAGAGGGCATCTTAGAAGATGCCCCCTGTATTTTACCCAATCCTTCAGTGCAGGAATGGCTGGTTTGTGCCAGCCTGCCACTGAGACGAGTTTCTGCCCCCCTGGGGTGAGAGCCTTTGTCCTCTCTGAGGCAGAAACAAAGCCTGAACTGGGTGAAGGTGCCTCTCACCCCCCCCTGCAGGAACAGTAACACCTGGCAGTGAGCCTCAAAGGCTGATGCCTTTTGTTACAGCACCCCAGATCATCCCAGCTAGTGGAGATGCCCGCCCCTCTGGCCACTGCCTCCACTTTTGGCGGCAAGGCTGGAGGAGATAATGAGGAAAACAAGGAGGAGCCACCCACCAGTCAGGACAGCCCCTAAGGTGCCCTGAGCTGAGGGGATTCCTGCCTTTAGAAATCCTCCATCTTGAGATTGGAGAAATCCCCCAATAGGAATAGAGATGTGCCCGGCTCCCCTCAGGGAGGAGGCACAAAGATGATGCAGCCACCCATCAGGACAGTAGCCATTGGCTACTGCCCCCTAGACCTAAACACACCCCTAAATTCAGAATTTAGGGGCGACCATGAACCCAGGAAATCAGATTCCTGCAACCTACACAAAGAAAAAAGGACTGCTGACCTGAAAGCCCTGCAGAGACGACAACTGACTTGGCCCCAGCCCTACCGGCCTGTCTCCAGACTCAAAGAACCTGCACAGCGACGCATCCGACAGGGACCTGCGGCCTCTGAGGACTCAGAGGACTGCCATCAAACCAAAGGACCAAGAAACTCCCGAGAATAGCATCACTGTTCACCAACAGCAACGTTTTTGCAACAAAGAAACAACTTTCAAAGAACTCTCTCTTCTCGCCGGAAGCGTGAGACTTCACACTCTGCACCAGATGCCCCCGGCTCGAGCTCCAGAGAACAAACACCGCAGAGAGGACTCCTGGGCGACTGCGACGACGTGAGTAACCTGAGTCGACCCCCATGCACCCCCACAGCGACGCCTGCCGAGACGATCCAGAAGCTCCCCCTGACCGCGACTGACTGGTAACAAGGAACCTGACGCCAGGACCAAGCACTGCACCCGCAGCCCCCAGGACCGAGAGGAACCACCTTCCAGTGCAGGAGTGACCAGCAGGCAGCCCTCTTCCTAGCCCAGTCAGTGGCTGGCCCGAGAAGCCCCCTTGTGCCCTGCCTGCATCGCGTAAGTGACCCCCAGGTCCCTCCATTGCTTTCAACAGCAAACCTGACACCTACTTTGCACACTGCACCCGGCACCCTCTGTGCCGCTGAGGGTGTATTTTGTGTGCCTGTTTGTGTCCCCCCAGTGCTCTACAAAACCCCCCTGGTCTGCTCCCCGAGGATGCAGGTACTTACCTGCTAGCAGACTGGAACCAGAGCACCCCTGTTCTCCATAGGCACCTATGTGGTTTGGGCCCTCCTGTGACCTCTGCACCCGGCCCTGTGTTGCTGGTGCAGTGACTTTGGGGTTGCCTTGAACTCCCAACGGTGGGCTGCCTCTACCCAGGAGACTGACTGTGTAAGTGCTTTGCTAACCTGAGAAACCTAACCAAGCATACCTCCCCCAGGAACTGTTGATTTTTGCACTGTGTCCACTATTAAAATAGCTTATTGTCATTTTAACCTAAACTGTGTGTACTACTGTTTTAAATCAAAGTTCTATACTTACCTGTGTGAAGTACCTTGCATTTTATGTACTTACCTCAAATCTTGAATCTTGTGGTTCTAAAATAAATCAAGAAAGATATTTTTCTATATAAAAACTATTGGCCTGGAGTTAAGTCTTTGAGTGTGTGTTTCTCATTTATTGCCTGTGTGTGTACAACAAATGCTTAACACTACCCTCTGATAAGCTTACTGCTCAACCACACTACCACAAAATAGAGCATTTGTATTATCTAATTTTGCCACTATCAAGCTCTAAGGGGAACCCTTGGACTCTGTGCACACTATCTCTCACTTTGAGATAGTATATACATAGCCAACTTCCTACAAGCAGTGTTCATGAAAATAAACCTTTTGTGAATTCATGAATAATGTCAGTGTGCAGTTCAGCCCTCTTGGTCTTGTTTCCATTCTCCTGATGACATGAGGATAAAGGGGTGGGATGGAAGTGAGGGGGCTGTAGTACAACCAAGCTACAGAGTGTTGATCAAAAACACAGCTCTCTATATGTGGATATCTGGATTTGCCGTGAGGAGTCTAGTTCAACTACAATTGCTTCATAAGGGCACAATCCATTTTATTTAGCAGACATAGGTGGTCATTCCGACCTCAGCGGTCTTTTCTTCAGACCGCTGAGGCCGGGGAAGACAGAATACAGCCATTGCCGGCGGTATTCATGCCTCCCTATTCCGACATTTCCGCTGGCCCAGCGGAAATGGCACATCAACATTGCCGCCGGCTCGTAATAGAGCCGGAGGCAATGTTGATGTGCAGCGGGTGCAGTAGCACCCGTCGCGCATTTCGGGCAGTGAAATGCGCGATCGGGCTATGCCTAGGGGCCCCTGCACTGCCCATGCCTTTCAATGGCGGTGTTTACCGCCACGGACAGGCTGGCGGTCGGGGACTCATAATCCCCATAATGCTTGCACCGCTGCCCTGGGGATTATGCCCGCCAGGCGGAAGCCTGGCGGGAAAGTGGAGGGGCCGGCGGTCTGACCGTGGCTTTTCCGCCACAGTCAGAATTGCTGGCGGAACACTGCCAGCCTGTTGGCGGTGTTACCGCCAACATACCGCCGGCCGCCAGGGTCGGAATGACCCCCATAATGTGCATGCCTCAGGCAACACAGTATATCTGGTAAAATATGGCTACCAGGGTGTACATCAGTGCATCCTTGAGACCAGTAGGGAGCCACACAGTACATCAGGGGCAGGATCTCAAATACTGTCCCAGCTTCTTATAGGCTGTGTTCCATTCCTATCAAGGGGTTGGGCTGGGAGAAGGACTGAGGTAGGTCTTCCTCTTTTCAGACCTGCCCTTGTTTCTGTGTCTGGCACCTCACTGGGAATAATGGCTTGCTGGCTGTAGTGTCCATAGCCAGACTTCTGCTCTGCTGCTACCATAGAACCTCTGAACTGCCAGCAGAGGATGCAAGGTAAGTGAAAAAATGTTCTCTTTCCGTGTGAGTGTATGTCTTTGTGAGTAATTAAGAGTGTATGTGTGAGTGTGTCTGACAGTATCAATGAAAGTGAAAGTGGGTGAGACCCAGAGTTCAAAAGCATGTATGAATAAGTGAAATTGAGTGAGAGGGAATGAGTGAAGCAGTTGCACTAGGGCTCAGTCAGTGAGTATGAAATGGTTTAAGTGTGCTTGTAATTGAGAACCAATTAGTATGTTTCTGTGTGAGCAGCCGTGACTGGGAGTCAGTATGAGTGGGATTTAGTACGTGAAAGAGTGAGTTAGCATGAGTGTGCGAGAAGAGAATGAATGTGAGAGAGAGTGAGTGTGAGTAAGTAAACCTGTTTTATGATTGTGAGTCTGCTTGTGGCCCATGGCATAGTAATTGTGGCCTTATGGCAGCACCCAAGGTAGCATGCTGCCACTGGTATATTGGAGCTAATTCCTGGTATAAGGAAGGCCACACTTGGCAAAATGCAGTCCCGGACATTAAAAGTAATTCTTGAAATAGAGTCTCCTGTGAAAAAAATTCTGGTGCTTGCATACTGGAGGAAATTCTTGTAATGGAGGGACCCATGGCAAAATGTTGGCTCAGGGACATTGGAGGCGATTCTTTGAATAAGTGATGGCACCAAAGGCAAAACAAAGATCCTAAAATACTGGAAATAATACTTGACATAAGGTGACAACTATGGCAAAATGCTAGTGCTGGCATACTGGAAGTAATCCGTCGCCTCAGAGGGGGCAGCTATATCATATTGGGGCTAAGGGGTGGGTAGGGAAAAGCAAACCATGACAATGCTGGGTCTGAAATACTGGAGGAAATGTTTGATATACAAAGCAGCCATGCTATGTAGGCAATATCAATGGCAACATTCTGATACTGGAATACTGTATGCCATTTTTGCTATAAGGGGGTACCCATACCAAAATACTGACATTGGTACAGTACAATTAATTCTTACCATTCGGGGAACTCTCTATGCAATTTCGAAAAAGATGGGATAAACTCCTGGCCAGCATAGCTACCGACCACTTTCAAAGATCATCAGCTGTCACTGGGGTGACCCACCCCTTGTCAGAAAAGTGATTTAATGAATCTATAAGATGATAAAACGACATACTGGCTGTGAGGTGTTCTCATATCCTAATATATTATTTTGTTCTCAAATTCTGATACCTGTTGAGAAACATCTCTCACCACAAGGGAAGTATAAAAATAATGTAGAGGCCCATCTAGTTTCGGAGCACGAGTTAGGAGTGGAATGGGCCAAACATGCCTCTTTTAAGATTGCAGATTTAAACAACAGATATAAATTATGCGGCATAAAAGTGATCATCTGGGCCATTTAGGGACTAGGGAGTAGGCAGGAATTTTGCATGCACTTAGGACAACAGGTGACCATAACCAACGCTTTCTACGAGGGGAACTCACTGTGGGAACATAAGAGAAGGTGAGAGAAGATCAATGCATCCAGACTTGGCAGTCCTAAGAATTGAATATTTCCAACTATGGAATGGGACATGCTGCCAGCTAAATGGCATGGGTAGTAAAAATGATATATTTAGAAGGAAGAGAATTATAAAATTAAAGTACAATTTAGAAGGTGTCTGGTTTTGGAAATGTGTATATATGTGCTTGATAATTGTGAGTGTATGTAACGAGTGCTTTTCTACTTCTGAGATTTTGTGTGTATGCTTGAGCACGCATGTTAAACTGCCTGTCGTCGTGTGGGTTTTACCCGTGAGTGCATGCGTGGGCATTTATGTGCATCTTTTTGATATGTATGTGTGTACACGTGGGGCTATGCAGATGTGTTTGTGTATTTCTGTGTGCATTCATGTCCCCTTGTGTGTATGTGTGTTTTCAATGTATTTCCGTATAAGGGTATGCTTTAAAATGAAAACTTTGACAGAAGATATGAATTGCGAAGGCTCGGTTGTGAAGTCAGCATGTGTCATTTCTTGGGTAAGCAGACGAGACGCTATCAAAAAATGAAAACTAAGTTCACATCGTGTGTTTCCAGTAGCCCCCACTTATTACTAAATACCATAGTACTGCTATAATTAAGTATACACCTGTCATCTATACAAATCACAAAAAGCATCGGCACAGTTTTTAAAAATCGCCTAAAATTATTTACAACTTCATTAAAATCCATATGAAAAAATACATTCAGACACAAATTTTAACATGCAAATCCTAAAGAGTTACTGCCCGATTCACATGACATATTAAGAAAATTCAAATCTATGTGCCAATATATATTTCAATTGTGAAACTGGACGACTGTGTGAAGCAGTGCGGTCCTGCTAGGCAAAGGCCAGACGCTCCCTTTTCCTCTTCTGTTCACAGTACTACAAATACAGTACCTCTTTCCTTCGGCTGGGCGCTCCCGGTCTGGTGATGAGGGCTGTTTCTCCACATAGCACCGCCACATCTTCCACAAATGGACAGTCTGGGAGGCTTTCATCAGCAGGCAGGTATATCACTTGCAGCCCCAGTTTATTTTTCAACACTCCCACATAGAGATCATGCTCGCGCTTAGCAGCGGAAATGTCAACCTCTTCCCCCTTTTCAGTCCTCAAGGCTTCCTGACACAGGGATTCAGGGATAGCCCGGACAACGGCATGTGTGCATTCTCCAAACCTTGACATGCTCAAACCAGCCATTGTACTGGTATTTAAACCTCGTGAACAAGCGCTAAGATGTCTGACAGACTGAGACAGGCTAACGTCTCCTACGCGCAGCCAGCTAAAAGGAAACACGACTCAATATATATAATTGAAAAATCCTATATAAATGTTCCTCGCTCCTCGGTAACTATGTAAGCCATTTCCTCATTGGTTCCTCACCCTAGCGTCTCATTGGACATTCTGAAGTCTGTAGTGACTGGCAGTGTTATCGTCTGCCCAGTTATCTATCTAATCTCATCACTTGATTTGTCTCTTAAATGATTGCTGGGTGATTCCAAAAATAACGAGTAAGTCTGTTTGGTGGCAAGCGAGCTCTGGACGTTCGTTAAAGAAAAAGAACACTATGGTGATGAGCCAAAGGTCGTGCCTGCAATGAAAAGCACAGCATGTTTACAAATGTTACCTCGCAGTTCAAAGAGAGTTTCAGGGTGTGTGGTTTTTTTTTTAAAGGGGAGTGCATTTTTATAGCTTTCATGTTTCCAGTTAGCTGAAGCGTGACATTTCATTATTTTCATTGGGCATATGTATGATATTCCAATGGTTTATGTGTGACAGTTTGTGACAATTTATCGCGACCAGAAACACAACCGCTTTGTTCGTTTTTAGCAGTGGCCTACAGACAGGTTTTTGCAAATTCCCAAAAACATAGCGGGATTACAGCCCACCCATTGTTTGGTTTTCTAGTAATTCTCATTGACTTGCTTCTTATTTGATGGCTTTCCATTTATCTATTTTTGTATTTAGTTTTATATAGTGCGAACTCGACCCGAAGTTATTGGAGCGCTTTACACGATCACCAGGAAGCATTCATGTTGTTTGTAGGCACAGGGAAATTAAGTGATTTCCCCAGGATGTTGAGGCAAAGCCGAGACTCGAACCTAGCTCCCCAGCTGCAAAATCTGTGTCTCTGGACTTTACACCATATCCTCTCCCTTTATTATGTTACCTTATTGTGCTTGTCTGTTCTCTGGAACATTTTAACATTGTTTTGATTAGATTATTTTTACGCTTGCAGGACTCACATTTATGGAACTACTTTTTTTCTTTTTATTTAAGTAGTCCATAAGGGTGCATGTGTTTTCATACCCTCTCATGTGCTGCTCCACCTTCAAATATCCACCCCTGTGTGCTTTGTATTGTCCCCCTCTCCCTCACTTGCTCTGTCCCTCGTGCTGCTTTTCATATTCCCCTGTGGCTTCCTCTTCCCCATCCATTTCTTTACTCTGCTTTTTTTATTCATCCCCACAAAAGGTGATGGAAGGAATGCCTTCAGTTTTCTAACCACTGGCAATCACTTGGAGTAGCATTTCAGCCCATCCTTTTTTTGCCTACCATGACACCTCAATTTATACCCAGCCATATGCAAATCAATATGGACCCTGCTCCAATAGGAACAACCCAGCCCGAACTGACAGGGCAGTTTTTCCTGAACCAGAACACAATCAACCCAAGACTGGTTTTGTCATGTTTCTGGCTTGTCTGTCAGTCATAGCTTGGCTCCGGTGGCACAGTAAGCAGGGGACTCACTTCTAGGCAATCCCTTGCCACTTAGAGCGTTACATCAAGATGATGAGAGGAATTTTTCAGTTTGTCTTACCACTAGCACTCACTTGTGGTAGCATTCCAACCCATCATTCTTTTGCACACCATGCCACCTCAGTTTGGACCCAGCCATATGCAAATCATACTTAATCCTTCTCCAGTAGAACAGTCCACAACAAACTGCTAGGCCAGGTCCTCTCTGAAATTGAACACAAGCAGTCCAAGAGAGGTTTTGCCCTGACTGGGGATAGTCAGTCAATTGTAGCATGGTTCCAGTGGTACAGTGAGCACGAGACTCGTGTCTGGGCATACCCTTACCGTTTAGGGTAGTACATCAAATTGTGTCAGCCTTATAGTACCTGAACTGCCACAGTGAGTTCAGCATCCCAATTGGGGCTGCCACTGGTGTGGTGACTGGAATGGTCCAGTCAGCGCCTGAACATGCTTCTGTGGCTGACAAATAGCCCAGTTGGGGCTAACTCAGTTTTTTCCTTGGGTGGATAAACCACAACAGCCTGGTGTACACCTGCACACAAGTGCTATTGCTGCCCCTTACCACTTAACTGGCCTCCTTGGTATCCCCTAAGACTGACTTCAATTACTGCGGTCGTCCGCCTGTGAGAGGATGGAGAGGTTGTTGGATCCGCACTCGATTAGTGCAAGAGACTCACTCATTATGCATTACACCACCAGAGGTAAAACGTTTTGAAACAAGTGCACTGAGTGTGCATTTCAGTTGTGGAGCAGTAGGCAACTGTACCTGATACATGCTTCAAATCTAATTGCTTGGGGGTGTACAAGCTTATTAAGGATCTCGTAGGATAGATTAGCATTAGTACCACCATATGGATTACCATTAGGGCCGCCAGTGTGCCAAAGGTCAGAGATGTTTTAAGGCATGGGCAAACTGGGAAATTGCCCTGGGCCTCCACATTCCAAGGGGCTCCCTGTGAAAGTGAACCTTCTCTCTATATAACCTTTGTCCAGGGATGTCATGACCCTCCCACATTAGCAGCTACTTTTATTGACTTCTTTTATCTAAAATTTGACAGATAAAAGCTCAAAATTAATGCTAAAATGAAGAAAGCACAATATATTGACAGAAAAGGGAAACAAAAATTGGATGAGTCGATGCATCAGTGGGTGAAAGAATGGATGGCATAGTGGGTAAAAGGATGAGCGCGGATTAAATCATGGATTGATGAGTGGGTGAATGGATGGGTGGATGAATGGATGAGTGGGTGAAACATGGGTAGATGAAATGATGAGAGGTTGAAAGAATAGGGTGAAAGGAAGAATAGATGAGTGGGTGAAAGGATGGGTGGGCAAAAGGATGAGTGACCCTTGGGTAGGTCGCTTCCCCACCGCTGCAGCCCCGCCTGCTTAGCCTCAGCCCCGCTGCTCTTGCGTTTTCTTCCCGACGCTGCGTCCCGTGCGGCCCCGCCCCCCTGCTCCGCCTGCTTAGTCTTGCCCCGTTGTTCTTGCGTTTTTTTTCCTTTTTCCCGCCACTGCCTCCCGTGCGGCCCCGCCCCCCCTGCTCCCATTCGTTGCCCTACCCTCCTGCCTCCCAGCTGACCCCCTCCTCACTTCCCACCTTCTTATGGCGGCCGCTGCGCGGCAGAGACAGCAATCCTTGACCCTTGGGTAGGTCGCTTCCCCACTGCTGCAGCCCCGCCTGCTTAGCCTCGGCCCGCTGCTCTTGCGTTTTCTTCCCGCCTCTGCCTCCCGTGCAGCCCCGCCCCCTTGCTCCGCCTGCTTAGTCTTGTCCCGTTGTTCTTGAGTTTTTTTTTTTTTCCTTTTTCCGCCGCTACCTCCCGTGCGGCCCCGCCCCCCCTGCTCCCATTCGTTGCCCTACCCTCCCGCCTCCTGCCTCCCAGCTGACTCCTCCTCCCCTCCCACCTTCTTATGGCAGCCGCTGCGCGGCAGAGACAGGGACCCTTGACCATTGGGTAGGTCGCTTCCCGACCGCTGCAGCCCCGCCTGCTTAGCCTCAGCCCAGCTGCTCTTCCGTTTTCTTCCCGCAGCTGCTTTCCCGTGCGGCCCGCCCCCCTGCTCCGCCTGCTTAGTCTTGCCCCTTTGTTCTTGCATTTTTTTTCTTCCTTTTTCCCACCGCTGCCTCCCGTGCGGCCCGCCCCCCCTGCTCCCATTCGTTGCCCTACTCCTGCCTCCCGCCTCCCAGCTGACCCCTCCTCCCACCTTCTTATGGCGGCCGCTGCGCAGGCGCGCCAAAGGCAAGCCCATCTGCGCCCGTCCGCGCCTGGACCGCGCCCAGCGTCAGAACCCCTGGCCCCCACCACACACAAAGCACCCGACTGAGATACGACTCCGCCTCCCTCAACGCCGTCAACACCGGATGAACAGCCACCTGCTACCAAGCCAGCCCAAAGCAAACCCATGGACCCTTCACCTGTCAAGCCTGCAAATACACATGCCTCCGAACCTACAGACCACCCACCGGCCTTCGCAACAACAACCACCTCAAGTGCATCCTCCTCAACACACGCTCTGTCCACAAGAACGCCATCGAACTATGGGACCTCCTGGACACAACAGCAGCAGACCTCGCCTTCATCACAGAAACCTGGATGAACGCTTCCTCGGCCCCAGACATCGCCATAGCCATCCCCGACGGCTACAAGATTGCCCGGAAGGACCGCGTCAACCAAACCGGAGGAGGAATCGCCATCATCTACAGGAACACCATCAACATCACGACCACCACCGAAGACACACCCCTCGCCGCCGAACACGTACACTCCCAGATTCACACTGACCCCAAAACCACCCTCAGAGGAACACTCATCTACAGACCCCCTGGCCCACACGTGCAATTCATCGAAACCATCGCAGACTTCATCAGCCCGCACGCCCTAGCCTCACCAGAATACATCCTCCTCGGGGACCTGAACTTCCACCTGGAGAAAACCAACGACAACAACACCACCACCCTGCTCGCCAATCTCGCCAACCTCGCCAACCTCGGACTCAAGCAACTGGTGAGCACCCCCACCCACATCGCTGGCCACACACTCAACCCCATCTTCTCCACCAGCAACCACGTCTCCTTCAGCCACTCCTCCGGACTACACTGGACCGACCACAGATGCCTCCACTTCACCTTCAAACGGGAGACTCACCACCATCGCACACAACAAATCCCCCGCAGATGCTGGAGCAAAATCACCACAGACCAGCTCCTCTCAACACTGAACCAAAACCCACCAGCCAACATCACTGACGTCAACAACGCAGCCCACAGCCTCACACAGTGGATCACCAACTGTGCCGACAACCTCGCACCTCTTAAAAAAAAAACAGGCGGGACCAGCATCAGGAAAACCCCATGGTTCACAGACGCCCTCAAAGAATCTAAGAAATCCTGCCGAACCATCGAAAAAACCTGGCGCAGTGATCGAACCACAGAAAACATGACAGCCCTCAAGATCGCCACCCGTGAACACCACCAGCTGATCTGCTCCACCAAAAGGACATAATTCAAAGAGTGACTAGACAACAACACCCACAACAGCAAGGAACTCTTCAACATCGTCAAAGAGCTCTCCAACCCCAGTGCCAGCTCCAACGACATCACACCATCACAAGAACTCTGCAACTCCCGTGCCACGTTCTTCCACCGAAAGATCGCAGATCTACATGACAGCTTCGGACCCCAGACCCCGCCTCCTACCACCGAACCAGCAGCCCCCACCACTACCCTCAGCTCCTGGACCCCTATCAGCACAGAAGAGACCAGAAGCATCATGAACACCATCCACTCCGGCTCCCCCTCGGACCCCTGCCCCCATCACATCTTCAACAAAGCCGACACCATCATCGCACCCCATCTCCGGAACATCATCAACAGCTCGTTCGCATCAGCCACCTTCCCCGAGAGCTGGAAACATGCAGAAATCAACGCCCTCCTGAAAAAACCCACAGCAGACCCCAATGACCTGAAGAACTTCCGCCCCATCTCTCTTCTTCCCTTCCCGGCCAAGGTCATCGAGAAGACCGTCAACAAGCAGCTGACCACTTTCCTCAAGGCTAAAAACTCGCTCGACTCATCCCAATCTGCATTTCGAGCCAACCACAGCACAGAAACCGCCCTCATAGCAGTCACCGACGACATCAGGACCCTGATGGACAACGGAGAAACAGCCGCCGTCATCCTCCTGGACCTCTCGGCAGCCTTCAATATCGTGTGCCATCACACCCTAATAACCCGCCTCCGCACCACTGGAATCCTAGGACAGGCCCTGGACTGGGTCATCTCATTCCTCTCCGACAGAACCCAGAGAGTCCACCTCCCTCCCTTCCGCTCAGAACCCACCGAGATCATCTGCGGCGTACCCCAAGGATCCTCGCTCAGCCCAACCCTCTTCAATATCTACATGAGCACCCTCGCCGCCATCGCACGCAAACACAACATCAACATCATCTCCTACGCCGACGACACCCAGCTGATACTCTCCCTCACCAAAGACCCAACCACCGACAAAACCAACCTACAGGAAGGAATGAAAGACGTCGCGGAATGGATGAAGCTCAGCCGCCTAAAACTGAACACAGACAAGACGGAGGTCCTCATCCTCGGACAATCCCCATCCACCTGGGATGACTCCTGGTGGCCCACGGTGCTGGGCACCGCACCAACCCCCTCGGATCATGCACGCAACCTCAGGTTCATCCTGGACCCCCTCCTCACGATGACCAAGCAAGCCAACGCCGTCTAATCATCATGCTTCAACACCCTACGCATGCTCCGGAAGATCTTCCGATGGATCCCTGCCGAAACCAGAAAGACAGTAACCCATGCCCTCGTCACAAGCCGACTGGACTACGGAAACACCCTTTACGCAGGAACCACCGTCAAGCTTCAGAAACGTCTAAAACGCATACAGAACACCTCCGCATGCCTCATCCTCAACATTCCTCGACACAGCCACATATCCGCCCGCCTGAAACACCTGCACTGGCTCCCCATCAACAAGAGGATCACCTTCAGGCTCCTCACCCACGCACACAAAGCACTCCACAACATGGGCCTCGAATACCTCAACAGCCACCTCTCGTTCTACACACCCACCCGTCAGCTCTGCTCAGCCAGCCTCGCCACCTTCCCACGGATCCGCAGAACCACCGCCGGAGGAAGATCATTCGCCTACCTGGCAGCCAAAGCATGGAACTCCCTCCCCGCACACCTAAGAACTACCCAGGACCATCTCGCCTTCAGGAAACTCCTCAAGACATGGCTCTTCGAGCAGCAGTAACACCCCCCCCCCTCCCCAGCGCCTTGAGACCCTCTCGGGTGAGTAGCGCGCTCTATAAATGGACTGATTGATTGATTGATTGGTTGACAGGATTGATGGATAAATGGTTGAAAGGATGGGTGAATGTAAGGATGGATGAGTAAGTGGATAAAAGGATGGATGGATAAGTGGGTGAATGGATTGGTGGGTGAAATGAAGGTTTGACACATATGTGAAAGCATGCAGTGAAAGGATGAGTGGGTGAAAGGATGGGTATCAAATGATGAGTGGGTAAAAGGATGAATGGATGTGTGAGAGGATGCGTAGGTGCGAGGATGGATGGATGAGTTGGTAAAGGGATGGCTGGGGGTGAAGGGATGGATGGGTGAAAGAAACGATGGATGAGTAGGTGAAAGGATGGGTGGGTGGATGGGTGCATCAGTGACTGAGAGGATGGGTAGATGAAAGAATCACAGAGTACATGGAAATTTGAAAGGAAGGATGGATGGGTGGGTGACAGGATGGCATAGCAAATGGGAATCTACGAGGATGGGTGATGGATGAAAAGATGAAGGAGTAACTGGAAATCTATGGATGCATGGGTGGATGAAAGGATGGATGGCATAGTAAATGAAAATCTGAGAGGACAGATGGATCGACGGGTGAAAGGACAGCCAAGTAAATGCAAACCTGAGAAAATAGATGGGTGGTGGAAAGGATGGCACAATAAATGGAAATCTGAGAGGAAGGGTGGATGGGTGGCATAATAAACAGAAATCTAAGAGTATAGGTTGAAGGCAACGTAAAAGGAAATCTGAGAGGCTAGACGATGGTTAGACGGACAACAGATTCAATTGATGATGAAAGGCTTAAGTGACTGATGGGTAAGTAAAGGGATGTATGGCTGGATAAATGCATGCATAGAAGATGGTTAAAACGGTGAAAGATTGGATGATAGATACAAGGATAAATGGATGACAGCATGTAAAAGTGAAACTGGTGACAAAAGCATTTGAATGGAAGGGTGAACGGATGAATGGATAGAAGTTTGGATGGAAGAGACAAGGTAGCTCTTCTAGGGAGGTTCTGGCTAACTAGCTTTTTCTTGCTTGGTGCCACCAGACCTTTAGTTCAAAGTGGGGGGTATTTTAATGTTCTTGATGCTCCCTTATCTCTGTCTATTCTATTTCTCTCTCTTAACCTCTCACCCTCTGCCAACCCCTAACCCTGACTCAGTCTGACTGCCCAATGTCATCTTAACGGTTTTTGGGGTCCTGGTTAAGGCATATTTCAAGTGTCAAATGATTCTTTTAGAGTTTACCATATACTTTAGCACTATTTGGTATCATGGTGGGCATGAATTATCAGAATTGATCTGATCTTCTCAAATTTATATTGGCCAGAAGTGGATTTGGAGACACTACTGGTCAGGTCAGACCACCTGGTTCTTCCCTTTAGTTTCACTATTCCTAAAGTCATTGTCATGGGAATGGCCGCAGCAAAAGAATCATGGTTATGGGACAAGATAGGAAAAGAGGAACTCACCAACAAACCTTTTGAATGATTCCAGGCCCTCGCAGAGGTATTCTATGGAGGAGTACATGGAACTAATAACCAATGGCCGACAATAGACTTGTTAGCCCCTCTTAAATCATCTCACTCTGTGAGGCTGTCTCTCTCAACTCCTTGGTTTTCGTTACCTTCCATGCGGAAAAAAAGGTCACAAAACACCTCAAAAGAAAATGGAGAAGACACTACTCGTCGTAGGATAAAGAGAATTGCAAACCACCACAAAAAGTAATCACAAAACAATTAAAGCATCTCAAGCTGACTTCTGCACTCAGAAAATCAATGCAACAACAAACACACCACAAGAAATATTTCAAGCTGAGAAATCTTTTCCTCCTCCTGGGCCTGCAATGTGAAGATTTCCCTGTCCAAAGACCTTTGCGATAATCTATCCACATTCTTTGAGGAAAAAAAATGAAAACATTCAGCTGGAATTCCACGGCACCTCTACCATTGACCTGTGTTGACGCGGAAAAACCCTAGGAACATTATAGTCACGAAAGACGGGATAGTGGATTTCACACATAGGTCGATGACCCGAACCAAATCTGTTTTGGAGAAAATGTCATTCGATACATGTCATAAACATCACATATATTATATGATAACCAATTCAACTTCAATAACCACACCAGTTTATTAAGAAGTTAAAGCTCTATTTCCCTATATTAACAATGCTATGTCACGGTCTGCACGCATCTTACCACTGTTGGCTGAAGAACTTGAAGGAAGTGCTTATATACCAGAAAATAGGAAGTAACACAACAGTAGGAAAGTACGACACCCTCTTGGATTGGGAAAGACCATATAGAATAGAATATGAAAAAAGACCAAGTAGAAAAGGAAAAGAAAAAAGGCTTGCTGGGAAGAAGAACACCAAGCAAGAAGACAACAAGGACACCAAGAAAAAGAAGAAACGAAGATGGAAGAAAAAGAAGAAGAAAAGGAGAAAAGAAGAGGAAAAACCCAAGGAGGTAAGTATGGGAAACATCAGGGAGGCTGATAGGGGCTGCGGCACGACCCAGAGCACAAAATGTGCCTCCTGGGCCACACTGCAGAAAAATGCAGACAGAAAAACGGGCGGCGGCGGTGCCGGCGTCCCGAAACACGGACCACCATCCTGACCGCGGTCCGATGAAGAGACACCGTGGTAGTGATCTGCGTCACACGCTAAAGTCACGAAAATAATTCTCAAATACAAATGATACATATAGTGAAACAACTAAGGCTGATTCGAACGCCGGATGTATCCAAGCTTAATCAATGCAAAATGACACATTATCTCAATCGTTGTTACACATAAACCATAGCAAAAGAATCTGAGCAAGAGACATTGAATACATCTGATAATGATAGGACAAAAATATCAAAGACAATTCATGAGCATGTGAGTAACACCTCACTAACCACTGATTAGCATCAACATGTTGGGCTTCATGTAAAAGTTTTAGTAACACAATTTAGAAAACATCTGGCTATGGCGCTATCAAAAATAAATAGCAGTAAATAAGCATTTGCAGCTGGTACCTGGAAAACAAAAGACAAATAACAATTCACAGCTCATACATTTACCAAATCACTATGGGAATCAGCAACAATGTCTACTTCGTCAGTGGGACAGCAACATCAGGCACCAACATCAAGACAGGAAGAGGAATAAGGGTATGGGTAATGGTTTGGAATTTGGAATTTAGGATATACTAAACCATCTAAGCATAAGTTCAGTATTGAACAGACATAAACTAATAAAGAAACCAGAATGTCAATAAACTATCTGCAAAACATAAAATGTCAAAGTTATACATCATAAAGTAATAGAATCTCTAGGAGTCAGGATACACGAAAAATCCCAAAGAGGAATGACCCACCAATAATGGTGACTGAGCATTAAATTAAACGTTTTAAATGAAAATGATTGGTTAAGCATGAGGTGAAAAAGTTATGACCAATCAGAACATTTACAGATATCAAAATTATACAATTTGTTTTACTCAAAACTCTTCTATTTGCTGTTATTTCATTGTCTAAATCTAAACTAGTACATTCGTATCCTGTATATCCCCTTCTTCAGCTTCATCAGTGGATCCATTGTCTTCACTCCACCGGAATATGAAGTCACAGGAAACAATTACAAAATATGTTACCATACCCTTTCTTTTTCCTTGAGAAAAGACATACAAGTTAGAAACAAAATTACAAACAATGAAGTCAGTCAAACTACGGAACACACTAGAAACATTTTATACAGCTTGCATTGCACAGTAACCTTGCAGCTGCTTCTACTTCAGCCAAGCAGAGGCCACTAAATACACATTTAATTCTAACATTTATTTTAGTTAAGAAACACACTCTCTTGTAAAGACAAAATAATTTCATCAGCTTAAGTTAGCATGGACAAAATATAGGCCTTACATAAGATGGTGGCCAGTTACTCACAATTCTCGTAAACACAATATTATTCTTAGATTAATTCACACATTAATCTGTAAGTATGATTATGTAACTATTAAACATTTATCAAGAAAATCTCAGCTCTCACAGTCCCTCCTCTGATGACCATATATGTCATCACACAAAAGCCCAAAATAAATGTATTTATTTCATTTCATAATGTAGAATCTTGATTCTTTTATTTGTTGTAAAGTTTCTTTCTCCTTGAATTTCTCCCATAAAATCTTTCCATCTGAACATCTGCCCTCCTCTGATTCTTTTCAAATCTTCTTTTAATCATTTGAAATATTTTATATATTCCCCAAAATCCAATTAGACTAAACACAGTATTAGAAATCCATTTGACTAATTTAAATAGAATACCTTCTCCCAAGTTGCCAGGCCAATATCCCACTGAAGCAATTCCTTTGCCAGCTTTTTCCCAAATAGTAGTTTCTGTTAATTATTTTAGTTCTGTTTTATCCTTTGTTAAATTGTTAATCAAACCTCTAACTAATTTACTATTTTCCACATGTATGAACAACAGTGACGCGGACCAAGTAATTTGCAAACTCCGCTCTCTTTTGCTAAAAGAATGTCTAACGCAAGGCATTTCTGAAATAGCTCTTGTAGCAGCCATTTCAGTATCTAAGAGGAAAATAGCTCCTGAATAATCTGTTAACGTGTTATCCAGAACTGTAGGCAACTTCTGTATTTTCATTGAATTCAGAACAACTCCCACTGAAGGAATTATTGCTCCAAATATGTCTCCCACAATGCTAGAAACTGAGTCTCGCTTGCATCTCGTTTTGAATTTCAGTAACTTTAGGAAACTTACTTAAGTCTTCCAGCTTGTACATTTTCGGAAAGACTATTCCCAAATAACATGTGCCATACCATCCTTAAGGAAGACGATAATAAGCATTCTTCCCATAAATATAATATATTCCAAGCAGTGGAGAATCTTGACCATTTAACATAAAATTCCATATATTCTGAAACAAAAACACATGTCTACATTCACTCGTACCCACATATATTCTATCGAGGTAACTTTGCTGCCTATATATACAAAGCTTCCCTACATGTAATACATCTAAAGTCAGCGTCCCTTGTTTAGTGATGCCAGTGTAAGCATGATCAATGTCAGGTCTACAGTAAATTATTCCCTTATCTATCTTAGCTTTGATTGCTCTTCTCCTGTCTTCTGTGTTTTCTAGAAACTTATTTTCTACAGGTGAAAGTAAATAGGTAAGGTTGTTGCGGTATGCGAAAGCAGTTCCAAATGTTAATGTAGGTTAAAAAAAAAACCTTCACTGTCTCTATGTTGTAATCCCTAGCTATCTTACTATGATCCTTAATCATAGGCACAAAAGAAAATACAACATCTATATTTGAATAAAAGTATTGAATATATTCTTGGTTATAGAATCGTGTTAGTAAAAGACTACAACCTGTAGCATAAGTAAGTGGTAAACTACGCTGGCGCAAATATGCTAATTAGAAAATTATTAATGAATATTTATATGTTTGATTTAATGAAAAACTCATAGGGAAATTAATCGTAGAAAAATAATGTGCACGTTTGAAAATGTGCCCATGGGGCATGTCAGTCACTTGTACGAGATTATATTAATATAACTGAAATTGTGTGAAATAATGAAAACATATATAAGAATAATGTAGTAATATGTCATATCGAAATGTATAACCTATGTTTTATATTGATTGGTAGAGCTAACTTTACTGTGGAGAAGGCCTAGCCTTTGTCCAGGCCTCACAAGAAGGGCTAAAATACTGAGAATGCTGCAGAGAAGCAAATGCATGGTATGTCCCTGAACTACCCAATGTTAAAGTTGCTCAGCTAGAATGTTCTGCAATGTACCAATGGACAGGAGATGATGAAGACAATTTGATACGGTTATGTGTAGAGTAGGCTAAATGTACTTTCCCAGGACTTGAACCACCAATTCTGCTACTTGTGCAGAAAACACTCCCTGAAGCCAAGAAGCTTCCAATATGCCAGTGATAGTACACACTGCATATCCTTCTCTCAAAGTGCGCACATTATCTCTCAAGCAGGAACCATAAACAAATTAATTTGATCATTGTCTTCCAGACAGGTGTCTCTAATATCTGCTCTGGGTTTTGTGCATAACTCCGTAATTTCCAAACAATCATGTTCAGTATCATCCAATTTATCTGAACCAACAGTTCAATCAGAAGTAAAGTTGCTGGATTAAGCACTGTACATCTCTTTATCGTCACGTTTGGAGATCCCAAGACTGCAGTCTCATATCTAGTCAGTCTAGAACTGGTCAGATACTGAGTCTTTGAACAATTCAATAGAATTTCTTTTGAATGGGGAACCATCACAGTAAGAGGGTAGCCCATCACAATATTCTCACTTTGAGGGATACTCTGCTCTACTGCTGCAACGGACCGCAGGCATCCTGGTAAAGCTGCTGAAACCGGATCCAAAGTAGCTGAAAAATATGCTACTGGATGATTGACACTACCATGTGTCTGAGTTAAAACAGACAAACAACATGCATCACGTTTATGGCAAAACAACAGAAAACTCTTTGTGTAATCAGGCATACCTAAAGCTGGAGCTTGACACAAACTCTTTTTCAGATCAATGAACGCATTCATATGAGTTGCATCAATCATTATAGGATCGGAAACATCTTTATGAGTCATTCTCTGAAAGGGCTTTGAAAGAACTGAAAAATTCGGAATCCACTGGCGATAATAACCAACCATTCCCAAAAACATCCTCACATCCTTTTGTGTACTCGGTACTTTCAACTGCAAAATTGTCTCTCGAAATTCGCCTTCGTTCCTTTCTTGATTAGATGACCCAAATATTTCACCTCTCTCTGACAATACTGCAATTTAGTAGGGGACACGTTATGATGATTGTCACCTAGGAAATTCAACAATGCAATTGTATCATATTTACACCCTTCATTTTTCTTTGATGCAATCAGTAGATCATCAATGCATTGCTCCTATGTCGATTGGTAAGGCATTACCAATGACTCTAAATTCTTTTTCAAGATCTGGTTAAAAATTTGATGATGACTCTGAAAACCCCTATGGAATTCTACACCAACAGTTTATTTTCCTCAAATCCTGTACAAGACGAATTTTCCCACATGATTTTTTCAAACCCATTATTGGTGAATTACATGGGCTACTCACCATCTCTTTCAAAATTCCTTTCTCCACAAACTGCTCTATCAAAGGTCTTACACCCCCAATTGCTTCAGTTGTCCTGGGATATTGTGGAGTCTGAGGATAAACCACATTCAGCTTCACTGTAACCCTAACTGGTTCTACTCCTTTGATCAACCCAATATCCTTTCCTGAAAGATCCCAAACTTTAGACTTAACAGTCTTCTGCAAATCAACCGGAAAATCTTTTATTTAAAACACTAGAAAGAAACTAATCAAAGGTACTTCTTCAACATCTGGCTCATTGAAACTAATCAAAGGAAATTCCCCAGATACTGACGGATTGTTAAAAGTAAGTGTCGGGTCTTCATCATCATTGTTTGTCTGAATATCGATTCCCTCATCTGTGCAAGTAATTGAACATCTTGTTTTACACAACAGATCTCTACCCAGGAGTGACACTGGCACAAGTTTGTGGTTTGAGTCACAAACCACAAACTTGTGCAAAACTTTAAAATTACCAATTTTAACAATAACTGGTTCTGTAATAGGATTTGTCAAATGTTTGTTTGCAACTGCCACAGTCTGAACTGTTTTCCCTGGCAAGGGTGAATCTGGAACCTCTGCAGATCTTACTGTTGAACGTGTACCTCCAGTATCAACCAGAAAATAAACTTTGTAACCATTAATGTTCCCTTTAACATAAGGACCTTTCTGATCCACTTCTAATGAGGCAGTCATCTCATACTCCTCCTCATCTGAACTATCTGACAGCCATACATCGTTTATTTCATTCTCACTATGTCAAGGAAATTGATGTACTGGATTGTCACTCTGGTTTAATTTCTGACTTGTGACCACCTGAGAAAGCACCATCTGTTGCTGATCCATATGGTTCTGCGATACTTGTAATTATATATTTGTTGTGCAGGCACCATCTGCACTTGTGGCTGTATCTGCTGTACTTGGGGCATTTGTACTTGTTGTAACTGTGGTTGTACATTTTGCACATGCTGCATTGGTTGTAAGGGTTGGAAACCCTGCATCGGATTTACATCATTCTGAAAATTTAGAATTTGACCTCTCATTCTTGGTCCTCTCATGCTGTGAAAAGTACTGATACCATTTGTCTGTTGAACAACACTCCTTTCCAATGTCCAATTGCCCTGCAAACTTGACAAGGTAACATCCTTTTTCCCTGCTGCTCTCCTTGCATCATCACAGAATTCAAATCCACACTTCGATTAACAACCAGGAGTGTCATTCCACCACGTCCTCTACCTCTGCCTTAATTCCAAAACATACCATTTCCCTGTGGCTGCTGCTGAAAATTTCCTTGAATCCCTGTTTGTGCAGCTTTAATCTCCATCACCATCGTTTTCTCTTTCAACTTTCTTTGTTTCAATTCAGTCTCATTACTACAGTATTTTGCATACTGAAACACCTCATCAATCGGTTTTCCTTGCCAACAAATCAAATGACTCTTAATCATCTGGCTAATCTCTGGTCTCAATCCTTCAACAAACCTGAACACAAAATGAATCATGTCTTTCGGCTCCATTGTTTCTGTACCACTGTAACGTTTAAATGCTTTTAACAACCTCTCATAATACGCATGAATCTATTCTTTCCCTTCGTGAGCTGTTCTATCTATGTGTTACCAATCAATGTTTTTCAGCGAAATTCTTGTCTTCAGGAACTCAATGACCTTATAGTAAAATTTCATTACTTTAGGAGATGGTGCACCTGTTTTCTGATCTCTTTGTGGTTCACTTGTAGGTCAAGCTACATTCCTTTTACACTCAATCCACAAATTTGCTGGGACAACAATCTCAGAGAGTATTCAAGTCCTCCCCCAGTGTATTTCGCAAGTTTCACAAACCTATCTGTCTGCTGATACCATTCACTGGTTTCTCTCTCAACCTGGGGTAATAATTTGTAAATGATAAAATATCACTTCTGCTCCAAGGTACATGTACAAAATTCCCACCTGGAGTTTCTCTCATTGGCAACATTTTTACTGGTTCTCTTGTCTGCATTATAACTACAAGAGGAGTATCTGAACCTTTCCTCGGCCTTTCTCTTTTCTTGAGCCATCTGCCTTCCCATTTTTCTAATGCTCTCCAAATGTGCACTCTTTCAAGTAACTCTCTAAGATGTGTTTTCATTCCTGCAGACCTCATGTGTTCAAAATCTTCAGTCTCAAAATGTAATCTATAACTTCTGTTCAGGTTCTTTGGTTTTGTAAGATCTATTTTGTATTTGTTTGCTAATTCTTGTAATTGCTCATGCACTTCAGCTGCTCCTTCTGTAATTAATCGACACAAGTATCTCAACTGAGCTTCAGTATATGATTCAAGTCTATTTACTCCCATTGTCCCTTCAAGAAGTTCACCTCCTCCCATTGACAATCTTGTTTTGTTTAAAAGTTCAGTTCCCTCATTTTGATTCTCTTGGACTTTTGAAACACTTAAATCTTCTAACCATTTTGTTATTTCCTGTGCAGTCTGACCCTTCAATAAAACATTATCAGGCTGAATAATCAGTAACTGCTGCTGCATTGGACTCACACATTGGGGAGTTAACAGTCTCCTCTCCTGGCCACTGCATGATCCAGTTATTTTAGAATTTCTAACAGGAGTCAAATCTATTAAAGATCTTGACTTATTTAGAGTCTGTCCCATAGATGTCATCAACCCAGTATTTCCGTTCTGACTTTGAACTCCTTGATTCCCTATACCCCTGTTGCCATAGACATATAAAAGCATAGGTGGACCAAATGTAATTGGTACTGAATTCACATCTGGGCTCCTGGTTTCTATATTCTGAGACTGTATTATTCCCATATTCTGCATCTGTGGTAATAATATCAGAGTTGCTCTTTTTTAATCCATTCCTGTGGATTCTGACCCTAAGATTACACTAAATTAGTAGTTTTTTTCACAATCGGAACATCTGAATAAATCTCAGGAACATTAATTTCTGGTAGCCATCTATCGTCTGTTGACTGATTAAAGATACTCTGCATCGGTATTTGCTCTAAAGGACTAGTCTGTCCCGAGCTCTGTGAACTCTGTCCTGAACTCTGGTTCACATTAGGATTAACCCATAAAGAACTCTCAGTTGTGTGATGGTCACTCTGAACTGAACCCTGTGTCACTAGAGCTGGTATCGGTGCAGTAGGATTTATACCACTCATACTTGAACCTTCTTGACCCACATATGGTGGTGGATGATTTCTCAAAATCTGTGTAATAAATTCATCATCGCCTGATTAATCATCAGTAAACAAAACCATTTTTGACTGCTGAAGAACCCTTTTTAAACTTTTTTGAAACCTTATTTGCCTCCTTTTCATTGTCTTTTGACATTGCTGGAAACAATCTGACACCTTGTAAGGTATCGTGTCTCCACTGTCTCTGCTCACTGTCAAAGACTGTTGCTGTCTAGCTACAAGCTCCCAAATTGCTAAAGCTTCGAACTGAGCTGGTCTTGGTGGAGGTCTCAGACCATACATCTTCTGTCTCAAATTCTCCAAAATTCTCAAATTAAATGTACCATTTTCAGGAGACGCTAAACAACTTTCTTTCTTTGTGATCCCAATCCAATGTTTTAACCAAAGACATGCTCCGTTACCTTTCTCTTCAATTACAGAATATGCCAGAGTACCTTCTGGCTAACAAATTCCTCCTTCCCTTGCTGGAATATATTCATCACCTCTAAGAGTACTTCTTAAAGCTTTGAAAAATGCCATTTTCCACAAAATCTATTTTAAAAATCGATAATCAGGAAGTGACTACAATCCCACAATCCTCTTCAGCTCTCCTCTCGTCCAATTGCGCCTCACGATTGTCCACCAACCCATGCGTGACCCTTCTTACTAACAACCTATCCCACGCTGCACAAAACTGATGTCACACTTATACACTGCGGCTGACAAAGTCTTGCGGCTTGTCCTTCTAAATTCGAAACACTCAAACTTAATAATTTTGCATTAGATTTGTGAGCACTTCATCAAAACCAGAAAACAAATGTCTATTTACTACAGGTAGGGTAACACAATCACTTCAGAAACCATCTAAATTTCACTGTTGGCTTGAACTCTTGCAGTTATTCTTTTTTTCGGTTCCCCAGATACGCGAGCAAAATTCAACCTGCAAATTTCACCCTCAACTGATCAATGAAGACAGTCCTGGTGCACATAGAACTCGCCAAATCTCAGTCGAAAATTCCCAAAGACTTATTCCCAAATTTAACTCGCAAACTTGACTTACCAACCACTCCCAATTGGTCTACTAAATAGACAAATTACAACAAAAACCAAGTGTCTTATTACACTTTTCAGTATACTATTGAATTTGGACTATAAGACGGTACTAAACCATCTAAGCAAAGAAACCAGAAAGTCAATTGATTATCTGAAAAACATGAAATGTCAAAGTGACAGATCATAAAGTAATAAAGTCTCTAGGACTCAGGATACATGAACAATCCCAAAGAAGAATGACCCACCAACAGTGGTGACTGAATATTAAATTAAACTTATTAAATGAAAATGATTGTATAAAGCATAATTTTTTTTTTTTTATTATACAATTTATTTAACTTTAAGCTCTTCTATTTGCTTTTATTTCATTGACGAAATCTAAACTAATACATTTGTATCCTGTATATCCTCTTCTTCAGCTTCCTCTGTGGATCCATTGTCTTCACTCCATCGGAATACGAAGTCATAGAAATGATGACAAAATATGTTACCAAACCATTTCTTTTCCCTCGATGTAGACATGCAAGTTAGAAACATAACTACAAACAATGAAGTCAGTCAAACTACGGAACACACTAGAACATTTTTATACAGCTTGCATTGCACAGTGACCTTGCATCTGCTTCTACTTCAGTCCAGCAGAAGCCACTAAATACACATTTAATTCTAACATTTATTTTAGTTAAGAAACACACTCTCTTGTAAAGATAAAATAATTTCATCAGCTTAGGTTAGCATGGACAAAAATATAGGCCTTACATAAGATGCTGGCCATTCAGTTAGTCACAATTCTCTTAAACACAATATTATTATTAGATTAATTCACACATTATTCTGTAAGTATGATTACGTGAAGATTAAACATTTATCAAGAATATCTCAGCTCTCACACCTGCAAAGGAAATTACTACCGAAATCCTTTTCGAAGCTCAACAGTACTCTTTCGCAGTTTGAGCACATCAAACTGGAGAACTCAAAATAGGCAATTCTTAATTACAAATCAGGCTCCCAAAGAGATCCCTGCTTGCCCTATCTGTTAATAATGGCCTTAGATGTTATTAATCCTGTAATAAATGTGGTATTCAATACATCTGTAGAAATGGCTAGGTTTCTTATTTCTAGAAACAGGCCAAGGTAATACCTGAGGGAAGTTTGGCTACTAACTGAGGAGGGTGAAACACTAGTCAAGCAGCAACCACAATTTCTGTCATGGTGTAGACACAAGCAAACCTCAAATTAACCTCTGCTTAACCCTGTGATAACTTGGCACAGAGCAGTCGGGCTTAATGCAGAGGTTTAATTTTGAGGCAACAAGTTAAGCACTTCAAAAATTAACAAAGTGACAAGACAACACAAGAAAACTTCCAAAACATTTTAGAAAAATAGAATAAAGTTTAATACATTATTTGTCACCAAAATGACAGAAACCCATGCAGTAGAACCAGAGATAAGCAACTTTGAATGTAAAAATAGTACTTACAAGAACAAAGTGCCAACTGTGGTTATTTGGTTGCACCTGACCAGGACAAGGCACAAGTTCAGGCTGATCACGATGGGATGTGTCAATTTACAAAATCAAGGGGTAAGTCTATATCACCCTTTAGAGCTTGGGGCTCTACCAGGATGGACTTAACATGACTGTTGTTAGTGTTCAATAACCTATAACTTGGTATTGAGAATACCAAACTCAATCGATGACTTTTTTTCAGCTTTTTACTGTAAAGAATATTTTTTTATCTCTAGGGACATTTATTACCAATACCTTGCGTGGACTGATATGTAAAAAAAAAAATTGTATGCACAATTATATTGTATAGTTCAATACAGACATACATATATTTATTCATCAATACAGTTACATAAAGAAAGGATAAACACAAACAATTGTAGTTTCCATGAGGTACAATACTTGCAATGAATTACAAAAGAAAGACAGTCTTGTTCAATTAGTTTAGAACCCAAACTTCTCCGCTCCAGGTTGAATGCCAACGACAAAAGAAGATTAATGGATGCCCTGCTCATAAGAGTGATATTAAGTACCCCCCCCCTTCAGGAAAGGGAATGTTGCAGCTGGTGAAGGGGTATCCTTTCGCAAATCAGGCTTCCGGGTCTGAACCTGCTGACCTCGTAGCCGCATCCAAACAAAATCAGAGGGCCAATACTGCATGAACAAAACATGGGGTGGGGGTGTAGTCATAATTGCCTCAGAAAGGGGACAAGACACATGGTTGCCATCTTGAAGTGGACTCTGAACTTATGTGAAGTTAGCCAGTGAAGGATTGGGAAGATAGAGAAAATCTAACCAACCGATTGTGGTGGAAAGTGTCTGCTCTAAAGGAGGGAGGTTCTTAACGCCTCTCAAGGGGGAGGTACCTGTGGGTTCTACTCGGTGGCACATCAGCAATTGCGAAACGTCACGGCACATAACGGCAAGTTCAAAGCGGTCACAGGCATTAAAGATAGTTGCTTAAAGATAATACATCTTAGAAGGCAATAAATGTGCACGAATTGGGATTTCTCAAAACTTGAAAATGCAGCTATTATAGTAATACAAACACAGAAAGAACATTCATATTAAAGGCATGTGTGACCTGCCAATTGTGAAATACCAAAACAAGGTGGTAATCGGACTCATATTGACCGTATGTTAGTTGGCAGTGGTTTTCGCCTGGTCCAAATATGAACCCTCACTTTCGTTGGAATAAGGGAGTCAAACAGCTAAGATAACCCCTGCTCACCTCCTTGGTAGACTGGCATGAGCAGTCTGGCTTATCTCAGAGACAATGTGTAAATATTTGTACACACACCAGCAGCACAGTGATAACACCACAAAAGTACTCCACACCAGTTTAGAAAAATAGGCAATATTTATTTATCTGAGTAAAACCAGACCAAAACAGCAAAAATGTAACTTACACAAGTAAAGATATGAATTATTAGAGATTAAATCTGAGTAAAGCGCTTATAAACACAATAACTCCAACTCGGGCTATGACAACGTCTTGACGGAGTCGTTCCCAACAGTCTGATGCTACTTGCAAGGGAGTGTGGGATGGTCACGGAGTCGCACAGGCTCCAGCTACAGTACGTTGGAAAATGAATAAAAAAAGACATTGAACTGAGTCGGGGAGGTAAGCTGTTGGTGGAACCGGTGCGGAATTCTTTACTGCTACCAGGGAGGTCAGGCATGGGTTCCTTACTGCTAGACAGGGGCGATGAGGCATTGGTTCTTTATGGTTGCAGGGGAGGTGATGCGGTGTTGATGGCAAGCAATCTGTTCCTAACGATCCGGTGGGGTTGATGAATCCAGCAGGTCAAGATGTGAGGCATCAACTTTGCGGTGTTGAGATCCCACCATGGGGTCACAGGTGCTGCTGTGGAGTTGGGTGTCGTGGACGTCAGTGACACAGCACTCAGGACTCACGCTGTGGCGGGACTTCGGAGGTGCTGCGATGACTTTGGGCCTGCTCCGTCAGTCACGGCCATTGCACTCAGAGGAGACCACGGCTCTGGTGCAGGCAGTGGTGCAGATTCGGACAGCGGTGCTGGTTCCGAAGTTGCTCTTGGGTTGACATGCTTGTTTCTTCTTGGTTACACCAGAACCTACTTTCAAGGGCCCAGGGACTGTATTTGGCACCACTTGGCAAGTCAGGAATTTAGCAAGAGAGCCTAGGTACTGGCAGATGAAGTCCTTGATGTCACTTGATGTCTCTGAGACTTCTAACAGGAGGCAGGTCCAGCACTTATACCCATTCTGCATTTGAAGTTGGCAAACTTCAAAGAAAAGTCTTTGCAGTGCACAAGACCCTACCTTTCCTGCCCTGGCCCCAGACACACTGCCGGGTGTTGGAGAATGCTTTGTGCAAGAACAGGCACAGCCCTATTCAGGTACAAGTGTCAGCTCTTCCAACCAATCTAGCCCAGGAAGTCCCATCAGGCACACCTCAACTCCCTTATTCCACAGCCAGGCAGAGGCACAGAGTGGTTAAGCAAGAAACTGCCCATGTTCTAAAAGTGGCATTTTCAAACTTACAATTTAAAAACCCACTTCACCAAAAGATGGATATTTAATTTGTAAGTTCAGAGACCCAAAACTCTATGTCTTCATCTGCTTCCCATGGGAAACCCCCCTGTTACTACAGTATATGGGAGAGATAGGCCTTGCAATAGTGAAAAACAAATTTAGCAGTATTTCACTATCAGGACATGTAAAACACATCAGTACAGGTCCTGCCTTTTAAATACACTGCACCCTGCCCATGGGGCTACTTTGGGCCTACCTTAGGGGTGACTTACATGTAGCGAAAGGGAAGGTTTGGGCCTGGCAAGTGGGTGCACTTGTCAGGTCGAAATGGCAGTTTACCACTGCCCACACAGACATTGCTGGGGAAAATCTGTGTACAGGGCTACTCATGTGGTGGCACAGTCAGTGCTGCTGGTTCACTAGTAGCATTTGATTTACAGGCCCTGGGCACACATGGGCACTACACTGGGGACTTACTAGTAATGCCAATCGTGGATAAACCAATCAGCAATGCCATTTAGACAGAGAGCACTTATACTTTAGCACTAGTCAGCAGTGGTAAAGTCTCACAGTCTTAAAGCCAGCAAAGACGAAATTCAGCATAGGACCAAAAACAGGTCAGAAGCAAAATGTTTGGGGGTAACCCTGTGAAAAAGGCTATTTCCAACACCATAGTGAAAGGTGAGATCAAATCATGTGTCTAGTGTCACGATGGAGTGCGGGCTGGATACAGGGATCAAGTTAGGCCTGTTGAACAAAGTACCTTAAATCCAGAGCAGCAGTCCTTCTTACAGAGCAGCCCCTCTGAGTCTTCCACAGGTCTAGTGGTGTACCAAAGAGTCAGGTCTGACAGTCCAATATTTATACCTGGTGCCCACTTTGAAGTAGGAGAAGGTTCTGGAATTTTCCACTTTCAGAGGAGCTTAGAATTTTCTTACCTCTCTGCCCTAGCAGTAGATTGTGTAGGGTCACAATAGACTAGTGTCAGATCTTTTGTGAGTGTACTCAGGCAGAGTCTTTGTGATGTGCAAGTGTGGTAGGTGACAGCTCCTCCGCCTCATCAAGGTAGAGATGGTCCATCCTGCCAACACCACTCTTTCCTCTGTCTTACTGTCTGGAAGCAATATACAAAGAGCAACTCCCACCTACACCTAGTCATGGGACCCAGGATACAGTCAGCAGGCGCCAAATGGTTGGAAGAACAAAAGTGAGTATTGCAGGCTCACTAGTAGCTTTCACTTTACAGGTGCTGGGTACATGTAGTACCACTTTACATGGATATACAAGCAAATTAAATGTGCCCATTGGGTGTAAGCAAATTTCACTATGTTTAAGGGAGAGAGCACAAGCATGTTAGCACTAATTAGCAGAGGTAAAGTGCGCAGAGTCCTAAAAGCCAACAAAAATGTTCATAAAACAGGAGGGTGAATCCAAAACATTTGGGGATGACCCGACAGACCCAACATGACCCCCTCCAGCCTGAAGCTGGGGTAGGCTAATCAATACCTTGATGGGCTTCTCTGCTTAGATGATAGAACATGGATGAAGGCCCTGGTATGCAGTGACACTTGTCAGTTCTATGCCTCTTCGGACCCAGTTGGATTTCTCTGCTTACACTCTCCTGAGTCACTTGTGGAGCCACCTGGGGTGCACCTAATCTTAACGTGCTCACCCATGCATCCGAGTGGACAGACCGTACTACCATGGCCAACAAAGTGATGTGGCCCATTCCACCCCTTGGATCAGACTTCTGTCACCTATTGAAGGGAAATTCTGCCCATAAGGGATAGTAACCAACAAAGGCCACTGACAGCTGTCAGTGTCAAGAGCCAGGATCCTGACCATCCACTGCTAGGTGGAAGCTCCAAGCAGGTACATTAGGTAGGCCTCTCTTCCAGCCTAAGGGCTGGCAATGAGTTCCCTATGGGCACTGAGTTTTCTCAGAGTGGAGGGCAACTGGGTGCACTCAAAGCACCAAAGTTGGAAATCGGGCACCCTGTGCCTCAGCCCAACAAAACCTCACCCATATTCTCAGAAGGCATATGGGAAATCCCCCCTTAATACTCTGGTACCTGTCTGGGTCACTGTGCATGCCTCTCTCAATCTTTTGGGAGAACCAGAACTACCCTCCACAGGATCACTCCCAGGTACCTTCCCAGACACTCTGGGACTAACCCAGACGTCTGCCTCCTTTGTAAGCTCCCTGGGGCCAGTAACCTTGCATTCAACCAACTGTTGGTGCAACTCTATGAAACAGGTACTGAGCATGTGCTCTCTCACAATTTGGTCATACAGCCCTTCATAACTACTCACTTGGCTGCCCCTCAGCCAGCCATTCAGTGCCTTACTGGAGGTGTTCAGAAAATCTACCTAAGACTTTGACTGTCACTAAACCTTAAAGAGGCATTCCACTGGGGTGAGACTATACTTAGCGACCAGGACTGCTTTCATGAGGGTGCAGAACATCTGGTCAGCCACCTCTAAAGACAACATGGTATTTCTCTCTACATCTGGCATGTGTCTCAACAGACCAGCCCCCCCAATTTCTTCTGGGACCCTATGTATTCTTTAGGTATGTGGACTCCTTGATCTCCTTTGGACACTGCAGTATCACTGCCACCATTTCTACTGGATTCTGACACAACTGTTGGCCTTCAAATTCAGCTCTTTTAGGTTCAGTTCATAAACCAACAACATTCAATATAACACAAAATCACTGTTTGGCCCTGCACTAACACAAGTCCTAATCTCACCACTGAATACCAATGTTGTAAATTGGGTTACTGGTTGAGGGGGAGAACTCCTTCTCAAGCAGGAAACAGAATTGCTGTCAGGGTGAAGTCACAAGCAAACACCAAATTAGTGTGTGCTGATAAGCAGTGGTAAAGTGTGCAGAGTCCTAATAGCCAATAAAAATGGGTTCAGAAAACGAGCGTGAAGACAAAAAGTATGAGCGTGCCCATGCAGAACGGGCCAAATCCAACAATTCTACTCCTGACTAAGCTGTCTGTGCATCCCACAATTCTTTTTAATTTCAGGTCAATCTGCCTTCTTCATGCAACATCAAAGATGTCAGTCAAACGTATTAAAAATTAGCTTTCCAAATATGCAGCACTTTGATTCATTACATCCATTGCGCTCTAGCTTGAGGCCCAGACATTGCACAGAAACAGCACTGCTGGAAGATTCAGTATTATCTAGACCTATTTAGATAGAGGTGCGAGCACATCCTAATCCTTTTCAACCTGTCTGAGGCTTTTAACATGGTATCCCATCTGACATTCCTTAGGCAGCTATAGGGACCAGAAAACCACACACATGCCCCTGCACCTGGATACCTTCTCCGATGATTAGTGCACTATACAAATCAACATAGCATAACAAAATATATAGGAATTTGCAAAACAGCTGTTCACTGGCTTGAATTTTTCCCCAGTAACAGAGGGTAATGAGTGTTGTTGGCTACCTTCCCTATAGAAGAAAAAGGTAGTTAGATATGAAGTTCCTCAGGAATCCTCACTAAGGGCCATATGTACAAACACTTTTTCCCATAGACACAGAATGGGTAAAAACCTTTGCTACATATAGTGCATTGTATATTATTTAGTACTGCTGTGAGGCGAATACTTTCTTTTGTAAAGAAAAAAACACAAGCACAGAACTGAACATTGAAACTAAAGGGTTTGTTGATTAATTTCTAAGTTGTAAGCCTGTGTGCCCCACACTACTTCCGAGGAAAGTCTGTGACTGCTTGCTCTTGCTACTCTGAGGGTAGAGTGCAGAAAGGTTTTTATTTAGCCTAGTTGTAGAGCAATAAAAGTTCAGGCCAGAGAATGCACGTTTCAAACAACATCATCTGCCACGGTTGGGACCTAGTAGCCCCCAATGGCCCTGTGCCTTCCCCAAATGGGGTTTATCATGCCCAACTCATTAGGTCTCTGCATGGCAATTATGCGCATGCTGATACTTCTTGAACTTCTGTAATATTTCCTCAGTATACCCATCACCATACCCTGAGTGGTCTTGAACTGGCTAAAATGTCTCCTGATATAATTAGCTTGAATGGGCAAACTGCCTAGGATAATCTGGAATAAACTCAGCATGCCTAATAAACCTTGTTTTTTTTTTGGTAACTGAAACATTTTTATATATGCATTTGTTCTCATAGAAGAGGTCATATGTGCTAAATGCTCCCATGCAGACACCTACTCAACACTCCTTTCATTCATGTCAGGGCGTAGTGACATTTAGTGCCTCTCAGACAATATTTGCTTTCACAGAAACTTTGGGGATGATTTTAAAACTAGATTCTGTGCTACATACTACAAAATGCAATTCAGAAAGCTATGTATGGTGGTCTCCTCCAACTCTCCTATTGTGTCTAAGGGGTGATGACCACACATATAAGTTTATACTATTTTAGAGTTGTAGGAACATGGGGATTATCTACTATAAACTGGGAACAGTTTAGGTAAAAATAAGGACAAGTTCAGGTAGGGACAAGCTACTACACACACAAACCAGAAAATATTAAGTTCTGTGATATTCACAAACTACACTTGACTAAACAGTAGTACTCCAGACTAGTCTTCGAGTAAACCACATGGCCACTCACAAGTACTACAACACACTATGCAACACACTCCATGCAAAGTAATAGAGGCAGGGGCTTGAGAATGTCAAACTAATACCCAAAGCACACACAGCAAATAATCCCAAATAAATAACACTTTTTTATTCCATTATTGATCATTTCTTATTACATTTTAAACGAATAAAATAATACTTTAAATATATAGCTTTAATATTACACAAATGTACATGGATATGTGTATGTATTTAATATTACAAATATATACTTAATGTATTTATTACATTACAAACATATGTGTCTTTTCACTTTTGTTTAAAAATGTAAAACAATTTAAATGAATTCAACAGATATATTTTTACTAAATGCAATATATACTAAATTTAAAAAATATTATTGTGAGTGTTTTTTAATTATTTTATAAGAAATAATATAAATAAATTATATATTTTATAATTATTATTTATTTAATATACATTTAAATTAAAGTGTTAATGTGTTGTACCTGTGTAAAGTTACTAGTAGTTACTCTCCTCGTAAATTTAATCGTAGATGTCTCTATTTGTCCTCAACACCTGTAAATTTCATGTGGGCAACTTCGCCCATAAATCAGCCACACTGTCTATAGTTTACGGGGTAGTATTTATCGAGCTCACGTTCTCTTAAGCATCATGGTGCTGGACTAAATACTCACACATATTGCATGGGGCCACCCCAATCAGGGGTGCCCCGCTTATGGTGGCGGTGCCGCGCCAGACCAGACGTGGAGGGTGGGTCGGGGAGCGACAGGCTCCCCGGCCCGACCCATAAGAAAAACACAGCTGGGAAGGGGCCTGCAGCCCCAGAAACACTGTTTCGCAGGGGTCGCACACAAAAATGACATCACGCGGCCGGCCTTATAAGGCAGCCACAGTTAGCGAGCGCGTCTTTCTCGCACTCTCCGATCAGATCAGGGGTCCTCAGTGGCCGCAGCAGGAATTTGGGCTTACTTTTCTTTTGTTTGGGCTATTTTTCTTTCTTGGGCTGCTCTTGGGCTGTTTTTGGGCTACGTTTTTCCTTTTTATTTCTTCGGCAATTTTTAACATTTTAATTAATTTTGTCTGGTGCTCCAGTTTGCAGGTTGCTTTCTGCCGCATTGGAAGGGAGAAGAGGACGACGCAACTGGCCCAGGATGCCTCACGGGAGGCCATACGGGTTTGAGCTTAGCTCACCTGACTCGAGTTACTCTCGGTGGCGGCTCCTGTGGGGTTCCTGGGCTACTGGGTGAGCGGCCACCTGGCCAATATTGTGTGGGGAGCGTTATTGGTCCTGCTGTGCTTGACAGATAGTGCTGCGCGTGTAGGGGAGGTGCCCTTTGTATAACTGTTGGGATTTATGGTAAGGGGGCCCTTACATTAAGTTATTTCTTGGAAGGGGAGTCCCTTTGGGGTCGGTGAGCGATTTCCTGTGTGGAGGTGTTTTCCTGTTAGGGGCCCATTTATAATTTGTGCTGTTCTAGTGGTCATGGCTGAGAAACGGTCGCGAACAGATGAGCTCCTTGAGGCCCTGATGCTTAGGATGGATGCTATGGAGAAGGCCATAGCATCCTTGAAGTCACAGGCTTCTTCTTCAGGGGCGGGAGCACCATCTAGTGAGATGATCCCCCCAGCTATGAAGAGGGTGCGGGGATCGAGGAAGGGTAAAGGCCCTGGGCGGAGGCGGACGGGGGCCACCCCTGCGCAGGTTGGGAATGGTATTGCTAACACGTCCATTTATGACTAATTTATTCACTTTGGAACTCGTTTTAGGCCCATGAATCTTTTGACCCTGATTTAAGACAACTTAGGACGAGATAACTAATCAGCATGTCAATCAACATGTCAATAATGTCATCAAAGTTCACAGTAATACGACAATTCAAATTAGTCAAAGACATTTAATAAAACTCAGAAACCACCATGACCTTGCAGTCATGAATAACCACACCAGTGTAGTACTACTATATGAAGTTTATTCCCTATTCATTACAATTCTACTAGCAAGTTTATTAGTCTCAAAACCAAGAAACACATTAGCATAGTCACAATATGGCAACTCTGATAAGATTTCATCAAAGCAAGAATCACAAACATTAGAATATAACATTGCGTCAGCATAGGTTATCCTTAGCAGAGTATCATCATCACGTTATTCAACAAAGCACAGATTTGGTCATTTGTCAATTTGCGTCAGTTTAGTGAACCCCTCATCTAACCTCGAATCAGCATTGGCATGTTGGGCTTCATGCAAAACAATTTAGTAACACCAATTTGGAAACCATCTAACTATGGGCTCTGTCAAGAGAAGCAGTTGGTACCTAGAAAGGAAAAGCAAACAGACAATTACAATTTAATTGTCAAATAGTTACCCTCCGTATTGGGTCAGCACTCAGGTTCGGTCTTCGTCCTCAGGACATCAGTTGATTCACCATCTGGAATTCAGCAATCGGGTAAAAAGGAGCACTTCCCTCATAAAGAGGTAAAGTGTAAACGGGCAATATAAGGCAAGGATGGTTTTAAGAACCAAACAGCAAAGTCTCTATGCAGAGTGACAAAGTGTCTGGATCACAGCAAATCGCATCAACATCTCCCTAACTCTCTCGTATTCTCTCCTGTTCTCTCTAGTTCTGCTTTACTTCCTTGTGTCAAGGGTTTTTATCCCTTTTTCTGTTGTTCATTCCCCTAAAAGCTAATTGGCTGGGGTCAGTACCCCACTATCTCTATTTAGTAGTTTTTCAATTACTTCATTGAATTTGTCACCCCATAACTATTCTCACGTAGTTTATTGGTCCTTATGATTGACGTCTTTAGTGGGTAGAATGTCCGGTATGATTTCATACTCTCGTGGTCTTCTTTGCATCTTTAGTCAGTGGCTCCATTGTCTGTACATGTTCAGGCGACCTTGTACCTGCAAGTAGTTTACACTGTTGCGTTCAGCAAGAATGTTTCACTAAGCAAGTCGAATTTCATGGGAACGGATCTACTACAGTTACATTCATCTTATAGTTTGGAGAAAACAAGAGTTCATGTCCTTCAGCAAGTTAGCACACTGCACGTTAGAAAAAACACATTTAATATGAAAGCCAGGCAGCTAGGCCTCGACTCATGCTAACTAAGGCCTAATGATTTATTTGCAAAACTTTTACATATAACCTTTTATTATTAGTGCAAAATCATATCCTAATATAACTTTTCAACATTATTAGTCAGTTTCATTAGCCATTGTATATTTTGGCGGCCACTCCCCGTGGGCACATTTCAAGTGCACGATTTAGCAAAATACATTACTACGCTTTCTATGCAGCATTATTACACGTTAGTTCATAAACATTTCATATTAATATAAGCTACACTCTCCCAGTATCAATCTAGATTCAACGCAGCCTGAGGTTAGTGCATCACCGGTAGTGGATGCAGGGCACGCTGGGAGTGGGGGCCAGAGTCAGGTGCCAACGCAGACTGCAAGCGTTGTGGTCCCTACAACATTTGCGGGTAAAGAGACACTGGGGAGGGCAGTCAGCGGGATCTTGTGGGCCATTTGACGTCCGTATTACCATGGTTGTCTGAGTTGGGGTTGCTGTCCACCAATTTAGTGGGGGGCCCATTGTCTGGGGCTAATGAGGGAGACATTAGGGAAAAGGCGCGACAACTGGTTTCCAAGTTGGGCACTGCAAAGGGTGCCCAGGGGTCTCAAGAAAAAGGGACAGAGTCAAACACTATAGGGTGGGTGCAGGGGGCCAGCTCCTTCTCCCCAACCCTTAACGGGGGGACCAGTTGCCTACTGTTGTGTCATCCGCAGCACAGCCGGTTACTTCTGCGTCAGGCGCGCCTGCAACCAAGTCAGTTTATCCCCCAGCGGTGGTGACCTCTACAGCAACGGCTTCAGTGACCCGGGAAACCGCAAGTTCAGGTACTGGTCACCCTTCACCACTTACGGCCTTGGGAGATATTTGCTCAGAGCATGAACAGTTAGGTCTGCGTGTACCGGTTGAGGTGAGGGAGAAGATTTGGAACGGGTGTACATAGATATCTTCAGTTTTCTGGTTGACAAAGCTGAGAATGAGGAGGTGCAGCGTTGCAAAGAGTGCACACATTCGAGTGAGTGTGGACATGGGCCACAAAGACATAGAGTGGAGGAGTCTTTGTCCAACTGGATTAGAGCGTTCTCCATTTATCAGGCCATTCTAGCTGAATGCTTCAGTGACTTAGGTGCCCAGTTAGCTTGCTATCAGAATAGGATTGTGGGGGCACATAACAAATATGGTGGCATGGCATGGAAGGAATATAATAAGGAATTCAGGAGAATTAAGGCGTATAAGCCTGCATTGGCTTGGGATCAGAAACACATAATCACTTGGTTGCCTTATACTAATCGCACTCAGGGGCCGGGCCAGCAGCTTTTTCGTGGGCCTGCAGGGACAGGCTCAGGAGCCTCGGGGGTACTGGGGCCAAGAGGGGAGCCTGCTGGGATTTGAAACGGCGCTCTTGTTCCCGGTCTCCCGGGACATGCCGTTTTAAGCACTGCTGCTCCTTTTGTGGCCAGGCCTCCCACCCAGAATTCAAGTGTTTTAAAAAATCAAGAGATAAAGGTGCCAAGAAACAGGATTGACGATTTGGGGTGCGTTTTTGGTGCATGCGGACGGCACGCCACTTACTAGGTACCAATTCTCACAGGTACTCCAGCGTTCCCTTCTGGCAGTGGGTTTGGATGCCTCAGATTTTTGCACTCACTCTTTTAGGATAGAGGCAGCCACAGCAGTCGTGGCAATGGGTTTCCCAGGAGCAGCGGTTAAGAGAATTGGAAGGTGGTCATCGGATTGCTACAAGCGATATGTGAGGCTGCATATGCTGTGAGATGTCCTTGACACCTCTGTTTCTTTGTACTCTTTGCAGACACCCACCGCAAGTATTTGACGGTTCCAAAAACTCCGGTGCACGCAGGAGTTGCGGGTATTATCATGGTTTGGGTAATCGGACATTCCCATGTCCGAAGTACAGTTGAACTATTTGCAAGGAGTGCCTTTGTGTTACGTGCATCGGAGGCTGGTTTCGGCACCTTTGGCCAAGGTGGGTTGCGGCTCACTCAATTAAGGACATTCCTGGATTCAATGCCCCCTTTAGGCTACTCGTCACTGGACATCATTGTGCTGCACCTTGGGGGCAATGATTTGGTTGCGCTAGGACGCCGGCAGCTATTTGAGCTAGTAATATCCAAAATTGGTTGGTTGGCCAATAAATGTCCTCAGGCTGCCCTCACTTGGTCGAACATGATTCCTTGTTCTTTCTGGAGGGGCGGGATCTCAGTGAAAGCCCTCAATGACTCAGTAAGAAGAATTAATAGCAAATTGGCCAAGTTATTTCGGTCTCCAAAGTTGGCTGTGTCTCGCATGGCTGCATTAAAGGAGACTGTTTTTTTCTGCAGGACGAGTTCATCTGTCGCGAGTAGGCTATGAAATATTTGTAGAGAATATACTTGCCTGGCTCTCCCAGCTTATGTGACCTCTTCATGGGGAGGGGGAGGCCACATCGTCGGACAACGATGTGGCCCTGTGGCGGGGTGAGATCATGACTGGGAATAAAAATGGGTACCTTCTTATTACAAAATTGGGTGACAAGCTAATTGGACCCTCCAAGGGGTGCTGGCTGGGAAGTGTGGATGACACAGAGGGGCGAGCGGTCACTGGCATCTGGCCCCTAGGGCCAACCACCCGCACATGCGCAGAAGGTCTGAAGGGAGCACTGGCCCTTGGGGGTGGCGCCTGAGGTAGGTATCCTAGCGGGCAGCCAGGCCCCCTCCACAGCAATCCAGTCTGGAAGATATGAGAACACCCTGATGTAGATCCTTCCCCTAGTATTTGTAGCATAAGGAGGGGTAGGGTTTGGGGTATGGAAAAACAGTCATGATCTCATTCACACCCACCAACACTGGTTATGCAGGAACGAATGGTTTTAGTCAGTGACAGGAATGCGGATGTATTAGCGTACTCTGTTAAGGCTAGGCATCCCTTGAACTCTGTAAATACTTTGTGAACAGGATTGTGGTTACTGTGTATAATTTTTGATTATGATTAACAATATTTTGCCAATAAAATATGGCCAGGGTTTACGACCCCTAATCCCAAAGGGAAGTACATCTAAGGTTTTTAATTCAAGCTTATGCGGAGGGGGGGTGAGTGGTGTTGGGTGGTAGGAGGCCTCCACTTAAAAGCCAAACTCTAGAAACATTAAAATAGAAAACATTTGTAAGCGTTTCCTGAATTGGTAAAGATTGGATTCTGATAAAATTGATGATGGGAAGGAGTTCGAGATCTTTGCAGTTGCAGTTGAGAATGGTCTGTCCCTATAGTTGTGCGTACAGTTTTTTCGAGATGCTGAGTGATGAATGAGCCAAATGCAATGCTCTATTTGCAGCATAAGAGAACACTTTATTGGGTAAAAATACCATGAGCATTGGTCCACTTCCCTATGTACAATGACGATAGATTAAAAATACATTTTAACTGGTAACCAATGGAGCTGGTGGGAGTTACATGGCCCCCGTCTTGAGGTCTGTTTAATAAGCTGCGAGCAGGATTTGAAATCAGTCGGAGATATATATTCCCTGGAGCAAATATGAAGCATTTATGAATTGTGATGAGTGACTACTGTCCAAAATGTTTTCCAGTTTTGCAGTAGCTTTAGTATAAGCAGTTGTCTTTCCCTGTTCATCTTCCCTGTCATAAACTGGCAAGCATATTTACTATCACAGACCTTTTGCCCCAAGTCAATGAAACAGGCTGTACTCGTTTTTAATTTCTCTGAAAATGGCTTCTCTCTGCGACAAATAAGTGAACTTTAAAAACATGTTTCCATTTTGTCGCCTGGAATTGCACATTAACCAGAGGTCGGAAGAGAAGGTTGAGGTGCACCCAGATTTTAAATATCTGTGCCAACAATTAAATATATTACAATCGAAGTACTTAGGTGGTTTCACTAAAAATGATTTATTTTGAAGTCTTATCTAAAGGCAGATTCTGGTTTCTCACCAACACATTAATCAAAAAGATGTATAAAACAAAAATACATGCACAGAGGAGCTTTTGCTCAGCCATCTTTATCCATTGACCTGCTTAACTGATATCCACGTTTTGCTTCTGACAACTACAGCATGACGGATTGGGTTAGTCCACTTCAGCTACTGCCTCTCCCACACTACAAGTTATGGTATTTTGCAGAATCATATGTACACACGCGCCTAAAAAGAAGTGCACTTCACTATCAATCAATCAATCAATCACAGATATTTATAGAGCGCGCTACTTACCCGTTAGGGTTCCAAGGCGCTGAGGGGGGTGGGGGGAATGCTACTGCTCGAAGAGCCAGGTCTTGAGGAGTCTTCTGAAGGCCAGCAGGTCTTCGGTCTGTCGGAGGTAGGTAGGGAGCGTGTTCCAGGTCTTGGCGGCGAGGTAGGTGAAGGATCTGCCGCCGGAGGAGGTTCGTTGGATGCGGGGGACGGTGGCGAGTGCGAGGCTCGCGGAACGCAGTTGGCGGGTCGGGGTGTAGAAGTTGAGTCTGTCGTTGAGGTAGGAGGGGCCGGTGTTGTGGAGTGCTTTGTGTGCGTGGGTGAGGAGCTAAAAGGTGATCCTTTTGTTGACGGGGAGCCAGTGGAGTCCTTTGAGGTGAGGGGTGATGTGGCTGTGGCGGGGTGCGTTGGTGATGAGTCGGGCTGAGGCGTTTTGGATGCGTTGGAGTCGCTGTAGGTGTTTCGCTTGGATTCCTGCATAGAGTGCGTTGCCGTAGCCCGGTCTGCTGCTGACGAGGGCGTGGGTCACTGTCTTCCGGGGTCGGTCGGGACATCAATTCTGATGGGCCAAATGTTACTGTCAATGTGTTTTTTCATTGCATTCTTTCTCCGTTTTTTTTTTTATTCATCTTCGTGTGTTTAATCATGGTTTTCAGGTTACAGTAATTCAAACACAATAAGAACTTTTTCCTGTGATGATTAAAACTTAAACAGCAGCAGGTTTCCTTGATGACATAGTGAGTTCACGGCTCAAGGGAATCAAATGCATCCCTTGCAAAATTCTGAAATCAGCCACACTCTATTTGTCTCCTCGTGCAATCTCTCTCTCTTCTATCCACACATTCACTCTTTCTCTCTTCTTCTCTCCTCTCTCAATTCTCCCTCTCTGATCACATGCGCCCTACCTCCCCCCACCCCCCTCTTTCTTTTTTCTCTCTCTGAAAACACATCATGCTGAAATTAACCTAGGGAGATGGGGAAAGTGACAGTGGCGCCAGAAGAGGCCTCGGGCTTTCAAAACTGGCTCCTAGTGACTCCAGCCCCCTGGTGGAATGAAAGGCCTGTCCGGCCTTGACCTTGCATCAGCTGTGTTGCTTATAGAAGTATTTTCAATGAAAAAACTCCATAACTTGTAGCTGTACAGGCTGCATAGGTCCTTTATGGTCAAATTGAAAAACTACTGCGCAGTCAGCGGGATCCTATATGTGGCTGGGATTAAATTTGTGTAAAAGCTTACCTTTACTGTACTGTGAATGGTAGATTGCATTGTTATTATTCATTTTCTATTTCAATTGTTAAGTCTAATCACATTTTCCAGTGATTCTTATAGCTTTAAAGTAAAATCCTCTGTTTATATAATGTTGTCACGTTCGTCAATTGAACATTCTTCCAATTTTGCACAATTTCATCCATGACAAGTCTTACATCAAACCGGAACTTCAACTCCATTCAGTATGTCATATTCTCTCTTTAGAGAGTCACTGATTATTAACACATTGTAAGTCACCTTTCACCTCATTTTGTTCCTTTTCCAAAGAATTATCTAATCCTCTTCATCACACTGTTCTCTTATACTGACAATCTATGCCGACTCCTCCCTATGATTGCCTTTTCACTGTTAATTTTATACACGATGCACATACATCTCAGGTGTCAATATACAGAATGGTGGTGTTTTGGGTGTTTTTCATGAGGCACTATTTGACAGTAACAAAATACCTAGAGTGTTCATTCAACTTCAGGGGAAAATGTTTAGTCAGAGACTAATTGATAATGCAGTGCTAAAAAACCTAGGGTCAAACGAAAATTAAGTTAGATTGAATCATTCAAAGTACTGAGAGTGAGGCAGTAATGGTCCTTAACACACGATAAAGCCAGTAAGCAAAAGTGTTTTTTTATGGAATCAGTGGCAGAAATCCACAAAGGGAGCCTCTCCTGTTTACCTCTCTCCTCTAGCCTACCAAATCCCAAATGAAGGTTCAAATCATATCTCACCATACATAGTACTTCTGAAATGTCAGCCCAAACTTCAGAATTTGTCACAAAACAGTAATGGGTGATCTCCAAATTGGTATCGATCTGGGATGATTTAGATTCATAAACACTAATATGAAGGATGTCATCCCACAAAAAGTGATGTTTACCCATGTCTCCAAAGAGTCAAGTAGATGGCAAAATGCATGGATGGGCATTAAGGTTAGGAATCTTGGCTAAAGTCTTCTCTTTGGATCATCTTATGTGAAAATTAGACATTTATTTTGATGATAACATGCCAATCAGTTGGTCTTTAACTAACATTATTGTGGACTACATTGTTTACAGTATATCAGCTATGTGATACATTCTCGCACTATTATATCCAGGACCAGACTCACAAAGTAATTTATGCCTGCAAATCTATGTTTACAACTGCAAATGTTTCTATTGAAGCCTAAAAGCTATGTATAAAGGGATATCAGTTAAGCATAAGTTAAGCTTTTGTGTGCCACAAATACAGACAATTACATTGTAGTAAACAGGGGCGGTTCCTCAATAAGGGTGGGGAAGTGTCCCCCCTGCCAGCAGCGGCAGCTGCAAACCTTTTCCCAAAACACGATCATAACTGTGTTTATGATTGTGTTTTGGGAAAAGAAGCATGGCCACGGGGGTGACGTACACTGAGTGGGAGTGCACAGCACTCCCTCTCAGAGCGCATGTGTGTTTGGCCGGCCATCTCGGGCCGGCCAAAGACACATGCGCACAGGGCTCTCTCTGGCTGGAGAGAGCCTGCACAGGCTCCCAGTATGCCTGGGAGTGCCCTGCCTGGGCGCTCCCAGCCAATCCTGGTGCTGCTTTAAGCAGCGTCACGACTGGCCATAGGGCAGGCTGGGGGCCTATGCCTGCAGCCAGGAGGAGACGGCGCAGAGCGGATGGAGCGGCACGCAGCGGAGGAGGTAAGTTTTTTTTTATTATTATTTTTTATTTAATTTAATTATTCCCCCCCCTTGCGTGCGCCCCGCCCCTTCTATTAAATGTGAGCCGCAACTAGTAGTAAACCCACATTTAGATGGAGAGTCTGATGTGCAGTTTGTCATGAGAATTTATGAACACTCAGAATCGTTTCTGCCTTTCACAAATTTCTCTTTGAATGCTCCCTACCCTGAAAATGATTGAAAATGTACTCCAGCATACAGCCAAAGTAACTCAACATCCAGGGTTGGATAGAAATGGAACATATTCAAACTTTCCCACAGAGAAAAAGAAATAGAAGGTTTATTTGCACATCAACCTGCATTTCCAAAATTTTGAATGACGCCCTGAACACAACGTTAAATTGAGGAAATAGCACATCACTTGACCTTACTTTACATGATTCAGATTCTTGCGCATACTTCTGGGAATGTTTGTGAATTCCAAAAAATCACTCATCTAAACCTGTATGTGGGAGTATTTCTTTGTAAGTAAATGAATGAGTTTTCTTTATAATTCAGGCCTATAATTTCTACAGCGATGAGAGACAGCTCATCAATGTTACTTATTTGCTTACATTTACATATTTTGTTTATTATGCATAGACATCTCTGACAAAGGGTAAATGCATTTCGGCACTACATTTTGTCCAGTGCACATTTATTGCAGATTTATGTGCTCCATCAGTTTCACACATTTGGCTACCATATATTTACCAAATGCCTTTATGTGATAATGCCTTCACTTCATTAAGTGAATCAATGTATCAAATTACTTTAGAAACATTATGAAAAGTAGGCTTATGCCTATTTTATTGTTATTTCATGGGTCACAGCATCATCAAATACAACATTGCCGGAATACCAACATTTTAAAAATGAGCAGGGATAATAATGTGCTGTAATGTAATTGAAGCTCTTCATCAGACACCACTATCAATCTATAGCACACCTATAAAAGTTACACAAATCAAAGATAAAATTACCCGTCACAGTAAAACCCCTGAGAACGTATAAGTAACCAGAGTTAAACTTGTCCTAGTTAAGAATGCATCAAAAGTAAGACACTTTAGGGCACATTTACAAGCCCCTTGTGCCGCCGTAGTTTCATTTTCTTTTACGCTACGGCAGCGCAAACAGTCCCCCGCACAGCACTGCATTTACAAACTGGTACAGTAGTACCATTGCACCAGTTTGTAAAGCCTTGCCCTTCGTTATACCTGTGCCATGTATAACATATACAAGGTAGGCTTTCCCATGGGAAAAAGGCTGCAGAAATGGCACAGTCAAATCTACAAGATTTCACTGTGCCATTCTGGTCCTTTACAGTGCCATTTTTTGACACCTGCTCAGGGCACGCGTTAAAGTGAGTCTGTGCTGTTTTTTAATGGGCCCCTCCCTAGCCTTGCTGAATTAGCATCAAAATTTTGACGCAAGTCCAGCAATGTTACAGTTTAGTGCCACTACTGCATCAGAATTTCTGACGCAGCTGTGGACGATGTGCACCATGGAGCACTGTACTGTAAATAGGACGCTCCCATGGCATCATTAGGGGGTGCAGGGCAGCGCAAGAAAACTGGTGCATCGATCAAAATGCACCAGTTTCTTGTAAATGAGGCCCTTTGTGTAGTCATAAATCCTTCGCTGGTCCAGCCGACTATTGTTTATATATGAAATTAGGTTACAAACAGCAAACATTAAACCTTTACTGTCTCTTCTCCGGCCCCAGTAGATGTGTTCAGAGCCTATCTGGTTTTTAAGGGTGCTCGCTCATTCTCCATTGCAGGTCTTGAATCATTATTTATTTGTCCAAAACCTTTGTAGATTCTACAAACACTATTTTCAACTTCAACGTTTTTGAAAGAGCACATGCTGGACGTTTAATCCCACCACTCTGGCTCTTTCAATGCTGGAGGGTTTCATTGAGAGCGAGAGAGACCCACATTATGCAAAATAATCCTACACTTAGATTTCAGTCTAAATTATAACGTATGAAAAATCTTTTTGTGCTATGACTCTTGGCATGTTTTTTTTATTAATTATTTCCATCACATATCAATAAGAGACTTTCTTTTGGGCAAGGCTACCAGAAGAAAAAGTTGCTTGGTTACTTTCAGGGACTCAGTCTAATCTTATGTCTACTTTGCTCCCTAGCAATTGTTCTCATATACTGTCAATCATCGCCAGTTTCTGTGCTTTTGGAGGAAATGGAAACCTTTACAGCTACCAGGGTTTAATTTCAGATGCGAATTCACACTCCGTTCATGCCAAATCCTGAAGCCCTTTCTCAAAATCTGTGCTGCTGGAATATAGATATTTATGCCAAGTACCTGAACAGGGCCAGCTGTAGGGTGGTGCAACCGGTGCGGACGCACCAGGTGCTGACCTGGATTGGGGGTGGGGGAACACTCAGGGGAACACTGTATTTAGCAATAACTTACAAACTTGCAATTTAAAAGCACATGCTGGAAAGTTCCTTGTGTGTCCAGCCTTCCGGAAGCAATTAAAATGTCAAGATAACTCTTCTGATTAATGTTCGTGCTAGAAAGAGAAATCAGTGTTTTGTCCAGTGGCAGTTTTGACTGTCCATAAGGAGGGTTAATGTGGCTGATGCAAATAACAGATAGCTGAGTGGATTAGTAAAGCCAGCCTTTGCCAGTGCTTTAAAACACAAGAAATGGATGTGAGAGGGGCTATGGAGAGATGAGAGGCACTTTTGCCAGGTGGTAGTGAGGAAATCCGTGGAGGTGGTCATGGGGTGGGTGGGTGAGTGAAAACGATTGCCGCACCAGGCGCCACCAGTGCTAAAGCCTGCCATGTACCTGAGCAAAAAGGTTACATTTTTTTTATTAAGTTATGATTACACAAACATATATGTAGGCATGCTAACTAACCCACGGCTGAGGCCTGTAAAGAGCACCTCAAAGTGCTCCCAAAATATATTGTTCTTCAACTATAATTAATCAGGACAGTAGCACCGCAGGAAGCTCTGTACAAGCTGTCATGAAGTTCAATCCCTTCTGGTACTTTTGCGTTCAAGACTGGTTCACCGAGAACTTTTTTTTGTTTTTCTGGGTGAACAGTTCTTTGCTTTAATCACTAAGGGATGCAGTGTGAAATGTTGGTGGTCATGATGTTATTGGGTGCATTCTTCATTTCGCTCTTTGTACCCGATTCCTTAGCATGTTTAAAGAATGCAAACACACGATTTTATATATTAGCTATTAACTCCTCTGTTCCGAAAACCTACCTCCTCCACTAGTCGAACAAACAGAATAGCATATTATCATGCTCAGTAGACCATTAAAACCTAGGTGGACATAATGTAAAATGGATAACTTCTGCAGGCGCAGGAGTCCGGTCTAAGATGTCAGGTCCTACATGGATTCCTGCATGGCCGTCCTGCATCACCCCATTGGGAGGAAGGGGGTTCTCGAGTACTTTGGTGTAGACGAGAAAGGAAGTGGCTTCCTATATTTACAGGGACGATGTAAATACTCACAGAGGTCTATAAATGAAGATTTGAAGTGACACCCAGGTCGTTGCTAGCCACATTAACACATCAAAATCCCTAGCCAACGTGGAAGAGCAATAGATATTTTATCTCGGATTGTAACTGACATTAAAAATGGTATTGCGTAATGTGGCCTAAATGGCAAACTCTCAAAATATGATATATTTTTATATGATATATTTTTATTAAAATAATCTTAGCAGGTGTAATCACGGAATCTGAACGGTAATACTCGCTTTCTGCAGGTGCTGGTAAAGGCCCTGCAAAGAACGCTGATGAATTGTTCAAACGACATCCTGACAGATTCGATTTCTGATGGCCTTGCCAAGAAAGAAGGATTATCGCCCTCTGTATTCCACCTTGTTTCACAGGGAGCTGGAGAGAAGGGTGCAGCAGGTGCTGCGTCACTGTTTTGTAGTTCATCAAATCAATGTGCAATGGCGAGGTCCTTTGCAGTGTTTAATGTTTGAAGTATTCAGTGAACTTTAAAAGGTGGGAACATGTGAACAGCATCCTTGAAATTAGTAAAACAAGTCCATTTTATGACATCATGAGCATGTAGTACCTTTTTCAAATTTGCAAAATGTGTAAGTATTTGGTGTGAAAATTATTGGTGAGAACTAATGGTTCTATTGATGCCGAGAATCGTAACCGATTAAATAATGATGTTGCACTTAAAACAAGTTAACTGTAATGCTTAGGAGTAAAATTAATACTATGAAGTTCTTATGCCACGTGTTCGGGTGAGACACTATTTCATTTGAAAAGGATGCTGTTTTTGGTATTCCGTTCATGTTGCTCCCGCTCATTCCCCCTCCCAATCAGTGACTCTCAGCAAGCAATCTTACCCTTCATTTCCGCAGAGCACCACATAAATGACATCAGAGAATAACAACTCTGTTAGAAAGCATGTATTGTGAATAAAGTTTCCCTCAGGTACCCGAAGTATAACTTTCAAGGACTTCCACTGGAAGTTCTGATGTACGTGTGCAGGAGGACATAATTCTATGAAGCATTGTTTAACAAATATTTCATTTTGTGATGTACATTTCCGGAGAGTAGTTGCTGAGGTCAAGATTTTTCTTACTTTAAAAAAGGGGTCAGTACTAAAGGCTTTAAAGTACTACATAGCTGCTTCCGATTTGCCGGTGTGTCCCTTGCCATGATCATACCTTACTGTATTTGCAGGATCTGTTAGTAGCTTGCATGAATGTTGTATACGAAACTCTTGAGTTGTGGGAATCACTGCTGTTGCTTGTAAGGGCTGTGGTTGCTTCAGCAGCTGCTGGGTGACTTTTCATTTCCCTTCCGGGACTCCAGGGCGCTGCCAGTACTCGGTATCAACTTGACTCTTAGATTTCTGCCTAGACTTGTCTAATTTGCATGATTCTGTATTTCTGTGTCAGATACTTCCTGATGATTCATGCACTTTTGTCTGTACCGCTTTTAATAATAATTCTGTAATGAAACTATGTTTTCCCTGTTTTTAATCTGGAACTCAGTTAATGCCTCCGTATTTTATTCTGTTTTACTCTGCTAAATTAATGTGTTTTTGATGAGAAGTGTAGACTCTACCCACTAGATCAACTGGAAACTTTGGAGACAAATTGGACTGGTAAAAATTGGTGTGTTCACAATATTGGGATCCAGATGATTATTGGCATTCGGTTCCTACAAGCACGCCTGGTGAATATAGGCATACAATGTTAATACTATACTGGTATACCACATCTGGCAGGCCACAGTTCAGGCAAGGGCTACTGGGCTGCAGTCGTGTCAGTAGGGGTAATTTGCCTCTAATGTTGCAGGGCCGCTCCTAATATGACTTTGCAAACTGGGCCAAGTACAACCCCATCATTACTTGCCTCTCATTAGTGGTGATGGCGAGCAGCCACAGGTTTCTAACGGAGATAAAGTGGGGTGCCATGCTCATAGCTCAACACACACAGCACTCAAATGACTGATTATACAACCCAGTTATTTTACTTTTATATGAGGGAAACTACCTTAATACACATATAAACTAAATATTCCAAATGCATAAATGGTCTGGTACAGTTAGGTGAACTGGGCCCTGGGTTTAGCAATGCCTCAATCCGCTATCTTATTCCTCGTCATTGAGTTCTCCTTTGTTTTGATCTAGTTCCCCACCTTGTAGGATTAGTGGTAATTATTTGAATTTTGGCTCAGGTGCAAATAATCCTACTTGTGAATTGGCAGTGTGCTCAGGCATTTACAGTTCATGCAGTCATTCTCTCTCCACAGTGAGGCATGCAGACGTTAGACTGTTGGGCAGCAGCCAGCCTGTGGCTGGCACATACCCTCTCCTGCAGTGTACATGCTACAGTTCCGATGCAGCTTCCTCCAGCTTCAGTGAGGTTATGACTGAAGAACAGTAGTGGGAGCAAATGACAGGGAGGCCTTGCAGTCGGCAAAACTAAGCTTTTCAGATGCACCACTTCTGGACACTAGGCTTCTCAACAAAGGTGGCTCAGGCCAGGCCATGATCTCTTCAGAGTAGTGGAGCACAGCCAAGCCCTAGTAATCTGATGAGGTGTAGTGGTGCACAACAGCCTCAAGAGTTCTTTAGGTCACAGAGAAACAGGATCGCCACAGTCACTTTCACAGTTGTTTGGGCTCAGAGCAGCACAGCTCAGCTGTGCCCCCAATTATCGCTGCAGTGGTGCAGAACAATCGTAATTCAGAGGTTTCCACCTGCATTCAGTGGATTCTTGATGCACCTGGCTTCTCCTGGACAGACACTCCTTCTGCAGTGTTCTCCGGTTCATTCCCTGTCTCAGCAGACAGATTGGTGTCTAGGTGTTTCAGGTCGGATGAACAGCTACATACAGAAAGACAAGACCCTGGTGATGTCCCTTCATCTCTGAAAAGCTAGCTGTCAGGCAGACATCAGCTCTGAGTGCTCTCCCTTCTTTGGAAATAAAGAACTTGGAACTGGAATAAAAAGTAGTTCAGTGGTCCCAGTTTCATACAAACAAAGAAGGCAGTTATTTAAGATCCATATCCACCAGTTTTAGTGGTTCTCTTTTCAGACATCATTTCCAAGCTGCTCCTGAGATACAGTCTTTAGGTAGAGTGATATTCTTTACAACAGAGTGGTCTCCAGCCTGCAGCAGGCACAACAGTTACAAAGACATGTGAGCTTTCTGCACCTGGCTGTCATTAGCCACTCGGAGGTGTGATCAGTCGAAGACATAAGGGACATAAGGGGTTCCTTTCACCTTGAACAACACAGACTGGAGTCCCATCATTCACCCCCACCATCTTCTAAATAGGAGATCTACAAGAAGGATGTTAGCGCTAGGATCTGCACAGCACTACGAAACAGCATAATTGCTACTGATTTCACAGTTTTTCTGATAGCAACATTTTCATGAAAATATTTTAAACATGAATTTTTTAAATCACAACATTCTATTCCACAAAGGCTAACTAGTTTGCATGTTATGTAGCTACGGAGAAATAATGTTATTGAGAAATTCTAAATTGCGACAGATTGAAAAAAGAGATTCGATCTTTATCAGATTGCTTCCAGAAGAGTATTTCAAAGAGGCTATAAAATAAATCAATTACCCTCCAACTGTTCTTTTGTGAGCTATTTTTATTATTCGTTGTTATTATGACTTATTATTATTTACTTATTTTTTGGGGAAATCTCAATAGCTTTAATGAGGTCCCTTACCAGAACAAACATTTGCAATGCAATGGGTCTCGCATTTCTCCGAGTTAGAGCTATTAGCAGTTATAAACGCCCAACCGGACTTTTCTTGCCACATTAAATGGAAAAAAAAATAGAGCGTGATCGCGCTACTACAGTTCACTCGTAGTGAAACCTATTGGTAAAAGTGCAATTATCTACATAATCGCAAAAGGATAATTAACTATGTAACAGGGTTGATGTCATGGAGAGCGCTCGACTTCTGCCAAGCAAGATCGCGCTGGGAACAAAGATAAAAAGTAGTCCACAAACCGGACGGAAAACAGCGAGCCTTGCATGTTTTCAGTACTTGGTCGCTGCGCTCGTGGAGGGCTAACCACCGGAAAAGGCATGACGTATGCATGCCTTCCACTAATGAAATCAAGCAAATTTTAACAGGCAAGCCCACGAACCAATGAAAGACACTGACATGACATGGACGGGGCTCCGAGCCCTTTTCTAACTCCTAAAGTGTCTCGCAAGCAAAACGCATGCGCAAGCACATGTGACGCAGGCTTGACCCTAAAAAGGTGCTGCTCTGCTGACAAAGAACTCTTAAGACCACAGAGCCTTCGTCTAGCACTATGCTGAGCTGATGCTGAAATAACCAGCAAGGCTTATTTGAATTTCCTCTGGGCTCCCATGCGTTAGAGAGGATCAGCATCACACCCTGACTGACAGTGTAGGGTCTAATTAATCACTGCCCAGTTACTCACCCTGCATGTGTGTGAGGCAGGCACAGGCCGGCCACATCTCTGACATGCAGGAAATCATGAGAATCACATAATGAGTGTGCCTGGTTGTGGCTAGGCAAAGGTGGCATAGTTGTGAATGAAGGCTGTAAACGTAACTTTTTAGTACATTTCATTGTGAGATTAATTAAACTCATTGCAATAGCAGGTCGGACAATCATGCACCATAAAACCGCAGCATGGTGTTTTACAACAACCAATAATCTGTATTATTACATTATTAAAAGCAGACTCTTGTTTATATATTCAACTTGTTTAATTCCTTCTAATGTACTGTGTTGGCTGCAAAGGTAGTGCACCTCGAGAGGCACCGGGAAGCGGACAACAGCTGCAGTTTTCTGTCCGCCAGGAGGTATTTATTACTAAAATATACACTAAGCAGATGTATCAGATGCTGTGCAAACATGAGCATTTGAGCGTCTCGGGGCCTATATTATGTGTGCGTGCATGCGTGAGGTGAGTGTGGGACAGGATGGCTCTGTGCGCTGTACACCACCGGCAAAATATACCATCCTTACAACGCAACCCCGCTCGCCCTGTGTCAGCTTCTGCAGGCCACAACCTGCAAAGGTAAGAAAACTGTGGGGCGCGTCAGGGGCAGGTAGATCAGTTGAGTTAATTGGTCTTGACCAACGATTGGAGGGGGAGGGTCTATGTTATAAAAGTAGAGCACACTGTAGCTCTGGATTGACGTGGATTGCCATTTAGTACGTTTTAATGAACGTGAAACTTTAAAATAAAGTGCAGGACCTAAAAGGGAAATAAATGAGCTTCAGGGAAGTGCCATGAAAGTGAGGGCTGGGACTCAGAGACATGAGTATGAGGGCATTTAACTTTATGGTCTGGTAGGTGTTGCACTTCCCGCGCAGGAAAAAAAACACTTGTCAGTGGCCCTTTGTCGCCCTAAGCCTCTCTTTGTTTTGCCTCTACCGGCCTGTCAATCATGCAGCATTTACTATGTAACGGTGAGGGGGGCTTTGCTTTTATGCAGTTAAGAGCTGAAGTAAGCCATGGTTTTGTGTGCACCTGCGTATCAAAGTAGAAAGCAGCTAGCACTGCACCTTTGAGATTAAATAGCACACCCCAATGGACAGCCTTGGTACTTAATCAAGTGCTGCCAGTTGTTACTGTGATAATACTCATAGTCTATGCACTCTGTCATGGCAAGTGTGATAGGTCTTTAGGGAAATGCTACCATATTGCTCTAATGCTGTACCATGCAGCCCAGTGCTGCACACAAGTGATCTGCATATCACAGAGCAGGGTGGGATAGATATTGGAGCAGGGAACCCAAAGCAGCCCTGGTAAATTTTCTCATACCCGTCCCCATTGGATGCATAGCGAGCGAGCCTGACTACTACAATGGGATTTGAGGGCCCCCCTCAGGAAAATGTGGTAAAAAATGGTAAAAACGGTGCATTCTGTAAAACATTTTTAATTATATAGTCGATTGTATTCATTTTTTATGCATAGTAAATGATGACCTTACAGTGCACCGGAGTGCAGCAATGTTTTTGGGGCTCTTGAATGATTCATTCACCATCACCCTCTAACCGTGTCTCTCATCTCTCCATAGCTTTAATCTCACATGTATTTTATTTGTTTTATTGCGCCTCTCTTAGCAGCATGAGGTGTTGGAGCACTTTACTTCACACACATACACAGATAATTAATTACACATGTATAAATAAGTGTATATAAAATGTTACCTAAGACAAAGAGGACTACAAGGTGTAGAACTCACATGCTATCCACACTGGTAGGCATTTTTAAGAGTGCTTGGTCTGGGGAAAGATAAACTCGGGATTTAGAGAGTAACGCAGTTGTTAAAGTTGACTTTACTAATAACAATTTATTTTTACCCAAATAAGCCCTTTTTTAGCAAATGTAGAGTAATCAAAGACTTGTACCATGCAGTTTGCTCGCAGCTCGCTCTTTTATTGGGAGTCCATAGCTCACTGAGCTAGATTATGATTTTAACTTATGAACTGCCCACTTACAAAAGGATCTCTGTGACTAAAGCAGTATCCCACTGAGCATTGCACACACATAAAATAGTGTTTTGTGATCTGCACAGTACAAGTTCTTTGCATCAGCATATTAACCCTCTGTGCCACCTTAGATGAGTCTAAACTGAATCTAAACTGCCACTAGACAAACCTTTGATCTCCTTCAAATGGGTAAATTAATCACCAGAGTCATCTTGGCACTTTTATTGTTGCCTGAAAACTGCTGGACTTACAAGGAACTCTTCAGTACTTTTAAAACTGCTGCACTGCTAGAAAAACAGCACCCCAGTAACAAAAGTGGCCCTCCACCTTTCCAGCCTCCCAGGGAAACACCCAATGCCCAGTACACCCTGTCAGGCCTTGTATAGAAGAGAGGCAAAGAAGGGGAAAACATGCCCCCCATTTTATTCAGCCAGCCCTGTTTAAATACAGGGATAAAGAGGGAGAGGCGACAGAAAGGCAGGAGAGGAAGAAAAAGAGATACAGCTGCAGATAGGAAGTTGGACATTGAATAGTAGGAGGAAGGAAATTAGTGAGACATGGGAGAAGAAACAGCAGGGAAGAAGAAAGTGTGTGCTTGGAATTAGGATGAACCATGAGACAGGGGAAGAAAAATGCAAATGAAATATGTGTGAAAAACAGGACAGTCAGGAGAGAGAAAAAAGGAAAGAGATGCATGGTAAGTACTAGGTTATAAATGAGACATATGTCAGAAGAGGAAAGATTCAGCCTGAGAGAAGAGCTACAAAGACGAGAGTGCCACTAATTTCTTTGCCAAAAGCCAGTTTATATTCAGACAGAATATAAAGTATTAGTCATAGTCACCTCTAAAGAAATATGTTGTACATACATTCTGCATCAATAGCATATATTGTCTATTGCAAAATGGATAGCACATGTCTTGCTACAAGTTCCATGATGACTTTCCAAAGGTGAGGGAAAAGACAGTAGAGGGGAAAAGGCAGTTTGAGCAATTTATGAAGCTTTCACAGGTATTTTTGGTGGATTTAAATACTCTGACATTGTGGTTCAGAGCGAGTTGTAAGCACAGGGTAAGATAGTCATTGAATGGGCTGAAAAAGAAACAATAAGTAACCCAGTGACAAAAAGCCCTTTGCTGTTGGTGATGAAAAAGTATCAGGAGGTGATGACATTTTTAAAGTCAAAGGTGTCACCCAAAGATATTGATTGTTTAAGATTGACAGGATGACTCAGAAACCCAAAGAGTCAATTCATGCTCACCATGAGAGATTGTTGCAGGCGTTCAGTCAGTATAGTGTAATGGAGATGCTTAAACCAAAGGATATGGGACATTTTGTGCCGAGGTTTGTGACAGGATTGACACCTGAAATTAGCATGATGATTCATCAGCATTTGATTTGTTGGCAGAATACATCAGTCTATTACATTTTGAGATATGTAATGTACTGTAGTGACAAAATAGAGATGAAACAGAAGAAACTGAAGGAAAAGTTAATGGTGGGCAGATGAAGGCTGCTCAGGGAAGTAGTCGGACTCAGCCTTTTGTAATGAATGCTGGTACTATGCACGGAGTGTATCAGCAAGGAGCTACTGTGATTCGGGGTACAAGTCGAGGTGTTCCATTTGATTCCAGCACAGGAATGGATGTGGGAAGTCCAAAGAAAACAAACCCTTGTGATTATTGCAACAAGTTAAGGCATTGAAAGTGGGAATATCATTTTCTCTGAGCTAATGAAGTCCAGAATTCCAGTTTTGCACAGCTCCAGGGTAACAGCTCTGTATGGATGCAAAATGTGCAAAGACAGAAAGTGCAGAATTTTAATGTGCCACATGCTCCTGTGATGCAGGTCCATGACCCCGATGCCTCAGAAAAATGCGAATGTCCTAGACTGAATTCTAATCATGTTTCAAACGTGAATTTAATGCATTTCAAGACAATAATCCCTTCCAACATTATTCTGTGTATGAGGCATCCAAGAGACAATGCTCCAATCAGTCAGCCTGATGGGGCCAGAAGTGTGAGGAAGATTGTGTACATGGTGCAGTCGTTGAGGTAGACCAGAGTGGTCCATGAAGTGAACAGTAGAAGTCCCAAACCTACCCCTCTCAGGAAAAATGATCCAAGTTATAGGAGATGAGAATAAGTAAATGACAACACCAGAAACAACAGAAGTACCGGTGAAAATAGGGTATTTTCAGGTGAATCACTGTTGTGTAATTTGTGAGTCGAGCCCAGTGAGTCTCTTGGGAAGACCCCTCGTTTGTAAGCTCAACTGTATCATCAATTGTGTGCCAAAAGGTGTAGAAATGCAGACTCATGAAGAGGATGTCTCCTCAACTTTTGTAAATGATGGTTTTTACGTTGAATTGTTTACCATGATGACCATTGATGACTTGCGGCCAGACCTTACAGACACAGTCAGGTCTGAGGTTTGAGATTTTTCAGGAAAGTACATCAGTTTGATCAAAGTGGTGAACCTACTTGAATCACATTGAAGCCAAATGCTGAATATCTGAGAACATCCCAATATAATTTGATACCTGAGAAGATTGCTGGGATTACCCTGGTATTTGAATCTATGATACAACAAGGTATTCTGAAAGAGATTATGGAGAGTCTATGTAATTCACCCATTATGGGCTTACAGAAGCCTAGTGGTATATACCTCATTGTTCAAGATTTGAGCAAAGTGAACAACATTGTTGTTCTCTGGTGTCCCATGGCATTGAATCCAGCTGTGATTTTGTTTCAGATTTCCTATGAGGCCGAGTGGTTCACTGTTATTGATTTGTGCCAGGCTTTGTTTTCCATACTGCTGCATGAGGACAGTCAGTTTCTCTTCGTGTTTTGGTTCGGCAATTGTGTTTTGGCCTGGTGCTGAGTCCCCCAATGGTTCACTGAGAGTCCCTCTATCGTCATCCTGATTCTGAAGAAGAATCTGGAGACCCTGGGTATACCTTGCAAATCAGTTCTATTCCAATACATAGATGACCTTCTGGTGGCATTAAATACCCAAAAAGCCTGTAAATGAGATACAACTACATTGTTGAACCATCTGTCTGAGAACGGACATAAAGGGCTTGATTTTGATTTTGGCGGATGAATTACTCTGTCACAACGGAGAGGAATTTTCAGTCAGCTGAAATATAAATCCCATTATTTCCTATTGGATATATATTTTGGCGGACTGGATATCCGTCACCATTGTGACAGAGCAACCTATACACCGCAAGCTAAATCAGGCCCAAAGTGACCCCAAACAAGTTGCAATACTATCAGAAAGAGGAACAATATCTCAGACATCACATTGAGAAAGGAGCAAGAAAAGTGTCACTAGAGAGGATATCGGTTATTCTGAAAATGAATCTGCCAACTACCCAGAGGGAAGTCAGGATGTTTTTGGGAATGGTGAGCTACTGCTACCGGTGGGTACCCAACTTTTCCCTAGTAGCTAAGCCTTTACAGAGGCTGACACACAAGGATGTGTCTGATCCGCTACCTTGGATTAACGATTGCTTGATTGCATTCCTAGAGCTGAGAGAAAGTCTCTGTCATGCCCCAGCACTGGGAATGCCTGATTACAATAAGTCATTTGTATTTTTCTGCAGTGAGTGGGAGGGCTGCACTCTCTCATTGCTTACACAGTTATGTGGAAATGCCAAAAGGCCTGTGGCCTACTTTTCTGCTACTCTTGATCCTGTAGCATCCACGCTGCCAAGTTGCCCTAAATTGGTGGTGGCTGTCAGTGTCAGCATAGAGAGGTGTGAAAACATAGTTATGGGTCACCCACTTACTGGTTATGTTCCTCATTCTGTTGAGTTGTTGTTAACAAGGACTAGAATCCAACACTTGACACGTATCCATCTTACTAAGTATAAACAAACCATAACCACAGTTGAAAATGTGATCATCAAGCGCTGTGCTGTTCTAAATCATGCTACTTTGCTGCCTCTACCAGACAATGAAAATGATGATTGTAAAGTGGAGCATTACTCTCTTAATGTCACCGAACTACGCACCAAGAAAAGACCAGTTATATGAGATGAATCACTATGTGAGTCTGATTTTGTGCTATCTGTGGATGGCTCATGTTTCAGAGACGTTGGAGGAAGTTTGGGAGGTGCCTATGCAGTCTTCACAATTTCAGATTTCAGATTACGCATTACAGATACCTGTTTGAGTTGCTGTGGTCAAGTGCCCTGTACACAGTAATTGAGACGATCATGTACCTTTGGGCAACAAATATGCTGACGACATTGCAATGTATTGTGCCCACAATATCTGTACCTTTAATGGGGAATACAGAAATGAGGGAATAGATGAGACCAATAAGAACCTTTTGATGACAACTGCAGACAAATGTGAAGAGGTAAAGAGGCTTCATGAGTGGGTGTCAGAGGAAGAACAACAGTGTTGGGCCAGCGCAGGTTCTGTCACGAGAGAGGTGGAAATTTTGGTTTCAATGGATGGAAGACCTGTGTTGCCAAATAGTCTGTTCCCTCCAACATCTAGGCATTTTCACGGTCCTGCTCATGTTGGGTCAGATGCCTTGGTACAATTGGTTAGACAAACATGGTTTAGTCCCAAGTTCAGATTGATGGCTGAAGCGTTGTGTCACAGATATGTTGTGTACCAGCAGAACAATGTTGGAAAGAGAACCGCAGTAACACTAAGTTACATAGGAAGATCAGGAGGTCCCTTTAATAGGATGCAATTGGATTTTGAGTAACGGGCTGAGGTATGCCCTGGTCACATTGGATTGAAGCTTACCCGAAGAAATGACAGTCTCACCATAGCAAAATTGTTGTTAAGAGAACTCATTCCTAGATTTGGCTTGCTGACCTCTCTGGAATCAGACTGAGAAACTCATTTGAATAATTAGGTCCTGAGATTGTTGTGCACAGCAGTGCAAGTGGAACAGAGACTACATTGCAGCTATACACCTGAGGCATTGGATCTTGTCGAACAGATTAATGGGGCACTGAAATCCAGATTGGCGAAAGTGTGTGCTTCAACATCTTTGAAATGTCCTGAGGCTTTTCCTTTTGTGTTGATGAATCTTTGCAGTGTGTCTGATCAGCAGACGGGACTGTCTTCCTGTGAGATAATAATAGGCAGAGCTATGAGATGGGCAGCCATATCTGCAAATGCACATTTGAACATTACAGATGATATGATCCTTGATTATTGCAAAGGGATAGCTGACATGGTGTGTTCTGTGTTTCATCAGGTCAGAGCAGCCACAGCACCATTGCATCAGGAACAGTGCCATGAACTCAGTCCTGACGAATTGGGTCCTGTGAAGAATCGCGTAAGGAAGATGTGTTTGGAACTTCACTGGCATGGACCATATCAAGTCATCTTGGTAACAACAATGGCTAATAAATGTGGAGGCCTCCCTTACTGGACAAAATCTTCGCATACTCACAGAGTTGAGTGTACCCTTGATGTGACAGCACCTGTCCCAGAAGTACAGGTGGTGTCAGTGAAACAATGGGAGCAGGTTAGTCAAGCTGTCGGGGATAAAGAGAGTCTGAAACAGCACATGCTGAGTCTGAGGGGGATCTGGAGAGATCCACAGTTGAAGGCGAAACAGAAGAGTCTCATCCTCAGTCACACTCATTAAAACATGGAACATGTAGGCCAAACAGTTTTAGCCGGCTGAATAAATAGTCATGTCCCCCTGCGTCCACCAATAAGTACATTACTAAGGCCTCTGTATATACATACAAAATGTACTACTGTATCATTAACAGATATCTATTTTGTATCATGGAATGCATTCACAATGGGAAGCCTGTGCCAGCTTAATACATGTAGAATGTCAAAGTGATTTGTATTGTCCACTGATTTGACACTTTCTCTCCCTCCTCAAAGGTCCATCAAGACTGACAGTCTTTGGGAGACTGATATATTATAGCCAGTAGAGGATGACAGCTCAACAGCAGGTTCAAGTTCTAGTGCAGAAGCACTTATGTTTCCTTCTTCATACAGGGTGTTGGAGTGGTAATGGAGGGACTGGAGGTAAATAAAGGCGAAACAGTTACATTGTTGGGTCAGATGGTGGGTGAGCTGGACACCAATGTCACTAATTGATTGGCAATTCTAACAGACACTTTGGGGGTCATTCTGACCCTGGCGGTAAAATCCACCAGGGCCAACGACCGCGGGAGCACCGCCAACAGGCTGGCGGTGCTCCCTTGGGCATTCTGACCGCGGCGGTACAGCTGCGGTCAGAAAGGGAAAACCGGCGGTGTACCGCCGGTTCTCCGCTGCCCTGGGGAATCCTCCATGGCGGCGCAGCTTGCTGCGCCGCCATGGGGATTCCAACCCCCATACCGCCATCCTGTTCCTGGCGGTTTTGGCCGCCAGGCAGAGGATGGCGGTATGGGGTGTCGTGGGGCCCCCGTAACAGGGCCCCACCAAGATTTTCAGTGTCTGCCATGCAGACACTGAAAATCGCGACGGGTGCTACTGCACCCGTCGCACCCCTTCCACTCCGCAGGCTCCATTCGGAGCCGGCATCCTCATGGAAGGGTGTTTCCCGCTGGGCTGGCGGGCGGCCTTCTGGCGGTCGCCCGCCAGCCCAGCGGGAAACCCAGAATAACTGCAGCGGTCTTATGACCGCGCAGCGGTATTCTGCCGGCGGGACTTTGGCGGGCGGCCTCCGCCGCCCGCCAAAGTCAGAATGACCCCCTTTGTGTAGAGGAACTCTGCAGCACACAGACCCCGCCTTTGCCCTACTGATAGCCAGCTACCAAGCGTTGTAAGATCTATTGACAAACTAGCCACTGCAACAATGACACTCTCAGGTAGATGCTGGGGAAATGCTCAAATTGAGTTGATTCATTTTTACTGAAAAGTCTGGAGGGGGCTACTGCAGGTTGAAAATGCATGTGAGGAGCTTGAAACCTCCAATGGTGTAATAAGGACTGATCTTCCACTCTTAGAAAATGAAGGGGCATCAAGTATTAAGAAATACATCTATTACAGAGAGTGAAACTGTGCAACACGTTAGAAGCCACAGTTGGAGAGTGATGACTCTTTGATCTGGGCAAAATCCTTCATGAGTGTGAGGCCTGAAATATGCAGAAGGAGGTAGAGAAGAACACTGGAGCCAAAGACAACTCCAGAGTGGAGGATGAGCTTTTTCTCTTGATCTAAAAGTTGTTACATGTATTAACATGCCCTCTTTAAAGCTACATGCAGGTAGTATGCCTTAGACTTGAGAACCAGCCTCAGTAACAGTGAAATCTAGCTTTCAATCAATTTTAATGAAAATATCTTTACATTGCTTGTACACAACTGGCCAATTGGTGCATTGGCTTCACTAATCAAGCAAATTACTTTTTATCCAGTTTGATAACTCTTTTGAGTGAAGAGATGAAGTGTCCAACAGTTTGCATATTTGTTGGTACTAAACCCATGGCATTGAGCACTTCGCTCTGGGTGGTTGATCAAGACCTGTGTCAGGCACCTACTAATGAGCCACAGTCATTTGCCACTGGTGGTTTAGGCTCCATCCTACTATGGCATTGCAAACTGGGCCAACTACACTCTTTCATCACTTGACTTTCATGGTAGCAAGGATGAGCAGTGAAAGCTTTCTAAGGGAGGTACTTTTGGAGGGGCAAGCACTCAGAATAAAATAACCAACAGATCCGAAGATGCTGTCCATCCAAGTGTTTTTCTTGTAAAATGTGAAATACTTTAACAACATGAGGAAATGTAATTTGAAGTACAGTAATGGGTTCAAGGTATATGGTTATTCTACTCCCTATGAATTATAATCAATGGGCCAGATTCTGCACTTGCTCAGAACTCTGATTTGTTGCCCCAGCTCTACTTAGCAATTTGCAACCTAAATTAGCTCATGTGTTGCAATATACTGCATTATAAACCCCTTGGCCCCTAGGTCCAATCAGTCTCATATCTAGCTAAATGTCAAGGCGGACCATAGGTAGGGGTGGAACATGCAGTTCTAGGTCAAGATACAGTCTCTGTGTTCTTAGATTTCGGGATGAAGTATTGTAGGAAAGTTGGGCGGTGTGCCAAAGCTCTTCATGTAGGAAGCAGTCTTTCTAAGTTACGGTGTTCAGAAATAGACACCTTTTCTCCATTTTGTCCTCTAAAGTCTTACTTCTAAAGGTCATGAGATTTTTTTTCTGCCAGTTCCTCTGCTTACTATGCCAATGACTTAATAAAAAAGGGGTCGTACTTGAGGCCACCATTGAAGCTTCTCTCTACCGCACGGCTGTAGCTGGCTGCTGTGTCTTCTTGATATGTTTTCTGGATTTTGTCTCCAGAACAGGGCCCAATAATACGTTTTCTAAATCCTCCGGCACAAGGACTTTGCAGATATGGTAACTCAAGGAAATAAACCTGTTAGACAGAGTCCACCCCAGAGTACATTAAGCAATACTTGAGTGAAATGCATTCTAAGTAACAATAAACCCCACAAAATATCACAGGTATAATTAGTGGAACTCAAATCCTATTTCAACATGGAAAACACACTCAAAATTATTAGAATACCAAGGATATTTAAATCACAAATCTATATAAATACCTCCACTACGCATTGTAATTGTGATAAAACTCAATACAATGGTGACAATGATGTTTATCAAAACAGTAAACAATACAAATGAATGCAACCTGTTTGTGATAGCAATGGTTTGTAATATCACAAACCAGTGTTCATTTTGATCTGTGTTATTTATATTGGGGGTCATTCTGACCCCGGCGGTCTAAGACCGCCGGGGCCAGGGTCGGCGGGAGCACCGCCGACAGGCCGGCGGTGCCCCGCAGGGCATTCTGACCGCGGCGGTTCGGCCGCGGTCAGAAGAGGCAAACCGGCGGTCTCCCGCCGGTTTACCGCTGCCCTTAGAATCCCCCATGGCGGCGCAGCTTGCTGCGCCGCCATGGGGGATTCTGACACCCCCTACCGCCATCCTGTTCCTGGCGGTTCGCCCGCCAGGAACAGGATGGCGGTAGGGGGTGCCGCGGGGCCCCTGGGGGCCCCTGCCTTGCCCATGCCAATGGCATGGGCACGGCAGGGGCCCCCGTAAGAGGGCCCCGCAAAGTTTTTCAGTGTCTGCTAAGCAGACACTGAAATACGCGACGGGTGCAACTGCACCCGTCGCACCCCTGAAACTCCGCCGGCTCAATTCTGAGCCGGCGTCCTCGTTGCAGGGGCATTTCCTCTGGGCCGGCCCAGAGGAAATGTCTAAATGGCCGCCGCGGTCTTTTGACCGCGGTGCGGTCATTCAGTGGCGGTACCTTGGCGGACGGCCTCCGCCGTCCGCCAGGGTCATAATCAGGCCCATTATCTCCACCTCCTGTGGCTGACTAAGTGCCAGGGAAAAGGGGCCTAATTTGAGTTTCAAAGCTGGATCATACCCTCATATCTCTGCTGAACAACAGAATAAATTCTCAGCAAAGTAACAGCATCTGATAGTGTTGTCTTTGTTGGCATTCAGACAGATTAGCCCATCGATTGAAGGCTAGATGTGCCTCCCGAGGAACCTTTAGAGAAGGAAGATGGTCATGGTTCTGTTTGGCCTTTTTCTTGAGTCTCTGGTATAAAGGTCATCTATTTCTTATTACACTCCTTTCTTAGTTTATATAACGTATCCAAACATTGATGAGCAATTTCAGATTAAATAAGTAGCAGAAAGGTCTATGCATTCTGTAAAACCTTGCCAATTGTTTACAAACAATAAACCAAACGTTATCAAATTCTATGTAATTGTGTTCAATATTTTAAAACAGTCACTGCAAAAGAGAATGTGGCCCATACAGAAAACATGAATACTTTTGAGCAGACTGAATTATCAGACTGCAGTAAACAATAACATTAATACATGTTCATCTAAATTTGGCATTTATATATAAATAAGAAACATACACATTTTGGTAATTATAACGTAATATCAAAACACAAAATTATTAGAAAATAAGTATTGTTCCTATGCTTAACTAATAAAACCACAAATGTCAAGAACACAAATATCATTGTTTAAAATATTGATTTTTTACTTATATCAAAAACACAAAGACCATAAACAATATTGTCACCTTTAAATAAACATATATTATGTCAAAAATATAGATTCACATAATATTGACTGCAAAAAAATCACAAAAATAATAGAATTATCATTGAAAACATAAAAAAGCACTCTTTACGTAAAGCAATTTTTTAAAACAAATAAAACAACGTATATGCATGTTTGAATTAAAAATATATGACATTATTTCTATATTATACAGGGACGTTATAGTTAGGCTCACATTTCGGGCCAGATGTAAGAAATAGTTTGCACATCGTAAACAGCGAATTTCACTGTTTGCGACATGCAAACTGCACTTTACAATGCACAAAACCTGTTTTGCGATTTGGTAACCTGGTTACAGAATCGCAAAACGGGTTTGCGAGTCGCAATTAGAAGGGGAGTCCCCTTCCTAGTTGCGAGTTGCAGTGCAATGCCAGAATGCTTTCTGACCGCGAACAAGGTCGCAAACCAATCGCAGTTTGCACCTGTTTGAAATGGGTGGTAACCCATTCGCAAAAAGGGAAGGGGTCCCCATGGGACCCTTTCCCCTTTGTGAATGGAACTGCAAAACATTTTTCAGAGCAGGCAGTGGTCCTATGGACCACTGCCTGCTCTGAAAAAATGAAACGAAAACGTTTCATTTTTCATTTTTGTAATGCATCTCGTTTTCCTTTAAGGAAAACGGGCTGCATTACAAAAAAAAAACCTGCTTTATTAAAAAGGAGTCACAGACATGGTGGTCTGCTTTCTGCAGCAGGCCACCATCCCTGTGAATGCCGCCACTAGCAAGGGGGTCGCAATTGCGACCCGCCTCAGGAATATTAATGAGGTGGGCCTTTGCGACCCCCTTGCGAGTCGCAGATGGTGTCAAGGACACCATCCTACATTCCAATTTGTGACTCGCAAATTGCGAGTCGCTCTGACTCGCAATTTGCAAGTCGCAAATTGGAATCTACCTACATCTGGCCCTTGATGGACAAAATAAGTGGAATTCAGCAGTTATAGTTACCTCAGCTAACTGTAACTTGCGCCCATGTGATGCACTGCTCATGACCTCACGACATGGTCAGTGACATCACTAATGACACCTCAAATGACATCACAGTTATAAACAAAACAAAAAATGCTTTCTGTATGGAAACTAGCTCCTATCTATAACTACCTAGAAGTGACCGCACTTCCTTCTCTCACAGGCACTCTGGGTGAGTATTGAAGTCACAGATGTTATTGAAGCCTCAGTGAAACAGAATGCGTTTCAGCACACAGTGCCTTAATCAACCTGTCCTACGCCATTTTTTCCCTTTAAATAATCATCATGTGACACCATTCTGCTTCATTTTAACATGTGAAGCAACTTTTTTGGTGGAATACAGAATACATCCAAACATAGGAGCTGTTCAACCACATAAAATATTCAATTTATGCAGAATACTGAAAAAACCATAGTATTTTTAGAATTTTTAACAATCACTCGTGAAATGACCCAAAGTATTTACATAACTATGAGGCTAGGCTACAGCAATTTGTCCAAAATATGTGCTAACCTCAAACAAAATAATGTCATATTAGACTCATTCAAACAAACAATTAAACCATTCATGTCATCATGTTAACTTGCTGCTCAAATGGGCTACAATAACGAATTTCTCCTCTTCAATACACACTAGCCACAATCAAAATTAAATCATAATGGGTTCATCACACAGCTCTAACAAAACAATAAAACTAATAAACTATAATTATTGTAACACTGGGATACTGCCCAAGTTGACTATTACTCCCCACAATTAGATTTGTTTCAGATATGATAGCTCTTTGACGTCTTCTGATACCCTCCAAAGCTCCAGCTCTAAAAAGATAAGTTATAAAACACTTGAAGCAGAACAACAAAAGGGACCAAAAACTAATAAGACTGCTCTATAAAAGACCGGGCTGTTAAAAAGGGTGAGGGGAAGAGGGAGAGGAGAAAGGGCAGTTTTGTCTAATTTATTATCTAAGTTAATTGCCCACGTGCACATGTCAATCTTCTGCACAGTTCATACTGTGTGGCTCTTTACTATCAAACAGCAAGATGTCCTTAGATTTCAGCACTCTCATTTTTTTTCTCTCTATTCCCACCGCGTACATCAATCTTAATACCATTAGTCACTCCATATTTCAACTTCTCAATTTTGCCTGCATGGATCACATTCATATGTCACACCATCGGATAGGTAATATCCTTATTCTTGATAGCTCCCCATATACAATTTAGAACAACTGCATCTTAAAATAAAGACCGCAAACTCCCTCCTACAGTTGTACCAACCCCTTATCTAGTGTAAGACTTTCGATCCAACCATCAATTTTTTTGTATTTTCTCCATTGTTATATGCTTTACATTTCACACACCGCACAAAACCATCACTAAGGCTCTTCAACCATAATCCACCAGCTCTCTCACTTCGCATATCACTGAGGACCAGACAATCCCTCATCGATCTACCGTTCTGGAAAGGTCAATAATGGTCTGTGCGACATCTCCTGCCCAATAACTGTGTCACTTTTGAGCAGATGCCAGTGCATGTTTAATGCCGCGCTGACCATTAAATGATCCCTGTTATAAGTAGTAAGAATTCCATATTGTGGTTTCCACTTCTTCTTGGTTTTGGAATCATTAAAAAGTAAACTGTCTCTGCTTACATTCTTTAACCTCCTGCAAGCACCCTCCAGTGTAGTGTAGCCATTTTTAATATAGCCTTTGCGCGTTTGCTTAAAGCATTAGGCCTCTGTGCACTTTGCCCTAGATGCATTTTATTCAGCCTCGCACTGTTATTTTTCAATAACCAGTTTCACGGTCTTGTTTTATTTTCTTCTATCACACTGCTTAGCTTACTTGAGCACTGGAGTTCTCAAACAATACATTCTTGCTCGCTCTGTGCTTCAGTCAAGGATACAGTCTGGTACATTGCCGATAGACGTAGTCTTTAGGGTTCATAGAAAGTACACATTCTTACGTAGGGACGTTTCTTAGAACACCGGCGTGTTAATTATAAAAACACTTCCTAGTCCTGGTACACGTAAGAGGGAGATTCCGACCAGGGAACCACAACTAGACGCTGACTGCCCTGTTGCACATGCTGATCCAGATCACAGGCCTTTGCTCAGGTATGAGGGTTGATGTCCTCCCGTGGGAACCTGAAAGGCAGGCTTAGAGCTTAACATGCTGTGCTCAGAATAGAACTTAGAAGAGAGAACGTAATCTAGTAGCACTATGATAGCGTTATTCTTATGTTTCACTCTCCTCATTACTATTTCAATCCTACTGTGTTGTATGGTTCTGGTTATTGCAGCTCACAAATCATCTTGTAGACTACAGATTATTTTTTCCATCAATGCTCTCCGTAGGATGTACTTTGTATCAAAGCCCTGGGATGAAAGCTAGAGGCTTGGAGGATACTGTTCCCTGCACTGGGTTTCCTATATAGGACAGTTTCCAATTTTCATTCAACTACCTTCCCTCGAACATCCAAAAAGTCAATTTCCTTGGCACTGATGTTACTTGTGAACTTCAATTTTAAATCATTTTCATTCATCTCCTTCACAAATTGTATAGCACTTTCCATGTCCCCTTTCTAACCCAAAAAGATGTCATCAATAAAACGGAGCCTCACAATAATTTTCTCACTCCATTTGTCCAGTGGAGGACTGCTGAGGACCTGCTCCTCTTACCAGCCCATATTCAAATTAGCAAAACTGGGGAAGAAGCAGGTTCCCATTGCAGTCCTGCACTGTTGCTCATACAACTCATTGTGAAAAAAGAAAATATTGTGTTCCTGACAAGATTTCATCATCTTCTACAGCATATTGGTATGGTAGAAAAATTGTAATGGTCTTGCTCTTTAAAAATATTTTGCTGCTCTTAGACTATCAGCATGATACATACTAGTATATAATGAGTTTACAGCAAGTGCTATTAGCAACATATCCTCTTTCCAACTGACATAAAATATTATCTTTAAAAAATCGTGCTATCCTACAAATATGATGGTGAATTTTGTACAAACGGACACCAAAAATAATCTATGTACTTTGAAATATTCTCAAATAAACTCTCTTGTGCAGCTATTATGGTTCTGCCTGGTGGGTTCACTAGATCTTTGTGTGTCTTTGACATAAGATAAAATGTAGTCAATTTGGGATAATCATTGTACAAAAAACTGTATTCTTCCCCACTCAACAGGCCTTGTTCTCTCCACGCACCTAACTCCTTTGAAAATCCTTCCTCACTTTTTCAAAACAATCATGATCTACTTTCTTGTAACATTTTGAATTTAATAAATCTATTGGTTTCCTCGATATATAATTTGTTAAGGACCAAATCACAAAATTACTACCCTTATCTGCACTCCGTACAACCACCTCTTTATTAGAGGAAATCATTTTCAAAGTATCCATGAAATCCTTCTCTATATTATATTTTGCACTCTTGCTCTTCAATTTTATACCCTTAAGCTCTTTAGTCAGTAACTCCAAAAATAAATCAATATTGTCACCACTAATAGCCAGAATAGTTTTGGATTTGGGTCTGAACTGTGAGCCCCCTTCCTCTTAGATCCACACTCCTTCCTCCTCTAAATGTTCAATCACTGTATCCTCTGAACTTTCACTAGGGTTCTCACTCTCTAATTCTATCAATTGTTGTAATACAGAAACATCTTCAATTAAAAGATTACTATGCTCCAAATATCTAAACAGTGTTGTAGTCGTACCTTTCTAATTCATCTTAAATAATTTAGTCAACTTCACTTTTCTAACAACAAGAACAAGTCAATGCTACTGTGAACATAGTCAAAATCATAAATATTACAGAATGACAAGCCCGAATATATATAAATATATATGCACATATATATATATATATATATATATATAATACATATATATATATAAAACCTAGTGGCGGATGTGGGGAGAGTGTGAGAGTGAGACAGAACATAACTAACTATAACTAAGCTTTAACCTTTGTTTTTTCATTGATATATATCCCTGTAACCTTATTTTTTCAGTGAATTTCTTTGTTTTTTAACTGAAATGAATATATAAATACTGTATGTTAATACAAACACTGCAAAACTACGGAACAGATTTTCACCAAAGTACATAAAGCACGCTTTTTGACCAAGATCAAGCTTTCTCCAAATTTAGTGTAATTCCGTTCTGTGGTTTGGGCTGTGGTTGAGTCTAAAATCACTATGGAAAATTGCATGGGGAGAGCACATTTTGGGACCCTTCTTTTTCGTGACCCCCCCACTTGACGAACCACTCAAAATGTTCCATAAAGCAGCTGAAGTGAATGGCAAACTAGTTTAAAAATGTCATGAAGATTTGTCAAATGACACCAAAGTTATATGCAAAACAAAAAATGCTTTTACTATGGAAACATGGTCCTAACTATAATTAAGTGATCAATTTGATAAAAAACATAAAGATAGCAAATAATTTAAAAGTACTTTGTCGCTGTTGGAGAAATCAGAAAATATGTAAGCAGTTTAGTTTTTTAGAGCACAAACCAACATTTCTATGGGAATATGATCCTCTCAGTTTTTAATTTCTACAAGAAATGCTTTAGGTATTACAGTTTTGATTACATCAAGATGATGTCAGACGTGCCACACGTTTGTAATAAATATGGAATGTTGGCAATCTAGTTGTTCATTAGAATACTGTGGGAAGGCAGATTTCAGGGACACGGATTCATATAATTGAGGGCAGGGAGGAGGGTGCAGAGGCTACAAGTTGACATAATCGGAAGTCGGGAAGAGCAATGGCAGGTCAGGGGAAAGGGGGCAGGGCTAGCAAACCAATCATGCAGGACAGGCAAGAGACGCTGTGGCAATACAACAGACCACTGAGGGCAGAAGGAAGAGGCAGTGCAAGTACAACCATACATGCAAACAGACCCAATTCAGACAGGAGACTCCAGATGTTTTTAAGCTTTATTTTATCTGCCTCCTGCCTACAATCTCTTTCTCCATGTAATTCATTGGGAAAAATCAATTTCCCAGTTTTTGTTTCAAAATCTCCCTCTTATCAAGTTCAAAATATTGGCAAGTATAGACCACTGGAGATCATGGAGGGCAGGAGGAATGAGGTAGGGACCATGGACTTGGATAGCAGAGGGCAAGAGGGAGAGGGGGAGGGGCACCAAGCTGACCTTACAGAGCAAGCGTCCGGGGTTGCAGCAGCACAATACACCACACAGGGCAAGCGGGGTGGCAGTGCAGCACAACTGACCATGGAAAGCAATAGGATGGGACAGGGCCATGTGTATGGACAACAGAGAGCAGAGGGGAAAGAGGCAAGGGCAGCAAGCTGACCATACCGGACAGACAGGAGGGACAGTTGCAGGCAGCATAACAGACCATGAAGGGCAGGGGGAGGAGGCAGTGGCAGCACATCAGACCATGCTGGGCAGGATGGAGGGGGCTGGTACATGGACTCGAACCACAGAGGGTAGGGAGGAGGTGGATGGGGCAACAAGCTAACCGTTCGGGGCAGGGGGGAAGGGCTGTGGCAGAACAACAGCCATGGAGTGCTGTAATGGGGGAGCAGGGGCATGTACTTGGACCATGGATGACAAAGAGGAGGAGGGGGTGGGAATAGCAGGCTTGTGTGGGGGCAGCACAATGCCAGACCCTTCATCTAACCCCTCCCCCCATTGTGCATAGAAATGGGCATCTTACTTAACGTTAAAAAATACCATAGAAATTCACTGAAAAGAACAAAGGTTACAGGGATGTTATAGTTAGGAAATAGAATTTAAAACATTTTGAAATTCACTAGAAAACAAAGGTTACAAGAACATTATTGGTAGTTTCAGATTTTACTCACACAAACCAATAGAAATTCAGCTGTTATAGTTATGGTTATCTCAAGTAAAAATAAATTGTGCCCTAAGGTAATTATAACTCATGCCTTCACCATGCACTGCTAATTACCCCAGATGTTGCAGCACTCATGACAAAAGGGGCTGACTAGATGTGTGAGTGGGAGTTAAAGATTGAAAAAGAGAAATTGAGAGAGAAAGAGAAAGAGAGTGAGAGGGAGCGAGATAGAGAGTTTTATAGGCTTTGGTGAATGATACACTTAGAGTGAGATATTTCTGGACAAATTGAAAAGAAAAATGCATTTGCCAATTAAAAAGAGTGAGATAACTTTTTATTATGAACCTTAAAATGTTGAAATTGAAAATAAATTGACGTAGGGAAATGATGACAGACACACTGGGACAAGAACCCTCAACTTCTGGTGTGAGGGTCTGGGACCTTAACCAGTAGGCCACAGGTGACTCCTTATGAAGCTGTCGCTTTTTTAAAAGTGATTGCAATGACTTTCTCTCTCTCTCACTCTCTCTCTCTTTCTCTCTCTCTCTCTCTCTCTCTCTCTCTCTCTCTCTCTCTCTCTCTCTCTTTCTATCTCTCTCTCTTTTTCTCTCTCTCTCTTTCTCTCTCGCTCTCTCTCTCTCTTTCTCTCTCTCTTTCTCTCTCTCTCTCTCTCTCTCTTTCTCTTTCTCTCTTCCATCCCATTATGGGATAGGAGAGAGAGTGACAGGACTGCGACCAGACCCTGTGGCCAACCCTCCGTAACCACCCAACCCCATGCTGTGCACAGCCCTTTGGCTGTGTGGTGGGAGTTGGCTGCGGCCTGCATCTCTGGGTGTGAGAATAGGTGTGAGAGGGTCTATCTGGGTGTGAGAGTGTCTGTCTGGGTATTAGAGTGGGTGTGTCAATGTCTTAGTAGATCTGTGAGTGTGTGTGTCAGTGTCTGTGTGGGTCTGTGAGTAGGTGTGTGAGGGTTTTCTGTGGGTCTGTGATTGGGTGTGTGAGAGTCTGAGTGAGTCTGTGAGTGGGTGTGTGTCTGAGTAGGTCTGTGAGTGGGTGCCTGAGGATCTGACAGGGTCTGTAAGGGGGTGTATGCATATCAGTGGGTCTGTGAGCAGGTGCATGAGTGTCGGAGTGAGTCTTTGAGTGGGAGTATGAGTGTCTGAGTGGGTCTTTGAGTGGGTGCATGAGTGTCTGAGTGGGTCTGTGAGTGGGTGCATGAGTGGGTCTCTGAGTGGGTTTGTGAGTGTCCGAGTAGGTCTTTGAGTGGGTGTATGAGTGTCTGAATGAGTCTCTGAGTGGGTGTGTGAGTGTTAGAGTGGGTCTTTGAGTGGGAGTGGGAGTGTCTGAATGGGTCTTTGAGTGGGTGTATGAATGTCAGTGGGTCTGTGAGGGGTTGTGTGAGTGGGTTAGTGGGTGTGTGAGTGTCTGAGTGGGTCTTTGAGTGGGTCTTTAAGTGGCTGTATAAGTGTCTCAGTGGGTCTTTGTGTGGGTCTATGAGTGTCAGTGGGGCTGTAAGTGTATGAGTGTCTCAGTGGGTCTCTGACTGGGTGTATGAGTGTCTGAGTGATTGTTTGAGTCTGAGTGGGTGTTTGAGTGTCAGTGGGTCTGTGAGTGGGTGCATGAGTGTGTGAGTAAGTCTCTGAGAGGGTGTGTGAGTGTCTGAGTAGGTCTTTGAGTGGGTGTATGAGTGTCTGAGTGGCTCTCTGAGTGGGTGTGTGAGCATTTGAGTGGGTCTTTGAGTGGGTGTGTGAGTGTCTGAGTGGGTGTAGGAGTGTCTGAGTGGGCCTTTGAGTGGGTGTATGAGTGTCAATGGGTCTGTGAATGGGTGCATGAGTGTGTCAGTGGGTCTCTGAGTGTCTGAGTAGGTCTTTGACTGGGTGTCTGAGTGTGTGTGTGTGTTTGAGTGGATCTTTGAGTGAGTGTTTGAGTGTCTGAGTGGGTCTTTGAGTGGTTGTAGGAGTGTCTGAGTGGGTCTTTGAGCGGGTATTGGGTCTGTGAGTGGTTGCACGAGTGTGTGAGTGGGTGTGTTAGTGTCTGAGTGGGTCTTTGAGTGGGTGTAGGAGTGTCTGAGTGGGTCTTTGTGTGGGCATATGAGTGTCAGTGGGTCTGTGAATGGGTGCATGCATGTGTGAGTGGGTCTGTGAGTGGGTGTGTGTGTCTAAGTGGGTCTTTGAGTGGGTGTATAAGTGTCTGGGTGGTCTGACTGGGTCTGTGACTGGGTGTGTGAGTGTCTGAGTGGGTCTGTGAGTTACTGTGTGGGTGTCTGAGTGGGTAGTGAGTGGGTGTATGAGTGGGTCTTTGAGTGAGTGTGTCAGTGTCTGTGTGGGTCTGTCAGTGGGTGTTTCACTGTCTGAGTGGATCTGTGAGTGGGTGCATGAGTGTTTGAGTGAGTGTGTGAATGAATATGTTTTACTTTTTTTTTTAATGGCATGGTTTGCAACTCCATCGCAATGTAACACGGGGCACGCTGAGCACCATGATGGAGTTGTGACTCCACAATTGTGGCCAAGAAGCAGCTTTCTATCTTTTTTAAAGTAATAAGGGGTCCCTCAGACACCTATTACTAACCCCCAAGAGGTCAGTGTACCTCTACCCTGACCACTTTTATTGTTTTCAGTCCCTATTTTCATACCCTGAGACCATGCACCAGGTCATAAAATGGGAGCTGCAGCTTTCTCCACAGGTTGTGGCCAGTCAATCACAGTACTGCTTCTCTCTCGTGGAGCCGTGATGCTCCGCGCAGGATTTGTGTCGGATCCGCATCCCTATGTATACAAATTTGTTTTCCACTTAACAAGTAGAAAACCACTGAATGGATTCACACCAAATCACAAGAAGGTCGCTTTCTGGACCACAACCTAGCTTTCTGCCAAATTTGTTGTAAATCCATCTAGTGGACTGCCCACTATTCCTGTTCAAAATTCCTATGGAAAAATGAATTGGGAAAAAGCGTTTTGGTACCTGCTTGACTGATCACCCCAAAACTTTCCAGACAGCAGCTGACGTGACTGTTAAAGTTTTGGGGAAAGTTTTGTCAAGCGGCACCAAAGATATAGGCATGTCGAAAAATGTTTTTTTCTATAGAAGCCAGGTCCTAACTATAACTACCTAGCGGCGACTGTCACAAGGATATATATATATATATATATATATATATATATATATATATATATATATATATATATATATATATATATATATATATATATATATATATAAATATATATATATATATATAAATATATATATATATATATATATATATATATATATATATATATATATATATATATATATATATATATATATATAATCTCACTTCCCCTGTAGTGATAATGCGGTTGTACTTGTTTTAGCTGATGATTTGTAGAGCCCATTCCGGTGCATGGGTAAAATGTAGAATAAGTGAAGAGCTAGAAGAGTACAGCAAGTATGACCCTCACAAACATACTAACCAAGCCTGCTGCATCTAGAAACAACACCTTTGCCATCTTGGGGCAGTAAAACAATAATACAATTTCACAGTACTGTTCTAACATGGAGTTTGAAATGGGTGGTGATCCTGGAATATTATTGTGCATAGTGTAACAATGGGGTACCATACAAGATGCCTGAAATTAACAAAATTATTCCAACATGATCACCTTCTTTAGGAGAAGGATTTGCATGAGATGTAGTACACTACAGATTAAATGAGTGGGAACCTAGAGGCCTGGTAGCAAAGTCAGTTGGAGTGGCCTGACACTCTAAAAAAAAAACATAATTATAAAAAGGCAAAGAAAGAAATGAAAGGGAATATAAAAAGGGAGAAATGCAAAACTAAAGTGCTAGGCCACTTTGAAATTGGCCTGTCCCATAACCAACTCAGGCCTATTGTAAATAAACTGTCTTCATGACTTCATACAGTTTTATCCCAATCCACCCTAAAGGCCTATTGCCTTCAACATATGTTTTCCACAAGAAATACATTCAGCACACTGCCATTGTTGTAAAGTCTCATGATAACAATCTAAGACCTCTGTCATCTGATATAACTATTCCCAACCAGCCAATCAGATCTATAGCCTGTAAAATTGGCTTGTCACTATAAACACCTCAGGCTGGCTGTGTTGAGCATAACTTACTCATGAGGTAGCTATCACACACAGTCATAAAAGTAGGTTGAAAATTATAGTTGCCAAAGCAATAGTCAATGCCTCTTAATGGGACATAACAAGGTTTATAATAGTGAAAAATTGTCTACCTTCATGGTTTGTCAGAGAGAGTAACCAACGCCAAGCCTTATGCCTACCACAGTAATCTGCAACATTCCAAATAAGAAAATACTGCTCCACATGACTTCACATATTTTAATGCCAATCCACCCTTGAAGGCCGATTGGCTTCAAGATATACCTTTCACAATGTATTTCGGGCATAGCACCTTTGTCATAACTTTTAATTGTAGATGGTTTAGAGTTATGGCCTCTGACATAACTTTCCGGATGACACTATCTGGTCTAAAACCTGCATAATTGGTTTATCATAAACAGCCCAGGAGTATTATATTGCACCTAAGCTCTCCCATATGGCAACCATCAGGTATAGAGTCTAACATTATGTATCACCTCAATTAAATATTGGGCAAAATAATATAGAACTGCTCATAAGAAGGCATCAAATAGTTCTTGCAATACAAATGATTGTCAAGTGCTTGTCAAATGGGGTAACAAACACTAAAACTCTTGCCTACTATGGTAATCCGTTTTTATGTAACAATTCCGGTCTACAGGTCCAATATAGTGTAATGACAAGACTTTAAAGTCATAAATTACAAATATATATAAAGCTATAGTTGGGGAAACAATGTACAACTCTGCCTCCCCCCATCCTCAAGAGGGACAAAAAGGAATGACGCAGTGGAAATCGTCTACCATCAGGTTTTGTCAGATGGGTAAAAACACCAAAAACCCTTGCTCATGACAGTAATATATGGGATTACAGGCAGCAAAATACCTACTGGCTTTAACCTAGTGTAATGTCCATTAAACCTAAATGCCTATTGTTTTTAACATGTGATTTTGACAATAAATAAGCCAGACATACTCCCCTTTGTCATAACCTGCCATAATAAACAGAGCAGACTTATAGAATATGACAAAACCTTCCAATGAGGCAATCTGACCTATTGCATTTATCATTGGGTTGTCACCATCCCCAGGCCAGGCCTATAGTAAGCTTTCCTGAAAGGCAAGAAGTGCAATAAAACACTGTTTTTCACCGGAAGTACACACATTCTGCCAATCAAATGTTCTACTCAAACATATCAGCACGTGGAAGCAGTCGTAGCCAGTCTCTCTCTCTATAGTGGTTCTTAGTCTTTTTTGTTATTTATCAGGGAATGTAAGCAAAAGCATTAAACATAATTGTTATATTTTTCTTCAATAAAATCATGTTTTGCATTTTTTAGTAGGAAAAATATTAGCCTGGAAAAATAACTCTGGACGAACTGTTACATTGTGTTTACATACTTATTTAGATTCAACTTCAGATAAGCACTGGTTGTCACTTACAACACATTGCTTTTATCTAGGAAAGCCTTCGTGTAAAGATTGAAGAATATAGTCCTTGTAGCTTATGCTGCTTTTGAAAAAAGATGTCCTTCATGCATTCCAGAGGGAAGCATTACTGAGGTGATGGAAGGCTACACCCAAACAGCCAATAGCTCAACAGCTATGCTCCTCTTGGCTAGTCCAAAATGTGACTGATAGCGATAATGTTTCAAGCCAATGGCTGAAGGAAGATGACCCAAAATAGTCAATGGCTGAGCAAGGACTGCCATAAAGCCCACTCCGTGTACTAAATCTAATTGAAAGGGCAAAGTTACATCTAAATGTGCAACAAAAAATATTGGCAAATAATTTTTGCCATTACAAAGCAACACAACAAATTAATATCAATGATTACTACAATAAAAAGTACAATTAATAGGAAACACCTGCAAGACAAAAGTAAGGTAAAGAAGTTGCTGTGGGAAGAAGAGAAATGTGAAAACAACTCTTATAGAACAGACTGCAATTATTGTCGGGGGTGAGTGCGAAAAGAAACAATAGAAATCTAGGGGCTAAAAACCATTGAAGAATGTGGAGCATTTTGAGGTGGTAACGAAGAAAGTAAGGCAGACATTAGAGGGAAAAATTTACTTCGATCAGAATGAAAATGTCTTTTGAAAACAAGTACTTTCAACTCCTTCCCTAAGGTGGTAAGAGAGGATACCAAATTCTGGTCACACCACTAGAGAAGGATTAAGCCATAGTCTTCTCTTTTCTATAGGCTTGTATTGGTGCTGAATGGTCTTGCTAGTGCAAAAGAATTCACCATAACATTTAGACTATGAGGCATATTTAAGAGTAATTTTTTTATGCTAAGGCGGCGCTAAGGTGGCCTTTTCTCCGCCCTATTTATTAAGCGGCGCAATGCATGCATTGCGCCACTTTGTAACTCCTAGAGCTACATTATGCCTGCACCAGGCATAATGTATGCAAGGGAGGGGGCGTTCCTGTGCTAGGCGGCCCTCAAAAATGGCACAGTGAAATTTAAAATATTTCACTGCACCATTTTTGGCGTTATTCTTAACACCTGCTCATAGCAGGCTTTAAAATGATGCTCCCACAGTAACCTATGTGGCTCTTTGCACTTTGCTACACTAGCGTCAACATTTTTGACGCTAGTGTAGCAAAGTGGCATTATAGTGTAAAAAATTTTGACGCTATTGTGCTAGCGACTGCCATGGTACGCTGCATTATAAATACGGCGCACTCATGGTGTTGTTAGGTGCCGGTAAGGGGAGACGCACAAAAAGTGTTGCATCATAGTTGATGCGCCACTTTTTCTTAAATATGGGCCTATATATTTCTGAGATTATCCCATTTCGTATGTACACCTGTATGGCTAAGAGAATATCACAACCATTATTCAAACATTAAGGGGGTCATTCTGACCCTGGCGGTCATTGACTGCCAGGGTCAACGACCACGAGAGCACCGCCAACAGGCTGGCGGTGCTCTCAAGGGCATTCTGACTGCGGCGGTTTGGCCGCGGTCAGAAAGGGAAAACCGGCGGTCTCCTGCCGGTTTTCCGCTGCCCTCAGGAATCCTCCATGGCGGCGCAGCTTGCTGCGCTGCCATGGGGATTCCGACACCCCATACCGCCATCCTGTTCCTGGCGGTTCGCCCGCCAGGAACAGGATGGTGGTATGGGGTGTCGTGGGGCCCCTGGGGGCCCCTGCAGTGCCAATGCCAATGGCATGGGCACTGCAGGGGCCCCCGTAAGAGGGCCCCACAAAGAATTTCAGTGTCTGCTTAGCAGACACTGAAATTCGCGACGGGTGCAACTGCACCCGTCGCACCTTCCCACTCCGCCGGCTCCATTCGGAGCCAGCTTCCTCGTGGGAAGGGGTTTCCCGCTGGGCTGGCGGGCGGCCTTCTGGCGGTCGCCCGCCAGCCCAGCGGGAAAGCCAGAATGGCCTCCGCGGTCTTTCGACCGCGGAGCGGCCATATGGCGGTTCCCGCCAGGCAGGCGGCGACCGCCGGCCTCAGAATGAGGCCCTAAGATTCGACCAGATGAGTTGGTTCCTCTATTGGGATTATGCTGGTGTGCCCTCTGAACATGAGAATTAATTCAAGCATTCTGTCTATCACGTTTGTGCTAACAGTGTGCAACGATGTTGATACCCTGGTGAAGTAACATTTTGCTGCCCCATCCCACGTGCTGGTAGTGGTGTCATATCTGATAGCTCTAGGTACTGTTTGATGCCCAATTGCTATTGGATGTCTGAGGCAGCCCAGTATAATTGTGCCCTAGCACCGGCAAGGGTTGGGCAGGGAGGCCCAGGCACTGTGGCTAAGCTGATTTGTCCTTATTACATTTATAATTTGCACATCCATCTCTCACTTACCCTCACCCATGACACCATCAGGGTCTGCTTGCTACAACATGATGACCACACCTTGGTGGGCTTACACACAAGATGAAAAACACTGCCACATAGACTCAAAACAAAAACACTATCTTTCCACCTACAAGCATTATACAGCGTAGCTTGCTATCTGTGTGGGTGAGCGCTTCAACACCCATGTAGGGGTTGTAAGCGCTATATAAATGTTACTATACAATATAACACAATCCACTTTAGAACATTTTCCTAGTTATTGTTATGCAGGAAGCTGAACATGTGGGCACCGCTATGAAGTTAACCTTTGGTATTCCATTAGAGTAGTTGGGAAATTATGACTGAGCAACTAACAAAACTTTCATTGTAAGATTTGCGGCTGTTATTATTTCCAGACTCTTAACGTTGTCGAGAGCTTTTAAGATAATTGTATTTGAAGGTCAGCTGGTTTTACGAGCACACTTGGAAATAGCTTCTCACACAACTCTTTGCTGACTGATTTCATATGTGAACAGTCAGCATTTTCGTAGCGCCTTTTGTTACGTGTGTTGTCCATTACTTTAGAGGCATGTTTCATATTTTATTGTCGCTTAACATCCATCTTCCCGGCTCTCCGTTTGTTTTATCTCAAAGTCCTGGGGGTGAAAGTTGGATCCATGTGTTGCTCGCATTAGCACCTGTAAGCCTCAAGATTTCACAGATCTCGCAGCTGGAGACTGGCCAGGCAGCTCTCCATCTCCGGTATGCCAGGAATGCACCTCCTGCATGGCTAAGCCTATATTTTGAAATCTTTGGTGACCATGCGTTTTCCTTGGCTCCCCTTTGCTGGAAATGTGTGTTTATAGATGCCCAGCCTGTCGCGAGCCACGTTACATTCCAGCCATATTACAAAATCCACCTCTTTGTTCTTTGCTTTCCTGTGAGTTTGATTTTCCATCACTCTCTCAGTCCCTCTGGGACGTCTAATGGATTTTAAACGATTATTAAGTGCTCGGAAACCATCATGTGTGCAGGAGAGAGCGCTGTTAACCTGAATATATGACAGAAATAAAATAGCAGCAATCTGTGACAGGGAGACCGAAATGCTTGCTGGGTAGGCTTCATCTTAGGTAGTCCTGGACAATAGGTGCTTTCCTTCCACGAGGAAATGACATCATTCGTGGGCATGTCTTTCCATTAGGTGGTTTAGTATGACCATAATAACAATGAGAAAAAAACACGTAAAGGTGATTAATGAGATTAATGACACGTAAAGGTGATAAAGAACAAAAATAAAGCCATAAAAAGAAATGAAAAATTAAGAAATTGAAAAAATTAAATGATGATCGCAACATTCAGGGCAAGATTTACCAGCAGTTGGCGCAACGCAGCAAGAGAGCAGGAATTCACCATAATTACTAACATATGGCGCATTCTCGCTCTCTCTCTTACTCTCTCTTGGTGCATTGTGACTTCCAAGCACCAATGCAGGCACCCGTGAGCCATAGTGCAAGTGTGTCTGTGTTACAGGCAGGATTGTTTTGTGCAGGAACGTAAACCTTCCTGCACAAAAACAACCCTTCGAGGCATTTTCCTCTTTCCACGTGTGCGAGGAAATAGTGAGGAGAAATAACCATATTTCTTCTTGTTAACACTCCTCTGGGAAAGTGTACCATTTCGATACATTCCCAGATTTACTAGTTTTAGTAAATCTGGCTATGTGCCAAAAAACCATGGGTGGATGTGTGGGCTCATGCTCCACACATGGAACGCCTTCCCAACCAAGAGTAATGCAAGGCAGCGACTTGTGCTGCCTTACAATACTCCAGATTTACTATGCCACGCAGAGTCATGCAAGGTGGCTCTACGTGGCATAGTAAATCTGATTTGCAGGCAGTGAAAGCCATTAATAAATCTGTCCCTCATTGTTTTCTAAGGTGAAAGCAATATATGTGAGCAAAACACTCAAAGAAGTATCTGGTCTTCTGAAATATTTCATGGGGTAGGAAATAACGGAATAGTGCAGGAGATGCTAAATGGCAAAGCACTTTTGAGGTGAAAGGGGAGGTCCTCAAAAGATGTGAGAAAGGTGTAAAGAGGGAAAAGGGACCACAGCCATAAAAAGATCGAGATTATGAGCAAAAACTCACTTCATCTCCAGTATCAGTATGAAAACAGACCCTGCAAGCAGAGCCTTAAGATTCTGGTGAACTCTGTCTAAGCATACTTTTACACAATGTTCTATTCACAAACATTCCTAGAAGTACACTGGGAAATCTGTGCCAGGAGTACCAAGATGAAATAGGAAAGTGGAAAGCACTCAAGAGCAGGTTTCTAAGTGTAGTTCTGGGAATGTCATGTGACACCTCTCTCTGGTGTCTTACTCCCTAGTGTGGAATTCTGGATAGTATAGAATTTTCCACAGATGGTACTTGAACGCCATTTATTTTCTTTTTCTCAAGGGGCTAGCATTTTCCTCTGGGGAGAAAGAAAATTCCTACCAGGCTTAAATGGAGGTATTTCAGCCATAGAAAGAGTGTTTTCAGCGTCAGGAACCTTTGTGAACAGGTAAGTTAATTTTTAAATTGGTTTGTTTCTTCATTGTTCATGCTTACAATAGGTCTCACCTACCAAGCAGCTTTTAGCTGGCTTGTTGGGAAAGACCTTTTCTGGGCTATTCCAATAACGTTCTGTGGGTTTAGAGCCTGCCCACTGCTTTCATCATTTGGCTTAGTTGCCCCGATCATTTGTTTGCTTCTTATTTAATGGCATTCCTTTCTGTATTGGTGGTTGTCCCTCTCCTGACGCATAGTCTCTTTGCCATTCTTTTTATTGGCTGACTTGTATATTTCCAAAGGTCACATTTAGGTAACTACTTTTATCTTTCTCATTAAGCATTCCATGAAAGTGCATGTGTTTTCCAGCTCTCTCTCTTATCTGCCTATACCCAGTGCTCTAAATGGGCCGGTACTGTCCGGTACTGCTGTCCATGTTGCTATCTCCTTTATGTGCTGCTCTTTCTCTTAACTTATGTGCTTCATCCACTGACAAACCCTTTGACCCTCACCAGCTCTGAGTTGTTCTCCCTCATATGCTGCGTTCCTCTTCTTTTCCTAACTGCCTTTATTTTTATTTTATCCCCACTTCCCAAACTGCCCATTCCCTCCAACCACACACTCCTTTGAGATTTAGAGGGCCCGGCAACTGCCATTTACTGCTGGCACTCTGCTACAAGAAAAACATGTGTATGGTGGCTCATGAGGATTGCATACATCACAATGCATGTGCATGCATGCATTACAATGCATGCTCCACTATGCATGAGCACATATGTCACAATGAATGCGAATAACATGATTAAGAGCACAGGCCATACCATGTGCATGTATACACAAACACACATTCTCTCTCTCTCTCTCTCTCTCTCTCTTTCTCTCTCTCGTAGCATTAAGCTGCAGGTCATATGTATACGAAGACTGGTAGACTTCTAAAAGTCTGGGCATCCATCAACTACTCTCAATATCAAAACCCAACTTGGAATTACAATAATAGTGCTGCTGCCTGTCGGTGCTGTGTATGCCACTGCTACCTAAAACTGGAGCAAACATGACAGATCTGCACACTGAGGGGCATATTTACAAGCATCTTGTGCTGCCGGTGCATCACTTTTTTTATGCACAGGCAGCAAGAGCTCCAGGCCCATATGTACAAGGACTTTGTGTGGCTTTCCATTGCCTTGTAGATATGGAGTCAGGCAACAAAGTGCCAGTCACTGCGTTGCCTTACTCTAAATTAAAGAGGCATTCGAAAGAGGCATTCCATGGGCGTTTTGGTGAGTTTTCCCACGCAACAGTCAAGGATTTTGACGCATTCCCAGATTTACAAGGATTTGTAAACCTGGGAATGTGTCAAAAGCCCACATAATGGGGATAAAATAACTAGTTCTCCTCGTTTTTCACTCTTTCTATGAAGCACACAGAGAAGGAGGAAAATAAATACTTCAAGTGAATGTTTTTGTGCTTGAAGGTGTCCCTTCCTGCACAAAAACAATCATCCTGCAACACCATGGTGCAAGGGTGCCTGAGCTGGCGCATGGCAGCCAATTGTGCGCCTCTCATATCCCATAGAATAGATACAGCACATTCCTGCCCTTTTCTTTTGAGGCAGGGCAGTGCAGCAAGAAGCCTTGCAGCCCAGCCCTGCACCAAAATATTGTAAATAAGCCCCTGAAAAGAACACCCAAGTGGCTTTGCCGGGAACAATCCAGAGAATTAAGGGCTCTTGATGTGAATGTGTTCTGGAAAATAAAAACCCACGGGAACAGGCGAGCTGCAAGTTCATTGTTAGTGGAAGCAGTGTGCTAATCTGAATAAATAAAGAATGGGGCAAAAGAGGTGGAATGTGTTGCCGGAGAGCAAAACAGCGCGCTCCTTGAGTCCCATGAGGTTTGCTGTAAGGACTCAACTGCACAGGAATGTCTATTAATGGCTTCCTCGCTATGGCACGTAGTAAGAACGGCGGGGGCAGAGTCTGACTGTGCGCCACAGCACTGTAGTGCGATTCATTCGCTTTGATGTCCCCCTTTGTGCACCAGATGTGCATTTCACAATAAGAAATGGGTCAGGCATTTCCTGCTATTTCCGGGTAATGTGAAGTGAAAAGTACCGAGGACACAAAACCGAGCCAAGGCTCAATACATTTCTGGAAAATGTTATTTATTAGCATGCAGCATTGAAATTGCAAACATGTTTTTATATAATTTTTTGGAAACGTCGAACAATTCTTTGAGGATATTCATTGGTATGCACACGTGGCGTTAAAATGGCAAGTCAAAGTTAAGTCTTCAAAGGCAGAATGTAAAAATAAATACATGTTTTACACTGATCTATGCCACGGGGCAGGGAATTAAGAAGATGCACGCATAAAGTTTATTCTGTACCAACATCAATCATATTAAGAACATTAGTGCCCAAAGGCTTTAGCAACTACAAGCGGGCGGACCATCCATGGGGGTGAATTACACTATTGCATAGGGTGCCAACCTAAGTGGGGCACTAATTTCGAGAGACGAAAAGAAATGTAAAAAATGAACCTGAAAAAATGTAGGGTGCTGATTGCATTATTTGGCTAGAGTGGCAGTTTCTGGCAGCTAGTCTAGGGGCTGCCCCTTGACTTCATTGACTGGAACACCTCTCACATATGTCCCTATCGCCTAGTTCTCATTAGCATAGAATAGTCAGCTGGGTATACTACATAGAAACAGAAGAACACCAAACTGGTATCTGTCTTCATATTTTACCAGGCGTGGCTCCTTCGCTAGAGCGGAGGGGCATTGCCCCCCCCCCCACCAGCAGCAACTGCAAACCTTTTATTACAAAATGATAATAAACCACGTTTATAAATGATAATAAACCATGTTTATTATCATTTTGTAGTAAAAGGGATGGGGCCAAGGGCTGTGACGAGCACTGAGGGAGAGTGCACAGTACAATCCCTCATTGCGCATGTATGTCTGGCCGGCTGTCTAGGGCCAGCCAAACACACATACGCACTGCACCTGCGCACTGTGCTCTCTCCATCCCAGCACTGTGTTGCTGGGCTGGAGAGAGCAGGCACAGGCTCCCAGTCTGCATGGGAGCGCCCTGGTTGCGTGCTCACAGCCAATCCTAATGCTGCTGTGAGCAGCGTCAGGATTGGCCTCAGGGCAGGCAAGGAGCCTGTGCCTGTAGCCTGCCTGCAGCAGAGGAACGGCGCTGTGGTGGCAGCAGGGGCGATGATGCAGGTACGTTTTTTTTTTGATGAATCCCCTCCACCCGGCGCTGCTCCACCACTATTAAGCACCGTAAGCCGCTTTTGTATTTTACATACAGTGTTTTTGAAGCCTCAGCGTTCATGATTTTGTTTTGAGATAACCTGAAATGCTTTAACTTTTTCCCTATGACAAAGCAATGTCTTGTGGATGTGGTGAACATTGATACTTTAAAATGAAAAAAAGTGTTGTGGAAAGATGCATGTGAACGCCAACAAATAAGTTATGAATAGGACCTTTATAAATTGGAAGACCACCTTCTTTTCAATGGAAAATAATCGTTGAAAGTTGCTATGCCAGGAGGGAAGCAAAAAGCAAGCACTGGATCAGTGTAAAGGAGATTTTCGTAGCTTTTGTGAAATAAAATCTTGATTTTATTTATTAAAGACACAGAGGCAATTATTATCCATTCTTTTCTTGCATTTAATGTAATAGCAGACAACATAAAATATACTAGATTATCCAATGGTAACCACCAATCATCTACAAGATACTCTAGGAACCTCTGGACTGAGAGAAGATCAAATGTTTTGTGACCTCTATCTCTTCTTCTTTGTCCTGCTGTGACACACAGCTTTTCATGAAGGAAAGGGGGATGAGGAGTTTTTTCCTCAAAAGAAGCAGAACCCCAACATAAAACTTCCAAGACCCAGACCCTAAATCACATTTGGTGCCTGGAAGTGGACTATGAGAAAAGGTGGGTGGATCCCCAAAAATTGTCACCTGCAAGGCAGCCAGATGAGGTGTGTGATGAAGGGATTCTCTGCAAGGTTTTTGTCTGTGACCAGGACTGGAGTCAAAAGAAAGTCTTAATTTTATTTAATAAAGACACTGGGGCAATTATTATCCATTCTTTTCTTGAATTTAATGTCATAGCACACAAGATAAAACATACCATATTAAGCACGAAACCTAAAGAAAACAATGATCAAATGGTGTTGCAATGGTGACCACCAATCATCTACAAGATATTCTATAAGAAGTGGTAGTTGGATCCCCAAAAATTGTCACCTGCAAAGCAGCCAGATGAGCTGTGTCATGAAGGGATGCTCTGCAAGATTTTTGTTTGTGACCAGGACTGGGGTCAAGAGCCGGCTAATCTCCCTGTTGGGTGAGGGGACATCACCCAGGGAAACTAAGACCACCTGCTGTGGAGCCGGGAGCACAACTGCCTGCCTGTTTCCTACGATGAGTGTGCCCTGTGAGGAAGAGGAGAGTGTTGGAGGAAGTGAGGTCCAGTGGGAAGCCTTGTTGAGTGGACTCTCAGGCTATCAAAGTCTTTTTTTGAGATTATTTTCAACAAAGTCTATTCATTTAGCTTTCATATTTTCACTTTTCCCAACAAATTTTCATAGATTTCCTTCAAGTACCAAAATATAGAAGTGGAATGTCTCTATCGAAGCAGAAATTCAAAAAGTGTTCTTGTCATTCTTGGGTAGATACGTATGCCCAATCAGAACCTGAGTATCTTTGACTGGCAAGTCATTTTCTTTTTGATTTTCTATCTTCACTGTATTCACTGTCACTCAAATCTTAATTTCTAGAAGTATCGACTTCTTCTGGAATTGGTAGCACCACGTTTCTTTCCTTGGACTTTGATCTTGTTTCTGGCCAGTTGTCACCTTTCAACAGTTTTCTTGTTAATGCTCTTTTCAGCATTGGACATGAATTCTTCTCCTTTGACGTTCCCGCAACCGGTTCAAGAGGAGTCAAATTATTTTGGCTCAGATCTGCCTCAACTCCTTTCTCGCTGGGGTTAGTCACTTGTTCAGTCTGGTTTCTCAGACCATATGTTTCTGAGGACACCCTCCTCTGAACAGGTTTTCTCTGGACCGGTTCTCTTTCTCGTTCTCTTTGGAACGGTTCTTTTATTGTTTCACTTGTGGACGATGGGAACGTCTCATCCTCCTCTTCCAGGATTCCTTCCACTTCGTTTTGTCACAGGAATAGGCAAACCAACTGGAGAATTTTCAGGCTCTGACTCCAGCTCACTTCTTCCTCTGTCTTCTCCTGGAATATGTCTGGCTGGTGGTAATCTCAACAGCTCTTCTTGTTCTGTTGGATTATTCACTTTCCGAGTGTGGCTTGCGCGGATCCAGTTCGGAAGTCCTGCACACTTCACAGCTGTGGTAGTAATCAATACCACCTGATAAGGACCCTTCCACCGAGCCTCCAAACATGATTTTCTCACATGTTTTCGGATCACAACCCACTCACCTGTCTTCAGGTTGTGTCCTTGGCCTTGAGACGTTTGCAGTGTGGTAGCTTCCACCTGATGAGAGAAAGAGCGAACCACATCAGCTAGACCTTTGCAGTAGTCCAATACCATATCATATGTAATGTTCACAGGAGCATTTGCAGGTACAGCTGGCAATCTCATGGCCCTTCCCATTAGGATTTCATGATAGTCCTGTTTTCTTGTCAGGGGTGCTTCTCATTGACATTAGCACCAACGGCAAAGCATCTGGCCATTTCAGATTTGTGGATGCACACATTTTTGCCAATCTCGACTTCCAAGTACCATTTATTTGTTCTATAAGTTCTGAGGCTTCTGGGTGGTATCTACAATAAAGCTTCTGCTCAATGTTTACAACTGAACATAGCAATTTAATCACCTCATTGTTAAAGTGGCTTCTTCTATCTGATTCTAAAGAGACTGGAAAACCAAAACATGGAATTAACTCCTTAAGCAGCAACTTTGCAACTGTGAGACTGTCATTTCTCCTTGTAGGGTAAGCCTCAATCCAGATATTGAAAATGCATACAATCACCAACTCATATTTTAAACCACCACATGCAGGCATCTCAATGAAATCCATTTGGATATTACGGAATGGTCCTCCTGCCGTGCCTATATGTCCTATGTTGACGACTCTACCTTTGCCCACATTCATCTGCAGGCAGATAACGCAACTGTGGCAAACTGCTTCGGCAACCTGTCTAAACTTTGGATTGAACCAAATTGTTTAAACAACCTGTCCATGGCATCGCTCCACACATGAGCCTGTCCATGATAGTATCTGGCCGTCTGAGTCAGTAGACTGTTTAGCAGTACTACTTTCCCTTCTCCCAAAATCTATATATTGTTGTTCCCCTTCGACACACTTTGATCTTATCCAATCCCTGCGCTCTTCCTTTTAAACATTGTCTTGGAGAGACTTCAACTCCTCCATATTGTCCATAACATGCATTACACAATTTGCGTTGATTTCATAATTTTCAGGTAACAATTCCCATTCGCCTTTGAAGGATATATCGTTCAACTTTGCGACTTGATCTGCATATGCATTTCTCAATGACACGTAATCTTGTGATCTCTGATGTGCACTGCATTTCACCACAGCAATCTTTTCAGGCATCTGAATCGCTTTTAACAAATCATGAATTCTTTCTCCATTTCTTATTGGTGAACCAGGAGAGGTCAGGAAACCTCTCTGTGACCACAATTGGCCAAAGTCATGCACAATGCGGAATCCATATTGGGTATCTGTGTAAGAAGGGACTTTCAATTGAGTTGTAATGTGGCATGCTCTAGTAAGAGCCACTAATTCTGCCGCTTGTGCAGAAAACACTCCTTGAAGCCATGAAGCTTCCAGTATGCCAGTGATGGCACACACCGCATAACCTGTTCTTAATGTGCCCACATTGTCTCTGAGGCTGGAGCTATCAACAAAGATAATTTGGTCATTCTCTTCCAGGCAAGTATCTCTAATATCGGCTGTAGGTTTTGTGCATAATTCTGTAATTTCCAAACAATCATGTTCAGTATCATCCAATTTATCAATGTTTGTATCTTTATGTGGACGTAATGTTGCTGGGTTAATCACTGTACATCTCTTAATAGTCACACTTGGTGATCCAAAGATTGCGCTCTCATATCTGGTCAGCCTAGAGCTGGTCAGATATTGTGTTTTAGACCTTGTAAGCAAAATTTCAATCAAATGAGGTACAATTATAGTGAGGGGGTAACCCAATACTATACTCTCGCTCTGAGTGAGGCTCTGCTCAACTGCTGCAACGGACTGCAAACAACCTGGTAAAGCTGCCGCAACCGGATCCAAAGTGGCTAAAAAATATACCACCGGGCGATGCACACCACCATGAGTCTGAGTCAAAACAGACAAAGAACATGCATAACGTTCATGACAAAACAACAGAAAAGGTTTTGTGTAATCAGGCATTCCCAAAGCTGGAGATTGGCACAAACTTTCTTTCAAATCAGTAAATGCTTTCATACAGACTTCATCCAACACTATAGGATCGGAAACATATTTATGAGTCAGCTTCTGTAAAGGTTTCAAAAGAACTGAAAAATTGAGGATGCATTGGTGGCAGTAACCCACCATTCCCAAAAACATCCTCACATCTTTCTGTGTATTTGGTACTGACATTTGCAAAATAGTTGCAACTTTCTCTTTGGACATTTTCCTAGTTCCCTCAATCAAATGACCCAAGTATTTCACTTCTTTTCGATAATACTGCAATTTAGCAGGGGACACTTTATTTCCATTGTCTCCTAGGACATTCAACAATGCAATTGTATCAAATTCACACCCTTCTTTTGTTTTGGACACAATTAACAGCTCGGCAATGTATTGCACCAATGTTGACTGATAAGGCATCATTAATGATTCCAAATTATTTTCCAAGATCTGGTTGAAAATAGATGATGATTCTGAGAACCCTTGTGGAATTCTACACCAACAGTAGACCCTGTTTAAGAACTTAAAACAAAAGAGATATCTGCTGTCCTCATGAAGAAGGACGGAAAAGAATGCTTGACATAAATCCACTACAGTGAACCATTCAGCATTGCATGGGATCTGAAACATAATCACAGCTGGATTTGGCACAACTGGACGACATTTGACCACTATACCATTTATATTTCTCAAATCCTGTACAAGTCAAATCTTCCCACAAGATGTATGCAAACCCATTATTGGTGAATTACACGGGCTGCTAAATACTTCTTTCAGAATTCCTTTCTCCACAAACTCTCCTATCAACGGTTTCACTCCCTCGATTACATATTTTGCCATTGGGTATTGTGGAGTCTGTGGAAAAACTATATTGGACTTAACTATGACTTTAACTGGTTCCGCTCCTTTTATCAACCCAATGTCCCTTCCTGAACGATCCCAAACTTCAGTCGCAACATGTTTCTGTAAGTCAGCAGGAAGATCTCCCAGTGCAAAAACTGGAAAGAAACTAATCAAAGGAGCTTCCTCCATCTCTGGCTCATCAAAACTGATCAAATGAAATTTTTCGGACACTGACTCATTTTTAACAGTAAGTATAGGGTCTTCTTCATCATCACTGTTTGTTTGAATTTTAATACCCTCATCTGAACAAGTATTTGAGCATTTTGTTTTTCACAATAAATCCCTTCCTAGTATGGACACAGGACTTGAATCACAAACCACAAACTTGTGCAAACCTTTGAAATTGCCAATTTTAACCAAGACTGGTTCTGTAATTGGGTTTGGCAAATATTGGTTAGCAACCCCCACAATCTGAACTGTCTTCCCTGACAGGGGCAAATTTAGAACTTCTGCAGATCTCAATTTTGAGTGCCGTAGCTCCAGTGTCAACCAAAAATGAAACTCTGTGACCATTCACTTTTCCTTTATCATAAGGACCTTTCTGATCCACTTCTAGAGAAGCTGCCATCACACATTCCACTTGAGCCGAACTTTCAGACATCCAAACATTGTTTATTCCATTCTCACTGTGTAGTGGAAATTGATGTACAGTATTATTACTCTGATTTACTATTTGACCTGTGACCATCCGAGAAAGTATCACCTGCTGCTGAACCATAGGGGCTTGAGGTATCTGAATCTGCTGTCTGGGCATCTGAATGTGTTGTGCAGGTACCATCCGCACCTGTGGCAGTATCTGCTGAAACTGAGGCATTTGTACTTGTCATGGCTTTACAGTTTGTATGGGCTGCATAGGTTGGAAACCTTGCATCGGATTGACATTATTCAGAATTTTTTTATTTTGACCTCTTATTCTTGGTCCTCTCACATTTTGAAATGAATTGACATTATTTTCTTGAAGAACAACACGTCCTTGATTTACCATTGGACACTCCAGTTTCCAATGCCCGATTCCCCCACAAGCGTGACAAGGGAACAATCTTTTTCCATGTGGCTCTCCTTGTATCATCACTGTATTCAAATCAGGACCATGATTAACACTTCCCATACCATCACGACCTCTGCCTCCATTCTGAAACATGCCTTGACTCTGAAACATGCCTTTTCCCGGAGGCTAAAAACTTCCCTGAATCCCTGTCTGTGCAGCCTTAATCTGCATCACCATTGCTTTCTCTTTCAACTTTTTCTGTTTCAATTCAATGTCATCACTACAGTATCTCGCATACAGCAGCACCTTATCAATCGGTTTGGCTTGCCAAAAAATCAAGTGGCTCTTAATCATCTGACTAATTTCTGGTCTGAGTCCCTCAACAAATCTTAACACAAAATGAATCATGTATTTTGGCTCAATTGTTTCTGTACCACTGTAAAGCTTAAATGCGTTTAACAATCTCTCATAGTATGCATGAATTGATTCTTTCGCTTCCTGAGCGGTCCTATTTATGCACTGCCAATCAATGTTTTTGGGTGAAATCCTCGTTTTCAGAAACTCAATGACTTTATAGTAATATTTCATTACTTCAGGAGATGGTGCACCTGTGGCTGGGTCTCTCGGCGGCTCACTTGTTGGCCAATCCTCTTGCATTCAATCCATAAATCTGCTGGAACAACTATCTATAGAAGAGTGTTCAAATCTTCCCACAGGCATTTTGCAAGTTTCATAAAGCTATCTGTCTGCTGGTACCATTCTACTGGTTTCTTCTTCAACCTGAGGTAATCATTTGTAAATGGCAAAATGTCACTCCTGCTCCAAGGGACATGCACAAAATTCCCTATTGGAATTTCTCTCATTGGTAAAACTTTCACTGTTTCCCTATTATGCGGTGCTTCTGCAGAAGAAGTATCAAAACCTTTTTTCGGCTTGTCTCTTTTCTTCCCCCATCCGCCTTCCCATTTGTCCAATGCTCTCCGCATCTGGATGCCCTGAAGAAACTCTCTAAGGTGCGTTTTCATCCCTGCAGACATCATGTGTTCAAAATCCTTTGCCTCAAAATCAAACCTATAACTTCTTTTCAGATATTTTATTTTCAAAAGGCGTACCCCATGTTTGTCTAATACATCTGCTAACTGTTGATGTACTTCACTGACCTCTTTTGTAATTTTCGGACACAAGTATCTCAACTCATCTTCAGTGTAGGACTCTAACCTATTTACACCTATGGTTCCCTCAACCAGTTCACTCACTTCCATTGAAAGCATAGTGTAGTTGATGTAATTCCCTCCACTAGAAGTATTTTGAGAAATATTCAGCTTTTATAACCACTGGGTTAATTGTTGAGCCGTCAAACCTTGTAAAAAGATGTTATTAGGCTGAGTACCAGGTAACTGTTGTACAGTTGTGCTCGGAGGTTGAGGTGTCAATAACCCCATGTTCGTGCCAATGTGCTACCCTGTTTCAGTTTTCAAAGGAACTCTGACAGGACTCAGGTCTGACAATGACCCTACTCCATCAACGACCTCTGTCACTGAATAAACTATTCCGGCATTATCATTAAGTCCTTATCCCACTTGATTCTGACTCAGGAGTCCCTGACCATTTTTGCCATTGTTACCCTGGGCAAACAATGGTATGATTAGACCAATAATGACTGGTACTGACACAGTGTCTGGACTTGGTCTAGCAGTTGCATTTTGAAACTGGCTACTTTCATATCTATCTGTGTGTCTGTTATAGGAGTGTACTTTGAAATTGCTTGTGACTGCATTTGAGGCAACAATAGCAGAGTTGGCTCTGTCTGGACCAACCTCGGTTTCTGGTAAACTTGTCCCATTGGCACTATTAGATTCGCTGCTACATCTACGATATGCACATCTGGGTAAATCCTAGGAACACTAGGTCGTGGCAATTGACACTGTACTGGAGACGCAGTCAGCAGATTGAAACTGCTCTGCAGTGGTATTTGCGCAAAAGGACTGGTCTGTACTGAACTCTGGTTCATGCTAGGATTAACCTGTACAGAACTCTCAGTCATGTTATGGTTAGTCTTTAGTGGATTCTGTGTCATGTTAACCGGTGTTGGTGCAGTGGGATTCACACTAACACTTGGACCTTCTTGTGCCACATATGGTGGTGGACGATTTCTCAACAACTGTAAAATTAACTCATCATCGTCCCATCCCTTATCCGTGGTTAGAGACTTCTTGGGCTCTTTCGATATCTACTCTTCATCTGAAATTGAACTCCCTTTGGATGTCTTAGAAGCTTTCTTCGCTTCTTTCTCACTGTCTTCTGAAATCACAGGAAACATTCTAATACCATTTAAGGTATCTAATCTCCATTGCCTCTGGTCATTATCCCACCTAGCTTCTGCTAGTGACTTTTCTTCCCTTCTCATTTTTCTCTCAAATTTCAATGCTTGTTGTTGTCTACCCCAAATAAATGGGGCCACAGTTGTTTTGCCCACCAGTGGGCAGATGGGGTAATTACCCCCGATCCACACCCCAGGGGGCAGAAAGTCTACTAGATGCCAGGGAATAAAAAAAAAAGAAATAGGGTGGTGGTAGCTACCAACCAGTATGGGCATGGTTATGCCCCCACCCCAACTGAAGGGGGTAACAGTCTTTCAGCTCTCCCACCGCACACTAAAACATCTTATCCCATGGCAAGCAAGAGGACATTTGATTATTTTGGGTTTTCATTTTATATTTGGGCCATGAGAGCTTGGCTAACTCTCAAAATCGTCCCACTTGGAAAGGTGAGGGCTTCACTTTTTGGACTTTAAGACCCTGCCATGTAGGAAAATCCACAATACCTAGACACATCTGAAAACTAAACACCTGGGTGAGTCCAGGTTGGTGTGCTTCACATGCACCCGCACAATTTTCTTACCCACAATGCCCTACAAACCTCCAACTTTGCTGGAAATCACACATTTTCCCCACATTTTTGTGATGGAACCTTCCGGAATCTGCAGGAATCCACAAAATTCCTACTACCCAGCATTGTCTCAGCTATATTGATAAATATTCTGTCCCACTTGTCAGTCTATAAATGTTTTTTTTTTTAAACTGCCCCTTTGGACCTGCTTTGGTTCCCCCTCAATTTCGACCCGTTTTTGGATCTTCCCTGTCACAGGCACTTGGTCCACCTACACAAGTGAGGTATTATTCTTACTAGGAGACTGAGGGGAACGTTGGGTGGTAGGAAATTTGTCCTGGTGCGGTGATCCCACACAGAAATGTGGGAAAAACGTGATTTTTTAGCTAAATTTGAGGTTTGCTGAAAATTCTGGGTAAGAAAACACTGGGGGATCCATGCAAGTCAAACCTCCCTGGCCTTCCTCGGGTGTCTAGTTCTCAGAAATATCTGGGTTTGGTAGGTTTCCCTGTACGGCTGCTGTACCCAGGACCAAAAACGCAGGTGCACCCCCGTAAAAACAGGTAGTTTTGTAGTTGATAATTTTGATGTGTCCCGATAGTGTTTTGGAGCATTTCCTTTCGCGAGCACTAGGCCTACCCACACAAGTGAGGTACAATTTTTATCCGGAGACTTGGGAAAATGTTGGGTGAAAGGAAATTTGTGGCTCCTCTCAGTTTCCAGAACTTTCTGTCACCGAAATGTGAGAGAAAAGTGTTTTTTGGCCACATTTTGAGGTTTGCAAAGGATTCTGGGTAACAGAACCTGGTGAGACCCCCACAAGTCACACCATATTGGATTCCCCTAGGTGTCTAGTTTTCAAAAATGCACAGCTTTGGTTGGTTTCCCTAGGTGCCGGCTGAGCTAGAGGCCAAAATCCACAGCTTTGCACTTTGCAAAAAACAGCTCTGTTTTCTTTGGGAAAATGTGAAGTGTCCAGGTTCTGTTTTGGGGCATTTCCTGTCGCGAGTACTAGGCCTACCCACACAAGTGAGGTACCATTTTTATCGGAAGACTTAGGGGCACGCTGGGTGGAAGGAAATTTGCAATTTCTCTCAGATTCCAGAACTTTCTGTCACCAAAATGTGAGGAAAAAGTGTTTTTTGGCCACATTTTGAGGTTTGCATAGGATTCTGGATAACAGAACCTGGTGAGAGCCCCACAAGTCATCCCATCTTGGATCCCAACAGGTGTCTAGTTTTCAAAAAGGCACAGGTTTGGTAGGTTTCCTTAGGTGCCGGCTGAGCTAGAGGCCAAAATGCACAGCTAGGTAATTAAAAAAAAAAACAGCTCTGTTTTATTTGGGAAAATGTGATGTCTCCACGTTGTGTTTTGGGGTATTCCCTGTCGCGGGCGCTAGGCCTACCCACACAAGTGAGGTACAATTTTCATCAGGAGACTGGGGGGAATGCTGGATGGTAGAAAATTTGTGGCTTCCCTCAGATTCCAGAACTTTCTGTCACCGAAATGTGAGGAAAAAGTGTTCTTTGGCCAAATGTTGAGGTTTGAAAAGGATTCTGGGTGGCACAACCTGGTGAGAGCCCCAGAAGTCATCCCATCTTGGATTCCCCTATGTGTCTAGTTTAAAAAAATGCACAGGTTTGGTAAGTTTCCTTAGGTGTCGGCAGAGCTAGAGGCCAAAATCCACAGCTAGGCACTTTGCAAAAAACAGGTCTGTTTTCTTTGGGAAAATGTGATGTGTTCACGTTGTGTTTTGGGGCATTTTGTGTCACTGGCGCTAGGACTAACCACACAAGTAAGGTACCATTTTTATCGAGAGACTCGGGGGAACGCTGGGTGGAAAGAAATTTGTGGCTCCTCTCAGATTCCAGAACTTTCTGTCACCAAAATACGAGGAAAAAGAGTTTTGTTGGCCACATTTTGAGGTTTCCAAAGGATTCTGGGTAACAGACCCTGGTGAGAACCCCACAAGTCACCCCTTCTTCGATTCCCCTAGGTTGCTAGTTTTTAAAAAATGCACAGGTTTGGTAGGTTTCCCTAGGTGCCGGCTGAGCTGGAGGCCAAAATCTACAGCTGGGCACTTTGCAAAAAACACATCAGATTTCAATGTAAAAATTTGATGATTCTATGTTGCATTTCCTGTCGCGAGCATTAAGCCTACCCACGCAAGTGAGGTACCATTTTTATCGGGAGACTTGGGGGAATACAGAATAGCAAAACAAGCTTTATTGCCCCTTGTCTTTCTCTACATTTTTTCCTTCGAAATGTAAGACAGTGTGCAAAATAGACGTCTATTTGAGAAATGCTCTGTAATTTACATGCTAGTATGGGCACCCCAGAATTCATAGATGTGCAAATAAACACTTCTTATCAACATTTTATCTTGTGCCCATTTTGGAAATACAAAGGTTTTCTTGATACCTATTTGTCACTCTTTAAATTTCAACAAATTAATTGCTGTATACCCGGTATAGAATGAAAACCCATTGCAATGTGCAGATCATTTATTGGCTCTGGGTACCTAAGGTTCTTGATGAACCTACAAGCCCACTATAGCCCCACAACCAGAAGAGTCCAGCCAGTGTAACGGTACATTGCTTCAACAAATCTGACATCGCAGGAAAAAGTTACAGGGTAAGACATGGAGAAAAATGGCTGTTTTTTTACCTCAATTTCAATATTTTTTTATTTCAGCTGTTATTTTCTGTAGGAAACCCTTGTCGGATCTACACAAACCCTTTCTGAATTCAGAATTTTGTCTACTTTTCAGAAATGTTTAGTTTCCCGGGATCCAGCATTGGTTTCAAACCCATTTCTGCCACTAATGGTAAGGAGGCTGAAAGCACAAAAAATTGTAAAAATGGGGTATGTCACTGTAAAATGCCAAAATTGAATTGAAAAATTGGGTTTTCTGATTCAAGTCTGCCTGTTCCTGAAAGCTGGGAAGATGGTGATTTTAGCACCATAAACCCTTTGTTGATGCCATTTTCAGGGAAAAGACCACAAGCGTTCTTCTGCAGCCCATTTTTTCAGCTGTATTTTGGCTAATTTCTTGGTCTCCTTCAGGGGAACTCACAAACTCTGGGTACCTCTAGAATCCCTAGGATGTTGGAAAAAAAGGACGCAAATTTGGCATGGGTAGCTTATGTGGACAAAATGTTATGAGGGCCTAAGTGCGAACTGCCCCAAATAGCCAAAAAAAGGCCTGGCACCTGAGGGGGAAAAGGCCTGGCAGCGAAGGGGTTAAAACAGTAGCAGCTGGTATCTGGAAAACAAAAGACAAATTACAATACACAGATTATACATTTACCCAATCTCTCAGGTAATCAGCAGTTCGGCATTTACTTCAACAGGGGGACAACAGCATCAGCATCAGGACAGGAACTGAGAAAGGGGGACGGTTTAGAATCTGGACTTTAAAATTACTAAACCATCAGATCATTAGTTCAGCTTTAAATAGGCATAGTAAACTCAGAAAATAATAAAGCACCAGAAAGTCAGTAGACGAACTGGCAAAGCATGAAATGTCTAAGTGAGAGATCACAAACAATGTGAAGCAAAGTCTCAGGAAACCAGAAAGCAAATCCACCCCACAAATGATTCTAAAACATTTAATAAAACTTGCTAAACATTTGCAATTGGCACAAAACATAATGCTCAGAAAGAACATCCAATTACAAAAACTTTAGCTATCTGAAATACAGTTAAAATGACACAGTAAAATGTGGCAAAACGTTGATTGGGTTCTTCCATCTTTTACGTAACTCCAAACTATACTAATTTTCAGTCTTGTTTCTGACAATATCAATAAGCCACTTTTGTTTGGCACTTTCCAAATACACTGTTGCTGTACAGTATTCACAAAGAAATGGAATCTGCTAATCTTTACCTCTGGGAAGGCAGCAATTCTTGTTGGCTTATTTTTTGGAGGGTCCTGGTCTCAATTCTAGGCTGGCACCGGCAGACAAAGTGTGCTGCTTTCCAGACCAATTAATTTGCAATTATTTGACAAGTGTCAATGCCAGGTTTTGTGGAATGGAAACATTGTGAAATTATACAGGTGGCGAGGAAATACTATGTCCCCGTGTGTGTACTGTACACTTGGAGACGGATAAATATGAAAACTTCAAATGCGCCTTGTGTCATCCTGAAATCAGTGGGAAATCCTTATCAAGATGCTTGGTGAGTTCAAGTCCTACAATTATCATGCCACAACACCAATGCAGCCCTAACTGAATAACTATTCAGGGGATAAGGGCCCCAGGCAATGCAGTAAATTTCAATTTTATTATCACAGAGACCGAGGTCAAAAGGGGCTGGCAAATAATTATTCTGGAAAGACTCATTTTGAACAGTATGCCTGCAGAGAACACTTTACTGAAATGTTCAAACACAGGTTCTGCTAATGAATTAACTCTATGTGAATGTCGTCTTTATTAATGGAAGTACAAGTATAAAAGCAATGAGCATAAACGACACAGAGACTGTTATGACCTCTCATAGTTTGTTTACTTGTGAAATAAGCAGAACGCAAATATTGATTAGCAACATTTAAAGAAGGACTCTGAAAGTGCACTTTGAACTATAACTCCCAGAATGCCCCTGTGTCTATGTAAGGCAGGTAAATGATAACCATGTGTGCCTACAAACTAAAACCACCTGAGGAAGACGAAATGTTGAAACGCGTGGTGGTGTGTCAAGTGCTGCTCTGCGAATAAATGGAATCTGCTAATCTTTACCTCTGGGAGTGCAGCAATTCTTGTTGGGTTATATATATATATATATATATATATATATATATATATAACCACACAAGTATATTAGGTCCTACCATGGCTTTTAAGACCTACCCATTGTACACACATGGTGCTTTAGCCGCCTCAACACAGAGAACACTAAAACAGACACAGATGGCACTTCATTAACATGCAAGTTGTCTGCAATGCCAGGGGCTGCTTCACTGGGAGCACATATGAAAGCTTCATCTTCCGACAGCCAACTCTTCCATGCCAGATGGCTGCTGTGGATTTTAGTGACATATGACAAGTAGGTAAATGTAACTAATTCAACTTGGCACTATATAGCACTGTATGACTCACATCATCACAAGACACTTTCCCGACATTATCAATGTAGATATGCTTACTCATAATGTCTACTTTTTTAACAATATGTCTAGTGTTGTAAAAGCTACGTTATGTTTTGTTGCAAATGATACTAGGCATGCCTATCTCCCCATTTTCTCAGCCCCTTCCTACATTAAACAGAGCGCACACCAATTTGAACCACAATTGGCTGCAGTTTGGGAATTTTCAAGTCGAGAAAGAGCTGTTTTCAAACATTTACAGCTATCCTATATTCCTACTAATACTACTTCTTTCTTAAACTCTACAATATGGCGTAATACTTCACTACTATATAAGGATAGACCTATTTATCAGAAAGCTTGGCGGAAGGCTTGTTTAACATGGATTAATCAACTTTATTCTAATAAATCATTTTTTTCATTTTCCCAAGCTAAAAGCCTTTTTCACCTTCCACCCTCCTTTTGTTTGAAATTCCAGTTACTATAAACAATCATTATCCCCTTACCTACTTCTTTTCTCTAGCCCCACATCTCAGATGCCCTCTGGAACTTGAGTACTCTTCTCTATACATCTCTCAAGCCTCAGCCATCTACCGCCTATTACAACAATCATCTGTAGATCAACTAAAAACGGAATTGTCGTGGGAACGCGATTTGGATGTAAACTGGCCAATATCCTCTTGAAGACAAATTTGTAGTAAATTAGGGAAAACCTCGTGTGACGTTAACCCAAACCAAAATCTATTTCACATTTATAGCAGACTTTTCTTTTCTCCGTCTACTCTTCACCACATATACCCTGACCTTTCTGACAGTTGTTGGCCATGCCACTGAACACAGGCAGATGTATCACATCTATTAATTACCTGTCCCTTAGTGCACACTTTCTAGACACAGGTTTGGACTCAAATTCTATTTTTAACTCTTTAGTAACTTTCTCCATTATTGATATTTTCTAGGAAGCGTATCCAGAAACTGGAGAGATGTTTCACCATCTACGAAAATCGTGGAGCTGATGTTGTTAGTGGCATTCCAACAAATAACAAAGAACCGGAAGGATTTTCAGTCCTGGTGGTATGCTGTTTGTTTCAATCATGGACTTGATTGGGAAAATGCACACCCGCTCTCACTTTAAAAAAAAAACGAACAACACTCTTTAATTGTCATGAATTCCGTAGCCACAAGTGTAGCTTGTGCTACTGTGTGCTCATTATTATTAATATTATTATTATTAATAATGTGATTAGTAATGTGCGCAGTTCCCTTAAAAGGTTTCCCGGTGCAAACGGCATTGCTAGGATGGAACAGGATTACAGTTTAAAGAGCCAAGACTTCAGACCTTTACAAAAATCAAGCAGTGATGTACAAACTCTAAGATGCTCAGGTATCAGGTAGAGAGTTCCATAATTTCAGGCCCAGGAATGATAAGGAGCACCCTTTCATGCACATGCGGCAGAAGCTGGGTATCAAAAAAGAGAGCAAGAGGAGGATCGCAAGGGCTGAGAGGGATAATAAGGAGCCACCAGTTTTTGAATAGCATGGGGGCCAAGGCCCAATATAGGTTTAAACATATAGCATAAAGTATTGAAAGTGATGCATTTAGAGATTGGGAGCCAATGCAGCCCTTGAAACAGATGGGAAACAGAGACAAATTTCAGTAAGCAAAAGAGCAGTCTAGAGGCCACATTCTGTACAAATTGGAAACAGCGCATGGATGCCTTGTATATGCCCAAATTCAGAATGTTAACATAGTCCAATCGGAAGAGCACCAGGATGAAATCACAGTTCCCAAGGCAGAAAAAGGGGGCATACAGCTTATTTTCCTAAGCCTTTTGAGCACCAAAAAGCAAGTAGAGGTTAATTTGACTACTTAGGGCTGCATGAATAGTGCCTCCTCCAATACAACACCTACATTTTTGACTTTCTGGGAAGAGGTGAGAAGAGGCCGGAGAGAGGTCAGCCAGTGTTGTGGGCCCCATTATGATTGGTGAAATAAGAGTAATTGTGCAATGGAAATAACATACATTTAAATTCAGCAAGTGAGTAACATCATATAGCAATTCAGTTGGATGTAGGAAACTTCTCCAACTTCAGATTAGCATCAGCATGTTGGGGCTTCATGCTAAAAGAATTTAGTCAACATAAATTTGGAAAACATCTAAACTATGGCTCTATCAAAAGAAACAGTTGGTACCTAAAAACAAAAGACAAATCAAAAATAAAGACATTAGTAATTTGATATTCCTCTCCTTATGGATCAGCAAGCTGCAATAATCTTCATCAGGCGGACATCAGTTCGATCAGCATCGACAGTGGGGCACGTAAAGGGTAATGGTTCCGAATTGGGGACTCTAAGCTCTCCGAACCATTAGAAAGAAGTGTCTAGGGTAGACAGCATTTAGCATCAGATGTTTAAGCAAATCAAATTTAAAGATCAAAATTCTCTAAGTAAGAGAATTATCAAAGGTGCAACAAGCTCTGAGCATTGAGCGCAAAGGTGAGCACCAGCATTAAGCATGGGGAAGAAAAAGAAGAAAGTGAGCAAGATCTCTTAGTGCGGTCCGATTAAGTTGAAATTGTCCCACATTGCCATTGGTCAAAGAATCGTACGATAGCCATTAGTCTAATAAAATTATTATTTCAAATCTAAGATATAACTAAACAGTGTTTCACATGTTGATGATTGTCTCCTCTTCTTCTGCGCACATCGTTCGACTTGTCAAGAATCAATTTTAATATCCTTCCGTCAGTACATCCATTGTTAGCTTCTGGGAACATCACTTTCCCACACACTAAACTGTACATTGTATCTATAACTATTACACAATTTTCTACAAAGTAGTTCTCATGGGAAAAAAAAAAACATTTTTCTACTACTATGATTTGGTCAACCTTCAGTTAGAACAATACATCTTTATTATTCATTAACATGAGATCATATTGTATTCTGACATTGCATTTCTGATATAAGGCAGTGCATTACTAAGGCCTAGACCTCGCTAAATTGAGGCCTACAGTTAATTTAAGCAAATAAATAGCATTTAATCGTAAGTATATCACACTACTGCAAATTTCACATTCATATAAATTCTGAATAAACATGAATACGTTTTTAGTAGAACATTGCATAGCAGATGACGGCCATTCAAGTGGGCACTTTTTCGAGTTGCACATTATTTTCTATGTTAATTAAATTTTTATGCAGATTCAAAATACAGAATACATGAAATATTTATTAGTAATCCTTTTAGCACTCACATCAGCAACACCTTTACATCAAGCAGCTACTTAAACTGCTCCCTGAATGAGTCCTGAGTTTAGCCTCATTGGATATCAACACTTACCTGTCTCCTGAAGACTTGCCGATTTCTGTCCCCGGCTGCAGTCATTCGCTTCACTTCCGCTGTGGGTTGTCTGCATTTTTAAGGCTCCAACATTTCCTGTGAAATTAAAGCAGGGATACAAACGGACTCCACAACAGGTATTCTGGCTCCATGTGGTGCAAAAACCACTCACTTGTTACAGCAAATAAAAGGTAAAAGTGTGCTTTCTTTCATTGATTGAAAGACAAGGGACAAGTCATTGACTCAAGTACTAAAGACTGTGTAATAGCAGTTCCCTATCCCACTGTAACAGGAAAGCTAATATTTTTTGTGGGACTATAGTGTGAACTCTACATAACAGTGCTCCTTGCACAAATACTGTTGAACCTTTTCCACTTAATGCGATGAAGGGAATCACAATGTTCATGTGAGCAACATATGGTGCAATATGTTACGTTAATGCAAGAACAAGGTAGTTTTTCATGTAGAGAGAACTGTTATTCACACTATGATATGGTATGTGTACCTCTTGAAAAGTGAATATTACACGTCATGTATCCTGCATCCTGTTAGTCATAAGCGTCTGTCCCTTACAGATATTACCATTCATGCAGTCCTGAAAGCCTGATGTTGTGAGCTGCTGAACTTTGCATACAGCAGTCCTTCTGGAGGTGACGCAGAGAAGATCCATAGGAGCACCTGGTGTTATTTCTCTCTATATTCCCAAGCCGCTCTTCCCTTTGGGGACTATTGTCAGGGTGGTGCCAATTGCTACCACAGGCAGTCCTCAGTTGCACTCGGGGACTATCAGAGCCCTGTTGGAGCCACCTGGAGTTCAGGTGAGTGGCTTGCAACATTAGTTAGTCTTGTGCAGCATACCCAAGACAGCTACTACCTGTATCTCTGCTTATCTGATGCATCCAATGGAATTTTCAGTCCATTATTTTTCCTTCATGGGCCTCGATATCAATATAAAATAGACATGCACTCTAAAGAATGAACTTCTTTGTTTATCTCTAGAACCGTGCATAAATGGACCATGTTAAACCAGCTCTGACACCAACGTTTAGACCAGCCCACAAAGCTGTAATATTTATTACCACATATAATGTGATGTTTTGCTTCCCATTGTTGTTGGATTGAAAGTCCTTGTAAAGCATACTAACTCAGCAATTGCCAGTATTTTTAATATCATGCTATACCAATAACTGCATAAATAAAGCAGAAGGTACCAGCAGCCAGATAGGAAGGGGATCAGGTAGAAGACCTGGAGGCTCGGGGGTGCTTCTCGGGAAGGGCTTTTTGTAGGTGTGTGGTGCTGTCTTCATGAATTGTCTTTGCTGTTGCATAGGAAGGAATGGATGCCTTAACTGTGCGGGGATGGAGGCTTAGATCAAACAAGATAGGCTGAGCAGCAACTGCCAGCTGACAAACCCGAGCAGCACTCAGCAGCAACCATTTTATTACCCCAGAGTTGCTAAATGTATATTGCAATTGTGCTTTCGAAGCTTCATATTCCATGAATTTTAAAAGTTGCAAATTGGTCAACTCTGCTATCTTGTGCATGGCAATGTATTCATGTGAAATCTAAATGACATGAGTTTACATGCTTTCTCAAAGGATCCCTGATACGTTATTGATTTTTTTGTCCTACCAAAATCTAAAGTACATTAGCATTTAAAACAATATTTCAGGTATAATCTAAAATACATTTAGATTACTAATTATGTGGTTTTCTGCCAGTTTAGGGACCCAATGTTTAGGGTACTCTCTGAAGTATGTAAAGAGACAGAAGTTATGATGTTTAAATTAAACTGCCTTTTTGTTAAATTTGCCCCATATTAACCTAAGAACTTCAACACATTTCTTGCAAAGTGGAAGAGTTGTTACGCATACCTTTTAGTTTCTTCAAATAAATTCTTGTAATGTTTTTGAAGGCGAAATTGCTCATTGAGTTTGACATCTTGTTCATACTCCATCCTTAGAGCTATTTTGTTTCTTTTATTGACTCTTCAAATTTGTTAGGCGGCATTGGAGAGTCTGTGAACAGACAGGTCTCTGCTAGCACAGAAAGTGATTCAGACTTTTTAATTACATTGCTATTTTTCCGTGTTTTCACAACCTTTGGAAAGATGAGGTCGTTAGGCCGAGAATTTCCTGGCTTCTAGCCACTATGGAAATTGTTGATGTCCACACATTTACCTTATGGAAGGACTCCGAACACCGTAAACCCAGCGCTCTTTCATCCATGCTCACAGATTGCTGACTTATATTTTTTACCCTGAGGCTCTCCGGATCCATGACGAACTGGCTCTCTTGTTCATCAAAAAAACGTAGAAAAGAAGGTCAGCGATTTAATAATACAAACAGTAACTGCAATTTTAGTAGTTGGTTTGGTGACAAATATACACCCTGTTTCTAGAGATAAGCTCATGTAAGTTGTTGACAATTAAGGGCTCTCCTCTGATGTCAAGATAGTCTGCAAATGTGTAAATATACGGTGAATTAATAACTTGTTATCTTTTCCAGTTATGGAGGCACTGCAGTGTTCAAAAGAGGACGCCTTGTACCCGGAACCTGTTTATTTGAACTGCTGTACTCTACGTATGCGTGTGGTACCCATAGTTGAGTGTATCTGACAAGCTGTGCAGAGCTGGTGGGGTTGACAGACGTATTGTGGCAGGTTGTAATATGTCGCATATACATGCCCCGATGTTAAAGCACAAATTGAGTAGGCTCTAATGTTCCAATTCATAAACCTGTTTCAGGTCGTAGCTGTGACTTTCCCCTGACGTGGTTGTGGATTACTTTAGAATTTGTTTGGCGTATATGTTTCAGTCTAATCAGGCTTTGTGTCTGCAACATATATATATATATTTACTATGTGCTAAGCTCATTCTGTCCATTCGAAAAGCGTTTCACTCTTAGTAAGGACCATGAAAGGGACATTCCCTCCTGATTGTGATTCGAAATAGTATGTATGGGGAGCCTCTGGGAACGAAGTAGGTCAAAAGTATGATGGGATTCTCTGGAGAGAGGCAGCGGGGCAGGACTTCCACCACAAACATTTATCGCAGCAGGAGGGCCGCCGCACAGCTACAATCGTGCCTAGAGCTGCTATTAAGGGGCTTTACGGGCCCCGCTGCGCAGGATGCATTGGAGAGAGGCAGCGGAGCAGGACTACCAACCCCAACATTCCTCGCAGAGGAGGGCGACAGCGCAACTTATATCGTACATGTAGCTGCTATAAAGGGGCTTTACGGGTCCGCAGGACTCATACAGGCACGTGCCCAGGCCAAGACCGGGCCAAGAGCGAGCCCATCTGCGCCCGTCTGTGTCTGGAAGAGGCTGGGCTGGGCTGGGCACCCCCATTGGCCTCTTTCCTCGTGTGAACCTTTGGACAGCAAGGCATTGGGAATTTCAGTTAGACGTGAGTTGTTTTGACCAGTTTATTGGAATGATTGTCACTGCTTCCGCTTCTCTGAACTCTATGTTTAGTGTGTTCTTGTTTTTGTGTGGAGGTAACCATGGCAAGCTTAAAAACATGCAACTGGTATCTACTTTCAACACCAGGTTGGATAGTTTTCTTCAAAGAGCAGTGGAAGTAATCTCTACAAAGATTAAGGCCCTCATTTCAACCCTGGCGGTCGGTGACCCACAGGGGAAATGTGACGGTAGTACTGCCAACAGGCTGGTGGTACTACATTGTGTATTTTGACCGTGGCGAAAGCGCCACAGTCATACCGCCGGGACACTTGGCATGGGCAGTGCAGGGGCCCCCAGGCACAGCCCCATTGTGTAATCCACCGCCCGATTTACGGGCAGTGGATTGCGCGAAGGGTGCTGCTGCACCCGCTGCACGGCCACATTGCCGCCGGCTCCATTAGAAGCCTGCTGCAATGTTATGGCCCTGCTCCCCTGCTGGGCTGAAAACTCTGTTTCTGCCCGCCGGCCCAGCGGGGATGGCCAAATGTGGCCGGCGGGTTCCTGGCCACATAGGCGGCCGAATGGCGGTAAAATATTGGTTGACCGCCAATATTGTAATGAGGCCCTAAGGTGGCAGAGAAAAGGCTCTCTCTGTCTTCTCTGGCTCTGCCCCAGGCTCTAGATCAAACCCCAGATGTGGATGTGTTACAGGAGCTGGTAGATTGTGGGGCAGATGCGTCGCCAAAATTACGGGCAGTTTAACAAACAATACTGCTTACTCCCTTGGTTGTTTGTGATACCTCACACATTGAGTCTTCCGATTGCTCCCAACCTCTGGCTCTAAGTTGAGGGTGATGTAGTGACCCCGAAAGTTAACCAAGGGGGGAAAAAAACAAACAAGATTGTTATTATTCCTACTAGCATTTCTAATAATAATGAGTCTGTTACCCCTTCCAGGGTCAGATCAGATGGCTCTATGGGCTTAGTGCAGAGGGTGCCACATGAGTCCGTAAGTATGCCAGTAACTGTGTTGAGTCATGCAAGTTTGATTCCCCTGACTTAGCCTAACGGGGCCTCTGATTGTCTACATCTTCCATCCAAGACCACCCTGTAGGAAGTTGGCTCTGTATGCCCTGTTTCAAAGTAAGGAATAGTATGCACAGAGTCCAAGGGTTCCCCGTAGAGGTAAGATAGTGGCAAAAAAGAGATAATTCTAATGCTCTATTTTGTAGTAGTGTGGTCGAGCAGTAGGCTTATCAGAGGGTAGTGTTAAGCATTTGTTGTACACACACAGGCAATAAGTGAGGAACACACACTCAGAGACAATTCCAGGCCAATAGGTTTTTGTATAGAAAAATATATTTTCTTAGTTTATTTTAAGAACCACAGGTTCAAGAATCACAAGCAATACTTTAAATGAAAGGTATTTCACTTAGGAACTTTGAATTAGCAAAATAGCATATACAGTTTTCACATAAATGACATATAGCTATTTTAAAACTAGACAGTGCAATTTTCAACAGTTCCTTGGGGAGATAAGTGTTTGTTAGTTTTTGCAGGTAAGTAAACCACCTACGGGGTTAAAGTTTGGGTCCAAGGTAGCCCACCGTTGGGGGTTCAGAGTAACCCCAAAGTTACCACACCAGCAGCTCAAGGCCGGTCAGGTGCAGAGGTCAAAGTGGTGCCCAAAACGCATAGGCTTCATTGGAGAAGGGGGTGCCCCGGTTCCAATCTGCCAGCAGGTAAGTACCCGCGTCCTCAGAGGGAAGACCAGGGGGGTTTTGTAGGTCACAAATGGAATTGCATCCCACTGCGACTCGCAAATAGGAAGGGAACACCCCTTCCTATTTGCGACTCTGAAATGCATTTTGCGAGTCGGTTCTGACTCGCAAAATGCATTTCTGCATAGGAAACTCCACAAGTCGAGCCGGGGGCGTTGGGTGCAGAGTGCAAAGTCTCACGCTTCCGGCGGGAAACGTGTGTTGTTTCAAAGTTGTTTCTTTGTTGCAAAGTGGCAGTCTTTGTGGAACAGAGCCGCTGTCCTCTGGAGTTCTTGGTCCTTCTAAATGCAGGGTAGTCCTCTGAGGCTTCAGAGGTTGCTGGACCCTGGGAACGCGTCGCTGGAGCAGTGTCTTTAGAAGTGGGGAGACAGGCCGGTAGAGCTGGGGCCAAAGCAGTTGGTGTCTCGTCTTCTCTGCAGGTTTTTCAGTTCAGCAGTCCTCTTCTTCTTAGGTTGCAGGAATCTAGTTCCTAGGTTCTGGGGAGCCCCTAAATACTGAATTTAGGGGTGTGTTTAGGTCTGGGGGGTTAGTAGCCAATGGCTACTAGCCCTGAGGGTGGCTACACCCTCTTTGTGCCTCCTCCCTGAGGGGAGGGGGGCACATTCCTATCCCTATTGGGGGAATCCTCCATCTGCAAGATGGTGGATTTCTAAAAGTCAGAGTCACCTCAGCTCAGGACACCTTAGGGGTTGTCCTGACTGGCCAGTGACTCCTCCTTGTTTTTCTCATTATCTCCTCCGGCCTTGCCACCAAAAGTGGGGCCATGGCCGGAGGGGGCAGGCAACTCCACTAGCTGGAGTGCCCTGGGGTGCTGTAACAAAGGGGGTGAGCCTTTGAGGCTCACCGCCAGGTGTTACAGTTCCTGCAGGGGGAGGTGTGAAGCACCTCCACCCAGTACAGGCTTTGTTATTAGCCACAGAGTGACAACAGCACTCTCCCCATGTGTCCAGCAACATGTTTGGTGTGTGGCAGGCTTCTAAAACCAGTCAGCCTACACGGGTAGTTGGTTAAGGTTTCAGGGGGCACCTCTAAGGTGCCCTCTGGGGTGTATGTTACAATACAAATGTAAACTGGCATCAGTGTGCATTTATTGTGCTGAGAAGTTTGATACCAAACTTCCCAGTTTTCAGTGTAGCCATTATGGTGCTGTGGAGTTCGTGCATGACAGACTCCCAGACCATATACTCTTATGGCTACCCTGCACTTACAATGTCTAAGGTTTTGCTTAGACACTGTAGGGGCATAGGGCTCATGCACTTATGCCCTCACCTATGGTATAGTGCACCCTGCCTTAGGGCTGTAAGGCCTGCTAGAGGGGTGACTTTTCTATACTTCATAGGCAGTGTGAGGTTGGCATGGCACCCTGAGGGGAGTGCCATGTCAACTTAGTCGTTTTATCCCCACTAGCACACACAAGCTGGCAAGCAGTGTGTCTGTGCTGAGTGAGGGGTCCCCAGGGTGGCATAAAACATGCTGCAGCCCTTAGAGACCTTCCCTGGCATCAGGGCCCTTGGTACCAGGAGTACCAGTTACAAGGGACTTACCTGGATGCCACGGTGTGCCAATTGTGGAAACAAAGGTACAGGTTAGGGAAAGAACACTGGTGCTGGGGCCTGGTTAGCAGGCTTCAGCACACTTTCAAATCATAACTTGGCATCAGCAAAAGCAAAAAGTCAGGGGGTAACCATGCCAAGGAGGCATTTCCTTACACACCCCATATACTCTGGTTTTGGTTGGTATTCCACCATTGGAAAAGGATAGACATGAGGATTGTAGGAGTTTGATGAACAAAGACAAGTTCTTGTGCATGAGAAATGCTAACTGTAACCCAGGAGAGACCAATAATCTCATCATGGCCCGTAGAGTTAGCTGGGTTGGCCCTACGCCAAAAACCATTGAAGGGGACTGTGTTGTCTTAAATTTTAAAGACCCAGAAAGTGTTCATGTTTTACTGTCACACTTGAGTCATTTGAATCCCAGCATTCCCACGCTGCATTTCCCGTGCAGCTGCTGGCCCTGTGGCCTCACCCCCCCTTCCTGTGAAGCGCTCTCCCATCTTCAAGCTGACCGGACCCCTGCCTCCCTCCCCTTCTTAATGGAGGCCGCTACATGGCCACTGGCATGCCAAAGGTGTGCTAAAGTCAAGCCAATCTGCGCCTGTCCGTGGCTGGTCCACGCCCAGCACCACAAGCCCTGGTCCTCTGACCATCCATTGCTACAACTTGGAGAAACTCCACGTCCTGAACACAGGGCGATCTGCCGCCTGCCATCATGAATCACCCAGAGACACCCATGGACCATTCTCCTGCCTCCACTGCCAGCACACCCTCACCCTACAGCAAGCACCAGACCCGCTTGCTGCTAAGCCATGGAACACCAACCCGGAGCATCTCAGCTGCATCCTCCTCAACATTCGCTCCCTCCACAAACATGCCACAGAACTCTGGGACCTACTTGACTCCACCCGCCCGGACATCGCCTTCCTTACTGAAACTTGGACAAACCCAGCATCTGCACCCGACATCGCCATCGCCATCCCCGACTACAAACTGCTCCACAAAGACTGGCCTTCTCGTTCAGGCAGCGGCCTGGCCATCATACATAAATCCTCCCTCTGCTTGACAACCAATGCAGAAGAGCACTCCTCCCTCATGGAGCACCTCCACTTTCAGATACACTCCACCCCCAAGTCAACCTTCCGTGGCACCCTCATCAACAGGCCACCCCACCCCATCCAGCCTTCGGCGAGTCCATCGTCGACATAATTTGTCCTCTTGCTCTCGCCTCCTCGAACTACTTCCTCCTCGGTGACCTCAACTACCACGTTGACAAAGGCAAGGACACCAGCACTGCTTCCCTGCTCAACACCCACACCATAATAGGACTAAAGCAACTGGTCACCTCACCAACACACATCGCTGGACACATGCTCGATGACATCTTCTCCACCAGCAACAACATCACAGTCGACAACACCTCCACACCTCACTGGACTGATTACCACTGCATCCATTTTCCTATCCCCTCGCCGACCATCCACCTCCACACACTCCGGGCCCCAAGCAGTAAATGGAACCGGATCACAAAGGAACAACTCTCCAACACCCTCAGCAAGTCCCACTCACTGCAGATGCTAACATCTCAGCACGTAACTTCCATGAATGGATCTGCGATTGTGCCAACACTCTAGCACCTCTCCATTAGACTTCAGCAAAACACCACCTTAAGAAGGCCAGCTCGTTCTCCCCAGGACTCCAGATGCACCTGCAGACTGCTAGAGAAAAGATTGAGGAACAGCAAGTCCCCAGGAGACTTTAAGGCTTTCAAAGCTGCCACCAAATCCCACCACCACCTAATCAGTGTCATCAGGAAAGCCCCGCCGCAGGACCGTATCAGCACCACCGCTCACAACAGCAAAGAGCTCTTTGTCGTGGTCAAAGAGTTTGTGAGACCCCAATCAGAAATGGCAAGCATCCCTCCATCTCAAGACCTCTGCGACAGGCTAGCCAACTTGTTCCATTGGAAAATCAAAGACTTATACAACAGCTTCAGATCCCAACGCTCTCCGAGTCCTCCATCAACCCACCAGTTCTGACCCATCTAACCACCACAGACCCTGCACCACTGGACAACCCTCACAACAAATGAGACCCTCACCATCATGAGCAGCATCTAATCCGAAGCCCATACGGACCCCTGTCCTCACCACATTTTCAACAAAGCCCACACATCCATCGCTCCCAAGCTGCGACACCCCCTCAACTGCTCCATTTAGACATCCACCTTCCCAGCGGATTGGAAGAACGCCAAGATCCGTCTGCTCTTGAAGAAAACCATGGTCGGTCTGCAGGACCTCAAGAATTATTACCCCATCTCTCTGCTGCTGTTCCCAGCCAAGATCATCGAAAAGGCCATCAATGCTCAGCTCTATAAGCACATCGAGGACAACAACATCCTGGACACCTCCCAATCAGGCTTCAGAAGCAATCACAGCATGGTGACCACCTTCCTTGCTGCCACAGATGACATCTGCTTGCTCCTCGATCACGTCCATACAACAGCCCTCATCCTACTGGACCTTTCGGCTGCCTTCAACACAGTCTCACACCTCACCCTCTGCTCCAGGCTCCAGGCTCCACGCAGCCAGCATCTACGGAAGAGCCCTACAATGAAAATGCTCCTTCCTGTCTGGCAGAACACAGAGAGTCAGACTTCCCCCTTATCTGTCAGAACATACTGAGATCAGTTGCCATGTTCCACATGGCTCCTCCCTGAGCCTCACACTCTTCACGATCTACATGGCCCCGCTTGCATACATCTTCAGGGACCACGGGCTGAACATTGTCTCCTACGTTGACGAGACCCAGCTGATCATCTTACTGACTGAAAACCCGACTATGGCCAAGAAGAATTTCCACAACGGGATGGAAGCCCTTGCCACCTGGATGAAGGACAGCTGCCACAAACTAAATTTTGACGAGATCGAGATCCTTATCTTGGGAACATCCACATCAGCCTGGGATGACTCCTGGTGGCTATCGACCCTCCACACCCCAACAAACCACATACGCAACCTCAGCTTCATCCTGGATTCATTGCTCACCATAACACTCCAAGTCAACTCAGTCGCATCCTCTTGTTTTCACACACTCCAACTTCTCCGGAAGATCTACAAATGAATCCCAAAGGACTACCGCAAAACCAGCAGACTCGACTACTGCAACGCCCTCTATGCTGGTACCATCCAAAAGAACCTGAAGAAATTACAGCACATCCAAAATGCCTCTGCCAGACTCATTCTGAAAATTTCCCGCCGCGAACACATCTTCAGTCACCTAAGAGACCTCCACTCGCTTCTCATTGAGAAAAGAATTACCTTCAATCTCCTGGTCCATTCTTACAAGGCCCTCCATGACCTAGGATCCGCTTACCTCAACCACTGCATCACCTTCTCCCCCCCACCAGACCTCTCCACTCCGCTCAACAAGCTGGTGGAAGTTCCTTCATCTACCTTGGGGCAAAGAGCTGGAAGGCCCTGCCCTGCACCTCAGACAGTCACCATCGCTAAGTGAATTCAGAAAGAACCTTAAAACCTGGCTCTTCAACTCAAGCTCAGAGGACAAACCCGCTTAGTGCCTTGAGACCCTTACGGGTGAGTAGTTGTGCTTTATAAACCTTGATATGATTTTGATTTGAGCAATAGCAATATAAAGGTACGTCCTCTGTGCTTTTTTATCCTCCACCTTTAGGCCTATTTTCTAATGTGAGTAAGTGTAGTCCTTATGGGCCCCATAAACCCTCCAGATCTTGATTTAAGGCGAGTTGGCCAGTATCATATGTGCATCCCAACCCAATGATGCCTTTTCGCTTCTGTCAGATAATGATTGATGCCCAGTACAGCCACTGATACTGTTAGAAATGGGGTCTTTGGTTGGCAGTCAGGTTACCCCCTGTCCTAGCAAGGACCCTCACTCTAGTCAGGGTAAAGGAGAATCACCCTCAGTTAAACCCGCTCACCCCCTTGGTAGCTTGGCATGAGCAGGAAGGCACAGTAACAGTGAACAACTACAAAATGACACAACACAGGTTTAGAAAAATAGCTAATATTTTATCTAAATAAACAAGACCAACTGCAATAAAAATCCACAATACACAGTTAAAAATATGAATTTAGCACGTAAAAGCACAAAAATAGTGCCTAGAGTCACAAATGCTGCAAGTTGGTATTGACGGTGTGACGGAGTCGTTTCCTACATTGGAATGCTAATGGCGCCATTTATGAAGTTGTTCGACCCCCAGGTACAGTACCTTAGCAAACAAGTAGAAAACAAGCCGGTGCACGGAGTCGGGGAGCGAGGCGTCACTGGATCCGATGCGGCTTTGGTTCCGGCACTACGGGTCAGAAGGGCAGAGGCATCGCGCAGCAGCTTCAGGTCCTTACTGCAGAGCGGTGGAGATGAATGTGCGTCGGTTGCGAAGTTTGTCTCTGGGTTCTGGCAGGCACAAAGTCTGGTGAAGTCACTATGCTACGGGATGACCTCACAGGGTCGCGATGACATCATAGGGCCGCAGGCAGTGCAATGGCGTTGGATGTCACAGACGTTGGACTTACGACACTCCAAAGTCAGCGAAGTTGGGTGGGATAAGCAGCTGCAACAACGCAAAGCCTACAGGGTCTTTGGGGTCATTGCACTTCTGCGTGGTCCATGGCCTCGGGGCAGGCGGTGCCCCGGTTCCAGGCAGCAGCGTCCTTTATGGATTCGCAGGGCATCCAGCATTGTTACACAGGTTTTTCTCCAGAAATTCACTTCCAGGGGTCCAGGAACTGGAATGGTACCCTCTTCCAAGCTAGAGTCGACAGCAGTCAGACTCAGAACTGGGTGGTGAAGCCTTTGCTGTCCCTGAGGCTTCAAAACAGAAGGCAAGCTCTACTCCAAGCCCTTGGAGATACCTCTCAAGCAGGACTGCACATAAAGTCCTGTCTCTGACCCTTCGCACAGTCAGAAGCAGAAACTGCAGGACAGCTCAACACAGCACAGACACAGGCCAGGGCAGCACTTCTCCTCAGCTCTTCGGCTCTTCTCCAGGCAGAGGTCCTCTTGAATTCTTGAAGTAATCTGATTTGCAGGGGTTTTGGGTCCAATAATTATACCCCTTTCTGCCTTTGAATTTGGTAAACTTCAAAGGCCAGGCCCCAGACACACACCAAGGAGTTGGAGACAGTATTGTGTGAGGGCAGCGCACAGCCCTTTCAGGTGTGAGTGAACACTCCTCCCTACCCCCCTAGCACAGCTGGCTCATCAGGATATGCAGGCTACACCCCAGCTCCCTTTGTGTCATTGTCTAGAGGAGCGGTGCAAACAGCCAAACTGACCCAGACAGGGAATCCACAAACCGGCATTTGCACTCTCCAATTGTGCCCACTATTTTTTTCCAGCTCTCGACGGTCCCTGTGTCACAGCTGCTGCGTCCCCTGCATCCCTGCCCCCCTCGCACCCCTATTGGACACTCCCTCCCTCCTCCCACCTCCCACCTCCCACCTGCTCCTCCCTCCCACCTCCCCTTCTTAATTGCGGCCGCTTTGCGGCCGGGCTGCTGGCGCCCCAGAGGCAAGCCCGTCTGCGCCTGTCCGTGCTTGGACCGCGCCCGTCCCCCTGGTCCACGCACCTTCGGCCCCCACAAGCGCCGCTACTCTTCCACAGAACTCCTCGCTTTCAACCCAGGCCAGCATCCCGCCAGCACCCAGGCCAACCCCAAACACACACACGGACCTTTCACATGCCACTCATGCCATTTCTCCTGCACTCACACCAACACCAGCAACACCAACAAACACCGCAACAACACCAAACCCCACAATCACCTCACCTGCATCCTCCTTAACACCCGCTCTGTCCACAAGCATGCCATTGAGCTTTGGGGCCTGCTCACCACAAACTCTCCTGACATCGCCTTCCTCACTGAAACATGGATGAACTCCTCATCAGAACCCGACATTGCCATAGCCATCCCGTAAGGTTACAAAATCACCCGCAGAGACTGCACCAACAAACCAGGAGGAGGTATCGCCATAATATACAAAAACTCCATCAAACATTCCACCAACACCAACGACACCCTAGACAAAACAGAACACCAACACTTTCAAGTACACATCAACAACAACACTACCCTTACAGGAACCCTCATCTACAGACCACTAGGACCCCGCCCCCCATTCTGTGACACCATCGCCGATACTATCAGCTCCCACGTTCCCACCTCCCCAGACTACCTACTCCTTGGTGACCTTAACTTTCACCTGGAAAGCACCCATGACTGCAACTCCACGGCCCTGCTGGACAACCTCGCAAACCTCAGCCTCAAGCAACTGATCACCTCACCCATCCACTCAGCGGGACACACGCTAGATGCCATCTTCACCTCCAGCAGCCACATCACCTTCACTCACACCACCGAACTCCACTGGACTGACCACCACTGCGTCCACTTTTCCTTCATGAAACCCACCACCAACAACACACTACACCCTACCGCAAGTGGAACAAGATCTCCAAAGAACACCTGATCTCCAACCTCGCACAAGCTCCACCTCCCATCACCAACGACCCCAACACCGCTGCCCTCAACCTCACACAATGGCTAGAAACTTGCGCAGACACCCCTTGCCCCTTTGAAAACAAACAACACCCGCACCATCAAGATCGTCCCCTGGTTCACCACAGAACTTCAGTCTTCAAAACAAGAATGCCAAAAAATTGAGAAAGCCTGTTGCCAAGAACCCTAAATGAGCAACTTCTCCGCCTTCAAAACAGCCATGCGCAAACACCACAACTCATCCGGACCATCAAATAGTCGTTCTACAAAGAACGCATAGACAACAACACACACAACAGCAAGGAACTTTCTCCATCATCAAAGAACTCACCAAACCCAAATCCTGCACCATCGACCCCCCACACTCCCAAGACCTCTGCGACTGCCTCTCCAACTACTTCCACCGCAAAATCGCAGACATACACAACAGCTTCACATCATCAGCACCCACCATCACCACCACCGACACAAACAGCACCCTGCCGCACCAACCTACTGAACACATGGACCCCCACCAACAATGAAGAAATCAGCAAAACCACGAGCTCCACACATCTTCAACAAGGCCAGCCAATTCATCGCTCCCCAGCTACGGTCCGTCATCAACAGTTCCTTCAACACCACAACCTTCCCAGATATTTGGAAGCATGGCGAAGTCAACGCTCTTCTAAAAAAAACAGACCCTGAAGACCTCACAAACTACCGACCAATCTCCCTTCTCCCCTTCCCCCACAAAGGTCGTGGAGAAGATAGCGGACGTATAACTATCTTGCTTCCTAGAAGACAACAACATACTTGACATCTCCCAGTCTGGATTCCGCAAGAACCACAGCACTGAGACCTCCCTCGTCGCCTGCACAGATGACATCAGGACCAGATTGGACAAGGGCGAGACCGTCGCCCTCATCCTCCTAGACCTCTCTGCAGCTTTTGACACTGTATGACACCAAACCCTCCGCGCACACCTTTTCAAAGCTGGAATTCGCCACAAAGCCCTGCACTGGCTCACCTCCTTCCTCTCGGAAAGAACCCAAAGATTTCGCCTCACTCCTTTCCAGTCTACAGCCACCAAGATCATCTGAGGGGTCCTTCAAGGATCCTCCCTTAGCCCCACCGTCTTCAACATCTACATGGCTCCTCTCGCCAACATCGTCCGCCCACACGGCATCACCATAATTTCATATGCTGACGACACCCAGCTCATCATCTCCCTCACTAGGAAACCAGTTACCGCCAAGATTAACCTGCACGCCGGACTCCTCGACATCGCCAACTGGATGTCAGCAAGCCACCTCAAATTGAACTCAGACAAAACAGAGAACATCATCTTCGGCCCCAACAAGGCAGCATGGAATGACTCTTGGTGGCCCACCACCCTTAGACCACACCCAACACCGACCACCCACGCATGCAACCTTGGCATCATAATGGACTCATCTCTCTCCATGACCCAGCAAATCAACACCATATCATCCTCCTGCTTCAACACCCTTCGCATGCTACGCAAGACTTTCAAATGGATCCCTTTAGAAACAAGAAGAACAGTCACCCACGCCCTCATAAGCAGCAGACTGGACTGCGGCAATGCCCTCTATGCAGCGACCACAGCCAAGCTTCATCCTCAACCTCCCTCGCCACGAACACATATCCACCCACCTCAGATCCCTCCACTGGCTGCCCATCAACAAAAGGATCATTTTAAAAATCCTTGTCCATGCTCACAAAGCCCTACACAACACTGGACCGGACTACCTCAACGAACGAGTCAACTTCCACATACCAACTTGGTAGCTCCGCTCCGCAGACCTCGCCCTCGCTACAGTCCCCCGCATCAAACGCACCACCTCACCGCCAAGACCTGGAACTCCCTCCCCACCAACCTACGCAAGACCCAGGACCTCCTCACCTTCAGAAAGCATGTAAAAACATGGCTTTTTGAGCAGTAACCGGATGAGTAGTGGGCTTAAGACATTATTTGATTGATTGATTGATTGAACGACCTACGGGGGAAGGTGCATTCCGTGGTAGAAAGACACCAGATAGAAGTACAGAGAACTGGCGGTGGACCCCCACTTCTTCCCCCACAACTAACAACGTAAGAGGAGCAAGTCTTGGCAATCATGCATCCGGAGGGCCTGGCAGGAGTAGCAGGAGGACTGGACTCTGGTAAGTCAACTCTTTACTGCTTTCACCCCCCCACCTGCCTGCCATTACATACCCCCACCCCTGCCCTCACCCCTATTACTCAACCACCTCACATACACCCCACCATCACAACCCACCCATCCCAATATCGAGCCCTGTACGTAATACCAATGCACGGTCCCCCATCACAGACCTGCATGGACACACATCACTAAAGCATGCACACTAGAGACAATCACCTAGCCCACAAAATGGCTACTCACACAAGTCAAAGCTAACAGGGCAATCACAACCATAGAGGGCAACACACCCATGTACAAGATGTTACACATAGAAACAATAATACTGCATTTACATCCCCACGGGTCCCCCACCCAACTTCACCAAAGAGGAGATGCCAGCAACATCCAGTCCCCACACAGAAGAGGCCCACAGTGATGACAGCAGCTCTGGATGCCTGGATCTGGATGACCAACCTGGCCCATCAGGGATCTCCGGACAGTCGGTTACCCAGGCACAGTCCCATACCACCACAGAGCCTCCCCCTCAGGAAACACCACCACAGCACCCACCCAGCTGGCCCATACCTCTGTCCCCAGGACACGTCAATCAGCACTGTGTCCACCACTACAGGGATCCCAGGACACCCCACAAACACATGACAATCAGGGACCTGAGGTCAGTGGCAGTGGGCACATGGTTCAGGGGACAGAGACACAGGACAACAGGGAAGCTGGGAGGACTGCTGTGCGACAGGGGGAGGACAGGCCCAGGGAACCCACTCTCCACGAGGCCTTCACCAACATCCTGGGAGCATACCACCATTCCCAGGAGACCATGGGCACAGTATTGGCCAAGTTTCAGGAGACCCAGCGGCTGCAGGAGGAACACTACCTGGGGATCAGGGAGGACTTGAAGTCCATCAACACCACCCTGGTCACCATTGCAGGGGTGCTGGCAGACCTTTTCAAGACCAGGAGGGACACAGTGGCACACCAACGGGCCCCTGACACTAGCCTGGACGATAAACAGCCCGCCACATCTGCCGGCACTAGTGGACAGGAGGCACTGCCACAGGAACAACAGGCCACCAGCACCCCTCCCCCTGCAGAAAGAGAACCACCACGCAAACAGTCCCTGCAATCCAGACAGAAGCCAGAGAACATTGCCAAGACGCCTGCCAGGAAATAAGACTCCCCTGATTGTCACCCTTCTGTCCCACTCTGTCACCCTACCTTGAACTGCAGTTGCTCCACTTCCTATGCCCCCATGGACAATGCACCTGTGATACAAATAGAGTGGACTCTATCCTGGACTTTCCTCCACCATCACCCCTGCCCATTGCACATACCCCTCTACTTATTGGCACTTAAATAAACACTATTAAAAATGGAGTCTGTCAAATGATTGAACTATGTATTCGTTTAACAAGCTTTAAACACTGCAAAACAACTGTACAGGAATTTATACATAGGAATGACCTGTAGTAGGCTGCAGTCAACATACCAGGTGCCAGAGTAGGGCACAGATATTTGAAAATAGAGATGCCAAAGGGTGCAGTAAGTGGCTATGGAATTGGGAGAATCTGCCTGCCATGTACAATGTCCAACACAAAACTGTCAATGTAAAGTGAAATTACAGTGTCTTACCTGTGTGTCACTGGAAGTACCGTCATATAATTGCTGTTCTGTTGTTCTCATCCTCATCCACTGCCTCCCCATCTTCACTGTCCACACGGTCCCCTGCTGCTACACGCCCATCTCCAACCTCATCCTCCTGCAGAAAAGACACCTGCCGTCTCAAGGCAAGGTTATGCAACATGCAGCATGCCACAATTATCTGGCAGACCTTCTTGCGTGAGTAGTACAGGGATCCACCAGTTTAATGGAGGCAACGAAACCAGGCCTTCAGGAGGCCAAAGTTCCTATCGATAATCCTTCTTGTCCACCCATGTGCCTCATTGTAACATTCCTCTGCCCTTGTCCTGGCATTCCTCATTGGGGTCAGTAGCCATGAGAGGTTGGGGTAACCAGAGTCAGCTGCAAATATAGAGGGACACCTGTTAGACACACACTAACCCTTATGGTAAACACCAACACCATACCCATACACCAACCTCCACTGGGTGGGAACCAGGGCTCATCTATTAGCCACACCCGGTGCCTCTGGAGTTGAACCATCACATTTGGGATGCAGCTATTCCGCAGGATAAAGGCATCATGCACAGACCCAGGATACCTTGCATTGACATGGGAGATGTACTGATCCGCCAGACACACTATCTGCACATTCATGGAGTGAAAGCTCTTTCGATTTCTGAACACCTGTTCATTTCTCCGGGGGGGGAGGGCACAAATGCAATATGTGTACCATCAATAGCCCCAATAATGTTAGGGATATGTCTCATTGCATAGAAGTCAGTTTTCACTGTGGCCAAATCCTCCACCTGGGGGAAAACGATGTAGCTGCGCATGTGTTTAATCAGGGCAGACAACAATCTGGTCAGTACTATTGAGAACATTGGCTGTGACATTCCTGCTGCCAAGCCCACTGTCACTTGGAAGGAGCCAGTTACCAAGAAATGGAGCACAGATAGGACTTGCACAAGAGGGGGGATCCCACTGGGGTGACAGATAGCAGATATCGGGTCAGGCTCCAGTTGGGCACACAGCTCTGTGATTGTGGCCCTGTCCAGTCTATAATTGAGGATAATGTGCCTGACCTCCATTGTTGCCAAGTCCACCAGGGGTCTGTGCACGGCGGATGTCTCCATCTCCTATTCATCCGCAGCTCTTGTAATCTAGGGAGCAAAACGGTGAGCAGCTGGTCAGTATTCCACATTTCCAAGCACTACACTGCATTGCATGTTGTGACTGTAACACAATATTGTTGGATAGGCCCAAATGGTGCATTTGTGTACTGTGACACAGTTAGGTGCCATGGCCTGCCCCCCCCACCTGAAATGGCGTCCGCCTGTCCTGTTTGGATGGACATGTGAAAATGAGGTAGTTCCGCTGACGTGCGCCGTTCGCGGGAGTACAACCATGCAACTCCTCATTGGTTGTCATTGGGCCCTATAGGCTACAGTGGCCAATGGTGATGTACGTCGGCGGTGACAGTACGCACCGCCGCGGACGTGACTGCCATTTTCTATCTGTCCACTCACTTGCTACCTGAACTTCAACAGGAGAGGACCTACACTGCAAGTGCTGCTGTGACCTGTGTCTGGAACTGACCATGGCTCATGTCACTGGGTCCTCCCCCAGTACCGAATGCTGTATGGGCCCCTAGACCAACAGGTGAGTACACTGTGAGGACGATGCATGGGACATGAATGCACGGTGTGGAGAAGTGTGGCTCAATGGTTAGAGCGGCAGACCCTGAAGCAGAGATCTGGCTCAAGACCAGGGTTCAAGTCCCGCTTCGGCAGGTCTTGGGCTCAATTCCCCTTGACCAGATAATTCTCGCCTCGGTGCCTAATCTAATTCATGGGTCCCACTCTGCAACTCTGGGCAATAGCTTGCTTAATCTCCACAACGGCCCCAACAGCGCTTGGATACCTGGCTTCACCCTGGGGGTGCTCAGGAGTGGGCGCCTCACAGGGAAAAGCCAGGAGGGGTTCCATAGCGGTATGAGTACAGCGCCTTGAGACCCTAACGGGTGAGTAGTGCGCTATACAAGTGCTAATTTACATTTTTACATTTACGGAGTGCTGTGTGTGAGGGCCTCGTGTAGGGGTGGCGGTTGGTGGAAGGGCCCTAGGCAGCGTGCTGCATGTGTGGTGGGCAATGTTTGTGTGTAAGGGCATGTGAGGGCTATGGTGGGCCATGAGTGTAACAGGCCAGACAGTCTGACTGATACCTTTCTCTATGTGCATTTTTCTGTAGGTCAGTGCCCATCAGAAAAAGGGTATATGGTGTGCCATTGCCAAGGACGTGGAGACCCTGGGGGCCTACAGCAGGCAGAGCACCCACTGTCGCAAACGGTGGGAGGACCTGAGACGCTGGGCAAGGAAGATGGCGGAGGCCCAGCTGGGGATGGCCTCCCAATGAGGAAGGGGTGCCCGTCGAACCCCCCTGATGGCCTACATGCTGGTGGTGGCCTATCCGGAGCTGGATGGGCGCTTGAGGGCATCACAGCAGCTACAAGGGGGTGAGTACAGTTTCCCAATATACTACTTGCGTGTGGTGGGGTGGTCTCCAGGTGGGGATGTGGGCCTGTGGGTGCCCCGAGGCCAGGCCGTACATTGCAGGGTAGATCCCACGTTGGGCAGGGTCTGACGTACACCACTTCATACCTAGTAGGCATCCACTACTGGGCAGAGGTCTGTGGGTCTCAGGTATGCTGCTATTGGTGTTAGGTTTTCCTGTCCATGAGCTGGTGACTAACATTGTGACTGGTAGTGCATTGCCTAGTGCGTAAGGCTGTTCCCTGTGTGCATGTGTCATGTACACAAACTGGTGTTGGAGCAGCCACTGACAAAGTGTATCCTTTGTCTCTCCCCCCCACCTTTTTGTTTTGTCACCCTGTTCTTCTGTGCATTTGCATCATCTGGCGGAGGAGCAGAGGCACCGGCGACGGAGGAAGCTGCATCCCACAGCGCCCATGAGGCAGAATCCACCGACCGTGAGGGCACCAGTGGGACAGAGGGCGAGGGGAGCACCACGGCGGAGACAGGAGGGGACAGTTCGGACAGTGATACCTCCTCCGATGGAAGCTCTCTCATGGTGGCAGATACCTCTGTGGCCACCCCAACTACAGGTACAGCTGCCACCCCCGTACCAGCACCGCCCTCCCAGCAGCCCCTCAGCATGTTTCCCTTGCCCGCTCACCCAGGAGGGTGGGCATCTCCTTTACCCCAGGCACCTCAGGACCTGCCTCAGTTAGCCCTGCTGCCCTGAGTGAGGAGGCTATTGACCTCCTGCGATCCATCTCTGTTGGGCAGTTAACCATAGGGAATGCCATCCAGGGGATGGCAGTCCATTTACAACAAACAAATGCAATCCTGGAGGGCATTCACTCTGGCACGGCGGCCCAACAGTGATCAATCCAGGCTCTGGCCTCCTCTCTGATGGAGCCTTTGGCCCTGTTTCAACCCTCCAACTTCCTCTGCGCAGTCCCATTCCTCTCAACCCCAACCTATCCCAAGCATACAGCAGGCAGACCAGCATGCACACAAGACAGCACACAGGAGTGGCTTAGGCAAACACATGCACCACACATCATTCCACAGGCACTCACAGAAACACCATCCGGATGCAGACATATCAACATTCACTGCCTCCAATGTGTCGCCCTCCTCCTCATCATCCACCTCCCTCCCACTAGCGTCTCCACTCTCACCTGCGTGCACTACATCCTCATCCACTACCACCATCACCAGCATGCCTATCACTACACACCCCTCACTGGCAGTCACCACTCCCACATCCATGTACACGTCTCCTGTGTCCTCTCCCACTGTGTCTGTGCCCCCTCCTCCCAAAGTCCACAAACACAAGCACTCAGACACCCAACAGCCATCCACCTCACAACAGCATCCAGCCCATGCACCTGCACCCAAACACAGCAGACAGACACCTCCTACAACCACTTCTTCCTCCACTCCCAAACCGTCACCCTCTTCCTGCCCCAATGTCCCTAAGAAGCTTTTCCTCTCCACCGTTGACCTCTTCCCTTCCCCGCCCCCGTCCTTCACGTTGGGCCAGTGTGGTCAGAACTCAGGCGAGCACCTCAGCCACCCAGTCCACGGCCACAGTAGTGTCGACAGCTACTGCAGGTGGGAGAGGCTCCAGGGAACTATGCAGCAGCACTGAAAGTGTGCCTGCACCAGGTGTGTCAAGGAAGGGCAAGGAGACACCCCCAACTGCGAAAGGAAAGGGCAAGGAGGCACCACCAGCTGCCAAAAGGAAGGGCAAGGAGGCACCACCAGCTGTCAATGGGAACGGCAAGGAGGCACCACCAGCTGCCAAAGGGAAGGGCAATGAGGCACCACCAGCTACCAAAGGGAAGGGCAAGGGGCTTGCACCAGCAGGAAGGAAGGACAGGAGGCCTGGTGCTGGGACTCATTCGTAGCCCCCACCACCAACCATGACCGTTCAGCCATCCGAGGCTGCAGGGGAAGGGCCGGAGCTTCCCCCCCACCACTGCCATCACCGCCACCAGCACCACTGCCAACAGCGGCAGCCTCAGTGGGCAGCCGGCCGAGGCTGCAGGGGATGGGCTGGAGCTTCCCCCCACCACTGCCAGCCCTGACACCAGCCCGCCACTGCCACCACTGAGCAGCTGTCACCACTGGTGGGCAGTGTGTAGTCCTGCCTCCATGGACTGTAGTGTGTCCTGGACCCTGCAAATCCTGTAGGTGTGACACCCAGGTCAGAGACTGTGACCTTGCACTCCCCAAGATCTCCATCACAGGGCCCCCTCCAGAGCCAGTGGAAGAAGCCATCCACTCACCTCATCCTTGCCAGGATGAAGCACACTGGGCACAAGGCCCCCTCCAGAACCAGTGGAGAAGACATCCGCTAGAGAAACTGTGGCCTTGCACTCCCCAGGACCAAGCAGTGGGCAAACCACCCACTGGAGAGACTGTGGCTTTGCACTCCCTAGTACCAAGCAGTGGGCAAACCACCCACTAGAGAGACTGTGGCCTTGCACTCCCCAGGACCAAGCAGTGGACAAACCACCTACTTGAGAGACTGTGGCCTTGCGCTCCCCAGGACCAAGCAGTGGGCAAACCACCCACTATAGAGACTGTTGCTTTGCACTCCCAAGAAAATCGCACAGGGCATGTAGCCCCCTCCAGGACCAGTGGCGATGTACCATCTTCCGGCTGAGGTGCCCCCCCATTGCCCGTCCCCCTGAGGTGCCTGTGTATTTTTTACCTGATGCCCCTGCAGTGTTCTCTCAATGTTGTTGCAGGAGTGAGGTGGGGCCTTGGCCTATGTGTTGTGGCCCTGTGGCCTCGGACATTGAGGACTGGGCAGTGTCCCTCCATTTCTAAATATGTATATACTTTTTGATATTGAAGCACGTATTTACACTATTTTATCATATTACACTCACTTTCTTCTAATCATGTTGTCCTTACATTATTCCGTGTGGGGTACAGGTTGTATGTGTAATGTTACTGCATCTGGTTGTGTGTATGGTGTTGGGGGAGGGGGTGTTGCGTTTGTATGTCACTCTCCTTTCCTCCCCCCTCCCTTGTGTGCTAGGTGGCAGTACACACCGTGGTCATCTTCTCCGGCGTTGATGTTCGTAATGCAGGCAAAGGTAGACAAGCATGGGGAAGATGTGCAACTCGGGCTTTATGGCGTTGTGGTTGTTCCCTGAGTCTCCAGAGGTGAGTCCTTTGACTTCTGTGTTCTGTTTCCGCCGTGCTTTTGATGTTGTTGGTACCGCCCCGTAAAAGGTGGCGGAAGGGCCTGTCTTAATACAGTGGGCGGTGTCTTCCACGTGGCTGTTGGCAGGTAACACCGTGGTGCTTGTTGCTACCGCCCTGGCTGTCTGTGTGAGCGGTTTTCACTGTGGCCATAATTCCATTTTTGTTACCACCGGCCTGTTGGCAGTATTACCGCCGCTTTCTCACCGACCGCCAGGGTTGTAATGAGGGCCTATATGTTGTCTGGAAACATGGGCTACTAATTCTGTTGTATTAAATGGATATACATCTTAGTGTTCACCTGCAATACCGTCACCGGCTGGGAGAGGGAAAGGAGGTTTGGTCACTTTTATATCATATGCAATAGGTAATTTGAAGGCTAAAGTTGTAGCGATGCCCCCGTATTTTTTTATACTACATTTGCAACTGGCTTCTGTGTTAAATATGGTTTTAATTACATTTTATTATAATCAGTCAGTCAAAGTACTTTATTTCGATAAATAAATATCATAAAAAGACATAAAAACAGTACAATCAAATATTACAGACAATCAACAATTCATATTATCTACAATGTTTAAAAAGGGGGGTCAGTAAAATAAAACATCCTAAAAACATCATTTAACGTGAAACATTAATACTCTCCCAGATTCGCAAAAATTACCTTTCCTATAAAAAGTTAATTAATCACTCAATTCATTACAATAAAATAATCGAATTGATGGCGAACTTCTTTTTCTTAACCCTAACAGCTCCCACTAAAAAACTAGCAACATGGAACATAATCCTAGGGGTCTGCAATAGCTGTAAGAACAAGAGGGCAGGTTTGGCCTGTATAAACCCCTCCTCCTTTAAAATTGGGAACAAATATTTCTTTCTTAAGGCTGCGTAATGGTCACAAAATAACAAAAAATGCATTGTATTCAGGATCGAAAAATTATCACAATTACACGGCGTTCCTTTTTCCGGGGGAGACCAGGTTTGAAAGTGGCCAAGAGTTAGATGGATCAGGTTAAACCAAAAACGTGTAAGTAGAAACCGGTGGAAGGGTTGATTTACAATAGACAAATATAATTCAGGTCCCACATAAGTACTCAAAATGATACTGGCCCGCACCGATGGTTTCTCATATTCAGCTTGTTCTCTTTCTAAACATAACAGATCTTTCATCATGCTTTTAATCAGTCCAATATCTTTAACAGTTATTGATTCTGGGGAGGAAAAAAGATCCGATCTCCCTAATCTAACAAAACAATTTTTGATGTAAACTAGCCACGCTATTTTATTTACTTTATCCAGCTGCAGGCAATCTTTTAAAATAGAGTGGTTGAGCGGAATTTCTTGATTCAGCCAGATCTTTAGCCAGGCTAGAACGGGGGCCAGTTTGATCAAGTCTGAAATGTAACCCACACCCAATTCAGTATGGACAATGTGTGTGGAAGTAGACTGGGGAAGAGAGAGAACCGATCTCAAAAATTTATTTTCCGTGATCTGTATACTTTCCATAGAGCAATAGCCCCATATCGCACTTCCATGCGTTGCTATTGCAAGGCATTTTGCTTCATAAATTTTTAGCAAACTAACAATTGGCCTCGCCCCGAGTTTATTCATAAAACCCCGAAGAGCAGAAGACGACTTTACAAGGGCAACATTTCTATTTTTTATCTGGGGGCCCCAGGAACCTTTCTCATCGAAAGTGATCCCTAAGTATGGAAATATTGCTACTCTACGCAGTTCTTGCCTCCCACAAGTAAAAATTTGGGGGAGTTTATTTTTATTACCCTTACCCATGATCATAATCTGGGACTTTTTAACGTTGATCTTTAAATCCAGGGAAGTCATAAAAACCTCAAAGGCGTCCAATAATCGTTGAAGACCAACACCAGTACGAGAAAGCAGGAAAGCATCGTCCGCGTATAGGAGAACCGGAATACCGAGTTCTCCTATCCGTGGGGTGTCCTGGGTAGCATCTTTTAGTGTGGATTCCAAGGCATTTATATAAATAGTAAAAAGGAGGGGAGCCAGAATGCACCCCTGCCTGACTCCCCTTTCTGAGTTAAAGTGGCTAGTGCATCGCCCCGCAGTAGTAACTCTAACAGAAGCTGTTAGGTCAGTATGTAAATCTACAAAGAGGTTAACAAGAGCCTTGCCCAGTCCCATGTCAAGTAAGATTTTCCATAATTTAGATCGATTTACAAGATCAAAGGCTAACGAGAGGTCCATGAACCCCAGATACATGGAACCCTCCTTCGCCTTCGTGTATTTCTCTATTAATAAATACAAATTCAAGCCTTGATCGATAGTACTCCTTTTAGGTCTAAAACCATACTGCACATCTGCTAGGACCCCTTTCTCTGTTAACCAATCGTTCAGTTTATTTAAAATAACTCGACCTAAAATTTTCACTGAGGAATCAATCAGTGAAATCGGCCTGTAACAAGATGGGTCTTGCCTATTACCCTTTTTAAACACTGGTATAATTATAGATTTCTTCCAGGAAGACGGGATTTTATCAAATGCAAGATTATTAAAAACCTTGCATAATACCTTAGACCAAAATTTTGGAAAACTTTTAAAAACGTCCCCAGGTACCCCATCTGGGCCCGGGGCTTTGTTTTTTGTGATTAGGTCTATAGCCCTTTCAACATCTGCAACTGCAAAAATAACTGCATCCTTGTCAGGGGAGATTTCCCCAACTTCATCTGCTAAAATTCCACCAGGAGGACCAATATTAGAGTATATCTGACTAAAGTGTTTTATCCAGCCCTCATCTGGAATGTTTGCCTCTAAAGGAGTATTAGTTTCATCAGAAAAAAAGGGCTGATTTATTATTTTCCAGAATAAACCACTGTTTTTTAGGGTATCTGGATCCAAGAGTTGAGCCAAGGCGTTATCTTTCAGAGTCCTTTTCCTCCCTAGAATAGTTATTTTATACACTTTCCTAGCATTTACTATTTTTGATCGATCTTTAGGAATAGTTTTTAATGCCTTTAGTAGTACACCATGTGCTTTAGAGCATTCCTTATCAAACCATCTATTGCCCTCTAGCGCCTTCTGGCTAGATTTAGCCTGGAGACTACAATTAATTTCCAAGCAAATCTGATCAAATGCTACTATAACCTCCTTAGGATCTGGATTTTCCGCTAGACATATAGAGATTTCATCCTCCACTTTAGATAAGACCTCCTGAAAAAAGGTTTCAGGGACTATTTTTGTCCACTTCAACCTACGATTCTGGTCTTTGACTTTAAGGTTCAAGCCCCCACTCTCTGCGACTAATTTGAGAGAAATCAGTTCAGTGTTCTTAAAAACAAGTACAACAGGATTATGATCACTAAAAACTGACACCTCAGTACAATAATTTACAACACTATTTAACAAAAAAGAAGACAAATAGATATAATCTATAATAGTACCATTTTCTTTGCCCTTAAACGTAGGGGACCTACTATTCCCGTCTCCACAGCCAGACTCATATAAATTCCATTTAGCGAGGAAAAACTCAAGATAATCCCCCTGCCTAGTATGTTCTGGATGAGCAGTTGAGGAAAAGGGAGGGCCTTCCTCATCCCTCCTAATACATGGTAGGGTACATGGATGTATGTTAAAGTCCCCTAGTAATATTAACTCAAAAGTATTGACATTTATACTATAGACTGACAAAAATGTATCCAAGTCATCCAGGTTTTGACTGGTACAATCATTAGCATGCGAGTTATAAAAATGTATAAAAAGGATCTTACCCTTATCCTGGGTGGAAAGCTCAACAATTAGACAATTTACTGAACCCGAGGGGCATTGAGTTAAGGTGCCTTTCATATCCAGTTTAAAAAGGCTTAATAGTCCCCCCTTAGGTCTTCCTGCCACACTGTTTGTAGCTGGAATGCAAAAATGACAAAAGCCATCTAAAGAAAAGCTATTCGTTTGATCCCAGATCTCTTGTAAAGCAATGACGTCAAAAGATTTTAGTGTCCTTTCCCATTTGGCTATCCCAGGCTTACTCTTTAAACCAGCAATGTTCCATGTAGCAATCTTGATGGACGATGCTGAAAACTGGGAAGAATTTCCCAAGACATTTGGCAGTCAATCATTTTCCTCCATAGAAGATAAGGCAGCATACCGATTGTGAAGAGGTAAAGTGTTAACGGTCTGCCTGTAAGTCAGCTGATGACGACTTGACTCCCCCTTAATTTGAGACCGGGACATATTTACAAATACATTCGGGGTACAGGCATCCATACCTCTTCCATTCTCATTTGAACATTGCCCTTGCACATACAACGAGCGACATTGAGTATTGGCCCCATGATTATAAAAAAAGCCAAGAGGTCTAGCAAGAACCGCATTTTCTAGAGTTGGCAAAATTGCAGCTCTCAGAAGCACTGTTGCCACGTGTTGTGGATGTTTAAAATTTATAATAATACAGTCTCCACCTTTATTTTTAGGGCCATTGCCAATCCAGCTAACTCTGCGGGTAAATAAAATGTCATTTGCAAGGGCACAAGGAAATCCACAGTTCTTATTCAACCAAGCAAGCGTCTTGTTTTTAAGAGCAGGATACGTTTCTACCCCAGAACCATTCAAGCACAAGTCAACCTCTGGGACATTTATTAGAACCACAGTAAATGGTGCACATTCTGGCGGGAGATTAATAGAATTATGTCGCCTAGTTATACTTCTTCTATCAATGACTGTCCCTCCATTAGTGTCCTGAGTACTCCTTTGTATTGATCGTGGTTGACTAAAAGTATTTTGTACACTAGCCGACCCTACTGGCGATGTAGACGAGGATGAGGCAGTCGGCCCACTTACAGTCGGTGGGGCCTGCAACTGGCTTCTGTGTTAAATATGGTTTTAATAACATTTTATTATAATCATTTTTCTCCTTACTCTGTGGATGTAGTTGAAGAAGTAGAGAAGAGCTTTTCAGCTTTTTTTTTACCAGATCAAGGAAAGTTCCTACTTCTATTATGTGGGCTGGGGATTTTAATACAGTTAAATGCTGTTTTAGTGGAGAACGTATCTGTGTTTTCACCAATGTATTTGGGACTATCGCTTCACGCATTCAGCTTATGGTGATGCAATAAATAAACTGATTTCACCTTCTAACCTAATAGGTGCATAGGATATAGTAAGCCAGAATCTTCCCACCTTTACAGGTAGAGGCAAAGGTAATGTAATTGACTTTTACTTTTATCACCTGATCTAGTGCATAGCTTGAGGCATTTTAAAGTACTACCCTTACCTTTTAGTGACCACTTTCCAATCCATTTATGGTTGGCTTTTACCATAGGCTCCAGCAAAGAAGAAGAAGCTAGGCTGCCCATAAGTTATACCCCAAATAGAGGGGCTCACTTGAAGTGGAATAAAATTAACCCAGAAGAGCTCTTCAAAAGATTAGTTAAAGATAGGGCTAATGATATTGTTTGCTGCCTGTCACCAGAGAGGTCTCCGGAAGAAATGTTAGCATGTTTTAAAACAATCAGTATGGTGTAGCACCTAATTTAGTTTCAGGTAGACCCTCTAAAGAGCGCCAAGGGAAATCGTGATTTAGCCAAGAGTACACAGTTGCGCTCGAAGCCCTGAAAAAGCAACAGCCCAAAAGCCTTGCAATACTGTGGACATAAGAAGAGCTAGATGGGCCTAAAAGCAAGCCTTAATAACGAGAAAACAAGAAGTTAAAAGTAAGGCCTGGAATGACCTTGAAAGAGTAGTGAATTTAAAAGATCATAAACTCTTCTGGGAAACTGTTAATTAGCCTTTTTTTCAGATCTCACGTCAGATTGGATGGAGTGCCATAATCCCGAAACACTTCCCCTAAATCAAGGGAGAGAATGGCACACTGCTTGTTACCATAAATGAGGAATGGTTAGCTGACTTAGTTGACTATTCCGCAGTTGTGAAAGCAATTCAGTGTGCTGCCAATGATAAGGAGGTCCGGATGGGGTGGCATTAGACCTCTATAAATATAAAAATTATTTTTGGACCCCGTTGGTGACTATTGTTTTGAGGGCAGCGCTCAAGCGAAACCTTATGGGCTCATGGCCTGAGTCTGTTATAGTCCCCATTTTCAAAAAGGGTGATCGAAATTTACCCTCTTGTTACTGCCCAATCTCATTATTCGACTCTTCAGCCAAGATTTTAGGGTGGTTAATTTTAAATAAATTAGAGGCATGGGCTGAATCATCTTCCTTTATTCCCCATTGCAGTATGGTTTAGGACCCTGCTTGAGGACAGTTGAGCAAGCTCTTAATTTGAACCTTATTTGTAAGAAGTAAGTTAAAGCCAGGAGAGGTTCTCTTCACATGACATTCATGGACCTCTCCTGTACTTTTGATCTAGTAGATCGGGAGGTTCTTTGGGATCTAATGTTCCAGGCAGGAGTAGATCAATTGTTGATGGATATAGTCAAACGTCTCCACGTGGACACATTGACTAATGTCCGTTACACACTTTCTGGGGACTGTACAAGGTCCATTGGGGTTTTAGGGATGTAAGGCAGGGTTCTATTTTAGCTCCTTTTTTGTTTTTGTTATATATTAACTCTTTAGTCATCTTTTTAGAGTGATATACCCATGATGTGCCCCATGTTTGTGCACAGGCTGTTCCGGTTCTTTTGTACATGGACAATGCCATTTTATTGGGTTTAGCGGCCAACAGCTTGCAAAAACTATTAAATGGGTTTAATGATTTTATGATAAATTTAAAGCTTTAAGCCATCAGAAATTATTATTTGCAACGGTTAGTGGGCCTAGAAAAAACAAAACTAAAATCTTTAATGTTGGAGTGATCCCGATTGAGAGTGTACTTTTTTGCAGCTACCTGGGAAACCTTTTTGAAGTGACGGGCTCTTGGGAGAGACTGATGGTTCAAAGAGTAGCTGAAATGGAGGCAGCTTGTGATTAAATTTTTAGGTTTGCCAATAGGCTAGGTTCCAAGCCAATTAGGCAAGTGCTGCAGTTATGTAGGAGCAAATGTCTTTCAAGTGGTGTTTATGGATCTGGTGTTCTAGGGGTATGTCTTGCCAAGGAAGCTGCAGGCTGTTGAGAATACATTTTTATTTTGCCTCCTAGCATAGCAACAACGAACGTCAAGGTTTATTACCTATCTCCACCTAGAAATGTGATTTTTAGACAACATTGTGGATATGGCTACTTCATTACTTTGGATTAAATTGTTGAGTACCCCCCCCCCTCCCGGCCAGTTTTTTCCCAGGAAGTAATAGCAGATTGCTTGAGATTAGATAATGCTCACGTTATTACTTGGTTGAGGTATGTGAAGGCACATTTTTCCATCCTTAGTTTGAGCCCCTTTTATGACTCTCCAGAAAACGTGTTCCGAAACAAAATATAGAGTTAGAAGGTGCTTTTTGTCACATAAGGAGGAAGAGCGAATCATAAGGTGCCTTAACATGGAATCCATCTTGAGTTATATGCAGATTTTTAATGTTTCCAGTTTGAACTCTTATTTATTTTGGCTAACAAATTCTGAAGATAGGTTTTATTTGACACGCTTAAGGCTCAATACAGCGCATCACCTTGTTGCCTTTGCCACTGCCGGCTCTAGAATAACTTTTTCCTTGCATGGCCCATGTGACGATGTTTCCTCGCAATCCACTGTGCACTTTATTATATATTGTAATTTGTATTCTTCATTTAAGGATCAGTTTATTTGCCCAATTCTAAAGCACAAGTTAACTTAATAAGTTCTGCTATCAAATTACAGAAATCTTATGCTGCATGATTAGGTTGTTTTATTACGATTATTTTTTTATGTGTTGATTGATGTATTTTAACTTGGTACTAGCTTGGGACCTGATTTTATAGCTTTCTTTGTAAACTTTTAATTTATGTACATATTGTTGTGTCTCCTCTTTTAATTTTAATTTATTGAATTAACATTTTATTTTGTGTGATTTTATGGTCCAATTGAACCAAATAAAGATTATAAAAAATAGTATGTATGATCCAAGCACAAAGGAGAAGCTGCTGTCCGCATTGGATAGTTTCCCTTTTGTGAATTGCGTCAGGCTACCTTGAGGGGAACACGCAATGGTGCATGGGTCCTCTACCTGCTTAGCCCAGATATGTTCCTGTGAGAAAGGGCTGCTTTTGACATGGTAGCCCTCACTTTTTGCCTGGAAATGATGTGGTTTCAAATTGTAAGTGCCCTCGGCCCTTTCTAAGCAAGTTCCCAGGGCCATATCTCTTTCCATAAAACTGTACTGATGTTTGGCACATCAGTCACCTTTGTAAGTCTCTAGTAAATGGTACCCCTGGTACCTGGGGCATGAGTATTGAAGAGGGGCCCCCACAGCTGCAGCACCAATTGTGCCACTCTGAGAGGCCCCACACCAGCCTTATGCAGACTGCCATTGCAAGTGCATGACAAATTGTTTCCAAATTTGCAAACTCTACATGGCACTCACCAAGTGTGCCATGTCCACTAACACTGCATGTAGCATAGGTAAATCACCCATTTGGCAAGCCTTACAGCCCTAAGGTAGGGTACACTATTATGCATATGAGGCCATATATGTGCATGAGCTAATGTGCCCCTACTGTGTCTTTGCTAAATTCTTAGACATGAAAAGTGTACAGGGAAGCCATAGCAAATGCATGTGCTGGACACTGGTCAATACGAGTTCCCCAGCCACATGATGGCCTCTCTGAACCCCGGGTTGTTTTGTATCAAACAACTCAGAATAATAGACCCACACTGATGCCAGTGCTGGATTTATTAAAAAATGTATTTAGAGGGCACCTTAGACGTGTCCCCTGCAAAACCTAACAGCCGTGGCATGGTTGATGACTGGTCCTAACCAGCCTTCCATCACGAGACATGATTCAGGACTCTTGGGGTGAGAGCCTTTTGCTTTCAGGAGCCAGAACACAAAGCCTTTTCTGGGTGGAGGTGTTACACCTCCTCCCCCCGGGAGGCAACCTGCGCCACCGGTCAGCTTCAAAGTCTTTACTGCCTTCGAAATCTGACCTCCCCCTCTGCTGCTAGCAGTGGATGGCTGCCTGATGGTTTTAACCCCACTCTAGGTGGTAAAACTGTCAGAAAACCTAGAAAGGACAGGAGGAGTGGCCATCCCCAGCCAGTACCACCCCTCAGGTGTGGCAGGTGAGGTGACCGCTAAAGAAAATAGGCAATCAGGGCTAGGGATTTGATCCTTTCCCACAGGAAGTGGTCACTTAGTGGGTGCAGCCACCCTAATGTACGTAGCTCATTGGCCACTACTAGATACTCCTCCTAATGCCCCCTAAATGCAGTATTTAGAGGGCATTTTTATACCAAGAGATTAGATTTGATGGACAAAATGAAGACCAGGGCAAAGAAGACAAACAGGCAGGAGAACTGAAGCCCTGCTCCACAAAAAAAGGTGCTACCTGGAAACCTGAAGGACTCTAGGAAACCCCAGAGCACCTCCAGCCTTCTAAAAATTGCCAAGAACATCCCTTTCAATGAAGGTATCTCTGCACCCTGCAGACAAGAAACCCACGAGGCCTGGTAAAGTGACCAGCTGCTAACCAATGACCTGGAGCCAGCAGCCCAACCAAATTTTTGTACAACAACCCGTAAGGACAAGACCTGCCACTGTGCCAAATTTGGTGGCACTGGAACTCTACAGGGCTCTGCGATACTACTACTTGAGGTATTGGACCCCCAATATCAGACACCCAGAAGGAAAGTACACTCCAAATTCTCAAAAGCAAGCACCAGTTGAGGGACTTCAGGACACCCAATAACCACCCTCAGAGTGGCCCTGCTGACCTACAATCCACCTTCCAAATGACCTGTTTCTGACTCCAAGACGCACAACTCCTGGCTGACCTATCTGTCCCTGGCCTTGCATCGACCAACAAGCTGTGCTCTAGGGGTCCCTAACCCCTTGCGTCCTCCACCCACCAAGGGGATTCACCGGTCTTACCTTTAAGTCTTAACTTTGCAGTGTGCTTCCAAGTGGCCCCCTTCGCCTTTTGGCTTCAGCTCCAAGATCTTCAGCCAGTGCTCCCAGTTGAACTATGAACCGCCTGGCATTCTCCGGCTGGCCCATTGGACAATTAGATGACCTTGACTCAAAAATAGAAGGTGACATTCGTAGTGCATTGCCTGATTTCATATGCATTTTTTAAGTTTTTCCCATTGATTCCTATGTTGTATAATTACGTACAAAAAAACCCGAACATTTTCTAAACTTTGAAAAATCATAACTAAAAAAGTACTTACCATATATTGATGATCTTGGTCTTAACATTTTTATAAAAATTGGAGGTATTTTTGTAAATTGGTCTCAAGTTATCCTTCGGCGTGTGTGTCCATATTTATTGATAGTGTGCGCACAACAAATGCTTTGCACATCTCCAAGATAAGCCTAACTGCTCGCCCACACTACCACAAAAACAGAACATTAGGTGGTCTGCTTTTTACCTCTGGATACCAAAGTTGGGTTGTCATTTTTGTGCACTATATAGAGAGCCATTCTTCTACATCCCAAACAGAAAACACTTTTTTCAAAGTAGTACCAGTTGTTTTAACTAATATGGGCAGCATTGAAAGACAAATCCTATTTGGGAAAGGAAACCTGGGGGTGTTGGTTTGCTGTTCAATACAGGCTAACATGCATGTGTGTATCCAATTACATGGCATTGTAATAAGTGAACTTCCTAATTAATATTTATTACGCAGGTTGTTTTAGGACTCTCTCTGATGAAGGGTTTGCAATGCGACCTATTGGTACATAGGTCATATTGCAAAATCAGAAACAGGTCTCAAAACATCACTATTTGCAGCACGTCTCTTTCTGCATCATGTTGTTAAGCCCTCAGTGCAATTGGCCTTGTAATTGCGATATGTGTGGTAAATGCAGCATATGTCTTAATTATGAGTTTTGAGATTAATATTGACAGGTCAACCCCACCAATATTTATTAGGGGCAAAATGCTCAGTATTTATCCAAACATGCATGTTTTGTATGGTAAGCACCAAAATCTACATTATTCCCCAAAGACTAGTAATTGGGTGGTATTTATCGCACCCAATACATTCTTACTCTGCTGCATTAGAATATATCAGGCACAATTAATATCACACCAATTACTGACCCACTTATAATGAGGGCCACCATCCCCTACAGTCCTTTGTAGCCCACTATGGTCACTTTGGCTTTTAATAGCTGAAGTATGGCTCCCCTTCTGATCCTTGCCCCCATCTCTCCTAGCTCTTGGTGTGTACACCATCAATCCAGTTATTATGTCCATGTAAATAGTTCACCAACATCTGGCATTGCTCCCACATTAGAAACAGGCCAACATTCTGCCCCTTCAAAAAAAAACAATCCTGATCCCAATATCGTGGGCAAATATAGCCCTATTTTTCTGCTGCCAGCTCCATCAAAACTGGTGGAGAAGTTTGTTAATCAGTGGTATCAAACTACACTTAACCTAATGGACTACTTCATCCCAGTCAGCTGTATTTTAGGCCAAAATACAGTAAACAGACTGCTCTTTCCAAAGCCTCAGAATAGATTAAAAGCACTCTAGATGCAGGCGGGAAAGCTGTCCTGATATTGTTAGACCTGAGAGCTGCTTTTGACACAGTGCCTCATTATAGGCTGCTTGCTCACCTTCATGATATAGGCATCAGAGATACTGTGCTGAAGTGGCTAAAATTATTTCTGGCAGACAAGACCTGGAAGTCTGGCTGCCTCCTTTTTCATCTGGCAGCAGTTGTGTCTCTGTAGGAGTGCCTCTGGCCTCGGCCAAGTAACTCACCATAGAAACACCACAACTTATTTGTCTAACAAGAGGCAAACCAGTGTTATGGTGGTCAAGCAATGGTGTGGACACCTTAGAGGATTCATGCCTTGATTCTGTTGTTCTTATTGAGAACAGCATTGCAAATAGTAGTCCAAGGTTTTTTCTGTTTTAGTCTTGGGCATATGTTCTCTAGAAGATTGATACTTTTAATATGCTCTAAGACATAACATGCTTTTCCCTTCAACCCACTTCCCATCAGCTTCTGCTCACTACCACGTTTCCCAGCACAGACATTGTTGCACACAACAGAAGGAAGTCCTTCGCCATGAGGTGTTAAGCCATTTCACAAACCAACAAAAATGTTTGGGCCCAGATGTACTCCTCTCTAGTTGAAACCCTGACACACTGGCACTTTATTTAGAATCTATGGACAATATGGCCTTCAAAAGATTTTTAAAAACATATCTACGTAGTTAGTCTATATGTCACTTATATGCTACCTTCTGTCTGCACCAGAGAGCTGTAGGATGCTTTGGATATAACGAGACACAAACTGATACAAAATCATTTCATATGGAAAGTTGTGGCAATCAGCTTTCAGTCATCTGTTAGTTTCCTGTTGAAAACATTTAGGTGGTCATTACAACCCTGGCGGACGGTGTTAAAGCGGCGGTAAGACCGGCAACAGGCCGGCGGTAAAAAATGTGCAATTACGACAGTGGCGGAAACCGCCAACAAAGACAGCCACTTTAACACTCCGACCGCCACAGTGGTACAAACAAGCAGCACGGCGGTCACCGCCAACAGACAGGCGGGAGACAATGTACCGCCCACACTATTATGACAGGCCAATCCGCCACCTTTTCCGGGGCGGATTCACCGCAGATAAAAACACAGTGGAAACAGGAATCCCGAAGGAAAAACGCTCACCTCTACACACCCCATGAGGAACGAAGATGCCATGGACCCGGAACTCCACATTCTACCTGCAATAGTCTTCCTGCTCCTCTACCAGGAGCACGAACGCCGGCGGTGAAGACCACAGTGAGTACTGCACCTATGACACAGGGGGGGGGGACAGGGACACACACACGCAACACCCCCACCCTCACCCACTACAACACACACACTAATGCATATCAATACATCACAGTTACACCCCTAAACCCCCCGGAAGAATGCAAAGACAATAGAAAAGAGTGTAACCATTGTAATATATTAAAAGCAAATAGGCAGAAATATATATATATACTCCACGTACAAAATATATACCAAGCATAGTAGTCCAGGTAGTGCTCTAAGAAAGTCAGTGGAACACCAGGACCACACGGTATGGGCGAGGCCCACACAAGATCCCCGACCATGACAGAGAGAACACTGCAGGGGCATCAAAGAGCAACTAAACAGGCACCTCAGGGGGAGGGAAAGGGGGGGCACCTCAGCTGCTTGAGTGCACAACGCCAAATCCACGAGGGGGCCACATGCCCACTGTTACATCCTGGGGAGTGCAAAGCCACAGTCTCTCAAGTCTCTACAGTGGGTGGGTTGCCCACTGCCATATCCTGGGGAGTGCAAAGCCACAGTCTCTCAAGTCTCTACAGTGGGTGGGTTGCCCACTGCCATATCCTGGGGAGTGCAAAACTCCACTCTCTCAAGTCTCTACAGTGGGTGGGTTGCCCACTGCCATATCCTGGGGAGTGCAAAGCCACAGTCTCTCAAGTCTCTGCAGTGGGTGGGTTGCCCACTGCCATATCCTGGGGAGTGCAAAGCCACAGTCTCTCAAGTCTCTGCAGTGGGTGGGTTGCTCACTGCCAAATCCTGGGGAGTGCAAAGCCACAGTCTCTCAAGTCTCTACAGTGGGTGGGTGTCCCACTGTTCAATCCTGGGGAGTGCAAAGCCACAGTCTCTCAAGTCTCTGCAGTGGGTGGGTTGCCCACTGTTCAATCCTGTGGAGTACAAAGCCACAGTCTCTGAAGTCTCTACAGTGGGTGGGTTGCCCACTGCCATATCCTGGGGAGTGCAAAGCCACAGTCTCTCAAGTCTCTACAGTGGGTGGGTTGCCCACTGCCATATCCTGGGGAGTGCAAAGCCACAGTCTCACAAGTGGATGACAGTCTCCACTGGTTCTGGAGGGGGCTTGGTGCCCAGAGTGCTTCATCCTGCCAAGGATTGGGGTAGTGGATGCTTTTCTCCACTGGTACTGGAGGAGGTATGGTGCCCAGAGTGCATCATTCACCCTGTGACGGACTCAGTTGCGTCAGTGCCCTTGCCGCTCAAGGGCCAGCAGTGCTTGAGATGGCGGTGCCCTGTGCAGTGGTGCTTGAGACGGCGGTGCCCTGTGCAGTGGTGCTTGAGACGGCGGTGCCCTGTTCAGCGGTGCTTGAGATGGCGGTGCCCTGTTCAGCGGTGCTTGAAATGGCGGTGCCCTGTGCAGTGGTGCTTGAGACGGCGGTGCCCTGTTGAGTGGTGCTTGAGATGGCGGGGCCCTATGCAGCGGTGCTTGAGACGGCGGTGCCCTGTGCAGCGGTGCTTGAGATGGCGGTGCCCTGTGCAGCGGTGCTTGAGACAGCAGGGCCCTGTTCAGCGGTGCTTGAGATGGCGGTGCCCTGTTCAGCGGTGCTTGAGATGGCGGTGCCCTGTGCAGCGGTGCTTGAGACAGCGGTGCCCTGTGCAGCGGTGCTTGAGATGGTGGTGCCCTGTTCAGCGGTGCTTGAGATGGCGGTGCCCTGTTCAGCGGTGCTTGAGATGGCTGTCTCCATTGCAGGGTCTCAGCTGCTGGCGGTCCTTCATGGCCCAGCAGGGCTTTTGCTGGCGGTCCTTCATGGCCCAGCGGGGCTTCTGCTGGCGGTCTTTCATGGCCCAGCGGGGCTAGTGCTGGCGGTCCTTCATGGCCCAGCGGGGCTAATGCTGGTGGTGGCCTCCTGTGCAGGTGGGCTGGTGCTGGCGGTGGCCTCCTGGGCAGCTGGGCTGGTACTGGCGGTGGCCTCCTGTGCAGGTGGGCTGGTGCTGGCGGTGGCCTTCTGTGCAGCTGGGCTGGTGCTGGCGATGGCTTCCTGGGCAGCTGGGCTGGTGCTGGCGGTGGCCTCCTAGACAGGTGGGCTAGTGCTGGTGGTCCTGTCCTGGGCAGCTGGGCTTGTTCTGGAGGTGCGTTCCTGGGCATCGGGGATGATGGCGGTCTTCTCCGCCGTGCTGCTCTTCCCAGACTTGCCGGGTTTCTTGTGGCTCTTCCCCACCTTGGAAGGTGTCACAGCTGACTCCACACTCCCACCGGGACCCCTGGGAGCGGCTTTGGTGGCTGGAGTCTTCCCCCTCTCCTGCCGGGCACTGGCCAACTTCTGATGCTTCACAGATGGGGGACTTTCTGTGCTGTGGCTCCGTGCCACACTGGCTGCCCTGGTGGCCGGTGCACTCCAGATTCCGGTGACTACAGGCACCACTGGTCCGGAGATGTTGTGGCTGAGGTGCTAGTTCGGGACCTATCAGACGGACGGGGTGGGGGAGGTGTGGGAAAGAGGTCAAGGTTGGACAGGAAAAGTTTTTTGGACACACTGGGATGGGTAGCTGGAGGGGGTTTGGGAGTGGAGGAAGAGGTGGTGGTTGTAGGAGGTGAATGTTTGGTGACTTTGGGTGAAGGTGCATGCGCTGGAAGCTGTCGTGAGGTGGATGGCTGTTGGGTGGGTGTGTGCCTGCGTGTATCTTGGGAGGTGGCATCACAGACACACTGGGGGAGGACACAGGGGATGTGTGAATGGTAGTGGGGGTGTTGACTGCACGTGAGCGGGGTGTGGTGGTCGGTATGCTGGAGAGGGACGTAGTGGCTGTAGAGGTAGTGCATGCAGGTGAGAGTGTAGACGAGACTGGGAGGGAGGAGGGAGACGAGGAGGAGGGGGACACAGTGGAGGCAGTGGATGTTGGTGTGTCCGCATGTGTGTGATGCTTGCGTGAGTGCCTGTGGGATGTGTAGTGCTTATGTTTGCCTGAGCTTCCCTTGTGTGTTGAAGTGTGTGCATGCTTGTCTGTAGGTGTGCTTGGGATAGGCTGCGGTACAGGGGATTGGTCTGGGTGGAGGAAGTTGGAAGGGGGAGGCTAGATATGGGGACAATGGCTGCCATCAGTGCTGAGGCCAGAGTCTGAAAAGCTCACTGAAGGGCCGCCTGATCAGAATGAATGCCCTCCAGGAATGCATTGGTTTGCTGCAACTGCCTCTCTACACCCTGGATGGCATTCAAAATGGTAGACTGCCCAACAGCGAGGGACCTGAGGAGGTCAATGGCCTCCTCACTGAGGGCAGCAGGGGTGACTGGGGCAGGGCCTGAGGTGCCTGGGGCGAAGGTGATGCCCACCCTCCTGGGTGAGCGGGCACGGGGCAAAGGCTGAGGGGCTGATGGGAGGGCGGTGCTGGTAGGGGGGTGGCGGCTGTACCTGCAGATGCAGGGGGCACAGATGTTGCCGCCACCACAAGGGAGCTCCCATCAGAGAACGAGTCTGTGTCGCTGGTCTCAGCTCCTGTCCCTGCCGTGGAGCTCCCCTAGCCCTACGTCCCACTGGTGAACTCTGAGTCTGTAGTCTCGCCCTCCAGGGCCATGTGGGATGCAGCTCCCTCGTGCTCCGGTGCCACTGCTCCTCCTCCTGATGATGCTAATGCACACAAAAACAGGGAGACCACAAAAAGGGGGGGAAGACAGAAGAAAGACATGTTGAGTGCATGCATTACCGCTACCGTTGGCAGACACGACAGACACACAAGCCCCCTGCACTACGCGCGCTCTTGGGCTCCACTGTTCAATTCCTGGGAAATGGCCTACAAAGCTATGGATGACATCTGCACACATAGATGACACAAGGGCATGACTAGATGCACTTGGCACTCTAAAGAGGTGGGGTGGGGTGCCACATGGCCTGCCTTACGGAGGGGCCTTGCCTACGGAACTCGCCCTGGCCTAGGGAAACCCACAGCCCACCTCCCCCACCCAGACACCTCCACTGCACGCAAAGTCAGCAGAATGAGAGTGTACTCACCCCCTTGTGGCTGCTGTGATGCCCTCAAGTGCCCATCCAACTCCGGGTATGCCACCACCAGGATCCTGAACATTAGGGGGTCATGATGTGACGGGCACCCCTCCCACGTTGGGAGGCCATCCCCAGCTGAGCCTCTGTCGTCTTCTTGCTCCCGCGGCGAATGTCCTCCCATCTTTTCCGGCAGTGGGCGCTCCGTCTGTGGTAGACCCCCAGGGTCCGGACATCCTTGGCGATGGCACGCCAAATACATTTTTTCTGGTGGGCGCTGACCTACATGAAATGTACAGGGGAAAAAGAGTAGTTATTACCAACTGCACCGTCAAAGTGATTGGCCCCCATCCCTACCCTTGCCATGTGGCACATGCATTTACCGTATTTCGTGCACGCAGCACTCTCCCCCCTTCCTTCTTACGTCCAGCCCTCTCCACACAGGCATAGCCCATACAACATGCTCCCTGTGTACTTACCTGTTTTTCTGGAGGACCGTAGAGTAGCGTGTACTGGGGTAGGAGCTTCTCCAACTCCTCCGATGTGAAGGCAGGGGCCCTTCCCCCAGACACCCGAGCCATTGTCTCTTCCAGACCGAGGTCCCCACAGTGCTTGCAGTGTACGTCCACTCCTGTCGAAGATCAGGTATCGAGTGATTGAACAGATAGAAAATGGCGGTACCATCACCGCCGGCGTACATCGTCATTGGCTCCTGGGACCCATAGGTTCCAATGTTAACCAATGCAGCATTGCGCCTCAGTCTTCGACCGCCTACCGCGACGGTGTACAATGCTAGCGCAGTTACCTCACATCCCATTGTCACACTTTAGAGGTCAGGCAGCCGCCATTTCAGGGGCCCACATGGCTTCATTTTCAACTGCGTCACACATACCTAGGCCTAGACTCAACACACAATCAGACCACCTTTTGCGTATGATTGGTGTTCTGTGTAAACTGTGGGTACGTACCTCTGAGTTGTTTGACTCTGTGCTCGCTGTTGTCCTTCATAGGCACCGTCTGCTGGGACATGTGAGGATATGGCGCCATCCTCCGGTGTACCGACCGTTGGTGGACCTGTCGACAATGGAGGAGCGACATGTGATTATCACATACAGGCTTGACCGTGCCACAATCCAGGAACTGTGTACCAGTTGGAGCCAGACCTGATGTCAGCAATCCGCCATCCCACAGGAATCCACCCTCAAGTGCAGATGCTGTCAGTGCTCCATTTCCTTGCAAGTGGGTCTTTTCAAACAACAGTGGCCATAGCATCAGGGATGTCCCAGCCTATGTTTTCCAGCATATTTTGTCCAGAGTGTTGTCTGCCCTTCTGAAACACATGCGGAGCTACATAGTTTTTCCTCAGGTGGAGGATTTGCCTACAGTGAAAGGTGATTTCTATGCCCTGGGACACATCCCCAACATCATAGTTGCCATTGATGGGACCCATGTGGCTTTGGTCCCACCCCCACAGGAGTGAACAGTTGTACAGAAACCGGAAGAGTTATCATTCGATGAATGTACAGATGGTATGTTTGGCAAACCAGTACATCTCCCATGTGAATGCCATGTTCCCTGGCTCAGTGCATGACGCTTGCATCCTGCGGAATAGCAGCATCTCTTATGTGATGGGTCAATTCCTGTCAGAGTCACCAGATCCTTGGGGTCTGTTCATGTTCCCAACACGTCCACCACTGAACAGCTCCAAGACTCTGATAGATAAATCACAGAGACTGAGAGAGTTCAAGAGGGGAAGAGGGGATTAGTAAGGGAACAGCTGGGAAGGAGACCTGTAGTAAGAAAAAGGTTAGAACACACAATATGAAAATTATATCTCCTGAAATCACTACTAGACTATGATTCTAAGCCTAGTCACTCTGAAGACATAAACTTAACAAGAGTTAAGTTTAAAATGACTAAGTTTCAAGATAGCAAGATACCTGTAGGGGAATCAAGATGAATTAAATGAAAACTTTCTGATTCAAGTACTTTCTTTTACCTGAGAATCAGAAAAAACATTCTGACTAAATTTTAAACCAGTCATATAAATCCTGTTGTGAGAATGTATACTAGGACCATACAATATTGCATCTAGAAACTCTGGCCTTCTGTGTACTCTTAAAATGTTTCAACACAAATTGCGCATATTGCAGATATATTATATATATATATATATATATATATATATATAGTAAACACCACAAAAAGATTGTGCACCATGAATAAACACAATATGGATTCAGGAAACAAATCAAATAACTTGTCAACTCGAATATTACATAATAAATATCTTAGAATAGTAGCATACAAACATGAATTAAACTTGAGGAGAGAATCGTGCATCTTGCCAATTCAAGTGTTACCATGTAAAATACCAAGAAATGGTAGCACGCAATGAATATCAAAGTCAAATCATCATTAATCGAATCGAGCGTCTTGCCAATTCGTAAAACACGATGTAAATGTCAAGGAATAACAGCTCACAATAAATAACAAGATCAAAGTACAATGAAACGAATCGCACTTCTTTTGCCGATTCTTAAGCCACCATGTAAAGTGTCAAGAAATGGTAGCGCGCAATGAACAACAAAGTTAAATGCTCATGAAACGAGTTGTGCGACTTGCCAATTCGTAAAACATCATGTAAATGTTAAGAAATAGTAGTGCGCAATGGACAACAATGTTTAAACACCATAAAACGAATCGTGCGTCCTGCAGATTCTTAAGCCACCATGTGAATGTCAAGAAATGGTAGCGCGCAATGAATAACAAAGTCAAACCTTTATGAAATAAATCGCGCGTCTTGCCTATTTGTAAACTACCATATAAATGTCAAGAAATGGTAGCGTGCAAGTTATCTGTTACTCATTTAAGAATGTAAACCAAGAATTTGAAAATTCTAAATAACGGTGTTGGAACAGTCCAACCACCGTCTTACCGCCTGGAACAATGATCACCAATGAAGGATTAGGGCAGAAGACTGGAGGATCCAAATATGCCGCCGGGACAGGAGCTCAGGAAGAAGCTGCTGCTCTGCACCGGGACCTCGGAATAGTGAGCACTCGGAGTTGGGCTGGCTCTTTTTTATAGAGTCTTGGCCCAGCCCAGAACCACGCCCAGGCATGTTGCAGGGAAAGTCTCTGGAAGGCCCTGGAAAGGGGCCACACCCTAACACACTCTGAAAAACTGCAGAAATACTTTGCAAAGGAACAGTATTTGTAAGCATATTAAAAATAAGTTTTCAGGATTGAACTCTGCAATGCAAAAGGTTAAACCACAACATATCAGCACAATGCATAAATTACTTTGTTTTGAGAGTGCTGGGTTTTTGCATTTTTGACGCCAATAGAGCGCGTACTGCTCTGGTGTTGACAGTACTCCCCTCTCCCAGACGCACTCTAGGGCCTGGTTTGCTTGGATTAAGATGATGAAAGCGTCTCACAAGTACTGGAGCATGAACATCAAATGCGGAAACCCATGAGTTACTTTCAAGCCCATAAGATTAAGTACCATAGATTACGCCCTCTCAGTTTAGAATCCAACACTTTCTTGACTTTGTATTCTTCTTCCCCTTGTACTAAAACAGGAGCTGGATGAGGGTGGACCTTTTGGATTGCCTTTTTCAAGAGGGAAGTGTGGAACACTGGATGAATCCGTAAGGATCTGGGCAATTGTAGTTTATAGGTCACCGGATTGATTTGCTGAAGGACAGTGTAAGGACCTATGAATTTAGGGTTAAACGTGCTTCTTCTTGATGTCTATGGGGGTCATTACAACATTGGCGGTAAAAGGCGCTTACCGCCGTGCAGAAGACCGCCAATACACCACCGCGGCCGCGGAATTCCGCCACAGCTATTATGACCCACATCTCGGAATCCGCCGAAATTCAGACACCCACACAAGTCCGCCACACCAAAGGTCAGTGATAAACTGGCGAAAAAAATCCTCCACCATCACGCCAACAGAAACACGCCCATGCTATCACAACACACCAATCCACGCGACAGTCTTTCAACCGCGGTATTCCATTGGTGGTACACACCGCCGCGCTCAAAATACACACACATCTCCAAAACACCGCCACATTGGACAATTCCAAATACACACACCTGATACACATACAAACACCACTCCCACACACCCAACTCAATATAAAACACACACCCACATCACCCACAAACCCCTACGACCAAAAACTGAAGGCGACAGACAGAGACTACAGCAATAGACAACCGCACCACACAGAGGCACACAACACCATCACCCATACAACATCCACGCTCAAAACACCCCACACCACCACACATCACTACACTCATCAACACATATACCACCCCACACATCACCTACACCACCCCATGTCACGCCAAAGACACCCCAGGTTTTCAGAGGAGGAGCTCAGGGTCATGGTGGAGGAAATCTTATGGGTAGAGCCACAGCTATTTGGAGCAGAGGTGCAGCACACCTCCATAGCCAGGAAGATGGAGCTGTGGCGAAGAATCGTCGACAGAGTCAACGCTGTGGGACAGCATCCAAGAAATCGGGAGGACATCAGGAAGAGGTGGAACAACCTACAGGGGAACGTGCGTTCCGTGGTCTCCAGGCACAACGGTTCAGCGGACTGGCGGCGGATCCCCATCTCCTCCCCCACAACTAACAATATGGGAGGAGCAGGTCTTGACCATCATGCATCCAGAGGGCCTCGGAGGAGTCGGTAGAGGAATGGACACTGGTAAGTCAAATCTTTACTATCATATCCCCCACCCTACCTGTATGCTATCACACACCCCCACCCTCACCCCCTCCCCTATCACTACAACTCCTCACTAATGTAATAATTACACAAACCACACATCCCAACAACAAGCCCTGCATGACACAACTAAGCATGGACACCCATCACTAAAGCATGGCCACTGCACATACCCATAACAACCCCCCAACCATCATCACACAAGCCCCCACACAGGAATGCTTGCACTGGGGTACACGCACACCCACCCATTGCACACCATGACATACACACATGCAATAATCATGCTCTTATACCCCTGCAGGACCACTACGTAACGTCACCACACAGGAGGGTCCAGACATCTCCACTCCACCCACAGAAGAGGCCCACAGTGACGACAGCAGCTCTGGCCAACTGGATCCAGATGACCACCCCGGACCATCGTGGTCCTCGGGACAGTCGGTTCCCCTCGCATAGGCACAGCCCAACACTGACCTTCCCCCCTCTGGTAACACCAGCACAGCACCCACCCAGCGGGCCCAAACCTCCGTACCCAGGACACGTCAATCAGCTGTGTGTCCACCACTACAGGGAACCCAGGATAACCCACCACCCCAACAACAACAGGAACCTGGGGACAGTGGTAGTGGGCACACGGTCCAGGGGACGGAGGCCCAGGAACACAGGGGAACTGGGAGGGCTGCTGTGCGACAGGGGGCGGACAGGCCAAGGGAACCCACTCTCCACAAGGTCCTCTCCTCCATCATGGGAGCCTACCACCACTCCCAGGAGACGATGGCTACAGTCCTGGCCAAGTTTCAGGAGACCCAGCGCCTGCAGGACGAACAGTATTTGGGCTTCGGGGAGGAGCTCAGAACCATCAGCTCTGCCATGGGCACCATCGTAGGGGTGCTGAAGGACATACAAAAGACCATGAGGGACACCGTGGCACTCCTAGGGGCCCCTGACACTAGCCTAGACGATGAACTGCCCACCACCTCCGCCTGCGCTAGTGGACAGGACGCCCCTCCACAGGACCACCACACCAGCACCCCACCCCCTGCAGACGGACAACCACCCCGCAAGCGGTCCCTGAGATCCAGGAACAGGACAGAGCACGATGGCAAGACCCCCACCAGGAAATTAGACCACCCTGATTGTCATTCCACTGTCTCACTTTGTTACCCTGTCCAGATTGAAACTGCTCCAGCTCCACTTCCTATGCCCATATGGGCAGTGCACCTGTGAGACTAATAGACTGGACTCTGCCATGGACATTCCTCCTCCATCACCCATCACCATTTTGCCACCCCCTCTAATAATTAACACTTCAATAAACACTCTTGAACCACAAAACAATCTGGAGTCAGTCTGTGATTTAGAAAATGTGTATTACCAATTACAGTGACAAAAAGTGTTTTCAAATGTAATGCCAACATACCTATGTCACACATCACAAGTCCATGAAGGATGCAAGCAGATGACACACGTTGGTAACCACACCTGTGAAACCGTAATGGAAATGTACAACTCAGTTACCAAATACTGCTTCTAATTGACAGACAGGATAGAGGTAGAAGTGTGAAAGAGAATGTAATAGTAAAAAAATTGTTCTCACCTGTGTGTCACTGGAAATATTGCTGTATGACTGACTCCCTGTTGTCTATGTCTTCTTCCTCAGCTTCCTCCTCATCACTGTCCACAGGCTCCACAGCTGCCACAACACCGTCATCTGGACCATCCTCCTGCAGAAAAGGCACCTGGCGTTGCAAAGCAAGATTGTGAAGCATCGAGCAGGCGATGGTGATCTGGCACACCTTCCTTGGTGAGTAGAATAGGGATCCACCAGTCATATGAAGGCACCTGAACCTGGCCTTCAGGAGGCCGAAGGTGCGTTCGATCACCCTCCTATTCCACCCGTGGGCCTCATTGTAGCGTTCCTCTGCCCTGGTCCTGGGATTCCTCACTGGGGTCAATAGCCATGACAGGTTGGGGTAACCAGAGTCCCCTAATAGCCACACCCGGTGCCTCTGGAGTTGACCCATCACATAAGGGATGCTGCTATTCCGCAGGATGTAGGCGTCATGCACAGAGCCAGGGAATATAGCATTTACCTGGGAGATGTACTGGTCTGCCAAACATACCATCTGTACATTCATCGAATGATAACTCTTCCGGTTCCTGTACACCTGTTCACTCCTGCTGGGGGGGACCAGAGCTACATGGGTCCCATCAATGGCACCTATGATGTTAGGGATATGTCCCAGGGCATAGAAGTCACATTTAACTGTAGCCAATTCCTCCACCTGAGGGAAAACGATGTAGCTCCTACCGTGTTTCAGCAGGGCAGACAACACTCTGTACAACACGTTGGAAAACATAGGCTGGGACATCCCTGATGCCATGGCCACTGTTGTGTGAAATTATCCACTTGCAAGGAAATGGAGCACTGATAGCACCTGCACTTCAGGGGGGATTCCTGTGGGATGGCGGATTGGTGAGATCAGGTCTGGCTCCAACTGGGTACACAGTTCCTGGATTGTGGCACGGTCAAACCTGTAGGTGATGATCAAATGTCACTCCTCCATTGTTAACAGGTCCACCAGCGGTCGGTACACCGGAGGATTCCGCCATCTCCTCAAATGTCCCAGCTGACGGTGCCTACGAAGGACAACAGCGAGCACAGAGTCAACAAATTCTCAGGTATGTACCCACAGCTACACAGAACACGACATCAAATACAAAACTCTTCCTGTATGTGTGTTGAGTGTAGGCCTAGGTATGTGTGACGCAGTAGTAAATGAAGCCATGTGGGCCCCTGAAATGGCGGCTGCCTGACCTCTAAACTGGGACAATGGGATGTGAGGTATCTGCACTGGCATTGTACACCGTCGTGGTAGGCGGTCGTAGACCGCGGCACAATGCTGCATTGGTTAACATTGGACCCTATGGGTCCCAGGAGCCAATGATGAAGTGTGCCGGTGGTGATGATGCACACCGCCGCAGACGTCACCGCCACGGACGTGACCGCCATTTTCTATCTGTTCAATCACTCGATACCTGATCTTCGACAGGAGAGGACCTACACTGCAAGTGCTGCTGTAACCCCGGTCTGGAAGAGACAATGGCTGCTGCATCTGGGGACCCGGCCCCTGCCTTCACTGCTCAGGAGTTGGAGAAGCTCGTGGACGGGGTCCTCCCCCAGTACACGCTAATCTACGGTCCTCCAGACCAACAGGTAAGTACACCAGGAGCACGTTGTATGGGCTATGCTGGGTGGAGAGGGCTGGATGTCAGTAGGAAGGGGGCAGAGTTCTGTGACCATGAAGGACTGTGAATGCACGTGCCACATGGCAAGGGTAGGGATGGGGGCCACTCACTTCGATGGTGCAGTTGCTAATGACTTCTCTTCTTCCCCTTTACATGTCATGTAGGTCAGCGCCCACCAGAAGAAGGACATTTGGCATGCCATCACCAAGGACGTCCGGACCCTGGGGGTCCACCAGAGACGGGGCACCCACTGTCGTAAAAGATGGGAGGACATTTGCCACTGGAGCAAGAAGACGGCGGAGGCTCAGCTGGGGATGGCCTCCCAACGTGGGAGGGGTGCCCGTCGCACCATGACCCCCCTGATGTTCCGGATCCTGGCGGTGGCCTACCCTGAGTTGGATGGGCGCTTGAGGGCATCACAGCAGCCACAAGGGGGTGAGTACACTCTCATTCTCATGACTTTGCACGCAGTGGAGTGGTCTGGGTGGGGGAGGGGGGCTGTGGGTTTCCCTAGGCCAGGGCGAGTTACGTAAGCTATGCCCCTTCGTAAGGCATGGCCCTGTGGCCCTCCACCCCACCTCTGTAGAGTGCCAAGTAGAGGTATACATACCCATGTGTCATCTATGTGGACAGATGACACTCATAGCCATGTAGGCAATATCCCAGGAATTGCATCTGTAGAGGCCAAGAGCACGGCGTAGTGCACGGGGCTGCTTTGTCTGTATTGTCTGCCAACGGTAGCGGTAAGCCATGCACTCAACCTGTCTTTCTTCTGTCGTCTCCCACCCCCTTTTTGTGCTCTCCCTGTTCGTTTGTGCATCAGCATCATCAGGCAGAGGTACAGTGGCACCGGAGCACGAGGGAGCTACATCCCACATGGCCATGGAGGGCCACACCACAGACTCTGAATACACCAGTGGGACGGAGGGTGAGGGGAGCTTCACATCGGTCACCGGATCAGCAAACAGCGACACAGACTCGTCCGCCGATGGGAGCGCCCTTGTGGTGGCGGCACCATCTGTGCCCCCCACTTCTACAGGTAAAGCCACCACCCCCCCTACCAGCACCGCCCTCCCAGCAGCCCCTCAGCCTTCGCTCCGTGCCCGCTCACCCAGGAGTGTGGGCATCACCTTCGCCCCAGGCACCTCAACCCCTGCCCCTGTCACCTCTGCTGCCCTCAGTGAGGAGGCCATTGACCTCCTCAGGTCACTCACTGTTGGGCAGTCTACCATTGTGAATGCCATCCAGGGTGTAGAAAGGGAGTTGCAACACACTAATGCATTCCTGGAGGGCATTCATTCTGGTCAGGCTGCCCATCATCGGACCTTGCAATCTCAGGCCTCATCACTGATGGCAGCCATTGTCCCTGTGTCTAGCCTCCCCCCTCCAACTTCCTCCACCCAGACCCAATCCCCTGTACCCCACTCTATCCCAACCACACCATCAGACAAGCATGCATACACCTCAACACACAAAAGTAGCTCAGGCAAACATAGGCACCACACATCCCACAGGCACTCACACAAGCATCACCCACATACAGACACAGCAACATCCACTGCCTCCACTGTGTCCCCCTCCTCGTCGTCTTCCTCCTCCCTCCCAGTGTCGTCTACACTCTCACCTGCATGCACTACATCTACAGGCACTAGGACTCGCACCAGAACACCCAGCACCACACCCCGCTCACCTGCACTCACCACCCCCACTACCATTTACACATCCCCTGTGTCCACACCCAGTGTGTCTGTGACGCCCCCTCCCAAAGTACACAAACGTGGGCACCCACACACCCAACATCCATCCACCTCACGACAGCCTCCAGTACCTGCACCCAAATCACCTAAAGTTACACCTCCTACAACCACCTCCTCTTCCTCTACTCCCAGACCCCCTCCAGCTACCCGTCCCAGTGTTCGTCAGAAACTCTTCCTCAGCAACGTTGACCTCTTTCCCACCACCCCCACCCCTCCAATTCATAGGTCCCGTAGTAGCACCTCAGCCAAAAACATTCAGGTACCAGTGGTGCGTGTTAAAGGTGTGTGGAGTGCACCGGCCACCAGGGCAGCCAGTGTGACACGAAGCCAAAGCACTGCCAGTCCACCCCCTGTAAAGCACCTTAAGTTGGAAAGTGGCCGATGGGAGAGGGTGAAGACTCCTGCTGGCAAAACAGCTCACAAGGGTCCCGGGGGGAGTGTCGACTCAGCTGTGACTCCTCCCAAGGTGGGGAAGGGGCAGAAGAAATCGCCAAAGTCTGGGAGGAGCAGCACGGCGGAGAAGGCTGCCATCCTCCCCGCCGGCCGGGACGCCACCGCCAGCCCAATCGTCACTGGGCAGGAGTCCACCGCCAGAGTCAGTGCCCAGCAGGGCAGCCCGATCGTCACTGGCCAGGAAGCCACTGCCAGAGTCAGTGCCCAGGAGGGCAGCCCGATCGTCAGTGGCCAGGAGGCCACCGCCAGAGTCACTGCCCAGGAGGCCACCGCCAGCCGCAGCCTAGCTGCCCAGGAGGGCCCCGGCAGCCACAGCCCAGCTGCCCAATGAAGGACCGCCAGCCCCAGCCCAGCTGGGCAATGAAGGACCGCCATGGCAAGCTCCGCTGAAAAGGGTAAGCACCGCTGAACAGGTCAGAAACTGCAAACTCAAGCACCGCTGAACAGGGCAAAGACTGCCATGGCAAGCTCCGCTGAACAGGGCAAGCACGGCCAAGTCAAGCACCGCTGAACAGGGCAAGCACCGCCAAGTCAAGCACCGCCGAACTGGGCAAGGACCGCCAAGTCAAGCACCGTTAGCCCATGAGCGGCAGGGGCAGTGACGCAACTGGGACCGTCACGGGGTGAGTGATACACTCTGGGCACCAGTCCCCCTCCAGAACCAGTGGAGACATGCATCCACTACCTCTGTCCTTGACAGGATGAAGCACTCTGGGCACCAGTCCCCCTCCAGAACCAGTGGAGACATGCATCCACTCTGTCTGTCCTGCACAGGATGAAGCACTCTGGGCACCAGTCCCCCTCCAGAACCAGTGGAGACTGTTATCCACTTGAGAGACTGTGGCTTTGCACTCCCCAGGATGGTACAGTTGGCAACCCACCCACTGTAGAGACTTGAGAGACTGTGGCTTTGCACTCCCCAGGATGGTACAGTGGGCAACCCACCCACTGTAGAGACTTGAGAGACTGTGGCTTTGCACTCCCCAGGATGGTACAGTGGGAACCCACCCACTGTAGAGACTTGAGAGACTGTGGCTTTGCACTCCCCAGGATACATCAATGGGCATGGAGCCCCCTCGTGGATCTGGTGTGGTGCACTCATCCGGCTGAGGTGCCCCCCCTTCCCTTCCCCCTGAGGTGCCTGTTGTATTTCTATCTGATGCCCCAGCAGTGTTCTCCCCATTTTGATCAGGTATCTAGTGTGGGCCTCGCCCATGCCTTTTGGGCCCAGTGGTCCACAGACAATGACTTGTGCATTACCTGCACTACTAATCGTGGTGTATATTTTGTTTAATGTGTGTATATATATATATCTATATATCTCCAGCAGGCCACCATCCCTGTGAGTGCATGGACTCGCTATGAGGCCGCAAAATGCGACCCACCTCATTTATATTCATGAGGTGGGTCTTTGCGACCCCATAGCGAGTCACAGAATGTGTCTGAGACACCTTTCTGCATGCACTTTTGCGAGTTGCAATTTGCGAGTCGGTATGACTCGCAAATGGCAAGTCGCAAAATTTTACCTACCTACATCTGGCCCTTAGTTCCTTATTCTCTACCTTATCTTGCAACTGACTCACTCTCTCTGCTAAGCTAGTTGTCAATTCTTTGGATGATACCACCTCTGCTTGGAGCTGGGTGATAGCCTTGACTAACTCGTCTAGTGTGGCGATGCTGAGAACATACACAAGCCAGGAGGATAATAATTTGTTGGCTCACTATTCTGTCAGAGTCACCAGATCCTTGGTGTCTGTGCACGTTCCCAACACGTCCACCACTGAACAGCTCCAAGACTCTGATAGATAAATCACAGAGACTGAGAGAGTTCAAGAGGGGAAGAGGGGATTAGTAAGGGAACAGATGGGAAGGAGACCTGTAGTAAGAAAAAGGTTAGAACAGACAATATGAAAATTATATCTCCTGAAATCACTACTAGACTATGATTCTAAGCCTAGTCACTCTGGAAACATGAACAATCTAAGAGTTAAGTTTAAAATGACTAAGTTTCAAGATAGCCGGATACCTGTAGGGGAATCAAGATGAATTAAATGAAAACTTTCTTATTCAAGTACTTTCCTTCACATGAGAATCATAAAAAACATTCTGACTAAATTTTAAACCAGTCATATAAATCCTGTTTTGAGAATGTATACTAGGACCATACAATATTGCATCTAGAAACTCTGGCCTTCTGTGTACTCTTAAAATGTTTCAACACAAATTGCGCATATTGCAGATATATATATATATATATATATAGTAAACACCACAAATAGATTGTGCACCATGAATAAACACAATATGGATTCAGGAAACAAATCACATAACTTGTCAACTCGAATATTACATAATAAATATCTTAGAATAGTAGCATACAAATAAACAACATCAATTAAACTCGAGGAGAGAATTTTGCGTCTTGACAATTCGAGTGTTACCATGTAAAATACCAAGAAATCGTAGCACGCAATGAATATCAAAGTCAAATCATCATTAATCGAATCGAGCGTCTTGCCGATTCGTAAAACACGATGTAAATGTCAAGGAATAACAGCTCACAATAAATAACAAGATCAAAGTACAATGAAACGAATTGCGCTTCTTTTGCTGATTCTTAAGCCACCATGTAAAATGTCAAGAAATAGTAGCACAAAGTTAAATGCTCATGAAACGAGTTGTGCGACTTGCCAATTCGTAAAACATCATGTAAATGTCAAGAAATAGTAGCGCGCAATGGACAACAATGTTTAAACACCATAAAAAGAATCGCATATCTTGCCGATTCTTAAGCCACCATGTGAATGTCAAGAAATGGTAGCGCGCAATGAATAACAAAGTCAAACCTTTATGAAATAAATTGTGCGTCTTGCCTATTTGTAAACTACCATATAAATGTCAACAAATGGTAGCGCGCACGTAATCTGTTGCTCATTTAAGAATTTAAACCAAGAATATGAAAATTCTAAATAACGGTGTCGGAACAGTCCAACCACCGTCTTACCGCCTGTAACAATGATCACCAATGAAGGATTAGGGCAGAAGACTGGAGGATCCAAATAGGCCACCGGGACAGGAGCTCAGGAAGAAGCTGCTGCTCTGCACCGGGAACTCTGAATAGTGAGCACTGGGAGTTGGGCTGGCTCTCTTTTATAGAGTCTTGGCCCAGCCCAGAACCATGCCCAGACATGTTGCAGGGAAAGTCTCGGAAAGGCCCTGGAAAGGGGCCACACCCTAACACACTCTGAAAACCTGCAGAAATACTTTGCAAAGGAACAGTATTTGTAAGCATATTAAAAATACGTTTTCAGGATTGAACTCTGCAATGCAAAAGGTTAAACCACAACATATCAGCACAATGCATAAATTACTTTGTTTTGAGAGTGCTGGGTTTTTGCATTTTTGTCGCCAATAGAGCGCGTACTGCTTTGGTGTTGACAACTCCAGAGGCACAGTGTGTGGCTATTAGGTGAGCACCTGGAAGCAAGTCAGTGGGAATGGTTGTCTGGGTCTGGGGATATCCCTCCAGGTTAGTGCGTGTCTAACAGTTGTCCCTCACCATTTGCAGGTGACTTTGGTTACCCCAACCTGTCATGGCTACTGACCCCAGTGAGGAATCCAAGAACAAGGGCAGAGGAACGCTACAATGAGGCCCATAGGCGAACAAGGAGGGTGATCGAGCGGACCTTCAACCTCCTGAAGGCCAGGTTCAGGTGCCTCCATATGACAGGTGGATCCCTATTCTACTCACCAAAGAAGGTGTGCCAGATCATCGTGGCTTGCTGTATGCTTCACAACTTGGCTTTGCGATGACAGGTGCCTTTTCTGCAGGAGGATGGTCCAGATGGCGGTGTTGTGGCAGCTGTGGAGCCTGTGGACAGTGAAGACGAGGAAGCAGAGGAAGAAGACATGAACAACAGGGACTCAGTGATCCAGCAATATTTCCAGTGAGACACAGGTAAGAGTACAGACCTGTCTACTACATGTACTTTAACACTACTACCTCTCTACTGTCTGTCGTTTTCACCCAGTGTATGGTCACTGAGTTGTCACTTTCCCTTACGATTTCACAGATGTGGGTCCCACTGTGTGACATCTGCTTAGATTTCTCATGGACTAGAGCTGTGTGACATAGGTATGTTGACATTACAATTGAAAGAGCAGTTTGTCACTGTAATTGCTAATACACTAATTCGAAATCACAGACAGACTCCAGATTGTTTTGTGCTTTCAGTGTGTTTATTTAAGGGCTCAATATTGGAGGGGGTAGTGAAATGGTGAGGGGTGATGGCGGAGGAATGTCCATGGCAGAGTCCAGTCTATTAGTCTCACAAGTGCATTGCCCAAATGGGCATAGGAAGTGGAGCTGGGGCTGTTTAATTATGGACAGGGTGACAAAGTGGGACAGTAGGATGACAATCAGGGTGGTCTCATTTCTTGGCAGGGGTCTTGGCATCGTGCTCTGTCTTGTTCCTGGATCTCAGGGACCGTTTGTGGGGTGGTTCTCCCTCTGCAGGGGGTAGGGTGCTGGTGTGGTGGTCCTGTGGCAGTGCCTCCTGTCCACTAGTGCCGGCGGAGGTGGTGGGCAGTTCATCGTCCATGCTAGTGTCAGGGGCCCCTTGTAGTGCCACAGTGTCCCTCCTGGTGTTGAGTACTTCCTTCAGCACCCCTATGATGATACGCAGGGTGGAGCTGATGGTTCTGAGTTCCTCCCTGAAGCCCATATACTGTTCCTCCTGCAGGGGCTGGGTCTCCTGAAACTTGGCCAGTACCGTTGCCATCGTCTCCTGGGAGTGGCGGTAGGCTCCCATGATGGAGGAGAGGGCCTTGTGGAGAGTTGGTTCCCTTGGCCAGTCCGCCCCCTGTCGCACAGCAGCCCTCCCAGTTCCCCTGTGTTCCTGTGCCTCCGTCCCCTGGACCGTGTGCCCACTGCCACTGCCCCCAGGTCCCTGTTGTTGTTGGGGTGGTGGGTTATCCTGGGTTCCCTGTAGTGGTGGACACCCAGTTGATTGACGTGTCCTGGGGACAGAGGTATGGGCCCGCTGGGTGGGTGCTGGTGTTTCCAGAGGGGGGAAGGTCTGTGGTGGCCTGTGGCTGGGTGAGGGGAACCGACTGTCCAGAGGTCTCCGATGGGCCGGGCTGGTCATCTAGATCCAGTTGGACAGAGGTGCTGTCATCACTGTGGGCCTCTTCTGTTGGTGGTGTGGACATGTGTGGACCCTCCTGTCCGGTGACGTTGGGTAGGGGTCCTGCAGGGGTATAAAAGGATGGTTATTACATCTGTGTGTGTCATGGTGTGCAATGGGTGGGTGACCATGTACCCCAGTGCTTGCATTCCTGTTTGGGACCTTGTGTGATGATGGTTTAGGGGGTTGTATGGGTATGTGCAGTGGGCATGCTTTAGTGATGGGTGTCCATGCTTTGTTGTTGCATGCAGGGCTTGGTATTGGGATGGGTGGATTGTGATGTTGGGACATATGTGAGGAGTTGAGGTGCTGGGGGTGAGGGTGAGGGTGGGGGTTTGTGATAGCATGTAGGTAGGGTGGGGGATGTGATAGTTAAGATTTGACTTACCAGAGTCCATTCCTCCACCTACTCCTGCGAGTCCCTCATAATGCAGAATCGCCAAGACCTGCTCCTCCCATGTTGTTAGTTGTGGGTGAGGAGGTGGGGGTCCGCCGCCAGTCCGCCGCCAGTCCCCTGAATCGCCTGCTGGTGTCTTGAGACCACAGAATGCACCTTCCTCCGTAGGTCGTTCCACCTCTTTCTGACGTCCTCCCGATTTCTTGGGTGCTGTCCCACTGCGTTGACCCTATCCACGATTCTTCGCCATAGCTCCATCTTCCTTGCAATTGAGGTGTGCTGCACCTGTGCTCCGAATAGCTGTGGCTCTACCCGGACGATTTCCTCCACCATGACCCTGAGCTCCTCCTCCGATTACCTGGGGTGTCTTTTCTGTGCCATGGGGGGTGTAGGTGATGTGTGGGGTGGAGTGTGTGTGATAAGTGTGCTGATATGTAGTGGTGTGTTGTGTGATGTGCGTGGAAGTTCTGTGGGTGATGGTGTTGTGTGCCTGTGGATTCTGATGTTCTTGCTGGTGCTGTCTCTCTCTGGCCTTCTTTTGGAATTTTTGGTTGTGGGGGTTTGTGGGTGATGTGGGTGTGTGTTTTATATTGTAATGGGTGTGTGGGAGTGGTGTGTGTATGTGTATCAGGTGTGTGTATTTGGAATTGTCCAATGTGGCTGTGTTTTGTAAGAGTGAGTGTATTTTGAGCGCGGCAGTGTGGACCGCCAATGGAATACCGCGGTTGAAAGACCACCGCGTGGATTCGTGGGTCGTGATAGTGTGGCCGTATTTCTGTTGCCGTGACGGTGGAGGTTTTGTTTTCGCCAGTTTATCACTGACCTTTGGTGTGGCGGACTTGTGTGGGTGTCTGAATTTTGGCGGATTCCGAACTGTGGGTCATAATAGCTGTGGCGGAATTCCACGGCCGCGGCTGTGTGTTGGCGGTCTTCTGCACGGCGGTAAGCGGCTTTTACCGCCAATGTTGTAATGACCGCCTTAATCTTGGACAAATACACATAAGGCCTGATTTAGAGCTTGGTAGTAAAATCCTCCTATATGTGGGCAAAGTCCAAATTCCAGAACAGGGGCCTGATTTAGAGTTTGGCACAGGGTTTAATCCATCACAAACATGACGGATATCCCATGTACCGTATTACAAATTCAAGTTGTGAATTGGCTCAGATAATCCATCACATTTGTGATGGAGTAATCCCCTCTGTAATAAATGATCCACTTTTAATAAAAGATGAGTAGGTTCTTTATTTGAAGTATCCCATCCACTCACGACTATACAACAGCCCTCTCCTATAGCAGCCTCAGGAATAGAATTGCCTCACACTCTACAATCTAATATAACATCATACATGACATCTACCACACACCTTCCCGCTTAAATATAAGATACAAAGTACATAGAAAACAAAATCATATATTGTACAAAAAAACAAAAAGAAAAAAAAAGGTAATGATGAGAAACACACAGTAATTAAGTTTACGATTCATGAAACCCTTTTTGAAATCACAACGTGAATGAGATTCCATATCCTCCCATCCTTAATTTTGACAGCATTCCTGAAAAGTTTGAGGACTTCAAATGGACCCATGAACTTACTTCCACTTTTACACAGAGTAGGTTTCCTGATTAAAATTGCATCTCCAACCTTTACACCGACACTTTGTGTACTCTTCTTTTTGTCAAAATATTCTTTCCTTCTTTTTATACATTTCTTCTCACACTCATTCTCCCCTCTCATGCTGGACCAAGAGACACTGTCATTTTTACTCCAACACACCCACCCAGGTGCCAATTCAGTGTTTCCTTTACGACCTCTGAATAGTTCAAAAGGAACTTCACCAGTAGTAGAGTGTGGTGTGAACCTGTAAGCATGCAAGAAACATTTAAGACCTTCTTTCCAATTCCTACCTGCCGCAACTTCCAATTGTATACATTCCTTTATACATTTGTTAAATCTCTCCACTGTGCCATTTCCCTACGGATGATACAAAGAACACATTCTATGTTTAATGCCCCTGCACTTTAGAAATTATTTAATTTCAAAAGATACAAACTGCAGGCCATTATCAGTTACGATAGAATTTGGTAAACCTTCACGACTGAAAATTTTGTTAAAAACTCAATAACCCTCTTGGTCTCAATACTACTAATAATCCCTATTTCAGCCCACCTAGAAAATGGATCCACCAAAACTAGGATATAGTTGGCTCTACCTTTTCCATGAATTGGTCCCACAATATCGACTGCCACCACATCCCATCGGTTTGCTAGGAAAATCTCTAACACACATCGGTGGTACTGTAGTTTTATAAACTTTGTCACTGTTACAACAATCTGGACATTCTCTGACCATTCTTTCAATCATCAATTCCATGCCTGGCCGCTAATAGTTAAGACAAAGTCTAATGGAACAACTTATCTTAAACCACGCAAAAGAAGACTATTCTCTATAGACAACTCATCTCTCACTCTCCAAAATCCTCCCAAATCTTCATCTCGTTTTACATTCGAATTCCACCCATACTTAAGTGACTCACACACATGCTGTAACACCGAATCCTCAGCTACAGCTCTCAACCATTCATCTTGATCTACAATTCCTTCCGTTACACTGCACACACTAATCGCACCCTCATGACTTTTCTCTAAGCATTCCTCCGCTTCAGAGCTAAGTCTTGACAAACAATCAGCAATCCTGTTATTTGGTTCTGGAACATAGAACATACAAAACAAAAATCTTGAAGATTACAATCCATCTGCTAATCCTACTAGAAATCATATTTAGCCCTTTCTTCGTAAAAACTTCCACAAGTGGCTTATTATCAGTGAAAACATGAAATTCTCTTCCCCACACAAAATTCTTGAATTTGTTGACTGCACAAAACACACTCAGAGCTTCCCTCTCAATGGTAGAATAATTCATCTCCGCCCCACGCAAAGTCCTAGAACTGTACACCACTGGTCTGAGATCACCATTACCCGTATCCTGTAGCAAAACTGCTCCTAGACCTTTCATACTAGCATCTGTCATGAATACACATTTCTTTTCACAATCAAACGAATTCAAACTCCCAATTGTCGACAGTTCCTTTTTTTATATCTTCAAATTCCTTTTTACATTCTTCATCCCATGTGAACTCAATACTTTCCTTTAGCAGTTTCTGCATGTGTTCTGTCTTGGAGGCTAGATTAGGTAAAAACTTAGCATGAAACTCCACCATACCAAGAAAAGACAATAGCGCCTCTATCTTTTCAGGATTACGTAGTTTTTAAATGTTCGTGACAAAATCCTCTTTTGGATACAAACGCTTAGAAGTGATTTTATGACCTAGATATTCAATTTCTATTTTGCAGAAAGAACACTTCTTCATCTTGAGCGTCAAACCATGATCTCTCAGTATGGTTAAAACCTTTCTTACTCGCATTTCATGCCCTTTTTCTGCCTGCCCATGTATTAATATGTCATCTTGGAAATATTTAACCCCAGGTTCTGAGCCGAATAAGTTATACATCATCTGCTGAAATACAGCAGCAGCTGACACCAAACCAATAGCATCTTTATAAACCTAAAAGTTCCAAATGGTGTAATAAATGTGGTATAATCTTTCGATTCAGCATGCAACATAACTTGATGATACGCAGAAGTCAAATCTAGCGTGCTGAAGTATTTTGACCCATGTAACAGTGAGACCATCTCAGTTATTTTGAGTAGTGGAAACTGGTCACTGACTACACACTTATTAAGATTTCTCAAATCAATGCATAATCTGATTTCTCCAGTTTGTTTGCGTGTAACAACAATAGGCTAAATCCATTCAGAGGATTCTACTGGTTCAACTATTCCTTCCTTGCATAACCTCTGTATCTCTTTATCAACATCATCCTTCATAGATATTGGAATTGGACGCACTTTGGCTACTACAGGAACAGACCCTTTCTTAATCCTTATGCGATGGACATACTTCTTCAAACATCATAATTTGTCACAAAATACTTCCTTGTATTCATTAACAAAGTCAGGTACAGATACAACTTTCTCATTTTGCACTGAAAGTTCACACACCTCACACAACATTTCAACAAACTCACTCTTGATCATAACGGGCGTAGGTGAATTAGGGTCTAGGATAACATTTAGCTCCTTCTGGTGTGGCCAACTCAAAACACTGTCACCTTTAACAGGAACATAAACTTTCCCAAAAGTTGTGTTAGTTTAGAAATAAATTACAGATTCAAAATAACCTCTCAGTTCTATAACCTGCCCACCATAAGCACCAGGAATCACATCAGGATCTTTCAAATTGACTCTGTGACTCAAATGCTTGTCAAATAAGTCATTAGATATTAAAGTCAACCATGCACCTGAGTTGAATAATACTTCGCTCTCCACGCCCAAAATAGTAACAAAATCTTTAGGGTGTTTTTTCTTATCAGCTTGCATACTAATGGATAGTATACAATCTTCTACAACTTTCACAAGTGTTAGACTTTTGCTGGTCTTACAATACTTGGCAAAATGTCCCTTTTTGTTACATATTTTGCAAGTCATGTTGAGAGCTGGACATTTCTTGTAAGAAGCATAATGACCAATGTTTCCACAACGAAAACACTTAGGCCCTCATTACAACCCTGGCGGGTTACTTTCCGCTGTGCAGAAGACCGTCAACATACCGTTGCGGCTGCGGAATTCCGCTACAGGTATTACGACTCACAGCTCGGAATCCGCCACAATACAGACCCGCACACAAGTCTGCCACACCAAAGGTCAGTGATAAACTGGCGATACCAAAACCCACACCATCACTCCAACAGGAATACGCCCACACTATCATGACCCACGAATCAACACGGCAGTCTTTCAACCACAGTAATCCATTGGCAGTACATACCGCTGCACTCAAAATACACACACATTTACAAAACACAACCACATTGGACAATTCGAAATATACACACCTGATACACATACACACACCACACACCCAATCCATTATAAAGCACACACCCACATCACCCACAAACCCTTACAACCAACCATTGTAAGAAGGCCAGAGAGAGAGATTAGCTAACACAACACCAGCATCCACAGACACACAACACCATCACTTATACAACATCCACGCACCTCAAACAACACACACCAACACATCCCCTCACACATCCCAACAGAGAGCACCTCACACATCACCCACATCACACCATGGCACCTCAAAGGGTCATGGTGGAGGAAATCATCCGGGTAGAGCCACAGCTATTCGGATCACAGGTGCAGCAGACATCCATTGCTAGGAAGATGGAGCTATGGCGGAGAATCGTCGACCGGGTCAACGCAGTGGGACAGCATCCAAGAACACGGGATGACATCAGGAACAGGTGGAATGACCTACGGGGGAAGGTACGTTCCGTGGTATCCAGACACCAGATTGCTATACAGAGGACTGGGGGTGGACCCCCACCTCCTCCCCACACAACTAACTACATGGGAGGAGCAAGTCTTGGCAATCATACATCCTGAGGGCCTTGCAGGAGTAGCAGGAGGACTGGACTCTGGTAAGTCAAATCTTGACTACCGTATCCCCCCCACCCCACCTGCATGCCATCACATACTCCCACCCTTACCCTCACACCCATCACCCCAACTCCCCACAGATACCCCACTACCACAACCTAAACATCCCAAAATCAATCCCTGCATGTAACACTTATGCATGGACACCCATCACCAAAGCATGTCCAGCAGAGAGACTCAATCATGCCCCAAAATCACCAATCACACAAGGGCCACAGCAATAATGCAAGCACAGGAGTAGAGGTTAACTCACCCATTGCACAAGATGGCACACACAGATACTAAGATAATGCATTCACACCCGAACAAGACCCATACCCAACGTCACCAGAAAGGAGGTGCGAGACATATCCAGTCCCCCCACAGAAGAGGCCCACAGTGATGACAGCAGCTCTGCACGCCTGGATCAAGATGACCAGTTCGGCCCACCAGGGACCTCGGGACAGTCAGTTCCCCTGACACAGTCACAAACCACCACTGAACCTCCCTCCTCAGGAAACACCGCCACAGCACCCACCCAGCGGGCCCATCCCTCTGTCCCCAGGACACATCAATCAGCAGTGTGTCCACCACTACAGGGAACCCAGGCAAACCCACTAATACAGGATGATCAGGGACCTGGGGACAGTAGCAGTGGGCACACGGTTCAGGGGACAGAGGCACAGGATAAAAGGGAAGCTGGGAGGACTGCTGTGTGACAGGGGGAGGACAGGCCCAGGGAACCCACTCTCCACGAGGCACTCTCAAACGTCTTGGGAGCTTACCACCATTCCCAGGAGACCATGGGCACGGTACTGGCCAAGTTTCATGAGACCCAGCAGCTGCAGGAGGAACACTACCTGGGATCAGGGAGGACTTGAAGTCCATCAACACCACCCTGGTCACCATTGCAGGGGTGCTGGCAGACCTTGTCAACACCAGGAGGGACACAGTGGCACACCAACGGGCCCCTGACACTAGCCTGGACGATGAGTGCTAGTGGACAGGAGGCACCGCCACAGGAACAACAGGCCACCAGCACCCCACCCCCTGCAGAAGGAGAACCACCCTGAAAACAGTCCCTGAGATCCAGGAACAAGACAGAGAACATTGCCAAGACCCCCGCCAGGAAATAAGACCCCCCTGAATGTCATCCTTCTGTCCCACTTTGACATCCTGTCCACCTTAAACTGCCATTGCTCCAGTTCTGATGCCACATTGGACAATGCACCTGTGAAACAAATAGACTGGACTCTGCCATAAACATTCCTCCACCAACACCCCATCCCATTTCACACCCCCCTCCACTTATTTGCACAGAAATAAACACACTTGAATCACAATACAATCTGGAGTCAGTCTGTGCTTTCACAAATGTGTAAAACTGCAAAATCTCTGGAATATAGCAATGTCAATGTACTTGTTCACATACCAATGTTACACAGCTGTAGGCCAGCAGTAAATATAGCAGAGGGCACAAAGTGGGACCCAGATCTGTGAAATGGAAAGGCAAAGTAACAAGTCAGGGTCCATACACTGAGTGAAAATGGCAGACTTATGCTAGCTCCAACATTAGTATGAGATGTGGGAAGCAGTTACATCTTCTTACCTGTGTCTCACTGGAAGTAATGCATGATGATGTTGTTTTGGTTGTCAACATCTTCTTCTTCTGCCTCCTCTTCTTCACTGTCCACAGGCTCCACAGCTGCCACAAGACCCCCATCTGGCCCATCCTCCTGCAGAAAAGGCACCTGGTGTCGCAAAGCCAGGTTGTGCAACATACAGCAGGCCACGATGATCTGGCACACCTTCTTCGGTGAGTAGTGTAGGGAGCCACCTGTAAGATGGAGGCACCGGAATCTGGCCTTCAGGAGGCCGAAGCAGCATTCTATAATCCTCCTAGTTTGTCCTGGGATTCCTCACTGGGGTCAGTAGCCATGACAGGTTGGGGTAACCAGAGTCACCTGCAAATGTCGAGGGACAACTGTTAGACAGACACTAACCCTTAAGGACAACCCCATACCCAGACACCTATGTCAACTGTACTTGGACCTTGGGCTCACCTATTAGCCACACCCTGTGCCTCTGGAGTTGCTGCATCACATAAAGTATGCTGCTATTCCTCAAAATGTAAGCGTCATGCACAGAGGCAGGATACTTGGCATTCACATGGGAGATGTACTGGTCTGCCAAACACACCATCTGCACATTCAGTGAAGGGTAGCTTTTCTGGGTTCTGTAAACCTGTTCATTCCTGCGGGGGGGGTGAAATGCCACATGTGCACCATCAATGGCACCAATGAGGTTGGGGATATGTCCCAGGGCATAAAAGTCACTTTTCACTCTGGGCAAATCCTCCACCTGAGAGAAAACGATGTAGCTGCGCATGTGTTTCAGCAGGGCAGTTAACACTCTCGACAACACCTTAGAGAACATTGGCTGGGACATCCCTGATGCCATGGCCACTGTTGTTTGAAAAGACCCACTGGCCACGAAATGGAGTACAGACAGAACCTGCACTAGAGGGGGGATTTCTGTGGGATGGCGGATAGCTGGAATCAGGTCTGGCTCCAACTGGGCACACAGTTCCAAGATTGTTGCACGATCAAGTCTGTAGGTGATAATGATGTGTCTCTCTTCCATTGTCGATAGGTCCACCAGAGGTCTGGACACTGGAGGATGCCGCCATCTCATCACCTGCCCCAGCAGACGTGCCCTATGGAGGAGAACAGCGAGCAGAGGGTCATCCAACACTTAGGTATCACAATGTGTTTTTTGGTAAAATGTTGGAAATTCGCAATGTGCCCTTATCTGTCCATATTCCAGGCCTAAGTAGGTGTGACACAGTTTTTTTTCCATGCCATGTGGCCCCCTGAAATGGCGGCTGCCTGACCGGTAAGGTAGGACAAGGGGAAATGAGGTAACTGCGCCGGCGTTGTACACCGTCGCAGTGGGCGGTCGAAGACCGTGGCGCAATTCAGCATTGGTTAACATTGGGCCATATGGGTCCCAGGAGCCAATGACGATGTACGCCGGTGGTGACGGTACTCACTGCAGCGGACGTGGCCGCCATTTTCTTACTGTTCCTTCACTTGATACCTGACCTTCAACAGGAGAGGACCTACACTGCAAGTGCTGCTGTGACCTTTGTCTGGAAGCGACGATGGCTACAGTGTCTGGGGAAAGGGCCCCTGCCTTCACTTTGGAGGAGTTAGAGAAACTGGTGGATGGGGTCCTCCCCCAGTACACGCAACTGTACGGTCCTCCAGACAAACAGGTGAGTACACTGTGAGCATAGTGGATGGCACATGAGTGTATGGAGTGTCGTGGATGGAAGAGGGTGGGGAGGGAGACAGGCCAGCAAGTCAGGATTGTGTATGTATGTATGTCTGGGCCAAGGTGGGGGGTGTTTGGCAATGCGTGAGATGAAATGTACGGGATAGACACATCCATTTTTACTTCACTTTTCTTCTAGGTTAGCGCCCACCAGAAGAAGGGTATTTGGCATGCCATCGCCAAGGATGTCCGGACCTTGGGGATCTACCATAGACGGAGCACCCACTGCCGTAAAAGATGGGAGGACCTGCGCCTCTGGAGCAAGAAGACAGCGGAGGCCCAGCTAGGGATGGCCTCCCAACGTGGAAGGGGTGCCCATCGCACCATGACCCCCCTGATGTACCGGATCCTGGCGGTGGCCTTGAGGGCATCACAGCAGCCACAGCAGCCACAAGGTGGTAAGTACACTATCCTTCAGCTAACTCTGCGCGCTTTACGAGGTGTCTGGGTGGTCGAAGTGGCTGTGGGTTCCCCTAGGCCAGGGCGAACTTGGCATGCTAGGTCCCTTGTTAGGCAGGCTCTGTAGCACCCCAACTCCACTACTGGTAATAGCCATCTACACCTAGTCAGGCTCCTGTGACTTCCAGGTGTGCAGCAACTGGACCTAGGCCTCTTCCCCCATGGCCATGTGAATTTGCTAGGAACTGTTTGTGCATGGCTTATTGCATAAGGCTGCTTCCTGTGTGTTGTGTCCGCCATCGGTAGTGGTGTTGCATGCACTGAACATGTGTTTCTTTTGTTTCCCCCCCTTTTTGTTTTGTCTCCCTGTTCTTGCGTGCGTTAGCATCCTCTGGCGGAGGAGCATTGGCACCAGAGCAGGAGGGAGCTGCAACCCACATGGCCCTGGAGGGTGAAGCAACAGAGTCTGAAGCTACCAGTGGGACGGAGGGTGAGGGGAGCTCCACGACGGGGACAGGAGCATACACCAGCGACAGCGACTCTTCCTCTGATGGGAGCTCCCTTGCGATGGCGGGCACCTCTATGCCCACTGCATCAACGGGAACAGCTGCTACCCACCTTACCAGCACCGCCCTCCCAGCAGCCCCTAAGTGTGTGTCCGTGCCCGCTCAGGAGGGTGGGCATCTCCTTCATCCCAGGCATCTCAGCCTCTGCCCCAGTCAGCCCTGCTGCCCTCAGTGAGGAGGCTATTGACCTCCTGAGATCCCTCACTGTTGAGCAATCTACCATTTTGAATGCCATCCAGGGTGTTTGAGGCATTTGCAACAAACAAATGCATACCTGGAGGGCATTCATTCTGGGCAGGCGGCCCAACAGAGAGCATTTCAGGCTCTGGCTTCAGCACTGATGGCAGCCATTGTCCCTGTGTCCAGCCTCCCCCCTCCAACTTCCTCTACCCAGACCCAATCCCCTGTACCTCAGCCTAGCCCAAGCACACCATCAGACCAGCATGCACACTCATCAACACACAAGAGTGGACATGGCAAATGTAAGCACCACACATCCCACAAGCACTCACACAAGCACCATCCCCATGCAGACACAGCAACATCCACTGCCTCCACTGTGTCCCCCTCCTCCACGTCCTCCTCCTCCCTCCCAGTGTCGTCTCCACTCACACCAGCATGCACTACATCCTCAGCCACTACCTCCATCACCAGCATGCCCATCACCACACCCCGCTCACGTGCAATCACCACCCCCACTGCCATTCACACATCCCCAGTGTCCTCTCCCAGTGTGTCTGTGAGCCCTCCTCCCAAAGTACACAAAAGCAGGCACACACCCACCCAACAGCCATCCACCTCACAACAGCTTCCAGCCCATGCACCTTCACCCAAATTCAGCAAACGTACACCTCCTACAACCACTACCTCTTCCTCCACTCCCAAACCCCCTCCATCTTCCCGTCCCAGTGTGTCTAAGAAGCTTTTCCTGGCTAACATTGACCTCTTCCCTACACCTCCCCCCCTTGTCCTTCCCCTAGGGCCAGGCTTTCCAGGTCCTAGCCCAGCACCTCAGCCACCAAATCCCCAGGCACAGTGGTGCCAGCAACTGCGGGGTCATCGAGTGCGCCACCAATCAGGGTGCCAGTGTGCCACCTTGCGAGGCCAAGGACATTCCGCCACCTGCCAAGGTGAAGACGGTGCCCACATCCCGGAGGTAGAAGCCGCACCTACCAGCCACCAAGGGCTCATCCAAAACAAAAGGGGACAGTGGCAAGACACCTGTGGCACCATCAAAGGTGGGGAAGGGACACAAGACGACGAGCAGGTCAGGACAGGGCACAGTGGCTCCGACTGAGGGACTTGAGTCACCCCTTCTGTCAACCACTACACCAACCTGTACGCGGCGAACACCACCACCTGCACTGCCACCAGCACCGCCACCAGCATTGCCACCTGCACTGCCACCAGCACAGCCACCTGCACCGCCACCTGTGCGTCTGCAGCCTCAGCAACAGTCCCCAGCATCTTCCCCAGTGGGCAGCCGTCTGAGGCTGCAGGAGACGTCCTGCTGTGTCCCTCAACAGGTGCTGGCACATGCACCACCGCCAGCACCTCCGCCACAGACACCGCCGCAAGCACCGCCATCAGCCCAGCGACGTGCACGGACAGTGGCACCATAGCTGACATGGCTACCATCCCCAGTAGGCACCCGTCCAAGGCTGGAGGAGACTTCCTGGACCCTGCCCAGCTTCCATGAGGCATGACTCTCATCACTGTTTGCACCTGCAGGTGGAAGTCGAGACCGCAGCAGGGTGGGGTATGTCTCTGCCTCCATGGCGTATCATGCTACCTGTTCCTAGGCAATCTCGTGCCACACATACCCATGTGAGGTAATGGGACCAGCCACACTGCATGTGGAGCACTCTGTGCACCAAGCCCCCTCCAGAACCAGTGGAGAAAGACATCCACTACCTCAGTCCTTGGCAGGATGAAGCACTCTGGGCACCAAGCCCCCTCCAGAACCAGTGGACAAAGACATCCACTACCTCAGTCCTTGGCAGGATGAAGCACTCTGGGCACCAAGCCCCCTCCAGAACCAGTGGAGATTCACATCCACTACCTCAGTCCTTGGCAGGAGGAAGCACTCTGGGCACCAAGCCCCCTCCAGAACCAGTGGAGAATGACATCAACTACCTCAGTCCTTGGCAGGATGAAGCACTCTGGGTACCAAGCCCCCCTCCAGAACCAGTGGAGAAAGACATCCACTACCTCAGTCCTTGGCATGATGAAGCACTCTGGGCACCAAGCCCCCTCCAGAACCAGTGGAGACTGTTATCCACTTGAGAGACTGTGGCTTTGCACTCCCAGGATACAGCAGTGGGCAAACCACCCACTGGAAAGACTTGAGAGACCATGGATTTGCACTCCCGAGGATACATCAGTGGGCAAACCACCCACTGGAAAGACTTGAGAGACTGTGGCTTTGCACTCCCCAGGATACTGCAGTGGGCATGGAGCCAGCTCGTGCAGCAGTGGCGTCGTGCGTTCATCTGGCTGAGGTGGCCCCCCTCCCCTTCCCCCTGAGGTGCCTGCTTAATTTAGATCTGATGCCCCAGCAGTGTTCTATCCGTTTCATGTCAGGTATCTTGTGTGGGCTTTCCCCATGCATTTTGGGACCACTGGTCCACGGACAATGATTGGTACACTATCCGGACTTGTGTAGTTGGTGTACATATTTGTATGTAATGATTTTTGAACTTTCACTATCTGATTTTTCATGATTACACTTGTTACAAACATTTAAATTTGTCCTTGCGTTCTTCCAGGGGGTGAAGGGGTGTATATATAAAATCTATGGTGTTGTGGGTGAGGGTGGGGCTATGGCGTGTTGCATGTGTGGGTCACTCTCTTTTCCCTCCCCCCCTTGTGTTGTAGGTGCAGTACTCACCGTGGTCGTCAACAGCATCTGTCCTGCTCCTGATACAGCAGGAGGAAGACCAGCATGGGCAGTACGTGTAACTCGGGCTCCATGGCGTCCTGGTTCCTCGTTGAGTGTCGAGAGGTGAGTGGTTTCCCTTCTGTGTACTGTTTCCGCCGTGCTTTTGATAGCTTTGATTCCGCCCCCGAAAAGGTGGCGGATAGGCGTGTTGGAATACAGTGGGCGATACTTTGTCCTCCGCTTGTCTGTTGGCGGTGACGGGCGCGCTGTTTGTTTCTACTGCCGTGGCGGTGGGAGTGTTAAAGTGGCTGTCTATGTTGGTGGTTTCCGCCATGGTCATGATTCCATTTTTTTTTTCTCTGTCCTGTTGGCGGTATTACCGCAGCTTTAACACCGACTGCCAGGGTTGTAATGAGGGCCTTAGTGTCTTTGAACCTAGCCCACTGCCCTTGATTGATTTTTCCATCTGCTTTATCTCCATCTGCTTCTTTGCACATATTTTGTTCCTTTGTTGGAGTAATCTTATTCATCGCAATATTTTTACTTCTTTCTAATTCCGCGACACAAGCTAGGGTATGTTCCTCACTCTTAGCCAAAATTATTACTTCATGTAGAGACGGATCATCTTTGCCCCACAATTCTTGTCTTATTTTGTCACTTGAACACCTCAACATAAACTGATCTCTGATACGCTCATCAATAGTAGCTCCAAACTTGCATGTTGATGCTAACTTTCTTAGAGCAGTTGCATACTCTTCAATACTTTCACCAGATTTTTGCTCTCTCATACCGAAATGGTAACGTTCCAAAATGGTGCTAATCTTATGTAAGTAATGTAGGTCTAATTTTTTTAAGCATATCTCAAATTCATTTAGATCAGTACCTTCATCACCTGGGTCAGGTAAAGTTTCAAAAACTTCCTGTCCTTCACAGCCCAAACAGTGCATGAGTAAAGATGTTTTTCTTTCATTAGACAAATTGGAATAATGAAAACATGTTTTTTTTCATTTAGACCAACTTATGGGCGGTTCTCCTGGCATAGTTAAAAAGAAAGGTGGAGGTGGAACATTTTGCACAGTAATAATAAATCACAAAAATGTTCTTCTTCTTTTGTTATACAGTATTTTGAAAAAAAAAAGAAAAATGCTGAAAGGTGCTTATTTACTTTAAAAAATGGCCTTAAGAAAAGCGTGTGTATCGCTGAAGAAGTTTCTGTACAGGTCTTTGAGATGAGTTGAAAACTAAAAGGATGTTTTCTATAGGAATTCCTTTTTTAACTTCTGCAATACGCAGCCTCTCAGATAGCGTGCATATCGCTGTAGTTCTTCTCTGTCTCCGTCGTCTAGATAGCTTAACACAAAAAGGTTGATTTCTAAAGGAAATCTCCTTTCCTCCTCACCACTGCGCGTGCAGGTGAGAATGCGCAGAGCTTCGATAATGATTGAGGATCCTTTCTTCCTGATGACTGCACATGCACGTGAGAGCACGCACGGCTTCGATAAAGATCTTTTCTTTCTGGCGGCTGCACGCACGCAGCAACTGCACGTGTAAATGTAGCGCTGGTAGAACATGCGTAATGCTGCTCAGCATCGGAACACTTGCACACGTCAAGACCCCTCGAGCAACAGTCACGAGAGCGGAACGGTATGTTGACTTTTAAATACTCAACGCTCGCCGTTTGAAAAGTTGGGCAAAAAGTCAATAATTGAAATAAGGGTAAAACTGGCTCACTGGGTTCCACAGTATAACGAAGATCCAAAGCCTTGGTTTTCCAGATGGTACTTATTCCGATCCTTGCCAAATTTCAAGAAATCTTGAAGAAAGCCAAAATTGCGGAACTGTATGGTGTTAGGACACTCCAAAATCTTCTTTGCCACAGTTCGTCGTCAATGTAATAAATGATCCAAGTTTAATAAAAGATCAGTAGGTTCTTTATTTGAAGTATCCCATCCACTCACGACTATACAACAGCCCTCTCCTATCTCAGCCTCAGGAATAGAATTCCCTCACACTCTCAATCTAATATGATGTCATACATGACATCTACCACACCCTCCCCCAAAACATCAGACCCAGAGTCATCCAGCAGAGTTTGTTCTATTGGATCATCCCTTTGGTGCAGTTGATTCTAGTCTGAGTTTAACACTTTTCCCTAAACCAGAACACATTCAATAACCACCCAATTCTAAATCAGACCCTAATTTCTGAAGATCTCTGAAACAGAAAAAAGAGAAAGGTAGTGAAGAAGAAGTCCTTTTACATAACCTTAACTAAAGGTGGATGCTTGTTGTCCTTGTCTTTTTCTTGAGAAGTTTTGACAAGTTTAGAGTTTTGAGGATCTGTTAATGTGCAAAACACTGAGCAGCTAAATTTCTTGAAGTGGCCCTGTACAGTATTGTTGTTTGACTCAAATAATGTTTCCTAAATCTTGTCCCCAAAAATATCGCCCGTTGAAATTATCAATAGAAAATCTACACCCAATGGGAAAATATTTTTGTAAAAGAAATTTAGAACAAGATATTTATTTTAAGTGAAATTTTTAAATACAGTATTTAAAAGGTGCAAATCCCTGTGCTCAAAGTGACTAGTCCACTAACTTGTTATACGTTTATACACTGGTCCTCCGTTCTGGGACACCTTTTGTCTAAGTATTGGGTTCCTTGTCAGCTTTGAATCTGACTTTCCTGACTGATTTAATTTAATTATTCACCATTTGTTGACACTTATATGAACTAGGTCATATATTGTTCAGGGCCACTTCTTTAATTAGGTTTTGTGTTAGAATATTGACTACAAAATGTTTAGTGGTCAAAATATTGAATGCCAGTTAATGTAACTGTAATATTTCGGGCAGGATATTCGTCACGTTTGTGACAGAGTAACCCCATCTGCCATACTCTAAACCAGGCCCTCAGTCAGACAAAAGCCTAACTGGCTGTGCCAGTTACCACTTGAAAAGCAGAATCATGCAGAGTCCACTATGGGACTACACCATCCTGGATGTAGTCCAATCCACAGACCCAGTCAATAAACCACTCAGGAAACTGCCCCTCTCATTATCCGATCCGACTTGCCTGCTCATTTCCTGGTGCTGCTCCCTCAACCTTAGACTCATATGTAGTCCTGTGTGGGTAGCTCTGTTCCGCTGGCAGAGCTAACAGAGTTTTTGGAACTCCGTGCTCTGCTTGGAGTGCAGAGTTATGCCAAAAATTCCGCTAGCCCCACCAGTGGAGCAGAGCTCACCTGGTGCACGCTGCAAACCAATATAGGCTGCAGCTTGCACCGGAGCGGAGGAGTCGTTGGAGGACGAGGAGAGGAAGACCCCTGGGAAGACCCAGGTAAGTCCTCGTCTCTTTGGTTATTGTTTGTGCACACTGATGCACAAACAAGGACTGAAACAGCAGCTTTTGCTGCCTATGTTAATTCAGTTAATTCAGGCCAGAGCCGTAGGCAGCGAATGCTGCTGTTTCAGGCATCTTGTGCACTGCACTGTCCCATGTGCACTGCACACAGGGCAGGCCGGTGCACAACAGGCCTGGTAACTTTCGCTGTCTACGGCTCTGGGCTGTATTCAGGCCGGGGCCATAGGCAGCAAAAGAAACTTGCAGTTTCAGGCCTTTTGTGCACCGGCTGATGCACAAAAGGCCTGAAACAGCAGCTTTCACTGCCTATGGCCCTCCTGAATGCATCCATCTCAAAAGCACTAAGCAGGGTTGGGCCTGGCTGACCAGGACCGATCCTACTTATCGCTTCTTTGATGGGTGCATTCAGGAAGACTCCACGGGGCACGGAAACTCTGGCTTTGCGGAATTCCACTGAGTTTTCTTTCAACTGTGTGGAATTCTGCTAAGCCGGACTCTTTTTACTCCGCCCAGGCCTATGCCTATGTGTGTGCGTCTCTCAACTGAGTGTGTTAACTTCACAGCCAAAGAACCACTTTAATAGCCACCACCTACCCTGCTGTGGCCCTCACACCACTTACATTACCGTTTGGCCTCTTAGGTCAGAGCTGTATTCCTAAAATCTCCTGACGTCAGTCTCAGTCACAGCCTCACTTCAACCCTCTGTTTCTGCAACTCCACCCAACTCCACCCATCGCTCTTCACACAGGGCTAGACTCTCACCTGGGGTGTTTATCGATCACAGCACCACTTGTACAGGGGTTTCCACATAAGTTCCTGCAAGCAAAAATAAGTAGAGATCCGTACTAGCAACATGGACATAGGTCAGTTCATAGTTACCCGACAACCTTTTCTGATGCTTCCTGGGGATCCACCTATTGTGTGGGAAGACTGGATTGACACCTTTTAAAATTATTTATTAGCCCTGGAAGGCACAGAATTATCTGCTAGAAGGAAAAAAGTATTTTGTTGAGTTCATTGGGCAAGAAGGGTCAACATGTGCTTAAATAACTACGACCTATGCGCGGATAACCAGGGGAACAAATTTGAAGATGATAAGGAGGGCAAATTCCATCTCCAAACCAGGTTTGCAAAGAGTATGAATATTGTAATGTGACTACAAAAATTCCACACTCAGCCTGAACATCTATCTGAGTCTGTGGATGATTTTGTAGCCAGACTGCACGGTTTAGCTGCTAAATGTCAGTTTGGCCAAATGACTCAGGAATTTATTTGTGATCAACTGACTGTGTAATGTAGCAGCAAGAAGATGCAAGAAAGGTTGGGAGTGGCCAGTAGTGAGTCATTGAGAGACACTATGACCATTGCCAAGATGTTTGAAGAGTCAGAAAGATGTATGAGGGAAATGCAAAGGGGTAATGTGGAAAGCAGGCCTACAACTGAAGTGCTGAGGTGAATGATGACGCTGGTTTGATCAATGCTGTAAAAAAATACTTCCACAATTAATGTGAACAGCAACACAGTGAGTAGTTCAAGAACTGGTGTTGCAACGGATTATACTGGAAAGGGGTTACCTCGGGTGTGTCATAGGTGTGGGAGCAGCTATCACTTGGGTGATTCAAAAAACTGTTTACCATGAAAAGAGACTGTTGCACATGTGAGGGAAAAAGGACATTTTGCATGGATGTGCAAAGCTTTCAGCAAAAAAGTTCCACCAGTGGATGATGATGAATTGGGATACAGAGTACTCAAGGTTGATGGTGAGGATGGTGAGTGGGACAAGAATTGGAAAAGGAAAACTCATCACAAGGCTGACTATGATGTGAATGGTGAAATTGTATCTTTGATGGACTCAGGGTCATTGTACACTAAAATACGGAAACAGTTGTTTGACACTGTGTAGCCGAAGGGAGTTTTAGAGTCCACTTAAGTGAATCTATGAGGATACTAGGGAGCAAACTTAGGAGTGATGGGTTACTTCCTGCAGTCATCAAATTTGGTGGTAGAGAAACCTGAGGAAAAGTCTATGTTGCAGCTGAGGGTCCACCTATTTTGGGTTGGTCACACCAATGTGACTTACATATCATTGTGAGCCCGGAGCAGCCAACCAAGTGATGGTGGTGGAAGACAAAGAGCTGTAGGAGACATTGAGGAAACATAAGGTTTTGTTTTAAGAACAGGTTGGGAGGAGCAAAGAAGTATTTGCATTAAAGTTAAAGTTATGGTTAGAGTTATTTTTTAAAAACTATAACTCGCGCCCTAAGGTAACTATAACTCACACCTTCGCCATGCACAGCTAATTACTCCAAATATTATATCATGTATAAGCTCTTGTATGGCATCTTTGATATTATCACTGCAACATTTGCAACAAAGTTATTGATGAGACAACTGTGCATGGTGAGGGCGCGAGTTCTAGTTACCTTAGTGCGTGAGTTATAGTTACTTAAAAGAACTCTAACTATAACTGCTAAATTTCTATGGTTTTGTACGAGAAAATTTAGAACCTAACTATAATGTCCCTTTGTTTTTTTTAGTGAATAAATATACACACACACACACACACACAAAACACAACTCTGTCCTATACCACCAACAAATCCACACCTCACTAATACAATACAAAAACACATTATGCATAACTTTAATGCATTTAGACACACACTCCCTGTTCATACAAAACACCAGCTCTATCCTCTACTTACTCCTAACAGACCCCATTTATCACCACAAAGCCTATAGTCAGACTTCTATCATATCACCCACAAACACCCTCCTCCAATTTTTACTAAAGACACACAAACAATCCTTACACTTACCTCCACCACACTTATTACCTCTTCCAGCTATCAAATCTAATAAAAACACTCATAACTCTTGTCCATCCCCTCTTAGACACTTCTCCAAACCACATACAAGTGTATTGTACGTACAATTGTATGTACAATTCAAATAATACTTTACAAACTCCACAAAAACAAATCACACACAATAGCACATGGAAATCACACACATTTTCTTAATACTTTCCGTCAGAAATTAGAAACATGCACTCACTCTCACCCTTATGTGTATTCAAATACCACACATCCTAACCCATCTTTATTCCCAAATTTTCAATCTTCACCAACAACAAATAAACCAAAACAGCAACTCTCTTTCACCTGCCTCTCATTCATTGCACAATGTAGAGCCTTAGAATATGACCCACATGTTCCACCACCACCCCTAACCAAGTCTCCTTCCACCCTAACAGACGCAAACAAAATAAATAACACACCACTCTTCGCAACTTTGTATCCTTATGCCTATTACACAAGGGTACTCTACAAAAACAACACAACTCACCTTTTCACCCTTAACCACCATCTCCATCACCAACACATGCAAACCCAACAAAATGCCTTCTAAGCCTGCTGGATGAGGAACTTGATACAGAAAAACACTATTGTGACCCTCATACAGTTAATACCAGCACTAATGACACACCTGCTACAAGTTCAAAATATACTGCTCCCTATTCTACAAAACAAAGACACACCACCACTAAAACACAATCTCTAAACTTCCCACTAATAAATGCTCAACCAGTCTCTTAAAACAAGCATCACATTTGCGACCTACTCACTGACACATAACCTGACCTACTCTTCATAACTGATTCATGGTTGGGAGATGACATGGTTCCAGTGTTGCATGAAGCCATTCCTCCAGGCTATCAAACTATCACATAAAATCGTTAAGGCAAAAGAGGAAGTGTACTAGCTGTTATTTATTTAAGCAAACAATAAATCTCACCAAAACTGATGACATTTTCATACAAGGCCCTCATCACCAGATGCAACCCTACACCAACTTCCTCCTGTACTTTTCTCCTCCTATACAGACCACCACCTACCAATGCAACATTCCCAGACATGCCTTGACACAGTTTCAAATCTGATAACATTGTGTCCAACCTATGCGTTCTTGGGCACATAAACATTTTGTTTGACAAGCCCCATACGCCCCATCCAAAAACTATCATCACTGGCCTAGTACCACTGAACCTACATCAGATCGTACACAATCCCACACATATTGCTGGACATTCCTAGATGTCATTTTTGCAAACCCAGAACTAGTTACCTTGCAAAGGATTACTCCAGTCACATGTTCAGACCAGCATTTGGTAACTTTCCAACATAAAACACCACAAATCAACACACCAAAGACCACTCTATATGCATCCACCTATCGACTATGGAACAAACTTGGTTTTGAATACTGACAGCCAACTCAGATCTAGACACAATATATATAGGAAGCTTTAGATATCCTAATATCACTAAGAACAACAAAACAGGACTAAAGAAAACTAGCACCTTGTAGAAATACAGAGCCAAAAAAGATAAAACAACGAATCAGAAGGTTGCAACGAACTTGACTCAAAACAAACAGCAATCAAGACAAACTTGACCTATGAAAACTTAACAGAATATACAAATCAACAATCAGAAAATCTAAAAAAAAGGGTATTATTCAGTAGGACTGGGCAGAGCTCACAGTTTCACTCCGTGGAATCCCACAAAGTCACAGAAAAACTCTGTGGAATTCAGCAGGGCTCCGCATGCAGGCGGAGTAGTACTCAGCCACCCCTACTGTCTATAAATCCTAGGTGAAATCCGACACACGTCACCATACTTGACTGAAAGCTACTGTACCCAACTATTCATCTGAAAATACATTTATTAAAGGGGTGTAAAACCCCAAACACCCCCTCCCTGAAGCTACACCCCCGTGTTTGAAGTATAATTGTGTGCCTTCCTTCAAGTAGCACTGTGGTGAAAGTGGTGCAAGGACAACAATATGCTACATCAGCCATCTCTAAACATGCAAAATAAATACAGTAGTAGTGTTATCCATTTGGTTTTATTTGAGATTTCACTAAGCACTTTGCACAAATAGTGCTGTATTTGCAGTTTGCTTGTGTGTTTTGCTGCACTTAGCTAAACGACACAAATCGTGCTCATACAACCACAGAGAGGGTTGACATGTTGGTCTTGTCCTTTCTTATTGCACGCGCATTTGACATCACCTTGTTTTGCTTCCGGTCCTTCGAAGTCTCAAAGCTGGGCCCCAGGGAAAGAACAGCGCGTTCTCTAATGGGCTCCGTGCACTACAGGGGAGATGAAAGTGCCTAGGAAATATGTGTATTTTTCCAAAAACAGTTTCGCTATCTGCCTGCTGTTTTATTTATGAATTTGTGGTGTCCTTTGTTTCCATTTTACCCAGTGCTTAATTTGTAAATAAAAACGTGTGGGTGCACAAAGCTCTCCTCTGAAACACGCGGACGCTGCAATTGAATGTGCGCGCAGGGATTACTGAGGCAGCATTATCCTGAAGCCATCTCGGGCCTCTCTAATACGTTTCTATACACTCCCTGCCCCATCAGCTCACTCTTGCAGCTTTCTGCAGTCTCCCTTTGTGACACTTTTTCGTGTTTCTTTTCCACCGTCTTTCTCATGTGTGTCTATCGCTCGCAGTAAATGCTTGAGGCAGAACAATAAGTGCTGGCCCTCAAAAATAAGTGCCGGTGCCCCGCACCGGAAAGCACCGGCTCAAATTAATCACAGATTTTACCCTGACGGTTTAGAAGGCACCTGGCGCAAGATATCCAATTCATCTGATGTGCGTAAATAATATTCAGGAATAAGCTTTGCTTCTGTGCAATAGAACACTTAGACACTCTGACAGTCTCTCGTACTCGATTCACCTACTGACAAATACATGGTATGTGACAGTAAATTATATACAGTTTAATCTCCAGGTCCGGAAAGGCTTTAAATCAATTATTTCAGTGAGGCCATGCACTCATATGAAATATGAAATAATTTGAAACCTCTGTGTTTGGATATTGTTATTTAAAAGTGTTATTTTAAAATGTCACATGAACTAACACTATTTCCCTTACAAAAACAACAAATGCATGTAGCTTCTGCTTGCTCATTGCCAAAACAATAGATATTTACATATGTATTCATTTAGGGTTTTGTTAAGTAGAAGTAACATTTCTATCCGAAACGTTATACATAGCAACGATGACGTACATAGAAAAATGAATGTGAAGTGGTTAACATCTTATTACAACCAAGAGCAGAGATACTTAAACCAGGTATCATTTACATACGGGGACGGGAACCATTTCCCTGTGGCACCACTTTGTCGCCTTGTGGCCCAGCCACCCTTGAGAGTCTGTTGGCACATCCCAGCGCTGTGCTAGTCCACTGCACAGCCATTCTCTCTCAGGCTTTGCTCTGTGAATACACCATTAGATTTGACATATTGACATGAACTCACTCTATAAGAAAAATGTTATGAATTTCAAAAAAGGTGACAAGAAGGTAATTACTTTTCTCTCTTTGTACCTTTCAGTCATGCGAATTCACCTTTTCTTGATGCCAGCATCCCAAGTGCACCTTGTAGGTGCTCTTGCCCTCAGAAGGGGTCAGCTTCTTCTCCCAGTTCTGGAGACATGCACCAAACTCCTGCAAGCCCTTCTCCATCTGCGTGACTTGCGCTGCAAACTCCTGCTGTGAGATGGCCTTCTGGTTCCCCATGCTCTGTAGGCCCCACTGGGCCTGGAAGACACTGTCCTCCCACTGCTTCCAATCGGCCTGCAGGGCCTGAATCTCGCCGTCCATGAGTGCAAAGTCGGCGGATGTCATGTTCACTTTTACAGTGGGAGCCAGCGCCTCCCCTCTGCTTAGGCGGCCTGCACAGAGCTGTCTGGAATCTATCAGTTCCTGCAATGAAAGAGTAGAGAAGAGGTAGTAGGGCTGCACCAGCCACCGCTCCAGCTGTGGGGCCAAGTACAGAAGGATGAGCAGGGGCGCAAGGACCACCATGGTTCAGGGCTAACAGACTGGAGTGGCTGGTGACGTTAATCGCTGGAGCGGCAGATCTGAGCAGCCCATAGAGTCATAAAATCAGTTGCCATCAAAACTAGGCACAATCATGACAGTAAACTCCATTCCACCAATGGTAGATGGAGTTTTTTGCTGAACTCCGTGCTCCACAGCAAAACCTTAGAGAACTCAGCTGGCGGAGTGGAGTTTGTCACCCACCCCTACTATTCAGACAGATTTCAAAATGCTGAATCTGCAAATAAATAATTTTATAAAATTCTCACCGAATTTTGTAAACCCAAATGCATGGAAGGAACTCATCCCATTACTCAAGAATTCACAGACAAACTGGCAAATACTTTCACAACCAAAGCAGACACATTGGACTCCTGTTTAAAACAAAAGAAAACCACCAGCACCAACCCATTTCCAAAAATTACCTCTTGGAGTAAGCCAACCTAGCCCCTGCATTCCTTCATACAAATATCACAAAGTGAATTTATGGATCCAGTCAAAGCAAGCAGGCCTTCCATCTGCCCTTCTCACACTTGTCCACCACACATATTTAAGACCATTTTTTTTATCTACCTCTGCTGCAACACCAGGAAATAATAAATCTTAATCTAAGAGAATCTTTCAAGAAGACCTAAAAAGGCATACATAAGCCCATTGTTAAAGAAAACAAACCTGGCCCGCATGACCCCAACAACTGCAAACCAATTACAAATGGACCTTTCCCGGTCAAACTGATAGATATAGCAGCATTCGCCCAGATGACACAAATCATTGAAGATAATACCAGACTTTCATACTATCAAACTGGATTCCGCCCAGGAAAAGGCAGAGAATCTGCCCTCATTGCGATCTGGGATGACCTTGAAAATACAGCAGGCTGCAGTGGAACTGTTGCACTACTTCTCTTGAACCTCTCAGATGCCTTTGACATAGTTGACCATGACATCATAATACAAAGTGTCTACGAAGCCATCATAGATGGGACTGCTCTTGGCTGGATCACATCTTACCTTGAAAAAAGAACCAGTGTCATCAATACTCCCCCTTTCTCATCCAAATCGCACTTCACAAAAGCAGGGGATCCTCAAGGCTCAATCATCTCACCTGTGCTCTTCAGCATCTACATGAAGTCGTTACCGGCAATGATCAATGAATTTCCGCTCACATGTTACAACTATGCAGATGATACACAAATGTTCCTTAAACTGGAAAGCCCCACAGACATTGGAAACTCAAAAATCTTCAGTTGCCTCAGAGCCGTTGATCAGTGGACGACATGGGGCCATCCCAAACTGAATGCTTCCAAAATGGAAATACTCACTTGTAGCGACTGAAAAAATTATGACCCACTCTGCACCTAGCCTCACGATCTGGGACCACCTCCTAAAGTATCTAAGGAAATAAGAAACCTTGGAATTGCCATGGACTCCAAGTTAACAATGAATGCCCAAGAGGGCAAATTAACAATATCAAGCTTCATCACCATGAAAGTACTGAAACACATCTTCTCCCACTTGGGATTTCCACACAAGGTCCAGGCTACTATCTCTCTTGTACTAGCTAAACATGATTATGTCAATGGCCTCTACCACAGATCATCTCTATCTACTATGAAATGGCTACAGCTGCTTTGTATCACCCACAAAGCAAAGAAGTACATGGAACAGGACCACTTTCATCAGGAATAAAATCACGAAATACACTCAACAAAGGAACCTCCGCTCAGCATTGACACTTTGCCTCAAAACCCCACCATGCAAGAAGACAATAGGTGGTACATCTTTCTTGGTTTAAGTGACCAAACTATGGAATTCAGTACCCCAAAATATAAAATCCATGGATAACTATCTTATCTTCAGAAGACTACTCGAGGGTTGGCTCTTTCCTACATAACCACCACATTCAAACAGCAATGCACAGCATATTCCTGTGTTTGTAAACATTTATATTTTGATTATATGTATTCATCTAGATATGTGTATTTCTTTCTACAAATATGTATACTATGGGTTTCTTAAAATATATGCATACTCTTTGAGCCTGCTTAACAAATGTATATATTACTCACGGTTAAATATTTATATGTACATCTATGTTTATGCATGTGTATGTGTGTGTTTATGTATACATGTAGAAACGTATGTATATATAAATATGTGTACATGTATATATGTGTGTGTGTGTGTGTTTATGTATTATTCTATCCTTAACATGTTCATAGGTCATTGCATAGTTTCTACATAAGTTGTTTGATTAGATGCTTTTTGGTCTCTGTTTTAGTTATCTACCAAAATCGGTAAATATTACCTTAACTATTTATCTACAAACATTTCAGTGCTGAAATATTAAAGAAAACATAAAATATGATAAAATTAAAAAAACTATTGAGTTAATAAAAATACACAAATTACCTTAAAAATACTGCAATACTTGAAAGTGTTTATACAGTAGAAGTTTAACTCTCAATTAATTATCTTCCTTATACATATATTCCCTTTCTTAGTAATCATGTATCTCTATATTTATTACTTTAGTCCTACTATACAAGAAAACAAAATAACCTCTCCAATGCACTACTCTGGGTCACCCTATACCTCTCTCAATCTATCCTCTAGCTCCACTCTCTGACTCATCCAAAACCTCATTCTACTACTATGATCTCCAAAATAACAATTACTCGACTCGTCCCTCCTCTGTCCCTCCTGGTTCATTCCAAACCTCAGTATATTACTATAAACCTCATTTTATTATAATGATGTCCTTAATCACTTTCTGCAGACTCTTCCCTTCTCCATCGCTCCTTCACGCATCCCAAACCTCATCTTACTAATATGATCTCCCAATTAACACTTTCTAGATCCTTCCCTCTTCTATTCCTTCATTAGTATATTCAATCAGTCATGAGCCACCACTCAAATGACCTCATATTTCCCTATACTAACAGACCACTAATCCTCTTGGGTTCAGGTGTAGCGTGCTACTAACCGAAAAGTGCTTTGATGCCTCGTCAGGGGTAGTAAGCGCTATATAAATACAATTACAATTTATATATATATATCCATGCTCTCCCTTCACTCACACGCATGCACTAGGACTTTCACAAACACAACTCAGGCACTACTTCAACAGACTGACCCACATCCAAGCCCGCGCTCAAGTGAATCCAGGCGCTCACCTGCCCACATTCCCCACTTCCACAAACAAATGCACACACTCAGGCAAAGCTCCATACACTGAGCCAAAAAGGGAACAATCACACTAAAGGCAAATCTGACAGTGTGTCCTAATGGGAACACATTTCATTTATGTTTGATTCGCCTTAGAATTTAAGAATGGAGTTTCAACATTTTACTGGCACACAGACTATGTTGCGTTTTTTCTCTCTCTGAACAGAAACAGTAGCACATTGAGTGAGTGATCTGTGGCTGTTAGTGTATGATGGGTTTCTCTTTCTGTTTTACATAACCCTGTTACCCCCACTCCCCTGACCAAGACCCCAGATCTGCAGTCTGACAAGGCTGGTGGAAATATTCAGAATAAATTCTGACTCATGTGCGCCTAAACGCATCTATTCTTCTAATTGTCCTTGTAGTTGCCCTTATTTGTAGCAGCAATCTTTTCAGGGTGGTTGCATAGAGGTTAGGAGCTATGGCTCACTGTAGAGATTTTTGCATGTCCTATCAGTTTGCAAGGTCAGATCTGGGTAGGGCTAATCTGCGTTTCATCTTTCGGAGCATTGGAACATCATTATGCGGCGAGAGACTTAGGCGGTCGGTGTTAAAGCGGCGGTAAAACCGCCAAAAGGCCGGCGGTAAAAAAAATGGAATCACAACTGTGGCAGAAACCGCCAACATAGACAGCCACTTTAACACTCCGACCGCCACGGAGGTACAAACAAACAGCGCGGAGGTCACCGCCAACAGACATGCGTAAGACAAGGTTCTGCCCACTGTATTACAACAATCCAATCCGCCACCTTTTCCGGGGCGGATTCACTGCAAACAAATCCGCAAGTCTGTTGGCACATCCCAGCGCTGTGCTACTCCACTGCACAACCATTCTCGCTCAGGCTTTGCTCTGTGAATACACCATTAGATTTGACATATTGACATCAACTCACTCTATAAGAAAAATGTTATGAATTTCAAATAAGGAGACAAGAAGGTAATTACTTTTCTCTCTTTGTACCTTTCAGTCATGCAAATTCACCTTTTCTTGATGCCAGCATCCCAAGTGCACCTTGTAGGTGCTCTTGCCCTCAGAAGGGGTCAGCTTCTTCTCCCAGTTCTGGAGACATGCACCAAACTCCTGCAAGGCCTTCTCCATCTGCTTGACTTGCACTGTAAACTCCTGCTGTGAGATGGCCTTCTGGTTCCCCATGCTCTGTAGGCCCCACTGGGCCTGGAAGACACTGTCCTCCCACTGCTTCCAATCGGCCTGCAGGGCCTAAATCTCGCCGTCCATGAGTGCAAAGTCGGAAGATGTCATGTTCACTTTTACAGTGGGAGCCAGCGCCTCCCCTCTGCTTAGGCGGCCTTCACAGAGCTGTCTGGAATCTATCAGTTCCTGTAATGAAAGAGCAGAGAAGAGGTAGTAGGGCTGCACCAGCCACCGACCCAGCTGTGGGGCCGAGTACAGAAGGATGAGCAGGGGTGCAAGGACCACCATGGTTCAGGGCCAACAGACTGGAGTGGCTGGAGATGTCAATCGCTGGAGCGGCAGATCTGAGCAGCCCATAGAGTTATAAAATCAGTTGCCATCAAACCTAGGCACAATCATGACAGCAAACTCCATTCCACCAATGGTAGATGGAGTTTTTTGCTGAACTCCGTCCTCCACAGCAAAACCTTAGAGAACTCAGCTGGCGGAGTGGAGTTTGCCACCCACCCCTACTATTCAGACAGATTTCAAAATGCTGAATCTCGCAAATAAATAATTTTATAAAATTCTCACCGAATTTTGTAAACCCAAATGCATGGAAGGAACTCATTCCATTACTCAAGAATTCACAGACAAACTGGCAAATACTTTCACAACTAAAGCAGACACATAGGACTACTGTTTAAAACAAAAGAAAACCACCAGCACCAACCCATTTCCAAAAATTACCTCTTGGAGTAAGCCAACCAAGCCCCTGCATTCCTTCATACAAATATCACAAAGTGAATTTATGGATCCGGTCAAAGCAAGCAGGCCTTCCATCTGCCCTTCTCACACTTGTCCACCACACATTTTTAAGACCATTTTTTTATCTACCTCTGCTGCAACACCAGGAAATAATAAAGCTTAATCTAAGAGAATCTTTCAAGAAGACCTAAAAAGGCATACATACGCCCATTGTTAAAGAAAACAAACCTGGCCCGCATGACCCCAACAACTACAGACCAATTACAAATGGACCTTTCCCGGTCAAACTGATAGATATAGCATCATTCGCCCAGATATCACAATTCATTGAAGATAATTCCAGACTTTCATACTACCAAACTAGATTCTGCCCAGGAAAAGGCAGAGAATCTGCCCTCATTGCGATCTGAGATGACCTTGAAAATGCAGCAGGCTGCAGTGGAACTGTTGCACTACTTCTCTTGAACCTCTCAGATGCCTTTGACATAGTTGACCATGACATCATAATACAAAGTGTCTACGAAGCCGTCATAGATGGGACTGCTCTTGGCTGGATCACATCTTACCTTGAAAAAAGAACCAGTGTCATCAATACTCCCCCTTTCTCATCCAAATCGCACTTCACAAAAGCAGGGGTCCCTCAAGGCTCAATCATCTCACCTGTGCTCTTCAGCATCTACATGAAGTCGTTACCGGCAATGATAAATGAATTTCCGCTCACATGTTACAACTATGCAGATGATACACAAATGTTCCTTAAACTGGAAAGCCCCAAAGACATTGGAAACTCAAAAATCTTCAGTTGTCTCAGAGCCGTTGATCAGTGGATGACATGGGGCCATCCCAAACTGAATGCTTCCAAAATGGAAATACTCACTTGTGGCGACTGAAAAAATTATGACCCACTCTGCACCTAGCCTCATGATCTGGGACCACCTCCTAAAGTATCTAAGGAAATAAGAAACCTTGTAATTGCCATGGACTCCAAGTTAACAATGAATGCCCAAGAGGGCAAATTAACAATATCAAGCTTCATCACCATGAAAGTACTGAAACACATCTTCTCCCACTTGGGATTTCCACACAAGGTCCAGGCTACTATCTCTCTTGTACTAGCTAAACATGATTATGTCAATGGCCTCTACCACAGATCATCTCTATCTACTATGAAATGGCTACAACGGATTCAGAACTTTGCTGCCAGACTATTCTAACATGTAAAGCCACAAGCCCACTTCTCCCATGCCTTGAGGGCCCTTCTTTGGTTACCGGTGCCAGAAGATCCACCTTCAAGCTGCTTTGTATCACCCAAAAAGCAAAGAAGTACATGGAACAGGACCACTTTCATCAGGAATAAAATCACGAAATACATTCAATAAAGGAACCTCCGCTCAGGATTGACACTTTGCCTCAAAACCCCACCATGCAAGAAGAAGACAATAGGTGGTACATCTTTCTTGGTTTAAGTGACCAAACTATGGAATTCAGTACCCCAAAATATAAAATCCATGGATAACTATCTTATCTTCAGAAGACTACTCGAGGGTTGGCTCTTTCCTACATAACCACCACATTCAAACAGCAATGCACAGCATATTCCTGTGTATGTGAAAATGTATATTTTGATTATATGTATTTATCTAGATATGTGTATTTCTTTCTACAAATATGTATACTATGGGTTTTCTTAAAATATATGCATACTCTTTGAGCCTGCTTAACAAATGTATATATTACTTACGGTTAAATATTTATATGTACTTCTGTGTTTATGCATGTGTATGTGTGTGTTTATGTATACATGTAGAAACGTATGTATATATAAATATGTGTACATGTATATATGTGTGTGTGTGTGTTTATGTATTATTCTATCCTTAACATGTTCATAGGTCATTGCATAGTTTCTACATAAGTTGTTTGATTAGATGCTTTTTGGTCTCTGTTTTAGTTATCTACCAAAATCGGTAAATATTATCTTAACTATTTATCTACAAACATTTCAGAGCTGAAATATTAAAGAAAAGATAAAATATGAAAAAATTAAAAAAACAATTGAGTTAATAAAAATATACAAATTACCTTAAAAATACTGCAATACTTGAAAGTGTTTATACAGTAGAAGTTTAACTCTCAATTAATTATCTTCCTTATACATATATTCCCTTTCTTTGTAATCATGTATCTCTATATTTATTACTTTAGTCCTACTTTAGAAGAAAACAAAATAACCTCTCCAATGCACTACTCTGGCTCACCCTATACCTCTCTCAATCTATCCTCTATCTCCACTCTCTGACTCATCCCAAACCTCATTCTACTACTATGATCTCCAAAATAACCAATACTTGAGTCGTCCCTCCTCTGTCCCTCCTGGCTCATTCCAAACCTCAGTATATTACTATAAACCTCATTTTATTATTATGATGTCCTCAATTACAATTTATATATATATATCCATGCTCTCCCTTCACTCACACGCATGCACTAGGACTTTCACAAACACAACTCAGGCACTACTTCAACAGACTGACCCACATCCAAGCTCGCGCTCAAGTGAATCCATGCACGCACCTGCCTACATTCCCCACTTGCACAAACAAATGCACACACTCAGGCAAAGCTCCATACACTGAGCCAAAAAGGGAACAATCACACTAAAGGCAAATCTGACAGTGTGTCCTAACGGGAACACATTTCATTTATGTTTGATTCACCTTAGAATTTAAGAATGGAGTTTCAACATTTTACTGGCACACAGACCATGTTGCGTTTTTTTCTCTCTCTGAACAGAAACAGTAGCACATTGAGTGAGTGATCTGTGGCTGTTAGTGTATGATGGGGTTCTCTTTCTGTTTTAATAACTCTGTTACCCCCACTCCCCTGACCAAGACCCCAGATCTGCAGTCTGACAAGGCTGGTGGAAATATTCAGAATAAATTCTGACTCATGTGCGCCTAAAAGCATATATTCTTCTAATTGTCCTTGTAGTTGCCCTTATTTGTAGCGGCAATCTTTTCAGGGCGGTTGCATAGCGGTTAGGAGCTATGGCTCACTGTAGAGATTTTTGCATGTCCTATCAGTTTGCAAGGTGAGATCTGGGTAGGGCTTATCTGCGTTTCATCTTTCGGAGCATTGGAACATCATTATGCGGCAAGAGACTTAGGCGGTCGGTGTTAAAGCGGTGGTAAAACCGCCAACAGGCCAGCGGTAAAAAAAATGGAATCACGACCATGGCAGAAACTGCCAACATAGACAGCCACTTTAACACTCCGACCGCCACGGAGGTACAAACAAACAGCGCGGAGGTCACCGCCAACAGACATGCGGAAGACAAGGTTCCGCCCACTGTATTACAACAATCCAATCCGCCACCTTTTCTGGGGCGGATTCACTGCAAACAAAAACACAGCGGAGACAGGACTTGGAAGGAAAAAAACTCTCACCTCTACACACCCCACAAGGAATCAGGAAGCCATGGAACCCGAGCTCCAGATACTGCCAGCCTTTATCTTCCTGCTTCTCTACCAGGAACAACAAAGACGGCGGCGAAGACCACAGTGAGTACTGCACCTACGACACAGGGGAGGAGGGAGGGAAAAAAGAATGACACACACATGCAACACTCCCACCCCCACCGTCACCCACTACAACAAACACACAAGTACATGTTGATACCTTACATTAACAACCCCCAACTCCCCCTGGAAGAATGCAAGGACAAAAGGAAATTATTTGAACTTTTGTAATCTATTCAAAATCAGTAATCAAAAATATATACATTCATATACATATATTTACACTAGAAACAAATATATACACCAAGAATACAAGTCCAAGGTATTCCACCATCATAGTCCGTGGACCACTGGCCCCAAAATGCATGGGCGAGGCCTACACTCAATACCCGATCAAAACGGAGAGGACACTGCTGGGGCATCAGATAGAAATACAACAGGCACCTCAGGGGGAAGGGAAGAGGGTGTACCTCAGCTGGATGAGTGCACGACACCAGATCCACCAGGGGGCTCCATGCCCATTGATGTATCCTGGGGAGTGCAAAGCCACGGTCTCTCAAGTCTCTCCAGTGGGTGGGTTGCCCACTGCTTTATCCTGGGGAGTGTAAAGCCACAGTCTCTCAAGGCTCTCCAGTGGGTGGGTTGCCCACTGCTTTATCCTGGGGAGTGCAAAGCCACAGTCTCACAAGTCTCTCCAGTGGGTGGTTTGCCCACTGCTTTATCCTGGGGAGTGCAAAGCCACAGTCTCTAAAGTGTCTCCAGTGGGTGGTTTGCCACTGCTGCATTCTGGGGAGTGCAAAGCCACAGTCTCTCAAGTTTCTCCTGTGGGTGGGTTGCCCACTGCTGCATCCTGTGGAGTGCAAAGCCACAGTCTCACAAGTCTCTCCAGTGGGTGGTTTGCCCACTGCTTTATCCTGGGGAGTGCAAAGCCACAGTCTCTCAAGTGTCTCCAGTGGGTGGTTTGCCCACTGCTGCATCTTGGCGAGTGCAAAGCCACAGTCTCTCAAGTCTCTCCAGTGGGTGGTTTGCCCACTGCTTTATCCTGGGGAGTGCAAAGCCACAGTCTCTAAAGTGTCTCCAGTGGGTGGTTTGCCCACTGCTGCATTCTGGGGAGTGTAAAGCCACAGTCTCTCGAGTCTCTCCTGTGGGTGGGTTGTCCACTGCTGCATCCTGTGGAGTGCAAAGCCACAGTCTCACAAGTCTCTCCAGTGGGTGGTTTGCCCACTGCTTTATCCTGGGGAGTGCAAAGCCACAGTCTCTCAAGTGTCTCCAGTGGGTGGTTTGCCCACTGCTGCATCCTGGGGAGTGCAAAGCCACAGTCTCTCAAGTCTCTCCAGTGGATGGGTTGTCCACTGCTTTATCCTGGGGAGTGCAAAGCCACAGTCTCTCAAGTCTCTCCAGTGGGTGGGTTGCCCACTGCTTTATCCTGGGGAGTGCAAAGCCACAGTCTCACAAGTCTCTCCAGTGGGTGGTTTGCCCACTGCTTTATCCTGGGGAGTGCAAAGCCACAGTCCCTAAAGTGTCTCCAGTGTGTGGTTTGCCCACTGCTGCATTCTGGGGAGTGCAAAACCACAGTCTCTCGAGTTTCTCCTGTGGGTGGGTTGCCCTCTGCTGCATCCTGTGGAGTGCAAAGCCACAGTCTCACAAGTCTCTCCAGTTGGTGGTTTGCCCACTGCTTTCTCCTGGGGAGTGCAAAGCCACAGTCTCTCAAGTGTCTCAAGTGGGTGGTTTGCCCACTGCTGCATCCTGGGGAGTGCAAAGCCACAGTCTCTCAAGTCTCTCCAGTGGGTGGTTTGCCCACTGCTTTATCCTGGGGAGTGCAAAGCCACAGTCTCTAAAGTGTCTCCAGTGGGTGGTTTGCCCACTGCTGCATCCTGGGGAGTGTAAAGCCACAGTCTCTCGAGTCTCTCCTGTGGGTGGGTTGCCCACTGCTGCATCCTGTGGATTGCAAAGCCACAGTCTCACAAGTCTCTCCAGTGGGTGGTTTGCCCACTGCTTTATCCTGGGGAGTGCAAAGCCACAGTCTCTCAAGTGTCTCCAGTGGGTGGTTTGCCCACTGCTGCATCCTGGGGAGTGCAAAGCCACAGTCTCTCAAGTCTCTCCAGTGGGTGGGTTGCCCACTGCTGCATCCTGGGGAGTGCAATGCCACAGTCTCTCAAGTCTCTCTAGTGGGTGGTTTGCCCACTGCTTTATCCTGGGGAGTGCAAAGCCACAGTCTCACAAGTGGATAACACTCTCCACTGGTTATGGAGGGGGCTTTGTGCCCAGAGTGCTTCATCCTGCCAAGGATTGAGGTAGTGGATGTGAATCTCCACTGTTTCTGGAGGGGGCTTTGTGCCCAGAGTGCTTCATCCTGCCAAGGACAGAGGTAGTGGATGCCTTTCTCCACTGGTTCTGGAGGGGGCTTTGTGCCCAGAGTTCTTCATCCTGCTCGTGGCGGCCTCAGTAGTGTCGGAATCTTTGGCGCTCACAGGCCTGCAGTGCTGGCGGCGGCGGTGTCCTGTTCAGCGGTGCTGGTGGCGGCGGTGTCCTGTTCAGCAGTGCTGGTGGTGGCGGTGTCCTGTTCTGCAGTGCTGGTGGCGGCTGTGTCCTTGGCAGTGGTGATGGTGGTGGCGGTGTCCTTGGCAGCGGTGCTTATGGCGGCGGTGTCCTTGGCAGACTTGCCTGTTTTACTGTGCCCCTTCCCCACCTTGGATGATGGCGCAGTTGTCTCCACACTCCCATCTGTACCCCTGGGAGAGGCTTTGGTGGAAGATTTTTTTCCTCTCTCCTGCCAGGCACTGGCCAACTTTTTGTGCTTTTGAGGTGGGGGACTGCTCTGGCTCCTTGGCACACTGGCTGCCCTGCTGCCTGGCGCACTGCAGAAGCCGGTTACTACTGGCACCACTGTTCCCGCAGATGTTGTGGCTGAGGCGCTGGGTTGGGACCTGGAGAGACGGGCCCTAGGAGACTGAAGGGGTGTGGGAGGTGAGGGTAAGAGGTCAAGGTTGGACAGAAAAAGTTTTTGGGACACACTGGGACGGGTAGATGGAGGGGGTTTGGGAGTGGAGGAAGAGGTAGTGGTTGTAGGAGTTGTACGTTTGGTCACTTTGGGTGAAGGTGCATGGGCTGCAGGCTGTCGTGAGGTGGATGGCTGTTGGGTGGGTTTGTGGCTGCGTTTGTGTACCTTAGGAGGTGGGCTCACAGACACACTGGGAGAGGACACAGGGGATGTGTGAATGGTAGTGGGGTTGTGACTGCACGTGAGCGGGGTGTGGTGGTGGGTGTGCTGGTGATGGAGGTAGTGGCTGATGATGTAGTGCATGCAGGTGTGAGTGGAGACGAGACTGGGAGGGAGGAGGGAGACGAGGAGGAGGGGGACACAGTGGAGGCAGTGGCTGTTGGTATGTCTGCATGTGTATGATGCTTGCATGAGTGCCTGTGGGATGTGTGGGGCTTATGTTTGCCTGAGCTTCCCTTGTGTATTGATGTTTGTGCATGCTGGTCTGATGATGTGTTTGGGATCGGCTGAGGCACAGAGGTTTGGGTCTGGGTGGAGGATGTTGGAGGGGGGAGACTAGAGACAGGGACAATGGCTGCCATCAGTGTTGAGGCCAGAGTCTGAAAAGCTCGCTGATGGGCTGCCTGACCAGAATGAATGCCCTCCAGGTATGCATTGGTCTGTTGCAGCTGCATCTCTACACCCTGGATGGCATTCAAAATGGTAGACTGCCAAACAGTGAGGGACCTGAGGAGGTCAATGGCCTCCTCACTGAGGGCAGCAGGGCTGACTGGGGCAGGACCTGAGGTGCCTGGGGCGAAGGAGATGCCCACCCTACTGGGTGAGTGGCCACAGGGCAAACAGTGAGGGGCTGCTGGGAGGGCGGTGCTGGCAGGTGGGGTGGCGGCTGTACCTGTAGATGCGGGGGCACTGAGGGGCCCGCAACCGCAAGGGAGCTCCCATCAGAGGAGGAGTCTGTGTCGCTGGTCTCAGCTCCTGTCCCCGCCGTGGAGCTCCCCTCGCCCTCCATCCCACTGGTGGCTTCTGACTGCGTTGTGTCGCCCTCCAGGGCCATGTGGGATGCAGCTCCCTCCTTCTCCGGTGCCACTGCTCCTCCGCCTGATGATGCTAATGCACACAAGCACAAGGAGACCAAAAAAAGGGGGGGGAGACAGAAGAAAGACATGTTGAGTGCATCCAATACCGCTACTGTTGGCGGACACTACAGACACAAAAGCCCCCTGCACTACGCCGTGCACTTGGAGTTCCCTAATTAATCACAGGGACATGGGTTACAAGGCTATGCCTGATTGCTGCACACATGGAAGTCACAGGAGCCTGACTAAGTGTAGTTGGCTCTGTACACAGGTGGGGTGGGGTGCCACAGGGCCTGCCTTAAGAAGGGACCTTGCCTACTAAACTCGCCCTGGCCTAGGGGAACCAACGACCCACCTCCCCCACCTAGACACCTACAATGCACGCTGAATCAGCTGAATGAGAGTGTACTCACCCCCTTGTGTCTGCTGTGATGCCCTCAAGCGCCCATCCAACTCAGGGTAGGCCACCGCCAGGATCCGGAACATCAGGGGGGTCATGGTGCGACGGGCACCCCTCCCACGTTGGGAGGCCATCCCCAGCTGAACCTCTGCCGTCTTCTTGCTCCAGCGACGAATGTCCTCCCATCTTTTCCGGCAGTGGGTGCTCCCTCTGTGGTAGACCCCCAGGGTCCGGACTTCCTTGGTGATGGCACGCCAAATATCCTTCTTCTGGTGGGCGCTGACTGACAGGAATAGTACAGGGGAAAAGGAGAAGATCTAACCGTCCGCACAGTCATTGGCTCGCATCCCTACCCTTGCCATGACGCACATGCACTCACCGTCGTTTCATGCACGCCTCATTCTCCCCCCCTATCTTTCATCCACACCACTCCAAACAGGCATTGCCCATACAGCATGCTCACAGTGTACTCACCTGTTTGTCTGGAGGACCGTAGAGTAGCATGTACTGGGGGAGGACCCCATCCACTAGTTTCTCCAACTCCTCTGTGCTGAAGGCAGGGGCCCTTTCCTCAGACACATGAGCCATTGTCTCTTCCAGACTGAGGTCACAGCAGCACTTGCAGTGTAGGTCCTCTCCTGTCGAAGATCAGGTATCAAGTGAGTGAACAGAGAGAAAATGTCGGTGACGTCCGCGGCAGTGCGTACCGTCACCACCGGCGTACATCGTCATTGGCTCCTGGGACCCATAGGGTCCAATGTTAACCACTTCAGGATTGCGCTGCGGTCTTTGACCGACTACCGCGACGGTGTACAACGCCAGCGCAGTTACCTCATATCCCCTTGTCCCACATTACAGGTCAGGGAGCCGCTTTTTCAGGGGGCCACATGGCATTATTTTTGACTGCGTCACACATATCTAGGCCTTGCTTAAACCCTAATACAGCCATGTCGATTTTAAAACATTTTCCGATTAAGCTGTGTTTACGTACCACAGTGTTGTTTGACTCTCTGCTCGCTGTTCTCCTCCACAGAGCACGTCCGCTGGGGCAGGTGAGGAGATTGCGGCATCCTCCGGTGTACAGGCCGCTGGTGGACCTGTCGACAATGGAGGAGCGACATGTAATTATCACCTACAGACTTGATTGTACCACAATCCTGGAACTGTGTGCCCAGTTGGAGCCAGACCTGATGTCAGCTATCCGCCATCCCACAGGAATCCCCCCTCTAGTGCAGGTCCTGTCAGTACTCCATTTCCTGGCAAGTGTGTCTTTTCAGACGACAGTGGCCATAGAATCAGGGATATCCCAGCCTATGTTCTCCAACGTGTTGTCCAGAGTGTTGTCTACCCTGCTGAAACACATGTGCAGCTACATTGTTTTCTCTCAGGTGGAGGATTTGCCTACAGTGAAAGATGACTTCTATGCCCTGGGACATATCCCCAGCATCATAGGTGCCACTCATGGGACACATGTGGCCTTGGTACCCCCCCCGCAGGAGTGAACAGGTGTACAGAAACCGGAAGAGTTACCATTCTATGAATGTGCAGATGGTGTGTTTGGCAGACCAGTACATCTCCCATGTAATTGCCAAATTTCCTGGCTCAGTGCATGACGCTTAAATTCTGCGGAATAGCAGTATCCCTTATGTCATGGGGCAACTCCAGAGGCACCGTGTGTGGCTATTAGATGAGGACATGGACCCAATACAGTGTGACTAGGTGTCTGGGTCTGGGGATGTCCCTAAGAGTTAGTGCGTGTCTAACAGTTGTCCCTCGCCATTTGCAGGTGACTCTGGTTACCTCAACCTGTCATGGCTACTGACCCCAGTGATAAATCCCAGGACAAGGGCAGAGGAACGCTACAATGAGGCCCATGGGTGGACTAGGAGGATTATAGAGAGGACCTTCGGCCTCCTGAAGGCCAGGTTCCGGTGTCTCCATATGACAGGTGGTTCCCTATTCTACTCACCAAAGAAGGTGTGCCAGATCATCGTGGCCTGCTGTATGCTTCACAACTTGGCTTTGCGACAACAGGTGCCTTTTCTGTAGGAGGATGGTCCAGATGGAGGTGTTGTGGCAGCTGTGGAGCCTGTGGACAGTGAAGACGAGGAAGCAGAAAAAGAGGACATAGACAACAGGAACACGGTGATCCAGCAATACTTCCAGTGAGACACCAAGACAACACTGCCTGCTACATCTGATTTAATTCTTCTACCTCTCATCTGTTTGTCATTTTCACCCAGTGTATGGACACTGAGTTGTCACTTTCCCTTTCGATTTCACAGATGTGGGTCCCACTGTGTGACCTCTGCTTTTTTTCCGCATGGACTAGAGCTGTGTGACATAGGTATGTTGACATTACATTGTATATAGCATTTTGCCACTGTTATTGCTAATACATATTTTCAAAAGCACATAGTGACTCCAGATTCTTTTGTGATTTAAGGGTGTTTATTTAAGTGCAAAATAGTGGAGTGGGTTGTAAAATGGTCAGGGGTGATGGTGGAGGAATGTCCATGGCAGAGTCCAGTCTATTAGTCTCACAGGTGCATTGTCCAAAGGGGCATAGGAAGTGGAGCTGGGGCAGTTGATGGATGGACAGGGTGACAAAGTGGGACAGAAGGATTACAATCAGGGTGGTCTCATTTCTTGGCGGGGGTCTTGGCATTGTTCTCTGTCTTTGTCCTGGATCTCAGGGACCGCTTGTGGGGTGGTTCTCCATCTGCAGGGGGTGGGGTGCTGGTGTCGTGGTCCTGTGGCGGTGCCTCCTGTCCACTAGCGCTGGCGGAGGTGGTGGGCAGTTCATCGTCCAGGCTAGTGTCAGGGGCCCCTTGTTGTGCCACAGTGTCCCTCTTGGTGTTGACGAGTTCCTTCAGCACCCCTATAATAGTGCCCAGGGTGGAATTGATGGATTTGAGTTCCTCCCTGAACCCCAAATACTGTTCCACCTGCAGCCGCTGGGTCTCCTGAAACGTGGCCAGTACCGTTGCCATCGTGTCCTGGGAATGGTGGTATGCTCCACTGATGTTGGAGAGGGCCTCGTGGAGAGTGGGTTCCCTGGACCTGTCCTCCCCCTGTTGCACAGCAGCCCTCCCAGTTCCCCTGTTTCCCTGGGCCTCTGTCCCCTGAACCGTATGCCCACTACCACTTCCCCCAGGTCCCTGGTGTTGTTGGGGTGGTGGGTTAGCCTGGGTTCCCTGTAGTGGTGGACACACTGCTGCTTGACGTGTCCTGGGGACAGAGGTATGGGCCCGCTGGGTGGGTGCTGTGCTGGTGTTTCCAGAGGGGGAGGCTCTATTGTGGCTTGTGCCAGTGTGAGTGAAACCAACTGTCCTGAGGTCCCAGATGGGCCGGGCTGGTCATCTAGATCCAGTTGGACAGAGCTGCTGTCATCACTGTGGGCCTCTTCTGTGGGTGGAGTGGACATGTCTGGACCCTCCTGTCTGGTGACGTTGGGTAGGGGTCCTGCAGGGGTGTAAAAGCATGATTATTGCAGCTGTGTGTGCCATGGTGTGCAATGGGTGGGTACCCTGTAGTCCAGTGCTTGCATTCTTGTGTGGGACCTTGTGTGATAATGGTTTAGGGGTGTGTATGGGTATGTGCAGTGGGCATGCTTTGGTGATGGGTGTTTATGCTTTGGTGTTACATGCAGGGCTTGGGTTTGGGATGTGTGGTTTGTGATATTGGGACATATGTGAGAAGTTGGAGTGATGGGGTGAGGGCGAGGGTGGCGGTATGTGATAGCATGCAGGTGGGTGGGGGATGAAGTAGTTAAAGGTTTGACTTACCAGAGTCCATTCCTCCAGCTACTCCTGCGAGGCCCTCAGGATGCAGTATAGCCAAGACCTGCTCCTCCCATGTAGTGAGTTCTGGGGGAGGAGGTGGGGGTCCGCCGCCAGTCCTCTGAACCGTAATCTGGTGTCTTGAGACCACGGAACGCACCTTCCCCTGTAGGTCGTTCCACCTCTTCCTGATGTCATCCCTAGTTCTTGGGTGCTGTCCCACTGTGTTGACCCTGTCCACGATTCTTCGCCATAGCTCCATCTTCCTAGCTGCACCTGTGATCCGAATAGCTGTGGCTCTACCTGGATGATTTCCGCCACCATGACCCTTAGCTCCTCCTCAGAAAACCTGGGGTGTCTTTACGGTGCCATGGGGTGGTGTGGGTGATGTGTGGGGTGGTGTGTGTTGTGATGTGCGATATTTAGAGGTGTGTTGTGTGAGGTGAGTGGATGTTGTGTGAGTGATGGTGTTGAGTGCCTATTGATGCTATTGTTCTTTCTGGTGGTGTCTCTCTCTGGCCTTCTGTCACAATTGTTGTTGTAAGGGTTTGTGGGTGATGAGGGTGTGTGTTTTATAGTGTATTGGGTGGGTGGGTGAGGTGTGTGTATGTGTATCAGGTGTGTATATTTGGAATTGTCCAATCTGGTTGTGTTTTGTAGATGTGTGTATATTTTGAGTGCGGCGGTGTGTACCGCCAATGGAATACCACGGTTGAAAGACCACTGTGTGGATTCGTGGGTCGTGATAGTGTGGGCGTATTCCTGTTGGCGTGACGGTGTCGGTTTTGTTATCGCCAGTTTATCACTGACTTTTGGTGTGGCGGACTTGTGTGGGTGTCTAGATTTTGGCGGATTCCGAGCTGTGGGTCATAATGGCAGTGGCGGTATTCCACAGCCGCGGCGGTGTGTTGGCAGTCTTCTGCACGGCAGTAAGCTGCTTTTACCGCCAATGTTGTAATGACCCCCATATTGTTTTGTGCCTTATATCATGTAAATTCCTATTTGTCTCTAAATGATCAGTGTTATATGGGGCAGATTTAAGAAAAGTGTTGCTGCACCCAGCTCCACTTTCCTTGCACCCCTTAGCACCTCCCTACCACCACAATGTGTGCGCTGTATTTAAAATACAGCTCACCATGGCTCAGAGTAGGGGGGCGATAGTGTCATTTTTATTTTGCACTATTGATGAACTCAGCAGGAGTAGTGCCAACATTTTGCCGTTACTCCTGCAGAGTACATAGGGGCCCATTATAAATTATGCTATGCCGCCTTTTAATGCCTGCTCTGAACAGGTGTTAAAAGTGGCGAAAAAAATGGTGCAAGGAAATATCCTAAAATTCCTTATGCCATTTTCATCCCCACTAACGGGGAAATGACCCCATTGCCTACATTATGCCTTGCACAGGCATAATGTTGCGCAAGGGATTACACAGTGGTGTAATGCATGCTTTGCGCAACTGTGTAAATATGGCGCAGGGAAAGTGCCACTTTTTGCGCCACCTTAGCATAAAAAACATGATGCTATGGAGGTGCTAAGGTGGCTCTAGGGGCTCTTAAACATGCCCCATAGTTTTTTAGGTATCTCATCATATCCCAAATCCTCATTATGTTTTGTAGCAATTAGCCAAAAACCTTTGTCAAAGAAACACTCATATCAGTTGCTACTTCTATTAGTTTTCCTGGATTCAGGCACCAACCTCCTGCACTTGCAGAAACTGTGTCTATGCTGAACTTGGGTCAGGGTCACTTTCTCGCCAATTGTTTGAATGGTCTGGCAAGCATTCTTCCTCCCCTCCAGCTCCCTCAAATAAAAACGCTAATCCTGCTCTAGGTAAATTAATAGATAAATGTCTGAATTTAACTTTCAATTTCCATAAAGTCTTCATTTAACAAGTGTCCACTGTGCTTTCGTGCATATTTGTCAATAGCAACTGTTTATTTGAATCTATGCAATTTAAAGTGTATTTTTCCAAATCAGATCCAATGTTGCCAATTAAAATAGCCATTTAAAAGTGCATATTGTTTGTTCATACCTCAACTACAACATGTTCATCCCCCTTAAACACTACCTCCCCCGCCCTTTCCAATGTAACTAGGCAAAATCTGCAACTACAACATGTTCACCCCCTTAACTCCTTCACTGCCAGGCCTTTTCCCCCTCCTGTGCCAAAGCATTTTTTTGGCAATTTGGGGCAGTTCGCACTTAGGCCCTCATAACTTTTTGTCCACATAAGCTATCCATGCCAAATTTGCATCCTTTTTTTCCAACATCTAGTGATTCTAGAGTACTCAGAGTTTGTGGCTTCCCCTAGAGGAGACCAAAAAATTAGCCAAAATACAGCTAAAATGTTGTGTTTGTTTTTAAAAATGGGAAAAAAGCACTGCAGAAGAAAGGACATGTTTTTTCCCTGAAAATGGCATCAACAAAAGCTTTGTAGTGCTAAAATCTCCATCTTCCCAGCTTTCACGAAAAGGTAGACGTGAATCAGAAAAACACATTTTTCAACACAATTGTGGCATTTTACTGAGACATACCCCATTTTTACTATTTTTTGTGTGCTTTCAGCCTCCTTCCAGTTTGTGCCAGAAATGGGTGTGAAACTAATGCTGGATCCTGGACCGCTAAACATTTCTGAAAAGCAGGCAAATTCTGAATTCAGCAGGGGGTCATTTGTGTACATCCTTCAAGTTTTTCCTACAGAAAGTAACAGCTAAAATGAATAAATATTGAAATTGAGGTGAAAAAAAGAGCTATTTCTGTCCACGTTTTCTACTATAACTTTTTCCAGCTACAACAGATTTTTCAGAGCAATATAACCTTATGTCTGCTGGACTCTTCTGGTTGTGGGGATACACAGGGCTTGTAGGTTCATCAAGAACCCTAGGTACCCAGAGCCAATAAATGAGCTGCACCTTGCAATGGGTTTTCATTGTATACCACGTATATTCATTTGGTGAAATATAAAGAGTGAAAAATAGGTATCAAGGAACCCTTTGTATTTCCAAAATGGGCACAAGATAAGGTGTTGATAAGCAGTGGTTATTTGCACATCTTGAATTCTGGGGTCCCCATAGTAGCATGTGAATTACGGGGCATTTCTCAAATAGACGTCTTATTCACACACTGTCTTAAATTTGGAAGGAAAACATGTAGAGAAAGACATGGGGAAATAACACTTGTTCTGCTATTCTGTGTTCCCCAAGTCTCCCGATAAAAATGGTACATCACTTGGGTGGGTAGGCCTAATGCCCGCAGGAGGAAATGCAACATGGACACATCAAATTTTTACATTGAAAGCTGACGTGTTTTTTTAAAAGTGCCTAGCTGTGAATTTTGGCCTGTAGCTCAGCCGGCACCTAGGGAAACCTAGCAGACCTATACATTTTTTTAAACTAGAGGCCTAGGTAGATTCAGAATTGGGTGACTTGTGAGGCTCTCACTGGCACATTTTGGAGATAGAAAGTTCTGGTATCTGAGAGGAGACACAAATTTCCTTTCACCCAGCATTTCCCCAAGTGTCCCAATAAAAAAGGGACCTCACTTGTGTTAGTAGGCCTAGTGCCCACAACAGGAAACGCCCCAAAACGCAGCATGGACACATCAAGTTTTTACATTGACAACTGATATGTTTTTTTGCAAAGTACCTAGCTGTGGATTTTGGTCTCTAGCTCAACCGGCACCTAGGAACACCTACTAAACCTGTGCGTTTTTGAAAACTAGACACCTAGGGAAACCCAGGATGGGGTACCCTGTGGCACTTTCACCAAGTTCTGTTACCCAGAATCCTTTGCAAATATCAAAAAATGCCAAAAAAACACTTTTTCCTCACATTTCAGTGCTCAGGAATCTGAGACGAGCCACAGATGTCCTTCCACCCTGCATTCCTCCACATCTCCCGATACAAATGGCAACTTACTTGTGTGGGTCGGTCTAGTGCCCTCAACAGGAAATGCCCCAAAACACAACATGGACGCACCACATTTTCCCCAAAAATACTGACCTGTTTTTTGCAAAGTGCCTAGCTGTGGATTTTGGCCTCTAGTTCATCCAGCACCTAGGAAAACCTTGGAAACCTGGACATTTCTGAAAACTAGACACCAAGGGCAACCCAGGATGGGGTAACGTGTGGTGCTCTCACCAGGTTCTGTTACCCAGAATCGTTAGCACACCTCAAAATTTGGCAAAAAAACACTTTTTCCTCATATTTCGGTGATGGAACGTTGTGGAATCTGAGAGGAGCCACAAATTTCCTTCCACCCAGCATTCCCCCAAGTCTCTGAATACAAATGGTACCTCACTTGTATGGGTAGGCCTAGTGTCCGTGACAGGAAATGGCCCAAAACACAAAATGGACACATCACATTTTCTCAAAGAAAACTGACCTTTTTTTTGCAAAGTGTCTAGCTGTGGATTTTGGCCTCTAGCTCAGCCGGCACCTATGGAAACCTAGCAGACCTATACATTTCTTTAAACTAGAGGCCTAGGTAAATTCAGAATGGGGTGACTTGTGGGGCTCTCACCTGGTTCTGTTACCCAGAATCCTTTTCAAACCTTAGAATTTGTCAAAAAACACTTTTTCCTCACATTATGGTGATAGAAAGTTCTGGAATCTGAGAGGAGCCACACATTTTCTTCCACCCAGCATTTCCCCAAGTGTCCCAATAAAAATGAGACCTCACTTGTGTTGGTAGGCCTAGTGCCCACGACAGGAAACGCCCCAAAACGCAACATGGACACATCAAGGTTTTACATTGACAACTGATGTGTTTTTTTGCAAAGTGCCAAGCTGTGGATTTTGGCCTCTAGCTCAGCTGGCATCTAGGAAAACCTACTAAACCTGTTCATTTTTTAAAAACTAGACACCCAGGATGGGGTAACCGGTGGCGCTTTCACCAAGTTCTGTTACCCAGAATCCTTTCCAAACATCAAAATATGGCCAAAAAAACACTTTTTCCTCACATTTCAATGCTCAGGAATCTGAGACGAGCCACACATTTCCTTCCACCCTGCATTCCTCCACATCTCCCGATAAAAATTTCACCTCACTTGTGTGGGTAGGCCTAGTGCCCATGACATGAAATGCCCCAAAACACAACATGGACCCACCACATTTTCCAAAAGAATACTGACCTGTTTTTTGCAAGGTGCCTAGCTGTGGAGTTTGGCCTCTAGCTCATCCAGGACCTAGGAAATCCTAGCAAACCTGGACATTTCTGAGAACTAGACACCTAGGGCAACTCAGGATGGGGTAACTTGTGGTGCTCTCACCAGGTTCTGTTACCCAGAATCATTAGCAAACCTCACATTTTTTAAAAAAAGCCCTTTTTTCTCACATTTCGGTGCTGCAAATTTCTGGAATGTGAGGGGAGTCACAAACTTCCTTCTACCCAGCATTCCCCCTTGTCTTCCAATAAAAATGGTACCTCACTTGCATGGGTAGGCCTAGTACAGCGACAGGAAATACCCCAAAACACTACATGGACACATCAAAATGATCAAATCCAAAACTACCTATTTTTTAGCAAGGGGCACCTCTGTTTTTGGTCCCGGGCTCAGCAGCCATCTAGGGAAACCTGCCAAACCCAGACATTTGTAAAAACTAGGCACCCGAGGAAGTGCCAGGAGTTGTGACCTGTGTGGATGCCCCAGTGTTTTCTTACCCAGTATCCTCAGCAAAACCTCAAATCTAGCTAAAAAATCACTTTTGGATCACCGCACTGGCACAAATTTCTTACCACCCAACGTTCCCCTCAGTCTCCCGATAACAAAGATACTTCACTTGTGTAGGTGAGCCAAGGGCCCGTGACAGAGAAGAATCAAAAACATGTCGAAACTGAGGGGGAACCAAAGCAGGTTTAAAAGGGCAGTTTGAAAAAAACATTTTTAGGCTGACAAGTGGGGCAGCATTTTGTGATTCCTGAAGATTCTGGAAGGTTCTATCACAAAAATGTGGGAAAATGTGTGATTTTAAGAAAAGGTTGGAGGTTTGCAGGGCGTTGTGGGTAAGAAAATGGTGGCACACCACCTTGGACTCACCCAGATGTTTAGTTTTCAGATGTGCCTAGGTCTCGTAGATTTTTCTACATGACAATGTCCCAAAGTCCAAAAAGTGCAGCCCTCACCATTCCACGTGGGACGATTTTGAGAGTTAGACAAGCTCTCATGGCCCAAATGTAAAACCAAAACCCAAAATAATCAAATGTCCTCTTGTTTGCCATTGGGATTAGATCTTATAGTGTTCAGGGGAGCTGAAAGACTGTGTCTGACTCCCCTCCAATTCCCAACAACACAGTTATCTTACCAACTATCCAATCCTTGCCTGAAATACTGGAGGTAAAGATGGGCTAGGTTTGAACTGAAATCTCCCGCCTGAGGCAGGGTCTTAGAAATGTGGCAGACAGAGTACCCTCAGTCGAAACTAGAATATCTGAACTTGAAAATGCAGTAAAGATGCTCTATAAGAAGTAACCGAAAGCTGCAACGTGAACAAGGATGTACTGTGGAGGCAGGAAAACTCCAAAAACAGAGCCAGAAGAAATAACCTGAGATTTGTTTGGTTTCCAGAAGGAGTGGAAGGCCAGAATATGCAAGCGTTCTTAGAAACATGGTTACGGCAAACACTTCCCCAAGGAACATTTTCCACCTGCTTCATAATCGAGGTGTGCACCATGCAATGGGCAATAAATGACCCCCAGAGGCTTCCCTGAGAGGTTAATTGCACTTTCCTGAACTATCGGGATAGAGACATGATACTCACAGAAGTGTGAAAAATGGGGGAGACCAGAAATGAAAATTCCAACATATAAATTTTCCTGGACTACACATGGGAAGTGCAGCACCAGCGACAGATGTTCGACTCAGTCAAAGAAAAACTGAGTAACCTACAAATCCAGTACATGCTTTTATTCCAGGCAAAGCTGAAAGTAATCTTTCAAGGGAAAGCACACTTTTTCCAAACTCCAGAAGAGGCATGGGGATAGCTGGATGAAAGGTCTTAGCTGAAGGAGAAGGGTGATAGGAAAACAGACATCTACTCAACAGGTAAGACGGATCCAAGGCCATCTGCCAAACAGAAACTTAAGGGGAGAGACATGCCTGCACAGAAGAGAAGACTAAATGGCAACCAATGACACGACTCCGTGGGGGAAGCACATACCGCTTCCAAAAAACACATGGGGATTAAAACTAAGGAGACAATCAGGCAAACAATATCCAGAGAAGATCCAGAGGCCCACTCAGACCAACTCCATCCATTACTGGAAGCCGTCGCTCTACTTGAAAAAGAACTGATAGATACCAGACTGTCTCTCCCGGCAGACCAACCCATTGAACTTACAGAGACAATGTAAGCCATGGGAATGAAAGCAACTTCAAGGTACCGGCAGTGGCCTCCACATTCCAGATAGAAGTGGAATCAAGGGTTGTAGCGACAGCCACATAGACCAGAGACTAAGGGCAGTCAGCAATTCAAGCAAGCAGCTATAACTAAACTGAGTTAAAGTTCATCCCATTCATAGGGGAATGGTGGGCTACAGACCTCCTGGTATTTTCTGTTGAGCGGTTACAGTTATGTTCTTAAGGGGAATCACTCAAAGACAATTAATGGGGTGGGGAGGAGGGAGTTTTGGGTATTAGTTTCAATTAAGGAGGGGACGTTGCTAGAACAACAATATGATAAATGCAGTCCAAATGACACAGGTTACAGGCACCCTAAATATCCTTTGACAACCAGACATAAACAAAAGAAGTAGATGAGGGGATTCAAACCACAGAGCAAACATCACTGCTCTATTTTGGCCAGGAATGTAAACTGGTTAGGCAATAAGATAAAATGGGACTTGTAGGCACATACCTAAAAAGGCATAAACCAGTTGCAGTTCTAGTGCAGGGGACGCACCTGCAGGGATCCCAATGTAAATTCCTAAACAGGGGAGCATACATGCTACTGACACACACGGGCTACACAACTGGCTTCTGGGGAGTAGCCATACTGGTAAGGAAGAACCCCCTGTTTAGGCCGACAAACTCATGGGTTCATCCATATGGCACATATGATACATGACTGTCAAAGAGGTGTGGGGAAGGCAAGACATGACATTGGCAAGCGTTCATGTCTCCCCACCAAAACAGCAAAGATGCACTCTCCATAAAGTAGTGGAGATATTACTAGACTCCCCTTCCCCCATTCATCTTATAGGGGGTGATTTTAATGATGAGCTGAACTCAGAGTTGGACAGATCAGGCCCCTTACAGACACCACCTAGGGAGACCCAACTGGCATGCTTTGCAAACACACTGGGACTAACAGACCTATGGTGCCGACAGCATCCAAACACCCTACAATATTCTTATTGCGCAGGGGCACATAGGGTGTTTTCAAGATTGGATTATATCTTTGCACCAGCAGTGGAGGTGGAGAAAATAGCAGAAGAGGAATACTTAGCCAGAGGCTTACCGGACCACTCTCCCCTCTGGCTTAGGATGGGGATTAGATCTCAGGACGAGCGCTCCGAATGAAAGTTAAAAGCTTGGGAACTTAAAGATGAGTGAATCTCATGTGAACTCAGAAGGGAAACTCAGTTATACTTTAGTGGGAACAGAGGCTCAGTGCCCTCAACAATCACATTATGGGAAGCCTTTAAGACAGTCCTCAGGGATCAAGCACAAAATGCTATAGCCTATAGGAAGGAAGTGAAGAGAGACAAGAGAATTAGAATCCCTTGAACACCGATTACTGGACCTAGAGGGACAGCCTGTAGTGACGATAGACCCAGACACCATATGTAAAATAACAGTCCGCATCAGGAGTATCATTAACTGGTGCAACACACCGCAACATCCCAAGCACTAGCTGCACAACACGGGCTATATGAAACCAGCTATAAAGCCAGATGACTACTAGCACCGCTGGGGAAGAGAGAGCTGGAGACATGATGGGTACATAGCATACAGGATCAACATGGTGAAATTTCTGATACAGATTGGGCTATAGTGGGGGAATATAGCACAATACTATAGAGAGTTTTATAAAAGGAGACCATTAGCAGACAAAATCCAGATAGAAGATTGTCTGGTGGGGGTACATACCCGCACCCTGACACCTGAAGACCATGACTTCCTCAAAGAAGAAATAACCCTCGTAGAAATACATAATGAGATAGGAAAAATTAAACTGGGCAAAACACCTGGTCCCAATGAGATCCTGCTAGAATTCCTTTTGAAAAATTAGGATATTCTGAGCCCCCACCTACTCAACATGTGAATAGAAGCCAAAATTTAGGGGAGACTTCCAGCAGACCTTTGCAGGGCAACAATAGTAGTACTCACAAAGGCATGCAGCCCTGTAGAGGCCTGTAGTTCATATCCTCCGATCTGCCACCTCATTATAGAAACCAAGAACTAGCCACAATCCTCACAACAAGGCCAATCAGTGTCATAACTTCCCTGATTCATAAAGATCAATCGGGTTTCATGCCCAAGCGATTGACTAGATTTAACTTGCGTGGGCTCCATAATTGGTTGGACATCATGAGAGAGGGGAAGGAACCTCATATGTTACTGTCTTTGGATCCCTAAAAGGTGTTCAGTGCCGTCCACTGGCCCTTCATGAGAAAATTTGGATTTTGACCTAAGTGACCTAAGTACCTAAGGTGGTTAACATTATTACACTACTGTCCAATGGCCGCAGTCCCGGTCAATGGGGAGACATCAGAGGACTTCCAGGTAGACAGGGGGATGGGGCAATATTGTTTGCCCTTTTGCTGGAACCTCTGGCATGCATGATCTACCATCATCCATCACTATCGTGGTTTCGAATGAGGGAGGGGGAAGTAGAAAATGAGAGAATTTTGCTGTATGTGAATGATATCCTGCTATATGTCACCAGACCCCACAATACATTGTCCAAACTGTTTCGGATATTTGAGCAATATGGTGCCCACTCAGGCTACACAATAAACTGGAATAAATCCAGCCTTTATTTGGGGGGGGGGGGTAACCTGCACCACCTAGAACTCCCCGCAAACCTGAGAACAGTTAAAGAAGGATTTACATATTTGGGCATATACATAACTCAAGACAAGGCATGCAACCTCACTTGCAACATTAGAGAAGCCCTAAAGACATTTCAAGATGATGTGGAGAGATGGAGGACCCTTCCATTGACACTAATGGGAAGGGCAGCATCGTTCACGATGGTCACCCTGCCAAGGTTCTTTACATTCTCATGAACACTTACACCTGGATCCCAGAAGACATTTTCACCAAAATGATGGGAGAGAGACCTGGGAGGTTTAGATGACACAGAAAGGGGGCAATCCTGATGCACCTGAGGAAAGTGGCCATCAAAACTAGGTTGAGGCTGATCCAATTTAAAATACTTCACAGAGTACACCTACATACATTCAGGAGGGCAGCCTCTCCCAGTTGTCCAAGGTGTGGGCCGGACACAGATTCATTCCTGCACACAATCTGGTAATGCCCCCCATACAGCCATACTGGTCAAAGGTTCTGAGTGAACTCAAGGCAGTACTGGAGGAAATAATCCCAGTAGACTCTACATATATCTTACTAGGGATATTGTTATTCCTAGGTACAAACTCCTGTTTGGCAATCTAGGACTGGTAGTGGTCAAAAGAGATGTTGCCAAATAGTGTTGGGCCTCGTAACTACCTATTGTTAGAGAGTGTTAAGTGGGAATGAATCTATATATGATGGCAGGGAAAGTGACATACAAGGCTCGAGGTTGCCACAAGAGGATAGCCAAAGTAGTGCACAATCACCTGGGAAGCTGAACTACTGAACAAAGGTGCTTAATGTATTACTGTGTCATATTGCAAATTTATCAAACAGCATTCCATTTCTGTGTAATTGTTTCACAAAGTAGTCCAATTGGGCTAATTTTATGTTTAATATAATTAAAAAAAAAAAATTCTACCAAGAACGGTAATAAAACCTAAACGTTATAACTCCAGTGCTTCCTTAAAACAGTGTTTTAAATACCCCAAAATGAACATGTAAAAATACATAACAGATACTGTTGTGTAGCCATTTTTAGCTATAGTTTTATACACATTATTTTAGAAAACTAGGCCTACCGCTGTGCACTTTAACCTAGATATGTTTTATTTAGTTTTGTTATATTATTTTAACATTAGCCACATTTGAGGTCTTGTTTTATTTTCTCTATCTAGCTTTCTTCCTAGGTCAGCACTTTGTTCTTAAACAAGACATTTCTTTCAGTCTGTGCTTTTCTCAAGGCTGCAGTAAGATAGGTTGCCGGCAAAAGTAGTACGCTTTGTCTCCAATGTTTACAGAAACATTCACACTCTTACGTGGGGATCCTTTCTTGGAACATCAGCTGTTTTATTATAAAAACACTACTTTGACCCATGTACGTTAGAGGGTGATTCCAGCCAGATGACCACGACTGTATGCTAATTGCTGATTGCATTGCTGCAGCTGCTTCTGTAGACTACAGGACTGTTACTCAGGTATGAGGGATGATGTCTTCCCAGGGGGGGAACCCGAAGGGCAGAATTAGAGCTTAACATGCTGTGCTCTAATATAGCTTAGGATAGGAACTTTCCTCAAAGACCTTAGTGACAATATGGTAGCGTTATTCTTGTGTTTTACTCTCCTGGTCACAATTTTAATCCTATTGTGTTTCGTCGTCTTTGTTATTGCAATACATGCTTTATTATCTAAGATCCAGTTACTTCAATAAAATCTTATTGAACTATACCCTGCCTCTGATTGTCCTTGCATATGTGAGACTAATGAAACTAAGAGAAACGGATGAGATCTGAGTGACCACGATTTCCCTGAGGAGTCATTTATGTCATGCGCCCAGTTGCCCCAATCATCCCAACACTTGGGTAGAGATGAGGCACCGCTATTTAGCCGGAACAAAACCCAGATTAGGCCAACAGGTGTCACATGGTGCGGGATCAGACTCAGTCCCCGCAGTGCAGTTGATTCTGCCCCAAATCCAGTAGTTTCATTAGGATAATAAGAACCTACCCGCCAATACAGTGTGAAATATGGTCCAATATCGCCATCTCAGGTTTTTGGTGAACCACTTGGCTTTCAGCCTCATGGTTTATGGTGTCACTAGAATGCTTTGCTTGCAATATTGGACCACATTACAGCTACCTATTATTTATCCTCCAGATATACATTTTAGATTTAGGATTAGTTTAATGAATTTTACATTATTTTCTATGATGTGTGATTACAATAGCCTGCCCAGGGGTGTAACAGGCCCCTGCAGCCTCATTAGCCCCTGCAGTACAGGGGGGGCTTTCCTCTTCAGGGGGCCCCTAATCCTTCAGGGGCCCCATATTCAGCCCAAGCCCAATGAATATCTCTGAGACATTGGAGATTCGGGAACGCAACATACTCTGCAGGGGGGGGCATCATTTTGCATTATGACTACATCTGCCTGCATTGTTTTTGTGGGAGTGTGTTGCTGTACCAGTAGTTAGCCATGTGTGCAAAACTGGACTGCAGTATATTTAAACCTGTTTTGTCACAAGTAGTGCTGCAGTAAAACTAGAATTTGTATTTGTGAATTGCAAGTTTCTTACTCCTATGTAGATGCATGTTTTGTATTAGTATGCCCCCAGACTCTGCCTTCAGCTTCCATTAACTTCTCCCATTAAGGTGTCATTTTTCTCAATTTTCCCAGTGCTCCATTTCCCTCTTATTCCTCCCACTTTACCACTAACATGTATACCTATATATGCTAAGATCTATGTTACTGGGATGGGGATCTCTACACAGAAAAGATCGAAGAGACGCAGATAGAGATCTCTGTCTGTCGTTTACCAAACTGTGTTTCGTAGTACTACTGGAGTAGTAAACTATGTACTCCAAATTATTTTTTGTCAATTGGACCCTAAATTTCTTTGCCTTTATCATTTATAAATTGTAGGCGTTTTTGTGGGGGGAATGGCATTTGTTGTAATCAGCGCTGTCTCAGATACTATCATTGTAAAGGTGAGGAAACATGTGCGTGCTCCGCAACAATCAACGCAAATGCTCAGCGAGTGCAAATTGTTGGCTGTGGATATAAAACACAGGGCCACATTTACAAGGCTCTAGCGCCTCTTTGCGCCACACTAGCGGCATTTTTTTTACACTAATGTGGCTCAAGGAGCCAATTTTCGCCCCTCCATATTTACAAAGTGGCACAATACATACATTGTGCCACTTTGATACCCCTTGCGGCACATTATGCCTGCGTAAGGCATAATGTATGCAAGGGGGGCATTCCAACATTAGGAGGCCTGCAAAAATGGTGTAGTGAAATCTACAAGATTCCACTGTGCCTTTTTTGGCATCATTTTTAAAGCCTGCTCAGAGCAGGCATTAAAATGACGCACCCATATTAACCTATGGGCCTCCTTGCACTGTGCTCCACTAGTGTCAACATTTTTTATGCTAGTGGAGCAAAGCGCCACAATAGCGTCCAAAACTCTGGAGCTACTGGCCTAACGACTGGCATGGTGCACTGAGTTATTAATACGGTGCACACATGGTGTGATTAGGTGGGGTAAGGGCGACAATAGCAAACTGGTGCATCAGTAGTGATGCACAAGTTTCTTGTAAATCTTGCCCACAATATCTTTTTATAACGATGTGGGTCACTGTACCTTGTCCTATGACCCACACGCTATGCCATAGCTGTCGGTATTAGGGCTAAAAGGGCCCAATGCATGCCAGGCATGCAGGATAAGCGCTGACTATTCAAATTAGTTTCATTTAGATTCAATTTATGGAAATGTATTTTATGCAGACACTCTGAAAATGTGTCATGGATCCGGCCGTCATAGACCCTAGATAGTATGCTGCTGTGAAAGGCTATATTCATTAACACAAATCTGTAACCTGATCTATGGTGACTTCAAATTTTTACAAGCTTTAAATAATACCAGAAGTCCACACACAACTTCTGAAAACATTTTCATGGGAAATAACTCGATATAATTGATTGATGTATCTGCAGACAGACTGCCAGGAGGACACACTAATTTCTTAGATAAAAAACACATGCTGCCTCAACAAATGCAACTGAACGACCCCTGACCTTGAGTTCTGCTCACTGTGTTATAACAATACCAGGAACTTCTGAGTACTGGCAATTCTAGAGGTTGACTCTCATCCAGCCTAGAATTGGCTGATGCCTTCTGGCCCAACTTTAAACTTTGAAATGGAAAACAACGAAGTATTGCAGAATCTTCCTATGGGAAGAGACAACGAGAGGTCGCATGTGTGCAACTTTCAAAAAGGAAACTCTTGTCCGACGAAAAGTCGTTTTTAAACTATTGCCATAAATACAATGAAATCAGGCTCATAATAATTCTGCTATCAGAATGAGGCATTTATGCTAATTCTGAAATATTTTGTAACTGCAGAAAAAAGCAATTTAGCATCCGGTCGGTGCTGGGATTGTGTAACACACATCTCAAGTTCTTCCAGCTCCCCCAGCAATCTATCGCCGCTTTAGGGTTAGCTTCTAAGAAGTGATGACGCTCTGCCACTATTTTATACTTTACATAACGTTTACACTAATCTGCACCACAAGAGCGTCTCTCTTTTTCTCTCCCTCTCTCTCTCTCTCTCTATATATATATATATATATATATATATATATATATATATATATTATTACCCAGTGGCAGTCGCCATTAGGTAGTTATAGTTAGGACCTAGTTTCTATTGAAAAAACTTTTTTGTTTTGGTAATAACATTGGCACAATTTGATGAATCTTCACGCAATTTTCTAAGAAAATACAATGCACACTTCAGAGTCTGTCTAGTAGGTTTTGAGGTGATCCATCAAGGGGGTGCTGTGAAAAATGGGGGGCCCAAAACGTGTTTTCCCCATTCATTTTTCCACAGGGATTTTGAACATGTCTACAGCCCAAACCGCTGGACGGAATTACACCAAATATAGCAGAAAGGTAGATCATGGTCCAAAAAGAACCTTTTTGTTATTTGGTGTATATGTATATCGGCTCAGTGGTTTTCTAGTTGTTAAGTGAAAAACAAATTTGTATATATCGGGATGTAAATCCATTGCGACTCCTATGCGGAGCATCGCAGACCCATGTGGCAGAAGCAGTAATGTGATTGGCTCGTTGCAACCGGCGCAGAAAGATGCTCCCGCCATTTTATGAACCTGGTGCTGGGAGGTGGAATTACAGGCTGAAAACAATAGAATGGGGTCAGGGTAGAGGTACTCTGACCCAATGATGCTTATTAATGGGTGGCTCAGGGCTTTTTGGTCACAATCGCGGAGTTGCGACTCTGTCACTCGTGACAGAGTTGCAAACCCTGGTGAATAAAAAAAATAAAAAAATACACATTCACACACTCACTCACACAATAATGCACACAGTATCAGACCCACAAAGACTCACATACCTACTCAGAGACCCAGACAGGCATTTGTACAACCACTCAGAGACCCACTCAATCACTCATACACCCAGTCACAGACCCTACTGACAGAACCAGTTACACGCAAACACTCACTGAAAGACCCAGACACACACACTTCTCTCACAGACCCACTCACACTCTCACACACCCACTCACAGACCTACACAGACAGCCATGCACCACCTCGCAGATGCACTGCCACTTAGAGACCCACTGACACTGATACACCCACTCAAAGACCCATTTAGACACTGAGACACCCACTCACAGACCCATTCAGACACTCGTGCACCCACTCACAGGCCCACACTGACAATCATATATTCACTCACAGACCCAGTGACACTGATACACTCACTCAAAGACCCATTCAGACACTCGGACACCCACTCAGACACTCATGCACCCACTCACAGACCCACACACTGATGCACCCACTCACAGATCCATTGAGACTTATACACCCACTTAAAGACACATTCAGACATCCAACCACAGAGCCAATCAGTCACTCATGCACCCACTCATAGCCTCACTCAGACACTCACGCACACAGTCACAGACCCAATCAATCAATCACAATATTTATAGAGCGCGCTACGTACCCTTTAGGGTTTCAAGGCGCTGAGGGGAGGGGGGGCTGCTATTGGTCGAAGAGCCAGGTCTTGAGGAGTCTCCGGAAGGTGAGAAGGTCCTGGGTCTGGCGCAGGGGGGTCGGGATGGAGTTCCAGGTCTTGGCGGCGAGGTAGGAGAAGGATCTGCCGCCGGAAGTCTTGCATTGGAAGCGGGGACCGATGGCGAGGGAGAGGTTGGCAGAGCGGAGTTGGCGGGGGGGACGTAGAAGTTGAGTCTGTTGTTTAGGTAGGCGGGTCCGGCGTTGTGGAGTGCCTTGTGCGTGTGGGTGAGGAGCTTAAAGGTGATCCTCTTGTTCACGGGGAGCCAGTGGAGGTCCTTCAGGTGGTGGGAGATGTGGCATCGGCGGGGTACGTCGAGGACCAAGCGGGCGGAGGCGTTTTGGATGCGTTGGAGTCGTTGGATGTCTTTTGCTGGGATGCCTGTGTAGAGTGCGTTGCCGTAGTCAAGTCTGCTACTGATGAGGGCCTGGGTCACCGTTTTTCTGGTTTCCGTCGGGATCCATTTGTAGATTCTACGGAGCATGCAGAGAGTGTTGTAGCAGGACCCATTCAGACCCTCACACACCCACTCACATACCCACTCACAGACCCATTAAAACCCTCTCACACCCACTGACAAACCCTCACAGATGCAGATGCACCCACTCAGAGACCCATTAAGACACTGATAAATGCACTCACACCCAGGCAGACACTCTCACAGCCAGAGGCCGTGCACAGCATGAGCTTGGGTTTTTGGAGGTGGTGGCACAGCATCTGGCCGCAGGCCAGGTCCTGCGGCCAACCCCTGTTGCGCAAGGCTGAAGGCCGTGTGCAGTGCAGGGTTGGGTGGTTATAGGGGTTAGCCTCAAGACCTAGCCACAGGAGGTGGTTGGATTACCATAGAGTAATGAAAATTACTTTACGTTTAAAAAAACATAGAAATTTACTGAAAAAAACAAAGGTTACATGTACATTATAGTTAGGAAATAAAATTTAAAAAATAGAAATTCACTGAAAAAATCAAAGGTTGCAGGGACCTTATAGCTAGGCTCACATTTTATACGTACAAAACCATATAAATTCACCTGTTATAGTTAGAGTTATCTCAAGTACCTATAACTCGTGCCCTAAGGTAACTATAACTTGCGCGCTCGCCATGCACTGCTAATTACCACACAAATTACAGTACTCATGACTCCTTTAATAACATCATTGATAATATCAATGTAATATTTGCAGTAAGATTTTTGACAAAAAAACTGTGCATGGTGGGGGCGCGTGTTATAGTTAGCTTGGGACACAAGTTATAGATACTTGAGATAACTCTAACTATAACAGGTACATTTCTATGGTTTTGTACGTTTAAAATGTGAGCATAACTGTAACATCCCTGCAACCTTTGTTTTTTTTCAAGTGAATATAATATATATATATAATCACCAAAAGTATTCACTGCACTCCACGAGGTTTTCAATAGTGCATATTTATTCCAAATAACAGCCACCAACGCGTTTCAACTCCCACAGGAGTCTTGTTCACAATGAATGAGTCCCTTTTCCCTTTTGATATTTATACCCCATAGTGTTGCAACATACACAATGCATTATGGATGGTGTAGTTTCCAAAAGTAAAAATACATTTTTTATTTTTTCTAAATTTCAATAAGAAATAAAATAAAATTAAAAAAAACAAATATAAAAATTAAAAATACCATTCTCAATGTATAATGTTCTTTTCATGCGCTCTCTTATATAATAATATTCCTTTCTAGTTCATAGTTTCACACTGGTTACGTTTACTACTGATTGATTACTTCACTCTAATTATTAAAGCTGTACATATGTGACACTATTCACCCTTTAACATCTATTGCATTTTCATATATGTATTTGAAGAGTTACTGTCAATCTAATGTTTCAGCATTTTCTTAGTCAAACATTTCTACAATGACCCTGAGATTTATTGATTTCATTTATAATTATAACAGTCTATGGGGGTTATTACAATTTTGGAGGAGGTGTTAATCCGTCCCAAAAGTGACGGCAAAGTGACGGATATACCACCAGCCGTATTACGAGTTCCATAGGATATAATGGACTCGTAATACGGCTGGTGGTATATCCGTCACTTTACTGTCACTTTTGGGACGGATTAACACCTCCTCCAAAGTTGTAATAACCCCCTTTGTCTCTTTTTTACTTAATTAATTCTATTCTACATAAGCATAAATAAACATCAATTCTCCCCAAATTTATAACTCTCATTGTTTGACAAAAATATGTTGTGATTTAGTAATATTTAATCAATAGCCACCCTGCGTATATGTCATTGTTACCATGGGTTTGTCCATATTGCAGAGTCACAAGTGCACATATAGTTCCTCATCCATGTTCAGCCCGTAAGGCATCTTTGTACGGAGCTGAATAATAAATTTGCTCTCCATTTGTCTTAACTTTCTAATTCTGTCTCCTCCTCTCTCACTCCTTTTCATTTGTGCTATACCCATAAATCGTAGCGATCTCCAATCATTAGTATGTGGGTTCGCAAAATGTTTTGCCATTGTGTAGCTCATATCTTGATTGGTAATGGCTCTAGTATGTTCCAAAATCCTTTTCTTCAATGGACAGATTGGGCTTCCAATGTATCTCAAACCACATTCACATTCAAGCATATAATCACCATGTGATTGTATTCTTCAAGACTGGTCCTCTCCGTCACTGGCACCGGCAGTGGAGTGCTCCGCCCAGCAACTTTTAGACCATTCTTGTTTGAGGATATATATATATATATATATATTTTCACTGAAAATAACAAACATTACAGGGACTTTATAGTTAGGAAACAAATTGCAAAAAATCACCCTTCCTGGACCACAATCTATATTACTGCCAACTATTGTGTAATTTGGTTCAGCGGTTTGGGACGTATTTATGTCTAAAACCCTATAGATAATTGCATTGGGAAAATATGTTTTGGGGCTTCCCCTTTTTTCTTTGCCCCGGCTTGATGGATCGCCCCAAACATTTACAGACAGCAACTGAAGTGACTGGCAAGCTAGTTTTGAAAATGTTGAGAAGATTTGTCAAACGACGTCAAAGTTATCAGCAAAACAAAAAATGCTTTTACTATGGAAACTAGGTCCTAACTATAACTATCTACTGGCAACAGGCAGTAGGTAGTAAATACACATATAGATTGGTGAGGCCCAATGGAAGGTATAGAGAAGAAACGCGTCGGGAACGTTATTTTGCACGGTGTATATTCATGATGGCACTGGCCGAGGTCTTGAAATAAAGGATACAAAAAAGCAAGTTGCTGTCTGCTGTATTTCCAACTGAGTTTGATGCCGCCGTCACGCGGGACGGTGAGATGACCTGGTGATGGACCCTATATATATATATATGTATATATATATATATATATATATATATATATATATATATATATATATATAAATATATATGTATATCTATATAGATAGGCCAGACATGAAGGACGGGGGGTGGGGTAGGGAAGAGGTCAATAGTGAAGAGGAAAAGCTTCTTAGGGACACTAAGGCGGGAAGAGGGAGAAGGTTTGGGAGTGGAGGAAGAGGGAGTGGTTGTAGGAGGTGTCTGCTGTGTTTGGGTGCAGGTGCATGGGCTGGATGCTGTTGTGAGGTGTATGGCTTTTGGGTGTCTGAGTGCTTGCATTTGTGTACCTTGGGAGGGGAGACAGACAAAGTGGGAGAGGACACAGGGGATGGCTGTTGTAGAGGTGTCTGCAAGTGAAGTGTGTGTTCTGCTAGGTGTGGTGGTGATGCTGGTAGTGGCTGAAGATGCAGAGCATGCAGGTGTGAGTGTAGACACAACTGGGAGGGAGGTGGAGGAGGAGGAGGAGGGGGACACAGTGGAGGGAGGGGATGTTGGTATGTCTGCATCTGGATGGTGTTTGTGTAAGTGCCTGTGGGATGATGTGTGGTGCTTGTGTTTGCCTGTGCCACTCTTGTGTGTTGTCCTGTGTGCATGGTCGGCTGCCTGTGTACTTGGGTTAGGTTGGGGTTGAGGGGGATGGGATTGGGAAGAGGATGTTGGAGGGGGGATGGTAGAAACAGGGACAATGGCTGCCATCAGAGAGGACGCCAGAGCCTGGAATGATCTCTGTTGGGCTGCCAAGCCAGTGTGAATGCCCTCCAGAAATGCATTTGTCTGTTGCATTTGGGCTGTCAGCCCCTGGATGGCATTCACAATGGTTGACTGCCCAACAGAGATACATCTCAGGAGGTCAATAGCCTCCTCACTCAGGGCAGCAGGGCTAACTGGGACAGGGCCTGAGGTGCCTGGGGTGAAGGAGATGCCCACCCTCCTGGGTGAACCAGCACGGGCAACTCGATGAGGGGCTGCTGGGAGGGCGGTGCTGGTACGGGGGTGGGGGATATACCTGTAGCTGGGGTGGGCACAGAAGTGTCAGCCACCACCAGGGAGATTCCATCGGAGGAGGTATCTGTGTCCAAACTGTCCCCTCCAGTCTCCGCCGTGGTGCTCCCCTTGCCCTCCGTCCCACTGGTGCCCTCAGCATTGGTGGACTCTCCCTCCTGGATCCTATGGGATTCAGCTCCCTCCGTCGCTGGTGCCTCTGCTCCTCCGCCAGATGATGTTAATGTACATAAGGACAGGATGACAAAACAAAAAGGGGGGGGAAGAGTCAAAGGATACACTTGGTCAATGGCTGCACCAACATCACCGTTGGCATACACACCACACTCACACACAGGGAACAGCCCTATGCACTATGCAATGCCCTACCTGTGATAATGCTAGCCACCAAGGCATGGAGAGGGGGGCACATACCGCCAAATGCAGCACATCTTGGACCCACACAGCCCTGACCAGTTGTGGATGCCTACAAGCTGGGTAGCAGGAGTATCACTTCAGAACCCTGCCTACCATGGGACCTACTCTGCAATGTCAGGCCTGGACTAGGGGCACCCACTGACACACATCCCCCACCCGGGTACCTCCCTACCATGCGTAAGTAGTGATGACGGGAACTGTACTCACCCCCTTGTGGCTGCTGTGAGGCCCTCAAGTGCCCATCTAGCTCCGGATAGGCCACCACCAGTATGGGGGCCAACAGGAGGGTCAGGGTTCGATGGGCACCCCTTCCTCATTGGGAGACCATCCCCAGCTGGGCCTCCGCCATCTTCCATGCCCAGTGTCTCAGGTCCTCCCACCATTTCCGACAGTGGGTGCTCTGCCTGCCGTAGACCCCCAGGATCTGCAGGTCCTTGGCGATGGCATGCCATATACCCTTCCTTTGATGGGCGCTGACCTGCAGAGAAATACACACAGGAAATGATATCAGTTACACTTATGGCCCACCATACTCCTTCACATTGCCACTTGCCCACACAGGGCCCAGCACACAAGCTGCACGCCGCCCAGGGGACATCCACCCAGCCCCCCTACAGGAGGCCTTCACACACACCATTCCATGTGCAACATGCATCGTTCTCAAAGTGTACTTACCTGTTGGTCTGGAGGCCCATACAGCAGTTCCTACTGGGGTAGGACCCCATCCACCAGTCTCTCCAACTCCGCTGAGGTGAAGGCAGGGGCCCTTTCACCAGTCACACGGGCCATGGTAGGTTCCAGACACAGGTCACAGCAGCACATGCAGTGGAGGTCCTCTCCTGTTGAAAGTCAGGTAGCAAGTGAGTGATCAGATAGAAAATGGCAGTCACGTCCAGTGGCGGTGAATACTGCCACTGCCGGCGTACATCACCATTCACCACTGTACCCCATAGGGCACAATGTTATCCAATGAGGAGTTGCACGGTGGTTCATGACCACCTCCAGCAACGGCGCAGAACGTCAGTGGAACTACCTCACTTCCACCTGTCCCTCCACATAGGACAGGCGAACGCCATTTCGGGGGGGGGGCAGACCCTGATAATAACTGTGGCACAGTTAAAAATAGGACATACAGGACAAACACCACTTACCCATTACAAATTAACATCATGCATTGTACTGTTGTGGCTAAAATGTTCCGTTTGTGACCGGCTCCTCACTCTTTTGCCCCATGGATTGCTACCGCTGCGGATGAATTGGAGATGGATACATACCCCTGTGTACAGACCCCTGGTGGACTTGGCAACAATGGAGGACAGGCACATTATCCTCACCTATAGACTTGACAGGGCCACAGTCACGGAGCTGTGTGCCCAATAGGAGCCTGACCTTATATCTGCTATCCGTCCCTTCATTGGGATCCCCCTCTTGTGCAAGTCCTATCTGTGCTCCATTTCTTGGCAACTGGTTCTTTCCAAGTGACAGTGGGCTTGGCAGCAGGAATGTCACAGCCAATGTTCTCAGTAGTGCTGACAAGAGTGTTGTCTACCCTGATTAAACACATGTGCAGCTAAATTGTTTTCCCCCAGGTTGAAGATTTGGCCACAGTGAAGGCTGACTTCCATGCAATGGGACTTATCCCCAACATAATTGGGGCAATTGATGGAAAACATATTGCATTTGTCCTCTCCCCTCCCCGGAAAAATGAACAGGTGTTCAGAAATTGAAAGAGTTTTTACACCATGAATGTGCAGATGGTGTGCTTGGCGGACCAGTACATCTCCCATGTCAATGCTAAGTATCCAGGGTCTGTACATGATACCTTTATCCTGAGGAATAGCAGCATCCCAAATGTGATGGCCCAACTACAGAGGCACTTGGTGTGGCTTATAGGTGAGCCCTGGTTCCCACCCAGTAGATCTTGGTGTATGGGTGTGGTGTGCACCATATAGGATAATATGTGGCTAAATGTTGTCCCTCGATATTTGCAGGTGACTCAGGTTACCCCAACCTATCATGACTACTGACCCCTGTGAGGAATGCTAAGACAAGGGCAGAAGAACGTTACAGTGAGGCATGTGGGCGAGCAAGAAGGGTTATCAAACAAACCTTGCCTTGAGACGCCATGTGCCTTTTCTGCAGGAGGAGGAGGCTGGAGATGCCCGTGTGGCAGCAGTGGACCCTGTGGACAGTGAGGATGAGGAAGCAGAGGATGAGGATGAGGACAACAGAACTGCAGTGATTCGACAATACTTCCAGTGACACACAGGTAAGATAGTGGTACTGCACATTTCATTGTCACTTTTTGAATTATCTATGGTACTGGCAGGCTGTTAATTCCCACTTCTATGCCCACTCACTGTACCCTTTGGCAATTCATTTTTCAGATGTTGGTGCCCCATTATCACTCCTGTTGTGATCACTGCAGCCAACTACAGGCCTTTACTATGTCAACATTACTGTACAGTTGAATTGCAATGTTTGAACCTCGTTAAACGAATACATACTTAAAGCATTTGACATACTCAATACTTGTATTTTTTCAAAGTGTGTTTACTGAAGTGCTAGGAAGAAGAGAGGCAAGTGCAATGGGATGGGATGATGATGGAGGAAAGTCCAGGGTATTGTTCCAGTCTATTTGTAGCACAGGTGCATTGTCCAAGGGGACATAGGAACGTGAGCAATGGCAGTTCAAGGTGGACAGGGTGACAGAGTGGGACACCAGGGTGACAATCAGGAGAGTCTCATTTCCTGGCGGGGTCTTGGCAATAGTCTCTGGCTTCTGTCTGGATCACAGGGAACATTTGCGGGGTGGTTCTCCTTCTGCAGGGGGAGGGGTGCTGGTGGCCTGTTGGTCATGTGGCACGGCCTCCTGTCCACTAGCGGCAGCGGGGGTGGAAGGCAGTTCAGATGTCTGGCTAGTGTATCCTGGGAATGTTGGTATGCTCCCAGGATCTCAGAGAGTGCCTCCTGAAGAGCCAGTTTCCCGGGCCTGTCCTCTCCCTGGCACACAGCACATCTCCCAGTTTCCTTGTTGTCCTGTGCCTCTGTCCCCTGAACCGTGTGTCCACTGTCACTGACCCCAGATACCTGATTGTCTTAGTTATGAGGTCCCTGTAGTGGGGGACACACTGCTGATTGACGTGTCCTGGGGACAGAGGTATGGGTATGCTGGGTGGGTGCTGTGATGGTGTTTCCAGATAGGGGAGGCTCTGTGGTGGTGTGTGACTGGGCCTGGGTAACCGGCTGTCCAGAGGTCCTTGATGGTCCTCAGATCCAGGCCATTCTGATCCAGGCGACCAGAGGTGCTGTCATCACTGTTGGCCTCTTCTGTGGGGGGACTGGATAGTGCTGGCACCTCTTTGCCGCTGACATTGGCTGGGGTACCTGTGGGGATGTAAATGCAGTGTTATTGTTTCTCTGTGTGACATATTGTGCATCAGTGGCTTGCCCTCTTTGTTTGTATTTGCCATGGCATCTTTCACATGGGTACGCTGGTGTATGGTGGGATGATTAGTTCTCTCTAGTGTGCATGCTTTAGTGATGGGTGTTCATGCAGGTCTGTGAGTGGTGTCCATGCATTGGTATGGCATGCAGGGCTTGGCATTGGGATGAGTGAGATGTGATGGTGGGGGGTGTGTGAGGTAGTGGAGTGATGGGATTGAGGGTGAGGGTGGGGGTATGTGATGGCATACAGGTAGGGGTTGATAGTAGTAGAGAGTTGACTTACCAGAGTCCAGTCATCCTGCTACTCCGGCCAGTCCCTCAGGATGCATGATTGCCAAAACTTGCTCCTCCCGTGTTGTTAGTTGGGGGGGAGGAGGTGGGGGTCCACCACCAGTCCTCTGCACAGCTAGTTGGTGTCTTGCTGAAATGGAACAAACCTTCCCCCGTAGGTCGTTCCACCTGTGCCTGATGTCGTCCCTTGTTCTGGGGTGCTGTCCCAAGGCGTTGACCATGTCCACGATCCTCCGCCATAGCTCCATCTTCCTGGCAATGGATATCTGCTGCACCAGTACTCAAATAGCTGAGGCTCTACCCAGATGATCCACCATGACCCTCAGCTCCTCCTCTGAGAATCTGGGGTGTCATTGTGGTGCCATGGGTGTTGTGTGAGTTGTGTAGGTGAGGGTGTGTAGGTTGATGTGTTGGGGTGTGTGATGTGGGGTGTGTGGGTGGTGTATAGGTTTAGGTGGTGTGTGACTCTGGTTTTGTCTGTAGTCTGGTGTCAGTCTTGTGCCAATGGTTTGTAATGGTAAAGGGTTGTGGGTAATGTGAGTGTGTGTTTTATAGTGGTGTGGGTGTGGTGTGTGTATTGGTGTCAGGTGTGTGTAGTTTGAATTGGCCAATGTGGTGTTGTTTTGTATGTGTATGTGAATTTTGATCGCAGCGGTATGTACCGCCAATGGTTTACCACCGTTGAATGTCCGCCGTGGTGATTCGTGGGTCATAATTTTGTGGCCGGTGTTCTGTTGGCGTAATGGTGATTTGAGTTTATCACTGACATTTAGTGTGGCGGATTTGTGTGTGTGGCTGAATAGTGACGGATTGGTGTGTATGTGTCATAACATGGTGAACGGACATCCGCCGCGGCTACGGTATGTTGGCGGCAGTCAGCATAGTAGTAAGTGGGTTTTACCGCCAATGTCATAATGAGGGCCTTAATCTCAAAATCAAATCATAAGCATATAGAAACAATACTGGTTGACCAAATCTTCTAAAGAATCTCATTTTAATCAAAGCTTGGACCACTGCACATTCTAAAGTTACAGTACAAATCAACAGCAAGAATAACTGCTCAATAGAAATGGCATACATTTAAATTCAGCAAAGAAAATACATCAACTGTTGTTAATCTTTAGCAGGCATCAGTCAGTGAGTATCCTAACTAACCTTCTGATTAGAATGGCATGTGTGGGCTTCATGCAAAACAATTTAGTCAAAACAAATTTGGGAAATATCTAACTATGGCTCTATCAAAATTAGGGCTTGGTACTTAAGGACAAAAGGAAATAGACAGAGCAATCAGTAACATTGTCTTATACCTTGCCTCAAGGTTCAGCAAGTTGTGACTGTCTTCGTCAACTGGACATCTGTTCAGTCAGCAAAGCATCGGAATGCAGCAATAAAGTTCAAGATAGAACTATCTCAGGAACAGACATAATAGAATGTCGCTTCTCAATAAAGATTTAGACAAAAGTGAGCACGTCTCCTCTCAGGACGGTCCAGAAGGATAATGGCGTCTCTCCTCTCGGTGCAGTCTGGCTAAGTTAGATTCCATAAAACTACTTCCCATGCTGCCATTGGTCAAAAAATTGTATGTTTACGTTTAGTCCAATGAAAGTAGAACCTCAAGAATTTACTAAACCTTCATTCACATGTAGATGATTGGCTCCTCTTCTCCTGTTCCCGTCATTGGGCTCGTCCGGTAAAAAAATTGTATCAGCTTATACTCCAGTCAGTGCATCTACTGTTAGTTCCTGGGACCATCGCCTTTACACTCACTAAGCCAACAGGCTGGCGGTACTTACCGCCATATTATGAAATTGGTGGGTTGGCTGAAGCCAACCTACCAATGTATCACTTCGACGCCATAGTGGGATTATGACCCCCCTACCGCCATGGTTTCCATGGTGTTCGTAACACCACAAAAAACATGGCGGTCGGCCATATCAGTTTCAGGGAATTCCTTTCCTGTCACTGATAGGGTTCCCCCCCTTCCTCTCCAGTTACACCCCCTACCTCTCCAGACCCCTCCTGCACCCCCCTACATTCACACCCCCTTCACACACACACGCATACACACACCCATTCCCACATGCTTACACGCATGCATACATCCATTCACACACACATCCGCACACAGTTTCAAACATACACGCAGACACGCATTCACATAACACAAGATACACGCACTCACACCTCCATACATGCACACACACATTCAACACGCAACACACACCTGCATCTAGGCACATACAAGCATTCACACACCCCACCACACACACACAACACCCTCCACACCCCTCCCCTGTCAGAGACCCAACTTATCTGGATCCAGGGGGTCCTCGGGCAGGGGACGGGGCGCTGCTACCACCAGCACCACCCGCCAGCAGAACACCGCATATTATTGGTCGTAATATGGCTGGCGGAGGTCTACTGGCTTGCGCTGCTGGTGGCAGCAGCGCCACCTTACCGCCATCCGCCGGCATTGGCAACAGCCAGATTTCCGCCAATCCTGTGGCGGAAATCTGGTTTTGGTCATAATATTGCAGCTGGCTGGTAGCTGCGGCGACGGTCTTTTGGCGGCCGTCACCGCGGCAGTAGGCGGTTTTTACTGCCGATGTGAAAATGAGGGCCTAAGTTTTACAAAGTTTCAGTAGCTAGTACAACATATTCTAGCAAGCAGTTCTCATGGGAAAAAATTCTAACTACTAGCATTCGGTCAAGGCAATAGAAAATTACAATTTAATTCACTAAGCAGCCATTTTATGATTTGTTTCAACAATGCAACTTGACATGAGGGCGTGCAACTAGGCCCAAGAGCTCGCTAAATTAAGGCCTATGACTAATAAAGCAAATACATAATAATGACCATTAATATGACATACTACTACATTAATCCAAACATGAGCTCGGCATTTTACATTAATAAGCTGTTAATAAGTGCACTTCATGATTATTGATGGTCACTCAAGTAGGCACATTTTCAAAGTTGTTTATTATTTTTCTATGTTAACTCATTTTCTATGCAGATTTAACATTCAGAATACAAAAATATTCATTAGTAAAATGTCAGCGTTAACAATAGTAGAAGTACATTTTGAGCAGATGCAAACCATCAATCATAGGGGCTGCCATAAAGCTTTTCTGCCTTTCAATTGGGCTGGCCCTGGATGCCTATGAATCTTTTGACGGTGGAATCGATTCCTCTTAAAAACTGCCTGGGGATTATTATGGCTAACATCCCAAAAAAAATAAGTGAAGTGTGGGGCCACATTCATACCAACTATTTGTGTTCTGCTGCAGAAGTAAAGGTCCAAAGCAGTCCATCTACCTAAGTCTATAGTGGCCCTATATGAAGAGGTTTTACATTGTGATGTACAATGTTAAGTAAACTCTAATGAACCAAGATGACAAGATAGTTAAGGTTTTTAGGATCTCAGTGGAGAAGAAAGTATACCATGCTTTTCTACTTGTAAAAAGAATGGGAGTACTATATTTTTCACTCAGTTAATTCTGTAGCCCAAGAATATTGAAAAAGGATTGACAATCTACACTGGGCGAGAATCAAAGAGAGCGGGTTAGACAAGGTGAGAAAATGTCATCAGCTCATAAAATATTTTCTGAAGTCTGGTTGTTGTCATAATACTGTTAACGCGTCCTTCTATGTTAATTTATACATTTTAGGACTCGTTTTAGGCCGATGAATCTTTGGACCCAGTGGTGAGACACCGTAAGACGAGGTAACTGATCAATATATCAAGCAATATATCAATAATATTGTCAACATATATCACCACAATATATCTCAATTTAGACATTAGTTAAGATCGTTAACGCAACCATGACCTTTCAGTCATGAATAACCACACCTTATTGAAGTTTTGTGAATTTTATTCCCTATTGATTACAATCTAATAGCAGATGTATTAATCTCAAAACCAAGAAGCAAAAGAGCATAGTCACAATGCGGCAACTATGATAAGGTTTCAACAATACAAAGATCACAAACATAAGATAGTAATATGAAGGTAAACAAATCAAATTGCATAGAACCTCATATATGTCTTAGTTCAGCATAGCACCACGTCAGTCACGTCAGTTACGTCAGTCAAGGTGAATGCCTCATCTAGCCACTAATTAGCATCAGCATGTTGGGCTTCATGCAAAACAATTTAGAACATCAATTTGGAAAACATCTAACTAAGGTCTCTAATAAAAAATACAGCAGTTGGTACCTAGAAAGGAAAAGCGAATAGACAAATTACAAGAGCAACTGTCATAATTACCCTCCTCGGAATGAGTCAGCAAACAGGATCAGTCTTCGTCTTCAGGACATCAGTTGAATCGCCGTCAGTCTATCTAGTCTAAGGGCAGGGGACACTTCCCCCATAAGGAAGAAAGTGTAATGGGGCGACTAAGGGTGAGGATGGTTTTATTAAGTCTCAAGTCACCAAACAAAGTGACGGAGTTTCTGGATGCAATCAATATCATTCCCTACCTAGTTCCCTCGAGTCTCCTGTGTCATGGGTTTTTATCCCTTTTTCATAATACATTCCCCCAAAATTCTATTGGATAGTCACTACACCCCACTATCTGTAACCTATCAAATTATACATTAAGTAATGCACTTGTCATTTCACGATAGTTTATAACATTTTGATTGGTCTTCATAATTTACGTTTTTCGTAGGTGGCACATCCGGGGTTACTTCATTCTCTGGCACGTTCTTCGGGTCAAAAGTTCTCTTTTCCGTGGTTGAATATCCTTGAAAGTTTCCATATTTTGTTGCAAAGCGTATACATTTTATACTAAAGCAGCTAGCATGCGGATGAGAAAAACTAGCAATGTTACATAAAACGGAGAAAAGAACAATTGCTGGGTCATGGCCTTTTGCGAGCCAGCACACTGAAGAAACAAAAAAATATGCTTTAATCTGAGAGTTACACAGCTAGTTTTCGACTCACGCTAACTTAAGACTTATGGATGCTAATAAATACAATCTTCGTAGATGTTAATGTATTCAATTAATCATAGTGCAAGCAATTATTTCTTACAGTCGACATTAGTTTATGCATACAATAATTCTTCACGTTTATAGGTATGTTAGAATATATTTCAAATGAATAATATTTTATAACTATTAATGCAGCTTTGTTAATTGTAAGCATTTCACATCTAGATATATAATATTTAAACTACGCTCTCTCAGTCCCTCCTCTGATGACGCTCGTCATCACACAATTTTCTTTTTGATCTTAATTTTTCACCTTGCGCACAATACGCATTTCAACATCTTGCCCTTTATGTGAGCTTTCCCATATTTCATTGAACATTTTCTCTCTTTCACTTTCTTCATTTCGTCGGGCTCTTTTAGTCCAATTTCTTTTTACTTTGTCATTGATTTTACATGCCCCCCATAATCCTAATAGACAAACCAAAACAATTAATAGTCCCATCATAATTTTTGCAAGTACCCCATTCCAAATGTTGGTAAACCAGCTTCCCACTCGGGCAATTCCTTTCCCAAATTTCTCCCAAACACCAGGTTCTTTCAGATCCTTCAAGTCTGTACTATCTCTAGTAAGGTTAGTAAGCATGCTTCTAATTTTCTTACTGTTATCTGGTATGAATGAGCAACAATGACGCTCATTACGCATTTTGAAGACACCTCCACTCTTTGCTAAAAGAATGTCTAAAGCAAGCTGATTTTGAAGAGTCATAGCTCTTTCTACAGCAAGTTCAGTATCCATCAGGAGTATGGCTCCTGTAAAATTTGTCAACATGTTATCCACTATAGTAGACAACTTTTGAATTTTCATAGAATTCAAGATAACCCCTACTGATGGTATTATAGCTCCAAATATATCACCAATGACAGCCGCCACTGATTCTCGTTTTTGTCTAGAATGTTGCAATTCGGACGTTTTAGGTATTTGTTTTAAGTCATCAATCTGGTATATCTTTGGGAATACTATTCCCAAATAACATGTCCCATACCATCCCTTAGGGAGACGGTAATATGCATTTAGTCCACAGATATAATAGATTCCAGGGATCGCTGGATCTTGTCCATTTAACATAAAGGTCCATTTACTCTGAAACAAAAACACATGTCTGCATTCACTCGTACCCACAAATATATTATTTTGATCAGATTTTGGCCTATATATACAGAGCCTTCCTATGTGTAATGCGTCTATAGCTAATTTGCCTTGCGTTTTGATTGCAGTGTAAGCATAATCATTTGCATAAGTACGTTTTTCTAGTCGTTTTTCTAACCTTTCTTTTAACGCCTTGCGTCTATCATCTGCGTGATCTAAAAAGCTCTTTTCTACCGGCGACAGCAAGCAAGTCAAATTGTTGCGATGTGCATAAGCAGTTCCAAATGTAAGTGTTGGCTCAAAGAATCCTCTAACTATTTTTATATCATGCTCTTTTGCTAATCTATTTAGGAATTCAATCACAGGCACAAAAGAAAACACAACATCCAAGTTTGAATAAAAGTATTGCACATGCTCTTGATTATAGAATCTTGTTAATAGCAAGCTGCAACTAATTCCATAAGTAAGAGGGAGGCTATGATAAGTAACTCCATCCTGCACAGATGAAGGAATTTTAGTACATACATAACAATTTTTCGCATCCATGGTTTCCACATACTCATTTAATAAGCGATAGAAGACATTAGTAGATAGTTCTCCTTTTGCATTAGTCCCTTCATGCATATGTCTTGCATCTTGCTCAAATCTCTCCCACGGTGTTAGTTTAGTAGTGGTAGTTTTAGGTATCGAAGTTGCATTAATAGTTTCTTTCTCTCTCCATGGCATTCCCACAATCACTCCCACAATCATTACTGCACATACAACACCTATTATGAGACCTAACCAACCACATACCCTACTCCCTTTGCTACTATTCCTATAGTAAGCCATGTTTATATAGAATCAGTATAGCAGATCAACAATCAACTTGATGATAAACTCTTTGCGTATATTACAGCGTCTTCACTCACTCCAGGACCCCTTTTTGTCGATTCCGGTTAGCAGCTTGTCGTAATCAGGTTTCTTTAAAAGTCAAGTTCGGTTTTAGTGTCACTTCCAGTAGTTTCTAAAGTTTCTTTCTCTTTTTTTTTTTTTTTTAGCTTTCACGAATTCAATTTTTGCCGAGTTTCCCTTTGAATATCTTCAGGTACCGTAGTATTGGCCTGGTACTTCTCGATCAAAACAAAATGCTAAGAATCCTTGTTGCCATTCAGAGGTTGTAGCATACACCCATTCAGGACCTGTATATCTTCTGTTCGCTATTCTTTTTCTTTTTAACCTTCGTTCACTTTGTTGTTCTCCTTCACTCAGATCATCTGCTTGTGAAGTATCACTTTCTTCTATTATTGTGTCATTCGATACCTCTCTTATTTTAGGATGTGACTTGTCTGGCCAATTATCGCCTCTATGTGTCTTGGTTCGATGTTTTCCTTCAGGACGTTGGACAGCACCCTCCTCTTGTGATATGGTGTTTCCTCTTGATGGACCTGCAACTGGTTCGGGAGACTCTGACACGTTTTGATTTGTATCTACAGTTTCTCCTTCTCTTTCGTCTTCTGGTTCTATGTTGGGTTCGGACTCTAACCCGTACTCGTCTACTTCTGGGAGAACTTCTCCTTGGCTTAGTTCTCCTGCTGCCTCGACTGAGATAGGCACTCTGTCACCTCTCTCGAACTCATTGACAGGTTGAGGGGCGAGGCTGTTCTCAGTGGGCTCTCCGATAGTCTCAGTTACTTCTTGACTGTTTTCTGACCCTGAGACCTCTCTTCCTGAAGTTGCCGTGCCAGAAATTTCAAGTTCTTCTTCAACTGGACACGTTACCTTTTTCGTATGACTGGCATGTATCCAATTGGGAACTCCGGCACATTTCACAGCAGTGGTAGTTGTCAATATTACTTGATACGGCCCCTTCCAACGCGGCTCAAGACACGATTTTCTCACGTGTTTCTTGACAACCACCCAATCTCCAGCTTGCAGAGAGTGACCTGGATCGCCAATCAGTGGCAACGTGTTAGCTTCCACCTGGTGAGAAAAAGAGCGAATTACATCAGCCAAACCTTTGCAGTAATCCAGCACCATATCATCTGTAATATTCACTAGTGCATTTGTAGGTACTGCTGGTAATCTCATAGCTCTGCCCATGAGAATTTCGTGGGGAGATAATCCCGTCTTCTTGTCTGGGGTATTTCTCATAGTCATCAGCACTAGAGGTAAGGCATCTGCCCACTTCATGTTTGTAGCGGCACACATTTTTGCCATTCTTGATTTTAAAGTACCATTCATCTGTTCAACTAGTCCTGATGCTTCAGGGCAATAGTTACAATGCAGCTTTTGTTCAATGTTGAGTGCGGCACACAGAAGTTTAATCACCTCATTGTCGAAGTGTCTCCCCCTATCTGATTCTATAGAAACCGGAAACCCGAATCTTGGTATGAGCTCCCTGAGTAGTAGTTTTGCAACTGTAAGACTGTCATTCCTACGTGTGGGATATGCCTCAATCCAATGACTGAAAACACACACAATCGCCAACACGTACTTCAATCCTCCGCAAACAGGCATTTCGATAAAATCCATTTGCATTTTGTTGAATGGACCTCCAGCTCTCCCAATGTGGCTCAAAGTTACCACAGTTCCCTTTCCAACGTTCATCTGTTGACAGATGACGCACCTGTGGCAAGTGATCTCTGCAGCATGTCTGAATTTTGGATTGAACCAATCAATTTTAAAGGACCTGATCATGGCATCCCTTCCTAGATGTGCCTGCCCATGATATAGCCGGGCAAATTGTGACAAAAGGCTATTTGGCAAAACCAATTTTCCCTCATCTGAAACCCATAAGTCATCAGCTCTCTGTACACATTGCATTCTTTGCCAAGAGCGTTTCTCCTCTTTGCTTGCACGACCTTGTAATGTTTTCAGTTCATCTAAGGTGTCAACCACTCCTAATGCCATATTTAAATGTATGTCGTTTCCAGTTTGTGGTAACAATTCCCATTGTTCCTTAAACGATATACAGTTTAATGCACAAAATCTTGCAACTTAATCTGCATAACCGTCTCCCATTGACACAAAATCTTGTGATCTGATGTGAGCACTGCACTTCACCACGGCAATTTCTTGAGGTAACTGAATCGCATGCAACAAGTCTCTTATTTGTTCACCGTTTTTCACTGGAGAACCAGAGGAGGTCATAAAACCCCTCTGTGACCAGAGTTTGCCAAAATCATGCACAATTCCAAATCCATATCTGCTGTCAGTATAGATAGTGACTTTCAAATGTACGGCTGCGTGGCATGCCTTAGTAAGAGCTATTAATTCTGCCACTTGTGCAGAAAACACTTTCTCGAGCCAGGAGGCTTCGACAATGCCAGTTATGGTACATACTGCGTAACCGGCTCTCAATGTTCCTGCTGAATCTCTTAGACAGGACCCATTAACAAACATAATGCAATTGTTTTCTTTTAACTGGGTATCCTGTATGTCTGGGCGAGGTTTGGTGAGTTCAGTCACCTCAAGACAATCATGTTCAAATTCTTCCCCATCTTTGATTTCAGTATCTTCATTGGGAAGTAAGGTTGCCGGGTTCAGCACAGTGCATCTCTTTAGTGTGACATTTGGTGACCCCAGTATAATCGTCTCATATCTAGTGAGACGTGCATTTGTCATGTGTTATGTCTTAGTTCGTGTCAACAGAATTTCAACTGAATGTGGAACCATTACTAAGGCTGCTGCGACAGGGTCCAAAGTAGCTGAAAAATATGCTACAGGGCGATTTGCATCTCCGTGGACCTGTGTTAAAACAGACAAAGAACAAGCATCACGTTCATGACAAAACAACAGAAAAGGTTTCTCATAGTCAGGCATTCCCAATGCTGGTGCCCTGCACATGCATTCTTTTAATTCTACAAATGATTCAAGCTCCTCTTTTGTCAAAGTTATTGTGTATGGCTCATCCTTGACTTCTTTTCCTGTCAATTTTATTAAAGGCTTTGAGATGATTGAGAAGTTGGGTATCCACTGACGACAGTAGCCCACCATTCCCAAAAACATCCTGACATCTCTTTTTGTTGTTGGGGGATTCATCTGCAAAACAGCTGTTATTCTTTCCTTTGATATTCTTCGAGACCCTTTCTCAATCAAATGTCCCAGGTATTTCACTTCTTTTTGACAGTATTGTAACTTTCTGGGTGACACCTTGTGTCCATTCTTTCCCAAATGATTCAATAATGCAATGGTATCATATTTACAACTGTCTCTGGTTTTGGATGCAATTAGCAAATCATCAATGTGCTGCACAAGAGTCGAATTAAAAGGCAGCACAAGAGGTTCCAAGTCCTTCTTCAATATTTGATTGAAGATGGATGGTGACTCTGAGAACCCTTGAGGAATTCTGCACCAACTGTACACCTTGTCCAAAAATTTGAAACTGAACAAAAATTGGCAGTCCTCATGAAGAGGTATCGAAAAGAATGCTTGTGATAGGTCTACCACAGTAAACCATTCAGCATCACAAGGAACCTGGAACATTATTACCGCTGGGTTAGGTACCACAGGGCAGCATTTTATCACAATTTCATTTATTTTCTTCAAATCCTGCACAATTCGAACTTTTCCACAGGGCTTCTTTAAACCCATTATGGGAGAGTTACACGGACTGCTCAAGACTTCTTTCAGGACTCCCTGTCTGAGAAAATCTGCAATTATTTGTGACACCTCAATAAGGACGTCTTGGGTCATGTGGTATTGTGACACTTGTGGGAACACTGCATTTGGCTTTATCTGAACCTTGACTGGTTCTTCTCCTTTTATCAATCCTACTTCTTTCCCAGTCAAATCCCACACTTTTTCTGTCACGGTCCTTTGTAGTTCAACAGGTAGGTCGATCAAAGTATGCATTGGGAATAAAGTAATCAAAGGGTAGTCTTCATTTGTCTCTCCTCCTTCCTCTATGAATTGACTCTCATCTCCCTCATCGTCACTATTTGTCTGTACTTCTATTCCATCGTTGGAACAGGTAATTGAACATTTTGTCTTACACAGTAAGTCCCTTCCTAGTAAGGATACTGGACTTGAATCGCATACAACAAATCTATGCAGCCCTTGAAAGTTGCCAATTTCAACCTGCACCGGATCAGTAATCGGATTAGTGAGGTACTGATTTGCCACACCAACCACTCGTATAGTACGCCCTGAGAGAGGTAATCTCGGGACTTCTGCACTTCGAACTGTAGAGCGTGTAGCTCCTGTGTCGACCAAAAATGAAACCTTATAGCCCATTACTTTTCCCTCTACGTATGGGCCTCTCTGATCCACCTCTAGAGATGCTGCAAGCCTGCACTCTTCACTGTCTGAGCTGTCATCTGACTAATCCTCATTCATGCCATTTTCACCTCGTAATGGGAATTGTTGCACAGTATTATTTTGATTGGTTACCTGGCCTGTGACCTGCTGAGGAAGAATCACCTGTTGCTGTCCCATCGCAGCCATTGGTAATTGCATTTGCTGTCTAGGCACCATAGGAATCTTCTGCTTTACTGGTTGCATTTATACTGACTGAAAACGCGGCATTTGCATCTGCTGCATGGGCTGTACCCCTTGCATTTGTACCAAATTATTCTGAAAATTCGGGTTTTGATGTCTCACTTTTGGACCTCGTGAATTTTGTAATGTACCAACATTAATGCTCTGCTGAACTGCACCATCCTGCACCATATTCGGGGACTCCCGTATCCAGTGCCCCACACCCCCGCACGCGTGACATGGTGACATCCTTTTTACTCCTTGAACATCATTTTGAACAACAACATTATTCATGTCCAAACCACGGTTCACAAACCCTCGACCTCGGCCTCTTGGTTGAGCCTGAAACACACCATTCATTTGCGGTTGTTGCTGTATCATTTGCTGAACTCCATTTCCCTGTATTCCAGCTTGGGCAGCCCTTATCTGCATCACCATCACCTTTTCCTTCAACTTTTTCTGCTTCAACTCAATCTCATCACTGCAGTATTTTGCATACTGCAACACCTCATCAATCGGTTTAGCTTGCCAACAAATCAAATGATTCTTAATCATTTGGCTAACCTCTGGTCTCAACCCTTCAACTAATCTAAACACAAGGTGATTCATGTCCTTCGTTTCGATAGTCTCAGTACCACTGTAATGTTTGAACGCTTTCAATAATCTCTCGTAATAAGCATGTATTGAATCCTTAACCTCTTGAGAGGTCCGGTCGATTTTCTGCCAATCGGTCACCTTCGGCGACACCTTTTGTTTCAAGAACTCAATTACTTTATGATAATATTTCATCACCTCTTCTGAAGGTGCTCCAGTCACCTTATCTCTTGCCGGCTCCTTCGTTGGCCAATCTACCCCTCTCTTGCACTCGAGCCACAAATCAGGCAGAACAATGATCTCAAATAAAGTATTCAAGTCTTCCCAGAGACACTTTGCAAGTTTCACGAACCTGTCCGTTTGTTGATACCACTCAATCGGCTTCTCTCTTAATCTAGGATAATCGTTTGTAAAAGATAAAATTTCTCCTCTAGACCACGGCACATGTACTAAAACACCACCAGCTGTCTCTCTCATAGGTAAGATTTTTACAGATCCCAGGTCAGGTGACGTCCTAACTTCATTGGACCCTGGACTATCTCCCTTTCCCTTATCTCTTTTCTTTGCCCATCGGCCTTCCCATTTCTCCAATGCACCCCAAATTTGTGCACTTTGCAACAGTTCTCTCAGATGTGCCTTCATGCCTGCAGATCTCATGTGTTCAAAATCTTTGGAGTCAAAATCTAATCTGTAACTTCTTTTCAAATGCTTAGTGTTTCCGATATCAATATTATATTTATCTGCCAAATTTGCTAATCTCTGATGTACTTTGCCTACCTCTTTGGTAATCTTGGGGCATAAGTACCTCAATTCTGCCTCAGTGTATGATTCCAACCTATTTACTCCCATTGTTCCTTCCACTAACTCGCCAGCTTCTGCCCCTAGTCGTACAAAATTCAAGTATTCATCTTGTTTTTCTTTCTCAGGTTCAATGGTAGTCATTGCAGTCTTTTGTGAGGTACAAGTTTTCTCTAACCACTCATTTAACTGCTGTACTGTAAAACTCTGCAGTGAAATATTCCCTGCATGTATCATTGGGGTGTGTGAGGTATTTGTACTCATAGTTTGGGGAGTTAAAACTCCCAACCCTGCTTGACGCATCGCTTCGAGAGGTGCCCCTACTGGACTAAGGTCCATTAAGGGTCTCGGTGGCTCATTTACTTGTTCTCCAGGGGCCATTATCTGGGGTGTTCTCATATGCCCTCCTCTTATCGCTTCCTGAGTCATCACTCCCTGATCACACATCCCTGATTTACCTTGTGCATACAATGGTACGGAGGGACCAACAGTAATGGGTAACGATATAGCGGCAGGTGCCTGACCTGGACCCAGACTTCTTGGGGCCTCAACACCATAGGTCTGCTCCAGTGTACCCGGTACAGGTACTAACGGTGGTCCCGCTACAGGGTTATACCCGGGTATCAACTGTGATGGTTGAGACATTAGCTTCGGAGTCGATTCAATCTGTATTAACTTTGGCTTTGTGTAGATCGGGTCTGGCGGTACTATCAAGTTTGCAGTAGTCTCAAGCACTGGAACATCAGGGTAGAGTCTCTTTATCTGCGGTGGATGCTGCAACTGTATCGGCAGGTCTGGTGCAGTGGGTACACTGACACCATTCTGTATCAAAGCTGTATCGCTAGTCTGTACTGTATCAGTAACTCCCTTTTCCTGCGTCTGGTTCCCAGGATCCAAGCTAGTACTTGGAGTATTGTCACTCACCGCATATGGTGGCGGACGATCATGTAACAATCTATCCATAAATTCCTCATCATCTGAATCATCTTCCTCTTCCCAGGACCTTTTATTTTCTTTAGTTTTGCCTGAATCTTTGTCGGTTTTACAGGAGGCTTTCTTTCCCTGTGTCTCTCCTCCCTGGGTTATTGCTGGGAATAACTTCAACCCATCTACGATTCCCCTCCTCCACATTTTGCTCTCGTTGTCCCACCTAGCCTCTGCATATGATTTTTCTGCCCTTCTCAGCCTTCTCTGAAACCTTTCTTGTCTATGTTTAAGGGCAATCAAGTCCCAAATCGCCAAAGCCTCGTATTGTGCCGGTCTCGGAGGTGGCTTCTGTGAACTTAACATCCACCTCAGATTTTCTAGTACCTTTGGATTAAACGTCCCATGCTCTGGAAACACTAAACACCCTTCTTTTTCTGTTAATTTGCGCCACTGTTTCATCCATAAACAAGGTGCAACACCTTTCTCTTCCATAACCGTGTAAGCCGGAGTACCCTCAGGTGGTGTGGGTTCTCCATCGGTTGCAACAATATACACATCTCCCTTTAGAGCGCTCTTGAATGCTTTGACAAAATGCATTTTTTTTTTGATTTTCGTATTTAATCAGAAATGGCTTAGTTCCCAGGACACTCTTTACCCACCCTTTCTCAACCTATTGTCTCTCACGGACGGCAGCCAATCCGTGCGCGACCCTTCTCGACATCTGACCTATCTCAGCGCGGCACCACTGACGTCACACTCACACACACAGCAGCTGACAAAGTCTTGCGGCTTGTCCGCTCTTCACTGACCCCTACAACTCACACAAACTAATGCAAATTATTGCGAACACCTTAAAATGACAACACAAATCTGTTGGTTTACTACAGGAAGGGTAACACATTCGCTTCAGAACTTTACAGAGATTTTACTTGAAGCCTCAGCCGCTATTCTCTCCTTATCAGTTCCTGCATATGCAAGCAGAATTCGACCCGCAAATTCTACTCTCGACTTGTCAATGACTCCTTCTAGTGCACTTTAGAATTTGTCAAATCTCCATCGAAGGTTTCATTCGCACGTTACAACTCAAACTCGACTTGTCAACCACGCCCGATTGACCTATTAAACCGTACAGATTACAACATAAACCACATTTGTCTTCAATACTCCGGAGTCTTAGACCTCAACAGGTCCGTACACAACAACCAACCACGTGGATAATTTTGAGCAACAAGCGCTACATTCACATGAAGTACGCCAACTTCCCTACTCTCATACTGTGGAGTACGCCCACTCCTGCTATACAACACTTAATTTGGCCTAAATACACACACATTTTTCACAACCACCTACAAGATGCATATGCTTAGGCAAGCGCAAAGACCCTAACCACGCACACTATGGCGCCGGAACATTCCCAACTCATTTAGGCAGGCTCCAAGATCCCGGGAAAGCCATGGCGAACTTAGAAACCCATCATATCTCCAAATTGCATTATCACAGAAAAACAAATTAAACAATGAAACTCCGTGCTAGGGCCCCCAAGGGCCAAACCGTCGCTCTGCTACCAGAACTGATAACGTGACCTTCTATGTTAATTTGTACATTTTAGGACTCATTTTAGGCCGATGAATCTTTGGACCCAGTGATGAGACACCGTAAGACGAGGTATCTGATCAATATATCAATCAATATATCAATAATATTGTCAACATATATCACCACAATATATCTCAATTTAGACATTAGTTAAGATCGTTAACGCAACCATGACCTTTCAGTCATGAATAACCACACCTTATTGAAGTTTTGTGAATTTTATTCCCTATTGATTACAATCTAATAGCAGATGTATTCATCTCAAAACCAAGAAGCAAAAGAGCATAGTCACAATGCGGCAACTATGATAAGGTTTCAACAATACAAAGATCACAAACATAAGATAGTAATATGAAGGTAAACAAATCAAATTGCATAGAACCTCATATATGTCTTAGTTCAGCATAGCACCACGTCAGTCACGTCAGTTACGTCAGTCAAGGTGAATGCCTCATCTAGCCACTAATTAGCATCAGCATGTTGGGCTTCATGCAAAACAATTTAGAACATCAATTTGGAAAACATCTAACTAAGGTCTCTAATCAAAAATACAGCAGTTGGTACCTAGAAAGGAAAAGCGAATAGACAAATTACAAGAGCAACTGTCATAATTACCCTCCTCGGAATGAGTCAGCATACAGGATCAGTCTTCGTCTTCAGGACATCAGTTGAATCGCCGTCAGTCTATCTAGTCTAAGGGCAGGGGACACTTCCCTCATAAGGAAGAAAGTGTAATGGGGCGACTAAGGGTGAGGATGGTTTTATTAAGTCTCAAGTCACCAAACAAAGTGACGGAGTTTCTGGATGCAATCAATATCATTCCCTACCTAGTTCCCTCGAGTCTCCTGTGTCATGGGTTTTTATCCCTTTTTCATAATACATTCCCCCAAAATTCTATTGGATAGTCACTACACCCCACTATCTGTAACCTATCAAATTATACATTAAGTAATGCACTTGTCATTTCACGATAGTTTATAACATTTTGATTGGTCTTCATAATTTACGTTTTTCGTAGGTGGCACATCCGGGGTTACTTCATTCTCTGGCACGTTCTTCGGGTCAAAAGTTCTCTTTTCCGTGGTTGAATATCCTTGAAAGTTTCCATATTTTGTTGCAAAGCGTATACATTTTATACTAAAGCAGCTAGCATGCGGATGAGAAAAACTAGCAATGTTACATAAAACGGAGAAAAGAACAATTGCTGGGTCATGGCCTTTTGCGAGTCAGCACACTGAAGAAACAAAAAAATATGCTTTAATATGAGAGTTTCACAGCTAGTTTTCAACTCACGCTAACTTAAGACTTATGGATGCTAATAAATACAATCTTCGTAGATGTTAACGTATTCAATTAATCATAGTACAAGCAATTATTTCTTGCAGTCGACATTATGCATACAATAATTCTTCACGTTTATAGGTATGTTAGAATATATTTCAAATGAATAATATTTTATAACTATTAATGCAGCTTTGTTAATTGTAAGCATTTCACATCTAGATATATAATATTTAAACTACGCTCTCTCAATACCTTCTTTTTTCTGTGTTATTTAATTCCTGCATCCAACAGTTCCATAGCAATCAGGCACAATAGTGGGGACAGGGAACAGCCCAGTGCTTTTTTAGAATTCAAAGACAGGTCTATTTTTAGATCTTCATCATATCTGACTTGCCAGACGAAATATGTTAGTGTTTTCATGTTATCAGTAGATTTTCTGCGTGGGACAAAGCCTACTTGAGCCAGGTGTATCATGTATTTATCACTTTATCAACTTACTGGCTAAAACCTTGGGAAGAATCTGAACATCTGTGTTAATAAAGGACATTAGCCTGTAGCAAGAACCAGCAGGGGATCTTTCCCTGGTTTGGAATTCAAGGTGATTGGAGCTTTGTTTCTGTCGCAATCACCCTGTCTCTTCTGCCTCCCTAAACATGGCCTGGAGTATCATTGTGGTTCAGGATTTTCGATTAATTTTATACAGTTTCACAGGGAATCCGTCTTCCTCTGGAGACTTCTGCGCCATTATATCTTCAATGGCCCCATATATCCTTTCCAGGGTAAACCCCCATTCTAACTCAAAAAGCAAATCGTTAGAGGGTAATAAATGCAAGGAAACGTTCCTCTAGTTGACTCATATTCTCTTGGCATAAATGCTACAAGTGTGTGTAGGAAAGATCTAACTCCTGTGTGATGTCTTTGAAATGTGTGAGTAATGTCCTTATTTCTTGAATAGCTGAGGATGCCTCTCATTGTAACACCAGCAACAGGCCATCCTTCTTCCCAAGTTTATACTGTTTCAATATAATGTGCGACAGTGCACGGTCAGCCTTTGCGGTGAAGAGAGTGTTTAAGTCACATCCAGCTGTCACAATGTCTCTCAAAATGTCTGCAGATGGTGCTTTGTTGTATCTATGAGGGAGCTCTATGATGTTATTTTCTGGTTGGCTTTTTATTTTTGATCATGGTTTACTTCTAATTGCTGTGTTCTGCATCAGCTTTCATCAAATGGAAGACTTGTCTCCTTCAAATAACATGTTACTGATTCCTGATTTGAAGTATGGTACTCGGGAGTTTTTGTAGAAGTTGTTTTTCAGCTAAAGATGTATAGATTTATATCTGTTTGTGGCCAAGTTCCATGTTTTAGGGGGAACTATCAATCCCAGATGCAACAGTACTACAACGCAGTCCGAAATCTTTCTCTCTAAGGGAAGTCACCCGTAATTGAAGGGTCTCAGTCCCATGTACTCAGATAAAAAGTGCTACCTTCTATCAAGCGGATGTAAAATCCATTAATCCATAAAAGTAGTGATCAGTCATAACTCATTACGTATTTCCAGATGTGTTTGTTTCTTTCATATTCATAGTCGAGTCTACCTAATCGATCAGTAAATGGGTCTGGAGTATGGTTCCAGTCCCCACCAATGACTACTTTAATCCTGCTGAATCAAAATCTTTCGTAGATAGTTAAAAATACAGATTGGCCACACTATATGGGGGTGTAAAAGGACCCCACTATCAGTGCCTCTGTTGGATGTTAAGTTTTGGGAATACATATGTCCCTCCTGGGTATGCCCAGGTTTTTCAATAAACGATATGGGAGGTGAATCAATATGGCTTTCCCTCCTTTTCTAAATAAACTGTCAGCTCCCTCATCACCCTGAGGCTGTTCAGAGTTACAAATGTGTATGGCCTAACTGACTCAATCCCACCTCAGTTTATCCTCCTCTACTGGCAATTGATGATTTTCTTGTATGAGAGACACAACAGAGTGTTTTGCATCCAGATAGGTTAGTGTTTTTTCCTTTTTATGTAGTGCATTAGCCCATTGACATTGAGGGTGACAATGGTTAAGTCTTGCATACATGTTGTGAGGCATGATGATTTATTCTATTTGTGCTGTTAGGAAACTTTTCCAGGTACTAATCCCCATTAAAAGTTAATGTCAGTAGAAAATATGGATTGGACTATCAACGTAAGATTAGAAACATTCATGTTTTATCGATGGTGTGTGAGAAATATATATAACGAGGCTGACCATCTGGAATTATTTGTAGGGATTTCTCTGAATAAAATGTAAAGTGAGACTTCTTTTTAGGTATGGTGTTTGCCGAGATCTTTTGATTTTACTAAAATTACACATATAATATACTTACTTAACGATCCTTTAAGCCACCTCTCTATATGCATTGGTCTGTTGGTGTGCCACTCACATTTAGCTTCCACAATTACACTATACAGCATGGGGCAGCCTCGTTAAAGTTAGTGATTAACTTAACTTTGAGGGCCTGCATTTTGCTCTTTCAAAAGGAGCACACCCACTCATAGGCAGTACTCTTCAGAGCCACTGGTTTTGTTTTCACCTTATAATTACTTTAGTGTTGTCTTTGTGTGTAAAGCCTGGTGTGATAGCAGGATGTGTATGATGTGAGCACTAGGGCACATTCCAGCTTCATCAGATCCCATCCCCTGCTAATGCAGTTTGTTAAACCTGACAGCCTTAAGGTAGTAATTCCCCAACTTTCTGCCTGCCTCCCTCCAGTTTTATGACACAGTTTTTGCTGGTTTTAGGACTCTCCCCACTTTACCACTGCTAACCAGGGCTAAAGTGCATATGCTCTCTCCCTTAAACATGGTAACATTGGTTCAGTCCCAATTGGCATATTTGATTTACTTATAAGTCCCTAGTAAAGTGCACTACATGTGCCCAGGGCCAGTAAATTCTATGCTACGTGTGGGCCTGCAGCACTGATTGTGTCACCCACCTAAGTAGCCCCTTAACCATGTATCAGGCCTGCCATTGCAAGGCCTGTGTGTCCAATTTCATTGCCACTTCGACTTGGCATCTAAAAGTACTTGCCAAGCCTTAAACTCCCATTTTTCTACATATACGTCACCCCTAATGTAGGCCCTATGTAACCCATAGGGCAGGGTTCTATGTAGGTAAAAGGCAGAACAAGTACATATGTGTTTTATGTGTCCTGGTAGTGAAAAACTCCAAAATTCATTTTCCACTACTGTGAGGCCTGCTCTTTTCATAGACTAGCATTAGGCCTGCCCTCATACACATTTTGAGTGGTCGATTCTGATCTGAAAGGGGTAACCAGGTCATATTTAGTATGGCCAGAATGGTAATAGAAAATTCTGCTTATTGGTGAGGTTGGATTTTATATTACTATTTTAGAAATGCCACTTTTAAAAAGTGAGCATTTCTCAGTACTTAAAACCATCTGTGCCTTACAGCCTGCCTCCAATCAACGTCTGGTCTGTGCTGGTTGGCTGCTCCCTCGTGCATTTCACCCAGACAACCACAACCACAGGACTCTCAGTCACATCTGCATTCATCTGCACACCGAATGGGTCTTCCTGGGCTGGAAAGTTAGAGGGCCAGACACTTACATTTCAAAGGCCAGTGGCCTGCCCTCACACAAAGGACTGACAACCCCCCACCGGGATCCTGGCAGACAGGACTGGGCTGAAAGGAAAACTTGTGCACTTCAAAACGACTCTTTGAAGTCTCGCCCACTTCAAAGGCATTTTGGGGTATATAAACTGTGTCTCTGACCACACCAACTCAGACACTTCTGGACCTGCACATGAACACTGTCAGACAACCTGCCTGGCTGCCCAAAGGACTCTCTGGACTGCTTTGCTGAGAAGAACTGCTGCCCTGCTGTTGCCCTGCTGTTGCCCTGCTGCCCTGCTGCCCTGCTGGCCTCTGACTGTGCTGGAAGGACTCTTCCTTCCCCCAAAAGTCCTCTCCAAGGGCTTGGATTGAGCTTGCCTCCTGTTCTGAAGTTTCAGGGACAGCAAAGACTTCAACTACTAGCTTTTTGCTAGTACCGGACTCCAGCGACTCCGAAACAACTTCAGTGATGCCAGTGACACAGCAAACTGCTCCTGCTCTGTGGACTTCGCTGCACGCAACAACCGCGGCCTGCAACGCAAGTCTGATGTTGCTGCTACTTCGCTGACATCACTCAGACTCCGAGTCATCACAACACTGCAAAGTTGACACATCATGTCCTGACGGACCGGGACCAGCGACCACGCCGGGTTACAAGAAATCAATGTTTTACAGATGCTGCTGCATCATTTCTCCTTGCAGTGCGGGACCGATGCCTCTTTCCTCGGAAGCCGTAAGGGACTGATGCCGCACTGACTCCAGTGACGCCTCTTTCCGACTCCATGCAACGTCCTTGTTCTTCGATTTCAAAAGGGACTGTACCTGGGGGTCCGTGTGACTTCATGACCGGCACCAGTGGTGTCAGATTGTTGGGAACGACTCTGTCAACGATGGCGTGATAGCCCCAGTTGGAGCTATTGTATTTCTAGCGCTTTAGTTTGAATTAATCTTTAAAAAATCATAACTCTACTTGTGTACACTGGATTTCCATCATTTCAACAGTATTTTAGTCAAATAAATATTCCCTATTTTCCTAAACTTGTGTGTTGTCTTTTTGTGGTGTTTTCACTACTTTGCCTTCTAAGTTAAGCCTGACTGCTCAGCGTCAAGCTATCGGAGGGTGGGCACAGGATAATTTGGATTGTGTTGTGATTACCCTGAGTAGGATTGAGGTCCCTACTTGGGGAAGACAATATACCTCTGCCAATTAGAGACCCCATTTCTAACACTGTTGTAAATTCCTTTCAAGTAGCCTTTGTCTATCTGACTGTTGCTATCTCACATCAACTCACATGAGCTCTAAATATGAACTAACCAGTGTCTTCTATCAGTCTTGACACCATTCCTTCCTTCCTGTCTTTTTATTTATTTATTTCTTACATTCTGCTTTCTTGCTTTCTTTTTTGTTTCTGCCTTTCGTTCCTCTTTCTTTCTTTCTAAGTGGGAAACAGGCTGCAGCATTGTCTCCAGCTCGTAATCGAGCGAGCAGCAATGCTGTAACCTGCAGAGTGCACCAGCACCCTTGCAATGTTCACTGTCTGCAAAGCAGACAATGATCATTGCGATGGTGCTGGCCAGGGGGGCCCTTGCACTGAACATGCCAAGTGCATGTGCAGTGCAGGGGCCCCCCTGGAGCCCCCAACACCCATTCTCAGCCAGCATTTTCATGGCAGTGGTACCGCCATGAAACCGCTGGTAGAGAAAGGGCTCGTAATCCCCAGGGCAGCGACACCACCTCTAGACCCCTGGGATTTCCGATCCTGGGGGAGCTGGTAATGTGGCGCTCAGATTGCTGCATTGGCGGCGGTCTGACCGCCATCCGCGAGTCTGGTGGTCTGGCGACCGCCAGGCTAGTAATTATCCCCCTATGAATTATGGTGCGCTGCCCTTTCACAAGGAACACATAAACACAGAAAGTAGTTCCCTTCGGTGCCATGGAATTCTATGGTAATATCATTTTTTTAAACAAAAAACATTATTGCCTTCAGCCAATGTTTTTTTTCTTCTTTAGATTGATGAGGGCCCAGCAGTTTATTAAACGGAAAAGTCATATAAAAACCATGACAAAACAAAAATTGCCAAACGTCTGATGGCAAATGCCAGAACTTTTGGCTTTGCCAATGCTTGTTTCAGAAAGTTATGACAATAACCACCACACTTAAAATTAACTAAACAGGTCGACTAACTTCTCCAGTACATGAAATTCACAGCATGAGGTTTCTTGTAGCAAGGAACTTAGAAACTGTATCATGTCCCCCTTTTAAATGCCCTCTAAAACACCCACGATTTACACAAGTTTGCGAATGGTTCTGTCCTCCAAGACTACAATTGCTGTGGCAATTGGAGGAGGCAGAGATGGATCTCGTGCAGCATATGAGGTACCAAGAAACAAAGATATATTCAATTTGTGATAAAAAAAAAACAGTTCCTACGATTCATTGATTTGAATGGGGAATAGGGTCTGCTGGTAACATAGAGAAATAAACCGCTTTAAATCACAAGCAGTGACACTTTGTCCAGTCTTAAAAAGACACTTCTATAACCTTTGCAACTCTGCTTTGCTTATTTTAGAATTGCAAAGCATTGGCTGAAATAGGTAGATCCGGCTGGCAAATTTCCCTGCCAGGAGGCTATTTAAAGTGTGAGCAGTATTGCCAATGGAAAATATCAGATTTATTGGAGGGGAGTAGAAACAGTCATGTCTGGATAAAATGTATTTGTATCTTTTGATGGGTAAAAAGGATTGATGTCACTCACATGGGAACGAGAGTTGAGGGGGGGACACAGAATTAGTGCTCATTCGCTAGGGATTCTGGAAGGAATTGTGAGGATCAAGGCAAGTGAGGTTCCAACCTTAGTCTCAGACCAGCTCTGAGCCACTACGATTCCTTCAGCCACACAGGAACTGACCACATTGCAACTCACAGCTTTGTGTGATCGACCCTGCCAAGTTAGCCATGTCCATGTTTGACTAGCTGCTCCAGTCCAGGTGTTTCCATTCACTGCATTGTAGTCTTTAATTATTGCATTATACAATTAGCACTACAAGTCCCAGAATACAAAATAAAAAAATAGCATTAATCAGAGAAAGAGTACTTGTACTGGCCTGAGATCAGTTGCTTTCAAGGTTGATAACCGTTGCTTCAGTTATCCAATTATACATCAGCTCAGCTCATGATAAGCAACAGCCCATCCTCATGTAGGACTTTTTAACGTATGGCTGGTGATTTGTCCTATCTGCTCAGCCTATGTGATGGGTCCTCTTGTGATCTCCGTGATTCCCACCTCACTCAGGACAAAGTCCAGGTCTTTGGCAGCACTCGTAAAAATATGAAATGATACTAATAATATACTGACCTATATCAATACATCTGGTACAGAGCAGATTTACCCCCTTCGCCCCGGGGTCTGGGTGCCACTGCACTGGCTACACCACTGACTACTAAGCCCCGGCCTCCAAGAATCGATTCAAGAAGAGGGAGAGTTTCTGAAGGTAATAATTTACGTTTCTCTGAGTTATAAAGTAAAGAACACACATCCACACAGTGATAACACTGCACGGTTACTTTCTATATAATAAACTGTATTATCTGTATATGAAAACTGATGCCAAAAGATCAAACGAGAGAGGTCAGTGGAGCCACATACATGTTACAGAGAATGATAGTGCAGATCCCTGAGGGACCCCATACATTTAGGGCCTGATTTAGAATTTGGGAAATGGGTTACTCCTCACAAACGTGAAGGATAGCCCAGCGGCCGAATTACGATTTCCACAGTAAATAATACAATTGTGAAATGGCGGACAGGATATCCGTCACATTTGTGAACAAGGAAAACCGTCCACCAAACTCTAAATCAGGCTCTTAGGCCCTCATTACAACCTGGTGGTCTGTGATATAGCGGCAGAAACAGCGGCAACAGGCTGGCGGTAAAAAATTGGAACCATGACCATGGCGGAAACCGCCAACATAAACAGACACTTTAACACACTGACCGCCATGACGGTAGCAACAAACACCGTGGTGGTAACCGCCAACAGCTAGGCGGAAGACAATGTACCACCCACTGCATTACAACATGCCTATCCGCCAGCTTTTCAGGTGTGGTACCAACGCCATCTAAAGCACCGCGGAAACAGAACACTGAAGGGAAACGACTCACCTCTCGACACTCAAGGAAGAACCACGATGCCATGGAGCCCGAGCTTCACTTTTTCCCAATGCTGGTGCACCTTCTCATACACCAGGAACACGAACGCTGGCGAAGAAAAAGAGGAAAGAGGAAAAAGAGAGTGACACACACACGCAACGCGCAACACCCTCAGCCCCACCCCCAACATCATACACACAACAGATGCAACAACATTACATATACACCCCGTAACCCTCCGGAATAACGCAAGGAGAAAAGGAATGGAGTAAAATGAACGTAATAGTACAGTTTTAGAAAAATGCGTACTTAAATCAATAAACAGTATGTACAATATATACAATATATACAAAAGGAGGGACAATGCCCACTCCAAAATGTTCGTGGCCCACTGGGCCATAACACATAGGCCAAGGCCACACTTGACTCCTGCCTCAATACGGAGAGAACACTGCAGGGGCATCAGGTCGAAAACACACAGGCACCTCAGGGGGACAGGGTATGGGGGGGGCACTTCAGCCAGTAGATGGTACAACGTCACTGGTCTGGAGGGGGCTCCATGCCCACTGCTTGGTGCTGGGGAGTGCAAAACCACAGTCTCTCTAGTGGGTGGTTTGTCCACTGCTTGGTCCTGGGGAGTGAAACGCCACAGTCTCTCTAGTGAGTGGTTTGCCCACTGCTTGGACCTGGGGAGTGCAAAGCCACAGTCTCTCTAGTGGATGTTTTCTTCCACTGGTTCTGGAGGGTGCCTTGTGCCCAGTGTGCTTCATCCTGGCAAGGAGGGGCTGAGTGGATGGCTTCTTCCACTTGTTCTGGAGGGGACCTTGTCCCCAGTGTGCATCATCCTGGATGGGGCAAGGTCACAGTCTCTCACCTGTGTGTCACACTGACGGGTGTTGCAGGAACCAGGATGCACTGCAGCCTATGTAGTCACCACTACACACTGCTCGCCGACGGTGACGGCTGCTCAGTGGTTGCCAGTTGCGCTGCAGGTGGCACTGCTGGCAGTGGTGGTGGTAGCCTCCAGGCCTTCACCTGCAGCCTCGGACGGCTGCCAACTGGGGCTGCTGCTGCTGCTGCTGGCAGTGGTGCTGCTGGCGGTGGTGCATGTGGCGGTGCTGGCCGCGGTGCAGGTGGCGGTGCTGGCAGTGGTGGTGGTAGCCTCCAGGCCTTCACCTGCAGCCTCAGATGGCTGCCCACTGGGGCTGCTGCTGGCAGTGGTGCATGTGGCGGTGCTGGCCGCGGTGGTGGTGCCTCCAGGCCTTCACCTGCAGCCTCGGACGGCTGAAGTGCCATGGCTGGTGTTGTGTGCCCCTTCCTGCCCTTGGCAGAGGGAGGTGCCTCCTTGCTTCTGCCAACTGGTGTATTTTTCTTGCCCTTGCTGGCTGGTGGAGCCTCCTTCCCCTTGCTAGCTGGTGTCCCCTTCTTGCCCTTGCTAGGTGGCGGACCCTTCTTGGCCTTGGCAGGTGGTGCTGGCACACTGGCTGGGCTGACGGGTGCCTCCTTCGAGCCTCTCACACCTGCAGTAGCTGCAGAAAGCACAGTGGCTGTGGACTGGGTGGCTGAGGTGCTGGGCTGGGTTCTGGCCACCCTGGCCTGAAGTGAAGGACGGGGGCGGGAGAGGTAGGGAATAGGTCAAGAGTGGTGAGGAAAAGCTTCTTAGGGACACTGGGGTGGGAAGAGGGTGAAGGGTTGGGAGTGGAGGAAGAGGGAGTGGTTGTAGGAGGTGTCAGTCTGCTGTGTTTGGGTGCAGGTGCATGGGCTGGATGCTGTTGTGAGGTGGATGGCTGTTGGGTGTCTGTGTGCTTACGTTTCTGTACTTTGGGAGGAGGGGTCACAGACACAGTGGGAGAGGACACAGGGGACGTGTGCATGGATGTGGGGGTGGTGACTGCCAGTAAGGGCGTGTAGTGATGGGCGTGCTGGTGATGGAGGTAGTGGATGAGGATGTAGTGCATGCAGGTGTGAGTGGAGATGCTGCTGGGAGGGAGGTGGACGAGGAGGAGGAGGGGGACACAGTGGAGGCAGTGGATGTTGGTGTGTCTGCATGTGGATGGTGCTTGTGTGAGTGCCTGTGAGATGAAGTTTGGTGCTTGTGTTTGCCTGAGCCACTTCTGTGTGTTGATATGGGTGATTGCTAGTCTGAAGGTGACTTGGGATGGCTGGCATTGAGGGGATTGCGACTGGGTAGAGGAAGTTGAAGGGGGGAGGCTGAGACAAGGACAATGGCTGCCATTAGTGCGTTGGCCAGAGACTGGATTGCTCTCTTTTGGGCCGCCACGCCAGAGTGAATGCCCTCCAAGTATGCATTTGTTTGTTGCAAGTGCCGTGCTACACCCTGGATGGCATTCAGTGTGGTTGACTGCCCAACAGAGAGGGATGTCAGGAGGTCAATAGCCTCCTTACTGAGGGCAGCAGGGCTAACTGGGGCAGGGCCTGAGGTGCCTGGGCGAAGGAAATGCCCACCCTCCTGGGTGAGGGGAACCGGAAACATGCTGACGGGCTGCTGGGAGGGCGGTGCTGGTACGGGGGTGGCGGCTGTACCTGTAGTTGGGGTGGGCACAGAGGTGTCCACCGCCGCCAGGGAGCTTCCATCGGAGGAGGTGTCGCTGTCGGTACTGTCCCCTCCTGTCTCCGTCGTGGTGCTCCCCTCGCCCTCCGTCCTACTGGTGCCCTCACCTTCGGTGGATTCGACCTCCAGGCCCATGTGGGATGCAGCTTCCTCTGTCGCCTGTGCCTCTGCTCCTCCACCAGATGATGCTAATGCACACAAGGACAGGGTGACAAAACAAAAAGGGGGGGAGAGAGACAGAGGATACACTTGGTCAATCCCAGCAACAACACTACAGTTGGCGTACACAACTCACAGGGAACAGCCCTATGAACTAGGCCATGCACTACCAGTTACAATGCTAGTCACCAGCCCAGGGGGTACAATGCTGAATGCCATTAGCTGCACACCTGAAACCCACAGGACCCTGCCCAGTATTACATGCCCACTAGCATTATTGGGGTTGGAGCGCATCTGAGCTTGCCCATCATTAAATATACCCTGCCATGTTCGCCCTGGCCTAGGGGCACCCACAGCCCACATCCCCCACCCAGGTAATACCTTAACGCGCACAAAGTCATGATTCAGAATCTGTACTCACCCCCTTGTGGCTGCTGTGATGCCTTCAAGTACCCAACCAACTCCAGATGGGCCACCTCCAGGATGTGGAACATCAGGGGGGTCAGGGTACGACAGGCACCCCTTCATAGTTTGGGAGGCCAGGCCCAGCTGGGCCTCTGCCGTCTTCCTTGCCCAGCGGCGCAGGTCCTCCCACCGTTTGCGGCAGTATGTGCTTCGCCTGTCAAAGGCCCCCAGGGTCTGCACCTCCTTGGCGATGGCATGCCAAATACCCTTTTTCTGATGGGCGCTGATGTGCAGGTAAAAAACTGCAGAAAAGGTATTAGTCATATCGTACGGGACTGTTCTACTCATGGCCCAACATAATCCCCATTCCCTTACGCACATACATTGACCACCATACATGCAGCACTCTGCCCAGGACCCCTCAGACCCCCCCTACACGAGGCTTACACACACAGCAATCCATACATTCATGGCCCACGCATGGTGCTCACAGTGCACTCACCTGTTTGTTTGGAGGACCATAGAGTAAAGTGTACTGGGGTAGGGCCCCATCCACCTGTCTCTCCAACTCCTCAGAAGTAAAGGCAGGGGCCCTTTCCCCAGACACTCGAGCCATTGTCGCTTCCAGACACAGGTCACAGCAGCACTTGCAGTGTAGGTCCTCTCCTGTTGAAGGTCAGGTAGCAAGTGAGTGCACAGATAGAAAATGGCGGTCACGTCCTCGGCGGTGTGGACCGTCACCGCCGGCGTACATCGCCATTGGCTCCTGGAACCCATAGGGACCAATGATAACCAATGTGGTGCTGCTCAGCGGTCGTCGACCACCGACCGCAACGGCACACAACGCCAGCGGAATTTCCTTATTTCCACTTGTCCCTCCTCATAGGTCAGGAAGCCGCCATTTCAGGGTGCACAGGCAATGGCACCTAACTGCATCACAGCAGACATTGACACATGAACTGACTTACTAGTTCACATACTGTTTCTGTTAAGCAAAAATTGCATATTAATGTTGAAATATGTGTGAATATGACCTTCTGCTCACCGTTTTTCACCCTAGAGTTCAACCACTGAGGATGAATACGAGATGGAGACATCCCCCGTGTACAGACCCCTGGTAGACCTGGCGACAATGGAGGACAAGCACATTATCCTGACCTACAGACTTGATAGGGCCACAATCCAAGAACTGTGTGCCCAATTTGAGCCAGACCTGACCTCAGCTATCCACCACCCCACAGGTATCCCCCCTCTAGTGCAGGTCTTGCCAGTGTTCCATTTCCTGGCAAGTGGTTTCTTCCAAGTGACAGTGGCCATGGCATCAGGGATGTCACAGCCTATTTTCTCAAATGTGCTGACCAGAGTGTTGTCTGCCCTGCTGAAACACATGCGCAGCTACATCGTATTCGCCCAGGTGGAGGATTTGGCCACAGTGAAGGCTGATGTCTATGCACTGGGACATATCTCCAACATCATTGGTGCCATTGATGGTACACATATTGCATTTGTCCCCCGTGGAGAACAAGTGTTCAGAAATAAAAAAAACATTCACTCTCTGAATGTGCAGATTGTGTGTTTGGTGGACCAGTACATCCCCCATGTCAATGCCAAGTATCCTGGCTGTGTGCATGATGCCTTTATCTTGAGGAATAGCAGCATCCCATATGTGATGTCTCAACTCCAGAGGCACCGGGTGTGGCTAATAGGTGAGCCCATGGTCCCCACCCAGTTGATGTAGATTTATGGATGTGGGTTTGGCCCTAAGGTTGAGTGTGTGGCTAACAGGTATCCCTTGATATTTGCAGGTGACTCTGGTTACCCCAACCTCTCATGGCTACTGACCCCAGTGAGGAATGCCAGGACAAGGCTAGAGGAACGTTACAATGAGGCACATGGGCGAACAGGGAGGACCATTGAGCGAACATTTGGCCTCCTGAAGGCCAGATTCCGGTGCCTCCATCTGACAGGTGGATCCCTGTACTACTCATCCAAGAAGGTGTGCCAGATCATCGTTGCATGTTGCACAACCTAGCCTTGAGACACCAGGTGCCTTTTCTGCAGGAGGATGAGCCTGGGGATGGTCGTGTGGCAGCGGTGGAGCCTGTGGACAGTGACGAAGAGGAGGCAGAGGAAGAAGATGTGGAGAACAGAACTACACCAATTCAACAGTACTTCCAGTGACACACAGATAAGACACTGTAACTTCACCTTCCATTGCAGTTTTGTTTTGGACATTAAAAATGGCAGCCTGAATTCCCTATTTCTATGGCCACTTACTGTACCCTTTGGCATCTCTATTTTCAGATTTCTTTGCCCCACTCTGGCTCCTGGTGTGTTTACAGCTGCCCACTACATTTGTGTGGTGGTTCTCCTTCTGCAGGGGTGGGGTGCTGGTGGCCTGTTGTTCCTGTGTTGGGGCCTCCTTTCCACTAGCGTCGGCAGAGGTGGAGGGCTGTTCTTCAGTTTGGCTAGTGTTAGGGGCCCGTTGGTGTGCCACTGCCTCCCTCATGGTGTTGGCCATGTCTGCCAGCACCCCTGCAATGGTGAGCAGGGTGGTGTGGATGTCCCTCAGGTCCTCCCTGATCCCCAGGTATTGTCCCTCCTGCAGCCGCTGGGTCTCCTGCAACTTGGCAAGTATCTGGCCCACCATCTCCTGGGAATGGAGGTATGCTATCAGGATGTTCGTGAGTGCCTCATGGAGAGTCGGTTCCCTGGGCCTGTCCTCCCCCTGTCGCACAGCAGTCTTCCCAGCTTCCCTGTTGTCCTGTGCCTCTGTCCCCTGAACCGTGTGCCCACTGTCACTGACCCCAGGTCCCTGATCGTCCTGTGTTTGTGGAGTTGCCTGGGGTCCCTGTAGTGGTGGACACACTGTTGATTGATGTGTCCTGGGGACAGAAGGATGGGCCTGCTGGGTAGGTGCTGTGGTGATGTTTCTTGAGGGGGAGGCTCTGTGGTGTGTTGGGACTGGGCCTGGATCACCGACTGTCCAGAGGTCCCTGATGACCCAGATTGGTCATCGTGATCCAGACGTGCAGAGCTGCTGTCATCACTGTGGGCCTCTTCTGGGGGGGGACTGGATGTGGCTGGCACCTCCTCTCCGGCGACGTTGAGTGGGGCTCCTGTGGGGATGTAAATGCAGTGTTATTGTTTCTGTGTGTGCCATCTTGTGCATGGATATGCTTCCCTCTACAGTATGGTTGTTATTAGCAAGGCAGCTTTGGCTTGTGTGAGTTGTGATTGGTGTGGCTAAGTGATTGTCACAAGTGTGCATTCTGTAGTGATGGGTGTCCATGCAGATCTGTGAGTGGTGTCCATGCATTGTTGTTGCATGCAGGGCTTGGTATTGGGATGGGTGGATTGTGATGGTGGGGTATGTGTGAGGTGGTGGGGTGATGGGGGTGTGGGTAGGGGTTGTTGTTTGTGAGAGCATGAGGGTAGGGTGGGGGATAAAGTAGTAAAGATTTGACTTTCTAGAGTCCAGTCCTCCTTCTACTCCTGCCAGGCCCTGCGGATGCATCGGCAAAACTCGCTCCTCCCATGTTGTTAGTTGTGGGGGAGGAGGTGGGAGTCCACCGCCAGTCCTCTGTACAGCTATCTGGTGGCTTGCAACCACGGAATGCACCTTCCCCCATAGGTCGTTACACCTCTTCCTGATGTCATCCCTTGTTCTTGGGTGCTGTCCCACAGCGTTGACCCTGTCCACAACTCTCCGTCGTAGCTCCATCTTCCTGCTGCAGCTGAGATCCGAATAGCTGTGGCTCTACCCGGATGATTTCCTCCTTAGCTCCTCCTCTGAAAACCTGGGGTGTCTTTGTGGTGCCATGGGTGTAGTGTGGTGGTATGTGTGAGGGTGTGTGGGGTGATGTGTTGGGTTGTGTGCTGTGAGGTGCGTGGATGGTGTATAGGTGATGGTGTTTTGTGGCTCAGATTCAGTGGGTGCTCCTGGCTTGTCTCTCTCTCACTTGCCAAAATCTTTGGGTCGTAAAGGGTTGTGGGTAGTGTGTTTTTTATATTGGTCTGGGTGTGTATGTGTGTCAGGTGTGTGTAGTTGTGAATTGTCCAATGTGGTGTTGTTTTGTTAGTGTGTGTATATTTTGAGCATGGCGGTATGTACCGCCAATGATTTACCACGGTTGAATTACCGCCGCAGTGATTTCTGTTGGCGTAATGGTGTGGGTTTTCGTACCGCCAGTTTATCACTGACCTTTGGTGTGGTGGACTTGTGTGTGTGTCTGTATAGTGGCGGATTTCTATGTGTGGGTCATAATACGGGTAGCAGTATACCGCTGCGGTATGTTGGAGGCAGTCAGCATGGCAGTAAGAGGCACTTACCGCCAATGTTGTAATGAGGGCCTTAGTATTTAAACTCAGACCTGTAAGGAGACATAGGTGGTCATTATGACAATGGCAGTGACTGTTAAAGTGGTGGTAATACTGCCAGTAGGCTGGCGGTAATTACTGCCAAATTATGACCGGTGATAACTTCCATGGACAGCCAATGTACCACACCAGCCACTGACCACAGCAGCAGCCATCAACAGCCAGGCAGAACACAAGGTACCACCCACCATATTATGACATAGCAAAGCACCACGATTTCCGGGGCGGTACCAACACCATCAAAAGCCCGGCAGTAACACTGCACAGAAGGCGAAAGACTCACCATCAGAGACACAGAGAAGGTCAAAGCTGCCATGGAACCGGAACTTCCAGCCTTCCCAATGCTCTTCTACGCTGTGCTCCACCTGGAACACCAACGCTGACGAAGACGACGGCGTTGAGTACAGCCGCCTAGCACACAAGGGAGGGAGGGAGGAAAAGGAGAGTGACACACACACGCACAACACACACCATTCACACACACCATACACACAACCGGCTGCAGAGGAAAACCAATGTCACAGGATCCATGTCATAATAATGCAAGGACAACATATAGGCATAACTGATATTATAATTTGATGCCAACAGCCACCATATTGTCCATGTTATAAAAGAAATTGGAGTAAATTTTTGGAAAGGGCCAACGGCCAGTCCAAAGAACAAAAGGCCCACATGGCCACAGGGCACAGACCAAGCCTCAACTTGTTTCCTGACAATATCCACACTACACTGTGCAGGGGCATCATGTTGGAAAAGGGCAGGCACCTCAGGGGGGAAAGGGGTTGGTGGCACCTCAGCTGAAGTGGGGAACTTGCCCACTGGTATTGGTGGGGGATCCATTGCCATTTTCCTTTGTTTGAGAGTGCAAGGTCAGTCCCTGAGGTGGAGAACTTGCCCACTGGTTTTGGAGGAGGCTCCATGCATATTTTTCTTTACTGGGGAGTGCAAGGGCACAGTCTCTGAGGTGGGGAACTTGCTCACTGGTTCTGGAGGAAGGTCCCTGTACAACAGTCCCTGGAGGGTGGGCTACATGGCCTCTGCTGGAGGTGAGCGCTTCTGTGTCCCTGCTGGAGGTGAGGCTCCTTGTCCACTGCTGTTGGAGGTGTAACCCTGCCAGCCACTGCTGGAGGTGAGGGCTCCTTGCCTGCTGCTGTTGGAGGTGTTACCCTGCTAGCCTCTGCTGGAGGTGGAGGTGGGGGCTCCTTGCCCACTGCTGTTGGAGGTGTTACCCTGCCAGCCTCTGCTGGAGATGAGGGCTCCTTGACCACTGCTGTTGGAGGTGTTACCCTGCCAGCCACTGCTGGAGGAGAGGGCTCCTTGGCCACTGATGTTGGAGGGGGCCTCTTGCCTCTCCCAGTTGGTGGAGTGGGAACCTTCCCTTTCCTGGGTGGTGGAGTTTGATCCTTCCCTTTCCTGGGTGGTGGAGTGGCATCCATCCTTTCTTAGGTGGTGGAGTGGGATCCTTCCCTTTCATGCCTCCACGACTAGGAGGTGTCTCCACTGCCCCCGGGGACTGTTTGGCTGAGGTGCTGGGCTGGGTCATTGGGACCCTCCTCTTACGGGCAGGATAAGGGTGGAGGGGGAGGGAAGAGGTCAAGTTGGGCAGGGAAAAGCTTCTTAGGAACAGTGGGGCGGGATGAGGGAGGAGGGATGGGAGTGGAGGTGCAAATGGTGTGCCTGGCTGACCTGCACATCTCCCAGGTCACTGCCAAATATCCTGGGTCAGTGCATGATGCCTTCGTCCTGAGGAATAGCAGCATCCCAAATGAGATGGCACAACTACAGAGGCACAGGGTGTGGCTAATAGGTGAGCCTGCACCCAATGTATGTCAGTGTATGCCTTCAGGAGTTAACCCCATACCATTGTGTAAGGCTAATGTTTGTCCCTCACTGCTTGCAGGTGACTCTGGTTACCCAAACCTATCGTGGCTCTTGACACCTGTGAGGAATACCTGGACAGGGGCTGAGAATCAGTATAATGATGCAAATGGGCGAACCAGAAGAATTATTGAAAGGACCTTCGGTCTCCTGAAGGCCAGGTTCAGATGCCTCCATCTGACAGGTGGATCCATGTGCTACTCACCTGAGAAGGTCTGCCAGATAGTACTAACATGTTGCATGTTGCACAACCTGGCCCTCAGATGACATGTGCTTTATCTGCAAGAGGAGGAGATTGGAAATGTCCCTGTGGCAGCAGTGGACCCTGAGGACAGTGAGGATGAGGAGGCAGAGGATGAGGGCATGGACAACAGGACATCAGTTATAGGTCAATACTTCCAATGACACACAGGTGAGACAGTGTAACTGACCATTCCCCTGACTATTGATGTTTTCTGTGTGGCTGTGGAAGGATGACATTCACTTCCTTTGCATCTCAAATGACTGTCACCTATGCTTTCTAATTTTGCTGAGATTGATGTTATAACAACTGCGTACTGATGTGATGACTACGGACAGCTACAGGTCTTAATTTGTATGCTATTACAGTATTCAGATCATTTGCACTAGATGTGACTGTTTCCATAATTGCACATTTTCATAACATAAAACACTGTCACTCATGTTGTGTTCAAGGGGGTTTGTTGTAGTGCTAATTAAAGACGGTAAGGTGCAATGGAATGGGGTGATGGTAGAGGTAAGTCCACAGTATTGGTCCAGTCTGTTTGTAGCACAGGTCCAGTGACCAAGGGGCCACAGGAAGGGGAGCAAAAGCAGTTCAGAGTGGACAAGGTGACAGAGTGGGACACAAGGGGGACAATCAGGAGAGTCTCATTTCCTGGCAGTGATCTTGGTCTTGGCAAGTGTCTCTGGCTTCTGTCTGGGTTGCAGGGAACGTTTGCGGGGTGGTTCACCTTCTGCTGGGGACGGAGTGCTGGTGGCCTGTGGGTCCTGTGACAGGGCCTCCTGTCCACTAGCTGCAGCAGAAGTGGAGGGCTGGTCAGTAGACTGGCTAGTGGTAGGTACACGCTGGTGTGCTCTCCATTCCGTCAAGAAGTTGGCCATATCTAGCAGCACCCATGCTATGGAGACCATGGTGGTGTTGAGGGCCTGCAAATCTTCCCTGATCTCCTGATGGTGTACCTCCTGCAGCCGCTTGTTCTCTTGCATCTTGGTAAGGATCTGACCCATCTTGTCCTTTACCTTGTTGGTAAGCCCCCAGGACATTAATGAGTGCCTTCTGGAGAGTTGGCTCCCTGGGCTTGTCCTCCCTCTGTTGCACAGCTGTCTTCACATTGTCCCTGTTCCCCTTTGCTGGTGTCCCCTGAATGGTGTACCCACTGCCACTGACCCCAGGTTCCTGATTGTCTTGGGGGTGAGGTGTGGACTGGGGTCCCTGTACAGGTTGGAACACTGCTGATTGACGTGTCCTGGGGACAGAGGTGTGGGGACGTTGGGTGGGTTCAGCGTTCACCATGTCCACGATCCTCCGCCATAGCTCCATCTTCCTGGCAATGTATATTTGCTGTACCTGTGCTCCAAACAGCTGTGGTTCTACACTTACTATTTCCTCCACCATGACCCACAACTCCTCAGCAGTGAAACGGGGGGTGCCTAAGTTTGGACATGGGTGTTGTGTGGTGTGTGTTGAGCAATGTGGTGGGGTGTGGGATGTGGGGTACGTGATGGATGAATGGGTGTTTGTGGTGTATGTGTGTAGTTGTCTCTGTGATTTTCGTGTCTGTCTCGTGGCAATTTTTGGTGTTCGTAAAGCGTTGTGGGTAATGAGAGTGTGTGTGTTTTGGGTGGGTATGTGTGGTGTGTGTATGAATGTCAGGTGTGTGATTTTCGTTTTGGCCAATGTTGTGTTGTATTGTATTTGGGTGGCCATTCTGAGTGCGCCGGTCTGTACTGCCAATGGTTTACCACCATTGAATGTCCGCCATGGTGATTCGTGGGTCATAATGTGGTGGGCACTGTTTTGTTGGCGTAACGGTATGGGTGTTCGTCCAACACTTTAACACTGACCTTTGGGCTGGCGGATATGTGTTTGTGGCAGTATTCTGTCGGTTTGGTGTGTGTGTCCCATAATATGGCGAACTGATGTTCGCCACCGCAACAGCATGTTGGCGGCCGTCACTGCGGCGGTAAGCGGCATTTACCGCCAATGTCATAATGAGGGCCATAGTCACAAATTTGCTGAACTCAGATAGAAAGATCAGCTAGTCTAGCAGGCAGATTATCATCCTAGACTGAGCCACACACTTTGTCATGGACTCACAAGCCACCTATCAAAGGCTACTAAAAGGTGCCGAAGGTCCAAAAGTATATTGCTTTTATTTGTGGCTGCCACTTGTACCGAATACAGTGGGGCCTATTAACAAACTGCAATGTGCAGTATGTTTAGTAGTACTTCATTGGTATTACTAACATACTACAAAATGCTATTTACCAACCTACATGGGATGGCCTAAGACTCCGTCTTTCCTATTTTTTATATGCAGAGATCTTTGCCCCGACTTCAGAGATCTCAGCAGAAATAGGTAACGTGTAAGTAGTAAATGTGGGAAGGACAGGAAGGGGAAAGAAAATGGACAATACTTACAACAAAATGAGAGGGGTTTAGGCAGAAGTATGGAGGGTTTTTGTGCAGGTTAAGGTGGGGTTTACTGAGGGCCTCAAAGCTAACCACAAATAAGTAAGCCCATTGCTATTCGCAAGCCCCACTTCTATAATTACTACAGCCAAAAAAGACCTATAACTGTAATTAATGTCCAGCACCATACACAGCCCACCACTGATACTACTACACCCTCCCATAGAAAACAATGGAGGCAAGGACCTATTAAAGTTAAAATAAATTAACATATATTAACTTTTTAAAAATAAAGTAAATTTAATTTGAAAAAGTATACATAAATAAAACACAGCTATTAGTTTATTATAAAATATGTCACTCAACATACATAAATACAATCCAGTAGTAGAAGTACATCCACTGTAAAAGCCATGGTACAACTCATCCATTCTTCATACCAAAAGAAAACATATTGAGCATGAGTTATGTACTGAAAAATGTATGCATAGATCACCAGTTAGGCAATATTATAATACAATGCAGTCTGCCCTAGTACCTTTATTGACTGCCCAGAGACTCACAGGAGGAAACATTTGAATAAGTGTCATGATTTAAGTAAATACTGCTGCTAAACCTGTGAAAATAGGCCAGCTAGACTCATCATCCTCATTTTGGGGGTTCTGTCATTCACTAACTTAATAACTTTACAGACATTTGGGACAGTGATTTGGGGGAAAGGAGGCTAGTATGGCATGCGATCTAACCCTTATATGTAAGGCCAGGTCCTACAGGGCAGTTAATTGTTTATAGGTCTGTCTACCGACATCATTAGTCCCCTGGCAACCTTATGTTACCTTTTCTTTGAAATATACCTGGAAGGGAGGTTTTGTGTGTGCCCTGAGGAGTATTTCTCTCTCACCTTATGCTATTGACTGGTTGGTCTAGCATGGCACCTTCTATGGAGCATTTGTGTTGCAATGTATAGTGAATTATCTTATGAGTAAATGCATCCATCACTCTTTCTGTCACATTCAATTATTTATCTCATGCATGTGGTGCCAGTACCATCACTGATACCACCAACACTAATGCCACTGCCAAGTTCACAAACAAATACCACTAATATCAATATTAGCACCAATAAAACCACCATCACTAAATACACACCACCACCAATAACATCACTACCTCCACCACCAATACCTCCTCTAATACCACACCACCACCAACTTCACACCATCACCAATACCACTACTACTAGTGTTACACCACCAACAATACCACAGCACAATTAATACCACCAACACCAATAACTAACAACCACCGCCAATATCAGCCCCAGCACCACCAGCACTGTTACCATCAGCACCAGTATCACTACCAGTAACACTGACACCACTAAAAACCAGCAATGCCATCACTACAACCACCACTATCGACAACAAAATCACTGCCATCTGTTCCAAAGCCACTAATGACTAGCATCACTACCAAAATTTTGAAAAGCCAATAAGTTTGGTTTTAATGTGCAATCGCATGGAAATACATTTCTGCATGTCTGTGCTTGAATACATTGTTTCTTTAAAGCCAGGCATATTGGGTTTGCCAATGTTTTTTTTTATTTGAGTGAGCTCTGCTGTGCAGGATGAGCATCCACAGATTAGTTATGGATGTTTTTACAACATGTTATTCTTCTTCATGTGCATTAACCACGGAATGTGATCTTCTACTTTATATAGTAGACCCCACCCCGACAACTCCACCTGCGCCAACCGCCTCACCACCTGGATCCACGTAGACGACGCTGAAACTTGCAAGATCATGAACTCCATCCACTCAGAATCCCCTTCAGACCCATGCCCCCACCACGTCTACAACAAAGCAGACTCTACCATTGCCCCCCAACTTCGAAAGGTCATCAACTTATCCTTTGAAACCGCGACTTTCCCGGACAGCTGGAAGCACGCCGAAATCCACGCACTCCTCAAGAAACCCAAGGCAGACCCCAACGACCTCAAAAACTTCTGCCCGATCTCCCTCCTCCCCTTCCCGGCGAAGGTCATCGAGAAGATCGTCAACGCTCAGCTCACCCACCACCTCGAGGACAACTCCATCCTGGACCCCTCCCAGTCTGTTTTCAGACGCAACCACAGCACCAAGACTGCTCTCCTCGCCGCCAAAGATGACATCAGCCAGCAAATGGACAACGGCGAAACATCAGCCCTCATCCTCCTGGACCTTTCAGCAGTCTTCGATACGGTTTGCCACCGCACCCTACTAACACGCCTCCACGAATCCGGAATACAAGAAAAAGCCCTCAACTGGATCTCCTCCTTTCTCTCCGGCAGAACCCAGAGAGTCCGACTCCCACCCTTCCGCTCCGAAGCCTCCAACATCATCTGCGGCGTACCCCAAGGCTCCTCTCTAAGCCCGACGCTGTTCAACATCTACATGGCCCCCCTCGCACAACTGGCCCGTCAGCACAACCTCAACATTCTCTCCTACGCCGACGACACCCAGCTCATCCTCTCCCTCACCAAAGACCCAGACACCGCCAAAGCCAACCTCCATGAGGGAATGAAGTCCATCGCCGAGTGGATGAGAAATAGCCACCTGAAGTTGAACTCCGACAAGACGGAGGTCCTCATCCTCGGACACACCCCCTCGGACTGGGACGACTCCTGGTGGCCCACCGCGCTGGGACTCCCTCCAACGCCAGCCAACCACGCACGCAACCTGGGTTTCGTCCTCGACTCACCATGTCCAAGCAGGTCAACGCAGTTTCCTCCTCCTGCTACAACACCCTCCGCATGCTCCGTAAAATCTACAAATGGATACCGACGGAAACCAGAAAAATGGGGACCCACGCCCTTGTCAGCAGTAGACTAGACTACGGCAACGCACTCAACACAGGCATCCCAGCAAAAGACATCCGATGCCTCCAACGCATCCAAAACGCCTCCGCCGGACTGGTCCTCGACGTACCCCGCCGATGCCACATCTCCCACCACCTTAAAGACCTCCACTGGCTCCCCGTGGAGAAGAGGGTCACCTTCAAGCTCCTCACCCATGCTCACAAGGCACTCCACAACGCCGGACCAGCCTACCTGAACAACAGACTCAACTTTTACGTCCCCTCCCGCCAACTCCGCTCCACCAACCTCGCCCTCGTCATCGTTCCCCGCTTCCAACGCAAGACCTCCGGCGGCAGATCCTTCTCCTACTTCGCCGCCAAGACCTGGAACACCCTCCCGACCCCCCTACGGCAGACCCAGGACCTTCTCACCTTCAGGAAACTCCTCAAGACCATGCTCTTCGACCAGTAGCAGCAGCCCCCCCCTCCTCCCAGGGCCTTGAAACCCTAACGGGTACGTAGTGCGCTCTATAAATATTGTGATTGATTGATTGATTGATAGTACTTGCTTGAGATCTATAGGCATGGAAGGTCCACATTCTGTCTTCAACACTATTATGACCATTCTGCTCTTGCTAGTTTAAAATGTAAATGTTCTGCTATGTGTTCACACTGTCCTGCCATTCCCTGCAAGGATTTGCTATTCTGTTATGAAAGTAATATTCGGACTCACAACCAAGTTCACAATCATTTCTGTGGCAGGATCCGGGAGTTCAAATCAATTTGTGAATAGGGGTGGGTGAAGAATTCTGCTCTGCCGCCGGAGTTCATGGTGTTTTGCCCACTCTGCGCTCTGCCTGGAGTGCAAAGCTCTGAAAAACTCCAGAAAGTGAGGCGGAGCGGAGCTTTGTCTCTCGTGAGGCTCGCCAACATTAAGTTGGAGAGTGAAAGAAATCGCTATGTTGGCAAGCAAGATTTCTGAATGTGGGTGGTCACAGTAGGTCACACCCACCCGCATTTAGAAAGCTGCTGCTTTCGTTGAGGAAGCTCCCGCTCGATTAGAAAATCTACTCGAGTGGCAGAAAGATGTTAGCGCCCTCTGGGGCTCCGCGTGATGCCATTCGCACTGATTTTACGGCACAGGAGAAACTCCGTGCAAACAGCACAACTTACCTAAACTTTGCCACACTCTGAACTCTGCGTAGCGTGGCAGAGTTTTTTAGGCACTTTGTAGAGTTCCACGTACCAGAACTCTTCGAACTCCACCCAAGCCTATTTGTGAATCAGTTTCCAAGCATGCAAGCCCTGAAAGGCTAAGGGAGGATTATGGGGGTCATTCTGACCTTGGCGGGTGGCGGCCCACCAAAGTCCCGCCGTAAGACTACTGCTGCGCGGTCAGAAGACCGCTGCGGTAATTCTGAGTTTCCCGCTGGGCTGGCTGGCGACCGCCAGAAGGCCGCCCGCCAGCCCAGCGGGAAACCCCCTTCCATGAGGATGCTGGCTCCGAATGGAGCCGGCGGAGTGGAAGGGGTGCGACGGGTGCAGTTGCACCCGTCGCGATTTTCAGTGTCTGCTTGGCAGACACTGAAATTCTTGGTGGGGCCCTGTTAGGGGGCCCCTGCAGTGCCCATGCCAGTGGCATGGGCACTGCAGGGGCCCCCAGGGGCCCCGTGACACCCATTACCGCCAGCCAGGTTCTGGTGGTCAAAACCGCCAGAGCCAGGCTGGCGGTAAGGGGGTCGGAATCCCCATGGCGGCGCTGCCTGCAGCGCCGCCATGGAGGATTCCCCAGGGCAGCGGGAAACCGGCGGGACACCGCCGGTTTTCCGTTTCTGACCGCGGCGGTACCGCCGCGGTCAGAATGCCCATGGATGCACCGCCAGCCTGTTGGCGGTGCATCCGCGGTCGTTGGCCTGGCGGTAGTCTACCGCCAGGGTCAGAATGACCCCCTATATGTTTGAAGTTTACACTGTCATCTTAAAAGGATCATCCAGCTTAAAAAAGAATGCATGTACAAAAAGCTCCACCAGGTATATACCTTTCACCAAGCACTCTAAAGCAATCCTCTTGTTTTGGGTGATTGCACTGAATACCACAATAGTTTTGACTACTCTACTTCTACTGGGAAAGTATGAACTCCACTCATTTCACTTTTTAGTATTTGAGCTCAAACAATGCTTGTCAATATGTTAATTGGTTGGGAAGCACTGCATGAGTTTTACCTCTAGTTTTGTGTGTAAACAGGTGTTTTACCAGAGAGTTTCCCCAATATTTAGAAAGTCCATTAGAAACTGTAGACTTTGAATCCCAAAAAATCCACTTTTTAAGGAACATGAGGACCTCCTGCACCCCAAAACACTTCAGAAGGTGGTGGAGCCTAATGAATATCTATGTGACAAGCAAGATAAGCATTTTCCAAAAATGACTGCTATTATTAACTCATGCAATAAACTTGATAGGATCCTAATACAAGCAATGTCTACTGCCTCTCAGATGCACCTTTAACCTCTATCCATCAGAAAATGGAGAAGGTTTTTCTTCAATCATTGAGGCCATCAGAGATAGGGTCCTACAAGGAATAGCAGAAATCCCTGTCTGTATTTGCATTTGTAAAATGCTGGTATTGCAATTCATATCTCATAAAGGGACAGGACTGCCATAACAAGATGCAAATTGCAAGAAGTAACATTGAGGGAGTGTGCAAGGGACTGTAGGAGCACCATCTGCTCCCTGTGATGTCCACAACTGTCTTTTACTTACCTGGATTACCTTTGTCAGTCACTGTTAGTGTCAGTAGAGTTGGCCTTGAGGCTGTTTTGTCCCAGAGTAAAGGTGCACATGAATACCCTATTATGTTTGCCTCTCCCTCTTGTGTGCTCAAACCACAAGAACAACAATATTCCGTTATTGAACTTTAAAATGTTTGTGGTGTAAATGGGCTATTGAGTGTTCTAAAGCTTATGTTTGGGATGCTAAGTTTATAATGCAAGCTGATCATAAAACTTTGATGCCCATAATTATTAGCTTTAACAGTGGTGGTGCCTCCATTAGAGCAGGGGAGCTCTCCCCCCCCCCCCCTGCTGCCAGTGCACCAAAAATGAAAACTAAAATGGCAATAAAACCATTGTATTACCGTTTTACTTTTCATGCAGCCGGCCAGCCCCAGCCAAATTTGGGGTGGGGCCATCACTGCTGACTGGCAGCAGGGGAGTAGGAGTGGTGGGCACTCCAGTGTAAAGTGCGCATGTCAATTTGGCTGACAATCTTGCAACAGCCAGCCTGACATGCTCACTTTAAACCTCTGCACGGAGCTGTCTTAGACAGCTGGGTGGAGAGCAGGTACAGGCTCCCAGGGCCTGAAGGAGCATTGAACTCACACACTCTAACCAATCCTGGTACTTCTCTCATGTTGCCTGAGCAGCATGAGTGCAGCACCAGGATTGGTAGAGGGGACCCCTTGCTGCCAGACTACAGGAGGGAGAGGACCAGACAGTTTTGTCTTGCATGCTGAATCATCACCTTTCCATGTCCCAATGACTAAGCCACCCACAACCCCTCTGTCCAAATCTTCAAATACCCCCGCTGTCATGCCACGTCAAGTATACACACCTTGGCCCACAGTGTTTGGGAAGTTCATGTGAAGTACTGGGAACTGACAGCACTACAACTCCCAGAAGACACAGTTCCACCATAAACAAAACCAGAACAGTGCTGTAAATTTGAAATGTCTTGCATGTGAAACTAACAAAGTAATCCATCCTGACTGGTGCACCATTTAAATGTTCATGCCAATGACAGCTATGCAGTGGCGCACTACTAGTACCATTACAAGCAAATCACAGCTACAAACAGGCCTCTGGGAATACCTTCCTAATTATGTCATATACTCACCTGGAGGGGACATGTAAATGTCAAACTACACGCACTTGCAATACATCCAGACAGAGGCCCAGGTCAAATTGTAACACCTATACTGTGTGCCAGCTCTGACACCATTGTGCATTGTTCAGCTTCTAATTTACTCAATGACACCACACACCTTACTAGGGGAGAAATGTACATTGTCATGTCTGCACTCAGTCAAGATCTGAGGATATTGGCGGCCATTTCAACAAGAGCATACTCCAAGAGCATGGAGCATGCTGTATTCAATTCCAAATCTCTGTGTTCCATATTCCACTAGCCCCAATTAGGTAGCAGCTGTCATTGCCATGTCAGGGGATCATGTAAAGGCAGTGTGTGCATCTCATATACTGTGTTCAGGTGTCTAATATATACATCACCTGTTGCATCACATAAACCAACTATGTGTTCCACATCTCCTACAGGTAACCTTGCCATTCTCATCATGCAGAGGATACCAGAGACAGACACTACCCCTCTGGATGAAGGCCCCAGTGAGGAAAACACCCTTGGATATCTGAACACTGATGATGAAGCTGGCCCATCAGGGACACCTGGTCAGTCAACAACTGTCAGCCTCACCCTGCCCACAATGACTCCTCTCGGCCCTGTTGAAACTACCTCACAAACAACCATTCTCCCCGTAACCTGTGTTCCAAGGGCAGTCTCTTCCATCGGGTGCCCCCCAGTACAGGTACCTGAGTCTCCTCATGTCACCACTGATAATGATGGTCTTGCCACGAGGGGGAGTGGGTCCACTGTGCCAAAGGCACAGGTATGTGGGGGTAGGGTACGTGGGAGGGATGGTGTGGACCAGAGGATGGGGGCTCCAAAGGACACAACTGACCAGGAGACCATCTCCCAACTCTTGGGAGCCTACCAAAACTCCCATGGCTTGATGGGCCAGGTACTGATCATGATGGGGGAAATCAGACAGCTACAAAAGGACAACCACCAGGAAGCCATGCAGAAGTGGCAAGCACAAAATGCCATCCTGGTTTCCGTTGCTGGGGTGCTGAGGGACATCAACACTACCCTGAGTAGCTCTGGCATCCAACATCAGGTTTCTTCCACTAGCCATGAGACATCAGACCCCTCAACATTAGTGGCTGCTAGTGTGCCCTCTGGAGTTCCTGCCAGGGGAAGGGAATGCCTCAGACACCCCACCCTTTGTAGCAGAAGAACCCCCTGCAAACGTGGACATCCACCCAGACATCCAGAAGGAACAGATGCCAAAACCAAATCCACTGCCAGAAAGTGAACCTCTCCTGATTGGTCCCCTTGTATGTGACGTATACACCCTGCTGACTGTTATGACATCTAACTCCATTTTCCTCTGGATCAAGGACGCAAGACTTGTGTTCCCAAATGGTGTAGCTGCTGCCCGGATGATTTCATCCACCATGACTGAACCCTCGGCTGTCATAATAATTTCAATTGTGTTTAATTTCATTCATTTTGTTGTTTACTCCCCAAAAATACCACTTAATCACAGATCCTGTGTAAATGTGGTGTATCATCCATAAACAACTGACATGTATGAAAACAATTGTATGAAAATATTCCTCTACAATGTTATACCTCTGTAATGATCATCACACATGTGCTGCACAACCAGGATACACATTGCAAATGTATTGTAACATTCACATGACACAAGTCACCTCTATTGTACATCTTCACACATTTATTAGGAGAATGGCAATCGGCACATTGTGAAGTAATGCTGTGGACTTCAGTGTTCCAGCACAGGTGTCATACACTGCCAACTCACAAAATACAGAAGTTAATGACATGTCAGTCTATCACCATGCTATGAGGAAGACAGATTGGTTCAATGTATCATCAGCTAACGCCTTATCATATACCCATACCTCATCCTCCCAAATCACCATACCACATCAAACAGACAGAGGTCAGTACTAAGCTCCCCAGTCATGGAACCTTCCACTTACCATTGTCAGATATCTGTAGGCTAGCCCCTCACCTTTGTCATTATTCAGACATGCACGATGGTCTGAAATGTGGAAACACACTAACAGCTATACAAAAATAAGATCACAAACAACACAAACCATAATGAAGGTGGAGGGTCTGCCTACCACACTGTGACATGTCAGACACAAATTGACACACGCATGCCACCATTTGAGCCATCTCCAATACAAAACAGTTCTGTTTTGTAGAAAAGGACACTTCCAAACCACTGTCCTGTCTGGGCATAATATTTGCACAACACAATTCTGATGCAAACTTCTACCTGGTCTAATCCATGTCTACTGCTCATGTCAGTCAGCAAATCCGATCTGCCTGTGACACTGTCTGACAATGCCAAATGAGGATGAGCCCCACAGCAAAAATGCAAATCTTTGATTGACAAAGATAAGGAATAGGCCAGAGTCGAACAAAAACATCACATTGTCTATACATAACAACTAAAGTTACTTTGATTGTGCATGTGCTGAACAGTAGATCATGTGCATTACATTTCCGTACACAACTCGAAGGAACACCCAGCATGCATATCTGAGTCATAAGCTTTGGAGCCACTTAAGACCACACTGATGGTGGCAAGAGGCACATTACAGGACATTCATTACCTCAACGATGTCCCATGGAATCTCATTAGTACATCACATCACATACCTTGAGTCAGTTGAAATTACTGATTGATGACATCTGCCTTAATGTCTCCAGCTTCATCCTCATCATGCTCCTCCTCACATATCTGCATTCCTACCCACAGGATCTGCAGGTTCCCCCTCATCTGGTATGAATAGTATCTGACGTCTCAGGGCAAGGTTGTGGAGCATGCAGCAGGTAACAATTATTTTACAGACCTTGTGGGGTGACTAGAGGAGGGCTCCTCCAGATTGGTCTATGCAGCAAAATGTTGCCTTTAGGAGCCCAAATGTCTGCTCTAAAACACACCTTGTCCTTCTGTAGGACTTCCCCTGGTGTGGTTGGGTACCTCACTGGTGTCAATAACCAAGGACAGTTTGGGTAGCCAGGGTCCCCTATAAGGTATAGTTACAACAATCCAAATTTTAATCTTGGACATCCACATATATGGTAGCAGGAAAAAAGGTACAGATACACATGACATACACGACTTACCAATGAGTCAGGCCCTCTCTGTTTATACTTGTGTCATCAACAGTGGGACATTGCTATTCCGCATGATGAAAGAATCATGGACTAATCCTGGATACCTTGGACAAACATGTGAAATTCAGAGGTCAGCCAAACAGACCATTGGACATTTTTGGAGTGGAAGTTTTTCCTGTTCCTATATACCTGTTCATTTGCACTTGGGGGAACCAAGGCTACATGGGTGCCATCTATTACTCCAGCCACATGTAGGATATGTGGCAAAGCATAGAAATCAGCTGTCACATGGGCCAGATCCTCACTTGTTGAAATCTGATGTAGCTGTCCAGGTGTTTTAACAATGCAGACAGTACAGCTATCAAAACCAGACTCAACATGGGCTGAGACATCCCTGCAGTAAGGGCCACTGTATTCTGAAAGGACCCAGTGGCCAGGAAGTACAGCACTGAAATGATTTGAACAATAGGAGGTATGCTATTGGGATTGCGAATGGCAGGTCTGCAGGTCTGCCAGTGGACGGGACACTGGAGGTTGTCTTGCTCTCCTCAAGCCTGGGTAACTATGTAGGAAAACACCAGAAAGAATGTGATCACAAGAATGTGGTGAATATGTGGTATTCAGCACATAGCCAGCCAAAATATGAAAGTGTACCAAATTCAAAGCCCCTAATCCCTTGCCTGTACTCTACATTGAAATACATGTCACTGACAGTGAAAGTTACATCAACCCTGTAGAAATGTCACCCATATATTTTTGCACCTATGCCATCTTCTGATGGTGAGAAAACTGTTTCATGTGCCTAACTCTAAATACCTCATTTCACTTTCTCTACTAATTACATGCACCTTAATACTTGTAAACAGTAAGTCTGCACTTCACAATTTGTCAGAAATATGAGGTTTCTGTAAATGACACAAATTTCATTACTTCATCATACATTTTAGAGCCCTAAAATGGCAGCTGCCTGACCTACTGTACTGGACATCAGGAAGTGAGTTGACTCCGCTTATGGCAGTCGTCATGGCAATAGGTGGTTGCAACCGCGGTCAAAATTGCCATTGAAACACATTGCTACTTTTGCCAGACTTGGGCCACTGGCGATGTCCACAGCAGTGATGGTCCTGTACATAGAGGACATGATCGCTATCTTCTGCACAATCCCTCACTTGACTTCTGACACTGCTGCGAGCAAGACCTCCATGACCTGAGCTGCTGTGTACTGCTTCTGGGAGCAAACATGCCCCTGCCTTCTCGGCAGAAGAGCTGGCCTAGCTTGTGGAGGAGATCCTACCCCTGTATGAACAGCTATATTGTGCATCAGAGGATCAGGTGAGTTCAATGCAACACCAATGGGTGAAAGATAGAGTGTATGATTAGGTAGATTAAACGTGCATGAATGAAGGATTGATGGTTATGTCCACATGTGTATAGGAAGATTGTTAGCCCTGTTACATACTAGGTAGTGTGTGGTATATGCACCCTGATCCACATATGTACATTATAGCATTTTCATCAATCTTGCTGTGACAAATAGTTGTTGAGATGTACCATTTAAAGGGTACTTGTGGTCTGGTCCTATGTTTCTAGCCAAAACCTGGTACTGGGTATGCATGTTGTATGCCTGACTCTACTTTACACATGGCCTGACTGCAGAGGGTGACTGAGTGAGGAATGGTATGTATGGCAACTTGAACTAACTTGATTGTTCATCCTACTTGTTTGGGAATGGAACATATGTACATGACTTTCTCCTCTTGTCTGTGTCATCCACGCAGGTCAATGCCTATCAGAAAAAGGGGATCTATCATTCCATTGCCAAGAAAGTGCAGACCCTGGGGGTCCACAGCCTTCAGAGCACTCACTGTCGAAAGCGGTGGGGGGGACCTGAGATGCTGGGCCCGTAAGACTGCTGAGGACCAGCTGGGGATGTCCTCCCAAGGACAAAGGGGTGCCCAACAGACCTTGACCCCACTAATGGCTTGCATATTGGCAGTGGCCTACCCTGAGTTGGATGGGCATTTGAGAGCAGCACAACATCCACAAGGAGGTCAGTACTGACTAAAGTCATTTACTTTCCTCTGCAAGGTCAGTGTATGATGTGAAAGACTTTAAGCTGTGACAGTGTGATAACTGCAGAAGGGAATGTGTGTCCTAGGTAAACCTATATGTGGAGTACTCAACATTGGTACATAAGTGTGCACAACATATTATGTAATGGTACATATTACTCACTTATGTCATCTCTTCTCTACAGTAGCATGTGATGATGCACTTATGCCTGTGTCATATGTGTACCACTATACAGCTCTTAGTATCCTGTTGGTTGTTCCTTGTCCCCTACAGATCGATACTCTCAACAGTTGTCCTGATCTATGCCCTCTGTTTATTCAAAAGCCCCTTGATCCTTCTCTATGAGAAACATTGAATAAGACAAGTTGAGTAGATGCCTAAAATTTGTGAGGTTTCCAATAAGTGTCAAATTATTGTGAGGCTGTGATCTCAATCTGACATTTTACAGGCCACACTTGCTCTACTTACTCAGATCTGTTAGGAGATGTCCCCATTAGTAAGTGAGGACTAAACATTGGCACATGTGATGTTTCCTCAGAATGGACATCCTGCATGCTCTAAACCTTGGTGGTATTACTAGACTCCTAGTGCAAGCCACATCATTGATATGAGTGTTCAGAATATTTGTACCAGGTACATGTTCTTCGGATGGTAACTGGCTACACAGCAATTTCCTATTGCAGTGTGATGTTGGCATGCTAAATAGGCTAACCATCTTTTTCATTGGAACAACTTGTACTGGTTTTTACCAACATCATGTGCTCAGACATATATCAACATTGTGATGCAACTTAAACATACTTACTTTTGTCATTGTGGATATGTTTTGTTGGCTCTTGGTACAGAATCTTACAGTAGTACTTACTGAATTGTGTTGCAGATTTGGCATCTCACCTTGACATGTTTTTGAAATGGTATGTGTAGTCAGCCATTTGGCTTGCCTCAAGGTGTAAGTCCCTATCATGTTAAGCTTAAAACTGTGTTGTGGCATTGCAATAGCCATGTACAGATGTAAGATTGCTCAGGTCTGAACTGTGGATGGTGATGTGGACACTTGAATAATGGGCTATTGATGTTGCCAATCATCATTATTAGTTGTACTGCATGTGGCCTTGATGCACTTGACAGGTGTACATTATATATGAGGTGATGGTATGGTAACTGACCTTGTATGTGGCTAATTCCTGTGGGCTAAGTTGGCCCCTATAAGTGTACATGACTTTGATGAGTAGCTAAAAAAGTAAATCCTACTTTAATATTGGGCCCTGTGTTGCTGACATGTATTTAGACTCTATCATACTGCAATAATTGAAATGGCAGGTATGGTTGTTGCACATTTGCTTGTGTCAATAGTCAAAGTTGTGGACTCTGTGACATGAGATGGTATTGACGTATGCAAAATGCTGTCTTGTGTTTGGCACATGATGTGGTTCCTTTCCTGGTACATGACATCTGCTACATATGTAGGTATGCGTGGATTTTGTGTGTGTGATATGTAGAAATGTATGTTACCACTATTTGCCATTGCTTGGTTGAAGGTTGACTATGTTGGTATGAATAGGGACTCCGATTCATGTTGGCAAGTCAGGTTGTCATGGAATGGTTATTGTGATTGCTCTACTGATATGATGGTCTAGTAGGTGTGTGATAGGTGTCTTAGCTGGTTTGTGTCATTGTTGTAATGTAGGGGTGTAGGTAGTATATAGTTCTGACATGATGTTGGCACTGACTCGGTTCTACCTGTAGGTGTAGTACAAGTGGTTGTAATGTGATTGATGTGTACAGTATGATGTAAGTGTTTGAAAAGAATGGGATGACCCTACCTCTCTTTTGGTTTCCCAGCATCAGCCTTGGCAGGCAAAGGAGACATGGCACAGAAGAGTGGGGAAGCTGCTGGCCACAGCACCTTAAGTCATGATATCACTGACACAGAGTGACCCAGTAGTAGTGGAAGCTGAGGGAAAAGCCACAGGGGAGACAGGATCCAGATCATCATCTTCAGAATCCTCCTCCAGTGGATACTCCCTGGCAGTGGCAGACCCATGTGGGACCACCCCAGCACCATCTCTGTCTGTCACCCCCTTTTCTACCAACGCCCTCCCTGTAGCTCCTCATCCAATTGGCCGTGCCCTCTCATCCAAGAGGGCATCTCCTTTGACGCAGGCACCTATGCCCACCCCTGTTAGCCTGCTGCCCTCAATGAGGAGGCTATTGACCTCCTGAGGCCGATCTCCTTGGGTCAGCCGACCATCATGAATGCCATCCAGGGACTGGCAACTCAAGTCCAACAGAGTAATGTGTTGCTGGAGGGCATTCATAGGTGCACTGGCTGGCCTATAGAGATCCTTTTAGTCTCTCGCCTCCACACTGATAGCAGCCAGTCGACCTTTGTCTACTGTCCCCCTCCACCTTCCTCTTCCCAAACCCAAACCCCCTTTCCCAACCCAGCCAAAGCACACAGACAGACAAGCAGGCATCCACCTCAACATCCAAGTGTAGCTCAGACAAACATAGGCACCACAAGACACACCACCGGCATGCACACAAGCAACATACAGATGCAGACACAACAACAGTCACAACCTGTCCTGCCACCCCCACCACCTCCAGCATCACTGACACTGCACCTGACACATCTGCAGACACTATACCAACATTCACAAATTCAGCCACCAACCCTATCCTACCCACAGTCAGCACAACAGCAGACCCTCAGACATCCACCCCAGTCACCAGACCTGTAGACACCCACAACCACTGACACTCCTACAAGCAGCACATCTGCCATACCTGCACTCACCACACCAACAGACAGTCACCCACCCACAATGGCATCCCCCAGCACCTCCACCCCCGTCAGTCCCATGCACATAAACACACTCACTCACCCACCCAACAGACACCCACCACCCACAAGCATACCTCCCACAAACATGCACCCATGACCCTCACACATACACATCAACCACTCCCTTACCCTCCACACCCAAAACCCCTTCTGATGAATGTCCTGTGTGTTGTGTCAAAAAAAGCTTTCTTTTCATGTTTTGACCTTTGTCCTACTGCTCTTTTCCCCTGTGAGACCCCTGAATGCTCAGTTTCCCTTCCCAGGCCCATCCCTTCCATCTCCAAACCCTTCCCTACCCCCCTGCAAGTACCCATACCCCTCCCCGCCAAGAAGTCTGCCCCTCCCAAGAGACCCCAACCCTCCCCTAAGCCTAGACCTAAACACCCCCTCCCAAGCACAATCCCAAAGGACCCCCTCCAAAGCCTAGATTCAAATTCCCCTACCCCCTTACCCCCGATAATCCCTGAGGTGCCTGCCTGCCCCCTTGATGCCCCTACCTGTGGAGGTTACATGGCAGTCAGGAGTCAGGTTCGGGGCACACAGATGTGCACTGTGTGCATATTGCATATTTTACTATTGTACTGTCCTAAGGCATTGGACCTTTCATTGATATTTATTCATTTGAATACATATTTGGACCAACCAGTTGTTGGTTTCGACATCACATATGTGTCTTGCGTTTTTTTTCTTCGGGCAGATTTTTCACGGCTGACATTGTGTGTGAGTATTTGTGTGTAAGTAGTGCTTGTGCTACCTGTTTTGTCTGGGCAGCATGTGAAGTTGTGTGTACTGCTTTTTTCCACCAGTGATGGGTGTGTGTTGTGTGATGAGCATGGGTATGTTGAGGACATGTTGTTGTCAAGGTATAGAGCGCTGTTTTTGTTCACATGTGTTTGTTGCAATGTTTTGTGGCTTTGTGTGCTTTGAATGAATGTGTGTGCGTGTTTGGTGCATGGTATGCCAGATATGATGGGCTGTGTGTTTGCTGTGTATGTCGATTACTGTGTTGTATGGTTGTATGATTGTGTGTGTTTGTTTCATCTTGGTGGTATGTTGTGTTGTATGTGTGATTTGTTACTGGGTAATGTCTATTGTGGGTGCTTGCCAATGCATTGATGGTGTTGCAGTTGTGGTGCTGTTGTGACATGCTGTGGTGTTGTGTGTTATTGTGTGTGACTGGGCCTGTGCTGTGTTTCAAGGAGGTGGTGGGTTCCTGACATGTGTGTGTTTGTGTGATGGCCATAGAGTGTGTACTGTATATGGGCGGCTGTGTACGTGGTTGTCTGTGGGTGTGCATGTCAGTGTCAGGTTACGTGTGTGTGTGGGTCACCCTCGCCCCTGTTTCCGATGGTATTCTTTGTGAGCATACAAACATTGGAAATATACAACAGTGACAAATACGTTTGTGAAATTACGGTTGCTGTTGTCATCTTCGGCGTTAATTCCGGAGTCTCTGGATAAGTAGGAGCGGCGGGATGACGGCTATATCTGGTACCATGGCCGCTTCTGATGATTATGGCCTCCTGAAGGTAGATGTCTCCTTTTATGCAGTTCCTTTCCACTGGCATAGTTGGAGTCTTGATTTAGGCAAGACTTCTAGTTCAGGGATGACAGCACTTTTGTTTGTAGGCGAATAGGCCAATCATACAACAAGTCGCAACTGTAGGTCCAACCCTCCCGGCTCAGAAGCAGTACCCACCCAAAACCCAAACAGTAAAAGGTGATTTATGGCAGCCTTTACACAGGGATACAAGAGTGCAACATTTCAGGGGAGTCGTGGTTAAATGTAGATTACCCTTTTCCCACATGAGCCACAAGTCTCAGTCACACACCGGCAATGACGGAGATGCAGTAATGTTTTCAATAAGTTTTATGAACAAGACTGCAATCTACTGTAAATTGCATAGGCTGAAATGATTAGGATAATGAACAGTGCAAGAAACAGAATTGTAAAAAAGAGAATCAGAAATATAAAGACCCCCACCATCTTGCAATAACAGAAGATGTGAAATAGACTCTAATACCCTAGCATGGATCTAATCTCTAACCTAAAGAGAGCTAGGTGTGCTAAACCTAATCTGCCAGTACCATCTCCATCAGAAGAGACCTCCTACCCTTGTTACCTTGGAATGAGGTCTCTAGATCAGACTCCATGGGGACAAGTAGGCTAGGTCTGCAACAAAGTGACATGTAGCATAGATAGTATTGATGGCATCTGGTGGGAAACCCTCTGATAACCCTGTCTGTGTGAGATGTATTAATACAGATCTTGTAGACCCCTGAAGCAAGTATGTTCCCAAACGATAGATAAGAAGGCATGCTTGGGATGGCAATTATATAAACAATTCCATGAAAAAGTACATTATGTTACTGTCACACGTAAGAGGAAAAGTACATGATGTGAATACCTACGTTGATGCTGATAATGATGCCTTCACAGAGTGGCACTGATAATGTGAAATCAAAACATCTTCCTAGCTATAAGCATGGCAGCCATCTTGCAAGATATAATTAAATAAATGTGCTAAAACAGAGCAGGCTAAGTAGGTAAAAGTCACTAGGTGATGGCGGCACAGGCCTGCAAGCAGAAAGGCTGAGCTATCTCCTGATTTCCAATAAAACCAAATAGGATCCACTACACCGCCTGGGTTTGCGTGGTGGTGTGACGGCGGTGGAAACCTTAGTGATGTACAACCTCATAATCTGTCTGGTGGAAACATGGTCTACGTCACCCTGTAGGTGCCTTCCGACGTCCGTGGTGGTCTGACTGCAGTGGCGGTGCTAGCAGGGCATTGACTATATTCTGTTGGGAATACCGTCATGGTCATAATTTGGCAGTCTTCTTTGGCAGCCTGTTCGTGGTACGACTGCCAACATGCCACTCCTTGGACCGCCAAACTCGGAATGAGTCCAATTATGTTTTGAAAAGGGTGATTGGGTTCCTGTGCGACTACCAGACTCAAAAACTTTGAAAGTGATAGTAAGATTAGGAAAACCCTACCAAGTAGGGGATGTTAGTGAAGATGGTTGTGCTGTGAAGTTGCCAAATGGATAATGGTGGAATGATGCATGAGTGGTGACGGTGTACAATGATTCACAAGATGGAATAGGGTTGTTCAAGCTTGACCGTGATTCACACGAGGGTATTGAGTATTCCCAGCATAACCATGGTTCACAGAATGGTATTGGGGTCTCCAAACATGACTAGGATGGAACCACTTTGGCTGATAAAACTTTCTTAGATAGGAAACACAACTGTAAATTTACCCGGGAAATATAAAGATTTAGGGCATATTTATAAGAAAGTGGCACAGCGCAGCAAGTCACCTCACTTTTCTGAGCTGTGACACAGTGAAAAGAATACAGCGCATTCCTTTCTTTGTCTCTGCACTGGGTATCTAGCATGTTTACTAGTCCAAATTCAAGTAGACCATTTTCAGACTTTCATCCTTTCTAGGTTGATAAACTAAGTTGAATGAATTAGGGAGCAATGTCCTCTCTCTGATCACCTAATAACAATTCAGTTTAAGGTCCTGATTACCAGTTTGGCAGTCCGTGGACCGCCATGGCAGCGGCCCGACCACCAATGGGTTAGCCGTCGAAATACAGTATTACGATGCATGCTGTTCCATACCCGAAAGACAGCAGCGGTCCTGCTGGCACTGCCAGGCAGCGCATACCGTCGCAGCAGCTAGATAGACCAATGAGCCTGTCGGAATCAGTGTTTCCGCCACGCACATTATGATGTTGAATTCCGCTGATGTGATTGTGGTGGTCAAAAAACAACATGTTCCTGGCAGAAACGGAGGCCTTAAAGGAAGGAACTCACCTGCAGGCAGTGTCACATGTCCTGTGCTTCCATGGAGCCAGTCATACACATCCTGCCACTGCTGCTGCTCCTAGATAGTAGGACCACACACCTACCTGTGTTTCTGAACTCAAAAACAGATTGAAGGGCCACCATCCACATGGTATGGGTGTTGTGCTTTGTGGACCAAGCATACATTTTTGTGTCCTGGGTCAGACTCGTACACAATGAATGACCCAGTCACAGCCCCATGACGCTTCCTTTGGGCAGGTCACTGACCCACCACCCCCACACTTCACAAAAACACACGCCTGCTCATCCCAGTTTCATGGACAGTGAAGTGTACAGAACATTATGTCACACATCAGCAACATCACATCAACACCACACATATTTGATCTGACATCCTCACATTGCTCACATTCCATGGCCTGTCGTGATATTGAAGACACATATGTATGGATGTGTCTTTTAACCCTAAGTCCCCTTCCATGAAACATCCCTGTAATGGACCCACACATATCACCCACATTGCAACACAATGGGATCTACAATAGTTTGACAGACAAATATCCAAAGCTCACAATGTAAACAGTACCTGCAGAATAGGGGTGGGAGCACCAGGGACACTCAAGAAAGGATTCTGCCATGGGACACATTTCACTTTGCACATGCCCCTAAGACACCACTTATAGAGGAACTGTGGCATTTGTGTATCTCAGGGACAACCAATAGTAGAGCCAAGTGGCATGTCCTTCTGGCAAATGTCTAATTGCAAGTCAAGAAAGCAAATTTAACAGCAACAGCATGGGTCACACATGTAGATGAAGTAGCTGGAAGATACACACGTGAAAATGGACACATGGTCAGTCAAATTTATAAGGAGGTAGCACAATTGACCACCTTCATATGTGGACAAACACAAATCTAGCTCGCACACATGATACCAATGTCCAATCAACATCAGGGGGAACAATCGAACCCAATACGTGTTGACATTGGCCAAACCAAGATGAAATACTTACCATATCAAACAAAACATAATGCAATCACACCCTGTTAGAAATTGGGTCTCTAGTTGGCAGAGGTATGCACCCTGTCCAAGTAGGGACCACAGCCCTAGTCAGGGTAAGTCACAACATTATTATCTTGTGCTTACCCTCCAATAGCTTGGCACAGAGCAGGCAGGCTTATCTGAGAAGGCAATGTGTAAAGTATTTGTGCAATAACTCATACGGTAGCACAGTGAAAACACCACAAAAAGTACTCCACACCAGTTTAGGAAAATACATACTAAATATTTTCTAAATAAATAAAATAAGACCAAGGTGTCAAGAATCCAATGTACACAAGTAAAGATATGAATTTTGCAGGATTGCCTCTTAGTATAGCACTTAGAAACACAATAGTTCCAACTGTGGCTATTCCGACGTCTTGAAAGAGTTGTTCCCAAGAGCCAAATGCCACTCGTGAAGGAGTGTGGACGGGTCATGGAGTCGCACGGATCACAGGCATAGTACCTTTGGTAAACGAGGAAACAAAGATGTAGCACAGCGTCGGGCGATGAGGCTTCACTGGGGCTAGTGTGGCGTTGGTTCTGGTGAGGCGTGAGTTCCTTAATGCTATGCATGGGAGGCGAGGTGAGGCGTCAGTTCCATCTGGTTGAGCAAGGACTATGGAGCTGGAGTAGGCAGTGGCGGGGCGTCGGTCAGTGGCACCTGTTCTGGAGTCGGTGAAGTCGGTGGACTAGCTAGGAACTAGTCGTTGAAGTCTTTGTTGGCCCTGAGACTCCAGAACTGGAGGAAAGCTCAACCCAAGTCCTTGTGGAGGAAGGCAGAGATCTTCCTGCAGAGTCAGGGAGCCGCAGGCAGCAGGGCAACAGACAGGATAGAAGTCCTTCTAGAAATGCAGTCCACATGAGTACTTTAGGCAGCTCAGCAGTCCTTCTGACAGAGTCCAGTTGTGAAACCAGAAGTGTCTGATTTGGTCGGGTCACAGACACAGTGTACATACCCAGAAGTGCCTTTGAAGTGAAGTAAACTTCAAAGAGTGGTTTTGAAGTGCACAAGTTCCACTTTCAACCCAGCCCTGTGTGTCAGGAGCCCTGTGGGGGGTTAGTAGTCCTTTGTATGAGGGCAGGCCACTGGCCCTTAAAGTGTAAGAGAGAGCCCATTCACCTTTCCTGCCCAGGGAAACCGATGTGTATGCAGATGAATGCAGATGCAGCTGAGTGTCCTGTGTTTATGGCTGTCTTGGTGGAATGCACACAGGGACCTGCCAACAAGCACAGGCCAGACATGTATTTGTGACAGGCTGTGAGGCACAGATTGCAGTAAGTACAGAAACATGCCTACTTTCTAAAAGTGGCATTTCTGAAATAGTAATGTAGAATCCAACTTCATCAGTAAGTAGGAATTCTTACTACCATTCCAACCATACCAAATATGACAAGGCTATTTCTCTTAGATCAGAAATCACCACCTAAAAGCATGTAGGGAATTTCTAGTGCTAGAGAGGAGTAGGCTTCGCAGTAGCGACTTTGGGGTTTTTTCACTACCAGGACATGTGAAACGTATAAGTATATGTCCTGCCTTTTACTTACAGAGTACCCTGCCCTATGGGGCCTACTTTAGGGGTGACTTATACATAAGGAAAAGGGAATTTTAGACTTGGCAAGTAGTTTTAACTGCCAAGTCAGAGTGGCAATGAACCTGCACACCCAGGCCTGGCAATGGCAGACCTGAGACATGGTTAAGGGGCTACTTATGTTGGTGGCACAATCAGTGAAGCAGGCCCACTAGTAGCTTTTAAATTACAGGCCCTGGGCACATGAAGTACACTTTACTAGGGACTTACAAGTATATTAAGTATGCCAGTTGGGTATGAGCCAATGTTACCATGTTGTAGAGAGAGAATACATGCACTTTAGCAGTGGTTAGCAGTGGTAAAGTGCCCAGAGTCCTAAAGCCAAGAAAAACGAGGTCAGAAAAAGGGGAGGAGGAAGGGAAAATGTTTGAGGTGACCCTTCAGAGAAGGCCATTTTCCAGCACACCCCAATTGGATTACCAACCACATATCCATACAGTGAACACCTACCCTTGTACTAGGTGACACCAACACTGCCCCCAAAGTCAAATCTTGACAACCACAGCAAATGAAACAGCAATCAGGGTGAATCACACACAACTGTAGCCATACAACACAAATTACTCAGGAACAACAAAAAGGTAGCAAAGTAATGGCAGGACAAATGTGTACCCAAAAAAACAACTTGGGTTTATTAACTCAAGAATAATGACAATCAAAGGTAATTGGTCAGCCCATTAGAAAGGCTCTGCACAATACTGTGCACCAGCTTGACTATGATCACTGCCAAAGAACCTCCACAGGAAGAAGCATCAAGTGGGCATGCAGGCACCTCAGGGATCATTGTTGGGTGGGGGGGTCGGATTTGGTATGGGTGGGTTTGGGAGGGGTGGGCTTCACTTTGGGAAGGGTGGGCTTCTTCTTCAGGGTGGGAGAGGTGTGTTTTTTTTCGGGGGCGGGTGCGACAGGGAAGGACTTGGATGTGGAAGGAATGGGTTGGGATGTGGATGGGGTCCTTTTGGTTTTGGGAGGGGTTGGAGGTCGCAGGCATAAGGGCAAGGTCAAAAAGGTAACTTTCTGTGGGAAAATGGGTAGGGACTTCAGATAGATTAGGGGCTGGGAGGTTGAGAAAGGGAGTGTGTTGGCTGTGGGTGTTGATGCTGCCGGTGTGGGTCTGAGGCATGATTGGGATTCAGGTGGTATCTGTTGCATGTGTGAATGTGAGCGTTTGTGTTTCTTGGGGGTCTGTGAGGTGGAGGTGCTGGATAACGTGGAAGTGGTGGCTGTGTTAGTGGGTATTCGGTGGTGTCTTGGGGTATGGCGTCTGTGGTGTGTGGCTGTTGGGGATGATGTCTGAGGGTATGGTGGGTGTAGTAGCTGTGTCTGTGGGTTTTGGGGGGTGTCTAGGGGAATGGTGTCTGTGGTGTGTGGGTCTGTGGATGTTGGGGTGGTGTTAAGGAGTATGTTGGATGTGGTGTATGGGTCTGTGGGTCTTGGGGTGGTTGTAATGTGTGGGTCTGTGATTATTAGGGTGTGTCTCTGGGTATGGTAGGCGTGTGGGTTGGTGTGGGGGGTGTCTGTCGGAATAGGGGTGTTGTGGTGTGTTGTGCCACCCACATTAGTAGCTCTGTAAACACGACTCAGACCTGCCACTGCAGTGTCTGTGTGTGCATTTCTAAGCTGCCAATTTGACTTGGCAAGTGTACCCACTTACCAGGCCTAAACCTTCCCTTTTCTTACATGTAAGACGCCCCATGGGCAGGGTGCAGTGTATGTTTAAGGTAGGACATATACTAAGGTGTTTTATATGTCCTGACAGTGAAATACTGCCAAAGCATAGATTCCCTTTGGGAGCAGATAGACATGTGGAGTTTGGGGTCGCTGAGCTCACAATTTAAAAATACATCTTTTAGTAAAGTTGGTTTTAAGATTGTGGGTTTGAAGATGCCACTTTTAGAAAGTGGGGATTTTGTAGCTTAAACCATTCTGTGACTCTGTCTGTTTGTGGATTCCCTGTCTGGGTCAGTTTGACAGCTGGGCTGTTTGCACCTCTCACTAGACAGTGACACAAAGGGAGCTGGATTGTAGCCTGCATATCCTGATGAGCCATCTGTGCTGGTAGGTAGGGGAGGAGTGGTCACTTACACCTGAAAGGGGTGTGCTTGCCCTCACACAATGCAGTCTCCAACCCCCTGGTGTGTGTGTCTGGAGCCTGGCCTGAGGGAGCCTGGCACAAATGGAAGGGCACCCAAAACCACAGACTTTAGATCACTTCTGGACATCAAGAGGAACCTCTGCCTGGAGAAGAGCTGAAGAACTGAGGAGAAGTGCTTCCCTCCCTGAGACTGTGCTTTGTGGAGCTATCTTGCAGTTGCTGCTTCTGCCTGTGCAAGAGGACAAAGACTGGACTTTGTGTGCCTTCCTGGTGAGAAGAAATCTCCAAGGGCTTGTCCTGAGCTTGCCTCCTGTTGTTGAAGTCTCAGGGCCATCACAAACTTCTCCTGACAGCACCTGGACTCTCTGCTGAGACTCCTGCCCTGCCAAGTGGTGCCCTATCCAGTTCCTGGGGCCTTGGAAGGTGAAGCTGGCAGACCAAGACTGAAAATCCACGCGCAGACCGCTGTGCGGGGAAAAATTTGACTCACCTTCCGAGACACGGCTGAAAAACGTTGTGCCACCGTCTTCACGGCAGACATCGATCCTCCACCGGCATCATGGCTGGAAAATCGAAGCACGGAGCTGGATGGATGACGCTCACACCCGCTGACAGAGGCTCTTAACGTTGCAACCCACATTGTGCGGTTTTGCTGAGACCGTGCAGCAGAATTTTTGACGCAATCCTTGCAGGGCATCGATAAACAGTGCACCACCTGCCCGGATCCGAGTGCTGCCAGGATCAACGTATCGATCCCCTGTGGGGAGGATAAACGACGCACGCCGAGCCCACCCGGAGAAGGAGAAATGACGCTCAAGCTCCCTTGCAGGTGAGAAATCGACGCACTGCTTACCATTTTTGACGCCCACTCGCCTGTGTGTGTTATTTTGACTCTAACCTGGTACTTTTCAACGCTAACAGTATTTTACCTGTTTTTGCAAGGATTTAAGACTCTTTTTACTTTTTAATCAATGAGTTGACTTGTGTATGTTGGATTTTTGTTGTTTTGGTCTTGTTTTGTTCAGATAAATATTTTCTATTTTTTAACCTGTGTTGTGTCATTTTGTAGTGTTTTCATTAAGTTACATTGTGTGTTGGTACAAATACTTTATACCTAGCACTCTGAAGTTAAGCCTGCCTGTTCATGCCAAGCTACCAAGGGGGTGAGCGGGGGTTAGCTGAGGGTGATTCTCCTTTCCCCTGACTAAAGTGAGGGTCCTTGCTTGGACGCGGGTAACCTGACTGCCAACCAAAGACCCCATTTCTAACATAGCGGAATAGGGAAATTGGATGGGGAAGAGGTAGGTGGTGGGTTGGATTGTGGGGGGTGGATGGTTGCCATCAGTGAGGAGGCCAGAGCCTGAAAAGATCTCTGTAGGCCAGGCATGGCACTATGAATGCCTTTCAGGTATGCAACCATCTGCTGGAGTAGGCTGCCCTGCACCTGGACGGCATTCAGAATGGCCGTCTGACCCACAGAGATACTCCTCAGGAGGTCAATCGCCTCCTCACTCAGGGCAGCAGGGGTAACAGGGCAGGGGATGAGGTGCCTGAGGCGAAGGAGACACCCACCCTCTTGGGGGAATAGGCACAACCAACTGGGTGGGGAGCTACACGGAGGATGGTGATAGATCTGGGGGTGGTGGACAAGGATGGAACAGGAGCAGGTCCTGAATATTCCACCACCACTAGGTATCATGACCAGGTGCGTCCCCTCTGGGTTCAGCCGTGTCTCCTCCACTTGCCTGTGCTGATGCTGAAATTACAAAGACAAATAGAGTCACTACATCACACTTGAACAATAGCTGTGATTAGCAAACATTACCATGACGTACCGTAGCCCCCAGTCACAAGCTCCAGCAAAGTGGCTCCAACATATACAACACAATATGCATGCATGCTACATGGAATGAGAACATTTGCCCACAGGAAATTCAGAATCACAAAGAACTCCAAATGCATGGATGAAGTTGTGCAATCACAGTACCCATGGAGCAATTAGGAGACCTTATCAACTTGAATAGTTTGGCTCATGTAGCATCCCTCAGTAACCTGTTGTCGCAAAATAGGCTAGCCATGCCAAGGTCAATTCCACACATCCCACACAATGTCATCCATGCAGTTATTCTTCATATAACTAATGCCACATCATGATGAAATAATGCCCAAATAATCCAACCATGTTGCTGAAGGAAGTACAGTAGCCGGAAGGTGACATGGAAACACCCGTCACACTGAAAAAAATCCCCAATGGTCACTTCACTAGATGTACATTGTCTAAATTGACTCACATAGGTTGTACTAATGTTGCTGAGATAGATAACACATCTTGCACAGAAAGGTATACTGGAGACAAGTTGGGCAAAATGTCAGGGAGATGTGTCTACAAATTCCACACCACAATGAATCAGCCAGATCAAGTGAAACCACCTCTCTTAATTGCTACTTCTGAGACTACCATATTCTGATTGCATCAGTAGAAGCCAATAGTCCTTTGAATGTTGTAGAGGCCCAGGGATTCTTAAATACCAGTAGAAGGCCCTTAACATGTTGCTCAATGGGAAGGGACATCACTGTCTCTTTTTGTCATGCAAACACAGATTCTCTTGGATAAATGGTTGTACACAACCACATATGATTCCCACATTACTGCAAGTCACTCCCCGATGCATGTTAGCAGTTAGATCGTGAACCTTCACCATTTAACATGTGCTAAGCACTCTGCTAAATTATTCTACTTCAATGGCATGGAAATGCACATTGTGGGTAAAATCTGTAGTTCTACCTGTCATGTCTTTCACTGCTTCTTCAATTGTACATGCCAACTTACATGGAATGGTGGGTGATGGTTTGTGTGAGCACCAATCAATGGTGACACACTCCTGTCTGTGGCACCACATGAACTGTAGCCCTATCATTTACATCCAATTCCAAACACATGTTGACATACACATATGTGACGGAATCAGACATCATCTCATGAAACTAGGTAGACCATGCATGAAACATCAGTGAAAATGATATAACAAAAGTGAAAGGTACTCATGCTAACATGTAGGCACAAGGAATGATGGCAACAGTGATGTCACCAAAATCGTGTCATTGTACATTCACTACTTACCAAGGGAAAGTATTGATCTGTGACTGCACCCAAAGAGCAATGTATGCTCTGTCATATGTATGATGGCCACCTTCACATGAGAGACAGTAGTGAGGGGCTAGCACTCAAGACACACTGAAGACAAATGGACTGTGGGAGACAGATGCCAATATACTTACTTGAGCAGACACACGGTTGACTACAGTGATCTATAATTCATGTAGTTTGGGCTGACACACTAAAGACAAGTGGACTGTTGTGTATAAATGACACCCACAACAACAAACAACATGATCTGATTGATCAATTTTTGACCATGTGTTGGCTCTGCAGAATCAATTGGTTGTGGACTGTACTCGATTGTGTCCTAGCTCACTGGGCCAATAGGCAAGGCAAATCAGTATGCACCATCTTCCCTACCTACACCAGCAATTACTCATCTTATCGGTCACACATGGCCCATCTCCAATCTTCTGGGGGAGATGGCAGACTTTAACACATCAACTTGGCAATGTAACAGGCAGGAATATGCCCAGGACTTAGCCCCTTGTAGTTGCTGTGATCCCCTCCAATGCCTATCAAGCTCGGGGTAGGCCACCACCAGAATGTGGGCCATTAGGGAGTCAGGCTCCGATGTACACGCCGCCCACATTGGGAGGACAGCCCCAGCTGGACCTCTGCAATCTTCCGGGCCCAATGTCTCAGGTCCTCCCATCTCTTCCGACAGTGAGTACTCTGCCCGCTATGGACCCCCATGGTCTACATCTTCCAGGCGATGGCTCTCCAAATCCCCTTCTTCTGATGGGCATTGACCTGTATGGATGCAAGAGACAAATCCATTGTTTTGGCTAAATTGTTGTGTCACACACATTTCAGAAACACCAAGCACAAACATTTTGTAAATGTCAACACACCGCAAGTGTAAAGCACACATGTTGAAAACCACAGGGACATGACTACACACTTTTGGATTTATCTGCTGACTAACCCACTGCCATGCTCATGGCTTTCACTGACTAAGTAAGCCTACTGACATCAAGTAGCCCAGGCTCAAGCAACATGTACTATGATGTGAGCCAGAAGGAAACACAACACACCATTGTGGCCTTCTGAAGGGTAAACTTCTTGGGCTTCACGAGACAGTAACATGTACATCCAGCCACATTAACTCAATGTATGCAGTCCCTGCAGGCAAATACCATAGTACAGACTTCACCCTAAGACTTTAGTGACAATGAAAGGGCTGTCATCTGTGGCACTGAAAGTCTCTACCCTGTGCATGTGTGGACATGTGGGCTACCCAATGAAAACTCATACCAGTTCAGGGTGGGTTGTGTGGTACATACTTTTAGCACAGAACACACCTTTTACCATATGTGGCAATCCTATAGAGATTTTCAAAAAGAACAGATGATGGGCATAATGCAGAACAATGCAAACAATCACCCCAGTCACAGAGATCTGGGTTTAACCTCTCATATTTTTGCCCACCAAGCTACCCCAGTTTGGACCCAGCCATATGTAAATCAGTCTTGACCCTGTTCCCCATGGGAACAGTCCAGGCCAAACTGCTAGGCCAGGTCCTCCCTGTACCGGAAACTAGCATCCTGGGACCGGTTTAGAGGTATCATCCCTCAACAGCCAGGCTAGCTTGAATCTAGTGACACAAACAAAACAACATCATCAATATGTGAATGTGTCAAAAGATTGCCCATCAAACCCCGATTTGTATATTTTGCCGAACATTAGCTTCCTAAATATATAAACAAATATGCTCCACACATTGTCACAACTACAGTTCATTGTACAGTCAAAGTCATGAAATCTTATGACATACTTCCATTCATGCAAAGAAGCTGTTGATGAGATCTTGTCACAAGTCAGCTCCTTCCTCTTAACCACTATCATCTTCATGTGGCATTCCAGGATTCTCACCCGGTGGCACCTCAGGCTCCGCCTCCTCTGGGATGTAAGGGATATTCCTCTGCAGGGTGATGTTATGGAGCATGCAGCATGCCATGGTGATCTGGCACACCTTCCCGGATGAGTAGAAGAGGGCTTCCCAGCCTTGTCCAGGTAGTTAAATCTAACCTTCAAAAACCCACTCCACTGCCTGCAATTTTCTTCCATGGGCTTCATTGAAGCAGACTTCCCCTGCACAGCTGGATTCCTCAGCGGTGTCAAAATCCAATGACTGTTTGAATATGCTGAGTCTCCTGTTTTGGAATGAGACATGGGTGCCTCAATGAGTCACTCACTTCATGATTGTAGCTCCTGACATTGCACACACAAAATCAGGACAGATGTGACTTACCAACGAGCCAGACCCTCTCTGGTTGCAGTTGTGACATCAGTTGGGGTATGGTGCTGTTCCACATCACAAAAGAATCATGGGCTGAACCAGGGAACCGGGCACAGACGGAGATGCAGAGATCTGACAAGTTGACAACTTGCACATTGATAGAATGGAAGTTTTTCCTGTCACAATAATCAATCAATCAATCAAAGCATTTATAGAGCGCGCTACTCACCGAGAGGGTCTCAAGGCACTGGGGGGGAGGGGTGGAGGGGGTTACTGCTGCTCGAAAAGCCATGTCTTGAGGCGCTTCCTGAAGGCGAGATGGTCCTGGGTAGTTCTTAGGTGTGCGGGGAGGAAGTTCCATGCTTTGGCTGCCAGGTAGGTGAAGGATCATAGACTTGTTCATTGGCCTGCATTGGCACCAAGGCAATATTTGTGCCATCAATGTCTCCCACCACATGTGGGAGGCGATGAAAACCATAGAACTCAGCATTCACATTGGCCAGATCCTCACGTCTGGGGAAGCTATTATAGCTGTCTTTGTGTTTCTTCATTGTTGATAGCACATCTCTTAACTCTCCACTGAACATAGGTTGTGACATGCCATCAGATATGACCACTGTATGCTGGAAAGACCCTGTGGCCAGGAAGTGTAACACTGCTATGAGTCTCACAATGGGTGATATGCATGTTGGATTTGCGTTTTCAGGTATTAGATCTGGCTCCAGCTGATGACATAAATCCACAATAGTTAGCCAATTCAGACGGAACTGTTTGATGATGTGACATCCTTCCATGGTTTGAAGGTCTGGCAATGGACGGTACGCTGTAGCTTGTCATCTCTTCCCTCTTCCAGGGAACCTATTTATGACATCAAAGCAGCATTAGTCACTGTGTACACACCAACATACATGATGAATAGGGCCAAATCCATGTGACAAAGCAGGAATGACTGGAGAAACATTACACCCTTTACACATCCAAGCTGCCTACTACTCAAGGGCCAAATCTGACCCTTCCCTGGCTTTCTACACGTGTCAACAACATGGATTTGGGTATCACCCAACAATCTGCTCCTCATATTCCCCTTAACATTTGACAGTCTGTTTCAAACGTCGAAAATACCGTCACCGGTGGTGAACCAGGAACCGCCGTTTTATGCCATCTGTGACCAACAACACACTACCCTGTTGACTGTGTTGTAGAACCTACACAACAAGGCTGCTTCAGAATGTTGGTGATGATTCAACATGTATATTTGTGTTGTGACACATTTATCAGGACCCAATATTGTATTTCCAGCTGCCAAAATGGTGGATGCCTGGCCTACTTCACTGGACATTAGGAACCGCCCATTGCTGGCAGTGGAAGTTGATTGTGCGGTATCAACCATGGTGGACACAGTCGTAGGCCAATGGCTAAGCCCGTCAATGGTGATGGCCACGTACATGGTGTACATGTACCTCATGTTCTGCAAAATTCACTCGACTCCTGATACTGCTGCCATCAACACCTTCACCACTTCAGCTGCTGTATGCCACCTCGGGAGCAATCATGCCTGGCCAAGCAGGTGAAAGGGCCCCTGCCTTCTCTTCTGAGGAGCTGGTGAGGCTTATTGAGGAGGTCCTTCCCCTGTATTGTCAGCTCTATGGCTTACCAGATGAGCAGATAAGAACCTCATAGGCATATTTGACTCTGTTCACCACCATCCTTTCCTTCCTCAAAGGCTACAATGTGCATCTGTGTGCCAGTTAGATTTTTTGGGTGCCTGCTGTCACATTTTGTGTGCCATACATGGGATGTACATAGTGCAGGTAGTGGAGAAAAGTACTCCATGGGCAGATTTAAAAAAATGGTGCAGCACCCAGTACAGCATTAGTTTTCTTGCACCTCTTAGCGCCACCCCTAACGCCACCATGTGTGCACCGTATCTAAGATACGGTGCACCATGGGTATAGTTAGGGAACTAGCGTCAATAGTTATGATGCTAGTTCAGCGCTTTGCAGGATTAGCGTAAAAACAATTGATGCTAATCTTGCAAAGCACCCAGAGCCTCCTTTTAACTCCTGCTCTGCGCATGCGTTAAAAATGCTGGAAAAAAATGTTTTGCAAAGAAATCTCTTCGATTTCTTTGCACCATTTTTTTGCCCCCCCTAACCAGGGAACGCCCCCTTTGCATACATTATGCATGGCGCATGTATGATGTAGTTCAAAGGATTACAAAGTGGCGCAATGCATGCATTGCGCCACTCTGGATATCTTGTGTGGCATTTTTGGCCATCTAATGCCACATTTGCGTCAATAAAATGATGCTAATGTGTCATGAGATGGCGCAAGTGGCTCTTAAATTTGCCCCTATGTATTTCACATTAACATTGTGTTGTGCGATGTGTGTTAAGGCCTAGATCCTCCTTGTGTTGCATTAATATATTTAGGCAAGGAGATTTTACAACTATACACTGACATATCTTTGGATATAATGCTTGTAAGTGTCAAACAACATATATGTGCATCACAGCATGAGCTGTGTATGTGCACTGTTTGAGTCATTTGAGGATCTTATAAGCAATATGTGTAGTGCCACAGATCAGTCAGCCCACATCTGGCCTTGCCAAACTGTTGCATGAGAACCATATAGAAATCAATGTTCTGTTCAGAGTGCCACACAAGCCACAACCCACATGGAGGATGGCCACACGATGTACCTCCTACTCGTAAATGCCCTTTGTGAATTCCCAAAAACCATAAACTTAGTGGTTTGGCTCAGTGCTTTAAATGGAAAAATAGAAGTGCAGGTACTCTGTGCCAGAGTACCTGCTTGTTTCTGAGAAGTGCCGGTACTCTCCAATTAAAAGTATTACGTTTTTCTTGAGATGTGCCGGTACTCTCCCTCTCAAAATAAAAAAGTGCCGGTACTCAGTACCGGAGAGTACCGGCCCATTTAAAGCACTGGTTTGGCTTAAACTTAGTTCAAACGGAGAAGTTTACCTTTGTGAATTGGGCCCAATGAGTTTGTGACGGTATGTATTTATTACAGTGATCATACAGACAATTAAAATTGGGACATAAAGAAACAAAAATGTAAGGTGAAGGGGTCAGTCATGGTGGTGAAATCACTGGAGTAGATGCCACACCATTGGAAGTCCAAAGTCCAGAGTACATCTACCATTGGATATGGAATGTGGTTCAGGGTCAGTCCACAGAGTTAATGTGTGGCACACAAAGTAGGACATTAAGGAAAAGGTTACTCTCTGGCAGTGATGGGTGTCTTGCCATCCGTATCTCATGGATTCTTGGATGGACCCTGCTTGTGAGGGTGGAGGTCAGCTGCCGCAGATGCAGGGCTGTCTGAGGGTGGTTGTGCCTCTGTCAGGTCCTCCCTTCCTGTGGCTGCCACAGATGTACTTAGGTTTGAGGTTGTTTGGCCATAGGAAGGGGTAACTGGTGGTGTAAAAGCCCTGCTCAGAGTTGTGTTGCTGTCTCTCAGCAGCACCCTTGCTGAGAGACAACAACACAAAAATAGATGCTTAATAATGGATGCCCATAATGACAACATGGGCACCCTAGCAGGGGTGCCCATGTTGTCATTATGAGCATCCATTTTTGCAAACATGACCCTCTGAAGCTGCTGCATTTCCCAGAGTACAGTCAACACCTGGCCCATCACTCCTTGGGACCCCTGATAGACCACCAATACATGGCTGATGGTAACCTGGCCGACAGCAGCCCCAGTGGCCTCACTCAGCTGGCCCACAGAAGCCCTCCCACACACCCTACCCCCACAAGCCTGTACCCTTGGCACACGGTACCCTCTCCAACTGGGTTCTTGACACTTAGTGTCAGGAGTGTTGAGTTGCCCTCAGGATCCAGGACTTGGGGCCACAAGATGGAAACTGTGCTAGGTACACAGGTTGGGGGGCACATTGCTACCTGTGAAGTTAACACAACAGGGCTAGGCGGTGTCATTGTGGGCACAGTGAGACTCACTGCTGCTGTCTGACCATGTTGCCCGGATGGGCTAGTGCCGTCCTCTACGTTCACAAGTCCAGGAGTTTCGTCATCACTGAGTTCTTCATGCAGGGGTGTATTGAGAGTCTGTTCAGTGGACTCGGTGTGCCCAGTGGCAGCTCAACCTGTTGACAAAGGAAGTACATTGCTACTGGTTGAAGTGTGACATCTGCCTCCAAAGGGTATATGTTACAGTAAGCAGAGACACTGGGCATTCTTAAGTGTTAGGCTGGCCTATTGTGCCATGTTACCATTGCAGTGGAGTATTTGACATGAGGTGTGAAGCTTGCCTAAACTATTAAACTCTAGCAGCTCATTAGATGTGCTGATGAGTTACACTTTGGATGATGGAATGAAAAGGACATCTTACCAACAGTGAAGCCAACACAGTGGATAGGCAACATGTGCCTTTGACCATTTGGAGGACTAGTTGAGTGAGATACAGGTAAACACAGAACTTTGTTCTATAAGTAACCGCAGTCATCATGGGTGTAGTGCTGTGTGAACGTGTTTGCTGCCGCTACCAATTTGGTGATGTAGCTTAAGGCCTTAGTAACACTTGGTGCACACACTTGGTAAGGTGTCATTCCTGTCCTCAATAGTTTAATCTTGGGATAGCAGGTCAAGATGGAGGTAGCTAGATAGACACGTCTCTGAGTTGAGCATGATCTATATATTGCACACTCACAGATGAATACACTTCAATTGAAAGTTAAGGATTATTTGGGCAAGTGAACACTGGTTTGGTGGTTGGAGATACTGAAACAGGGCCTCCTGGGAATAGCAGTGAGGTCACTCTCTCTATTTCCTAACACTTGACACATGGTATCCTCCCAGATGAGTACACTTCAATTGAAAGTTAACAAACAGGAGTATTTGAGCAAGTGAACACTGTGCTGGTGGTTGGAGTTACCGAAACAGGGCTTCCTTGTCTTAGCAGTCAGGTTACTCCCTCTATCTTACACAATTGACATATAGTATCCTCCCAGGTGAGTAAACTTCAATGGAAAGTTAACAAACAGGAGTATTTGGCCAAGTGAGCACTGGGCTGGTGGTTGCAGTTACAGAAATAGGACCTCCTATCTTTAGCAGTCAGGTCACTCCCTCTATTTCACACACTTGACATATGGTATCCTCCCAGGCGAGTACACTTCAATTGAAAGATAACAAACAGGAGTATTTGGGCAAGTAAAAATTGGGCTGGTGGTTGGAGTTACTGAAACAGGGCCTCCTGGCCTTAGCAGTCTGGTCACTCCCTCTACCTCACCCACTTGACATATGGTATCCTCCCAGGTGAGTACACTTCAAAGAAAAGTTAACAAACAGGAGTATTTGGCCAAGTGAATAGTGGGCTGGTAGTTACTGAAACAGGACGTCCTGGGAGTTGCAGTCAGGCCTCTCTCTCTCTACTTCCTAATACTTGACATATGGTATCCTCACAGGTGAGTATACTTCAATTAAAAGATAACAAACAGGGATATTTGGGCAGGTAACCCAGGGCTAGTGGTTGGAGGTACTGAAACAGGGCCTCCTGGGAGTTGCCGTCAGGTCACTGTCTCTACTTTACACACTTGACATCTGGTATCCACCTAAGTGAGTACTCTTAGATTGGAAGTTAACAAACATGGGTATTTGGGCAAGTGAACACTGGGATGGTGTTGGGGTTACTGAAACAGGGCCTCCTTGGATTTGCAGTCAGGTCACTCTCTCTGCTTTGTAACACTTGACATATGGTATCCTCCCAGGTGAGTATACTTCAATTGAAAGTTAACAAACAGGGGTATGTGGACAAGTAAATAATGGGCAGGTGGTTGCAGTTACAGAAACATGGCCCCTGACCTTAGCAGTCAGGTCACTCCCTCTACTTCACACATTTGACATAGAGTATCCCCCAGGTGTGCACACTTCAATTGCAAGTTAACAAACAGGACTATTTGGGCAAGTTGACACTGGGCTGGTGGTTAGAGTTACTGAAACAGGGCCTTCTGGGAATTGCAGCCAGGTCACTCTCTCTACTTCCTAACACTTGACATATGGTAACCTCCCAGGTGAATATACTTCAATTGAAAGTTAACAAATAGGGATATTTGGGCAAGTAAATAGTGGAATGGTTGTTGCAGTTACAGACACTGGGTCTCCTGGCCTTAGCATTCAGGTTACTCCCTCTACTTCACACACTTGACATATGGTATTCTCCTAGGTGAGTACATTTCAATGGAAAGTTAACAAAAAGGAGTATGTGGACAAGTGAACACTGGGCTGGAGTTTGGAGTTACTGAAACAGGGCCTCATGGGAGTTGCATTCAGGTCACTCTCTCTACTTTACACATTTGACATATGGTATCCTCCCAGGTGAGTACATTTCAATTGAAAGTTAACAAACAGGGGTATTTGGACAAGTAAACACTGGGCTGGTGTTGGAGTTACTGAAACAGGGCCTCCTGGGAGTTGCAGTTAGGTCACTCTATCTAGTTCCTAGCACTTGACGTATGATATCCTCCTAGGTGAGTAGACTTCAAATAAAATTTAACAAACAGGAGTATTTAGGAAAGTGAACAGTGGGCTGGTGTTTGGAATTAGTGAAAAAGGGCCTCCTGGCCTTAACAGTCAGGTCACTCCCTATACTTCAACCATTTGACAAATGGTATCCTCCAAAGTCAGTATACTTCAATTGAAAGTTAGCAAACAGGAGTATTTGGGCAAGTGAACACTGGGCTGGTGGTTGGAGGAACTAAAACAGGGCTTCCTGTGAGTTGCAGTCAGGTTACTCTCTCTATTTCCCAACAGTTGCCAAATGGTGTGCCTTACTTATCAGATGCTAGACTGCAGTTAGGCTGGAGCATACATTAACATGCTAAGATATACCATGAGTCCTGAGATGATTTTGTGATATTGAAAGACTTGCAGGTACCGTTTTGACTTATGGCATGTGAGGAGACGTGGTAGCCATGATGCTGGGTCCATCAATACACATTGACAGTGTTATATCTCAGATTCGCTGGGTATTGAACGTTGATGAAATACATGAACAACACAGTGGCAAAAGCTGAGCTGTGAGCATGCAGGACATTGCAGTTTTGACAAAAAATGTTGTGTTGTAACTTACCAGATTCCACTCCCTCAGGTACTTTTGTCAAACCCTCAGGATGCAGGATGTCGAAGACCTTCTCCTCCAAGGGAAAGAGTTGTAATGGGGGCACTGGGAGGGCCACTGACAGTCTTGTTGGCCTCCAGCTGTTGCCTGGAGACCAGGGAATGTACCTTGCTCCTCATGTCATTCCACCACTATCTAATGTCCACCTTTGCGCGCAGGGTGGTGCCTACAGCATTCACTTTGTTGATGATCCTTTGCCACAGTTCCATTTTCCTACTGAGAGGAGTGTGCTGGACTTGGGCTCCAAAAAATTGTGGCTCTACTCTTATGATTTCATCCACTATGACTTTCAACTCATCTTCAGAAAAATTGGGATTTTTGGCATGTGACATGGTGGAAAACTGAAGTGGGTGACAGGAACTTACTTAACAGGGGATGTGAAATAGAGAGTGAATAGACAAAAGTGTGTGCAAGGTATTAAATGGGACGGTCAAAAAAGGGGTGCCTTATCTATCAAAATGTACAAAACCGGTGGTATTTGTTCTATGCCTTACAGTGAAGATTCAAAAAATTGTGTTCTGTGAAGGGATAATTTTAGTGTGATTTTCAGGTGTGTCCACTGAGCCAATGTGTGTTAGCTGTGTTGTTTTTTTAATTCATGCCAAAGGTACTTGTCTGATGCTTTGCTGAGGGTGTACCGTGGCAGTCAACTGCTATTTTCTTACCGCCACAAGGGGAAAGCCTCGTCAACTGTTTGTAATCGGGTCGGCGGAAGGCTGCGGCACGGACGGTGCTGGAGGTTGGATCGCCAACATAGCAGACCACCGCGCCACTGGCGGTCGGCATTTTTTTGGGCAGATGGCGGTTCTGTTTGCATACATCGTAACACAGTGGGCTAGGGATCGCCGGTGCAGTGGTCTTTTTGGGACTGCTAACATGGCAGTCTGGCGGTCAATCGCCAAACTCGTAAACAGGCCCAAAGTTTGTGCTACATTAATGACACATTTTCTATATCCTTCAAATACTGTTAGGTATCCATACCTTGGGGAGGTTGACATAACTTATATAGTGCCGGTAGATGTGCAAAAATATCACTTGTAATAATAATACACTTCTATCTAATTTTTTGTATTCTGAATAACTTTTAATAAATTGTTTTGAAAAGTAAAACAACTTTGAGAAGGATGCAGTGAATATACATGTCTGTCTGCTAAGAAGGACATAGCAGAATTGACTGCTATTGCAGGAAGATCATTTTGCAGTAAAGGTGATTTAAATTCAGGTTATGACTGTTTTATAACCAAGGACAAACCAAATTATATGTTGGGCGTCAGACAATAAGTGCCTTTCACTAGCTTCTAAAAGCCCTGACTTCAGCCCCACATACATGCAAAACACTGCAGTAGATTCCAATGGCATTAAGAATGATGTCTCGTTCAAGGCAGCATTTTATGTTGCAGTTTTCAACAAAGTGCCTAATTTTGTATAGTCTAGTATAATTGTTTTTGTTCTAACTGATAGACTGAAATTCCTCATTTTAGAAATTAAACAAATTTAATAGCAAAGTACGAATTACTGCGTTAAATCACATGCGCAAATTTGATGCATAATTTGTAGTAACTATTCACGCATAGATAGTATGAGCAAACATTTGAGTTCACATGTTGTAATCAAATAAGTTAGTTTAAATACTAATGCATTTTTAAAAGTTCACTTTACACGATTAAGCCTAAGAGGCCTGTTCACACATTACGCAGTTGCTTTGCAGGAGATGCTTTTCTTTTTTCCCCACTGTAGATGCTGTATTTTTCCAGAATCCTCTGTTAGCTAATGAATAGACATTTGTTATGTATTAGACAACTGACAATGAGGTTCTCATGGGGGGGAGAGAAAGATGCCATGAAGTGTGACTCATGAGAAGGGCTGTCTGAACCACAAGATTCTGTTCAGAGTAACAACTCAAGAACACAGCCATGTTTGGACCACTGTAAAGAGCTATGAAACTGGGAATCTTACCTGCTCGGAGCCTTTGAAAGAGAATGATTTTCTACTAAAAGTGGGAACACGTTGCAATGTTGTAGCTAGACATTTATTGAATTATAATAACGTTTGTTACTTAGAATAGAGAGAGCACATCTTAAAGATGCTTTCTGAAGAACCTTCTATCCTCTGCTAATCTCCAATGCCTGAGTGCTAAGGCTTCATGCCTATGCATTCCTATTTTCTCATCAGAAATCTTCATTTTTGGTTTCTGAAGCTGGCACCTTCACCAATTTTTCTTAACTTCAATGCCATTCTGACCCAAAACCTTCTTATTTTTTATTAGGGATTTTCCTTTATGGCACACACTTGCTGCATATTCGGCATTCTATCTGTAATTCTTATCAATGTGGTACTTTATCTTATTTTGAAATATTGACTTTTAGATTATTTGAATATGTAATAATTATAACTGTTAATAGTGAGTAATGTGAATTATAGCTTCTTAGCCACTCTCATTGTTGACTGACAAAGGTCCATAAGACTAATGACGGGAGTTATATGATGATTACGTCATGATGACATGTGAAATACAAAACTCCCTGCTTTGGTATAATAAAAATTAATGTAGAACATTTAAAGCTTACATTACTGGGTGGTAAATGTTCGCTGCACTCTTCAGTGCACATTATGCCAGTGGGTGGCACCAATCTCTTGGACATTATTTGTTTTTTATTGTTAGGTGGCTTCTGAAACTCATAGCAGCTGCCATTTTAAAGGTGCATTGATGTTGAGAGATGTAGGTGGTGCGTTCAGATGCTCATGTTTTGATGTCCACGTTCAGTTGTTACTGTCACAGTGTCCTATGCCAGTGTCATTGTTTCCCAGTGTACTTATACTCTTGTCACTTTATCTGAGACCCAGTGTCAATTTCCCAGTATCCATGTCCCCATGCTCATGTGTTTTCCTACATGCCACATTGCATGTGCAAGTTCAAGATGTACTGACCCTGTACCCTGCCTAAGAATCCATGTCAACTACTTATGATGTGGACGCCAGTGTTTATTGTGTCATAATGTCCTTGACGATTTGCTAGTGAACCTATTCTAGGAAGTTTATTCCAGTGCTTTATTGATCATGTCTTGTGGTCTACAGTTTAGGTTCCTAGTGTTTTCAGTATTACAGTATCCCAATTTCTTAATCACAACCAGTGGAACAAAGGTACACTTGTTTTTAGGTCTTGCTTATTAACAACTTTTATCTGTCTGTTGTTGAAGACCTATTGTGTATAATGACACTTACAAGGGACCATTGGCCAGGTCTGTGCTTACCATTGGTTGACTTTCTTGTTACTCACATTTGCTTGCTTCTTACTCAATGGATGTTCTTCCTCTTCTTCAGGTTGTACATCTCCTGGAACAGGACCTCTTTACCATCTTTTTTTAATTTGATAACTTGTATCCTTCCACTGCTCACAATTGAGGAACTACTTTTTTCTTTTGTCTTTAGCACTTCTGGTGTGCATGTGTTTTCTTGCTCTCTCTCTCCTTCATAGTGTTTTTCTTTTCTCATCACAGCTCCCATGCTCTTAGTGTTGAGGTCCCTAACACCGAGGCTCACCCGCTGCTTCTTTCCACTCCCAGTCAGATTTAATTTTTGGCCGTTTTTATTGCCTTTTGTTCCTTTTTTAATTTATGTCTCCATTTCTTCCATTGCTCCCCCACTTAGTTGCCCATTATTCTTGCTGCCATTTTCTTCTCACCACTGTTCCCTCCCCATCTGTTGCTTCTATTTTTTATAATTTAAAAAACAAAATCGTATGGGGCTGCAAATTGTTGACAGACTACTCCATTTGGAAAATAAGCTTTCACACATATTTAGGTTATTTTTTTAATTCACTGCTCCTGGATTGATGACTGCCATCAAAGAAAAGTAAATAATGGAACCTACATCACGCAATATACCTTCAGTGATGCATGCACATGCATGTCAATGCACTCTTTTCTTTCTCTTCAGTATCGCAAACACATTTTTTCTTCTACTTTTGCTGACTTGTACAGCTTTGACAAAAAACACAGGCAAAGCCAATAGGTGTGCTTTGGCAGCCAAAGGACAAGGTCCATTGGCTTTGACAATGCTTATTAGTAGTTAGACCATTTACCCCTAAGACGAGGCAAGCCAGGATCAACGCGGCATTGGAATTCTATTTACTGCAACTGGTAAATAAAAAATTCAAAAATGTACTATTGCATGGAACTAGTCGCTGACTCCTTTCTGGATGTTATACTGAAAGAAATCCGAGAGTCACAATCTGCAATAGAGCAACGTCTGGGGTCCATCACTACTGAACTCAGCCTCCTTAAGAATGAAAAATTGGCAGACAGGGCTAAGACCGCCGTGACTGACATTGCTGCCCTCATAGCGGGACAGAAGGACAGTGAGACTGCTATCAAACAACTACGGAAACAGGTGGAAACCCTACAGAAGAGGGTGGAAGATGCAGAGTGGAGGTCACTCTGCACTAATATCCACAATGAGGCACCCAGATCCCAAGGCTCTCAACCTGGCGAGTTGACTCCTGAGGTCATAGAATTTGGTTACCTGAATCTACCACCTGAATTTATGGCTATTCTCAGGGAAGCTTGTAGTCATGCCACACAGCTAAATGGAAGAGGTTTGTTTGTTATTGTCATTCAAAAGAAATTGATCATTTTAATGCCACTGTACAAAACACTGTCTTTTACCTGCTTCATTTACAACTCTCTGGGCTAGCATTCACCTCCATATGAGTACATCTCACTACATTAGCTGTCTATCTACAAAATAAGCAACACGTGTCTCTATTCAAAATACCAGTCATTAAAGCCTTCATGGTGGGGCCTGAGAGTAATTCGACCACGGGTTCCAGCTGCACCTTCATGAAATCTTATCATTGTTCTTACACAACTCATGGGCTCTCCATTTGAGCCCCTGCATACCTGTCTCCTTCAATATCTTTATTGGAAAGTGTCATTTTTAATTGTTATTACCTCACTTAAATGCATTAGCAGGCTTTAGACATATACCTTGGAACAAACTTTCTTCCATCTCCAAGGAGACAGGGTGGTCCAATGCACCAAACCTAAATTTCTACCAAACGTTGTTTCTGACTTTCACCTCAATCAGTCGAGTTACAGTTTTTTCTCTCAACCAGAACTGATTATGGAGAGTGCTCTCCAGACATTAGATGTCAAAAGAGCCCTTATGTTCTACAAAACATTTTTTTTTAGAGACGTTAAACAACTATTTGTTGCTTTTTCACCACCTCAAAGGAAAGCCTATATCCAAATCAGGGGTTGCCAGATGGATAGCTAAGTGCATTCAAACATGTTCTGCTGAAGCCAAAATAACTCTTACCTGCAGCTCCTAGAGCACACTGTACTAGAAAGAAATGAGCGTTCTCGGCTTCCCTAGGAAACATTCCAATAGCTGACATATACAAAGTAGCTACATGGTCTACACAGCTTACTTTCACAAAACATTACTGTGTGGGTGTTCTAGCACAGTGTTCCTCAACCCCCGGGCCGCGGACCGGTACCGGTCCGTGGATCAATCGGCACCGGGCCGCCCCACTGTGGTGGGCGGTAAATGTTTGATAGTTTTTCCATGGCCCGCTTATCACACAATGGGACAAGCGGGCCACGGAAAAATGATCAAACATTTACCAGTCCGCGGCGATAAAAAGGTTGGACAACACTGTTCTAGCACACCAACACGCTAATGTAGGTCAGGCAGTGCTACGTACACTTTCAAAAGCCCTTTTATGATACAGAAAGTGTTTTCCAAGTCATAAAAGGACTTTTGTACATGGTCATACGCCATTCTGTGGCATTAACCCTGTGTTTTTGTAAATTGCAGTGTTTGCAACCTCAAAATGGTTTTGTGCATCTGGTCCCCTAGTTCTCTAATTTAGTTCTAAAAAAAATCTTGGAAGAACCCACATAGTGATAGTTACTAATGGAGCGTTCAGCAAGGGGTGAAAATGACCTAATTTCTATTAAAAGCCAGTACTGAGATCTGTGGGCTTCCAAAATCCTTGATCACTGAAAAGCTTACAAATTTCAATCACCTGCTCTCATCTTATATCACACTTATCTACCCATCACCGTATGTCATGTCTCCATCAATCTATCCTCCATTCCCACTCTGACTCATCTCAAATCCATTCTACTATTTTCATCTCTTAAATAACTCTGCCTAAGCTATTCCCTCCGCTTCCACATCTAACCCACCAAACCTCACTTTACTACCATGATCTCCCAAACAACCCTACTATATTCTCCCTCATTATTTTCACCCTGCTACTATGTTCTCCCTAACCCCTTCCACAGACTCTTCCCTCCTCCATCCTCCCTTTACTTATCCCAAGCCTAAATCCTATTACCATAAACTCCCAATTAACACTTCTGGATTCTTTCCTCCTCCACCCCTCCATTACTCCAGTCAATCTAACTAACAAACTCTCATATCCACGGCTCAAATGCACTCATAATAATACTAAACCTGTACTCATATTTCCCTATACTAATCCACCACTAATTCTTGTTGGTTTCCGGAGTAGAGTGCTACTTGCCGAAAAGCGCTTCGATGCCTCGTCAGGGGTACTAAGCGCTATATAAATACTATTGCAATACAATACAACATAATACATAATTAGCCTACCGGAGGGCACAGAGGGGTGAGATGCCACACTATATGTAGAGACTTGGCTACAGAGCATAGCGACTGCTGCTCTATTGGCCTTATTTCCAGTAGAGAGAGCACACCGTGTTCTATCAAAGAGGCTTCCGCCGGGTGCACCACCCCTCTCAATGGTGGCTCAGAACTGAATTACAGGGACCGCAACGCTCTCCTGCCCACAGTGCAGGGGAGAGATCCTCTCATCATTGACAATGCCTGAATATCTTTTTATCCAGATTACACGCTCGCAGGTCAGAGGTGGAGATCCTCCTTTCAAATTATAAAGCAGCGGCTCCGTGCGGGGGGCCTTCCCTATGCATTGCTGTTTCCGGTTCAGTTGAGGATCACGCATAATGAAAAAAAACCTCTTCTTTGACACACTCGAGGTGGTGTAGGACTGGCTAGACCACACCTTCCCTCACTTGAATCACCGAGAGTCCTCCCACTCTTTACGGCCCAAGAGACGACGCCTGCCATGAAAGGGACGTCAATCCCTACACCGCTCACCCCAGGGAAGTACAGGACCCACACTTACGCAGGCTTTGGAGAGCCAGAAAGCAGCAATAATATTGGCATATTCCATAGAGAGAGCCCGTTCTCTCCCTTCTAGTGTTGTTTCCTCCGCGGATAGTACTGCTGCTTAAGACTCGGAGGGGAGGGTTGCCTTGTTCCTATCTATTACATCCAGTCAGCCCACGATGAACTACGGCCTGGGAGTCTCTGAGAGAAGCTGGGGGCCAGGAGGAGTAATGCACCGACTGACGGTACCCACCTGATTTGGCTTCCGCTGTGAGGGCCACACAATGGTACATTGGGACTTGACCAACTACGGTATATGCTATGTGCTAAAGTGCAATTGCCAGAGTCTGCCTTGATCATGAAACATTGCTACAAAACACGAATAGATGGCCCCTCCATCAGTCACCCTTGGCCTACCCTTCATGGAATGTGCATAATTACCATTGACTTGCGGGCCTGGATGGGCCCCATTAACTGGTTATTACGGTGAACCAACTGTTTATCATTACTGTGAAGTCGAATGTTTCCAGACCTATTGCCCCACTAGTGATTGCTCATTTTATTTTGTGATTTAATAGTTTCCTTTTTGTTACAGGTTTGGCTAATTGAGTTTATGCTTGGCCTAAAGTTGAAATTGGTTTGAGAAAATGTTTACTATGTTACTCATTGGACATCTACATATTTAACATATGATTTATTTACCACACACAGCCAGGATATATATGCCACCACATAAAATTACATACTAAGGGCCTACGATGACATCCATACAACTATGATGTCATTACCTGGAATGTGCACAGAATGGGCTTTATTCATAAGCAACACAGAATACTGGCTCAATTAAATCGCCATGAAGCACACATAGGGGGTCATTCTGACTTTGGCGGGCGGCGGAGGCCGCCCGCCAAAGTCCCGCCGTCAGAATACCGCTGCGGTAATTCTGAGTTTCCCGCTGGGCTGGCGGGCGACCGCCAGAAGGCCGCCCGCCAGCCCAGCGGGAAACCCCCTTCCATGAGGATGCCGGCTTCGAATGGAGCCGGCGGAGTGGAAGGGGTGCGACGGGTGCAGTTGCACCCGTCGCGATTTTCAGTGTCTGCTTAGCAGACACTGAAAATCTTGGTGGGGCCCTGTTACGGGGGCCCCACAACACCCCTTACCGCCATCCTGTTCCTGGCGGCCAAAACCGCCAGGAACAGGATGGCGGTAAGGGGGTCGGAATCCCCATGGCGGTGCAGCAAGCTGCGCCGCCGTGGAGGATTCCCCAGGGCAGCGGGGAACCGGCGGTACACCGCCGGTTTCCCGTTTCTGACCGCGGCTGTACCGCCGCAGTCAGAATGCCCAGGGATGCACCGCCAGCCTGTTGGCGGTGCATCCGCGGTCCCCGTCCCTGGCGGATTTTACCGCCAGGGTCGGAATGACCCCCATAGTGTACTTACAAGAGATGCATCTGACTACCCATGAGGTGACTAAATTGCTCAGGAAGTGGAGAGGGCAATTGTTCCCAACTTCCTATTCTGCATTTGCCCTTGGAGTGGCCATATGGTTGCGCGCTAAAGTCCCCTTCGAAGTGACAAAAACTAAAATAGATAACAATGACAGATACGTGTTGCTCTGGGGCACCTTAGATGGAGAGCCTGTGGTGCTGGGTGGCCTCTATGCCCCCAACACTGAACAAGATACTTTACTGGCACACCTCTCTACTGCCCTGGCAAATTGGGCACATTTACCCTGGTTGCTGGGGGTCAACTATAACGCATATTGGACACATTCCTTGACCGATCGCCCCCCCCATTGCCTGGCACTAATGCCCACGAGCAACCCGAGGCACTAAGGGGTTGGATACAGGGCTGGACACTAACTGATATATGGCATATTAGGAATGCAGGGATGTCTGAATATTCATTTTACTCCTTTCCACATGACTTACATGTCTGCCTTGATCCTATGCACTACTACACTGCAGACTCACATAACCCACACAACTTACTTGGGAAAAACAATGTCTGATCATAACCCACTGCAATTAACGATGTGCTGGAGAGGGTGCCCACTCTGATTACAACCACAACTCCTGGAAGATGGGGTGCTTAAAGACAAGTAAGCCACAGTAATAGATAATTACTTTATAGAAAATGCTAGTACAGCTTCCTCTCCATTAGTGGAGTGGGAGGCGTTTAAGGTGGTAGTTAGAGGGGTGACTATAGGAGCTACCGTGGGTGCTCGAGAAACAATGGCGAAGGATTTGGCCAGAGTAGAAGCCAGTTTCGGCCAGCTAGAAACAGATACAGCACTCTATGCCTCACAGGCCATAGCATTACAGGCAGCCTGTATCAAGTACGTGAAACTCCTGGAACGACGGTGCATTGTAGATTATAGATCATACAGGCAGCAAACTCACAGTGAAGGAGATAAAGAAGGCACATTATTGGCACAGATGATAAAAGATGCACCTACCCCAACTCCCATTCTTCACATATTTACCCCTTGACTAACCAGTGCCAACACTCAGACATTAATATGGCCACCTTCCCTCTACTACAAAGCAGGCATTAGTGACTTTGTTATTAATACCTGGAAAACCATCAACTGATATGTCCTCATATAGATCACTGTCATTATTAAACACTGAGTACAAAATACTGGCCAAGATCTTGGCACAAAGACTCCTCCCGTTATACACAAATAAATACACACAGATCAGTGTGGATTTGTGCTAAATCGAAACACATCCCTTAATATTCACTGCCTGTAACATATTATGCATCATGTGGGTGACAGGTACGCCCGGGCCGGTTGTCTTTCTCTAGATCTACGTCAGGCATTCGATACACTGCACTGGGACTACATATTCACGGTTCTTGTGTGTTTTGGGCTCCCCATCCTAGATACGTTTGAATGTGGCTACATTATGCCTCCCCACATCAAGGCCATGCACTGGACAGTGTATATCGGATTCAAACCCCATATTTTGTGGCACTCTGCAGGGATGCCCACTTTCCCCCTTGCTGTGTGTCTTGGCACTGGAGCCTATGGCACAATGCTTTTGACAGTGTGCTGCAAGTTGGGGCATCGCGGTGGGAACTATGACTCACTCAATTTCCTTATACACTGATGACATTGTTTCGTATGCACACGACCTGGATGCGGAACCTAACGGAGGCACCCCAGATATTTACAGACTTTGCACCCTTATCTGGACTTGGAATAAACTATAGTAAATCAATCGCATTTTTGTTCCGGAGGACTGAAATAGGCAACACCAATATTTTTGGTAACAAAACTTTAAAAGTCAAATCTGACACTTTCTATATCTAGGCATACATATATACAGAACCCTCCTGGATCTCCTAGATGGAAACTTACAGAGAGTAGTAACTTCACTCAGATCACAGATCTGTTTTTGGATCAGCTTACCGGTATCCATTGCTGGCCGGCTGGCACTGGCCAAGATGATAATGTTGCCTCGCATACTGTAATATTTCATGAACCTGCCTATAATGGTTCCAACTACTTATTTTAAAACACTGCAATCCCTCCTGACTTGATATGGGGTGCTGGTAGGGGATGGGTCAGTTTAGAGAAATACAGATGCCAGCTGATCAAGGGGGAATGAGGGTGCCGGACTTTAAGGCCTATTGCATAGCAGGACAGCTACAATGGCTAGCATATTGGTTTGCTGGACAAAATAGAATATACGCAATCCATGCTACTCAGGGACCGGCTCCATTATTTGATCTGCCCGTGGTCTCGCTCCCCCAGCTACCCTTCGTGCTGCGTGAAGATGACCCTGTGTTATGCCTCTCCCATAGTGCCTTACGCACCAAATATTCCATTACTTGGGCTTCCCACGAACTTTGGAATTCTGAAACAAACTAGAATACAATTATGGGCACAGAAAGGGGTGAAGAGGATTGGATTGCTATTCCGGGATCGAGCTTTGTTCAATCACACTGACTTCGCCCATGAACATAACTTGCCCACCTTAATGTTTCTGTTACACGCTAATATATTACATTATATCAAACATTATTGGTACCTGTAGGGAAATGAACCCTCAACACATGAATTTATCCAGGCAGTCTATACCATGGGACATGGGAAACACTTAATCAGATGGCTCTATAAAGGTCTACAGGCACACCTGTCGCCTCCATTGATGTCCATGAGAATCAGATGGGAGGGAGATGTGGGAAGGGACATTCTGGATAAAGAATGGGCCTCCATGCTAGCATACCCTAAGAGAGTATCATAAAATTCCAGATTTAAATGTTTTCAATACTCAATACTACACAGAGCATATCTTATGCCAGATAGATTACACATTTTATTCCCAGTAGTATCACCAGCATGTCCAAGATGCAAGACAGATGAAGAGACATTTTTCCATATGCTCTGGAATTAGCCTAGTATAATCCCTTACTGGTCCCACATTGGAACAATACTTGAAGATGTAATGGGGATAGATGAATGGTGAACAGCAGAATCTTGCCGTTTAGGGCTTTTGTCACACTTTAAGAAAAGGTAAGTGACATTACAATTAGCTGAGTTAGCCTTAATAGTAGCAAATCGCTTAATTACTATGCACTGGAAAGCCACCACTGCACCTTCAGTGGCACAGTGGATGGCAGAGGTGGGAGGGTGGGGCCTAGCTGAAAGCACAGCCCTCCGTAGAGAAGAGTATAGAGGGCTACGGAGACGCCCAATATAATTGGAATTAAACGCTCTTTTGGAGTCTTTTAAAATAGTCACCAACAGCGAGACCGAGACCGGATGATGTCACTTCTACCGCCGGCCTCACAAACTTAGGCCTTTTAGCTACACCCCCTATGTTGTTGGCATTGAAGCTGAAGGAGTGAGGCAGTGAGTTCTCATAGTGCACATATGCCGTTAACCAGGGGTAGATACGTGAAGTCTTATTGTGTTAGATTTATCTACTAACTGCTTGCCACATTGCAAATTACGGGGATCAGAGCATACAACCGCTACGTAATTAACATAGAGAGTAGATGTCAAGTTTTGGGGGGAGGAAAGGGAAAATTTTCAGAGTCGATTTTGCTGCTAAACATAAGTAGTCTCGAGACATTTATATTATGCTTGTCTTATATGATCGAGTTGTACCTCGCCCTTGAATACAATGTGTACATTTGCCCTCACAATCATATGCAATGGGTTGAATATGGTCAAGATGTTAAATGTAATCTATTAATAAGTTGTAATAAGATTAACAATATGAGTCTCAATTCTGTATTAATAGAAAAGCTATAAAATGTGTTAAAAAAATAAAAATATTGAAGTTTTAAAAGTATAATAATTACACAATTTACATAAGTAATTGAATAATTATAAATAATGTATAAGTAACCAATTATTATTTTATTAACTTCCAACCTTACACCCCTACAAACAAACCGAACAACCTGCAGACTGAAATTTTTTAAGAATTACACACTTTACAAAATTGTCTTATTTGATCGAGTTGTACCTCGCCCTTGAATACAATGTGTACATTTGCCCTCACAATCATACGCAATGGGTTGAATGTGGTCAAGATGTAAAATGTAATCTATTAATAAGCTGTAATGATATTAACAATATGAGTCTCAATTCTGTATTAATAGAAAAGCTATAAAATGTGTTGAAAAAAACAAAAATATTGAAGTTTAAAAAGTATAATAATTACATAATTTACATAAGTAATTGAATAATTATAAACAATGTATAAGTAACCAATTATTATTTTATTAACTTCCCACCTTACACCCCTACAAACAAACCGAACAACCTGCACACTGAAATTTTTTAATAATTACAACCTTTATAAAATTAATTAGCAATGAATAATTTAATTATAAATAATTAATTATTTATTATTTAGTTAACTTTCCACCAAACGCCACTACAAACCCAGCAACCCACACCTAAAATATAACCTAAAAAATATTATTTGCCCAAGTATAAATTAATCATACTTAATTAACTTTCCACCCTGTTCGCCCTACAAATCTCACAACCCGCTACAACACTATAAATAGCTATTTTACACTCAAATAAAATAAAAAAAATTACTTAAAATTACAAGCTATATTTGAAAACATTAACAACAATAACTATTCAAACAATATAAAACATAGACAATTTAAATATAATTCAAACACATTGAAAAACGATATTTCTTACCTTTAAACATCCATATTTATGTCAATTATATTTTTGCTCATGCTATTACGGTGTCACAATATTAAAAACTGGGTATTTCTGCAGCTTGATATTTTTAAAACAATATTTTGTCCGAACACCATTCTAAGGGTGATAAACTGCATATTTCTTCTGAAAAAGATATATAGGACTTAACACCAGCACAATGCAAAAGTGGTAAAAGTGTTAAACTATATCTCTCATAGAATGTTGTACTGGAAGAGACTTGTTCCAGTTGAAAACCAATGCTTGACAGAGTGCACGCAACCTTGCACTACAGCGCAAGGGTGTGTGCCTTGACATATGGCAGCCTAAAGTGTGCCAGCACAGGGAGAGAGTCATATTTTAGTAGCTATGGTGCTGTTCTACTTTTTGTTTGGCACAACGCAGTGCAACAAGTTTGGTTGCTGCACTGCATTTTGCGAAACATTACTAAATCAGCTCTTTTGAGATATAACAACTGCAGCAATATGTAGAGATAAGGGCTGGAAATTAAATCAAGAAATAGTGAATTGGGTGGAAGTGTTTTTCAGGCTATTGGATTATAAATCTTTTTCTGTGCCTCCGAACATGTGTATAGTCATCTTTAATGATTTAACAAAACAGAATGCTGAAGGGTATGTTCAAGAGAGCCTGGTCGCCAATGACATCATGATAACAAAAAGACTTATTGTTAAAGGTAGAAAATGTAAATCGAAACTGGGCGCTGACATGTGGTTGCAGTGAATGTTATCTTTGGCTACTATGGAGCATTACCTACATGCTCAAGATAAGAATCAAGATTTCAAAGCAATGTGGAAAGAATTACTGGAGTGTTACTCAGATTCTAAAGATATGTGCTAGTGTATGCCTTCTAAATGTGCTAATAGTCAATATGTGCTATTTGAGAATTAAACCAGTGACGTCCCTGTTCCCTACCTCTCATTGCAATATATGCCCCCATATGATGGTTTATAGCTTTATGTAGAGGCCTTTCTCACATGATTATAATATTCTGTTGTGAAAAGAAAGATCTAGTAAATATATGGTTTAAAAAAAATATTGATAATGTAGTGTCTATAATGAGCAGGACATTTTATTCAATGTATGCAATTTCATAACGTGATTTTTAAGGTTCTTCTAATAATTTTTATGCATTTTAATAATATGGTATGCTTCTTCGGCAATCCGGTCAATCCTATTATGTTATTATTCTTCTGATAATCTTAGATTTTTCAGTTATTCAAGATGACAATGCCGAATTACTACGCACATCTATGTTGTCTTTCCATTTGCAGGACGTCACTGTATATTTACGACAGCTGAGTCTATTAAATTTGGACCTCAATCACACACAGCTGTGGTCTCCATTTACCAATGATTTCCTCCATGCATGGATTTGGTGCTCATGTGTAATGGAACTTATTTGTAGTTTCCAAAACTGTGGACAGTGACTAAATGAGCAATGCGATCGACACTTGCATGTTCATAAGTGGCTTAAGCATACATTTGACCATATATTTTAACATATGTTGAACCTGGAAGCAGGGTGTCAGGAGACCTGTTTGCAAGCCAGGTCACTCATGAGTAGATCATATCTTCAAGAGACTTCAATCCACACTCCGTTCAGTAATTGTAATGAAGGTTCATGAGATGCAGACAATGACTCCAATGAGTGCAGTTACTATAATCAACATTTGCCACTGGGTCAACCAAATAAACCCAACTACCACTATGGTGTGTAGTCTATTTTCACTTGTCTGGTCAATAAAATGTGCCAGACAGCTTAGCTGCTGGGGATCTGAGACGAAGACTAAGGGGCTGATTTAAGAGCACCTAGCGCCACCGGAATGTCACTTTTAATAACGCTAACCACTTCTCCATATTTACAAAGAGATGTAATGCCTTTTTTTGTGTTGTTACACCTCCTTGTAAATATGGGCCTCTCCGACACAGTTTTCTGCTTCAGAGAGGGGTGCAATGGGTGTTGCAGTGGGAATTCCACCGCAACTCCCATTGCTTTTGACGCTGCCCTAGATTTCCGAGAAATCGTAAATCTGTGGCAGTGCCAAAAACTAATGCCACACCAGGGGTGGCGGTAGCATGGCAAAACATAGAGGAATGCTTTTATTCCTCCTCATTTTTTGCTTTTTCTATGTGTGTGCAGCAAAATGTCATCGAGGATTGTTTATGTGCAGGAAGGTGTCCCTTTTTCTAGTCCCAGTGATTCTATGTCAATGATCATTGAAATATTCCAGTAAAGGTCTTGTGTGAAATCTAGCATGTGGAATTGGGGATATGCAGGCGACCATGATGATTAGTACTGATTGTACTGTTTTCACTGTCAGAATACAGGAAATATGAGGAAACGTGATGAGCAATGAAGCTAGGATACAAGTCTGTTGAATGAAGAAAATGCCTTTCCTGTGCCTATATTCAAAGTGCTTGCCAGAAATGCTACCTTCTACATTGGACTGACAATGACTTTTTCCAGCTCACAGAAAGACACATCTGGAGATTGTCTGAGCTTTGTATTGGAAAATTGCCCTGCTATGGAGGACCAAAGATGCAAAGAGAAAATGGAGTAAAATTCCTGCCTCCTACACCTCTTGTTAATGGCTATATTGTTGGTGGTGTCTGAGTACTCCTAGTTGTGAGAAGTACCCCTAATCCCGCTCGCATATAATTGTAATTTAGAGCAAAAGGACAATCAGGCTCAGGATTGGGTATGTTGTATTAAGACGAGTAAGTTAACTCGGTAAAGACAGGTTCAGAATTTCATCAGTAACAATTTAGTGCAATGCTGTTACATGGCTCAATTTTGTAGTTGATGGACCAAAAAAGACAATAAATCAAAAGAGAAAAAGGCAGCATGTGTTTCCCTGTATCCACAGTCTGTAGTCTGTATGGCACTCTGCACTGAGATACCCTTCCCGGGGTGATTCGGGAGCAATATAAGTTAAATTAACATAACAGAACACCCCCTGACGTGCAGGCCTGGGGCATTTTGAAGGCATATTGAAGGCTAAAAACTCTATCAGTATTCACAAATAGATTTGTAGTGAGCAGTTGCTAACCACAACAGAGTACTGCATCTTTGATGAAAGTGCCTGTAAACTTACTTTTGTTTCCCAACTAATTAGTAGTCAGGTGCATGTGCCTCCCTAATGTTTTTTTTTGTCTTTAGTGAGGAGGCCTGCGGATGAGAGCTAGGTACTCAAGAGTCATTGGAATAAAGGTGTATTTATGTTGCGATCCCCGTTTGTAGTCACTTAGGATGTCTCTGTGGTCTAAAGAAGAGGACTCGTCAGGAAAGAGTCCAAATTATTTTTTGGGGATGAAGAAGTATTTTGGACATGCTGTAGCTTTGTCTATCAGCTCCTGTCTTACAGTATGGTAACTTCTTTCATTAACAGAAGCCAATGTTATTGTTTTTAATCCCACAGAAATGGAGAGATGTCCAGCAATATGGCATAAAACTACAGATTTACCTATTACGTATCATGTGGAATGCCCATTTGTCATTGAAGGTGGCCTTATGACATGAAGGCCAACAACTAACCGAGTTGCAGCACGTGGGCTACAAAGGGGGCGGGGTGGTGCTGCTCAGGGGTGACTTGGGGGGAATTAATAAAATAAAAAAAAATAAAAAAAATACACTTACCTTCCTGCGCCGCGCCGCTGTCATCACGCTGCTCTTCTCCTGCAGGCTCCAGGCTCAGGCTCCCAGTCTGCCCTGCGTCAATCCTGACGCTGCTCAGTGCAGCATCAGGATTGCCTGGGAGTGCCCAGTTAGTGAAGGGTCTCTCCAGCCCGGCAACACAGAGACAGCGTATTGCGCTTGTGTGTTTGGCCGTGACAGTGCACTCCCCTTGTCCAGGTCACCCCACAAGGCATCACCCCTTTCACAAGGAAAGGATAATAAACATGGTATATTATGCTTTCCTTGTGAAAGGGTTTGCATGGGTTGCTGCTGGCTGGGGGGGGCGACGCTCCTCTGCCCTAGCTGAGGAGCCACCACTGAACTAACCACTCTCCTGTCATTTTCCTCCACGACCGGTTCCCCTGACTATCGATCTTACAAGATCACTACTTCCGATGGAAATCTTAGCACGCGCAACTAGGACACCATCAGACTGAAGATAAAGAAGTGAAAAAAAAATCAGGACAACAGGCCTTTCCATGTATGCTGAAATAACATCCCTGTGCCCATCAGGAATGCCCCAAGCCATTTTCAATTTAGGAAAAAATTAAAGATCTAAGAAAGTTACTACACGATGAAGAAGCTACCTCTAGTCTGCAAACGCAGATTCCATTTAAATCACTCTTTGAACACATCTATGCCTTTGCCTCTGTCAGGCACTCTGCTGGTTTTTTGGCTGAATTTAAATTATACAAATAGAAGATTCTCACAGTTTCCTTGTTGTTACATTACGTGTGGAAATCGTCGTCCATTGAATTTCCCCATATGGTAGGCTCAGAGTGAAAACTCTCATCTCGGTTTTAAAACGCAGAATGTTATTGTAAGGAATTGTCATTCTACTTAAAATACACCAGTAAATGAATAATACAGACACACCCTATGGCTAGTTAATAGATGGGTTTAGAAAATTAGAAAAAGTCTGTATAAAATCCAGTGGAAAACGAATGTTGTAATGCCGAGTTTGGAACTTGTAAAAAAAAACAAAAAAACAGTTATCTGCATAATGTTCTTTCTATTTGCAATACTTCCCACAGTGACTAATTCTTTCAGAGCTTGGGTTCCCTGTAACTGAAGATTACAGCCTTTTTCAATCAGTGCAATGAGAAGTTCAGAAGTTCAGCCAGTTTCTCGGTTTACTGTGAACAAAGACATTGATGTCTCCCACCAATTTCATGCTGGAACAGTGCTTTACGTTGCTTGACATTTTATTCGTATCAAAAAGAAACTCTGCAGTACAATTATTATCTCTAAAACCTTTGTTGGCAGCTTCCTCTGAGGGCTCTGAGATTCATCATTCATAGAGACCTACCAAAACTAGAATTGACAAAGCCCATAGTTTTGGCTTTTGTATAGTGAACATTTTTCTCGGCGTCATCAACAAAACAGATTGAGCTAGGAAAGAAGCAGCAGAAGCTTCCCTCACGCGCAGGAGTGGAACAAGAAGGAAAATGACAGTGTAAGCATCAGTTACACAGTAACAGGCAGAGCATGTCTGCAGCAGCATGAGCTTCTCTCACAAGCAGAACTTTCCCACACAGACAGTAGCGGTGCAGATCTCATCACACACCTAGATCAGTTTAACACAGGCAGCATCGGGACATACATATGTGACACTCTTGTTGGTGTAAAAGGTCATTTTATTAGAACAGGACTTAAACACAAACAATATTTCAAAACATTTAACTGTATATCTTTTAAAGCAGACTTTAACTTTTACAACTCCCTCGCCTTCATTTTCTCCTCAAATGTCTCCCTTCAATTTTCCTGCCGTATATGCTCCCCTATTCCGCCCATGCCTTCCTTGCCTGTAGCCTACCCCTCCCCGCTCTGATGCTTCACCTCCTTGTTTTCCCCTTGGAAGGGTGGACAAGCCCGCACCTGGCTCTCCACCCTCCCCCATCTCCTGCCACCCAGGGAAACCCGTGAGGCGTTTCGCTGCCCCACCCCCTTTTATTTTCGGGTACACAAATTTGTACCCCATTTGCTTTCCAGCATTAGTCTCAGTTCTGTGATATAGTACACATTACCTATCTGTGATAGATGCACCCCGTCAATACGAAATAACGCTTGCTCTTGTTCTTTTATGTCCCCGTGTCTTAAAACCTTGATCCCTTGAGCCCAACAAAAAAGCTCTCATGGCTCTGTTCAGTTTCTTTCGAGCCCGCTCAATGGCTCCATGATTGATCGCCCCTCTCCATGCCCTTCTTGGCACAAATTCGGTCCAAACCAAGCTTGTCCCGCATAGCTTCCGTTTCAAGAGCTCCAGATCCCTCTGCATCAATTGTATCAAAGTGAGCCCCGATAGCTTCACTAAATCATTCTCACCCAGGTGAATCAATAAAAGATCTGGGCATCCTCACTGCGACAAGTTACCCGTGATAAATGGGAGCAGACTCTCCACCTCATACCACTCTTGCCCCACCAACGCACTTCATGGCTTCTGCTGGGCAGTCCCAATGATCTGCCGTAAATTTGCTTCTCTGCAAATTTCGCCGCCCAATGAACGAACGAATGGCCGACCAACCACGTCGTCATCTTTTCCTTCTCTGGCCCGGCCACACAGCCTGCAAAGAAAAAACATTGTAACCACTGTCTTGATAAACTAACCACAAACGCCCCCCCCCAAACCCGTTCGTTCTGCACTTTTCAAGGCCTGACATACCGCTCACAGCATCTAGACTTCCATCTCCCTATGGATTTGATCTTAGCCCAATCCCAGCCAATATGTGCTGCCTCCGTCGCTGCGCCAATTCTGAATGAGTGTGTTCCATAATCCCCTGCGCGCCGCCCTATCCTTATAAGGGTCATTCTCATCACTTGTAACAATTGATAACTAGTTAGCTTTTTCCTCGACACATGCATAAAAACCCCTGATTCACCTGCCCCTGGCCACCTTGTTTTGAAACTGACCCATTCTTTTACCGGGCAAACCGCTTCGACTCCTCCTTTCTCAAGCCATATCCACTTGCCCTTACCCAGCTGATCCGTTTTGGACCGTCTTAGCCATATCCCCAACCTGTCTTGGTGCATGCATACCTCTTTTCTCCTTAGTCCAATATCCTTACCCACCCCCAACAACTCTGATTCTCTAAATGCACCAAAAAACATCCACAACATGCATAAACAAAATAAACCCACCTCATCTTCGTCCCTACAACAACTTGGTAACACCTGTGTCATCTCTACTAACATTTCAAATGTAATGGGCTCTCTTGCTGGTCTATCCCCACTCGTTCTAACCCTGCTCCATCCCTTCAGCATTTTACCCAATAAATCACTGTGTGCTGGGTCATATCCAAAAAACAGTTTTCCGTAAAAAGACACTCCAGCCAGTTTTCCACCAATTGTCGCCGGAGATAAACCCTCCCTGATCAGAAACAGCACGAAACGTCTGGTCCGTGCCTCCAGTACCGGCAGGCTTTGCTCCCAAAAATTGCCCCCAAACTGTTCAAAAGATTGAAACTCCAACCATGCCAGTCTGTAATTACGCCGCGTGGATACTGCTAATGACATCTCCACCAGCCCTGTGATCATCATGCCCCCCATTCCCAGATGTCTGCCGGGACCACAGTCTTGTTCTGATCTGCTCCTGGGGCCAATTCGCGAAAACGCCGCCACTGTGAACGAGATAGGGAGTCTGCAATCTCATTGTAAATCCCTGGTATATGTGCAGCTTTAAATATGACATTCAAAGATAAGCATAAAAGCATAAACTGCCGCAACAAACGCAAAACTCTGATATCCCTTGCTCCATGTCTATTCACCAGCTCTACCACCGCCATGTTGTCTATTTGAAAAATCACTGTCCTGTTGGCTAATTCCTGTCCCCACACTGCTAGTGCCACTAAAAGGGGAAAGAACTCCAAGAACGCTATGCTTTTCCCTTGCTGCCTCCAGGATGTCGGCCAAGACTCCACGCACCACCTCCCATCCCAGTATAATCCAAACCCCGACGCTCCTGCCGCGTCCGAGAAAATTTGTACTTGCCATATTGTGTCTGACTCACCAAAAGACATCGGTACTCCGTTGAACCTTCTCAGAAAAATCTCCCATATTCTAATGTCTTCCCGTAATGTCAATGACACTCGTATCTTGTGGTGCAGAAGTACGGCACCTGACATGGAAAGTCCCAACCGCCTGCAAAAAGTCCTACCTCCCCTAACTACCCTGCATGCAAAATTGAGGTAACCTAACAGCTTTTGAGCTGTCCGCAAATCCATTTTGTGCAGAGTGCGCACCACTGCTAAGAAATCCAGTATCTCCCCTACTTTTGTCGCTGGCAACCTAGCGACCAACGTCCTCGCGTCTAGTTCAATGCCCAAAAAGGTTAGGATCGGCGCGGGCCTTCTGTTTTCTCTGAGGCCAAAGGCACACCCGCCTGTTGTGTTAGCTTCTGAAACGTGCCCAGGGCCCGCCCACAAACCCCAGATGCCGCTGTTCCTATGAATAGAAAATCGTCCAAGTAATGCGTCACCCATCTATGCCCGCTTGTCTTCACAAAAACCCACTGCAAAAAGGTGCTGAACGTCTCAAAAAGGGTGCATGATATCAAGCAACCCATGGGCAACACTCTGTCCACATAGATGTTGCCATCCAGCTGCATGCCCAAGAGGTCAAAGTCTGCTGGATGAATAGGAAGCAATCTAAAAGCTGATTGAATATCACATTTTGCCATTTCCGCCATCGTACCGCACTTTAGGACCAGCTTTATCGCATCATCGACTGACGCGTAAATTACCTTAGAGTCCTCTTGGGCAATGAAATCATTGACTGACGTCCCTTCGGGCCATGACAGATGGTGAATCAAACGAAATTCTCCCTGCGCCTTCTTGGGTACCACTCCCAATGGTGATATCATTAGAGCGTCACTTGGCCACTTGCAAAATGGGCCTGCTATTCTGCCTAACCCTACCTCCTTTGCTATTTTGTTGCGCACAATCTGCGGATGCTCTTTGGCTGACCGCAAATTATCAGCCCATCTCCTTTGACGGGGGCCTTGGTAACCTAATCTAAAACCTTCTCTAAAGCCCCATTCCAATAGTTGTGCCTTATCCATATCTGGGTATATGCGCAACCATGGCCGCAGAAATTCCAGTCTAACTGGTGTAGGCCCCTTTTGGCGCAGGAGCACCATGTGCCCCTCTCCCTCTAGAAGCCCTCCACTGTTCCGCTGGGCTGGACAATGAGAAACATTGTGTGATTGGATGACGACCCCCGCACTTGGAGCAGTCATGCTTGAACCTACATTGTGCTCTGGAACAAAAACCTTTGTTAAAGTTCCAGCAAGCCCCCGCGGTTGCCCCCGCTGTCTTAGTTGAATTGCCCGCCCCTCCATGGGCGGGGCGCGCTTGAAAGGGCTTGTAGGTCACCGGCAGTCCGCTCGCCGTGTGAGTGGACGCCGCTGTCTGTGCCGATGCCATCCATTGCATCCACAGTTCGGAGTCCACGTCACCCCATGGTTTTTCCGGGTTAACACTTACCCGGGCCCTGAACTCCTCGTCGTAACTGAGCCACGCGAAGCCCCCAAAATGCATTTGAGCCTTTCTAATTATATCCATGTATTTAAAAAGGGCGATAGCCCTGTCTGGGTATTTCTCGCAGTATATACTTGCGAACATCAAAAAGGGCGACGTCCAGTTACCCATTGTTATGGGTACCCGGGGCATGCGTGCTAGCTCCCATTCTTCCTCTTTGGACTCTTCCTTCACCTGTATGTCCCTATGTAATAGTTTAAACACATCTACGTATTCGTGTTTCCATATCTTGCTCTTTGTCTTCTCTGCCACATGTGAACCCAGTGGCATGGCTAAACCCATGTACGGCAGCCTCTTCTTGTGACTTCCCCCCTCCTTAACTTCTCCCGTTTTTTCCCCCTTATCCTCCTTTCCTGCTGTGGCTGTATCTATCATGGCGGTACCCTCTTTCTCTTTGTTCTCGCCTGCCTTCTGCGTAGTGCTATTGCCTGTTACCTCCAACACTGACCCGTCACCTACTCCGATGGACCTACTCGTGTTAGCCTCCCTTATTGTGCCCCCCCTCACCCCATACTGACCACCATTTCTTACCTCCAGCGGTGTCCCCCAGGGTTTTTGGCACTCCTTTCCAGCTCCTGCCACGCTGCATGACTTGCCTACTCCCAGTGGGGCCTTCCAAAGGAGCTGTAACCTGTAAAACAGAGCACGAAGAAGAGGTTGCGCCGCTCTTGCGCCCTCGCCCGCCACCCTTTTTCACAGCGCTCACCTCCCAATCACGTATTTCGCCATCCTCCCATTCATCCCCTTCCTCCTCGTAATCCAATTCCAACTCATCTTCTCCTTCCCACAGGCCCTTGCGTTGGCCCACATCTCTCACATTGGTTGATGCACTCTCGTTTGCCTCCCTGCCCGCAGAAGGCGTGTCCTCGTGACGGTGTCCTTGGTCCCTCGGTGTGGAGAAGGCCGCCGTAGACCCCTCCAGTGCTTCGTGCCAACGCGTTTGGGCCGTCTTGCGCCCAGTCGGCGTGTACCGCCTCTTGCCAACCTCTGTCGTTGACATTGCTGCCTTGTTGTCCCCGTGACTGTCTGCGTCACCGGGTTTCCCAGCGCCAACTAACCCTTCGGCCGCTCTAGCCTCTTGACCCTGTTCTCCTCTTACCTGTGGCACCCATACCCAGGTTCCGCTCTCTTGCCCTGGCTGCCGCATACCTGGTTGCCCTCTGGCCTCTTTAGTTTTAGGAGTTGTCTCACTGTAGGCGCTCGCCTCTTCCCTGTCTTTGCACAGCTGTGCCCACCTGGCCTCGGTCTCTAATACCACCCTGCGCTGTTCCCTGATTCTGGCCTCTAAGTCCCAGGTATCTGCCTGTTCCCAGTTCCCTTGTGTGTGCGAACTCTGGCTCACCACGGCCCTTGGTTTTTGTGGTGTCTTGACTTTACCCCCCCTGGCCTGGCGGGGCGCCGTCTTGGCCCTCCCCGGCCCTCCCCTGTTTTTTCCGGCGTACTTGCCTCTTTTCTTTACTGGCGCCCCAAACCAACCTGGGTTGGGGGCCTCCCCTCTGAGGTATGACAAATCTAGGGGGGCGCAAACCCCGCTGGTCCCCGGTATGGGCTGCTCTGCCTCCCTGCCTTGTCCTTCAAACCCGCCCCCCCCCCGCCGCCTGCCCACCCGGGCCTGCAGGGTCAAAACCTGCCTGCGCGCTGTCTGTGCCCTTGACCTGTGAAGCTTGTGTCTCTTCGCCGAACATCAGCGGGCTCTGTGCACCGTGAAGCGATTGTGCCGGCGTGCCCTGTCCGGGGGGTATAGGCCCTTCATCTTTTTCCCCGTCGGATTCCTGGGACTCACAGGCCGCTACTGCGGCCGCGACCCTGCCAGATGCCGCCCTGGTGGGGCGTGCCATCCCGACCCAAGCCTGATCTAAAACCCCTGGCCTGAGCAAATCTGCCCTGCCTGCTTCGCCCAGTACACGTAGCGCGGCCCTCACTGCCTCTGCGTCGTGGCCTGTGGCCATACCGCCAGCTGGCACTATCAGCTGCCGTTCTAATGTGGTCCTGTTCTCACTTCCCCGGGCTCTGGATAGATATATATATGGTCTTATATATTTATCCTTGGGTGTGTTTTTTATATTTATTTATTTTTATTTATTATTATATATATATTTTTTTTTTTAGGGGCCTGTCCTGCCCGGGCACTCGTGCTCAATGTTTCCCCCAGTGGGCCACCTGCTTGGGGGATGGCAAGGGGGTCTAAAGCTGGAGTTACCCAATCCCTGCAAAAAACCTTTTTTTTTTTTTTGTACCGAGGGGCCCTCGCCGCCCGGTGCGCTTTTGCTGCCTGTTCTGGGAGGGTGTGGGGTCGCCGCTTGCGCCGCTGGGCCTGCAGTAGCTGGCCTTCAATAGGCGGCCTCCTGGTGTTGCCCGCGGTCCAGGGGGCCGCCTCATGCCGCCGCGCGCGCTCTCCGCGCGTTGGAAATTAAAGTGCCCGAGGGGCCGGCTCCCTCTGATGCGGCGCTGCTCTTATGGGCCCAAGGGGGTGGTTTCCCCCGCCTCCCGACTTCGAAACCGGAATGAAAATTACCCTCGGGCCGCCCCCCCTTTCCTCCGGTGCCCTCCTCTCTCTGTCAGCCGCGTCCCGGTGCCCTGGCAACCGAGTAGCCCCACGCTGCTCTAAGGCCCAGCTGACCTGACTGGGAAACCTCCTTACCTATTCACTAAATTAAACTCCTTCCCTCCTAAGTCGGCGCGCAAAAGGGCCGACCCCACCCTCCACCCCCCTTATAAACCTAACCTAATCCCCGCCCCCACTTACCATCTATCCAATCGGGCACCTTGCGCGCCACTTCCCCCATCCCGAATCCACCCGCGGAGAGACTAGACTGGGTCTTTCTCTCCGCGGGTCCCTTCAATGGCGTATGGCTTCCTTCGCACTCCACACATACATACAGAGGGGGAAGGGGAACTGAGGTAAGCCGTTCCTTCACTACAGGAACAGCACAGGCAGTCAGACAACACAATTCACTCATGCACTAAACAAGTAAAGCAGACCTGCTATCCTAATGCTAAATATTGCCGTGTGAAGGGGGCGTGGCCTTAGAGGGCAAGGCCTTGTGCCGAGAAAATGTTAAGAGGGACTCTGCCCTCCACAAATTCCTCCCACACACACCCCTTGCAAAAAAACACAAAGGGTGGCGGAGGCTGCCGCCAGTGTCCTGGGTTGTTTTCACACCCCTTAAATGGACATCAAAGATGAGCTGAAAAGCCACTTTGTGAAGTGGTTTCCAGATTGCCTGCCACTGTGTGATTTTGGCTCCTTACCGGGTGATCGTGTGAAGGAAGACGAAATCGTGTGAAACAGGGTGGCACTATGTGAGTTGGCAGGTCTGAGTAAAGTACAGCAGCAGCAGCCTTACAGTGTTTCTGACACACTCCGGTCGGGTAAAGCACACCCAGTGAAGCAGTGCAAACGTTCTTCGCACACATAATGTTTACAGCATGGGCAGCAGCAGTTCAAGATGAGCTAAAGCACAGGCAGGGGACGGTCAAAATGTCCTCACATACAGGAGGAGGATAGTGGAAATGCAAACTTCTTTCGCTCAGACCGAACAGGCACATGTGCACATACTTACTCAAAACACACCACTTATTTACAGATAGCAGCACTGCAGGCTTCCATTAAGAGCAGGTATGGACAGTAGAGTGAAAGTGCAAATGTGCCTAAGGTGCAAAGAAGAGATACAGCATAGGTGGCAGCACAGCAGTTATTAATGCACACTTTCTATCAGACAGAGTTGCAGCAGTGCATGCTTCCCTCATGTAGGGGATCAGTCGTGTGATGCAGCTGCCATGCCTGCTTATTTACACTTAAAGGAAAGGTAAAGTTCATCCAGTAGGATCAATGCTAGCGTCACTCACACTCAAAGCCAGGTACAACATAGCGTCAATGAAAGCTTCACGCCCATCCAGAACTGGTTAAGGCAGAAGCAGTAAAAGATTTCTTCACATACCTAGCGAAGAGGTATAGACTGAACACCAATACTGCAAGTAGAAGGTGGCTGGAGGTCACGCCAACAAGTCCCTGCAACCTTGTCTGCACATATTTCTACCAAGAGAAAAATCCATTTGCTCCTGGGTCCCCAATTCAGAGTTGCCTGTACTCACAAGCAGGAATGCTTAGAGCCATTTTTGCTGGAGCCCATTCACGTTTGCGCAGTTTTGCCTTTCACAAAGACTGCAGTTCTCTAAGAAGAAAGTCTTTTCTCAGCTCTACCCTCTGTCCTTTGAGGGCTCATGCAACAAACACATAATTCAAAGCACCGCTCATAAGCAGCTAATTTCAAATAAAATTTTAAAGTAACATTTTCATTGATATATTAATAAACGTATTATCTCCAGCTTCAATTCTTTGGCCTTTATTTCAGGAAAGGCATATTTAACCAAACCAAATTCATATGAGGACTCAAGCACATTGTACTGGCATTTAGGAAGTGCTTTCCATACCCCTTGTAAGACCGTATTGCAAGAGAATGGGATGCAAGAACCTGCTGTCCTCTGGATCTGCTCTTTCTTAACAGACTACATAAGTTGTCAGCCTGGCACCTTACTCCTCAGAAGCCTGCAGACTTCTCTTTTGAGTGCTTCATGGTTCATCACTGAGCACCCCCTCTCTAATGCAAGCCTTCTGGCCAGTGTCATCAATGCACACATCAACATTCTCTCCTACGCTGATGACCTGGAACTCATACTCTCCCTCTCGGATAAGGCCCCCAACAACAACAAGTTCACCAGCTGCATGACTTGAGTCAACTGGTTCAAAGCCAATTGTCTCAAGCTCAACTATGACAAGACAGAAGTAGGAATCTCCAGGATTCTCACTATAGAACTTCAAATTGTGACTGGAAGAACTCGGACCCACACCCAGCACCCCTGTCAGGAACCTCTTAATAATCACCAATAGCAAACAAGACAGCACCACACAAGTCTATATATTCACTGCATCCTGCTCCCACACCATGAGGATGCTGAGTAAGATCTTCAAATTGCTCTGAAGTAACACTAGAAAAACTGTTACTCACACCCATATCACCAGCAAGTCGAATTATGAGAACACAAAGCAACTCATTCAAAGAATATGAAAAGTCCAGAACTATGCAGCCAGACTCATCCTCAACCTCCCACACATAACTCACATCACACAACACCTCAGGGAGCGCCACTGGCTCCCGATACACAACTGCGCTAATTTAAAACTTCTCACACGCACATTCAAGACTCTACACAACGTAGGCACCCACCTACCTAAACAGTTCCATTCCCCTCCATCAACCACTCAGACACCTCCATTCCTCAGGACTCCTACTAAAACACATCTTAGACATACAAAGAATCACATCACTCCTAAAGTGTGGACTGCCTTCCACTCTGCATCAGCACCTCCTATTCTCGTCTTGAATTCTTCAATTCTGCAACAAGCTGAAAAAGTGGCTTTTTGATTAACTAATCTACCATACGTAGGGCTAGACACACATACCTGCTCAGCGCCAGGATACCCTTGCACGTTATAGTTCACTTTACAAATACATATAACATAACGTAACATAACTTATAATAACAACATTACATAACCTTAATATAACATTTTTCATGAAGTGCTTCAAATCCCTGATGGTGTCATGATGCACTCTTATCTGTATTTGGTGCTTGGGCAAACTTGAGAGTGCATGGTTGAAAAGATGTAGTTTGTGTGGGTGAGGTTTCAAATATAATGGAAATAATCATGTGTCAAATATCTCTAAGAAAAGGGATGCAGAGAGGAATGTGATAATAGACGCCATCATGCATGCAGGTTTTACATGGACAGTATGAAATACAGAAGCTGGAAATACGCTTCATCAGTTAGTTGTACTCAAGTTTATGAAATCCACTTAGTGGCATCAAAAGTGCAATATTTATGACTGAACGTTAGGTTCCTGAAGGAAAACTACATAGAGTCCAGCCAGGTATAACAGAGAAGCAGCTCATTGTGGCACTGGTTAGTCATAAATGGTGTGCTATATGGAATCAACCCAGATGAAAAAGAGAGCCCACGCATTGGGGAAGTTGAAAGGACAGTGATATGGAGTTTGCTCAATAGCACAAAAACTCAATCCTCTGGAAGCACTATTAAACTAACAATGGAGTTCTATCTAAAGTCAACTTGGGAGCAAAGTCCATGCACGCCTCAAGGTGGAGAAAGAAGGTGGAATGAACAGCTAGGTGGTTCTACTGGCTGGAAGACCTGTGGGGGAAACAGATGCAATGCAATGCATCTGTAACAAGGTGCAGTACCTCAACACCTTCTACGTCTGTATCAACACACATCTAATCATGAGGCTTTAGACCAATAAAACATTTGTTACTATAATCGCTCTAAACATCCCATGCCACACACAAGCCTCTCATCTCACCTGAAGGAAACAAATTCCTACACATACACAGACTATCCCACTTCCAAATCCTAAACCACATTCTTAAGTCACTACCTAAGTCAGCAAGAGCATAACAGACTAAACACATCTGCTTTCACCAAACTTACACAAACCTCCTCTCTGCTGGCATTCTACTCGCACACATCCAAGTGTACTGAAATGGGACTTTGGCATTTGAGCCTTCTCCTATATGTCTCATAAAACATGGATCACTGTACTAGCACACATCTGATACTCCTCATGTCATTTTTCAGTCTGTATTAAGGAAATGAGTTGACTTTTTGAGGATTTACAATATGCCCAAGATCTTCCTACTTAAACACTTGTTTAGCACCAGAATACCCTCAAAGGTTAAACAGAAAATTACTAATCACCATAACATATGATACCATAACTAAACTGACCATGGAATTTGATCGGTTGACTAAATTACATATTAAACATTCCAAATATTTTAAAATGAGGTACCTCATGTTAACACATCTTTTGTCTTGTCAAAGTAGATATAAATCTTAGAACAATATCCATGTTTACTTTATGTGGTAGCTTGTAACCATGAAAAGGGATTATGCACATTAGTCATGCCTCACCAAAATGGATGTTGTTGCAGTGCTGGGTAACTCAACAGACTTAAAACATTAGAACAACAAGGAGAAGAGGTTCCTACTTAAAGGAATATGCATAAATTATGTGCACTCAATTTTTAATTTAAATTGAATAAACAATTAAAGTCACAAAAATGTGTTAATGATTGTCAATGCAGAACAACGTGCTTCTTTCGCTGCCATAAGTTGCACACACATGTGACAAACATGGCCATCTTGTGTTTCAAAATCCCATTAACAACAGAGCCTGTTATGACAAATCATCTAGTCAAAGGGGGTGTGAAGTATAATTAGTCAACATTGTTTCGATCCTCAACAGTTACCAGAATGATCATCAGGACCCAAACATGTATCATAATGCTGAGGCGATGTTAGAGGGCACTGAAAACTAGGATTCAAAAAGAGAGCTGAGTGAGGAAAACAACAAGATGCTGTCCAGGTTTGGAAAAGCAGAAAGGGAATAGGTGAGCTCACCGGAGAATCATAATAACTCCCCAGCAAATATCCATGAAGAACAGATTTGTCAGAATAGACTTAAAATGGTAGTAATGTCAAATTGTTTCCTCTCTCTGCCTCATGATAAATGCTCGAGTGTTGATAACCATTCTGGTATTTGAAACAGATTTAACACCGTCAACTATTTAAACTACACATCAACTTCTATGAGTTGTTTTAATGGACTGTGTTGTTCATGTGATGCTGACACAGGATGATCTTGTTTGTCACATGCATGTGTCACTTAAGGAAGAGAAATGAGTACGTTGCCCTGCGCTGGCACTCACTGCCACATGTTTGAATCTCTAATTGTAAATATGATCTAAATGGTCATCTGCTTGCACAATAATTATGCATATTGCTTTAACGGTAAACCTTTGTCCCTTGTTCTACCAATTTTCCCAAGTACTTGCAAATTACTGGGGTTCTCTTGTATTAAATAATAACACATCAATCATTAACACTCCTACAGGCCTGCCTATAAATACATTATGCCAACACAACCATACTCCAGACAACAATGTCATCATGGCCCACATTTATGCAGATCACTATACACCCTACAGTAATAATCAGGCACTGATGACACTTCGGGCCTAATTTAGATCTTGATGGTACTACCGAAGTCCTGCCACAGCTGGGGACCTGAGTACTGCGTCAATTAAACAGAGGTCTGGCCCCCGTATTTAGCTGAACCACCAGCTTCCTCGATGGAGTGCTCTGCCTGCCGTCAGGCTGGCAGGCTACCGCTGATCATATTTAGATGTTACAATCCTGCAGGCCTTGTTCTGGCAGTGGATTGCTGATGGAGAGAGACCGTTGCGGGAGCCAATGTGCATTGTACAACGGCAGTTGCCAGGGCAACACAGACAAGTAACACTCACCCCATGGAAATTATCCATATATGTCCAATTGCATTACACAAAACATAACACACTACATAAACACCATGATCCACTGCCATTTCACCACAACATGTACATGCAGAAAATCCACAATGCCATACATCCTAAAACACATAATACACTACATATGCACACTATTGACACAACACCCACATACAACACAACCACACCTATCAACACAAGAACGCACTCACCTACACAAACACACTCACAAGAAAACACATCTACACACATCACAACAAACTCAACACAACAACAGCACTCACCTGCATGTTTCACACAGCAACACAGCACGCAAGCAAACATACATAACAAATATCAGACCCACATGCAAGTGGCAAACATACAGGCACAATTACATCACTCACTCCAGCTGCCTCAAAAAGCCAACCCTCTCATACACACATACATGTTCTGACTCGCATACACAACTGGAAGCACAATATGACAATTACAGGTCCCAATACAAAGTGCACACATGGACATAGTTTACAATTGTTTGGAGTAAAGTATCTGTTTGGTAATGAATACTTATACGAAAATAAAAAATGTGCATGTCATAAATTTGTGACATATACAGGTGTGTCCCCATTAATGTCTGACATATATGTTTTACAGACATATGAAGGTCATAAGTGTTTTTTAAATATTACTGTGACATACATATTTCTGCAGTGGTCCTGAGCCAATGTGAAGTGACCAACAAAGGTACACAAGTAATGCGGAATGCTTACCTTCGAGTCCAGGTACGATGGGGTTATGTGTCCTCTGTAGTTCAGTGGCAGCAGCATGGGCAGGTCTCGTCCAGTCACGCTCAGCCGAAAACATAAGTGGAAATGGGAATAAAGGCAAGGTTTTACCTAATTTCCCTTCCAATCCTCCAACTCAGGTGCGGAGGTAACACATCCACAGTTGCCTTGGCAGGAAGGCAACTGTGGCATTGGCAGGAAGGCACATTGTGATTGGCTTGGTGGAAAGGCACATTGTGATTGGCTCGATGGGAACAGTGGCTGGAGTCGTGCCGCCAGCCACTATTTCCAATGGTGCCATTGACATGGGTGGAGATTCCTGGCGGACTTGGCGGGGCTTGAGTGGTCCTACGTCTATGGTCCTGCCAATATCTAAATAGGGCATGCGGACCACCAAGGCAGCGGATAGGCTTTAAGATAGAAAACTAATGGCGGGACCGTTACCTTGAAGATCTAAATCTGGCCCTTAATTTTTGTACAAATGCTGGACAACAAGCTGGTACATAACTACATGTATACGTGCCCTATTACATCTACATGTATTTGTCTACCTATTCCAGGGTAGCTATTAACATGGGCCCCCGCTGCTATTCTATCAAAAGATATATAAAATAGCAAAATGCTACATTTAATGACTATTACCAGTAGCCATGTGTGGAATATAATCGCTAACCATACAAGGGAACTTTAAATGCTAACCAGGGTGGACCACACAAAGGTTGCAGAACATGATAAAGATTTTAATTTGTATCATGAATGTCATAAAATATTGCATGCAACTAATATAAAATATTTACCATCAGAGGATGTTTAAAAATTCAGTGCCTCTGGATCTATTGGTTCAGTTCCACCTTTAAATCAATAATTTAATATTATTATTGTGGAGTATAATTGTGCACACTATTTATGATTTCATTTTATACAGAGTAGTATACATTTAGTTCCTAAGCAATAACATAATCACTTTGTATATGTTTTTATAATCATTTTTAACATTTAAATATGTTTGCAGATTAAAACCAGAAGTTTTAGTAGCAGATCTGGTATTAAAATTAGCATGAACTATTTCAGCATTTAAAACACCTACACGTCTGAACATGTAACAATAATTACGATAGCATGAGATATGTACTAATACAGGGAGTGCAGAATTATTAGGCAAATTAGTATTTTGACCACATCATCCTCTTTATGCATGTTGTCTTACTCCAAGCTGTATAGGCTCGAAAGCCTACTACCAATTAAACATATTAGGTGATGTGCATCTCTGTAATGAGAAGGGGTGTGGTCTAATGACATCAACACCCTATATCAGGTGTGCATAATTATTAGGCAACTTCCTTTCCTTTGGCAAAATGGGTCAAAAGAAGGACTTGACAGGCTCAGAAAAGTCAAAAATAGTGAGATATCTTGCAGAGGGATGCAGCACTCTTAAAATTGCAAAGCTTCTGAAGCGTGATCATCGAACAATCAAGCGTTTCATTCAAAATAGTCAACAGGGTCGCAAGAAGCGTGTGGAAAAACCAAGGCGCAAAATAACTGCCCATGAACTGAGAAAAGTCAAGCGTGCAGCTGCCACGATGCCACTTGCCACCAGTTTGGCCATATTTCAGAGCTGCAACATCACTGGAGTGGCCAAAAGCACAAGGTGTGCAATACTCAGAGACATGGCCAAGGTAAGAAAGGCTGAAAGACGACCACCACTGAACAAGACACACAAGCTGAAACGTCGAGACTGGGCCAAGAAATATCTCAAGACTGATTTTTCTAAGGTTTTATGGACTGATGAAATGAGAGTGAGTCTTGATGGGCCAGATGGATGGGCCCGTGGCTGGATTGGTAAAGGGCAGAGAGCTCCAGTCCGACTCAGACACCAGCAAGGTGGAGGTGGAGTACTGGTTTGGGCTGGTATCATCAAAGATGAGCTTGTGGGGCCTTTTCGGGTTGAGGATGGAGTCAAGCTCAACTCCCAGTCCTACTGCCAGTTCCTGGAAGACACCTTCTTCAAGCAGTGGTACAGGAAGAAGTCTGCATCCTTCAAGAAAAACATGATTTTCATGCAGGACAATGCTCCATCACACGCGTCCAAGTACTCCACAGCGTGGCTGGCAAGAAAGGGTATAAAAGAAGGAAATCTAATGACATGGCCTCCTTGTTCACCTGATCTGAACCCCATTGAGAACCTGTGGTCCATCATCAAATGTGAGATTTACAAGGAGGGAAAACAGTACACCTCTCTGAACAGTGTCTGGGAGGCTGTGGTTGCTGCTGCACGCAATGTTGATGGTGAACAGATCAAAACACTGACAGAATCCATGGATGGCAGGCTTTTGAGTGTCCTTGCAAAGAAAGGTGGCTATATTGGTCACTGATTTTTTTTTGTTTTGTTTTTGAATGTCAGAAATGTATATTTGTGAATGTTGAGATGTTATATTGGTTTCACTGGTAATAATAAATAATTGAAATGGGTATATATTTTTTTTTGTTGAGTTGCCTAATAAGTATGCACAGTAATAGTCACCTGCACACACAGATATCCCCCTAACATAGCTAAAACTAAAAACAAACTAAAAACTACTTCCAAAAATATTCAGCTTTGATATTAATGAGTTTTTTGGGTTCATTGAGAACATGGTTGTTGTTCAATAATAAAATTAATCCTCAAAAATACAACTTGCCTAATAATTCTGCACTCCCTGTATATGTGTCATTTATAAACTAACAAAAAAATGGACACTATAACAACCAATTATTTTTACATAAAAATGTAACTCATCTAGCTTTAGAATAACAATATAAAATCAATAGTTACCCATGGGACCTTTCACTTCAATATCTATATGGTGGAGTAGATCTTTCTCACAGGCAACAATGGCTGCTTATTGGTGCTGCACTTATTTCATTGTCCTTTCAGCCCTATATATCTGTGGTACCCTATAAGCCACCATCCATTTCACTGCTCATTGTCTTGGTATCTCTGTCCTATATATGCCCTCCAGCACCCAACATCTTAGGGTGGTAACGAAGTACATATAAAATAATGACCTTTAATTCCTTCCGAGTGAAATATTAACTGTAACACTTGTGCTTCTCTCTTCTTGGCTACCCTATCAACTTCACCTCATATGTTGAGTAGGAAAGTACTTTGCACAACACAATTGTACTTACTAAATTTAAGTGGCCAAGTGAATATTTTTTCCCTTATTTAATTAGTTGGATACCTGAAAGACCTAGATAACTACAGTACCCTCATTAACACACTACCTTTCTAATAACTACTCTTCCCACCACAAAGAAAACAATTATGTTCCTCTCTCTAGCCAAAAAAGAGAAAAAACACAGTGCTTACATGCTTATGGTGCTTATGGTGTTCTCAGCTGACTTGACTCCTGAAGTTTTTGCTACCAAAATAAAATCACAGGATGCAGTAACATCAGTAGGAACCATTTTAAGGAATGTTCTGAAAGATTTCGATTTTGGACTTAATGACAAATGTTGTGATGCCACAGAGCTCTGCAAATCATGGGAGTCAACAAGAATGCCTGATATTGTCTTAACATTTTTCATAACATTGCTTAATATCAGCAAAGCAAAACTGTTACATACTAAAGTTCTTGAGTTCAGAACAGAAGCCGACAATATTGATGATGGCTTTGAGAATATAAGCGAAGAAATGAAAGACAATCCCATGAACCAGCAGGTTTGTGCTGTGCAAATGTACTGTCTTTTCCAGATCAAATGTTATTAATTACATCACTGCAAAAAGAAAACTCTGCTACACGTGGCTGCCCATGCAATCTATGACAAATGCAAAAGTAGATAGCTAAGGATTGGATTGTTACATCAACAAGTTATAATGACATAGTACGGAGCAGGAACTTGTTAGCAGCTCATGCTGTACAATCTTGGGAATCTGAAACGGCACCCCTAGAAAGTTACTTTACCAGGAAAGGATTTACAATTGCTGCTCTTGTCAATTTTGATTCTGAAGACAGCTCATCTTTGTCTGGAACATCATTCACACATGATACCGCCATGGTGCCAAGACTGTATCAATGAAGTAGCTGCTGAAAAACAAGCTGTGTCAGCTGTAGGCCTAAACATATGATTTTTTTTATACCATCTCCAGTCACAAACTATGCAACAGAAAATGTGCTTGCTCAGCTTCAAGACCAGCATATCCTGCCACTTTTCTGTGATGAAGGAGTTTTATGTATTGTAGCTGACATTTTTATGAGCAATCCAGTAGAATATGATGATCTTTATCCAATGATGGGCGTTTTCCACATGACAAAAGTTTTGTTGCGGTGTGCAGGAAGTTATCTCAGTGAATGTGGCTTAGGAAATGCACTTATTGAGGCTGAAATCTCCGGAAGCAGAACTGTCCAATAAGTATTGAAAAGAACTCAATATGTTAATTCGTTACAAGGTATGCTCATCATATCTGAGGATATAGAAACATTGCTTTGGAATGCTTTCTGGAACAAGAATGATAAATTAGGTTTTGCACATCTTATCTCAGAAGTGAACAAGGTACGGAGTGCACTTCATTCAAAAGCCATATCCAAAGCCAGGCAATGTTAAATACACACCGTTCAAAATCAAAAAACCTGAAAACCAAGTTCATAGACTTTGTCAAAAAATGTGAAGAAAACTGAGAGCTTTGCAAGTACTGGGTAAATGTTTTACACATGATAGCTCTAGTGAAAAATGTGGTACATGCTGATCAAGAAGGTGATTAGGAGCTGCATGTGAAGACTATGGAGTCACTAATTACTGTATTTTGCTAATTCGATTTAATAAACTTTCTGAGATAGGGGTCCTGGAATTTGGAAAGAGTGAATAAGCTAGAGTTGGAAAAAAACATACATCTACAGAAAATAAATTTTGTGGTGAAAGTTAGAGCGGGAAGGGTCCACATATAAAAATGGAACAGATGATTCAGAGATCACAGAAAAGCTCCAAGGGAACTGTTGGTCAGACACGTAAAAGTGAATATGTTGCTCAATTGCCATTACTTTACCATGATGTCCTTTCTACTTGCACTGTTATCAGAGAGATGACAAATTAAAAAAAAATGAACCATGGTGAAACTGTGCCTCATAACAAACTTGTGAGCAAGAGAGAGTAACATTTTAATAAACATGTTGACAGTCTTCATTTCATGCAGCAGCAAGGAAACCACTTTGAAATGACTGAGCCTATGCGACTACACAACTTTGTGACCAAGCAATATGTGGATAATGATATAAAGACATGTATACTGCATGTCCTGGAACATGGATCGAAACTACAGTATATGCAGAACTGAAGCAGGAGAGATTTGTCTTAAAAGAGAAAAAGCTGTTTGACATAATCACTAAAGCTAAACTTCCAACCTATCACTGCACTTGTTGTGGACTATGGTGGTCATTCTGACCCTGGCGGTCTTTGACCGCCAGGGCGGAGGACCGCGGGAGCACCGCCGACAGGCCGGCGGTGCTCCAATGGGGATTCCGACCGCGGCGGTAAAGCCGCGGTCGGACCGGCACCACTGGCGGGGTCCCGCCAGTGTACCGCGGCCCCATTGAATCCTCCGCGGCGGCGCAGCTTGCTGCACCGCCGCGGGGATTCCGACCCCCCCTACCGCCATCCAGATCCCGGCGGTCGGACCGCCGAGATCCGGATGGCGGTAGGGGGGGTCGCGGGGCCCCTGGGGGCCCCTGCAGTGCCCATGCCACTGGCATGGGCATTGCAGGGGCCCCCGTAAGAGGGCCCCTACATGTATTTCACTGTCTGCTGCGCAGACAGTGAAATACGCGACGGGTGCAACTGCACCCGTCGCACAGCTTCCACTCCGCCGGCTCGATTCCGAGCCGGCTTCATCGTGGAAGCCTCTTTCCCGCTGGGCTGGCTGGCGGTCTGAAGGCGACCGCCCGCCAGCCCAGCGGGAAAGTCAGAATTACCGCCGCGGTCTTTCGACCGCGGAACGGTAACCTGACGGCGGGACTTTGGCGGGCGGCCTCCGCCGCCCGCCAAGGTCAGAATGAGGGCCTATATGTCACAATTGCGAATGGTCAAGAATTAATCTTAGCAAAACTTAGTTCAGACTGTTCTACAGATATCAAAGTCAGTGAGCACCTTGCAATAACTGCACATTGTCTTTGACAGTTATCTTGAACCATCTGTAAAAAATGTGAGAGAATCAGACAAATGTCTACAATTGGAACAATTGGCCTTACTTGCATCATAAATTCAAACTCCTGTACTTGTGCAAGTTGATAAATTCTGGCCATCAACAATGAACAAGATGAACTTGGATATGTTAACTCGCCAAAACATTGCTGGTGCTTCAGTTAGCACTGAATTTCCAATTATTGCAAGTGGAATGATTGTCATTGAGGAGTTGGTGTCTGCAGATATATATCCATAGTGTTCAAGAACTTAACAGCATATTGGAGGAAACTGACCTTCGTGCTGTGCCACATGTTAAGCGGGCTGTTCAAAATGGTTCCAATCGAGTTTTTGTACTGTCAAATGACACAGATGTCATTATTGTGCTACTTAGATTTGTTGCAATTTTCAGAAGTTGAGGATTGTCGGAGTTATAGATATGTTATGGAACAGGTAAGAAAAAACACTTAGGCCCTCATTATGACATTGGCAGTAAGTTTCTGCTTACCACCATGCCGACTGCCGCCAACATACCGCCGCGGCTGCGGATATGCGCTATCCATATTATGACACAGACATAGCAATCCGTCACTATACAGCCACACACACAAGTCCACCAGCCCAATGGTCGGTGATAAACTGGCGATATCCAAACCCACACCGTTATGCCAACAAATCTACGCCCACAACATTATGACCCACAAATCACCATGGCGGACATTCAATGGTGCTAAACCATTGGCGGTACATACCGCTGCGCTCAAAATGCACACACACACATACAAAACAACACCACCCTGGACAACTCAAACTACACACACCTGACACACATACACACACCACACCCACACCCACACACACCCACACCACTATATAACACACACACACATTACCCACAACCGTTCACAACAAAAACAAGTGCCACAAGAGAGATAGCAAGACCACAGCCACACACCACCATCACCTATACACCATCCATGCACCTTACATCACACACCCCAGCACATCACCCTACACACCCACACCACTCACACTACACCCATGGCACCACAACGACACCCCAGGTTCTCAGAGGAGGAGCTAAGTGTCATGATGGAGGAAATCATCCGGGTAGAGCCACAGCTATTCAGGTCACAGGTGCAGCAGACATCCATTGCTAGGAAGATGGAGCTATGGTGGAGAATCGTGGACAGAGTCAACGCCGTGGGACAGCACCCCAGAGCAAGGGATGACATCAGGAAGAGGTGCAACGACCTATGGGGAAAGGTGTGTTCTGTGGCAGCAAGACACCAAATAGCTGTACAGAGGACTGGCGGTGGACCCCCACCACCTCTCCCACAACTAACAACATGGGAGGAGCAAGTCTTGACAATCATGTGTCCTGAGGGCCTGGCAGGAGTAGGAGGAGGACTGGACTCTGGTAAGTCAACTCTTTACTACTTTCACCTCCTACCAGCATGCCATCACAAACCCAACCCTTACCCTCACTCCCATCGCTCCACCACCTCCCACACATCCCATAATCACAACCCACCCATCCTAATACCAAGCCCTGCATGCAACACCAATGCATGGACACCCATCGCAAACCTGCATGGACACCTATCAGGGAACCCACCAAAGAACAACTCACACAAGGCAAAGCTGCCAGGGCAATAACAACCATAGAGGGCAACACACCCATGCACAATATGTCACACGCAGAAAAAATAACACTGCATTTACATCCCCACAGGTCCCCCAGCCAACGTCACCGGAGAGGACGTGCCAGCAACATCCAGTCCCCCCCAGTAGAGGCCCACGGTGATGACAGCAGCTCTGGACGCCTGGATCTGGATGACCAACCTGGCCCATCAGAGATCTCCTGACAGTCGGTTACCTCAGGAAACACCAGCACAGTACTCACCCAGTGGGCCCATACCTCTGTCCCCAGGACACATAAATCAGCAGTGTGTCCACCACTACAGGGACCCCAGGGCACACCACAAACACAGGACGATCAGGGACCTGGGGTCAGTGGAAGTGGGCACACGGTTCAGGGGACAGATGCACAGGACAACAGGGAAGCTGAGAGGACTGATGTGTGCCAGGGGGAGGACAGGCCCAGGGAACCGACTCTCCGGGAGGCACTCACCGCGATCCTGGGAGCATGTCAACATTCCCAGGATACGATGGGCCAGATACTGGACAATATGAAGGAGAACCAGCGGCTCCCAGATGGACAGTACCTGGGGATCAGGGAGGACTTGAAGGACATCAACACCACCCTGGTCACCATTGTGGGGGTGCTGGCAGACATGGCCCACACTATGAGGGAGGCAGTGGCACACCACTGGGCCCCTACCACTAGCCAAACCAATAAACAGCCCTCCACCTCTGCTGCCGCTAGTGGACAGGAGGCCCCGCCACAGGACCAACAGGCCACTCGCACCCCTGCAGAAGGAGAACCACCCCACACACGTTCACTGTGATCCAGGCAGAAGCCAAAGACTATTGCCAAGACCCCCGCCAGGAAATAAGACTCTCCTGAATGTCACCCTTGTGTCCCACCCTGTCCACCTTGAACTGCCATTGCTCCCATTTCTATGCCCCCTTGGACAATGCACCTGTGATCCACATAGACTGGACTCTATCCTGGACTTTCCTCTACCATCACCGCAGCACATTGCACATCCTCCTCTACTTATTAGCACTTAAATAAACACCCTTTGAAAAAACATTGCAATTCAACTGTACAGTAATACATGGGAATGAACTGTAGTTGGCTGCAGTCAACTCACCAAGCGTGATAGAGGGGCACAAGTATCTGAAAATAGAGATGGCAAAGGGTACAGTGAGTGGCCATTGAAGTGGGAAAATCAGCCTGCCAGTGACAATGTCAAACACAAAACTGTCAATTAAATGTGAATTTACACTGTCTTACCTGTGTGTCATTGGAAGTATTGACAAATTATTGCATTTCTGTTGTCCTCATCCTCATCCTCTGCCTCCTCATTTCCACTGTCCACAGGGTCCACTGCTGCCACACGGCAATCTCCAGCCTCATCCTCCTGCAGAAAAGGTACCTGGTGACGTAAGGCAAAGTTCTGCAACGATGATCTGGCAGACCTTCTTGGGTGAGTAGCACAGGGAACCACCTGTTAGATGGAGGCAACGAAACCTAGCCTTCAGGACGAATGCCCTCTCTATAATTCTTCTTGTTTGCCCTTGTGCCTCATTGTAACGTTCCTCTTCCCTTGTCCTGGAAATTCTCACTGGGGTCGGTAGCCATGAGAGGTTGGGGTAACTAGAGTCACCTGCAAATATCGAGGGACAACTGTTAGACACACACTAAACCCTTAGGGTCCACACCATACCATACTCCAACATCCACTGAGTGGGAACCAGGGCTCACCTATTAGCCACACCCTGTGCCTCTGGAGTTGAGCCATCACATATGAGATGCTGCTATTCCTCAGGATAAAGGCATCAGGAACAGACCCAGGATACTGTGCATTGGCATGGGAGATGTACTGGTCCGCCAGGCACACTATCTGCACATTCATTGATTGAAAGCTCTTTTGATTTGTGAACATCTGTTCATTTCTCCGGGGGGGGGAGGTGCAAATGCAATATGTGTACCATCAATTTCCCCAATAATGTTGGGGATATGTCCCATTGCACAGAAATCAGCTTTCACTGAGGCCAAATCCTTCACTTGGGGGAAAACGATGTGGCTGCGCATGTGTTTCATCAGGGCAGACAACACTCTGGTCAGCCAAGCCCACTGTCACTTGGAAGAAGCCAGTTGCCATGAAATGGAGCTCAGATAGGACTTGCACAAGAGGGGGGATCCTGATGGGGTCACGGATAGCAGATATGAGGTCAGGCTCCAATTGGGCACACAGCTCTGTGATTATGGCCCTGTCAAGTCTGTAGGTGAGGAGAATGTGCCTGTCCTCCATTGTTGCCAAGTCCACCAGGGGTCTATACATGGGGGGAAGTCTCCATCTCCTATTCATCCGCAGCGGTTGCAATCTATGGGGCAAAACGGTGAGCAGCTGATCAGTATTTCATTTTTCCAACCACTACACTTCATTGCATGTTGTGATTGTAACAGTATATTGTTGGATAGGTTCAAATGGTGCTTATGTGTACTGTGACGCAGTTAGGTGCCATGGGCGCCCCCCCCTGAAATGGCATCCGCCTGTCCTGTATGGAGGGACATGTGGAAATGAGGTAATTCCGCTGCCATTCTGCGCCGTTGCGGGAGGCGGTCGAGAACTGCCGTGCAACTTCTTATTGGTTATTATTGGGTCCTATTGGGTACAGTGGCCAATGGTGATGTACGGCAGCTGTGACGGTATGCACTGCCGTGGACGTAACCGCCATTTTCTATCTGTTCACTCACTTGCTACCTGACCTTCAACAGGAGAGGACCTACATTGCATATGTTGCTGTGACCTGTCTCTGGAACCGACCGTGGCTCGTGTCACTGGGTAAAGGGCCCCTCCTTCACCTCGGCAGAGTTGGAGAAACTGGTGGATGGGGTCCTACCCCAGTACTGAATGCTGTATGGGCCTCCAGACCAACAGGTGAGTAAGCTGTGAGCACGGGCATGGTGCATGAATGCATGGAGTGGTGTGTGTGAAGGCCTCGTGTAGGGGGGGTTGGTGGATGGGCCCTGGGCAGCATGCAGCATGTATGCTGGGCCATGTCTGTGCGTAAGGGGATGGGAAGGGCTATGGTGGGCCATGAGTGTAACAGGCAGAACGGTCTGACTGATACCTTTTCCTATGTGTATTTCTCTGCAGATCAGCGCCCATCAGAAAAAGGGTATATGGCATGCCATCGCCAAAGACGTGAGGACCTTGGGGGTCTACGGCAGGCAGAGCACCCACTGTCAGGAACAGTGGGAGAACCTGAGACGCTGGGCACAGAAGATGACGGAAGTCCATCTGGGAATGCCCTCCCAATGAGGAAGGGGTGCCCGTTGAACCCTAACCCCCCTGATGGCCCGCATACTGGGGGTGGCCTATCCAGAGCTGGATGGGTGCTTGGGGGCATAACAGCAGCCACAAGGGGGTGAGTATAGTGCCCCAATATACAACTTGCACGTGGCGGGGTGGTATCCCGGTGGGGGATCTGGGCCTGTGGGTGCCCCTAGACCAGGCCGGACATTGCAGGGTAGGTCGCATGTTGGGCAGGGTCTGATGTAAACTTCCTCCACCCAAGCTAGTGGGCATCCACTACTGGGAAGGGGTCTGTGGGTCTCAGGTATGCTGCAATTGGTGTTAGGTGTCCCTGTCCATGGGCTGGTGACTAGCATTGTGACTGGTAGTGCCTAGTGCGTAGGACTGTTCCCTGTGTGTGTGTGTTGTGTACGCCAAAGGTGGCGTTGTTGCCCCCATTGACCAAGTGTGTCCTTTGTCTCGACCTCCCCTTTTTGTTTTGTCACCCTGTCCTTCTGTGCATTAGCATCATCTGGCGGAGAAGCAGAGAAACCGGCAATGGAGGGAGCTGCATCCCACAGGACCCGGGATGCCGAATCCACCGATGGTGAGGGCACCAGTGGGACAGAGGGAGAGGGGAGCACCACGGCAGAGATTGCAGGGGACAGTTCTGACAGTGATACCTCCTCCGATGGAAGCTCCCTGGTGGTGGCGGACACCTCTGTGCCCACCCCAACTACAGGTACTGCTGCCACTCCCTGTCCCAGCAGCCCCTCAGCGTGTTTCCCATGCCCGCTCACCCAGGAGGGTGGGCATCTCCTTCGCCCCAGGCACCTCAGGCCTTGCCAAAGTTAGCCATGCTGCCCTGAGTGAAGAGGCTATTGACCTCCTGCGATCCATCTCTGTTGGGCAAATCAACCATTGTGAATGCCATCCAGGAGCTGGCAGCCCTAATGCAACAGACAAATGCATTCCTGGAGGGCATCCACACTGGCGTGGCGGCCCAACAGAGATCAAATCCAGGATCTGGCCTCCTCTCTGATGGCAGCCATTGTCTCTGTTTCTAGCCTCCCCCTCCAACTTCCTCTACCAAATCCCATTCCCCTCAACCTCAACCTATCCCAAGCACACAGGCAAACCTGCATGCACACAGGACAACACACAGGAGTGGTTCAGGCAAACACAAGCTCCACACATCATCACACAGGCACTCACACAAACGCCATCCAGATGCAGACATACCAACATCCACTACCTCCACTGTGTTCCCCTCCTCCTCATCATCCACCTCTCTCCCAGTAGCGTCTCCACTCACACCTGCATGCACTACATCCTCATCCACTACCACCATCCCCAGCACGCCTATCACTACACACCCCTCACTGACAGTCACCAATCCCATATCCAAGCACACGTCCTGTGTCCTCTCCCACTGTGTCTGTGCCCCCTCCTCCCAAAGTCCACAAACACAAGCACTCAGACACCCAACAGCCATCCACCTCACAACAGCATCCAGCCCATGCACCTGCACCCAAACACAGCAGACAGACACTTCCTACAGCCACTTCCTCTTCCTCCACTCCCAAACCTTCTCCCTCTTCCCACCCCAATGTCCCTAAGAAGCTTTTCTTCTCCACCGTTGACCTCTTCCATACCACTTCCCCCCCGTCCTTCACGTCGGACCAGAGTGGTCGGAACCCAGGCGAGCACCTCACCCATCCAGTCCACAGCCACAGTAGTGTCAACGGCTATTCAAGGTGGGAGAGGATACCGGGCACCAGGCAGCCACCCTGAAAGGGTGCCTGCACCAGGTACTGCAAGGAAGGCCAAGGAGTCACCCCCAGCTGCCTCAAGGAAGGGCCAGGAGGCACCCCCAGCTGCTACAGGGAAGGGCAGGGAGGCACCCCCAGCTGCATCGAGCAAGGGCAAGGAGGCACTCCCAACTGCTACAGGGAAGGGCAAGGAGCAATCTCCGGCTGCTGACAGGAAGGTCAGGAGGCCTGGTGCTGGGACTCATGCGGAGCCCCCACCACCAATCATGGTGGTTCAGCAGTCCGAGGCTGCAAGGGAAGGGCTGGAGCCTCCCCCCACCACTCCCAGCTCCGCCACCAGCACCACCAGCACCACCTCCAAAAGCAGCAGCCCCAGTGAGCAGCTGTCCAAGGCTGCAGGGGATGGGCTGGAACCTCCCCCCACCACTGCCAGCTCAACCAGCAGCACCACTGCCAGCAGCAGCCCCAGTGGACGCCGTCTGAGGCTGCAGGGTATGGGCTGGAGCCTCCCTCACCACTGCCAGCTCTATCAGCAGCACCACCACTGCCACCACTGAGCAGCCATTACCTATGGCAGACAATGTGTAGTCCGGTGTCCATGGGCTGTTGTGCGGCCTTCCACCAGCAAACCCTGTGGGTGTGACACCTGGGCTGTTGTGCGGCCTTCCACCAGCAAACCCTGTGGGTGTGACACTCAGGTGAGAGACTGTGACCTTGCACTCCCCAAGATCTGCATCATTGGGCACAATGCCCCCTCCAGAACCAGTGGAAGAAGCCATCCACTCACCCCATCCTCCACAGGATGAAGCTCACTGGGCACAGTGCCCCCTCCAAAACCAGTGGAGACGACATCCACCCACCCCATCCTTCCAGGGACGAAGCTCACTGGGCACAATGCACCCTCCAGAACCAGTGGAGATGACATCCACTCACCCCATCCTTCCCAGGATGAAGCTCACTGGGCACAGTGCCCCCTCCAGAACCAGTGGAAGAAGCCATCCACTCAAACCATCCTCCACAGGATGAAGCTCACTGGGCACAATGCCCCCTCCAGAACCAGTGGAGATGACATCCACTCATCCAATCCTTCCCAGGATGAAGGTCACTGGGCACAATGCCCTCTCCAGAACCAGTGGAAGAAGCCATCCACTCACCCCATCCTCCACAGGATGAAGCTCACTGGGCACAATGCTCCCTCCAGAACCAGTGGAGATGATATCCACTCACCCCATCCTTCCCAGGATGAAGCTCACTGGGCACAATGCCCCCTCCAGAACCAGTGGAAGAAGCCATCCACTCACCCGATCCTCCATAAGATGAAGCTCACTGGGCACAATGGCCCCTCCAGAACCAGTGGAAATAGTCACCCATTTGAGAGACTGTGGCCTTGCACTCCCCAGGACCAAGCAGTGGGCGGCAAACCACCCACTTGAGAGACTGTGGCCTTGCACTCTCCAGGACCAAACAGTGGGCAAACCACCCACTTGAGAGACTGTGGCTTTGCACTCCCCAGGACCAAGCAGTGGGCAAACCAACCACTTGAGAGACTGTGGCCTTGCACTCTCCAGGACAGTGCACAGGGCATGTTGCCCCCTCCAGGACAAGTGACGTTGTACCATCTTCTGGTTGAGGTGCCCCCCCATTCCCCGCCCCCCTGAGGTGCCTGTCTATTTTTGACTTGATGCCCCTGCAGTGTTCTCTCTGTGTTGTTGCAGGAGTGAGGTGGGGCCTTGGCCTATGTGTTGTGGCCCTGTGGCCCACGGACATTGAGGACTGGGCAGTGTCCCTACATTTGTAAATATGTATATACGTTTGGATTTTGATGCACTTATTTATAATATTTTATCGTATTACACTCACTTTATTTAAATCATTTTGTCTTTGCATTATTCCTGAGGGGTACAGGGCAAATATGTTATGTTGCTGCTTATGGTTGTGTGTATGGTGTTGGGGATAGGGGTGGGCGTGTTGCGTGTGTGTCACTCTCTTTTTCCTCCCCCCCTCCCTTGTGTGCTAGGTGAAGTACTCACCGTGGTTGTCTTCACCGGCGTTGGTATTCATAATGAAGCAGAAGGTAGACGATCATGGGGAAGACATGCAGCTCGGGTTCCATGGCGTCGTGGTTGTTCCCTGAGTCTCCAGAGGTGAGTCGTTTCCCTTCTGAGGTCTGTTTCCGCCAGGCTTTTGATGTTGTTAGTACCGCCCTGGAAAAGGTGGCGGATTGGCCGGCCATAATACAGTGGGCGGAACATTGTCTTCCGCCTGGCTGTTTGGCGGTTACCGCCGTGGTGCTTGTTGATTCCACCCTGGCGGTCGGTGTGTTAAAGTGGCTGTCTGTCTGAGCGGTTTCCGCCGTTGGCATAATTCCATTTTTTTTACTGTTGGCCTGTTGGCGGTGTGCTGCATCTTTATCACTGACTACCAGGGTTGTAATGAGGGCTTCAATCCTGACTCATATTCTGTAGAAGAAACTTGACCCAGAGATGCCTAGCATTCTTATCAAGGCACATATTCTTAAGGGTGATGACACTATCAGCAAAATTGGAACAAAGCTTCTAGCTTTAACTTCTGAACCTGTGAAGTTTCTGAAAGAATTTGCTGAGACAGAAGAAAAATGTGAGTTCAAGACTTAGAAAAATACCTTATGCATGTGTGGATAATGGGTTCTGAATGACACACATTTGATGCTCTTCGGTAGAGTGAGTTCAAGAGATCAGTCCTGCTAAGTGACCTTCCACCAACGTCGTATTCTATGTGTGGACACATTAAAAGAGCCTTCTACTTGATCAGACGATGTGTAAATGTTTTCAATCATGACTATGTAATTTGGTTGAGGAGCTATTGATGGGGTGCTAAAACTTACAACATTTCTAAAGCCTCTACACACAGAACTTACACATATATGTACTTGCAAATCCTGTGCTACAAAAAGATGTCCCTGTCGATAAGCTTATCTCAAATGTTCAACATTCTGCCAATGTACCATGAGTGATTGCCCGAACAAATAATATGAACTATGAAAATGTGTCGGAAACAGGACTGATTAGCATTATTTTTTTTTTATATTCAGATCCTAAACATTGATGGGTGTATTGTAATGTAATTGTATTGTAATTGTATTTATATAGCGCTTACTACCCCTGACGAGGCGTCGAAGCGCTTTTCGATGAGTAGCACGCTACTCCGGAACCCAACAAGAATTAGTGATGGATTAGTATCATTTAATAATGAGTACAGTTTTAGTATTATTATGAGTTAATTTGAGCCGCGGATATGAGAGTTTGTTAGTTAGGTTGACTGGAGTAATGTAGGGGTGGAGGAGGAAAGAAATCCAGAAGTGTTAATTGGGAGTATATCCTTCATTTACTCAACCCAAAGGCTTGGGATGAATAAAGGGGGGCGGAGGGGGAAGAGTATGTGGAAGGGTTAGGGAGAGCATAGTAGGAGGGTGAGATGAATGCAGGAGAATTTAGTAGGGTTGTGTGGGAGGTCACAGAGGTAGAGTGAGGTTTGGTGAGTTAGATGTGGAGGTGGAGGGAAGAGCTTAGGCAGAGATATTTAGGAGATGAAAGTGGTCGTATGCATAAAAGGATTAAAAAACATTATTATTTGTTTCATTTCTATATATGTCTCTTCTTCCTCTGTTATAGCTGCCATTTTGAAAAATGGCGGAAGGGTTGCTCTGAGGAGTAATTTTCTGTCTCTTTTTTTTTACACCAAAGTGCAGTATATAGGTCTCATGGTTCCTGAAATATTAAATCATCACTGCAACACATCTGCCATTTTTAAAAATGTTGTCCAGAAAAATTTGGCCCGGATCAGCAATGTCTACCCAAGCTAAATTACTACTCTAATGATCCAAAAACACAAATCAAAAATGAAAATCTCTGGACAACAATTTTTTTACAGAGGTATATCAGGTGGCCATGATTAATAATTTTACATTCATATTTTCTTTTGTTATGTGTACAATGTAATTGTTAACATAAATGTACATTTTACTTTCATGTCTCACTCCACAAAATATATGTGTATTAAAACAACACACATAAATAATAAATAATGAATAATGTTTTAAATATTAAATGTCCGAAGGTAATATTTCATTTGTATATATGTATGAAATTTATAATCTCTCCTGGTACATAGGTCATCTACATGTAATGTTTTTAATCTATGTGTATACTTAAGCATTCATTATAACATATGCATTATATAATTTTAATAAAAACATTAAGGGGGTCATTCTGACCTCGGCGGTAAAAGGCTCTTACCGCCGGTCAGAAGTCCGCCATTCTACCGCCGCGGCCGCGGTAAACCACCACGGTCATTCTGACCCACAACTGCCAAACCACCAAAAACCCGACATCCACGGAAGGCCGCCTCATCAGCGGTCAGCGATAAACTGGAGATGACCAAACCTCCACCGTCACGACAACACAAACACGCCCATGCCATTACGACCCACCAATCCACGCGCCGGTCTTTTAACCGCGGTATTCCATTGGCGGTACACACCGCCGCGGTCAAAATACACACACCTTTACAAAACACAGCCACATTGGAGAATTCGAAATACACACACCTGATACACATACACACACCACACCCACACATCCAATCAACTATAAAACACACACCCACATCACCCACAAACCCCCACTACTAGAAATTCGGAGAGAAGGCGAGAGAGAGAGAGAGAGCACAGCTATCGAAAACCCCAACACACAGAGGAACACAACATCATCACCCACACCACATCCACGCACAAAACACCACACACCACCACACACACCACACTCATCACCACAAACACCACCCCACACCACCCCATGGCACCCCAAAGACACCCCAGGTTCTCGGACCAAGAACTCAGGGTCATGGTGGAGGAAATAATTAGGGTAGAGCCCCAGGTATTCGGCACACAGGTGCAGCACACCACAATAGCCAGGAAGGCGGAGCTATGGCAAAGGATCGTCGACATGGTCAACGCTGTGGGACAGCATCCCAGAAACCGGAAGACATCCGAAAGCGCTGGAACGACCTACAGGGAAAGGTGCGGTCGATGGTGTCAAGACACAACATCGCTGTGCAGAAGACTGGCGGCGGACCCCCACCCACTCCACCCGAATTCACATCATGGGAGCAAGAGGTCTTGAACATCCTGCATCCTGAGGGCCTCGCTGGAGTAGGCGGAGGAATGGACTCTGGAAAGTCTAATCCCAACTACTTCACCCCCCCAACCACCAGCATGCCAACCCGCACCCCCACCCTCACCCCCAGCACACATCCTCCCTGCCAATGTCTCACCAGCACAACCCACCCAACACAACACCAATCCCTGAATGCCAATACAAACCATGGACACCCATCACCCAAGCATGACCACTGCACATACCCATCCCCCCCCCAAACCACCTTCACAACTCCTCCCACAAGGGAATGCCAGCACTGGGGGACAAGGGCACCCACAAATCACACGCCATGGCACACACAGAAGCAATAACCATACTCTTTTACCCCTGCAGGGCCCGAACGCCAACACACCGGCCAGGAGGGTCCAGATTTGTCCATCCCGCCCCCAGAACAGGCCCCCAGTGATGACAGCAGCTCTGTCGACCTAGAACCTGATGACCAGCCCGGACCATCGGGGACCTCTGGACAGTCTGTTCCCCACACACAGACACAGGCCACAGCAGACCCAACCCCCTCTGGGAATACCAGCACAGCTCCCACCCAGCGGGCCCATGCCTCTGTCTCCAGGACGCGTCAATCAGCGGTGTGTCCGCCACTACAGGGCACCCAGGCTGACCCACCACCCCAACAACAACAGGGACCTGGGGGCAGTGGTAGTGGGCACACCGTCCAGGGGACAGAGGCCCGGGGAAACAGGGCAACTGGGAGGGCTGCTGTGCGAGAGGGGGTTGACCGGCCCAGGGAACCCACTCTCCAAGAGGCCCTCACCACCATCATGGGAGCATACCACCGCTCCCAGGAGACGATGGCGACGGTACTGGCCAGGTTCCAGGAGATCCAGGCACAGCAGGAGGAACGGTACATGGGGTTCAGAGACAAACTCAGGAACATCGGTACCGCAATGGGGACCATCGTCCTGGCCCTCAACCAGATAGTCACCACATTGCGGGACCATGTGGCACCCCAAAGGGCCCCTGTCACCAGCCCGGACGACGAACAGCCTACCACCTCCGCCGGCGCTAGTGGACAGGAGGCCCCCACACCACGACAGGCACCAGAACCCCACCTCCTGCTGAAGATCAACCACCCGCAAGCGGAACCTGAGATCACACAAGAAGACAGAGTAGGATGCCAAGACCCCCGCCAGCCTAAGATACCCCCTGATGTCATCCCACTGTCCCACATTGTCACCCTGTCCAACCTTGAACTGCCCCTGCTCCATCCTTCCACAGGCATATGGGCAATGCACCTGTGCTACTGAGAACTGGACTCTGCCATGGACATTACTCCACCCCCACCCATCACCGTTTTACTATCATGGACCTATACGCAGCACTGAAAATAAATCACCAATTGCACTTCAAATGTCAGGAGTCTGCTTGTATTCTTTACAAATGTATTACACATAACGGTGCAATAATGTTAATTTACATTGTGATGACAACATACCAGTGTCAATAAGCATTAGTCCATGGGCAAACAAAGCAGAAGTCACGCTGTGGGTCATACAGCTCTGAAAAGGGAAGGGAAAGTCAAAAATCAGTGAAAAGGAACTGGGGGGAAACACAGAAAGTAGAGATGCAGGAGGCCAGAAGTAAATGTAAAATGGCGTGGGTGATTCTTACCTGGGTGTGCTACTGAAAATACTGTTGTATAACTGTGTCCCTGTTGTCCGTGTCGTCCCCGTCGTCTTCCTCCTCTTCACTCTCCACAGGCTCCACAGCTGCTACAACACCACAATCTGGACCATCCTCCTGCAGGAAAGGCACCTGGCGTCGCAATGCAAGATTGTGAAGCATACAGCAGGCCACGATGATATGACACACCTTCTTTGGTGAGTACATGAGGGATCCCCCTGTCATATGCAGGCACCTAAACCTGGCCTTCAGGACCCCGAAGGTCCGTTCTATAATCCTCCTAGTTCGCCCATGTGCCTCATTGTACCGTTCCTCTGCCATGGTCCGGGGATTCCTCACTGGGGTCAATAGCCAAGGCAGGTTGGGGTAACCAGAGTCACCTATTAGCCACACACGGTGTCTCTGTAGCTGTTCCATCACATAAGGGATGCTGCTATTTCACATGACATACGCGTCATGCACTGACCCAGGGAACTTGGCATTTAGATGGGAGATGTACTGGTCAGCCAAACAGACCACCTGGACATTCATCGAATGGTAATTTTTTCTATTTCTGTACACCTACTCATTGTCTTTTGGGGGTACTAAAGCCACATGGGTCCCATCAATGGCACCAATGATGTTGGGGATATGTCCAAGGGCATAGAAATCACCCTTCACAGTGGCCAAATCACCCTCCTCAGGGAAAACAATGTATCTCCGCATGTATTTCATCAGGGCAGACAACACTCTGGACAAAACCTTAGAAAACATAGGCTGAGACATCCCTGATGACATGGCCACTGTTGTTTGGAATGATCCACTTGCCAAAAAATGGAGTACTGACAGAACCTGCACCAGAGGGCGAATCCCTGTGGGTTGGCGGATGGGGGACATCAGGTCTGGCTCCAGCTGGGCACACAGTTCATGTATAGTGGCTCGGTCAAGTCGGTATCGAAGTATAATATGTCGTTCTTCCATTGTCGACAGGTCCACCAGCGGGCGGTACACGGGAGGATTCATCCTTCTCCTCGCAAGTCCCAGCGGACGGTGCCTAGGAAGGACAACATGGAGCACAGAGTCAAGCAACCCACAGGTTCGTTCCCACAGCTTGCACAGTACACGAATCGCTATGCATTGAAAGGCTTTTATGAGTGGCAATGCAAGGCCTAGGCCTGTGTGACGCAGTAGAAATCATGCCATGTGGGCCCTTGAAATGGCGGCTGCCTGACCTGTCAAGTGTGACAGTGGGATGTGAGGTCACTGCGCTGGCGTGGCACACCGTGGCGGTAGGCGGTCGAAGACCGCGGCGCAAAGCAGCATTGGTTAACATTGAACCCTATGGGTCTCAGGAGCCAATGACGATGTGCGCCGGTGGTCGCGGTACGCACCGCCGCGGTACGCACCGCCGCGGGCGTGACCGCCATTTTCTATCTGCTTAATCACTCGAGACCTGATCATCCACAGGAGAGGACCTATACTGCAAGTGCTGCTGTGACCTCGGTCTGGAAGAGACAATGGCTGCTGCGACTGGGGAAAGGGCCCCTGCCTTCACTTCAGAAGAGTTGGAGAAACTTGTGGATGGGGTCCTGCCCCAGTATGCGCTACTCTACGGTCCTCCAGACCAACAGGTTAGTACACAGGGTGCACGTTGAATGGGCTATGCCTGGGTTGTGTATGGTGGATGTAAGATGGTGGGGTGGGGAGCGAATGAGGAGTGCAAGGCACGACAGATGAGAGCATGTGCCACATGGCAGGGTTGGGGAGGGGGGGGGCAATCACATCTAACATGCAGAAAAATATTGAAAATTCCTTTCCCACCCTGTACATGTCAAATAGGTCAGCGCCCATCAGAAAGTCGACATTTGGCGTGCCATCGCCAAGGACGTCCGGGCCCTGGGGGTCCACACAAGACGGGGCACCCACTGCCGAAAGAGGTGGGAGGACATCCGCCGCGGGACCAGGAAGACCGCCGAGTCACTGCTGGAGATGGCCTCCCAACGTAGGAGGGGTGCCAGTCGTACCTTGACCCCCCTGATGTCCCGGATCCTGGCGGTGGCCTACCCCGATTTGGATGGGCGCGTGAGGACATCACAGCAGACACAAGGGGGTGAATACCAGCACATTCTGCTATCTTTACACGCAGTGGAGGCGTCTGGGTGGGGGAGGAGGGCTGTGGGTGACATTAGGCCAGGGCGCTTTCTGTAGTGTAGTCCCCTCCTTTAGGCATGGCCCTGTGCCCCAGCCCCCCACCTCTGTAGGGTGCCAAGTACAGCAATCCATGGTCCAGCATCACCCATGTGCGCATATGTTGTCCATAGACCTGTTGGCCTAGTCACAAGTACTGAGTAGTGTACCCCGATTGCGCGGCGTAGTGCATGAGGCTCCTGTGTCTGTCCTCTCCGCCAACGGTGTTGACAATGCATGCACTCAACCTGTTTTTATTTCTCCCCCCACCCTTTTTCTTTATCTTATTGTGCATGTGTGCATTAGCATCATCAGGCGGAGGAGAATTGGCATCGGAGCACGAGGGAGCTGCAACTCACAAGGCCCCGGTGGGCCATGGTACAGACACCGAGGTCACCAGTGATACGGAGGACGAGAGGAGCACCACAACGGGGACCCGTGGTGACACCAGCGACACCGACACGTCCTCGGAAGGGAGCTCCCTAGCGGTGGCAGCAACATCCGGGCCCCCCGCCTCTACAGGTACAGCCGCCACCCAGCGCACCAGCTCCGCCCTCCCAGCAGCCCCTCAGCCTTCGCTCCGTGCCCGCTCGCCCAAGAAGGCGGGCATCTCCTTCGCCCCAGGCACCTCAGGCCCTGCCCATGTTAGCCCTGCTGCCCTCAGTGAGGAGGTCATTGACCTCCTACAGACCATCATTGTTGGGCAGTCTACCCTTTTGAATGCCATCCAGGGGGTAGAGAGGGAGGTGTATCGGAGCAATGCATACCTGGAGGGCATTCTTTCGGGTCAGGCTGCCCATCAACGATCGTTCAATGCTCTGGCCTCAGCACTGACGGCAGCCATTGTCCCTGTTTCCAGCCTCCCTCTTCTAACTGCCTCCACCCTGTCTCTGTCTCCTGTTCCTCAGCCTATCCCATCCACACCATCAGACCAGCCTGCACACACCTCAACACCCAAGGGCAGCTCATCCAGACATAAGCACCACAGATCACACAAGCATTCACCCAAGCAACACCCAGATGCAGACATGCCAACAGTCACTACCACCCCTGTGTCCCCCTCCTCCTCGTCTCCCTCCTCCCTCCCTGTGACGTCTCCACTCACACCTGCATGCACACCACCATCAGCCAGTACTTCCATCACCAGCACACCCTCCAGTACAGTCCGCACACGTGCAGTCACCACCCCCACTGCCATTTACACGTCCCCTGTGTCCTCTCCCACTGTGTCTGTCACCCCCTCTTTCAAGACACACAAACGCAGGCAGCCACCCACCCAACAGCTAACCACCTCACGACAGCCTACGTCACAAGCACCTGCACCCAAAGACAGCACACCTGACTCTCCTACAACCACATCCTCTTCCTCCACTCCCATACCCACTACACCTACCCTTTACATTGGTCCTAAAAAACTTTACCTCTCCAAACTTAACCTCTTTGCCCCACCTGACCCACCCCCTCCATCTGCTAAGAGTCCCAAGAGCACCTCAGCCACCACCAGCCCTGCTTCAAGTGTCACCATTGTGCACGGGTTTTGGAGTCCACCCTTTCCCAGCACTGATACATCGGCCAGCAGCAAGGGGACAGCCAGCCCCCCCCCCCCTGGAAAGAGGACCCGTAAAATCAGGGGCCGCCGCGAGAACACTGACACGGCTGCCCCCAAGGAGTAAAGTCCTGGGCCGTCACCTGCCACAACATCCAGGGGAGGCAAGGGCCAGAGAGCCTCATCGAAGGAGGGCAAGGGCAGCAGGGCGGAGAAGTCAGCCAGCAGGGGCGCGGACCAGGAGGGCCCCACAAGCCCCATCCCGGGTGTGAGGGAGGACACCCACGGGCCCAGGACTCCGTCACAGAAGGGTCCAGCAACTGCACGGTCAGAGGGCGACTAAGCAGGGAGTCCTGGCCAGGTCTGGCTCCCTTGAATGACTGGACAAGCACCGCTGAAGAGGGCCCCGCTGTTCAGAAAGACACCGCTGAAGAGGGCCCCGCCGTGCAGAAAGGCACCGCTGAAGAGGGCCCCGCCGTGCAGAAAGGCACCGCTGAAGAGGGCCCCGCCGTGCAGAAAGACACCGCTGAAGAGGGCCCCGCCGTGCAGAAAGGCACCGCTGAAGAGGGCCCCGCCGTGCAGAAAGACACCGCTGAAGAGGGCCCCGCCGTGCAGAAAGACACCGCTGAAGAGGGCCCCGCCGTGCAGAAAGGCACCGCTGAAGAGGGCCCCGCCGTGCAGAAAGGCACCGCTGAAGAGGGCCCCGCCGTGCAGAAAGACACCGCTGAAGATTGCCCCGCCGTTCAGAAAGACACCGCTGAAGAGGGCCCCGCCGTGCAGAAAGGCACCGCTGAAGAGGGCCCCGCCGTGCAGAAAGGCACCGCTGAAGAGGGCCCCGCCGTGCAGAAAGACACCGCTGAAGAGGGCCCCGCCGTGCAGAAAGGCACCGCTCCGCTGGGCCCCGCCGTGCAGAAAGGCACCGCTCCGCTGGGCCCCGCCGTCTCAAGCACCGCTCCGCTGGGCCCCTTCTGTCAAGCACCGCTCCGCTGGGCCCATTCCTGTCAAGCACTGCTCCGCTGGGCCCCGCCGTCTCAGGCACCGCTCCGCTGGGCCCCGCCGTCTCAAGCACCGCTCCGCTGGGCCCCTTCTGTCAAGCACTGCTCTGCTGGGCCCCTTCCTGTCAAGCACCGCTCCGCTGGGCCCCGCCGTCTCAAGCACCGCTCCGCTGGGCCCTTCCTGTCAAGCACCGCTCCGCTGGGCCCCGCCGTCTCAAGCACCGCTCCGCTAGGCCCTTCCAGTCAAGCACCGCTCCGCTGGGCCCTGCCGTCTCAAGCACCGCTCCGCTGGGCCCTTCCTGTCAAGCACCGCTCGGCAGGGCCCCTTCCTGTCAAGCACCGCTCCGCTGGGCCCTTCCTGTCAAGCACCGCTCCGCTGGGCCCCTTCCTGTCAAGCACCGCTCCGCTGGGCCCTTCCTGTCAAGCACCGCTCCGCTGGGCCCCGCTGTCTCAAGCACAGCTCCGCTGGGCCCTTCCTGTCAAGCACCGCTCCGCTGGGCCCCTTCCTGTCAAGCACCGCTCCGCTGGGCCCTTCCTGTCAAGCACCGCTCCGCTGGGCCCCGCCGTCTCAAGCACCGCTCCGCTGGGCCCTTCCTGTCAAGCACCGCTCCGCTGGGCCCCGCCGTCTCAAGCACCGCTCCGCTGGGCCCTTCCTGTCAAGCACCGCTGGCCCATTGGCAGTCCCGGTTCTGTGTCAGGCAGGCCTTCACGACGCACTCTGCCCACCATGCCTCCTCCATGACCAGTGGTCTCTGTAATCCACCTGATGGACTGTGGCTTTGCACTCCCCAGGATGTAACAGTGGGCAATCCACCCACTGTAGAGACTTGTGAGACTGTGGCTTTGCACTCCCCAGGATGGCAGAGTGGGCAACCCACCCACTGTAGAGAATTGTGAGACTGTGGCTTTGCACTCCCCAGGATGGCAGAGTGGGCAATCCACCCACTGTAGAGACTTGTGAGACTGTGGCTTAGCACTCCCCAGGATGGCACAGTGGGCAATCCACCCACTGTAGAGACTTGTGAGACTGTGGCTTTGCACTCCCCAGGATGGCACAGTGGGCATGGTGGACCCTTCGTGGATCTGGCCTCGTGGACTCATGTGGCTGAGGTGCCCCCCCTTCCCTTCCCCCTGAGGTGCCTGTAGTTTTGTCATCTGATGCCCCAGCAGTGTTCTCTCCAACGGACTCAGGTCTCCTGTGTGGGCTTTGCCCATGTGTTGATACACTTTGGCCCACGGACAGTGGAAATTTAAGTGACTGTGCAGGACTTATTGCCTATGTTTATCGGTTTTGCAATGTTCTTACTTGATTTTTTACAATTCATTTTGCTATTTTACCATGACTTCAAAGAACCTCTCATATACATAAATGTTGTTTCTCACTTTAATTATGTCTTTGCATTATTCCGGGGGGTTTGGGTGGTGTCACTGTGACTTGGTGCTCTGCATTGGTGTGTAGATAGTTGGGGGGGGGGTCGCATATGTGTGTGCCCGTAAGCTTTCCTCCTCCCCCCTCCCCTGTGTCATAGGTGCAGTACTCACCGTTGTCGTCTGCGCCGGCGTTCGTACTCGTGGTAGATGAGCAGGTAGACAATAGCTGGTAGGATGTGTAATTCGGGCTCCATGCTGTCCTCCTTCCTCGTGGAGTGTGTATAGGTGAGCGTTTTCCCGTTCGTAGTCTGTTTCTGCCGTGTTTTTATCGGCGGGGCTCCCGCCCCGGAAAAGGTAGCGGATTGGTGAATTGTGATAGGGTGGGCGGTACATTGTCTGCCGCCTGGCTGTTGGCGGTGACCGCCGTGCTGTTTGTCTGTCCCGCCGTGGCGGTCGGAGTGTTAAAGTGGCGGCCTGTGTTGGCGGTTCCCGCCAGGGTCAGAATACCTTTTTTTTGACCGCCTGCCTGTTGGCGGATTGGCCGCCGCTTTATCACCGACCGCCAGGGTTGGAATGACCCCCTAAGTCTGAGCAAATTGTACAAAATCAGAATTAGGATATTAAGGCCATATGTCGTGGATTTAGCTTAAGCATTGTAGATTAACACATTTGTGATTAAGTACAAGAACACACCTGTTTTCAAACCACTGGTATCTGTGGCACAGAGCACAAAGTATTACGCTACGGGCAATGTGTACAGTATTTATTCAGTTGGAAATCCCAACTACTACCTAATGCATTATACCTATTTGTGGTTCATACATAGATATGATAATATTGTAAAAATGTGAGAATGTAGATGACGTTTCCATTACCATAATTATTTGTTGTTGTTGCTCATAACAACTGAATATGCAGTCCCAATAATTCTACTGTTGCAAAACAGTAAAAAATCTATCAATTTATATAATGGGCAAGCATTTTATTAACGCATATTGATTTAAGTCTATTAGCACCTACAAGCAAGCCCCACACCCCCATCCTCACTACCTTTACCTCTGGCACCTTTCCAGAATCATAGAAGAACTCTGGCAGCACCCCCCTAATGAAAAAGCATTTAGACAATCTCACCAAAATCAAAATCTTCCAACCAAGATTCTTCCTTGCATACATACCCAGACAAGTTCCTAGAAAAATATGTTAATTATCATGTAGTGAAACAACTAGTAATTCAACATCTTTTATAGCATAAACAATCAGGTTTCAGACATAACAACTGCACCAGTACTACTCTCATTGCACCAATGGATCACATCCGGATGATCCTCTAGAGGGTTAAAACCACAGCCATCAAACATCTTGACATATCAATAGTCAGTGACACTGTCTCCCATTCATTCTGATCAGACAACTCCATGAAGTGGGAGTTAAGTGGCTCTCCCTCAAGTGAATCTGCACTTTTCTCACGGAAAAAACTGTAAACAAGACAACCTACTCCTGAAAAACATAAAAAAAACTATTTTGCTGAGCTCTTTGCTCAGCCAAACACTCTTTGACATGCAAAAGACACCACCTGGGCTCACAACATCAACTTCCTTACTAAAGCACACAACACCCAACTGGTACTGTGTCTCTTGTACAAACACCAAACACCAGGAAGAACTTTACTAGAGGCATGACCTAAGTGGCTATGTGGATGAAGTGCAATTGACTGAAGCTGAACACCATCAATACTAAAGTAGTGATTTTTGGGAAAGAATGCCAGCCATGGAAGAACACTTGGTGACCTACAGAACTTGGACTCAAACACATCACAAGCCCCCATGCAAGACATTATAGATGATAAACTGCACATGTCCAAATAAATTAACACAGTTTCATTGGCCAGTTTCAACACCCGAGGATGTTGAAGGGAATGTTTCAGAAGTTATCAGACAACACCCAGAAAATGGTCACCCAAGTCCTCTTCATCAGCTCAGTGTAGTATGGGTACACCCTGCGTGCAGGAATGTCCACCCAGCTCACAAATCTAAATCAGGCCTACGCCAACCCCACATCACAACACACCTTAGGAATCTCCAGTATGCCTATACACAAGGACGCAGAACATAACTTAACATAATATAACTTACCTCGCTAAGATATATAAAACATAACATATATATTAGTCTTATAAAACATGTAGCTAAATCCATGGTCATATGGTTGTGGTTGTCCCATTCATACTTTATGTTTGAACTTAACACCAATTGACCTCTGGTTGAATACATAAAGGTGGTTAACCACTGTAACATTAGTGTCATTCTAACGTAGTCATTGAGACACAAAATTAGGTGACCTTAGTTTATTACAGGCTATAACTCTGCCTAATTAAACATTCATCACAAAGGTCACATGATTTTATAGTAAGGCCAGCAAGAGAAGATATGGTGCAGTGATAAAACTCTGTGCATGATGCACCACATTTGTACAGGAGTGTAACATGGTTGCAGAGGAGATACAGGCGCAAATCGGCCTTGTACATCGTAACTCTTTTCAGTGCCCAGGGTGTACATTGAAGAGTATATATGACGGAAGCAAGAACTGCTTCCTGAGTCCAGGAGCTGAAAAGGGCAAGCAGACGGAGACTGTGAGGGAGGGAGGAAGATGATGACTGGATGAGACACGGTGAAGAAGACCCGGAAACCAAAATGTTGGAGGCAGAGAGACACAGCCAAGAAGAAGCAGGACCAATACATTGGAGGGAGAGAGACGCGGCAAAGAAGACACAAGACCCAAGATGTGGAAAGCAGGGAGAGGCGGCGAAGAAGACACAGGACCCCAGGTGGCTGTAGCCGAGATGTGTGCAGAGGAAGGGAAACTACGGATGGCCTAGAGAGCAGAAGGAGGAGGTGTCAGGACCAGCACACCAAGCCACGTTCCTGGAGGAACATGGCTGGAAAACTGCAGTCCTTTTGGAAGAAGAGCACATCTAAAGAGGCACAGGAGGCTGGTGAAGGAGAGAGGGAAGTGATTGTATACACTCAGGGGCATCTTTGGGTTATTATGGCTGAGATACTATACAGGTCAGCTACACGGTGTAAGCACATGTTCTAAAAATGTTATAAAACTGACTACTTGTGTGAGACCCCACTCCTCCCTCACAAGCACTCCCATTACCCATCCCTAGACCATCAACAAATAAACACCTACCTGATCCAGGATATTTGTTTTCTCTCACCCTTCCTTCAGGGTGGGCTGGCGGCAGTACAGCGGATGCACCAGAGTTCAGTGTCGAAGCTAGGAAAAGAGATGAACGGAGAGAGAATTAGTGACTACATTCAGAAGAATACACGGACATGGGAAAATAATAAAGACAGTGAAGTGACAAATGACTAAAAGAAAAGCAAATAAAGAAAACAAACGTAACCCTAACTAGTCTAGTTACCCATTTATTTGCGAGACAACCCACGACAGGGAGGTTTATCCCTATGTTCCAGAGGTATTCAGAATGAAAAATTGTTTATTGTAACCATTTTGTGTACATGATAAGTAGAGAACAGTTTGCCAATATGAAAGTGTACATGTTCTTGCGAACAGCAATTGGAGCTAGAAAATACATCCAGTGGAGAGCAGCAACGGTATTTTCAATGTTACTATGGGTCCCAAGCTTGTGCAGCATTACATGCTTCTTAGGATGCCGTTTTTGATGTAGAAAAGTATAGTAACATCCAACGTCACAGAGCATGTCTCATATCACCTAAAATTCCAAAATGAAGACATATTAGCATTGTAATGTATTACTAAATCTGGAGTATGTTAATACATATTAAGATATTTAAAGAGATATATATTTAAATACATATTTAGCGTCGCTATGTGTTGGAAAATGGGTTATTGCTAAGGGCAGGTAGGTACCTATACTTAGCAATAGGCCACTAACCTCCACTTAGGTCCAGTTAGGTCTCAGCAAATTAAACCCAGGTCAACCGTTGGTAGCTTGGCAACGAGCGACAAGGCTTAACTTAGGAGACAGAGTGTAAAACATTCAAATATCACAAAACTGTAATTCAATAAAACACAGGAAACAGTTTGAAAATCCAAATGCAATTTATAAAAATAGATTATATTTTTATCTTTAAAATGACACAAAAACGAATAAAATCAGATAAGGGGAACCGGAGATATGAATTTTTAAAGAATGATTGTTTTCTAGCACCTAGAAACAAAAAGCGCCAATCTGGTACGATCCCATGATGTTGGAGAGGGCCTCGTGGAGCGTGGGTTCCCTGGGCCTGTCCTCCCCCTGTCGCACAGAAGTCCTCGCAGTTCCCCTGTTTTCCTGTGCCTCTGTCCCCTGAACTGTGTGCCCACTGCCACTGCCCCCAGGTCCCTGATTTTCGTGGGGTGGTGGGTTTGCCTGGGTTCCCTGTAGTGGTGGACACACTGCTGCTTGACGTGTCCTGGGGATAGAGGGATGGGCCCGCTGGGTGGGTGCTGTGCTGGTGTTTCCTGAAGGGGGAGGCTCTGTGGTGGCTTGTGCCAGTGTCAGGGGAAACGACTGTCCCGAGGTTCCAGATGGGCCGGGCTGGTCATCTTTATCCAGTTGTACAGAGCTGCTGTCATCACTGTGGGCCTCTTCTGTGGGGGGAGTGGACATGTCTGGAACCTCCTGTCCGGTGATGTTGGGTAGGGGTCCTTCAGGGGTGTAAAGGCATGATTATTGCATCTGTGTGTGTCATCGTTTGTAGAGGGTGAGTGACCCTGTACTCCAGTGCTTGCATTCTTGTCTAGGTCCTTGTGTGATATTTGGTTTGGGGTCTGTGTGGGTATCTGTAGTGGACATGCTTTGGTGATGGGTGTCCATGCTTTGGTGTTGCATGCAGGGCTTGGTGTTCGGATGGGTGGGTTGTGATAGTGGGACATATGTGAGGTGTTGGAGAGATGGGGGTGAGGGTGAAGGTGGGGGTATGTGATGGCATGCAGGAGGCCGAAGGTTCTCTCTATAATCCTCCTAGTTCGCCCATGTGCCTCATTGTAGCGTTCCTCTGCCCTTGTCCTGGGATTTCTCACTGGGGTCAGTAGCCATGACAGGTTGGGGTACCCAGAGTCACCTGCAAATGTCGAGGGACAACTGTTAGACACACACTAACCCGTAGGGACAACCCCAGACAACTATTCACAGGGTATATGGTCCTTGTCCTCACCTATTAGCCGCACACGGTGCCTCTGGAGTTGCCCCATCACATAAGGGATGCTGCTATTCCTCAGAATGTAAGCGTCATGCACTGAGCCAGGAAACTTGCCATTCACATGGGAGATGTACTGGTCGGCCGAACACACCATCTGCACATTCATTGAATGGTAGCTCTTCCTGTTTCTGTACACCTGTTCACTCCTGCGGGAGGTACCAAGGCCACATGTGTCCCATCAATGGCACCTATGATGTTGGGGATATGTCCCAGGGCATAGAAGTCACCTTTCACTGTAGGCAAATCCTCCACCTGAGGGAAAACGATGTAGCTGCGCATGTGTTTCAGCAGGGCAGACAACACTCTGGACAACACATTAGAGAACATTGGCTGGACATCCCTGATGCAATGGCCACTGTTGTTTGAAAAGACCCACTTGCCAGCAAATGGAGTACTGACAGGACCTGCACTAGAGGGTGATCCCTGTGGGAAGGCGGATAGCTGACATCAGGTCTGGCTCCAACTGGGTACACAGTTCATGGATTGTTGCGCGATCAAGTCTGTAGGTGACTATTACGTGTCTCTCTTACATTGTCGACAGGTCCACCAGCGGTCTGTACACAGAAGGATGCCGCCATCTCATCACCTGCCCCAGCGGACGTGCCCTATTGACGAGAACAGCGAGCAGAGAGTCAGCCTACACTGTGGTGTCACAAAATGTCATTAGCACACATTTATTAATACGCAATGTGCCTGTTACTGTGTGTATGCAAGGCCTACATAGGTGTGACGCAGTTATTATTATTGCCATGTGGCCCCCTGAAATGGCGGCTGCCTGACCTGTAAGGTGGGACAAGGGGATATGAGGTAACTGCGCTGGCATTCTACACCGTTGCGGTAGTCGGTCGAAGACCGTGGCGCAATCCTGCATTGGTTAACATTGGACCCTATGGGTCCGAGGAGCCAAGGACGATGTACGCCGGCGGTGACGGTACGCACCGCCGCGGATGTGACCGCCATTTTCTCTCTGTTCACTAACTTGATACCTGACCTTCAACAGGAGAGGACCTACACTGCCAGTGCTGCTGGCTCATGTGTCTGGGGAAAGGGCCCCTGCCTTCACTTCGGAGGAGTTGGAAGAGTTAGTGGATGGGGTCCTCCCCCAGTACAGGCTACTCTACGGTCCTCCAGACAAACAGGTTAGTACACTGTGAGCATGTGCAATGCCTGTTTGGAGTGGTGTGGATGCAAGATACATGGGGGGGGATTGAGCCCTGCATGAGCGGACTGTGAGTGTCTCTGCGTCAGGGCATGGGTGGGAATGTGGGCCAATGACTATGACGGTCTGGATGGTGAAAGATTTACCTTTTCTCCTGTACTATTCCTCTAGGTCAGCGCCCACCAGAAGAAGGATATTTGGCGTGCCATCGCCAAGGAAGTCCGGATCCTGGGGGTCCACCACAGACGGAGCACCCACTCCTGGAAAAGATGGGAGGACATTCGCTGCTGGAGCAAGAAGATGGCGGAGGCCCAGCTGGGGATGGCCTCCCAATGTGGGAGGGGTGCCCGTCGCACCATGACCCCCTGATGTTCCGGATCCTGGCAGTGGTGTATCCGGAGTTGGATGGGCGCTTGAGGGCATCACAGCAGCCACAAGGGGGTGAGTACAGTCACATTCATCTGACTCTGCGCGCATTACGAGATGTCTGGGTGGGGGAGGTGGGCAGTGGGTTCCCCTAGGCCAGGGAGAAGTTGGTAGGCAAGGTCCCTTGTGAGGTAGGCTATGTGGCACCCCAACCCCACCAGTAGTAAGAGCCATCAACACCTAGTCAGGCTCCTGTGACTTCCATGTGTGCAGCAATCGGGCATAGGCCTTGTACCCCATGTCCCTATGAATAATCTAGGAACTGTTAGTGCATGGCGTAGTGCAGAGGTCTGCTGTGTCTGTAGTGTCCGCCAACGGTAGTGGTACTGCATGCACTGAACATGTCTTTCTTCTCTCTCCCCCCCCCTTTTTGTGGTCTCCCTGTTCTTGTGTGCAATAGCATCATCAGGCGGAGGAGCAGTGGCACCGGAGCAGGAGGGAGCTGCATCCCTCTTGGCCCTGGAGGGCAAAACAATGGAGTCTGAAGCCACCAGTGGGACGGAGAGCAAGGGGAGCTCCACAGCGGGGACAGGAAGTGACAGCAGCGACTCCTCCTCTGATGGGAGCTCCCTTGTGGTGGCGGGCCCCTCTGTTCCCCCAGCATCCACAGTTACAGCACCACTCCCTCTACCAGCACCGCCCTCCCAGCAGCCCCTCAGCCTGTGTCCCGTGTGTCCCGTGCCCACTCACCCAGGAGGGTGGGCATCTGCTTCGCCCCAGGTACCTCAGGCCCTGCCCCAGTCAGCCCTGCTGCCCTCAGTGAGGAGGCTATTGACCTCCTGAGATCCCTCACTGTTGGGCAGTCTACCATTCTGAATGCCATCTAGGGTGCTGAGAGGCACTTGCAACAAACAATGCATACCTGGTGGGCATTCATTCTGGCCAGGGAGCCCAACAGAGAGCATTTCAGGCTCTGGCCTCAGCACTGATGGCAGCCATTGTCCCTGTGTCCAGCCTCCCCCCTCCAACTTCCTCCACCCAGACCCAATCCCCTGTACTTCAGCCTATCCCAAGCACAGCATCAGACCAGCATGCACACACCTCAGCACACAAAAGTGGCTCAGGCAAACATAAGCACCACACATCCCACAGGCACTCACACAAGCATCATACCCATGCAGACATACCAAGATCCACTGCCTCCACTGTGTCCCCCTCCTCCACGTATCCCTCCTCCCTCCCAGTCTCATCTCCACCCACACCTGCATGCACTACATCTTCAACAACTACCTCCATCACCAGCCCGCCCATCACCACACACCGCTCACATGCACTCACCAACCCCACTACCATTCACACATCCCCTGTGTCCTCTACCAGTGTGTCTGTGAGCCCTCCTCCCAAAGTACACAAACGCAGGCACACACCCACCCAACAGCCATCCACCTCACAACAGCCTCCAGCCCATGCACCTTCACCCACATTCAGCAGACGTACACCTCCTACAACCACTACCTCTTCCTCCACTCCCAATCCCCCTCCATCTACCCGCCCCAGTGTGTCTAAAAATCTTTTCCTGGCTAATATTGACCTCTTCCTTACACCTCCCCCCCACCCGTCCCCTAGGGCCAGGCTTTCCAGGTCCCAACCCAGCATCTCAGCCACCACATCGCTAGGCACAGTGGTGCCAGCAACTGCGGGCTATTGGAGTGCGCCAACCATCAGGGCTGCCAGTGTGCCTCAGAGCGAGGGCAAGGACATTCCGCCAGCTGCAAAACTTAAAAAGTTGCCCACATCCCGGAGGGAGAAGCATAAAACACCTGCCACCAAGGGCTCAGGGAAAACAAAAGGGGATAGTGGCAGGACAACTGCGCCACCATCCAAGGTGGGGAAGGGCCAGAAACTGAAGGGCAGGTCAGGAGAGGGCATGGTGGCACCGACTGAGGGACCAGTGTCACACCTTCTGTCCACGTCAATGCCAACCTGTACGGCGGAGAAGACCGTCACCTGCACCACCATCTGCACCGCCACAGAGCCCGCCACCAGCACTGCTTTCATTGAGCCCACCACCAGCACCGCAGTTACGGAGCCCGCCGCCAGCCCCGCCGCCACAGAGCCCGTCGCCAGCACCGCCGCCACAGAGCCCGCTGCCAGCAACGCTGCAACAGAGCCCTCTGCCAGCACCGCTCCCACAGAGCCCGCCGCCAGCACCGCCGCCACAGAGCCCGCTGCCAGCAACGCTGCAACAGAGCCCTCTGCCAGCACCGCTCCCACAGAGCCCGCCGCCAGCACCACTGCCACAGAGCCAGCCGCAAGCACCGCTGTCACAGAGCCCGCCGCCAGCACCGCTGTCACAGAGCCCGCCGCCAGCACCACTGCCACAGAGCACGCCGCAAGCACCGCTGCCACAGAGCCCTACGCCAGCACCGCTGCCACAGAGCCCACCGCCAGCACCGCTGCCACAGGGCACACCGCCAGCACCGCTGCCACAGAGCCAGCTGCCAGCACGGCTGCCACAGAGCCCGCCGCAAGCACCGCTGCCACAGAGCCCGCCGCCAGCACCACTGTCACAGAGCCCGCCGCAAGCACCGCTGCCACAGAGCCCGCCGCCAGCACCACTGTCACAGAGCCCACCGCCAGCACCGCTGCCAACGAGCCAGCCGCCAGCACGGCTGCCACAGAGCCCGCCGCAAGCACCACTGCCACAGAGCCCGCCGCCAGCACCGCTGCCACAGAGCCCACTGCCAGCACCGCTGCCACAGAGCCAGCCGCCAGCACGGCTGCCACAGAACCCGCCGCCAGCACCGCTGCCACAGAGCCCAGCAACAGCACCGCTGCCACAGAGCCAGCCACCAGCACGGCTGCCACAGAGCGCACCGCAAGCACCGCTGCCACAGAGCCCGCCGCCAGCACCGCTGCCACAGAGCCCACCGCCAGCACCGCTGCCACAGAGCCAGCCGCCAGTACGGCTGCCACAGAGCCCGCCGCAAGCACCGCTGCCACAGAGCCCGCCGCCAGCACCACTGCCACAGAGCCCGCTGCAAGCACCGCCGCGACTGACGCCGCCACAAGCGCCACCAGCGGCCCCGCGACATCCTGAGCCAGTGGCACCACCGCAGACATGGCTGCCATCCCCAGTGGTCAGTCGTCCGAGGCTGGTGGTGAGTTCCAGGAGCCTGGGCAGCTTCAATGATGCATCACTTTCAGTGGAGAGATACATCCACTACCTCTGTCCTTGGCAGGATGAAGCCCCCTGTGCACCAAGCCCCCTCCAGAACCAGTGGAGAGATACAACCACTACCTCTGTCCTTGGCAGGATGAAGCACTCTGGGCACCAAGCCCCCTCCAGAACCAGTGGAGATTCACATCCACTTGAGAGACTGTGGCTTTGCACTCCCCAGGATACAGCAGTGGGCAACCCACCCACTGAAAAGACTTGAGAGACTGTGGCTTTGCACTCCCCAGGATACAGCAGTGAGCAAACCACCCACTGAAAAGACTTGAGAGACTGTGGCTTTGCACTCCCCAGGATACAGCAGTGAGCAAACCACCCACTGAAAAGACTTGAGAGACTGTGGCTTTGCACTCCCCAGGATACAGCAGTTGGCAAACCACCCACTGGAACGACTTGAGAGAATGTGGCTTTGCACTCCCCAGGATACAGCAGTGGGCAAACCACCCACTGGAAAGACTTGAGAGACTGTGGCCTTGCACTCCCCAGGATACAGCAGTGGGCAAACCACCCACTGGAAAGACTTGAGAGACTGTGGCTTTGCACTCCCCAGGATACAGCAGTGGGAAAACCACCCACTGAAAAGACTTGAGAGACTGTGGCTTTGCACTCCCCAGGATACTGCAGTGGGCAAACCACCCACTGGAAAGACTTGAGAGACTGTGGCTTTGCACTCCCCAGGATACAGCAGTGGGCAAACCACCCACTGAAAAGACTTGAGAGACTGTGGCTTTGCACTCCCCAGGATACAGCAGTGGGCAAACCACCCACTGGAAAGACTTGAGAGACTGTGGCTTTGCACTCCCCAGGATACAGCAGTGGGCAAACCACCCTCTGAAAAGACTTGAGAGACTGTGGCTTTGCACTCCCCAGGATACAGCAGTGGGCAAACCACCCACTGGAACGACTTGAGAGACTGTGGCTTTGCACTCCCCAGGATACAGCAGTGGGCAAACCACCCACTGGAACGACTTGAGAGACTGTGGCCTTGCACTCCCCAGGATACAGCAGTGGGCAAACCACCCACTGGAAAGACTTGAGAGACTGTGGCCTTGCACTCCCCAGGATACAGCAGTGGGCAAACCACCCACTGAAAAGACTTGAGAGACTGTGGCTTTGCACTCCCCAGGATACAGCAGTGGGCAAACCACCCACTGGAAAGACTTGAGAGACTGTGGCTTTGCACTCCCCAGGATACAGCAGTGGGCAAACCACCCACTGGAAAGACTTGAGAGACTGTGGTTTGCACTCCCCAGGATACAGCAGTGGGCAAACCACTCACTGGAAAGACTTGAGAGACTGTGGCTTTGTACTCCCCAGGATAAAGCAGTGGGCATGGAGCCCCCTCGTGGTGCAGTGGTGTTGTGCATTCATCAGGCTGAGGTGCCCTTCCTCCCCTCCCCCTGAGGTGCCTGTTTATTTTTCCATCTGATGCCCCTCCAGTGTTCTCTCCGTTTGGAGTCAGGTATCGAGTGTGGGTCTCGCCCATGCATTTTTGGCCCAGTGGTTCACGGACAATGATTGGTGCACTATCCGGACTTGTGTAGTTGGTGTACATAATTGTATATACTGTATTTAAAGTTTTGACTACTGGATTTTTCTTGTTTACAATCGTTCAAATCAATTCCTTTTGTCCTTGCGTTATTGAAGGGGGGGGGTGGAGAGGTGTATATGTAATGTTGCAGCATGTATTTGTGTGTATGGTGTTGTCAGTGAGGGTGGGGGTGGGGGTGTTGCATGTTGCGTGTGTGTGTCACTCTCTTTTCCCTCCCCCTCCCCTGTTTTGTATATGCAGTACTCACCGTGGTCATCACCGCCATCTCTGGAGCTCCTGATAGAGGAGCAGGAAGACGATCGCCAGCAGGATCTGCAGTTCTGGCTCCATGGCGTCCTGGTTCCTCGTGGGGTGTGGAGAGGTGAGTGATTTCCCCTTCTGTGTACTGTTTCCGCCGTGTTTTTGATCGCATTGGTTCCGCCCAGAAAAGGTGGCGGATTGGCATCTTGTGATAGGGTGGGCGGTACATTGTCTTCCGCCTGTCTGTTGCCGGTTACTGCCGCGCAGTTTGTTTGTACCGCCGTGGTGGTCGGAGTGTTAAAGTGGCTGTCCATGTTGGCGGTTTCCGCCGTGGTCGTAATCCCATTTTTTTCCCGCCGACCTGTTGGCGGTATTACCATTGTTTTAACACCAACCGCCAGGGTTGTAATGAGGGCCTTAGTCTCTTTTTTGGAGATTTTCTTCACCGGGACGAACCTGCAACTCACGCCGGGTCGCGGTTGAGGCAAGCCGGCTAGAGTTGCTGCGGCGGGTCGATCCCTCTATGGAGCTTTTTTTCAAAAGTTCTCAAAACTTCTCAAAACTTCTGGATCTTCTTCCAGGTGTTCCTTTAAGGTTCATTCGGGGTCCACAGCTCACCCCAAAGTTCCAGAAGCTCTGAGATGATCCTTGGGGGTGTGGACTACAACTCCAAGAATGCACCTGGCGCAAACTCCTTTTTGGTCAGCTGGTTGGTTTCTTCAGGAGTTGGTGCAGGGGACTCTGGTTAGCAATTTTTCACCTATAGCAAACATGGAGTCCCTCCTTGAACCAGTTAAAGCCAGGCAAAGTCCTTCTTGTGGTGAAGCCCAAGTGTGCAGTTGGTGCAGTCCCTCGGAGTGCAGGGTCCAGGTGCAGGCCAGGGGTCCAGCAGGGCAGTCCTTCTTCTTCTGTAGTTCTTCCCGGTAGGGATCTGGTAGGGAACTGAGGTGTGGGTGCAGGTCTGCCAGTTTTATCCCTGCTCCTGGGTGAAAAACAGGGGGGTCCTGGTTCTCCAATCAGGTGCAGGGTATTTCCCCCTGTGATGACCACTTCCTCGGAAGTGTGGAAAAAATCAATCCCAGGGAGCAACATTCCTCAAAAATCCATCATGGCTAAAAGTGATTTTTGGAGGTTACATCTGGCTGAGCCCACCTACTGGTGTGGCTAAAATTCCTAAACACACCCCTCTCCTGCACTCTCCTAATCTAATCAAGGGAGCACCTAATTGTCTGGGTTTGCAGGATGTGGGGGTGTTGCTGGGTTGCTCCAAATGTCCTTCTCTGCCTTTGAAAACCAGTTTTGCAGCCCTCCCCCTTCCTGCCTCACCATCTGCTGAGGGGAGATCTCCTCCCACAGGCACATCTCTTTGTGTGAAGCCAGGCTATTTCACACCTCATCAAGGCAGCCTGGCCAGGCTGCCAGAGGCTGGCCAATCAGAGCACAACAGCATAAACACTGCATGGCTGAAGTTGGCAACTTTTCAGGTAAAGTTTAAAACTCTTTACCTGAACAAATTATATTAAATCCAACAACTGGAAGTTGTGGGATTTATTATAACAATTAATTTGATAACAAACTCTTTGTATCTATCACTTAAGGAGACTTTTGAAATTAAAATAAAGTCTCCCCATTCTAGCCTATGGTGGCCATTCACTACAATGAGGGAAAAACAAATGTGTCTGTTTTACCTCACCAGGGCTCATAAACCTATTTTTATAAGGTCCCTGCTTATAGTTACATGGCACCCAGCCCTAGGGGCACATAGGGCACACCTTAGGGGTGACTTATATGTAAAAATAAGGTAGTTTATGACTTTGGAACTACTTTTAATTCCAAAGTCGAATTTGCATATAACTTTAATTTAGAAGCAGCAAGCAAGGCAGGCCTGCCTTTAAAATGACACTGGGCACCTCAGCAGTGCACTTATGGGTGCACTACCTATGCTGGGGTCCCTAAACCTCCATGCCCTACCATATACTAGGAACTTATAGGTAGGTTGACTTAGCCAATAATAATTAGACTATTTTGCATACTGATTTTACACAGAGCACAGGCCCTGAGACTGGTTAACAGTAGTACCCACGGCACCATCAGAGTCAGGGAAACACCAGCAAAAAAGTGGAAAATGGGGGCAAAACGTTAGGGGGCCTCTGCAATCAGCCCTGTTCTCTCACACTATGAATATGTTAATTTTGATAACATCATTTTTAAATACACTTACCAACTAATAAACCATCTCCATACATTCCATGTTCAAAACAATCATCACTGCTAGAGTGCTGGAACATATGTATTATTCATGTGCACTGCCCTGAAACTTGGCAACAACATTAATGATAAAGATGAGCTGTTTCTGCTTTTTGGAGCAAGTCGGCATGAATACAGTCAATGGCACCCAGAATATTAGGAAGTTGTGCAATTTGATAAAATCCTTCCTACGATTCAACACGTGGAAGAAATGTGGATACTGCACTCTGGGAGACACCTGCTAGTGCCCCTGATGTTCTCTGTTAAGATCCTGAAGCTAGAAGATGCAGCGCCACAATTAACTTTACAAGTGGTGGTGTGGCATGTGGCATGTGACCTGTCTAGAGCTTGATTCAAGAGATGGTCAAATTTGGTGTAGGAGAGATATTATCAATTGTCTGGTGAGGTGATATTTCTTGACAATTTCTTCTCTCTGCTCAAATAGAGAACTCCTCTACTTGAAAATGCTTTCCTTCCTCTGTTTTCTGCTTCTTGCTAGTCCAAGTAGATGCTGGTGGCCTGTTAAGATAACAATCTTCATGGTGCTTTGGAATAAAGGTGCTCTTGGTGAATGGTCCACTGAATTGCCCTAATTTCATCCCTGCTTTCAGCACGTGCTATTTCACACACTTCAGTTTAGCACAGTTTCACATAGCTTTGCGCGACTTTTGTAAACGAATTTGGGGCCAGATGTAGCAAATTAAAAATTTGCGAGTTGCAAAGTGCGAGTCCATGCGACTCGCAATTTGCAACTCGCAAATTGGTATGCAGTACGGTGTCTCAGACACCGACTGCAACTCGCTATGGGGTCGCAATGACCCACCTCATCAATATTCATGAGGTGGGTCGCAAATTGCGGCCCCATAGCGAGTATAGACACTTGCAAACATGGAGGCCTGCTGTAGTCAGTAGACCTCCATGTTCGTGACTGCTTTCACTAAAGCAGTTTTTTTTTTTTTTAAGTGTAGCCCGTTTTCCTTAAAGGAAAACGAGCTGCACTTAAAAAAAAAAACGAAACCTTTAGTTTCGATTTTTTTTCAGGGCAGGGAGTGGTCCCTGGGACCACTCCCTGCCCTGAAAAAATATTTTTGTGTCCATTCACAAAGTGGAAGGGGTCCCATGGGGACCCCTTCCAATTTGCGAGTGGGTTACCATCCACTTGAAGTGGATGGTAACTGCGATACGATTTGCGACCGCGTACGCGGTCGCAAATGGTATTGCATACCACTCAGACTCGCAAATAGGAAGGGAACACCCCTTCCTATTTGTGAGTTGGAAATGCATTTTGCGAGTCGGTTCCGACTCGCAAAATGCATTTCTGCATAGGAAACTCCGGTTTGCGACTCGCAAACGGCAAATTTTGCCGTTTGCGAGTCGCAAACTGTTTCCTACATCTGGCCCTTAGTTCCTCTTCTTTTCACAATTTGCCTGAGACCTTCCCTACAATCCCCATAATAAATACAGTATCTCATTTTCGATGTACAACAACACAAATTCAATTTTGTGCCAGGCCTTAAAATCTGGCTCAAATTGTGCTATGCGTCACAAAGAAAAATTGGTGCAAACGTTCGCATCGCTTTGCTTCACATGAGCGCCAGTGTTAAACCTTAGTGCGGGCCTTTGTATTTACTAAACCATAAAAAGTCACACAAAGTGGCTTTGGATGACCAACTAAATAACAAAAATGATTTTGAGTGGGATCTGTGTCACAAAAGTAGCACAACCCTGATACAAAATCTTAGTAAGTGTGCCCCCAATTGTCAGGCAAAAGGTTACGCAACACAATCTGAACGCTGCAGTAGTCATTCAATGAAGAACTGATCCATAAATCACAAACTATTACCAGGTTGACAAAGCAGAAAATGATGTGGCGCTTTGCAAAACACCTAAGCAAACAAAATAACCAGTTAGACATGAAACTTGTGAATCTTACCAGGATAATTATGACTAATATTTAGTTTTCATTTTTTTTTTAACTTTGTTTATTGGTATTTTCCAAATGTGTTGCATCTCTTGCTGAGGAGTAATACAACATGTTATTTGTTTCATGCGAGAAGTCCAACAGTTCTGTTGTTTCCTAAATTAAATTACAGCGAATCATACACATTCGGGTAGTATACATGCATTCAAGTGGCTCTGCAGTGGCTGTATCACATCAGAGATCAATCATTCAGTATTATCTTATCAAACTGTAAACATAACTGAAAACATTGAACATAGTGCTGGAGGGACAAGTCTATGCTGTGTTATAAAGGGGTATTCAAGATATGCTGGGCATCTGGATGGAGAAGTCATTGTCTTTACCCCTCATCGTCTCCAGTAGTGGGGGGGTTCTCTCTGATTGGCTGTAGGGTTTGTCTAGGGTTTACGTGTTTGGTCAATGTATATGTAGTGGCGTCACATTAATAGTTTTCACCCATCCACCTCTGTTGGTGGACACGTACGTTAGTCTCTGCAGCATGTTGCTGATTGTGTCTCTTCCCCAGTATTCCATCTACACAGAGGTGGGGCCTGCTTCTAACAGGCTACAAGTTCTTTGTCCCCCATCTCCCCACCATCCTCCCGCTCCTGTATCTCCCACATCTCCAGTAGCCCAGACCACAGGGGAGCAATGGGGTGCACACGTATCCCTTGTGCCTCCTCCCTCTTTAATGCACGTAGTTCAGCCTGTGCCCACTTCGATACATCTCATTTCCAGACCTCCAGGGCTGGGCCCATAGGGGACCTCCAGGCCATAGCTATCCAGCATCTGGCCAGTATGAGGGCTACGTCCAAGAACCTACTTCCGACTTTCCTGGAGGTGGCCCTGGGGAACAGCCCCAGTAGGCAGAGGGAGGGATCCAGCATCAGGGGCCTGTTCAAGACTCCTCTCAAGATACCCAGGGCACCACACCAGTACTGCTGTACTGTGGGGCACTCCCATGTCATGCGGTCATAATCTGAATCCAAAGCATTGCATCTAGGGCACCCCCTGGGCTCTCTGCTGTATAGTGCTCTAAGTCTGTGAGGGTTAGGTATGTTCTATGGACATAATTAGACTGGATGTATTTAAATTGTGCATTACGAGGTACTCTATGAGGTTGGGTCAGCACCCTCTGGCACTCTGCGTCTGCCACCTCCCCCTTCCCTGTGTCACTTCCCATTTGGCTCTCAGCATTTGCAAGGACTTCTTAGTCAACTCACTATGGGCTCTGTAGAGCCATGTTGCTGAATGGGTACCTTCTCCTATTGTCAATAAGAGCTGAAGTACTTTGTGCACCTCTGGTTCTGCGTTCACTGGGTTCCAGAGGCCCCTTATAGCGTACATCAGTGCCCTCATGGTAAGGAATTGCCTCCGATACTCCGTTCTCTTCAACAAGGTCTTCAAATGGTACCTGGACTCCGTCTCGGAAACAGTCCCCCAGCGTCGCCACCCCTGCTTCCATCTAGGTCCGCATTTGGCTCGTCGTGAAGGTGCGAACTGGTGTCTCACATGGCACGCCCGTCAACTGTAGCTCAGGGTTATAGGCGACAGCCACGCCTGTGCACCTTAGGCTCCATTGCCAGCAAGACAGGGCCACCGTCAGGATTACACTCTGAACCACAAGTGTGATTTTGGGGCTGAGCATCCGAGCTATCAACAGATCTTTGCTGACGCCTCCTTGGGATGTTGCCAAGTCTAACTGGTTCCCGCCTGTGACCCATTTGGCAATCCACTGGAGCTGACTCACCAGGAAATACAACTTGAAGTCTGGTACCCCCAGTCCACCTCCATGGGTGGGTCTGCGGAGAGTGGAGAGAGATGTTTGTTGTCGACCACCATCCCAGAGGAGCTCCCTAAGGAGCGTATCTAATTCTTTAAACAAACGTGTTGATATAATCACTGGGACGTTACAAAAGTAGTATAGCAGACTGGGCAGAATAATAATTTTGGACAAAGATACTTGTGCCATCAGGAAGAGCTTAAGGGAACGTCAGAGTGCCACGCATGATCGTAAAGACCTGAGCATTTTACCCAGGTTACCGTCTCAAACATCTTGTAGGTCATGGAATATTTATATTCCTAAGTATTTAAACGTACGGGGGGACCAGGAGATATCAGGGGGACAGGTGGGAGGGCGTTCCGTATTTACAGCCAGCACGAACACATGTTTTTTTCCTGTTCACTTTAAGCCGTGAAGGGACCCCAAACTCCTCAAGTAAATTTAGTGCCCAAGGGGTCCCGGTTGTTTAATCTTGCACATGAATTAAGAGGTCATCTGCGTAAAGCGAGATAACATAATTAGCAGAGCCCCACTGCACTCCTCTACCATGTCCCTGCATGCGTACCTGAGCTGCGAGGGGCTCTATAGCCATGGCAAACACTAAGGGCGAGAGGGGGCAGCCTTGCCTGGTGCCCCAGAATATATTATAGGTGTCCAATATTGTCCTCCCTGTCCGCACTCTCACCACTCGGAGACAGTGTAATAGTTCCACCCATCGCACCCATTGTTCACCTATTCTTATCCTGATCATCACTGCCCGCAGGTAATCCCAACGCGAGTTGAATGCTTTCTCCAGGTCGATTGATAAGAGCATTGCTGTGGGGTGTTGTATATTGTGGGGGGTTTGCAAGACCGAATATAAATGTCTAAGGTTCAGAGATGTATTGCGCGCAGGTTTAAAACCATTCTGGTCCTCGTGTATGAGGTGAGGAATATGTGGATGTAGTCCATTAGCCATGACTTTGCTCAGTATCTTAAAATTGCAGTTTAGCACAGACAGTGGCCGGAAGTCAGCGACTGAGGCCACGTTTGTTTTAGTTGTGGGCAGGGGGACCACTAGCACCTCCCTTATCGTCTCTGGGAGTATGCCCTTGTCATATTCTTCTGTGTATAGCTCAACTAATTAGGGTGCTAGGAAGTCTGCATATGTTTTATAAAACTCCATTGGGAGTCCGTCTGTGCCCGGTGTTTTGCCCGCTGCCAGTTGTTTAATGGCGGCCTTTACCTCATCCAATGTTATTGGTTCACCCAGGGGGTCTCTCTCTATCTGTGCAAAGGTTCGTAGTAGTAGTGTCTGCAAGTGGTGTCCTAGGGTCTGTGGCAGGTCATCCTAGGACTGTCTATAAAGGGACATATAGGCCCTCATTACAACCCTGGCGGTTGGTGTTAAAGTGGCAGTAATACCACTAACAGGTCGGCGGTAATTACTGCCAAATTATGACCATGGTGGAAAGATCTCCGATAGTCAGCCAATATACCACACAAACTGCCAGGGCGGAAACAACAGCCACCACGGCGGTAGCCACCAACTGCCAGGAAGTCAATCTTCCGCCCACAATATTAAGACACAGGAAACCGCCACATTTTCCGGGGCGGTACCAATGACATCAAAAGCCTGGCAGAAACAGACCTCAGAAGGGAAAGGAATCACCATTGGAGACACAGGGAACAACCACGCCGCCATGGACCCTGAGTTGCATGTCTTCCCCATGATCTTCTACGTCCTGCTCCACCACGTACATCAACGCCGGCGAAGACGACAACAGTGTATATAGCCGCCTAGCACACAAGGGAGGGAGGGAGGAAAAAGAGAGTAACACACACACGCAACACCTCCCTCCCCCAACACCATATACACAATCAGCTGCATCACAATTTTTTTTTTTACCTCGTAACTCGGATGAATAATGCAAGGACAAATTGATTTTGAAAGAGCAACACATCAAGATAAATAACGTAGGCAAGACAATAAATATATACATATGTACACAAAAAGGGACACAGACCAGTCCACAATGTTCGTAGGCCACATGGCCACAGGCCAAAGTCCAAGGCCACACATGTCACCTGCATCAACACGGAGAGAACACTGCAAGGGCATCAGTTGGTAAACAGACAGGCAGTGGAGGGGGCAACATGCCCTGTGCTTGGTCCTGGGGAGTGCAAGGCCACAGTCCCTCGAGTGGGTGGATACCCCACTGGTTCTGGAGGGGGCAACATGCACTGTGCTTGGCCCTGGGGAGTGATAGGCCACAGTTTCTCAGGTGGGTGACTTGCCCACTGGTTCTGGAGGGGGCCTTGTGCCCTGTGTTCTTGATCCTGGGTAGTCTTGGCGATGTGGGTGTCATACCCACTGGTTCTGGAGGGGGCCTTGTGGCCTGTGCTCTAGAACCTGGGGAGTCTTGGCGATGTGGGTGTCATACCCACTGGTTCTTGAGGGGGCCTTGTGCCCTGTGTTCTTGATCCTGAGTTGTCTCAGCGATGTGTGTGTCATACCCACTGGTTCTGGAGGGGCCTCGTGCCCTGTGCTCTTGATCCTGGGTAGTCTTGGCGATGTGGGTGTCATACCCATTGGTTCTGGAGGGGGCCTCGTGCCCTGTGCTCTTGAACCTGGGGAGTGCAAGGTCACAGTCTCTCAGGAGGGTGAAATAACCCACTGGATTTGCAGGTGGCGGGCGTACATCAGGCCATGGAGGCAGGATTACATACCATTCACCGGCAGTGACGGCGCTGGTGGTGGTGCTGCTGTTAGGGGGAGGCTCCTGCCCATCCCCTGCAACCTCAGACGGCTGCCCACTGAAGGAGGTGGTGCTGATTGGGGGAAGGCTCCTGCCCATCCCCTGCAACCTCAGACGGCTGCCCACTGGTGGTGGTGGTGCTGCTTGTGGGGGGGCTCCTGCCCATCCCCTGCATCCTCAGATGGCTGCACAACCATGGTTGGTGGTGGGGGCTCCTTCGAAGTTCCTGCTCCAGGCCCCTTGGTCTTCCTGCCTCCTGCCCCAGGCCCCATGCTCTTCCTGCCTGCTGGTGCAGGCTCCTTGCTCTTCCTGGCAGCTGGGGCAGGCTCCGTTACTTTCTTAGCAGCTGCTGGGGCAGGCGCTTTGGTTGTTCTGACAGCTGGGGCAGGCTCCTTTACCTTCTTAGCAGCTGTTGGGGCAGGCTCCTTGGTCGTTCTGGCAGCTGGGGCAGGTTCTTTTACCTTCTTAGTAGCTGCTGGGTCAGTCTCCTTGGTCTTGAGGCTACCTGGTGCAGGCTCCTTCACCTTCAGGACATGTGGCCTGGATCCTTTTCCAGCACGAGTAGGTGTGGTGACGACTGGGCCCATGGACTGGGTGGCTGAGGTGCTTGGCTGGGTTCTCCCTACCCTGGCTATACGTGCAGAATGGGGGGAGGGGTAGGGAAGAGGTCAAAGGTGATAGGAACAGTTTTCTAGGGACATTGGGGCGGGAAGAGGGAGGATTAATGGGAATGGAGGATGAGGGAGTGGTTGTTGGAATTGTTTGTCTGCTGATTTTGGGTGCAGGTGCATGGGCTGGATGCTGTTGTGAGGTGGATGCGTTTTTGTACCTTGGGGGGGGACAGACACAGTGGGAGAGGACACAGGAGACGTGTGCATGGCTGTTGTGGAGGTGTCTGCCTGTGAGGTGTGTGTTCTGCTTGGTGTGGTGATGATGCTGGTAGTGGATGATGATGTAGTGCATGCACGTGTGAGTGTAGATGGAACTGGGAGGAAGGTGGAGGAGGAAGCGGAGGGGGAGACAGTGGAAATAGTGGATTTTGGTGTGTATTCATCGGGATGGTTTTTGTGTGAGTGCCTGTGGGATGAAGTTTGGTGCTTGTGTTTGCCTGAACCACTCTTGTGTGGTCTTGTGTGCATGTCCATCTGGCTGTGTGCTTGGGATGGGTTGGGGTTAAGGAGAATGGGACTGGGAAGAGGAAGTGTGATGGGGGAGGGTAGAAACAGGGACAATGGATGCCATCAGAGAGGAGGCCAGAGCCTGGATTGATCTCTGTTGGGCCGCCAAGCCAGTGTGAACGCCCACCAGGAATGCATTAGTCTGTTGCATCTGAGCTGCCAGCTCCTGGATGGCATTCACAATGGTTGACTGCCCTACAGAGATGGATCTCAGGAGGTCAATAGCCTCCTCACTCAGGGCAGCAGGGCTCACTGGGCAGGGCCTGAGGTGCCTGGGGCGAAGGAGATGCCCTCCCTCCTGGGTGAGCGGGCATGGGAAACACGCTGAGGAGATATTGGGAGGGCGGTGCTGGTACGGGGAGTCGTGGCTGTACTTGTAGCTGGGGTGGTCACAGAGGTGTCCGCTACCACCAGGGAACTTCCATCGGGGGAGGTATCTGTGTCTGAACTATCCCCTCCAGTCTCTGCTGCGGTGCTCCCCTCCCCCTCTGTCCCACTGGTGCCCTCAGTGTCAGTGGACTCTGCCTCCTGGGTCCTGTGGGATGCAGCTCCCTCCGTCGCTGGTGCCTCTCTTCCTCCGCCAGATGATGCTAATGCACATAAGGACAGGATGGCAAAACAAGAAAGGGGGGGAAGAGACAAAGGATACACTGGGTCAATGGCTGCACCAACACCACTGGAGGCGTACACAGCACCCTTACACACAGTGAACAGCCCTACGCAATATGCCATAGCACTACCAGAACAATAGTTAGCAGCCATGCCATGGGGAGGGGCACAGACCGCCAATTGAAGCACACCTGGAACCCACCCAGCCCTGAGCAGTTGTGGATGCCTTTGAGCTGGGTAGCAAGATTCTCCCTTCTGAACCCTAGCCACCAGGGGACCTATACTGCAATGTCAGGCCAGGCCTAGGGGCACCCACTGACACACATTCCCACCCGGATACCACCCTACCATGCGTAAGTTGTAATGATGGGCACTGTACTCACCCCCTTGTGGCTGCTGTGATGCCCTCAAGCTCCCATCCAGCTCTGGATAGGCCACCACCAGTATACGGGCCATCAGGGGGGTCAGGGTTCGATGGGCACCCCTTCCTCATTGGGAGGCCATCCCCAGCTGGGCCTCTGCGGTCTTTCCTGCCCAGCGTCTCAGGTCCTCCCACCATGTGCGACAGTGGGTGCTCCGCCTGTCGTAGACCCCCAGGGTCCGCACGTCCTTATAGCCTTCTTTTGATGGGCGCTGACCTGCAGAGGCAATTCACACAGGAAAATTGAATTAGTCAAATAGTCCTGCATGTTACACTTATGACCCAGCATACCCCTTCACATCACCATTTCCACACACATAGCCCAGCACACAACCAATACGCCACCCAGAGGACATCCACCCACCCTTCTTACACGAGGCCTTCACACACACCACTCCATGCATTCATGCCACATACATCGTGCCGCTGTGTACTCACCTGTTGGTCTGGAGGCCCATACAGCAGTCCGTACTGGGGTAGGACCCCATCCACCAGTCTCTCCAACTCCGCCGAAGTGAAGGCTGGGGCCCTTTCCCCAGTGACACAGGCCATGGTAGGTTCAAGACACAGGTCACAGCAGTACATGTAGTGTAGGTCCTCTCCTGTTGAAGATTAGGTAGCAAGGGAGGGATGAGATAGAAAATGGCGGTCACATCCGCGGCAGTGCCCACCGTCACTGCTGGCGTAGATCACCATTGGCCACTGTACTCCATAGGACTCAATGTTAACCAATGAGGAGTTGCACGGCAGTTCCCGACCGCCTCCCGCAACGGCACACAACGTCAGCGGAATTACCTCACTTCCACCTGTCCCTCCACACAGGACAGGTGGATGCCATTTCAGGGGGGGCACGCCCTAGATAATTGCTGCGTCACTGGTGAAATTAGGACATACTGTACAAATCACACTAACCCATTACAAGTTAACAGCATGCAAAGTTCTGTTGTAGCCCCATTGTTCAGTTTTTTACCTGCTCCGCACTCTTTTGCCCTCATAGATTGCTACCTCTGCGGATGAATAGGAGATGGAGACATACCACCGTGTACAAACCCCTGGTGGACTTGGCAATACTGGAGGACAGGTACATTATCCTCACCTATAGACTGGACAGGGCCACAATCACAGAGCTGTGTGTACAATTGGAGCCTGACCTGATATCTGTTATCTGTCACCCCACTGCGATTCCCCCCTCTTGTCCATTTCCTGACAACTGGTTCTTTCCAAGTGACAGTGGGCTTGGCAGCAGGAATTACACAGCCAGTGTTCTCAATAGTGCTAACAAGAGTGTTGTCTGCCCTGATTAAACACATGTGCAGCTACATTGTATTCCCCCAGGTTGAAGATTTGGCCACAGTGAAGGCTGAGTTCTATGCAATGGGACATATCCCCAACATAATTGGGGAGATTGATGGAACACATATTGCATTTGTCCCCCTGCCAGAATGAACAGGTGTTCAGAATTCGGAAGAGTTTCCACTCTATGAATGTACAGATGGTGTGCTTGGCAGACTAGTACATCTCCGATGTCAATGCTAAGTATCCTGGGTCGGTGCATGATGCCTTTGTACTGAGGAATAGCAGCATCCCAAATGTGATGGCCCAACTACAGAGGCACAGGGTGTGGCTAATAGGTGAGCCCTGGTTCCCACCCAGTAGATGTTGGGGTATGGGTATGGTGTGGGCTATATGGGATAGTTTGTGGCTAACTGTTGTCCCTCAAAATTTGCAGGTGGCTCTTGTTACCCCAACCGATCATGGCTGCTGACCCCTGTGAGGAATACCAGGTCAAGGGCAGAAGAAAGTTATAATGAGGCCCATGGGCGAACCAGAAGGATAATTGAAAGAATCTTTGGACTACTGAAGGCCAGGTTCAGATGCCTACATCTGACAGGTGGATCACTGGGCTACTCACCCAAGAAGGCCTGCCAGATAATAGTGGCATGCTGCATGTTGCACAACCTTGCGCTGAGAAGCCGTGTGACTTTTCTGCAGGAGGAGGAGGCTGGAGAAGGCCGTGTAGCAGCAGTGGACCCTGTGGACAGTGAGAATAAGGAGGCAGAGGATGAAGATGAGGACAACAGTACATCATTGATCAGACAGTACTTCCAATGACACACAGGCAAGACAGTGCTACTTCACTTCTCTGTGACATTTGTTTGAATATCTGTGGCACTGGCATGCTGTTTTTTCACACTCCTATGCCCACTTACTGTACCCTTAGGTAATTCATTTTGCAGATGTTGATGACCTCACATATGCTCCTGATCACTGCAGACACCTATAGGTCATTAATCTATGCTCATTTTCTATACAGTTAAATTGCAATGTTTATACCTGTCTCACTGAATACATATTTAAACAATTTAGCATACTCCATACTTCTTTTTTTCTAAGGGTGTTTATTGAAGTGCTAAAATATAGAGGGGCAAGGGCAATGGGATGGAGTCATGATGGAGGAAAGTCCAGGGTATTGTTACAGTCTGTTTGTAGCACAGGTGCATTGTCCAAGGGGACATAGGAAGGGGAGCAATAGCAGTTCAAGGTGGACAGGGTGACAGAGTGGGACACAAGGGTGACAATCAGGAGAGTCTCATTTCCTGGTGGGGTCTTGGCAAGTGTCTCTGGCTTCTGTCTGGATCGCAGGGAACATTTGCGGGGTGGTTCTCCTTCTACAGGGGGGGGGGTGCTGGTGGCCTGTGAGCCCTGTGGCAGGGCCTCCCGTCCACTAGAGGCAGCAGAGGTGGAAGGCTGTTCAGGTGTCTGGCTAGTGGCAGGGGATCGCTGTTGTGTGACTGCCTCCCTCATAATATTGGCCATGTCTGCCAGCACCCCTGCTATGGAGATCAGGGTGTTGTTGATGGCCTGCAAGTCCTCCCTGATCCCCTGGTACTGTCCCTCCTGCAGCCACCTATTCTCCTGCACATTGTTCAGGATCTGGCCCATTGTGTCCTGGGAATGTTGATATGCTCCCAGGATCTCTGCAAGTGCCTCCTGGAAAGTCCGTTCCCTGGGCCTGTCCTCACCCTGGCACACAGTACTCCTCCCAGTTTCCCTGTTGGCCTGTACCTCTGTCCCCTGAACCGTGTGCCCACTGCCAGTGACCTCAGGTCCCTGATTGTCCTGGGGTCGAGGTGTGCTCTGGGGTCCCTGTAGAGTTGGACACACTTCTGATTGATGTGTCCTGGGGACAGAGGTGTGGGTACGCTGGGTCGGTGCTGTGGTGGTGTTTCCAGATCCTGAAGACCAGAGATGCTGTAATCACTGTGGGCCTCTTCAGTTGGGGGACTGGATATTGCTGGCAAATCTTCTCCGCTGACATTGGCTGGGATACCTGTGGGGATGTAAATGGTGTGTTATGGTTTCTGTGTCTGACATATTGTGTATCCGTGGCTTGCCCTCTTTGCTTGTATTTGCCCTGACATCTTTCACTTGTGTACATTGGTGTATGATGGGATGATTGGGTCTCTATAGTGTGCATGCTTTAGTGCTGTGTGTCCATGCAGGGCTGTGAGTGGTATCCATGCATTCGTAGAGCATGCAAGGCTTGGCATTGGGATAAGTGAGATGTGATTGTGGGGTGCGTGGGAAGTGGTGGAGTGATGGGAGTGAGGGTGAAGGTGGGGGTATGTGATGGCATGCAGGTAGGGTAGGTGATAATTGTGGAGAGTTGACTTACCAGAGTCCAGTCCTTCTCCTAATCAGGCCAGGCGCTCAGTATGCAGGATTGCCAAAAATTCCTCCTCCCATGCTGTTAGTTGTGGGGGAGGAGGTGGGAGCTCACCAGCACTCCTCTGTACAGGGAGCTGGTGTCTTTGTACAGTGGAACTTACCTTCCCTGTAGGTTGTTCCACCTCTTCATGATGTCATCCCTAGTTCTTGTGTGCTGTCCCACAGCGTTGACCCTATCCACGATTCTCCATCATAGCTCCATCTTCCTAGCTATCGATAACTGCTACACCTGTGCTCCAAATAGCTGTGGCTCTACCCTGATGATTTCCTCCACCATGACCCTTAGCTCCTCCTCTGTGAAGTGGGGTTGTCTTTGTGGTGCTATGGGTGTTGGTGATGTGTGTAGGTGAGGGTGTGTTGGGTAAAGTGTTGGCGTGTGTGAGTTGGGGTGCGTGAGTAGTGTTTAGGTGTGAGCAGTGTGGCTCTGGTTGTGTCAGTGGTCTTGCTGTCTCTGGTGGCAATTGTTTGTAATGGTAAAGGGTTGTGGGTAATGTGGGTGTGTGTTTTATAGTGGTGTGGGTGTGTGGGTGTGGCGTGTGTGTGTGTGTGTCAGGTGTGTGTTGTTTGAATTGTCCAATGTGGTGGTGTTTTGTATGTGTGTGTTGATTTTAAGTGTGGCGGTATGTACGGCCAATGGTTTACCGCTGTTGAATGTCCGCCGTGGTGATTCGTGGATCATAATGTGGTGGGTGTTGTTCTGTTATCTTAACCGTGTGGGTTTTGATACCGCCAGTTTATCACTGACCATTGGTGTGGCGGATTTGTGTCTGTGCCTGAATAGTGATGAATTGGTGTATGTGTGTCATAATATGGTTAACGGATGTCTGCTGCGGCAACGGTAAGTTGGCAGCAGTCAGCGTGGAGGTAAGTGAGATTTATCGCCAATGTCATAATGAGGGCCATAGTATCTTTTGAATTCCACGTTTATACCTGTCGGGGAGTACACATGTTCCCGGTCTGTCCCACGGATGCTCGTGATTGGTGTGCACTCTTTTGCAGAGCACACCAACTATGCTAACATTCTGCCGGATTTACCTTCCTCCTCATGTACCAACACCAAGTATTTCTGGTAATTATGGCAGTGCAGCCTTTCCTGGGTCTGATTATATGCCTCTTGTGCTTTATGGAGTCGTTGTCGCGCCACATGATTCGTGCCTTGTTCATTGTTTCTATTGTGTATCTCCTTCTCTACACGGATTAGCTCGAGGGTCAGTCGGATCCCCACAATCTGTCCCATACAGTGCCCTCATGTCGCTACCTTTAGGGCATCCCACTCTGTGTGTTGGGCTGTAGTGGACCCCTTGTTAATGTTAATGTGTTCCATTAAATGGGTCATAAGGGAGTCTCTATAGGCCACGTCCTCCAGTGCCATCGGTTAGAGTCTCCATGTCAGGATTGGGGTTCTGTCTCTTGCACAGCGTCAGGTGAGCAGTAATGGGCTGTGATTCGACAAAGTTTGTCCCAGGTATTCGGAGTGTACAACCTCGGGGCTGAGGGTTTTGATGCATACCACTCAGTCTATTCTGGTATGAAGGTGGTGGAGGCTTGAGTAATATGAGTAGTCTCTGTCATGTGGGTGCTGGATCCGCCAGACGTCTGCCATACTCAGTGTGTTACCCAGTCATTCAGTCCTTTCGTCGTCCTGTGTGCTGCAGCCCCGGCTAATGGAAGGAGAGAGCGGTCCGTCTCTGTGTCAAGAATACCATTAAAGTTCCCCCCAACCAACAGTTGTTCCCCCAAGAGTCTAGCCAAGCATCCTGAGAGGGTTTGCATAAACGGAACCTGTTCCTGGTTGGGGACATAAACACATCCCAATGTGACATGTCTTCCGTGTAACCTGCCATCCACCAGGACATATCGGCCTTCCTGATCTATATCCATGGCTATGACCCCAAACGGGACCCCAGCACTCACCCATATCAGTATGCCCCCTGCAAAAGCTGAATATGTGGTGACAAATAACTGCCCCCTCCATCTGTGTCGCAGCTTATCCGCCTCTTGTGCAGTGATATGTGTTTCATGGAGTAATGCTATGTGCACCACTCTCCTTTTTAAGTATGCATCAACAATATTCAACCTCCTTCACGCAACCTGAACATACAAAAACAATCTCCAACTCCCATTCCCCAGGGCAATACTGCAACCACCAGTTGCCCAGCTTATGGGCAATCAACTTAACAGTAGAAACAAGTCATACAGTAATCTCGCCATCTGTTAAATATTTGTCGAGAATCTGGGGGTGCCCTGGGCCACCATGGCCCAGTGACCCATTGGAAACCCTCATGAGGCCGATGATATGAAACCAGAGTCATCCCAGTTCGTCTGCAGTTTGGGGTGGTCACTCTCGGGGTCTCATCTGTGTGGTGCGAGTCCGAGTCCGTGGAGTGTGTTCGCAGGTCTGTTTCTTCTCCACTGGTGCATCCGGTTGGTTCCGCTCTCTGTAACAACTGCGCTGCATTCAGGGCCACCCTTCTGTCCATTTCATTCTCTGCCGGGGTCGGTCTCGGGCCTGGTCGGGGTCTGTCTCATATCTTTCCCAGTCTCCTGCGCCCTGCTAGACTTTCTTCTCCTTTGTGGTATTAGTATCTCTGCCTGTTTTATGCACCTCGAACCAGGTCCACGCCTCCTCTGGTGTTTGGAAGAAGTTGGTGTTCCCTCAATTACAACCCTCAGTCTGGATGGGAAGTATAGAGAGTACTGGATGCCCTCCTCTCAGAGAACCCACTTCACCGCTGTACATTAGGCCTGCCTGGCCTGCACCTCAGCTGTGAAGTCTGGGAATATGGTCACTGTACCGTTTTCCACCCTGAAAGGCCCAGCTTCCCTGGCCTATTGCAGTAGTATGTCTCTGTCTCTATAATGCAGTAACTTGGCCTCTACTGCACGGGGCGGCTGGTTGCGAGCAGTCTCTACGGCACTCGATGTACCATCTCCAGTGTAAAAAAGGGGGGTGAGCTGCTCCGGGGGCACCTCCGTCCTCATCCACCTCTCCAGATAGGCTACCATATCGGTCCCTTCAATGCCCTCTGGGAGACCAGTGATCCATACATTATTCCTCTGGTTTTGACCTTCTGCATCCTCTGCCCTTCGCTCCAGCCGGTGAATACGTTCGGTCAGCTGTACTAAGTTGGCTTTCATCTCTTGATGAGCTGGGGCTAGGTCTGTGAGTGTGGTTTCGGTGTTCCAGACCCTATCCGCTAGTTTTAGGGGGTCAGCTCTCAGCAGGCCTAATTCAGCCGATACCTGACCTATTTCACGCTGAAGTATTGTTTTAGAGTCCTCAATGGCTCCCAGGATCTTACCCAGCGTAGCTTGTAAGGAGCTAGGGACAGGGTTCGTCATATCTAGTTGGACCTTGTTACTTGCCCGCTGCACAGAGTTGAAGCGCCAAGGGAGGTCTCAGTCTGAGCCACAGTAGCCTTATTAAAGTTTCTCTCTCCCCTATGCCTCTGGTTGCTTAGTAGGGAAGCCCGGCATTGCGGTATGTGCAACCGTCATCAAATCTCGTTCCCAGTACTCTGCTGATGTTTGTGGCTACTCACTGGTGTCGATCCTCGGGCCTGCCCGTCTCCGGGGGACCATAAAGGGAGAGGGGAGAGCAGATGCAGCCACCTGCCACCAACTTTAGCTGCCCCACTTGTTACCCTCGGAGGAACGGCTATGGTGCTTCTAACAGTCCTCAGTAGCTTCTTGGCGTACTCCGGGTCCCGGGCTAATACGTCCCTAGGCGGTCCTTCCCCCACCCCGTGAACCTATGCAGGGGTCCCTCTACTCTTGTGGCTGCCATCACTGTCCAGGGTCTCGCCCCCTCGCTTCGCCACTCACCTCTCGTCTCCCCCGTCCGATGCGCTCGGCGGTCTATCATCCAGGCGGGCGTCCCCTCCTAGTGGGCTCGCTGCTTGCACAGACAACTGTAGTGGGTGTACAGGCCAGGACCTGCTTCCCCTTAGCTGTGTCCCACCCGATCCAGGCCTCTCGTTGTGCCCATGGGCAATGGTAGGGGGAGGTAGCCCCTCCTCCCTCAGTGCATCTCACCTGGGTCGCGGACCTCTCCGGTTCGGTTGGGCCGCAGGGCCTCTCAAGGCGCCCTTGCTCTGGTCTGCTGCTCAACTGATCCCCTCAGGCTCACCGCATTGTCTGCCGCCCGGCCTCTTCTCTCTGGGCCTCTGCCTTCGCTCAGCCACACTCAGCCAATGCATCAGCTGGGGCCGGCTGCCTTGCAACTCCCTATCTGCTCTCCAGTGCCTCTGTTTGCTCGGTCAGTGCTTCCCCACATCCTGCCGGCGTGTGGGGCCTGACTCTCGGCTCCGATGGGGTGATTAAGTCAGGATATTTACTGGGCCTGTGCAGAACTAGGCTATCACGCGTCCACCATGTTAGACGGCCTGGCCACGCCCTAATATTTAGTTTTCATTACTTGTGAAGTACACTTATGTTCCTACTTCAAATACCAGTTGATTACTTCATTTAAGTCTAACAACCTATTGTGGACATTATTGTTGCCTGCCTCAGAGCACTCAATGATAAACACAGTTGCTGATATACCCCCCCCCCCTCAAAACAAGCACTATATTCAGGGGGAAGACAGAGATGATTCTTATAGTGTGAATGCTCTCACCTAATGCTGCTGTTTTTACTATATTTCAGTTTTTTAAATATAATGACACATTCCAGCATAAATAGAAGGAATCATTGAGAAGAATATGTATCAGTGACATCACATAATCATTTACACTTTAAAGAACCGACAGGTTGAAAGATCATGCACACTTTACATCCATCATTTAAAGCCAATAAACAAGAGAAGCCACATTATTACCCATATAAATGTATGTTACCACTTCATCTTGGGATAATAAAAAGAATTCGAGAAGGTGCCAGAAATAGCAGGGTCTAGCCACAGGATGAAATATAACGGTATAATTTTCCACTATTTCATTGCAGAAAATAAATCTTATATCCAATCTTTGCGTAGGGGTGGTCTAGGGCTCATCCATCAACATTGTAACCCACTCCTTGTTGAGCAGTAGTGCTAGGGACACAAACATCCTAGATCTCCTCGGTGTAGCCAAATAGGACCATCAGTGATGTAAATATTATAGTTTATTATTAAATTTCTTCAAGGACTGTACTGGGTGAATTGCCAAGCCAGGTAGAAAAAAATCCACATTCTCATCAGGGCACTTACTTCAGCGTCATTTGAGAATGTGCTTGCTTGAGCAGAGCTGACATATAAACAATGAAGAAGTTTAAACTATATGAGATTTATGGGGGTTATTACAACTTTGGAGGAGGTAAAGTGACGGATATACCACCAGCCGTATTACGAGTCCATTATATCCTATGGAACTCGTAATACGGCTGGTGGTATATCCGTCACATTTGGGATGGATTAACACCTCCTCCAAAGTTGTAATAACCCCCTATGTCTATTACAAAGGGAGAATATCACACTAGGGAGAAATAATAGTTCCAGCATTGGTCTGTTATTTTTGCATGAAAACTTTTTACAATTTCAGGTCCATATCATAATATTCTTCCATTCTGCACAGTATTCAATTGCTTTCAAAACCAAGAGCAATTCGCAAAACCGATCTCTCTTTTGATCTAAGAGCTCACACCATTAATAAGCAGAATTACTGCCTATTGAGATCATGAGCTCTATTTTCATTGAAGTTATCAGTGTACCAGATAAGGTAATAAGAGGCTATACTACACTATATGAAAGTGTGTTCAATGATTGGAGTTAATATTGGAAAGGATATGTGATATTAAACTCTAGTCCTGAAGACGCGGCTTACAACTACGAATCACATGTTGGCTGTAAAGGCTGTAGAGGATTTTAAATTATATAAACGTTGATCATCATGCCTCACTATCTGCATTATTGATAGGTATATGAGAGTTGTTTGTGTTTAGTAAATGCAATTCATGTGTGTCTACATTTTCATGTTTTTTATTAATATGCAACTGTGTTATGAATCTATAGAAGAATGATGCTTAAATTAATTTGTTCTAATAAATATTGAAAAATAATATTTTGCTCTAATGGAGAACTGTTATTAGTAAATGTGTTTGAAAATCTTATTCATTTGATGCTCTCCATGCATATATCTGTTTTTAGCTGTGAAACTTAAAGTTGAGGAGAATTACTGACTTAGTGGGTGGTTGCAGCACAAACACATAGGCCCTCATTATGACATTGGCGGTAAGTGCCGCTTACCGCCATGCTGACTGCCGCCAAAATACCGCGGCGGTATACCGCTACGCATATTATGACTCACACATAGAAATCCACCACTATACAGACACACACACAAGTCCGCCAGCCCAAAGGTCAGTGATAAAATGGCTGTACCAAAACCCACACAGTTACGCCAACAGAAATACGCCCACAGCATTATGACACACGAATCACCACGTCGGACATTCAACCGTGGTAAACCATTGGCGGTACATACTGCTGCGCTCAAAATACACACACACATTCAAAACAACAGCACATTGGACAATCCAAACTGCATACACCTGACACACATACACACACCACACCCACACACCCACAACCCTATATAACACACACCCACACTACCCACAACCCCTTACAATAAAAACAAATTGACAACTGAGAAAGAGACATGCCAGGAGTACCCACTGAATCAGAGCCACAGAACACCATCACCCATGCACCATCCACGCACCTCACAGCACACACCCCAACACATACCACACACACTACACCCATGGCATCACAAAGACACCGCAGGTTCTCAGAGGAGGAGGTAAGGGTCATGGTGGAGGAAATCATCCAGATAGAGCCACAGCTATTGGGATCACAGGTGCAGCAGATGTCCATTGCTAGAAAGATGGAGCTATGGCAGAGAGTCGTGGACAGGGTCAACGCCGTGGGACAGCACCCCAGAACAAGGGATGACATCAGGAAGAGGTGGAACGAACTACGGGGAAGGTACGTTCCGTGGTTGCAAGACACCAGATAGCTGTACAGAGGACTGGCGGTGGACCCCCACCACCTGGCAGGAGTAGCAGTAGGACTGGACTCTGGTAAGCCAAATCTTTACTACTCCCCCCCACCTGCATGCCATTACAAACTCCTACCCCTACCCTCACCCCATCACTCCACCACCTCACATATACCCCACTATCACAACCCACCCATCCCAACACCAATCCCTGCATGCAAAACCAATGCATGGACCCCCATCACAGACCTCCATGGACACCCATCACCACAGCATGCACACTAGTGACAATCACTTAGCCTACCAAATCACAACTCACACAAGCCAAAGCTTACTTGGTAATAACAACCATAGAGGTAAACATACCCATGCACAAGATGTCCCACGCAGAAACAATAACACTGCATTTACATCCCCACAGGACCCCCACACAATGTCACCGGAGAGGAGGTGCCAGGAACATCCAGTCCTCCCCCAGAAGAGGCCCACAGTAATGACAGCAGCACTGCACGCCTGGATCAGGATGACCAACCTGGCCCATCAGGGACCTCTGGACAGTCGGTGACTCAGCCACAGTCCCAAACCACCACAGATTCTCCCCCCTCAGGAAACACCACCAGAGCACCCACCCAGTGGGCCCATACCTCTGTCCCCAGGACACGTCAATCAGCAGTGTGTCCACCACTACAGGGATCCCAGGCAACCCCACAAACACAGGACAATCAGGGACCTTGGGTCAGTGGCAGTGGGCACACAGTTCAGAGGACAGAGGCACAGGACTACAGGGAAGCTGGGAGGACTGCTTTGTGACAGGGGGAGGACAGGCCAAGGGAACCGACTCTCCACGAGGCACTCACCAACATCCTGGGAGAATACCACCATTCCCAGGAGACCATAGGCCAGATACTGGCCAAGTTGCAGGAGACCCAGTGGCTGCAGGAGGGGCAGTACCTGGGGATCAGGGAGGACCTGAAGGACATCCACACCACCCTGGTCACTATTGCAGGGGTGCTGGCAGACAGGGCCAACACCATGAGGGAGGCAGTGGCACACCAACGGGCCCCTGACACTAGCCACACCGATGAACAGCCCTCCACCTCCGCAGACGCTAGTGGGCAGGAGGCCCCGCAACGGGTACAACAGGCCACCAACACCCCTCCCCCTGCAGAAGGAGAACGACCACACAAAAGGTCCCAGCGATCCAGGCAGAAGCCAGAGAACATTGCCAACACCCCCACCAGGAAATAAGACTCCCTTGCATGTCACCCTTGTGTCCCACTATGCCACCATGGCCATCTTGAACTGCCATTGCCCCACTCCCTATGCCCCCTTGGACAATGCACCTTTGATACCAATAGAGAGGACTCTATCCTGGACATTCCTCCTTCATCAACCCAGCTCATTGCAATACACCCTACACTTATTATCACAGAAATAAACACCCTTGGAACTAATGCAAGTATGGAGTCTGTCAATTGATTGAAAAATGTATTAGTTTAACAAGCTGTAAACATTGCAATTCAAATGTACAGTTATATATATATAGGCATGACCTGTAGTGGGCAGCAGTAAACACACCAGGAGACAGAGTGGGGCACAGATATCTGAAAATGGAGATGCCAAAGAGTACAGTAAGTGGCCATAGATTTTGGAAAATCAGTCTGCCATGTACAATGTCCAACACAAAACTGCAATGGAAGGTGAAGTTACAGTGTCTTACCTGTGTGCCACTGGAAGTATTGTTGAATTATAGTAGTTCTGCTGTCCACATCCTCTTCCTCTGCCTCCTCTTTGTCACTGTCCACAGGCTCCACCGCTGCCACAGGCCCATCTCCAGCCTCATCCTCCTGCAGAAAAGGAACCTGGTGTCTCAAGGCCAGGTCGTGCAACATGCAACATGCAACGAGTGGTAAGTAGCATAGGGATCCACCTGTCAGATGGAGGCACCGGAATCTGGACTTCAGGAGGCCAAAGGTGCCCTCAGTGATCCTCCTTGTTCACCCATGTGCCTCATTGTAACGTTCCTCTGCCCTTGTCCTGGCATTCCTCACTGGGGTCAGTAGCCATGAGAGGTTGGGGTAACCAGAGTCACCTGTAAATACACCTGTAAATATCGAGGTATACCTGTTAGCCAGACACTCACCCTAAGGGACAACCCCACACCCATATACCAACAGACACTGGGTGGGGACCATGGGCTCAACTATTAGCCACACCCTGTGGCTTTGGAGTTGAGACATCACACATGGGATGCTGCTATTCCTCAAGATAAAGGCATCATGCATAGAGCCAGGATACTTTGCATTATCATGGGAGATGTACTGGTCTGCCAGGCGTACTACCTGCACATTCAGAGAGTGAAAGCTCTTTCGATTTCTGAACACCTGTTCATTTCTCCGGGGTGGGACAAAGGCAATATGTGTACCATCAATAGCACCAATGATGTTGGGGATATGTCCCATTGCATAGAAGTCAGCCTTCACTGAGGCCAAATCCTCCACCTGGGAGAATATGATGTAGCTGTGAATGTGTTTCATAAGAGCAGACAACACTCTGGTCAGCACGTTTGAGAACAGAGGCTGTGACATCCCTGATGCCATGGCCACTGTCGCTTTGAAGGAACCACTTGGCAAGAAATGGAGCACTGACAGGACCTGCACTAGAGGGGGGATACCTGTAGGGTGCGGATAGCTGAAATCAGGTCTGGCTCCAATTGGGCACACAGCTCTTGGATTGTGGCCCTATCAAGTCTGTAGGTTAGGATAATGTGCCTGTCCTCCATTGTTGCCAGGTCCACCAGGGGTCTATACACGGGGATATGTCTCCATCTCCTATTCATCCTCAGCGATTGAACTCTAGGGTGAAAAAACAGTGAACAGATGGTCATATTCAAACATATACTCAGATTAATATGCCTTGCTTTTTTTTACAGAAACTTAATGTGAACGTGTAGGTACATTGATGTGCCCATGTCTGCTGTGACGTAGTTAGGTGCCATGGTCTGTGCCCCCCTGAAATGGCGGCCGTGGAAATGAGGTAATTCCGCTGACGTTGTGGGAGGCGGCCGACGACCGCAATGCAACACATCATTGGTTCTCTTTGGGGCTTACGGGTTCCAGGAGCCAATGGTGATGTACGCCGGCGGTGATGGTATGCACCCCCGCAGACGTGACAGTCATTTTCTATCTGTTCACCCACTTGCTACCTGACCTTCAACAGGAGAGGACCTACACTGCAAGTGCTGGTGTGACCTGTGTCTGGAAGCAACCATGGCTCGAGTGTCTGGGGAAAGGGCCCCTGCCTTCACTTCCGAGGAGTTGGAGAGACTAGTGCATGGGGTCCTACCCAGTACCCTTTACTTTATGGTCCTCGAGACAAACAGGGAGTACACTGTGAGCAGGATGAGTGGGCATGAATGTGTGGAGTGCTGTGTGTGTAAGCCTTGTGTGGGGGGGTGAGGTGTCCTGGGCAGAGTGCTGTATGTTCGGTGGCAATGTCTCTGCGTAAGGGGATTGGAGGGATATGGTGGGCCGGTATAACAGTCCGGACAGTATGACTAATACCTTTTCTTATGTGTCTTTTTCTGCAGATCAGTGCCCACCAGAAAAAGGGTATTTGGCGTGCCATCGTCCAGGAGGTGCGGACCTTGGGGGTCTTTGACAAGAGGAGCACCCACTGTCACAGACCGTGGGAGGATCTGCGCCGCTGGGCAAGGAAGACGGCGGAGGCCCAGCTGGGGATGGCCTCCCAACGAGGAAGGGGTGCCTGTCGTACCCTGAACTCCCTGATGTTCTGCATCTTGGAGGTGGCCTTTCCGGAGTTGGATGGGCGCTTGAAGGCATCACAGCAGCCACAAGGGGGTGAGTACAGTATCAGAATCATGAATTTGCGCGTGTTAAGGTGTTACCTGGGTGGGGATGTGGATCTGTGGGTGCCACTGGCCAGGGCTAACATGGCATGGTAGGTTCCATGATGGGTAAGCTCAGATGCACTCCAACCCCAATAATGCTAGTGGGCATCTACTACTGGGCAGGGTCCTGTGGGTTTCAGGTGTGCAGCTAATGGCGAGGGTGTGGAGGAGCAGAGGCACCGGCGACGGAGGGAGTTGCATCCTACATGGGCCTGAAGGCTGAATCCACTGATGGTGAGGGCACCAGTGGGATGGAGGGTGAGGGGAGCACGACAACGGAGACAGGAGGGGACAATTCTGACAGCGACACCTCCTCCGAAGGAAGCTCCCTGGCGGTGGCGGAAACCTCTGTGCCCACCCCAACTACAGGTACAGCCGCCACCCCCTGTACCAGCAACGCCCTCGCAGTAGCCTCTCAGCGAGTTTCCCCCACCACTGACAGCACCGCCACCAGCCCCACCAACTGCACCGCCAGCAGCACCACTGCAGCAGTGGACAGCTATCCGAGGCTGCAGGGGAAGGGCTAGAGCCTCCCCCCACCACTGACAACACCGCCGCCAGCCCTGCAACTGCCATCCACTGAGCAGCCATCACCGCCGGCGAGCAGTGTGTAGTTGTGGGTACATGGGCTGTAGTGCATCCTGGCTTCTGCAACACCTGTAGGTGTGGCACCCAGGTGAGAGACTGTGACCTTGCACCATCCAAGATCAGCTTCACAGGGCACAAGGCCTCCTCCAGAACCAGTGGACGAAGGCATCCACTGACCCCCTCCTTGCCAGGATGATTCACACTGGGCACAAGGCCCCCTCCAGAACCAGTGGAGAAGTCATCCACTAGAGAGACTGTGGCTTTGCACTCCCCAGGACCAAGCAGTGGGCAAACCACCCACTTGAGAGACTGTGGCCTTGCACTCCCCAGGACCAAGCAGTGGGCAAACAACCCACTAGAGAGACTGTGGCTTTGCACTCCCCAGGACCAAGCAGTGGGCAAACCACCCACTTGAGAGACTGTGGCTTTGCACTCCTCAGGACCAAGCAGTGGGCAGACCACCCACTAGAGAGACTGTGGATTTTCACTCCCCATGACATCGCAGAGGGCATGTAGCCCCCTCCAGGAGCAGTGGCGTTGTACCATCTTCTGGCTGAGGTGCCCCCCCATTCCCCATCCCCCTGAAGTGCCTGAGTGTTTTCGACCTGATGCCCCTGCAGTGTTCTCTCCGTATTGAGGCAGGAGTCAAGTGTGACCTTGGCCTATGTGTTATGGCCCTGTGGGCCACGGACATTTTGAGTGGGCATTGTCCCTCCATTTGTATATATTGTACATATTGTTTAGTGCTTTAAGGACGTATTTTTTAAAATTTGTAATATTACACTCACTTTAATCAATTCCTTTTGTCCTTGCATTATTCCTGAGGGTTACGGGGTGTATATGTGAAGTTGTTGTATCTGTTTGTGAGTATGGTGTTCGGGGTGGGGGTGTTGTGTGTGTGTGTCACTCTCGTTTTCCTCCTCCCCTACCTTGTGTGCTAGGTGCGGTACTCACTGTGGTTGTCTTCGCCACTGTTCATGTTCCTGGTTTAAGAGAAGGTAGACCAGCATTGGAAATATGTGCAGTTGAGGCTCCATGGTGTTGTGGTTCTTCCTTGTGTATTGAGAGGTGAGTCGTTTCCCTTCTGTGTACTGTTTCCACCGTGCTTTTGGTGGCATTGGTACCGCCCCGGAAAAGGTGGTGGATTGGTGTGTAATAATACATTGGGTGGTACATTGTCTTCTGCCTGACTGTTGGCGGTTACCGCCACGGTGTTTGTTGTTACCGCTGTGGCGGTCAGAGTGTTAAAGTGGCTGTATGTGTTGGCAGTTTCTGCCGTGGTCATAATTCCATTTTTCTTACCGCCGGCCTGTTGGCGGAATTACTGGCACTTTATCACCGACCGCTAGGGTTGTAATGAGGGCCATAGTCATCAGATAACCAATTGCAATAGACAACTGTAATGGTTGTCAATAATCATAGTAGACCCAGACCTGGGTGAGATAAGAGGCTGACCACGGTGGAGCTCGGCTCAGTTACACCAACCTGGTTCAACCCCGGTGGAGGATTTACCTTGGGACCTACTCTTTTTTCTGGAAGTCAAATCCTTCGCAGGGCAAGGCAGCAGGCTGTATCTGAGGAAATCCTCACAATGTCAGTTAGGTGTTGGACGAGGTACTGACCAGCCATTGGTTCTGGTGGGAAAAGCTCAAAGCAGGAGACATTCAAATTTTGCACTTAACAAAGTTCTCTCTCTAGTCAAATACTTTTGGTACCTTAGTCTGGTCAAGATTTGGGGCCAGATGTAGCAAACGATTGCGACTCGCAAACGGGCCAAATCGCAATTTGCGACAGTGCAAAATCGGAAATGGGATGCAAAAAGCCCATTTCCGACTCGCAAAAAGCGATGGGACCCGTTTGCGAGTCGCATCCGGTGCGACCCCATTTTGCGACCCGCAAATTGCAAGTCGCAATTTGCGAGTCGCAACCCATATGCAATTGCAACTCGCAAATTGCGACTAGTCGCAAAAAGCCCAGTTTGCATGTCCCATTTACCACTAACTCAGAGCAGGTGGTAACCATTACCAAAGTATAAAAGGGGTCCCAGAAGGCATCTGGGTTACTCAAGATGGCGGAGATATACCTGATAGCAGTGAGGAGGAGAGTCTACGCAGCCCAGCAGAGGAGGAGGAGGGGCCACAGACAGGAGAAGATATATAGAACCAGGCAGACTCTTTTTCAGCAAACTGAAGAGGAGATCTATGACAAATACCGCCTTAGCAGCGCAGCCATTCTAGAATTAATAGATTTACTGAAACCACAGCTAGAACACAAGACTCTGCGTGGCTGCGCCATCCCTACACATGTGCAAGTACTATGCGCACTGCACCTCTTGGCCTCAGGGAGCTATCAGGGGGTCATTGCCGTGGCAGGTGGGGTATCCCAAAGTGCAGTGTCAAGGTTCTTCAGGGCATTCCTAGATGCCTTAGTCACGCACATGTCTCACTTCATATACTTACCAAGGAATGAGGCAGAAATTAACAGCACCAAGCTGGACTTTTACCGCATTGCCCACTTTCCTCATGTCATAGGGTGTGTAGATGGGACACACATTCAAATATGCCCCCCTGCTAATCTGGAACACATTTTCCGCAACAGGAAGTGTACCCACTCACTCAACATACAGGTTGTTTGTGATGCCCATTATGTCATCACGGACATCGTAGCTAAGTTTCCTGGCAGTACCCATGACTCATACATTTTTAGGCATAGTGGGATACATCAACGCCTGGAACGTGGGGAATTTGGAGACGGTTACCTCCTAGGTAGAGCCACAGACACTTGCAGACATACACACAGGTCACTGTGCATGACAATCTGGACTTCCTAACCGTGTACTTTTGTGCCCAACAGGTGACAGTGCATATGCTCTCAGGCCTTGGATCATGACTCTGTTTTTAACACCCAGAACTGAATCAGAGAGGCAATACAACAGTGCGCATAAGAGGACCAGGAACCTGATCGAGCGCACCTTCGGACTGCTGAAGGCAAGATTCAGATGCCTCCACCGCAGTGGAGGCGCCCTCCAATACACCCCCATTACCGCTTTCAAAATTGTGGTCGCATGCGCCATCCTCCACAACATAGCCACCCGACGTGGGCTACCTCTCACCCCTGCAGACCCAGATCCTGATGATGAAGAGCAAGAACAACCACATCGCCATCATGGGGATAGGAGTCTAGCTAATCAAGGCAGACTGAGACGGGACCACATTGCAACGCAATATTTTGGACGGTACGTGTCAACTCCCACCATACTCACCTATTAACCATTTGTTAAGTTGAACAAAAATAACTGTTTTATTAATGTCATGAAGAAACTATATACAAGTTGAAATTGTCCATGGGCAGGAAAATGCCAACCAGTCATGTGGCACATTAACGCCATGTGCCACATTAATCTGTCCTGGCTGTTATCTATGATCTCCTGCCTCCTCCCAGGTGTATTTGTTAACTTCCTGGCTGTGATGTCATCATCATGTGCCAGGAAGTGTTTCCAGAGTGTTCTGGTATGCTTTCTGGAGTGTTCTGCTGCACCTGCAAGCAATTTTGAAGGTAATTGCAATTTGCGACACCCACTCGCTAATTGCGAGTTCGTTTTTTGCACACTCGCAAACAGCGACCTCGCAAACTGCGGACTCGCACACAGCGTTGCGAGTCTGGCTGCGAGTCGCAAAATCGGATCGCTTTTTTTTCTGACATTCCAATTTGCGACTCGCATTTTGCGAGTCACATCAACTCGCAAAATGCGAGTCGCAATTTTTATTTTTGCTACATCTGGCCCTTAGTCCTTCAGACCTTCAGATGTACTCTCCTTTTCTGAGCTTGGAATCCTCCATTGAGTCAAAGCTGTGGGTTGTGTCCGATGAGGGCTCCATGAGGCCAGACACCTTCTCGCTAAGGTCCCACTGAAGCAGATTTGCTGCATGGAAAAGCTCAGAGCAGGGTAAGCCTATTTCTTCAGCACAACAAGCCTGCAACTTCAGTGGATATATCATGTTGTAGTCAGAAACTTGCAAGGTTTTAGAGATATAAGGAGAAGTCCAGTTAAACAGAGCAAAGGATTCCAGGACCTCAGGAACAGCACTCAAGAATCACACCAGCAGAGGCCACCAGCCGGGTCCATGTCATGTCCAATTGCAATTAATCAGCTGAGAGTTGCTGGAAAATGTCTCTTTCGCTTATGGTTTCCCTGTATCCAAACCAGACGCCAGCCAGCTGACCCTTAGAGTCCACTTCTTTGTCTTGGGTACAAGAGGGGGGTGGTCCAGTCCTTCAGGTTCCTCAGAAATGCCAGACAACAGGTCCAGTCTTCTTCCGTTCTTCCCCAGGTTCAGCAGTGTTTTCACGGAGGTATGTTGGGTTGCCACATTTCTGCCTGGCACTAGTTTGTGGGTGACTCCTGCTTCCTCCCTATTCAGTAGGGTAAATGTTCCCAGAGATAGCCCTGTCACCTTCTACAATTGTCCCTGTGTGCATTCCTCCAAACAATCCCACAGTGGCCTCTACTGCATCCAAGTTGTAGAAACCCTTTTTCCCAGGTGCAGGACATGTGTTTTCACCCAGAGATGTGGCCAGTGTAATTAACACCCCCTCCCCTGTGGTCACTTCAAACCAGTTCTGGTGGCAACTATTGCCCCACATGGTTTGGTGTCTGCCTGCTTAGAGGATTAAAGAAGGTGCCTGTCCAGGTGTTCTCTGACATCTGTTTGTGACAGCGGAGGAACTTTTTGAAGTGAATTTCGTTCCTGGGCACAGCCCAATTGGTCATCCCGCTTAAGGAACAAAAACACCCAGATATTTGTCTCTGCTCTGGGAGCAGCTTTTACACCTCATCAGGCCTAAGCACTCACTGGGCCACAGCTACACAGCTAATGCAAATTAACCTCCAGAATCTTCAGGCAGGGAAATCTGACTCCACCATTGAGTCGGATTTTCAATAAATATTAACAATATTTATTTAATCATACCCTAACTGATCTCAATGCAAAGAAAGCAAACATAATATATAATAATATATCTTCGCAGTATTTCTGTATGGGCCAGCCAGCATTGCTGCAGTGAAAATAGCTTTGGAGTAGGCATGAGCGAAGTTTACGGAGTTCTGCCACGGGGAACTCTGCGAAGTGTCGAAAAAACTCTGCTGCACTACGCAAAGTTCCGCGAGTGGCGCAGTTTGGTTGAGTCACACTGTTTCCTCTGATTTTCAGCACCAGGAGATTCTCCTGCGCTGTAAAATCAGCGCAAACTGCAACATACGGACTGCCAGAGGGTGCTAACTTCCTTCAGCAGCTTGAGTAGATGTTCTACTCAAGCAGCAGCTCCATCAATGCAAGTGGCAGCTTTCTTAACGCGGGCATGTGCGACCTGCCGTGACCGCCCACATTCAGAAATGTCACTCGTGCACGCCAACATAGTGATTTCTCTTGCTTGCCAACTTGATGTTGGTGAGCCGTGTGAGAGAAAAAAAACTCTGCTCCACATCACTTTGCCGAGTTTTTTGAAACGCGTGGAGTGGGCAAAACTCTGCAGACTCTGCCGGCGAGCAGAATTCTTGACCACCCTTGCTTTGGAATAATAGTCACTGTGAGAATATTTTAACTTTAAATGTTCAAATGCCCTATTTTTAAATGAAATGCACCTTGCCTTGAGGGCTGCAAGGCTTGCCTGTAGGGTGGTTTATTATTATTGAAAAGGAAGGTTTTCTCCTGTAAAAAGGGGTCATTGAATGGTCTGGCTGCAGAGTTAGGTGACATCTAACTTTCCATGTCTTGGGTGTATTTTGAGCACCATATTTTATGGCTTACAGGGAAGTTAACTATGCCAACCAGGAGTTAGTCTATTTTCACATGCTTTAGGGGTCAAAGCACATGCACCAGGGACTGTTTAGTAGTGTCCCAATTCACAGAGATCACAAAACCAGTAGCACCAGTCCAGAAGCAATGGGGGTGACCATGCAAACAGAGGCACTTTCTCCCATACATGCACCTACTTCAGCTGAATGGTCATGCCCTCACTAAGAATGTCATAGGAAACATGTAACAAGTATGTTAACCTGATCCCATAATATTTAACACATTTGAAATATTGACCATTGGGAACTGGGCAAAATTCCATAAGAACATGGAAAAAGCCAGATGGAGCTCTGAGAAGGGAGGTAGGGCCCAGTAGAAGTATTGAACTGTGTGATGAAAACTTATACAGGCCCACCAGTCTGTATGAAATGTGAGGAGTGGGTTAATGGAGGAGGGAGCAGTGCAGTGAAAGCTTCATTGCCTTCCAGACTTTCTGAGATAAAACAAACTGCTTCAGCAGTGGGGCAGAGGAGTTGTTGTATCTTCACAGGTCTGCCAGGTGATCTGAGATGCAAGGAACAACTGGGAAGGAAAGAGGAGGGTAGTAAAAGATTTACTGGCCCACCCACACTCAATGAGTCCCCGGGAGAGTAAATGAAAACGAGGGAGCAGTAAAGCTTCAGGGGCACCCAGGCTCTCTGTAATGTAAAGAGTGGACCAGCAGCAAAGAAGGGACAGGAAGCTAGGCAACTGGATCCCTCCAGACTAAACAAAAAATAAACCAATACTAAATTACTTAAATGTGTTTGTGAACCAAGTCATAATGGTGTTCATATCAACAAAAGTGCTGTGGGATGATAACACTGCTGATGGACAAAATGGACAGCCAATGCCTAAAGCCATGTTAACCACAGCAGCCAAAGTCTGACAGCTGTTCAAAAACCCCTCTGTGTATTTGCATCTGTGGGTGAGTGTATGTGATGTGTAGTGGATCCTATTTAGTTTTATTGGGAATCAGGAGATAGCTTAGCCTTTTGGCTTGCAGGCCTGTGCCCCCATCACCTAGTGACTTTTAGCCTACTTAGCTTGCTCTGTTTTACCCCATTTATTTAATTATTTCTTCCAAGATGGCTGCTATGTTTATAGTTAGGATGATGTTTTACTTTCACCTTCTCAGTGCCACTCTGTAAAGACGTCACTATCAGCGTCAAAGATAAATGAGATATGTAGGTATTCACATCATGTACTGTCTCACTTTCGTGTGACAGTAACACAATTGTTTATATAATTGCCACCCTAAGCTTGCCTTCTTATATATTGTTTGGGAACATACCTGCGGCAGGGATCCTACAAGATCTGTATAAATACATCTCACACAGACAGGATTATCAGAGGGATTCCTACCAGATGCCATCAACACTATCTATGCTACACGTCGCCTTGATGCAGACCCGGCATTTGTGTCACCACGGAGGATGATCTAGAAAACTCATTCCAAGGTAACAAGGGTTGGAGGACTCTTCTCATTGACATGGTACTGGCAGATTAGGTTTAACACACCTAGCTCTCTTTCATTTCACATCTATTTTACATCTCATGTTATTGCAAGATGGTGGGGATCTTTGTATTCATGACTCTTGTTTTTACAATTCTGTTTCCTTGTATTGTTTATTATCCTATTCATTGTAGCCCATCCAATTTACAGTAGATTGCAGTTTTGTTGAGAAAACCTATTGAAAACTTTACTTCATCTCCTTTGTTGCCTGTGTATGGCTGAGACATGTTTCTCATGTGAGAAAAGGGTAATCTCCGTTTAATCACGACGCCCGTGAGATGTCGCATTCTTAAATATTATAACAAGCAATTGCATCATCTACATCTAAAATATTGTCTGGCTCTTAGAACAAAAGCCCACGGAAGTGTAGAAACAATTTATCTTGTATATAAAGTGCATTAAATATGCTGATCAGATAGGCTGTGGCTTCCAAATCACAAAATCAAATTCTGGCAAAGCTGACTTAAAACTATGTTCTTCTGAGGTCATTTGATTGAAACTAAATTTGTTGCAATTAGAACATGTTAATTACAGCACTTACAAATGGCAGTGGTCTGACACAAAGCACTCTATAAAATATTACTAGGATTGTCCAGTCGAAGGTGGTGACACAGTGGATTACAGGTGGTCCAGCAACGGCAACTTCCAGTTGGTAGATTCAGTGCAAGGCTTGAATTTTGATCATATGGGTTGGGCTAAATAAGGTAAAGACTGATATAATGGATGTCAGAGGGAGAAGCTGTGGACATATCAAGATTCTAATTTATCCAGCAAATGACTTCCATAACAAAGAAAGATGGTGTATGCACAAACACACACATTAATAGACTACACTAGCCCATGTTAATTAACCAGCACCCTGTAAAGACATTGCATACCCTTTAGAAATATGGGACATGCAATGAAGCGTAGTGTAGATAACAGGCAGCCCAGGCCACCCATCTAGACTGTAGAAGCAACAATTGTCACAACTCTCAGATCATTCACTTAGCCTATGCCATCTGGGGCAACGTACCTAGCATAGAGCATAAATGTACATATGACCCCAAATGAATGGAAATAGAACATGTGGAACAGGCATTGATGTATAAGCACTTGGCTTCCTCACCTGAATATCATAAACCATGATAATAGGGTACTAAATCCAGGTTTAATGAGGCCCTGATATCCAACTGCCCAGAGTTATTCGCTGACATGGACTCCAACTTTCAGACATATCAAATGTGGCTAACTACTGCTATAAATGTGACAGCTCGATTAAAGCCGAAAAAAACGTTTGCAGACAAGGGATGTCTGCCGCTCGTATAAAAAAGTGCTCAGAGACACCAAAAGAAAATGTCAGCAATTAAAGAGGTTAGAGAAATTCAGGGCACTCTATATATCAAAATTAGATATCACTAGGAAATCAAATTATATAATAATATCATAATACCATAAGGAGAATATATGATTATATTAGCCAAATCTACTTAGTACATGGAACAGACAGGTGCTGCCAAACACTCCTCTAAGGAACGTTATTAAATCTATGGCCCACCCAGTTTCCTTTGCTCAGCAAATACCACACTGTCAGCCTGTGATTCCATTGTGGGCTACATTAAAAATCAAGAAGATTCAAACTTCATTCAAGAATGTCAGCCATTTGACCTCCCACCTTCAATGTTATGAGAGTTCTGTGAAATTCACTGAATTATCCCCTATATCATTACTGGAGAACCAGGATCTCTTGCTAAAATATTAATCCAACTCCCCTGCTCATCTATGTCCTCCCTCTATTATCAATATGGAATCTAGGTCATTTCTACCAGCACTTTGTGCCCTTCTTAATTAATCTATTGAATAAGCTGGTGTTTCTAATGCATAAATCCAGCATAGGTCACTTCAATCTTGGAAAAAAATCACCAGTGAACCACTAGTTCCCTCACATTTTACGCCCTTCTCTTTACATCCTGCTCCTATAATAATGCTGGTGATACTTAATAACAGATTACTGTAAGACTATTTACAGAAAGCTAAATGTCTGGATCCATCACAACTTGGCCATTGTGCCCTTCACAGTAGAAAATCAACTTTCTTGTCAGTGTCGGAACATCTTAAACTCTCATCTGACAGAGCAGATATTTCGGCTGTTGTTTTACTAGATTTGTCTGCTGACTTCGGCACCATGGCCCTCTTTATGAGTTTGGCAGTTTTCGGGCAAGACCACCGTGCGAAATGGCGCCACCATACCGGCAGTGGTGGTATTATAGCGACCGCCTGATTACGAGTCACAAAACACAAACTACCCAAATACAGATACAAAACCAACACTGCCAAGCCAACCCAACGCTAAAGAGTGACTGATTAACCACAGGCCCCACCATGCCGACATCATTCCGACCGTCATACTATGAGGCAACCTCCAGCACAGCCGAATATGCATGGAGAACACCATTGGCGATTCACACCGCGGCGGAACAAAAAGGCTCAGCAAAAAGTAGCCAACACCACATTGGTTATTTCAAATTTCCCACACCTGATAACCATACACACACCTTGCACACCTGACCACGCCACCACATAACACCCCCCTACCACAATCCCTGGCGACAAATACGAGCAGCCACAGCCATGCTCGAGACGAAGCACACCCGGAACACAGCAAACAAATATCACACAGCACACATTGCACATATCAACACCACAGCTCACCAGCACACACAGCCAAACACCCCCACACCACCACACACCCTGCACTGCACCTGACACGCACAACACAGACAAACCCCACAACATAACAACTACAATACTGGAACAAGGTGGTTGATGCTTAGCGACGCACATCTGAAACCAAGAAACAAAAAACAACAAACACAATAGTATGTCGTCAGCAAGTCCTGTGGCGGGTGCCAGCCTGGTGCAGAGAAACCCAACCACCGAGGGTTCCAAGGTGCACACACACAGAGGTGGATGGCGACAACCACCTCTGTCGAGCGCTGTAGGTTACAAAATCTAAGAAAAGAGCAAACCGGGGCACTCCAAACAAAGAGAGTCCAAAAGTCGGGTGACTTAGTGTGGAAAAGTTTAATCCTCAGTAATTGGTCGTTGAATCATAGTTCAAAATTGTTTGAATCCACATATGAGAAAGTATATAGCAGGTTACAATAACAAACTGACTCCTCAGAATGAACAGGCATAGATGAGCAACAAAACAGCCAACACGTGTTTCGTCCTCTCAGACTTTTTTAAGGCTCTAGGTATACTTTTTAGGTAAAGAATGGCTGATGGTGTTCAGTTAGATATCCACACGATGAAATAGACCTGACTGTTTCTAACCGTAGAGTTCGGGAAGCAAATAACAAAGGCGTATGTGCTTGCCATTCATCGTGTGGATATCTAACTGAACACCATCAGCCATTCTTTACCTAAAAAGTATACCTAGAGCCTTGAAAAAGTCCGAGAGGACGAAACACGTGTTGGCTGTTTTGTTGCTCATCTATGCCTGTTCATTCTGAGGAGTCAGTTTGTTATTGTAACCTGCTATATACTTTCTCATATGTGGATTCAAACAATTTTGAACTATGATTCAACGACCAATTACTGAGGATTAAACTTTTCCACACTAAGTCACCCGACTTTTGGACTCTCTTTGTTTGGAGTGCCCCGGTTTGCTCTTTTCTTAAACCCCACAACATGTCAAGCCAGAAGAATCCACGGTTCACAGACAATGAGTTGCAGGTCATGGTGAACAAGATCATCAGAGTAGAGCCACAGCCCATGGGAGTTCATGTATAGCAAACATCCATAGCCAAAAAGATGGCGCTATGGCAGAGGGACGTTAACAGGATCAACACAGTGGGCACAAGGGAGGACATGAGGAAGAGGTGGAATGACCTCAGGGGCAAGGTCCGTTGCATGGCGTCCAGGCAAAGGATAGCCAGTAACAAGACTGGCGGCGAGCCCCCACCTCCTCCCCTCTAGTTGACATCCTGGGAGGAGAAGATCCTGGACATCATGTTTCCTAAGGGCCTGACTGGCATCAGCGTAGGGCTCGACTCTGGTAAGTCAGCAATACCCCCCAAGCACCAATCACCCATTCCCAGCATGTCTCCCCACCACTCTCCAACCCACTGCAACCCACCCCACTGACCCCATCCCAAACACCCCATGCCCCTCCTCTGCATGCCAAGCCACCCCACTCCCAGCATCCCTACTCACAGAACCCAAATGCATGGATGTCAACCACAATGTGAAGAACCACAGCTCCCATAATCCAATCAAAATCAATGTCTGCAGTGTAACATCTGTCATTACTATCACTGGGAAGCAAGTTAAGCCACTGCATGCATCACAACAGGGACACAACAACTAGTATCACACAATTAACATCTACCATATCCATCCACAGGCACCACTGACACACTGCAGAGGATGCCAGGATGAAAGCTCCACTGGATGTCTGGATGGGGACGACTTCCCTGGGCCATCTGGGGCCACTGGACAGTCCACCAATGGCACACCCACCCTGTAAACACTGGACGCCCCTACCCATGTGGCAACAACCCCACAGCCAGACCCTGAACCCTAAACCTGAGCCCCACGGACCCATCAATCAGATGCATGCCCCATGGTACAGGGGCCAGAGTCAAGGGCACCCACCCCAGACAATGAAGGCCCTGCTGCTACTGGGAGTGGACACACTGCACCAGGGACACAGGCACGGGGGCCAGGGGCAGTGGGAGGGGAACCGTGGCCCAAGGGTCGGGACAGCCACACCATGTGACTGCACAGGAGGGCCTCAACCAAGTCCTGGGTGTATACCAGCACACCCAGGACAAGGTGACCCAGATCCTTGCTACTGTGCAGGAGACCCCCTCGGCTGCAGGGACAATACCATGAAATAGTGGAAGGCCCACAATACCACCATGGCCTCCTTAGCAGGGGTGCTCCAGGACCTGACCACTGTCATGCGTTAGTCCACCATCCACCAGCAGACCACTTCCACTGGCCACATTCCATCACAGCCCTCCACTTCAGCAGCAGCCAGTGACATGGAGGCCCCACCACAGGTCTCGCAGGACACCAGCACCCTGACCCTCCTGTAGCTGAGGAACCCCCACACAAGTGAGGATGTCCAAGTAGACATCCAGACGGACATGATGGCCAGACCACAACCACCGACAGGAAGTGACCCTTTCCTGAACATTCTCCTGTGTGTGTGTGTGTGACACCCTGTCGACTGTCCACTGCCATATCTCTGTCTTCCCATGGCCAGCAGATTGGACCTGGGCTACCTACAGCTGGCCTCACCACTCTGATGACCTCCACCGCCATGACCCCACTCATCACCCCTTACACTTGTACATCTCAAATAAACGACAATTGAGCACAGTCCACGTCTACGTATTTATTTCCCATGAGTACACATGGATCTGCCAATACGTGTACAAGTGGCAACCCATCGCCCAGCACATTCATGGGAGGATGACAGAGGAGAGAGCGAAATGCCAGGAGGTCGATCGTGGAGCAGGCAGTGGTTGGAGATATGTGTCAATGGAGGCAACAGCCCAGGCAGGGAGCGCAGAAAACCACAACATTGTCTTGAAAGTAGAGCAAGACAGGGACAACAATCACTGTAGGAGTCACAGATGCCAACTCCACACAAATGCACTGTAGGAACAGGTATCCAAGGTAGACATGCCAGTCATGTCCACAAACATATGGCCAATACCAACACACATAAACAGCACATATCATCCCCAATGGTCCCACCCTCACAGCACCCAAAGCCAGACCTGACCCCATACCCGCTGCCACCAAAAACAATGTAGCACTGCCAGCCAATGTTGACTCCTAGGATAGATTCTGCACAGATACAATAACCTTATGTGGCACACACATAGCACTTGAACTGACAACTTAGTGAACATGTACATACACATTGATGGCACTAGTGCACCAGCACAGCACCTGCCTGACTATCTATAAGCCTGACGTGTACACTGTGACTACCTAAGTCATGGGCATATGTGAGACCACCCCAACCCACCCAGAGTCAGAGCTGTAACCAATAACGTCAGTGATCACAGACAACAGGTGGCATCAGGGACAAGGCAGAAAGTTGTAGAGGACACATACCACACAGTTTACACATACCTGCATTTCAGCCAAAGTAATGTCGAATCAGCTCCGCCCTGGAGTCACCTGCATCCTTATCATCCTCCTCTTCATCACTCCCCAAGTCCCCTTCATCAGCCACTGGCACAGCTACCCCCTCCTCTGCATCCAGCAATGGGATGTGACATCTCAGGGCCAGATTGTGCAGAATGCAGCAGGCCACAATGATCTTGCACTCCTTCTGTGGGTTGTAGAGCAGGGCAATCCTGGAGACATGCAAACAGCGGAATCTAGCCTTCAGCAGGCCGAAACATCTCTTAATGACCCATCTGGTAGGACCGTGAGTCTCATTGTAGCGGTCCTCTGCAGCTGAGGTTGGATGCCTCACAGGTGTCAGGAGCCAGGGCAGGTTGGGATCGCCAGAGTCACCTGTGGGCATAGAGGGAAGAGGCATGTCAAGACCGGGAGGGCAATAGGGCAGGGACACAAGGGTGCAGTAAGCTGAGGCGTACACAAATGCAATGGTACATACGAATGAGCCAGGCCCGGTACCTCTGGAGTGGTGCCATCATGTGTAGGACGCTGCTGTTCTGCCGGATGTAGGAAACATGCACTGAGCCTGGGTACCTGGCCGTCACCTGTGAGATGTACTGGTCCCCGAGACACACCATCTGCACATTGATGGACTGAAAGTTTTTGTGGTTTCTGTATACCTGTTCATTCCTCCTGGGTGGCACCAGGGCAATGTGGGTGCCATCAACGGCCTCAATGACATGTGGGACGTGTGCCACAGCGTTGAACGCTGCCTTGACAGTGGGCAATTCTGCACATCGGGGGAACCGGATGTAGCTGGCCATATGTTTTATCAGGGCACACAGTACATCCCTCAGGATGTTGCTGAACATGGGCTGTGACATCCCACTTGCAAGGCCCATTGTGACCTGGAAGGAGCCTGAGGCACCTAGTGGAGGACTGACATCACCTGCCCTGTGGGAGGGATAGCATTGGGATAGCAAATGGCAGCAACAGATCCGGCTCCAACTGGCCCACTAGTTCCATTATGGTCACACGGTTCAGGCGATAGGCCTGGATGATGTGACGCTCCGAAGGGTGGCAAGGTCTACTAGGGGCCTGTACACCAGTGCATTCCTCATCCTCAATCGTCCATTGTACCTGGGAACAGGAGAGAGTTGGTTTAATGTCGTGCACCACAGACTGTGTTGATGGTGTTGATGTGGCCGCAGGCCAGCATATGTCACCCATGATGCACTAACTTTCACACACATTGCACATTGGATATGTAAAATGGTAGCCGTCTGTCTGAATACATGGGTCAGGTGGAAGTGAGCTCATCCTGCCGGGATCACTTGTCATGGCGGTAGGCGGTTACGTCCGCCGTGCAACTCATCATTGGTTAACACTGTTGCCTCTGGTAGGCAGGAGCCAATGGTGATTGCCGCCGGCGGTGAGAGTGATGTCCACGGCGGCCGTGACTGCGATTTCCTGTGCTCATGCGACTCCTGAACTTCGTGCACTGAAGACCTCCAGTGCGTGTGCTGCTGTGTTATGACTCTGGTAGCCAAGATGCCATGTCCTGCAGGAGACAGGGCCCAGGCCTTCACCCAGGAAAAATTGAAGCGGCTTGTTGACGGGGTCCTGCCCTGTATTGACAGTTTAATGGGGCACCAGATCAGCAGGTGAGCCCAATGTCATTTGACTGTATGTGATTTGTGCGCCTGGGTATGGGGTCCTTGGTAAGTGGCAGTGTGTATGGTGCATAGACATGGGTGAGGGGCCTAAGGCTGTGTTTGCTGATGATGTGTGGGTGTGGAAGTGTGTTGTGTGCTGTCCACTACTGTCCGAGGGATGCTACTCTACAGGACTGTGTCCTTCTGTTTGTGTCACCCATGTAGGTCAGTGCACATTAGAAGAAGGGGATTTGGCGTGCCATCACCAAGCAGGACCACGGAGGCACAGCTGGGAACGTCCTCCCAACAAGGGAGTGGTGCCTGTCGGACCCTGACCCCCCTTACGGCCTGCATATTGGTGGTGGCCTACCCTGAGGTGGATGGGTGCTTGAGCGCAGCACAGCAGCTACATGGAGTAAGTACTCACTCTCACTTGAAACATGTGTTGGCATGGTGGCTCTGGGTGGGCACCATTGGGTGGCTGTGGCGTGGATTCTAGGTACAATGATGTCCACTATAGGTTGTGTCCATCTAGGCAGGATTGGCATCACATGTGTTGGTAATGCCATATAGTCAGTGGTAGCGGGGCAAACTCCCCAAATGTTGAAACTGTGTGGCCATGTACTAGCTAGATGTGCTTACCAGCTCATGCGACAGGATGAATAGACCTGGGGTGTCAGGGCATTGTGATTGGTCCTGGCCAACCACTATGCCAGGGGTGGATCCAGGACCTCATTCAGCTGGCAGGCACTGCCTGTGTAGTGGGGTGGGTGCACCAAGTAGTGACAGTGCTACTTGACAATAGCCAAGAAGTCTGTCAATTAGCTGTGCAGGAATCTGTTGGGTGTGCAGTCCTCTGTGTGCCTATCTCCATGGCCATGGATAGTGGGCAGGTACTGGACAGGTGTGGCGGGTATGACACTCCATATGTACATGTTTGCATCAGTCAGACCATCAGCAGTTAACATGTGCATTGTTGCAGTTTCTCCCGTGGCGTTCCCAAGTTGTAGGATGTTCAGAGGTGGGTGTAGTGTATCATGGCATGGCATCAAATGCTGATGTTCTACCCTGTGTGACTGTTGTGCTGGCATTGATCCATTGCACACTGTCTCTCTCTCTCTCTCTCTCTCTCTCTCTCTCCCTGTCCTCCTCTGTCTTTGTGTGCATCAGCATCATCTGGTGAAGAAGAAGGGGTACCGGAGAGTGGGGAAGCTGCAGCCCACGGGGCCCAGGAGGCTGACACCAGCGGAGCCAAGGGGACCAGTGGGATGGAGGGTGAGGGGAGCGCCACGGGGAGACCAGATCGACGACTACATCTTCTGATTCCTCCTCCGATGAACACTCCCTGGTGGTGGCGGACCCATCTGGGACCATCCCAGCATCATCCTTGTCAGCCACCCACCTTACCAGCACGGACCCTCCCTGTAGCTCCCCACCCAGTTGCCCTAGCACCCAGGAGGGTGGGCATGTCCTTCACCGCAGGCACCTCTGCCTCTACCCCAGTCAGCCCTGCTGCTATCAATGAGGAGGCTCTTGGCCTCCTGAGGTCCATTTCTGGCGGGCAGACAACTATTGTGAATGCCACCCAGGGACTGGCATCCAAGATTAAACAGTGCAAGGCATTCACGGTGCCTTGTCTGGCCTACAAATATCGTTTCAGGCTCTGGCCTCCTCCTTGATGGCAGACAGTGTCCCTCTCACTTCTGTTCCCTCTCCAGCTACCTGTTCCCATACCCACATCCCACTCCCCTCACCCACCCAAGGCACACCTACTGACACACATGCATCCACATCAACAGACACAGTACTCAAGGACAGACATAAGCACCACAGACGTCACCACCACCATGCACCCACTCAATAGACACATGCACACATGACAACATCCACACCCTGCACCGGCTCCCCCACTACCTCTCCCCTCACAGTCGACACACCACTCACACCTGCAGTAGGCACCACATTAGTCACTGATCCGGCAGCATGCTTCCTTACTGCCACTGTGACCACATCTTCTGACCCACATTCATGCACCCCATACACCACTGGGCAGATACAACTGTCAACACACCCACATGCAGCACATCCACCCTACCTGTAGACACCACACCAACGTACACTCACACGCGATCTCCCTGCATCTCCTCCCCACCTCCTCGCAGCACATCTCAACGACCGCACTCACCCACCCAACAGTCCCCCAGCACACACATATCATCTACCCATGCACCTGCACCTACATGTACACACCTCACAACCAAACCCACTCCCTCCACTCCCAAACGTCCTTTCCTTGACCTCCCATGTGTCCCCAAAAAAAGTTTCCTTTGTGAGATTTCCCTGTTCCCCACCACTGACCCAGGCCCTCTTTCCCCCAAGTGCCAGGCTACCCTTCCAATGCCCCTGCCTTCTGCCTCCCAGTCTGCCACTGCCCCTGCCCATGCACCTTCACTACCTGCCACTTCTGTCCTGTCACGTCCACTGCTCCTGCTGCCAAGCCTAAGCCCACTCCCTCCACTTCCCAGGCCAAGGCCACTCCCTCCACTTCCAAGGCCTAGCCCAAACCTCCCCCCGGCTAAACCCTCCCCTCCAAGGGCAAGCCCAAGGACCCCCATCCAAGTCCCCCCCTATATACCCCACCTCTGAGCCTAAGGTCCCCCTCAGCCCCCCTCATTCCTGAGGAGCCTGCATACTCCATTGATGCTCCTGCCCTGTGGAGGCCTGCACTTGGCAGTCAGGAGTCAAGTTGGGACATCAGCTTGTGCCCAGTGTGCTCGGAGCACTGTGGACTATTGGACTGGCCCTTGGCCTGTGTATTCATAGTTTCATTCAGAATTATCACTTTTCTAATATAGCTACGCAACCACACCGTTGGTGTTGATGGTACCTGCCTTGTTCTGGCTTTCCTTCCACATGTATGTGTGGTGGTTGTGGGTATTAGCGTGTATGCATGTGTATATATGTGTGTGTGTAGGTATGGGTGTTTTTTTGCATGTGTGTGTGGGCACGGCTTCCCGTGTTGTGTGTTTGTTGTGTGTGTGTATACTAACGTTGTTCCCGCCAGTGTGTGCTAGGCTGGTGTACTTACGGTTGGTGTTGTGGTTGCTGTTGCTGGTCTGGAGTTGCAGGACCAGGTAGAGAATTGGGAGGAGTTGCAATTTGCGTGCGATGGTGCATACAGACATGTCTGTGTTCCTGAAAGTAGGTGTTCCCTTTTATATTGTTAATTTCTGCCAGGCTTTTGGTGGCAATGGTTCCGCCCCGGAAATCCTGGTGTGTGCAACCTTGTAATATGGTCGTGACATACTGCCTGACCGCCAGGCTTAAGATGGCTGCTGCCTGGCACGCCAACCCTTCCACTGTGGTGGGCCGAACGGTTACTTGGCTGTGTTCTGTAGGTGCCTTCCCAGTACTTGTGATTTGGCGGTCTTCACCACCAGGCCTGCAGTGGGGCGTCCGCCAACTCCACCCCGGTGGTACGTAGATCGCCAGACTTGTAATGAAGGCCCAAGTTTCATTCGATTCTATTCTTGCATCTAGAAGAGATTGGTGTTGATGGCTAACTGATGACTTGGCTAATCACGCTCAGGTAGTGCGTTTCTCCCGTTTTCATCCGAGCCTTGGCTTCTCCTTCATCCCTCTAGATGGTGTTCAGTGTCTCCTGCACTAAACAACCTCCATTGGCTTCCTATCCATAAGAGGATCCAATTCAACATTCTCAAACACCTACGTAATGCCATTCACCAATCCGGTCCACTATGCCTAAGTTCCGTCAAGGCCTCTTAAATCATCTAATGCGTTCCTGATTCTTCCCTCTCCATACTGCTCTTAGTGGCTCGGAAGTGGCTCTTCTGCAGTTGCAGGAGTCAAACTTTACAATTCACTCCCTGTGCTTCTCCATTGTCACCCAATAGAGCTCTGTTCTTTAAGAACCTTGAGACCTAGCTCTAAGTTAATTCAGACTTTATATGGCCAATTTGCAGTGCATTGAAGCCCTGTGTGTGGCATTAGTTGCACCTGATAAATCATGTTTCAATTTCAGTTGCAACACATGACGGAGTAGAAGCTGGAAAGCTCCAAAGCGACTTTGGGCCAGATGTATCATTATTTCCAATAGGCTCGCAAATGGGCCTACTTCATTAATATCCATGAGGTAGGTCGTAATTTGAGACCCATTGTAAATGGCTACAATCACAAGGATGGTGGCCTGCTGGGCTCAGCAGACCACTATGTCTGTGATTGCTTTTAAATAAAGCAATCTTTTTTTTCTAAATGCATCCCATTTTCCTTAAAGGAAAACGGGATGTGTTTAAAAAATGAAAAATGAAAAGTTTTCTTTTCATTTTTAAGAGTAGGCAGTGGTCCGTGGGACCACTGCCTGTTCTTAAAAAATGTTTTGGCATGCATTCACAAAGGGTCCCTTGGGGACCCCTTTCCCTTCGCAAATATGTTACCACCAATTTTAAATCTGTGGTAACATTGATTGTTTTGTGACCACATTCATGGACACAAAACAATCATACATCCCTCTGCGATTCGGTATTAGGAAGGGACGCCCTTGACACACCCCTTCCTAATACTGAATCAGTATGTAGTCGCAAATCCAATTTGCGATTCGGTAACAGGTTACTGAATCGCAAATTGGATTTGATACATATCAAAATGCATTTTTGCGATCATAAATGGACCATTGGGCCATTTGCGATCGCAAAAATGCTTGAAACATCTAGCCCAGGATGCCCTAAAAATGCCTCATTTGTTAAAACCTCTATGCTGATTCGGAGTGGTGTTCCAAGACTGATCTATGTGCATGGTCCATTGGGGATGTGGATAGAGTGGCCTGCAACAATGCAGCATTCTTCCTTGACTTGAACACCAAAATCATAGTAACTGACTCAGCACCAGTAAGATGTTGCCTACAATAAATGACCCCAGAACATACAGCCTTATGAGGTTTCCACACTCATATTTCCAGTATGTCGGACCTTTAAAGCAATCCACATCACCCTGTGTTAAAGCAGGTTTGTAGAGTCAGTTACAGTTTTCTCTGTTTATATATACTTGTCACAATCTATTGAAAGCAGTGCCAGCATTGCGCATTACATACACATGACTCAGGCACTAGTTTTGCACTTCTGCAGTCATCGCTATGGCACTGGCTTGTTGTCACTTTAGAGAGGCATGAATCAACACATCTGTGGACAAGCATAACCTCTACTGTTATGTGCGGTGCTTTTATCAAGCAGTAATGCCTGTTCTGTTGTTCATATGGCTGGGAGCCAGAGACTGTGATGTCTCCTTCACAGAACAAGACCACCTACTTTGCCAGTACGTTTTAAATTAGCCCGGACATTAAGAAATTAGAATTATTGTTGTACACCACGTTGCATTGCTATACAGGTGGAAGGTAACTTAGCGTTAGCGTAAAGTTCAAGTTTTTGCCCATCTCAGGCACATACCAGGGTGAGGTTGGAATTCATTGAACTGGTGTGCATCACAGAAACATGTTGCTGACCTTTATCTTGGCTAGGACATGTGATGTATAACATAGAATGAAAGCACCACGATAAAATGTATTGTTGATGCACTGTACTGGTGCAGATGGTCTATCATTTTTTTAACAAACGTGTGGATGTTCTGATGAAAGCATGTGAATGGCACAGTAAGTTGTCTTTACACTACACTTAACTTGATATTTCACCAAATTAAACAATTTTGGAAATATCCAGCCAAGGATAAACAGATACAGGTGTGTAGAAGAATTGCCCAACCAGCAAATGTAGGATATACAAATAAATTAGTGAGTATTGTACTATTTTGTTTCTAATTAGAACAAGCTCTAGTGACTGTAAAAAGTAAATTCTCTCTTGAAGATTTTACAAGAAAACATGCAAATGGCAAGGTGCCATGTCTTTGAATAGTATTGTATTTACTTTAAACATAATGCAGTGCTGACTCATTCTCTCACTTGGCATTTAGCTGCTTCACATCCTTTGATGCTTCTATCAAACCAAAGTAATGTTTGAAGGATATGTGTCTAAACTGTACTCTTGTGACAGATATCTTGTAATTCTAGCCGTTTTCCTAAATGATACTTGTTCTTTTGTCTGTGATGGGATTGGGCAAGAATGATGTTCCTATCCCATGCTGGAAATATTTCTTGTCTTCAATTACCTTTCAGAATAATAGAAATGTAGAAACTAAAATGTTGTTCAATAAATTTCATATTTACCAAAAATCTTTTTTATTATATAATTTTATTGAATTTTCACACAATACATAACCCACCGACCCAACTCTGCAGAGTCCGACTCTCCAATCACTGCCTACATAGGTAACCTGCTTATAGCCACCACATTTCACTCTCCTTAATGGGTTGCATTTTATTGGTGTGATGGTTGTCTTTTGCACCAATCATTTATAAAGTGTAGTGTGCTGGCAACTTTGTGCCTCTTCTTTGCGTGCTTTTTGATGAACCTTATTAAGATTGTCTGACTTGTGCTTTGTTTTTTAGTCCATTACTTTACTGAGATTTTGATAACAAAACAACTACAGAATAAGTCCTCACACAGTATGCCACACTATTCAGAAATACTAGATTATGTGATGATACATCCTGATTTAGTTATAATGTATTCTCTCTCCTTAGTTTTCATGATACCTGCTGCTCAGCCAGTGTGTGTGTGATGTCATAGAATGTTTATGTAAACCTGGAGAGAGTGGGCTTTGCAGCAGGATGCTGCTCCTGCTGGAGCGTTTATATTGCATTAAGATGACACCTGTCACCTGTAACTCAGACTTTATTCTTCGAACAAACTTCATCATATAACCTATGTTACTTACCTACTGAGGATTCTTTTTGATTGCAACAATGGCGGTGAGGATGGAAAAGAACGATAATGTCTACAAGATAAAGTCTACAGGAAACAAAGAGAAATGAGATGAGGGAAAAGTAAATACTGAGGAAACTAAGAGTAAAAGAAATTGAAACTTGACGTGAAGAGAAACGCCCTGGAAGCCCACTAGTGTCTGTTACATTTGACAGCCTGCAGTCAACCCTAGAGTGAAGGCCGTTTTGGATCTGTTTATCTGGAACTGCAGCAATGTGCTGACTCTGTACCTTGAATTCAGAGCCCACAACCAATATTCAACCTCGTAGTGGGTAACTTGCAGAGTGGCGGTGGAAATGTGGAGGGCAGCGTGTAATTCGTGCAGATAATCCCGGCCCCTTGATATACATCCATAAAATAATTGTTGTCCAAAGATCGTTAGGGAAGAAATTTAACTTGGATAGACTTTGCTGATCTGGGGCAAATTTTTCTGGATGACATTTTTAAAAATGGCTGATGTGTTTCAGTGATGATGTACTATTTCAGGAACCATGAGACCTATATACTTCAGTTTGGTGTCAAAACATAGGTTTTTGGGGGTCAAGTGCTCTTATAGAGACAGAAAATCACTCCTCAGAACAACCCTTTTGCCATTTTTCAAAATGGCGGCTATAATACAGTAAGAAGAGACATATATTGAACTGAAACAAATAATAATGGTTTTTAACCCTTTTATGTATACACCAAACAATGTTTCTGATCTGAATATGAAAAAAATGATGTTTATCACTTCTATTGTAGACACATTTTCATAGTTCACTTTATTTATTTGTTTGTTTCGGCAATAACTAATGATACATTTGCAGTATGTTGAACATATGAGAAGCGCATATCGACAGGGACATCTTTTTGTAGCGCGGGTTTTGAAATTTCATGTATGTGTAACTTCTGTTGGTAGAGGTTTTAGAATTTTTTTAGGTTTTACTGCCCCATCAATATCTTCCCAAACAAATTCACATGGATATCTTTCTACATATGCATGATCAAAAACATTTACACATCTTCTGCTCTAGTAGAACGCTCTTTTAATGTGTCCATGCACATAATATGATGTCGGCCGAAGGAACCTTAGCAAGTCTGATCTCTTGAACTCATTGTACTGAAAATTGTCAAATGTGTGATAGTGACGACTCGTTTTCCACACATGCACATGGTATTTTTCTATGTCTTTAATTGTCTTTAAAGTCACATTCTTCTGCCTCTGCAAATTCTTTTAGAAACTTTACAGTTTCAGCAGTTAAAGATCCTAGCTTTTTTCCACATTTGATCATAGTGTCATTCATCACCCGTAAGAATTTGTGCCTTTGTAAGAACACTGGGCATCTCTGGATCAAGTTTTTTGTACAGAATATGAAGTGGGATTAAGGGCCAGATGTATGAAACGTTTTTGCACTCGCAAACGGTGCAAATCGCAAAAATCGGCCGTTTGCGAGTGCAAAAACGTGGTCTGCGATGCATGAAAGGCATTTGCAGACCAAAAATAAGAAATCGCAAAATTTGCGATTTTTTTGCGTTGCGACCTGGTTTTGCGAGTCGCATTTTGCGATTTGATATTTCCAGTAGGAAATTGCGCGAGCAAAATGCGAATCGCAAAACCCGAATCGCAAAGAGATGCATCAAAAATTCGCAATTAGCGATTTTTCGCAGAATGGCATTTTGCACATGCAAAATACCACTAAGTGAAAGCATGTGGTAACCAGGTGCAACCTATATGAAGTGGCCCAGAATGCCTCAGACCCCCCACCACAATGGCTGCACTCTACGTCATGGTGAGGAGGATGAAGATCCTGGCAGGTTTGAGGAGAGGGAGGAGGAGACAGGAGCGCATTTGTAGAGTGCCCAATACACTATTTGACCTGACAGAGGAGGACATATTTGAGAGGTATAGGGTGAACTCAGCCATGATTCATGATCTCATAGCTGAGCTACAACCCATACTGCAGCGCAGAACACTAAGGACACATAGCATACCCACCCATGTGCAGGTATCATGCACCCTCCACCTACTTACCTCAGGGAGCTATCAAGGGGTCATAGCAGCGGCTGGGAGGGTCACACAGAGCACCCTCTCCTGATTTGTCAATGCACTTATCAATGCCATGCTAAGCACACTCCAACAGTACATCCGATTCCCCCACACCCCACAGGAAATACAGCAGACAAAAATAGACTTTTATCAAATTACACACTTCCCCCACGTCCTAGGTGCCATAGACGGCACACATGTGGAAATATGTCCACCATCAGTCACAGAGTATGTGTACGCAACCATAAACACCAACACTCCATGAATAAACAGGAGATATGCAATGCCACCTACATCATAACTGATCTCGTGGCCAGGTAGAATAGTGGCTACTTGTGCAATCTTGCACAATATAGCTACAACCAGGGGCATACCTATAGAAATCAGTGACACCGACTCAGTTGAGGATGACAATCCCATACCACCTGTACAGCCAGCAGACAGGACCAGTGCAGCAGAGGGACGGCAAAGGCCTGCTGACATCACACACAACCATTCCAAATGTGAATATGTACAATCAAACTCTACTGACTACTGTAGCTATAGTGAGAAATAAAATGTATTCCTTTACGGCAGGTTTAGAATTGTGATGTGTAAAATAAAAGGGGGATTGTCAAAACGAAAATGAACAAATGAACAGAGTCCCACACTATTACTCCATAGTGGGGACACCAGAGTCAATGAGGCAGAAGTCACTTCCTCCTCCCACGCACACCACTGGGGTGTCCAGTTGCATCACTGGCACCCTGAATGTCAGGCTCTGTGGCAGTGCTGCGCCTGGCACTATGCCGTCTGTGGTCTGGAGCTGGTAGGTGCACACTGCTGAGGCTTGAGGTATTCTCTGTGTCACCCAAGGCAACCTCACTCGGAGTGGCCGACTTCTGTCCCAATACCTGTTCGATCACAGTGGTGATCTGCACAAGGGACTGGACCACATCCCTACTGGTGTGTGAAGCCGCAACCTGGCCCGCCACAGCACGACGGGCAATGAGGGCGGTGAAGTTGGCCATGCGATTGGATGACCGGCAGTATGTCGCAAACATGGTGCGGAATCGGTGCTCATGTCTGCGTCTACTCAGGCGTTCTTGTCGCAGCTCCTCGCACAGGTCACGCACAGCAGTTGTCAACTCACGAGTGTCCTGGGAGGCCTGTACCTGTCCCTCATGCAGCAGGTTGATGTTCTCATTGAGGGTGTCCAGTCTTCGATGCAGTCCGACCGTGTTCCGATTGTGGACTCTGAGGCTCCTGTCCAAACTTTGGATCCTTCTATTTTGCTGCCGTTGTTGCTGCAACATTGCAGCCTCCAGTCCACCGAACAGGGATGTACCCTCAGCTGCCTCCTGAAATTGCTGTAGTGACACTGGGGCACGTGGACGACGCGCTGCAGGACCCCTGTCCTCCGGTACCTGGCTGCGCATCCCGGATGCTGATGGTGTGCCGGAACTCTCCTGCTGCACATCTGAGTCACCACTGAGGTCTGGTAGTGGTAACGGCCTAGGCCTGCGGCGCACAGTAGGAAGATTGCTGGACCCACTGGTGTTGTCTGAGGGCAGCTGCATGTCCATGTCCACTACACCCGTCTTTGCTGTGGCTGCTGTGCCAGGCCCACCTGCAACAACAATATGCAGCATGTCAGTTCTGTATGTTACATTATCTGTCCAGAAATGGCAATAATACTATACATACTGCTGTACATGGTGTAGTGTGTGTTGTGTTACCTTGGGTGTCCCTATGCTTGCTAACATTATCATGCCACTGTCTGTTCTAGTTTGTGGACAGCGACTCCCATAATGCATGTTTTGGCTGCCAATGAGATGTGTAGTGGACTACTTCACACACTACTTCACATTACATGCTAATTCCTAAGTGGCTTTTATGCATGCACATACAGTGTTCACACAACAGATTTGGCACTTACCTTGGCTGGTACTTGGTTGGGCCGAGGTGTCTATGTCAGTGACCCCTGTCACTGCTTCTGGTAGGAGGGTTGATTCCACCAGGTCCTCCAGTAGTGTGGCAGGTGGCTCCGTTGGTGGTCCACCTCCTGTGCTCCTGGCCTCTGCAAGTCGCCTTGCCACCCTCTCCTTTGCCCGGGACCACAGGTCGTACCAGCGCTTCTTGATTTCATCTATGGAGCGCTGGGCCACTCCAATGGCGCAAATCTTTGTTTGGATGTCCAGCCAGAGTCTCCTCTTCTCGCTCTCTGGCACCTGGAGGGAGGATTTGCCAAACAGGCGGTCATGGCTCCTCACCACCTCCTCTGTTAGGATCTCCAGCTCCTGCTCACTAAATTTGAGCTTGTGCTTCCTCTCCTGCTTCTCTGCTTCAGGACCTTGGGGCTCCATGGTGGCTCAGATGCTGCTGCTCCTTCACAGTGCTCCTCACAGTGGCTGGGCTGCTCTCACTCTGGATGCTGGCTTGGGTGTGGCTTATGTACCTGCCTTGGATGACTCATTTCCTGCTGATGAGTCATCAATCACCTCCAGGTGTGCATTCTCGAACTTTCTCGCATTTTGCGATTTTTTACCGAATCGCAAAAAAATCGCAAATTGCGAGAATGCAAATTGCGATTCGGAAAATGGGCCTCGCAAACCACAAATAGCGATTTTTACGAAATCGCTAATTCCGAATCGCAATTTTGTTACATGGCCAATTGCGACTCGGAAATTGCGATTTCTTAAAATTCGCATTTTGCGATTCGCAGACCCCTGTTTTCATACATCTGGCCCTAAGTGTCATTTCTTTTCTTGCCTTTCCATAACATATCCATAACTCTGGCAATCCTTATTTTATGAACATTGCAACAAATATAAGTAATACAATAATAACATCTGTGTCATTTGACAGTACAACAACTCAATTGGACCCATTTTTAACAGCCCACTCAACATGTGGTACAAGACAAATGTCAGCTTCCTTCAATTTGTTGTTAGGTTCTTGACACCATAGCCCGATGCATCAGATTTCTTGCGCTGCCCAACAATTCCATAATGACGACATGGATGCACTGTATTTACTATACAGAGCACCAAGGAGCAGGTTTTCACAGGTGCGTCAGAAATTCTGATGCATCAGTGGCACTCAACTGATGCTTTGCTGGACTAGCATCAAACAAATGACCCTACTCCAGTAATGGGTGTAAGGCTCCTATAGAGAAAAGCTGTGCATCAGTTTAATGCCTGCCTTGAGTAGGCATTACAATTCTGACACAGTGAAGTCGAAAAACGATGCAGTGAAATGATGTAAATTTCACTGTGTCTGTTCTGCATGGCTTTTCACGAGGGAATGCCTACCTTGCATACGTTATACCTTCCACACATATAATGTGATGCAAGGCTTTGTAAACTGACGCATTAGGCCCAATGCATCATTTCGCAAATGTGGAGCAGTACTTGCGCCACCATTGCGTAAAAGAATATGACACAACGGTGGCACAAAGGCCTTGTAAATGAGGCCCTCAGTGCTCACTGAAGCATCAGCAATGTTTGGCGAGTTAACATCTCCAAGTTCATCTTGTGCGATGTTGATGGCCAGAATTTATCAAGTTGCATAGGTATAGGTGTCCAATTTGTGATGTTAGCAAGGTCAATTGTTCCATTTGGACATTCATCTGATTCTCTCACATTGTTTGATAAGATAGGCCAAGAAAACTGTCAAATACAATGTGCAGTTCTTGCAAGGTGCACACTGACTTTAATATCTGTAGAACAGTCTGAACAACCTCCCCGAAGTATTGCATGGATGAAATCTTGAACATTCGCAACTGTAACATATAGTCCACAACAACAGCAGTTTTCAATGAGGACACATTTTCAAATTGAAATTCTTCAGGTGAAAGGTTTTTTTTGAGCTTTTGTATGAGTTTGTGCTTCACTGGTTTGTTTGCAGCATCTCCATCAAATAATGCATTTGATGGAAGAAGATCGTGCGACAGAATGTCCTTGATAAATTCACCCCTTTCTTTTGCTACAGGTATCTCTTTATGTGCTTGTGAAAGTTGTTTGTTTGTAACCTGTTTTGTAGTGGCTGGTTGGGTGAAACTCTTACTATGACAATTAAAGCATGGAAGTTTAGCTTTAGTGATTATGTCAAACAGCTTTTTCTCTTGCAATACAAATCTCTACTGCTTCAGTTCTGTGCATAGTTTCGATCCATGTTCCAGGACATCTATTAGGTATGTCTTTAAATCATTATCCACAAATGGTTTGGTCACAAAGCTGTGTAGTTGCACAGGCTCAGACATTTCAAATGGGTTTCTCTGCTGCTGCCTGAAATGAAGAAGGCTGTCAACATGTTTATTAGACCGTTCCCCTCTCTTTCCCACAAGTTCATGGTGAGAAACAGTTTCAAGATGGTCCATTAATTTTTAATTTGTCATCTCTCTAAAAACATTGCAAATAGAAAGGACTCCATGGTAAACTAGCTGCCATTTAGCAACATATTTACTTTTACATGTCTGACCAACAATTCCCTTGGAGCCTTTCTGTGATCTCTGGATCATCTGTTCCAGTTTCTTATCTGGAGCCACAACATTGAACCTTCTCTCTCTGTCTTTCACCACAAAATGTCTTTGGATGAATTTTCTGTAGAGGTATGTTTTTTTCCACCTCTAGCTTCTCCACTCTTTCCAAATAGAGCCATATCTCAGGTAGTTTATGCAAACGCAGCTCCCAATCACCTTCTCGATCACCATGTACCAAGATATCTTAAATCCTACACATCCTCCAACATCCAAACATAGGCCCTCATTATGAACATGGCGGTCCTTCCCACGCCGCCAGCGGTGGCGGTTGAAACCGCCAACAGAGGAGCGGGCCAGATCACCAAATAATGAACCCAATGAAAGTCAGGCCTCCCGCAAACCACCCACTGCCAGCAGAGGAGTGCGCCCACAGGCCGACGAAAAGGCCCAACCCGCCCATCAAATTATGAACCACCATTCCGCCGCCAGTTCCCTGGGCGGGAACCACTGCCACACAAAGCCAGGCGGAAATGAACCATAAGGAAACACTCACCAGAGTCCCAGCAGACACGGATAGAGAGCTGCAGATCATGCCAGCCCTGCTCCTTGCCATATACCTCCACGACCGAGACTGCCGACGAAGATGACGACGGTAAGTACCGCAACCTACTGAACAAGGGAAGAAAGGGCACAGTCACATACCCACCCACTCCACCCACCCTGCAACGCCCCCCCAACCCTTCACAGCAGCACACGTCATACACCCCACAGCAAGAGGTACTTACCCGACACAAGGTTATTCCAACTTGACCATAGTACATACAAATGCCCCACACCCATTAAAAATGAAACAAAAGACCAGGGTTCAACGGTGTGGCGCCAAAACACAGGCAACACAGAAATTTTAATGTGAAGCTCACAGAGCCAAACAGTCTAAACAGGGCCAATGGCCAGTCCGTATGGCGACAATTGCCATGGGCCACAACGGGCCCAACTTGACTGCCACAAGTGCATGGTACTCCACCTAATGGGGCAACATATGGGCATCCAGGAACCTCATGGAAGGGGGGCAGGGGGTGGTGGGGGTGGGGATTTGTGACGGGGGTGGGTCTTGGACTTTCGTTTGGAAGGTGGAGGGAGGTGGGTTTGTCCTTTGATGGGGATGGGGCTGTTTGGATCGGGTGGAGCTGAATGGCCTAGGCTCAGTCCGGGCCTTTTTTTTATCTGGGGAAGGGGCACTGGAATGTGAAGGGTGGACAGGGGTGGGCTGTCATGTGGAAGGAGTGGAAAGGGCAAGGAGGCGAGATTGTTTGGGGACAAGATGGGGTGGGCCAGTGGGTTGGAAGAGGTCATCACGGGAGAGGAAATGTTTCTTCAGAGCAATTGGGGTGGGCGTGGGAGTGGATGCAGAGGGTGTTGATGTATGTGGTGAAGGGGTGCGTGTAGTGGGTGCAGGTGACTGGACAGTATGCTGTGGTGTGGTGGATGTCTGATGGGTGGGTGTCTTGGTGCGTGTGTGTATTTTGGGAGTGGGGTGGACACAGTGGGAGAAGACAGACAACTAGTGTGGATGTATGTTGTGTGGGTGTCTGCAAGTCTGGTGAGTATGCTGCATGTGTCAACTACAGTAGTTGTGGTGAGTGCAGGTGTGGTGTATGGGGTGCATGCATGGATGTCTGCTATTGTGAGTGTAGGAAGAGGAGCAGCAACAGTGAGTGAAGGTGCAGTGCATGAGGGTGTGGATGTAGATGGGACAGACAGGGAGGCGGAAGAGGTGGGCACACTGGGGGAAGTGGATGTTGTTGTGTGTGTATGTGTCTGTTGGCTGTGTGAATGCTTGTGGTGGGAGGTGTGGTGCTTGTGTTTTGAAGTGTGCTTCTTGTGTGTTGATGTGCTTGACTGGGTGTCTGAATGTGTTCCTTGGACGGGTGAAGGGAGTGGGGTGCTGGAAGGGGTAGAGGAGGTTGGAGGGGGGACGAAATGGCCAGGGAAACTGGCTGCCATCCGAGAGGAGGCCAGAGACTGAAAAGATCTCTGTATGGTAGACACGGCACCATGAATGCCATCCAGATAGGCATTTGTCTGCTGCACCTCTGATGCTAGCCTCTGGATGGCATTGACGATGGTTGTCTGCCCTACAGGGATGGTTCGCAGGAGGTCAATAGCCTTCTCTGTGAGGGCAGCAGGGCTGACTGGGGCAGGGGAGGAGGTGCCTGGGGGGAAGGAGATGCCCACCTTTCTGGGTGGGAGGGCATGGGCAACTCGGTGGGAAGCAGAAGGGAGGGCAGTGATGGAATGGGGGGTGGCAGAAGGTGTCACGGTAGTGGGGTGGGCACTAGGGTCTGCCACCGCCGGGGAGCCCCCATCGGAGGAGGTCTCTGAGTCACTACCTTCTGTTGTAGTAGCCTCCCCCGTGGAACTCCCCTTGCCTTCCCACCCACTGGTGCCCTGGGCGTCGGTTGTCTCTGCCTCCAAGGATCTGTGGGCGCTGCCTCCCCACTTGCTGGTGCCTCAGCTCCCTCGCCAGATGTTGATGCTGTACCAAACCAACACAAGAGAACAGGAATGGGGAGACAAACAGGAGAGACACTTGTAAATAGCTGAATGGAGGTACATAATGGCCAGACATACACCCACCTAGAAGACACACCCAACAGGCAACACCGTTGTAGGAAGTTGGCTCTGTATGCACTATTTCAAAGTAAGGAATAGTATGCACAGAGTCCAAGGGTTCCCCTTAGAGGTAAGATAGTGGCAAAAAGAGATAATACTAATGCTCTATTTTTGTGGTAGTGTGGTCGAGCAGTAGGCTTATCCAAGGAGTAGTGTTAAGCATTTGTTGTACATACACACAGGCAATAAATGAGGAACACACACTCAGAGACAAATCCAGGCCAATAGGTTTTGTTATAGAAAAATATATTTTCTTAGTTTATTTTAAGAACCACAGGTTCAAATTCTACATGTAATATCTCATTTGAAAGGTATTGCAGGTAAGTACTTTAGGAACTTTGAATCATTACATTAGCATGTATACTTTTTACATAAAACACAATAAGCTGTTTTAAAAGTGGACACAGTGCAATTTCCACAGTTCCTGGGGGAGGTAAGTTTTTGTTAGTTTTGTCAGGTAAGTAAATCACTTACAAATCTCAGGTTTGGGTCCAAGGTAGCCCACCGTTGGGGGTTCAGAGCAACCCCAAAGTTACACACCAGCAGCTCAGGGCCGGTCAGGTGCAGAGGTCAAAGAGGTGCCCAAAACGCATAGGCTTCAATGGAGAGAAGGGGGTGCCCCGGTTCCGGTCTGCCAGCAGGTAAGTACCCGCGTCTTCGGAGGGTAGACCAGGGGGGTTTTGTAGGGCACCGGGGGGGACACAAGTCCACACAGAAAGTACACCCTCAGCAGCGCGGGGGTGGCCGGGTGCAGTGTGCAAACAAGCGTCGGGTTCTCTGTAGATTTCAATGAGAGATCAAGGGATCTCTTCAGCGGTGCAGGCAGGCAAGGGGGGGGGCTCCTCGGGGTAGCCACCACCTGGGCAAGGGAGAGGGCCTCCTGGGGGTCACTCCTGCACAGGAGTTCCATTCCTTTAGGTGCTGGGGGCTGCGGGTGCAGGGTCTTTTCCAGCCGTTGGGAAATGGAGTTCAGGCAGTCGCGGTCAGGGGGAGCCTCGGGATTCCCTCTGCAGGCGTCGCTGTGGGGGCTCAGGGGGGACAACTTTGGTTACTCACGGTCTCGGAGTCGCCGGAGGGTCCTCCCTGAGGTGTTGGTTCTCCACCAGTCGAGTCGGGGTCGCCGGGTGCAGTGTTGCAAGTCTCACGCTTCTTGCGGGGAGTTGCAGGGGTCTTTAAATCTGCTCCTTGAAACAAAGTTGCAGTTCTTTTGGAGCAGTGCCGCTGTCCTCGGGAGTTTCTTGTCTTTCTTGAAGTCGGGCAGTCCTCAGAGGATTCAGAGGTCGCTGGTCCCTTGGAAAGCGTCGCTGGAGCAGGGTTCTTTGGAAGGCAGGAGACAGGCTGGTAGGACTGGGGCCAAAGCAGTTGGTGTCTTCTGGTCTTCCTCTGCAGGGGTTTTTCAGCTCAGCAGTCTTCTTCTTCTTGTAGTTTCAGGAATCTAAATTCTTAGGTTCAGGGAAGCCCTTAAATACTAAATTTAAGGGCGTGTTTAGGTCTGGGGGGTTAGTAGCCAATGGCTACTAGCCCTGAGGGTGGGTACACCCTCTTTGTTCCTCCTCCCAAGGGGAGGGGGTCACATCCCTAATCCTATTGGGGAATCCTCCATCTGCAAGATGGAGGATTTCTAAAAGTTAGAGTCACCTCAGCTCAGGACACCTTAGGGGCTGTCCTGACTGGCCAGTGACTCCTCCTTGTTATTCTCATTATTTCCTCCGGCCTTGCCGCCAAAAGTGGGGGCCGTGGCCAGAGGGGGCGGGCAACTCCACTAGCTGGAGTGTCCTGCGGTGCTGGCACAAAGGGGTGAGCCTTTGAGGCTCACCGCCAGGTGTGACAGCTCCTGCCTGGGGGAGGTGTTAGCATCTCCACCCAGTGCAGGCTTTGTTACTGGCCTCAGAGTGACAAAGGCACTCTCCCCATGGGGCCAGCAACATGTCTCGGTTGTGGCAGGCTGCTGGAACTAGTCAACCTACACAGATAGTCGGTTAAGGTTTCAGGGGACACCTCTAAGGTGCCCTCTGGGGTGTATTTTACAATAAAATGTACACTGGCATCAGTGTGCATTTATTGTGCTGAGAAGTTTGATACCAAACTTCCCAGTTTTCAGTGTAGCCATTATGGTGCTGTGGAGTCCGTGTTTGACAGACTCCCAGATCATATACTCTTATGGCTACCCTGCACTTACAATGTCTAAGGTTTGGCTTAGACACTGTAGGGGCACAGTACTCATGTACTGGTGCCCTCACCTATGGTATAGTGCACCCTGCCTTAGGGCTGTAAGGCCTACTAGAGGGGTGACTTATCTATACTGCATAGGCAGTGTGAGGTTGGCATGGCACCCTAAGGGGAGTGCCATGTCGACTTACTTGTTTTGTTCTCACCAGCACACACAAGCTGGTAAGCAGGGTGTCTGTGCTGAGTGAGGGGTCCCCAGGGTGGCATAAGATATGCTGCAGCCCTTAGAGACCTTCCCTGGCATCAGGGCCCTTGGTACCAGGGGTACCAGTTACAAGGGACTTACCTGGATGCCAGGGTGTGCCAATTGTGGAATCAAAAGTACAGGTTAGGGAAAGAACACTGGTGCTGGGGCCTGGTTAGCAGGCCTCAGCACACTTTCAATTCAAAACATAGCATCAGCAAAGGCAAAAAGTCAGGGGGTAACCATGCCAAGGAGGCATTTCCTTACACAACCCCCCCCCCAAACGAAAGAGGATGAGACTAACCTTTCCCAAGAGAGTCTTCATTTTCTAAGTGGAAGAACCTGGAAAGGCCATCTGCATTGGCATGGGCAGTCCCAGGTCTGTGTTCCACTATAAAGTCCATTCCCTGTAGGGAGATGGACCACCTCAACAGTTTTGGATTTTCACCTTTCATTTGCATCAGCCATCTGAGAGGTCTGTGGTCAGTCTGAACTAGGAAGTGAGTACCAAAGAGGTATGGTCTCAGCTTCTTCAGGGACCAAACCACAGCAAAGGCCTCCCTCTCAATGGCACTCCAACGCTGCTCCCTGGGGAGTAACCTCCTGCTAATGAAAGCAACAGGCTGGTCAAGGCCATCATCATTTCTTTGGGACAAAACTGCCCCTATCCCATGTTCAGAGGCATCTGTTTGCACAATGAACTGCTTGGAGTAATATGGAGCTTTTAGAACTGGTGCTGTGCACATAGCTTGTTTCAGGGTGTCAAAGGCCTGTTGGCATTCTACAGTCCAGTTTACTTTCTTGGGCATTTTCTTGGAGGTGAGTTCTGTGAGGGCTGTCACAATGGATCCATATCCCTTCACAAACCTCCTATAGTACCCAGTCAAGCCAAGGAATGCCCTGACTTGGGTCTGGGTTTTTGGAGCTGCCCAGTCCAGAATAGTCTGGATCTTAGGCTGGAGTGGCTGAACTTGGCCTCCACCTACAAGGTGTCCCAAGTAAACCACAGTTCCCTGCCCTATCTGGCATTTGGATGCCTTGATAGAGAGGCCTGCAGATTGCAGAGCCTTCAAAACCTTCTTCAGGTGGACCAGGTGATCCTGCCAGTTGGAGCTAAAGACAGCAATATCGTCAAGATAAGCTGCACTGAAGGACTCCAAGCCAGCAAGGACTTGATTCACCAACCTTTGGAAGGTGGCAGGGGCATTCTTTAAACCAAAGGGCATAACAGTGAACTGATAATGCCCATCAGGTGTGGAGAATGCTGTCTTTTCTTTTGCTCCAGGGGCCATTTTGATTTGCCAGTACCTTGCTGTTAAGTCAAAGGTACTTAAGAATTTGGCAGCCCCTAATTTATCAATCAGCTCATCAGCTCTAGGAATGGGATGGGCATCTGTCTTGGTGACAGAGTTAAGTCCTCTGTAGTCCACACAAAACCTCATCTCTCTCTTTCCTTCTTTGGTGTGAGGTTTGGGGACTAAGACCACTGGGCTAGCCCAGGGGCTGTCAGAGTACTCAATTACTCCCAATTCCAGCATCTTGTGGACTTCCACCTTGATGCTTTCCTTAACTTGATCAGACTGTCGGAATATTTTGTTTTTGACAGGCATGCTGTCTCCTGTGTCCACATCATGGGTACACAGGTGTGTCTGACCAGGGGTTAGGGAAAAGAGCTCAGCAAACGGTTGCAGGACCTTCCTACAGTCAGCTTGCTGTTGGCTAGAGAGGGTGTCTGAATAGATCACTCCATCTACCGAGCCATCTTTAGGGTCTGATGACAGAAGATCAGGGAGAGGCTCACTCTCAGCTTCCTGATCCTCATCTGTTACCATTAACAGATTTACATCAGCCCTGTCATGGAAGAGCTTAAGGCGGTTCACATGGATCACCCTCTTGGGGCTCCTGCTTGTGCCCAGGTCTACCAGATAGGTGACCTGACTCTTCCTCTCTAGCACTGGGTAAGGGCCACTCCATTTGTCCTGAAGTGCCCTGGGAGCCACAGGCTCCAAAACCCAGACTTTCTGCCCTGGTTGAAATTCAACCAGTGCAGTCTTTTGGTCATACCAACACTTCTGGAGCTGTTTGCTGGCCTCAGGGTTTTTGTTTGCCTTTTCCATGTACTCTGCCATCCTTGAGCGAAGGCCAAGTACATAGTCCACTATGTCTTGTTTAGGCTCATGAAGAGGTCTCTCCCAGCCTTCTTTCACAAGAGCAAGAGGTCCCCTTACAGGGTGGCCAAACAGAAGTTCAAAGGGTGAGAACCCTACTCCCTTCTGAGGCACCTCTCTGTAAGCGAAAAGCAGACATGGCAGGAGGACATCCCATCTCCTTTTGAGTTTTTCTGGGAGCCCCATGATCATGCCCTTTAATGTCTTGTTGAATCTCTCAACAAGGCCATTAGTTTGTGGATGATATGGTGTAGTGAATTTATAAGTCACTCCACATTCATTCCACATGTGTTTTAGGTATGCTGACATGAAGTTGGTACCTCTGTCAGACACCACCTCCTTAGGGAAGCCCACTCTGGTAAAGATACCAATGAGGGCCTTGGCTACTGCAGGGGCAGTAGTCGACCTAAGGGGAATAGCTTCAGGATACCTAGTAGCATGATCCACTACTACTAGGATGTACGTATTTCCTGAGGCTTTGGGAGGTTCCAGTGGACCCACTATGTCCACACCCACTCTTTCAAAGGGGACCCCCACCACTGGAAGTGGAATGAGGGGGGCCTTTGGATGTCCACCTGTCTTACCACTGGCTTGACAGGTGGGACAGGAGGTGCAAAACTCCTTAACCTTCTGTGACATGTTGGGCCAGTAGAAGTGGTTGACTAACCTCTCCCACGTCTTGGTTTGTCCCAAATGCCCAGCAAGGGGAATATCATGGGCTAAGGTCAGAATAAACTCTCTGAACCCCTGAGGCACTACCACTCTCCTAGTGGCACCAGGTTTGGGATCTCTTGCCTCAGTGTACAGGAGTCCATCTTCCCAATAGACCCTATGTGTTCCATTTTTCTTGCCTTTGGACTCTTCAGCAGCTTGCTGCCTAAGGCCTTCAAGAGAGGGACAGGTTTCTTGTCCCTTACACAACTCTTCCCTTGAGGGTCCCCCTGGGCCCAAGAGCTCAACCTGATAAGGTTCCAGCTCCATAGGCTCAGTTCCCTCAGAGGGCAGAACTTCTTCCTGAGAAGAGAGGCTCTCTTTTTCTTGTTGTGTTGCAGCTGGTTTCCCAGCTGACTTTCCTTTTCTCTTGGTAGGCTGGGCCTTTCTTCCAGACTCCAGCTCTACTTTTTCACCCTGTGCCTTGCACTGTGCCCTTGTCTTGACACACACCAGTTCAGGGATACCCAGCATGGCTGCATGGGTTTTCAGTTCTACCTCAGCCCATGCTGAGGACTCCAGGTCATTTCCAAGCAAACAGTCTACTGGGATATTCGAGGAGACCACCACCTGTTTCAGGCCATTGACCCCTCCCCACTCTAAAGTTACCATAGCCATGGGATGTACTTTAGTCTGATTGTCAGCGTTGGTGACTGGATAAGTTTGTCCAGCCAGGTATTGGCCAGGGGAAACCAGTTTCTCTGTCACCATAGTGACACTGGCACCTGTATCCCTCAGGCCCTCTACACTTGTCCCATTAATTAAGAGCTGCTGCCTGTATTTTTGCATGTTAGGGGGCCAGGCAGCCAGTGTGGCTAAATCCACCCCACCCTCAGAGACTAATGTAGCTTCAGTGTGACACCTGATTTGCTCTGGGCACACTGTTGATCCCACTTGGAGACTGGCCATTCCAGTTTTAGCTGGAGTGGAGTTAGAAGTGGTATCTTTCTTGGGACAGGCCTTGTCCCCAGTTTGGTGTCCAGACTGACTACAGCTACGACACCAGGCCTTTTTGGGATCAAAGTTTTTACCCTTGTACCCAGAATTGTTTTGTGAAGAGGCTCTGGGCCCACCCTCCTGTGCAGGTTTTTGGGGGCCTGTAGAAGACTCTTTACTATTTTTGTTTTTGGCTGTCTCACCACCTTTCCCCTGGGGAGGTTTTGTGACCCCTTTTTTTTTGGTCACCCCCTGTGGAAGTTTTGGACACCCTAGTCTTGACCCAATGGTCCGCCTTCTTTCCCAATTCTTGGGGAGAAATTGGTCCTAGGTCTACCAGATGCTGATGCAGTTTATCATTGAAACAATTACTTAATAGGTGTTCTTTCACAAATAAATTGTACAGCCCATCATAATTACTTACACCACTGCCTTGAATCCAACCATCTAGTGTTTTTACTCAGTAGTCTACAAAGTCAACCCAGGTCTGGCTCGAGGATTTTTGAGCCCCCCTGAATCTAATCCTGTACTCCTCAGTGGAGAATCCAAAGCCCTCAATCAGGGTACCCTTCATGAGGTCATAATATTCTGCATCTTTTCCAGAGAGTGTGAGGAGTCTATCCCTACACTTTCCTGTGAACATTTCCCAAAGGAGAGCACCCCAGTGAGATTTGTTCACTTTTCTGGTTACACAAGCCCTCTCAAAAGCTGTAAACCATTTGGTGATGTCATCACCATCTTCATATTTAGTTACAATCCCTTTAGGGATTTTCAACATGTCAGGAGAATCTCTGACCCTATTTATGTTGCTGCCACCATTGATGGGTCCTAGGCCCATCTCTTGTCTTTCCCTTTCTATGGCTAGGATCTGTCTTTCCAAAGCCAATCTTTTGGCCATCCTGGCTAACTGGATGTCTTCTTCACTGGAGTTATCCTCAGTGAGTTCAGAGAGGTTGGTCCCTCCTGTGAGGGAACCAGCATCTCTGACTATGATTTGTGGAGTCAGGGCTTGAGAGGCCCTGTCTTCCCTAGATAGGACTGGTAGGGGGGAATCACCCTCCAAGTCACTATCATCATCCTCTGAGTTGCCATCCTCAGAGGGGTTGGCCTTTTCAAACTCTGCCAACAGCTCCTGGAGCTGTAGTTTGGAAGGTCTGGAGCCCATTACTATTTTCTTTAGTTTACAGAGTGACCTTAGCTCCCTCATCTTAAGATGGAGGTAAGGTGTGGTGTCGAGTTCCACCACATTCATCTCTGCACTAGACATTATGCTTCTAAAAGTTGGAATACTTTTTAAGAATCTAAAACTAGTTCTAGAATCTAATTCAAACTTTTACCAAACTTTTAAACTCTAAAAGGAAATGCTAACAGGGACTAACAAAAGGCCCTAGCAGGACTTTTAAGAATTTAGAAAAATTTCAAATTGCAAAAAATCAAGTTCTAATGACAATTTTTGGAATTTGTCGTGTGATCAGGTATTGGCTGAGTAGTCCAGCAAATGCAAAGTCTTGTACCCCACCGCTGATCCACCAATGTAGGAAGTTGGCTCTGTATGCACTATTTCAAAGTAAGGAATAGTATGCACAGAGTCCAAGGGTTCCCCTTAGAGGTAAGATAGTGGCAAAAAGAGATAATACTAATGCTCTATTTTTGTGGTAGTGTGGTCGAGCAGTAGGCTTATCCAAGGAGTAGTGTTAAGCATTTGTTGTACATACACACAGGCAATAAATGAGGAACACACACTCAGAGACAAATCCAGGCCAATAGGTTTTGTTATAGAAAAATATATTTTCTTAGTTTATTTTAAGAACCACAGGTTCAAATTCTACATGTAATATCTCATTTGAAAGGTATTGCAGGTAAGTACTTTAGGAACTTTGAATCATTACATTAGCATGTATACTTATTACATAAAACACAATAAGCTGTTTTAAAAGTGGACACTGCAATTTCCACAGTTCCTGGGGGAGGTAAGTTTTTGTTAGTTTTGTCAGGTAAGTAAATCACTTACAAGTCTCAGGTTTGGGTCCAAGGTAGCCCACCGTTGGGGGTTCAGAGCAACCCCAAAGTTACCACACCAGCAGCTCAGGGCCGGTCAGGTGCAGAGGTCAAAGAGGTGCCCAAAACGCATAGGCTTCAATGGAGAGAAGGGGGTGCCCCGGTTCCGGTCTGCCAGCAGGTAAGTACCCGCGTATTCGGAGGGCAGACCAGGGGGGTTTTGTAGGGCACCGGGGGGACACAAGTCCACACAGAAAGTACACCCTCAGCAGCGCGGGGGCGGCCGGGTGCAGTGTGCAAACAAGCGTCGGGTTCTCTGTAGATTTCAATGAGAGATCAAGGGATCTCTTCAGCGGTGCAGGCAGGCGAGGGGGGGGGCTCCTCGGGGTAGCCACCACCTGGGCAAGGGAGAGGGCCTCCTGGGGGTCACTCCTGCACAGGAGTTCCGTTCCTTTAGGTGCTGGGGGCTGCGGGTGCAGGGTCTTTTCCAGCCGTCGGGAAATGGAGTTCAGGCAGTCGCGGTCAGGGGGAGCCTCGGGATTCCCTCTGCAGGCGTCGCTGTGGGGGCTCAGGGGGGACAACTTTGGATACTCACGGTCTCGGAGTCGCCGGAGGGTCCTCCCTGAGGTGTTGGTTCTCCACCAGTCGAGTCGGGGTCGCCGGGTGCAGTGTTGCAAGTCTCACGCTTCTTGCGGGGAGTTGCAGGGGTCTTTAAATCTGCTCCTTGAAACAAAGTTGCAGTTCTTTTGGAGCAGTGCAAGTGTCCTCAGGAGTTTCTTGTCTTTCTTGAAGTCGGGCAGTCCTCAGAGGATTCAGAGGTCGCTGGTCCCTTGGAAAGCGTCGCTGGAGCAGGGTTCTTTGGAAGGCAGGAGACAGGCCGGTAGGACTGGGGCCAAAGCAGTTGGTGTCTTCTGGTCTTCCTCTGCAGGGGTTTTTCAGCTCAGCAGTCTTCTTCTTCTTGTAGTTTCAGGAATCTAAATTCTTAGGTTCAGGGAAGCCCTTAAATACTAAATTTAAGGGCGTGTTTAGGTCTGGGGGGTTAGTAGCCAATGGCTACTAGCCCTGAGGGTGGGTACACCCTCTTTGTGCCTCCTCCCAAGGCGAGGGGGTCACATCCCTAATCCTATTGGGGAATCCTCCATCTGCAAGATGGAGGATTTCTAAAAGTTAGAGTCACCTCAGCTCAGGACACCTTAGGGGCTGTCCTGACTGACCAGTGACTCCTCCTTGTTATTCTCATTATTTCCTCCGGCCTTGCCGCCAAAAGTGGGGGCCGTGGCCGGAAGGGGCGGGCAACTCCACTAGCTGGAGTGTCCTGCGGTGCTGGCACAAAGGGGTGAGCCTTTGAGGCTCACCGCCAGGTGTGACAGCTCCTGCCTGGGGGAGGTGTTAGCATCTCCACCCAGTGCAGGCTTTGTTACTGGCCTCAGAGTGACAAAGGCACTCTCCCCATGGGGCCAGCAACATGTCTCGGTTGTGGCAGGCTGCTGGAACTAGTCAGCCTACACAGATAGTCGGTTAAGGTTTCAGGGGACACCTCTAAGGTGCCCTCTGGGGTGTATTGTACAATAAAATGTACACTGGCATCAGTGTGCATTTATTGTGCTGAGAAGTTTGATACCAAACTTCCCAGTTTTCAGTGTAGCCATTATGGTGCTGTGGAGTCCGTGTTTGACAGACTCCCAGACCATATACTCTTATGGCTACCCTGCACTTACAATGTCTAAGGTTTGGCTTAGACACTGTAGGGGCACAGTACTCATGTACTGGTGCCCTCACCTATGGTATAGTGCACCCTGCCTTAGGGCTGTAAGGCCTACTAGAGGGGTGACTTATCTATACTGCATAGGCAGTGTGAGGTTGGCATGGCACCCTGAGGGGAGTGCCATGTCGACTTACTCGTTTTGTTCTCACCAGCACACACAAGCTGGTAAGCAGGGTGTCTGTGCTGAGTGAGGGGTCCCCAGGGTGGCATAAGATATGCTGCAGCCCTTAGAGACCTTCCCTGGCATCAGGGCCCTTGGTACCAGGGGTACCAGTTACAAGGGACTTACCTGGATGCCAGGGTGTGCCAATTGTGGAATCAAAAGTACAGGTTAGGGAAAGAACACTGGTGCTGGGGCCTGGTTAGCAGGCCTCAGCACACTTTCAATTCAAAACATAGCATCAGCAAAGGCAAAAAGTCAGGGGGTAACCATGCCAAGGAGGCATTTCCTTACAACCGTTCACTATGCCCATGGCCAGGCCCCTGACTACTGACCTGAATAGTGATCTACACCCATCCCCTGGAATACCTAAGGAGCCGACGTATGGGAAACCTGACAAAGACACCCCACACCCTTTGGGGACCATAAAGTAGATGGACATCAGTCAAAGTCCCTGCCTCTAAGCACCATGAACCCTAATGTACACCCAGACATCCTTCCAGACTGAAGTATGTGAAATGAGTATTCACCCCCTTGTGACTGCTGTGCAGCCTTCAAGCTCCCATCCAAGTCTGGGTACGCCACCGCCAGGATCCGTCGCATGAGGGGGATCACGCCCGATGGGAACCCCTTCCACATTGGGAGGACTTCCCCAACTGGGCTTCAGTGATCTTACGTGTCCAGCGCCGCAGGTCCTCCCACCTCTTTCTACAGTGGGTGCTCCACCGGTTGTAGACCCCCAATGTCCGCACCTCCTTGGCAATGGCATGCCAATGTGCCCTCTTCTGGTTGGCGCTGACCTAAAAGTGCGACACAGAAATGGAACACAGAGGTCAGGCACTTGCGCGATAGGAACAGCTGGCTAATCGTCCACTATGGGACGGACAGTACTCTCAGACATACAGGACAATCGCACGCAGCATGCCATGCACCATGGCCCATGCAGTCTCAGAGGTGCACACATTTGTGCAATCAACACCATCCACACACACAGTGCCCCCAAAACCCAGACTCACCTGTACCTCTGGCTGTCTGTACAGTTTTGCGTACAGGGGCAGGACCCTGTCAACTAGCTTCTCCAGTTCCTCCTGGGTGAAGGCCGGGGCCCTTTCCCCTGCAACACGAGGCACATCCATAGCCAGAGGCAGGCCACAGTAGTCCACACAGTGGACTATCTGTCCGCACGAGATCAGGCAGTCAAGTGGTTAAACGATGACGAACGCGCGAACGTTTCGCAGCGGTGTGCACCATCACCGCCGGCGGTGATCATGATACGCCAGGATTCCCCATTGGCATCCATGTTAACCAATGAGGGTGCGAACAGCGGTAAACACCGCCTTACGCTGTAACGTCAATCACTAGCGGGATGAGGTCACTTCCACAACGAAAGGGCAGAATTACAGTGGGCAGACATTTTGCCATGACCTATGCATCTAAAATTAATTACTACTCACAATGCAGGTCCTACTAGCCTCATGAAGCACCTAGGCCTCTGTCCATTCAGTATTGTAGAACACATGAAATACTCTGTTCCCTCCTTGTGATGTACATGTATATCTGTCAGATAGCAGTTATTGTAGACACTACAATGATCAATGCAGTGCACAAATGATGACAAGTGTGCCTATGTATGTGTCCTCATCACACCTTTTTGTAACCCCTCATAGGTACCGACCCTTGTGGCAAGGAAGGGCACCATCGGTGTACAGGCCACTTGTGGATATGAGTACCATTGTGGAGCGTCAGATCATAATCACTTACAGACTCACACGTGCAACAATTCAGGACCTTTGTGCCTTACTGGGTCCTGCACTAACTCCGGGAAATCGTAATCAGCATGCCATTCCAACTGAAATGCAGGTGCTCTCTGCACTCCATTTCCTGGCCACGGGCTCATTTCAAGTGACAGTGGGCATGGGTGCTGGATTTTCACAACCAATGTTCAGCATGATACTGAAAAGATTTCTGAATGCATTTGTATGACATCTGCAGTCCTACGTGAGGTTTCCCCAAAGTACTGACCTACCTGCCATCAAGTCTGAATTCTATGCCTTTGCCGACATACCCCATGTTATAGGTGCCATCGATGGCACCCATATACCGATCATACCCCCAAGAGTGAGTGAACAGGTGTACAGAAACAGAAAGAACTTTCACTCCATGAATATCCAATTGGTATGTACTGCAGACCAGTACATCTCACATGTGAATGCCATGTTCCCAGGTTCAGTCCATGATTCCTTTGTGTTGAGGAACAGTAGTGTGCCACAGAAGATGGAACACAGGGTGGATCATAGGTAAGTGTGCCTGTCACTAACTGACACATTGCAGAAAACCAGCCTGACTGACTAAAGGGCATAACAATGACGACTCTGTATTGCACCATTTTCTATGTGATTCAGGCTATCCAAAATTGCGTTGGCTCCTGACACCAGTGAGGAATCCCATAACGGATGCAGAGAGGAATTACAATGAGGCCCATGTACGTATTAGGAGGGTAATAGAGTGAATTATAGGTCTCCTGAAGGCTAGATTTTGTTGTCTACATATCTCTGGGGGTTCCCTGACCTATGGGCCTGATAAGGTGTGTAGAATAGTGGTGGCCTGCTGCATGCTGACCATGTGGCAGTGAGACATTCTTTCCCCCTCTTGGAGGTGGAGGGTGCTGTAGGTCCTGATCAGCTACCTCAGAGAGGTGAGGAGAGTAATGGTGATGATGAGGAAGGGGAAGATGTCAATTCCAGGAACCAACTGATACAACTCTACTTCCAGTAACTATGTGGGACTTGGGCCTGACATTGGGGTTTGTGACTAATACTGTCAGTGTGCTCAGTCATATGGGGGGGTTGGTAATGATAGGCGAAACATGGCCCACTTCTGCATGGTACAGACTGAAATTAAAGGCATTTCCTCCTTGCCACCATTTAGGCACACAGAAGTCCCTTCATGCACAGATTTGACAATAAAGTTGTTCTCTGCCAGTTGCATCCATACTTCACTTTGTTCACAATTTAACACAGGGGACAGTGTTACAGGTGTGAAATATGTTTTATTGGTTGAAGTGAGTAAATAGTGCTATTTACAGTGATGGCAAGTCGTAAGGGGGGTGTCCTCAAGACCAATATGGTGGATGCCTTGTGGTAGTATTGACGGGTCATATTGTCTCTTAGCAATGTGCGGCTGGTGATTGGGTTGGATGGTTGCTGTGCATATTGTTGCAGAGTTACTTATTGAAGGTGGCCTTGTTCTTATCTGGGGTTCCAGTGCCATATCTTGGCCTGAGGGTTCGTTGGGCGCCTGCTGTTGACCTTCAGGGGATGACATGGTAGGTCCTTGGGTTTCCTGTGAGGGTAGTTCCTGGGATGTTTCTGCTGCTGGGTTCATCTGATGCTGGTTGTCCGGTGCTGTTATGGGGGCCTGCCATGGGTATGTTGGTAGGCCCCCAATACCTCTGATATCACGTCCTGGGCTGCTGCATCCATCCTGTGGCCTCCCCCGGCCCACTGCCACCCTTGCACTTGCCCTAGCCCCCTGTGCCTGTACAGGTCTGGCAGTACCACTTGTACTGGGGCCGTCACCTTCCTGCATGTTGGGAGTGGGAGACTGTGGCCTCTGTACCTGTGTTCCACCAGTCTGTGGCCTGGATACACTGGTGTGGGGACACCTGCCCTGGGCTGCTGGTCTTGACTGGGTGGTAGGGGTGACAGTGGTTACCTGGGTGGTTACCTGGGTGGTTCTGCTGCATGGTGAGAGTCCAGGACTGTGTGAGGGGCCTGCCTGCTCATCAGTGTCCAGGGATCCTTCACCAGTGTCACGTGAGGTGCCTCTGTCTCCCTGGGGGGCACTGGCACTACTTGTCCCATCCGTTAGGGTTGCCTGGGTGGTGGTGCCTGTTGGGGGTCATAGACATGTCTGTTCCATCTGCATGAATGTTTGAGGTGAACAGGACTGGGCTAATTTGTGCTGATATTACTTTCAGTGGCCTTCCACGGTCCCTTTGTGAGGTTGACATTGCATTTAGCGCCAGTGTGGGGTTGCATTGTGGTGGGGGGTGTCGTTCCATTGTGGGTACATGCAGGGGTGGGTGACTGTGCACAGCGGGAGGGATGTGGGCCTGTTAGTGGGTTTGTGGTCATGCAGGGGGGTGGATGTAGTGGTTGATGCCTGGGTGGGGTGTTGGTCCTGGTGGGTGTGGGTGGGGTGGAGTGGTGCATACATTACAGGTTTGGTCGCTATAGGGTATGTGTTAATGACTTACCTGAGTCCATTCCTCCAGTGAGTCCAGTGAGTCCCTCAGGGTGCAGGATGGCCAGTACCTTTTCCTCCCAGTCTGTGTAGTCGGGTGGTGTTGTTGGCGCTCCTCCTCCAGTCTCCTGCACCTGCGATGTGGTGCCGTGCTGCCATGCCCCTGACCTTCTCAAGCAGGTCGTTCCATCTCTTGCGGATATCGTCCCTGGTGCGTGGATGGTGTCCCACTGCATTGACCCTGTTCACAATGGTCTACCACAGCTCCATCTTCCTTGCAATGGGTGTGTGCTGCACCTCGGACATCAACCTTCAAGATCTCGTCCACGATGGTCCTTAACTCCCTTTCGGTGAAGCGTGGATGTTTGGGGGGGGACATGGTGAGTGTGGTGAATGGTGTCGGGCTGGGAACGAGGTGAGGGTGCTCTTCTGTGGGTCGGTGTGTGTCTCCTGTATGCTGGCGTTCGCTATCTGCCTCTGGTGCTCTCTGTCTTCATGTCCTGGTTTCGTTGCAAAGGATTGTGGGGTGTGTCCTGGGGTGTTTTATGGGGTTCTGGATGTGTGTCAGGTGTGTGGGTTATACTCCTATCCAATGTGTGCACTTCTTGCTGTTGAGTCCACTTGCCGCCCGTGGCGGTCGCAGCCGCCAATGGTCGTTCGGCCTCCACTGTCCGCCAAGGTGATTTGTGCATCATTATTTGGAGGGCGGGATGTGGGTGTGCTTGGCGGTGGCAGGGTGGCGAGGTCCGGGATTCCCGCCAATAGGGTCATGGCGGGGAGTGGTGGTCTGGTGAATTTTGGCGGGGTTGGGATTTTCGTTCATTATATGGCGGGTTTCCATTCACCGCCAACGGCGGGATTCTTTTCACCGCTGCCACGGCAGTCAGCGGTGTTTCCCGCTGTGTTCATAATGACCGCCATAATATCAGCAAAGGCATCCAGCTCATGCACCACAAACAAACTTTAGACAGATTTCAATGTCTCAGCAACAACCAAAAAAACCACATACCACACCCATACACATATCCACCACAACTACAACATTAAGACACCTTCATTCTCACACCATACTCTGTCCATTACCACTAACGCATCCACACATCACCCACACAACATAAAGCCCTGTTATACATACCTTTCATCCATCCAGACACAAACTCTCTGTTCATACAAAACACCTGAACTATCTTCTATTGCTCCTACCAGACCCCTTTTTATCATGACAACAACTATACTCAGCCTGCCATCACACCATCCACCAACACCCTCCTCATCTTTTTACCAGTTACACAGAACCATACAATCCTTACACTCTAGCACACATATTACCTTTTCCAGTGATCAAATCTAACACACACTCTCAACTCTTGTCCATCCCCTCCTACACACCTCATACACTCTTCTCCAAAACACATCGCTACCCCCTGTACTATTCAAACACCACTCACCAGCAGTAACTCACATGCAAATCCTTCACAGTAAACCACTACATCAATATCTCCTCTCCTTACTCGACAAAACTAAACAAACCACATACATCAGCACATCAAAATAACACAAACTTTCATAATACTTTCTGCCACACCCACCCTCATGACTACACAAATAGTACAAATCCTGACCAATCTTTACTCTACAATTCCCACTCTTCACAAGCATCTACAACATACACCCAAACCAAGCAACATTCTTTCACCCGCTTCTCATCCATTTCACAATCTAAAGCCTTAGATTATGATCCACATGCCCCTCCACCACCCCTAACTCATACTCCTTCCGCCCTAAACAGACGCAAACAAAACAAACAAAAGGCCACTCTTAACAACTTTGCATCCCCCTGTCTATTACACAACAAGGCTACTTTACAACAAGAACTAAACTCATTATGTCACTCTCAGCCATCAGGCCCACCACGAACACACACAGACCCAACAAAATGCCTCCTAAGCCTGCCAGATGAGGAACACAATATAGAAAAGCAACATTATCAAAACTCTCATATATTTATCAGAACTAATAACACACCTGCTGCACCACCACAAAACACATTTTCTAAACTGCCTGCTCATAAACGCTCGATCACTCTTAAAAACAAGCACCACACCTACGACCTTCTCACTAACACACAACCTGAATTACTATTCATAATAGAAGCATGGTTGAGAGATGACATGGGCCCAGTGTTCTATAAAGACATTCCTCCAGAGAAGGTGGACTAGCTATTATATTTAAACAAGCAATAAATCTCAGCAAAACAGAAAACACTTCCATATAAGGTTGTGAGGCCCTGATCACCAGATGCAACCCAATCCCAACTTCCTCCAGTTACTTTCTACTCCTTTACAGACCTCCAACTAACAATTCAACGTTCCCAGATACATTTCTAGACATAGTTTAAAACCGTATAATGTTATACTCCAACCTCTACCTCTACATTCTTGGGTACCTAAAAATTTGGTTTCAAAAACCCAATATGTCACATCCAAAAACTATTACCACTGGCCTACTCACATTGAACCTACATAAGATTGTACACAATCCCACACATATTGCTGGACATATCCTAGATGTAATTTTTGCAAACCCAGAACTAGTTACTGTTCAAAGCATCACGCCAGTCACATGATCAAACCAGCATTTGGTACCTTTCCAACATAAAACATCACAAATCAACACACCCAAGACCACCTTACATACCTACATCTATCGACCATGGATCAAACTCAATTTTGAAGACTTAGAAACACAACTAATAGCCACCCAGATCTAGACACAATACATTCTGTTCCAAAACTTTATAAATGGCTACAGGAAGCTTTTGAGATCCTAATACCACTCAAAAAAACTAAACAGGAAAAAAAGAAACCCAACACCTTGGAGAAATACAGAACAAAAAAAGAAAAAGACACAAATCAGAAGGCTGCAACAAACCTGGCTCAAAACAAACAACATTAAAGACAAACTTCACCTACACAAACTTAACAGAATATACAAATCATCAATCAAAAAAGCCAAAAAAGGTGCTACTCAAACAGAATTCAAAATGCTATAACTGCAAATAAATAATTTTATAAAACTCTCAACATATTTTGAAAACCTAAACGCATGGAAGGAACTCAACCCATTACTCAGGAATTCACAGACAAACTTACAAATTATTACACAACTAAGGCAGACGCATTGGACTCCTATCCTAACAAAGGAAAACCACCAGCATCAACTAATTTCCTAAAATCCCCTCCAAGAGTAAGCCAACCCAGCCTCTGCACTCCTTCAAACAAATATCACAAAGTGAATTTATGCATTTGGTCAAAGCAAGCAAGCCTTCCGGCAGCCCTTCCAACCCTTGTCCAGCACACATCTTCTAGAACATTCTTTTATCTACTTCTGTTGCCCCACCAGTAAGAAGAATCATCAATAATTCTTTAACTATGGGAACCTTTCCTGAAGACCTTAAAAAGGCATACATACACCCGTTATTAAGGAAAACAAGCCTGGACCCACAGAACCCCAACAACTACATACCGACTACAAATGGACCTTTCCTGGGCAAACTGATAGAAAGAGCAGCGTTTTCCCAGGTGTCACAATTCATTGAAGATATCTCTATAATTTCAGACTACCAAACCGGATGTTGCCCAGGAAGAGGCACTAAATCTGCACTCATCGCAGTCTGGGATGATCTTAAAAACACAGTTGATCGCAATGAAGTTGCTGCATTACTTCTTTTGAACCTCTCAGCTGTATTTGACACTGTTGACCACAACACCCTAATTCAAAGACTCAACGAAGAAAGCATACAAGGAACTGCTCTTGACTGGATTACATCCTACCTTCAAAACTTAACAAATGTCATTTAATCTCCACCTTTCTCATCCAAACCCTACTTCACAAAAACAGGGTTCCCTCAAGGATCAATGGCCTCACCTTTGCTTTTCAACATCTACATGATGTAGTTGCCAGAATTGATCAATGAATTTCAACTCACATGCTACAACTATGCAGATGACACCAAATTCTCCTTAAATTGGAAATTCCCCAAAGACATTACAAACTCACAAATCAACTGTTGCCTCAGAGCCATTGAGCAGTGGATGACTTGGAGCCATCTCAAACTGAATGCCTCAAAAACGGAAATACTCACTTGTGGCGATTGGAAACATTATGACCCACTGTGCGCCTGGCCTGACGATCTGGGACCACCTCCTCAAGTATTTAGGGAAGTTAAAAACCTTTGAATTACCATGGTCTCCAAGTTAACAATGAATACCCAAGTGGACAAATTAGCACAATCAAGCTTCATCACCTTGAAAACTCTGCGACACATCTTCCTCCACCTCATATTTTCACACAAGGTCCAGTCTACTATCTCTCATGTACTATCTAAACTAGATTACACCAATGGCCTCTACCATGGATCCTCTCTGTCTCCTATGAATTCAGAACTCGGCTGCCAGTCCACTACTACATGTAAAGCCACAAGCCTGCATCTCCCCTGCCTTGAGGGCACTACATTGGTTATCGATTGCAAGAAGATCCACCTTCAAGCTGCTTTGTATCACCAACAAAGCAATACATGAAATAGGACCGTTTTTCATCATGAATAAAATGACCAAATTCAACAAGGAAACCTACGCTCAAGATTGGCAACCCACCTTAAAACACTACCACACAAGAAAAAGACTATAGGTGGCACATCCTTCTCTGTTCAAGCGGGCAAACAGTGGAATTCATTACCCCCAAATATAAGATTTACGGATAACTATCTTGTCTTTAAAAGACTACTCAAACGATGGCTTTTTCATTCATAACCACCATATCCAAGCAGCAATGGACTGCATATGCCTGTGTTGGTAAACATTTGTAATCTGATTATCGGTATATATCCAGAGTATTTCTTTAAGAAATATGTATAATTACTATTTCATACTGATAAAATATGTACATGCTCTTTAAGACTGTTTAACAAATGCAAACTTACTCATGGTTAAATGTATATGTGTGTAAGTGTCACATCTATGTCTGCATATATGTATCTACAAGTATTTATACAATGTATGTGTGTATGCTTATACATATATATGTGCATATTATTCTACGCTTAACATGTTCAAAGGTCATTGCATAGTTCCTAGATAAATTGTCAGATTAGATACTTATGAATCCCTGCTTTTATTTTATCTATCACAATGAGTAAATGTTATCTTAACTATTTTCTCAGCAAGCATTTCGCTATTGAAAATTGAGGAAAGATAAAATAATGTTAGAAAAGTACACAAATAAATTAACCTCAAATATCGCAAATCTTGAAAGTCTGCATTTATACAGCACAACTTTAAATCCCAATATTATGTCAGTTATTATATTCATTACACATATATTCACTTACTATGTATTTACATATCTATTTGTTTATTACTTTAGTCCTACTGTACGAGGGCAAAACAAATCTACTCTCTCGTAAGCTTTACTCTGTCTCCCCATCACCCTATACCTCTATCAATCTATCCTCATCCCCACTCTCTGACTCATCCCAAACCCATTCTCCCACTATGATTTCCAAAATAACCCTGCCTAAACTCTTCCCTCTTCACCTGCTCCTGCCTCACCCCGAACCTCAGTGTACTACTATGATCTCCCAAACAACCCTACTAAATTCTCTCTCACTTATCTCACCTATGACTCATCCAAAACCCCTTCTACTACTATGATCTCCCAACACCTTTCTACAGACTCTTACTTCCCCCGTTCCCCCTTTACTCATCCCAAGTCTCATTCTATTACTATGAACCCCCAATTAACACTTCTAGATTCTTCCCTCCTCTATTCTTCCAATATTCTATTCAAACCTACTAACAAAGTCACATATCCTCTGCTCAAATCAACTCATACTTATATTAATACTGTACTCATAGTTCCCCATACTAATCCACCACTAATTGTGCACTTGGGTCTAGGTGCCATTTGAAAAGGGCCTCCACGGTTGCCATGCATTCTTTTCATGGATTCCAGGTGAGACTTCACCCGTGAGTATTGCTGAAAAGTGGGAGTGGTGGGTGCATTCTTTCCTTGGATTTCAGGCACCAGGGGAAGTATACGCACTAAGCATGATGTCACAGAAGTGGAGAGATTGCCTGTAATAACCTCTAAATTCCTGGAGAAACGGACTTGACACGGTGTCTGGCGGCCATCGTAGGGGTTTGGGATTTGTGATATTGACTCATATTGTCACGGTTTCGGGCAGGGCTGATCAGGACTTTGGTTGGGACACCCCTTGAGGTCACCGAATATCCTACAGAGGTAGTGTACTGGGGCAGAAGAGCAGCTAAAGGCATACACGGAAAGGACAGCTATGGATAGGCACAGGAAACAGGAAAGTAAAAGCAGAGCAACCCTTGTGTGAACAAACAGGAAACGGATTACCAGTGGACAAACACACTGGGGTTGTACACAGAGTAAGGCGCAGAACCTCCCACAGTGACAGGGAATCTCAATGCCTCTGTGCAGTTTGCTCTTACAGATAGTCACCCTGCCAGCCCCATAGAAAGGAGGCAGCAGAAGTGATTCTGTCTCTGGACCCTAGAGCACAAACAAGGATAGTACTTACATACACAGGACACGCTCTTGTGGGTCCAGCTGGAAACACAGTGGCGATTCCTGAGAAAACAGCAATAGCACACTGTCACTGTTAGGCACGAAATACAACGTATAACACTGGACAAGGATGGGGGCTGGAATTGCCTCCTGGAAACCAGGAGCCAACCCCAGTACACAGGAGGACACGTATACACTGGTGAAGACTGATAGAACACTTACCAGACACAAAGAACCAAGAAGAAACAGAAACAGAAGGGAACAAACAAAGAGGCAGAGGCAAGAACTAGGAACAGGCTCAGGCTGAAGCAAAGGCGGGACTAGGACTTGAAAACAGGGCGCAAACTTCTGGCTGGGACAGACAGAGACAGGACTGGGAAACTGAGAACAGGCTCTGGCTGGAACAGGCAAGGACAGGACTGGAATACAGGGAGTAGGAAATGAGCAGTAAACAGGACTGGGAAACAGAGAGAAGGTTCAGGCTGAAACAAGGCAGGAGCAGGGCAGAGAAACAGGGAGCAGGCTTTGGAAGAAACAAACAGGTACAAGGCTAAGAAGCAGGGAGCAGACTCTGGCTGGAACAATCAGGAGCAGGGCAGAGAAACAGGAAACAGGATCAGGCTGGAACAGAACAGGAACAAAACTGGAACACCATTCGACAAGGGGTCTGTAACACAAAGGAATTGAAGTCCGATGCACGACAAGGATCTTGAGGAAATGGCTGCTTATAAGCAGTTCCAAGCTGGGCTGCACAGGAGAGGTTTCAGGTGTGTGTGGTTTCGGACACTTGCAAGTCCTGGAGGAGAGGATCCAGTGAAAAGGAGCAACTGGACTTCTCCCATTGAAAACAATGGGAAACAGAATCCGGGTTTTCCTGACTACCAAGCAGTGCATTATGGGATTTGCAGTCCCAAGAAGCAAATGTAGTCCTACACAAGTGTACCATGGAGAAAAGGGAAACAAACAGGAGTCAGCAAGGGACTCTAGATAGGTGTTCAAGGTGATTCCCAGGCTTCTGACAGTCCCCTTACAGCGCCCCCTGGAAATGGGACGACCGAGTCGTAACAGTATACCCCCTCCCACCAGTCTGCTCAAGAAGAGAAGGCGATCCTTTGGCTGAAAAAAGTTGAAGAGGAAAAGCCACAGCAGGAAAATCCAACCCCAACCTTGGTGGATAAATTTACAGTCCTGCCATAGGTGAATATTCCAATGAGCAAAGCATGTATTAATACCCATATGGGCTCTAATGTCTTTCCTCTTTATTGTTCGATTGATATTGGAGGAGCGCATGGAGTTGGTTTCTGGGGAAGTGGATTCAGGAGCAAGGAGATCTGAAAAGGCACTATGGGCGGTATTCCTTAGGACATTAGTTTCCTGTTCAGTACTGTCTTCTTTGGAGGAGATAATTGGCGTATTAGTAACTCTAAGGTCTGTAACTCCTTCCGACAAGCAGGATATGTCTGTTTCTGCAGCAGTATTTGCATTGATTGTGGTCTGAGGCTTGCAAAGCATAGAGACTTGGGAGACATGGGTAACTGGTGTTCTCAAGGTAAACATGAAAAAGTCAGAATTGTCTTTCATCTTGGATGACATTGGAGTATTAAATTCAGGAGCAACAGGAGTTTTCATGTCTTTAGAGACTGGATCAACATATGAAAATGTAGAAGTTCCACAAGCTAATTCTTTAGAGTGATCTTCAGACAAGATTGAGATTTCTTCATTGCAAGTGCTCTGTGGTGTGTTCGTGGTATCAGAAATGGTTTCTTTGCTAGGCGTTTCTACTATAGGTAGTTGATCTTCAACTCTGTTAACATTGAAAGGTTGTTCTTTGGAAAGAAATAGAACTGGAGTCTCTTCAGAAATCACCTTTACACTGTTACCTACATTTTCAGCTCTAGCCTTTGAATTGATGATGGTTTCTTGCAATAAAACACTAAGAACAGTACTTAACATCAGATCTTCGAATACAAGATTCAAATTCAAGTCTTTAGTTTTAGTGGGAAATATTACATATTTCAGCACTTGAGCTTCGGTTTCAGATTGCTGGTTTTCAGGAGTCTTTAGTTTCAGGGACACAGCAGGTGACGTTGGTGTGGCTGATTTTACATCAAGATCAGATACCGGTAGCTCAGAGATCTGTTCTTCACTAATTGTGGAGCTGGAAACAGGATACAGATTGGCAGGGATCAGCAGGTCAGGATCAGTGGTTGAGGCTGCAACTGTGTCCAGTTCTAGGAGAAGGCTCTCATTTCTTATGACAGGCTGTTTAGTTTCAGATTGCTGGCTTTCTTCCTTGTCTGAAATATCCACGGTTTGCTTTGACACAGAAGAGATTTTTAAACTTTCTGAGAAGTCCATTATATTCTTAGTAACTGCGGGCATTTCTTCACTGTCAGAAAAATCCATTAATTCACTTGAAACAGGAACTGTCTCTTCATTATCTGAAAATTCCATGATATTGTTTGAAAGGGCAGGAGTATTCCCACAATCTGAAAATTGTGGTGTGTGCGCCATTTGAACAGTACTATCTGCAGGTTTGTTCACGGCAAGGCAGGAACCACTGTCATCACTAGATTCAGATTCTTCAACATTGTTGCACAACTTGCCATTAATCTCCAGTAAAGTCATATCTTGGTTTCTTAAGGTGCAGCTATTGGAGTCTGCCTCAGAACTCTCATCTTCCTTTGGCTTTATTTGTTCTGATAGAGGGGCTGAGACACTTCCTTCTGAAGACTCTGATCCATCCTTTGAATCAAGAGGTGTCAAATCTCTCAGAGATTTGAGAGATTCAGGCAACTGTACAGGAATTTTCACTGGAGAACTACAGGCTGAGAGAGAGTCTGAAGAAGAGGCTGATATATTTATAACTGGAGCTGTCTTTTGACTGTCATAAATAGAAGGGACAATCTGCTCGATAGAAGTCTTTGGAGAGGCACACAAAGTAGCATACTGTTCTTTAAACCAAAGCTGGTGATCATTTTCTTTTTTCAGGTTTTCAAATTGCCTTGCAGTAGTTTCCATCAGCTGCTCTGTTACTTCTTCTACCTTACAGATAAACAGAATGTCTGGTTCTGGCAACAGTGAAATTTGCATTGATGAAAAGAGCCCACGTGCATGATTTCTTGTGTATGTTACAACATATTCATCATAGAAGTCCGATATCTGCCTTTTAATCTGCCAAAACTGCTCTTTTAATGTGTGTATGTCCATATTGTTTTCAAACCCACTCAGAATAGAAAAGGGTTTAGCAGAGCTTTTAGGGATTGAGACTGGTGTATTATCATCTAGTTTGGGAAGAGCACAAGCCTTATGAGTGGAACTAAGGAATCCCACAGTCTTTACTGATCCATTTGATACAGGTTCTATCCTGCTGACTTGAAAACTCTGAGGGACTGATAGGTCTTTATAAGAGCCAGCACTGCACTTTGAATTCTGAGAAACTGGCCTAGATGGGCTGAAGCACTCAACAGAAAACAAGGGAATCCCTAGTGTGGCTTCTTGAACAGTGTCAGGGTTCTTTGTTTTGGCAGGGTGCTGGAAGTGAACTTGGGATGCGCTAGCATGAGGCAAGGAATTAACCAGTTTTTCCTGAGTGTGAGTGTCTTGTGCAGAGGTAGCAAAAGCACTTCCACGGTTACGAACATTCTTACTGGCTTCAGCTAATAGATATTGCAAAAACTCATTACGTCCTTGTAATTCTTCTACAGACAGGGACTGGGGGTCATAGCCACAAATAACATAATAGTCTATCATTGAAAGATTAGCAAGCCACTCAGTATAGTACAGAACTTGCAAGTTATGGTTTTCTTTAACAAGTCTATCCTTTAAACTAAGGTCTTTTTTAGAGGATTTCAGAGAATGTATAGGCTTAGAAAGGGGTGTCTTAACATGATAGGAAAGCATTTTGGGTCTGTGTGTGCCTTTGCTGCTTGGGGAGCTTGACATTTTTGGTCGTGCATTCTGTCACGGTTTCGGGCAGGGCTGATCAGGACTTCGGTTGGGACACCCCTTGAGGTCACCGAATATCCTACAGAGGTAGTGTACTGGGGCAGAAGAGCAGCTAAAGGCATACACGGAAAGGACAGCTATGGATAGGCACAGGAAACAGGAAAGTAAAAGCAGAGCAACCCTTGTGTGAACAAACAGGAAACGGATTACCAGTGGACAAACACACTGGGGTTGTACACAGAGTAAGGCGCAGAACCTCCCACAGTGACAGGGAATCTCAATGCCTCTGTGCAGTTTGCTCTTACAGATAGTCACCCTGCCAGCCCCATAGAAAGGAGGCAGCAGAAGTGATTCTGTCTCTGGACCCTAGAGCACAAACAAGGATAGTACTTACATACACAGGACACGCTCTTGTGGGTCCAGCTGGAAACACAGTGGCGATTCCTGAGAAAACAGCAATAGCACACTGTCACTGTTAGGCACGAAATACAACGTATAACACTGGACAAGGATGGGGGCTGGAATTGCCTCCTGGAAACCAGGAGCCAACCCCAGTACACAGGAGGACACGTATACACTGGTGAAGACTGATAGAACACTTACCAGACACTAAGAACCAAGAAGAAACAGAAACAGAAGGGAACAAACAAAGAGGCAGAGGCAAGAACTAGGAACAGGCTCAGGCTGAAGCAAAGGCGGGACTAGGACTTGAAAACAGGGCGCAAACTTCTGGCTGGGACAGACAGAGACAGGACTGGGAAACTGAGAACAGGCTCTGGCTGGAACAGGCAAGGACAGGACTGGAATACAGGGAGTAGGAAATGAGCAGTAAACAGGACTGGGAAACAGAGAGAAGGTTCAGGCTGAAACAAGGCAGGAGCAGGGCAGAGAAACAGGGAGCAGGCTTTGGAAGAAACAAACAGGTACAAGGCTAAGAAGCAGGGAGCAGACTCTGGCTGGAACAATCAGGAGCAGGGCAGAGAAACAGGAAACAGGATCAGGCTGGAACAGAACAGGAACAAAACTGGAACACCATTCGACAAGGGGTCTGTAACACAAAGGAATTGAAGTCCGATGCACGACAAGGATCTTGAGGAAATGGCTGCTTATAAGCAGTTCCAAGCTGGGCTGCACAGGAGAGGTTTCAGGTGTGTGTGGTTTCGGACACTTGCAAGTCCTGGAGGAGAGGATCCAGTGAAAAGGAGCAACTGGACTTCTCCCATTGAAAACAATGGGAAACAGAATCCGGGTTTTCCTGACTACCAAGCAGTGCATTATGGGATTTGCAGTCCCAAGAAGCAAATGTAGTCCTACACAAGTGTACCATGGAGAAAAGGGAAACAAACAGGAGTCAGCAAGGGACTCTAGATAGGTGTTCAAGGTGATTCCCAGGCTTCTGACAGTCCCCTTACAGCGCCCCCTGGAAATGGGACGACCGAGTCGTAACACATATGGTGAATATGAAGTTCTGCTCACATTACAAATGACTTCCAGGTTTCTCTACATTTACTTATTTAAACTGACATTGATTTTTCAGAGCAACAGAGGTGGCGATGACTCAATGTACATTGTATCATTTTAGGTGCAAAACTGTAGTGGGCACATCCAAAGGTTGAGTGCCATATGCAGTAAATGTTAACCTTAAGCAACATGTTCTCAACAACAATTATTATGAAGTATTAGGGTGATGGGCACACCTTGAGTGTCTTCATGCCTGCACCAGTGATTCATGTCTATTGGTGATCTCACCGGGGTGAATGACTAGTCACCAGCCAGAGAACATTTTTCTATGGTCCTTTTCTATGGTCACAATTTTCCCTGCATTTCGGAGATGAGTGTAGGTTGAAAAATACTTTTACTTTGTATACTGCAGTGAGGGTTGAAAGATACTTTTCTATAATGGTCAAGATGCTGTTCGGTTGAAAGAGACCCTTTACTTAATTCTTCGATGAGGACTGAAAGATAACCATTATGTATTTTTATTATTTTTTAAGGGGGAAATGTGTTACATCCTGATTTAGGCATAATGCATTCTCACTCCCTAGTTTCCATGATACCTGCTACTCAGCCAGTGTGTGTTTGTGTGATGTCATAGAATATTTATATATGCTTGGGAAGATTAGTTGGAGACAGTGTACTGAGCAGCAGAATGCTGCTCCCAGTGGGACGTATGGATAGCATTGAGATGACACTTGTAAACTGTAACTAAGACTTTAGTCTTCAAATGAACATCATCATAAAACCAATGTTACCTGCCTCTTGAGGATTATCTTTTATTGCAATGCATGAGATCCCAAGAGGAATACAAATAAAACAACAAACAAAAAGAAACATAAAAGCCAGCACATTTAACTAGTATAGTGTAAACAGTGCCTGAAATGACATCCCTGAGTACAACGCAAACCCCACCAAGACATAGCACTGTCATAACTGCCCACCATACACCTCACACCCCTCCATTCCATATAGAGCAGAAACAACAGTAGTGTAAATGTACATGAAAAAGGGCCATACATCATGCTCCAAACACTCCAGCCCAGACTCCAAACATAGGAACAATCACTCCAACCCCCGACATAATCAAACAGCTGGCAGAAAGGGTCCATAGTAAGAGGGAAGGAATACCTCACCACAAACCTGGAGTTGATCCTGAACCTTGCAGATACAGCATTCCTAGATAGCCATAGGAAATAGCTCAGCGAGTTAGCTAAGTGTGTGGGCACCAATGATGGACACTAATGCTACAGAATACATATCTTAGCCATCATAAGGGCAGTCTACATCCATCTACACCAGTGGGAAGTCATATCATCGAAGGTGACAAAATCATGCAATAAGGTCAGCTTGTTGGACTCCTCAAAAGAAATGTAACTAGTGGAGTGTAACATCTCCCATATGAAGCACCATTAGGTAGATAGAGTATGGCATGACCATAGCATATGGTAAGGAGCAAAGGCAATGTCCGGACACCTCTAGCATACAGCATTAGGGATCAGATGTATCCTACATAACGTGTTTAACTTGTCCTTTGTATTCACCTGTGTAGGTGTTGTGAGATGAGGTTTTGAATGTTTTTTCTGCAGTTATTGGCAAAGCTTGATTGTGCCATGTGCTGTGTTTTGTGTTTGTTTAATTACTGATTCTCTTTCCCACATGTCAAATAGTGTCAGATATTTTGCTTGAGATTTCTGAACAAATACGTATGGGTGGTGTTTCTCTAAGTTTGCATATAGTGGGCTGATAAACATGGGCTTGGTACATCAGTGTAGGTTTAGGAGGCCTTATCAAGCACTCCATCCTTCAAATTTACTAAGGCGCATGCCAGAAAGTATGTCATTGTGGTGCCTTCCAGGGGTGCTTACCTTTGCTAACCACCCTAAACTGCTTTGTTTGTCGTGCATGCTTTACATTTTAGCTTTGATGCTCTTTTAAGCTAGAACCCAGAATAATGTTTTTAAAGACCTGTATTTAAATGTATTTATTTCAGTCCGGCTGTTTAGTTGGCCATCACCTTATTTCCAATAATGCTTTGGCTACATTTCTAGACAGACTCCGAGAGCTCCATGCTGCAGTCAATATTTGTATTCATCTAATTTAACTTAAATTATTTTCTGTCTGTTTTACGTGCGTCTGTGTTTCGGTTCTTAGATCACACTTATGATTCAAACGTTTCGAGAGTGTTGTGTTTCAGCGTCAAAGCGATATCGGTCCGTTTGCAAAATGAGTTTTTCCAAGCTGGTCAAAGCAAGTTGACGGCATTTACTTCTTCACAAACATTTTTCTTGTCTAGTTAGGATGTACAATTACAGTACTTCCCACAAACCAAAGACCATGCCCTTTTCCCAGTTACTACTGCTCATGCTGTCTCTTAGAAGAACACTGATATTCTCCCCACGCTTTTAAGTAGCTACCAATATAACCAAAACAGCTCATCAGCAAGTGTTTTCTTTTCACTACCTTTAACCCCTTCGCTACCAGGCCTTTTCCCCCTCAGGTGGCAGGCCTTTTTTCTGGCTATTTAGGACAGTTCACGCTTAGGCCCTCATAACATTTTGTCCACATAAGCTACCCATGCCACATTTGCGTCCTTTTTTCCAACATCCTAGGGATTCTAGATATTCTAGAGGTACCCAGAGTTTGTGCGTTCCTCTGGTGGAGACCAAGAAATTAGCCAAAATAAACCAAAACACAGAAGGCGGCTTGTGTTTTTTTCCCTGATGACGGCATCAACAAAGGGTTTGCGGTGCTAAAATCACCATCTTTCCAGCTTTCAGGAACAAGCAGTCTTGAATCAGAAAACAACATTTTTCAACACAATTTTGGCATTTTACTGGGACATACCCCATTTTTACTATTTTTTGTGTTTTTGGCCTCCTTCCAGTTGGTGACAGAAATGGGTGTGAAACCAATGCTAGATCCCGGACCTCTAAACACTTCTAAAAAGTAGACAAAATTCTGAATTCGACAAGGGGACATTTGTGTAGATCCTAATAGGTTTTCCTACAGAAAATAACAGCTGAAATAAAAAACAAATTGAAATTGAGGTAAACAAACAGCCATTTTTCTTCACGTTTTACTCTGTAAATTTTTCCTGCAATGTCAGATTTTCCAAAGCAATAAACCATTACGTCTGCTGGACTCTTCTGGTTGCAGGGATATATAGGGCTTGTAGGTTTATCAAGAACTCTAGGTACCCAGAGCTAATAAAAGCTGCACCTTGCAATGGTTTTCATTGTATACCGGGTATACAGCAATCCATTTGCTGAAACATAAAGAGTGAAAAATAGGAATCATGGAAACCTTTGTATTTCCAAAATGGGCACAAGATAAGGTATTGAAAAGCAGTGGTTATTTGCACATCTCTGAATTCCAGGGCCCTCATACTAGCATGTGAATTACAGGGCATTTCTCAAATACACGTCTTTTTTACACACTATCTTACATTTGGAAGGAATAAATGTAGAGAAAGACAAGGGGTAATAACTCTTGTTCTGCTATTCTGTGTTCCCCCAAATCTCCCAATAAAAATGGCACCTCACTTGTGTGGGTAGGTCTAATACCCGCAACAGGAAACGCCCCAAAACACAATTTCAACATATCACATTTTCCCAAACAAAATTGACCTGTTTTTTGCAAAGCGCCAAGCTGTGGGTTTTGGCCTCTACCTCAGCCGGCACCTAGGAAAACTTAGCAAACTTGGACATTTCTGGAAACTAGACACCTAAGGGAACTCAGGATGTGGTAACCTGTGGTGCTCTCACCAGGTTCTGTTACCCAAAATCCTTAGCAGACCTCAAAATGTGGCAAAAAACACTTTTTCCTCATATATCGGTACTGCAAAGTTCTGGAATCTGAGGAGAGCCACAAACTTCCACCTACCTAGCGTTCCCCCAGTTCTCCCGATAAAAATGGTACCTCACTTGTGTGGGTAGGCCTAGTGCCCGCAACAGGAAATGCCGGAAAACAAAATGTGGACACATCAAAATTATCAAGTACAAAACTACCTGTTTTTGCCGGTGGGGGAGGGGCACCTTAGTTTTTGGTCCTGGGCTCAGCAGCCATCTAGGGAAACCTACCAAACCCAAACATTTCTGAAAAGTAGACACCCGAGGGAGTCCAAGGAGATGTGACTTGCGTGGATCCCCAGTGTTTTCTTACCCAGAATCTTCAGCACAAATCAAATTTAGCTAAAAAAATCACTTTTTTCCCACATGTCTGTGTGGGATCACAGCACCGGCACAAATTTCCTCCCACCCAATACTCCCCTCAGACTCCCGGTAATTTTTTTACCTCACTTGGCTTGGTGGGCCAAGTGCCTGTGACAGGGAAGAGCCAAAAACATGTCGGAAATGAGGAGGAACCAAAGCGGGTCCAAAAGGGCAGTTTGGAAAAAAATGTTTTTAGGCTGAGTGGGGCAGAATTTTTATCAGTATTGATGCAACAAGTGCTGGCTGGTCGAAATTGTGTGAATTCCTGTAGATTCCAGAAGGTTCCATCACATAAATGTGTGATTTCCTGCAAAGTTGGAGGCTTGCAGGGCATTGTGGGTAAGAAAATGGTGCGGGTTACATGTGAAGCACAACACCCTGGAGTCACCCAGATGTTTAGTTTTCAGATGTGTCTAGGTCTCGTAGATTTTTTTACATGGCAGCGTCCCAAAGTCTACGAAGTGCAGCCTTCACCATTCCATGTGGGACGATTTTGAGAGTTAGACAAGCTCTCATGGCCCAAATGTAAAACCAAAACCCAAAATAATCAAATGTCCTCTTGTGTGCTGTGGGATTGTTGTGTAGCCATTTTAGCTATTGCTCAATGCACGTTATTTTAACACACTAGGCCTGCCACTGTGCACTTTAACCTAGATATATTTTATTCAGCTTAATTTCATTATTGTTACAATAGCCACTTTTACGGTCTTGTTTTATTTTCTGTTTATCTGACTGTTTTGCCTAGGCCAGCACTCTGTTCTCAAACAAGACATTCTTGCTTACTCTGTGCTTCTTCCAAGGCTACAGCAAGGTACATTGCCGGTGAACATGGTATAAGTTTTGTCTCCAACATTCGTAGAAAACATGCATCTTTCCGCATGTCATAAAAACACTTCCCTGTCCCTTACACGTTAGTGGGAGATTCCAGCCAGAGAACCACAACCATATGCTGAATGCTTCGCTACAGATGCTAACTCAGACAACAGGCCTTTGCTCAGGTATGAGGGATGATGTCTTTCCAGGGGAACCTGAAGGGCAGATTTAGAGCTTAAAACGCTGTGCTCTATTAGAACTTAGGTTGGAATTAGTCTATTGACTCTAGTGACAACATGGTAGCGTTATTTTTATGCTTTACTCTCTTCGTCACAATTCAAATCTTGTTATGTTGTGTCACCCTGGTTATTGCAGCTCACGCTTTGCTAAATAAGATGCAGTTGCTTCATTAAATTCATTATTGAAACATATACTGCCTCTGTTTGCCTTTGTACGTATGAGACTAATGTAACTGAGAGAAACGGATGAGACCTGAGTGGCCACGGCTTCCCTGAGAAACCAATTATGACATGCACTCGGATACCCAGTCATCCCTGCCCTTGCGTAGAGGTGAGTCACTGCTAGTTAGCCGGAGCCAAACCCGGATTGGAGCGACAGGTGTCACCTGCAGTGAGTCAGACTTAGTCTCCCACACTGCGGGCTATTCTGCCACTCAAAATCCAGTAGTCTCATTAGAATAATGAGAGCCTACGCAACATGGCACCACCAACGTTTGTTCAGGCTCTAATTATTGGGTCCTTTTGAGTATCTCTGTCTCATTATGTACAACGATATCTCAATACCATATACGGAGATGTCCATGGTACTTAGGATTTCCGCCCCAGCTACATAGGTAATCCTAGCTCATGCTGGAGGTTGTTCAAGCTTGAACTCTAATAGGAAAAACCCTATTTGGTGTGCCTTCTCTGAACGATTTTACTATCCAACATGGCGAATCCGCAACAGGTAGCAATAGCAGTCAATATGAGACAACCTCTGACTGCACACTTATTAGCAAATGGCTTAACGGCCCATGGAGGTCCAGTTACATTTGTGGTGGACGCCCATGCATCTTATAGAACAGAACTTTTCTATTCTTGGGTCACATTTCCAGCAGTTGATGGGAACACAAACACTTTTCATAATTATACACTTGCAAACGTACCTGGACAATACAGGGCATATGCATATTTAGAAATACCTTTATCTTATCAAGAACAGAATAATTGGCTTGATGGCGCCCTACACCACACAATCTTATCAGTAAGGTTAGGTCCTCCAAGCAATGATGGTCCTACCTGGCCTTTATTTAGCACATATACACCTCACCCTGCAGTAGCGACTTTAGCGGTAGCTGAGGTTCGTCGCTTATATGCTGAACTAATAGCGACATACAGACGATTAGTACAGTTTGTGATGCAAACATTAAATATAAACCCAGCACATGCTGCTCCAGCACAATCACATGCAGTGACGCCAGGAATAAACCCTGCAACTGTACATTCGATTATGGGTAAAGTACCCGCAAAACGAGAGGAAACTCCGTTTTGTTTAGCACAAAAAATAAATATTCTGGAAGCAGTATTTCCCCAAATGGGACCTCAGGATAAACATAGAATTCTAACAATGTGCTTGCCATTTGGTATGGTCCCTACAGCTTATCATTGTAATACATAGGGCACGGTCTTTGCCATGCTCTATACTACCGCACACGGTACACCGACACTTGCCACCTTACCAGAAGTGTTGAAACAAATTCAAGACGAATACGGGGCTGCCCCAGCCCTGGACTTGTGGATGCAATTGATGGGCAACTTTGCCATGCTATCCTCTATTATTTTAAGTACCCTTAAGGGGGAAGCAGTCGCACTTGCGGTGCGCATGTGGCTCCGGGATGTTCCTCAGCAGGATCAAGAATGCGAGCTGCCAAATATTATCGCAGAGAATTATTCTAGTATTGGTCGAGATAGTCTAGGGGCCAGACCAACTAAACCACAATTTCAGGGCAAATCTAATAAAGATTTCTCTAAGCAAGATCCTGAGGGTAATAAAAAATGCTGGAATAAAAAGCAACAGACACCTAAAAAAGAAAGGGGAGAATCTCCGCGAACTGAGACCCAACAGAAAATATATAATCTCAGAAATAGAGATAATTTAAAAACACCTGATAGATATCAATATACTGATACACGCCAATCTCGTTCCTTTCAGGACTCATCAGAAAAACGCAGTGAGAGAAGTGGGCGATCAGAGCGGAGAACAGAATACGCAAAACTGAGACAGGAATCACAACGCTCTCCAGAGGTTTCGATAAAAAAGGAAGAGAAACCTCCCCAACAAAAACCTCAATTCAAAAAGAAAAAAGTGGCAGCATTCTCAGTACGACATGCCGCTCAAGAAGAGGGTCCTCTTGAAGAACAGGAAGTGGGCACTAGCACTGCTAGACAGTGCGGCAGAGATCACAATAGTTCGCCGGAGTCTTCTAGAGCATCTGGAGGTAAAAGCAACTGATGACTTTCAACAAGTAAAAACTGTTGACATGCGAGTCTCCAAGCCTGATAGGGTGTATAAAGTAATGCTACAGTTAGAAGGAGACATTGAACACACAATAGATGCAATCTGTGGGATTGTGTGGTAAATGTATATGATATTTTGTTGGCTGAACAAGATTGTCCACCTGAATTTGCAATTCCTGCCCGTATGGTGAAGATGTTATTAAACCCTCTTTCTTGCCCCTTGTTCCAGAGGAACTCGCTGAATCCTATGCGATTGATTGGGCTTTGGCACAGGCACCTGCGTTATATTGCAACCATGTAGGATGGGACAAAGGATCCCCCTACCATGTAATTCTCATTAAAAATTAACCTCAACCCCAGCCTCTGTACCCAATAAAACATGAAGCAAAACCACCCGTGAGAGAAATACTCACACAACTAGAGTACCAGGGCGTAATTGAACCCTGCGTCTCCCCAATGAATAATCCTTTATTTCCAGTAGCCAAACCGGACCATTGGTACAGAATAGTCTGAGACTACAGACACTTAAACAGTCGTACATGCACATATGCTATACAGAACTCACATATCACAGCGCTTATGAACAACATAGTGCGTAAAAAATACAAAACAACATTGGATATCTCCAATGGGTTTTTCTGCCAGAATATGGCACCTGAGAGTAGAGACTTAACAAGTTTCAGTGCACTAGTCTCCCATAAAAATTCTGTTGTTTACCTCAGGGGTACAGGAATAGCCCAGGACTGTTTGCAGCTCGTGTCACTGCAATTTTGCACGACATTGACCCTGAAGCATTGTCCTATGTAGATGACATCTATCTTACAGATGATGAGTTGCTACAACATTTAAGATGGGTAGCCCTCATTGTTGTGGGATTTGCTGAATTCGGCTACAAATGCAACTTAAAGAAAACAAACATAGCCTTCCTCAGCGTCCTGCTTCTGGGATATGAGCTATTGAGTGAAGGAAAGAGCCTAGCACCACAATTCTTAGGAAAATGCACCCAACTACAACCTCCAAATACGATAAAAAATTCCAATCTCTATTGGGTCTTCTAAATGTTGCCAGAACTTACATTCCTGACTATGCATCACGCATAAAACCATTATATGACTTAATACGTCCTGACTTATCAAGTTAATTTTGGACAGCCGAACACACACGGATACTTAGGGAACGGCAGGCAGACATGCTTGCAGCACAACACCTACATAAAACACACATGGTTATCAGAGTAATTGCTGGTGCCATTGGTTTCTCTTATGTAACCTTTAATGAGGTTGAGACCATCCAGATTGCCTACAAATCACATTTGTACTCAGAAGAACAATGCTTTGCTCCCACTGAGAAAATTCTCACTGCTGTTCAGATTGCGGTCATTACCCGCTTCTATGCCCAGGACGAGCTGGTCTCGCCTTCGCTTCCCCTTCCACCCACGCTCCTGTGACCCCCGTGGCGTCTGATGATGTCAGCGCGCTTTCGCACGCTGACCTCATCAGAGGCCTTCCCTCCGGCGCTGAAGCTCAGCTTCAAGCACCAGATTGAAAGGAGAAATACAAAAGCATTTCTCCTCCGATCATGTGGTGGGGGCAGAGAGGCATGAAAGGAGAGGAAAGGCCTTTCTTCTCCTTTCATGTCTCTCTGAGCATTTCTGCTGCCCGATCGCAATGCGATCGGGCAGCAGAAATGGCACTAGACACCATGGAATATTTTTTTTCTTATTACCAATAAGGGGAGCGGCCCCTTGTCAAGGTCCGCTCCTCGGGGGTCAATTTATTTCTTGGCTATTTCTGCCCCCCTGATTAGGCCGATCTGCCCCCGGGGGGGGGGCAGAAATCCACTAGACACCAGGGATAATTTTATTTATTGTTTTTTTTAGTTTTTTATGTTTGGGGAGTGACCCCTTGGTCAAGGGTCGCTCGGGGGGAGGGGAAATCATTTTAGGGAATTTCTTTTTGTTTCGCATTTGGGCCATGAGAGCTTGGTAACTCTCAAAATCGTCCCACTTGAAATGGTGAGGGCTGCACTTTTTTTTAACTTTGGGATGCTGCCATGTAGAAAAATCCAAAGGACCTAGACACATCTGAAAACTAACCATCTAGTTGATTCCAGAGTGGTGTGCTTCACATGCACCCAACACCATTTCCTTACCCACAATGCCCTGCAAACCTGCAACTTTGCTGGAAAGCACACATTTTTCCCACATTTTTGTGATGGAACCTTCCGGAATCTGTAGTAATCCACAAAATTCCTACCACCCAACATTGTCTAATCTATACCGATAAAATTTCTGCTGCACTTGTCAGCCTAAAAATGTTTTTTTTCAAACTGCCCTTTTGGACCCACTTTGGTTCCCCCTCAATTTCAACGTGGTTTTGGCTCTTCCCTGTCACAAACACTTGGCCCACCTACACAAGTGAGGTATAATTTTACCAGGAGTCTGAGGGGAACGTTAGATGGTAGGAAATTTGTCACTGTGCAGTGATGCCACACTGAAATGTGGGAAAAATTAGATTTTTTTAGCTAAATTTGCGGTTTGTTGAGGATTCTGGGTAAGAAAATATTGGGGGATCCACGCAAGTCACACCTCCCTTGACTCCCTCAGGTGTCTAGTTTTCAGAAATGTCTGGGTTTGGTAGGTTTCCGTAGTTGGCTGCTGAGCCCAGGACCAAAATCGCAGGTGCCCCCCCCCCCCGGCAAAAACAGGTAGTTTTCTAATTTGCTATGTTTTAATGTGTCCAGATAGTGTTTTGGGGCATTTCCTGTTGCGAGCACAAGGCCTACCGACACAAGTGAGGTACCATTTTTATCGGGAGACTGGGGGGAATGCTGGGTGGAAGGAAATTTGTGGCTCCTCTCAGATTCCAGAACTTTCTGTCACCGAAATGTGAGGAAAAGGTGTTTTTTTAGCCACATTTTGAGGTTTGCAAAGGATTCTGGGTAAGAGAACCTGGTGAGAGCCTGACAAGTCACCCCGTCTTGGATTCCCCTAGGTCTCTAGTTTTAAAAAAATGCACAGGTTTGGTATTTTTCCCTAGGTGGCGGCTTTGCTAGAGGCCAAAATCGACAGGTAGGCACTTTGCAAAAAACACCTCTGTTTTCTTTGAGAACATGTGATGTGTCCACTTTGTGTATTGGGGCATTTCCTGTCACAGGCACTAGGCCTACTCACACAAGTGAGGTACCATGTTTATCAAGAGACTTAGGGGAACGCTGGGTGGAAGGAAATTTGAGGCTCCTCTCAGATTCCAGAACTTTCTGTCACCAAAATGTGAGCAAAAAGTATTGTTTTAGCCACATTTTGAGGTTTGCAAAGGATTCTGGGTAACAGAACCTGATGAGAGCCCCACAAGTCATCCCATCTTGGATTCCCCTAGGTCTCTAGTTTAAAAAAATGCACAAGTTTGGTAGGTTTCCCTAGGTGGCGGCTAAGCTAGAAGCCAAAATCCACAGGTAGGCACTTGGCAAAATCTACCTCTGTTTTCTTTGAGAAAATGTGATGTGTCCACTTCGTGTTTTGGGGCATTTCCTGTCGCGGGCACTAGGCCTACCCACACAAGTGAGGTACCATTTGTATCGGGAGACTTGGGGGAACATAGAATAGCAAAACAAGTGTTATTGCCCCTTGTCTATCTCTACATTTTTTCCTTCCAAATATAAGACAGTGTGTAAAAAAGACGTCTATTTGAGAAATGCTCTGTAATTCACATGCTAGTATGGGCACCCCAGAATTCAGAGATGTGCAAATAACCTCTGCTTCTCAACACCTTATCTTGTGCCCATTTTGGAAATACAAAGGTTTTCTTGATACCTAATTTTGACTCTTTATATTTCAGTCAAATGAATTGCTGTATACCCAGCATAGAATGAAAACCCACTGCAAGGTGCAGCTCATTTATTGGCTCTGGGTACCTAGGGTTCTTGATGAACCTACAAGCCCTATATATCCCCGCAACCAGAAGGGTCCAGCAGACGTAACAGTATATTGCTCTCAAGAATCTGACATCGCAGGACAAAGTTACAGAGTAAAACGTAGAGAAAAATTGCTGTTTTTTTCACCATAATTTCAATTTTTTTTTAATTTCAGTTGTTATTTTCTGTAGGAAACCCTTGTAGGATCTACACAAATTGTCCATTGCTGAATTCAGAATTTTGTCTACTTTTCCGAAATGTTTCTGGGATCCAGCATTGGTTTCACACCCATTTCTGTCACTGACTGGAAGAAGGCTGAAAGCACAAAAAAATCATAAAAATGGGGTATGCCCCAGTAACATGCCAAATTTGTGTTGAAAAATTGGGTTTTCTGATTCAAGTCTGCCTGTTCCTGAAAGCTGGGAAGCTGGTGATTTTAGCACTGCAAACCCTTTGTTGATGCCAATTTCAGGGGAAACAACACAAGCCTTCTTCTGCAGCCCTTTTTTCCAATTTCTTTTTTTTTTAATGACATTTTCACTGTATTTTGGCTAATTTCTTGGTCTCCTTCAGGGGAACCCACAGTCTGGGTACCTCTCGAATCTCTAGGATGTTGGAGAAAAAGGACGCAAATTTGGCGTGGGTAGCTTATGTGGACAAAAAGTTATGAGGGCCTAAGCGTGCCGTGCCCCAACTAGCCAAAAAAAGGCCTGGCACCTGAGGGGGAAAAGGCCTGGCAGCGAAGGGGTTAAAGAAAGACCTCTAGCCCAGGGCAAGCGCATTATTGTCATTTCTCCCATTCCAGCCCTAGAGGCTGTTACCAAAGCAAGAATTCCTAATGCTAAAGCATTACATCAACGTTGGATACAATGGGACACGTCTTTGACAGCCACTGATGTAGACTACATTTTTGACCCACAATAACAAACTCAAGAATTTTTGCAATATGAACTGGAGTACCCAGGTCCACCAAACACCCTGCCTATTGAACAATACCATAGAGTTATGTACACCGATGGCTCAGCACAACCTGCAATTGGCACAAAGCATCAATACTCTGCTGCTTGCGCAGTCGTAAGCGGCTATATCGGGGACAATACATTTTGTCGACTCCATACATTTACACAAACCCTAGGGGATTGCACAGCACCATTAGAAGAGCTGAAAGCTCTGGTGATGGCACTGGAACATACGGATCCTGCACAGTACACACTGATTGTTTGAGATTCCTACTATTGTGTCCAGTCCTTCAATGAATACCTGCATTACTGGCGCCAGAATGGGTTCAGAGATTCTAAAGGCAACACCATTAAACACAGACTTCTGTGGGGGAAAGTAGCAGATCTGAAAGAAATGCTACCAAATGTCCATGTTTTACACACACTTGGACACCAGCGCATTGGAATACACGTTGCTGGGAATACACTGGCTGATGAAGCCGCAAAGTCAGCAGTGGCAGTGGCTGCTGTTTGCTGCTGTAACTCGTTTAAGTATGAAACCAGACACAGACATATGGGCTGCCATGAAAGCTACGGCTGAGGGCACGCCCCATCCAAAAGCAATCCCTGACAAATATTCCTACCGAATGGGAGGCTGCCTTAATGCTATAGTTACGATTCCAGGCGTAGGGGTGTGAGACATTCCCAAAAAAGACATAAGACCACAATTGATTAAAGCAGCACACAAAGGGGTAGCATCTGCTCATGCTGGTGTGGCTGCTACAATATCAATCTTACAAGCCCATTATTGGTGGCCAGGCCTCTACAAAGAGACCAAGCAGTATGTCCTTTGTTGTGACATCTGCCAACAAATTAAAGTTTCCACTGCCAAACGCCCGTTGCAGACACCCTTCTTGATTTCAAATAAACCTTTATAATGTGTGTTCCTGGACCATTATGGTCCCCTAACACTGGACAGTGAATACAAGTATATTTTGGTCGCTGTTGACTCTTGTTCCAGATTTTTAGGGGTGTGGCCACACCGCTCGGCTGACACTCGGACTGTTATTAAAGATTTGCGAGTCTTTATCGGTACATATGCAGTTGCGGCTTTCCGCTTGGACCAGGGCTCTGCTTTTGCCTCAAGGGCATTCAGGGACGCCATGGCTTCATTGGGGGTCCAACTCCTGAACTCGTCTCCATTTCATCCCGAGGGGAGCAGTGTTGTGGAGCAATTAAACCGTGATCTAAAGCAATCCTTAACAGCCAGAGTCTTAGGTACGGGTCGTAGTTGGCTTAAGCACCTGTATGGAGTTCAGAGGGCACTTAGCAATCTGCCTAGAAGGTTCCTGGGGGGTCGTACTTCATATGAGTGCCTTTTTGGAACTCTAATGTATGTTCCAGATCTTGATGGTCCTGGCGTGGAGGCAGCAGAAACACCCTTTGACATAAATGAACGTGTCACTGTCTTACAGGAATTACAACAGTTCTGTGACGACAATTCTTCTATCAGCTCTTCCTCCACAGGAATCAAGGATGTACCTGTAACACCTACAGGCTGGATTCCTAGAGTTGGGAATCTAGCACGTGAAAAGGTTGCTGTGAAAAATGAATTTGGTTCTTCATATCGAGCACTAGTCCTAGTCTTGGGAATACACAGTACCAGAACTGTAATTCTACCACCGTTGGCAGGTGCCAAAGAAAATTGGTTTGTCTCTATTGACAATGCCAAATTAAACCATGTGGCCGATCCTGCACAGCAGACCAAAAGGAACAACCAGTAGTTCCCGAAACCCTCTCACTACTGGTCAAGAAGTTCCTCTACAAGTTGTGAGCAACAACACCGACACCTCTCTGAGCTTGGGGAGGGTGGAAAATGATCTTGCATTGGTTCCACTAACATCAAATTATACAGAAATAATTGATCGATTTGATACAGCTTCAACACAAACAGATGGTGCTATTTATTCTGTGCCACCATGGGAAACACCAACCCCACCAACAAATACAGCTCCAGTTTTTGCACAAGCTACTTCTGGATTCTTTGCAGACGTCTATGACGACGCCTTCGACTCATTGGCCTTTTCAACACCTGAACTGTCAAAAGCACTTAAGCTAATGAACTGGCTTAAAATAACATACTTTGTTCTTCCATGGAACTATCTATGGCTTTCTTTGACTGTAATAGCTTTTCTACATCGGATTGGTTTTGTCATAATTTTCTTTTTGTTATACATGGTCATTTTCTTCCTGAAAAATCAACAGTTGAACTGGTGGATGAGGTCCTAAAACCACATTTTTCATCATACAAGGTCCGAAGAGACATGTCTTTTGTGAACATTTACGCAATACCAATTCCTGATAGGATTGTTTGGGATAAAGTAACTTTTGATATATACAGCCCTATGGAGGTCATTCAAATACCATATGTGTTCAAACTTTCAATGAATGATATAATAATACCAGGCATTGTTTCTGATGATTGGGATGTGAAAACAGTTGATCTATGTGGCCTGAATTGCAGTATTATACTGTATTTGAAAACGAAGATGTTTATCAATCTAAAGAAAATTATGGTGATATGTTTTGCTATAATTATTATGGGCACCATTTTATTCACAGAGCTACTACACCAAAGACTGTTTTTAATTATACACAATGGGAACATTGTCTGACTCCACCACAAGGGAGGTCCAAAAGGTATTCTGAAAAGTTAACATATTTTTCTGGGCATGATGTTACAAATACTGAGTCATACTATTTTAAATTATCACCTATGGAAAACATATGCATATTATTGACAAATACGAAATTCATATATTCGGATTCCTTTGTTTCCCGGTTGACTATAGAAGGCTATGAACATTGGCTGAAGTCGATTGACTTAAAAAGTATGTGGGGGTATATAAGGGAAAAGGAAACTTTATTTAGAGCATGTCTGATACCTGTACAAATGATATTTTTAAATGAAACAGTACAACAAACAAGTTGTTTAGGCTTAGCGAAAATCAAAGACCTAAGCACACCCAGTATACCTGCCCCTGCAAAATGTTATAAATGGCAAAAATGTATGAATACAACTGAAGAACAGCTCGACGAATGGGTCCAGAATGGTACATTTAATGTTTCACTTACACGTCCTGGTGGGTGGTTATTGTGGCCAGTGTATACCAATGGGTGTCGTTTTATCAGTTCCTCGGGGGAGTTTAGAACTAATAGGCCGGACCCTCGCTATATATCATCTGAACATGTGGGTTTAGTAACGACATATAGTGTAGGGAAACTATGGCAGCAATGGTTAAGAACTTCCTCACTAGATGCGGTTAGAGAACACTTCAGTCTCCTGTCTAATAATACTGATGCACAGGACTTTCTGTTAGGCCCCAGAAAACATCCCTGAAAGCGTTTCTTATATGAAGTATATAATGAAATTTGGAAGCTTTCCCAACAAGAAGCAGCTGCCCGGTTAAGGCAAATAGACCAGGAAAATCTAAAAAAAGGCATTAGCTGTTGTTGATAATTGGATTAATACCCTGTCCAACTGGATATACGCTTTAAATAACATCATTTCTTCTGCTCTAGACATTATACAAACTGATATGTCTTCCTTACAACACGAACAGAGTCAGCTAAGGTCCATTATGTAGTTGGGTTGGATACTTCAAACACTGAAGGCAAGGTCGCGTTTCCTGGCAACATGTCAGCGCAAGGGAAATATTTTCTTCCTTTAATTTAATGCAACAGCAACAACTAATGGCAAAGGAAGAAGCGACTTGTGTCATGTTAAACATCGAGAAATTAGAAAAATTGCCTTTTATTGTGGCCGAAATACCGTCTGCTGATTACATGGGGTCGTCAATCTGCCTATTTCCACACTACAATTCACCTCTTGTTTAAAACACATTCCAGTAGGCAGATATGAAAGGCTGGGAGATAGTTACATCCATGAGGTGTGGGATCTTCCCTTCCCGTACAAATGTCTCAGTGACATGAAAGAGGTCTTTCTTAGCGGTAGTGAATGCAAGACTTCAGTCAGCCATTCAATGGTTTGTAAACAGCTGTCCTTGCATGGGGTGTGTAACGCGTCTGCAGCGAATTTAGCTTTTTATCTGAAGGAAGTTCCAGTTCCCTTGATTAGACCTACGGTCCAGGTGCTTTCAAACGGCAGCTATTTTCTGCTCAATGGTGAAGACTTTTGTGGAATGCGAGCCGGAATAGTTTATGTTGTTTCAGTCTCTAAGATTGTTACATGCTGCAGGAACATACTGTTTCCTCCCACAAAAATAAAAGAGGTAGCAGACATTTGGCCTCACGTTGCTACTTCCAATGTCAATTTTGACAAGTTGAGCAGACTCAAGGCTTTATTGTTTCAGAAGCATGTGGCCCTTACATCTGCACGCGAGACCTACTCACTTCAGGTGGCAAGGTCGTCAGCAGAGATACAGTCCCTTTTAAGCCTTTTAAGTACTAACTTTCCAAGGCACTTTGGTGAACTCGTGGGATGGATATTTAATGCGTCTAGTACTACTGGCATCGCAATTTTTTTTAAGGCTGTTGGTTCTGGTTTCGTTCACACCTTCTCCTCCATATTCGGTTTGATACCATCAGCGATTCATTCAATTTTCTCCAGTATTTTCGGGGAATTTCTGATAACTTTGGCTATAATTGTTGGCATTTTGCTGTTGCTATTTTTTATGCACAATGGCTGTCTCGCCGCAACAAAGAGGAATGGAAGCACTCCCATCAGCGCAGCTGTGTCGTGAATGCATGATGCAGTATTTCGGAGCAACACTCTTGGAGCAATTGGGGTGTGACTGGTCCTTGTCATTTAGACTGGTTTTGCATTGTGTGCAGTCCGTGTTTCGGTGCCTCTGGTGCTATAAACGAATATGCACTGGAAATCTGTCTTTCTACAGAGCTCTTACTTTCATTGGACGCTGATCTGTTGATGTTCTCACTGAGGGCTCATTACCAGACGTGCTCGTTGAGGTTGCGTTTGTTACGGGAAGCTATCCATGAGTTGCCCTTGAATGAGGATGTGGCTCTTGACTTATCATTGGGCACACCACGGAATGTCGCCTTGGCTGTGGCTGAGGCTATTGAACACAACTGCTCCTTGGTCCTTCCTGGTGGTACCCTTCCATTTTTAACACCTGCCGAAGTGGAAGATTTCCTGTCCTCTATGGTCCCGGAATTGATTGGAATTTTTTTAATTCAACTTTGACTCTTAAAATTCGGTCTTTGTATGCGACATGTTCACATTTTAAGTTTGTCCTTTTATATGCTCATGTGTCCCTTCGACTTGTCATGATTGACATTAATCTTTTATAATCTTTTATAATCTTTTAATATATATATCTTAGGTTGAGATTTTTAGTAGCAAATATATATGTACCTAGGCATTGAACCACCTTCAACTGACAATGGGAGGCATTTTAGCGATAGCTCCATGCACGTTATTTTAACACACTAGGCCTGCCGCTGTGCACTTTTACCTAGATATATTTTATTCGGCTTCATCTTAATATTGTTACAATAGCCACTTTTACGGTCTTGTTTTATTTTCTGTTTGTCTGACTGTTTTGCCTAGGCCAGCACCCTGTTCTCAAACAAGACATTCTTGCTCACTCTGCGCTTCTTCCAAGGCTACAGCAAAGTACAGCAAGGTACATTGCCAGTGAATGTCTCTGACATTCGCATCTCTATGCAGGGACATTTTCTCAGAACATCAGCTGTTCTAATTTAAAAACAGTTCCCTGCCTCTTACATGTTAGAGGGAGATTCCAGCCAGAGAACCACGACCATATGCTGAATGCTTTGCTACAGATGCTAACGCTACAGGCCTTTGCTCACGTATGGGGGATGATGTCTTCCCAGGGGAACCTGAAGGGCAGATTTAGAGTTTAACATGCTGTGCTCTATTCAAAATTAGGTAGGAATTAGTCTATTGACTCTAGTGACAACAAGGTAACTTTATTTTTATGCTTTACTCTCTTTGTCACAATTCCAATCTTGTTATGTTGTGTCGTCCTGGTTATTGCAGCTCAAGCTTTGCTAAATAAGATGCAGTCGCTTCATCAAAATCATTATTGAAACATATACTGCCTTTGTTTGACTTTGTATCTATGAGACTAATGTAACTGAGAGAAATGGATGAGACCTGAGTGACCACGGCATCCCTGAGAAAACAATTATGTCATGTGCTCAGCTGCCCAGTCATCCCTGCCCTTGGGCAGAGGTGAGGCACTGCTAGTTAGCCGGAGCCAAATCCGGATTGGAGCGACAGGTGTCACCTGCAGTGGGTCAGACTTGGGCCCTGATTCTGACTATGGCGGTCGGCGGAGGCCGCCCGCCAAAGTCCCGCCGACAAATGACCGCACCGCGGTCAAAAGACCGCTGCGGCCATTCTTACATTTCCGCTGGGCCAGTGGAAATGCCCCTGCAACGAGGATGCCGGCACCGGCTCCAGTGGCACCCGTCGCGTATTTCAGTGTCTGCATGGCAGACACTGAAATACTTTGTGGGGCCCTCTTACGGGGGCCCCTGCGGCACCCCCGACCGCCATCCTGTTCCTGGCGGGAGACCCGCCAGGAACAGGATGGCGGTAGGGGGTGTCAGCGCTCCGCTGCCATGGGGAATTCTGCAGGGCGGCGGGAAACCGGTGGGAAACCGGCGGGAGACCGCCGGTTTCCCGCATCTGACCGCGGCCGAACCGCCGCGGTCAGAATGCCCTGCGGGGCACCGACGATCTGTCGGCGGTGCTCCCGCCGACCCTGGCCCCGGCGGTCTCAGACCGCCGGGGTCAGAATGACCACACCGCAGACGATTCTGCCCCTCAAAATCCAGTAGTTTCATTAGAATAATGAGAGCCTACGTGACAGGATAAGATGTTTTAGTGCGCGGGGGAGAGCTGAAAGACTGTTTCCCCCTTCAGTGGGGGGGGGGGATACTGGTTGGGAGCCACCACCCCACTTTTATTTTTTTTTAATTCCCTGGCATCTAGTAGGGTTTCTGCCTCCGGGGAGTGGATCAGGAGTAATTGCCCCATCTTCCCACCAGTGAGCAGAACAACTTTGTCCCCATTTATTTGGGGCGGGGGCATGGCCATACCCCACCCTCTTTTTTGAAAAAAAAATTAAAAAAATCCCTGGTCTCTTACAAAAACATCAATCTGCCCCAAAGGGGGGCAAAAATGGGCAATAGTAATGTGCTCCCATGGGGAGCGATCTTTGCCCAAGGGGCTGGCCCTCCCAAACTAAACACACACACACATTAATCCCTGGTGCCTAAGTGGTTTCTGCCCCCCGGGGGCAGATCAGCCTAACAGAAATAGGCTGATATGCCCCAACAGGGGTTAATAAATAAGTTTGCTCCCAGGGGTATGACGCTTGCCTAAGGGGTCGCTCCCCTTGCATGAATATGGTGCTAAAAGAATCCTTGATGCCTACTGGTTTCTGCCCCTTTTGGGGGCAGATCGGCCTAATAAAAATATGCCAATCTGCCCCCAAGGGAGACAGAAATGGCCTAATATAAATTTGCCACCCAGGGGAGCTCCCCTTGTGTGAAATTGTCACGAAAAAATAAAAATCCCTGGTGTCTAGTGATTTCTGCCACCCTGGGGGCAGATTGGCCTAATAAAAAAAGGCTGATCTGCCCCCAACGGGGGCAGAAATGGGCAAAATACAATTTGCCCACCAGGGGAGCGACCCTTGCTTAAGGGGTCACTCCCCACCTGTAAACAATAAAACAAAAGTAAAAAAATGATCCCTGGTGTCTAGGGGTTTTTGCCCCGCTGGGGGCAGATCGGGCTAATTACATAAGGCCGATCTGCCCCCAGGGGAGTGACCCTTGCCCAAGGGTCCGCTCCTCTTATGCATAAATAAAAAAACATCCCTGGTGTCAAGTGGGCATTTCTGCTGCCCGATAGCTTCACGATCAGGCAGCAGAAATACTCAGAGAGACATCAAAGGAAAGGCCTTTCTTTTCCTTTGATGCCTCTCCTGCCCCCAGCACTTCTGCATTTCTCTTCCAATAAGCACTGGAAGCTGGGCTTCCAGAGCGGTGGGAGCAGCCTCTGATGAGGTCAACGTGCAATCACGCACTGATGTCATCAAGCGTCTCTGGGGGTTTGGGGAGGGTGGGGGTGGAAGGAGAAGCCATTCCCCTTCCAGACCTGCCCATGGGAGGGGGTGCCAGGCCATCGGAGGGAGCGCTAGCGCTTCCCCTGAGGGCCCATAGCAGGATGTAATGGTTACGTCCTTGGCACCCGAGCGGTGCAAACGAGGACGTAACCGTTATGTCCTGGGCACCCAAGGGGTTAATAATGGATGAGGCCACTCTGAAACTCTTAGGCAGTCACTGCTGTGCCTAGAGGCTGTAAATGTGCTTGTGCTCCATTCCTTCATGAGTTGCATTAAACAGATACCATGTGACGCATGCTATAACTGGTTGTATGACAAGTAGAGTACAGCTGCATAAACGTTAAGAGTTGGACCTCTCATTTGGACGTCTCAGATTATCTTGTGCCCTAATGTGAAATGGGACACCGACAAACCTCATCCCTGACCCACGTCACCAAACCTCATGATGTGCCTGCCTCACACATTTCATGTGTGGTGTAGATTCCTAATCTCTGATGCACCACAGACAAAGTGATGATCTGTAACTCGAAGATGGCGGCATTTAAGCAGCTGAGACAAAGGATTTTAAGTCTCTTTTCAAACCTTACCAGGCATAAAATACAATCGACTGCGACACTTTCAAAATTGTTACTTTTAAAAATGTTTTGACCTGCAAGTCTCTTTTCGAGGAACATATACACAACCCGGTAACAAGTGGGATTTTCAGAAGGAGGGTATTCCTGGGTATTATTACATTAAGAAAATAAGTCAGAAGCCAGAGATGAAATCACATTTCATGAAAGTCGAAGAGACACCACACTAATATTGTTTCAAAATCATGAAAATATGTGGATCCTTCATCTTAGTAATACCCCAAGCAAACTGGCTACTCAATGAACTTTTCCATGATCAAGTCGCAAATTTACTGATGTTTAAAGTCCATATAGTAGCATAAATTCACAGCTGAAGACAGAAGAGGAAATTCGGTTGTAACTTGTTTTAAACGCATAAATGTGTTGCCTTTGGGACCTCACTAGAGCACATTTTTGTAAAGTGTTTGGCATCCCTGACAGTGAAGTGTGCTTTGGAAGTACCTGGGTTCACCATTTGCAACATTACACTTCATAGGAAGCAAGAAATTTAGCTCTTGCTCACAGGATCAATCAATCAATCAAGTGTCGTCTGCGTAAGGTATGATGCTTTGTCCTTGAGATCCGACGACGTTGGCCAAGGGGGTCATGTAGGTGTTGAAGAGAGTAGGGCTGAGGGGGGATACTTGAGGAACACCGCAGATGATGTCCTTGGTTTTGGAGGTGGATGGAGGTAATAGGACCATCTATGTGCTGAGGAAGGACCTCCACTTGAGGGCATTTCTTTGGATAGCAATGTGATGCGGTCTTCTGATTAGGGTGAGATGAGATATGGTGTCAAGGCTTCTGAGAGGTCAAGGAGGATCAGTGCTGCTGTTTCTCTCCAATCAAGAAGGGCTCAAATGTCACTGGTGGCTACAATCAAGGCAGTCTCTGTGCTGTGGTTGGCATGAAATACACATTGTGAGGTGTCTAGGAGAAGGTTCTATTCCAGATATTTCCTAAGTTGACAGTTGATGGCTTTCTCCAGGAACAGGGGGAAGGGAGATGGGGCAGTAGTCTTTAAGTTTGCTCAGGCCGGCAGATGATTTCTTGAGGAGTGGTTTGACATCTGTTTCCAATCTTCAGGAAAGGGGGCCTTGGTAAGTGAGGAGTTGAAGAGGGTGGTGAACTCGCAGTGAGCTCGCAGTTGATCCTGTGGCTTCCGAGGTTGAAAATGTGGTGCAGGCAGGGTCCTGTGGGGGCTCCTAAGTGAACGGAGCTTATGATGGTGCTAGTGTCCTGGGGCCTGAGCTGGTCCCAGGAGATAAATCTGTGGTCAGTATTGATTTTTGTGAGTGCCTGAAAGTGAAGGATGTCTGAAGGCATGGGTTGCGGTTTGAAGTTCTTATAGATTGGCGTGCCCTTGTTGTGGAATAAGTCAGCAATTCTTCTGCTTCAATTGAGAATTTGCTTGTTTGAGCAGGGGTGACATATAAACAATGAAGGAAATTAAACTGTATGAGCTTATGTCTAGAACTAAAGGGAGTACAGTATATCATACTTGGGAGAAATAATAGTTACAGAATTTGTCTGTTATTTTGTCATGAAAATAGAGCACATTTTACTGATTCAGATTATAATTACAATTTCGGGTCCATATCATAATAGATCCTCTATTCCGCACATTATTCAATCGCTTTCAAAAGCAACAGCAACTCGCAAAATCGATCTCTTTTCATCTAAGCGCTCACACCATTAATAAGCAGAATTATTGCTTATTGATAGCTTGAGCTCTGTTTTACTTGAGGTTATTGATACACCAGATAAGGTGCTATGAGACTATGCTACACTATATGAAAGTATGTTCAATGATTGAAGATAATTTTGGGAAGGATATTTGAATGCAGAATGCAGCACACACAGAAGTGCCAAAGCGTAATTTTCAAAAGATTGTTGATGTGTAGGAAGGGACAACTTTCAGCACATAATCATTTCTGGCATTTTGCTCTTTTTATGTGTGCTGCAGGATGCAGCACACATAGAAAAAGCAAAAAACGAGGAGGAAAAAAAGTATTCCTCCTCATTGCGCCTTGCTAACGCCAACCTTGGGGTGGCATTCGATTTTTGTGCTGCCTCAGGTTTACAAAAAAGCATAAATCTGGGGCAGCATCAAAATGCAATGGGTGTTGCTGTGGCATGCCCACCGTAAAACCCACTGCATGCCCCTTTTACCCAAAGTGCTGTGCGTGAAGGGGCCGTATTTACAAGGTGGCGTTAAGCCACAAAAAGTGGCTTAACACCACCTTGTAAATATGTCGCAGGGCATAGCACCTCCGGAGCATCATGTAAAGTCACGCTATTACATTCTGGTGGTGTTAGGGGCTAATAAGTATGCCTCTTAATGTCTTCCTGATTCCTCTCGAAACTTCTCATAGCGGCACGGAGGTGGCTCTGCTACAGATGCATGAGCCAAACTTTAGAAGTCACTCCCTGTGCTTCTCCGTTGTCAATCAAATAGAGCTTTCTTCTCTAAAAAACTTAAAATCTGTCTCCTTTCGAGAAGCTAATTTCTGTCTTTATTTTAAGTTACTCCATTCATACTTTTTATAGCCATCTTGCAATTTTCAGCGCATTGAAGCCCTGTATGGGGCATCAGTCACACCTTATAAATCATGTTTACATTTTAGTTTCAACAACTGATGGAGCAGAAGATAGAAAGCTTTAAAGGGACATAATGCCCTGACAATGCCACATATGTTCAAACCTTTATGCTATTTTGGAGTGGTGTTCCAAGACTGATCTATGTCCATGGTCCACTGTGAATGTGGGTACAATGGCCTGCAACAATGCAACATTCTTCCCTGACTTAATCACCAATATCATAGTAACTGACTCAGCACCAGTAAGATGTTGGCTCCAATAAATGACCCCAGAACACACAGCAGTAGGTGGTTTCCACACTCATATTTCCATTTTGTCGGACCTTTAAAGCTATCCACATCACCCTGTGTTAAAGCAGGTTTGGAGAGTCAGTTACAGTTTTCTGTCCCTGATGAGTGTTTATATATACTAGTCACAATCTATTGAAAGCAGTGCAAGCATTGCCGCATTGCATACACATGACTCAGGCACTAGTTTTGCACTTCTGCAGTCATAGCTATGGCACTGGCCTGTTGTCACTTTAGAGAGGCATGAATCAACACATCTTTGGACAACCATAACCTCTACTGTTATGTGCGGTATTTTTATCAAGCAGTAATGCCTGTTTTCATGTTCATATGGCTGACAGCCAGTGACTGTGATGTCTCCTTCACAGAACAACACCCCCTACTTTGCCAGTACGTTTTAAATTAGCCTGGGCATTAAGTCGCTCCCTCTGTTTCAGAATTATTGTTGTACACCACGTTGCAGTGCTATCTAGGTGGAAGGTAACAGCGTAAAGTTCAAGTGTTTGCCCATCTCAGGTGCATACCAAGGTTAGGTTGGTATACATTGAATAGGTGTGCATCACAGAAAAATGTTGAGGCCATTATCTTGGCTAGGAGATGTGATGTCTAACATGGAATGAAAAGGGGACTATGAAATGTATTGTTGATGCACTGTACTGGTGCAGATGATGGATTCATTTGTTTAACAAACAGGGATGCCCTGGTCAAAGCATGTGAATGGCAGAGTAAGCTGCCTTTACACTCCACCAAAATTAGTAGTTCCACAAATGAAACTACGATTTTTAGAAATATCCAGCCAAGGGTAAACAGAAACAGAGGTGTAGAAGGAATTCCCTACCAGCAAATATAGGATACAAAGAAATGTGTGAGTATTTGTCTATATGCCTTCTAAATAGAACAAGCCCCAGTGACTACAAAAAGTCAATTCTCTTTTCAAAATGTTACAAGAAAACATGCAAATGCAGGGTGTCATTTCTTTGAATAGTATTGCATTTACTTTCAACGTAATGCAGTGCTTGCTCATTTTCGCACTTGCCATTTAGCTGCTTCACACCCTTTCGTGCTTTTATCAACCAAAGTATTCTATGAAGGTACATGCCTAAATTGTAGTTTTGTGACAGATATCTTGCAATTCTGGCCATTTTCTTAAATTATTCTTTGTTCGTGATGGGATTGGGCACATGACTGATATTCCTATCCCATCCTGGAAATCTTTCTTGTCTTCAGTTACCTTTCAGAATAATAGAAATGTAGAAACTAAAATGTTGTCCAATAAATTTCATAATTACCAATAATCCTATTTATTATGCAATTTTATTGAATTTTCATTCAATACATAACCTAGCGATCCAACTCTGCAGAGTCTCACTCTGGACTCACCACTCACTGCCTACATAGGTAACCTACTTATGGCCTCCACATTTCACTCTCCTCAATGGGTTGCAATGCATCCCCATCAAAGTTGCTGTCAAACCAGGTAATCATGGCACTTCTGACTGGACAATTCCCATTGGATCAGGTTCAAGACTGGTTTGCATATGGCTGGGTGCAAACATGGTGTGCAAAAAATACGATGGACTGCAATGTGGCTGCAAGTAAGAGCCCAGTGGCCGAGATTATTTCAAGCATTCCATCCATCACTTTTTGTATATTTCAGTTCTTTTTCTTCACTCACATATGTGTTAAATGATTTCATTGGTGTTGTTGTTTTTTTGCATCAATTATTTATCAAGTGTAGTGTACTGGCAACTTCCTGCCTCTTCTTTGTGTGCTTTTTGATACACTTTATTAAAATGTCTGACGTACTTTGTTTTTTAGCCCATTTCTATATTGAGATTTTGATGAGAAAACAACTACAGAATAAGTCCTCACACAGTACACTATTCAGAAATACTAGATTATGTGGTGTTACATTCTGATTTAGGTATAATGCATTCTCTCTCCCTAGTTTCCATGATACCTGCTGCTTAGCCAGTGTGTGTGTGTGATGTCATAGAATTTGTATGTATGCCTGGAGAGATCAGTCGGCGAGAGTGGGCTGAGAAGCAGGATGCTGCTCCTGATGGGGCGTTTATATGGGGTTGAGATGTCACATCTCACCTTAACTAAGATGTTAATCTTCAAATAAACTTCATCATAAAACCTCCGTTACATGCCTACTGAGGATAATCTTTGATCGCAACAATGGCGACAAGCATGTGAGAGAATGATAAAGTCTACAAGAGAAAGTCTACAAGAAATAAAAAGAAAAGAGATGAAGATAAAGTAAATACTGAAGAAACGCAAAGTAAGTGAAATCGAAGCTTGAAGAGAAATGCCCTGAAAGCCACTCCAGTGTCTGTTACATCTCACAGCCTGCAGTCAACCCTAGGGTGAAGAGCGTTTTGGATCTGTTTATCTGGGTCTGCAACCCTCTGCTGACTCTGGATCATGAATTCTCGGCCCACAAGCAGTATTCAGCCTTGTGGTGAGTAACTGGCAGAGTGGCGGTGCAATTGAAGAGGACAGCACGTAATTTGTGAAGAGCTGAGCAGAGTATGTGTATTTAGATTTTCATTTACTGTGAGCCACGGGTGCGAGAGTCTTTTTGTACTGTTATGTCCTAACACTAAAGTAACTGGCAAATTGTACGGTTGATTTAGTGGCCCCAGCACAAAAGACTGTAAACCGTAATCAGGAAATCGGTGCCGTGTCTCCTACCTTGTTTTTGATGTGGGTGGTGCGCATGAGTCTAGGTGGCATTTGAACAGGGCCCACGAGGTTGGCATGCGTTCTTTTCATTGATTCCAGTCGAGACTGCACCCATGAGCATCCCTGAAGAGTGGGAGTGGTGCGTGCACTCCTTCATTGATTTCTAGGCACGAGGGGAAGTTCCCACGCTGAGGATGATGTCACTGAAGGAGGAGAGATTGCCTACAATAACCTCCCATTTCTGGAGAAAATGATGTGGCACTGCACCAGGCAGCCATTTTAGGGGATTGGGATTTGTGATATTTAATCTAATGTGAATACGACGTTCTGCTCACATTACACACAACTGCCAGGTTTCTCTACATTTACTCATTTACACCGGCATAGATTTTTCATAGCGATGGTGGCAGAGATGGCTGAATGTACATTTTGTCAGTCTAGGTGCCAAATGGCAGTGGGCACATCTAAGGGTTGAGTGCCATACACAGTAAATTTTAACATTACCTAACGTCCTCTCAAAAACAATTATTACAAAGTATTATGGAAATGGGCACACCTTGAGTGTGTACGTGCCTGCACCAGTGATTTATGTCTACCGGTGATAGGCACACCTTAGAGAGCACTTTACAGAACCAGCAGTCATCACTCCTCTGGTGTTGAAGGATTTCAAACTTCTGACTGGACATTCCACTTTGCACCTGAAGTACTGTGAGTATGGGGACTTGAGAGTAATTGTGGGTGAGATGTTGATCACCGGGGTGAAGGACAAGCCACCACCCAGATAACTTTTTAATGATCCTTTTCCATAGTCACAAGATGTCCTGAGTTTCTTGGATGAGTGTTGGTTGAAAGATACCTTTACTTTGCCTTCTGCAGTGAGAGTTGGAAGATACTCTTTTATTATGAGCAAGATACAGTTAGGTTAAAAGAGACCCCTTACTTACTTCTTTGATGAAGGTTGAAAGATATGTATTTTTATTATTTTATAAGGGGGGATCCTGATGTAGGTATAGTGCATTCTCTCTCTTTAGTTTCTACGATACCTGCTGCTCACCAAGTGTGTGTGGAATGCCAGGGAATGTTTATGTATGCCTGGAGAGATCAGTTGGAGAGACTGGACTGAGCAGAAGGATGCTGCTCCTGATGGGGCTTTTATATAGCATGGAGATGACACCTGCAACTAAGACTTTATTTATCAAATAAACTTCATCATAAAACCTATGTTACCTGACTACTGGGGATTATCTTTGATTGCAACACGTGGGATCCCAAAAGGAACAAAAAGTACACAAGAAATAAAAAGGAACAAAATAACCAGCATGCTTAACTACTATAGTGTAAACTTCCTTGAAATGCCACCTCTGTGTACAACGCAAATCCCACCTAGTCATAGCATTGCCATATCTGCCCAACATCAACCTCACACCCCTCCGTTCCATGCACAGCAGGAGCAAAAGTATTATAATTGTATATCAAAAAGGGTCATGCATCATGCTCCAAACACCCAGCCCAAACTATAAACATGGGAACAATCATTCCACCACCAACCCAATCAAATGGCTAGTGGAAACCATCCATAGTAAGAAGGAAAACTTTGGCCTAAAAGAAAAGGGACCCCAACCCCACGCCTTATCATAAACATGGAGTTGATCCTGAACCTTGCAGATACAGCGTTCATAGGTAGCCATAGGATACAGCTCATTGAGCCAATACTGGTGTGTGGGCACCAATGATGAACACCAATGCTGCAGAATGCATATCTTAGGCATCATAAGGGCAGTCTACATCCATCTACCACAGTGGGAAGTCATGTCATCCAAGGTGACAAAATCATGCAATAAGGCCAGCTTGTTGGACTCCTCAAAAGAAATGCGACTAGTGGTGTGTAACGTCTCTCATAGGAAGCACCAGTAGATAGCTGGAGTAGGGAAAAACCATAACATATGGTGCAGATCAAAGGCAACGTCCAGACACCTCCAGCTTACAGCATTAGGGATCATATGTATTCTACGCAACTTGTTTAACTTGTGTTTTGTATTCACTTGTGCAGGTGTTGTGAGAGGAGGTTTTGAATGGGTTTCTCTGCAGTTCTTGGCAAGGTTTGATTATGCCATGTGCTCTGTCTTGTGTTTGTTTAATTACTGATCCTCTTTCCCACATTTCAAATAGTGTCAGGTATTTTGCGATGGTGTTACCCTATGTTTACTTTGCACACGCTTTGCTGATAAGCATGGGCTTGGCACACCAGTGTTGGTTTAGCAGGCTTTGTCAAGCACTCCATCTTTTAAATTCACTACTACGTCACCTGTAAGTGACAGACAGAAAAGGTGTGACCGGAGGCCTTTAGTGTAGGCTCAGCATCATGTTGCTTATTGTTGACATTGCTGCTAAATATTCTCCAAACCATATAGCCAGAAAGTATGTCATTGTGCTGGCTTCACACAGTGCTTCCCTTTGCCAACCACCGTGAATTGCATTGCTGTTGTGCGTGCTTTAAATTTGATCTTTAATGCTCTTATAAGCTAGTGCTTGAGCGTGGGTCTTCCTCTCAATTCAGATTCAGAAACCACGCTGGGTTGAGACGCAATGACTTGGCACAGCCACACTAGAGGTCGATAGGATTGAGTGGGTAATCAGATTTAGTCAACACAAATCAATAACTGAAGAAATCTAAAAATGTAAACACCATGACCACAAGACTCCAAACTGAACCAAGTTTCAAAGCTTTATTACAACCACAGAGCCAATGTAATGTAGATGGTATGCAAAATTAAGTTATAAACATACATGAAAACCATGGGCTGACCGAAACGTCTAAGGAGATCAAGCCTACTAAATATCAATACAATTAAACACTATAAGAGAATAACACAAATTAACAAAACTATAACATGCACAACAAAAACAGATTTCAAAGCAGATGATGGTAGCATTAGTAAATCATAAAATTCAATTAGTAACAATCATTTTTTGGGCTGGCCATCCTTATCCCTAAAACAAATTTGGACTTGCATGTGTGGCGCAGGCTAACACATGCATACAAAAAGAAAAGAAAATACAAAAATAATTTTGAAAATCATCTAACTGGGGTAACTTCCTATAAAATTACACAGGTATAAATTGTCTAAGCTGAAAAGGAAATAAAAGAACCAAATTTCAGATCATATGCTTCTACTGATGGGACAGCAGACAGGAAGGATTCATTAGTCCAGAGCTCTCACAGCTTCTCAGCATCAGTAGACAGCAGGATCAGGGACAGTGATGCACATAAGGTAACAGAGCAGTTTAGAGTTTGTTGGGCATACTAGTACTGAACAGCATAGGTATTGCAGCAGTTAGAGTAGGTGAACATAAGAGGCAAGAGGGGAACAGCTTCGAAGTTGGTTGGAAAAGGACTGACTCTCAGCATGTTAAAAAGCAGACTCTCTAAAGTTAAAAAAGTCACTCCCTAACTAGAATTGTCCATAGAGTTCTGATTAGTCCTCAAAGTGGACCCATCTTGTGCAAATGGATCAATATCCAGTGAAAATTATAGACGCCCATCAGGTTTGTAACTATTCCGGATTTTTTCAGGGAAGGTGTTAAGTCATTTCGATTAATTCATACAGTTTCACTAAAAAATAAGAATTTGTATAACATTTGAAACAATGCAATCTCTTCCCATGAGCCATAAGATGATCCCAACAGTTCTCATGTGAATTCAATAATACTTGTCGTCCATCCGATAGCTAGAACAAATATCACTACATTTTGAGGTCAGCAGAGCCACAATTGCTATCTCATAATACAATAAGACATTCTTCAACACATAAGCAAACTTAGGAAATAATTCAGATCAAAGGAAACTGTCAACATCAGGGCAGTGCGCGCTCTACGGGCGACTGGAATGCAAAAACCCAGCACTTATGAGATAACGTAATTCATGCATTATGTTGATATGCTGTTGTTTAACCTTTTGCATTGCAGAGTTTAATCCTGAACTTATTTTCAAGGTGTTTGTAAATACTGTCCATTTGCAATGTATTGCTGCAGGCTTTCAGAGTGTATCAGGGTGTGGTCCCTTTCCAGGGCCTTCTAGAAGCTTTCGCTGCAGCATGACTGGGTGTGGTTTGTGGGCTGGGCCAGACTCTATAAAAGGGAGCCAGCCCAGCTCCACGTGCTCACTATTCAGAGGTCCCAGTATAGAGCAGCAGCAACTTCCTGAGCTCCTGGTCCGGAGGCCTACATTGGTGTTCCAGGCCTTTGCCCTTCATTACATTAGTGATCCTTGATCAGGGCGGTAAGGCGGGGGTCGGGCTGGGCCCCTGATCCCGTTTTCGAAGGCATCCGAGTTCTTGGGCCTAATTTTCATGTTGAGAGATTTTGCCTTATACGTGTGAATGCGCTCTTCTTCTGGCATTTACATGTTGATATTCGAATCGGCAAGATGCGCAATTCATTCCTCGTGTTTAACCCTTGATATTCATTGTGCACTACCATTTCTTGGCAGTTACATGGTGGCATTCGAATCGGCAAGACGCGCGATTCATTCCTTGTGCATTTACATGTTGATACTCGAATCGGCAAAAAGCGCGATTCATTCCTCATGTTTAACCCTTGAAATTCATTGTGTGCTACCGTTTTTGGCAGTTACATGGTGGCATTCGAATCGGCAAGACGCGCGATTCATTCCTTGTGCATTTACATGTTGATATTCGAATCGGCAAGATGCGCAATTCATTCCTCGCGTTTAACCCTTGATATTCATTGTGCGCTACCATTTCTTGCCAGTTACATGGTGGCATTTGAATCGGCAAGACGCGCAATTCATTCCTTGTGCATTTACATGTTGATATTCGAATCGGCAAGACTCGCAATTCATTCCTCGCATTTAACCCTTGATCCTCATTGTGCGCAAGCATTTCTTGGCATTTGCATGGTGACATTCGAATCGGCAAGACGCGCGATTCATACCGTGCATTTAACTTTTGATATTCATTGTGTGCAACCATTTCTTGGCATTTACATGGTGACATTCGAATCAGCAAGATGCGCGATTCATTTCCCGCATTTAAAACCTTGATGTACAGATCGCTTACAGTGGGTGTGATCATTTCATGGCATTGGCATGAACCTGTGAGAATCGGCAGTGTGCGCAATTCTTTTCCCGCATTTAAAAACTTGATGTTCAGATCGCTGACAATGTGCGCAATCATTTTCTGTCAATCAAAAACTTTGATGTGTAGTGTTTCCTGAAGTACACACAATTATCCAGGGCCCTTGAATTTTCTGCAGAGGTGTTAAATTCAAGATGTTAAATTCTATGTGCATGTTAAGTTTTTAGTACAATTCCTATTGTTTTCCAGGGAATGTTTGGATAGCCTTTTGTCCTCATGTAATGAGGCAGTGTTTGTTCTGGGACATTGTTCTAGAAGGTTCTTATATTCCTAGACAGTATGTTACAACTCATGAAAAGTCCATATGAAACACTGTACTAACTATTATTGATTCTTTTCCAGGTACCTAGATTTCTTGAGGCCTAATTGGAGTCTAGTTCTAGGCCATTCATGTTTCCTCAGTCTAAGTGTTATTTCATGTTCTGAGTATCTCTGAACTCCAGACTCAACTGAGTTTTATTTCATGTTCTGAGTATCACAGAACTCTAGACTCAACTGAGTGTTATTTCATGTTCCGAGTATCACAGAACTCTAGACTCAACTGGGTGTTATTTCATGTTCCGAGTATCACAGAACTCTAGACTCAGTCTAAGTGTTATTTCATGTTCCAAGTATCATTGAATCCTAGATTCAACAGAGAGTTTTTATGAATCTAAATTTGATTTTATTCTGATGTTGTGTTGTTTAACCTTTTGTTTCCTACAATTCTGCTTCCCAGTTGTTCCCTACCTAATCCCCTTTTCCCCACTTGGACTCTCTTAGACTCTGTGGCATTTTGGTCAGAGTATTGGAGCTGTCTTGTGGTGGACATGTTGGGAACGTGCTCAGAACCTGAGGTGACTCTGACAGAAACATGATAAATTAGCACTTCTCACGATTGTAGCAAAAATGAATCTTCAGGTCTAGTCTAGCTAAGTAAGCCTAAATACATAATTCTAATTGCTAAACACTTATGCTAATCCATACCATCTAATTAACCATATGCAAACCATATTCATTTATTTGCACACATCATTAACGCATAACGCTTGCTAGGAGTAATTGAAATGTGTATTTATTTCTGTGCACACAACTCTACATTCTTAAAATCCACACACATCAATATAAGTATGGTTAATTCATGTTTATTCAATACCCATGATATGTTTTCTTCTCTACTATATTTCTAAAAATAATACTTTTAACACAAATTCATGTCATTAGTTCACTAAAATATAAATGCCATGGCAAAACTCGATGCCCAAATATGTGGAGGGCACAAAGTCTGCCATATTTCAAATGAGCACACCTATCTATTTCATGTTAATTTTTCTGTTAGGCTCTTAAATGAAGATTTATATGTCACCATATGCTAACTTCTGTGCCATTAATATATTAAATAAATTTAAAGGAAAATTAATTAAAAAAAGAAAAAAACATAACTGAATCGCCACCACCACCACAAAGCTCCTCTTGCCTTCGCAGGCTGCAAGCACAGGCTCCCAGCCTTCCCTGCAGCCAATCTGAACACTGCTGTCATGGTCCTGGCTGCATGACAGCAGCGTTCGGATTGGTGGGAGTACCCAGCCAGGGAACTCCAAGGCAGGCTGGAAACGTCTGAAGCTCTACTCAACCCGGCAACACAGTGCGGGGTTGGAGACTGCGTTGATCTGGGACTTCACGGTCAGTTTGCTAGGATTATGTTGAGGTTTCTTGAGTGGATGGTCAGTTTAGGTGATGGTCTTAGTTCAGGAGACCACCAAGAGTCGTTCCAAGGAGTGGTGTCCCTAGGAGTCATATCAAGGGGTGGTGTTGTTGCCGAAGATCAGCACTTCCATTTTGTCCTTGTTAAGTTTCAGGTAGTTGTCCTTCATCCAGTTAGCGATGCTTGTCATGAACCTGTGGAAGTTGGTTCTTGTGATGGCGGGATCTTCTTAGAGCAAGAGGATTAGTTGGGTGTCGTCTGTGTAGGATATGATGTCCAGTTCGTGCAATCTGACGATGTTGGCCAAGGGGGTCATGTAGGTGTTGAAGAGGGTAGGGCTGCGGGAGGATCCTTGAGGGACACTGCAGATGATGTCCTTGGTTTTGGAGGTAGATGGAGGTAGAAGGACCTTCTGCAGTCTTCCGGTGAGGAAAGAACTGATACATTTGGGGGCTTTTCCTGGGATACTGATGTGATGCAGTCTTCTGATCATGGTGTGAAGCTATACGGTGTCAAAGGCTGCTGAGAGGTCACGGAGGATCAGTGCCACGGTTTCTCCCCAGTCAAGGAAGGTTCTGAAGTCATTGGTGGCTGCGATCAAGGCTGTCTCAGGTGCTGTGGTTATTGGGAGGTGTCTAGGAGAATGCTCTGCTCCAGATATGTCGTGAGTTGTTAATTGATGGGTTTTTCCAGCACTTTTGCGGGAAAAGGGATAAGGGAGATGGCTGGGTAGTTTTTGAGTTTGCTTGGGTCAGCAGATGATTTCTTGAGGAGTGGTTTGACTTCTGGTTTGACTTCTGTTTACAGTCTACAGGAAGGGTGGTCTTGGCAAGTGACGAGTTGAAGAGGGTGGTGAGCTCGCTGTTGATCTTCCCACTTCCGAGGTTGAAAATGTGGTGTGGGGAGGGGTCCGTCGGGGCTTCTGAGTGAATGGAGCTTATGATGGTAGTAGAGTCCTGGGGGCTGAGCTGATCCCATGAGATAAGTTGATGGTCTGTGTTGATTTGAGTGAGTGTATAAGGGTGAAGGAAGTCTAAAGGCTTGGAATGAGGTTAAAAGTTGTCATAGTTCGTGGTGACCTTCTTATGGAAAGAGTCGGCGAGTTTGTCACATAATTCTTGGGAGGGAGTGATACTGTTTTCTCTGTCTGAGAGGTTGGCAAACTCTCTCACTATGTTGAAGAGCTCTTTGCTGTGGTTGAAACGGGACTCAATGTAGTCAGCTAGGACTTTCCTTGGTGTCTTTCTAGGAGCCAGTGGTAGAGGTTGTGGGAGATCTTGAAGGTGGTCCTGTCTAAAGTGTCCTTGCTTGTGTGCCATCTTCGTTCCAGTGGCATTTTGCTGTTCTTAGTTGTTTGGTGTACCATCTCGCCTGCTTGGTGAATCTCCTGTGTCTGCTTGTCTTGATGAGAGCAATGATGTTGACGCAATGGGTGATCCAGGAGTTGAAGTTTTTGACAGCTTGGTCCAGGGTTGATGCAGGGTTAGGGTGTCGGCCCATTGACTCTCTGATACTTTGCTCCAGCTGCAGTAGTGGGTGCAGGGTGACTCAGTGGTGGAGATGTGGGGTCTAGAGATGTTGAAGTGCACTATGGAGTGGTGGGTCCAGGTGAGTTTGGTAATGTGGCTGTACTTGGCCCTGTTGCTGGAGGTGAAGATAGGGTCCAGTATGTGTCCTGCATTGTGGGTGGGGACGTTGACAAGTTGGGTGAGTCTGATGCTATTCGTGTTGTCAAGGAGGCAGGTGGTGTTGGTATAGTTGTTGTCATTGAGGAGGAAATTCAGATCTCTCAGGAAGATTTAGTGCCTGATTTAGATGTTGGCTGATGGGTTACACCGTCACAACAGTGATGGATATCCCATTCACTGAAATATAAATCTGATAGGAAATAAAAGGATTTAGTTTCGGCAGATGGGAAATCCATCACCATTGTTCTGGAGTAACCCACTGGCCGAAATCTAAATCAGTTCTTAGTCAGTAGCGAGATAGGCAATGAAGTCGAGGATGATGGTGCAGCAGCTGGGGCAAGTTCCAGGTGATCTGTAGGTCAGTGTGGTGGTTTTTCCATTTGTTTAGAGTTTGAAATTGAGATGTTCCATGGTCTGGATGTTGTCTTCTGTTTCAGTGGTGCAGTGAATGTTTTGTTTGTGTATGATGGTGATCTCTCCTCTGGGTTTGTTGGTGCAATCTCATTTTGTGATCTTGTGTCCGTCTAATGTTGCTGTGGGGATGCTGGGAGCATACACAGGTTTGAGCCAAGTCTTAGTGAGGAAGATGATGTCGGTGTGAGGGTGGTGATGTGGTCCCAGATCTCAATGGTATGTTTACAGGGCAGCATGTGTTGAGAAGGAGGCAGGCAAGTTGTTGTGAAGTAGGTGTGTTGTATTGGTTGGTTCACATGGTGGTGGATGGTGTGCTGGTGGGTGAACTTATGATGCAGGAGAAGGGGCAGTGGATAGAGAAAAAAGGTCCTGCTGTGGATCGAGGGGAGGTGAGGCAGCAGCTATTTTTGTGGCGACTGTAGTTCATGGCTCATTGTTCGGCAGTGGTGTAGCTGTGGGGTTTAGGAAAACTAGGGTTCTTGGTGCTGGGTGCAGTCCAGGCGCATATGGGCTTGCATTGACACGCTTTCAGCGTGCCAGCAGAGTGGCGGTGCTGTGGTCTCTATTAAGGAGGTCCTGGGAGGTGAGAGGGGCACTGGGTAATGGAGGGCAGAGCTAGTGGAATGCGGGAAATGGGTGGGGGCAAAACAAACAGGAAAAAAAGAAGGTAGAAACAGGAGGGAAAAGGAGGGAGAAAATGAAGGGAGAACAAGAAGGGAAAAAGTGACACAAGAAGGCACAAAAGGGGGAAGAAAGGAATAATGCACAAAAATAACAGACCAGAAGAAGGGAAAAACAAAGCACAAGGAGGGCAAGAATGTGGCTGAAAGACAGCAAGAGAAAGAGAGCTGAGTCTGGGACCTGCACTCCTCCGTTGTCATCATAGAGACAGAGACTAGCTATGCTATGCTCCGGGTCAAGAGCCACAGTACACCATTCTGAATGAAGACCCAGTCTCAAACCTCTTTTTATTAAAATTTTATTGACCATAAACAAAAGTGATCAAATAGTTAAGGGGGGAGCTGGGCCTAGCAGGTGGTGATAGCAGGGAATGTTTACTATGTTTGTATCTCTTCCCATAGAGGTTTAAAGAGTACCTTTACTGTATGGATTATTTTATTATAATGTAATAGGGAACGTGCTCCTATTGTTATCAAAATCACCTATAAGTGATAATGTGCTAAGTATTTAATCTCTCTTTTTAAATAATAACATATTCAAAGTACAAAAAATAACCCTTTGCCACAGTTTTCTTAAATCTGCTACTTTTGTGAGATTTGCAACAAAAATTCAGTATGTGTAAACCCACAAATCTGAAAAATCCTGTATGTCTGTGTGATCTGATCATGTACCCTTACACTTAACAGCTTTTGCCTCAGATAGAATGTGGTAATTTACAGTTAGGTAAAGCTATGGTACAAATGCACCCTAACCTTTCCTCAGCCTGGTAAATATTTCATAGACGTGAATCTCTTCCACTAGACGTTTGCAGTGTGAATATAACAATCTTTATGATGCTTTGGAAGGAAGCTAAATTCTGGTGCTCCAAGTGGATGGGTCTGAGTGGATGGGTCCAATGAATAGCTCTACTTTTGCCCCCACTTTCAACATGCACTATTTTTCTATCACTTCGGTTGGCGCTGTCTCACGCCACTTTTGTGTCATTTTTGTAAATGCATACAATGCCACTTCTTTTCACTATTTGCGTGAGCTCCACCCTACCACACCCACAGAGCATACATTACCTCATTTTCGAGTCACAACAATGCAAATTCTATTTTGTTCCACGAATTAGTCAAACTCTGGAGCAATTCTATTCTTCATCACAAAGAAAATTGATGCAAGCATTTGCATTGCTTTGCATCAGGCGAGCTCCAGCACTAAACCTTTGTTAATCTGGGCCTTTGTATTTACTAAACCATGCAAAGTGGTTTTGAATGGCTTAGTAAATGACAACAATGATTTTGCGTAGGGGCTGTGCCACAAAATTGATGTAACCCTGATGAAAAACTTAGCAAATCTGCCCCCAAGTGTCTGGTAGCGAAAAGGTTACGCAATACAATCTGAATACTTCAGTAGTATTTCAATGGAGAACTGGATGTTAAATCTCAAGCTATTATCAAGGCAACAAAGCAGAAAATGAAATAACACCCAAACAAAGTAGCCAGTTTGAATTGAAAATTGTGTAGAATACACATTTGTGATGTTTCTTTTTTCAGGTCTTAAACTATGCTAGGGTGATGCAGTGCACGCAGTTACATTAAGGGGCATATTTATACTCCGTTTGCGCCGGAATTGCGTCGTTTTTTTTTACGCAATTCCGATGCAAAACTAACTCCATATTTATACTTTGGCGTTAGACCCATCTAGCGCCAAAGTCCATGGAGTTAGCGTCATTTTTTAGCGTGGACACCTACTTTGCGTTAATTATATGCAAGGTAGGCGTTCCCATCTAAAAAATCGACTCCGAGGCATGTGCGTCGGATTTATACTCCCGGGCAAAATTCACGCCCGGGAGTGGGCGGGTCAAAACAAATGACGTACGGCCGCTTTTGCGCCGTTTTTTAGCGCCTGCAAAAGGCAGGCGTTAAGGGACCTGTGGGCTCTGAAGGAGCCCAGAGGTGCCCTCCCAGGCCCCCAGGGACCCCCCCTGTCACCCTTGCCCTCCCCAGGAGGACACCCAAGGCTGGAGGGACCCATCCCAGGGACATTAAGGTAAGTTCAGGTAAGTGTTTTGTTGTATTTTTTTTTTGTGGCATAGGGGGGCCTGATTTGTGCCCCCCTACATGCCACTATGCCCAATGACCATGCCCAGGGGACAGAAGTCCCCTGGACATGGCCATTGGGCAAGGGGGCATGACTCCTGTCTTTGCTAAGACAGGAGTCATTTCTATGGGGGTTGGGAGTGAAAAAAAATGGCGCAAATCGGGTTGAGGTGAAAAAATTGCCTCAACCTGACTTGCCATTTCTTGACGCCCAAGCCCCATATCCCCCTACGCCGGCGCTGCCTGGTGTACGTCGTTTTTTTTAACGCACACCAGACGCGCGCCGGCGGCTAACGCCGGCTAACGTCATTCAATAAATACGGCGCCCGCATGGCGCTTCAGAATGGCGTTAGCCGGCGCTAATTTGTTTGTCGCAAAACTGCGTTAGCGCAGTTTTGCGTCAAAAAGTATAAATATGGGCCTAACTATCTCAATTACATTATACGAATTAAACGTAAAAAAAAAATGCATTTCAATCCACTGTGGAATTTAAGACGCCAACACATGGTTTCAGATTGAAGCCAACATGCCAGAAGCAGGCAGTACGGAAAAGCGAACCATCATCTACCAGATGACACAGAATCGCACTTTTTTTGGAGCCATGGGACATCTTGTATCAGGCCAAATTATACAGGAAAAAAAGGGAAATTATGTGACACGAGGTGTTGCTTTTTTAAATCACCTTTCGATGCAATTCAGCTACAAATTTTTTTTGTTGAAATCTGAAAATTATGCAAATGGTGGATTATGCAACAAGTGCTGTAAATCCATAATTATGCAAAAAATGTGGCAGCTACACAATCACACAGTTCCAAGGGCACGTAGCAAGTAATTTACACGAGTGAAGTTTTTTTCCACACCAACCATTGGTGCAGATTGTCTTTCACTTGCTTTGCACTTGCAAAAAGTTAGTCATGGGCTGTGGTTTCTGCTGCTTATCTCTAACTCGTATCAGTGTGCCAGAAAAGCATAGCAAGCTTTCTAGCGAGATTCGAAGCAATAATTAAAACTGGCATTTATAGATGGCACACACAATTTAAGGAAATGCTCAATTTGATACCCTAAATGTGTCACTTACTTGAATCTTGCGAGACTTGTTGTAACAGCAGTTCACTATTCATAACGTCTGAAATATATTTGTGTTCCCACCTCAAATCCCAGTCACTTACTTCATTTAAGTCCAACAGCACCCTAATGTGACCATTTTTGTGTGTGCCTCAAAGGAGTCAATAATAAGTACGGATGATGAAATATGCCCCCCGTAAAAAGGACCATATTCAGGGAGCAGAGAGAAAGGTTTCTCATGGTGTGAACATTCTCACCTAAAACCTTTTTTTTTACTTTATTTATTTTGTTCATTTATTGACACATTTCGGCATACAGAACAATAAGTAGCAGTGACATAACATAGGCCCTCATTACAACCCTGGCGGTCGGTGTTAAAGCAGCGGTAATACCGCCAACAGGCCAGCGGAAAAAAAAATGGAATCACGACCATGGCAGAAACCGCCAACGCAGACAGCCACTTTAACACTCCGACCACCACAGCGGTAGAAACAAACACTGTGGCGGTAACCGCCAACAGACAGGCGGAAGACAATGTACCGCCCACACTATTACAAGAGGCCTATCCGCCACCTTTTCCGGGGCGGTACCAACGCGGTCAAAAGCACGGCGGAAACAGTACTTGAAAGGGACACCACTCACCTCTCGACACCCAACGAGGAACCAGGAGGCCATGGAGCCCAACCACACATCCTGCCCATGCTGGTCTTCCTCCTTCTGTTTCAGGAGCATGAAAGACGCCGTTGACGACCACGGTGAGTTCTGCACCTACAACACAGGGGAGGGGGGAGGGAAAAGAGGGTGACACACACACGCAACACGCAATACCCCCACCCACAACACCACACACACAAATACATGCAGCAACATTACATATACACCCCCCCACCCCATGGAAGAACGCAAGGACAAAATTAAATGATTGTAACGATTGTAATCAATAAAAATCAGATAGTGCTAGTTCAGAAAACAGTATTTACAAATATGTATACCAACTACACAAGTCCGGATATTAATCAAACATCGTCCGTGGATCAGTGTCCCAAAATGCATGGGCAAAGCGTACACAAGATACCTGACTTGAAATGGAGAGAACACTGCAGGGGCATCAGATCGAAATGAAACAGGCACCTCAGGGGGAGTGAACGCACAACACCGCTGCTCCATGAGGGGGCTCCATACCCACTGCTGTATCCTGGGGAGTGCAAAGCCACAGTCTCACAAGTCTTTCCAGTGGGTGGTTTGCCCACTGCACTATCCTGGGGAGTGCAAAGCCACAGTCTCACAAGTCTTTCCAGTGGGTGGTTTGCCCACTGCACTACCTGGGGAGTTCAAAGCCACAGTCTCACAAGTGGATAACACTCTCCACTGGTTCTGGAGGGGGCTTTGTGCCCAGAGTGCTTCATCCTGCCAAGGACTGTGTGAGTGGATGTGATTCTCCACTGGTTCTGGAGGGGGCTTGGTGCCCAGAGTGCTTCATCCTGCCAAGGATTGGGGTAGTGGATGTGATTCTCCACTGGTTCTGGAGGGGGCTTGGTGCCCAGAGTGCTTTATCCTGCCAAGGACTGGGGTAGTGGATGCTTTTCTCCACTGGTTCTGGAGGGGGCTTGGTGCCCAGAGTGCTTCATCCTGCCAAGGACTGTGTAAGTGGATGCTTTTCTCCACTGGTTCTGGAGGGGGCTTGGTGCCTAGAGTGCTTCATCCTGCCAACGACTGTGTGAGTGGATGTGATTCTCCACTGGTTCTGGAGGGGGCTTGGTGCCCAGAGTGCTTCACATTCAGTGTGGCTGGTCCCATTCCCTCACATAGGTGTGTGTGCCACGAGATTGCCTGGCAACAGGTAGCATGACACGCCATGGAGGCAGAGACATACCCCACCCTGCTGCGTCTTCGTCTGCCACCTACAGGTGCAAACAGTGCTGAGAGTCATGCCTCATGGAAGCTGGGCAGGGTCCAGGATGTCTCCTGCAGCCTCGGACGGCTGCCCACTGGGGATGATAGCCATGTCAGCTTTGGTGGCACTGTCTGAGCACGTCATGGGGCTGGTGGCGGTGCTTGCGGTGGTGTCTGTGGTGGAGGTGCTGGCGGTGGTGCAAGTGTCTGCACCTGTTGAGGGACACAGCAGGACGTCTCCTGCAGCCTCAGACGGCTGCCACCTGGGGATGATGCTGGGGACTGTTGCTGGGGCAGCAGACGTGCAGGTTGCGGTGCTGGTGGCGGTGCTGGTGGCAGTGCAGGTGGCAGTGTCTACCGCCGTACAGGTTGGTGTAGTGGTTGACAGAAGGGGTGACTCTAGTCCCTCAGTCGGAGCCACGGTGCCCTGTCCTGACCTGCTCTTCGGCTTGTGTCCCTTCCCCACCTTTGATGTTGCCGCTGGTGTCTTGCCACTGTCCCCTTTTGGTTTGGAGGAGCCCTTGCTTGCTGGTAGGTGTGGCTTCTCCTTCCGGGATGTGGGCACCTTCTTCACCTTGGCAGGTGGTGGAAGGCCCTGCTCCTTGGCCTCGCTAGGTGGCACACTGGCAGCCCTGATGGGTGGCGCACTCGATGAGACCGGAGTTGCTGGCACCACTGTGCTTGGGGATTTGGTGGCTGAGGTGCTGGGCTGGGACCTGGAAAGCCTGGCCCTAGGGGAAGGACGGGGGGGAAGTGTAGGGAAGAGGTCAATGTTAGCCAGGAAACGTTTCTTAGACACACTGGGACGGGAAGATGGCGGGGGTTTGGGAGTGGAGGAAGAGGTAGTGGTTGTAGGAGGTGTACGTTTGCTGAATTTGGGTGAAGGTGCATGAGCCGGAAGCTGATGTGAGGTGGATGGCTTTTGGGTGGGTGTGTGCCTGCGTTTGTGTACTTTGGGAGGAGGGCTCACAGACACACTGGGAGAGGACACAGGAGATGTGTGAATGGTAGTGGGGTGGTGATTGCACATGAGCAGATGGGCATTCTGGTGATGGAGGTAGTGGCTGAGGATGTAGTGCATGCAGGTGTGAGTGGAGACGAGACTGGGAGGGAGAAGGAGGGCGTGGAGAAGGGGGGCACAGTGGAGGTAGTAGATGTTGCTGTGTCTGCATGGGGATGGTGCTTGTGTGAGGGCCTGTGGGGTGTGTGGTGCTTATGTTTGCCATGTCCACTCTTGTGTGTTGATGAGTGTGCATGCTGGTCTGATGGTGTGCTTGGGATAGGCTGAGGTACAAGGGATTGGGTCTGGGTGGAGGAAGTTGGAGGGGGGAGGCTGGACACAGGGACAATGGCTGCCATCAGTGCTGAGGCCAGAGCCTGAAATGCTCTCTGTTGGGCCGCCTGGCCAGAAGGAATGCCCTCCAGGTATACATTTGTTTGTTGCAAAGGCCTCTCAACACCCTGGATGGCATTTAAAATGGTAGATTGCCCAACAGTGAGGGATCTCAGGCGGTCAATAGCCTTCTCACTGAGGGCAGCAGGGCTGACTGGGGCAGGGGCTGAGGTGCCTGGGGCGAAGGAGATGCCTACCCTCCTGGGTGAGCGGGCACGGGACCCACGCTGAGGGGCTGCTGGGAGGGCGGTGCTGGTAAGGGGGTGGCTGCTGTACCTGTTGATGCGGTGGGCACAGAGGTGCCTGCCACCACAAGGGAGCTCCCATCAGAGGAGGAGTCACTGTCACTGGTGTAAGCTTCTGTCCCCGTCGTGGAGCTCCCCTCGCCCTCCGTCCCACTGGTGGCTTCAGACTCCATTACTTCACCCTCCAAGGCCATGTGGGATGCAGCTCCCTCCTGCTCCAGTGCCACTGCTCCTCCGCCAAATTATGCTAATGCACTCAAGAACAGGGTGACAAAACAAAAAGGGGGGGAAAGACAGAAGATACACATGGTCAGTGCATGCAACAACACTACCGTTGGCGGACACAACACACAGGGAGCAGCCCAATGCACTAAGCCATGCACTAACAGTTCTTTGGAAATTCACATGCCCATGGGGGACTATGCCTAAGCCCATTTGCTGCACCCCTGGAACCCACAGGAGGCTGAGTATTTGTAGATGGCTATTACCACTATTGGGGTTGGAGTGCCACAGCAGAGCCTGCCTAACAAGGGACCTACCCTACCAAGTTCGCCCTGGCCTAGAGGAACCCACAGCCCACTTCCCCCACCCAGATACCTGGTAAAGCGCGCTTAGTCAGCTGAATTAGACTGTACTCACCCCCATGTGGTTGCTGTGATGCCCTCAAGCGCCCATCCAACTCCGGATAGGCCACCGCCAGGATCCATACATCAGGGGGGTCATGGTGCGACGGGCACCCCTTCCATGTTGGGAGGCCATCCTCAGCTGGGCCTCCGCCGTCTTCTTGCTCCAGCGGCGCAGGTCCTCCCATCTTCTCCGGCACTGGGTGCTCCGTCTATGGTAGACCCCTAGGGTCTGGACGTCCTTGGCAATGGCACGCCAAATACCCTTCTTCTGGTGGGCGCTGACCTAGAGGAAAAGTGAAGTTAGAATGGATGTTACTATCTCGTACAGTTCTTCTCACGCTGTAGTGAATCCTAGTCTGTTTTAATGGGATAACAGGAGTTAGCTTAGCCTCTGGCTTGCAGACTCATGCCCCCGTCACCTGGTGACTTTTAACCTACTTAGCTTGCTCTGTCTTAGCTCATTTAATTATTTAATTCTTCTAAGATGGCTGCCTTGTTTATAGTTAGTCCACTTGTTATGCTTTGCATTATCAGTGCCCCCGCGCTAAGGCGTAAAGCTCAAGCAACAAAGACAAACAAACAGTAGGTGTTCACACTTAGTGATTTTCCCTCTCTATACTTTCGAGGGATTGTTTGCAGTAATTGCCGTCCCAAGCATGTCTGCTATCTATTGTTTGGGAACACACCTATGTCAGGGGTCCTGGTAGATCTGTATAAATACATCCCACTTTAGACAGATAATCAGAGGGATTCTGACCAGAGGGCATCGCCACCATCGCTGATATCGATGCTGCACGTCGTCTTGACGCTGACCCAGTCTTCGTGTCCCTGTGGAGTCTGAGATAGAGACCTCATTCCAAGGTCACGAGGGTTGGGGGCTCCTCTCATGGACATGGCAATGGCAGATTAGGTTTAGCAAACCCAGCTCTCCTTTAGGTAGGAGGTTAGGCCTCTCACTTTAGGGTATTAGGGCATATTACATCTTGTATGTCTTTTACATGCATTGCAAGATGGTGGGGGTCTTTGTAATAATGACTCTCGTCTTCACAATTCTGTTTCTTGCATTATTCATTATCCTAATCATTGCAGCCCATGCAACATATCACAAACTGCAGTTGTGTTAAATAAAAACCATTGAAACTTTACTGCATCTTTGTCATTGCCTGTGTTTGTATGAGACATGATATATCTGTGAGAAAGGGGTAATCTCCGTTTAACCACGACACTCCCTGAGATGTCTTATTCTCGAGTCCATGCGTAAAGGCTGCCACAAATCACCTTTTACTATTGTGTTTCTGGTGAGGTGCTGCTAGTGAGCCGATAAGGTTGGGGCAACAGTTGCGATTTATTGTAGGATAGGCGAAGTCACCTACAAACAAAAGTACTGTCATCCTTTAACCAGCAGTCTTGCCTAGAGCAAGAGTCCAAACTACAACAACGCATTGCCTAAACACCTCCAACCCTGGCCCAGACATACATACACACACACTATCCTCACATGCTGGCCTGTCCCCCTCCCCACCTTCTTCCATCCACGACACTCCATACAATCATGTGCAATCCACCATGCTCACATTGTACTCACCTGTTTGTCTGGAGGACCGTACAGTTGCGTGTACTGGGGAGCACCCCATTCACCAGTTTCTTCAACTCCTCCGAAGTGAAGGCAGGGGCCCTTTCCCCAGACACTGTAGCCATCGACGCTTCCAGACACAGGTCACAGCAGCACTTGCAGTGTAGGTCCTCTCCTGTTGAAGGTCAGGTATCAAGTGAGGGAACACTTAGAAAATGGTGGCCACGTCCGCGCCGGTATGTACCGTCACCGCCGGCGTACATCGTCATTGGCTCCTGGAACACATAGGGCCCAATGTTAACCAATGCTGAATTGCGCCGCGGTCTTCAACCGCCTACAGCGACGGTGTACAAAGCCAGCGCTGTTACCTCATTTCCCCTTGTCCCACCTTACAGGTCAGGCAGCCACCATTTCAGGGGGCCACATGGCAGGCAAAAAAACTGCGTCACACCTACTTAGGCCAGGAATACGGACAGACAAAGGCACATGGCAAATTTGTAACGTTTTTGCAAAAAACACATTGTGATACCTAAGTGTTGTATGACCCTCTGCTCACCGTTCTCCTCCATAGGGCACGTCTGCTGGGGCAGGTGATGAGATGGTGGCATCCTCCTGTGTACAGAACCCTGGTGGACCTGTCGACAATGGAAGAGAGACACATCATTATCACTGACAGACCTGATCGTGCAACAATCCAGGAACTGTGTGCCCAGTTGGAGCCAGACCTGATTTCAGCTATCTGCCATCCCACAGGAATCCCCCCTCTAGTGCAGGTTCTGTCTGTACTCCATTTCCTGGCCAGTGGGTCTTTTCAAACAACAGTGGCCATGGCATCAGGGATGTCCCAGCCAATGTTCTCTAACGTGTTGTCCAGAGTGTTGTCTGCCCTGCTGAAACATATGCGCAGCTACATCGTTTTCCCTCAGGTGGAGGATTTGCCCACAGTGAAATGTGACTTCTATGCCCTAGAACATATCCCCAACATCATTGATGCCATTGATGGTACACATGTGGCATTTGTGCCCCCGCAGGAATGAACAGGTGTACAGAAACTGGAAAAGCTACCATTCTATGAAGGTGCAGATGGTGTGTTTGGCAGGCCAGTACATCTCCCATGTGAATGCCAAGTATCCGGGCTCAGTGCATGACGCTTACATTTTGAGAAATAGCAGCATCCCTTATGTGATGGGGCAACTCCAGAGGCACCGTGTGTGGCTAATAGGTGAGCCTAAAGTCCTCACACAGTTCCATTTGGTGTCTGGGTATGGGAGATTCCCTAATGTTTGAAGGATGTCTAACTGTTGTCCCTCGATATTTGCAGGTGACTTTGGTTACCCCAACCTGTCATGGCTACTGACACCAGTGAGGAATCCCAGGACAAGGGCAGAGGAACGATACAATGAGGCACATGGGCGAACTAGGAGGATTATAGAGCGCACCTTCGGCCTCCTGAAGGCCAGATTCCAGTGCCTCCATCTTACAGGTGGATCCCTGTACTACTCACCGAAGAAGGTGTGCGAGATCATCGTGGCCTACAGTATGTTGCACAACCTGGCTTTGCGACGCCAGGTGCCTTTTTTGCAGGAGGATGGGCCTGATGTTGGTCTTGGGGCAGCTGTGAAGCCTGTGGATAGTGAAGAAGAGGACGCAGAAGAGGAAGATGTAGACAATCGAAACAACATCATCATGCAATACTTCCAGTGAGACACAGGTAAGAAGATGGAACTGCTTCCCATATCTCAATACTATTGTAGGAGCTAGATATAGGTCTGCCTTTTTCACTCTGTGTATGGACCCTGACTTGTCACTTTGGCTTTCCATTTCACAGATGGGGCTCCCAATTTGTGCCCTCTGTGATGTTTACTCCTGGCCTACATCTGTGTAACCATGGTATGTGAACAAGTACATTGACATTGCTATATTCCAGAGATTTTGCAACTACACATTTGTGAAAGCACAGACTGACTCCAGATTGTTTTGTGAATCAAGGGTGTTTATTTCTGTGCAAATAAGTGGAGGGGTGTGTGAAATGGGTTGGGGTGATGGTGGAGGAATGTCCATTGCAGAGTCAAGTCTATTTGTATCACAGGTGCATTGTCCAATGGGGCATAGGAAGTGGAGCAAAGGCAGTTTAAGGTGGACAGGATGACAAAGTGGGACTGAGGGGTGACACTCAGGAGGGTCTTATTTCATGGCGGGGGCCTTGGCAATGTTCTCTGTCTTGTGCCTGGATCTCAGGGACCGTTTGCGGGCTGGTTCTCCTTCTGCAGGGGATGGGGTACTGGTGGCCTGTTGTTCCTGTGGCGGTGCCTCCTGTCCATGAGCGCCGGCGAAGGTGAAGGGCTGTTCATCGTCCAGGCTAGTGCCAGGGGCCCGTTTGTGTGCCACTGTGTCCCTCATGGTGTTGACAAGGTCTCCCAGCACCCCTGCAATGGTGACCAGGGTGGTGTTAATGGACTTCAAGTCCTCCCTGATCCCAAGGTAGTGTTCCTCCTGCAGCCGCTGGGTCTCCTGAAACTTGGCCAGTACCGTGCCCATGGTCTCCTGGGAATGGTGGTATTCTCCCATGATGTTGGAAGAGTGCTTCCTGGAGGGTCGGTTCCCTGGGCCTGTCCTCCCCCTGTCGCACAGCAGTCCTCCCAGCTTCCCTGTTATCCTGTGTCTATGTCCCCTGAACCGTGTGCCCACTGCCACTGACTCCAGGTCCCTGATTGTCTTGGGTTGGTGGGTTTGCCTGGGGTCCCGGTAGTGGTGGACACACTGCTGATGGGCCTGCTGGGTGGGTGCTGTGGTGGTGTTTCCTGAGGGGGAGGCTCTGTGGTGGTTTGTGACTGTGTCAGGGGAACCGACTGTCCCGAGGTTCCTGATGGGCTGGGCTGGTCATCTTGATCCAGGCGTGCAGAGCTGCTGTCATCACTGTGGGCCTCTTCTGTGGGGGGGACTGGATATGTCTGGCACCTCCTGTCTGGTGACGTTGGGTATGGATCCTGTAGGGGTGTAAATGCATAATTGTAGTATCTGTGTGTACCATCTTGTGCATTGGGTGCGGTGCCCTCTACTCCTGTGCTTGCGTCATTGTGTTAGCCCTTTTGTGATAATTGGTTTGGGGACTGTGTGAGTTTCTGTACTGGACATGCTTTGGTGACAGTGGCCCATGCATAGGTGTTGCATGCAGGGCCTTGGTATTGAGATGTATGGGTTGTGATTGTGGGACATATGGAGTTGATGGAGTGATGGGGCTGAGGGTAAGAGTGGGAGTATGTGATAGCATGCAGGTGGGGTGGGGGGATATGGTAGTAAATAGTTGACTTACCAGAGTCCAGTCCTCCTGCTACTCCTGCTAGGCCCTCAGGGTGCATGATCGCCAAGACTTGCTCCTCCCATGTTGTTAGTTGTGGGGGAGAAGGTGGGGGTCCACCGCCAGTCCTCTGTACAGCAATCTGGTGTCTGGATACCACGGAATGCACTTCCCCCGTAGGTCGTTCCACCTCTTCCTGATGTCATCGCGTATTCTTGGATGCTTTCCCACTGCGTTGACCCTGTCGACAATTTTCCGCCATAGCTCCATCTTCCTAGCAATGGATGTCTGCTGCACCTGTGATCCGAATAGCTGTGGCTCTACCCAGATGATTTCCTCCACCATGACCCTGAGCTCCTCCTCAGAAAACCTGGGGTGTCTTTGAGGTGCCATGATGTGGTGTGGGTGATGTGTGAGGTGCTGTCTGTTGTGATGTGTGAGGGGATGTGTTTGTGTGTGTTGTTTGAGGTGCGTGGATGCTGTATGAGTGATGGTGTTGTGTGTCTGTGGATGCTGGTGTTGTGTTAGCTAATCTCTCTCTTTGGTCTACTTTCAGATTTTTGTTTGTAAGGGTTTGTGGGTAATGTGGGTGTGTGCTTTATATTGGATTGGTGTGTGGGTGTGGTGTGTGTATGTCTATCAGGTGTGTGTATTTCAAACTGTCCAATGTAGTTGTGTTTTGTAGATGTGTGTGTATTTTCAGCGCAGTGGTTTGTACCGCCAATGGATTACCAGGGTTGAAAGACCGCCGCGTTGATTCGTGGGTCGTAATAGTGTGGGCATATTCTTGTTCGCGTGATGGTGTAGGTTTTGGTATCAGCAGTTTATCACTGACCTTTGGTGTGGCGGACTTGTGTGGGTGTCTGTATTGTGACGGATTCCGAGCTGTGGGTCGTGATACCTGTAGAGGAATTCCGCTGCCGCAACAGTATGTTGGTGGTCTTCAGCACGGCGGAAAGCGGGATTTACCGTTAGGGTTGTAATGAGGGCCATAATCATTTAGATTTTAATGCACAATTGGTTTGACTGATCATGCATACTTCACATCCATTCTTTAATGCCAATGAACAAGAGAGGCCACCTGTTATTATCATACATTTATGTTACCAATGGCGTTCCTTTATCGCTGTATAGTAAGAACAATTGGATAGAGTCCCAGAAATCTCAGTGCCTGGCCATTGGATGAGATATAGCAGTATAATTTTCCACTATTTCATTACAGAAAATTAAGAGCCTGATTTATAGTTTGGCGGAGGGGTCACTCCATTAAAACAGTGATGAATATCCTGTCCGTCAAAATATAAATCCCACACGATATAATGGGATTTATATTTCGGCAGATGGGATATCCTTTACCGTTGTAATGGAGTAACCCCTCCGCCAAACTCTAAATCAGGCCCAAAATTGTTTATCCAGTTGTGTAGGGTTGTCTAGAGCTCAACCACCAAACTGTAACCCACCACTTGGGCTGTTGGTGTTAATTAAATGTAATTTATATGTGTCTAAATTGTTGTATTTTTGTTATAAATATGTAACTATGCTATGAATTTATAGAAGCTTGATGCTTGCATTATTTTTTTCTAATAAATATTGAGAAATAATATTATGCTGTAGCTGAGGACTGTTATTAGTAGATTTGTTTGACAATGTTATTTATTTAGTGCTTCCCATGCATATATGATTTTGTGGTTCTGAAACTGTGTAAGGAAATGCTGCTTTTTGCATACTCACTCCCACATTTGTGGACTGATGCTGCTGTTGTTTTCAACTCTGAGAGGGCACTGAGACCTGCTAACCACACCTCAGTGCCAGTGTTATTTTTAACCCATACAAATTACCTGTCACACTGGATACAGCTAATTAGCAAAGCCTGACTTACCTACAAGCCTTTAGTAAATGGTACTGAGGGCATGTGTGACAGAGTGTCCACTCAAGAATGCAGCACTGTTTGTACCACCCTTCATGTCACAATCTAGAAAATGGCTCCCAGCCTTCCACTGTAGACTGGAAGGGCAGTGTTTCACTTCTAGTTTGACTTTTCCATAGAAACCAATGGCAAACCCACCCTATACCTTAATATTATATGTGCGTCTCCCCTAAGGAAGGCCTATGGAGTCCTATGCCAGGATGCTGTATTTTGTTAAGTAAGACATATGCTTTTCAATATGTCTTAACAGCAACAATTCCAATTTGTTGTTTTGCTGTGGGTAAAGTTAGTAGCTTAATTTGCTAAGACAGAGCTAATTAATGTCACTATTAAAGATAGGCACATTTTAGAAAGTTGCCACTTTGTACCCTGCTTGTTCAGTAGCCTCACAAAGGCACACACGCACAGACAGCTATCTGACCAGCTGGTGAGATGTGTGAATGACTCCCAGCCTTCGGAACAAGATAGTGCTGCAGCAACGAGGTGTCACCTCCTCTGCCAGGATGGCCACTTGAGGGTTAGTCCAGAGGTGATCTTCGAAGGGGATGCTGCCTTTGATAGGCCGCTCCGCCCAACACCCCTGAGCAGGATGTCTTTTTGTTCTTGTAGACAGAGACAGCATGGAGACCAGGCCAGAGTGGGGAAACTCAAGTTTTACCATGGGTGTGTAGCCCTCAGACAGCCACACCTCGAGGGTGGGCTACCAAGCTCCTGACTACTGAGGATGGATTGTGCCATCTTGAAATGGGCAAGAATGTGGCATTCTGGGATAGCCGGATGTCACACATCACAGGAACTGCATCACTAGGTGGAAGGGGCGCAGTAGCCCATTGGCTAGTGACCACATGGCCCCCTCGCGGCACTTTCCTGGGATAAATATGGCACCCTGGCACCCTGACCCTCAGATTGCACTGGATTCAGCGAGAGGACGGAAGAAGAATGGACCAGCCGCTCTTGGACCCTCAGAAAGAGAGCCTGCACGCTCTGAAGGATTACACCTGCTGCACTTTAGGCTAGCAAAGTATGGGCTGTGCCTACGGTTCCTGGGTTGGGGAAGCTGATTCCCGACATCCAACAACAGCAGTGACTCCATGGATCAGTCTGCTGATCTCCTGGAAGCAGCTCCATGGATACAAGAGCTGAAATTGCCCATGTTGCAAAGTTGATAGCCACCACAGATGTTTTGGTGCTACCAGTCACCGGGGACCCAAGAGGGCAAATTTGAGATAGCCAAGACTTACACCTTTGTCTGCTGAACCTGGGAGTGCTTCCTCTGGACCAGATTTGTCATATCCAAGGAACAGCAGCCCCCACTAATGGATTTTGCCCCAACCACGGTGCAGTCTGACCAATAGCCCAGCATCAGCTGGCCTGCCACTGCAACATAGAGCACTTCAAGGTACCCTGGTTATTTGGCCAAGTTTAGTCCACTTCACCTGTGGACTGAGGAACACGGACAAAAATACCCTCTTCGACCACAACCGGAGCATCCTTTGAGCGTCTTTTTGCCTGCAACCCTCAGCCTCAAGACCATTCCATTGATGTCAATAGTGGTCATCCTGTAAAGTTTGAATCCTGCCTTAAAAAACTCTGGTGGCCAGGTAACTGTCCAACATATCCCTTCTGGCCTCCTAGACCTCTGTCCTGTCAGACTTGGGTGCCCAACTCGGGCTGAAGTTGCCAAACTAACTTTCATTTTGTTGGCCAATGCTTGTTTGCGGTCAATATAAAAATGATTTATTGCTTCTACAATCTGAATCTCCAGAACCCTCTAGTGGATTATGATGGTTAAGGTCTCTAACAATTCATACAAATATAATATATTTTAATAAATTGGGGTTTTGTTTCTTTTGTGTCATATGACTTTCTTATTCTGTTGCCTGATGCTCTTAACACATTATTCCATTGGTAAGCCTTACTGCTCACAGCCACGCTACCCAGAGTTGAGCTTAAGTTTGAGTCTAAATACTCGACTAGATTCAAGACTGTATTTGTGAGTGTACTGCATGATAGGGCCACCCAGCCATATCATATAGTACATCCAAATGCTCACAAACTTTAAGCCAGGAGTAGTAAGGGGTTGTAATACAGGGCCACCATCATCAGAACCATTGTAATGGACACATTTAATGTTAGTCAATAGTCGTGGAAGACCAGGACCCTACCAGGATGTGTCTGACCAGAGTGGAGCTCGTCAGTTACACCAACCAGATACAACCGGTTGGAGGATTTTCCTTGTGACTTAGGGCTGATTTAGATCTTTGTAGAGGGGAATGCTCCATCACAAATGTGACAGATATCCTGTGATATCCTAGGGAGATTGCAAGAAGATGGACAAGATATCCGTCACTTTTGTGATGGAATTTTCACTCCACCAAGATCTAAATAAGGCCCTTAATCCTTTTTCTAGAAGTTAAATTCCTTCACCTGCACAAGGCAGCAGGCTGGATCCAAGAAAGCCCTAGCAATAGCAGACAGTTGTTGGAAAAAGTACTGCTCAAGCCATTGGTTTTGGCAGGAAAGGTTTTGGTAGGTGAGCGCGTCACTCGGCTGCTTGTGCGGCAGGAGGGAAGTTAATTTTAACATTTTAACTTTTTAAATATACTTATTTTAGTCTGGTGGAAATATAGTCTGGGGGAAATATTGTCTGGGGGCGTGCTGTTTTTATTTTTCTTTAACTGGGGCATCTTTTACCTTTTTGCCGTCTCTGCAGCCAGGCGTCGTTCCAGAGCCTGCACCGGAAGTGGGGGTCAGTTAGAGCACTCTTTCCGGCCACAAGAGACTCTGTACTGCTAGTCAGCGGTCCAGCTGACGTCGGGCTTTTGGCCCGGCACCATAAATGAATCCAGCTGAGCGGGCGCGCATAGTAGGTGAGTGCGTCAGTCGGCTGCGTGTGCGGCAGGAGGGAAGTTAATTTTTAACATTTTAACTTTTTTAATATACTTATTTTAGTCTGGGGGAAATTTAGTCTGGGGGAAATATTGTCTGGGGGCGTGCTGTTTTTATTTTTCTTTAACTGGGGCATCTTTTACTTTTTTTGCCGTCTCTGCAGCCAGGTGTTGTTCCAGAGCCTGCACCGGAAGTGAGGGTCAGTTAGAGCCCTCCTTCTGGCCACAAGAGACTCTGTACCGCTAGTTAGCAGTCCAGCTGATGTCGGGCTTCTGGCCCGGCGCCATAAATGTGCCCGAACGGTCCCAGGGCCAGAGATTCTACCCTTTTTTTCAAAGGTGCGGCCTCTCTGGCGTCTAGCGGCGAAATTAAGAATTTGCCCTGTAAGCATAAGGCGCCATCCGATTATGGGGCCGCCTGGACCTGTAAGGAATGCAACTGGACAGTACAAGCTCCATTAACCCTGAAGGAGGCTAGAGCTCAGTATAGGAGGCCTCTGATGTCTGGAATGGCAGCTCAGGAAAATATGGCAGTTGACAGTCAGCTGTTTCGGTACGCTTTGTTAAATGTCCACTCACTCCCCAAGCACAAATTGGAAATTTGCAAAATGATCGATACTTGGCAGATTGACTGCTTGTTTTTAACAGAAACCTGGGGCAAAATAGAATCGGACCCCGACTTTGTTGCAGCATCGCCCCCAGGGTATACCTACTACAGATTAGATAGACCCCACAATAGGGGCGGAGGTTTGGCTTTTTTCTGCAGGGCTACTCTTGTGTGCGTTTTGTCTGGCCCCGCCACTGAAAAGTGCGAAACAATGGCTTTTAAGATCGCTCAGAACAATGGTGTGCTGTTGGAGGGCCTATTGATTTATCGGCCGCCGGGCCCTCCTACAAACTTTGTCCAATCTTGGGTGAAATTGATAGAGCCTATGGTTTTGTCCTCAAAGGCAATTATCCTGGTCGATTTTAATATTCATTTTGATGAGATCTGCACTCCAGTGGTTAGGGAGTTTTTAGATCTCATAGAGGCCTTGGATTGGACCCTTAGAGTTTCAGCAGCTACCCATAGTGCAGGACATATATTAGATGGGCTCTTTGCTCGTACTTCTTTACAGCTGGCTTTAACCAACACCCAGTTAAGTTGGACGGATCATCATCTGCTAAATTTTAAAATGGACATCACGCACTCTCTTGCTTTGTATGAGGTAGAGAGAAAAGTATTTAGGCCATGGAAGCAGATTAAAGTGGAAGACCTAGTTCCGGCCTTAGAAGAGGGTTGGGACTGGGCCAAGAAGCTAGCTCGGCCCTTGCTTGACAGTTTTCAGCAAGGGGTTGAAACGGCCATGGCGCAACTGCCTCCCCCTAAGATCCTGGGGCCTTGTAGCCGGAAGAAGCTTGGTCAACCTTGCCATGAGTGAGCTTAAATCTTTCCAGAGAAATTATCGACAACAGTAATGCCGGTGGAAATTAAATCCAGTCCTAGAGGAAAGGGCTGCATTAAAATCCACCCTTAAGGCTTACTAAGCGGCGCGTTTTAAGGCCAAATCTAATTTTTATACTGCCAAAGTTAAGGAGGCATTAAATGCCCCTAGAGAACTTTAAAAGGTGATAAAGTCATTATCAACTCCCCTTAGGCCATTCGATCTGGAAAATTCCGGGGAGTTCTGTGATAAGGTTGCTAGGCATTTTGAGAACAAAATTCTTCAAATACACGCAAATTTTGCTCCTTATAAGATCTCTAGGGAACTCCCCTCTAGGGTATCTACTGACTGTAAAGATAGTTGTAAAGTCTTATCTGGGTTCCATATCCCAACTCATGACAGTATTAGAAAGAGGATCCTAGAAATAAAGTCAGGTTCCCCTTTGGATCCGTGCCCCCACTTCTATTTTTCAACTGGCCCCCGACCTGATGGCTCGGGCATTAGCTCCTATCTTTCAAGAGGTTCTGACATCTGGGAAGTATCCCTCCCTATGGAAAGAAACCATAGTTGTTCCCCTTAAGAAGAATCCAGATGGTGTCAGCCGGGACCTAAACAATTTACGGCCAATAGCACTTCTTCCATATCTGGCAAAGATTTTAGAGAAAATCTTAAATTTGGAACTGGTTGAATTCCTAGCGGAAGTGGGAGCCCTTGACTCCTCTCAATATGGTTTCAGAAGGGCGCACAGTACGGAGATGGCCTTGATTTCATCCTCTGATGCTATTCAGAAACTGGTAGATGAAGGTCAAGGGGTCCTACTAGTACTATTAGATTTATCGGCGGCGTTTGATACCATCTCTCCTCATCTATTGACGTCCTGCCTTTGTCAAGTAGGGATTAGAGAGTGGGCCCTTAAGCTTCTGGAATCTTTTCTCACTAACAGATGGACCACTGTAAGCTGTGGTGATTTTAGATCCACACCTTATCTACTACCCTGTGGAATTCCACAGGGATCTTCTTTGAGTCCTACTCTGTTTAATGTGCATGTTGCCCCGCTGGCTAGCTTGATTCACTCCTTTGGCTTTATCCCGTCTTCTTATGCAGACGATACTCAGCTTATCATCCCAATAAAAAAGCCTTGGGAGGAGGTTGCGGACTGGTTCAATAACTGTATGCAAGCAGTTAGTAATTGGATGAAGACCAATTGGCTTAAAATGAATGCCACCAAAACCGAAATTCTCTGTTTTGGACCAGGAAAAGAGTTATGGAGCTCACGCTAGTGGCCTTCAGATTGTGGCACGCTTCCTGTTCCCACCACTGCTAGTAGGAATTTGGGCATTCTCTTTGACGATCGCTTATCTTTTAAAAGTCAGGTAAATCACACCTTAAAGACATGCCTCTGGTTCATTAAAATGCTCTGGAAATGTTTTCCTTATCTCCAGCATGAATGGAGAGTCTCTGCCATTTTAGCATTGGTGATGTCTAAAGTAGATTAGTGCAATGCCTTATTCCTTAATTTGGATAAGGCCTTGATTAATAAACTGCAATTGGTTCAGAAGGCAGCAGCTAGAGCGGTTCTCAACCTCCCACAGTGGGTATCAGTCAGAGAGAGCCTCAAACAATTACACTGGCTCCCGGTGGCTCAGTATCATGTTCAAATTGCTCTGTTTAACGCATAAAGCTACTCACGGGATTTGTCCTCGCTACCTCACCACCAGGCTCTGCTGGCATGCTCCTAAGAGAAACCTGAGGTCTTCCAAAGCATATCGAATTCAGGTCTCCCGTACTTGGGGGGATAAAGCTTTCACCGTGGCCGCTGTCAAAGGTTGGAACTCGCTCCCCTTGAATTTCAGGCAAGAACCCCGTTACCTAAGGTTCAGGAAACTGGTTAAAACATGGCTCTTCCCCCATTAGCATCTACTTGGTACTCCGGTTCGTACCATTAAGTATTTTTCCTCCTTTTTTATTGCTGCTGTTGGGTGGGTTCCTTGGATTTTGCTTTCTCCCTCCTCTCTCACTTTCTCCCTCCTCTCTCCCCTTCTTCATTAGCGCTTCGATGCTCTTCGTGAGTCGGAATGCACTTTACAAATACGACATACATACATACATACATACAGGAAAAGCTAAAAGCAGGAGAAATTTCAAGTTTGCACCTAGGGAATTCCTTCCTCTGGATGGGTACTTTTGGCAGCTTTTCAAGATCAAGATTTCTAACTTTGGACTTAGGGGGTCATTACGACCTCAGCGGTCTTTTTGCAAGACCGCCGAGGGACCGCCGTGCGGAAGACCTCCTGTGCAGGCAGTTTGCCGCTCGGCGTATTATGACTGTTGGCTGCTCTCTGTCGTTATTCCGACGGAGAGCCGCCAACAGCCATACTTGCAGGTGGCGGGGAAGTGGAGGTTGCTCCACCTCCACCGCCACGCCAACAGAACACCACCCAGCGAATCACGTCTTGTGATTTGCCGTGGCGTTGTTCTGTTGGCGTGGCAGTGTCGGCGGAGCTGCCCCCATGGCTCCCGTCCCCTCCCGGAGGATCGATGGAACAGGTAAGTCGATCGTCTGTTAGGGGAGGGGAGTGGGGGGTGTTGTGTGTTGTGTGCGTGCATGGGGGTGTGCGTGTAAGTATGTAGAGGGGGTGTGTGCTTGCGTGTATGCTTGCGGGGGTGTTGTGTGTATGGGAATGAGTGCGTGTATGCCTGTGGGTATGTCTGTATGGATGTGTGGGTGCATGTTTGAATGTGGGTGTGCGTGTCTGACTGTGCGTGTGGCTGTGGGCATGTATGTCAGGGTGTGTGTGTTGGTGGTGCCTGCATGCGTGTCGGGTGTGTGTGAGTAATGTTATGTTGGGGGTCGGGGTGGGGAGGGGGGCCCTGCCACCTTTGGGGGGCGGCAGGGGTGGTGGGGGGTGTAGGGGAGGGAGTCGGGGTGGGGGCGGGGGGTGGGGGAGACCCCTATTAGTGCCAGGGAAGGAATTCCCTGGCACTGATAGTGCTTACTGCCATGGATTTCATGGCGCTTCAAACCGCTGGAAATCCACGGGGGTAAGCCGGGTCCAAATACCGCCGGCGGTATACTGACGGCCGCAGGGCTGGAGACCCAGGTCTCCAGCCCGGTGGTCGTTTCCGCCCTGGCGGGTGGGACGGAGAACCGGCAGATGACCATGGCGGTAACCGCCATGGTCATAATTCACCAAGGTAAGACCGCCAGCCTGTTGGCGGTCTTACTGCCGGTTCTCCACCATCCGCCAGGGTTGTAATGACCCCCTTAGTCTCTTTTTCACAGTTTGGAATCCTTCAGTGGGTCAAGGATGTGGGCTATGTCATTGAGGGTATCATGAGGCCAGATGCATTCTTGCTATGATCCCACTGAAGCATATTTGCCACTGCAGAAAAGCTCAGAGCAGGGAAGACCGGTTTCTTTATCACAGGAAGGTTGTGATGTGGGCGGATTGGATTGGCAGTTTTGGCCCAGTCCTATTGAAGTCCTAAAATTCTCAGGTTTTTAGAGCTAATAAGAGAAGTTCTGTTAAACAGAACAGATGTTTCCAGGACCTCAGGAACAGCACTAGGGAGTCAAGAGTTACTCTAGCAGAGGCCACCAGAAGGGTCTAGGTCAGGTCCAGTTCTAACTGGTCAGCTGGGAGTTGCAAGAAAAGCTCTCTTATATCACATGGTTTTCCTGTATCCAAACAGGAGGCCAGTGAAGTGACTCTTAGAGTCCACTTCTTTGTCCTGGGTGCAAGAGCAAGCAGGCCCAGTCCTTCAGGGCTCCATTAACATCACAGACAGCAGATGCAGTACTCTTCTGTTTCTCCTCAGGTCTATCAGCATTCTCATACAGGGATCTTGGGGTGCCACACTTATGCCTGGCACTGGCTTGTGGGTGTAGGTGACACCGCCTCTCCCTAACTAGTAGGGTAAATGTTCTCAGGGACACCCCTTCCCACTTTTGCAGTGCTTACTGTGTGATCTACTTACAAATCCTTCAGTGCTCTTCACTCACTGCATCCAAGATAAAGAAACTCTTCTCCTCGTGTGCAGATCCTGAGTGCCCACTCAGAGGTGTGGCCAGGTTAGTGAGTATCCTCATCCTCTGTGGTCACTTGAAACTAGTACCAGGTTTGGGGGCAACTCTCCCCCACAGGGCTTGGTGCCTGCCTGAATGGAAGGATAAAAGAAAGGGCCTGTCCTGGTGTCCACTGACATCTGCTTGTGACAGAGGAGACCCCTTTGAAGCAAATTAAGTTCTTGTGCACAGCCCAACTAGTCTTCCTGCCAGAGGTACAAAACACCAAGATATCTGTACCTCCTCTGGGAGACGTTTTCACGCCACATCAGGGCTAAGCAATCAATGGGCCACTGCTAGAGAGACAGTGCAAATTAGTCTCCAGAATATTCAGGCAGAGGAAATCGACTACTAAATTGAGTTGGGCTTTTAATAAATATTTAAACTAGTGTTTTACACATACTTCTAGCTGATATCTAGTGCTAGTCACTGTAAGGGCATGTTACGTTTAATTTTTAACATGTCCTACTTTTAAATTCATGCACCCTGCCTTGAGGGCTGCAAGGCCTACATGGGGTGGCTTATGAACATTTAAAAGGAGTTCAGTTGGAAAGTCAAGCAGCAGGTTTAGGTGAAATGTAACTTTCCATGCCATGGGTGTATTATGGACACCATATTCTATGGCCTTTTAGAAAGTTGAGTATGCTGATTAGGAATTAGTCAAATTTTATCTGCTTTAGGGGTTAGAGCACATGCACTGGGGGCTGGTTAGCAGTGTTCCAGTGCAAAGAATCACATTCAAACAGCATAATTTAATGCCATAGGGGCCGCCATAGCCTGAGATGCATCTAACATGGTGATAACATGCCTAACATGATCGGCGGTCCCCCGCCCGGGAATAAACCCATGTTGCCAAGGGGAAACAAGCCCACCAATAACTCGACTAAGCCTAACCGCGAGGATTTTGGCATACCATTTAGCGTCCGCGTTCATCAATGAGATAGGTCGGTAGGAGCCTGGTAGAAGCGGGTTCTTCTCTTTTTTTAAAAATATAACAATGTTAGCCTCCAGCCATGAGCCCGGCGCCCGCTCTCCAGCCTGTACTGACGTAAAGAGTGCCATGATATCGTCCTTCAATTCCTCAAAAAACGTTTTAAAGAATTCTATTGGGATCATATCAGGGCCAGTAGCTTTCCCATTAGGTATAGCAGTTAGAGCCGAGATAATCTCATCCAACTCAATGGGGGCAGTCAACTGCCAGCCCTCCTCTTGCGATAGCTTTGGGCACGACATATCACTCAAATACTGAGCAATCTTTTTGTCTCTTTCATCCGAGAAGAGGTTTTCCTGCTGATACAATGCAGAATAATATTCTTTAAACACCTGTAATACTAACGTATCTCCATACACAATCTGCCCCGGCCTATCTTTAATTGCCACAATGGCACTCCGAGCCGCCTTTTGTCTAGTCTTATATGCAAGCACCTTGCCCACCCTCTCACTAAACTCATAACATTCCTGCGTACGAATCTGGGCTTTAATAATGTCTTGGTCTAAATACAACTGAATGATCTTGGCCCTCATGACCGTAATTTTATCCAAAGTATCTTGTATTGGACCATTATTCCTTGCAGGCCCCACTATCTGACTCTCCAGAGAGGCCAATTCGGTCTGGGCCGCAGATATAGCTAGGTGCCGTTGTTTCTCCCGCTTAAGGGTGTAACTCAGAGTTTCCCTGCGGATAGCAGCCTTTAAAGCATCCCATAACACCCCCGGTGGAGCCGTACCCCTGTTAAAACCCAAAAACTCAGTTAGCCATACTTTCATCCGTGACACATAAACTGAGTCAAGCAGCAAGCCCCGATCAAAAGACCAGGGTCTCAAATGTCGCTCCTTACGCAAGTCCGAGAGTTGTACTACCAAGGGATTATGGTCAGATATGACCCTAGGGAATTTTTCCACCAGAATTCCTTCGCATAATGATGGAGACAACAAAAAATAGTCTAATCGGACAGATTTTCGGTGGGGGTATGAAAAGAAAGTGTAACCAGGATCCATAGGCATACAATGCTGCCATGCATCCACAAGACCATGAGTCTGCACCAGCATTTGTAAGGCGCGAAACACCTTCGGCTTTCGTCTGACATATGAGCCCTGATTCTGCAAGGGAATATTAGTCTCAGTATGTATATTAAAATCCCCACATACAATAAGCGGTAAGGCCCAGAGCGCAAGTTCAGTATTCAACATGTTAATACCAGCTGGATCATCAACATTGGAGCCATAGATAGAACACACAGTAAAAGTCGATTGTCCCATAACACAATCTATTATCACCCATCGGCCCATGTTATCAACCTTTTTCTTGACCACCTTAAGAAGATCTCGCCGTGTAAGTACTGCAACCCCTCTAGTGTTCGTTTCTTGGGTGGTGTACGCGACTAATTGGAAACCAGGAAAATCCAACAAATATTTTTTAGCCGGGGTAACATGCGTTTCTTGCAAACAAATTATATCTGCCCTTAATGTTCTGAGCTCCTGAGTGGCAAGACGTCTTTTCTTAGAGTCATTTAGCCCACATATATTTAAGGTGGCTACCCGTAAAACCTTACGGTCCCCCATTGAAAACTGTATCAAATACACCCAAACTTACATCTTGTTTCATCATACACCTAGTAATCTCCTGTGCCTTCAAATGCATATTTCTGTGCATCTCCCATGCAAAACCTACCCAGCCCCAACCCACCCCACCAATCACCACCCCACCCACAAAAGGAAACCCTACCTCCCACCCACCCCCCACCCAACCAAATGAGGCTTCCAGACTGTAGTCTGTAAGATGTACAAGCAGCCCTCCCCCCCTTGGGGGGCTCCTGCAGCGACTCCTAAATTAAACAAATTGACTAACCAAAGAAAAAAAATTGTTTCCCCTAAAAGACTAGACCCTCACAAACCAACCATTTCAATAAGAGCACCCCTCCTCCTCTTCTGCTCTCCCCAGGCTACCCGCCTCTATCACCCGCCCCTAGATGCCGAAAAGGCTTTTGATCTGGTCAATTGGAAATACTTATGGACAGTGCTCAGTAAAGTTAATATAGGGGCTGGTTTTATTAAGGCTATACAAGGTTTATATCAGAAGCCCCTTGCTCGAATTCAATTAGCCGGGGCAATTTCAGAATCCTTCTATATTACTAGAGGAACTACGCAGGGCTGTCCCTGCTCCCCTTTACTGTTTGCACTCTATATAGACCCCTTGATTCTGAAGTTATTGCAAAGTACATTGATCTCGCCTATGGTAATGGCAGAGGGCAGGTTTAAAATTTTGGCATATGCTGATGACATAGCCGTCACTACTCCTGAAACAGGGAAGGCGATCGAACAAATAGAGAAACTAGCCTCGGAGTTTGGGGAAATCTCAGGCTATGCATTAAATAGGAGTAAATGCCAAATAATGGGCAATGAGTGGGCCATTATTGAAGACAACAGGAGGGCCAATCAAGTGACCTATCTAGGTGTCAGATTGTCGGCTAATTTGGATTTGATAGTAGAGAGCAATCTTGCTCCTGTCTTAGCTAAAACCAGGAAAGAGTTGTATCATATGAACAACCTGCATTTAACAATTATTGGTAGATGCAATCTTATTAAAAGGATTTTTTTACCTAGGGTGCTATATTTTTTCCGCACTATCCCGCTGGAATTTAACAAAGTATGGTTTAAGCATATGGAGAGTTTAGCGACTAGTTTTATCTGGTCTTTTAAAAAAGTAAGGCGAGCATATAAGTATTTAGTGCTACCCAGAGAGAGGGGGGGTGGGCGGCCCCTCATTTCCTTTTTTATTACTGGGTATCTGCACTGCAATATATCCAACCATTAATTAATCGACAGCCTGATAATCGAGATTTTGGCGAAATCTGTCCTACTATATATAATATGATCTGGGGTAGTCATGCCAATGCAGCTTTCTTGAGAACAGTGGAGCCTAGTTATTTAAAAAAAGTTAAGTTCAAGACTGTCTGGGCTGCATTTAAGGTGTGGACCAATGTTAAAAAAAAAATTGGAATCGGCCGGATCAATTTTTACACCCCAATTTTGAATTCGTCGGTACTTCCTGACATTTTTAAGGATGAATACTGTGCCAGGTGGGCACAGCTTGGTGTTCGGTGTATTGGTGATTTCTATGGGAATACCCACCTTAAATCTTTTGAAGAACTGACAAGTGAATTTTCATTGAACACTAAGGATTTTTTAAAAATATTTGCAAATTAGACATTTTGGATCAGCATCTGGCCAGGTGGGGGATAGAATCCCAGTTATGGAGGTTCTTCATAACTCCACTAGATGGCGGGTTTGCTCGCTTTCTCCGCTCTTCTTGAACCTAATGCCAGATGACTTGAGTAAACAGGCGGAGATGTGGGCTCGGAATATCGGAGCTTCTGAAGTGGCAGTACGTACTTCTTTAGATATGGCACAGCGTTTTATATTATCTGCTGGGCCACAAGCCCAACATTATAAGACTATTTTTCACTTATATTATACTCCCGCTAAGCTATTTAATTGGGGCAGTTCAAGGGGGTGGAGTCCCAGATGTAAGAGTGTATCGGCTGACCTTGTACATATGTTTTTTAAGTGCAGCAGGCTACATGAACTTTTTTCTGATATGGCTAACTTTTTAACTAGGCTAACCCATCGGGAGGTGGAAATTACGCCGCAATTAGTATTACTTGGAACTGATGGAGTGGTATACCCAGAATATTCACAGAGGTTTTTGTTTCTAGCCATGTCTGTGGCCCGTTGCTGTATTGCATCCGATTGGTTGGAATCAACTCCACCAACTTTTAACCATTGGCTGTGCTCATTGTTTTATTTAGAGATGGGCTCTTATGCGTGTAAGGGCCGCGGGCGTAGACGGATGGGTGAAGCTATCTGGGCCCCATTTGCACAATGGCTATAATTGAATCAGGCTCGTAGGGGATTTATTCATTTATTTAATCATGCTCAATTTTGGCACCTTATTAGTATTCTAGGGTCGTGAACAGGCTATTTCATACACCCCCTCTCAGTGGTCTTGATGTCTGCTGTAGATTGATGAAATGTATTTATGTAATGATGTGTATTTATTTAATGTACTCATTGTATTTATTCAGCCTTCTTTCTGCTTTGGTATTTGTACACTGTGCATCTTCAAATAATAAAAAATAAAAAAGATAGAAAAAAAAACAACAAAAAAACAGCATAATTTAAAAAAAAACTGGAGGGGTCCATGCAAAAAGAGACACTTAGGGGGTTATTCCAACTTTGGAGGAGGTGGTAATCCGTCCCAAAAGTGACGGTAAAGTGACGGATATACCACCAGCCGTATTACGAGTCCATTATATCCTATGGAACTCGTAATACGGCTGGTGGTAAATCCGTCACATTTGGGACGGATTACCACCTCCTCCAAAGTTGGAATAACCCCCTTAGTTCCATACATGTCACTACGTCATTTAGTTGGCTTTCCCCTCACTGAGAATGCCATAGGAAACATGTTACAATCACATTAACCATAACCCATCATATTTAACATGTTTGAATTATTGACCATTAAGAACTGGGTTATATTCCATAAGAACACAAAAAAAAACATGTTGGGTCTCTGAGAAGTGAAGTGCACCCTAGTAAGAGGAGTGACTAGTGTGATAGAAGTTTACAAGGGCCCGCCAGTCTGTCTGGCATGTGAAGAGTTGGCCTATGGGAGGAGGGAGCAATGAGGTGGAAGCTTCATTTGGGGGCTCCCTGGATAAAAGGAGAGACTCAGCCACAGGACAGAGGAGGTATGGAAGTTTTACAGGCCTGGCAGGTACTCTGAGATGCAAAGAATAGCCAGGCAGGAGGGAGCAGGGAAATGGAAGATTTACTGGCCCATCCAGGCTCTATTAGTCACGAGGAGCAAATAGGTAGAAAGAGGGAGCTTCACAATCCCAAAGGGCTCTCTGAAATGTAAAGAGTGGTACAGCAGCAGAAAGGAGGGGCAGAAAGCCAGGGGGAGTAATGCAAATGTGTGTTTATGAACTACACCCTAATAGTGTTGACATCCACAAAATGCTGTGGGATGATAGTTCTGTTGACGGACAACATGGTTAATCAGTGCCTAAAGCAAGGGGAACCACAGTAGCCAATGGCTAACAGGGCTGTTCAAAAGCCCCCTTCTTCATCTGTATATGTGCATGTGTGTTTATGTATGTGAGAGTGCGTGTGTGATGGTGTTGGAAATCGTCCTTTCTGCAGGGTCAGCCACAAACTGTTTGCCTTTCTTCTCCTCGTTTTCCAAACTTGTTTTTGTTGACTTTAGGACTCTTTGCACTTTACTATTGCTAACCAGTGCTAAAGTGATTGTGCTCTCTCCTTAAGATATGGTAACATTGGCCTATCTACAATTCAAAACATATTCAATTTACTTGGAAATCCCTAGAAAAGTGCACTGTATTGTATTGTATTGCAATAGTATTTATATAGCGCTTACTACCCCTGACGAGGCGTCGAAGTGCTTTTTGGCGAGTAGCACGCTACACCGGAACCCAACAAGAATTAGTGATGGATCAGTATCGGAAAATATGAGTACAGTTTTAGTATTATTATGAGTTAATTTGAGGCGCGGATATGAGAGTTTGTTAGTGAGATTGATTGGAGTAATGGAGGGGTGGAGGAGGAAAGAAATCCAGAAGTGTTAATTGGGAGTATATCCCTCATTTACTCATCCCAAAGGTTTGGGATGAGTAAAGGGGGATGGAGGTGGGAAGGGTTAGGGAGATCATAGTAGCAGGGTGAGATAAATGAGGGCGAATTTAGTAGGGTTGTTTGGGAGGTCATGGTAGTAGAGTGAGGTTTGTTGAACTAGATGTGGAAGCGGAGGGAAGAATTTAGGCAGAGTTATTTAGGAGATGAAAGTAGTAGAATGGATTTGGGATGAGTCAGTGTGGGATTGGAGGATAGATTGATAGAGACATGACATATGATGATGGGTAGATGAGTGTGATAAGATGAGAGCAGGGATTCATAGATAACTAGTATAACAACACACCCAGGAGCCATGCAATGACCCACGAACATGCCAAGCACAGAACAACATACACACATACATATATATATATATATATATATATATATATATATATATATATATATATATATATATACACACATACACACACACATACAAACACACATGAATACACACACACACATACACACATATATGTGTACATACAATACATAATTAGAACCATGGATAAATATACTTAGTCAAACAGATTTAAAGAGTGTGTGTGTATTTTATTGTTATGACATAGTAGCAATACATGTTTTCTAAAGTACTATACATAACTAGAAATAGACACATAATCAGAAAAAATATTTATCAACATAGGCATATGCAGTCCATAGTTGTTTGAATATGGTGGTTATGAAGGAAAGAGCCAACTCTTGACTAGTTTTCTGAAGACAAGAAAGTTATCTCTGGCTCTTATAGTTGGGGGTAATAAATTTCATAGTTTGGCTGCTTGAACGGAGAAAGATGTACCACCTTTAGTCTTTTGCTTGTATGGTGGTGTTCTAAGGCGGGATGCCAATCTTGAGCGGAGGTTTCTTTGTTGGATGTATTTGGTTATTTTGTTTCTGATACAAAAATGCGATCCTGTTCCATGTATAGCTTTGTGGGTGATACAAAGCAGCTTGAAAGTGCATCTTCTGGCAACGGGTAACCAGTGTAGTGCTCTCAAGGCAGGGGAGATGTGGGCTTGTGGCTTTACATGTAATAGTAGCCTGGCTGCGGAGTTCTGAATACGTTGTAGTTTCTTCATACTAGTTAGAGATGATCCATGGTAGAGGCCATTGGCATAATCCAGTTTGGATAGTACAAGTGAGATAGTAGCTTGCACCTTGTGTGGAAATCCGAGGTGGGGGAAGATGCGTCGTAGAGTCTTCAAGGTGATGAAGCTTGTTCGTGCTAATTTGTCCACTTGGGCATTCATAGTTAACTTGGAATCCATGGTGATTCCAAGGTTTTTAACTTCCTTGGATAATTGAGGAGGTGGTCCGAGATCGTCAGGCCAGACGCACAGAGAGTCATAACATTTCCATTCACCACATATGAGTATTTCTGTTTTGGAGGTATTTAGTTTGAGATGGCTTCAGGTCATCCACTAATCAACGGCTCTGAGGCAACTGAAGATTTCTGAGTTTTCAATGTTTTTGGGGCATTCTAATTTAAGTAGTATTTGTGTGTCATCTGCATAGTTGTAGCATGTGAGATGGAAATCATTGATCAGTTCTGGTAATGATATCATGTAGATGTTGAAAAGCAAAGGTGAGATGATTGATCCTTGGGGGACCCCTGCTTTTGTGAGGTAGGGTTTGGACGAGAAAGGGGGCGAGTAGAAGATATTAGATCTTTTTTGAAGATAGGAAGTAATCCAGTCGAGAGCAGTCCCTTGTATGCCGGCTTCGTGGAGTCTTTGAATTAGGGTGTCATGGTCAACCATATCAAAGGCAGCTGAGAGGTCCAAGAGAAGTAGTGCAGGAACTCCTTTGTGGTCGACTGTGTTTTTAAGATCATCCCAGATTGCTATGAGTGCCGATTCAGTGCCTCTTCCTTGTCGGACTCCTGGAAGGAAGTCTGAAAGTATAGAGCTGTCTTCAATGTATGTGGCCAGGGCCTGTAAATTAACTGCTACTAGTGGGCCAGCAGCACTGAGTGTGCCACCCATTATGGTACTCTGCAAAACATGTCCCAGGCCTGCCAATGCAGAGCCTGTGTGTGCAGTTTTAAACTGCCATTTTGACCTGCAAGTGTAGACACTTGCCTGGCCCAAATCTACCTTTTTATTGCATATATGTCACCATTAGACTTTTCATCCTAGGCTTGATCTCCCTTAACTTTTTGCCTCTGTTCCCCAAGTTGGTGATGTGTGCTGGACTCTGTTTTTGCTGTTTTGGTTACTCTGGGCACTTTACCACTGCTAACCAGTGCTAAAGTGCAAGTGCTCCTATACCAAATGTGTATGTAATTGGTTTCTCCATGATTGGCATATTTGATTTATTAGTAAGTCCCTAGTAAAGTGCACTAGAGGTGCCCAGGGCCTGTAAATCAAATGCTACTAGTGGGCCTGCAGCACTGGTTGTGCCACCCACATAAGTAGCTCTGTAATCAGGTGTCAGACTTGCCACTGCAGTGTCTGTGTGTGAAGTTTGTAACTCTAAATTCAACTTGGCAAGTGTACCCACTTGCCAGGCCTAAACCTTCCCTTCTCCTACATGTAAGACACCCCTACCGTAGGCCCTAGGTAGCCCCAAGGGCAGGGTGCAGTGTATGGTTAAGGTAGGACATATAGGGGGTCATTCTGACCGCCGGGGCCAGGGTCGGCGGGAGCACCGCCGACAGACCGGTGGTGCCCCGCAGGGCATTCTGACCGCGGCGGTTCGGCCGCGGTCAGATTCGGGAACCCGGCGGTCTCCCGCCGGTTTCCCGCTGCCCAGCAGAATCCTCCATGGCGGCGGAGCGCGCTCCGCCGCCATGGGGATTCTGACACCCCCTACCGCCATCCTGTTCCTGGCGGGACTCCCGCCAGGAACAGGATGGCGGTAGGGGGTGCCGCGGGGCCCCTGCAGTGCCCATGCCAATGGCATGGGCACTGCAGGGGCCCCCGTAAGAGGGCCCCACAAAGTATTTCAGTGTCTGCTATGCAGACACTGAAATACGCGACGGGTGCCACTGCACCTGTCGCACCTTCCCACTACGCCGGCTCAATTCTGAGCCGGCGTCCTCGTGGGAAGGCTGATTTGCCCTGGGCTGGCGGGCGGCCTCCGCCGCCCGCCGAGGTTAGAATCACCCCCATAGTAATGTGTTTTATATGCCCTGACAGTGAAATACTGCTAAATTCGTTTTTCACTGTTGCAAGGCCTGTCCCTCTCATAGGTTAACATGGGGGCTACCTTTAAATATGATTAAAGTGTAGATTCCCTTTAGGAGCGGATAGACATGTGGAGTTTGGGGTCTCTGAGCTCACAATTAAAAAGTACATCTTATAGTAAAGTTGATTTTAAGATTGTGGTGGTCATTACAACCCTGGCGGACGGTGTTAAAGCGGCGGTAAGACCGCCAACAGGCCGGCGGTAAAAAAAATTGAATTACGACCGTGGCGGAAACAGCCAACAAAGACAGCCACTTTAACACTCCGACCGCCACGGCGGTACAGACAAACAGCTTGGCGGTCACCGCCAACAGACAGGTGGAAGACAAAGTAACGCCCACAGTATCACAACCTACCAATCCGCCACCTTTTCCAGGGCGGATTCACCGTGGATAAAAACACGGCGGAAACAGGACTGCGAAGGGAAAACGCTCACCTCTACACACCCCATGAGGAATCCGGACGCCATGGAACCAGAGCTGCACATCCTGCCAGCCCTTATCTTCTTGCTCCTCTACCAGGAGCACGAACGCCGGTGGCGAAGACCACAGTGAGTACACAGGGGAGGGGGGAGGGAAAAAACAGGGACACACACACGCAACACCCCCACCCCCACCCTCACCCACTACAACACACACACTAATACATACTGATACATCACAGTTACACCCCCCAACCCACCCGGAAGAATGCAAAGACAAAAGGATATGAGTGCAAACACACAAAAATATGTATATACACCATAAACAAATTATACACCAAGCTTAGTAGTCCAGGTAGTGCTCCAATGAAGTCCGTGGAACACTGGGCCCACACGGTATGGGCGAGGCCCACACAAGATCCCCGACCATGACGGAGAGAACACTGCAGGGGAATCAGAGAGAAAGAAAACAGGCACCTCAGGGGGAGGGAAAGGGGGGGCACCTCAGCCGGTTGAGTGCACAACGCCAAATCCACGAGAGGGCCACATGCCCACTGTTCAATCCTGGGGAGTGCTAAGCCACAGTCTCTCAAGTCTCTACAGTGGGTGGGTTGCCCACTGCCATATCCTGGGGAGTGCAAAGCCACAGTCTATCAAGTGGATGTATCTCTCCACTGGTTCATCCTGCTAAGGGCAGAGGTAGTGGATGACAGTCTCCACTGGTTCTGGAGGGGGCATGGTGCCCAGAGTGCTTCATCCTGCTAAGTCAGAGGTAGTGGATGACAGTCTCCACTGGTTCTGGAGGGGGCATGGTGCCCAGAGTGCTTCATCCTGCTAAGGACAGAGGTAGTGGATGACAGTCTCCACTGGTTCTGGAGGGGGCTCTGTGCCCAGAGTGCTTCATCCTGCTCGTGACGGACTCAGTAGCGTCAGTGCCCTTGGCGCTCATGGGCCAGCAGTGCTTGGAGCGGTGGTGCCCTGTTGAGCGGTGTTTGGAGCGGTGGTGCCCTGTTCAGCGGTGCTTGGAGCGGCGGTGCCCTGTTCAGCGGTGCTTGAGGCGGCGGTGCCCTGTTCAGCGGTGCTTGAGTCGGCTGGCTCCTTTGCAGTGACTCAGCTGCTGGCGGTCCTCTCTGTCCCAGTGGGGCTTGTGCTGGCGGTCCTCTCTGTCCCAGCAGGGATGATGTCGGTGGCCTCCTGGCTAGTGGGGATGATGGCGGTGGCCTCCTGACCAGCGGGGATGATGGCAGTGGCCTCCTAGCCAGCGGGCATGATGGAGGTGGCCTCCTGGGCAGCGGGATTATGGCGGTCTCCTCCGCTGTGCTGCTCTTCCCAGACTTTAATGGTTTCTTGTGGCCCTTCCCCACCTTGGAAGGTGTCGCAGCTGACTCCACACTCCCACCGTGACCCCTGGGAGCGGCATTGGTGGCTGGAGTCTTCCCCCTCTCCCGCCGGGCACTGGCCAACTTTTGATGCTTGACAGGTAGGGGACTGTCCGTGCTGTGGCTCCGTGCCACACTGGCTGCCCTGGTGGCCGGTGCACTCCAGATTCTAGTGACTACAGGCACCACTGGTCCCGGAGATGTTGTGGCTGAGGTTCTAGGTTGGGACCTGGAGAGTCAGGCCCTAGGAGACGGACGGGGTGGGGGAGGTGTGGGAATGAGGTCAAGGTTGGACAGGAAAAGTTTTTGGGAGACACTGGGACGGGTAGCTGGAGGGGTTTGGGAGTAGAGGAAGAGGTTGTGGTTGTAGGAGGTGTTCGTTTGCTGACTTTGGGTGAAGGTGCATGCGCTGGAGGCTGTCGTGAGGTGGATGGCTGTTGGGTGGGCGTGTGCCTGCGTTTGTGTATCTTGGGAGGTGGCGTCACAGACACACTGGGAGAGGACACAGGGGACGTGTGAATGGTAGTGGGGGTGGTTACTGCACATGAGCGGGGTGTGGTGGTGGGTGTGCTGGTGATGGCAGTAGTGGCTGTAGATGTAGTGCATGCAGGTGTGAGTGTAGACGAGACTGGGAGGGAGGAGGGAGACGAGGAGGAGGGGGACACAGTGGAGGCAGTGGATGTTGGTGTGTCTGCATGTGTGTGATGCTTGCGTGAGTGCCTGTGGGATGTGTGGTACTTATGTTTGCCAGAGCTTCCGTTGTGTGTTGATGTGTGTCCATGCTGGTCTAAAGGTGTGGTTGGGATAGGCTGTGGTACAGGGGATTGGGTCTGGGTGGAGGAAGTTGGAGGGAGGATGCTAGAGACAGGGACAATGGCTGCCATCAGTGCTGAGGCCAGAGTCTGAAAAGCTTGCTGAAGGGCCGCCTGACCAGAATGAGTGCCCTCCAGGAATGCATTTGTTTGTTGCAACTGCCTTTCTACACCCTGGATGACATTCAAAATGGTAGACTGCCCAACAGTGAGGGACCTGAGGAGGTCAATGGCCTCCTCACTGAGGGCAGCAGGGGTGACTGGGGCAGGGCCTGAGGTGCCTGGGGCGAAGGTGATGCCCACCCTCCTGGGTGAGCGGGCATGGTGCAAAGGCTGAGGCGCTGCTGGGAGGGCGGTGCTGGTAGGGAGGGTGGCGGCTGTACCTGTAGATGGGGGGGCACAGATGTTGCCACCACCACAAGGGAACTCCCATCAGAAGATGAGTCCGTGTCTCTGGTGTCAGCTCCTGTCCCTGCATGGAGCTCCCCTCGCCCTTGCCCTCCGTCCCACTGGTGAACTCCGAGTCCGTAGTGTGGCCCTCCACGGCCATGTGGGATGCAGCTCCCTCGTGCTCCGGTGCCACTGCTCCTCCGCCTGATGATGCTAATGCACACAAGAACAGGGAGACCACAAAAAGGGGGGGACGACAGAAGAAAGACATGTTGAGTGCATGCATCACCACTACCGTTGGCGGACACGACAGACACAGAAGCCCCCTGCATTACGCTGCGCTCTTCGGCTCCACTGTTCAATCCCTGGGAAATGGCCTACTAGGCTATGCACGACATCTGCACATATGGATGACACAGGGGCATGAATAGGTGTACTTGACACTCTACAGAGGTGGGGTGGGGTGCCACATGGCCTGCCTTACAGAGGGACCTTGCCTACTAAACTCGCCCTGGCCTAGGGAAACCCACAGCCCACCTCCACCACCCAGACCCTTCCACTGCACGCAAAATCAGCAGAATGAGAGTGTACTCACCCCCTTGTGGCTGCTGTGATGCCCTCAAGCGCCCATCGAACTCCGGGTACGCCACCACCAGGGTCCTGAACATCAGGGGGGTCATGGTGCGACGGGCATATGGTCCAATGTTAACCAAGGCAGCATTGCGCTGCGGTCCTCGACCGCCTACCGCAACGGTGTACAACGCCAGTGCAGTCACCTCACATCCCATTGTCCCACTTTAGAGGTCAGGCAGCCGCCATTTCAGGGGCCCACATGGCTTCATTTTTTTACTGCATCACACATACCTAGGCCTAAACTCAACACACATACAGGCCACTTTTCGGATTAGTGTTCTGTATAAGCTGTGGGTACGTACCTCTGAATTGGTTGACCCTGTGCTCACTGTTGTCCTTCATAGGCACCGTCCGCTGGGACATGGGAGGAGATGGCGGCATCCTCCGGTGTACAGACCGCTGGTGGACCTGTCGACAATGGAGGAAAGACATGTGATCATCACATACAGGCTTGACCGTGCCACAATCCAGGAACTGTGTACCCAGCTGGAGCCAGACCTGATGTCAGCTATCCGCCATCCCACAGGAATCCCCCCTCAAGTGCAGGTGCTGTCAGTGCTCCATTTCCTTGCAAGTGGGTCATTTCAAACAACAGTGGCCATTGCATCAGGGATGTCCCAGCCTATGTTTTCCAACGTGTTGTCCAGAGTGTTGTCTGCCCTGCTGAAACACATGCGGAGCTACATCGTTTTCCCTCAGGTTGAGGATTTGCCTACAGTGAAAGGTGATTTCTATGCCCTGGGACATATGCCCAACATCATAGGTGCCATTGATGGGACACATGTGCCTTTGGTACCCCCCGCACGAGTGAACAGGTGTACAGAAACCGGAAGACTCATCATTCGATGAATGTACAGATGGTATGTTTGGCAGACCAGTACATCTCCCATGTGAATGCCAAGTTCCCTGGCTCAGTGCATGACGCCTACATCCTGCGGAATAGCAACATCCCTTATGTGATGGGTCAACTCCAGAGGCACCATGTGTGGCTATTAGGTGAGCACCTGGAAGCAAGACAGTGGGATAGGTTGTCTGGGTCTGGGGATATCCCTACAGGTTAGTGTGTGTCTAACAGTTGTCCCTCGCCATTTGCAGGTGACTCCGGTTCCCCCAACCTGTCATGGTTACTGACCCCAGTGAGGAATCCCAGGACAAGAGCAGAGGAACGCTACAATGAGGCCCATGGGCGAACACAGCGGATAATCGAGCGGACCTTCGGCCTCCTGAAGGCCAGGTTCAGGTGCCTCCATATGGCAGGTGGATCCCTATTCTACTCACCAAAGAAGGTGTGCCAGATCATCGCGGCCTGCTGTATGCTTCACAACTTGGCTTTGCAACGACAGGAAAAAGGACTGCTGTGCTGCCAGGAGGGACTGCCCCTCTGCAACTCCATTGCTGTGTTGGCCTACTGCTTGCTGTGTGCTGTAGGAGGGACTGCCACGTTACTATTTGCATTGCTGTGTTGTCTTGTTGTCTGCTGCTTATTGCCTGCAGTGAGAAGAACTGGACTTGTTCTCTACATCCTTGCACCCAAGAGTCTCCAAGGGCTTGTTAGCTTGATTCCTGTTCTCCAGCAGGTTCAGAGACATCAGAGACTGCCTGCAACTCTCCTGGTGCTGCTGGACTCTGCCATTTGTGGGTCGTTCCCTTGTATGAAGTGAGTCCTCCAGTCCTGGGCCTCAGAAGTGGGTTATGCAGCTGATTTCTGTGAAAATCGATGCATCACCTCGAGTGCCGGAGAAATGACACATTGATCCTTCGAAGCCTACACAGAAGCTGCTCGACGACAGTGGGTTCACAGCCTGTGCACCTTGACAATGACACTTCACATTCACTTCAGTGATATGCCCGACAACAATGCAGTGCATAGGTACTGTTTTAGCACCCTTGTATAGATCCTGTAGCCAGCCTACCCTCCAACATGGTTGGTCTGGATTTTGAATTTGCACCGGTCCCTTGTGACATCAAGTAATCATTTGACAGCAAGCAACTTCTAAGCACTGTTTTCATATTTAAGTTTTAAAAATTAGTATCTTGACTTCTACTTATTGGATTTTTGTCATTTTGGTCTTGTTCTAATCAGATAATATTGTGGAGTATGTATGTGGTGTCTTACACTGCCCTACTGTAAATTAAGTGTTGCAGAAATACTTTACACATTGCCTCTTAAGTTAAGCCTGACTGCTCTGTGCCAAGCTACCAGAGGGTGAGCACAGGTTAATTTAGGTTGTGTATCTGATTTACCCAGACTAGGATTGTGGTCCCTACTTAGAATTGGGTGCATACCTCTGCCAACTAGAGACCCAATTTTGAACAGATGACAGTAGCTCTTGACAGGCAGCTGATGTTGTTTTTGGTAAGTCATGAATATTATAACCCACAACTGTATCATACATATCTAAAATATCAACTGGCCCTCAAAACAAAAACGCACAGAGGTGTAGAAAGATACAACAATTTATGTTGCAAATAGAGTACATAAGATATGAAATTCACTAAACATGAAAATATATTGCAGGCATGATGATTTAGTGAGTTGAACATTTGTCGGTGAGAGGCTGTGACTTGCAAGTAACAAAATTAAATTCTGGCAAAGCTGATTCAAACTTTTGTCCTTCTGTTCCTCCTGGGGTAATTAAAATGAGTAAAATAAATTTGGTAATATTTGGGCATGTTAATTACAACACTTACAAATTGTAGAGGTCTGGTACAAAATGCTCTATAAAAATAAAAAATATTATAATTATTATTATTGTCCAGTCGAAGCTGGTAGCACAGTGGTTTACAGGTTTACGGGTGGTCCACCACTGGCAACTACCACTTGGTTGTTTCAGTGCAAGGTGTGAAAATTCAATAATACAGATTTGGTTAAATATGGTAAAGACCGGTGCGATGGATGAGAGAGGGAAAGGTTGTGGACTTGATAAGATTGTATTTTATCCAGGAAATGACTAATATAGCAAAGGAAAACGCTATGTGCACAAACACACACATTGATAGACTACACCGACCCATGATAATTAATATAATGGCATTTAAATACATCACATACCCTTTAGAAATATGGTACATGTAGAGATGTGTTGTGTTAAGTAGACAATGGGCAGGCGCAACCACCCATCAATATCGTAGAACAGTGCTCAATTTGTGCTTGTTTTTTCCGGTCCTGAGCATGGGCACCTATTTTTGAGGGCCGGGGCTTATTCTTCAGCCTCAAGCATTTGCTGAGAGCAAAAGACACATATGGGAAAGATGGAGGAAGGGAAAAACAAAAAAGTGTCACAAAGGGAGAAAGTAGAAAGCTATTAGAGTGAGCTGAAGGAGCAGGGAGTGGCTGGAAATGGTTTGAAGAGGCCCGAGATGGCTTCAGGATTACGCTGCCTCAGAATTCCGTGCTCGCACATTTAATTGCAGCAGCCGTGCATTTAAGAGGAGGGCTATGAGCACCAGCACGGTTTTATTTACAAATTAAGCACTGTCGTAGAAGCAACAAATGTCACAACTCTCTGAGTATACACTTAGCCGATGCCCTGTGGGGCAAAACACAAAGAGAGAAGATCAACAATGCGCAGCACCAAACATATGTATAAGTACACACATGACTGCAACTTCCACACCCACATGAATGGAAATGTAACATGTGGAACAGGCATTGATGCGTAAATGATGGAGCAGCAGCCACAAAGCTCCAAAGAGACAAAATGTCCTCATCAATGCCACATCTGTTCAAATATTTATGCTAATTTGGAGGGGAGTTCCAAGACTGATCTATGCACGTGGTCCAATGTGGATGTGGTTACAGTGGCCTGCAACAATGTAACTGTCCTCCTTGACACAAGCATCGATCTCATAGTAACTGACTCAGCACCAGTAAGAAGTTGGCTACACTGATAGGCTCCAGAACACACATCTCTGTTTGATTAATGCAATCATAATTGAAGTTGAAATTGTTTCATCTTTAAAGATGTCAGGATCGCCCTGTGTTAAAGCAGGTCTGAAAACTCAGTTACAGTTTTCTCTCCCTGATGAGTGTTTATATATACTTGTCACAATCTATTAAAAGCAGTGCCAGCATTGCCTCATTACATACACATGACTCAGGCACTAGTTTTCTAGCTCTGTAGACATAGCTATGGCACTGGGTCAGTTGTCACTTTAGAGAGGCATGAATCAACACATCGGTGGACAAGCATAACCTCTACTGTTATGTGCGGTATTTTTATCCAGCAGTAATTCCTGTTCTCTTATTCATATGGCTGGGAGCCAGTGACTGTGATTTCTCCTTCAAAGAACAAGATCCCCTACTTTGCCAGTAAGTTAAAAATTAGCCTAGGCATTGTCACTTCCTCTGTTTCCGAATTGTTTTTGTACACAACGTTGCAGTACTAGGCAGATGGAAGGTAATTTAGAGTAAAGTTCAAGCTTGGGTCCATCTCAGGGCACATACCAAGGGGAGCATCAAAGAAAAATGTTGCAACACTTTATCTTGGCAAGGAAATGCGATGTCTAACATGGAATGAAAGGAGGACTATGAAATGTATTGATGATGCGCTGTACTGGTGCAGATGGTCTATCCATCTTTTAACAAATGTGTGGAAAGCACGTGAACGGCAGAGTAAGCTGTCTTTACACTACACCACAAATGAAACAAAGATTTTTGGAAATATCTAGCCAAGGGTAAAAAGATACAGGTGCGCAGAAGAAATATGTTAACAGCAAATATAGGATAAAAAGAAAATGAGTCAGTGTTTGATTATTTTCTTACTAAATACACTAAACTATAGTGAGGGCAAAAAGTCAATTCTCTTGTGCAGATTTTACAAGAAAGTCTGCAAATGTCAAGGTGTCTTTTCTTTGAATAGTATTTACTTTCAACCTAATGCAGTGCTGACTCATTCTCGCACTTGGCGTTCAGCTGCTTCACCTCCATTGATGCTATCAAACCAAAGTATTCCCTGAAGGGTATGTAACTAAGTTGTACTTTTGTGACAGATATCTTGTATGCCTAGGCATTTTTCTAAATTATACTTGCTCCTTTGTCCCTGCTTGAATTGGGCACTGGTGCAAATGAGGGGTATTCCTAGCCCATCCTCGTCTTCAATTACTTTTCAGAATAACAGAAACGTAGAAACTGAAAATGTTGTCCCATAAGTTTCATTTAAAAAAAAAAAAAACATTTTTTATAAAGGTTGTTAAAAGAGAAAATGAGAAGAAAAAAATACACAGGTTACGTACAGCACACTGCATCAGGAAAAGCCGTGCAAAAAGAAAAAAAAAACATAATAGAAAAACAAAAGGAAAAACATATAAGGACAACATGTGTCTGGAACGTACACTCAAAATAAAAAGCCCATATCATGCAGAACTGCCCCCAGGGTTTGGGGCGTCTGACTTAATAAGTCAAGGCCGTGGATCTGTAAAAATAACGACCACCATTGTGAAACTGCTGGAGGACTAAGTTCTAGCCACACTCTTGCCACACAAAGCCGTGCTGTTATATAGACACCGCCGAGGTAAGCCTGGAGTCGATATCCTGCATATGACCCAGCATAATGTCCTTAAGCGACTGCTCCATAGGGCACTGTAGGTGAAAGAGAGCAGCTGCGCAACACCAGACCAGAAAAGTTGAAGTAGAGGACAGTCGTAAATCTTATGTACTATATTAGCAGCACACACTTTGCACTTAGGGAAATACGTTTTACAGCTAGACAAGTTTCTGGTCCATTTACAGATAATATCAGGGGCATAATATAACATACACAGTGTGCGGTACTGTTGAACTCTGAGACTAACTGAACAAACGGATTGGTTAATAACATCAATTACGGCCAAGATCTCATCTGCTGGAACTTCTTGTCAAAGCTTGATGCCCCACTTAGTAGCCAGGTTCACTCGATCATCAGGCCTTTCACTCGCAATGAGCCATAACAAATCCTGATCGAAGGTTGAGAGTAAGTCTTAAAAAATAAGTCAGAAAGTCACGTTCCCCACTACCAGCCAAAGAGATGTGATTACTACAAAAAAATCCCTGATTTGTAGATATTCATACTGATGAGAAAGACCCTACAGAGCTTGTAGTGTTGAAAAAGAACATACCACATTTGAATAAAACAGCTGCCCAGCCGTCAACACACATGCAGTACCCATTTTAAGAATACAGAGTCCTGAAATACAGATGGAAACATAAGATTACTCCAGATTGGTGTCAGAGAGTGGATACCTGGAAAAGAGAACCGGAATCAAATTTCCATCCATATCTGAGCAGCGTCCTGTACGATCTTAAAACACACCCTCTTTAAGTAGTCAGGGTACCCACAGCGGCTCAATGCAAAGCGATAGTCAGGACCTAAAGCTAGTTGATAGCCAATCTCAAAACCATCGGATTCATAGTGCGTAAGGATGTTCTTAAGAAGTGAGCCGAAAGCAGCCCTAAAATACATCTGAAACTCTGGAAGAGAAAAACAGCCTTGATTTGGCTACAATTTTAAATATCGTATTGCCTTACGAAAGCCACAAATAAAACTGTCAATGGCCCCTTTGAGATGCCAGAAGAAACTATCCGGAACCCTCAATGGAATAGCACTGAAAAGATAAAGAAATGTGGGTAAAATACTCAGTTTAACCATATTACACAGCCCAAAAATACTAATTGGAACACGATTCCAAATACGCATTTTCCCTATTACAGATCTAAGAAGAGGTTCATAGTTCAAGGCAATGGTTCACTCCACATTAGTGGAGAGTGGAACCCCAAGATAGTAGCAGAGCTAACTAAGTCCGATAACAAAGTTGAACATTGGAAATAACCTGTGTTTTTGACAAATTGAGTTTATATCCTGAAACGTCCCGGAAGCGCTCAGCCTGGACCTGCTGGATTGCCCTAATGGTATCAGTGGAATAAGCAGCAATATCATCAGCATATGCTTTAACTTTCAGCTCAACACCACTAAATGATATCACGGGGATCAGCCCATTGTCCCAAAAATGTCGCAAATAGGGTTTGATGTACAGTGCAAAACGCAAAGGAGAGAGCGGGCAACCGGCCTAGTACCCCAAGAGATACTACAGAAAAGGGAGAGATGTCCATCAATAATGAGTCAGGCCATGGGCCGCAGATAAAGGGATCTAACTAGCTTAATATACTGTTCACCGAACCCAAGTGCCGAAAGCACCAACCAAAGAAACAGCCGAGAAATTCTGTCAAATGCTTCCTTGGTATCCTATAGAATCATACCAGCTTGAGCACCAACATGCCTTGCAACGTCAAATAGGGTGACAACTGTGTTAGTATGACACGACGTAGCACGACCGGGGACAAAACTATGTTTCTGTTGCAAAACCAAAGTATGGATCAACAGTGAGATACTTGTGGCCGATATCTTAGCAAAGATCTTGGCATCTGAATTGATAGGTGAAATCGGCCTACGACCTATCTTCAGGGGGTTTCCCCTTCTTGAGAAAGATAGTTATATTAGTAAGATTCCAAGAATCTGGAACAGCAGATCCCCTCTCAATACTAGCGACCAATACCTGAAATAAGGGGAGAAGATTGTATGAGAAGAGTTTATAAAATTCAAGAGGGATTGCATCCTCCCTTGAAGCTTTCCCTGTTGTCAAAGCCCAAATAGCCATTTCAATCTCTGAGGTAGTAAACCTGCTCCAATCTCCCACAATGTCTAACATCTAAGAGAGGTGGCCGTGCAACTTGAATGTATTCGATCATTTCTATTTCTGTTTGCTGAGCTAACCACGGGGTACCATAGAGTTCCTTATGGAAATCCATGAATTGATCCACAATAGAGGAAGTGTCATAGTGAAAGACGCTGTCTTGACCCTTGATTTTCTTAATCAGATTTTTATTCTTCTTCTCTATAATCTGTTGGGCCAGAACACGACCAACTCTTTCCCCATACTTATATTGCACTTATGTTTCAGATACTTAGTGGCAGTTTTCTCCCATAGCTGTCGTTCATATTCAGAGTTCCTTATTCACTGAGTATAAGTTTGCCTCATAAGCAGTCCAGCCCGTGATTGCAAGAGAGTGCCGAGACTGAGCCACAAAAAGCTGGACACGCAGCCAAGCTGCACCCCTCTCCAGCGATCGATCACGCTACCGAATAAACTGGGAGGTGATACCCTGAACATTTGCCTTCATTGCATCCCAAATGGTATGCAGCAGATTTCATATTATTAGAAATAAATTCACTCAAAGAGATCCGGGTCCAATAAACTTAGGCTTGGTCAGTAAGTAAAAATCTATAAAATGTAAACACCTGCCAAGGCTAACTAATATTGGAAAGATGCACAGTAAAAAGAACAGAATTATGGTCTGACGTAACTTTGGGGCATACCTCAATAGTGGCATGTTCTAATAGCCTCCAGCTAATAAACACAAGATCAATTTGGGAAGTCTATGTGGTGTGAAAAGAGACTAAAACCTGAATTCCAGGGATTAAGGGCATTCTAGAAATCAGTCAGGCCATGAGCATGTGCATAATTCTGAGTAGCGGCCTCATCTTAACATGCATCGCACAGTTAGTGGTGTCCAAAGCATAACTCATAACACAATTGAAGTCCCCTAAAAGAACAGCCTCTCCCATCCAGGCCTACAATTCAAGATTCAACCAATCAAATACAGCTGGATCATCAAGATTGGGACCATAGACAGCAACAATGGTAACCAGCACCCGTCCGAAATTCAAGCTGAGCAATGGCCCACCTCCCCTTAGAGTCTGAAGGGGTTTTCAGCACTGCATATTCCAATATTTTGAACATAGAATCACCACCCCACGGATAGAAACTGCCTGACAAGTGCAAGAAACGAACTTGAGTCCTAGCTGCAGAAGCAGCGACCTATCCTTATATGCCAGATGGGTCTTAGTAAGACAGACAATGTGAGGTGGATAAGAAGAGACCTCCTCCTGCACCAACCACCGCTAAAAAGGGTGTTTAAGCCCAGCAACGCTCGAGCACATAAACCTTAAATATGACATCTGTATAAATTAAAACAGCCACACCTCTTACCTGATGCAAATGTGCTACATAACAGCCAATTCTTAATTGTAACAATCATTTCTTCATAATCCACCCCCTCTCCAACCCATCCAACCCAACCACCCTTTTAACATGCCTCCCAAGAACATGAAAGAATCAGACTTATAGATACAAAAAAGCATAGGCAGCATACTCACCCTTATACTGGGAAAAATCAATTTAGCTGTCTGAATCTATAGACAGCCATATTGTGTTGCCCTGCATGCCTGCAGTGATCCCCCCCACCCCGGCACCATCACATAGACCTCAGTGGAAATAGAAAACAGCTGCACTTTCGAGAAGGCCATCAAAGAAGAACATTTTAAGCAAAGCAACCAACACCCATCACTAGCTCAATACTGAAAATGGCCCCAGCCACTAACAAACTAAGGTGGTCATTACAACCCTGGCGGACGGTGTTAAAGCTGCGGTAATACCGCAAACAGGCCGGCAGAAAAAAAAAGGGAATTATGACCGTGGCGGAAACCGCCAACATAGACAGCCACTTTAACACTCCGACCGCCACGGCGGTACAGACAAGCAGCGCGGCGGTCACCGCCAACAGACAGGCGGAAGACAAAGTAACGCCCACAGTATCACAACCTACCAATCCGCCACCTTTTCCTGGGCGGATTCACCGTGGATAAAAACACGGCGGAAACAGCTTTTGCAATGGGAAAACGCTCACCTTAACACACTCCATGAGGAAGGAGGCCACCATGGAGCCCGAACTACAAATACTCCCTGCGCTTGTCTTCCTGCTCCTCTACGAACACCAGCAACGTAGGCGCCGAAGACAACAGTGAGTATTGCACCTACGACATAGGGGAGGGGGGAGGCAAAAGTCAGGGGGACACACACGCAACACCCCCACCCCCAACCCGACCCTCACCCACTACAACACACACACCAATGCATTTCCAAACAGCACAGTAACAACCCACAACCCCCCCGGAAGAATGCAAAGACAAAAGGAAATCAGTTCAAACATTGTAATGTATCAAAATACAGTAAACAAATATATACAGATAGATAGAAACATTTGAAAATCATACATCACGAGTAGTACTGCAGGTATGCACATATCAATGGCCGTGGACCACTGGGCCCAAAATGCATGGGCGAGGCCCACACTAGATACCTGTCCACAAACGGAGAGAACACTGCAGGGGCATCAGATAGAAATACAACAGGCACCTCAGGGGGAAGGGAAGGGGGGGCATCTCAGCCGGATTACAGCACCATGCCAGATCCACGACGGGGCTCCATGCCCATTGATGTATCCTGGAGAGTGCAAAGCCACAGTCTCTCAAGACTCTCCAGTGGGTGGTTTGCCCACTGTACCATCCTGGGGAGTGCAAAGCCACAGTCTCTCAAGTCTCTCCAGTGGGTGGTTTGCCCACTGCTTTATCCTGGGGAGTGCAAAGCCACAGTCACTCAAGTCTCTACAGTGGGTGGTTTGCCCACTGCTGCATCCTGGGGAGTGCAAAGCCACAGTCTCTCAAGTCTCTACAGTGGGTGGTTTGCCCACTGTACCATCCTGGGGAGTGCAAAGCCACAGTCTCTCAAGTCTCTCCAGTGGGTGGTTTGCCCACTGTACCATCCTGGGGAGTGCAAAGCCACAGTCTCTCAAGTCTCTCTAGTGGGTGGTTTGCCCACTGCTTTATCCTGGGGAGTGCAAAGCCACAGTCTCTCAAGTGGATGCAGGTCTCCACTGGTTCTGGAGGGGGACTGGTGCCCAGAGTGCATCACGCTCCCCGTGACCATCCCAGTTCCGTCACTGTCCCAGCTACACATGGGCTAACGATGTTTGATTTGGCGGTCTTTGCCCTGTTCAGTGGTCTTCACCATGGCGGTCTTTGCCCTGTTCAGCGGTGCTTTGCCATGGCGGTCTTTGCCCTGTTCAGCGGTGCTTGCCTTTGCTGTCTCTGACCTGTTCAGCGGTGCTTTGCCATGACGGTCTTTGCCGTGTTCAGCGGTCTTCACCATGGCGGTCTTTGCCCTGTTCAGCGGTGCTTGCCTTTGCTGTCTCTGACCTGTTCAGCGGTGCTTTGCCATGGCGGTCTTTGCCCTGTTCAGCGGTCTTCACCATGGCGGTCTTTGCCCTGTTCAGCGGTGCTTGCCTTTGCTGTCTCTGAACTGTGCAGCGGTGTGTGGCATTATGGTCCCTCAGTGCCCAGCGGGGCTGTGGCTGCCGGGGCCCTCCAGGTCACTGACGCTGGCGGTGGTCTCCGGACCAGTGACGATACTGCTGCCCTCCAGGGCACTGACTCTGGCGGTGGTCTCCGGACCAGTGACGATACTGCTGCCCTCCAGGGCACTGATTCTGGCGGTGGTCTCCGGACCAGTGACGATACTGCTGCCCTCCAGGGCACTGACTCTGGCGGTGGTCTCCTGACCAGTGACGATAGTGCTGCCCTCCAGGGCACTGACTCTGGCGGTGGACTCCAGACCAGTGACGATACTGCTTCCCTCCAGGGCACTGACTCTGGCGGTGGTCTCCTGACCAGTGACGATACTGCTGCCCTCCAGGGCACTGACTCTGGCGGTGGTCTCCGGACCAGTGACGACAGTGCTGGCGGTGGTGTCACGGCCGGCGGGGAGGATGGCGGCCTTCTCTGCCTTGCTGCTCTTACCAGACTTTGGAGACTTCTTCTGCCCCTTCACAACCTTGGGGGGATTCACAGCTGACTCGGCACTCCCCCCGGGACCCTTGTGAGCTGTTTTGCCGGCAGGAGTCTTCCCCCTCTCCCGTCGGCCACTTTCCAACTTAAGGTGCTTTACAGGGGGTGGACTGGCAGTGCTTTGGCTCCATGTCACACTGGCTGCCCTGGTGGCCGGTGCACTCCACACACCTTTAACACGCACCACTGGTACCTGACTTTTTTTGGCTGAGGTGCTACTACGGGACCTATGAATTGGAGGGGTGGGGGTGGTGGGAAAGAGGTCAACGTTGCTGAGGAAGAGTTTCTGACAAACACTGGGATGGGTAGCTGGAGGGGGTCTGGGAGTGGAGGAAGATGAGGTGGTTGTAGGAGGTGTAACTTTAGGTGATTTGGGTGCAGGTGTAGGTACTGGAGGCTGTTGTGAGGTGGATGGATGTTGGGTGTGTGGGTGCCCGCGTTTGTGTACTTTGGGAGGGGGCGTCACAGACACACTGGGAGTGGACACAGGGGACGTGTAAATGGTAGTGGGGGTGGTGAGTGCAGGTGAGCGGAGTGTGGTGCTGGGTGTTCTGGTGCGAGTCCTAGTGCCTGTAGATGTAGTGCATGCAGGTGAGAGTGTAGATGACACTGGGAGGGAGGAGGGAGACAACGAGGAGGGGGACACAGTGGAGGCAGTGGATGTTGCTGTGTCTGTATGTGGGTGATGCTTGTGTCAGTGCCTGTGGGTTGTGTGGTGCTTATGTTTGCCTGAGCTACTTTTGTGTGTTGAGGTGTGTGCATGCTTGTCTGATGGTGTGCTTGGGATAGGCTGGGGTACAGGGGATTGGGTCTGGGTGGAGGAAGTTGGAGGGGGGAGGCTAGACACAGGGACAATGGCTGCCATCAGTGCTGAGGCCAGAGATTGCAGGGTTCGATGATGGGCAGCCTGACCAGAATGAATGCCCTCCAGGAATGCATTAGTGTTGCAACTCCCTTTCTACACCCTGGATGGCATTCACAATGGTAGACTTCCCAACAGTGAGTGACCTGAGGAGGTCAATGGCCTCCTCACTGAGGGCAGCAGGGGTGACAGGGGCAGGGGCTGAGGTGCCTGGGGCGAAGGTGATGCCCACCCTCCTGGGTGAGCGGGCACGGAGCGAAGGCTGAGGGGCTGCTGGGAGGGTGGTGCTGGTAGGGGGGGGGTGGCGGCTGTACCTGTAGAAGTGGGGGGCACAGATGGTGCCGCCACCACAAGGGAGCTCCCATCGGCGGACGAGTCTGTGTCGCTGTTTGCTGATCCGGTGACCGACGTGAAGCTCCCCTCGCCCTCTGTCCCACTGGTGTATTCAGAGTCTGTGGTGTGGCCCTCCATGGCCATGTGGGATGCAGCTCCCTCGTGCTCCGGTGCCACTGTACCTCCGCCTGATGATGCTGATGCACAAAAGAACAGGGAGAGCACAAAAAGGGGGGGGGGACGACAGAAGAAAGACATGTTGAGTGTATGGCTTACTGCTACCGTTGGCGGACAATACAGACACAGCAGCCCCCTGCACTACGCCGTGCTCTTGGCCTCTACAGATGCAATTCCTGGGATCTGGCCTACATGGCTATGAGTGTCATCTGTCCACATAGATGACACAGGGGCATGTATACCTGTACTTGGCACTCTACAGAGGTGGGGTGGAGGGCCACAGGGCCATGCCTTACGATGGGGCCTAGCCTACGTAACTCGCCCTGGCCTAGGGAAACCCACAGCCCTCCTCCCCCACCCAGACCCCTCCACTGCGTGCAAAGTCTGCAGAATGAGAGTGTACTCACCCCCTTGTGTCTGCTGTGATGCCCTCAAGCGCCCATCCAACTCCGGGTAGGCCACTGCCAGGATCCGGAACATCAGGGGGGTCATGGTGCGAGGGGCACTCCTCCCACGTTCGGAGGCCATCCCCAGCTGAGCCTCCGCCGTCTTCTTGCTCCAGCGGTGAAATGTCCTCCCATCTTTTACGGCAGTGGGTGCCCCGTCTCTGGTGGACCCCCAGGGTCCGGACGTCCTTGTCGATGGCACGCCAAATGTCCTTCTTCTGGTGGGCGCTGACCTACATGACATGTACAGAGGAAGAAGAGAAGTCATTACCAACTGCACCGTCGAAGTGAGTGGCCCCCATCCCTACCTTTGCCATGTGGCACATGCATTCACAGTCCTTCATGGTCGCTGAACTCTGCCCCCTTCCTACTGACATCCAGCCCTCTCCACCCAGCATAGCCTATACAACGTGCTCCCTGTGTACTTACCTGTTGGTCTGGAGGACCGTAGAGTAGCGTGTACTGGGGGAGGACCCCGTCGACTAGCTTCTCCAACTCCTGAGCAGTGAAGGCAGGGGCCCTTTCCCCAGACGCAGCAGCCATTGTCTCTTCCAGACCGAGGTCAAAGCAGCACTTGCAGTGTAGGTCCTCTCCTGTCGAAGATCAGGTATCGAGTGATTGAACAGATAGAAAATGTCAGTCACGTCCACGGCGGTGACGTCCGCAGCGGTGACGTCCGCAGCGGTGATGTCCGCAGCGGTGCGTATCATCACCGCCGGCGCACTTCATCATTGGCTCCTGGGACCCATAGGGTCCAATGTTAACCAATGCAGCATTGCGCCGCAGTCTACGACCACCTACCGCGACGGTGTACAACACCAGCGCAGATACCTCACATCCCATTGTCCCCGTTTAGAGGTCAGGCAGCCGCCATTTCAGGGGCCCACATGGCTTCATTTACTACTGGGTCACACATACCTAGGCCTACACTCAACACACATACAGGAAGAGTTTTGTATTTGGTGTTGTGTTCTGTGTAGCTGTGGGTACATACCTGAGAATTTGTTGACTCTGTGGTCGCTGTTGTCCTTCTTAGGCACCGTCAGCTGGGACATTTGAGGAGATGGCGGAATCCTCCGGTGTACCGACCGCTGGTGGACCTGTTAACAAAGGAGGAGCGACATTTGATCATCACCTACAGGTTTGACCGTGCCACAATCCAGGAACTGTGTACCCAGTTGGAGCCAGACCTGATCTCACCAATCCGCCATCCCACAGAAATACCCCCTGAAGTACAAGTGTTATCAGTGCTCCATTTCCTTGCAAGTGGATCATTTCAAACAACAGTGGCCATGGCATCAGGGATGTCCAAGCCTGTGTTTTCCAACGTGTTGTCCAGAGTGTTGTCTGCCCTGCTGAAACACGTAAGGAGCTACATCGGTTTCCCTCAGGTGGAGGATTTGGCTACAGTGAAAGGTGACTTCTATGCCCTGGGACATATCCCCAACATCATAGGTGCTATTGATGGCACCCATGTAGCTCTGCCCCCCCCGCAGGAGTGAACAGGTGTACAGAAACCGGAAGAGTTATCATTCCATGAATGTACAGATGGTATGTTTGGCAGAAAAGTACATCTCGCAGGTAAATGCTATGTTCCCTGGCTCAGTGCATGACGCCTACATCCTGCGGAATAGCAGCATCCCGTATGTGATGGGTCAACTCCAGAGGCACCGGGTGTGGCTATTAGGGGACTCTGGTTACCCCAACCTGTCCTGGCTATTGACCCCAGTGAGGAATCCCAGGACCAGGGCAGAGGAACGCTACAATGAGGCCCATGGGCGGACTAGGAGGGTGATCGAACGCACCTTCGGCCTCCTGAAGGCCAGGTTCAGGTGCCTCCATATGACAGGTGGTTCCCTATTCTACTTACCAAGGAAGGTGTGCCAGATCATCATCGCCTGCTCCATGCTTCACAATCTTGCTTTGCGACTCCAGGTGCCTTTTCTGCAGGAGGATGGTCCAGATGACGGTGTTGTGGCAGCTGTGGAGCCTGTGGACAGTGATGAGGAGTAAGCTGAGGAAGAAGACATAGACAACAGGGAGTCAGTCATACAGCAATATTTCCAGTGACACACAGGTGAGAACAATTTTTTTACTATTACATTCACTTTCACACTTCTACCTCTATCCTGTCTGTCAATTAGAAGCAGTATTTGGTAACTGAGTTGTACATTTCCATTACGGTTTCACAGGTGTGGTTACCAACGTGTGTCATCTGCTTGCATCCTTCATGGACTTGTGATGTGTGACATAGGTATGTTGGCATTACATTTGAAAACACATTTTGTCACTGTCATTGCTAATACACATTTTCAGAATCACAGACTGACTCCAGATTGTTTTGTGGTTCAAGGGTGTTTATTGAAGTGCTAATTATTGGAGGGGGTGGCAAAATGGTGATGGGTGATGGTGGAGGAATGTCCATGGCAGAGTCCAGTCGATTAGTCTCACAGGTGCACTGCCCATATGAGCATAGGAAGTGGAGCTGGGGCAGTTCAAATCTGGACAGGGTAGCAAAGTGAGAAAGTGGGAGGACAATCAGGGTGGTCTCATTTCCTGGCGGGGGTCTTGTCATCTTGCTCTTTCCTGTTCCTGGATCTCACGGACCGCTTGCGGGGTGGTTCTCCGTCTGCAGGGGGTGGGGTGCTGGTGTGGTGGTCCTGTGGCGGGGCGTCCTGTCCACTAGCGCCGGCGGAGGTGGTGGGCAGTTCATCGTCCATGCTAGTGTCAGGGGCCCCTTGGAGTGCCACGGTGTCCCTCATGGTCTTTTGTATGTCCTTCAGAACCCCTACGATGGTGCCCAGGGCGGAGCTGATGGTTCTGAGCTCCTCCCCGAACCCCAAATACTGTTCGTCGTGCAGACGCTGGGTCTCCTGAAACTTGGCCAGGACCGTAGCCATCGTCTCCTGGGAGTGGTGGTATGCTCCCATGATGGAGGAGAGGGCCTCGTCGAGGGTGGGTTCCCTTGGCCTGTCCGCCCCCTGTCGCACAGCAGCCCTCCCAGTTCCCCTGTGTTCCTGTGCCTCCGTCCCCTGGACCGTGTGCCCACTACCACTGCCCCCAGGTCCCTGTTGTTGTTGGGGTGGGGGGTTACCCTGGGTTCCCTGTAGTGGTGGACACACAGCTGATTGACGTGTCCTGGGGACGGAGGTATGGGCCCGCTGGGTGGGTGCTGTGCTGGTGTTACCAGAGGGTGGAAGGTCAGTGTTGGGCTGTGCCTGTGCAACGGGAACCAACTGTTCCGAGGCCCACGATGGTCCGGGCTGGTCATCTGGATCCAGTTGGCCAGAGCTGCTGTCATCACTGTGGGCCTCTTCTGTGGGTGGAGTGGAGATGTCTGGACCCTCCTGTGTGGTGACGTTACGTAGTGGTCCTGCAGGGGTATAAGAGAATGATTATTGCATGTGTGTGTGTCATGGTGTGCAATGGGTGGGTGTGCGTGTACCCCAGTGCAAGCATTCCTGTGTGGGGGCTTGTATGATGATGGTTGGGGGGTTGTTATGGGTATGTGCAGTGAGCATGCTTTAGTGCTGGGTGTCCATGCTTAGTTGTGTCATGCAGGGCTTGGTGTTGGGTTGTGTGGTTTGTGTTATTAGTACATTAGTGAGGAGTTGGAGTGATAGGGGAGGGGAGGGGGTGAGGGTGGGGGTGTTTGATAGCATGCAGGTAGGGTGGGGGATATGATAGTTAAGATTTTACTTACTAGTGTCCATTCCTCCACCGACTCCCCTCCGAGGCCCTCTGGATGCATGATGGTCAAGACCTGCTCCTCCCATGTTGTTAGTTGTGGGGGAGGAGGTGGGGGTCCGCCGCCAGTCCGCTGAATCGCGATGTTGTGCCTGGAGACTACTGAACGAACCTTCCCCCCAGGTCATTCCACCTCTTCCTGATGTCCTCCCGATTTCTTGGATGCTGTCCCACAGCGTTGACCCTGTGGACGATTCTTCGCCATAGCTCCATCTTCCAGGCTTTGGAGGTGTGCTGCACCTGTGCTCCAAATAGCTGTGGCTCTACCCGTAGGATTTCCTCCACCATGACCCTGAGCTCCTCCTCGGAAAACCTGGGGTGTCTTTGGCGTGACATGGGGTGGTGTAGGTGATGTGTGGGGTGCTGTATGTGTTGATGAGTGTGGTGATGTGTGGTGGTGTGGGGTGTTTTGAGCATGGATGTTGTATGGGTGATGGTGTTGTGTGCCTCTCTGTGGTGGGGTTGTCTATTGCTGTAGCCTCTGTTTGTCGCCTTCGTCTTCAGTTTTTGGTCGTAGGGGTTTGTGGGTGATGTGGGTGTGTGTTTTATATTGTGTTGGGTGTGTGGGAGTGGTATTTGTATGTGTATCAGGTGTGTGTATTTTGAGTTGTCCAATGTGGCAGTGTTTTGGAGATGTGTGTGTATTTTGAGTGCGGCGGTGTGTACCGCCAATGGAATACCGCGGTTAAAAGACCGCTGCGTGGATTCGTGGGTCGTGATAGCATGGGTGTGTTTCTGTTGGCGTGACGGTGGAGGTTTTGTTTTCGCCAGTTTATCACTGACCTTTGGTGTGGCTGACTTGTGTGGGTGTCTGAATTTCGGCGGATTCCGTGCTGTGGGTCATAATAGCTGTGGCAGAATTCCGCAGCCGCGGCGGTGTATTGGCAGTCTTCTGCACGGCGGTAAGCGCCTTTTACCGCCAATGTTGTAATGACCCCCTAAGTCCCTTTGTCTTGACAAGATTTAAGCAGCTGCTTTGCCTCCTGTTGTGAATAACAAAATTGGGCAAGGCCATCCTTAAGGGTCTTCAAGTTGGTGGGTTCTTGCAAAAACACCTGGGCTCCCACTGCTTTAAGTGGGCCCCCACCGCTTTAAGTGGAGTGGATGTAGTTGCCACCGCCTCTCCATTGTAGATTTACAGAAATCCGAGCAAACATAGAATGTTGCTGAGTCTTCCAAGTGCAGGGGGCAGGCCGAGCTTTATAAAAAATTGCCTGTTTGCAAAATAAATCAACATGGGGTGTGAGCGAGAACTGTCTGCTGTGTAGGCTGTGAGCCCTTTGTATTTGACAGTCAAAATCCCAGTCTGAAAGCTCTCAGAACGCCTTTCAAAATAGTTGGACAATAAATTGCCAAGGGTCCTCCCCCTTCCTCTCCTCCGGAATTCCAAAGACTCTAAGGTTGCTCTGTTGTTGACAATTTTCTAAATCTTCAACTTTAAATTGTAGCTGTGAGAGATGGGCATTGTGGGCTCTAATTGGGTGGGCAGGAGCCATCACTACATCTTTTGAGTCAGCCACCCGCTGCTGCAAGTCCAAGACCTGTGCCGTAAGCGTGGAGATTTTGTTTGTCATTTCAACCACGGATTGATGAAGCTGTGCACTATCACTTCTTCCCTGGATGTAATGCTGCTGAGCCTCTAATCTCTGAACCTGCATTAGTTGCATAATAGTAGCCAATGCTGGCTCACTTACTAAAGGAGCCACAGATACAGAAGCCCCTGTGCTATTAGCTGGCTCATCCAACCCCAGCCCAGATGTACCTATTGCCACATCAGAAGAAAATTGGACACAAGGAGAAGCCCTAGAAGAGACAGTTGTGATCCTCAAAGAGTTCTCATTCACAAGACAGGTGGGTGAGGATTTTTTGAGATTAGGGGATTTGGAATCTGGTTTAGGCTTTGCCAATTGCTGCAATGAAGAAGCAGGACAAGCGCGTCGAGTAGGAGTACGAGTACGCTTTTTAGCCTTGACTCCCTTCTTCCCACCAAGAGTCTTTAAAGCAGGAGTTTCCTTTAACAAATCGTCTGGTGCCTGTGCATAGAACACTGTGGCCCTCATTACATCCCTGGCGGTTGGTGTTAAAGCGGCGGTAATCCCGCAAACAGGCCGGCAGAAAAAAAAAAGGGGATTACGACCGTGGTGGAAACCGCCAACCACAGACAGCCACTTTAACACTCCGACTGCCACGGCGGTACAAACAAACAGCGCAGCGGACACCACCAACAGACAGGCGGAAGACAATGTACCACCCACCCTATCGCAACAGGCCTATCCGCCACATTTTCCGAGGCGGAACCAACGCGAACAAAAACACGGCGGAAACAGTACACAGAAGGGAAAACACTCACCTCTCCACACCCCACGAGGAACCAGGACGCCATGGAGACCGAATTGCAGATACTGCCAATGATGGTCTTCCTCCTCTTCTATCAGAAGCACCAACGACGGCGGCAACAACGACCACGGTGAGTACTGCACCTACAACGCAGGGGAGGGAAAAAAGAGTGACACACACACGCAACACCCCCACCCCCACCCACAACACCATACACACAAATACATGCAGCAACAGTACACATACAACCCCCCACACCCTGGAAGAACGCAAGGACAAAAGGAATTGATTTGAACGAATGTAATCATGTGAAATATCATTATCAAAGTTCAAAATCAAGTAAACGCAATTATGTACACCAACAACACAAGTCCGGATAGTGCACCAATTATTTTCGGTGGACCACTGGGCCCAAAATGTATGGGCGAAGCCCACACACAACACCTGAATGGAAACGGAGAGAACACTGCAGGGGCATCAGATCGAAATGAAACAGGCACCTCAGGGGGAGGGGGAGAGGGGGCACCTCAGCCAGATGAACGCACAACGCCACTGCTGCACGAGGGGGCTCCATGCCAACTGCTTGGTCCTGGGGAGTGCAAAGCCACAGTCTCTCAAGTCTCTCCAGTGGGTGGTTTGCCCACTGCTTTATCCTGGGGAGTGCAAAGCCGCAGTCTATCAAGTCTCTCCAGTGGGTGGTTTGCCCACTGCTTTATCCTGGGGAGTGCAAAGCCACAGTCTCTCAAGTCCCTTCAGTGGGTGGTTTGCCCACTGCTTTATCCTGGGAAGTGCAAAGCCACAGTCTCTCAAGTCTCTCCAGTGGGTGGTTTGCCCGCTGCTTTATCCTCGGGAGTGCAAAGCCACAGTCTCTCATGTCTCTCCAGTCGGTGGGTTGCCCACTGCTTTATCCTGGGGAGTGCAAAGCCACAGTCTCTCAAGTCTCTCCAGTGGGTGAGTTGCCCACTGCTTTATCCTGGGGAGTGCAAAGCCACAGTCTCTCAAGCGGATAACAGTGTCCACTGGTTCTGGAGGGGGCTTGGTGCCCAGAGTGCTTCATCCTGCCAAGGACTGAAGTAGTGGATGTATCTCTCCACTGGTTCTGGAGGGGGCTTGGTGCCCAGAGTGCTTCATCCTGCCAAGGACTGAGGTAGTGGATGCTTTTCTCCACTGGTTCTGGAGGGGGTTTGGTGCCCAGAGTGCTTCATCCTGCCAAGGACTGAGGTAGTGGATGTATCTCTCCACTGGTTCTGGAGGGGGATTGGTGCCCAGAGTGCTTCATCCTGCTAAGGTAGTGAATGCCTTTCTCCACTGGTTCTGGAGAGGGCTTGGTGCCCAGAGTGTTTCATCCTGCCAAGGACTGAGGTAGTGGATGTATCTCTCTGCTGGTTCTGGAGGGGGCTTGGTGCCCAGAGTGCTCCACGTGCAGTGTGGCGGGTACAATTCCCTCACCTGGGTGTGTGTGCCACGAGATTGCCGAGGTACAGGCTTCGCATTCCACCTGCAGGTGACAACTGTGATGACAGTAATACTTCATGGAAGCTGCCCAGGGTCCTGCAACTCACCACCAGCCTCAGACGACTGACCACGGGGGAAGGTAGGCATGTCTACAGTGGTGCCACTGTCCGAGGACGTCGCGGGGCCACTGGCGGTACTTGCGACAGTGTCAGTCGTGCCGGTGCTGGCCGCGGGGTCTGTGGCGGCGGTGCTGGCTGCGGGGTCTGTGGTGGCGGGGTCTGTGGCTGCGGTGCTGGCTGCGGGGTCTGTGGCGGCAGTACTGCCGGCAGGGTCTGTGGTGGTGGTGCTGGCGGCAGGGTCTGTGGCGGCGGTGCTGGCTGCGGGGTCTGTGGCGGCGGTGCTGGCGGCGGGGTCCGTGGCGGTGGTGCTGGTGGCGGGGTCCGTGGAGGTGGGGCATGTGTCAGCACCTGCTGAGTGAGAAAGCTGGATGTCTCCTGCAGCCTCGGACAGCTGCCCACTGGGTAAGAGGCTGGGGACTGTCGCAGCGGCTGTAGACGTGCTGGAGGCGGTGCAGGTGGCAGTGCAGGTGGAGGTGCAGCTGGTGGTGCAGGTGGCGGTGTTCGCCGCCGTACAGGTTGCCGTGGACGTGGACAGAAGGTGTGACACTGGTCCCTCAGTCGGTGCGCCCATGCCCTCTCCTGACCTGCCCTTCAGTTTTTTGCCCTTCCCCACCTTTGATTGTGGCGCAGTTGTCTTGCCACTATCCCCTTTCGTTTTCGCTGACTCCTTGGTGGCAGGTGTTTTCGGCTTCTTCCTCTGGGATGTGGGCAACTTTTTCACCTTGGCAGGTGGCGGAATGTCCTTGCCCTCGCTCCGTGGCACACTGGCAGCCCTGATGGTTGGCGCACTCCATGACCCCGCAGTTGCTGGCACCACTGTGCCTGGGGAAGTGGTGGCTGAGGTGCTGGGCTGGGACCTGGAAAGCCTGGCCCTAGGGGAAGGACGGGGGGGAGGTGTAGGGAAGAGGTCAATGTTAGCCAGGAAAAGTTTTTTAGACACACTGGGACGGGTAGATGGAGGGGGTTTGGGAGTGGAGGAAGAGGTAGTGGTTGTAGGGGGTGTACATCTGCTGAATTTGGGTGAAGGTGCATGGGCTGGAGGCTGTTGTGAGGTGGATGGCTGTTGGGTGGGTGTGTGCCTGCGTTTGTGCACTTTGGGAGGAGGGCTCACAGACACACTGGGAGAGGACACAGGGGATGTGTGAATGGTAGTGGGGGTGGTGAGTGCACGTGAGCAGTGTGTGGTGATGGACGTGCTGGTGATGGAGGTATTGGCTGGGGATGTAGTGCATGCAGGTGTGAGTCGAGACAAGACTGGGAGGGAGGATGGAGACGGAGAGGAGGGGGACACAGTGGAGGAAGTGGATGTTGGTATGTGTGCATGGGTAAGATGCTTGTGTGATTGCCTGTGGGTTGTGTGGTGCTTATGTTTGCCTGAGCCACTCTTGTGTGTTGTTGTGTGTGCATGCTGGACTGATGGTGTGCTTGGGATAGGCTGAGGTACAGGGGATTGGGTCTGGGTGGAGGAGGTTGGAGGTGGGAGGCTGGACACAGGGACAATGGCTGCCATCAGTGCTGAGGCCAGAGCCTGAAATGCTCTCTGTTGGGCTGCCTGCCCAGAATGAATGCCCTCCAGGTATGCATTTGTTTGTTGCAAAGGCCACTCAACACCCTGGTTGGCATTCAGAATGGTAGACTGCCCAACAGTGAGGGATCTCAGGAGGTCAATAGCCCCCTCACTGAGGGCAGCAGGGCTGACTGGGGCAGGGCCTGAGGTGCCTGGGGCGAAGGAGATGCCCACCCTCCTGGGTGAGCGGGCACGGGACAGACGCTCAGGGGCTGCTGGGAGGGCAGTGCTGGTAGGGGGGTGGTGGCTGTACCTGTTGATGCGGTGGGCACAGAGGGGCCCGCCACCGCAAGGGAGCTCCCATCAGAGGAGGTGTCGCTGTCACTGGCCTCTGCTCCTGTCCCCGCCGTTGAGCTCCCCTCGCCCTCCATCCCACTGGTGGCTTCAGACTCCGTTGCTTTACCTTCCAGGGCCAAGTGGGATGCAGCTCCCTCCTGCTCCGGTGCCAATGCTCCTCCACCTGATGATGCTATTGCACACAAGAACAGGGAGACCACAAAAAGGGGGGTGGAAAGACAGAAGAAAGACATGTTCAGTGCATGCAACACCACTACCGTTGGTGGACACAACAGACAATGAGCAGCCCTCTGCACTACGCCATGAACTTATAGTTCCTAGATTAACCACATGCCCATGGGGTACGAGGCCTAAGCCTAATTGCTGCACACCTGGAAGTCACAGGAGCCTGACTAGGTGTAGATTGCTCTAACCACTAGTGGGGTTGGGGTGCCACATAGCCTGCCTCACAAGGGACCTTGCCTAGCAAGATCGCCCTGGCCTAGGGGAACCCACTGCCCACCTCCCCCACCCAGACACCTCATAATGCGTGCAAAGTCAGCTCAATGAGAGTGTACTCACCCCATTGTGGCTGCTGTGATGCCCTCAAGCCCCAACTCCGGATACGCCACCGCCAGGATCCGGAACATCAGAGGGGTCATGGTGTGGCGGACACCCCTCCCACGTTGGGAGGGCATCCCCAGCTGGGCCTCCGCCGTCTTCTTGCTTTAGTGGCTCAGGTCCTCCTATCTTTTCCGGCAGTGGGTGCTCCGTCTGTGGTGGACACCCAGGGTCCGGAGTCCTTGGCGATGGCACGCCAAATACCCTTCTTCTGTTGGGCGCTGACCTAGAGGTATGGTACAGGAGAAAGGACATTACTTACCCGTCTGGACTGTCATACTCATTGCCCCCCGTTCCCACCCTTGCCCTGACGCACATACACTCCCCATCCGCACATGCAGGCCTCAGCCCCCCCATGTATCTTCCACCCACACCACTCAAAACAGGCATTGCCCATGCAGCATGCTCACAGTGTACTCACCTGTTTGTCTGGAGGACTGTACAGTTGCGTGTACTGGGGGAGGACCCCATCCACTAGTCTCTCCAACTCCTCCGCAGTGAAGGCAGAGGCCCTTTAACAGACACTGTAGCCATCGTCGCTTCCAGACACAGCAGCAATTGCAGTGTAGGTCCTCTCCTGTTGAAGGTCAGGTATCAAGTGAGTGAACAGACAGAAAATGGCGGTCGCGTCTGTGGCGGTGCATACCATTTACCGCCAGCATACATTGTCATTGGCTCCTCTGACCCATAGGGCCCAATGTTAACCAATGCAGAATAGCGCCGCAGGTTTTGACTGCCCACCGCAACAGTGTAGAACGCCAGCGCAGTTATCTCATATCCCCTTGTCCCACCTTACAGGTCAGGCAGCCGCCATTTCAGGGGGCCACATGGCATTAATAATAACTGCGTCACACCTATGTAGGCCTGGAATACTCACAGTTACAGGCACATTGCGGATTAATAAATTTGTGCAAATGACACTTTGGGATACCTCAGTGTTCGCTGTTCTTCTCCATAGGGCACGTCTGCTGGGGCAGGTGATTAGATGGCGGCATCCTCCGGTGTACAGACCCCTGGTGGACCTGTCCACAATGGAAGAGAGACACATAATTATCACATACAGACTTGATCGTGCAACAATCCAGGAACTGTGTGCCCACTTGGAGCCAGACCTGATGTCAGCTATCCGCCATCCCACAGGGATACCCCCTCTAGTGCAGGTCCTGTCAGTACTCCATTTCCTGGGAAGTTGTCTGCCCTGCTGAAACACATGCGCAGCTACATCGTGTTCCCTCAGGTGGAGGATTTGCCTACAGTGAAAGGTGACTTCTATGCCCTGGGACATATCCCCAACATCATTGGTGCCACTGATGGGACACATGTGGCATTGGTACCCCCACCCCACAGGAGTGAACAGGTGTACAGAAACCGGAAAATCTACCATTCTATGAATGTGCTGATGGTGTGTTTGGCAGACCAGTGCATCTCCCATGTGAATGCCAAGTTTCCTGGCTCAGTGCATAACGCCCACATTTTGAGGAATAGCAGCATCCCTTATGTGATGGGGCAACTCCAGAGGCACCGGGTGTGGCTAATAGATGAGCCCAAGGACCCAATACAGTGTGAATAGGTGTCTGGGTATGGGGTTGTCCCTAAGGGTTAGTGTGTGTCTAACAGTTGTCCTCCAATATTTGCAGGTGACTCTGGTTACCCCAACCTGTCATGGCTACTGACCCCAGTGAGGAATCCCAGGACAAGGGCAGAGGAATGCTACAATGAGGCACATGGGCGAACTAGGAGGGTGATCGAACGAACCTTCGGCCTCCTGAAGGCCAGATTCCGGTGCCTCCATATGACAGGTGGTTCCCTCTACTGCTCGCCGAAGAAGGTGTGCCAGATAATCGTTGCCTGCTGTATGCTGCACAACCTGGCTTTGCGACGGCAGTTGCCTTTTCTGCAAGAGGATGGGCCAGCTGGTGGTCTTGTGGCAGCTGGGGAGCCTGTGGACAGTGAAGAAGAGGAGGCAGAAGAAGAGGATATCGATACCGAAACAACATAATCATGCAATACTTCCAGTGAGACACAGGTAAGAACATGTCACTGCCTCCCACATCTCAGACAATTTCTGGAGCTAGCATAAGTAGTGGCGGCTGGCAGCTTTAGGAGAGAGGGGGGCGGGTGGGACACACACACACACACACTCATTATTTCACACACAGACACGCACGCACATCAATTAAAAACACTCATACCATTCAAACATGCACACACTCACCAAACATTAATTTTAAAAGATCGCACACACTCATTCTTTCACACACACACGCACGCACATCCATTAACAACACTCATAACACTCAAACATGCACGCGTGCACCAAACATTCAATTTAAAACATCAAACACATACACACACACACACACACATACACACTTACCTTCAGCCTCCAGGTCCCAGGAGGGTTGGGACTGCTGCCTTCCTAAGGTCAGCCAATGAGGGAAGGCAGCAGTCCCAGCCTCGTCACAGAGTGGGATGGGGTCAGTGAGAGTGCTGACGTCACCCCACTCTGTGACGAATTGTCACTGATTGACACTCGCCCTGGGCACTTCAGGGCTTACACCTGAAGCGCCCAGGGAGAGTGTCAATTGGTGACGCTTTCCTCGTCACCCAGGGGAGGGCCTCGAGGCACCTTTGCTGAGCCGAGGAGGTCACGCCCAGAAGAGCTGTGACCTCCTCAGCCCAGCAAAGTTCAGCTCAGGCAGCCAGGAGCGTGCACAAATCGTGCATGTCTGCTCCTGGCTGCCTGAGCTGAACATATAATTAATTAATGATTGTCAAAAGGTGGGGGGACGGGCCGCCACTGAGCATAAGTCTGTCATTTTCACTCAGTGTATGGACCCTGACTTGTCACTTTGCCTTTCCATTTCAGAGATGTGGGTCCCACTTTGTGACCTCTGCTATATTTCCTCCAGGCCTACAGCTGTGTTACACCGGTATGGGCACAAGTAAATTGGCATTGCTATATTCCATGGTTATTGCAATTACACGTTTGTGAAAGCTTCCCTGTTGTCCTGTGCCTCTGTCCCCTGAACTGTGTGCCCACTGCCACTGCCCCCAGGTCCCCGATCGTCCTGTGTTATTGGGGTTGCCTGGGTTCGCTGTAGTGGTGGACACACTGCTGATTGACGTGTCCTGGGGACAGAGGGATTGGCCCGCTGGGGGGTGTGCTGTGCTGGTGTTTCCTGCGGGGGAGGTTCAGTGGTGGTTTGTGACTGTGTCAGGGGAACCGACTGTCCTGAGGTCCCTAATGGGCCGGGCTGGTCATCTTTGTCCAGTTGTGCAGAGCTACTGTCATCACTGTGGGTCTCTTCTGTGGGGGGACTGGCTATGCCTGGCGCCTCCTGTCCGGTAACGTTGGATAGGGGTCCTGTAGGGGTGTAAAGGCATGATTATTGCATCTGTATGTGCCATCGTGTGCAGTGGGTGAGTGACCCTGTACTCCAGTGCTTGCATTCTTGGCTTGGTCCTTGTCTGATAGTTGGTTTGGGGTCTGTGTGGGTATCTGTAGTGGACATGCTTTGGTAATGGGTGTCCATGCTTTGGTGATGCATGCAGGGCTTGGTATTGGGATGGCTGGGTTGTGATCATGGGACATATGTGAGGTGTTGGAGTGATGGGGGTGAGGGTGAGGGGGGTATGTGAAGCCATGCAGGTGGGGTGGGGGATATGGTAATAAAGATATGTCTTACCAGAGTCCAGTCCTCCTGCTACTCCTGTGAGGCCCTCAGGATGCAGTATTGCCAAGACTTGCTCCTCCCATGTTGTTAGTTGTTGGGGAGGAGGTGGGGGTCCACCGCCAGTCCTCTGTACAGCAGTCTGGTGTCTGGAGACCACGGAATGCACCTTCCCCCGTAGGTCGTTCCACATCTTCCTGATGTCATCCCGTGTTCTTGGATGCTGTCCCACTGCGTTGACCCTGTCGACAATTCTGCGCCATAGCTCCATCTTCCTTACAATGGAGGTGTGCTGCACCTGTGATCCGAATAGCTGTGGCTCTACCTGGACGATTTCCTCCACCATGACCCTGAGCTCCTCCTCAGAGAACCTGGGGTGTTGTTGAGGTGCCATGATGTGGTGTGGGTGATGTGTGAGGGGATGTGTTGGTGTGTGTTGTTTGAGGTGCGTGGATGTTGTGTAAGTGATGGTGTTGTGTGTCTGTGGATGTTGGTGTTGTTTTAGGTAGTGTCTCTCTCTGGCCTGCTTTAAAATTTCTGGTAGTAAGGGTTTGTGGGTAATGTGGGTGTGTGTTATATAGTGGTTGAGTTGAGTGGTGTGAGTGTGTGGGTGTGGTGTGTGTATGTGTATCAGATGTGTGTATTTCAAATTGTCCAATGTGGTTGTGCTTTGAGCGCGGCGGTGTGTTCCGCCAATGGATTACCACGGTTGAAAGACCGCTGCGTTGATTCGTGGGTCGTGATAGTGTGGGCGTATTCCTGTTGGCGTGACGGTGTCGGTTTTGGTATCGCCAGTTTATCACTGACCTTTGGTGTGGCGGACTTGTGTGGTTGTCTGTTTTATGGCGGATTCCGAGCTGTGGGTCGTAATAGCTGTAGCGGAATTTCGCAGCCGCAGTGGTATGTTGGCAGTCCCCTGCACGACGGTAAGCAGCATTTACCGCCAGGGTTCTAATTAGGGCCTGTATCCTCTAAAACATCATTAGACAAATCAGCTACACTCCTATTTCCGTTCTTGTCACTAAGAGACAGGCATTTTCCTTCCTCAGTGTAATGTGGATTAACTGCTAAAAAAGCTATGACCATAGCACCGTACAAATCCTTACTGGCCATCTCAACACCCCCAACCTACAGAAAGAGCAGTTTGGCACTCCTCTCCAATAATGGTGGGCTCACTCCCCCGCCAATACCATCATAGAGATTGGAGGCACACACTCATGAAAGCCTCCCACGCGGGTCAAGGAGCCAAAACTGTCAATGGAGGATGGCAAGGAAGAGACAAACAGAGGTGCCATATTCTTACCAGTAGCAAACGGTCCAGAAGCATCCTCTTTCACTGATTATATAATGTTGCAGTTTATCTGCTGAGAAAAAGTCAGAGAGATAGACACCTTTGAGAGGTCAATCCCTGATGATTCATGGGAAACTACTTCTTACCCAGTGTTTGAAGGACATTATAAACAAAGTGAACCCTCTGCATGCCAGGTTGAGGCTGTAGGTGTCTTCTAACTCTTATTCTCATGAGGACATGTGTGTGCTGCAGAACCCATCTGTACATAGGGCCATATAACATCATAGGGCATGTCCATCCTGACAGCGGACACCTACATTGTTGGGGCACTGAGGTTCCTTATACAGAGCTCCATGGGACCGCAGCTCCAATACCACCCTGCTTGATCTACACATTGGCCAATGAACCAGCCCACTGTCAGTTGCTGTTGTCAAAACCAGGCACTTCGGGATTCGCTAGGACACAGCAGTTACTGCTGTGTATCTTCACAACTCTGCAGAGCCTGACGTTTGACTCACTGCCTACACAAGTAACCTGCTAATAGCCACCACATATTACTCTCCACAATGGGTCCTGATGCACCCCCATCAGTGTTGCAGCCCAAACAGGCAATCATGGCAGTTCCAACTGGACAGGACCCATTGGAGCAGGGTCAAGACTGGTTTGGATATGGCTGGGTCCAAACTGAGGTGGCATGGTGTGCAAGAAACAGATGGACTGCCATGCAGACACGAGTAAGTACACAGTGGCCAAGATTAATTCCAATTTTCCATCCATCACTTTTTTTGTATACTTTAGTTTTTTTTCAGTGTCACACATGTATAACGGTTGTATTCCTGTGATGGTTGTCTTTTGCATTAATAATTTAGACGGTGTAGTGTGCTGGCAATTTTGTGCTTCTTCTTTGTGTGTTTTTTGTGCTTCGTATTTAGGTGTTGTGAGATGAGGTTTTGAATGTGTTTCTCTGCAGTTCTTGGAAAGGTTTGATTTTGCCATGTGCTGTGTCATGAGTTTGTTTATTTACTGATCCTCTTCTCCACATATCAAATAGTGTCAGGTATTTTGCTTCTGTATTTCTAAACACATACGTATGGGTGGTGTTTCTCAATATTCACTTTGCATACAGTTGGCTGATAAGCATGGGTTAGTCCACCGGTGCTGGTTTAGGAGGCCTTTTGAAACACTCCATCTTTTAAATTCACAACCAAGGTGCCTATTAGTGACAAACAGTAAAGATTTGACTGGAGGTCTGTTGAACAGGCTTAGCATCATATTGCTTACTGTTGGCATTGCTGCTAAATAGTCTCCAAACCATATAACCCGAAAGTATGTAATTGTGTTAGCTTTCAGAGGTGCTTCCCTTTGCTAACCACCCTGAATTGCTTAGTTGTCATGTGTACTTTACATTTTAGCCTTGATTCCCTTTTAAGTTACCACTCAGAATACAGTGTTCTTAGATCACACTTATGATTACAAATCTTCTAGCTTGTATTGTTTCTGCATCAAAGCGATTTTGACTGGTTTGCAAAATGTGATTTTCCAAGTTAGTCAAAGCATGTTGATTGCATTTACTTCCTCAAAAAACATTTTCTTGTTTAGTAAGGTTATAAAACTACAGTACTTCCCAGCACTCCAACGACTATGCTTGCTGCCCAAGTACTATTTTACTACTGCTCATGCTCTCTCTTTTAAAAACAATGATAGTTTTCCCAACTGTTTGAGGATCTACCAATAAAACCAAAACAGCTCCTCAGCAAGTGACTTGTTCTTCACTACCTTTTATAATGGACGAGGCCACTCTGCGAATGTTCTGCAGTCAGGAGTATAGTTATCAAGGGTTTGCACAAGCAGTAAATCATATTTAAGAAATGACGCAAGTGCACAAATGCGTCGTTTATTTGGAATTGTGTGGAGTAAATGCTGCACTGAACCCAGTTACCTCACTCAGCATTTAATCCAACAATATAGGCGTTCCTGTGCAAAACCCAACACAAATGCAACACAGTGGTGTTCAACATTATTTCACTGCATCACGCATCTTGGCATAGCATGACACAACCATGGAAATGTGTCAGAATTGATGGCTGAGGCACAGGCACAGGAAATGATGCAGTGGCTGTAGTACAATTTCCTTGCCATTACAGTACCCTCTAGCAAGCTCAACTATGCCATTGGGGTCATTATACTGCAGCTGGGAGTAGTTAGGAGACAACCACATAGGCAATGGAGGAGGAAGAAGCCTATTTTCCATCAGCTCATATCCCTCTTTGCCCTCGGAGATGAGGAGATCATGCAGTCCTACAGACTGAAACGGGAGTCCATCATGGAATCACTGCAGAAGATTGCACCAAGTGTCCAGCCAACAACAATGTCTTCCCAGAACAAATAAAATGTATGTTTGTGGTACACATGTTGGCCTCAGGATCCTTCCAAATAACATCGGCCAGATTTGCTGGCATTTCACAGGAAGCATTTTCTGCCTTACTCCCATCTGTGTTGGATGCCATCATAAAACTCACACCCCAGTACCTTCTCTTCCTCAAACCTACACAACAAATGGATACCAAGCAATGCTTCTACACCACTGCTGGATTTTCTAGTGTGCTTAGTTTCATAGACTGCACAAATGTCCAATTTGTGCCCCCTGCAGCAACACTGCACCTGTACAGAAACCACAAGCACAACTACTCAATACATTTCCAGCAGATAGTGGATCATCATGGAATGTTCATCAATGTCCTTGCAAAATGTCGATGTAGTGTACATGATGTGTACATCTTACTCCACAGTACCATCAATGAGCTGTTTCAGAATGACAGATATGGGAATGGCCTACTTATACTGTTAAAAGATTTATAAAGCGCACGATTACCCTTAGGTGTCTTGGTGCTGTAAGAACTACTCCTGAGACAGTAATGGATAAGCCCACTATTTATTTGGAAATCAACCAGGTTTTGAGCTCCTTCCTGAAAGAGATCAGCAAGGCAAGGCTCTAATATGAGGGGGAAGGCTATTTCAGAGCCTGGCGGTTTCTGTGATAAAACCTCTGCCTCCCTAGCTTGTCTTTCTATATCTTGGGATCGTCAATTTCTTGGCTCCAGAGGAATGAAGATGTCTGCTAAGTTTATACCACTAAAAACTATGCTTTAAGAAATTGGGTCCAGGATTGTGCAGTGCGTATAGGAATACACATTATACCAACTAAGAAGTTATAAGGTATGACATACTAACCATCTCTGTATTTTTGTCTGGATCTTGTGTCATTTGCACATAGTGGCAATGTCTTTCTCTAACATGTAGTCAATAATGTCTCATTGTGTGATTCCCTTCTGACTCTGTAATTGAAGTGAGAGAAATCCCACAGTGATTAGTAGTATGTCATTTCACACAGTGTGAGCGAACAGAACCACAATTTCTGCAATGTTAAACTCATCAACTGAAAATCATGTCATTCAATCTAAGAAGAAAGTATAAATCTTAGCAAAGTTTGAGATGTGTGTATGTGCAATGCTGTGACACGTCTGGATCATTTGTAAATGTACCACCAAAATAGCAACAAATCATGTCATCCTTAGCATATGTCTCACACATGGCAGTAAATCTGTAGGCTGATCAAAGTATCAGGAGCACAAATGGGAGAGTAACATCAAAGTTCAACATATGTCTTGCACTAAATGTGTAATATCAAATCTTGTTTACATTTGTGCTACAGAAACACATGTGATACTGAAAGATCAAAAGGCAGCTAATTTCCAGGCATTCCAACATTCAAGATTGAAAAATACACATGGATAGTAAGCTACAATGACATACTTCAGTAATGAGATAGATGAATAAGTTGGCTACATTTCAGGCATCTTAATCCATCAATGCAATAGTGACACAATGAATAAATAGGATGAGAAAGATGTCATACACTAGGAAATAACCATGTTGAAATGTAAACAAGGTACGCTTTCACAGTATACTTAATTTGAACCGTCTTGTGCTAAATGAATGGAGTAAGAATCAAGGCTTATAAGTATAGATTCACCAACAAGGCAGAATCACATACATACATGTAAATACAGAAAGTCTTGTGTACAGGTCTGTAGGACAGTCACTTATTTCAGCATCATGTCCAATACAAAAAGGGCTACATTGCAATAATGATGTGCCATACTAAGTTCAGCAAGACAACTTGCCTTGCCAAAACTATCAGGTATTATTTGAAAAAAAAACAATTAGAATATCCATGTTACGTGTAGAATAATGGTTACATGTCCTAAGTAACTAGCCATGCGCCATAATGTAAACTAATCTAAGGCTGTGTAACTGTCATGTAGGAAAGCAAGGACATCATAGCTGAAATAGGACAAATGTACACGTGTGTCAAACTTGTTGCCACTGTCAGTACCTATATAGCTCAAATGTATGCAGGATAACCTGTTCCTAAGATGGATGCATTGAAAACATATTGAGTGCAATTCCCATACATATAGTATAACATACGTATTATAGTAATCTCCTGCCTAAACATGAAAGTTGGCATGTGTTAGAAATTGGGTTTCTTGTTGCCAGCGGTATGCATCTTGTCCAAGCAGGAACTGAAAGCCTAGTCAGAGCAAGTAAGAAACACACCATAAATTAACCTGTGCTCACTCTCCGATAGCTCGGCACGGAGCAATTAGGCTTAATTTAAGAGGCAATGTTTAAAGTATGTGTGCAACACTTCAAACAATAACTGTCAAGCACTAACATCTTCATCCCATTGAGACACAATGTTGACCAAGCTGCTTGTTCCCAATTCCACCTAAGTGTTGCGTGCCTCCCACTTAAAATACATACGATCAGCACTGCGACGTCCCGGCAGGATTGATGATAGAAGGAGAGAGACATAAATATGATGAATTACACACCAGCCAAATAACTAATACCTCATAGCCCATGTGTACTCTACTGTTAAGCTATGATGTGCAAGCTAGATGAACCTGTTGGTGTCCCCTTTTCCGCTTTTGATTGCTCTCCCTCTCTCTAGCAATTTTCAGAAATGATGTGGATTACCTGTAATTAAATAAGAGCCTTGAGCCTCCTATACTGTCTATAACTACTCTCACTTTGATCCCAGATTAGTCCCTCATCACCTCAATTAAGCCTACCTAGATGTTCCTTGGCGTTCAGTGGATATCTTGCATGTATCACCTTGATGAGATTTCCCAAGAGGATGACTCACTCGACTAATAGACATTTACATAGGCAACAATAATAATAGCAAACTCTCAGGGAATTACATTCTCCAGATATTCATGGTTTAATCATTGTACTGCGCCAGTATTGCAAGGAAGGCAATTCGGTGTTTCAATCACACTGAAAACATAGAGTTAATATTAAAAATTACGGTTCACGTTGTATTACTATGAAAATATAGGGTTAATCAATAGCATTCAACTTCATGAACTGGCTTATCACTGTTACGCTATGGAATAATTTTGAGCATGGCAAAGATAAGCTTCAACTTCGTTTAAGTGTCAAACACAGAATTGTCTGCATCACCAGCAACAATTGGACATAATGCAAATGGCAATTTCAACTCAGCGATAATAACCGTATTCACAGTACATCGTATCGCTAACAAAAATAGTAATGCCTCATTAAACTCAGCGATAATAAACTTATTCACAGTATATCGTTTTCATAAAATGTTTTCAATAGAAACGCCTTTCTGTGGTGTAATGCAAGCAACTACAATAAACGTTATAGCATGACAAGAGGCGAACATCCCAAGTACCTTAAAACCCAAAGATGTGCCCTTTTAGGCGCACCGCATCCTGGAACATTTGCTTCTCAAGTTTCAAGTCAGCAAGTATCAAGTTTTAGGAATAAATGTCCTTAAATTGCGCACAGCGCGTTACCGCCTTTTTAAGGGTTAATTCCCTTGGTCTCTTCTTTTTCCAGAAGCGGCCTCCGAGATGCTGGACAGAACAGAACGTGAAGATCAAAAGCGGAGGAGCAGAGATTCCTTCCCTGCAGCCAGTGACCTTTACAGCAAGCAGTTCACTCAGACAAGGTGTGTATCTTAAATACCTGCTACATCCAGCCACACCCAGGCTGAGTCATAGGGAACCACACCCAGTCTGAGTCATGGGGATGCTGGAGGCTTGTGCAACACATGCTCCCAAACAAGCATTGGTCTCCAATAAGCAATAGTTCCAACAAGCATTGGTCTCTGTAAATAGGCATCGTCCCTGCAAAGGAAAACGATCAACTCAGAAGTTTTTTACTGGGGCATATCCGGATTTGTAGGCCACACAGTGACACAGTGATAACACAAAAAGACTCCAGACCAAGTTAGAAAAAATAGAACTTAATTTTATTAACAAAACAAGGCCAAAATGACAAAAATCAAGTGGGAAGTTGTCAATTCTACTCTAGGTTCCCTTTCATCAATATACAGCCTTTTGGCAGATCAAATGGAGCATATGCTCTATTTTTGTGAGGATGATAATAGGCTCCTGGCTGTTCATATGGAATTATTCAACTCCTTAAAAAAACTTTTTATTAAAGAAGTTGTCGCTAAAACAAGAAACAGGTGTAGAGAGAGGTGGTTCAACCATTCATGTAGGGAAGGCAAGCACAAATTATTGAGGGCCCTGAGAAGGGGGATAAGAGAGCCAGTAAGACAGTCCAGAGAGAGCTATAGGCGGGAAATTTTTAAGGCATGAAGAAGTTGGTAGGAGAAACGGTGGGTTGCTCTTTTGGAGGCTGCAAGAGCTAATGATGCCTCCAAGTTTTGGAAGCTGATTTCAAATGACAGTAGTGATTCCCGGCCCTTGCCTGGTACTTCGATCCTCCCAGTAGTATGGGTAAAACATTTTGGGTCACTCTACTCAGGGGCAAATGAACCTAACCTCATGGAGCTGATCAGCATTAGGGAAATCAGTGTCCCTCAAATGAAGTTTTCCCTAGCCAAAACGAAGGCAACAATAGCATCCCTAAAGTGGGGAAAGGCCCCGGGCCTCGAAAAAAAAACTGGCGATCTTTATAAATCAAACCCTGATATCTGGGTCCCTTATCTGAACAAGGTTTGCAATGCAGTTGCTGCAGAAGCACCCATTCCTTGCACATGGAGGGGAGCTGAGATAGTCCCCCTTTTTAAGAAAGACAGTCCTTGCGATCCTTTTAATTATCCTCCAATAAGCCTTCTCGATAACTTGCAAAAACCTTTTGCAAAGCAGATTTTGTTTCATTTAGAAGAGTGGATTACAGAGAGTGGGGCCATCTCTTATTTACAGGCAGGTTTTAGACCTGCAGTGAGTGCATTAGATCAAGTGCTGAAGTTTTTGGCAACTAAATAGAGGACTGTGGACATCGGAGGTGGAAATCTATATGTGGCATTTATTGAACTTCGAGTATCCTTTGCCCTGGTACCCAGGAATAAATTATGACTGATACTGACCAACATGGGAGTCCCTAATGGCCTTTGAACCTTATTTTCCAAATTCATGGAAGCGCTTTTGCCCAAATCAGGAGTGGCAAGGATTGGGAATTAACAGACCCAGTTATTATTGAGAGAGGGGTAAGGCAAGGCTGTGCCCTTGCCCCCACCCTCTTTCTTTTTTAATATAAACAACTGCATCAGATATTTAACAAACTGTAATAATGACTCACCTAGGTTGGCAGGCAAGAAAATCCCAGGATTGCTTTATGCGGATAATACCATCATCTTGGCAAAATCACCTTTGGGATTGCAAAATCTGGTTGGCCAATTCTGTTTGTTTTGTTGAGACTTTGGTCTGGAGGTCAACATCGGGAAAACCAAGTTTATGGTCTGTAGTTCGCGAAAGAAGAAAGTGAAAGCTAGTATATCACTGAATTCTATTCCATTGGAAAGGGTCAACAAGTTTGATTATTTGGGGATCAGGCTGATGGACTCAGGTAGATGGGATGCACATATCAGAAAAGGATCACATATCATATGCCAAAAAAGAGGGGCTTTCGGGCATAAAGCCAGAGCTGTAGTTAGCCCCCCCATTAAACTCTATTGCAGAAATCTACAAAGTCCAGTACCCCGATGATACCCCTTAGACTAGATCTCAGGATGAATAGCATTAAAGATGTGGTGGGCTTGAGGCCTCTCTTATATTGAATCCGCCTTTGGAAGACAGAGGAACTGGAACCTTTTCGCGAGGCAATCAAAGACCTTATAAGGAATCAATGTAGCTGGAAAAAGGTCAGTTGGCTGAGGGAGATGAAATCAGTCTGGGATGACTTGGGTTCCACCATTTTTGGGAGAGGCCCGACTCGATCCCAGCTAACGCTATTTCACTGGTCAAACTGAGATATTGGGAGAAGGCCAACGAGCAGATCCTTCATAGTAACGGGGTGAGCCGTCTACGTCAGAATTTTTGCTCGTCAAACAGGAGCCATGGCCCAAGCAATTCCTTGATCTCCCAATACCTGCATGTGCTCGCGCTTTATTCCTTCAGTTTAGATACAGTATTTTACCAGTTAACAATTTTACTGCCCGCTGATCGCAGAACAGTTCTGGGGCCAATAAATGCATAAATTACAATTTATGCATAGAGTCAACTGAAGCTGTGCATTTCTTCTGTTCCCTTTATAAAAGTCCCAGGGAAAAATTGATTATCCCGTTGTGCAAGGCTCTGTTTTTATACGACCGTGTTAATGCTCACAGAATTTGAAAATATGACTCATCCACACGGGTAATAAATGCAGTTACTAAATACTTGTCAGCAGTTTGGTCCATTTGCCATAGGGCTATTACAGTACCAGGTACCAGGTTACCCGGTTACAGTGTTTAGCCTGTATTATAGGTAAGGAACTATTTGACCATGTGGTTTGGACAGGGCTTTGGAACAGATTTTTTTTAGACAATATGTGGGTAATCATCTTGTATTTCTGCTATTTTATCACGAGTGTTAGCTGCAAAGTGTTATTTTTATGCACTCGTTTGATATTCGTGCCATTTTAACATGAAACCAATATCTGTCTTAAGTTACAATATAAGCTTTCTGCCACATGTGTCTCTAATGATTTGATCGTGCTTAAATTAAGTGGGTTTTTTTTGGGTAAATCATGTCCTCCACTTTCTTTGCTTATAAGACTATGCAGGCAGTAGGCTCCTTTTGCCAAAGTATGTTATTTAAGTGATTATGAAGTTGTATCACTTTATAACACCAACTTAGTATTTTAGATCCTGGGTCGGACTATTTGTTTTTACCTTGATGATGGTATTAGCCGGGAAAAGTTTAAGCTGTAATCACTTTTTTATTGTTCTGTCGGCTTTTAAATACTTCTACTATTTTAACATTGTGATGCAGATGTTTTAGAAACCTTTTCACCTAAATGTAAAGTTATGCACTGGGAATAATGGTGGACTATAGTAGGCCATGGCCTATCATTGACTTTTTATTGCCAGTGTTTATGGCCTTAGAAAAGCTATTTTTATTCCAAACTCTATTTTAAGCCAGCGTTGTGCTTTGCAAAGCACAATAATAACGAATGCACTTACTTTTTTTTACTATTTTATGTGTGAACTTTTATGACCTATGGTCGAAATAAAGTATGATTTGATTTGAGGAGGTTTAATCCTGGCAAGAGATTTATCTTGCCAGGGGAAAGTGGCAGTGTAAACTGTACAGACAGACTTTGCAATGGTACGCCTGATACATGATTAAGGAGCTACTTAAGTGGATGGCACAATCAGTGCAGCAGGCCCACTGGTAGCATTTAACTTATAAGCCCTGCGCACATGCAGTGCTGTTACTAGGGACTTATAAGTAAATAAAATGGGCCAGTTGTGTATGAGCCAATGTTTCCATGAGTTTAGGAGAGACAGCACAATATTTTAGCACTGGTTAGCCGTGATAAAGTGCACAGAGTCCTAAAGCCAGGGAAAAACAAATCAGAAAATGGAGGAAAGCAGGCAAAACGTTTGGGGGAAGACCACTCTAAGGCTGTCAGGTCTTACAGAGTGTTGATGTCCTGTATGTCTTACACCACGTACAATATGTGCAATGACTCATATATGTTGAACATACATGTGTAAAGCAATGGTCAACAGTACCGAAGACATGTCAGTTAAAAGTGAAAGAAATGTGTAAGATTTTACCTGCAAACATAATACTCAAAATTACGTGCGTCTAAGTAACAATGTACCAAATCATTGAAAGTTGGCTTGTTCTCCTTTACGGGTGATCAAGGATATGGTCTGCAGCTGTGGACCCCATTTCAAAAACCCCAGACAGATGGGCAGAAAAAATTCACCACAGCTCTAAGCAAAACACAAAACCCTGTGGAGCGAATGTTTGGGGTCCTAATGTTCTGTTTGAGTTGCCTGGACAAATCCAATGGAAGACTTCTGTACTCACTTCCTATGGTCAGCAAGATCCTTTTAGTCTGTACAATATTGCTTAGCATATGTCCAAAACAAATATGCCATGGGACTCATACTGCAATCCCACCGGAACACGAAGAGGATGATGAATGTAGTGTAGCAATAAAGCACACAATGGCAGGTCATGTGTGACGGGACCAAATTGTGGTAATTTGTTTTCCCAATCCTCATAGAATGAATACTCCCTCTGCCATGATCTTTGAGTTGTAAAAATAAATCACTTTTCACAGATCAAAAACTCGTCACTTTTGCATCGTTTACATTTGTTTGAAAATGTTGACCTAATCACTGTCACAGTCATCCAAAAGATGTGAAAATTTATCAGACAAATGTGTGGCATAACAGGGTAATTTTTGTTCAGGCAATATACTTAAGTTGTGAATCATTTATGTGTGACATCAAATCCACTATCAGCAAACACTGTTTGGAATGGCCATGCATGTGAGTCAACATTGTCATCAAAGTATATATCTTAAACAATTATCCCATCACATCACCACTAGTGTTCAGCTGTCAACACTTCAACATACACGTTTCATTCGCATCATTGAACTCCAAAATGTAAAATGACTGTGTAATGACTGGAACTTTGTCAAGGCATGAAGGGCCTGATTTATGAAAAGTAAGAGCTGCCTTTACGCCATTTTTTGATGCAAAAGCAGCGCAAATTAAAATAAATATAATTATATTTTGCACGTTTGCATCAAAAAATGACATAAAGGTGGTGCTAACTTTTCATAAATCCAGCCCGAAATGTCTTGAAAATAAGTCCACATAAGTCCACATGTGGCCTATCAAACATATGGCACCCATAGAAAATCATGTCCCATTCATATAGAGATATGCAACAATCAGCAGTGTGCTGTAGCGCTTGTCATAAAGATGCTAGATGAGTGGCCTATCACCCAATGAGTAATTGTTAGAACTAGGGTTTCTGGTTATCAGAGAATGCACCCTGTATAAGCAGGAATCACCACTTCTAGTCAAGGTAAACTAGATGCACACTTAGACACAAACTGTGCTCACCGTCAGGTAGCTTGGCACCCACACAGTAACACAATATCCACACAGGTTTAGAAATATAGCGAATCTTGTAAAGCAAGACTAAAACATTGAGATATGAATTTTTAAAGAATAAACCAAAAATGGCGCTTAAAAATCAATAGCTCAAAGAGCTTTCTTGAGGTCACTCTAGACCGCTGTATTTCTAAAATTAAGGCTTACTGTGATGGAGGACAGGCTGGCTACACCACTCAAGCAGAGACCGCTGAGAAAGTACCAGCTACAAAACCCACTTCTAAGGCCCCAGGACTAGATTGGCACCTCTGACAAGGGTAGGACTCGAGTAGAAAATTCACAAGTCTCGGAATGACTCTGGCCAAATGGCATATGGCCATCCAACGGCTTAGCAACACACCCTCCCCCGACGACTAAATGGCTACGGGACCTGACTGAGTGGGCTGGTGCAGAAGAAGCACACATGAAAGCATGGGGAGCCGTGATCCACAACCTCACAGACAACTGACGAGCCACTATGGGGTGAGCAGCAGAGATGAGGAACCTACACCAAAATAGACCCCTTACATTGACAAGGGTTGAAATGTTCCTGTTGGACAGCTTCAAGTTGATACCTCTGCCGGGCACAGGACGTTTCAGGGACCTACTGAGGCCTGCAGGTGATGCAGGTGCCCTTCCGCACTATCCAATGGAACGAGCTGAGAACAGGGGGATTTCTCTGTTACTCCTAGATTTTATATTGCTAACTTGCCACTGTTTGATATGTTGGGAATGATGCTGGCAACACTGAAATTCCTCAAGATGATTACTGGGATTGTACTGTTTGCAAATGTCTCCTACACTGTGGAACTGTGCTTTGCTGAAATGCCAATAAAAACGTTATTATAAAAAAAAAGGGTAGGGCTCATAGATGACAAAGTCCAGCAGCAGGAACAGAGTTGCAGGCAGTCTTTGATGTCCCTGAGCCTCAGGAGAACAGGGGGCAAGCTAGCAAGCCCTTGGAGTCACTCTGGGTCAGATGAGAGAGTCCAGTCCATCCTCAGCAGGGCAAAGATAAGTAGGCAGCTGAGTGGCTTATCAATGCAGAGATCAGTCCTTCTTGGAATGCATTCCAACAGCGTGGCACTCCTTGTAGCACAGCAGTCCTTACTCCTGGAAAAGTTCTTCCTAAGTCAGGTAGTGTACTGATTTGGTGGGATCAGAGACCCAGTTCTTATACCCAAATGTGCCTTTGAAGTGGGGGTGACTTCAAAGAAGTGTCTTTGATGTGCACAGAGGTCCTATCTTCATGGCCCTGGCTCCAGGCTATCAGTAGGGGGTAATCAGCCCTTTGTGTGAGGACAGGCACCTCCCTATTCAAGTGTAAATGTCAGCTCGCCTCAATTCTTCCTGCCCAGGAAGAGCAATCAGAATGCAGATGAGTGCTCAAACACACCTAACATTCATGTGTTTGTGGCTGTCTACAGGGAATGCACAAAGTGTAGCTGTCACCCACCCCAGACATGTATTAGAGACAGGCTGCAAGACACACAGAGCAGTAAGAGCAGAAAAATTTCCACTTTCTAAAAGTGGTATTTCTAAAATAGTAATGTTAAATCTGACTTTACCTGTAAAAAGTATTTATCTTAACATTCCAATGATATGAAACATGGTGTAGCTGCTCCTTTCTGATCAGGAATTACAGCTGAAAACTGTTTGTCACTACCAGGACATGTAAAACGTAAAAGTACATGCCCTGCCTTTTACTTACATAGCACCCTGCCCTATGGGCTACCTAGGGCGTACCTTAGGGGCGACTTAGATGTAATAAATGTAATAAAAAGTAACTTAACGACACCTTCTAAATAAGGCGCAGGGCATAGCTCCACCGGATCATCACTAAAAGTGACGCTCCGGTGGCACTGGAGGCTCTTAAATATGCCCCATACTTTTTTGCAGGTAAGTAAAAAGCCTTTAATTAATATATAAATATATATTTTTCAACAAAGTTGTCTCAAAGGAAGACGCACTTACAAGAGGTTTTATTTCACATTGCAGTAGCTCCAGCAAACAGCATTGAATTCCTTTCTTTTAGGCCTGACGCGTTTCAGACATTTCAGTCCTTGTTCACAGGCCAAATGCGTGGCGAAGCAACAAGTTAATTGCATGCACATGTTCACAGTTTAAATACTGTTACCCTCCTGTGGGCCTCCAATAAGTGAGTTCAGAGCAGGTGAATCGTGGTAAGAGTAGTCCTGCACAGTTCCATCTTGCACTAGTGGGTTCACTTACGCCAAACATAATGCTAAAAAACAATTCATCACCCTCCTGTGGGTGGAATCTAAAGTCGGATTGCTAGGTTTGCTGAAAATTTCTAACCTGTTGCTCCAATTGCGACACAGATAAAGCCACACAACCTGCTATACAGTGGTGCTGCCTCCATGGCTGTACCAGCCGTTCAATATTTCAACAAAGTTGTCCCAAAGGAAGGTGCACTCCCAACAAGTTTTATTTCACATTGCAGTAGCTCCAGCAAACAGCATTGAATTCCTTTCTTTTAGGCCCGACGCGTTTCAGTCCTTGTTCACAGGTCAAATGTGTGGTGAAGCAACAAGTTAATTGCAGGTCCCTGAGGGACCTCTCCAAGGCTAAAAATCATTTTTTTTAAATCTCAGAAAAATCAGCAGATGAATCCTTGGATTTTTCTAAGATTTTTATTTTTAAATTGTGGTCTCCTGCACTCTTTAATTATTTTGTCCCCAGGTGGGCCAAGTCCTGGGGCATTGCTAGCTCATTAAAGGAGGGAGGCAGACAGGGCCTATGGCTTTTAGTAGCCTCAGGGACCACAACCTCCCCTGCGATATGATTCCAAAACATGCAGAGGCCTGCACGGCCCCCCATGCCCTGGGGACCACTACCTCCGAAGGGAAATAAATCATGAATTAAGGGCTGCATGGGCCCTCCGATGCCCCAGGGCCTGCCACCTCTCCGGGGCTAAAATGCCCGGGGGACCACGACCTACCCTGGGTAAGATGTTATTAATATAGTAGGGTGGGTCCTGCAGACCTCCCCCGGCCCTGGGGACCAACACCTTTCTGGGGCAAAGAATCAAGAATGTGGGGGGGGCTGCATGGACCCCCCATGTCCAGGGGCCCACCACCTCCTGAGGGCAAGATGTTATCATAATAGCAAGGGGGTCCTGCCAACCCCCCCCCCCGGCCCAAGGACCACCACCTCCTGGGTCAATGAATCAAAAATGTGGGGTGGGGCTGTGTGAGCCCTCCTGTGCCCCAGGAACCACCACCTCCACCCCAGGGCAAGATATTGTTGCAATAGTAGGGGGAGTCCTACAGACCCCCCAGCCCTGAGGACTGTCACCTTCCCTGGGGCAAAGAATCAAGAATGCCGGGCTGTGTGGTCCTACCCAGAGCAAGATGTTATTATTATAGTAGGCGGAGTCCTTCAGACCCCTCCTCTGCCCTAGGGAGCGCCACCTCTCTGGGGCTAGTAAATGAAATTAGGATGGGTCTGTCGTAGACCCCCGGCAACCATCACCTCCATGGGGCAAATTTCAAAAGATGGAGAGGGCCGTGTGGCCCCCCTCTTGGAGCCAAGGATGGCCCTGGGGACCACCAACCCCCAGGGTCCACTCCTGCTAGCTCCCGAGGTGCCCACCCTTGGTAGGTAGCTGTTTGCTTTTGCTTGGTGTGAGCTGGCAGCTTACACCAAGCAAAAGAAAACATAAGTCAGCTTTCAGCAAGCAGGACCTGTCAAAAAGCTCCTGCTTGCTAAAAGCGGAGTTTTCATCTTTTTCCTTGCATGCTAACATTCGTGCAGGGAAAGAGATGAAAACATTGCTCCTGCAAGCAGGGAGCAGCTATTTAAAGCAGCTCCCTGCTTGCGAGAGCAATGCTGGCTCCTACAGGATGCAGGGAGCAGGCTAGTACAGTCGGGGCCTTCAAGCTCCCACCATCGTCCTCTCCTGGCAGCAAGCATCTTGCTTGAGTGCAGCTTTCAAGTCGTTCTATGGAGAGAACATTACAATAACAGTAGCCTCTCCATAGAATGACTTCAAAGCTGCAAATGTTATAGTTGTTAGAATAGAAAGGACTCACCTCTGAAAAAAGCTCTTTAAAGCTCTTGATCTGTCACTCAGTAGGTTGAAGGTTCAAATCCTGGAATCTCATGGCCAGGCACTGCAGCCAGACTCCACTGCTCATGGCCAAATGGTGATGGCTGGATTAACTCATTGTAATTATAATTACTTTACGCTAATGTCAAGTAACTATAACTTGTGCCCTAAGGTTACCATAATGCGTGCCCTCTCCATGCACTGCTAATTACCTGAGATGCACGGTTCAAGGTTGGGTGCCAGGCCCTGTGGCCAACCGTTTCCGTGCAAATATTACATTGATATTATCAACAAGGTTATCAAAGATGTCATGAGTGATGTAACATGTGGGGTAATTAGCAGTGTATGGCAAGGGCGCGACTTACAGTTACCTTAGGGAGGGAGTTATGGTTACTTGAGCTAACCATAGCTAAAACTAGTATTTCCTACTAGGTAGTTATAGTTAGGACCTAGTTTCCATAGGAAAAGCATTTTTCTGTTTTGCGAATAACTTTGCACTAGGCCTGGGTGAAAAACTCCGCTCTGCTGGCAGAGTTTGGGGAATTTGGCAACTCCACGAATGCAGAGTTACAGATAGACTCCACACTCCGTAACGTAGTGGAGTTTTTTCTGTTTTTGCCCCGTTGGCGTGTGTGCAAGACTTTCTATCCATCCTGCTGGTTGTTTGATGCAGCTGGTGGCCATTTTGTTTTAGGCAGCCAGTAGTCCTCCAAGTGTACTTCTTTGTTGTGGTGGCCATGTCTCCTTGCTGGATGTTGTTTGACCATGTGGCTGGTGGCCATTTTGTGTAGGCAGCCAGTGTGCTTTAGGGCTACATGTGTTCTTTGTTGTGGTGGCCATGTCTCCTTGCTGGTTTTTGTTTGACCCTATAGCTGGCGGCCATTTTGTCTATGTAGGCAGTGTGCTTTAGGGCTGCATGTGTTCTTCTTTGTTTTGGTGACCATGTCTCCGTGTTGCTTATTACTAAATGTACTGTATGAGCAGTTTTGTATATTTTATTATATACTTTGTTTTTGCATTTTTCACCTCCACCACTCCTTACCTCCCAAATCCCTGTGTTTTTTCATGGTAATCCCCTTCCCCCAGTGCATCAGCAATTGCAATCTATTTTACATTTTTTTATCCTTTCCTTCCATTTTTTTCACAACCTTTATTTTATTTTATTTTTTAATATCATTCTAATAATGATAATAATAATAATTAAATATTTTTTAAAACGTTTTTCTTGTTTTTAATTAAATTTAAAAACAAATTAAATTGTATTTTTTTTTTTTTTCTTATTTTCCCCATTAGCCCCATGTCTGCAATAGGAGCACAGTAGCACTACATTACATAACATTACTTTATTCAAGGATTATTATTATTCCATTCGTCACCAACACTGCCCTGAGTGCTGCATGCCAACTTTACGAGGGCAGATAAAGCTAACAGTTACATTATGTATGTTGTAGTTGTTGCTCTTTCTTATCCTTCGTGACTCTAAATGAAAATGAAAGTTAATGTTGGTGTGTTGTTTTTATGAATGGATACACTGTATTTTATAATTATTTATACATTTATTTAAGTAATCATTCCATTATATTGTTTGTTTCTACTACTAATGCAACTGCAACTACAATGCCACATTTCACTGATCCTTCTTTCATGTTTGCTTTTAGGTGCACAAAGAGAAAGAGGCATCACCCATAGTACTGCCACACAGAAGGCCTGTGCTTGACATGACGCGTGACCACACACACAACCACACAGACATCTCTTCAGCTTATGAAGCTAAGTGCTATTGACAACTGGCAGCTTCAAGATGGCCCCAAAGAAAGCTGCTACCATGAAAGTGGCCAGTGATAAGAAAGAACTTTCCACCACTGGTATGTCGCCCCAGACCTTTTATGGGCAAAGACATCTGCCTGCCGCACCAGCGTCTTCGGAGTAAGCTTGGAACACCACTCCCACACCAGCAGCCCTATTCCAACGTAGGCCCAAGCCCATGCCCGGCACAGAGGCAGCCTCTCTAATCACAGGAATGCCAATGAGAAGTGACGCTGAACTGGACTTATCTCTTTTTCAAAATAGTACCCAATTATTGCCGGAAACACAGGCCAGTGAACAGCAACAGCTGCAGCCAGCAATAGCAGTTCCTCCCAAAGTAGGAGCACATCAGGATGTTGAGCTTCATGCAGAGAAAGTCGAAGAAGCCCCTCTTTCAAAAGATCCACTGTCTTCCAGATCTCTGCCATCTTCCTCAATCCCCCTTCTGATGATCAAGACCCCACTTGGATGCCACCTCAGTCTGAGACACTCCAGGAGAGGCAAGGAGTGAAAAGGAAGGTTCCTGAAAGCATTTGAGTTATGGATGAAGAAGAGGAGGATGACAAGTCTGACGATGAGACAGTCATCATGGATGTTCACCCAGCCCCAGCAGAGTCAAACATTCCCCCATTTTCTCTATCTGCTCCAAGAAATGTGGCACCAATACCATCACCTCCACCAGCTTTCATATTTACAAGGCCCGGGGTACAACCTACATCCACACCCACCTCAGTAGCAGAAGGCACTGTAGAGAGGCAAACGTCATCAAAACAACATCCACCTACTCCCACTTCTTAAGGCATTGGCAGTGGCACCAGTGTTAGAAAGTTGACCTCCCCAGTTTGGGCATTTTTGTACTTTTAGGAAAAAGGAGCCAAACTTTGACATATGCTCCATTTGCCGAGCAAGGGTTATTCAGGGGTAGCTTGGTACAAACTATGGAACTGGAGGCCAAACAACCCATTTGTGAAAACACTATGCAATCCGCTGGGAGGCACACCTTAGCAGCCAAAAGTAAAAGCATGCAAGTGGTGTAAGTGAGGGAGGCATTTTTTACTACAAAAATCAGCCCTGTCCCCAGCAGTGCAGTAATATCGTCGCCCACGTCAGCAACATCACATTAGCACAGGAAGACTCAGAGTCAGGTCAAAACACCAGGGCAAGAACCTAGAGTGGCTGCCCCCCCAGAGACGTACATTGAACCTATGACCACCGTCTAGGTCGCCTGCATCAGTGGCACCAGCAAAGAAATAAATCCAGGTGACTATTACTGCTATGTTTAGGCAGGAGGGGGCAGTACGAACACAACCACCCAATGGCACGTTTGTACAACGGGAAACTGGCCAAAATATTAGTGCAGGACCTCCTCCCTTTTTCTTTTGTGGAAGGATAGGTTTTCAAGAATTTGCGGCAGTTATCTGCCCGAAATGGAAGGTTCCCAGCTGGACCTATTTCACCAGAATTACTGTTCAAGCGCTACATCACAATGTGCTGGAATTGGTTGGACAAGTGTTGCAGCTGAGTGCTGTCCAGACAATCAACCTGACGACAGATATGTGGACCACTTGCCAAGCCACTGATTACATGTGCATCACTGCACACTGGATCTCTTTTGTGGGGGTTGGAGAAATGATATCTGCAGGTGTTGACACAGCTGAAATTTTTAATGGTGCCTAGAAGCATGCAACAGTAGCTATGTTGGCTTAGCGTTGGATTTGTTGCCATGGACAGTAGCAGTAATATAGTTGAGGCCATGTCAGATGGTGGCTACTTTAGGGTTGGTGCTTTGCATAAACATCATTGTACAGGACGTCCTCAAAAAGAACTTCAAGTGAGTAGCTTACTGTCCACATGCAGAAGTATCTGTACTCATTTTAGCCATTCTTTTAAAGCCCGCAAGCTGTTGAGGATTATCCAGCGTGATAATAGAATGCCAGTTAAAGCCCTCATACAGGAGATGCCAACACGTCGGAATTCTACGTATTGCATGTTACAACGTCTGTTAGAGCAGTACAGACCGATCAATGAATATCTCATGCAAGGAGGGGATGCAACTATGAAAGACATGATCATTGAGATGGACCAATGGGGCCTGGACAAATGCATGACAGAAATGCTGCTTGCTTTTTAAAATGTTTACATGGGAAGTCAGCAAGTAGGACTGTTCCATGGGTCAAGCTATCCCATTGGTCCATATGCTGCAGAAACAGCTAAAGGAGGTGTCTGAAATGTACGCAGGTGTGGATGAAAAAAGAGGAGGTGGTGGAGAGCTTAATCCTTCATTTATCCGTTAAAACAAGGCTTCAAAGAGACATTATGTAATTCAAACATTACATCTGTTTCACAGTTCTTGACCCACAGAACAAACAATTACTGGCCACTTTCATTTCTTTTTCAGATGGGTATGTTTCAACCTACAAAACATGGATTGCTGAGCAAGCAAGAGACCTAGCAAAAGAACGGCTGAAAATTGGACGACCACTGAAGGCAGAAGTTCTCGGGTGCAGCATACAACTTCCATAGAGCCTCAGAACAGTGCTATTGGCTCACATCAGCCAAAATCAACACCAGAAAGAACAACAGGAACAGCAGCAGCAGCCCCTAAATCTGCAATTGATTGGTTTCTAAAGGCAGGGCTTAAGTCCACTGCAGAGGTGAAGGCAAAAGAGCTCAAGCAAGGTGGAGCTCCAATGACTATTGAGCGGATGGTCCTGGCCTACCTGGATGACCCAACGGAAGTCTATGTGGATCAAAACCTTTTGGTGTATTGGCATGGGAAGAGGCACCAATGGACAGTGCTCAGTAGGCTGGCAATAAACTATCTGGCTTTCCCTGTAGCCAGTCTGTCTGCTGAGCGAATTTTCAATGCATCTGGTTCAGTTGTGACAGTGAGAAGAACAAGTCTCTCACCCCAAAACGTTGAGAGATTGACCACAATCAAAATGAATCAGCACTTTATACCACCAAATTACAGCATACCTGATGTACAACAAGAGGTGGATGAGGGTATGATTGGTCGGACTCAGGTCATGGTAGTGTGTTAGCTGATCAACTTCAGGGTGAATCACCTGAGTTTGAGGATGAACTCTACTTCCCTGACTAGACCTGGGGCACTATAGAGCTTTCTACTTTCTACTATGTACTAAAAACGTAGCTAGCTGTAGGAATCTTATTATTGTATATTATTGGTTTCTGTCTAAATGACTAATGAACCGCAACAGTTTTAGGCACATGTATGACCGAAATGTAGTTGGAGCAGTGTACATTGAATAAGCCCCCCAGCCTCCCAAAATCACTTCAACGAGATTTGAGAGACAATGCCTGCCTCCATTCTGTGCCTATCCTTTCTTTTGTCCCCTAGAAGGATTGCCCCAGATATTTGATTTACAACCCACTTGCCAATGTATGTTTCGTTTCCTGAATCGAAGAGGATCAGCAATGTGCCACTATGCTTGATTTGGAACAGGTAAGTAATGCTGTATATATGCACCTCAACGTTTGATAGGAGGGATACTTGTTTCAACTTTGAGAATTGAGATTGTTCGTGTGACTCATCATGTCTAGTGGTGGTAGATAGTGAGAGTGGGTGTTCATATTGTTTAAATATATTACGCTGGCTTGTGTTTGTGTTGTGATTGATTTACAATGTTGGTGGCATAAAAATAATAATGGGGGATATTTTTTTTCCTGAATGTGATTTTTTTTCACCTTTCACACTTACCAAAATTTTTCGCTGGTGTTTTTACACTGCCTTGTTTTATGGTGCTCTGCTTTCTGGTTGACATTAGTCAAAGAAGACCCGACCAGTCCATTTAGCTAACAAACAAATTTCTGGTCCGAAAAACAAAATACTCAATGTTTCTCTTGTTGTTTAACAGTTATAGGTCTCTGTGTCTCAAATGGGTCGTGAGACTGTGACTCTCAGGAGCAGTTGGCATGAAGTTGGACAAAATAATCTTTAATCACGGTCTGGGGGATGATGGAAGGAACTCCAATCTGTGGACTGGTAGTGAGAGGTGCATCAATTACTTGATTTGAAATTGCAATGCTGCTGTGTGCGTCTGCTGGCTGGCTCAAACTTGCAACTATGTGTTTGGGTGGGGGCCTGTTGCAGGAAACTCAAGGAGACAGACATGTGGTGGATGATAATGTCACATTCTGCAGTGCTTTAGGCTAAATATTATGATGAGCTTGACAGTTGCATGTTTAATCATCCCGATGCATGCTGACACTTGTCTGTAATTGGTGATTAGTGGATGATTTCAAAGGTCTTTGCTCTTGCTCTGCCACCTGAGTCTTCTTGGTATACTACTCCTCATGAAGCTTACCTTCCATTCCATCCTTCTTGATTCTACAATATCATGATTATAATCATTTCTGTTTTACAATCCACAGGCCTTCTCTTCTCCTGCACCATAACATTCATACTTACCTTATTGGACCGCTTCAGACAGGCACCCAAGGAGATTGATGGGGCAATCCAAGAAGATTGCAGATGCAATACCCAGTTTGGCAATACAGTCTAGTATAATGTCTCTTTCAATATTATTATTTTTTTAGAACTGTATGTATCAGCTTCACCCCAAGATCAATTGTATGTACTATTTTGCGAACGTAGCTGAACATTTTTAGATATATACAACTTTGGTCTCCCTGGGGCTGACGGAATGTAAAGTTATCTGTGTCATGTATATTCATGTTTTTCTATTCCTCCCACAACAAGTCTGTTGATCATTTCCCAGATGAATATTGGGTTTGTGTTGTGTTTGTCTTTTTGTCACACCTTTCCCAAAATCCCTTTCCCGTCCATTCATCAAATCCCTAACGCTCTTATCCTGGGCTCTGTGATTGATTGATTGATGTGTTACTTAATAATTGACACCACTGATTAATCACACACTTGGTGGGGAGGATGTGATAGAAGCAACCTCAAATCAGTGTGCAGGATCTCCATTTGAGTTCACCTAGGTGGAGTGGGACCTAGCTCCTTATGCATTTACTGTTAGTGTGCTAGCATGCTTCTACTATACCACCATGGTACTTTGAGAAACCATGCTGCCCTTGTTTCATCTATTCAGGTAAGAGAATTATGCAGCATTGTTGTCTCTTTTCCCCACTCCTGTAGGTCAAATTTTGCAGAAAGCTCTGTAGAGACTAGAAGAGTATTGGGACAAGGTTAACTAACTGCATAAATAATTGATATACACTATCAGCAGATTTGTGAAACATGCTGCGCTGAAAGGAATACACTATCTGCAGATTTTGAAAACACACTGCGTAAAGGCAGCACTGCAAAGAACACCCTCAAAAAAAGATTTTAGGCATAAAGAACTGTAAATAGCTATTTATGTTACTCTGTCCCTAACAAAGAGAATAAATACCCACCACTTCCACCCACAACTGGCCCAATCCTATCCCCAATCAAATGTCCCTTTCCCGAACCAATGTCCCAAACAAAAAATGTCCAACTGTCCATATTGCATAGCAGGATTAAAAAAATAATAACAATAAAACCCATTCCCACCCTCTCCACCCACAAGAAGTCCCACCTACCAAAATAAAAGGTTAAAAAGGGGCAGAGGAGGGCACTAAAGGTGGGCCAGGATTCTCCTGAGGAGCCTCTCTACTCATGCCTGACGGGCCCTCTCAATGCACCAGCCTCCGAAGGACGCGGCATTGGAACTCGGTCTCCGAGGAGGGGGCAGCAAGGATGATGTGATGGCAGGTGGCTGCCCTGACACTGCAGTGTAGGTGTTACTGGACTGGAGACACTGGGGCCTGGCTGGGGTCCTGAGTACTGGCAGCGACTCCTGCTGCCACCTCCTCCTCCTCTTCTTCGAGGACCACCAGCCGCTGGTACTCAGCCCATATGGCCTCCAGCTTCGTCTCAGCAGCCGGGCTGCTTTTCCCTGCCGTGATGGTAAACCAGCAAGAATAGCTATATCATTATAGAAAAAAAGAGACATTGTAAGCAATGTTCTGAGCAAATCACTTGTTTAAAATCATGTAGTGTAGTGGCACAGTAGCAGTACATTTGGTGGTCACCTCAGGCCCTTCAATTTTATGGTGATAACTGTCACAGCCATAATATGCACTATGGAGTACAAATATTCCTCTCTGTTCTGTTGTGCTAAATTAATGGTGGCATTGCTATCTCAGCTGGTGCCATAGTTGTACTTGTTACTGTCTGCAGCTGGGGCAGCTGTACTAGAAAATAATTTTATTCTAATCGCCCTGTTCTTCTTTGAACCTGGTCTACAAGGCTGATGAGCACTAAGAATGAAACAAGCCACATAATATAATCAATCATGCAGACATCCTGTCTGCCATAAGTAGGTGGTAGGAGAAGTGGTACACTGCAGTACAGGGAAAGGATTCATGAATGGGATATAGATTGCATTTGGCGCTTTCAAATTATCACAGATTATCCCATTCAGGAAAATCAAGGCACTTGCCTATGGACCACTTTTCTCACTGTCCTCATGCCCCTCCTCCATCACACTTTGTGATAACTACTTTTTTTCCAAAACAATACATGTGCTTTGCAGTAAGGAAAGGAATCTTAATGTACGCAACTGCAGGGTAAGGTAGAGTGGGTTAGGATGGGTAGGTAGAGAACACACTTCACAGATCAATCAATTCCTCCTCATCATCATCAAGTGTCTAAGGTTTGGCTAGTAGTGTAACTCACTGTGGTTGGCAAATGTTGAAAGGGAAAAATTAGAACAGAAGCAAATCCATTATGGAAGCCATAATGAATTGTATTTATCACTTGGCTTGAAAAATGTGGCTCAACCAAAGATTGGATTTTTCAAATTATTCAGAAGTCTGGGACAGAACTTAAGATAGATTAAAGGAGTGAAGTACTAGGAAGTGACTGGCACAGAGGGAAGAGAAACACACCTTTTTTGTGCATTGCTATGTATTGAAAAGTGTTTGACACATTAAGTAAACTTAAGCTGACAGACGCACATTGCACCACCAACATTGCAGTGCCGTTTCTGTCGAATTGAACCATGCAGCTGTTAGGTCATCATAGAAGGCATTGGTAAAAGGCCTTAGCGAGGCAGGGAGGCAATGGTAAATGGATGCTGGGATACATATTACCTGCCTTGCTTGAAAAATACTGTGAGTCAAGGGAATATTCTGAAATACCATCCAAACCTTTGCATCAAACCTTTGATAAAAACCATTCCAAGCAAGTAAAGTAGGTGAGAAGAACATCTGTATCCAGAAGAACTCCCTAGTTTCTTTGTTCCAAGCATTTATCTATTCATCATTGCAAATGTGTTCTTTAGTACTCTTATTCTTCACCCTTGGCTTTGATACACACCATTTAAGCTAATCTTTACATTCTCTCATCCAGTCCTTCACCATTGAAAACCATTCAAGTTCCAAACCTGGCGCTCTATTAACCTTTTGCCAGCGTACATTTACCCAATAAACACCCATGCATCCTTTCACCCATTCACCCATCCAAGAGATCTAACCCACCAGAGGAGTCCGTTCACCCATACCTTTTCACCCATCAGGGCTGGCATTCGTCACCTGTATACCCTTTCATCCATCCTTCACCCACCAATGCATTCTATCATCCTCCTCATCACCCACCTTAATGATAATTATTATGCACCCTTTCATCCACACATAAATCCTTTGACTCATATATTATTTCTCCCATCAATTCTAATTCCATCCTTCTTTCAATTTTCCAAAACACATCATAGTTCAAGTTCATTTTATAAACTTTAGTCTGCTGAGTTGCAGATAGAGGAGCCCAATACTCTCTTAACTCCCACTGCATCTGCAAAAGCAGGGTGTTGACGAGTGAGTCAAGAACACTAGTACACCCTTGTAGTGACTATATTACTAATTGTTAATAAGCAAACAATAGGACTTACCACCGCCCACCACTGCCGCCACTAGAATAGAGCTGGCGGAAGCCCTTAAAACATGCAAGTCAGTGGATTTGAACAGACTTAAAAGGGCATTCCAACTCTGTAACTATTGCTTACTGCTACTGCCAGTCCCAGTATGTAGATAAGTGGAAAGGTAGGAAATTAAGAAAGTTGCTAGTATTCAAGCCCTACCATTGTATTATTCTGACATAATCCGAGAGGATATTATCAGAGCTCTTCTATACTGAGATTGCTGCCATAATTAGTTGCTGCACTACAAGGCACCAAAAGGAGTTTATTACAGAACAAGTAGATTTATGAAGCAACTTGTCACAATGACAAGTACATCTTTTATTAATTTCCACACCCCTGGGTGGTATTTGTGTACTTCACAAAAAAACACTGTGTGTTCACCAAGAAAATGTGGCTTGTTGATGCACTCTGAGGTTGCACAGGGGAAACTACACATTGTTTATTATACCAATTGCAATGGAAGCCATTGTTGTAGGAGTACAACCAAAGACAGCATGTGCAGTTAACTTTAGGTCACTCTAATTCAGCTTCACCAAAATGTTTTTGTGTTTTTGATTTACATTATTTATTTAGACTTTTAAGAATCAACCATACAAATTTTGTAATGGTATTTTAAACATTTGTATTATTTTACAGGGTCAGAGCCTCACATTACAACATGTGAGTAGAATATTTTTTGACACATGGGCCCTTATTATGAGTCTGGTGGTCCTGGGGGCACCAGACTCGCAGCGGAGGTCGGACCGCCGTCAAAGCAGAGGTCTGGCCTCCACATTCTGACAGTGGTGGAGCGGCCACAGTCTGACCACCAGCACCGCCAGGTTGCACTGGTCGACAGCCTGACGGTTCCGGCAGTCTTATTCTGCCAGGGCAGCACTGCAAGCAGCGCTGTCCTGGGGATTACAAGTTCCCTCTCCACTGGCTTTTGTATGGCAGTTCCACCGCCATGCAAAGGTGGCGGAGACAGGATGCCGGGGGCCCTATGCCTCCACCGACCGCCAAACTCATAGTGAGGGCCATAGTGCCAAATGAAAATGTTTTGTGCTTCCAAATACATTTGCTTATAAATGTGACTTCACATTTACATGTGTTGTTTTAGATAAGTGTGGAGGAACAAATTGCCATTAGCAAATGTAGCAGCAGATTTCTGTTGTGCACAGGTGGACATGATAAACTACTGCACAAACAAAGAGTACCACACTGGGTAAAAAAAAAAAAAGTTGCATGATGTCCTACAAAGGAAAGATAGAAAAACTGGCCGGGTGGCATTCACAGATGTCTATTGGGAAGTTCTTCTTCAGAAACTTGAGAACGTTAGGTCTTCCTCCTCTGATGAGTGTTCTGCATCATTTGGAAGTTGTGCTGTTGGAATAGAAGGCAGCTGAGTGATGTTACTAGGTTCAGACATACAAACATCAGAGGCAGTAATTCCATGTCCCCAATAACATTTATGAATGTCAGTAAGGAACCATGGTAGTCCCTGGAAAGGGTTTGCTGGTTGGCAAACAAAGCAACAACGTCGCTATTGAGGGCACTCTTTGATGCTATGAAGGAGTCAATCTTGGCCTCCAGGAACTGGATGGATGTATTGATGGCTCCCAGCTGCCTGACAACATCATTGGTGTACGATTCAGATGTAGAAGGCAGGTGTTGTTTTTCCATCTTCATCATGATATCAGTGATGTCAGCTAGTGAGCCATCAGTCCAATGGAACCTAGAGTAGGTGTCTGTGATATCCTTTGTCAGCCCCATATTAGAGCTAAGACACATATTGACTCCTTCAAGAGTGCCCGTTATGGTCTCCATCCCAACCATATTTTTTTAGCCATTCGCTGCTGGACACCTACCACTCAATGTTGAAATATAAGTTGGGGGTCCTCAGAATCCTCAGCGGTTATGTGAAAGGTTGATGGTTGTTGGACTTGGCCCTTTTTGCAGTGTCATTCCCAATCTTTTTGCCTCCTTCCTCCTATTTTTCTGACCTGTTGTTGTTGGTTTTAGGACTCTGAACACTTTACCATTGCTAACTAGTGCTAAGGTGCAAATGCTCTCTGTAAATTGTATTGGTGATTGGTTTATTCATGATTGGCACATTTGATTTACTAGTAAGCCCCTAGTAAAGTGCACTAAAGGTGCCCAGGGCCTGTAAATCAAATGCTACTAGTGGGCCTGCAGCACTGGTTGCGCCACCCACCTTAGTAGACCTGTAAACATGGCTTAGACTTGCCACTGCAGTGTCTGTGTGTGCAGCTTTAAACTGCCAATTCGACTTGGCAATTGTTCCCACTTGCCAGGCCTAAAGCATCCCTTTGTATACATGTAAGGCACCCCTAAGGTAGGCCCTAGGTAGCCCCAAGGACAGGGTGCTGTGTATGTTAAAAGTGGGACATGTACTTATGTGTTGTACATGACCTGACTGTGAAATACTGCCAAATTTGATTTTCACTGTAGCCAGGCCTATCTCTTGCACAGATTAACATGGGGGCTGCCTTTAAATGTTATTAAAGGGCAGATTACCTTTGGGAGAAGATAGAAAAATGGTGTTTAGGGTCTCTGAGCTCACAATTTAAAAATACATCTTTTAGTGAAGCTGGTTTTTAGATTGCAAGTTTGAAAATGCTACTTTTAGAAAGTAGGCATTTTCTTGCCTAAACCATTCTGTGACTCTGCCTGTTTGTGGATTGCCTGTCTGGGTCAGTTTGACAGTTGGGTTGTTTGTGAATTCCCCCTAGACAGTGACACAATGGAACCTGGGGTGTAGCCTGCAGATCCTGATGAGGCACCTGGGCTGGAGTGGCGGGAGGAGTGGTCACTCACACTTGAAAGGGCTGTGCCTGCCTTCACACAATGCAGTCTCCAACCTCTTGGTGTGTGTCTTGGGCCTGGCCTGGACAAGAAAGGATCTTAGAAACACTTGTGACTTTGCTATGAAGTTTGCTGACTTCAAAGGCAGAAAGGGGTAAAAGTATTGGACTCAAAACCCCAGACTGGAGATTACTTCAAGGATTTAAGAGGAACATCTGCCTGGAGAAGAGCTGAATAGCTGAGGAGAAGTGTTGCCCTGGCATGTGACTGTGCTGTGTTGGGCTATCCTGCAGTTGCTGCTTCCTCCTGTGCAAGGGGATAGAGACTGCACTTTGTTGCATTCCTTCTTGAGAGGTAACTCTAAGGGATCGGAGTAAAGTTTGCCTCCTGTTTTGCAACCTCGGGGACAGCAAAGGCTTCACCAACCAGTTCTGAGTCTGCATGCTTTGGACTCTAGCTTGCCAGAGGTTGCAATTCCAGTTCCTGTGCCCCTGAAAGTGAAATTCTGGTGAAAAGTCTGTCTGTCTGTCCAATGATCCCAGATGATGCAGTGCGACTTCACAAGGGACGCCGCTGCTTGGAACCACAACGACACCTGCCCCGAGGTCATGGACCTCACAGAGTGCAAGGACCCCAACGACCCTGTATGCTTTGTGTCTCTGCAGCCGCTGATCCCGCCCGACTTTGCTGAATTCGGAGTGCTGTATGTCCGACGTCCACGACATCCAAAGCCATAGCAGCGCCTGCAGCCCTGTGATCACATCGTGACTCTGCCGGACTTCGTGCCTGCCAGAACTGAGAGCCCGACTTCGCAACTGATGGCGCTTCACCTCCACCACTCTGCAGTAGGACCCAATGCCATTGTGCGACGCCTCTGCCCTTCTGCCCCGTAGCACTGGAACCGATGCTGCATCGGATCTAGCGACATTGCTCTCCCAGGCCCCATGCACCAACCTGTTTCCTACTTGTTTGCTAAGGTACTGTACCTGGGGGTCGAACTACTCTGTAAACGGCACCATTGGCATTGCATTGTAGGAAATGACTCCATCACTACGACGCTTAATACTAACTTGCAGCATTTGTGCCTCTAGGCACTATTTTTGTGCTTTTAAGTGCTGAATTCATAATTTTAACTGTACATTGAGGATTTTTATCATGTTTGGTCTTGTTTATTTAGATAAACTAATTACTAGTTTTCTAAACCTGTGTTGTGTCATTTTGTAGTACTACTGTGTGTGTTGGTAAAATACTTAACACATTGTCTCTGAGTTAAGCCTGCTTGCTTGTGCCAAGCTACCAAGGGGGTGAGCGGGGGTTAACTGAGTGTGATGCTCCTTTACCCTGACTAGAGTGAGGGTCCTTGCTTGGACAGGGGATGACCTGACTGCCAACCAAAGACCCCATTTCCAACAATGGTCCATGTCCAGTCTGTGTTGGTTACCCAACAACACCATCTTCCCTTGCCAATACTAGAGGAGAAGTTTCAAAAGTATTCAGGAGCAGTTGGAAGGTGTCTTCATCAATGAGGGTCAGGATGGTGTCATCAATAGGTTGGACAACACAGACAGGCTGATCTCTGGGAAGTGTTGTTTGTTCCTCTGATAAAAATAGAAATATGTCACAAAGATTCCATGATTGAATATTACACACAAGATTTCTGTTTCATTCGGACAGCATTTTTCTTCACTTTTAAGTACACAGGGATATGTGAAACATATGCTTCTACAAGTGAATATGTCCTTGTTGTACTATCATTGCTTTTCAAATGGCAATACATGTACATTGCTCACACAACCTCAGTATTCACTAGGGGCCTATTTGTGTTAATTTCACATACCATAGCTCAGCTAAGCAGCTTGTTGCTCTGCCCTGCCTGAAAGAGTGAGTGCATGAATGGGCCACATCTAACATGTTACGCTCCATTCCTACTCTCTGACTGCACTGAGGCAAAATTTGAAGCCTAGCACCACCTCAGGGACCATTGCACCATGTACTAGGATGCCTGCATTTGCTCTAGGCGTCATTGTGCACTCTAGTGATAGCTAAGAAATGTAATGCACTGTATATTGTTGTTTGGCATATATTCATGCACTCTAACTTTCACATAGCAGAACACACCTATCTGCCTTGCTGTACTGTCCTAAATTCAATTTGTGCATTATTACGACATAGAGATCATATTTCACAAACATGCACATAACATTACACAGCAAGGCACCTTGCTGCACTGCATGAAAGGAGAAGGGACTGTATATGCCATATTTGAACATTTTCAGTCAATCCAGTAGTTGCAAGCACAGATACAGTCATTTCCAAACTCCAAAATATAAGAAACTAAGGACCTCCTTTGGAATGCGTTCTTCACAATTGGAAGTATGCAACAGCTCAAGCTGACTCGATTCCCTCAGAAACCAAGGAGCTCATCTGCAGAGTCCCGCCAGGCTCTTCACTCAGCCCCATTCTCTTAAACATGTATGTGACTCCTCTATCAATCATCATTCAGACCCAGGACCTCTACATCATCTCTTACACTCATGACACCCAGAACATCCAAAAACTCTGAGGCAACACCAACACCACCAAAAGTTGATACAATATGCGACTGACCATCAATGCTAACTCTATGTGAGATAAGTAGCTCAAACTCAACTGACAAGGTAGAAGTGATGATATCCTGCAACATGAACTCACTCTGGTTGGCCACATACCTAGGCCCAAACCCATCACCCTCTACCCACCCCAGAAACCTGTACATCATCCTGGACACCAACCTCACCATGAGGCATCAACGGGCATATTTATACTCCGTTTGCACCGGAATTGCGTTGTTTTTTTTGACGCAATTCCGACGCAAAACTAACTCCATATTTATACTTTGGCGTTAGACGCGTCTAGCGCCAAAGTCCATGGAGTTAGCGTCATTTTTTAGCGTGGACACCTACTTTGCGTTAATTATATGCAAGGTAGGCGTTCCCGTCTAAAAAATCGACTCCGAGGCATGTGCGTCGGATTTATACTCCCGGGCAAAATTCACGCCCGGGAGTGGGCGGGTCAAAAAAAATGACGTACGGCCGCTTTTGCGCCGTTTTTTAGCGCCTGCAAAAGGCAGGCGTTAAGGGACCTGTGGGCTCTGAAGGAGCCCAGAGGTGCCCTACCATGCCCCCAGGGGCCCCCCCTGTCACCCTTGCCCACCCCAGGAGGACACCCAAGGCTGGAGGGACCCATCCCAGGGACATTAAGGTAAGTTCAGGTAAGTTTAAAAAAAAAAACTTTTTGTGGCATAGGGGGGCCTGATTTGTGCCCCCCTACATGCCACTATGCCCAATGACCATGCCCAGGGGACAGAAGTCCCCTGGGCATGGCCATTGGGCAAGGGGGCATGACTCCTGTCTTTGTTAAGACAGGAGTCATTTCTATGGGGGTTGGGAGTGAAAAAAAAATGGCGCAAATCGGGTTGAGGCGAAAAAATTGCCTCAAACTGACTTGCCCCATTTCTTGACGCCCAAGCCCCATATCCCCCTACGCCGGCGCTGCCTGGTATACGTCTTTTTTTTTAACGCACACCAGACGGCGCCGGCGGCTAACGCCGGCTAACGTCATTAAATAAATACGGCGCCCGCATGGTGCTTCAGAATGGCTAATTTTTTGGACGCAAAACTGCGTTAGCGCAGTTTTGCGTAAAAAAGTATAAATATGGGCCCAAATTGTCATCATCACCTCCACCTGCTCTCACATATTGTGCATGCTCAAAAATTGCTTCATATGGCTCTCCGATGCACCTGTAAGATCATCACCAAGGCCCTCATCACATGAAGGCTGTACTACACCAATGCCTTCTACTCCAGCCTCTCTGCAAACCTGCTACACAAGATGTAAACTATCCAAAACACCAATGCCAGCCTATTACTCCAACTAGCTTGCAGAACGCACATCACACATCTCCTCACCTCAAACAAAGACACTGCCAGTTCAAGATGCTCGCCCACACCCACAAGGCACTACACTATCAGGGATCCAACTAGCTCACCCACCATCTACACTTACACCAAACAATCATGAACCTCTGCTCTGCATCACATGCACTCACCCACAGCCTCCATGTCCAAGAAAGCAAGACTGGAGGTAGGGTGTTCTCTTACATGGCAGGCTACATCTGGAACATATAATGGAACAAATTACACTACTAGACCCAGTATTCAAAGGAAACTGGGGTAGCATATCATACAAGGACCTGGGAAATCTGGCAGGTCTGGATTGAGCTGGAAAAATTAGTCCTTTCCAAGCAAAGGACTGTTATGTGAAGGATGAGGTAGCGTGGGGCTCTTCTGCCCTTTCCATTTCACACAGCGTAGCAAAGTTTCTTGCTGCAATGCACTGCATGATAGTTCGAAAAGTACAGGCCCTTGTTTTCACTTACCCTGTAGTTCTTGCTGGTCCTCTACTTCAGCACTCTATTGACCTTCCACTCCAGCTACTGGCTCTGTTGGAATGAGGGATGGCACCTGCTCTTCTAATGGGTCCAACTCCTCCTGGGCATCAGGTCATTCTTCAGTCCTTATGGCTGCCTTAAGGTTCCTGGCCTGTTTTTGTATCCTACATTTGCAGTCATGCCACCTATTCTTACACTCCAGGATAGTCCTTTTTGCTTGTTCATCACAGTTTACCTTGTACACTATCGATTGCCAAATGGCATCCTTCTTTGCTAATGGCAATTTTGACGTGGCAAAGAATAGGTGTTCATTCCTTGTTACCTCACTGATTAGTATGTGGTTCGCCACCTTATTGAAGTTTGACTTCCTCTTCCTTTTCCCCTGGCTTGAAGGCAGGTGTTCAGGGTTTGGGTTGTTGCTTTACTAGCTTCCTGAGGCTCCTTCCAGCCTTCTCTTTATTGAGGAGTATTGGTTGTGTACACTGTGTTGCTTTTTTAAACATTTCTATGAAGTGAAGCACTTCTGTGTGGCACAATGCTGATTTGTGGCACTTAAATGTTCTTTACAACACACAAATCAACTTTGGGTCATGTAGGTAGTACTTGCGTTGCAGCAATTTGCGCCATTCTTATAAACTTTGCATCAAAATTTGTGATGCACCTCAGGACCTTGTTCCATGGTGCCCCATTTCATAAATACAGTACATCCATGATGCAAGGAAATGCTGCAACACAGTGCAGAAATGTCTGACACAATGCTGTGCCATGCAGCATTGTGTCAGTAATGATAAATATACCCCTCACTGCTTTGCCTAGAGGCTGTAAATGTGCACCATACTTCATGAGAGTTGCACTGAGCAGATGTCACAGGACACATGCTATGACTGGTTGTAGAACAGGTTGTGTACAGCTGCATATATCTTTATAGTTTCCACTGTGATAAACCATCCATCTGGATGTATCAGATTATCTTGTGCCCTCATACAAAAGGGGACACCTACAAACCTCAATCCTGACCAACGTCACCAAACCTCATGGTGTGCCTGCCACACATTGCATTTGTGGTGTAGATTCCTAACCCCTGGCGCACCATAGACAAAGTGATGATCTGTAATTCAAAGATGACAGCATTCATGAAGCTGAGGCAAAGATTTTAATTTAAAATTCTCTTTTCAGACCACAAGTGAAAGAAAATACCTTTGACTTCTACACTTTCAAAATTGTTACTTTTAAAGATGCTTTGACCTACAAGTCTCATTTAGAGGAAAATGTTTAGCCCAGTAACAAGTGGGAATTTCAGCAGAAGAGTGTTCTTAGGCATAAAATTAAGAAATGAAATCACAAGCCAAATATTAAACCAAATCTCACGAGAACTGAAGAAACACCACATGAATATTGTTACAAAATTGTGAAAATATGTGATTCTTCATCTTTGTAATATCCCAAGCAAACTGTCTACCCAGGGAATCTTACCATGATCAAGTTGCAAATTGATCGATGCTTAAAGTCCATTTAGTAGTATGAATTTACAGCTGGAGATGGAAGGGGAAATTCAGGTGTAACTTGTTTTAAACTCAAAAATGTGTGACGTCACTAGGACAAATTGTTTATAAAGTGTTTGGTGTCTCTAGGAATGAAGTGGGCTTTGGAAATACCTGATCACACCACTTGTAACATTACACTACATGGAGGGCAAGAAACTGAGGTTTTGTTCATGCCTCGGTCAAGATCCATCTGACACCATTATGTATGACAACCCAGTCTGGAATCACTTTTAGTTAAAATCTCACTTGGCATGAAAAAGTGATTAAATAAACAAGAGGGTGTGGCTAGCCACTGTAAGATGGAGGTCAGGTTTTAGGATGGCTCCAGTGGAAGACTCACAATCCTTTAACATCTGCCGCCATTCGCACTACTGCACTATTACTTCTTCCAAAATAGAGTTTGCCAGCAGCTGCAGCACACATCGAGCTGCATGATGAGTTTGCTCTAACAAATGCCCGTCACCCCATCAGATGTTTCTTGGGCCTGTGCGGCTGGGAGGGTGCACGTGGCTTAACCCCTCCCTATTTTTAGTTGGGTCCAGTCACGTTGGATCGTGGGCCACATGGAGCCCAATAAGTCCCAGATGCAAAAGGATTGCTGTGAGCAGGGCTTACCTCCACTAATGCCACACATAGAACCCAGACCGCTCCCTCTTCAAGGAGCTCAACATCGGGTGCTGTGGCCGCCCTACTCTCATGGTGTGCATGTGCAACTGTGACCTTCGAGGCTGTCGGCGTGACATGCCAATCTTTGTGGTGCATGTTACCGTGGCATGTATGCTGCTTATTACATGAACAGTACTTTGCTGCAGCTGAATGAGCGCCTACCTTCACGCACCACTAAAGTAAGCCAAATGTGGTATGAGAGACCAGGGGAGGGGACCTTCATGCGCCACTAAAGTAAGCCAAATGAGGCATTAGAGACCAGGGGAGGGGAACCTTGTGCCACGTTGGTTACCATGTTCCACATGCCCTAAGTTAATGGCAGGCCCTGATGGAGGAATAGTAATTACAGACCACACTACTCCTTTGGCCAGAAATCCCCTAGAGTGCCTCGTCTGTGGCCATCTAATGCCTACGGTGTCTGACTATGCAAGCAACCCATTATGGGAGATACTGAATACCTTGAGAACACCATAGTGAGCTGCTACTCAAGCTCACTGGCATCACCTTCTACATAAACTAGACCTAGAAGGGGCCCCTTGATTATGAATGGTTCAGCACCCTCCTAGCCACACTGTGCGACTTCTCGTGCCCCCCAGGTGAAGGTGCTTCCTTGAGGCCCTGGGAAGAGGCGGGTCCAGCAGTAAGATCCACTGACAGTGCCAAGGAGACCCATTGTAAAAAAAGACTGCAACCTACAAGCCCATTACTTCACCTGGACAGCTTGTGCCGCCCTGCCATAATGAATGCCAAAAGTGTGACGGGGTCAGGCATGTCCATGACATCCCCACGGTGAGTTGTTAAAGAACCCCTGCACAGTGAGGCAGAAGAAAAATTCTTTGACTCTCTGGTTAGGGCTGCTGACCATGGAATGAAAGGGTGGAGTGGGACCACAATCACAAGATTTCCCTGGCATGGCGACGGTGGCTTACCCTAACCAAGAAACCTCGGCCAACACCGGAACCCCAACACACACTGTTAGTAAACTGACTAAATCTTAGAAGCAATAACAAACACGAGGCAGGACCTACACACTAGAGTGGATGCTGTGGCATCTGAACTAAGTGTACTGTAGGATGACCAATGCAAGCTTATGGACTGTGTCATACAACATGTAAGCATGATTAAAGAACTGCAGCCATCAGTAGCAGACTTGGCATGCCAAGTTCGATCACTCACCGTTAAGGCTGAAAAGCTGGTCCCACCGTGATAATTTTCGCATAGAGGGCTTTCCAGAAGGAAATGAAGGGGCGGACCCTGTCACATTCTTTGAGAAATGGCTGATGCAGGTGGTAGCCCAGACAAACTATCTCCACATTTTATAGTGGAACACGCCCACCATGTTTCATCACAGGGACCCCAAACAGGTGTGCCTCCCAGACCTGAGGTGGTGCAAATTACTTTAGAGGTAAGGAGATCCTGCTACAGACATCATGCACAGGAGCTCCACTTTGCTATGAGATTGCCCATATCTTTATTGTATCTTTATTCTCCTAGATTGTACATTATCTGTGCAACACTGCAAGGGATTCCTTTTTAGGGGTCAAGCGCTAACTACGACAGGCCAGACTGATTTACTCACTGCTCTCCCCAGCTGAGATTAAAGCAATGGTAGGTGGCAGGAGCTACTTCTTTGGAGAACCATCAGATGCATGGGACTGGGTGGAGCAGCGCTGCTATGAATCCTCTGCTCCATCATAACCATTGTGGTGATCACGCCCAGCACAACATATGCGTCGGCCGAAACATAGGGCCCAGCAGACCCCAGGCGCCTCAACTCAGGGAGCATTGACCCTGAACCAAGAAAGAGAAGAACAGACACAGGCCTTGTCTGCTAGGCTAGAGGGCATTGTGGATCAGATGCCCTCACTGCCCCAGCGTCCAGAAATCCGAACCTCAGACACGGAGTCTGCTCATTCCACAAGAAGTAAGTCCTCAATGATACTTCCTGAGGTAACACCAGAGATGGCAGACAGCTGGATGTGATGGATGGTCAGAGACCTGATATGATCCATAATGCCAAAGATGCCTGCAGAGGGAAGAGAACCCACAGCGGGATTACTGATGCTTTGCTTCTGGCAAACACCGAGAAGACATGAGTAGCCCACATCAGTATACTATCATCGAGCCATGATGCTAGTCCAGAACCGACGCAAGCTGTAATGAAGCTGTCTTCTTCACGGCCCTGCTACTGGGCATCCTACATACTATCCTACATAATGTTAGGAGAACCCAACATACGGAATTGTTTGCTCACTCTTTGGATGACCTCACTTTTTGGGACGGCCCTAGGAAGGGAGTTGAGAGGATTTTTTTGGGCAGTTTGTGAAGTCATGCACAGAATACTGTTTAGTTTTCTCCTAAGATGCTCCATGCAGGAATAGGTTTGCAGGTAATCAAGCATATCATCGATAGCTTTTGCATTTGCCTTATGCCTGTTCTAATTAAAGGTAAGAGTTAACATATGGACATGGAATGTCCGTGTAATGGGCATGGTGCACAAGCAACATGCAGTGCAACAACACATTAAAAGGAGAGGCACAAAAATAGTGTTACTTCAGCAGACACATATTGCAGGTGGAGAGGACACTAAGTTACAGAAATGCTAGAGAGGTAATCACTACTGCACTACTTACTAAGGCTTCGCTAGGGGAGATCTCGTATGGGTAGGACAGGAGTCCCCTTTTGCCATGTATCAGTAGAGATAGACTCTGAGGGCACCTATGCACTAGTTGAGGAGCAACTGGACAGTAGGCCTATTCTATTGGGTAGTATAGATGCACCTAACACAGCGCAACCAGCCTTTTTGTCCATCCTTTCAGAGGTGCTCACACAGTGGACAGACATACCATGCATAATTGGAGGAGACTGCAATTGTGTGCTGGACACTGACTTATACTGCTCCCATTTCCCAATGCCACCAACCCTGGTGGCAATGCCCGCTACACACTTGTCTCAATGGGTTGTGTCTTGGTCGTTAATTGACAGATAGCAATTGATCCATCCAACTCTCCGCAAATACTCCTATTTTTTGACCCCACATGATTTGTAGGTGAGTTTCGACAGAACACTGTCTGACCCAATTGCAAGACTACAAGCGATGGGCGTGTAATACTTGTGAAAAAAACTTTTCTATCACAGCCCTGTACAGATACAGTTTGAGTACCACGCCTCTGGTCCCTAAATGGTGGCTGCAGTCCGCATTTCTTCCAAGCCTTTTGAGACACCACTAGGGAAATGTTGTCACACTATACAGCAGAAAACTGGGGCACGTACTCCTCTATATCCATAGACTTAAAGGCTCTGAAAGTAGTACTCAGTAGACACTGCATACGGATGATAGTGGGAGCCAGAGCAAGCCTACAGAAAGTCTTAGTACAAATTGAATAGACCTTAGGAGATTTGGAGAGGGTGGCCCTCGTGGATTAAACGTGTCTGACTGATCTAACAGAAGCTCTAAACCAACAGGCGCAGCTTATAGAGCAACTACACTGCCTAGCTTTCAGCGCATATCAGGCAGAAAAATACATGCTAAGGCGATAAAGCAGGTTGTTTAGCAAGGCTTCTACGCAGTGCCCAACCTCATTTGCTCATCACCGTGATTCAGCTGTCTCCCATACATGTAGCTATAACTCAAGATGACTTACCAATCACTGCCAATCTCTCTACAATCCACCACCTGAGAATCGCTTGCAGGTCATCTATGACTTTCTGAACAAGATTGATCTACCCTCACTGGACCCCGGGGATAGGGAGGAAATCAACATACCTAATGAGCTACAGGAGATATGAGCAGCAATACACAGCACCGCCATGCAGAAGACCCTGGTACTCGATGGGCTCCCAATCGAGTTTTATAAGGCATATGAATCTCTGCCAGCCCCCAAACTGCTGGAAGTGTATCAGTCTGCTTTAACAGAGGGCCGCCTACCTCCCTCATTAAGAAAAACCATGATGGTGTACCTCCCCAAACCTGGCAGCGACACCATAGAATTAACCTTGTATTGCCCGCTATCTATGCTGGGGTCGGATTACAAGATTCTAAGGAAAGTCATAGCAAGTCGCTTATATGAACTTATGTTGTGATTTGTCCATACCAACCAAAATGGTTTCACACCTGGACGTTCCACCACTCTCAATATTCACCGCCCACATAGGGTGATGGAGCTTTCTCTGGTTCAGTGGTCATATGCGTCATGCATGCTGCTGGACTTGGAGAAAGCCTTTGATACCATAGACTGGGATTATTTGTTACTGTACTGACTAACATGGTTATCACAGGCAGACTATATAGACTTATCTGATTATTGTACTCAGAATCTATCACCAGAGTTAAAATCGGCCACTATATATCACAACCCTTTCAATTAAATAGGGGCATGCAACGCGGTTGTATGCTGTTCCCGTTGCTTTTTGCCCTGGCGATGGAACCACTTGCGCAGCAGGTCCGCCAGAGTGGCCAAAACTGGGGGATCCCATTGAATGGGGAGATGTATATTACTTCTTTTTATGCAGATGTTTTTCTGATTTACATCTGTGATATTCAAGAAGGTATATCCGACATTCATAAATGTATTACAAGCCTTCTGGGATGCCTCAGGCATAAGGGTAAATTGGGTAAAGTCCTGCTTGTATCCCCTTAACCCTCAATGTCCAGCAGTTCAAAGTGGACCAACAACACTTAAGTTGGGAGCCTCACACATTTTGATACTTAAGGACACACATATACCATGAGACACAAGATCTGATAGACAGAAACCTCATTAAAGACCTTGCATCGTTGTGCCCCCAAATGGCTTTTTGGAGTCCATTACCACTTACAGTACATGGTAGGGTGTCCCTACCAAAAATGGTGATGCACCCTTGCTTATTGTACTCCGGGTTCACACCTCAAAGCTATGATGACATAAAGTCCACTACACAAGCAGGTGTAAATGTCCATAGGACAATTTCATTAAGTTATTTATGTTATGTTATGATGATTTTACAGCGTTCTATCGCCCAGTAGGGTATTCAGGCACTGAGCATGTGAGGGCCTAGCTAGGCCTATGGCTCAGTGATGGTACGGGAAGAGCCAGGTCTTCAGCTTCTTGCGGAAATCAAGAAGTGAAGTACAACTTTATCTGCCTTAGGAGATTTCCTCTGTTAATGGTTGTGCAAAATAGGTTGTGGTACAATAAACGCTTCTCATACAAAAGTGCATTTCATCATAGAAAAGGTCACACGTTTATTGTACCTTGTAAAAGTTTTGTCACTCCAATAAAGGTCATCATTATATTTCGTGAAATACAACTAAAGTTTACTTGGCAATTTTCTACCATTGAAAATCAACCTTAATGTTCAAAAAAGCATCCTTTTGATAAAACGTAAGTGCATTATATTTAAATTGGGTAGGCTCCAATAAAATATATAAAGTACCTGCAAATAGTTCATGCCCAAAAAAGATAATATCCTAATACCATCAGGGCAGCAATGAAAAATTATTCTTCAATAAAGACCAGTTACGCAAGTGTATTTTCCTGGCCGTATGTATATTTTGAAAACCTTGTAAACTCAGTAATGCAGGCCAGAAATCTGTTGCATCTATGAAATGAATTCCAAGATTGCGTGCCTCATTATTCTTGGCCAGACAGCCTCAGTTTCCTGTTTTTAACAGTTCCTGTTTCTAAATCTTCTCAAATCCTGATAGCCCTCACAGCGTGGTCTAAAACGGAGACACATCTTCCTCCACACGCAGACTCACTCACTGGATTCAAACATCTTTTTCAAAGTCACAACCCTTAATCAAACACTTCACATACACTTTCCCTCACCACACAGCAACCATCTCATCCTCTTTGCAGGAAACAAACTCGCCCTTTCAGAAACACCTTATAATCCAGGCCCATATACCTTCTTAAAAGAATTGTTGTCCGGAGATTTTCATTTTTGGTTGTGCTTTTGGATTATTTGAGAAGTGATTTAGCTTTAGCGGATGTGTTGCAGTTGTGATGTAACATTTCAGGAACTGTGAGACCTGCATACTTTATTTTGGTGTCAAAACACAGGTTTTGGTGGTCAACTGGTCAGAAAATAACTCCTCAGAGCAACCCTTCCACCTTTTTTGAAAATGGGGGCTGTTGGACCTGGCTTTTTGACGGGGTCATCCCCAAACTTTTTGCCTCCTTCCTCCTATTTTTTTTCTGACCTGTTGTTGTTGGCTTTTGACCTCTGGGCACCTTACCACTGCTAACCAGTGCTAAAGTGCATATGCTCTCTGTGTAAATGATACTATTGATTGGTTTATCCATGATTGGCTATTTAATTTACTTATAAGTCCCTAGTAGAGTGCACTATATGTGCCTAGGGCCTGTAGATTAAATGCTGCTAGTGGGCCTGCAGCACTGGTTGTGCCACCCACTTCAGTAGCCCCTTAACCTTGTCTCAGGCCTGCCATTGCAAGCCTGTGTGTGCAGTTTCACTGCCACTTGGACTTGGCATTTAAAAGTACTTGCCAAGCCTAGAACTCCCCTTTTTCTACATATAAGTCATCCCTAATGTGTGCCCTAGGTAACCCCTAGAGCAGGGTGCTGTGTAGGTAAAAGGCAGGACATGAACCTGTGTAGTTATATGTCCTGGTAGTGTAAAACTCCTAAATTCGTTTTTACACTACTGTGAGGCCTGCTCCCTTCATAGGCTAACATTGGGGCTGCCCTCATACACTGTTGAAGTGGCAGCTGCTGATCTGAAAGGAGCAGGAAGGTCATATTTAGTATGGCCGGAATGGTAATATACAGTCCTGCTGACTGGTGAAGTCGGATTTAATATTACTATTCTAGAAATGCCACTTTTAGAAAGTGAGCATTTCTTTGCACTAAAATCTTGTTGTGCCCTTCGATCCACGTCTGGCTAGGTTTAGTTGACAACTCCTTGTGCATTCACTCAGACACACCCCAAACACAGGGTACTCAGCCTCACTTGCATACATCTGCATTTTGAATGGGTCTTCCTGGGCTGGGAGGGTGGAGGGCCTTCCCTCACACAAAGGACTGCCACACCCCCTACTGGGACTCTGGCAGACAGGATTGAACTGAAAGGGGGCTTGGTGCATTTCTTAGACACTCTTTGAAGTCACCCCCACTTCAAAGGCACAACTTAGTATAAAACAGGGCCTCTGCCCTACCTCATCAGACACTTGCTGGAGAAGAAACCTGAACCAGAAACTGCATCCTGCCAAGAAGAACTGCCTGGCTGCTCAAAGGACTCACCTGTCTGCTTTTCTACAAAGGACTGCTGCCTTGCTGTTGGCCTGCTGCCTTGCTGAACTCTTGTCTGGCTGTAAAAGTGCTCTCCAAGGGCTTGGATAGAGCTTGCCTCCTGTTCCCTGAAGTCTCAGGACCAAAAAGACTTCTCTCTTCCACTGGGACGGTCCGTGTGCCGAAATTTTCGACACAACGCTGCACACCGACGCTGATTGACGCGACGCCTTCGGGACGACCGAAACTTTGACGCACGGGCTCGCAAGGACAACGCCGCCCGACTTCCCAGGAGAAATCGACGCGACGCCTGCCGTGAGATCAAAACTTTGACGCACGGCCTCGCAAGGACAACGCCGCCCGACTTCCAAGGAGAAACCGACGCGACGCCTGCCGTGAGATCAAAACTTTGACGCACGGTCTCGCAAGGACAACGCCGCCCGACTCCCCAGGAGAAATCGACGCGACGCCTGCCGTGAGATCGAAACTTCGACGCGCAGCCCCGCAGAATGACGCGCAGCCGGAAAACAAGCAGGAAAATCCACACATAGACTCTGGACATCTGGTACTCCCCGCGATCCACAGAAAGAGACTGTCCGCGTGCCGGAAAACGACGCACGACTCACCGCGTGAAAAATACCGACGCAAGTCCGTGTGTGCTGAGGAGAAATCGACGCACACACCAGTTTTCCACGTATCTCTTCTCCTGTGGCCCTCTGAGGAGATTTTCCACCAGAAACCAGGTACTTTGTGTTTGAAAGAGACTTTGTTTGCTTTCTAAAGACTTAAGACACTTTATATCACTTTTCAGTGATATCTTTACAAATTCATATTGCAACTTTGATCGTTTTGACCTGAAAATACCCAGATAAATATTATATCTTTTTCTAAACACTGTGTGTGTTATATTATGGTGTTGTATGATTTATTGCACAAATGCTTTACACATTGCCTTCTAAGTTAAGCCTGACTGCTCGTGCCAAGCTACCAGAGGGTGGGCACAGGCTGATTTTGGATTGTGTGTGACTTACCCTGACTAGAGTGAGGGTTCTTTCCTGGACAGAGGGCAACCTGACTGCCAACCAAAAACCCAATTTCTAACAGGGGCTATAATAGAGGAAGAAGAGATATACATAAAAATGAAACAAATAATAATGTGTTTAATCCTTTTATGTATACACCAAACAATGTTAATGATCTCAATATGAAAAAAAAATAAAGTTCATCACTCCTGTTTTAGAGACATTTTCATAGTTCACTTTATTTATTTTGTTTGTGGTATATTTGCAGAATGTTGAACATTTGAGTAGAGCATATTGACAGGGACATGTGTTTGTATCACAGGTTTTTCAAATACATGTACGTGTAAGTTCTGTGGGTAGAGGCTTTAGAAAATTCATAGGCTTTAGTACCCCATCAATATCTTCACAACCAAATTCACACGCATCTTCCTCCACATATGCATGATCCAAAACATTTACATATCTTCTGGTCAAGTAGAATGCTCTTTTAATGTCTCCACGCACAGAATATGATGAATATGATGTCGGTGGCAGGTCACTTAGTGGAACTGATTTCTAGAACTCACTGTACAATGATGGTCAAATGTGTGACAGTCAGAACTTGTTTTTCACACATGCACAAGGTATTTTTTTACATCTTTAAAGTCATATGATTCTTCTGTCTCAGCACATTCTTTTAGAAACTTCACAGGTTAAGCAGTTAAAGCTCCAAGCTTTTCTCCAGTTTTGCTCATGGGGTCATAACTCGTAAGAATATGTGCCTTGATAAGAACGCTGGGCAAGTTTCTTGTACAGAATATAAAGCAGGATTGAGTGACTTTTCTCACCTGTTCTATAACGTATCCATAACTCTGTTATCCCTTGATTTATGAACATTGCAACAAATCTAAGTATCACAATAATAACATCTGTGTCATTTGACAGTACAATGACTTGACTGGAACCATTTCGAACAGCCCACTCAACATGTGGCACAACACCAAGGTCTGCTTCCTCCAATTTGCTGTTAAATTCTTTAACAAAATGGCCTATACCTTTTGAATATATCTTTACAGGCACCAACTCCTCATTGACAATCATTCCACTTGCAATAATTGGGAATTCAGTGTTCATTACAGCATCAGCAATGTTTTGGCAAGTTAACATCTCCAAGTTCACCTTGTTTGATGTTGATGACCAGAATTTATCAAGTTGCACAGGTGTGGGTGTCACATTTCTGATGCAGGCTACGTCAACTGTTCCATTTGTAGACATTTTTCTTATTTTCTCACATTCTTAAACAGATAGTTCTAAATAACTGTCAAAGACAATGTGCAGTTGTTGTAAGGTGCTCACTGTCTTTGATATCTGGAGAAAAAAATACAATCTTGCCCATTAGTAATTGTGACATATAGTCCACAACAACAGCAGTTTTTCAATGAGGGCAGCTATTCAAGTTGAAATTCTTCAGGTGAAAGGCTTTTTTGAGCTTTTCTACGCGTTTGTGCTTCACTGGTTTGGTTGTAGCATCTCCATCAAATAATGCGTTTGCTGGAAGATCATGCGACAGAATGTCCTTGATAAATTCACCCCTTTGTTTTGCTCCATCCATCTCCCTATGTGCTTGCGAAAGCTGTTTTTTTTGTAATCTGTTTTGTAGGGACTGGTTGGACGAAACTCTCACTCTGGCAAGTAAAGTGTGGAAGTTTAGCTTTAATTATTATATCAAACAGCTTTTTCTCTTTAAATACAAGTCTTTCCTGCTTCAGTTCTGCATGTAGTTTTGATTCATGTTCCAAGATATCTAGTAGATGTGTCTTTATATCATTATCCACATATTGTTTGGTCACAAAGTTGTGCAGTTGCACAGGTTCAGTCATTTCAAAGGGGTATCCTTGACGATGCATGAAATGAAGAAGACTGTCAACATGTTTATTAAGACGTTCCCCTTTCTTTACCACAACTTCGTGGTGAGGAACAGTTTCATGATGGTCCATTAATTTTGAATTTGTCATCTCTGTGAAAACATTGGAAATAGAAAGGAATTCATGGTAAACTGGCTGCCATTCAGCAACATATTCACTTTTACGTGTTTGACCAACAATTCCCTTGGAGCTTTTCAGTGATCTCTGGACCGTCTGTTCCAGTTTCATATCTGGAGCCACAGCATTGAACCTTACCTCTCTGTCTTTCACCACAAAATGTCTTAGGATGAATATTCTGTAGATGTATGTTTTTTTCTACCTCTAGCTTCTTCACACTTTCTAAATACCAGGACCCAAATCTTAGTCAGTTTATGCAAATAATTTCGCGAAACACAGTAATTGGTGATTCCACAATCTTCATGAGCAGCTTCCAGTTACCTTCCTGATCAAGATATACCAAGTTTTGTACTAGAGCTATCATGTGTAAAATATTTCCCCAGTACTTGCAAAGTTCAAATTTTTCCTCACATTCTTTGACAAACTCAACAAACTTCGGGCCACATGTCTGTACCTTTTTTCTCGTCGCAAATGGCCTAATTCACTGAACCGGGATGTTTGTGACAAGAAAAAAGCATTTTGGTATGTACAGACCCATTTTTGTGATTCAGTAATCTATTTACTGAATCACAAAAAAGGATTGCGAGTCGCAGTCTGACGTATGATTGTTTTGTTACCGCTAATGCGGTCACAAAAATCGTAGTTAGTACCAGTCTAAAATTGGTGCTAACCCATTCACAAAAGGGAAGTGGTCCCCATGGGACCTCTTCTCCTTTGTGAATGCATGCAAAAACATTTTTTCAGAGCAGGCAATGGACTCACGGATCATTGCCTGCTCTGAAAAAATGAAAAGAAAAATTGTCATTTTTGTTTTTGAAATGCATTCCATTTTCCTTTTAGGAAAACGGGCTGTATTTTAAGAAAAAAAACATACTGCTTTATTTAAAAGCAGTCACAGACATGGTGATTTGCTGACCCCAGCAGGCCGCCATAAATGTGAGTGCCGCCATTCCCAATGGGGTCACAAATTGCGACCTACCTCATGAGTATTCATGAGGTCACTCTTTTGCTACCTCATTGCGAATTGTAAACAGTGCGAAGTACAGCGATGTACATACGGTTTTGCGACTTGCAATTTGTGACACGCAAATGAGTCGCAAATTGCGAGTCGCAAAACTTGGGGTCACACATCTGGCCCTTGGTTTTCAGGTTTTCTGATTTTGAAATGAGTGTATTGAGCGTTGCCTGCTTTGCATTATTTCTTTTGAATTATTTAATTTAATTTGTCATTCTTGTTCCAGAAAGCATTCCAACGCAGTGTTTCTATAGCCTCAGATATGATGAGCATATCTTGTAACAAACGAACATAATGAGTTACCCTCAAGACTCACTGGACAGTTTTGCTTCCAAAGATTTCAGCCTCAATAAGTGCATGTGCCATATATACCTCATAGTTTAGGTCAGCTACTCGCCTGAAAACATCATCTTAAAAGAAACCAGCTGCTGATAAAAACATGTTTGCCCTTTGAGACTCACGTACTCTGCACTCTGTTCTTTCATTAATTCATTTGGCCCTTGTTCTGGCTAAATCACAGATAACACATTGAAGTTTCTCTGATTTCTGATCAGTTGTTGGAGGTGGACGAGAGGTAGCCAGTGATATTCTAACTGGATGGGCATTGGCTTTGGTTATTGTCGCTTTCTCAGAAGACTCGGATTCTTGTTGTGATTTGCTGTTTCTACTATTTTTTTATCATTTGTTCCAGGCTTTTTTCCATTGTACATTACTTGTATCACTTGTTGCTACAATAATAAAATATTTGATCCTCTTCACCCATCGGTTTCACTTTTTTGTGAACTTCGACTTGTCATATTTCTGCAGCATCTCGATCTCTCTTCTATCCAGCCACAGTTGATATTAGCTTTTCTTTCAGATTAGATTGGCATGTGACACATTTTTCTGTGATGAAGGCGTTCTCAGATTTTGTAGTTAGCAACACTCTGTCAGGAGGTAAAGATCCTCTGCTACCACCTGCTTCACTCATGTTTACGAATTTGAATCAACAGAAAACGGAACCAAAAACCATATTAAAATAAATTACCAATATGATTTCCAAAACACATAATTATGGAGCCACCATTTTGGAAAATGAAGGAAGGGTTGTTCTGAGCTGTTATTTTCTGTCTCTTTAAGACTACTCGACCCCCAAAACCTATGTTTTGACACAAAATGAAGTATATAGGTCTCATGGTTCCTAACTTCACTGCAAAACATCCGCCATTTTTAAAAATGTGTACCATAAAAAAATCAGCCTGGGTTAGCAATGTCTACCCAAACTAAATTACTTCTCTAATGATACAAAAACACAAATCAAAAATCCCAATCTCTGGACAACATTTTTTTATGGATGTATACCAAGGGACCTGGACTATTCAGCTTGAGCTCCTCTACTCATGCGCACATACAAACTCCACAAATTTATGTTTGTTGTTCTTTATGTTTCTGCAGTTCTACCCAGTGCTTAATTGAAAATGTATGCTGCTGCCTAAACCTGTGCTCAGAAGCCTGCAGCCAGTGTAACTGTACCTGTTCAATTGGGTGCACCCACTAACGAGGCTGCATAGTCTTGAATCTGCCCCATTCCTCCTGAATCCAGTACCAGACACCTCCTCCACCTCTTTTTCACTCTTGCATGTTCCTACTTTCTCCTTTTACGATGGATTGTCTGACTTTCTCTTACTCCGTTTTTATACTTTGTTTTTCCCTTTCTTGCTCTCGTAAATTTCAGGTGCTGAAAAGTAAGTGCTGGGCCCCAAACATGAGTGCCGCTGGTCCCTACCAGCAACAACAGGCTCAAATTAAGCACTGGCTCTACTAGGCTGGAAGGGACAGCAACAAACTGACATACAGTTTGATGGCATAAAAGATGTAGGAACGAAAGCATCCTTCTAATGGTCAGTTTTTGATTTGATTTATAATTGCTGTCAAAAAAGTAACTAAATATTATTCATGTTGTATTCAGCTCATTTGTCAGTGATCCCAGCTTTAGCAGATATGTAAATGGTTGCACTTATGGGGAGGATCATTTGAAGTGGGGGTTCAAGTGGTAGTCTCTGTGTTTCACAGCCTGAAACTTGAGGAAGTGCAAATGTTCCAGTGTGGCTGAGCTGGACTGTGGAAGACATCCTCATTTTGCACAGTGTAGGCTTTACCTCTTTCGATGCTAGGACTCCCCCCTGAGATATTAGCCTAAATACAACTAATTTCTTTTTTGGACAAAAGTGGGAAAGAAGTGCTGTAGATGAAAGCATCTGTTATTTTTCCCTGCAATGGCATCAACAAACGGTTTACAGTGCTACAATCAGGAAACGCCCTGAAGGCCGACTCCGGAACAACAAAGTCGTGGCCAATGAAAGCGGAAGTACGCTTTCCTTAACCACGACTTAATTGTTTTGTGCCATAACCACACATGTGCTGAACAACGCACATGTGTGGTTAAGGCACAAACAAGGGAGTCGGATGACGAGGACGACGTGGCGAAGCGACGAGGTGACGACTCAGGTAAGTGGGGTGGCGGTAGGAGGGTTGGGGTTTTAGTTTTAGGGGCAGGGGTGGGGGGGTCAGGGTATTTTCAGTTTTAGGGTCGTGGGGTCGGGGTTTTAGTTTTAGGGGTGGGGGTGAGGGGGTCGGGGTATTTTCAGTTTTATGGGCGGTGGGCGGTGGGCGGGGGTTGGGTTTTAGTTTTAGGGGTGGGGATCGGGGTATTTTCAGTTTTAGGGGGGGCGGGGGTGGGGGTCGGGGTATTTTCAGTTTTGGGGGCGGGGTGGGCGGTTGCGGTTTTAGTTTTGGGGGCGGGGGTTGGTGTATTTTCCATTTTAGGGGCGGGGTGGGGGGTTGGGGTTTTAGTTTTAGGGGCAGGGGTGGGAGGTCAGGGTATTTTCTGTTTTAGGGACGGGGCGGGGTGGGGGGTTGGGGTTTTAGTTTTAGGGGGGTGGGGGGTTGGTGTATTTTCAGTTTTAGGGGTGGGGGTGATATGGGGGTTGGGATTTTAGTTTTAGGGGCGTGGTGGGGGTCGGGGTATTTTTAGTTTTAGGGTCGGGCGGGGTGAGGGTTGGGGTTGTTTTAGGGGTGAGGGTTGGGGTGGTTTTAGGGGTGGGGGTTTAGGGATGGGGTGGGGGTTGGGGTGGTTTTAGGTTTTAGGGGTGGGTTGGGGGGTTAGGTAATTTTAGGGGCGGGTGTGGGGGTTACAGGGGCTTAGGTTTAGGGGCAGGGTGGTGGGCTCGGAGTAGTTTTAGGGGTGGGGGTTTCGGGTACTTTAGGTTTCAGGGATGAGGTGTGGGTTGGAGTTGTTTTAGGTTTTGGGGGTAGGGTGGGGGTCGCGGTAATTTTAGGGAGGAGTTGGGGGTTGGGGTAGTTTTAGGGGCAAGGGTGGGGGATTCGTGTGGTTTTGGGGGGGTGGGGGGTCGCAGTCATTTTTAGGGGTGGGGGGGCCAGGCGGGACGCATGCAGGAACAATGCATGCCTATCACTAATGCCTTTACCAGGAATGCCTTTACAATGAAAAGTCGTTGTTAAGGCATTCGTGGTAAAGGCATTAGTGGTCACAACGAGGTCGTTGTTCCGACCTCATTGTTCAGGCATTCATTGTTCAGGCAGGCGTCGTTCCGACATACATTCGCTACAATCACCATCTTCCCAGCTTTCAGAAACAGACAAACTTGAATCAGAAAACCAACGGATTTAACACAGTTTTGGCATTTTACTGTGACATAGCCCATTTTTTTTATTTTTTGTGCAATCAACCTCCTTGGGGTTAGTGGTAGAAATGGGTGTATAACCAATCGTGGATTCCAGAAAACTAAGCATTTCCCAAAAATAGACAAAATTCTGAATTCAGCAAAGGGTCATTTGTGTCGATCTACTAAGGTTTTCCTATAGAAAGTAACAGTTGAAATAAAAAACAATATTAAAATTGAGTTGAAAAAAACAGCCATTTGTGTCTACATTTTCATCTGTAACATCTCCTCACTATGGCAGATTTTTTAAAGCAATATACTGTTGTGTCCGCTGGACCCTTCTGGCTGTGGTGATATACAAGCCTTGCAGGTTCATTAAGAACCCTATGTTCCCAGAGCCAATAACTGAAATGCATCTTGCATTGGTTTTTCATTGTGTACAGGGTATACAGTAATTAATTTGGTAAATTATAAAGAGAAAAAATAGGTATCAAGAAAACAAATGTATTTCTGTAATGGCACAAGATATGGAGCTTAAAAGCAGTGGTTGTTTGCACATTTCTGATTTTGGAGATACCCATTCTAGCATGTGACTTAGAGGGCATTTCTCAAAATGACTTCTTTCTCACACACAGTCTTTCATTTGGAAGGCATAAATGCCAAGAAAGACAATTGGTAATAACGCTTGTTCTACTATTCTGTGTTTCTTCAAGTAGATTGATAAAAATGCTACCTCACTTGTGTGGGTAGGCCTAGTGGCCACGACAGGAAATGGCCCAAAACTTAACTTGGACCTTTCACACTCTTCCACTGAAAACTGACCATTTTTTGCAATCTGCCTAGCTCCGGATTTTGGGCCCTAGTTCAGCTGGCAACTCTGGAAACATAGCAAACCTCTGCATTTTTGGAAAGTAGACATCCATGGGAATCGAGGATGTGGTGACATGTGTGTCTCCCACCAAGGTCTGTTACTCAGAAATCCCTTGCAAATCTTAAAATGTGTATAGAAAACACATTTTCTTCACATTTCTGTGATGGAAAGTTCTGTAATATGAGGGGAAGCCACACAGCTCCTTCCACCCAGCATTTCCCCAAGTCTCCCGATAAAAATGATACCTTATTTATGTGGCTAAGCATAGAGTCCTCAGCAAGAAACAGCCCAAAACGCAATGAGGACACTTCACATTTTTCCACACAAAACTGACCCTTTTTTTAGAATGTGCCTAGCTATGGATTTTGGGTCCTTGCACAGCTTGTACCTAGGGACATCTACCAAATCTCTACATTTTTGAAAAACTAGACACCCAGGGGAATCCAGGATGTGATGATGTGTTGCTTTCACCAGGTTCTATGACCCAGAACCCCATGCAAACCTAAAAAGGTGTCTAAAAACACATTTAACTCATATTTATGTGATGGAAAGTTCTACAGTCTGAGGGGAGCCACAAACTTCCTTCCACCCAGCATTCCCCCAAGTCTCCTGCTAAAAATGATAGCTCACTTGTGTGGGTAGACTTAGTGGCTGCGACAGTAAACAGCTGAAAATGCAACGTGGACACATCACATTTCTCTACTGAAAACAAACCCTTTTTTTGCAATGTGCATGGATGTGGATTTTGGGCCCAAGCTCAGTCAGCACCTAGAGAAATCTAGCAAACCTGTGCATTTTTAAAAAACTAGACTCACTGTATAGGTGGGCAAAGGGTATGTGACAAGAAACAGCCAAAAATGTGTAGAAATTGAGGGGGAACTAAAGCATGTCTAAAAGGGCAGTTTTTTCATGTGTTTCTAGGCTGACTCTGCTTTGCGCATCCACACAAGGGGAGCAGAGTTTTTCTCAGTGCAGATGTGGCAGTGCTGGGTGGTTTCAGGCACATTTGGAGGTTAGCAGGGCACTCTGGGTAAAACAATTGTGGAAGGTGCATGTGAAGTACACCACCCTGTACTCCCCCAAATGTTTAGTTTTCAGAAGTGTCTGAGCCTGGCAGGTTTTTCCAGGTGACAGCGTACCCAAGTCCACAAAGTGTAGCTGCTCACCATTGCAAGTAGGACAATATTGAGGGGTAGCCAAGCTCTTCCTGCCCACATGTAAAATCAACACCCAAAAGAGTCAAATGTCCTCTTGCTTGGCATTGGGAGGAGGTGATTTAGTCTGCGGCAGGCGGGCAGAAAGACTGTTGGCCACCTCAGTTGGGCTAGTGGGTTATCTAGTGGGTTATCTGCCCCCCAGGGGACTGATCGGGGGTAATCACCTCCATCTGCCCCCCAAGGGGACAGAAAGACTGTGACCTCATGTATTTGAGGTGGGTGATTGGCCATGCCCAGTGTAGGTGGCACCCACCCCTTTTTAAAAAAGAAAAAATAATAATCCCTGGTGTCTAGTGGGCTTTCTTCCACTGGGGGACAGATCAAGGGTAATTACCCTATCTGCCCCACAACTTCGGACAGAAAGACTTTGGTGACCTTATGCATGGGCGTGGTGGGCAGTCCCTAAACCTCTTTTATTAAAAAATACATTCTGGGCTAATGGGATTTCTGCCCCAATGGGGGTCAGATGGGGGTAATAACCCACACTTGCTCCCAGGGAGGCAGAAAGACTGTTCCTATTTAGTCCATTGCCTTGCCCATTCTTGGCAGCCCCCACCCGTTCCTAAATAAAAAAAAGACAATGGTGGCTAGTAGGCTTTCTGCCTCCTGAGGCAGATTAAGGGCTATTGCCCAAATCTGCCACCTGGGGGGGGCAGAAAGACTTATCATATAAAAAATTAAGGGGAAGCAAAAGCCCTTGCCAAAGGGCCGCCCTCCCATCCCTGGTGGCCTACTGGAGTGGATCCCTGCTTTAGGATCGCCCTCCTAAAGTTGTCTCCAAGCAGGGATCCACTAGAGAAATGTACCTTCGAAAAGGGGACATTCTCCACTTTCCAGTGTTACCTCTCCCATTCAAATCAGTGATCAATGGGCTTAGATATGACCCTGAGCACCGAAGACAATAAAAGCCAATGGGTGGACTTGCTCATTTTACTGTCATTTTCCCTGTAATGATGTCTGCCCGCACGGCTTGCCCATCGTCATTACAGTGTGGGGTTATTTATAGCCTTGGTTGCAGGGGAAGCTCTTCCTCAGCAACCAAGGCTAAACATATCGAAATGAAATCTCTTTGGTTCCTGTACCAGAGGGATTTCATGTGCCATGGACGTGGACCGGCTGGGAGCCGTCCAAGGCACATGAGCACTGTGGCGTCGGACAGCTCCACGCTGTCTGATGCATGCAAAGGGTTAAAAGACGAGCCGTAAACATGATTTTCTAGTGCTGTCATATTTACAAAGCACAATACTTGTATGTAGTATATATGTAGAAAGTGAAGGTCATTTTATTTTACAAAGTGGAATTGCCTTATGAGTTCACATGTGTTCAAAGTTGATGCATAAGTAAACCCAATCCCAAGATAGCTGCTTTGTAAATGATTTCCGTTAATATTAATTGGATGTAAAATTCTCATACATGGATATCCAGAAAATCTGGCTTGGATTTGGCCCTTATGAATTAATGCAGGGTATCGTTGAAATAGAGTGAACTTTTCCATTGAGAATAAGGGTAACTGGAAGACTAAGCATTCTTTTCAGTACAAAGCAAAAGCATGCCCAGTGTGAATGTCCATGCTTGATGCAATCATCTGGACTTTCTGCCATAACATTAAGCATTGTATTTTGCTTCCAGTTTATAAACCTTTGCAATAATCACTGTTTCATTTTGCCTCACTGTCAGACCTATCACCTTTAGGGTTGTCCTCCCCCAAACCTTTTGCCTTGTTTTTGCTGGCCCTAGGACTTTGTGCACTTTACCACTTGCCAACCAGTGCTAAAAACGGTTGTGCTTTCTCCTCTCAGTATTGTAAAATTGGCCTATTCCCATTTGGAATAATTGTTTTACTTAGAAGTCCCTAGTAAAGTGGCACTACATGTGTCCATGGTCTGTAAATTAAATCCTACTAGTGGGTATACAGCAGTGATTCTGCCAACCACTTAAGTAGACCTTCGCTGAACCTCTAAACTTGTCTCAGGCCTGACATTGTAGCTTGTGTGTATGCAGTTTGAAACCCCCATTTCGACCTGGCAAACAAAAACGTTTTGCCAGGCACAAAGCTTTCTTTTTAATACATATAAGTCACCCCTGGGGTAGGCCCTGGACACCCCGAAGGGCAGTGTATTTAAAAAGTTGCACATGTACTTTTAAATTCTGCATGTCCTGGTAGTGACAAACTTCTAGAGTCATTTTTCACTACTGCAATACCTACCTCTCCCATAGGATAACACTGGAGTTACTGTATTAAATTTTTATAAGTGTAATTTCCAAATGGGAAGAGATAATCAGTTCATGTTTGGTGTCTCTGGAATTACAATTTAAAATCCTATTTCACAGTGAAGTCAGATTTTAAATTGCAATTCTGAAAATGCCTTATCCCTTCAGTGCATATAGCCTGTACCAGGGTCACATGAATGGGTGTAGCTGACAGTTGAGCTTTGTGTAATCCTCCTAAGTAGCCACGCACAGTAGAGGGCATAGCTATGCCTGGATGGGTCATCACTGGCAGGATGGGAGGGAGGAACTGGCACAGAACCACTTACACTTGAATTAGTGGAACCTGCCTCCTGACAAAGTGCTGCATTCCCCCGTGGTTAGTCTAGGTCCAGGATGTGAAAGCAGGATGCCTCGAGTCTTAAAAGAGAAAACCTCCAGAAGAATTTCCCCCACATAGTTCAAAGGCACAACTGGGTATAAATAAATGCCCATCAGACACCAACTCTTCAGTACACTTCTGGAACTTTAGATACTGTGCCAGGATGTAGAACTGCTATGCTGCTACAAGGACTGCCACTCTGCTGAACTGCTGCTCTATATGAACTGCTGTCCTGCTTTGCTGACCTGCTGACCTTTTGCCTGGGAAAGAAGTACTAGGCATGCAACTTAATCTTGAACAAGCACCCCAGAGTAACTCCAAGTGCTAATCTTCTTATCTCCTGATCTGAGTTTCAGGGACATAAAAGGCTCCTCAACAAGCTACTGGACCCAGCTGCAGTGAGTTCTTGACTCCCAAGTGTTGCCCCACAGGTCCTGGACCTTTCGTGTGGCTCAGCAAGCTTAAATCAAGCTTTTGGGCTCCTCTCGACCGGGACAGGCCTGTTTGCACCAAGACCATGCTGGTCTCAATGGAAACCAGCGTGAGCTGTCAGCGAGCCCTCTCTTCACACTGCAACGTCAACCTCTCTTGGTGGACTGCCAATGCGAAGCTCTATCTTTTTGTGCCACATCGACAGCCTCCCACAACACTCTCCTTGCTCCTCGCGACCCTCTTCAGCGTGAACAGGACTCTTGCCACAAACCTTGAGGAGGGAAAACTTCAGGAGGACTAATCTGTCTATCCAACTTGTGATCCATTGTGTCGGCCTGAACCTTTGACTTTGACCCAGTCCAGCATGACCAGATAGCCATGTTTGGCACTTTGGCCCTCATTCCAACTCTGACGGTCATAGACCGCCAGGGTGGCTGTCCACGGAAGCACCGCCAACAGGCTGGCGGTGCTTCATGTGGTATTCCGACCGCGGCTGTTTCCCGCCGGATTAGCCCCGGCTGGGAGAATCCTCCATGGCGGCGCTGCAGGCAGCGCCGCCATGGGGATTCCGACCCCCATCCCGCCAGCCTGTTTCTGGTGCTTTTCACCGCCAGAAACAGCAGTGCAGGGGCCCCCTAACAGGGCCCCAGCATGATTTTCACTGTCTGCATGGCAGACAGTGAAAATCACGACGGGTGCAACTGCACCCGTCGCACCCCTGCAACACCGCCGGCTCCATTCGGAGCCGGCTTCTGTGTTGCAGGGCCTTTCCCGCTGGGCCGGCGGGCGCTCTCTTGGCGGGCGCCCGCCGGCCCAGCGGGAATGTCTGAATGGCCCCCACGGTCTTTTGACCGCGGAGCGGTCATTTGGCGGCGTAAGGTCGCCGCCCGCCAAACTTAGAATGACTCCCTTTGTGCTTTTAGGTGCTATTTCATACTTTATTCTTTAAAAATTCATAACTCCGGTTCTACTGATTGGATTTTTGTTGTTTTGGTCATGTTTTATTTGTTAAATTGTGCTCTATGTTTCTAATATGTTGCAGGATTGTTTTGTGTGGTCTTTTCACTGTTTAACTGTTTGAATTTTTGCATAAATACTTTACACATTACCTCTTAGTTAAGCCTGGTTGCTCTGTGCCAAACTACCAGAGGGATGAGCACAAGGTAATTTGAAGTTTGCTTGTGCCTTACCCCGACAAGGACTGTGCTTCCTGCTTGACCAGGGATCACACCCCAGTAAAGCGATTTCTGACAGTCACTGTTGCGATGGTAAAAAAAATATTTAAAGGACTATTGGCTTGTAGATAAGCATTTCATAATAAATAAATTAGGCCTACTGCCTTGGTTGTAACTTTACCTAATAAATAGAATGGACCCATGGCATCTGAAATAATGTTTCTCAATGAAGCAAACAGGCCTGTAGCATTCCTTATCATTGGTTTCTACCAATACATATTCCTAGGAGACCTCAATTTCCACCTAGAAGACCCCAACGATGCAAACACCAAAAACCTCCTAGAGAGCATGAACATCATTGGTCTGGATCAAATAGTCACGAACGTGACGGACACTGCAGGCCACACGCTCAACACCATTTTTACCTTCAGCAACAATATCAAATTCAGTCATACCACTGAAATCACGTGGTTGGACCACTCGATCATCCATTTCACCTACTCCACTGCTCTCTGATGCTACACCAGACCTCTTTGTGCATCCCAGCAGAGTTGGAGCAAGATTTCCGAGAGCCAATTGTCAGAAGGCCTCAAGTGCCACTCCCCATACAACTCAACAGAAATTTAAACCACTGTCAAAAGTTTCAACACCTGAATCTCAGACGTAGCACCTTGCAAAATTGTCAAGCCCAACAGACCCACCAATCAAGCAATATGGTACACTCCAGAACTCAGAGCCACAAAACGCAAGTGCAAGCAACTTGGGGGACAATGGTACACCACCAGGTCACCCAGCGACATAACTGCCTTACAAACTCACTAAGCCAATACCACAACAACCTGAAAGAAGCCAGAAACCTAGTCCCAGGGTCTGATTTAGATATTGGTGGATCGGTTACTCCGTCACAACAGTGAGAGATATCCCATCCACAGGATTTAGATTTTGGCAGACGGGATATCCGTCCACGTTTTGACAAAGTAGCCCATCCACCAAAATCTAAATCAGATCCTTAGTCACCTGAAATCAAGGCAGCTCCAACCGAAGTAAGGAACTCTTCCAGATCGTCAAGGAATTCTCCAAGCAGCAACGGAAATCAGGGCCTCCCCATCCGAGGACCCCTGAGACTCCCTTGTCGAATATTTCCATCACAAAATAATCACAATATACAAAAATTTTGCACCCCAGTCAATGGCCCCCGACACCATCAGCCTTCTCAACTCCATCAACCCCCCAACCAGCACCATTCTCCTCACCACGCAATTCACTATAGACGTCATCCAATCCATTCACTTAGGTTCCCCCATGGACCGATGCCTGCACCACTACATGTTCAACCTAGGCAACAATGTCATCAACATGAAACTTACAGACATCTTCAACATCTCCATCACAGCAGCCACAAACCCTGAAGAATGGAAACATGCCAGGGTCAAACCCCTCCTCAAAAAAGCCTCTGCAGACCCCATAAACTCAAAAACAACAGTCCAAACACCCTGCTTCCCTTCCCAGCAAAAGTCACCAAGAAAGCCATACACCAACAGCTCACTGCTTACCTAGAAGACCATGAACTCCTATGCACATCCCAATTGAGATTCTATTAAAACCATAGCACCGAATCTGCAGTGAGCGCAACCACTGATGATATCAGAAACCTTCTAGAACATGGAAAATCAGCTGCCTTTATCCTCCTTAATCTCTCAGCAGCCTTTGACCCAGTCTCCCCTGATCAAGAGACTCCACCAGATCGGCATCAGGGGAAATGTCCTGAAATGGATCACCTCCTTCCTCTCCTGCAGAACCCAGAGAGTCCTTCCTTCTCCATTCACCTCAAAGCCAAAGGGCATTATCTGCAGTGTACACCAGGGCCCTTCCCTTAGCCCCACCCTTTTCAATGCCTACATGACCCCATTGGCCAACATCATCAGGATCCATGGATGAAAAATAATCTCCTATGCTGTCGACACACAATTCATCCTCTTACTATCCAAAGACGCATCCACCGCAAAGACCAACTTCCACCTCTGTCTGAACAACACTGCCGACTGAATGAAGAACAATTGCCTCAAATGCAGTACTGACAAAATGGAAGTCCTGCTTTTTGGAAACTCCGCCTCACCGTAGGATGGCCTCTGGTTGCTTGACAACCTAGGAACTCCAAATACCTTCTCAAACCACATCCAGGAACCTTGGAATTATCATCGTCTAAAAAAATCAACATGAAGAAACAGGTCAACGGAGTCTACTCTACCCACTTTCTCACCCTTTGAATACTTCAGAAGATCTTCAAGTGGCTTTCATGCAACACCAGACGAACCGTCACACAGGCCCTCATCACCAGCCGTCTAGACTACGGCAAAACTCTGTACGCAGGAACCTCGTCACACCTCAAAAAACTAATCCAAGTCATTCAGAACTCAATAGCCAGACTCATCCTAGACCCCCCAAGATGGACCCACACTTTCCTCCATCCAAGGAACCTCCAATGTCTCACGGTACACAAATGTTGCCAATTCAAGCATCTGACCTATGCATAGAAAGCCCTGCACAACTTAGGACCCATCTGCTTTAAACATCGCCTGAACTTCCACCGACCCTCCAGACACCTCTACTCTGCAGAACTCTCACTCACACAAACCCCTATTCAACTAGAGCTCTCCATCAGTAACTTCAGCGCCTGGATACCCTCATGGGTGAGAAGTGCGCTCTACAAATCCTGATGATGATGATGAATAACCAACGCAGACCTACTGCATTGAATAAGAACTTTCCCATGCAGCAACCATAAGATATACCATAACAAAATTACAATTATATTCAAAATTGCAGTCGTCAAAACAATATACAATTCCTCTTATGAGAACCTAATAAGGTTATTATACCACCACAGTTTGCCAACAACAACAAAAACCTTGCCTACTTTGGTAATCTGCAGGATTCCATGTAGCAAAATAAATTCATGCAGGCTTTCGCTCATTGTGTTTACAATCCACCCTTAAAAGCCTTAATCACCTATTGCCTATAACACATGCTTTTCACAATAAATAAGACAGGCCTATCAGTTTAGCCAAAATAAATAGATCACCTATAGAATATGGCATAACTTGTCCTAATGTATGAATAAAGCTTGTAGATGAGCTTCTCCGTCTTGCATGGTATGTTCTGTTCTGAAGGTCCTATTAGTACTGCATGGACAAAGAGGGTACACTGGAGGGGATATGAGAAAAGGCAATCATGTTAACTCTTTAAATGTCTTGGATGGGCTGTCATAACCCAACTATGACCCGATGGCCCTATTTTAGTTGCAGCCTATTTCAGAGTGGGCCTGGTTTGAAAAAATTTTCAGGGCTCATTTCAGTCAGACCCAGGTGAAAGAAGCTCAGCCATTAGCGTGGGGGTGTCAAAAGGCCGTGGGGTATTTACAGAGCCAAGATGCCATGGCATACAGATATTGTGTTAATGAGAATAGTCAGCATATAAAACCTGGACCCCTCTGCATTTCTTGACCCATGAGCTCAAATTTTCTTTAACAGAAAATAGATACTTTACTCTAGAAGATGTCTACCATGTGAGCCATGGAAAGGAAAATAATAATGGATTTCCTGGGATAACAGAGGAATTCTGTTAGGAAGTCTGTTCCAATGCACCACCATGATCACTTTGCTGTTGTAACACTGAGGTTTGCGTGGATATGGGGTACTTGAATGAGGGTTAGTTTGAGGTCCAGATCTCGACTCAAGCTGTGTTATGCTCATTCTTGGCTTGTCTTCTACATGCAGGCAAGCTTATGGTAATTTCTGCCATAAAATTGCTAGCTCTTGTACTGTACACATTACTTTTTGTGGGTGGTTTTGTTGCTGCATTATTGGTGGTGTACAGAAGGCAAAATACAGGGAGAAAAAGACGGTGTACAGAAGAGAAAACACAGGTTAATGCACTTGATACCATTATTAATACAAGCCTACTGGAGTGCTTATAAGCTTGCAACCATCATGTATACAGTTGTAAAATAAATAAAATAAAATGTATGAAAACAATGGCAGGGGGCAAAACAATATGCAGTTCCTCTCAAAAGGGCCAGCAACGATAGACTCTTTGAAAATCTTCTACTCCAGGTTTTTTCTGAGGCGATGACCAACACCAAAACCCTTGCCTACTGCAATGATATTTCATGTAACAAAATACATGTCAACAGTCTGTGACATGGGCCACAACATTCCACAATTAAAAGCCAATAGGCGTTAACCACTTTTCTGCTATGCCTTATCCCCGTGCTAAGCCGTTTTGGGCTATTTGGGGTATTCATGCTTAAGCCTCCATAACTTTTTGTCTACATAAGGTAACCACGTAAAAATTGTGTCCTTTTTTCAAACGTCCTGTGGATTCTAAAAGTACCCAGGGTTTGTGGATTCCTCTGGAGGGGACCGAGAAATTAGCCAAAATACTGAAACATTTTGGTTTGTTTTTTGGGGGGCGAAAATGGGAAGAAATTTCTGCAGAAGAAAGTGTCTGTTTTTTCCCCCACAAATGGCCTGAACAAATAGTTTGCAGTGCTAAAATCACCAGCTCCCAAGCTTTCAGGAACAGGCAGACTTGAGTCAAAAAAACTAATTTTTCAACACAGTTTTGGCATTTTACTGGGACTTAGCACATTTTTCCTATTTTTTGTGTTTCCAACCTCCTTCCAGTTAGTGGTAGAAATGAGTGTAAAACCAATGGTAGATCCCTGGAAAGATATATATTTCTGGAAAGTAGACACAATTCAGAACTCAGCAAGACAAGCATGCATTTGTGTAGATTCTTCAAGGTTTTCCCACAGAGATTAACAGTTGAAATGAAAATATATTGAAATTGAGATGAAAAACAGCAATTTGTGCCTATGTTTTCACCTGTAACTTCTAAATATGGCACATTTTAGAAAGTAATATACTGTTACATCAGCTGGACCCTCCTAGTAATAGAGGTTATATAGGGCTTGTAGGTTCACCAGAAATCCGAAGTACCCAGAGGCAATAATTGAGCTGCACCTTGCAATGGTTTTTCATTATGTACAGCAATTCAATTGGTAAAATTTAAAGAGTGAAAAATAGGTTTCAAGGAAACATTTGTATTTCCAAAATGGGCACAAGATATGGAGTTTAGAAGCAGTGGGTATTTGCAAATCTCTGAATTTGTGGGTTCGCATAATAACATGTGAATTGGACGGCATTTCTCAAAATGACTTCTTTTTACACATTGCCTTACATTTAGAAGGCACAAATGCAAAGAAAGACAATTGGCGGTAACACTAGTTCTACTATTCTGTATTTATCTAAGTCTCTGGATAAAAATGGTACCTCACTTATGTGGGTACGCCTTGTGCCCGTGATAGGAAATGGCCCAAAATGCACTGTGGACACATCACATTTTTCCACCCAAAACGGACCCTTTATCTGCAATGTGCCTAGCTGTGGAGATTGGGCCTTAACTCAGCTGGCACCTAGGGAAACCCAGCAAACCTGTGCTTTTCTGAAAACTAAACACCCAGGTTGGGGTGACTTGTGTGGCTCTAACCAGGTTCTGTTACCCAGAATCCCTTACAAATCTCAAAATTTGACTGAAAAAACACATTTTCCTGACATTTATGTGATGGAAAGTTCTGAAATCTATGGGGAACCCAGCATTCCCCTAAGACTCCCCATAAACATTGTACCTCACTTGTGTGGGAAGGCCTAGTGTCCGCTACAGGAAACGTCGCAAAACGCAACTTGGATACATCACATTTTTCCACTGAAAACTGATCTTTTATTTGCAATGTAACTACCTGTGGATTTTCGGTGCCTAGCTCAGCCAGCACATAGGGAAACCTGGGCCACCTGTAAAAAAATTTAAACAAGACATCCAGCGAAATCCAGTATGGGGCGACTTGTGTGGCTCTCACCATGTTCTGTTACCCAGAATCCCTTGCAAAACTCAAAATTTGTCTGAAAAAACATTTTTCTCAAATGTCTGTGATGAAAAGTTCTGGAATCTGAACGGAGCCACAAACTTCCTTCCACCCAGCATTCCCCCAAGTCTCCCAATAAAAATGGTACCTCACTTGTGTGGGTAGGTCTGGTGCCCACAACAGGAAACAGCCAAAATGTGCCTAGCTGTGGATTATGGGCCCTAGTTCAGCCGGCACCTAGGGAAACCTAGCAAACCTGTACATATTTGTAAATTAGACAACCCGGGGGAATCTAGGGTGTGGTGACTTTTGTGGCTTTCTCTGGGATCTGTTACCCAGAATCCCTTGCAAACCTTAAAATTTGTCTAAAAACACATTTTCCTCACATTTCTGTGATAAAAGGTTCTGGAATCTAAGGGGAGCCACAAACGACCTTTCACCCAGCATTCCCCCGAATCTCCCAATAAAAATGGTACCTCACTTGTGTGGGTAAGCCTAGTGCCCACTACAGGAAACAGCCCAAAACTCAACTTAGACACATACATTTTTCCACTGAAAACTGATCCTTTATTTGCAATGTAACTACCTGTGGATTTTGGGTCCTAGCTCAGCCAGCAAGTAGGGAAACCTATGCCACCTGTACATTTTTTAAAACAAGACACCCTGCTGAATCCAGGATGGAGCAACTTATGTGACTTTCACCATGTTCTGTTACCTGGAATCCCTTGCAAAGCTCCAAATTTGGAATCTGAAGGGAGACACAAACTTCCTTCCACCCAGCATTCCCCCAAGTCTCCAGATAAAAATGGTACCTCACCTGTGTGGGTAGGTCTAGTGCCCATAACAGAAAATGACCCAAAATACAATGTGGAAACATCACGGCCCATATTTTTAGCGCCGCATTTGCGCCACTTTTTGACGCACAAGCGGCGCAAACTTACAAAATTCAATTGGATTTTGTAAGTTTGCGCCGCTTTTGCGTTAAAAAGCGGCGCAAATGCGGCGCTAAAAAAGTAGAAATATGGGCCCACATTTTTCCACTGAAAACTGCCCCTTTTTTTGCAATGTGCTTAGCTGTGGATTTTGGGCCCTAGCTGAGCCGGCACCTAGGAAAACCTAGCAAACCTGTACACTTTTGAAAACTAGACAACCAGGAGAATCCAGCATGGGGTGACTTGTGTGGCTCTCAATAGGTTCTGTTACCCAGATTGCAAACCTCAAAAGTTGTCTAAAAAACACATACTTTCCTCACATATCAGTGATGGAAGGTTCTGGAATCTTAGGGGATATACAAACTTCCTTGCACCCAGCATTTTCCCAAGTCACCCAATAAATATGGAAACATCAAAATTATCTATCACAAAAACAACCTGGTTTTACAAGGGGGTAACCTGCATTTTTGGTCCCAGGCTCAGCGGCCATTTAGGGAAACCTACTAAACTGAGACGTTTCTGGAAACTAGACACCCCGGGGAGCCCAGGGAGGTGTGGCTTGCATAGATTATTCAATGATTTCCTAGCCAGAATCCCCTGCAAACCTCAAATTTATTTTAAAAAGGCACACTTTCCTCGCATTTCTTTGTGGGATCACAATGCGACACAAATTTCTTACCACCCAGCATTCCCCTCCATCTACCTATAAAAAAGATACCTCACTTGTGTGGGTGGGTCAGGTACCTGCGACAGGTAAGCGCCAAAAACGTGTGGAGATTGAGGGTGCACCAAAACGCATTCATGGGCACAGGTTTTTCTGTAAGTTTTTAGTCTGACTCTGGTTTGGGCACTTACACACATGAGGTATCATTTTTTTTTTCAGGAGACCAAATGCTGTATGGTAGGAAATTTGTGCCAGCACAGGCTATTGCCCCATTTGCCCCCAACCGGGGTGGGGCAGAAAGAATGCCCATTGATATGCCCATAGTGGGGGGCCCCATAGAGCAGGTCCAAATCAGCTCTCCCTGCCTGTTGACAGAGACACAGGCCTGCCTGACCTGATGGTCATCTAGCAGAAGTCAGTGCCAGGCTCTCTGCCTAAGGTCTCCTGCCCCCAGGGACTTTCACAGCTGGCTTGCCTCCTCTCTGGTTCCCTGCCCCCTGCTCCTCTTCCTGCTCTTTTTCCTGCTCTTCTGCCTCCCTAGCATTCCCCCCTATCCTCCCAGGACCTATTTAGTGAAGGCCGCAGTGCAGCTATATTGAGCAGGTCAAACCAAGCTATCCCTGACTGCTGCCAGTGACCACAGGCCTGCTTGACCTGATGGTCGCCTAGCAGCAGTCAGCGTCAGGCTCTCTGTTCAGGCTCTCTGCCTATGCTCTGCTTCAGCTTGGGCCAACGCCAAGGTCTCCTGCCCCCAGGAACCTTAACAGCTGGCTTGGCCCCTTTCCAGTTCCTCACCCCCCACTCCTGCACTCCTTTGCCTGCTCTTCCACCTCTCCTGCCACCCCAGCGCCCCACCCAGGACCTATTTAATGGAGGCCACAGCAAAGCTCTGTTGAATAGGCCCAAATCAGCTCTCCCTGAAGGCTGTCAGTGACCACAAGCCACCTGACCTGACGGTTGCCTAGCAGCAGTCACTGACAGGCTCTCTGATCAGGCTCTGCTTCAGCTTGGGCCAGTGCCAAGATCTCCTGCCCCAGGAGCCTTGACAGTTGGCTTGCCCCCTGTCTGGTTCCCTGCCACTGCACTCCTTTTCCCACTCTTTTTCCTGCTTTCACGCCTCAATTGCCTCCCCAGAACCCCTCCTAGGATCTATTTAATGGAGGCTGCAGCATGCAGCGGATGTACGCAGCAGGCACCACCGGTGCTCGAAAGGCAAGCCTGTTTGTGCCAGTCTGCGTCTGGACCGCACTCAGCGCCAGGAACCCTGGACCTCGGACCCCCACAGGTACTCTGCCACAGATCTTCGCTTCCTAGACCCTGAATACAATAACAACTGCTGCCTGGCATTACCCTGCTCCACAGCATGAACAATCAACTGTTGACACTGACGCTTTGGCTCCACGCCAGGAACAAGTAACCCTGCAGCATCTCTTACTCTGCCATCAGCACAGACCAAGACCACACTAGAACAACTCAGTTGCATATTACTCAATGCCAGAACCCTCTGCAAGTATGCCACTGAAATCTGGGACACCATCTCCACCCTCACTCCCGACATAACCTTGATCACCGAAACCTAGATCAACCCAGCTTCCATACTGGACATTGCCACAGCAACACCCACAGGATACACAATGAAACATCATAACAGCACCAACAAACACAGAGGTGGCATCACCGTCATACACAAGGAGTTGATCACCTGCACCATCACCAACTACCAGACTGCACCAATCATGGAACACATGAACTTCGAGCTCCATCCCTACAATAACACCACCATCAAAAGCACCCTTGCCTACAGACCACCAGGACCACAGACCGGAATCAGCTACGCCATCACAGAATTCATTAATTCTCTAGCCACAGAATCCAAACGCTATCTCTTTCTGAGAGACCTCAACTTCCACCTAGACGACCCCACCCACACCAGCTCCACTGACCTCTTGGAAAGCTTGGACATCGGCCTCAAGCAGCTAGTCACTGATCCCAAGCACATAGCAGGACACATGCTGGACCCCATTTTCTCATCTAGCAACAGAATTAGGTACACCTACAACTCAGACCTCTCCTGCTTGGCCACTTCATCGTACACTTCATCAACACCGGACATACCCGCTCCATCCCCAACCTATACAGCGCATCTTTCTGCAGCTGGACCAAGGTCTGTAAGCAACAATGGACCGATGCCCTCGGCGCCACTCAGCCCAACTGTCCCCCCAACCTGAACCATGCAGTACAGAACTTCAACAACTGGATCACTAACTCCGCAGACCAAGTCGCTCCCTCCAAACTAGCCAAAGCACGCAGACCAGTCAAACAAGCCAAACACCCCTGAACTGAGCAAGATGAAACACAGATGCAAACAAGTTGAGAGAAGATGGCGCATCAGCAGTAATAAAATTGACAGAACCACTTTCAAATCAGCCCTCAATGACTACCACCGACAGATCAGAGCAGCAAAGAGGGAGGCCCTGACCTTCCGAATCGATACCAGCACCAACCGAACCAAGGAACTCTTAGCCATTGTCACAAAGTTCACCTGCCCGCAGCCACTGAAAACGCAATCCCTGCATCCCAGAAGCTTTGCTACACCCTTGCCAACCATTTCCACAACAAAATAGCAACCGTCTACAAGAACTCCTGGAAACAACTCAGCAAAGTGGACACAACTGCCCTTATGAGCTCCATCCACACTAGAGCACCCACCGACCCCTGTCCCCACTGACTCTTGAACCTCGGAAGAGACAACATCAAACTCACCCAACACCTGGAGAGAAACAGTCTACTAGAATCTTCTCAATCATCTTTCAGAACCAACAACAGTAGCGACACAGCTCTTATCGCTGCTTAAGATGACATCTGCAACCTACTCGACAGAGGCGAATCTGCTGCCCTTATACTGCTCGACCTATCCGCTGCATTCGACATGGTTTCCCACCACACACTCATCCACCACCTGCGCCTGACAGTGATAATGGATGATACGCTCAGATGGATGGCATCCTTCCTCACAGGGGCCTCTCCTCTTCACATTGAAAGCCAAATATGACATCTGCAGCATTCCTCAGGGCTTATCCCTTAGCCCCACACTCTTCAACATCTACATGACTCCCCTCAATGACATTGCCAGATCGCATGACATCAACATCATCTCCTACGACACTGAGTCCGTCCTCTCGCTCTCTACCGACCCCACCTCAACCAAGACAAATTTCCACAACTGCATGAAAAACATCTCAGCATGGATGAAGGACAACTGCCTAAAGCTTAACACAGACAAGACGGAAGTACTCACCTTTGGCAAACACACAGCCCTCTGGAACGATTCTGGGTGGCTGACTGAGCATGGCCCTGCCTCAATGCCGAAAAACCACACCCTCAACCTTGGCATCATTCTACACAGTGAATTCTCCATGAGATATCAGGTCAACTCATTCACCTCAGCCTGCTTCCACGTGCTTCACATGCTCCAAAGATTTTTCAAGTGCCACCCCATCAACACAAGCTCTCATTACCATCCAGCTTGAATATGGCAATGCACTCTATGCATGAATTACAACTGGACTCATGCAAAAGCTCCAATCAATACAGAACTCATCGGCCAGACTGATTCTCGACCTGTCCAAGAGAGCCCACATCTCCCAGCACCTCCACTGGTTCCCAGTCAGAAGAAATGCTACTTCGAGCTCCTCAACACACCCACAAAGCCCTCCATTGCCAAGGACCCACCTACCTGAACCAGCACCTGCTCTTTACACATACTTGGTTGATTTGATATATATATATATATATATATATATATATATATATATATATATATTCGTTCCCTGGTGCTTAGCATGCTTTCTACCCTCTCGAGGTGTGGGCAGAAAGACTGAGCCCAATTTTTTGGGGGGTGGGGGCTGCCCACTGTGGGCATGTCAGTGCCCCCACCCCTATAAAAAAATATATATAATCCCTAGTGCCTACTGTGCTTTCTGCCCTCCTGGGGGGGCAGATCGTGGGCTAGGGGGGGGCGGAAGGACTGAGTGTAACCAATAGGGGAAAGCAAAAGCCCTTGCCCAAGGGGCCGTTCCCCCCTCCCTGGTGTCTAGTGGGTGGATCTCTGTTTGGGGATAGCCCTCTTGTGGCTATCCCCAAGCAGAGATCCACCAGGGCAGGGAGATTCTCCCCTTGCCAATGATACCTCTCTTGTTTGGGTAGGTGCCCAGGGGGCTGAGATAGCTCTCTGAGCACTGAGGCACAAAAAGTGAAATGAGACGATTGGCTCATTTCACTTTTGTTTTCACTGAAATGAAATCAGCTTGCCGTGTGCGCTGCTCGTCATTTCAGTAAAAACTAAAAACAGCCTTGAGGGCTGGGAAAGCTCTTTCCCAGCTCCTGAGGCTGTTTTTGGAAAAACCAAATCCCTCTGCTGTAAACAGCAGAGGGATTTAGTGCTCATGTGATGAGGACAGAATGGTTCCGTACTCTGCACACGAGCGCCAGTGTGCATGATGGAATAATTCCTTCATGCGCACTGAAGGGGTTAACAAATGATTTTCATAATAAATAAGCCATGCCTATTGCTTTTGTCAGAACTTCTAATTAGAAACAAATTAAACATTTTGCAGTGGACATAACTTTTCAAGATGAACCAATCAGATATATTTACTTTATCAAAGGCTTGTCAACATAACTAACACATGCCTAGTGTATCTCAGCAAAGCTGTCCTTTCAGAAAAGCTTACTTTACGTAAGCTTTCCCACATCGCAATACATCAGGCATACAGTCATAACATTACAAGTATGCACAAATCTATACTTGCCAAAGCAAAATACACTTTCTCGATCTAAGGATTATCACAGTGCAAATCTTCTATACTTTTCAAAATAAATATGTCAGGCTTACTGCCTTTATCGTAAATGTTCATAATAAACATATCAGTATAGTCTTGATCACTGGTTTGCCACCATCAACAAACCTGTCCTGCTGTATTCAGCATACACTTTCCCACAAGATACAAAGTGCAATATAATCACTTTTTTCCAGTGGAGGCACAAAACATCTCACCAATCAAATGTTGAATGTGGAGTAGTTCATGCACCTCTCTCAGTAGTGCTTCTGAAAGCTGTTTACTAGGTCAAGCCTACCAGACAGCTCAAGATGTCTGGTTGGAAAGACCTATTGAGAACCTACACTGAGATTGGGGCTCACCCATTATTTACCATTGGGTAGCTTTACCGTCACTCTTATTAGCTTGATTTTTATACATTGCCTTGTATGGACTTGCCTTCCTCTTCTGTGTCTGTCCCTCACCTAGAGCATAGCCTCTTTACATGAGTCCATCCCCTGCTTCCTTTTCAGGATTTACAGTTTTCTTTTTGGCTGAGCACTCCATGGGAGTGCAGGTGTTTTCCAGCTGTATCCCTTGTGTACTTCTCTTTCTCCCTCTATGCTCTGTGTTGCTCTCTCTCACTCATGTGTTACTTCCCTCACCCTTTTGTTCTTCTCTACTTATTGCTTTCCTGCTTGTGTACTTTTTCCTCAGTTGCTGCTTTTCTTCTTTCTGCTCACTTCCCTTTGCTTCAGTCTTCCACCCTCCCACTTCGCACTGCTGCCATCTTCCTCCACCCACTGCCTTTTAAAAATGTATTATTGTTTTTGTGAAGCATCAGGAAGCAAATTGCTGCCCACCTGTATGCCTTAAAAATGCTTATGGGGTACTTCTATTTCTTTATTTTTTATTTACCAATGCACCTCTGATTGGTAAATAAAAAAAGGACACCAACACCATTTTGTAGGTGCATATGCATGATGGAGCAAGCATGTGGCTGTTAAATAATGCGGTTGCATGATTGGGCCTTTTCTGAAGGTCTTCACCATGTTGCACAGAATTTTGTCAATGCTGTGCAGCATCACTAAAAGGCATTGACAGTGTAAACTGGTCCCAAATTTGTGACTTAGTGGCTTTGCCAAAGCTTGTATTTCTAGGAAAAAAGATCTGGCGATAAGTGCCCTGTCAAGTCAGACCCTAAAAAATAAGAAATATTATAGAGTCCTGCTCATAGTTAACCAGAACTCTTGTATCTTCTGTGGCTGACCAGCAAGTAAATGTCAAACATACGTTGGTAATTGGTCACACTCAAAGTGTTACCTTAGGAACTATAACATTTATGAAGGCAAATTATCTACAGTTTGGAAAACCTAAATGCTTTGTCTAGCAAGAGCTCCCCTTATCAAGCCTGGAATGTAATCTTTTAGGTCCATAAGAAATGCTCAGAACCAAATGGCCAGCTGAATATTTCAACAGATCTGAATTAGCATCATCTGCACACATTAGCTTCATGTGAGAGGTTCCATGAGGGCAAGTAGATTTTAGCAGCAGGACGTAGGCCGCTTTAGCTTTGTGGGTCAGCAGGAGGCAAGCATTACCAGTCTGGGAAAACGAAGGAAGCAGAAGCTCAGGTAGTGTAAGAGTCAATTCTCTTGAACGGTCTCTGGCAAAGAGGCAGAAATTCTTCAACACATTAGGCACTTTCATGTTCAGTTCCCAGCAGATGATTTTTTCCTAGGATGAGGCCAAGAAGGGTGAGTTTTTAAAAGGTAGAATAGACACCCATAGAATGTAAAATCTAGACAAGTCGAACACAAAATCGCAGGCTTCTCACTATTCAGGGAAGTGAATTCTGCAGCAGACACAGACGTGCCAAATCGCCATTAGTGATTGTTTATGTGCAGGAAGGGTCACCTTCCCACACATAAACAATCAAACCCCTCAACGCAGACATCCTTGCATGGTGGTGCAAGAATGCCTGCGTTAGCGCTAGGCAGATCAATTTAGTGGCAGCGCAGGGGACAACACAGGGTGCGCCATATTTTTGGTGCAGCGTCAGGCTCCGTCATATTCCATTAAATATGGGCCCAAATCTCTGCCCAGGCTGTGCTATACTCATTCTTAGCTTGTTTTTCACCTGCAGGCAAGCTTATGGCCATTTTTGCCTTAAAGTTACTCGGTCTTGGTTTGTAACACATTTCTGTTTTGGGGCGTTTTTGTTGCAGGAGGATTGCAAAGAGAAAACCAACAATCGGTGGATTAAGGGAGGTGCTGTTTGTTAAAAATTTAGGCCCGTATTTATACTTTTTTTAGCGCCGCATTTGCGCCGCTTTTTGGCGCAAAACGGCGCAAACCTACAAAATACAATGGCATTTTGCAAGTTTGCGCCGTTTTTGCGTCAAAAAACGACGCAAATGCGGCGCAAAAAAAGTATAAATACGGGCCTTAATATTTTGGGAGATGTACATATATTACATTCAGTTGATGAGCATTGTTTCGTACGTATGTATTTGTCTCTACAAAGGTCCAGATCTGCAAAGGGTCCCTACATTTGTGCATCAGTAGAGCAGATGCGTAGCTCTTAAGCCCACTTATGGGAAAGTCAGGGAGAGGAGATGGACATTACATTTTTAAACATACACACATTCTTAGCAGCACAAATGGGAACGCTATAACTGGTGGTTCCAGTAAAAAAGAGCTATTCCTGGCAAATCCCACATTTGATGAATCACTACAGAACATATCCAGTCCTTGTAACGCATCGCAGATGTGATGAAAGTATGAAAGTGAACTGAAGTCTGAATTAATGTACTTAGTCGCAAACTATTTAATCTGTCGGTATCTATTCCTTGTTGAAGTTGTCGTTGTATTTCTTCTTTAGAAATTCAGACATTTTCACATTAATACTCAATTTCCTTGAGGAAAAAATCCACCGGCGAGTTTTTATTATAGAAAAACACAATAAAATTTAAAAACATGACCATTTTAGCCCCAAATGTTGAGGCACTAGTAAGATTACCTGGGAATGTTAGCCATTGTGCCAGACAACTATATGGCGTGAGTATGTTACACAGTCTTCGAGGATGATTAAATATAAGCGTGAAAATTGTGACCAATTACACCTGAACATGTTGCCTGAAGCTGTGATACATTTCACAGAAACCGATATGACCGAAGTGGCAAATTATACATTAAAATTCTACTGACGAGAAATAATGAAACCCCTACTTTTCATGTTTATTATACTATTCACATATGAGATGTGTGAAATTAGCATGCATTGTGTGCAGCTATCACTGCTTGTGGAAAGTCACAGGTGACCCAACACTCATAAGCTTGTGCTTTTATGAATGAGTGAGTTAAGGGACTCAGGGCAAGATGTAGGAAGGCGCAAAAGCCCTGACGCGATGCAGAAACACACTTTGCGAGTCGGTACCGACTCGCAAAAATTGTTTCCGACTCGCAAATAGGAAGGGGTGTTCCCTTCCTATTTGCGATTCACACCGCGATGTAGAGTTGATTTGTGACCGCGAAAGCGGTCGCAAATCGCCTCGCAGTTACCATCCACTTGAAGTGGATGGTAACCCATTCGCAAACGGGAAGGGGTCCCCATGGGACCCCTTCCCCTTTGTGAATGCTCACAAAATTATTTTTTCAGAGCAGGCAGTGGTCCTATGGACCACTTCCTACTCTGAAAAAAAACGAAACAAAAAGGTTTCGGTATTTTTTATATTTGCAGCTCGTTTTCCTTTAAGGAAAACGGGCTGCAAAGAGAAAAAAAAAACGGCTTTATTCAGAAAGCAGCCACGGACATGGTGGTCTGCTGTCTCCAGCAGGCCACCATCCCCGTGAGTGCCTAGACTCGCTATGGGGTCGTAAACTGCAACCCACCTCATAAATATTAATGAGGTGGGTCTTTGCGACCCCATTGCGAGTCGCAGAAGGTGTCTGAGACACCTTTCTGCATCGCGAATTGCGAGTTGCAATTTGCGAGTCGCTATGGCTCGCAAATTGCAAGTCGCAATTTGTCACTTACCTACATCTGGCCCTCAGTGAGTGTTCTTGCGTGCGATGAAGCAAACCCAGGAGTTTGCAAACATTTAGACAATGAACTGGCTGATTGGTAATTTGGCAAATTGATGTCACTGGAACTAAAGACTTTCACACCCGTGTGAATTACCTGCATTGTCCACTGGTGTCAAACAACCTGCCTCTGCAACTGATAAGGTAGATGAGAACCCATTCCCATTCAATCCATTACCTTTATGAAGACCACGCTAGAAGAACACATTTTAAGACACTGGATTGCTCTTGATGACTATTAGTCATTTGCAGGTAGGATACTGTCATTAATTTTAATAGTGAGCACTGGACTGAATATTTATTTTCAGTTGCATTCATCCCAACCATGTCTATCATGAATGGCACACACCACACCATTTGAGCCTCCTGGGATTGTGAGTCACTGTGATGAACAGGCACATGCTGTAGGGCTGCATATCCTTGTTCTGTGGTAAACTGGTGAATCAGCCTTAAGCATTCAGCAGCACTATGTGAGATAACTAATCCACGCAGCAAAGTCCAAATAAAGTTATACATAATCAGTACCAGACGTCCATCCACAAAGGCGAGCATGATAAATGACGACGGCATGCCCACATGTGCATAGTTTATGACACACCAGACAACTGTTCCCAATGAGACAGGTGCCAGAGGCAGGACGATTAATGCCTCTTGGAGTTTCCAAAGAAATGTTCCTCTAAGGGACTTCTCCTATACTTAAATGAATGCGTCTGTCTCCTGAAAAACTCCTGGTGCATGCACATTTGCTAATTCTAACAGATATGTGTGGTACAAATGGGCTTAATTCTGCAAGTGATCCACCACAGAGCAAACATGTTTTATACTTCCCTGGATACACCAAAGCCAATTGAATTACATGATTTTCAAACAGTTTGACTGATGTGGGCCATGGGCATGGAAAGATTAGCCAGATCGCTGGTTTAGGAGGCGAGCGTTCTTAGCCCCTCTGTAGTGGCTAGTCGATGTGAAGTTCTTTGATGTTTTAGAAGACATGAAAGGCACACCATTGAGATCAGGAATATGAGGGACTCTTTCGCTCCTTTGTGTTTCCTTGTTTGTGTGACGTATGCAACTGATAGCTCCATCCTTTGCCAGCAAAGTCAGATCCAGTTCAAAAGCACCACAATTCTAAATCTTTTAAATTGTCATGCAAAGAAATTGCCTTATATCAGCCTTTGTTGTGTAGTTTCCATTGTAGTCCATTGTGACATTGTTGGGATTATAAATGTAGCTTTTGTTTTTCATTGGGTTGGTTTTACCTTATTAATTCGCAGACAGGAGTATGGATCTAAAGGTGGTCAAAATGAATCCCTAGTTTGAAAAACAGAGGACAAACATGTCCTTTCCATTGTGGGCCATTGTTAGGTTGTGTGAAAGTTTTCACATCAGTGGCCAAAAGATGTTTTTTATGCAGATCGAGGGAAAATCCATCAAAATAGTATATGCATCAACAAAAATACCTATCAAAATGACAATTAAAAAGAATAAGAACATTAGCTCCCCCTTCAGGACGCGCTTCAAACTAAAACCTTCTACATCTACTACAAGCCCATCAGAAACAATAGCCTCATACTTGGGCAAGTAATTTGCCACCCTAGGTGGACAACCAGGAGCCATGACATAGCCAGGCTGGGGATGAAAAAATGTGTAAAAGAAGAAGAAATGCCGATGGTAGACCTTCTCGTACAGAACAGCAATCCCAGCCAGTATGAGAACTGCACCCGCATTTCTCCGGGTTCAGAAAATCCCCACAAATAATATGGACTCACTCGTCACCTAACTGTTTGTAAACAGCACGGATTCATACCCCTGAGCCTTCCCCATTTTTTAGCGCTCCAATACTTTTTAGGGAGGTTAGCGCTACTGAAATACCTCTCCCACTCTATTAATATAACTATATATATATATATATATTCACTTAAAAACGTTAGGCTCACATTTTAAACGTACAAAATTATAGAAATTCACATCTTACAGTTAGTGTTATCTTAAGTAACAATGGGCCAGATGTTTGGCATTTTGTTTTATGACTTGCAATTTGTGATCCTTGTGGGGATCGGAAATTGCGAGTCACAAAACAAAATATACAACAGAGTAATGCACACTGTTTGTGATTCCCAATCGGGTCGCAAATGATCTACCTCATCAATATTTATAAGGTAGGTTGCAATTTGCGTCCCCATTGGGAATGGTCGCAGTCACAGGGATGGTGTCCTGCTGGGGACAGCAGACCACCATGTCTGTGACGGCTTTTTTTAATACAACAGTTTATTTTTTCTAATGCAGCCCATTTTCCTTAAAGGAAAACTGGATGCATTACGCAAAAAAAATGAAAAGTTTTCTTTTCATTTTTTCCAGGCAGTGGTCCATTGAACCACTTGCCTGCTCTGAGAAACGGTTTGCACCACCATTCACAAAGGGGAAAGGGTCTCTTGGCAACCCCTTCCCATTTGCGAATTGTTACCACCAATTTGAAGTTGGTGGTAACTGGGAATGTTTTGCAACCGCATTCGCGGTCGCAAAACATTCATCCATGCGAGTGCTCTTCAGTTTTAGGAAAGGGTGCCCTAAAAACGCCCCTTCCTAATACCAAATCACAAAATAAAAATGAGATTCAGTTACAAGTTACTGAATTACATTTTGCTTTTTGTAGATAGCAAAATGCATTTTACTGGTTCCAAATGGCGCGATGGGCCATTTGCGACCGGTAGAATGGTTCGTAGATCCGGACTTCTAACTTGTTCTCTAAGGTAACCATTACTCAGGCCCCTGCCATACCCAGTTTGCTTGTCAAAAGTTTTACTGCAAATATTACATTGATATTATCAATGATGTTATCAAAGATGTCATGAGTGCATTAATTTGTAGGGTAATTAGCAGTCCATGGTGAGGGTGTGAGTCATAGTTACCTTACGGCACGTGTTATAGTTACTTGAGTTAACTCTAACTCTAAAAGTTACATTTGTATGGTTTTGTATGTGTAAATGAGAGCCTAACTATAACGTTCATGTAACGTTGGTTTTCAAAGTGAATTTTTATGGGTTTTTTACAATTCTATTTCCTAACTATAACATTACTGCAACTATTTTTCATTATTATAAGTTAATTCAACCACTGCTGAGCACGGCGCAGCCTGGCCTGTGGCTAATCCCCTATAACCACCCAACCTTGTGCTGCATGTGTTGAGAGAGACAGAGAAAGCAAGACATTGAGAGAGAGAGATTTATGCTTTGATGAAGGATATACTTAGAATGACAAATTTCCACACAAATTGAAAAGAAAAATGTTTTTGTCAATTAAAAAGAGTGAGATCACCTTTCAGTATGGAACTTAAATATAGAAAGTAAAGCGGGAAATGACCACTGACTCACCCAGACTAAAACCCTTTAGTGTGCATGTCTGAGACCTTAACCACTAGGTCAGAGGTGACTACTTACTAGCTATTACATAGATTTTGAGGGTAAAAAGACTTCAATGTTCCATCACTAGGAATGTTTAGCAGTGAAAGCATTAGAAAATAAGCAGACACACAGCCAAGTGATACTAGGATTTGAACCTTCAGCCTAACGAGTGACAGCACAAGACTTTGACTATTAGGCTATTAGGCCAGAGGTGACTCTGTTCTGATCTGCATCCAAATGTAACTATAACATTCGCTCCAAACTTCTTGCTAGTTTAACTCTTTGAAGTCATTGTAGAGAGAGGCCATTGCAATGGTAATCTCTCGCTCTCTTCCACCCCTTCATGGGATAGATGGAAGAGATGAGAGAGAGTGACAGGACCAGAGGGGAGCCTCAAGACCCCCGGGGTGTAAGCTGGCTCCTCACATCCTGCGAGAGCAGGCATTGATCCCCTAAGCAGGGAAATTCTTTAAATAGCAGCATCCTGCTTGTGGGAGCATTGTTTTCACCCTTTTTCTCTGCACGCATATTTGTGTGCAGGGAAACAGCGAAACACTTCTGTTTCTACAAATGAAAGCTCTTTGACAGCTCTCACTTGACGAAAGTGAAGTGCTTGCTCTGACTTGCCAGGAGCTGTCAAAGCTCCCGCCAAGTCAGAGCAAACAGCTGTGTCCCGGGTGTGGATAACTCAGGACATACCAGGAGCTGGCCCTGGGGGGGTGGTGGTCCCCAGGGCCATCTATGGCTCCTTGATGGGGGCCACGTGACCCCCTTCCAATGATTCAATTAGCCCAGGGGAGGTGGCAGTCTCTGGGTCTCTGGTGTTTGGGTGGCACCCCTGCATTTAATTTGTTGTTAGACCCGGAAGGTGGTGGTCCCCGGGGTTGTGGTGGGGCGGTGGTTTGGGCAGTGCCCCACATTTAATTTGTTTTCAGCACCATGGAGGTGGCAGTCCTCGGGCTGCAGAGGGCGCATGCTGCTCCCCTGCAATGTTTTTCATTGAAGCCTCAGGGAGGTGGCGGCCCCTGGGGCTGCAGCCCCCCACACTCATGATTTCAATGCCCCAGGGAGATGGCATCCCCCCACATTCAATTTCTTTAAAGCCCTGGGGAGGTGGCAGTCCCCGGGGCTGTGGAGGAGCTGGGCGGGCCCACACATTCAATTTCTTTAAAGCCCTGGGGCGGTGGCAGTCCCTAGAGCTGCAGGGGTGGCCATGTAGGCTCCCCGCATTTCATTTAATATTAGCCCCAGGGAGGTGACTGTCCCCAGGGCTGTGGGGGGGGGCTGGTGCCCCCGCATTGTATTTATTATTAGCCTTAGGTCGGTGGAGGTCCCTCGGGTTGTGGGGGGCCACATGGCCCCACACAATGTATTTCATCGAAGCCCCAGGGAGGTGGCAGTCCTGGGACTGCAGGAGAGTCGTGCGTCCCCCCACATTCAATTTCTTTAAAGCCCCAGGGAGGTGATGGTCCCGAGGGCTGTGGGGGGGGCTGGTAGAACATGCTGTCCCCCCGCACTCATAATTTTGATGCCCCGGGAGGTGGTGGTCCCTGAGGCTGCAGGAGTACCTTGCTCCCCCTACACATGCAATTCCTTTAAAGCTCTGGGGAGGTGGCAGTCCCCAGGGCTGCGGAGGGCCCAGGTGGACCTTCCACATTGTATTTGTTAGCAGCCATGCATTTGGTTGGTAGCCATGTGCCTTATAAGTCCTAGTGAACAATAAGGAGGCAATCCCCAGGGCTACGGGGGCCATGCGGCCCCCACAATATATTTCACGGAAGCCCCGGGGAGGTAGCCGCCCCTGGGACTGCGGGGGGTCACATGACCCCCCACACTCATAATTTTAGCGCCCCGGGAGGAGGTGGTTCCAGGGGCTGTGGGGGGCCATGTGGCCCCTGCACTCATAATTTCAATGACCTGGGGAAGATGGGGGTACCTGGAGCTGTGGGGGCTCCGTGAAGCCCCCACACATTTAATTTCTTTAAAGCCCTGGGGAGGTGGGGGTCCCCATAGCTCCTGGGAGCCACGCAGCCCCCGCAATGTATTTCATTGAATCCATAGGTAGGTGGTGGTCCCCGGGGCTGCAGGGTGGCCAGGTGATCCCCCTGCATTATATTTGTTGTTAGCTTTGGGGAGGTGGCTGTTCCTGGGGCTGTGGGGAGCAGGGGAGCCCCTTGTATTTAATTTGCTATTAGCCCCTGGGAGGTGGCAGTACTTGGGGTTGTGGTGGGGGCAGGTGGCCCACCCACATTGTATTTATTATTAGCCCCAGGGAGTTGGCATCAAAAGTAACTATAACTCGCTCCCTAAGGTAAATATACCTCACAACCTTGCCATGCACAGTTTTCTTATCAATAACTTTGTTGCAAATGTTGCAGTGATAATATCAAAGATGGAATAGAAGGTGTCATCAATAACATAATATGCAGAGTAATTAGCTGTGCAGGGTGAAGCCGCGAGGTATAGTTACTTGAAATAACTCTAACTATAACTCCTGAATTTCTATGGTTTTGTATGAGTAAATTCAGAACCTAACTATAACATTCCCTGTAACCTTAGTTTTTTTCAGAGAATTTCTACGTTTTTTTAACATAAAATTATTTTAATTACTATACGTTAATCCAACCACTGCCACACACAGCCTTCAGCCGTGCATGGTGGGGGTTTGCCGCAGGGCCTTATAACTGTCCAACCCCACACTACGCACAGCCTTTGGCCGTGCGCAGCAGGAGTTGGCCACAGAGCCTGTCTCTGGATCTGTGAGGGTGTGATTGGGTCTGAAAGTAGGTATGTGAGTCTATGAGTAGGTCTGAGTGGGAGCATGAGTGTCTGATGTGGTCTGTGAGTGGCCACATGAGTCTCAGAGTGCATGTATGAGTGAATGAATTAGTGTAGGATTGAGTCTGTGAATGTTTTTTTTTTAATTCACATTCTCGAATATCCTCTAATTTTCGAGGATATTTGGGCGTATTCGCTAATATCCCGCATGGTGAAGAAAAGTCATTTTAAACCCATAATTTTACCCTAAAACACCCCTATGTCATCCCCCTGGGGTCAGGGTACCTTCACCCTGACCCCTTATGCCACTTTCAATTTGGATTGTCAGCCCTGGGGATCGAGTCCCTTGAAATAAAATGGCGGCCACAACTTTCTAGTCAGGTTGAGACCAGCCATTTACAGCACTTTTACTTGCGACTGCATTAGGGAAAATCTGCACATTTTCACGATTTATGCGCAAAGAATCTGTGGCCCTAGATATACAAATGTTATTTCCCTTTAATATATAAAAAACTACTGAATGGATTTAAACCAAATAAGAGGGATCATGATCTGTGTACCGAAAGCTAGCTTTCTTCCAAATTTGGTGTAATTCCGCCCAGTTGTTCGTGCTGTAGTGGTGTTCAAAGGTCCTATGGCAATTAACCTAGGAAATGCAACTTTTTTGACTCCCATTTTTCTCAGCCCCACTTGACAGATCACGCTGAAACTTTCCATGTGCAACAAGAATCACCAGCATACTTTTTGGGGAAAATTTCGTAAAGATTTGTCAAACCGTGCCAAAGACATAGTAAAGTCAAAAAACATTTTTCCTATGGAAACATGGTCCTAACTATAACTACCTATTGGTGGCCACTAGTAGGTCATATCTATATATAACTATGAATATATATACATATATTTATATATGTATATATGTATAGTATATATGTATAGTTATATATATATATATATATATATACACACAGAAACTGTAATCTGTGTGAATAAATAAAAACCACACACATTTATATATATATATATATATATATATATATATATATTTATATATATATATATGTCTGTGTGCTTTTTTTTTGTTTTTTAACACAGGTCAGAATGTCTGCTTTGTTAATAACTTTGTCACCATTTAACGAATCTGCAGAACACTTTTCAAAAAGATAATTCATCCACCTCAGCTCCTTCATGTAAAGTTATGAGTCAATCTGTCAAGGAGGGGCAAGGTAAAGGGGGTATCTTTCCCCTGTTAATTCCCATACCAAATTGCCATTGTTAATACCCATAGAAACCGTTGCTATCATACAGAATTTTTTTTTAACAAAATTACACCACAATCTGGCATTAAGATAGAATTTCACTCAGGAAGTGTGATTCTTGTGTTTTTGTACAAATCCATTCAACCACTTTTGTTAAATTTGCTTTTTAAAAGGCGTTAAGGGTGTGTTTGAAGAAGGTAAAAAGTAAGGTATAGCTGTACTTTTAGTCCGCAGGAGTCCCCTAGTACTAACAATTTAAAAAATAGAGCCATCTGATTGGCTGAGAAAGATTTTTCTCCTGTTGACCAATTTGGTACTGTGGGCCTTGGCTGCTCCCATGACACAGAGTGATCTGATTGGCTGTCCCCAACCTAGAAAGAAATATTGCAGCTGACATTACAGGACTCAATGACTCGGTCCCGGTGACCTGAAATAGTTTCTAAATCAGGTAATAACGGAGGGGAAAGGGACACCCTGACCCACTAGCACTTATAGAGGGGACCCAAAGAGACACCTCAGGGCCTAAAACGAAACAAAAAGCATTGGCAAAGCCAATAGGTCTTACCTATCCAGGAGCTATTGGCTTTGGCAAAGTGTTTTGCTATGTTGTACAGTAGTGTGGCTGCTGTTCAGCATGGCTTAAAGTTAGTGGCATGGAGTGCCAGAGTGGAGTGGGGGAACAGAGTGTTGAAGAGTGGATTTGTTGGTATGTCATAGAGTGGAGTATAGGCAGGGGAGTGTTGTAGAGTTGAGAAGAGGGAAGTACATTTCAGCAGAGAGACTGTCATAGAGTGGAGTGTGGTGGAGTGGGTTGGAGTTGATTGAGGTAATGGAGTGGATTGGCTTGGAGTAGAGTGGGGTGGATTGGGTAGAGTGTGGTGGATTCAGTGGAGTCAGTGGATGGTTGTAGGGTGGATTAGATTGGAGTGTGGTGGATTAAAATGGGGTGAAGTGGATTGGTTGGGGGTGGATTAGATTGGATTGAGGTGGTTTTTTTTGGATTGGAGTGATAGGGCTGGGTGGGGTGGATTGGATTGGGGTGGATTAGATTGGACTGGAGTGGGGTGGATTGGATTGGAGTGGGGTGGACTGGATAGGATTGGACTGGGGTGGGTTGGATTGGAGTAGGTTGGATTGGAGTGCAGTGAATTGGATGGATTGAATTCGAGTATGGTGGACTAAACTGGGATGGGCGGGGTGGACTGGATTGAGATAAAGTGAAGTGAATTGGGATATAGGGGTGGATTGGAGTAGAGTGTGGTGGATTGAAGTGAGTGGGGTGGATTGAGTGGGGTGGATTAGCTGGAGTGGGGGAGATTGAAATGGGGTGGGGTGGATTGGATTGGGGTGGGGAAGGCTGCAGTGGGATGAGTTGGATTAGTTTGGAATGGGTGGGGTGGATTGGATTGAGGTGGATTGGAGTGGGGTGGATTGCAGTGGATTGTGGTGGATTAGACTGGATTGGAGTGGGGTGGACTGGATTGGAGTGGGGTGGACTGGAGTGGGGTAGATTGGATTGGTGTGGGATGGACTGAATTGGTGTGAGGTGGATTGATTGGAGAGGGATGGACTGGATTGAAGTGGGGTAGATTAAGGTGGTTTGGAGTAGGGTAGACTGGATTGGGGTAGTGTAGATTAATGTGGACTGGATTAGACTGGATTGGGGTAGATTAAAGTGCATTGTATTGGAGTGTGATGGATTGGGGTGTCCTGGTGTGGAATGCTTGGATTTGAGAGAGGTGGATTGGGTAGTGGTTGACATGATTGGAGTGGGGTGGAATGGACTGGGTGGATTGGGTTGTGTTGGATTGGAGTGAAGTGCGGTGGAGTGGGGTGGGTTGGACTGGACTGGGTTAGATTGGAGTTAGCTGGATTGGAGTGGGGTGGGGTGGATTGGAATGAAGTGGGGTAGATTGTACAGGCTGGATTGGGATGGATTGGTGTGGGGTGGGGTGGACTTAATTGGTGGAGTGGACTGGATTGTAGTGGAGTGGTTTGTGGTGGATTGGAGTGGGGTGAATTGGGATGGAGTGGGGTGGACTGGATTGGGGTAATGTGGATTGGATTGGAGTCAAGTGAATTGGAGTAGAGTATTTTGGATTGGAGTGGAATGTTTGGGGTTGGAGTGAGCAGGTTAGAATGGGGCAGATTGTTTTGGATTAAAGTGGGGTGGATTGGAGTGAGGTATATTTTTTTGGATTGAAGTGGGACAGATTGGAGTGGGGCAGATTGTTTGGATTGGAGCGGGCAGATTGTTTTGGATTGGAGTGGGCAGATTGTATTGGATTGGAGTGGGCCAGGCTGGAGTGGGGCAGATTGGAGTGGGATAGATTGTTTTGGATTGGAGTGGGGCAGATTGGAGAGGGGCAGAATTGGGTGGGGCAGATTGTTTTGGATTAAAAGTGGTGTGGATTGGAGTGAGGTATATTTTTTTGGATTGAAGTGGGACAGATTGGAGTGGGGCAGATTGTTTGGATTGGAGCGGGCAGATTGTTTTGGATTGGAGTGGGCAGATTGTATTGGATTGGAGTGGGCCTGGTTGGCAGAGGGGCAGATTGGAGTGGGATAGATTGTTTTGGATTGGAGTGGGGCAGATTGGAGAGGGGCAGATTTGGGTGGGACAGATTGTTTTGGATTGGAGTGGGGGAGATTGGAGTGGAGAAATTGTTTTAGATTAAATTGGGGCAGATTGGAGTGAGGTGCTTTGGGGTGGGGCAGATTGTTTGGACTGGAGTGCAGAAGATTGCAGTGTTGCAGATTGTTTTGGAGTCTGCAGTTTGGAGTAGGGAGATTGTTTTAAATTGCAGTGGGGCAGATTGTTTTGGATTGCAGTGGGACAGATTGGAGTGGGGTACAATGGAGTGGAGCATATTGTTTTAGATTGTAGAGGGGTATATTGTTTTGGATTGGAGTGGGGCGGATGGTTTTGGATTGGAGTGGGGCAAATTGTTTTAGGGTGATGAAGATTATTTTGGATTGGAGTAAGGTAAATTGGAGTGAGGCGTATTAGACTGGGGTGAGTTAGTAGGATTGGAGTGGGGTGGGTTGGAGTGGATTGGATGGGGTGAGTGGTTTGGATTAGAGGGGGGATGATTGGTGTGAGGTGGGGTGGATAGAGGTGAACTGTAGTGAGTGAGATTATAGTGGGGTGAATTTGGGAATACTGCCCGATTATGTGTTAAAGCATCATTTCAGAAATTACACATAATAAAGAAACAATGTCGGTTTGCACTATTTACAAGATAATCCTCATCTTTTGAGAAAAGTGGCCACAAGCAAAAACTAAATAAAACATGAAAGCAAAGTGAGAAAAGATGACTAGGCGAAATAAAAGAAAGTTAGGTATAAAAAATAAAACTTTGCAATTTTGTTTGTCCTGCTGAGCATGTTTTTGCCAGTCACAAGCCTTCTGTTTCCAGGGCACTAGAAATTAAAAAGAACAGAATAGTACCTCAATCACATCGGGTGCAGTGGACAGGCACTGATTAGGTTGAATTAATCAGTGCTTGGTCCCTGCTCCACACAGAGGAATACAAATGATGCTTGGCCTGCAGTGTCGAATTATGAGGCTGTAAATAAGAGTGCTACGCAAGGCAAGAAAAGGTAAGTGAAAAGTGGGTTCCAAGGCCTTTACTGTACACAAGAGAGTTTCGTAAGCAAGATGCTTGCACTAGTACATGCACTTACAAGCTCGGCCCTAAAAAATCATGCCTCAGGTGCTGCGATACTCCCATAGGACCTGTAGGAGGTGCTGTTCAAGCTTTACCCCATGCTATTGCAGCACTGTGCAGGCTGCCTATGGTAACCTTTCCCCTTACAGGGATGCTATGGAGATGATGCTTGAGCAAGCAGGACTGCAAGAGTAATAGAGTACTCTCAAAAAATGTTTAAAACAACTAAATAAAAAGTAACATGAGTTAGGCACTGGTGGGGGTATGGACATCAATGTTAGGGCAGACTTCTGGTTAGAAGAACACGTTCTTTCTCATTCAGGTTTTATTCAGTTTCTTCAGTGGAAGTATGTTTGCTACCTGTTTGGGCTTGAAGCAAACAGTTCAGGCCTCGACTGAGCTCTTTGGGTCAGCTGGAGCACCGCTGCGATTGGAGCCCATGTTATATTTTGGTTTGGTCAGGAAGAGTACATGCTAAAATAAAACCAAGTGCATTCATTTTCAAGGAGGTCTAATGTAGCATTTTGTTATATGCATTCAAATGTGGCAATGCTAATCTGACGTTCTTTCGATTTATTTGCTATATAAAGGCTACTCCTTCCAGCTACCATCCGAAGCCTTGATGATTTATAAATCTATTCAGAGCTGTGATGTCAATTCATGGAATGATTTTCGTGGGCCAATTGCACGTCATCGTTTGGAAAAGGTGAGGTAATTTTGGAAGGACCACAGACTGTTAGCTGATACTGCAGACTTTTAAGACAGTTCTTGGCTCCAGAAACACATAAGCCTAGGTCAGCCTGTGCGTAAGAGAAGATTTGGATCCTGTGGAGTAACTTTATTAGTAAGTCTAGAAATCTCTCCACTGTTTTATATGAACAGAATAAAAGTTGCAGAGCAATTTATAGTAGGAAACATGGGCTCTATGCTGATGCCTACCCCTCACACTTTTTGCCCCCATTTTAACCTCTAAATGCTGGTTTTTCGACTCTGATAGTACACCAAGGGGTATTTTTATACTTTTTGATGCAAAACTGCACGAACGCAGTTTTGCATCAAAACGTTTAGCACCGACTTGCGCAATTTCTGAGCACCACCCATGCTCCATACTTGGAATGGCGCAAGCCGGTGCAAAGGGTTTGACTAGCGTAAAAAAAAATGACGTTAGCCGGGTGGGGCTAGCGGTATGGGAGAAGAGGGTTTTCCACCAAAAAATGACGTTAGGCTGGTCAGAGGCCAAAAAATGCTTCTAACCAGCCTAGCGTCATTTTCTGATTCAAAACCATCCATACTACATGACTCCTGTCTGAGAAAAGCCAGGAGTCATGCCCACCATCCCAATGGCCAGCACAGGGGATCAGTGTCCCCAGGGCATGGCCACTGCACCCTGTGCTATGCAGGGGGCTCCAAGTTGGGCACCCGATGGCACTTCAACTGAAAAACAAATTACTTACTTATGCTTATCCTACTTACCTGGGATGGGGTCCCCCATCTTCCGGTGTCCGTCTGGTGTAGGTGGGGGTGTCCGTGGGTGTTAAGGAGGGCACCTGTGGACCCTCTCCATGATGTTAAACCATGGAAATGGGTCCACAGGTCCCCTAACGACAGGTCTGACCCAGGCGTTAAATAATAGTGCAAAGCAAGCTTTGACCATTGTTAGAAATGGGATCTTTGGTTGGCAGCCAGGTTACCCCCGTCCAAGCAAGGACCTTCACTCTAGTCAGGGTAAGTCACACACAATCCAAATTATCCTGTGCCCACCCTCTGATAGCTTGGCACTGAGAAGTCAGGCTTAACTTAGAAGGCAATGTGTAAAATATTTGTACAATAAATCATGCAATAACAGTATAACACCGCAAAAATACACCACACAGGTTTAGAAAAATATAGAATATTTATCTGAGTAGATTAAGGTCAAAACAATCAAGATTTGATAAATACAAGTTGAAATATCACTTTTGTAATGATAAATAGAGCCTTTTAGTTCTTAAAAACAATAATGGTCTCTTGTGAGCGCAAAGTACCTGGTTTGCCTTTAAATTAACCGCATAGGACCACAGAGGAGGAGATGTGTGGAAAATGGGAAGGTGTGCCCGGGCCCACACAGACGATGCGTCAAAGCTTTTCCACGCAGCAATGGCTTTGCTTTGATTTCTGGCGTGCAGACTTGGATCCTCTTCAGGTTGCGGGGCATTTGGACGCCCCAGGGACGATGCAGAGAAATCCTGGGCATGCAGGACGAAGTCACAGGAGCTGCGTCGATCCGATGGGCAATTCGGGGAAATTTCTGCCTCATGGCGCTGAGTCGATTCTTCTCGTAGGAAGTCGGGCTGCGCCGATCCGGTGAGCTGTACGTCGAAGTTCCAGTCGCAACGCTGGTGCTGCATCGATCTCCACTCAGGACACCGGGCTGCATCGTTCCGATTTGGCGATGCAGTGATTTTCTCACCGCAGGGCAGGCTGTGCATCGATTCTGGCAGGCTGTGTGTCGATTTTCGCCACACAAGGAGTTCTTTGCAGAGATGACGTCTTTTTCGCCCTTAGACTTCAGGAAACAGGAGGCAAGCTCAATCCAAACCCTTGGAGAGCACTTCTCAGCAGAGCCAGAGGGCAGCAGGGCTGCAGACCTTAACAGCAAAGCAGACAGGTGAATCCTTTGGGCAGCCAGGCAGCTTCTCTTAGCAGGTTGCAGGTTCTGCTTCAGAATTCCTTTCCCAGGAGGTATCTTGTCAAGATGTGTCCGAGTTGGTAGGGTCAGGGACCCAGTTTATATACCCAATGTGCCTTTGAAGTGGGGGGACTTCAAATAGTGGCTTAGAAGTGCAGAAGGTCCCCTTTCAGTTCCATCCTGTCAGCCAGGGTCCCATGAGGGGGTTTGGCAGTCCATCGTGTGAGGACAGGCCACTGTCCTTTGACATGTAAATGTCAGGCCCTCCACCATCCCAGCCCAGGAAGACCCATTGAGTATATAGATTATGCAGGTGTGACTAAGGCCCATATTTATACTTTTTGACGCTAAACTGCGCTAACGCAGTTTAGCGTAAAAAAAATTTGCGCCGTCTAACGCCATTCTGAAGCGCCATGCGGGCGCCGTATTTATGGAATGGCGTTAGACGGCGCAATCAGACCGGCGCTGCCTGGTTTGCGTGGGAAAAAACCACGTAGACCAGACAGCGCCGGCGTAGGGGGAAAATGGCGTATGGGCGTCTTAAAATGGGGCAAGTCAGGTTACGTCGAAAAAATCGTCGTAACCCGACTTGCGCCATTTTTTTTCGACGCCCATCCCCCATCAACATGACTCCTATCATTGTAAAGATAGGAGTCATGCCCCCTTGCCCAATGGCCATGCCCAGGGGACTTCTGTCCCCTGGGCATGGTCATTGGGCATAGTGGCATGTAGGGGGGCACAAATCAGGCCCCCCTATGCCACAAAAAATTAAAAAAAAAATACTTACCTGAACTTACCTTAATGTCCATGGGATGGGTCCCTCCGTCCTTGGGTGTCCTCCTGGGGTGGGCAAGGGTGGCAGGGGGGGTCCCTGGGGGCAGGGGAGGGCACTCTGGGCTCATTTTGAGCCCACTTGTCCCTTAACGCCATGCCTGACCCAGGCGTTAAAAAGCGGCGCAAATGCGCCGTTTTTAGCCACGCCCACTCCCGGGCGTCTCTTTTGCCCGGGAGTATAAATACCACGTAAAGGCCTGGGAGTCATTTTTTAAGACGGGAACGCCTCCCTTGCATATCATTAACGCAAGGAAGGGGTTCACGCTAAAAAATGACGCACATTACGGGAACTTTGGCGCTAGACGCCTCTAACGCCATAGTATAAATATGGCGTTAGTTGGCGTTAGTTTAGCGTCGAATTTGCGTCGAAAAAAACGACGCAAATTAGGCGCAAACGGAGTATACAGGGAGTGCAGAATTATTAGGCAAGTTGTATTTTTGAGGATTAATTTTATTATTGAACAACAACCATGTTCTCAATGAACCCAAAAAACTCATTAATATCAAAGCTGAATATTTTTGGAAGTAGTTTTTAGTTTGTTTTTAGTTTTAGCTATGTTAGGGGGATATCTGTGTGTGCAGGTGACTATTACTGTGCATAATTATTAGGCAACTTAACAAAAAAAATATATATACCCATTTCAATTATTTATTATTACCAGTGAAACCAATATAACATCTCAACATTCACAAATATACATTTCTGACATTCAAAAACAAAACAAAAACAAATCAGTGACCAATATAGCCACCTTTCTTTGCAAGGACACTCAAAAGCCTGCCATCCATGGATTCTGTCAGTGTTTTGATCTGTTCACCATCAACATTGCGTGCAGCAGCAACCACAGCCTCCCAGACACTGTTCAGAGAGGTGTACTGTTTTCCCTCCTTGTAAATCTCACATTTGATGATGGACCACAGGTTCTCAATGGGGTTCAGATCAGGTGAACAAGGAGGCCATGTCATTAGATCTCCTTCTTTTATACCCTTTCTTGCCAGCCACGCTGTGGAGTACTTGGACGCGTGTGATGGAGCATTGTCCTGCATGAAAATCATGTTTTTCTTGAAGGATGCAGACTTCTTCCTGTACCACTGCTTGAAGAAGGTGTCTTCCAGGAACTGGCAGTAGGACTGGGAGTTGAGCTTGACTCCATCCTCAACCCGAAAAGGCCCCACAAGCTCATCTTTGATGATACCAGCCCAAACCAGTACTCCACCTCCACCTTGCTGGCGTCTGAGTCGGACTGGAGCTCTCTGCCCTTTACCAATCCAGCCACGGGCCCATCCATCTGGCCCATCAAGACTCACTCTCATTTCATCAGTCCATAAAACCTTAGAAAAATCAGTCTTGTTCAGTGGTGGTCGTCTTTCAGCCTTTCTTACCTTGGCCATGTCTCTGAGTATTGCACACCTTGTGCTTTTGGGCACTCCAGTGATGTTGCAGCTCTGAAATATGGCCAAACTGGTGGCAAGTGGCATCGTGGCAGCTGCACGCTTGACTTTTCTCAGTTCATGGGCAGTTATTTTGCGCCTTGGTTTTTCCACACGCTTCTTGCGACCCTGTTGACTATTTTGAATGAAACGCTTGATTGTTCGATGATCACGCTTCAGAAGCTTTGCAATTTTAAGAGTGCTGCATCCCTCTGCAAGATATCTCACTATTTTTGACTTTTCTGAGCCTGTCAAGTCCTTCTTTTGACCCATTTTGCCAAAGGAAAGGAAGTTGCCTAATAATTATGCACACCTGATATAGGGTGTTGATGTCATTAGACCACACCCCTTCTCATTACAGAGATGCACATCACCTAATATGCTTAATTGGTAGTAGGCTTTCGAGCCTATACAGCTTGGAGTAAGACAACATGCATAAAGAGGATGATGTGGTCAAAATACTCATTTGCCTAATAATTCTGCACTCCCTGTAAATACGGGCCTAAGCATCCTGTGTTTGGGGCTGTCTGAGTGAAATGCACAAGGAAGCTGTCAACTAACCTAGCCAGAAGTGGATTGTAAGGCACAGAAGGATTTAAGTGCAGAGAAATGCTCACTTTCTAAAAGTGGCATTTATAAAATAGTAATATTAAATCCAACATCACCAGTCAGCAGGATTTTGTATTACCATTCTGGCCATACTAGATATGACCCTGTTACTCATTTCAGATCAGAATCTACCATTCAAACAGTATATGAGGGTAGCCCTCATGCTGAAAAATGAATTTAGGAGTTTTACACTACCAGGACATATAAACTACATAGGTATATGTCCTGCCTTTTATCTACATAGCACACTGCCATTTGGGTTACCTAGGGCCTATCTTAGGGGTGACTTATATATAGGAAAAAGGGAGTTTAAGGCCTGGCAAGTACTGTTAAATTGGCAGTGAAACTCCACACCCAGGCCTTGTAATGGCAGGCCTGAGAAATGGTTAAGGTGTTACTTATGTGGGGGGCACAATCAGTGCTGCAGGCCCACTAGTAGCATTTAATCTACAGGTTCTGGGCACGTGTAGTGCACTTTACTAGGGACTTATAAATAAATTAAATAAGCAAATTGGGTATGAGCCAATGTCAACATGTTTTAAGTGAGAGAGCATATGCACTTTAGTACTGGTTAGCAGTGGTAAAGTGTGCAGCGTCCTAAAACCAGCAAAAACAGTGTCAAAAAGTGGAGGAAGGTAGGCAAAAAGTTGAGGGTGACCACCCTAAGGTTGTCTGGTCTAACAACCATTATTTAGTCCCTCCTCCCACCCGTGCGTCATCTTAGCACAGGGGATAAATATGGGGCTACTGGGTTAGCACCATTTTTTAGATGGGGATGCCTACCTTGCATCTCATTGATGCAAGGTAGGTTCTTGCATCTAACTCCCATATTTTGGCGTTAGACAGGTCTAACGTCAAAATATAACTATGGAGTTAGTTTTGCATCGAATTTGTGTTAAAAAAAATCACACAAATTTGGCATAAATGGGGTATAAATATGCCCCTAAGCCCTGCTAACCAGGCCCCAGTGTATGTGTTCTCTTTCTAAATTGTCATGTTGACATGGTGAATTCCTGATTGGCAAAACTTTACCACTTTGTAAACCCCTAGTAAATGAAACCCAGGGCATAAGCAGTAAAATGGTCCACAAGGCTGCAGCACGAAGTTGTGCCACCCTAGAGGACCCAGGCAAACTACTGATGGCAGGCCTGCCACTGCAGAAGTGCCAGAGCAATGCAAACTGGCTCAGTTTGACTGTGTCCTCGCCATCAGTGGCACAGTCCCATGCATTGCCTTACATATATATCAGACACCCCTAAGGAAGGCATCTGCAGCCCAATTGGAGCCAGACCTGATATCAGCTATCCATCAGTCCACAGGAATACCCCCTCTATTGCAGGTTCTGTCAGTGCTCCATTTTCTGGCAAGTGGTTCCTTTCAAACTACAGTGGCCATTGCATCAGGGATGTCTCAGCCCATGTTCTACAACGTGTTGACCAGAGTGTTGTTTGCCCTGCTGAAACACATGCGCAGCTACATCGTTTTCCCCCAGGTGGATGATTTGGCCACAGTGAAAGCTGACTTCTATGCCCTGGGACACATCCCCAACATCATTGGTGCCACTGAAGGCACACATGTGGCATTTGTACCCCCCCCCCCCCCCACAGAAATAAACAGGTCTACAGGAATAGAAAAAGCTATCACTCAATGGATGTGCAAATGGTGTGTTTGGTGGACCAGTACATCTCCCATGTGAATGCCAAATATCCTGGCTCAGTGCATGACACCTATAACTTGAGAAATAGCAGCATCCCTTATGTAATGGGGCAACTCCAGAGGCACCAGGTGTGGCTAATAGGTGAGCCCAAGGTCCCCAGACAGTATAAATTGGGGTCTGAGCTTGGGGTTGTCCCTAATGGGTGGTGTATGTCTAACAGTTTTCCCTCGATATTTGCAGGTGAGTCTGGTTACCCCAACCTCTCATGGCTACTGACCCCAGTGGGGAATCCCAGGACAAGGGCAGAGGAATGTTACAATGAGGCACATGGGTGTACAAGGAGGATTATTGAGAGAACCTTCAGCCTCCTGAAGGCCAGGTTCTGGTGCCTCCATCTGACAGGTGGATCCCTGTACTACTCACCCAAGAAGGTGTGCCAGATCATCGTGGCATGCTGTATGTTACACAACCTGGCCTTGAGACGCCAGGTGCTTTTTCTGCAGGAGGATGAGCCTGGAGATGGTCTTGTGGCAGCGGTGAAGCCTGTGGACAGTGAGGAAGAGGAGGCAGATGAAGACGATGTGGACAACAGAACAAACATTATCCAGCAGTACTTCCAGTGACACACAGGTAAGAGACTGTAACTCAAATTTACATTACAGTAAGCTTTTGGGCATTGTACATGGCAGCCTCTTACCCTCTGTCTATGGACACTGACTGTTCCCTTTGGAATCTCTATTTTCAGATCTGTGTACCCCATTCTGGCTACTGCTATATGTACTGCTGCCTACCAAAGGTCATCCTGTGGTATATTTCACTGAACATAGACGTTGCAATGCTTTGATAATGTTGTGATAATACACCTTTCTAATCATTACACTGACTCCCGTATGGTTTCTGTGTCAAAGGTGTTTATTTTTTGTGCAAAATAGTATGGGGGTAAGTGCAAGGGGCTGGGGTGATGGTGGAGGAATGTCCAGTTAGAGTCCAGTCTATTGGTATCACATGTGCATTGGCCAATCGGGCATTGGAAGGGGAGCAATGGCAGTTCAAGGTGGACAGGGTGACATAGTGGGACAGAAGGGTGACAATCAGGAGAGTCTTATTTCCTGGCGGGGACTTGGCAATGTTCTCTGTCTTCTGCCTGGATCGCAGGGACCGTTTGAGGGGTGGCTATCCTCCTGCAGGGGGTGGGGTGCTGGTGGCCTGATGGTCCTGTGGCGGTGCCTCCTGTCCACTAGCGCCGGCAGAGGTGGAAGGCTGTTCCTCGGTTTGGCTAGTATCAGGGGACCTTTGTTGTGCCACTGCGTCCCTCATGGTCTTGCCCATGTCAGCCAGCACCCCTGCAATGGTGTCCAGGATGGTGTGTATTTTAGTTAGGTCCTCCCTGATCCCCAGGTACTGTCCCTCCTGCAGCCTTTGGGTCTCCTGTATCTTGGCCAGCACCTGGCCCATGGTCTCCTGGGAATGGTGGTATGCTCCCATGATGTTTGAGAGTGCCTCGTGGAGGGTTGGTTCCCTGGGCCTGTCCTACACCTGTCGCACAGCAGTCCACCCAGCTTCCCTGTTGTCCAGTGCCTCTGTCCCCTGAACCGTCTGCCCACTGCCACTGACCCCAGGTCTCTGATCATCCTGGGTTTGTGGGGTTCCCTGGGGTCCCTATAGTGGTGGACATACTACTGATTGACGTGTCCTGGGGACAGTTGCATGGGCCCGCTGGGTGAGTGCTGTGCTAGTGTTTCCTGAAGGGGGAGGCTCTGTGGTGGCTTGGGACTGTGGCAGGGGAACCGACTGTCCAGAGGTCCCTGATGGGCCAGGTTGGTCATTGTGATCCAGGCGTGGAGAGCTGCTGTCATCACTGTGGGCCTCTTCTGGGGGGGCTGGATGTAGCTGGCACGTCATCTCCGGTGACGTTGGGTAGGGGTCCTGTTGAGATGCAAATGCATTGTTAATATATTTGTGTGTGCCATCTTGTGCAATGGGTGTGTTTGCCTGTATGATTGTGCTTTCCCTGTCGGCTTGGCCTTGTGTGAGTGGTGATTTTGTGGGCTGGGTGAGTCTCTCTGTTGGGCATGCTGGGGTGATGGGTGTCCATGCAGGTCTGTGATGGGGATCCATGCATTGTTGTTGCATGCAGGGCTTGGTATTGGGATGGGTGGGTTGTGATAGTGGGATATATGTGAGGTGGTGGTGTGATGGGGGTGAGGATAGCGGTAGGAGTTTGTGATGACATGCAGGTAGGGTGGGGGAGGATATAGTAGAAAAGATATGACTTACTAGAGTCCAGTCCTCCTGCTACTCCTGCGAGTCCCTCAGGATGCATGATTGCCAAGACTTGCTGCTCCCATGTTGTAAGTTGTCAGGAAGGTTGTGGGGGTCCACCACCAGTCCTCTGTACAGCAATCTGGTGTCTTGAAACCATGGAACGTACCTTCCCCTGTAGGTCGTTCCACCTCTTCCTGATGTCATCCCTTGTTCTTGGGTGCTGTCCCACGGCGTTGACCCTGTCCACGATTCTCCGCCATAGCTCCATATTCCTTGCAATGGACGTCTGATCCACCTGTGATCAGAATAGCTGTGGCTCTACCCGGATGATTTCCTCCACAATGAACCTTAGCTCCTCCTCAGAAAACCTGGGGTGTCTTTGGGGTGACATGGACGTGGTTTGAGTGATATGTGTGAGGATGTGTGAGGTGATGTGTTGGGGTGTATACTGTGATGTGCATGGATGGTGTATGGGTGATGGTGTTTTGTACCTCTTATTCAGTGTGTACTCTTTGCTTGTCTCTCTGTGCTCGGTCTCTGTTTTTTTCATTGTAAGGGGTTGTGGGTAATGTTGGTGTGTGTTTTATAGTGGTATGAGTGTGTCGGTGTGGTGTGTGTATGTGTGTCAGGTGTGTGTATTTTGAATTGTCCAATGTGTTGTGGTTTTGAAAGTGTGTGTGCATTTTGAGCGCGGCAGTGTGTAGCGCCAATGGATTACCGCGGTTGAATGACCTGTTGGTGTAACGGTGTGGGTTTTGCTATCGCCAGTTTATCACTGACCTTTGGTGTGGCAGACTTGTGTGGGTGTTTGGATTGTGGCGGGATTCTCTGTGTGGGTCATAATACCCATGGCAGATTACCGCCAAGGTCACGGTGGTAGACGGCATTTACCACCAAGGATGTAATGAGGGCCATAGTGTTGTGTCTTTAAATCCTGATGTGGGCAACTGAAACAAAAAAACAGTTTCTAAAATAAATTAAAATCTTAACAACTGAACACAGCTTTCCTTACAAAGTGGTAATTATGAAATACAAATACGAAACTTAGGATGTTACTCTCCACTGATACTGCAGTCATCAAAGGGATCTAAAATAATTTGTACCAGACAACACAATCAATTCAGGTGAGCAGAAGATGGAACTTCTACTGTCTTTCACTTACACATAATGTTAACATAAAATTAATTTCACACCACAAGTGAGTGACATATTGTTATTTCTTCTTCTAAGTGTTGCCAAGATCCAACAATGTTGGCAGCAGAGCTTTTTGTGTGGCACATTCCCATCCATGGTGCAAACATTCAGGGTGAAATTTAAGGAAAATGATGCACAATTGCACTAGCGCAGTTGTGCATCACAAAATTAAAGCTGCTTAAAGCTACTTGACGACATTTCCTTGCACCATCCGTGCTCTGTATTTAGAAAATATGCACCATTGCCAAACAAGCCACAAGGTCCCGAGATTGGACAATGCAGGTCAAAAGAAACCACAGAGAAACCCCAATCAGCCCAGTACAAGCCAGGAAAGCCCATAAAATCACAGGAAAAGGGGAAAAGGAAGGAGGATTGTTGCTTCAGTGAGGAGGAGAATAACATCTTGGTCAGAGAGGTTACGGAGCACCAACACCAGTTCTTTGTCAACTCCAAATTTCCAATAGGTAGAAAGGAGGCCATATGGCAGTCAATTGTCAATAAGGTCAACAGTGGGGCAGAGGTGAAGAGGACTGTCATTGATTATAAGAAGTGCGGATATGATTGCAAGCTCAGAACTAAAGAGAAATTAGCCAGGAACCGAAAGACAGCACTGCAGACTGAGGGTGGAAGTCTTGCACCTGAGAAGGACCTAGATGACCTGGAGGAGATGGTGGCAGCGGTCATCCCAGAGGAGCTGGTTATTGGAGTCTCAGGACAGGACAGCGCAGACTTCTAAGACCTACCACATATGCAGGGTAAGTTGCAGTGGGGGGCAATCTTGAAAATAACAAAAGGCAGAAGGGGGAGGCACATAGGACACACTGAATGCATGCAGAAGAGTCGCATCAGGACACAATCAGGGTCAAACACTTCTAATGCACTCACACCTTCCCCCCTATATGCACAGACCATTAAACAACCCTCAGAATAATCACTTCCCTGTTGCAACTTAACCAACTGCCCATGTGTAACCCTTATTGGGCAACATCTTCTACACCTCAATGCACCATTGGGAATGGGCCCAAAAATGATCATACACAACATATGGGGCATGTCGGTGATCATTATCTATGATGCTGTGCAAGTAGCTTAAATGTCACCATGTAGCAAGGATGCCTGTGTAGTGGGAATGGTTGGTGTTATGCACAAAGGGGTACCTTCATGCATAACATCAGCTACAAGTGGTCTCACTGCCTCACTAGAGGCCTATGTTTACAAGCCCTTACTGCAACATTAGCATCATTTCGATTGATGCCAATGTGGACTCAAGCTGCCAATTTCCCTTGTGCTACATTAACAAAGCCACACAATGCATGCATAGATCCTCTTTGCACATCCTTGCACCACAATATGCCTGTGCCACATATGATGTATGCAAGGAAATATTTCTCACACAGGAAGGGAAGAACAAATTGGGCAGACATTCCATAAAGATTTCACTGTGCTATCTGTTACTCTTATTTGTGATGCCTGTCAAAGGCAGATGTGAAAGTGACACAAGCATTGTAAGCAATGGACCTCCTTGTGTTTTGCTACACTAGTGCCATCATTTATGGTGTCAATGTCCGTCATAGTGAGCAGTAATATAAAAAGGTGCTTCCATGGTGTTGTTGGCTGGTGCAAAGGGGCTGCAAAGAAAATGGTGGTTTGGGATCTATGCACCAAAGACACAGAAAGCGTGCCTTATGTGTAATTCACAATGCAACACACAATAAACAACTTCATTCTTTGGAAATACAAACTTGTCACACATGCACTTGTCACTCTCACACCACCCTTGAGTTCTACACTGAACCAAATACAGAACTGCAATATTTGTAAAGGCATCAGAAGCTGGGTGGGTCACACGTGTTGTATGGGAAGATCCCACCTATACACATGGAATGCCTACTACATGCAGTGTCAGGTGTGAGAGAGGGCATGAGATTTAGGACAGGATAAGGTATGCAAGGTGCCTTACCTTGGCATGTTAATTATGAGCTACTACTATCCTTCACTGGAGTGTAAGGTATGATGTCTGTGTCTTGACATTGTGGCACACATTTGCCCATTTAGGAAGAAAGACGCAGTGCAACAGCTCACCCTGCTGTGCTGTGCGTAGTTGTCACAGATAATCAATGCATCCCTTTATTAACATTGGTTATGGCAAAACATATAACCGATAATATCAACTTTGCCACACAAACTGCCGTTCCTAATTCACAAGTGCAGGAAGGTACACATCCTGCAAATTCAAGTAATAGGAATGTTGTCTGTCACTTACAATGATTGATGATGATTTCAACACACATTAAGGTAGTCCACAATAAGATTACAACAATGTCAGTCCCCAGTACTACGACTACAGCTTTCCATATGCATCCCCCTAGCCACTTTGAGTCATGTGTTCAGCATCCTGCACCACACAATCTAACGATGAACCACCTCGTGTGTATGTTTGCAAACAGGAAGGTCTACCTTCCCTCAAAACAACACTCAGACAAGAAATGCAGGCATCGTTGCAGCTCTGCAACAAGGAAAACTGTGATGCACAGATGAGTGTTGTTCTGCAGGAAGGGAGAAATTCCTGTTTGCACACATACACACAAGGTGGTTAAATCTCACAAGGGGTGGTGCAGGATGCTTACACAGGACTCAATGTAGCTAGGAGGATGCATGTGGACAGCTCACACCCTTCCATCACTCAAACAATACATTGAAATTATGCCCAGGTGGCACAGGGTGTCACTTGGAGTTCATAAATGTGTGCCTTGATGTGTGTCAGTACCATGTAACTAAGCCACCAGTAGCAAGTAAATGATGACTCATGTCAACAGCCACTACAGTCCAATATTGACCTTTCACTATCCCATTGCAGATGATGAAGCCTTACCTCCTGTGGAGCTCTCTGTCCTCGATTTTTCTGATGATCTGGAGGGCCAGCTGCCGACCATCAATGCTGACACTCTGCAGGATGTCCTGGGATCCTTCCCGACACTACCTCTAGTCACAGGGAGGACTTGTGGGGTCTTCACCTGAACCACCCAACAACCAACACACTGCACCAATCAGTCCAGCCACAGCCCTGGACTCTGAGGATCCAGATTTTACCTTTCAGAGGACAGTGGTAGGAGTCCAGTAGGAGCAGTCACAGCAGGTGTGGGTGGGGGTGGAGAACATTGTAGGCAGCCTAGAAGGAGTGCAGAGGTGCCTCAGTCCAATTAGAGGCACCCACTCTCCACTATGTGGACTCCAGCAGTCCCTGGCCGACATATCTGCTGTCCTTAGGCAGAGGCTGGAACAATTGCCTTCCCAAAGTGGCAGCATCATGATTGACAACAGGCTGGGGGCTATCCAAAATGTCCTGGAGTCCATGTAGCAGAATCTGGCCTCCTTTCTTGAAAAATGGCTGCCTACCACCTGATGTAGCTGCTGTGTTGTGAAACCAGCAATTCCTCCTTGCTGCAGTAATGCCTTTGCTTTCCCTCAAATGGCAGCTGCAGGGACCTTTGATTCCACATCTCTATCCCCTGATGTGTGTCTGCCCCCCTCAACTTCAACAACAACACCATCCATGGCACAGGAGGCACCACACACATCAGAGGATGAAATATGGAAGGAACCACATTCCCTAGAAAAAACACAGTATGTGCCACATGGACAGTATCTCTTTAGTTATGTGCTTAAGATCATGCCAGTGTAGTGACAGCTGCCAACACACCCTCTTCACTCTACCACAGTTGACTCATCATGCCTAGACTGCCATAGTTTCAATTCCTACCTATTGTCAATTTGGACACCTCCTCACTGATGCTCACCTCTCCTACACATGTCTCATGACATGTCCCTCACCCTTGGACTCTGGCTGGATATCCAACAGCTTGGAATCGCAAATGGGGTCAGTGAACTGTACATTGTACATCATTTGAAACAAAACTTGCATTTGTAAATAAATGTCCATAATCATATATTCTCTGTTTTTTTCAGTGATCCATCAACTGTTTCAAATCTATGCATTGTGCGAAGCTATGACAACGACTTCAGATCAAAAAGACCTGTGTGCCTTTCTGTCAGACATAAAGCCACACACATAGACCCAAACATGATTAAGGTGACTGATAGTGTTGTGTAGGATCTTATTATCCTAATGAGACTACTGGATTTGGGTGGCAGAATCACTTGCACTGTGGGAGACTGAGTCTGAACCCACTACAGGTGACACCTGTCAGCCTAATCTGGGTTTTCTCTGGCTAACTAGCAGTGCCTCATCTCCACCCAAGAGCAGGGATGATTGGACAGCCAAGCACATGACACAATTGACCCCTCAGGGAAATTGTGGTCACTAAGATCTCATCGTTTCTCTCGGTTATATTAGTCTCACATATGGTCTCTTCTGCATGCTCCATCAGCAGAGTTTTGTTGTTCCCCATCCTGCTGTTATGCATCATTGTCCTCATCCTCATCACTGGGGACATCTACCTGTTCATCTCAGGGGACATTGGTGCATACACAAATGTGGTGCAAAATTGTATTGGTGTGTGGTGGTTCATTTTCCAGTCATGGGTTGTGTCTCAGGGACCTGGTGATTGTTGATTACTTTCTGGTCTGGCAGTTCACCCATGCAGAACATATCTGTGGTATTGTCTATATTTTTCCCTTAGCCCCTTTACTTTAGACCTGCAGTAGAGTGATATTTGTATAATTTCCTCCTAGTTTATGAGTTGTGTGCCATAAGACATATGTTGTGCCCTTTGTGTTGCATGTGAATCCCACACCCTTGGCCTTGAAATACCTCCCTTGCACAAAGTGTTGTTCTTGCCAATTGCTGGCTAGCATGCATGTGTGCATGTGGTTCATATGTACAGTGTGGCACAGTTGTATGGCGTGTATTGTGATGTATGCAACAAGTTTCCAGACACCTGTGGGATAGGACAGGACATGAGGTGCTTTTTTGCACTGTCCTGCATCACCTATCAAGCCCTGAAAAGTCCCATCTCTCCTTATTATTGTGTGTTTTTGGCTTCTACCAGTGTATTGGCAGTAGTTCGGCTGCCACAGACCACTCTTGGCACCCTTGTATCATATAAGAGAGATGTAGGATTTAAGCGTATGATTGTTGGTGTGCTGTGAGGTTTCCATTTCTACACATGATGTATCAATGATGGTGATGTTCTATTCAAATGTGTGCTGCACTATGCACTACACAAGGCAAAGGTGAACCCAATGGGTATATCAGGTATATTTTGATGATATGTAGATGGTGATGCCACCAATGGGGTGGCATAAATTGTAGGTGCTGCCTCAGGTTTCCACAGCATGGTAAATGTGGGGCTGTGCCAATATGTGAGTTGTTTGACAGTGGCATGACCAATGCAATACACACAGCTGAACTATTTGATGCTAAGTGTTATGTGTGAAAGATCTGTATTTTGTCATAAACATGTGGACACGTGGTGGTTTGATCCCAGATTTTTAAGGCAAAGGGGACATTGCTTAACCAGTCCATCAAGTAGAGTGTCCGTCAGGTGGTGCTAAGAACTTGTACATATGGGCGGATGTGAAGGTGACGTGTATTGAGTGGGGGGTAGTGAGGCATGTGGCATATGTGTTGTTGTCCACACATCTGTGTTACCCTGTCCATGTGAGTGCAGTGTGGTGTATGTATTGTTTCTCCGACATGTTTAGAATGTTGTCTGTGTTATGAGGTGTAAACTGACTTACCTACGAATAGGCCATTGCCATATTGTCCATCCTGAAAGCGTTGATTAGTTGTTGAGTGTCTGAAGATGTAGGCATCATGGACACTTCTAGGATGTTGTCAAATAGTCAACAATGGTCCACAACTGCCTGTACATGTGTGTGTGTTTTCTGTTCCTGAAGAAGTGTTCCATTGCAGCAGGAGTCACAAGTTGGACATGTGTGCAGTCCATTGCACCCAGCACATGCGGGAACCAGCAATTTTGTAAAATCCTTGTTTGCTCTCCTGCTGCACTTGCTGGGCATTGGGGAACCAGATGTGGTAGGTGTGAAGTGGATAATGGTGTCCAGTACGTAGTGAGAAAGGCAAAAAGGGATGATTGTGAGATACCACCCACCCATGCTGCAGTGATCTGGAATGATCCGGAGGCGAGAATGTGTGCACAGCCAGGAGTCTGGTCCTGGGTGGTATGCTTGTGTGACTTTTCAAACTTTCTGTGATTTCAGTTGTAATGTGGTGGAGCAGCCCTACAATGGACTCCCACTTTAGACGTTGCAGTCTCATGACCTCTTTGTTCCTGAGACCAAGGATGGATGCATGTGTGTGGAAGATTCTCTCCCTCCCTCCTTCTGCGCTGCCTTTGTGGCTGCAGTTGTTGTGTTTGAGGTTGCTGTGGTGGTGCTGGTGGCACTTGGCATTGTTGCTGTAATCTTCTCTCAGTGTCAAGCTGTAGGAGTAGCAGGTCCATGTTGTCCAGGGTTCCTATTGTGTGTTTTCCTTATATGCTGGTGGAGGGCCTCATTTAACGCCTGGTCTGGCCCGGCATTAAATTTTTGTGGCCGATCCTAGGTGTGCATTATTTTTCCATCGGCTTGTAGATATGGTGTGTGACGGGCCGGCCGGAACCAGCCCGCACACAAGACCGACTTGTGCTGACGTTGCCTGTGGTGTTCAGGAACACCACGGGGTGAGCACCAATGAGGGATGAGGTTCAGGCACGACGCGGGAAGGAGGAGGGACAAAAAGGTAGGCGTCGGCAGAGCGAGATGTGGAGGAGAATGACGAGGAGAGGGACGGAGACGAGGAAAGACGAGACAGCGGAAAAGAGGAAAGAGAGGGAGACGAGGAGGAGAAACGAGGCCAAAGTAACCCGGAGCCTGGAGAGTGGCTTCTCCCCAACCGGGGAATAGAGGACCACGAAGCGGCAGGCGGAGGTCTGCAAACCGTGGTGACCCTGGGAGGCGGAATGCAGAATCCTGCCAGGCTTCTGGAGGAGCATGGCATAGTCAGGTGCGTGACCACACCATATTGAGGGAAGGGAGGACGGGAGGACTGGATACGGGGAAACAAGGGGGTTGTGGGCGGAGGGTGGTAAAGGAATGGGAAACAGGAGGCGAGCACTGGATTTTGTTTTGATTTAAGTTATCACTGGTGGAGAAAAGGGCAAGGTGAGGTGGTGCTCCTAAAAAATTAGACAAAGTCAGGAAATTTGGTGCTGGAGTCAATAAAAAGATGAGGCCCTAATACAGACTGTGATGCGGGACCCCTGAGTCTCCTATATCTTAGAGACCTTCATTGACTGATCAGGGGGTTCTCTTAAAGGTTTAAGGCCCCCTAAAGGCTCAATGTCACTTCTGCTCTGCAGGGGCTGCAAGAACCTACATTACCCTCCAGTTTCAGGGACCCCAGAGTTACAAACAACTCTCCCCTCCTTTGGAAAGAGTCTGACCATATCCCAAATACAGATCTGCTCTAAGTACCTAAGTAGTCACCACAGTATAGTCTGAACCACATTGTCAATCTCTGCTTTAGGACGCTCTGTTTTTATGGCCTCAGAGTAAAGCTATGAAGGTCACTATCATGGTGCTTGCAGTCTACTCTTACCCTCAATGTTTAGGTGGGCCTCTATATATAAAACTCAAGCAGCTGATGAATCATGGTTCAGTCAGGGCCACACTGGAACAGAAAATAGGCTTAGCACTGTAATAAACGTGGTCCAATCAGCAGTTATGAACTTGCAAAATCACACTATAGGCTTTTCCAATGTTTGGGAGATTGCATGAATTTGGTCTTGCAACAGGCAATTATTGTGGTAATATCAGGGAAATCAACAGTAAAAGTTGGTGCATCAGGCCATAAAACAGGCACACAATCTTCCAAAAATTGACCCACACACTGACCTATCAGACCAGGCCTTTGTGCACTGCCTGATTGCCCTGTTAGCAAATCCAACTGTTTTTCAGTGTCTATGTGCTGCATAGAGTGCTGCACAGATGGTTAATGCATAAGGACTTACCCTGCACATGGTGACCTCTGTTCAGGTGCACTCATAGGCAAACTAGGGACGTAAATCCCTTAGATGAAAGCATATTCTTCATCAATCAGCTATCTTAAGTGAAATCCCACATTCCTCCTTCAAGTTTGTTTTCGGTCTTGCTGCCAATCATACTAATCAGCTAGACATTACTTTTCTGAACATGGCATGTACAAATAATGTCCTAGCTTTACTGTACTTACAATCTGCATATGTCTCTTAATTGAAAATAACTTATCTTTGCTTGCACAAGGATCAGGAGCAGTTAGTAAACATTTAACCCAAATGAAGAAATGTCCCATTTTCTTAATGGAGATACAATTAATTTTGTTATCAGATGTAACAGAATTCCAGATAGCATTGCAGTCTTGAAGCATCGGAATTTCAAAATAAATTGAAAGAAGGTAACTTTTTGTTTAGTCAGAAACTTGAACTCTACGGTTTTACAGGGTGGGGGATCTCAAGAGAGCATGGTAGGACTAGACTGGAAAAGCAGTATGTGACTATTTTATTTTGTCCTTACAGTGGTCTTTATCATAGCATTCAATGTCCAGTTATATAGCATTGATTTATTAAGATTTTCCATGGAGCATCCCCAAGAGTTGTAATGTAGATTCAGACCCTGGACATGGTTAAAAACACAGCATAACCATTAGACTAAAACTATGGTGTTGCATGCTTGAAAAGGAGTCATAATCTAGTATTGTGGATTGGCAGCTCAGTGTCATTTATTAACTGTGTGTGCACCTACTCTAAACAAATGTTTATATTACAATGGCACTAATATTCTTTCTGTGTCATCCAACTATTGTCACACTGTGCTCCCCCCAGCCCTTTGAGACATTTCTTGAAGACTGTACCTCTCATAATCACTGACATGCTTGATCAATATGATTCTTCTCTAGGTTCAACTACTTAATCGTCTATTAACCGGGTAATAGACATGGCTAGGCAAATGCCCACTCACGTCAGACAAAAGACACAGAAATTCCCAATTCCCCTCAGAAGATCCTTTCATGTGTGACAAAGGGAGCTAATCAATTGGCCACGTTCTGTTCCTGGAATCACTTAAAAAGGCACAACCAGCTATTTGCATTCAGCAATGGGCTGAGAAAGAATCATACATAAGAACTGTGCAAAATCAGTTATTGTATCAAGCAGAATCCCTCTACATTCCTAATATTGTAAACCACCCATAGGTGATGAAATATTGAAAAGACTATCCTGCAGCTGACATCTGGAACTGAAGAAGAGGCAGTAGGTCATCAGTCAACACCTTTGGTGGACACGCTTTAAAAAATCAGCTCAACAATATCTACATTATTTCTCAGTATGTGCACCTATCACGGTCACCATGCTGGCTTACTACAGCCCTCCACTACTCCAGCTCAGAGTTTGACCATGATATCGCTTAATTATTCTGCAACTACCAGCATCAAATGGGTAGATTACACTAGACCTCACAGTTTCACCTTGCTACAAAGATCAGTCACTTCATACCACTTGAAAGGCTATCTATAGTGATGAAATTAGCAGTAATATTTATATTCCACATCTTTTGGTTGCATGGATTGGCAGATGTAATTAGTAATGGCAAAGGCACTCAATTTTCAGCTTTATTCTGGAAGGTACTCATAAACATAGAAGGTAACTAACGCTTTAAGTCCACCTATTACCACCCTCAAATGGCTGGTGAGACAGAATGCCTGTATCAATCTGCTGAATAGTAGTTTAATGTGTTTTCTCATTAACCATCTGAATGCATGGACTAGATGGATTGCTCTTGCAATTTGCCTAGACCAATTTCTTGCATGCCTCCCTGGGAAGATCTCTTTTCTACTGCAGTTATGGATACCATCTGCATAGGATAATAACTTCAACAGTCCCTTCAGCCGCCTGTCTACAGAAATGCATAAAGATTATTCAAACAATAGCTTATCAACATGTCCTTCAGGGAAAAATACAATATATCATTTTTTAGACTGCCACAGGAAAGCTGCATTGACATTTCAAAAAGGGGAACTCAGTGTGGCTGTCAACTAAACATCTGAGAATTCCTGGTTCACATCCTAAAATACACTACACAATTTGTAGGCCTCTAAGAGACTGATAATCAAATGAGGGCTTCTGCGTATAACTTGGTACTACCTTTACATTGTCACATTCTCCCAGTTTCTCCTTTCTGTAGACTTAAGAAAGCCTCTACAAGCATTCCACGCACTCCAGTCTGTGATGATAGGTGGTTCCCCAGAACATGACGGTGAAGTGATAAATGATTCCAGATCACACCCAAAACAACAGTAGTACATGATTGCTTTGAGGATTTATATTGTTTCTGAGAGATCTTGGTAACCTGCAGATTAAGTTCATGCCCCTAGCTTGGTGCAAAGTTGTCACAAATCTTTCCCACAAAGACTAAATCAAGCAGCTTATTCGTGGGATGGGGAGGAGGGCTGTCAGGATTCAGAAAGGTCACAGGTTAGTGGAAACTGGGTCATGCGAACTCTAGACCTCACAGTTTCAACATTTATCTTCACTTCCTCATTAGTTTCATAATTGCTAGTGTGCTAGTAAATGAATCAGTACTTACGACTGTTTCAAGATGGAGCAGATGCCTGGCAATGTGTTTCTTTGGAACTGTGGCTCTTCACTTCACTTTATTTCACACTATTTACCAGTACTTTGTTGTTTTCCCCCTTTTTCCTTCCCTGTAGTTAGTTTCCATGCATATTAGTCCTTCTGTCCTTCTCTATGGCTCTTTGTGTGTTTCCTGCTTACTGTTTTGATCATCAGATTACAATCTGAGTGCCTTCTGGTGTCCTGGCCCCGTAATACAGATAGGGTGCAATATCCCTGCTTGTGCCACTTTTTAAAGAGGTACACTGAGGCAAACAAGGACAATGCACCTTATTAGGAAGAATACGCTTCCCTGGGGGTAGCAGATTCAGTGAAATGTAGAGCAACTGATTCTAAGCAGCTGTGCGGTTCTCTGTGGGGTGCCTACACTCTAAGGAGGGGTCAGAGATCCCTCAGCAGGCAGGTTCAGTGAATGACTGCAGTTGCCTCCAGGAGGATATATGTGGCCTCTTCCAGAGGACTGACTTCAACGGGGCACTCTGACAGTGCTCCAGCTTTTTATGGTACACTGTCAATGCTCCTCCACAGGCCTATTTGCCTCTGTGCTTACATCCATAATACAACGTGGATGCAAAGTAAAGGTGATACCCTCAGTTGCATGGGACCATGCCCCCAGGCAAATAAGGGAAACCTTTCTCAAGATAATTTTGGTGCTACAAGTGTGCCAGCACTATCAGAATTACAGATGGGGTTGAACAAGTGTCTGCAGACCCTTCTTTAATACCATAGTGCCTCAGGAGCACACAGAGCAAGCACACACATTGAGTTCCCTTGAACACTATTTATGATATGGCCCCGGGTGTTTCCGCCTGGTATCCTGGTCTCACAAGAACTTTTAACAAAATTTCTGCCATTCCGATAAATAAGTCTCATTATAACTGTCTGCCCAGTCTTTCTGGCCTCTCCCATAAAGCACATTCTGTGCTCCTAACTGTGTGCTCTGCTTACATTATATCTGGTCCATAACCCCTTGAAGCTCCTGTAGTTACCTAGTAGAAGTTCTTAGACAGCATCATGAATGGAGAGAACTCCACCTAAAGGGTGAATCCAATGCTAGTTTTCTCTTATTCCGGTTTTCCTTCAGTTCACCCTGTAGGACGTATCAGCTAACCAATACTCTCTGACTGCATGGTACCTGCCAATACCCCCTTAAAATGACTACCTCCAACACAAAAATGACCTCTCCAACATAAGCATCACACATTTTTTGCCTTTAACAAATCCAATAATCCAATACTAGTTGGCTTCCCAAAACATTGTTAGTGCCTTGTAAATCCATCCTCCGTGCTGCTGCCACCTTGTCAAAGGCGCCAATAAATCTAAGAACATTACTCTGAATGTGGGAGCTTCTCACTAGCTTCTCCACAAAGAAACAATTCACTTTGTGTGGTAGGTAATACACAACCACAGTAGTAGATATCCAGTAACTCTTTATTGGAGCATCCATGCAGAGAAACTATCTAGTTTCATCCCCCAACCAACTCTGGCAGCCTCCCACATAGAACATCGAATGTCAACTGAATACATACAATTGAAGGCCCAATAGTAACCAGGTCATAACAAACATGTTAGGGAATCAATATTGAATTTACAATCAAGATTAGTTAAAGAATCATGTCATAGAATGTACTTGACTATGACATAGCTCACCACACACCTCCCTTCTTTATATTTAACAAATAGAATAACACAAATTACATACCTACATCAATAACATGAATAAACAAATAAATTATTTGCACATGACAAAATCCTCAAATCTTTTAGGTGCTGAAATGTTTATCTTACTGGTAACAGCATTATCTGATTGAACCATATTTTTTGACCGACGCATATTGCACAATTGTCATACCTAACATTGCAGTTGACAGAATCACTAGCAAAATCAGGTTCATTACTCTCACTTCCATTACTCACTTTTAAATCTTCCTTGAAGATCTGATTAACTCTAGCCAATATAGAAACACTCGACCATGTGCCATTGCTAAAAATGCTGATGTTTTTGCCATTTTTACAATTCTCCACACTTTATAAAATGTGGAACTTCCCTTTTTAACATATTCAAGTAATTTGATTTTAACAAGTATTCCAACACACCACAGATAATGTTTTGAATGTATAAACATTTGTTCTTTCTTTTCTTTTACTTTAACATTACTTTTAACAACATCATACCTTTTCTTTAAATCACAAATCTTACCACTGGAAAATAACCAGCTTATATTCAGTTCTTGTCTTGGTTTCCTCCCATTAAGTAACATGAAAGGAGAAAATTTAGTGCTACAATGTGATGTGCAATAATATGACCATACTACATCTGCCACATGATTTTTAACATCAATGCGAGCTCTGACTGCCAACTGGATATCCTCCACTAACAATCTGTTGAATCTTTCTACCAAACCATTCATGTTTGGTGAATATAATGCAGTTTTAATATGTCAAATACCCATATTCTTGAAATACCCAACTACTTTATGTGCTGTAAACTGTGCTCTGTTGTCAAAGACAATGGATTCAGGAAAGTCTTCCCTCCTGAATGTGTCATGTATAAAATTGATAACTGTCTTTGCATTAGGTTGCAAGACCCATTTTATCTCTACCCATTTTGAAAAATAGTCAATCATGACCAAAATATATATTGTTCTAGTTCCAATGCCTTTATAAGGTCCTAGCACATCATTAGCTAAAGGTTTCGGAGGATTCTCTGGTAATGAAGTATGAACAAAGTCAGATTGCTGGGTTTTCAGTGCCTTATCAGAATTGAGACTTTAAGAACAATTTTCTATAAATGTCACAATATCAGAATCCATGTAGAGCCACCAAAACAAATCTCTAACTTGTTTAATGGTACTGGTTTGTCTTAAATGACCTAAATGAGAAAGTGAAATAAGTAAATTTCTTACACCAGACGGTGGAACATAACAATCACCTTTCAAAATCGCATAATTTTTTATAAACAAATCATCCTTGACTCTCCAGAATAATTGAAGCTCCTTAAATAATTTCATTCCAAGAGCATTCCTTTAAGTTCCTTCTAAGTTCCTTCAATATTGCATCTGTGGATGGAGCATTAGGCTGCTCATCTTCTGATAATACTTGTCCAACAGGTAATACAATATCCTCCAAACTTGCCACCACACACTCTTCCTTAGCTTGAGATTCATTAGCACTCTGCACATCACCCAAAAACATAAACAAACAATCAGCTCTCACATTTGTGCTCCTGGTATATATCTCACTGTAAAATTGTACTCATACAGTTTGACAAGTAACCTCACCAACCTTGAAGAAGCTTTACACACACCGTGTTTGGGTAACAGAGAAATAAAGAGTTTATGATCCATTCTTAAATGGAAAGGTTTGCCCCACAAATACATTTTAAACTGTTCTGCCGACCATGTGCATCCAAGAACCCCCCTTTCTATTGTAGAATATTTGGACTCCACCATAGATAATGGTCCAGATGCAAATGCAATGGTACATTCTACACCTTCTTTTATTTGGCTTAACACAGATCTTATACCGGTAGAACTAGCATCTTCTATAACAACATTCACAGCATTTAAAGAAAAAGATGATAAAGGTTTAGAATCAATGATTGCCTCTTTTAGACTGTCAAAGGCATTAGTGTGATATTTTGACCATTCCAATTTGGTACCTTTTTTAAGGAAAGCTCATAGAGGAAGTAAAATATCAGCAAATGTTTCCACAAAACCTTGAATAATATTCACATTAGCCTAACATTTATTTGAGCTGTTTGCAGCCAGGCTTTTGCATGCTAGAAATTGATTCCAATAAATATTTCTGAGGAGATATACCTTTTTCTGAAATAGTATGCCCCAAGTATTCCACCTCTCAAGCGAAAAACGTACATTTGCCAAGGCAAATTTTTATACCTCTCTTTTCTGAAATTGTTAACACTTCACTCAAAATTTTGAAATTTTAATAAGATGAGTCAGAAGATATTAGGATGTCGCCCTGGAATACATCCACCCGATCAATATCCCTGAACAAACACAACATTAGTTTCTGGAACACTGATGCAGCAGATGTCCAAACGGTATCCTAACATATCTGAAAGTTCCCTTTTTTTAAATTTCTCTTTATTGTCCAGAGTGCAAACAGGAAAGGAATATAGCAAGATAAATCCAAAACTTAAAGCAAGAGAGAATATGTATATCATCAGTACTTCACAAAATATGAGTAAATCATTAGAGATAAACAATAAAATAATTAACATAATCAACGATCTCTAATCTGACATCATACGATCTTTCAAACTACCTCAAATACGATAACATTTCAGGGTGGCTATCTGAAGACCTAATTTACATGACACCATCATTTTTTTCACCACTCCTCATATTTTGGCTGAAATAAAGATTTGTTGCACTAATCGGTTTAGCTATAGAAAATGTGTGAAGTACCCAATTAGTAGCAGATCATTTTTGGTGTAAGTGTTCCTGCATGAGGTTGTACTTTAGACACCTGCCATTGGACCGAAGACCAAAATGGTATGAATTTGACATGTGGCAAACATGTGAACATTATCAGCTGCTTACAAAACACAGCATGGGGAGCTGTATGATCTATTATACCATTTGTACAGTTTGGAAGGGCTAATGCAGAGATCAAATATTGTACGATAGATCTGGCTTCTTAATCTTGTAGAGGTGACAATTTTGCAGTATCGCACAAGGATGAGGGAGAGTTGTTGTACCAAAACCTCCTCATTTAAGCTAACTGTCCATTTATAAACCCAAATTCCCAGATCATTAATAGAGTGCTGGATTAGACAACTATATTTTCCTGAAATGCTAAATGAATGCTTACCAAATATCAAATGTGCAATAATATGTTGGGCCAGTGGGCTAGTAATATCGCTGCTCTCACTTGGTAGGGCAAGGCTAATCTGCAGATATTTGAAAACATCACTGCAGTGTATGGTAAATTCTGCCTCTAAGTCTGTGAGAGATTTAGGCCTGAGACATTAAACAATACGCCTAGCCGCTTAATCCCCAGCTATGACCAAGTGCCAAAATAAGAGGAGGTTAAACACTCCGGTAAATCCAGGTTATCCAGCAGAAATGTATGGGCATGAAAAAGTAGTATTTTCAAGAACCAGTTAGTCCAGATTTTTTAAAGAGTAATCTCGGTCTTTAATGTAACTTTTTTTTTAAAACTTGCTGCTCTTAAATTTGGTGCTGCTGCTGCAGGACTTCTTCCTGACTAAAATGGTGTGAAGCCAATTATCCAGATAAGATTCATGGAACATATGCATACAGTCAGCCATACTAGCCCAATAATAAAGGTGTCAGTCAGGAAGTGTCCACCCGCCATCAGCTATTGGGAGTTTTAGAGTTTTCAAAGACCTCTGCTCTTTCTTTTGCTGCCATATAAATCTTGAGATTATATAGTCTAGTATTTTAAAATATCTATAAGTAACATACAAAAGTAGTGAACAAAAAAGGAACAACATTTTGGGGAGAATGTTCATTTTAATTACATTAATTTGCCCAGTAAAAGAAATGGGTAAGTGCATCCATTTATCTAATAATAATCTTAAACACCGTAATTGTGCGGTGTGGTTACATTCATAGCAATAGCATAGCTCTACCGCCAGAATCATCCCAGATACCTTGCTCGAGTTGTCATCCACTGATCAAGGATCAGTTGGGTTTTATGAGTGTTTATTTTATAACCTGAGACCTGTACAAAATCTAGTGCAACATGTTCAACGCTCTTAATCGTTGACTCAGAGCAATGAGAAATTATTAAAACGTTGTTTGCATGAACAGCTAAAGATGAGGCCAGTAACACATACGGATTACTGGGAACATTTGTACATCAGAGCCTGATATATGGCTCCATATATAATGCATAGATAGCGGTTGAGAAGGGACATCCTAGTTGAGTGCTATGCAAAATAGAAATAAAGGGTGTTAACTCTTGTATACTAGTCTGAGCTTTAGAGGCCTTATAAATGTCTTTAGTTATTTTAACAAAACTAGATCTGAAATTAAACTGAGCAAGCACCTCCCAAAGAAACTTCCAGGATACACAATTAAAAGATTTCTCAGCATCAAGTAAGATGATGTTAAGCGGAAAAGTTTCAGCGCTGTCTACTAAAGTAGTAATTAAGTTTGTATGAGAGGCTGTGCCCCTCCCTGGGATAAAGCCATGATGTTCTGGTGATACCAGTTTAAGACTAACCGTATTTACTCAGTTGGCCAGAAGCTTGGTGAATGTTTTTGAGTCAGCGTTGAGAAGTGGGATGGGCCAATATGAGCTGCATTCTGTTGGGTTTTTATCCTTTTTCAGGAATATTGTAATGATTACCTCATTCCAGGAAGTAGGGGCATCACCTACATTCCGGATTCCTTTTAACACCTCCAAAAGAGGTGGAGTAATTATAGATGCAAGAATTTTATATATTTCTTATGGGATGAGACCTGGCCCGGTGTTCTCCCTCTAGGCAAACTAGTGATGACCCTTCTAAGTTCATTCACTGTGATCTCAGCATCCAGCGACTCATTGTCACTTCATAATAGTTTGGGAACATCCAAAAGGTCTAAATAGTCCTTATTGCTTGTAAGACTACACTGCATCTCCTCTTGATACAACCAAGAGTAATAAGCCATAAACATGGATACAATATCACAATGTTGAGTGCGGACACTTCCTGTGGTGTTTTGAATGCATGTGGTAACAGTTTTTGGTGTGTCAGCACGACCGAGGCAAGCCAGAAGTTTGGTTGACTTTCCCCCAATATCACAATTCAAAGCTTGTAATTGAAAAGCTTTCCTATTTATACAAGCGGTTTGTAAGGTGGAAATGCAGTCTCATAAGCCCATAATTTGTAGATATGTAGCATGAGCTGCATCTTAGCGAGATGCAATTTGTGTCATATGTAGTTGAATTAAGCTCTTCAATTGACCCTTGATGGCTTGCTCCTCTTCATTATCTGCCCTGGAGATCTGGGCAACAAATGATTGCGAAATACCCTTCATATAAGCTTTGAACGTGTCTCAGATCACAAAGGGGTGGTCATAAGAAATTCCAGCATATACATATGGAGATATTTGATGTAATCAGCAAGACCTAACACATACTTAGGGAAATAGGAACACCATATATTGGTAGTAGAACAGCAATTAGCTTCCCATTTGGGTGCACTAGCCGAATGATAGGAGCAAAGTAAGTGCAAAATCTCAGATTTGCAAGTCGAAGCTATTGAGATGTTACTGAGGCAGAGATCTATGCGAGAATATTGTTAATGGGACCTGGAGAAAAAGGTATAGCTCCTAAGGTCAGGATTTTGCTCTCCAGATGCCAAGAAAATTCATATTGAGAATCATATCTATTATGCTATTTCTGGTACTGCCTACACGAGCTGCATGCGCAGTATTGTATGATTATTATCAAGCACTCGTAATACTCTTGACAGTTAAAGTCCCCAAGTATGAGGATAGGTAAATAAATGTCACTTAGTTCTAGTATCATGTCAACGAAGAATCACGGATTCGGATTGTTCGGAGCATAGACACTTACCAAAAAAAAAAGGCTTTTTCTTTGCTAATCAGCAATTTCTGCCCTTACCCACCTGCCATCATGATCTGCTTTATAACGTGTAATTCTAAGTGGTTTATTAAAAATTATAATAAAGCCTCCCCCCCCCACCACCGGCCTGAGCAGTATATAGCACTAACTGCCTCATACCTTCGAGGAGCAAAATACCCCAGACAACATTTAGATATAGAAAAATATCGGCCTCTTTTTTGGTAAGATGCGTCTCTTGAGGAGGCAAAATATCAGGGCTCCTAGACCAAGGCTCCTAGACGAAGCTTCCAAAAATGGCTATCTTCCTCCCTCCTTTTAAACCATTTCTGTTCCAAGATATAATATTAACCTTTTTGTTTGGTTAATATTTTATAGCTAGGCAACCCGCATGTCAGGTACCATGCATAAGCTATACTGCTACTATAACAACATGTTTGCATTCTTTTCCCTTTTACTCACTACCCCCTTCCTCCCACCCTCAGACCTCCCTTCTCCCCTGCCCCCACCCACTTGGGCTTCCAACATACCTCTATCTCCGCATGGCTAGGAAATGGAAACCCCGCGCCCCTTGTGATGTCATAAAATGAATCCCGGCAATATTCAAGTGCCACCTTCCACCAACAATTTCTAACACAATCCAATAAACCAATGCATCCCCCTTCCACCTATCTTTCACAAACCTCACACCTATTTAACAGGATCATCAAACTACATCTCAATATCCTGATATAGCCATGTAGCCAGGAATACCCTCAGCCTCCAAGAAACGTTTAATCTGTTCTTGTTCTGAAAATGTTAAGAAGGCGCCGTTCTAATTTATTTTCAGAGGTGAGCCTCCTAGAAATTAAACTGGAATAGATGCAGCTTTAAACTTGGATATGAGAGACCACATTTCCTGCATCCTTGTTTCTGTCTCCCAAGCCAAATCCTGAAAGATAGAAAAAGAATAGCCACCGGGAACAGTGAATCTTCTGCGTTCCCTGGCAATTGACAGAATTCTCTCCTTAATCTTATAGTCCTGAAAAAAACCAATGATAGTGCGTGGCCTATTTCCAGGCTTTGGTGGCTCTGACGGAATACTGTCTGTACATGGAATGGACAACAGACCATCTGAAGCTGGGATATTACCCACACTGCCAGACAATAAGTGAGTAAGAAGAAAATTTACGGTCCATTTAATCATTGCAGCATTAGAATAATGTGTATCCTTGGCTGTCTTTGAGCCCTCTGGCACTCCCACAATGCACAGATTTGATCTACAGAAGCAGTTTTCAAGGTCCTCGCATTTGTGTTTAAGGAGTTTCATTTTGTCCGTCATTACTTCCTGCTTGCCCTCCACCTGAGCTGTCTGTGTTTCCAGCCTTTGTAGCTTTGTATCAATGTCTCTATGTGTGATCATAGAATCACTAAGTTGTTGCTCAAAAGATGAAACTTTGAGTTCTAGATTATCAAATCTATCAACTTGTGTGGTCTGATTATTTTTAACAGATCAAATTTCTTTTAGAATCATTTTTAATAAAGATTTGGTAGACATAGAGAGAGAGGCAGCCTCCGATTCCTCTGTCTCATAGATAGCCGATGTCGGTGTAGTATCCAATGGGCCAGGCTTATCATGCCCTCATTTCCTGCCATTGTTGTGTAAAGTAAACTTCTGTCTCCCAGCTTCAGATCTTATTTAAAGAAACTCTGTTTGTAAGACATAAGAGGCATAGCTTTGTGTGGCATTGGCATTGAGTTGAGCCTCTTGGGATTGGCGTAGCCGAATCGCTGTCTCTTGAGTCTTAGCTTTGGAAAGGATATAGAATGGGCTGTGCGCAGATAGGTTAGAACTTTAGTCTCCTTCTGGAGCTTGGCTCAACACATTGGTAAGACTGCATCTTGATTATAGAAGTTTAGTCTGCCTCTTATTGCCAGTGCCTCAAAGTGCATATAAGGTGTCAACATCAGGACAGTGCGCACTCTACGGGCGACAAAAATGCAAAAACACAGCCTTTATGCAAGAGCATAATTCATGCATTGTGTTTATATGCAGTATGTTAACCTTTTGCATTGCAGACTGTCACCTTGAAAAACACTATTAATGATGTTTGCAATAACTGTTCATTTGCAAAGTATTGCTGCAGACTTACTGAGTGTGTTAGGGTGTGGTCCCTTTCTAGGACCTTCTAGAAGCTTTCTCTGCAGCATGACTGGGTGTGGTTGTGGGCTGGGCCAGACTCTATATAAGGGAGCCAGCCCAGCTCCACGTGCTCACTATTCAGAGGTCCCGGTGCAGAGCAGCAGCAACTTCCTGAGCTCCTGTTCCAGAGGCCTACCTTGATGTTCCAGGCCTGCCCCGCATTATATTGGTGATCCTTCAATCAATGAATCAATCAATCAGAATATTTATAAAGCGCACTACTCACCCGTTACGGTCTCAAGGCGCTGGTGGGAGGGGAAGCTACTGGTCGAAAAGCCATGTTTTGAGGTGCCTCCTGAAAGTTAGGGGGTCTTGGGTCTGGTGTAGCTGGAGAGGTAGTGAGTTCCAGGTCTTGGCAGCGAGGTGTGAGAAGGATCTTCAACCGGCGGTGGTGCGGCGGATGCGGGGGACTGCGGCGAGAGCAAGGTTGGCGGAGCGAAGAAGGCATGTGGGAGCATGGAAAATAAGTCTGTCATTGAGGTAGGCTGGGCCGGTGTTGTAGAGAGCTTTGTGAGCGTGGGAAAGGAGTTTGAAAGTGATCCTTTTCGGTACGGGTAGCCAGTGCAGCTCTCTGAGGAGGGGGGAGGAGTGGTTGCAGCGCGGGACGTCAAGGATGAGGCGGGCGGAAGTGCTCTGGATTCGTTGTAGCTTGGATTGTAGATTGGCCATTATTCCTGCATATAGGGCGTTGCCGTAGTCCAATCTGCTGCTGAGCAGGGCGTGGGTGACGGTTTTCCTGGTCTCAAAGGGGGTCCATTTGAAGATCTTGCGGAGCATGCGGAGAGTGTTGTAGCAGGAGGAGGAGACTGCATTGATGTGTTGGGTCATGCTGAGAGTGGAGTCCAGGATGAAGCCCAGGTTGCGAGCGTGGCTGGTGGGCGAGGGTGCGGTGCCTAAGTAGTTGGGCCACCAGGAGTCATTCCATGCTGAGGGGTTGTAGCCGAAGATGACGATCTCTCTTTTTTCGGTGTTTAGTTTGAGGCGGCTAGATTCCATCCAGTTGGAGATGGCGTGAAGTCCGTTATGTAGGTTTTGTTTTTGCAGTAGTGGGGTCTTTTGTGATGGAGAGGATCAGCTGGGTCTCGTCTGCGTATGATACTATGTTGATGTGGTGTGTCCGTGCGATGTTGGCGAGGGGGTCCATGTAGACATTGAAGAGCGTTGGGCTGAGGGAGGATCCTTGAGGGACGCCACAGATGATCTTGAAGGCCTCTGACAGGAATGGCGGAAGGTGGACTCTCTGCGTTCTGCTGGTGAGAAATGATGAGATCCAGTTGAGAGCCTTGTCACGGATTCCGGCGTTGTGGAGTCGTGTGCGGAGGGTGTGATGACATACCGTGTCGAAAGCAGCAGAGAGGTCCAGAAGGATGAGTGCTGCAGTTACTCCTTTGTTGAGCATGGTCCTTATGTCATCGGTGGCAGCGATGAGTGCGGTCTCGGTCCTGTGGTTTTTTGGGAATCCGGATTGAGAGGTGTTGAGCGCCTTACTGTCTTCTAGGAAACGGGAGAGCTGGGTGTTGACGACTTTTTCGATGACCTTGGCCGGGAAGGGGAGGAGGGAGATCGGCCGGTAGTTCTTCGGGTCATCTTGGTTCACCTTGGGTTTCTTCAGTAGTGCGATGACTTCTGCGTGTTTCCAGATATCCGGGAAGGTGGCTGATTCGAAGGAGCTGTTGATGGTGTCGCAGAGGTGGGGGGCGATGATGTTGCTAGCTTTGTTGAAGATGTGGTGAGGGCATGGGTCCGATGGGGATCCGGAGTGGATGGAAGCCATGGTGTGAGTGACGACTTCTGTGTTGACGAGGGTCCAGTTGTGGAGGAGGTTGGTGTTGCTCGGGGCGTCGGGTTAGTGGATGTTTGCGGTCTGTTTGGGGTTGAAGCTGTTGTGGATTTCTTCTATCTTGCGGTGGAAGTGGGTGGCGAGGGAGTTGCAGAGATCTTATGACAGAAGGGGTTCGTTGGAGCAGGACTTGGGGTTTGAGAGATCTCTGATGATGCTGAAGAGTTCTTTACTGTTGTTGGTGTTGTTGTCTATGCGGTTCTTGAAGTGGGTTCTTTGGTGGTGCGGATCAGTTGGTGATGCTTGTGGATGGACTCTTTGAGTGCGATGTGGTTGGGTTCGGTGGGATCCATGCGCCAGGCCTTCTCTCTTTTGCGGCGTTCTCGTTTGGAGTTTTGAAGATCAGGGGTGAACCAGCTGACCTTGGCGCTGTGCAGGGTGTTTGAGGGGTTTTTGAGCTGCGCAAGGGTATTGGCGCAGTCAGCTAACCAGTGATGGAGGTCGTGGCGGCTGTGTCGGGGTCCGAGGTTCCTGTCGGTGGGGTCTGGGCAAGGGTGGAGATCAGTTGTTCTGTCAAGACTTTGCTCCGGGTTGCGTCGGGGGTGGTTGTGTGCGGTGGTGGTGATTAGTTGGTTTCTGGCAGGTGAAGTGGATGCAGCGGTGGTCTGTCCAGTCGAGCTCAGAGGTGTGGCTGAAGGAGACGTGGCTGTTGGCGGCGAAGATGGGGTAGAGTGTGTGGTCTGCGATGTGGGTGGGTGATGTGATGAGTTGTTTGAAGCCGAGGTTAGCGAGGTTGTCCAGCAGGTGGTTGGTGTTGACATCGTTGTTGTTTTCTAGGTGGAAGTTCATGTCGCCGAGGAGGATGTAATCTGCTGATGCGAGGGCCTGGGAGCTGACGACGTCGGCGATGGTGTCGCAGAATTGTGCTCGGGGGCCTGGGGTCTGTAGATCAGTGTTCCTTTGAGGGTGGTGCTAGCATTCACATAGATGTTGAAGTGGAGGAGTTTGGTGGAGTTGAGGGTGTTGTGGGTGCTGGTCGAGACTTTGATGGTGCTTTTGTGGACCATGGCGATTCCTCCTCCTGGTTTACTGGCGCGGTCCCTCCTGGTGATCTTGTAGCCGTCAGGGATGGCAATGGCAATTTCGGGTTCAGAGGCCGAATTAGTCCAGGTTTCGGTGAGGAAGGCGATGTCCGGTGATGTGGAGGTCAGCAGGTCCCAAAGTTCGATGGCGTGTTTATGGATGGAGCGGGTGTTGAGTAGAATGCAGTTCAAGTGGTTGTTGGCAGGTCTGTTGAGGCGTTTTGAGGTGCAGGTGAAGTGGCAGGCTTGGCAGGTGAGGGGTCCTTTGGTGGTCTTGGGGATGGCCTGGAAGCAGGGCGGGGACCGTCCTGGATTGAGGGTGAGGAGATCCTCAGTGGTGTAGCAGCGTTCGGTGCTGTGGGAGGGCTGCGGGCCAGGGGGACCAGCGCTGTGCGCGGTCCAGGCGCAGACGGGCGCAGAAGGGCTTGCCTCTGGCGCACCTCCGGCGCGTCCGCTGCGCGCCTGCGCAGCAACCGCCATTAAGAAGGGAGGGGGGAGGGAGGAGCAGCTGGGAGGCAGGAGGGGAAAGCGAATGGGGGCACAAGGGGAGGCGGGACGCAGCGGCGGGAAGCTGAGAGCAGCCCAGAGAGAGCCGACAGGGGGGAACGCGTAAGGGGCAAAAAGGCACAAAACCAGAAAAAGGCACAAAACCAGAAAAAGGCACAAGACGCGAAGACGATGGCTAAAACAGCACAAAGAGCAAGGCACAATAAAAAAAACTAGGCACAATAAATGCAGGCACAAATGTACAGGTTTAGAACGCTTACCAGAAGCCCACTAGACACCAGGGATGAGGCGCAGGCGGGTGCCTGTGGGTGGAGGAGGGCCTCGAACACGCGAACAGCAGCGTGGGTGGGGGACAGGGACACGGGCGCAGCTAGGTGGTGCAGCGAGCGTGGGAGAGTGAGCTCCTGGCCAAAGGTAGGTCAGAGGTCGTTCACCTTCGCTGTGCAACGACCGCCATTAAGAAGGGAGGAGGGAGGGAGGAGCAGCAGGGAGGTGGGAGGGGAAAGCGAATGGAGGTGCAAGGGGGGCGGGGCCGTAGGGGACGCAGCGGCAGGAAGCTGAGAGCGGCTCAGAGAGAGCCGGCGGGGGGAGCGCACAAGGGATGAAAAGGCACAAAACCAGAAAAAGGCACAAGACGCGAAGAGGATGGCAAAAACAGCACAAAGAGCAAGGCACAATCTAAAAACAAGGCACAATAAACGCAGGTCTAGAACGCTTACCAGAAGCCCACAAGACACCAGGGATGAGGCGCAGGAGGGTGCTTGCGGGTGGAGGAGGGCCTCGAACACGCGAACAGCAGTGTGGGCGGGGCACAGGGACACGGGCGCAGCTAGGTGGTGCTGCGAGCGTGGGAGAGTGAGCTCCTGGCCAAAGGTAGGTCAGAGCAGGGTGGTAAGGCAGAGGTCGGGCTGGGCCCCCGACCCCGTTCTCAAAGACTCTTGAGTTTTGGGCGTACTTGAGTATCTTTCAGAAACCGCCAATCATTGCTCTAATGTAAACCTTGGCGTTCAGATCGGCAATAGCTTGCGCGATCATTTCATTTCATGGCATTTGCATATTCTTGTTCGAATCAGCAGTGTGTGCGAATTATTTCCCGCATGTAAACCTTGGCGTTCAGATCGCTAACAGCGTGCGCGATCATTTCATGGCATTTGCACATTCTTGTTCGAATCGGCAGTGTGTGCGATTAATTTCCCGCATGTAAAACTTGGTGTTCAGATTGCTAACAGTGTGCACGATCATTTCATGGAATTTGCATATTCTAGTTAGAATCGACAGTGCGTTCGATTCATTTCCAGTGTGTACGACTTGATGTTCAGATCGGCAATATTGTGTGCAATCATTTCATGGCAATTAAAACCTTGATGTGTAGTGTTTGTTGAAGTGCACACATTTATTCTGGGCCTTTGGATCTTCTGTAAAGATGCTAAATTCAAGATAGGACATTCTTTGTGCATATTAAGTTCCTAGTACAATTCCTATTGTTTTCCAAAGAATGTTTCAGATTGCTTTTTGTCCTCATGTAAAGATGCAATGTCTGGTCTGAAACATTTTTCTAGAATGTTCTTGTATTCCTAGACAGTATGTGACATTTCATGAAAAGTTCATATGAAACATTGTATTAACCATTCTTGATTTTTTTCCAGGTACCCAGAGTTCTTGACGTCTAGTTGTAGTCCCTTCTTAAGTTATACATGGTTACAGTATGACAATGCTTAGAACCATAGTCTAGTGAAGGTCAATGTGATTATATCTTGATATTGTGCTGTTTAACCTTTTGCTTCCTACAGGTCTCCTTCCTAATCCCCTTTTCCCCCACTTGGACTTTCTCAGGCTCTGTGATGTTTCTATCAGAGTTTTGGAGCTGTCTTGTGGTGGACATGTTGGGAACGTGCGCAGGCCCCGAGGATCTGGTCTCCCTGACATAAGGCATCAAAGTCTGGAGAGTTCATATTGGCCACAGGGATGAACTTGTCCGCCCTCCAAGTTAAAGACTGGGATGGCTGTTCAGCCCGAGAATGCCCAGGGGGGATATTTAGGTTAACAGCGCATTCCCCTCCTTAATACTAGTGCTTGCAGTGCAGGGTTTAGTTGTAGCTACCTCCTCTACCAGTGCTATAGCACCAGGGGCCATGTTATTGTGATCAAGGTAATCCTGGAATGGAGGTTAGGCACATGCAGGAGCCACATTCTCAAGTACAATAGTGCTCCTGTTTTGAGATGTGGTATCCATGCCCTCCTGCCCCAAAACTACGAGCCTCTACCGCGTTCAGGCTATTTGTTGCTTGTAAGGGGCCAGGATGGGTGCCATTTACTGGGATATTACCCTGCAATTTTCTCCCAGGGAACCATTCATCATAATTTTTATCAGTCAAAGTAGTTGTATCCACGGTGGGGTATGTCTCTGCCTCAGTCTGAGAATGTGATAGCCTCCCAGGGGAAACTCTAAGCCCTTCATGACATCCCCGACTCCTACTGCTACTTAGTTTGCTGAAATTGGTATGTTTATGCAAATCTGATTTGGAAATGACAGGATTGCTGTTGCTACTTGTCCTGGTTTTAATGGTGGCCATTATCCAGTTTCAGACATGCTGTCCCCCAACAGCACTGTGCTACAGCTTCCAGCTGATGATACGCAGAAAGGCTATAGCTTATAACATTAGCAGTATTGCCTCAGGTAAATCAAGTTTAATCAAATTTATATAGTTTATCAAGTTATCAAGTGAGAAAGTTGAGGAAAAAGCCTGTCCATTTTCCTTCCGTACAGTCTTTTTTTGACATCTTTCACTTCTTTGCAACCTCTTTCCTGGCTTCTTTATGTGCACAAGTAACACAAGTACCAGAATCCTACTTCAGTTGTCGTGCAGCTCTCACACTGCCTCCTGAGCTTACTCAGAACTTGTTCACACCGGATGTCCCTCAGCCAGCAGGAAATCCATCAGGAGATCTGTGCCCTGGGCAAACTGCCTCCAATGCTCTTGATGTTCTGATTCTCCAATACTCTAATGCCTAATTAAATGTAGTCACAGCACCAGAGTGTCCCCACTGTCCAAAGTGCTGCCAAAGGCTGACCAGCCTGCACTGTATCTCTGCGAGGCTCCACTGCTCCACAACCCCCTTTGGAAAGGGCCCATAGCGTCTACTGCACAGCTGCGGGAAACAATCACCGGTGCTCTGAACATATCTGCCAATAGCCATCATCCATGCTATCATCCATGTGGGGGGGAAACAAAGATGCCAGCAGCACAAGGAGAAAACAAGTGATGGTAGAAGGTAAGCACTCCGAGGAGCTGCAGATTTCTGCTGTGGCGTTTGGCATGCCGGCTGCCATATTGCCCAACCCCACATATCTGAAAGTTCCATCAGGTGTTGTGAATGTAGAAATATGTCTGGATTCTTCACATAACTCAGTTTGATGATAGGCTATTTAAAGGTCTATAATAGTAGAGCATTTTGCCCCTTCTAATTTTGCAAATAACTTGTGTACCTTAGGTAGTGGGTGGCATTCCACGACAATTTGTTTGTTATCTAATTTAATGTCAACAAACATTCTGAGTTCCCCATTTTTTGAACCAAAACAATTGGAGAAACCCATTCAGATGCATTTATAGGTTTGATAGCCCCTTCATCACACATACTCCTGCGCATTTTTCATAATTCATACCTAGCAGATACTGGAAAATGCCTCAATTAATGTTTAGTGGGTGCAGCATCTTTTTTCAATTGAATATGGTATGAAAATCCTTTATCCTTTCCAAGTACCTTATGAAATACACACTAAGGTGTGTTGAGAAGACTTTCTAATTTGTTTTCTCCCACAATTACACTCTTAACTCTAATCTCCTCATCTGCCATACAGACTTGTACATTAGCATTAGGATTTAGAGTAATATCAAATTTCCCAAGATGCCTCCAACTCAAGACTTGCAACTCATCTATTGCAACATAAACTTTTCCAATGAAGGTTTTATGTTTAAAACATTTTCTGACACAAAATAACCCACCATGATAATTTCTTTTCCACCAAATCCACACTCTCTAGCATCCGTAGGTTCCAATTTTTTTGTTGCCAATTTTTGTAAAAGAAAGAATCAGAAATAATAATATATGGTGATCCTGAATCAGCCATGACATCTAACATTCTTCCATCAATGCTAATCTTACAGATAGGTGGTATATATGGTTTTTAATCTACTTCCTCACTTATTTTCTTGTTGCAAACTTCATACTCAACGTTTTCTTCATCAACAGTCCCTTTAGAATTAACTAATTCATGTCATTTTACAAACACCACCATGTTTTCCATAGATGCATCTGTTTCTACTTCAGTTCTACATACCCTCTTGTTTACAATTTGATATACAATTCCATAATTAACAATTTTACCACACTTAAAACATTCTTTATCCTTGGCAGGACATGCTTTAAATTGTGTTGAGTGTGTTTTTGATCCACACTGATTACATTGAGACTTATTATTTGCATTGTTTATATTTGTCACTACGTTTCTTTGGATCCTCCAGACTTATTTGCATTCTTCACTGTCAACATTAAGGGGGTCATTACAGCCCTGGCGGATGGTGTTAAAGCCGCGGTAATATCGCAAACAGGCCGGCGGAAAAAAAAAGGGAATTATGACTGTGGCGGAAACCGCCAACATAGACAGCCACTTTAACACTCCGACTGCCACGGCGGTACAGACAAGCAGTGCGGCGGTCATCGCCAACAGACAGGCGGGAGACAAAGTACCGCCCACAGTATTACAACAGGCCAATCCGCCACCTTTTCTGGGGTGGACTCAGCATAGCTAAAAACACGGCGGAAACAGCTTTTGCAATGGGAAAACGCTCACCTTAACACACTTCAGGAGGAAGGAGGGCACCATGGAGCCGGAACTCCAAATACTTCCTGCGCTTGTCTTCCTGCTCCTCTACGAACATCAGCAACGGCGGCGCCGAAGACAACGGTGAGTACTGGACCTACGACATAGGGGAGGGGGAGGCAAAAGTCAGGGGGACACACACGCAACACCCCCACCCCCACCCCAAACCTCACCCACTACAACACACACACCAATGCATTTCCAAACATCACAGTAACAACCCCCAACCCCCCTGGAAGAATGCAAAGACAAAAGGAAATCAGTACAACCATTGTAATGTATCAAAATAGAGTATGCTCAAATTTACATAAATATATACAAATTCCAAATATATACATCACGACTAGTAGTGCAGGTATGCACAATTCAATGTCCGTGGACCACTGGGCCCAAAATGCATGGGCGAAGCCCACACACAATACCTGTCGTAACGGAGAGAACACTGCTGGGGCATCAGATAGAAATACAACAGGCACCTCAGGGGGAATGGAAGGGGGGGCACCTCAGCCGGATGACAGCACCACACCAGATCCACGACTGGGCTCCATGCCCATTGATGTATCCTGGGGAGTGCAAAGCCACAGTCTCTCAAGTCTCTACAGTGGGTGGTTTGCCCACTGTACCATCCTGGGGAGTGCAAAGCCACAGTCTCACAAGTCTCTACAGTGGGTGGTTTGCCCACTCTTCAATCCTGGGGAGTGCAAAGCCACAGTCTCTCAAGTCTCTACAGTGGGTGGTTTGCCCACTGTACCATCCTGGGGAGTGCAAAGCCACAGTCTCACAAGTCTCTACAGTGGGTGGTTTGCCCACTCTTCAATCCTGGGGAGTGCAAAGCCACAGTCTCTCAAGTCTCTACAGTGGGTGGTTTGCCCACTGTACCATCCTGGGGAGTGCAAAGCCACAGTCTCACAAGTCTCTACAGTGGGTGGTTTGCCCACTCTTCAATCCTGGGGAGTGCAAAGCCACAGTCTCTCAAGTATCTACAGTGGGTGGTTTGCCCACTGTACCATCCTGGGGAGTGCAAAGCCACAGTCTCACAAGTCTCTCCAGTAGGTGGTTTACCGGGGCCCTCCAGGGCACTGACTATGGCGGTGGTCTCCGGACCAGTGACGATAGCGCTGCCCTCCAGGGCACTGACTCTGGCAGTGGTCTCCGGACCAGTGACGATAGCACTGCCCTCCAGGGCACTGTCTCTGGTGGTGGTCTCCGGACCAGTGACGATAGCGCTGCCCTGCAGGGCACTGTCTCTGGTGGTGGTCTCCGGACCAGTGACGTTAGTGCTGCCCTCCAGGGCACTGACTCTGGCGGTGGTCTCCGGACCAGTGACGATAGCTCTGCCCTCCAGGGCACTGACTCTGGCAGTGGTCTCCCGACCTGTGACGATGGGGCTGGCGGTGGCGTCCTGGTCAGCGGGGAGGATGGCGGCCTTCTCCGCCGTGCTAATCTTCCCAGACTTTGGAGACTTCTTCAGCGCCTTCCCCACCTTGGGAGGAGTCACAGCTGACTCGACACTCCCCCCGGGACCCTTGTGAGCGGCTTTGCCGGCAGGAGTCTTCCCCCTCTACCGTCGGGCACTGTCCAACTTCTGGTGCTTTACAGGGGGTGGACTGGCAGTGCTTTGGCTCCGTGTCACACTGGCTGCCCTGGTGCCCGGTGCACTACACATACCTCTAACACACACCACTGGTGCCGGACTTTTTTTGGCTGAGGTGCTAGTACGGGACCTATGAATTGGAGGGGGGGTGGTGGGACAGAGGTCAGGGTTGCTCAGGAAAAGTTTCTGACGAACACTGGGACGGGTAGCTGGAGGGGGTCTGGGAGTGGAGGAAGAGGAGGTGGTTGTAGGAGGTGTAACTTTTGTGGCTTTGGGTGGAGGTGCATGTTCTGGAGGCTGTCCTGAGGTGGATGTATGTTAGGTGTGTGTGAGCCCACGTTTGTGTACTTTGGGAGGTGGCGTCACAGACACACTGGGAGAGGACACAGGGGACATGTAAATGGTAGTGGGGGTGGTGAGTGCAGGTGAGCGGGGTGTGGTGCTGGGTGTTCTGGTGCGAGTCCTAGTGGCTGTAGTGGTAGTGCATGCAGGTGGGAGTGTAGACGACACTGGGAAGGAGGAGGGAGATGACGAGGAGGGGGACACAGTGGAGGCAGTGGATGTTGCTGTGTCTGTATGTGGGTGATGCTTGTGTGAGTGCCTGTGGGATGTGTGGTGCCTATATTTGCCAGAGCTTCCCTTGTGTGTTGAGGTGTGTGCAGGCTGGTCTGATGGTGTGCTTGGGATAGGCTGGGGTACAGGGGATTGGGTCTGGGTGGAGGAAGTTGGAGGGGGGAGGCAAGACACAGGGACAATGGCTGCCATCAATGCTGAGGCCAGAGATTGCAGGGTTCGATGATGGGCAGCCTGACCAGAATGAATGCCCTCCAGGAATGAATTTGTGTGTTGTAACTTCCTTTCTACACCCTGGATTGCATTCACAATGGTAGACTGCCCAACAGTGAGTGACCTGAGGAGGTCAATGGCCTCCTCACTGAGGGCAGCAGGGGTGACAGGGGCAGGGGCTGAGGTGCCTGGGGCGAAGGTGATGCCCACCCTCCTGGATGAGCGGGCACGGAGCGAAGGCTGAGGGGCTGCTGGGAGGGCAGTGCTGGTAGGGGAGGTGGCGGCTGTACCTGTAGAAGTGGGGGGCACAGATGGTGCCGCCACCACAAGGGAGCTCCCATCGGAGGACGAGTCTGTGTCGCTGGTTGCAGATCCTGTGACCGACGTGAAGCTCCCCTCGCCCTCCGTCCCACTGGTGTATTCTGAGTCCGTGGTGTGGCCCTTCATGGCCAAGTGGGATGCAGCCCCCTCATGCTCCGGTGCCACTGTGCCTCCGCCTGATGATGCTGATGCACCAAAGAACAGGGAGAGCACAAAAAGGGGTGGGTAAACATAAGAAAGACAGGTTGAGTGCATGGCTTACCGCTACCGTTGGCGGACAATACAGACACAGCAGCCCCCTGCACTACGCCGTGGTCTTGGCCTCTACAGACGCAGTTCCTGCGATATGGCCTACATGGCTATGAGTGTCATCTGCCCACACAGATGACACAGGGGCCTGTACTTGGCACTCTACAGAGGTGGGGTGGAGTGCCACATAGCCTGCATTCCGGAGGGGCCTAGCCTATGGAACTCGCCCTGGCCTAGGGAAACCCACAGCCCTCCTCCCCCACCCAGACCCCTCCACTGTGCGCAAAGTCAGCAGAATGAGATTGTACTCACCCCCTTGTGTCTGCTGTGATGCCCTCATGCACCCATCCAACTCAGGGGAGGCCACCGCCAGGATCCGGAACATCAGGGGGGTCATGGTGCGTCGGGTACCCCTCCCACGTTGGAGGCCATCCCCAGCTGAGCCTCCGCCGTCTTCTTGCTACAGCAGCGAATGTCCTCCCATCTTTTACGGCAGTGGGTGCTCCGTCTCTGGTGGACCCCCAGGGTCCGGACGTCCTTGGCGATGGCACGCCAAATATCCTTCTTCTGGTGGGCGCTGACCTACATGACATGGACAGGGGAAGAAGAGAAGTCATTAGCAGCTGCACCGTCGAAGTGAGTGGCCCACATCCCTGCCCTTGCCATGTGGCACATGCAATCACACTCCTTCATGCTCACAGAACTCTGCCCCCTTCCTACTTACATCCAGCCCTTTCCACCCAGGCATAGCACATACAACTTGTACCCTATGTACTCACCTTTTGGTCTGGAGAACCGTAGAGTAGCGTGTACTGGGGGAGGACCCCGTCCACAAGCTTTTCCAACTCCTGTGCAGTGAAGGCAGGTGCCCTTTCCCCAGACGCACATGCCATTGCCTCTTCAGACCGAGGTCACAGCAGCACTTGCAATGTAGGTCCTCTCCTGTCGAAGATCAGGTATCGAGTGATTGAACAGATAGAAAATGGCGGTCACGTCTGCGGCGGTGACGTCCGCAGCGATGCGTATCATCACCACCGGCGCACTTCGTCATTGGCTCCTGGGACCCATAGGGTCCAATGTTAACCAAAGCAGCATTGCGCCGCGGTCTACGACCGCCTACCACGACAGTGTACAACACCAGCGCAGTTACCTCACATCCCGTTGTCCCACTTTACAGGTCAGGCATCCGCCATTTCAGGGGCCCACATGGCTTCATTTACAACTGCGTCACACATACCTAGGCCTGGACTCAACACACATACAGGAAGAATGTTGTATTTTGTGTGGTGTTCTGTGTAGCTGTGGGTACATACCTCTAAATTGGTTGGCTCTGTGGTCGCTGTTGTCCTTCCTAGGCACCGTCAGCTGGGACATGTGAGGAGATGGCGGAATCCTCCGGTGTACCGACCGCTGGTGGACCAGTTGACAATGGAGGAGCGACATTTAATCATCACCTACAGGTTTGACCGTGCCACAATCCTGGAACTGTGTACCCAGTTGGAGCCAAACCTCATGTCACCAATCCACCATCCCACAGGAATCCCCCCTCAAGTGCAGGTGCTATCAGTGCTCCATTTCCTAGCAAGTGGGTCATTTCAAACAACAGTAGCCATGGCATCAGGGATGTCCCAGCCTATGTTTTCCAACGTGTTGTCCAGAGTGTTGTCTGCCCTGCTGAAACACGTGAGGAGCTACATCGTTTTCCCTCAGGTGGAGGATTTGGCTACAGTTAAAGGTGATTTCTATGACCTGGGACATATCCCTAACATCATAGGTGCCATTGATGGGACCCATGTGGCTTTGGTCCCCCCCCCACAGGAGTGAACAGGTGTACAGGAACCAGAAGAGTTATCATTCGATGAATGTACAGATGGTATGTTTGGCAAACCAGTACATCTCGCAGGTAAATGCTATGTTCCCTGGCTCAGTGCATGACACCTACATCCTGCGGAAAAGCAGCATCCCTTATGTGATGGGTCAACTCCAGAGGCACCGTGTGTGTCTATTAGGGGACTCTGGTTACCCCAACCTGTCATGGATATTGACCCCAGTGAGGAATCCCAGGACCAGGGTAGAGGAACGCTACAATGAGGCCCATGGGCGGACTAGGAGGGTGATCGAACGTACCTTCGGCCTCCTGAAGGCCAGATTCAGGTGCCTCCATATGATAGGTGGATCCCTATTCTCACCAAAGAAGGTGTGCCAGATCATCATCGCCTGCTCGATGCTTCACAATCTTGCTTTGCGACGCCAGGTGCCTTTTCTGCAGGAGGATGGTCCAGATGACGGTGTTGTGGCAGCTGTGGAGCCTGTGGACAGTGATGAGGAGGAAGCTGAGGAAGAAGACATTGACAACAGGGACTCTGTCATACAGCAATATTTCCAGTGACACACAGGTGAGAACAATTTGTTTACTATTACATTTACTTTCACACTTCTAACTCTATCCTGTCTGTCAATTTGAAGTAGTATTTGGTAACTGAGTTGTACATTTCCATTACAGTTTCACAGGTGTGGTTACCAACGTGTGTCATCTGCTTGCATCCTTCATGGGCTTGTGATGTGTAACATAGGTATGTTGACATTACATTTTGGAACTGATTTTGTCATTGTCATAGATAATACACATTTTCAAAATCACAGACTGACTCCAGATTGTTTTGTGGTTCAAGGGTGTTTATTGAAGTGCTAATTATTGGAGGGGGTGGCAAAATGGTGATGGGTGATGGTGGAGGAATGTCCATGGCAGAGTCCAGTCTATTAGTCTCACAGGTGCACTGCCCATATGGGCATAGGAAGTGGAGCTGGGGCAGTTCTGATATGGACAGGGTAACAAAGTGGTACAGTGGGATGACAATCAGGGTGGTCTCATTTCCTGGCGGGGGTCTTGCCATCTTACTCTGTCCTGTTCCTGGATCTCAGGGACTACTTGCGGGGTGGTTCCCCATCTTCAGGGAGTGGGGTGCTGGTGTGGTGGTCCTGTGGCGGGCGTCCTGTCCACTAGCGCCGGCAGAGGTGGTGGGCAGTTCATCGTCCAGGCTAGTGTCAGGGGCCCCTTGGAATGCCACGGTGTCCCTCATGGTCTTCTGTATGTCCTTCAGCACCCCTACGATGGTGCCCAGGGCGGAGCTGATGGTTCTGAGCTCCTGCCTGAACCCCAAATACTGTTCCTCCTGCAGGTGCTGGGTCTCCTGAAACTTGGCCAGGACCGTTGCCATCGTCTCCTGGGAGTAGTGGTATGCTCCCATGATGGAGGATAGGGCCTCGTGGAGAGTGGGTTCCCTTGGCCTGTCCGCCCCCTGTCGCACAGCAGCCCTCCCAGTTCCCCTGTGTTCCTGGGCCTCCGTCCCCTGGACTGTGTGCCTACTACCACTGCCCCCAGGTTCCTGTTGTTGTTGGGGTGGTGGGTTATCCTGGGTTCCCTGTAGTGGTGGACACACAGCTGATTGACGTGTCCTGGGGACGGAGGTATGGGCCTGTTGGGTGGGTGCTGTGCTGGTGTTACCAGAGGGTGGAAGGTCAGTGTTGGGCTGTGCCTGTGCGAGGGGAACTGACTGTCCCGAGGCCCACGATTGTCTGGGCTGGTCATCTGGATCCAGTTGGCCAGAGCTGCTGTCATCACTGTGGGCCTCTTCTGTGGGTGGGGTGGAGATGTCTGGACCCTCCTGTCTGGTGACTTTACGTAGTGGTCCTGCAGGGGTATAAACGCATGATTATTGCATCTGTGTGTGTCATGGTGGGCAATGGGTGGGTGAGCGTGTACCCCAGTGCTAGCATTCCTGTGTGGGGGCTTGTGTGATGATGGTTGGGGGGGTGTTATGGGTATGTGCAGTGGGCATGCTTTAGTGAGGGGTGTCCATGCTTTGTTGTGTCATGCAGGGCTTGGTGTTGGGATGGGTGGTTTGTGTTATTAGTACATTAGTGAGGAGTTGGAGTGATAGGGGAGGGGGTGAGGGCGGGGGTGTGTGATAGCATGCAGGTAGGGTGGGGGATATGATAGTTAAGATTTGACTTACCAGTGTCCATTCCTCCACCGACTCCTCCGCGGCCCTCTGGATGCTTGATGGTCAAGACCTGCTTCTCCCATGTTGTTAGTTGTGGGGGAGGAGGTGGGGGTCCGCTGCCAGTCCGCTGAATCGCGATGTTGTGCCTGGAGACCACAGAACGCACCTTCCCCGGTAGGTCGTTCCACCTCGTCCTGAAGTCCTCCCGATATCTTGGGTGCTGTCCCACTGCGTTGACCCTGTCCACGATTCTTCGCCATAGCTCCATCTTCCTTGCAATTGAGGTGTGCTGCACCTGTGATCCAAATAGCTGTGGCTCTACCTGTACGATTTCCTCCACCATAACCCCGAGCTCCTCCTCCGAAAACCTGGGGTGTCTTTGGCGTGCCATGGGGTGATGTAGGTGATGTGTGGGGTGGTGTATGTGGTGATGAGTGTGGTGATGTGTAGTGGTGTGGGGTGTTTTGTGCGTGGATATTGTGTGGGTGATGGTGTTGTGTGCCTCTGTGTGGTGGGGTTGTCTATTGCTCTGCTCTCTCTCTGTCGCCTTCGTCTCTAATTTCGGGTCGCAGGTGTTTGTGGGTGATGTGGGTGTGTGTTTTATATTGAATTGGGTGTGTGGGAGTGGTATTTGTATGTGTATCAGGTGTGTATATTTTGAATTATCCAATGTGGCAGTGTTTTGGAGATGTGTGTGTATTTTGAGCGCGGCGGTGTGTACCGCCAATGGAATACCGCGGTTGAAAGACCGCCGCATGGATTCGTGAGTCGTAATAGCATGGGCGTGTTTCTGTTGGCGTGATGGAGGAGCATTTGTTTTCGCCAGTTTATCACTGACCTTTGGTGTGGCGGACTTGTGTGGGTGTCTGAATTTCGGCTGATTGCGAGATGTGAGTCATAATAGCTGTGGCGGAATTCCGCGGCTGCGGCTGTGTATTGGCGGTCTTCTGCACAGCGGTAAGCGGCTTTTACCGCCAATGTTGTAATGACCCCCTAATGGTTTTGAATGACTTATTAAAGCGCTCTACACTCTTAGCAATGCCAATTGCTTCCTGTAGTGTTGGATTAAGTTGATGTAAGAGCTGTTCCTCAATTTTCTTGTTAAAACACCTTATTATCAATTCCTCCTTAACATAAGTATCAACTTGCTCACCAATCAGCAGCTAAAATTCCTAATGAATATAAGTCAAAAGACTCAGCCAGCAATTGAGACCAAGCATAAAAATGAAATATTTCAAGTACAATATGTGGTTCTTCAGTGAATCTTTTTTAGACTGTCCAAAACTTCCAGAAAACAATTATAATCACCGCCTTCTACTCCATGCGGTGGTCTTTTTGCTGGTAGGTGTTAAAAAATGTCTTCCGCATCTGTGCTCTTAAGATCTAAAAGTAACACTTTTTTTTTTCTTTCTGGAGGGAATGAATTTCCATTGAAAGCAAGTAAATATTTTTTTTAATTTCTCAGCCATTTTCCCCATTCCATACTAGGCTGATTGGGACCACTAAAAAATGCAATTGGAAGATTCCCACATGTAGTTGTCATAATGATGCTGGTACAATGCCACAATATTTGACTTTTGTATGAGATGCTTAACGTTTATGATAATATTAAAATGAGGCAAACTAGTTAATAAATATTTAAGATTTTACCTGGACATCTTATGTAGCTCCTTTTGTTGTTCAACTGCCTATATACTAAAACATCAAAAACAAAAAAAATATTGAAACGGTGTAATACAATGTTCTAGAGATGAAAAATATCCCAAAGCATTATAGCTGATGGTGATTGTGCGAACGATGAGTGCATGTAATGTGAAACAAAGCTCATCAAAAGTGGTTCAGTTGCTTGCTGTTTCCTTGCGGCTATCTGTGTAAATAGTATTTCTTTGAGCTCGTGCCTGATGCACTCTCAAGCTCATTGTTTCCTCGCGGGCCGCTTTTAGTAAAAAGTACACAGTTCTTTTCATGCCTGGTGTGTTCGTTCTCTCTTGTGCTGATGCTCGAGCCATACTGAATGCGCGATGCCATTTACTTAGCATGCCGGTTGACAATGCGCCTTACTGCCTAATGCGATTCGCTGGCATGGGAGGTATTCCCACCACAAAACACCAGTAGAAATGAGAATGTATCTGTCATACATACCTCTAATTCATGTATCAAGAACACACAGGAACCTTGAGCCGTAGCACCATGGGGTTTGACCTCTTTAAATCCAACAAAGGCCACTCTGATTCGCACATCGAGCATAGTTCAAACATGGATGCTCCCTACAGGTCCTTTTCCTTATCGTTGCCAAAATATGGTAGTGAATACACAACCGCAGCAATAGATATTCAATAACTCTTTTTTGGAGCATTTATGCTGAGAAACCATCCAGCATCATCCATCAACCGACTCTGGCCAGCCTCCCACATATAACAGAGAATGTCAACTGAATACATACAGTTGAAAGGCTAGTAGTAACCAGATTATAATAATCATGTTAGGGAATCAGTACATATAGACTATACAATCAAGCTTAGTTAAAGAGCCTTTTTTGGGGAGGTTTGCCAGGGCGAGGCGCTACGGCGAGGGAGGGAGGGCCGGGCAAACACTGGCGAACATGCTCCGTAAACCTTGGGCCAGTAGTTATGTCACTGAAATAGACAGCTCGGAGGGCGAGCGCGTGGCGGGAACGGATGGCGTCATGAAGGTGTTCACTAAGTTTTTTATGGATCTGTATTCTGAACCCGCTGAGCTGAATGCTGAGGCCACAGAGGACTACTTTTCCGAGATCAGCTTGCTCTGGTTTTAAGATGTGCACAGAGCTTATTTTGATGCACCCTTCTCAGTGGAGGAGGTAAAGGCTGCGATTCGTGGCCTGCCTTGGGATAAGTCCCCTGGCCTGGATGGCCTGACTCCTGGGTTTTATAAGTAATACTCTGATATCCTCGCACCTCACCTGCTGGAGGTTTATGCTGAGACAATGAAGGCTGGAATTCTCCCCACTTCCCTTCGGGAGGCAGTGATTGTCATGATCCTTAAGCCTGGTAAAGATCCCCATAGCTGTGATTCGTATCGCCTGCTTTCTATGATTAACATAGATAATAAGATCTTGGCCAAGATGATAGCGGCACGATTGCAGCCGCTGATGACGAGGTTGGTGCTACCGGATCAGTCAGGGTTTGTGCCGGGGCGGTCCACGGTGCATAACTTGCAGACGTTTTTTTCGATCGCCAATTCGATTGCTGTGGAAGAGGATGCGGGGGCGGTGTTTTTGGACGCTACAAAGGCCTTTGACTCGTTAGTGTAGAAATATCTATTTGCGCTTCTTGGCAGGGTGGGCATGAGTGAGCGCTTTGTGAATTTGGCTCGTCTGCTGTATACAGAGCCCGTCGCTCGTCTGTGGTTGAATGGCAGCATATCAGCCCCCTTCTGGGTAGCTCGGGGGACCCGACAGGGGTGTCCCTTATCCCCTTTACTTTTTGCGATGGAGCCGCTCACGTCTTTCTTGCGACAACACCATTACAATAAAGGGCTGCCATTCCTGCAGCGGCCTATCTTGATCTCTAGCAACATTGTGCTGTATGTACACGAGCCAGGCAAAAATTTAGATGTTTTGCTAGATGAGATTGTTCGGTTTGGCGTCTTTTCTGGTATAGTGATTAACTGGTCTAAGTCTGTTGTGCTGCCTCTCTCCTCTGGGACAGTGGATTTTTCATCCTGATATCCTATTGAGTGGGCGAGCGGTCTGGTACGGTATTTGGGAGTCTGGCTGAGCTGTGATGTTGAAACGCTCTGGATGGCTAATTATGGCAAGATTATGTCTTGGCTGGATGACAGGATTGAGGTGTGGCGCTCACTGCCATTGTCGCTAATAGGGCGTATTGCTATTGCCAAAATGGTAGTGTTACCTAAATTCCTGTACTTGTTTGTGAATCTTCCTCTCGTCCTCACAGCGTGTTTTTTGCAGCACCTTCGCTCCGCTATGATTCAACTGATTTGGGCAGGTGGCCAGCCTAGAATCGCATGGGAGAAATTGACGTTTGAACTGGGTGGCTTTGCTGCTCCTGACCTAGAGCTCTATTATCACTGTGGGCAAGCCCATTTTGCATATTATTCGATCCGCCCTGTTCGATACATGCCGCATCTCGCTCCACAGAACTATGCGGTTGGGCTGGACAGATTGACGTGAGTTCTTTGGAGCTTGTCTCGGCCCAAGCTTCGGGCAGTGGAAACAGTGGCGTGCACTACAAGGGCCTGGATGGCTTTACTGAAGCGATCTGGTGTACGTGAGCCCTTTGCGCCATCAATGTCGGTGCTTGCTGTTGCCGATGAGAGGATGTTCTGGGATTTGCGGCTGCGGAGTTATCTTTGTGACTCAGGCCTGTCTCTATTGGGGGACTGGTTTGTAGAAGGGCGGCTGATCTCTCCGGAGGTGGCGCTCAGAGATGAGACTGATAATACGTTACATCGGCTATATGTCTTGCGTGTATGTGCAATGCTCCATGTGCACTACTCTAGTCTCCCGGAGACCCCACTGATATGCCTGGCCCTGGAGGTATTATGGAGTGCACAGTCGGCAAGAAAGCTCATCACCAAGTTGTATGGCTGCTTGCAGGGAAAGCGGGGCGAAATTGCAATGTCTGCTAAAGCAAAGTGGGAAGCGGATGTCGGGGAGGCCATCTCAGACGAGGCATGGAAAAAGTGCTGTGCGCATATGAGGGTGTTGTCAGAGAACTATAGGCTGCGACTCATTCATTTCAAATTTTGACATCGTCTATATCACACTCCTCGAGGTTTATGTGCTATGGGGCTGTGCGCGGACGCTAACTGTGAAAGATGTCATGCCCCGGATGCTGATTTTCTCCATCTGGCGTGGCACTGTGGGGAAGTACGCAACTATTGGCTGGAAGTAATGCATGCAATTGAAGAGATGACTGGTTTAGATCGGGCCCCTTCCCCTGTGTTGGCACTGCTTGGATGGGTGGATGGTGTGCCGACAGCTCTGCGGAGATTGGTGGGCTTGTCGTTGCTTTTGGCCAGGCATAGGGTCGTGATATGATGGAGACAGGGCCGGCCTCCTCGTGTTTCTGAATGGCTGCGTGACACCACGTTCTGTCAGGAGCAACTGACGATTTATTGGGAGCTGGTACCTGAGGGCTCTCAGTCGCGAGACATTTGGGTGCCTCTGTACTCCTTTTTGGAGACCACTTACTAAGCAATGGGTGCTCATTGGCCACGCATCTGGGAATTAGCTTTGCGTTGCCACTCCTGTGTGCTGTTGATGATTGTGGTGATAGATGATTGTGCTGCCCGCGCCTCCTCCCTGCTGATCTCTCTCTGTCTCTGTCAGATGTAGATCTGTTGTCAGCCCTGCGAGCGTGAGCATTTATTGTGAGCGCCCCTGGAGTTGCGCTCCCTAAGGACTAATATTCTCATACTGCTGTTGGATCCTGATGTATTTGAACTGAAGGGGGAACACTTCCTCCCGGTACCTTCCTCTTCAGAGCTGTCGGAGATACCTCCGTTGTTATGCACTGTTGGGGCTATGTATGCGCTAATTTTGCATAGTTTGAAGGGCTTTTATGTTGTATGTTCATTTAAAACTGAATAAATAAAAAAATAAAAAAAGAAGAATTAAAAAGCTTAGTTAAAGAGCCATGTCATAGAATGCAGTTGATTATGACATAGTTTACCACACTTTAATTACACACATTACTTGCAAAACAAAATGCTACACAGTTATGTGAAATATAGACTATATTACAGGAGAGATACAAAATACTAGAAGTAATTATGCCCACTCTGAGAAATCCCTAAAACAAATTGTCGTTCTCGTGTTTGAATCCCTTACCTTTAAACATTACCCACCATTAATTTACAATCAGCCAATCCAACAATCCAAATTATTCTCTATTCCTGAAGCATTGTGAAAATCTTCATTTTATTCAATTCATGCATACGTATGTGAATCTGTTGAAATTTCAAATAATTTCTGCCCATGTAAAACTGACGCTTCATTTTATTTAATGTGTACGTCTATTTGTTAATATGTTGAAATTTCGAATCACGAAGCTCCACTATCACTTTTGCCCCATGAATCTGAAGAGGAAATATTTAATTGCTTTATTACAAATGATGCAACTTCTCTTTGCTGTATATCAAGCAAGGCAAAGTCAATCCTGTCTTCAAGACTATTGCAACCAGTCTCTCTGAAGGCAAATGATTGAATGAATGAGAATGTTCTGTTTATGATTTAGAGAGTATGCAGAGGCTGGTAGCCCAGAAATATAGTTTTACAATATTTTTCAGATTGAGAAGGGGTTTAACACTTACGTCTCTAATGTGCACATCTAGTTCATTGTGTCTCTGCTTGCAGCAGCTTGTACAATGAGATAGACTGAATGATTTCATATGATTTTCAAGATCGTAGATGCTTTGACAGTCTCCCAGCGCCCTCCCCCGTGACACTCATCCTCTTGCTCACGTCCTCCCCTAATTAACCCTATGATCTTTGGTAGTCTGCCTCCAGGGCACGTACCTCCCCGGACGGTGCCCATCAATTGTTTTCCGCCCTTCCCCATTACTTTCTTCCCCATGCCACCAGTCCTCCTCCTTCCCCACATTACCCATGAGACACAATTTGCTGCATTTAACACTTTTACTCTCCTACCTCATTGGTTTTGCCTGCACCACCATCATCTACAATTAGCAGCATGAAATACATTGTGCTGGCTGACAGTGCTACTTTAGTCCTCTCCACCCTTTTTATACCTAACCTTAAAATGGTAGGCGAGTGGAGGAGGTTTAAGGGTGGTAAAGTAAGAGCTTCCTACAGCACGAGATATTTGGCACTCATAAGTGAGATGGTGGGGTAATGCCAGAGAGAGTGTAACTTTGAAATTTAAATCTGTACTTACTCTCTCAAGAATCCTTCTTCCCTGCTCTCTACTACTGTGTAGTTGTGGCTTACTGGCTCCACATCTGGGCCACAGCAATTTTGAAACAGGCACATTTAGAGGCTGATTACGAGTTTGGTGGTCCCATGACTGCCATGTTGGCGGTGGCAGTACGACCGCCAATAATCTGGCAGAGCGGACCTCCATATTATGAGATTGGTGGCATAGGGAATAGGAGACCTCCAGTGGTCCGCCACCAGGCAGCACAGACCACCACAGTCTTTTGGAGCAGCAAACAGGCCGGCGAAGACTATGTTTCCATTGCACCTATTACGAGGTTTCACACTGCCAATATGAACGCCACAGTCCAACCACCATGGACACCAGGTGGACATGAGCAGTATAAAGAGAGACACTCACCTGCACACTGCAATACACGTCCGGAGCCACCATGGAGCCATACTTCAACATCATGCCACTGCTCCTACTCGCAGAAAGACAACAAAATCAACTCTGATGTGGACGACAACAACCGTGAGTTTACACAACTACCTGTTTTTTTTTCATTTTTATGAAGCTAGTACCGCTAGCAAACACATCCTTTGGAGTGGACGCCAAGGCCAACACCTACACCTATCGTTCATGACACACACACTCACATACTGCAACACAGACACCAACACATTCACAACACGCACACTTCAGCCAGCACACACACATACACTGCACAGCAGTAACACACATGCACGCATGGCTATACAACTCTTGATCAGGGACACTGAAGGCCGCACACCATACACACACAGCAACAATGACACAACTAAGCCACATATACAAATACATTCCACACACTCACACGCAACACTGGCCAGGGTCTGGCCATACATACAACACACACATACATCCATCTGCCATGGCACACACACAGCCCCAACATTTAACAACACCGCAATCAACACACACATCACACACACATAGCACAATGCATCAACAATGGCATGTACAATACTCTCAGAGAGACACAAAAGACACAAAGCGAACCACTACAACAACACCTGCACAGCTGCGATGGGACCAGCTGGACCATACATGAAAGAAAAAAGAAATAATAACTAAAGTCCAATGCCATAGGCCAGTCCATTCATGCAAGGCCAAAAAGCACCATCCAGGCCCCAAGACTCGACTCCACAGGTAGGGGCATCAAGGGGGCAGGCAGGCACCTCAAGGATTATCGGGATGGGGAAGGGGGGCAGGGGTAGGAGGGTTTGGGTTTTGCCGGTGTGGCCTTGGGTTTGGTTTCAGAGGGGGGTTTTGGTTTAGCCCTGGGAGGGGTGGGAACTTCTTTATGGAGGTAAATGTCTTGGCAAAGGGAGGGGCATGGGTGCCTTCAGGAGGGGCAAATGAGGTGTTGGAGGTGGAAGGGATGTCTTGGGGAGTGTAAGTGAGCAATTGGGGGTGGCAAGGTGGGCAGGAACAACAGGGGTAAGGTTAAGATCACAGATTTTGTAGACACACGGGTCACCAGAAGTGGGATGGGATTTGGAGGTTGAGGGAGTGGTTGTATGACGTGTCAGGTATGATGTCTTGGGTGCAAGTTTGTGGGAGGTGTACTTGTGTGTAGTGGGTGTCTGCTTGCTGGTTGAGTGAGGGAGTTTATGTGCTTGGGGCTGAGGGGGTGGAGGTGCTGGGGAATGCCATGGTGATTGTTGCTGTGTCTGCAGGTGGATGTTGTTTGTTTGTGTGCTGGTGGTGTCTGTGAGCGCTACCAGTGTCTGTTGAGGTGGATGCATGCAAGTCCATCTGTGTGCTTTGGGTGGGTTGGGGAAGAGGGGATTTGGCCTGGGAAGAGGAAGATGGAGGAGGAACGGAAGACAATGGGTGACTGGCTGCAGTCAGTGTGGAGGCTAAAACCTGAAATGATCTCTGTAGGTGAGAGATTACACCATGAATGTCCTCCAGGAATCCATTGCTCTGTTGGATCTGACTTGCCAGTCCCTGGATGGTATTCACAATGGCTGTCTGACAAGAAAGACAAGATAAGACAGGAAATCATGCCCACAAGTACAATTTAAAAAATGGCAGAGTCACATACATGTCAGTGTAGCAAGCCTAGAATATCCTGCCTAACCTTCCAGTCCACCTGTCGCACATAGCAGTCATTGTACACAGGGACATGACTGCAAATACTCCCCATTTGGGTGCACTAGACACCTCAAAGCTCAGGCCCTCCACTGTCCAGTTTTCAATACTGTAACTTTTGTGAATCATGACATGATTACTTGACATTGATAAGGTGCAAGATCAAACACATCCCACAAAGTGACAAATGATAGTTACAGCTCACTGCACGATGCACAAAAAGATACACAACCTCCAAATAACACATGCTGCTAAAAGTCATGAGATGTAACAACAAGCCTACTGACTGACCCATTGCACATTGACAACGTTGAAGGGAGTGACAGGTGGAGCATTTATAGATGTAATCCTGTCCATGTATGCACATGTTCTGAGACAGATGCAGGCACATGCCACTTCAGGGGGTGGGGGTTTTCAGTGTCACATCAACCAGTAGCTACATATATCCACTCATGTGTGGACACAGAAACTGTGACACTATAGGGAAATACCTGTCCAGCATTGTACATATCCAACTTCATGACCATAAACACAGAGTCCACCATCAGGGAACAGTACACAACACTACATCGCAGATAGGCAATCTCCGAAATTAAAGGCACATGCACTGGACACATTAGAGCTGTGAGGTAGAGACAATAGGGCTGAGTGATCAAGGGAGCCGTAATGGCTATGTAACACATGTTGTCAAAAATGAAATGACCAGATTAGACACATATGATGAGGCTGTCCCCAGTGCAAATCCCATGGTGATGAGTGGACATTGGCCTGAGAAGCTGTAGATAGGCAGAGAGGCATGAAATTACACCATCACATGTTGTCCAGGGAATCTGGGAGTGGCACAGTTTCACAATTACTGTGCAAAAGACAAACCGATAGCAGGACAGGTGTCAAAATAGGCAAACATGCACAGGCACTATTCTCAGCAGCCTGAGCAGACAGACCTACACATCAGACTGTATCCTACTAATCACGTGCACAGAGTAAATTACGTAGTCCATAGCCAATTTACAATGTGTGCCTATGTCCAGATCTGAGGGGCATAGTGAGTCAATACCTGGCTTCAGTGCAACAGTCCAACAAGGCCACTTGTGGCCACAGACCTATGTGTAACCAGTGTGTAAACACAAGTGGGACTCAACCCACGCACATGACATGTCATGCTCCCATGCAACCACATGTGACTACACTTTACAGACCTTTTCTGTAATAATTCCTATGGGTATAGCTGTTATGGCAACTCATCTATGGCAACTCATTGTCAGGGAACACTCGATTCACACTCACCACATTTCTCACAACTTCAAAGCTTTCACTTGACATGGATACCTGCCCATTCAAATAACCATCCATACACATTTACAGTGCAAAATAGGTCTTTGCAGACACCAACTGACTAACTGGGCTTAAATATAGGCTAACGAAAGCTGAGATTGGTAGAGGTAGATGGAAAGTGTGCACATGGTGCACTTACCTGCTCCTCTGGTGCACCATAGAGCTGGTCCTACAGGGGTAGAACCTCCACCACCCACTTCTTCAGCTCTTCTGGTGAGAAGGCAGGGGCAGTATCACCTGTTGGACCTGGCATGATCGCTCCCAGAGGCAGTACACAGAAGCTCAGGTCGTGGAGGTCTTGCTGGCAGCAGTGTCAGGAGTCAAGTGAGGGACTCTGCAGAAAATCGCGGTGATGTTCGCCACATAGATCGCCATCACCACCAGCAGACACTGCCATTGGTTCAAGAGTGCTACAGGCAGCAATGTTATCCTATGGCAGTGTCCGCTGCTGTAGTATCCGCCTACCGCCAAGACGACTTTCACTGGTGGTCTGGGTGGTTTCTATTGTCCAGTGGAGTAGGCCAGGCATCCACCATTTTTGAGCCATCTAAAGTAATTACATGAAATAATTTGATGCGTCACTAATCAAATAAATTATGTTCTGGGGGAAATTGAGTACTGCCCTAGTCAGGTCATGTAAGTCAATCCTTTTGCCAACCATATTAATATGTACTCATGCAGATGTGACAACATGCTTGGAAGTACAGCCACTACCCTCTCCCATATGTATGACCTAGAAGGTTGTGCATTAAAACACAGGCAGTTCAGGTAGTTATCTGACCATGAGCGTCCTATCCATAAAGATGATTGCTACACATATGTTAATAATGAGGGCATTAACGTCCCAGGAAGTGCAAGGCTTAGCCCTGGAATGTTTGGACATCATGTTTACAGTGACACACATAACATGTGATATCAAACATGTTATCTGTTAAATGTAAGGGACACATTGAGTGAATGCCTTGTTTGGTTTTGACCCACATAATTACCCTGGGAGGAGATGGATCAGACACCCTCCTGTGTGTCGTTTACTTGCTAACTTGCAGACCATGGAGGACAGATTAGTGATTAAGATAGGCAGACAATCATGGCTCTATATGGTCAGTTGAAGCCAGATCTGATGCCAGCTATCCATCATCCAAATAGCATACCACCCATTGTAAAATAACAGATTAAATAAAAAAAGTATTGAAACTGAGGTGAAAAAAACAGCCATTTTTCTCCACGTTTTACTCTGTAACTTTTTCCTGCCATGTCAGATTTTTGAAAGCAATATACCGTTACATCTGCTATTTGCGAGGATATATAGGTCTTGTCAGTTCATCAAGAACCCTAGGTCTCCAGAGCTAGTAAATGAGCTGCACCTCACAATGGATTTTCATTGTATACCAGGTATACAGCAAATCATTTGCTGAAATATAAAGACTGAAAAATAGATATCAAGGAAACCTTTGTATTTCCAAAATGGGTACAAGATAAGGTGTTGAGAAGCAGTGGTTATTTGTACATCTCTGAATTCCGGGGTCTCCATACTAGCATGTGAATTACAGGGCATTTCTCAAATAGACGTCCTTTTTACACACTGTCTTACAATTGGAAAGAAAAAATGGAGAGAAAGACAAGGGGCAATAACACTTGTTCTGCTATTCAGTGTTCCCCAAGTCTCCCGATAGAAATGGTACCTCACTTGCATGTGTAGGCCCTGTCAAAGATTGTGGTTGCTGCTTGACCAGAGCTCACAAACCATTTAACCAATAACCCATTTTCTCACACTAATGTTTTCTTTGTTTATACATTTGGGTCACAAGTGGTGTTGCCTAGTGATTGGGTATGATTGACTGGAATCCTCAATGAGCACACAATGTATGTATTTCAAAATGGAAAGAGAAAGGCTTCCTTTATCCAGAAAAACCCTCTAGGGTGTACCTCCAATGACAATTTCACTAGTTTCTGGGTTCTAGTTTCAATATTCAAAGGTCTCCCAAACACAAAAAGATGACTCAAGTCTTTTGGTGTTCTGTATTTGCTCTATCAAAGAGTGCCTGGAAATCCCAGTAACCAGCCCGGGAGTCTGCCCTCCCTTAACTTGAATCAACAATTTCATGATAAGCTGGTGGCACCAACCCCATCCTTTTTAAAAGCCCAAAAAGAAAGCCTACCAAGATTCTCGCTCCTTAGGTTGGCAGGTGTTATAATTTTTGATACAGACAACCAAATCTGATTAGCCTTGACTTCCCACTAATGCCCCCAGCCTTAGATAAACACTATGGGCTACATGTACGAAGTCTTTTTGGGTTTGCAAATGGGGCAAATTGCAGAATCGGCCCGTTTGCGAATGCAAAAAGGCTTTTAGACATGTACCAAACCAAAATAGTGATTCGGCAACCTGTTACCAAATTGCAATTTGGATTTGTCAAATGGTATTAGGAAGGGGCGTGTTGAGGGTGTACCTTCCTAATATCGAATCGCAGTGATAAGTGTGAATGTTTTGCAACTGATATTGACCTCTGCCTGCTCTTAGAAAACATTTCATTTTTTTAAAACACATCCCGTTTTCTTTTAAGGAATAACTTTATTTAAAAACGATCACAGACATGGTGGTCTGCTGACCCCAGGACGCCACAATTTCCTGTGATTTTTGAGATCCCTAATGAGTCACAAAATGAGACCTACCTCATTAATATTCATGAGTTAGGTCTGTTCGCTACCCACTGGGAATCGCAATTGAAACTCAAAAGAGTTTAATACATTTGAAATAGCAATTTCCTAATTGTGATTTACAGGTGATCCCAATTAAGAAATTGCTATTTCATACTTTCTTACATGTGGCCCTATCTTCCTTGCACCAATAGACAGTATTCATCTTGACTTCTGGAGAAGATGTTCTGCAGCGCAGAGTGATTTCTTCCAAGTAACTGAAATCTGGATATTGTTGGTTTACTCATAGCTAGGGAAACAAGACAACTTGTAGAGCTGCTTCAAATGGAGAGCGCAGAAATGTGCCATATTTACTAATGTATGGTGCATTCCTGCTGTCTCTCTGTGCTGCCTAGCGCCATTACAGTCACCCTTGGCCGTGGTGCAAGGGTGCTTGCGTTACAGGCAGAAATGTTTTTTGCACAAAAACAATCCCTAGAAGGCATGTTCATCTTTCTAAATGTGCTGCAGAATGCAGCACACTCAGAGGAAAAAACAAGGAGAAATAAAGATATTTCTGCGTTCTGTGCCTCTATCGTACAGTTTTAACACATTCCAAGGTTTACTTGTCTTGGTAAATCTAGAAATGTGTCAAAATACATGGGTGAATGCTTGGGAGCACCAATGTTTCACCCATGCTGCACCTTCCTGACACAGAGTAACTCGAGGCAGTGGCTTGCGCTGTCTTGTGTAACTCCACATTTACCAAGCTACGCAAAGCCACATAGGGCCATACAAGGTGCTTTTATGTGGCTTGGTAAATCTGAGTAAAGGATTGTAGTGCCCTTGCAGCACCTTGCGTAATGCAAGAGCAAAACAATCCTTCGATAAATCTTGCCCTTAAGATTCTATTAATATTAAAAAGGTTTCAGCATGATTGAGTTATGCCCCTTGCAACTGTGGCTCCCGAGGAACCTGAACAGAAGGCAAACTTATCATTATATTCTTAAAATATTTTGCCATTCTACCACGTGTAAGTTTAATTGAATGGGAACTATAAAGAAACCCCTAAAAAAGCTACTGAGCACTGATGAGAATGCATGAACCTGGCCTATATGGTAACAATGTAAATCAAGGTCCATGTAATTTTAATTCTAGCACTTTAATTTGTAAACAGTATAAAACTATCCGAGGTTGTATTTTTAGCACCAGGAGGCAGTCGAACCATCCGTTTTTTGGATTGACACATATATTAATTACGCTCCATTCCCCAAATGTAATCAAAGAGTTTAGATTGAAAAACATATAGCTTTAACTATATGTTAATTTTATTTTGAATTATTTCTACTTCATCCTGTATCTGACTTACAAGCCCATTACTATCTCCTACAGTAAGCCTTGATTGCTCCATCTGGGTACTCTGGAACAGAGAAATATACACAGGCAGTAACTGGGCTATACAAAGGCGCTGTAGTAGAACCTGATGTCTTCGTGTATTACAGATAAACAACAGAACCCATTGTAGATACCACACCGGTACCCAGGCAATATGCCTCACACTTACTATGTTGACTTGTCACAAGACTAACACAGAAGTGAGGAGACATTTTCCTGGGATCTTTTTCAGTATCTCTTGCACGGAAACTCGATAGATAACAAAAGCTGGTATAATGAAGAACGTAGAGGGTTTCATAGAGGACAAATATTGAGAGTTTCAATAATAGCCTCAGTTTTCTGACTATTAATCCTGTTTTATGTTAGGAAGCATTGCAGGACCTAGCAATATAGAACAAAATATGTGTAGTTTAACAATGCAAATGTGTTTAGCTATTAATTCAAATAACTAGTGTGAAGATTAAATCATTAGCACAGAACATTGGGGTTTTAAAAGATATATTGTATTTTATTGTAATGTATGTTTTGATTCCTTGGCGTATTGTCATTTTAAGGATTTTAAGGGCCCCGGGCAAGAGGTGTGTTAGCGCCCCTGTTTTGAACAACACTGAAAGTGATTATGCATTTCCTGCTAATCCAAGCCTGCATAATCTCAAAACTATACTGAATTATATTTTAAACTTTCATAAACTAGACCACACAAAAATAATTACCTAATCAGGGACCACAAAAGTTCATAAGATGACACTGAGGAGAGAGAGACATAGCAAGAGGTACAGCCAGATTTGGGGGGGAGTGCGTGGAGGGTGGGGGGCTAAATCACTTTTTCCATTGTTGCAGCTTCTTTTTTGTGCAGTTGCTAATCCTCCTACTGTTGACGAATGAAGCAATGATTATTTAAACAAAATAACTTTTTTCTTCGCATAGGTAAAAAAAGTTAATTAAAAAAAAGGGGCTTATTTAAGAAAAGTGGTTCTTCACCAAGTGCAGCACCACTTTTCTTGCGTCCCTTAGCACCCCCCCTATTGCCACCATGTGTGTGCTGTTTCCAAGGTGAGGCGCACCATGGCAGTAGTTAGGGAATTAGTGGCAACATTTTTGATGGTTGTTCGGAGCTTTGCAGGTTTCGCGTAAATGATTCTGACACTAATCCTGCAAAGCCCATTAAGGCCCATTGTAAACAATGGAGTGCCTCGTTTTAACACTTGCTCTGAGCAGCCGTTAAAGTCAGGAAAAAAATTATGCAACCAAATCTCTCATATTTTTTTGAGCCATTTTTCATCCCTCCTAACAGGGGAATGCCCCCTTTGCATACATTATGCCTGGCGCAGGCATAATGTAACGCAAAGGGTTACAAGGTGGTGCAATGCATGCATTGTGCCACTTTGTAAATATGGTGCAGCGACTTTGGTCTCATTGGGCCACATGAGTGTAAAGAAAATGACGCTAATGTGGCACAAGTAGCGCTAGGGACTCTTAAATCTGCCCCAAAGAGCATAATATTTTAACAGGCTGTTGCCTTCAGCATTGCACGCAATCAGTACTGCGATAATTCTTAGAATGGGCTTTGCGGTGGTTCATGTTTGGATGGCCTCTTTGATTGTTGATTGTTTCACATTGCTGCTTCTGATTCAATTACTTTGCAGCATATTCTTGTGTTTTACCACTTCTGGAACATTGAGGTTTCAATCTTGATTTTGATTGGACGAATACAACCTTCTGTTGATTGTGATGTCAGGAGGCTATTTTTGTTTATTTTGTCTGCATTTGTGATTTGGAACTCCAGGAAAGTGCAAGTCCCCCACCTTTCCCTTTTTCTCTCTCCCTATTTCTTTTTCCCTCTCTCCCCATTTATCCCCAATCAAGTACCTGATCTTTCTGTTTCACTCTCTCCAGCAGTCTCACTTCCCCAATCCCACATTCATGGTTTCCCTTTCAGACACTGGGGATCTTTCTAAGTGTGCTGCAGAATGCAGCACACTCAGAAAAAACAAGGAGAAATAAAGATATTTCTGCTTTCTGTGCCTATATCGTACAGTTTTGACACATTCCAAGGTTTACTTGTCTTGATAAATCTAGAAATGTGCCAAAATACATTGGTGAATGCTTGGGAGCACCAATGTTTCACCCATGCAGCACCTTCCCCTCACAGAGTAACTCGAGGCAGTGGCTTGCGCTGTCTTGTGTAACTCCACATTTACCAAGCTACAGAAAGCCATGCAGGGCCATACAAGGTGCTTTTATGTGGCTTGGTAAATCTGAGTAAAGGATTGTAGTGCCCTTGCATCACCTTGCATAATGCAAGAGCAAACCAATCCTTCGATAAATCTTGCCCTTAAGATCTATTAAAATGTTTCAGCATCATTGAGTTATGCTCCTTGCAACTGTGGCTCCCGAGGAACCTGATCAGAAGGCAAACTTATCATTATATTCTTAAAATATTTTGTCATTCTCCCACGTTTTAGATTCATTGAATGGAGACTATAAAGAACCCCCCCCCAAAAAAAATGCTTATGAGCACTGATGAGAATGCATGAACCTGGCCTATGTCGCGTAGGCTCTCTCTCACACACACACTTGCTCTTCCCCTCCCCTCTCTATCTCTTTCTCTCACCTGCCTCCCCACCTGTCTCTCACTTTTCGACCATTCCTCCCTCACCGCCATCCACTTGCAGTTAGTTGCTAATAACTTTGCCAATCCTGGTTTCTTTGAATAACGATGCAGTTATTTACACTCAATTTTGATGCCCTGCCATCTTGGAAGGGTATTTGTATACTTCCAAGATGGTCACTGTGTTGCATGATGCAATGCAGCCCCTACCTTAAACGAATACAAAACGAACTGCCACTTTGCATTATCACTCACTGTTGTAACATGTTTGGAGGATTAATTTGAATTACTTGTTTAGCTGCTTTCTCTGTAAATTATGAATGTGTGTGCCATCCAGCATACATATCCAACTTTTGCTGCTGAGATCTGTAAATGCACTAATATATAGTTTGGTGTCGAAAATAACTTATCATGCTTTTGGTCTCAGTGAGAATTGATGTTCTTTATCTAAATACCTACTAATTGTTTTATAATTATTAATCTGAGTGAAGCTTTCCACTGTTTCCCTACTGTGAATCTACAATGTGCTCGTAGATATAACTGTTTATCTAAGCACGCTAATGAGAGTGCAACTAAGCATTAAACATGGTGGTTCTTGTGGGAAGTGGAGACAGTGCTATATGTGTCTGTTCTTTTATGAGTTCCATGGCACAGAACTTTCAGAGGATAGCTGCAGATGGTTATCAGTTATTAATGTCCATAAATGGGCAGCCTTTCCTGACTGGTATCAATTCATCAGAGTTGGACACACCAAGAACATGAAAGGATCGCAAGCACATTCAGCTCATTGTGCATCCATTCTTTGTTATTTTCTTGCGATCATCTACTGGCCCACTCACAAAGCAGAATCTAGAACCAGCGGAATGACACACAGCACTTTGGATTCTCACTTTCTCAGTTTGAGTGCTTGGCAAAAGGATAATCATTGACAAGTATAGAAGTTCACTCGTCGCCATTGGAGTCAATAATGCATGTCAAGAATTAGCAAACCAATAGCTTCAAAGAAGAAGGACAAGCAAAGCAAGACTGATGGGCTTTGCCGATGCTTCATGCTCATGTTACTGAATGTAGTCAGTCCAACTATCACAATGTTTGTTTATTTTTATAATTTTTTATAACGGTCCTCAACCATATTTTCATCCGGTTCTTTTCCATAACATATTGGTTGCAACTCTATGCTTGCTCTGTTGTATATTTTTGCCAGGTTGTTAAAATGGTAATACTTTGTTACTATTATAACATGTTTCAAATAGGTGATCGATTTATCACTTTAGTAATGGTTCTAGATTGCCATTGAGATCTGGAAACTGTAAATTAACTTATAAAGTCCCTAAAACCAGAACTCTTTTTAACTTTAGATAAAGGTAATTTGAGCAGATCACCCAACTTTTATGAAATGTAAAGGTTAATAGAATCAAAAAGCACGTACTTTAAAAAAATGAAACTGTTATCTGTTGTGCCAACCTTTCATAAACGAGTTGAAACATCTCCCTCAGGAAAGCATAGGAGGGTTGCACATCGAAATACTTACACCTCCCCATCTCAGGGGTGAAACCCAAACATCCATCAAGGGAACAAAACCCACCTCACTGTGGCCACATACTGACCCACTGCACATCATCCATGCATGAGAGGAGGCTGAGCCAATCCAAAAGTCCAAATGAACACCTGACACCCAGGAGGTTAGAAGAAGCCTATAAACTGAAAGCCACCCAGAACCAATATACCCTACAATGTATATTTGCAGGGGAAATCTTCAGGAACTCCTGAATGGTCATTCAACACGTGTAAAAGCAGAGCAGTCAATATACAATATGTTTAGCACTTTATGAATACTATTTCTGTGTGGTAAACAATCCCAGGTAAGGTAGGCATGCCCAGCATGCAACAGGTTATACAAGGAATGCACTCCTAACTGGCTGAGACATTCTATGTTAGTGGTAGACACTGGCTGTACAAATGACAGGTAACAATACCTACATAAATTAATGTACAGCTTAGTAGCAATATATCATTTCAATCCTATGGCCCAATTTCTATGGTCTGTTAGAGAACATGAGAGCTTCTTGAAAATGCAAAAAATGGGTGTGACTCCTAAAGATGACAGTAGCATTGTTTTTATGTAAGGTTCAATTACCAGATCTTGGTTATTGCCTACGAATTGCTTTGAGATAATATGGGAAGAAACAAACTCTTAACCTAATTTATTGGGTAAAGTTTCTTTCTCATTGGATTCGTTTTCCTTTTGGTGATGAAGATATCTCCACATTACACTGTATACTAATCTGCAATTAAAGGCAACATGTTCATGGTTTGTGCAGTTTCCTTATTTTGTTTACTCCAGTGACCAATTTCCATTCTCTTCTCTTTTCAAACTAGGATTCTTTGGAAGATACCAAGAATAAAAATAAGAAGACAACACATGAAATTATCATATTGTAAAGGAAACATCTTTCCGAAGCTCCCTTTTCATTGTGGGTTGCTTTCTATGATGGGGTTGCTTTACATTCTATAAAGGGTTTTAAATTGTCATCAAATAGGCAGCAAGATTGAGTAAAATGTCTATTGGATCGCTACCCTACCATTCTCTCTGGGCAGAACATTGTGCAAATAAAAAATACCTGATATCTTGCCAATGCCCTGACACCCTCCATTGCGTTCATTCTTTATTATACTCCCCTCAACCTCGCTCCAAATCTTCCCTCTAAGAAGACTCCCTAAAGGTGAGACCTGATGGGGTACCAAGGAGCCACCATCTTTCATTCTACAGCTGTGCTATTGCCTCTCTCGACTTCTCATTGTGAATTTACACCACAGAAAAATAACTTGATTTACTCAGCTGTGACATAAGAGAAGTGAACAACCAATTTAAAAATTTACTCTAAGGACTTGTAATGGAAGCATTACCCAACAGTTCCACCTAGTGTTTGTGGAGACATGTAGTGAATATTATAAAAGTAACTGCATAGTTCAGAACTGTGATCTTAATCCGACTTGCCATAAAATCTGCTGGGACTGTAATGATGCCTCTCGTGTACTACTCAAAAGACTTAGGGGGTCATTCCGACCCCGGCGGTCAAGGACCGCCGGGGCCGGGGATGCGGGAGCACCGCCACCAGGCTGGCGGTGCCCCGCAGGGCATTCTGACCGTGGCGGTTTGGCCGCGGTCAGACAAGGAAAACCGGCGGTCTCCCGCCGGTTTCCCGCTGCCCTGGGAATCCCCCATGGCGGCGCAGCTTGCTGCGCCGCCATGGGGGATTCCGACCCCCTCACTGGCCATGGGGGATTCCGACCCCCTCACTGGCTCCGACCGCCAGGAACAGGATGGCGGTGAGGGGTGTCGTGGGGCCCCTGGGGGCCCCTGCAGTGCCCATGCCAATGGCATGGGCACTGCAGGGGCCCCCGTAAGAGGGCCCCACTTTGTATTTCAGTGTCTGCTTTGCAGACACTGAAATACGCAACGGGTGCCACTGCACCCGTCGCACATACCCACTCCGCTGGCTCCATTCGGAGCCGGCTTCCACGTGGGGAGGGGTTTCCCGCTGGGCTGGCTGGCGGGCGGCCCTCTGGCCGTCGCCCGCCAGCCCAGCGGGAAAGCCAGAATGGCCTCCGCGGTCTTTCGACCGCGGAGCAGCCATTTGGCGGCTCCCTCCAGGCGGGCGGCTCCTGCCGCCCGCCGGGCTCAGAATGAGCCCCTTAATGTGTCATATAATACTCCCAGAAGAGCCTGAAAAACCTGTGTTTATCAGTCTGTGCAAAACATGAGCGTAATGTGTATGAAGAACCATTTGTAGGTCTGGATTTACAGCTTTTGCTGTTGGCCAACCTCATGTCCAATTGTTTTGGTCAACCCCCTTCAACAATTGACATATTTCCTTTATCATTCATAGCATAGTATTTCAAAAGTTTTTGAATATTTAGCATTTATTTACATTATTGATTGTCAGACAAACAAATCCTTCAAATGCAGAGGTCTCCAATTTTGTCTGCAAGAGCTACTATATTCAACAAAAATCATCATGAGCTGCTATTATTAGTGTTTTACTAGTGACCACACCAGGCAAGATTATTTTTGGAGCCACTCCATTCATGATTACCACGAGCGATCAACTCAGTGCATCAGACAAGCTTGACAGCAGTAACGCAAAAAAAGGGTTAGTCCAATTTTGAATGCCCTCAACATGGGTAATGCATAAGAGCCAAATGATGCCCCTGGAGCCAAGATAATGATGTTAGTAATACAACTCCCAGGCACCACATCATTTGTCACTCAAATATCAGCTTTAGATAGATCATGGAAATTATGCTATTATTTCCAAACATCAGCTTAAGTGTTTCATCTTCAATACAGACTCTCAATTTTTGGTATACATATATCAATTCAACCAAGCAAAAAAGTCTAATTTAGTAAGCTGGACACTTTGTAACATTTAGCTCTACATTATGCATCCGCCAGGCAAAATGTATGCAAAGGGGGTGTTCCACCGTTAGGAGCGGCCGAAAAAATGGCGCAAAGAAATCTAAGTGATTAGCGTCAACATTTTTTATGCTAATTCTGCAAAACTCAGAATTAGCCTAAAAGGTTTTGACTCTAGTTCCCCTAACTACTGCCATGGTGTGCCGTATTTTAGATAGGGCGCACACATGGTGGAGTTAGGGGGCGCTTAGGGGTGCAAGAAAAGTGACCCTGTACTGTGTGCAACACCATTTTTCTTAAATGAGGCCCTTAGTCTTTATTGATGCAAGGGCAGCACTCACCAAATTTATCTATGAAAGCTTGATTTAAGGAAGATAACTAATCCCCGGTGGCTTCTGTGCATCTGCCACCAGGTGCTCCTCAGAGTTTCCGAAACAGAGCATCCAGTGCCTCCCTTTCTGTTCCTGACAGCCCCTAATTTCAAACTGAAAGTGCCTAACAGCCCTGCTACAGTTCCGGATGGGCTCCCATTGGAAATTCCTATGAGTGCACCCATTAGCGATGTCATCAATGATGTGATTTAACATGACATCAATTAAGTAATATATGCGGTGTATAAGCAGTGCATGGTGAGGTGCAAGTTATAGTTATCTCAGTAAACTACAAAAGGTAAATTTCATTTTTTTTTTTAATACTAGATTTCAACACCTAACTGTGATGTCACTTTAACATTTCTTTTTTTCATTGAATTTCTAGTGTTTCTTTAATGTAAGTGAAAATGCTACTACCATGCCTAACTATAACGTCACTTTAACCTTTGAGTTTTTTTCTGTGTGTTTCTCAATTTCTTTAAACATATTGTTGGAACTTAATAGGATACCTAACTATAATGTCACTTTAACCTTTGTTTTTTTCAGTGAAAATATCTTGTTGTGGTCACAATTAGGTGTGAGTGCCTCTTTTACTTTCCTGCTTAACTCAGGGCGATTTAGAATAAGTCTGTAAACTCATTCTGTGATTCGGAAATCCTTTACCAAATCACAATATGGGCTTAGAAAATAACAAAAGCCTTTTTGTTGGTAGCAATCCTGTGAGTCTGTAAATTGCAGGGGTTGGATTACCAAAATTACGCTGTATATCAGGCCCAAAGCATTCCAGTATGGTATATAGGTACCGCATACATACTTACACAAACATTACCATACGCACATGCATTGATCGCATATTGCACATCAGTCACCTTTATTGCCTACTAATTGATTTGCATGCGTAGCTGAAAAGAAAACATAAATACATTGAGGACAAGGAAAACCTCAGCTACTCTACTGAATGTATTATTGAGTAAGAATATTTTAAGTGCATTTATTAAGTTCATACAGAGTATATAATGAGGCCCATGTATGCCCTTTTAGTAAATGTTCTGCAACATCTCCTCCTTTTTGCATCTTAGGAGAAAGTATTAGCTCTTATCACTTGAAGAGTGCATTTGAAAATGGAATTTGTGCCTGGCCTTTAGCAACACAAAAGGTTGATGGACGGAGTGCTGAAACCTTTCAAACTGTGACCCCTGGTCACAGATCTGGGTTTAATCCATTGTTGTTTGGCTCACAATGCACCCCAGTTTGGACTCAGCCATATGCAAATAAGTCTTAACTCTGTTCTCCATGGGAACAGTCCAGCCCAAACTGCCAGACCAGGTTCTCCCTGGACCATAAACAAGCATCCTGGGACCGATTTAAGGGCATCACCCTTCATCAACCAAGCTAACTTGAATCAAATTGCACAGTGAGCACAGGATCCCCTTAAGGCATACCCTTCCCACTTAGGCAACTTTAGCAACACAAAAGGATGATGGACGGAGTGCTGAAACTTTTCAAACTCTCAGCCCCAGTCAAAGATCTGGATTTAATCCATTGTCTTTTGCTCACTATGCCACCCCAGTTTGGACCCAGCCATATACAAATCTGTCTTGACCCTGTTCCCCATGGGAACAGTCCAGCCCGAACTGCCAAGGCAGGACCTCCCGGGACCGGAAACAAGCATCCTGGAATTGGTTTCAGTGTATCACCCTTTTTTCAGCCAGTTTGAATCCAGCGGTACAGTGAGCACGAGACCCACGTCTGGGCATACTCTTTCCCCGTAAGGCAACTTTAGCGACAGAAAACAATGATGGACGGAGTGCTGAACTTTTCAAACACTCAACCCCAGTCACAGATCTGGGCTTAATCCATTGTTCTTTTGCTCACCATTCCACCCCAGTATGGACCCAGCCATGCGCAAATCAGTCTTGACCCTGTTTCCCAGGGAAACAGTCCAGACCGAACTGCCAGGTCAGGTTCCCCTGGACTGGAAACAAGCATCCTGGGACAGGTTTCAGGGTATTGATGCTCATCAGCCAGGCTAGCTTAAATCCTGTGGTGCAGTGAGCACAGGAACGACTTCTGGGCATACTGTTCCTACTTAGAGCAACTTTAGCAACACAAAAGGATGATGGACAGAGTGCTGAAACTTTTCAAACACTCACCACAAATCACAGATCTGGGTTTAATCCACAACCGCACACAAACACTAAAACACACCAACACACAAATCTAAGCATCCCCCACACCCCATCAAGCACTCTACCCTTGCACACCACACCCACCCAACCACTTCACTGCCACTATGTTGCCTCAAAAGCACTCACGATTCACAGACGAAGAGTTGAGGGTCATGGTTGATGAAATCATCAGGGTAGAACTATAACTGTTGGGAACACAGGTCCAGCAAACATCCATAGCCAGGAAAATGGAGTTAGGGTGGAGGATTGTCGATAGGGTAAACTCAGTGAGCAACCATCCATGCACAAGGGAGGACATCAGGAAAAGGTAGAATGACCTACGGGGGAAGGTGTGTTCCATGACATCACAACACCAGATTGCCATCAACAAAACTGGTGGTGGGCCCCCACCTATTCCCCTAGAGTTCACATTATGGGAGGAGAGGGTCTTGGCCATCCTGCATCCGGAGGGGCTGACTGGAATAACCAGAGGACTGGACTCTGGTAAGTCACTAACACACCCCTGACACCAATGACTCCTGTACAGCATGTGTACCCACAACCCTATCACTCCCCAATTACTCCCCCTGCCCAATCATCTAATGCCACTCCCCTGCATGCCACCCCACCCCACTGCCACTATCCCCACACAGCCCCTCCCAAGTGCATGGATAGCACTCACAATGGCAAGCACTACAACTCTCACAATGCAGTACTCCCTACACATGAAAAGCTGCTATTCCCACTTCCCAGTAGAATATCTGCACGTAAAACCATTGCACCAGCTACACCATGTGTATGCTTCGACTGCACACCAATACATGGCAATGAGAGCAATGCTATCCACAATGATCAATGGAACATGGAACCAATGTCACAATCCTTCACCCACAAACAATGTCTGCGGTGCCACATCTGTCATTGCGATCACTGGGAAGAAAGTCAAGCCACTGTATGCATCAGGCAATGATATGAACAAGTACACCTCTGTAATGTAATTCACTCCCTCTCCATCCATAGGTACCCCCACCACTGCCACCCTGCAGAGGATGCCATAGACAGACGGCCCTCCCCAGGATGAAGGCCCAGTGAGGACTACTACGCTGGATGTCTGGACATTGACAACTTACCTGGTCCATCTGGGTCAACTGGTCAGTCCACCACCACCAGCCTCACCCTGCCCACATCTGAGGCCCCCACCCTGTGGCAACAACAGCACAGCCAACCCCTTGACCCCAAACCTGTGTCCCAAGGACTGGTCAATCAGCAGTGTGCCACACAGTACAGGGACCAGTGTCTACCCCTCACACTCAAGACGATAATGCTCCTGGTGTAACTGGGAGTGGGCACACCATGCCAGGTGGACAGACAAAGGGGGCCAGGGGCAGTGGGAGGGCATCTGTGGGCCAAGGGATAGAGCCCCCCAAAGGAAACAGCTGTGCAGGAGCCCATCTCCCAAGTCCTGGGAGCAGACCAGCAATCCCAGGACAAGATGGGCCAGATACTCTCCACCTTGCATGAGAACCAGGGGCTGTAGAGGGAACACCACCAGGAGGCCATGAAGCAGTGGCAGGCACACAATGCCAACATGGCCTCCATTGCAGCGGTGCTCAAAGAACTAACAACCATCCTGCAGGCATCATCCACTCACCAGCAGGCCCCTTCCACTAGCCACATACCATCTGAGCCATCCAGTTCTGCTGCAGCTGGTGTAATGGAGTTCCTGCCAGAGGACCCACAGGTCACTAGCACACACCCTCTGTAGCTGAGGAACCCCCACTCAAATGAGGTAGTTCATCTAGACATCCTACAGGACCTGATGCCAAGTCCAAAACCACTGCCAGGAAGTGAGCCTCTGCTGAACATTCTCTCTTGTGTGCCACTAACACACCCTGTTGACTGTCCACTGTCAAGTCTCCATTTTCCCATGGCCCTTGGATACTGGACCTTCACCACCTGCAGCTGAGCCAACTGCTCTGATGATTTCATCCACCATGGCCCTACTCTTTACCCACTGAACTTGAGAATCACATTAAACACCATTGAGCACAGCTACTGCATATGTGTCTTTATTATAACAAGTAAGAATTTCTGTAGTACAACATGTCATGTCAGTTAACACACTGACCAGCAAAGGTTTGTAAGATGGACAGAAGGGAGAGCAATGTGCAGCAAGTTTGATAGTAAAACAGACATATTCAGAAATTCTGTGTCAAGGGAGCCACCAGTCAAGCCAGGAACCAGAGTAGCACCACCTAAGTCACCTGCAAATATACCAAGACAGGGACAACCTGCATCAACAAACATGCAGAACATTGTCACCCTCCCAAGTGCGAATTGGCAAGTGGAATGTTAACAAAAATTACCATGGCAGATCCACATTTGCAAAACATGCATTCCCAATGGTCGATCCTTCACAGCTTCATTACACAACTAAAGCCAAGTTCCACTGTCAGTATAAGTTATGTTCCATATCTGTCCATTGTGTACAGTGAGAATAAGTAGCTATACTGTTAACACTACTTTGGTGGGCAGTGCTTTTGCAGTTGACATAGCATTACTGGGTACATACAACATGCCCAATCCTTTGCAGATGTGATGCTAGCCAACAGCATGGTAAACATAGCTCTGATTGAGCGTTGATACGATGATGTCATCAGACGTCACTGGGGGGTGGGGGAATTGGAGTGGAAGGGGAAGCGATTCCCCTTCCAGCCCTGCCCTGAGGGGGATGGGGAGAGGCCCTAGGGGGAGCACCAGCGCTTCCCGCGAGGGCCTCTACCAGGGCGTAATGGTTACGTCTGTAGTGCCTCAGCGGGGAAGGGGTTAAATCATCCCTTCAATGATAGCACAGTAGCTATGGATCAGAGCATGGGTGGTGGTCTTGGACCTGTCTGCAAGCTCACCCTCAAACCTTTTGCCTTCAACCCTCCTAATTTTGCTGAATTAATTTTAGTTAATTCTAGGTCTTTGTGCGCTTTACTACTGCTATCCAGTGCTAAAGTGCTCTCCAATGAACATTTTAATAATGGCTTACAGCTGATTGGCATGTTTAATTTACTCATAGGTCCCTTGTAAAGTGGTAAACTCTATATACAGGGCCTATAGATTAAATGCTTCTGAAGGGCCTGCAGCACTTCTTGTACCATCCGCTTATGTAGCCCCTTAAAACATCCCAAGGCCTGCCATTGCAGCCTGAATGCTGTTTTAAACTGCCAGCTCGATGTGGTAATATAATCTCCTTGTCAAACCTTAAACTTCCCTTTTACTGCATATAAATCACCCCTAAGATAAGGACCTAGGTTGCACTTAGGGCAGGGTGTATTGTAATTAAAAGGTTGGACATGTATGTTACGTTTTACATGTGTTGGTAGTGAAAAACTCTTAAATTCATTTTTCACTACTGTGAGGCCTACTACTTCAATAGGATAATATGAGGTTGCTTTCTTGCATTTAATACGTTCTAACTTTTGATTGTGAACAGGAAAGCATGTTGTCTTTGGTGTCTGAGAAATTGTCATAAACAATCCTCCTAAGGTTAAAGTTGGAGTTTGTGTTACAATTTTGAAAATGCCACTTTTAGGAAGTTGGCAATTTCCTGCCAGAAGCTATTTGGTGTCTGCAGCCTATCCTAAGTCACATGACTGGGTGTAGTTGGCAGATGTACTTTGTACATCATTCCTGGATGGGCCATCATCTGGCAGGTTGGGCAGAGCTGGGCACACTTGCAACTGAATAGGCTGTGCTCTGCCTTCACACAAAGGACTTGCCACCACTGCATTATTCATGCAGCCATCTTGGAGGCAGGGCGATGGAGGCTGAAAACTTCAGGAACTTCAAAGATATTTTTCTAGAAACGTATTCTACTTCAACGAAGGCACAGTATATAAAAGGGGACCCCAGATCCACTCTTCAGCTCACTTTCTGGGCCGGCAGAATGACTCTCAGAGGACGGCCTATTGCTGTGGCCTGCTGTGTACTCCACAAAACTGCTTTGCTGTACCTAGAAGGACTGCTTTGCTGCCTGGAGCCTTCTTTGAACCCTCAAAGGCTAACCATGCTGCTTGAGCCCCACTTCACCACTTGAACCCAAGACTACCAGAGAGACTCCAAGGGCTAGTTTGCTGGCCTAATGATCAGTACCTCAGAGACATAAAAGGCTCCAACCATCTTAAACCAGTACCTGGACCCAGCCTGAGTAAGTCCCAAATGGTGCTTCTCCAGTCCTCGACCCTCGGTGTTGGTGCTAAAGGTGCCCTGATAGCCAAAATCCAAAACTTCAAACTTTTTTTGCTAAAAACTGCTTAGAAAGCCAAGAGAAGACTGGGACCAACTTCCTTGTCTGTCTGCCCGAGGTGCTTCGCCAGACGGGCTGACTTTGCGGCAGCTCTCCCTCCATTATTCTCTGCAGCAGCAAATACTGTTCAGTGGTCCTTCGGCAAAGGAGTATCCTTCCTTGTGGAACTGTTGTCAGCTACAGCCTCCAGCTTCTTCCTGCTGGAGATTTTCAACTTCCCAAAAAGAGACTAAGGGCCTGATTTAGAGTTTGGCGAATGGGATACTCCATCACACACGTGATAGATATCCCATCCGCCGTATTACGATACCCATAGGACAGAATGGAATCATAATATGGCAGACAGGATATCTGCCACATTTGTGACGGACTAACCACAGCCGCCAAACCTTAAGTCAGGGTAGAAATATTTGCTGCGCTTCCTCCTCGGACCCCATCTGCAGCCTTGTCCCACTGGCCTCTACCTTCTAAGAACTGTTTTTTCACAATGTCTTTGAAGTTGAAAGGTAAGTGCTGACCGGGACCAATCCACTCATAGATCTGACCCAAGCTCCATCACAATCAGCCATATTTTTCTACTTTGACCCGGTCTTACGCAACAAGATGACAGCATTTGCCGCCTTGCTCTTTTACGGATTGTGAGATGTGGTATTTTCATTATGTTCTGTTTATGCTTTATTACTGTTTGTGAGCTGCACAAATACTTTCCACATTGCCTCTAAACTAAGCCTAATTGCCTTTGTACCAAGCTACCAGAGCGTTAAGCACAGGTTAATTTAGTGCATTTTGTGGTACGCCTTGACAGGGTTGTGGCCATTGCTTGAATAGGACCACCCAGCCCCCCTTCAACTAAAAACCCAACTTCTCCCAGTGGGGTTGGGAAAGTAGGGCACACAGTCAGAATGTGGGAGAATTCCCCCACTCTTTCACCAGGGACACAAGCAAAGCAGTCTTTGGAAGCATATAATCAGTGACAAGCACAAGGGCCCATATTTCTACTTTTTTACCGCCGCATTTGCGTAGTTTTAAAGCAAAATTGGTGCAAAATTTTGTAAGTTTGCGCTGCTTTTGCATCAAAAAATGATCAAATGCGGCGCTAAAAAAGTATAAATATGGGCCTAGGTGTCAGCTAATCACACATCATTCGTTGTGTGATATGTATGCACAATTGTATACATATTATATGACTTCTGACCGCTGACATCTGGATTAAAACAGCCTTCCACTGTGTTTGGGCTGTGTTACCCAAGGGTTGCTCGCATTGGCATCAGGTTTGCAATAGCTGTATTCCACTTCTCATTATGGCAAGCTTTCTATTACCAATTATTAGCAGATGTTTTGTAGGAAGAGGAAATACAAATAATATCATGTTAGCTTTCTTCATAATAATTGTGTTCTTTGCATTTCCTTTTTTTATTCACAGAATAAGTGTAGTATAATGTAGTATCTGTAGCTAATATTTTGGTGATGTACTAGTGTCCAAAAAAAACACTAGTTCAGACACCAAGTTTGGGTGCTAATTCAGGGGAAATGGTGTGGGGAACTCAAACAGATAAATTATTGGAGAAACGTACAGGAGACCTGTATGTTTCTTCCTGTCCAAATGGTAAATTGGTATACATACACAGCCTGAAGACAAAGAGGAATCTATCGAGTGTGACCAAGATTAGCAACATGACAGTTTTTTCATTTTCATTACTTGCTAACACAAAGCCCCTTTCAACTATAGCACTTCCCACACTAACATACAAACAGAAAGAAAATGGAATATGTTTGAAGCCCTGAACAACTAATGTTCATATAAGTAGGGACAACAGATCTATCAAAAGTAATTTAAGACATTAAGGCCCTCATTCTGACCCTGGCGGTCGGTGATAAAGCGGCGGCCAAGCCGCCAACAGGCCGGCGGTCTAAAATATGCAATTCTGACCCTGGCGGGAACCGCCAACACAGCCCGCCAACTTAACACTCCGCCCGCCACGGCGGTACAAACAAACAGCGCGGCGGTTCCCGCCAACAGCCAGGCGGCAGACAATGTACCGCCCACCCTATTACGACCCACCAATCCACCACCTTTTCCGGGGCGGGAGCACCGCCGATAAGAACACGGCGGAAACAGACTACGAACGGGAAAACGCTCACCTCTACGCACTCCACGCGAGATTCCGGCAGTATGGAACCAGAGTTGCAGGTCATCCCCGCACTCCTATACCTGCTTATATACCAGGAGCACGCCCGGCGGCGCGGAAGACATCGGTGAGTACTGCACCTACGACACAGGGGAGGGAAAAGATTACCGGCACACACCCACCCACCCACACCCACTACAACACACACATCAATGCATTCCCACAGATCACTGTCACAACCCACAAACCACGCCCCACCGAAATAATGCAAAGACCAAAAGAAGAGATCATAAACGGGCAGATATATTGAAATATGGACACCAGTAATCCCAATAAATAAATAAACTATGTACAAAATATATACAGCTACTAAATGTAGTCCAACCACTGTCCGTGGATCACAGGGGTCCTGTGCAAAGGGGCAAGGCCCAGTCCCACGACAAGAACTCCACGGAGAGAACACTGCAGGGGCATCAGAAAGAAAATAGGACAGGCACCTCAGGGGGAAGGGAAGGGGGGGCACCTCAGCCACTTGAGTACACGACGCCAGATCCACGAGGGGACTCCATGACCACTGGGCCATCCTGGGGAGAGCAAAGCCACAGTCCAAACAGTCCATACAGTGGGTGGCCTGCCCACTGGGCCATCCTGGGGAGAGCAAAGCCACAGTCCATACAGTCCATACAGTGGGTGGCCTGCCCACTGGGCCATCCTGGGGAGAGCAAAGCCACAGTCCATACAGTCCATACAGTGGGTGGCCTGCCCACTGGGCCATCCTGGGGAGAGCAAAGCCACAGTCCATACAGTCCATACAGTGGGTGGCCTGCCCACTGGGCCATCCTGGGGAGAGCAAAGCCACAGTCCATACAGTCCATACAGTGGGTGGCCTGCCCACTGGGCCATCCTGGGGAGAGCAAAGCCACAGTCCAAACAGTCCATACAGTGGGTGACCTGCCCACTGGGCCATCCTGGGGAGAGCAAAGCCACAGTCCATACAGTCCATACAGTGGGTGGCCTGCCCACTGGGCCATCCTGGGGAGAGCAAAGCCACAGTCCATACAGTCCATACAGTGGGTGGCCTGCCCACTGGGCCATCCTGGGGAGAGCAAAGCCACAGTCCATACAGTCCATAACAGACCCCACTGCCACTGGAGGAGGCAAGTTGGCCAGAGGACATCCTGCAGCCCTGCCCGAGATAGATCCTGCCCTGCCACGTCTGCCAAAGGGCCAGCGGTTCTTGCCTTGAAGGGCCCAGTTCAGCGGTTCTTGAGACGGCGGGGCCCAGCGGAGCGGTGCTTGAGACGGCGGGGCCCAGTTCAGCGCTCCTTGCCTTGAAGGGCCCAGTTCAGCGGTCCTTGCCTTGAAGGGCCCAGTTCAGCGGTCCTTGCCTTGAAGGGCCCAGTTCAGCGGTTCTTGAGACGGCGGGGCCCAGTTCAGCGGTTCTTGAGACGGCGGGGCCCAGTTCAGCGCTCCTTGCCTTGAAGGGCCCAGTTCAGCGGTTCTTGAGACGGCGGGGCCCAGTTCAGCGCCCCTTACCTTGAAGGGCCCAGTTCAGCGGTCCTTGCCTTGAAGGGCCCAGTTCAGCGGTTCTTGAGACGGCGGGGCCCAGTTCAGCGGTTCTTGAGACGGCGGGGCCCAGCGGAGCGGTGCTTGAGACGGCGGGGCCCAGTTCAGCGGTTCTTGAGACGGCGGGGCCCAGTTCAGCGGTCCTTGCCTTGAAGGGCCCAGTTCAGCGGTTCTTGAGACGGCGGGGCCCAGCGGAGCGGTGCTTGAGACGGCGGGGCCCAGTTCAGCGCTCCTTGCCTTGAAGGGCCCAGTTCAGCGGTCCTTGCCTTGAAGGGCCCAGTTCAGCGGTTCTTGAGACGGCGGGGCCCAGTTCAGCGCTCCTTGCCTTGAAGGGCCCAGTTCAGCGGTCCTTGCCTTGAAGGGCCCAGTTCAGCGGTTCTTGAGATGGCGGGGCCCAGTTCAGCGGTTCTTGAGACGGCGGGGCCCAGCGGAGCGGTGCTTGAGACGGCGGGGCCCAGTTCAGCGGTTCTTGAGACGGCGGGGCCCAGTTCAGCGGTCCTTGCCTTGAAGGGCCCAGTTCAGCGGTTCTTGAGACGGCGGGGCCCAGCGGAGCGGTGCTTGAGACGGCGGGGCCCAGTTCAGCGGTTCTTGAGACGGCGGGGCCCAGTTCAGCGGTCCTTGCCTTGAAGGGCCCAGTTCAGCGGTTCTTGCCTTGAAGGGCCCAGTTCAGCGGTCCTTGCCTTGAAGGGCCCAGTTCAGCGGTTCTTGAGACGGCGGGGCCCAGTTCAGCGGTCCTTGCCTTGAAGGGCCCAGTTCAGCGGTTCTTGAGACGGCGGGGCCCAGTTCAGCGCTCCTTGCCTTGAAGGGCCCAGTTCAGCGGTCCTTGCCTTGAAGGGCCCAGTTCAGCGGTTCTTGAGACGGCGGGGCCCAGCTCAGCGGTTCTTGAGACGGCGGGGCCCAGCGGAGCGGTGCTTGAGACGGCGGGGCCCAGTTCAGCGGTTCTTGAGACGGCGGGGCCCAGTTCAGCGGTCCTTGCCTTGAAGGGCCCAGTTCAGCGGTTCTTGAGACGGCGGGGCCCAGCGGAGCGGTGCTTGAGACGGCGGGGCCCAGTTCAGCGGTTCTTGAGACGGCGGGCCCAGTTCAGCGGTCCTTGCCTTGAAGGGCCCAGTTCAGCGGTTCTTGCCTTGAAGGGCCCAGTTCAGCGGTCCTTGCCTTGAAGGGCCCAGTTCAGCGGTTCTTGAGACGGCGGGGCCCAGTTCAGCGGTCCTTGCCTTGAAGGGCCCAGTTCAGCGGTCCTTGCCTTGAAGGGCCCAGTTCAGCGGTCCTTGCCTTGAAGGGCCCAGTTCAGCGGTTCTTGAGACGGCGGGGCCCAGTTCAGCGGTCCTTGCCTTGAAGGGCCCAGTTCAGCGGTTCTTGAGACGGCGGGGCCCAGCGGAGTGGTGCTTGAGACGGCGGGGCCCAGTTCAGCGGTTCTTGAGACAGCGGGGCCCAGTTCAGCGGTCCTTGCCTTGAAGGGCCCAGTTCAGCGGTTCTTGAGACGGCGGGGCCCAGCGGAGCGGTGCTTGAGACGGCGGGGCCCAGTTCAGCGCTCCTTGCCTTGAAGGGCCCAGTTCAGCGGTCCTTGCCTTGAAGGGCCCAGTTCAGCGGTTCTTGAGACGGCGGGGCCCAGCGGAGCGGTGCTTGAGACGGCGGGGCCCAGTTCAGCGCTCCTTGCCTTGAAGGGCCCAGTTCAGCGGTCCTTGCCTTGAAGGGCCCAGTTCAGCGGTCCTTGCCTTGAAGGGCCCAGTTCAGGGGTTCTTGAGACGGCGGGGCCCAGTTCAGCGCTCCTTGCCTTGAAGGGCCCAGTTCAGCGGTTCTTGAGACGGCGGGGCCCAGCGGAGCGGTGCTTGAGACGGCGGGGCCCAGTTCAGCGGTTCTTGAGACGGCGGGGCCCAGTTCAGCGGTCCTTGCCTTGAAGGGCCCAGTTCAGCGGTTCTTGCCTTGAAGGGCCCAGTTCAGCGGTCCTTGCCTTGAAGGGCCCAGTTCAGCGGTTCTTGAGACGGCGGGGCCCAGTTCAGCGGTCCTTGCCTTGAAGGGCCCAGTTCAGCGGTTCTTGAGACGGCGGGGCCCAGTTCAGCGGTCCTTGCCTTGAAGGGCCCAGTTCAGCGGTCCTTGCCTTGAAGGGCCCAGTTCAGCGGTCCTTGCCTTGAAGGGCCCAGTTCAGCGGTTCTTGAGACGGCAGGGCCCAGTTCAGCGGTCCTTGCCTTGAAGGGCCCAGTTCAGCGGTTCTTGAGACGGCGGGGCCCAGTTCAGCGGTCCTTGCCTTGAAGGGCCTAGTTCAGCGGTTCTTGAGACGGCGGGGCCCAGTTCAGCGCTCCTTGCCTTGAAGGGCCCAGTTCAGCGGTCCTTGCCTTGAAGGGCCCAGTTCAGCGGTTCTTGAGACGGCGGGGCCCAGCTCAGCGGTTCTTGAGACGGCGGGGCCCAGCGGAGCGGTGCTTGAGACGGCGGGGCCCAGTTCAGCGGTTCTTGAGACGGCGGGGCCCAGTTCAGCGGTCCTTGCCTTGAAGGGCCCAGTTCAGCGGTTCTTGAGACGGCGGGGCCCAGCGGAGCGGTGCTTGAGACGGCGGGGCCCAGTTCAGCGGTTCTTGAGACGGCGGGCCCAGTTCAGCGGTCCTTGCCTTGAAGGGCCCAGTTCAGCGGTTCTTGCCTTGAAGGGCCCAGTTCAGCGGTCCTTGCCTTGAAGGGCCCAGTTCAGCGGTTCTTGAGACGGCGGGGCCCAGTTCAGCGGTCCTTGCCTTGAAGGGCCCAGTTCAGCGGTCCTTGCCTTGAAGGGCCCAGTTCAGCGGTCCTTGCCTTGAAGGGCCCAGTTCAGCGGTTCTTGAGACGGCGGGGCCCAGTTCAGCGGTCCTTGCCTTGAAGGGCCCAGTTCAGCGGTTCTTGAGACGGCGGGGCCCAGCGGAGTGGTGCTTGAGACGGCGGGGCCCAGTTCAGCGGTTCTTGAGACAGCGGGGCCCAGTTCAGCGGTCCTTGCCTTGAAGGGCCCAGTTCAGCGGTTCTTGAGACGGCGGGGCCCAGCGGAGCGGTGCTTGAGACGGCGGGGCCCAGTTCAGCGCTCCTTGCCTTGAAGGGCCCAGTTCAGCGGTCCTTGCCTTGAAGGGCCCAGTTCAGCGGTTCTTGAGACGGCGGGGCCCAGCGGAGCGGTGCTTGAGACGGCGGGGCCCAGTTCAGCGCTCCTTGCCTTGAAGGGCCCAGTTCAGCGGTCCTTGCCTTGAAGGGCCCAGTTCAGCGGTCCTTGCCTTGAAGGGCCCAGTTCAGGGGTTCTTGAGACGGCGGGGCCCAGTTCAGCGCTCCTTGCCTTGAAGGGCCCAGTTCAGCGGTTCTTGAGACGGCGGGGCCCAGCGGAGCGGTGCTTGAGACGGCGGGGCCCAGTTCAGCGCTCCTTGCCTTGAAGGGCCCAGTTCAGCGGTTCTTGAGACGGCGGGGCCCAGTTCAGCGCTCCTTGCCTTGAAGGGCCCAGTTCAGCGGTTCTGGAGACGGCGGGGCCCAGCGGAGCGGTGCTTGAGACGGCGGGCCCAGTTCAGCGGTTCTGGAGACGGCGGCCGGTCTATGGCCAACTGTTCATTGCCTGGTGGTGCCCTCCTGGGCAGCGGGGATGGTGCTCCTTCAATGCCCACCTGGGCTGTGGGTGGTGGGGCCCTCCTGGCCAGCTGGGCTGGGTCCTCCCTGGGCAGCGGCTATGGGGGTGGTGGGCTCTCCCGGGGCAGCTGTGCCGGTTCCTCCCGGGGCAGCGGCTATGGGGGTTGTGGGCTCCTCCTGGGCAGCAGGCCTGCTGCCTGACCTCTCCGACTTGCTGCCCTTGCCCTCCTTAGTCGTGGGCCTGTGGCCCTTTCCTCCCTTTGGAGCTGTGGCTGGTGACTGTCTCTGGGTGGTGTCCGGGGGGGATGTAGAAGGCGGGCTCCTGCGGCGCCCCTTCCGCCTTCTGCTCCTCTTCCCAGGGGGTGGGCTGGCTGTCCCCTTGCTGCTGGGCGAAGATCCAGACATGCGGGCTGGCGGGCTCCAATACCCCTGCACCCTTGTCAAGGGGGCTGCAGGGCTGGTGGTGGCTGAGGTGCTCTTCTTACCCCGACGAGAAGGAGGGGGGGGCTCAGGGTCAGGAAAGAAGTTAGTAGTGGCGAGGAAGAGCTTCTTGGGACAATGGAGAGTGGTAGGTACAGTGGGAATGGGAGTGGAGGGAGAGGATGTGGTTGTAGGTGAGTCACGTTTGCTGTCTTTGGGTGCAGGTGCAGGAGGGATAGGCTGTCGTGAGGTGGATGGCTGTTGGGTGGGTGGGTGGCTGCGTTTGTGTGGTGTGGAAGAGGGGGTGACAGACACAGTGGGAGAGGACACAGGGGACGTGTAAATGGCAGTGGGGGTGGTGACTGCACGTGTGCGGACTGGAGTGGAGGGTGTGCTGGTGATGGAAACACTGGCTGATGGTGAGGTGAATGGAGGTGTGAGTGTAGACGTCACAGGGAGGGAGGAGGGAGACGAGGAGGTGGGGTCACAGAGGTGGTAGTGACTGTTGGCATGTCTGCATCGGAATGTTGCGTGTGTGAATGTCTGCGTGATCTGTGGTGCTTATGTTTGGATGAGCTTCTCTTGGGTGTTGAGGTGTGTGCAGGCTGGTCTGATGGTGTGGGTGGGACAGGCAGAGGAACAGGAGACTGGGAGGAGGGAGTTAGTAGAGGCAGGCAGGAGACAGGGACAATGGCTGCCGTCAGTGCTGAGGCCAGAGCCTGGAACGATCGCTGATGGGCAGCCTGACCCGAATGAATGCCCTCCAGGTACGCATTGCTGCGATGAACCTCCCTCTCCAACCCCTGGATGGCATTCAAAAGGGTAGTCTGCCCAACAATGAGCGTTCGGAGGAGGTCAATGACCTCCTCACTGAGGGCAGCGGGGGTAACAGGGGCAGGGCCTGAGGTGCCTGGGGCGAAGGAGATGCCCGGCTTCCTGGCAGAGCGGGCACGGGGCGAACGCTGAGGGGCTGCTGGGAGGGCGGAGATGGTGCGCTGGGTGGTGGCTGTACCTGTAATGGCGGGGGGCACGGATGGTGCCACCCCCGCAAGGGAGCCCCTTTCCGAGGACGTGTCCGTGTCGCTGCAGGGTCCAGTCGTCCCCGTCGTGGAGCTCCCCTCGCCCTCCGTCTCACTGGTCCAGTCTGACTCTGTGGCATGGCCCTCCTGGGCCATGTGAGATGCAGCTCCCTCCTGCCCCGATGCCACTTCTCCTCCGCCTGATGATGCTGATGCACACAAGCACAGAAAGACAAACAAAAAGGGGTGGGGGGAGAGAAATAAAGGGATATTGAGTAGATGGATCTCCGGTACAGTTAGCGGACATGACAGACACAGATGCCCCCTGCACTAAGTTGCGCACTTGGGGTCCGCTACGCATTCCGTGGAACATGCCCTACACGCCTAGAGTTGACAACTGCACCCATGGATGACACGGCCCAGGGATGGCTGTACTGACAAACTACTGAGGGTGGTGGCTGGGGACACAGGGGCTTACGGGGGTGCCCAGCCTACAGATATCGCCCTGGCCTAGGGGGACCCCCAGCCCTCCTCCCCCACCCAGACATCTCCACTGCGCGACAACAGAGTAGATAATGCGTGTACTCACCCCCTTGTGTCTGCTGTGCTGCCCTCACGCGCCCATCCATATCAGGGTAGGCCACCGCCAGGATCCGGAACATCAGGGGGCTCAGTTGACGGCAGGCACCCCGCCTACGTTGGGAGGCCATCCCCAGCAGAGACTCGGCGGTCTTCTTGGTCCCGCGGCGGATGTCCTCTCACCTCTTGCGGCAGTGGGTGCCCCGTCGATGGTGGACCCCCAGGGTCCGGACTTCCTTGGCGATGGCACGCCAAATCCCGATCTTCTCATGGGCGCGGACCTATGTGACACGTACAGGGAGGGAGAAATACCACGTTCAAGTTTGTCAGCATTTTCCTTGCCAGTGGCCCAACGCCCCCCATCCCCGCCAGGCCCCCCGCCATGCCCCCCGCCATGCCCAACATGCCCCCCATCCCCGCCAGGCCCCCCGCCATGCCCCCCGCCAGGCCCAACATGCCCCCCATCCCCGCCAGGCCCCCCACCATGCCCCCCGCCAGGCCCAACATGCCCCCCATCCCCGACATGCCCCCCGCCATGGCCAACATGCCCCCCATCCCCGCCATGCCCCCCGCCATGCCCCCCGCCAGGCCCAACATGCCCCCCATCCCCGCCAGGCCCCCCGCCATGCCCCCCGCCAGGCCCAACATGCCCCCCATCTCCGCCAGGCCCCCCGCCATGCCCCCCGCCATGCCCCCCGCCAGGCCCAACATGCCCCCCATCCCCGCCAGGCCCCCCGCCATGCCCCCCGCCAGGCCCAACATGCCCCCCATCCCCGCCAGGCCCCCCGCCATGCCCCCCGCCAGGCCCAACATGCCCCCCATCCCCGCCAGGCCCCCCGCCAGGCCCCCAAGCCAGCCAGTGGCCCCAAATCCAGATTGAATTAAACTCACTTGTTGGTCTGGAGGACCGTAGAGTAGCGCATACTGGGGGAGGACCCCATCCACAAGTTTCTCCAACTCCTCTCCAGTGAAGGCAGGGGCCCTTTCCCCAGGCGCAGCAGCCATTGTCCCTTCCAGACCGAGGTCACAGCAACACTTGCAGTATAGGTCCTCTCCTGTGAAAGTTCAAGTCGCAAGTGGATAAGTAGATAGAAAATGGCGGTCACGTCCGCGGCGGTGCGTACCGCGGCGGTGCGTCCCGCCACCGCCGGCGCCCTTCGCCATTGGCTCCTGAAACCCATAGGCTTCAATGTTAACCAATGCGGCTTGGCGCCGCGGTCTTGGCCCGCCGCCCGCCGCGGTGTGCCACGCCAGCGCATTGACCTCACATCCCATTGTCACACTTCACAGGTCAGACAGCTGCCATTTCCAGGGCCCACATGGCTCAATTTCAACTGCGTCACACAGGCCTAGGCCTTGCATAGCCACTCAGACACGCCATTCACTGCATAGAGAATCATTTACTGTGCTAGCTGTGAGTACGTACCTGTGGGTTGCTTGACTGTGTGCTCCATGTTGTCCTTCCTAGGCACCGTCCGCTGGGTTGGGCGAGGAGACGGATGAATCCTCCCGTGTACCGACCGCTGGTGGACCTGTCGACAATGGAAGAACGCCACATTATCCTGACCTACCGTCTTAACCGTGCCACCATCCATGAACTGTGTGCCCAGCTGGAGCCCGACCTGATGTCCCCCATCCGCCAACCCACAGGGATTCCCCCTCTGGTGCAGGTCATGTCAGTACTCCATTTCTTGGCAAGTGGGTCATTTCAGACAACCGTGGGAATTGCTTCTGGGATGTCTCAGCCCATGTTTTCGAAGGTGTTATCCAGAGTGTTGTCTGCCCTGATGAAATCCGTGAGGAGCTACATCATTTTCCCTGAGGTGGGCGAATTGGCTACAGTGAAGGGTGATTTCTACGCCCTTGGACATATTCCCAACGTAATTGGTGCCATTGATGGGACCCATGTGGCTTTGGTTCCCCCAAGAGACAGGGAGCAGGTGTACAGGAACAGAAAAAATTGCCATTCAATGAACATCCAGGTGGTGTGTTTGGCTGACCAGTACATCTCGCATGTAAATGCCAAATTCCCAGGGTCAGTGCATGACGCCTACATCCTCAGGAATAGCAGCATCCCTTACGTGATGGAACAGCTACAGAGACACCGTGTATGGCTAGTGGGGGACTCTGGGTACCCCAACCTGTCGTGGCTACTGACCCCAGTAAGGAATCCCCGGACCAGGGCAGAGGAACGGTACAATGAGGCCCATGGGCGTACTAGGAGGGTGATCGAACGCACCTTTGGCCTCCTAAAGGCCAGGTTTAGGTGCCTGCATATGACAGGTGGATCCCTAATGTACTCACCTAAGAAGGTGTGTCACATCATCGTGGCCTGCTGCATGCTTCACAACCTGGCTTTGCGCCGCCAGGTGCCTTTCCTGCAGGAGGATGGTCGAGACGGTGGTGTTGTGGCAGCGGTGGAACCTGAGGAGAGTGACGAGGAGGAAGACGACGGGGCTGAAACAGACAACAGGGACAGAATCATTGAACAGTACTTCCAATAGGACACAGGTAACATTTCAAAGATAATTTAGTAAATGTTAACTACTCTCCTGCATCTCTGCTGCCTGTCTATTTGCCCCAGTGTATGATGACTGAGTTTTGGCTTTTCCCTCCCTATTTCAGATCTGGGGTCCCCACTACGAGTCCTGTGCTTCGTTTCCCCATGGACTACAGCTTTGTGGCAGCTGTTTGTTGACTTCACCATGTACAAGGACATATTTGCACTGTCATGTCAATTACAATATATTGAAATCACAGCCAGACTCCAGATATTTTGGTGCAAAATAGGTGTTTATTTAAGTGCTCAAAATGGGATGGGTGGTTTCAAGTGGGTGGGGGCAATGGTGAAGGAATGTCCATGGCAGAGTCCAGAGTAACAGTCACACAGGTGCATTGTCCAGAGGCCTGTGGAGAGATGGAGCATGGGCAGTTCAAGGATGGACAGGGTGACAATGTGGGACAGTGGGATGACATCAGGTGGTATCCATTGCTGGCGGGGGTCTTGACATCCTACTCTGTCTTCTTGCGAGATCTCAGGGCCCTCTTGCGGGGTGGTTCTTCTCCTGCAGGAGGTGGGGGTCTGGTGGGCTCCTGCTGTGCGGGGGCCTCCTGTCCACTAGCGCCGGCGGAGGTGGTTGGCTGTTCTTGGTCCAGGCTAGTGGCAGGGGCCCTTGGGTGTTGTTCAGTGTCCGCCCTGGTGTTGACGAGGTCCTGCAGCAGCCCTACCATGGTAACCAGGGTGGTGTTGATGGCTCTGATGTCCTCCCTGTACCCCCGATAGTGTTCCTCCTGCAGTACCTGGATCTCCTGGAACCGGGCCAGTACCGTCGCCATCGTCTCCTGGGAGCGGTTGTATGCTCCCATGATGGTGGTGAGGACCTCGTGGAGAGTGGGTTCCCTGGGCCTCTCCTCCCCCCCCTGTCGCACAGCTGCCCTCCGAGTTCCCCTGTTTCCCTGGGCCTCTGCCCCCTGGCCGGTGTGCCCACTACCACTGCCCCCAGGTCCCTGTTGTTGTTGGGGTGGTGGGTTATCCTGGGTGCCCAGTAGTGGTAGACACACCGCAGATTGACGCGCCCTGGAGACAGAGGCATGGGCCCGCTGGGTGGGAGGTGTGCTGGTGTTCCCAGAGGGGTTAGGGTCTGTAGTGGCCTGGGCCTGTGTGAGGGGAACCGACTGTCCAGAGGTCCCCGATGGTCCGGGCTGGTCATCGGTGTCCAGGTCGACAGAGCTGCTGTCATCGCTGACGGCCTCTTGGGTGGGGGGTGTGGAGAATTCTGGCCCCTCCGCCGCGGTGTGTTGACGGTCGGGTCCTGCAGGGGTATAGAGGTATGGTTATAGTTTCAATGAGTGGCATATGGGTGTATCTATGCGTTCTCGTGTCCCCAAGTGCTGGCATTCGTGTGTGGGGGCTTTGGTGACGGTGGCTTGTGGGGGGGATGTGTATATGCATTGGGCATGCTTTGGTGATGGGTGTCCATGCTTAGTGGACGCATGCAGGCCTAGGTTTTGGGATGTGTGGGTTGTGATGGTGAGACATTGGCGGGGAATAGGTGTGCTGGGGGTGGGGGTGAGGATGGTGGTGGGGGTGAGGATGGTGGTGGGGGTGAGGGTGGGGGTGAGGATGGGGGTGGGGGTGAGGGTGAGGGTGGGGTTCGAGGATGGGGGTGAGGGTTGGGGTCTGATTTGGCATGCAGGTGGGGGGGAAGCAGTATTGAAGCTTCAACTTACCAGTATCCATTCCTCCGCCGACTCCTGCGAGGCCGTCAGGATGCAGGATGTTCAAGACTTCCTCCTCCCATGATGTGAATTGTGGGGGTTGAGGTGGGGGTCCTCCGCCAGTCTTCTGCACGGCGATGTTGTGCCTGGATACCATGGAACGCACCTTCCCCCGTAGGTCGTTCCATCGCTTCCTGATGTCTTCCCGATTTCTGGGGTGCTGTCCCACTGCGTTGACCCTGTCGACAATCCTCTGCCATAGCTCCGTCCTCCGGGCAATGCTGGTGTATTGTATCTGTGTGCCGAACAGCTGGGGCTCTACCCGAACGATTTCCTCCACCATGACCCTGAGTTCTTCGTCTGTGAAGCGGGGTTGTCTTTGGGGTGCCATGGGGTGGTGTGTATGATGTGTGGGGTGGAGTATGTGTATTTAAGTGAGTTGAGTGTGGTGGTGTGTGTTGTTTTGTGTGTGGATAGTGTGTGGGTGATGGTGTTGAGTGGCTGTGGCTGTTAGTTTGTGGATGCTGGTGTCTCGCTCTGGCCTTCTTTCAGAATTTTTTCACGTAGGGGTTTGTGGGTGATGTGGGTGTGTGTTTTATATTGTATTGTGTGTGTGGGAGTGGTGTGTGTATGTGTATCAGGTGTGTGGGATTCAAATCGTCCAATGTGGCTGAGTTTTGTTCGTTTGTGTGTATTCTGACCGCGGCGGTGTGTCCCGCCAATGGAATACCGCGTTTGAAGGACCGCCGCGTGGATTCGTGGGTCGTAATGGCATGGGCGTATTTCTGTTGGCGTGGCGGTGGAGGTTTTGTCACCTCCACTTTTCCGCCGACCGCTGGTCTGGCGGTCTGTTGTGGCGGTCGGATTTTCGGAGGTTTGCCTTCTGCGGGTCAGAATGACCGTGGCGGGTTTCCGCGACCGCGGCGGGATTATGGAGGATTTCTGACCGGCGGTAGGCGCCTTTTACCGCCGAGGTCAGAATGACCCCCTAAGCATTAACTGACCATGTCCTGCATGGTCAACGTAATGACAAATCCAATAATTTATTTAAATTGATCACAGAATTAAAATGTTCTGTAGGTATTTCTCACCACTGTAGTAGTTGTAAGACTACTACACGTTTTTTTTCAAAAGATGCCAAGATGGGCAGGTTCGCAGGATTGTTTTTGTGCAGAAAGGGGCTCCTTCTTAGACAAGAACAATCCTGGGAGGCTTTTCCCTCTTTCTACGTGTGCTTCAGAGTGCAGCACACATAGAAAGAGGAAAAGACAAGGAGAAATAAACATATTTCTCCTCATTATGCCTGCCCTGGGGAGGCATAGAGTTTTGACACATCTCCAGGTTTACACGTCCTTGTAAATCTGGGACTGCATTAAAACCCATGGGTGTTGCGTGGGAAAACCCAATTCAATGCCCAGGGAACGCCCCCCTGATGCAGTGTAAGGTAACGCAGCAACTTGCGCTGTCTTACACCGTATCTACGAGGCCATGAAAAGCCATGCAAAGTGGCTTTGCATGAACTTACAGATGTGTGTCTGCATAGATGTGGGTGTGCCCTCGAGTGTAAAAACAAAATACTCACCGGAGGCGCCAGGGGCTTGTAAATGTACCTCCCTGTGTTCAACCCTCTTAAGATCCTAAATCAAATCTGTACTAAAGGGAGACACTGGCCAACAAGTGAGGTGCATTCTGAATAATTTGCATATTTCTGTGGACTAATGCACTACTGGCTTAGTCTAAATCAGTAGTAGTGCTAAAATGGGCAGTTATAGTAATACCACACTTTTTTGCAACTATTGCAGCACTAGAAATAAGAGCTAGAGTACCACATCGGAACAGTAATTGTGTGCCTATCAACAGAGTAAGTCTGTCTTTTGACTCATTTTGTAATTCATCAGGACCAAGATTTATTAATGCTTTGCATCAGGTTTGCACTTTACTTTTTGAACGCAAACCTGCTAAACACATAGTTATACTCAACTTCAGTTGAAGTGGAAAAGCAGCTTTATATTCTTCAGGACGGGAGGGAGTACCTGGCATATGAGCCCACATTCAGAGAATAGTTGAAGTTAAAAAAGAATGCTTTGGAGATGTGCCACTTGTTCCTCTGTGAGGCATACAAGCCCTGTGTTTTAAGATGCTGCTGCCACATGCCCAGTCACTGTTCGAATAGGGTATCCACCTTTCAACAGGAACTCCTCTTTAAATCCCAAAGGCCCATATTTATACTTTTTGACGCAAACCAGCGGCAAAAAATTTACTACCGACTAACGCCATTCCAACGCGCCAGGCGGGCTCCTTATTTATGGATTGACGTTAGCCGGCACTGCGCCCTGGTTAGAGTAAAAAAAAAAATTACTCTAGCCGGACAACACAGGCGTAGGGAAGAATGGGGGTTGTGCGACAAAAAATGGTGCAAGTCAGGTTAGAGTAAAAAATCATGGCTCTAAATGGACATTAAAATGAGTCCTGTCTTAGGAAAGACAGGAGTCATGCCCCCCTGCCCAATGGCCAGGCCCAGGAGACTTCTGTCCCCTGGGCATGTTCTTTGGGCACAGTGGCATGTAGGGGTGCCCAGGTTAGGCCCCCCTATGCCACTTAAAAACAATAAAAGAAATACTTACCTCTACTTACCTGTACTTACCTGGGATGGGTATCCCTCATCCATGGGTGTCCTCTAGGGGTGGGAGAGGGTGGGAGGGGGTGTCCCTGGGGGCAGGGAAGGGCACCTGTGGACTTCATCCATGGTCAGAGACCATGGAAATGAGCCCACAGGTCCCTTAACGCCTGCCCTGACCCAGACATTAAAAAATGGCGCAAATCAGGGTGGGCGCCATTTTTTAAGGCCCGCCCCCTCCTGTGCGTCAAAATGACGCAGCGTATAAACAAGGCGCACATGCCGTAAAGTCATTTTTTGGACGGGAACGCCTACCTTGCATGCCATTAACGCAAGGTGGTTTCATGCATCCAGAAAATAACACACACTGCTGAATTTTGACGTTCGCGGGGTCGGGAGTCAGAGTATAAATATGGTGTTAGGTTTGCGCCAAATTTGCATCAAAATTCGGCACAAACAGAGTATAAATATGCCCCTAAATACGGTGTATCCTGAGAGGGAAACACAAAACATTGATGTTTTCCTGTTCCCCCTACTTCCTTAGAATGAACTCCTGGCCTGATCTTTGAAAGAGGTGACCGGGTTTGGATACGTCTTGCAGCTCACTAAGGCTTCTAGTTTGTGAAGTTGAGTTTGTGGCACCTTAATGGTCAGGCATTATTAACATCATTATATTATGCCTCACTATTGTGTACCTTCTATGTTCCCCGTCTTTTTATCTTCTGGACCATATGGCATCACTATGTCTTTACATCAGAACAAGATTATAAGACAGTCTCCATCCATAAACCTTGTACAGACTGCAACATAGAATCCATATATTCAAGCATGCTTGCCTGCCCTATGAAGCATTCTATACCAGTGAGAGACCTGTAAGAAAGTAGATGATTTTTTGGGGTGGGCGATTCATGAATTGGAAGAATAATAACACTAACTTGTCTGGGTAAACCCTAAAGTCACAAAATTGACCTGATCTCAATCCCTGGTAGCTATTGCTCAGAGCAGACAGGCTTAATTTAGAGTGATGTGTAAAGTCTTTATGCAGTACCAGAATAGTAATACAGTCAAAACACCAAAGAATAACAATCCAAATCTGAAATAGAAAAATAGAGTAAAAAAGAATGAACAAAATGGCAAAAAATCCAGTAAGGGTAACTGGAGGGATGAAGTTTTAAGGTTTTAAATAAAAAATAGATCTAAAAAGCAATAAGCGCCAATAATACTCTGTGGCAGCAGTAGACCAGGATCGAGGCGCAATGTCAGGCTGACCTCAATGGAGCACGGGTCGGATACACCAAGTGGATTTGTCCCACTAAAAGACTTTACCTGCTGACTTAGGGCCAGATGTAGGTAAGTGCCAAATTGCGACTTGAAAATTGCGAGTCATAGCGACTCGCAAATTGCAACTCGCAATTCGCGATGCAGAAAGGTATCTCAGACACCTTCTGCGACTCGCTATGGGGTTGCAAAGACCCACCTCATGAATATTTATGAGGTGGGTCGCAGTTTGCGACCCCATAGCGAGTCGAGGCACTCATGGGGATGGTGGCCTGCTGGAGACAGCAGATCACCATGTCCGTGAGTGCTTCTAAATAAAGCAGTTTGTTTTTTTCTCTTTGCAGCCCGTTTTCCTTAAAGGAAAATGAGCTGCAAATAGAAAAAATACCGAAACGTTTTTGTTTCGGTTTTTTTCAGAGTAGGCAGTGGTCCATAGGACCACTGCCTGCTCTGAAAAAATAATTTTGTGAGCATTCACAAAGGGGAAGTGGTCCCATGGGGACCCCTTCCCGTTTGCGAATGTGTTATCATCCACTGCAAGTGGATGGTAACTGCAAGTTGATTTGCGACCGCATTCGCGGTTACAAATCAACTCTACATCGCGGTGCGACTCGCAAATAGGAAGGGAATACCCCTTCCTATTTGCGAGTCGGAAACACATTTTGCGAGTCGATACCGACTCGCAAAATGTGTTTCTGCATCACGTAAGGGCTTTTGCGCCTCGCAAACGGCATTTTTTGCTGTTTGCGAGGCGCAAAAGCCTTCCTACATCTGGCCCTTAGTCTTTTTTAAATGAGCTAGACATCCTCCTGTGGGCAAGCCTGAAACTATCTGAGGAAGGTGCAACAAAATCTTACACCTCTGCCACAAAGTCTCCCTGAAGCCTCTAGAAGTCTTGGAAGTGTAAAGAATTTTAAGTTTCAGCAAATCAGTGTTTCTGGAACTGCTCCTGTAGGTCACATCTATGTATCCCAGGACCTCAGGAACAGCACTTAGGGACTAGGAACTTACTCCAGCGAGGCCACTATCAAGGTTCAGTCAAGGTCTAACTGGAACTGGTCACTTCAGGAAAAATGCACCTTGTTGTGTTTCTTACCAACACAGGAGGTTGGCCAACTGGCCGTTGGAGTTCACTTCCTTGTCCTGGATAGACAGTGGGTTGAGGTGACTCCTGGACAAATGAGGAAAGAGTTATTGTGCAGCCTTACCCACTTTTTCAGCAATTCCCGTTTGCCCTACTGCAAGCAATCCCACAGTACCCCTCACTCCTGGATTCCACATTGGGGAAACATTTTCTCCATTCTGCAGAGCTCTCATGTCCAACTAGAAGTGTGGCCAGGTAAATGAGCAGTCCCCTCTAAATCAGTTCTGACTGATAGCTTCCGTCTCACTATGTTCGGAGCCAGCCTGGCTAATGCGCACTTTGGGGACAGAAACTTTCCTTTCTTCAGGTTTCTCCTTACACTAAACTATGAATGAGCAGGCCTCAAGTCTGTCCTTTTCAAGTTAATGCATTTCCTGGGTCCACCTCAAACTAAACATTCTGGGAGAAAAGGGATCAAATGCCCCACAAACCATTGCTCTGCAATGGGAGACGTTTTTACATCTCATTAAGGCCAAGTACTGAATATGCAGCTGCTGGAGAGCTAATGCATATAAGTCTACAGGAGTTTCATGCAGGAAAAGTTAACTTTCTAAAATGTCCTGTTTCTAATTATGTATTAAAACCCAGTTTCACCACCAAATTGTACTTTTAATAAATAGGAATAATAGTCTTTGAATTAAATTTGTAGCCATTGCCTGTAAACGTTACAGATTTAAGTTTATAATCCATACTTTGACATTTTCTAGGATTCAGCTACAGTCCTGCCAGTGACAATAGCTTTTGTGGCCTAGTCACTGGAGGAACATGCCTGTTTTAATTTTGCACATTTCACATTTAAATATCATACACCCTACCTTGTGGACGACAAGAAGTACTTAGGGTGACTTACTAATATTCAAAAGAGGGTCATTTTGACAGACGTACAAAGTTGTTTTTTGGCTGCTGTATACAGGCTACACCGGGTATTCCTGAAGCAAGTTTCTCTGTCACTGTAGAGAATGGCACAATTAACACTGCGGTCCAGAAGCAACATTTAACTTTCCATGACATGGGTATATTTCTGCACCATGTGCTCCAGCTTATGGGACCGCTTAATATGCGATTTAGGATTAAGCTAATTTTGGCATATTCAACGGTGGATCACAGGCCCTTTACTCCTATTTAGCTAAGGTAACAGTATAAGTGCAGAGAGTTTTAAATCGAGCAAAAACAGGGTCCACCAAAAGGCAAAACATCTGAGGTGACCATGCAGGAAAGAAAGACTTACATATCTGCACAAGCAGGGTATGTGCTGGGCTCCTGTGGAAAGACATATTTTGTGTTCATGTGGAATGTCTTACCTGACCATGGCTTGCACAGGACTCTTGCATTCAGAAGTATAGTACACAATAAAACAATCTTAAGCTCTGCAACAGGATTCGTCAATGGACCTTCTGATGTCAGGAACAAACATGAAATTCTGATAACAGGAGTGGCAATGTGTTCTCTTCATTTTGGGGATGAATTTTTGCTTTGGAAATGGATCAGTTAACCTGCCTTTTAAGCGTGTCTAACCTGTCTTTTAAGCGTGTCTCTAGGAGGTGTATCTCTTTATAGCTAAAGGACTAGCATGTAGAAAGGTAAAGACTGCTCTGAAATGTAGAGTTCATGACTGTCATTAACCAGAGAGTATTTCCATATTTGAGGTTCTAGAAGATTGCCAAGTATCCTGCTCCCCTTTTTTGTAGTGCATACCCAGCATATCAATGCACAATGTAGAGTTGGGAAAGATCAGACTACAAAATAATATAAGTAATATATGATGGACATAGAATCACAAGGTGGAGTTTAAACGTAATGTAAGGTGAAGAGTGCTGGCCCTTCGAACCATTGCCTCTCTGTCTTATGCCAGAAGTGAGGTTATTGCTGACATTCTTGTAGGCTGACAGACATTGGAAGTGTTTGCTTAGCACAATAATAAGAACACCAGCTAACACTGCCTTATATTTCTTTGGAATACGTGTGTGAATGTATCATGTACAGCAAAAGTGGAAGAGAGATTTGTGCACTGCCTTCATCTGGACCATATTTTCATCTGCTATTCAAATTATTTTCCATGGTTTTGTTTGATGGCTCTCTTGTAAATTCGCAACGGATCTGTCTCTTGTATTCCAGCATTGGACACCTCTGATCTGGAGGACTACAGGCAGTCTATTTTAAGATGAGGACCATGGATATTTAGGCCCGTATTTATACTCCGTTTGCGCCGAATTAGCGTCGTTTTTTTCGACGCAAATTCGGCGCAAAACTAACGCCATATTTATACTTTGGCGTTAGACGCGTCTAGCGCCAAAGTATGGGCAAATAGCGTCATTTTTTTGCGTGAACGCCTTCCTTGCGTTAATGAGATGCAAGGAAGGGGTTCCCGTCTAAAAAAATGACGGCGACGCAAATGCGTCGTATTTATACTCCCGGGCAAAAATCACGCCCGGGAGTTGGCGGTTCAAAAAACCCCGCATTTGCGCCACTATTTAACGCCTGGGTCAGGGTAGGCGTTAAGGGGCCTGTGGGCTCAAAATGAGCCCACAGGTGCCCTCCCCTGCCCCCAGGGACCCCCCCTGCCACCCCTGCCCACCCCAGGAGGACACCCAAAGATGGAGGGACCCACCCCAGGGACATTCAGGTAAGTTCAGGTAAGTATAATTTTTTATATTTTGAATATTTTTTGGTGGCATAGGGGGGCCTTATTTGTGCCCCCCTACATGCCACTATGCCCAATGACCATGCCCAGGGGACATAAGTCCCCTGGGCATGGCCATTGGGCAAGGGGGCATGACTCCTGTCTTTACTAAGACAGGAGTCATTTAAATGGCGTCTGGGCGTCGAAAAAAATGGCGCAAATCGGGTTGAGGTGATTTTTTTGCCTCAACCTGACTTGCCCCATTTTAAGACGCCCTAACGCCATTTTCCCCCTACGCCGGCGCTGCCTGGTCTACGTGGTTTTTTTCCACGCACACCAGGCAGCGCCGGTCTGCTAGCGCCGGCTAACGCCATTCCATAAATACGGCGCCCGCATGGCGCTTCAGAATGGCGTTAGACGGCGCTAAATTTTTTGACGCTAAACTGCGTTAGCGCAGTTTAGCGTCAAAAAGTATAAATATGGGCCTTAATGTCTGAGTCCAAAGCACCGACAGAAGGTGTCCTTTCTCATCTTCTGTACCATTCTGAAAAATAATTTCCAATTTCAGCCTCACTTTACAATTTATTTTGTGCTCCGATATATAGGATTCTAGGGACAAAGGTTAACCAGGGGGGACTTAATTAAAGGGTGTTTGTAAGCACGATTTGTTGGGGTGCGTCATACTTATAAATCACAAGTCGTTCATTCTTTTTCAATAATACATTGCACAATAAAATAGATAATATAGGTGCATTAAGTGAAAAATGACGTTGTATGTTAAGATTTAGGAAAACTGCATTATCTTTCTTGAAAATGTCAAATTCGATGCTTCTTGACTAATGGAGCATTGATTTCCTGGCCCTCTCGAAGTGCAGAAAATGTGCTTGATATAGTTACATTATAACCACTTAGAGATGGTTTTCCAGATGTCAATGATGTGAGCAACATATTATGAACATGACACTGTTTCGTCAGGTCCATATTTATAACTCAGCTCCATCGATCCTTATAAATGGTGTCTCCCTTCAGATTAAAATCACACACAACAGCGGAACGTAATGTGAGCAAGTGCATTGCAAAGTAAACATGCCGCTTGCTTCGAATTACAAAAACAAATGTCAGGAAATTTGTGAAATTACAATGCATAATGGTGTTTAAATTAGCAACTGGTGAGAAAAGAGCCTCGATCCATGTGCAGAAGTCCAGGTTTGCGTTGGACCATCGGATTTGACAACGGCAAGAGGTCTGGCTTGTACTTAAATGTACTACTGTATTGCCTGGCAACTTTGTTATGTGGTGTTGTGGATGGATAGGTGAGTTAATGTTTACAGTCATAAAATATGCTTGCCTGAAAATTGTGTGAGAATATTAGTGAATTCTAAATATCGTTTACAAAGATATCGCTCCAGTGCAGTTAATAATAGATAATCTACACCCAATGGAGTAATATTCTTGTAAATGTCATTTAGGTCACAATATTTATGTCAGACCAGACAGCATTTTTGTTATCGATATTTTGACATCCAACCCGGTCAATCAAAGAATGAATCAATGGGTAGAAGAATGGATGCATGAGTTCAAGAATGATTCACCAAGCACATGGATAACGAGTGACAGACTGCATGAGCATAGGGATTTATGCCAACAATGAACATGTACTTTCAGTTATATGCCAGACCTTTTGTCTTTGCCATTTCTTATTTTATATGACATTATGACCCAGATTTACGAAGAAATCAAGCAACACAGTGCAGCAAGTAAAGTTCCTGTGTTGCATGAACAGTAGAGAGCAGAACGGCACGATGTCTACCATGGTGTCGTGCAGTTCTGCTCTCTCCCTGCACTGCCACATTTTATGATGCCATCCCCAACGCGGACACCTTCTGACCATGGTGCAAGGGTGTTTACATTGTGGTGAGCGTAGTTTTGTACTTGAAATGGTCCTTCCCTGTGCAAAAACTGTGCTTGAAGGCGTTTCTCTCTTGGCATGCATGCCGTGCAATGCAGCACACATAGAAAGAAGGAGAAATTAAAACACTTGGGCCCATATTTATACTTTTTGACGCAAAACTGCGCTAACGCAGTTTTGCGTCAAAAAAATTAGCGCCGGCTAACGCCATTCTGAAGCGCCATGCGGGCGCCGTATTTATTGAATGACGTTAGCCGGCGTTAGCCGCCGGCGCCGTCTGGTGTGCGTTAAAAAAAACGACGTACACCAGGCAGCGCCGGCGTAGGGGGATATGGGGCTTGGGCATCAGGAAATGGGGCAAGTCAGATTGAGGCAATTTTTTCGCCTCAACCCGATTTGCGCCATTTTTTTTTCACTCCCAACCCCCGTAGAAATGACTCCTGTCTTAGCAAAGATAGGAGTCATGCCCCCTTGCCCAATGGCCATGCCCAGGGGTCTTCTGTCCCCTGGGCATGGTCATTGGGCATAGTGGTATGTAGGGGGGCACAAATCAGGCACCCCTATGCCACCATTTTTTTTTTTTTTTTAACTTACCTGAACTTACCTTAATGTCCCTGGGATGGGTCCCTCCAGCCTTGGGTGTCCTCCTGGGGTGGGCAAGGGTGACAGGGGGGGTCCCTGGGGGCATGGGAGGGCACCTCTGGGCTCCTTCAGAGCCCACAGGTCCCTTAACGCCTGCCTTTTGCAGGCGCTAAAAAACTGCGCAAAAGCAGCCGTACGTCATTTTTTTGGACCCGCCCGGGAGTATAAATCCGACGCACATGCCTCGGAGTCGATTTTTTAGACGGGAACGCCTACCTTGCATATAATTAACGCAAAGTAGGTGACCACGCAAAAAAATGACGCAAACTCCATGGACTTTGGCGCTAGACGCGTCTAACGGCAAAGTATAAATATGGAGTTAGTTTTGCGTCGGAATTGCGTAAAAAAAAACGACGCAATTCCGCGCAAACGGAGTATAAATATGCCCCTTTGTCTGAAGGAAAGCAAAACGAACGCTGTGGGATAGCGTAACTGGATGGACGGAATGCGGAACCAATCAAACATTCACCCCCAGTCACAGATCTGGGTTTAATCCATCCATTATTTTGCTCACCATGCCACCCCAGTTTGAACCCAGCCATATGCAAATCAGTCTTGACCCTGTTCCTCATGGGAACAGTTCAGCCCGAACTGCCAGGCCAGGTTCTCCCTGGACCGGAAACAAGCATCCTGGGACCGGTTTCGGGGTTTCACCCCTCATCAGCCAGGCTAGCTTGAATCCAGTGGCACAGTGAGCCCGGGACCCACGTCTGGGCATACCCGGCGCACTTAGGGCGGCAAAAGCAAAGCAAAACGAACGCTGTGGGATAGCGTAACTGGATGGACGGAATGCGGAACCAATCAAACATTCACCCCCAGTCACAGATCTGGGTTTAATCCATCCATTATTTTGCTCACCATGCCACCCCAGTTTGAACCCAGCCATATGCAAATCAGTCTTGACCCTGTTCCTCATGGGAACAGTTCAGCCCGAACTGCCAGGCCAGGTTCTCCCTGGACCGGAAACAAGCATCCTGGGACCGGTTTCGGGGTTTCACCCCTCATCAGCCAGGCTAGCTTGAATCCAGTGGCACAGTGAGCCCGGGACCCACGTCTGGGCATACCCGGCGCACTTAGGGCGGCAAAAGCAAAGCAAAACGAACGCTGTGGGATAGCGTAACTGGATGGACGGAATGCGGAACCAATCAGACATTCACCCCCAGTCACAGATCTGGGTTTAATCCATCCATTATTTTGCTCACCATGCCACCCCAGTTTGAACCCAGCCATATGCAAATCAGTCTTGACCCTGTTCCTCATGGGAACAGTTCAGCCCGAACTGCCAGGCCAGGTTCTCCCTGGACCGGAAACAAGCATCCTGGGACCGGTTTCGGGGTTTCACCCCTCATCAGCCAGGCTAGCTTGAATCCAGTGGCACAGTGAGCCCGGGACCCACGTCTGGGCATACCCGGCGCACTTAGGGCGGCAAAAGCAAAGCAAAACGAACGCTGTGGGATAGCGTAACTGGATGGACGGAATGCGGAACCAATCAAACATTCACCCCCAGTCACAGATCTGGGTTTAATCCATCCATTAGTTTGCTCACCATGCCACCCCAGTTTGAACCCAGCCATATGCAAATCAGTCTTGACCCTGTTCCTCATGGGAACAGTTCAGCCCGAACTGCCAGGCCAGGTTCTCCCTGGACCGGAAACAAGCATCCTGGGACCGGTTTCGGGGTTTCACCCCTCATCAGCCAGGCTAGCTTGAATCCAGTGGCACAGTGAGCCCGGGACCCACGTCTGGGCATACCCGGCGCACTTAGGGCGGCAAAAGCAAAGCAAAACGAACGCTGTGGGATAGCGTAACTGGATGGACAGAATGCGGAACCAATCAAACATTCACCCCCATTCACAGATCTGGGTTTAATCCATCCATTATTTTGCTCACCATGCCACCCCAGTTTGAACCCAGCCATATGCAAATCAGTCTTGACCCTGTTCCTCATGGGAACAGTTCAGCCCGAACTGCCAGGCCAGGTTCTCCCTGGACCGGAAACAAGCGTCCTGGGACCAGTTTCGGGGTTTCACCCCTCATCAGCCAGGCTAGCTTGAATCCAGTGGCACAGTGAGCCCGGGACCACGTCTGGGCATACCCGGTGCACTTAGGGCAGCAAAAGCAAAGCAAAAGGAACGCTGTGGGATAGCGTAACTGGATGGACGGAATGCGGAACCAATAAAACATTCACCCCCAGTCACAGATCTGGGTTTAATCCATCCATTATTTTGCTCACCATGCCACCCCAGTTTAAACCCAGCCATATGCAAATCAGTCTTGACCCTGTTCCTCATGGGAACAGTTCAGCCCGAACTGCAGGGCCAGGTTCTCCCTGGACCGGAAACAAGCATCCTGGGACCGGTTTCGGGGTTTCACCCCTCATCAGCCAGGCTAGCTTGAATCCACTGGCACAGTGAGCCCGGGACCCACGTCTGGGCATACCCGGCGCACTTAGGGCAGCAAAAGCAAAGCAAAACGAACGCTGTGGGATAGCGTAACTGGATGGACGGAATGTGGAACCAATCAAACATTCACCCCCAGCCACAGATCTGGGTTTAGTCCATCCATTATTTTGCTCACCATGCCACCCCAGTTTGAACCCAGCCATATGCAAATCAGTCTTGACCCTGTTCCTCATGGGAACAGTTCAGCCCGAACTGCCAGGCCAGGTTCTCCCTGGACTGGAAACAAGCATCCTGGTACCGGTTTCAGGGTTTCACCCCTCATCAACCAGGTTAGCTTGAATCCAGTGGCACAGTGAGCCCGGGACCCACGTCTGGGCATACCCGGCGCACTTAGGGCGGCAAAAGCAAAGCAAAACAAACGCTGTGGGATAGCGTAACTGGATGGACGGAATGCAGAACCAATCAAACATTCACCCCCAGTCACAGATCTGGGTTTCATCCATCCATTATTTTGCTCACCATGCCACCCCAGTTTGAACCCAGCCATATGCAAATCAGTCTTGACCCTGTTCCTCATGGGAACAGTTCAGCCCGAACTGCCAGGCCAGGTTCTCCCTGGACCGGAAACAAGCATCGTGGGACCAGTTTCGGGGTTTCATCCCTCATCAGCCAGGCTAGCTTGAATCCAGTGGCACAGTGAGCCCGGGACCCACGTCTGGGCATACCCGGCGCACTTAGGGCGGCAAAAGCAAAGCAAAACGAACGCTGTGGGATAGCGTAACTGGATGGACGGAATGCAGAACCAATCAAACATTCACCCCCAGTCACAGATCTGGGTTTAATCCATCCATTATTTTGCTCACCATGCCACCCCAGTTTGAACCCAGCCATATGCAAATCAGTCTTGACCCTGTTCCTCAGACGTGGGTCCCGTGCTTCCCATGCCACTGGATTCAAGCTAGCCTGGCTGATGAGGGGTGAAACCCCGAAACCGGTCCCAGGATGCTTGTTTCCAGTCCAGGGAAGACCTGGCCTAGCAGTTCGGGCTGGACTGTTCCCATGGGGAACAGGGTCAAGACTGATTTGCATATGGCTGGGTCCAAACTGGAATGGCATGGGCAGCAAAAAAACGATGGATTAAACCCAGATCTGTGACTGGGGGTGAATGTTTGACAATGTTCAGCATTCCGTCCATCACTTGTTGTTTTTGCATTTGTCGCCCTAAGTGGGAAGGGTATGCCCAGACGTGGGTCCCGTGCTTCCCATGCCACTGGATTCAAGCTAGCCTGGCTGATGAGGGGTGAAACCCCGAAACCGGTCCCAGGATGCTTGTTTCCAGTCCAGGGAAGACCTGGCCTAGCAGTTCAGGCTGGACTGTTCCCATGGGGAACAGGGTCAAGACTGATTTGCATATGGCTGGGTCCAAACTGGAATGGCATGGGCAGCAAAAAAACGATGGATTAAACCCAGATCTGTGACTGGGGGTGAATGTTTGACAATGTTCAGCATTCCGTCCATCACTTGTTGTTTTTGCATTTGTCTCCCTAAGTGGGAAGGGTATGCCCAGACGTGGGTCCCGTGCTTCCCATGCCACTGGATTCAAGCTAGCCTGGCTGATGAGGGGTGAAACCCCGAAACCGGTCCCAGAATGCTTGTTTCCAGTCCAGGGAAGACCTGGCCTAGCAGTTCGGGCTGGACTGTTCCCATGGGGAACAGGGTCAAGACTGATTTGCATATGGCTGGTTCCAAACTGGAATGGCATGGGCAGCAAAAAAACGATGGATTAAACCCAGATCTGTGACTGGGGGTGAATGTTTGACAATGTTCAGCATTCCGTCCATCACTTGTTGTTTTTGCATTTGTCGCTCTAAGTGGGAAGGGTATGCCCAGACGTGGGTCCCGTGCTTCCCATGCCACTGGACTCAAGCTAGCCTGGCTGATGAGGGGTGAAACCCCGAAACCGGTCCCAGGATGCTTGTTTCCAGTCCAGGGAAGACCTGGCCTAGCAGTTCGGGCTGGACTGTTCCCATGGGGAACAGGGTCAAGACTGATTTGCATATGGCTGGGTCCAAACTGGAATGGCATGGGCAGCAAAAAAACGATGGATTAAACCCAGATCTGTGACTGGGGGTGAATGTTTGACAATGTTCAGCATTCCGTCCATCACTTGTTGTTTTTGCATTTGTCGCCCTTTGTCTGAAGGAGGCACATGATTGTGGTGCAAATCCTTGTCTATAATTCTTTACGGATATGGATTTGGGTCAAAACCCAAGGGTGGTTGTAAGGGAGTGCAAATGCACCTCCCATGGCTTGCCCCTTTGACACAACGTAATTCAAAGTAGCACATTGCATTTTTTGTGTTACCATTGGTTACAATCCAACACAAAATCAAAGTTTGTGTTGGATTGTAAATACCAGCTAAATGCTTTGCATTGGGTTTGCTTTAAAAAAGTAATGCAAATCTCAGGCAAAATCTTTGTAAATCTGGCATAAATCTTCGGCTCCACCAGTGCAAGCATGAGGAAAGCACACCATCTGTGCTGTCAGCAAAATATATATGCCTAATCACGTACGCACAAAACTCACTGCTGTCTCCTATTACAAAAGCAGCGCACAATACAGACTGGATTGGATTTTAACAGGTAATTGTGCTGACGTCTGAAGTGAATGGTTGAGTTGACCTACAGCCTGCATGTACATGTTTTTGAACCAGCTGTGTTAACCACAATCATGCTTTTATTTTCATTTTGTATCAAAAATGTACACAGTGCCAAAGAATTCTCAGAATAGAGAGAGTTAATATATTGCAAGCTGTGGTGCATACACAACTAAAGAGGACTTCATAAAGCTTGCAAAAGGGATATTTCTATAGCCTCCTCTGTCTCATTCTTATTAGCAGGTGGGGAATGCAAAACAGTAAGGTGGCAGAACTCTCACAGGTTTTGGAGTAAAAAGATGAGTGATGAGCACAGAGATCTTAAAACAAAGCTTGTCTCAGTTCAAGGCCCCATATCGCCGCTCACTAAATTACTTTCTTGAGTTATTCAACAATACCATTGGCCTGAGGCCACAGAAGGGTGCTCTTCTGATGCTTGACATTCAGCTTGACATGAAACTCCTTGAATTATCAACTGTTGAACGATGGGCCATTGTCTGATTTAAGAATGGCAGGTACACTCCATGCTGCAAAGATGTCACCCAGTCACTCAATAACCCTGTCATGAGTGGTATATGACATTTCCTTCACTAATGAAAAGCGTGAATACTCATCATTGACTACTATGAGATAATGTCTGCTTTCTCATCGGTACAGGGGACAGGGGAGGCAGAGAGGCATGAAAAGGAAAGGAAAGGCTCTTCCTTCCCTTTTCATGTTTCTCTGTGCATTCCTGCAGCACGATTGCAGGAAGCCACTAGACACCAGGGAATTTTTTTTGTTTTGAAATTGCCATAAGGGGAGCGGCCCCTTGGGCAACGGCCGCTCCCAGGGAGGTAATTTTTTTATTAGGCCTTTCATGGGCACTAGGCCTACCCACACAAGTGAGGTACCATTGTTATTGGGAGACTTGGAGGAACACCTGGAAAGACATTTGTGGCTCCTCTCAGATTCCAGAACTTGTGAGGAAACAGTGTTTTTTGGGCCAAATTTTGAGGTTTGCAAAAGATTCTGAGTAACAGAACCTGGTGAGAGCCCCACAAGCCACCCCTTCATGGTTTCCCTAGGTGTCTAGTTTTAAAAAATGCGCAGGTTTAGTAGGTATCCATAGGTGCCGGCTGAGCTAGAGGCCAAAATCCACAGCTTGGTACTTTGTAGAAAACAGCTCTGTTTTCTTTGGGAAAATGTGATGTGTCCACGTTGTGTTTTAGGGCATTTCCTGTCATGGGCGCTAGGCCTACCCACACAAGTGATGTACCATTTTTGTCGAGAGACTTGGGGAATAGTGGGTAGAAGAAAATGTGTGACTCCTTTCAGATTCCAGAACTTTCTGTCAACGAAATTTGAGGAAAAAGTGTTTTTGTTTACCAAATTTTGAGGTTTGCAAAGGATTCTGGGTAGCAGAACCTGATGAGAGCCCCACAAGTCACCCTCTCTTGGATTTCCCTAGGTGTCGTGTTTTAAAAAATGCACAGGTTTGATAGGTTTCCTAGGTGCCGGCTGAGCTAGAGGCCAAAATTCACAGCTTGGCACTTTGGAAAAGACAGGTCTATTTTCTTTGGGAAAATGTGATGTATCCACGTTGTGTTTTAGGGCATTTCCTGTCACAGGCGCTAGGCCTACTCCCACAAGTGAGGTATCATTTTTGTCAGGAGACTTGGAGGAACACTGGGTGGAAGGAAAGTTGTGGCTCCTCTCAGATTCCAGAACTTTCTGTCACCGAAATATGAGGAAAAAGTGTTTTCTGGTCAAATTTTGAGGTTTGCAATCGATTCTGGGTAACAGAAGCCGATGAGAGCCCCACAAGCCACCCCTTCATGGATTTCCCTAGGTGTCTAGTTTTAAAAAATTTGCAGGCTTGGTAGGTTTCCCTAGGTGCTGGCTGAGCTAGCGGTAAAAATCCACAGCTAGGCAGTTTGCAAAAAAACAGTTCTGTTTTCTTTGGGAAAATGTAATGTGTCCATGTTGTGTTTTGAGGCATTTCCTGTCAAGGGCACAAGGCCTACCCACACAAGTAAGGTGCCATTTTCATCGGGAGGCATGGGGGAACACTGAGTAGAAGGAAACTTGTGGCTCCTCTCAGATTCCAGAACTTTCTGTCACCGAAATGTGAGGAAAAAGTGTTTTTAGGCCAAAAGTTGAGATTTTCAAAAGATTCTGGTTAACAGAACCTGGTGAAAGCCCCACAAGTCACCCCATCCTGGATTTCCCTAGGTGTCTTGTTTTAAAAAATGTGCAGGTTTGGTAGGTTTCCCTAGGTGCCGGCTGAGCTAGAGGCCAAAATCCACAGGTAGGCACTTTGGAAAAAACAGGTCTGTTTTCTTTGTGAAAATGTGATGTATCCACATTGTGTTTTAGGGAATTTCCTGTCACGGATGCTAAGCCCACTCACACAAGTGAGGTACCATTTTTGTCGGGAGAATTGGGGAACACTGGGTGGAAGGAAATTTGTGGCTCGTCTGAGATTCCAGAACTTTCTCTCACCGAAATGTGAAGAAAAAGTGTTTTTGTTTACCAAATTTTGAGGTTTGCAAAGGATTCTGGGTAGCAGAACCTGATGAGAGTCCCACAAGTTACCCTCTCTTGGATTTCACTAGGTGTCTTGTTTTAAAAAATGCACAGGTTTGATAGGTTTCCTAGGTGCCGGCTGAGCTAGAGGCCAAAATTCACAGCTTGGCACTTTGGAAAAGACAGGTCTATTTTCTTTGGGAAAATGTGATGTATCCACATTGTGTTTTAGGACATTTCCTGTCACAGGCGCTAGGCCTACTCCCACAAGTGAGGTACCATTTTTGTCAGGAGACTTGGAGGAACACTGGGTGGAAGGACAGTTGTGGCTCCTCTCAGATTCCAGAACTTTCTGTCACCGAAATGTGAGGAAAAAGTGTTTTTTGGTCAAATTTTGAGGTTTGCAATCGATTCTGGGTAACAGAAGCCAATGAGAGCCCCACAAGCCACCCCTTCATGGATTTCCCTAGGTGTCTAGTTTTAAAAAAATGCACAGGTTTGGTAGGTTTCCATAGGTGCTGGCTGAGCTAGAGGCCAAAATCCACAGCTTGGCACTTTGTAGAAAACGGCTCTGTTTTCTTTGGGAAAATGTGATGTGTCTACATTGTGTTTTGGGGCACTTCCTGTCACGGGCACTAGGCCTACCCACACAATTGAGGTACCATTTTTATCGGGAGACTTTGGGGAACACCGGGTAGAAGGAAATTTGTGATTCCTCTCAGATTCCAGAACTTTCAGTCACCGAAATGTGAGGAAAAAGTGTTTTTGGGCCAAATTTTGAGGTTTGCAAAGGAATCTGGGTAACAGAACCTGGTGAGAGACGCACAAGACACCCCATCTTGGATTCCCCTAGGTGTCTAGCTTTAAAAAATTTGCAGGTTTGGTAGGTTTCCCTAGGTGCTGGCTGAGCCAGCGGTCAAAATCCACAGCTAGGCAGTTTGCCAAAAAACTGTTCTGTTTTCTTTGGAAAAATGTAATGTGTCCATGTTGTGTTTTGAGGCATTTCCTGTCAAGGGCGCAAGGCCTACCCACACAAGTAAGGTGCCATTTTCATCGGGAGGCATGGGGGAACACTGAGTGGAAGGAAACTTGTGGCTCCTCTCAGATTCCAGAACTTTCTGTCACCGAAATGTGAGGAAAAAGTGTTTTTAGGCCAAATGTTGAGATTTTCAAAAGATTCTGGTTAACAGAACCTGGTGCGAGCCCCACAAGTCACCAAATCTTGGATTTCCCTAGGTGTCTTGTTTTAAAAATGTGCAGGTTTAGTAGGTTTCCCTAGGTGCCGGCTGAGCTAGAGGCCAAAATCCACAGGTAGGCACTTTGGAAAAAAACAGGTCTGTTTTCTTTATGAAAATGGATGTGTCCACGTTGAGTTTTAGGGCATTTCCTGTCACGGGTGCTAGGCCCACTCACACAAGTGAGGTACCATTTTTGTGGAGAGACTTGGGGGAATACTGGGTAGAAGGAAATTTGTGGCTCCTCTCAGAACACCTGTTTTCCATGTTTTATATATTTTGTATTGTGAAGCTTGGATAAAAGGTTCCACTTAGTTAAAGGAACAAGCATTTGCAATGCAACGGGTCTCGCGTTTACTCGAGTTAAAGGTTTTTTTTAAAACAAAAGCTTTATTCGGTCATAAAAAACCATCAAAGCAATTAACCACAGTGTTCCATATAAATACAAAATTGGGTTAAAAAGACAATTATGAACAATTAAAAAGCATCATACAATATTAATAATACAAAATTGATTAAATATCTCGGTCCTTGCGCTACAGCAAATATATTTACATATCACTAATGTTGTAAAAAGGGAGTGCGGATATGCCATGCAGCCACAAGGAACTTGCTAAATGCATGTATCAGTACAATAGAAGTATCGCTCCTAAAAAACCTGAGGGCAGTAACATATTGTCTAATGACCAACTTCTGGCAAACTGGGTGAATCCACTTACGTTGTAGAAAAGCCTATGCTGTGCAAAAAAACAAAAAGTGTTCAACCGATTCTGGGGCATCATTACAGCCTGGACATAGGTTAGATAATGACTGTGCCTTCCAGCTACTACTAAAGGACATTATAGGTAAACACCCATAACGAAAACGGGCATACAAGTTATTTCCTAAGGAATCAGGAATAAGATCTAAAAAAGGTTCGTACTGGGGATACCATTTGAAGTCAAGGAATTGGTTGGTCAACCGCCCATAGTCTGTGCCGAGGAGATAGTTATTCCTGACGTAAGACCAGTAGGCTGTTGTTTGTTTCTGGGCTTTCCCTAAGTCCTGTGGGTTTTCCCAATAGCCCCCAAGACCCAAGGTGCGGAACCAGTTTGACACATACCTAAACCATGGGATAGAAGCTACATTGGGTCTTTTTAAAAGCTCAAGAAGTGAGTCTCTATAAATAGTGAGCTCTGGGGTGGTCCAAATCCTTACCCAAAAGAGTAATGGTCTCAATGCTAACTAATCTGAGATACGATTAAGACGAAGATCCAGAAAAATGGGAATCAGAGGAGTACTGCCTGGGCACGCAAGTAGTGCTCTGGCAAAGCTATTTTCACTCACAGATAATTTGGAAGCTTTGCAAAATCCCCACACCTTTGCACCATAGATAGCAGCATTTTGTGCTTTTGCTGAAGAGATCTTAATAGCCGGAGAAATGGCTTTCATGGCAGTATTTTTATGTAGGCGTAAAATGGCACCGGATCTATGTTGGCGACAAGACACACTTTTACTGATCTGATCTTCCCAATGTAAATTATTGGAGATCCTCACGCCCATGTAGTCTATCGAGCTAACTTTATCCAAAGGAACACCAGCTATGTTAATACTGCATCTCGTGGCTGGTCCTGGGCTAAACACCATTAGTTTGGTTTTGCTGACATTCAGTTCCAGCCCACGATCTGCACAAAATGTTGTAAACTTATTAACCAGAGTCTGTAGCCCCATTGGTGTCTTAGAGATGACGAGGGAGTCATCAGCAAAGAGTAGTATAGGGATTTCTTGAGCATTTAGGGAGGGAGCATCGTTCTGGCAGTGAGACACAGCTTGAACCACCTCATTTATATATAGAGTGAATAGTGTTGGTGCCAGAACACAGTCTTGACAAACCCCCGCTGAATGGCAATATGATCTGTTAGTTCCCCCTGATTACCCCATCTCACCTGAGCATATGTACCCTCGTGTAGTCGTTGTAAAAGATGAATTATATTCCCTGGAGTACCTATTTTGTATAAAACACCCCACAGTTTCTCTCTAAGTACCATATCCAAAACAGACCGAAGATCCACAAAATCAACGTATAAATTTTGATTAGCAAAAGTTACATATTTCCAATGAAGGAGTGCCAACCTTAAAACTTGATCCACTGTACTAGTTTTGGAGTGGAAACCCGCCTGGAGTAACAAAATCACTTGATGAACATCAGCCCAATCCAACAACCTGTCCATAAGCTGTTTTGCTAATATTTTTTGGAGGTTATCAATAAGGCTGATGGGTCTGTAGTTAGCAGGGGAACTCACTTCACCCTTCTTATAAATGGGTATTATTTCAGCCCCTTTCCAAGTACTGGGCATTGAACCCCCAGCTGCTATTGCATTTGTAACCATGTTGATGTAACTGGACCACATTACAGGCTCGGACCAGGTATCTTATCTGGACCTGGGGCTTTAGAGGATTTTAGAGAATCGATTGCATCAATAGTTTCCCCCAAGGTAAAACAAATGCGATCATCATAGTTACAAATTACCATTCCTAGGTCATCTGGCGATAAATGATTTTAGCCAGCTGCTGGGGGGAGGAACCATGGGCTGAAGCATTGCAGAACGGAGCATAAAGATTACTAAAGTGGTCCACCCAGCTCTCTGGTTGAATATGGGTACGGATTGTACTCTTACCCTCTCTGTGTCTATTGGAAAGTAACTTCCAGAAAGTCACATCATCATTGTGTCTAATTGTATCAAGCAAATTCTGCCAGATTGAATCGTCTCAGCTTTTCTTTGCCTGTACTATTGCCCTATTATAGGCTAGTCTGGCTGTTCCAATCACCCCCTGAGAACGGGACACAATAGCTAACTTTAGTGTTAATTTAGCCTTAGAGCAATCCTCATTAAACCACCCCCTTAATTTATAAGTAACAGCAGTTTGCAAAGTAGTAATCTTCTTATAGAAGACATTCTGTAATTCATGTACTAGAGTCTCATGGATGCTAAGGATTGGGATGTTTCCAACCGCGTGCTCTTCATAGTTAGCCATAGCATCAACACCCAGTTTATAGATCTCCTTGATCAAATACAGATTGGTCATCACTTTTGGCCAGCTAACATGTTTATAATTATTGGCCACAAGTGGCTCTGGAACCATAGTATGGCACGTGTTCTGTAACCTCCTAAATTCACCATAAAGGAAGGAGCAAGGGGTTATGATCGCTATCGTGGCAAAAATCAACCCTCATATCTTCCAACATCGGCCACAACCTAACATCCACTAGGGTATAGCCAATAACACCAGTAGATTGGCCACGCTTGAAGGAGATAAAGCTATTTTCATTATAAACTCCTAACCAGACTTTTCTTGCCACAAAAACTAACAAGTAAAATAGTTTCACATAAGTGAGCCAACGGCTGCCATGAGTGCAAAGAAAACACAGAAAAGGAAACAGAAGTCTGCTTGCAGTGAAACATATCAGCAAAAGTGCAAATATCCATGTAACCGGCAAAAGTGCAATTATCCATGTAACTGGAAAAAGTGTAAATATCCATGTAACAGGGTTGATGTCATGCAAAGTGCTCTACTACTGCCCAGCGAGATCACTCTGCCTACGAAATAATGAGAAAAAATAGCGCAGAAACCATACGGAAAACATGGAACCTTATATGTTTTTAGTAGATGGCTGGCGTGCGTGCCTTTCACTATTTAAATCAAGCTAGTTTTAAAAGGCAAACCCATGAAACAACCAAACTGATGGGCTTGGCATGGGCCTGGTTAAAAGCCCACAGAGAGATTACACCAGGGACTGAGCGCTATGCCCTGAACCCTAAATATGATTTGCATTGTCAATCCTTATTTTATTGTACTATGTGAATTAAAGAGTACATTTTCAGAAATTATGGCAGCATAGTTTAAGTTTGTGTTTATGTTTGAAACCAGCCGTATTTTAAATGGACTAGACAACTTTGTAAAATTTTAAAGCATTGGTCATAAGTGGTTCCAGGTCATGTATAACACCTGAAGCTAGTTTTCATATTTTAGCCAACAGCAAGTTGAATGCCAAGATTTTGAGCCATTAATGAAAGTATTAAGAGTAAAACTGGAAGCCCCCACAATGCAACAAGCTTTTGGCAGAGAAGCTAGGAATGTATCACATTATCGTATGTCATAGTGGCACTGGGTAAATTCATGTAATGGAAAATAAAATTCAGGTCCTAACTTTCTGCCTTTTTTATCTGTAGGTAGCTATGAATTAAACAGCCCAGTGGGTGAGAGGGCAGAATTAGCTTTTCAAATATAGGCAGTTGACTACTCATGGACTGACATTAACAGTCCATGGAAGAATGACATGCTCCAAAGATGTTACAATGTAGCAGCAGCAGCAGCAGCAGCTGGACTGACCAAAAAGGCACTGAGAGGAAAAAACAATGTGCTAGCACCCCTTTCCCAAGTCCATCCTCGGCTTCTAGTTTGGTGTGATTTAGGTGGCACGCCTGTTATATCACTGTGATAATGCCCTGCCTTGAACTGGTGCAGCATATGCTGCAGATGCTGCCCCGTTAGGTCTACCTGTGTCTGAAGGTATAATATTCTGATAGAAAGGAGTAGGTACAACATGTGTGATGATGCACTGAGGCAAAAACATCCAATAAGATGTGTACACCTGTCAGTGTCCCTAATATAGTGCAGCAGAAAATTTTGTTTGCTTTTGAGAAGCCTACTGTTAGTTAGTGAATAGACACTTGTTCTGTAAACGAAAACTGATAGTGAGCTTCTCGCTGGGAGATAAAAACAACAGGAAAAATGATTTGTGGGAAGAAGTTTTGGACCACAAGAAACATTGTAACCTTTTAAGGACTAATGTCTGAAAGTCTATCACGCTCTGATGAGAGGATGGGGAGTGATATTCTATTGATGGATTAGGAAGACGAAAGAAAGTAATGTTGCAACATAAAATGTGTGTGTTTATATTCATGTATAGGGTTATGCATTGCCATTGTCTTTCTTTTTGAGATTATGTTCTTATGTTGAGATCAAGTTTTCTGTGTTTTGTGAAATGGCTCTATTTTGCACAAATGTGGGTCAGTTTAAGTTGTTAACTGACTCAAAGTAGTCTAAAACCCCAGGATAAACAGTTGAAACACTGATATTTTTGTCTGTTAAGGTAAGGTTTGTAGTGCAGATTCATGAGGTACCATTGACTGCACAATTGAGTTGGGGTATATGCCAATTTGTTGTGATTGTACTAATATTAAATGGTTTTAGTGGGACCTATTGCGCATAGGAGAAGCTACGTCAGTCAGGCTGATGCCCCACTGGTCAAGATTTAATTTGTGTGTATGTGTGTAAGGGAGATGGAGGGTGTTAAAACCTTATTTCCAATTGTTTCTTGCATGATTGAATTACGTTGAATTTCTTTAGTGGAAAAACCAAAGGTTTTTTTTGTTTATTGTGTTTGCTTAGAGTTGTACATTTTCTGTCTGAGAAAATTTGTAAAGGTGGGTGAACCGCTGTAAGGAGTGAAAAGTTACATCATAAAGTGTTACACTGGGATAGGTCAGTTGGCGTGAAGTGCTGCTCTTAGATTGGTTGACGAGTTATCAAGTATAAAACTGTGACAGGTTTGTGAGAAAGGGTTACGACAGGATAAGCGGAAAGAATGGACTTGTACAGAATTAAAAACAGAACCAAAACATGTAAATTCTGAATTTGATCACAGTTCATTTATTGTTGCGAGTCCTAGTTCGAGAGGGAGGGTGAGGAGGCACCAACAGAAGGCACACCAGCTTATTATACAGCAACAAACCTAGGGCTACATATAAGTGTGTGCTTTCGTCAATGGTGCATCACTAAAACTGAAGGACCATTTTAATTTCCACAATATGGTACTTTTGACTGAAAGCTTATTGAAAATGTATGAGAAAAGTTATGTGAAATGAAGCCACCTCCTAGACCTACACAATATGAAGCGTTAAATGCTTGGGAGAGAGCAGCTTATGCTAAAGAGAAAGAAAGATTTCAGAATAAAGCAGGGAGAGTGGTGAAAAATATGCAGATGCTAGGTGGGATGAAAGGCAGCAAAGGTGCAGGAAGTGTGTAGTAGAGGGAGCTAGAATGTATCCAGCTATAACCACAGAAAATACTAAAAAGCCCTAAAAAAGAATCAGAAACAGGGAAATCATGATGAGGAAGCTGCAAAGAAAACAGACCCTGATAGTGCTTATGGAGATAATGTTTTAGAATCTTTTTTGTCCTCACGTCCACCTCCATATGTGGCGTCCACAACAAATATGGATGGTGTTACCACCAATAGTGCTACGGCTGCTACAGCCCCTGTTGATCCAAGGATGATTCACAATGAGAGATCACTTCCAGCACTACCAATTGTTCCTACAGCCATAAAAGCAGCCCCTCCTTTAATTACTCAGTGTTACTACCTCAATTGTGAGTGTTCCTGCCCCAGTATCACAAGTTGTTACAGCACAGGCATTGGCAGTGCTGGTTGCTACTGCTTCAACAAATATTATTCCAAATACTGTTGTTCCGGGGTGCTGTAGGAGGAGTAGCTACAACCAGGTTTATCCCAACATCACAGTATTCACAGATTGTTGCCTGGACACCACCAAAGAATGTTCAATTATTGAGAGAAGGGATGAGAATTGTCTTCACAAGACCAGTTGCTCAGGGAGAAACAGGATGATATGATGATGGAGTTTTTCACCCACTGTTTGAGGAGACCTCAAAGAATAAGATGGTAAGAGAATCAGAGAGAACCTCTACTTGCCAGGAAAAGACAAGGGGCCAGATGCACAAAAGGACATAGGAGTCATTCCAACCTCGGCGGTAAAAGGCGCTTACCGCTGTGCAGAAGACCGCCATAACACCACCGCGGCCGCGGTAAACCGCCACGGTCATTCTGACCCACAACAGGCAAACCGCCAAAATACAGACATCCACAAAAGTCCGCCACACCAAAGGCCAGCGAGAAACTGGCATAGACCAAACCTCCACCGTCACGCCAACAGAAATACGCCCACACTATCACGACACACGAGTTCACGCGGCAGTCTTTCAACCGCGGTATTCCATTGGCGGTACACACCGCCGCACTCAAAATACACACACACTTACAAAACACAGCCACATTGGACAATTCAAAATACACACACCTGAGACACATACAAACAATACTCCCACACACCCAACACAATATAAAACACACACCCACATCACCCACAAACCCCCACTCCTAGAGATTCGTGAACACGCACAGAGAAAAGAGACCCGAGCACCCAGGCGCGCAATTCACTGTCACCCAGCAATATTACCACGCACTTCAAACGACACACCAATACACATCACCACACTTAGCACCACACAATCCACCCCACACATCACCCAAACCACCCCATGGCACTGCAAAGACACCCCATGTTTTCTGAGGCTGAACTCAGGGTCATGGTGGAGGAAATTGTACGGGTAGAGCCACAGCTCTTCGGGACACAGGTGCAGCACACCACCATTTCCAGGAAAATGGAGCTATGGAGCAGCATAGTGGACAGGGTCAACGCTGTGGGACAGCACCCAAGAAATCGGGACGACATCAGGAAGCGGTGGAGCGACCTACGGGGGAAGGTGCGTTCCATGGTATCCAGGAACAACATTGCGGTGCAGCGGACTGGCGGCGGACCCCCACCTCCTCCCCCAGAATTTACAACATGGGAGGAGCAGGTCTTGGCGATCCTGCATTCTGAGGGCCTCGCAGGAGTAGGCGGAGGAATGGACTCTGGTAAGTCAAATCTTAACTACTTCATCCCCCCCCACCCCACCAGCATGCCAACTCATACCCCCACCCTCAGCCCCACCCCCATCACACCTACTCCTTGCAAATGTCTCACCCTCACAACCCACCCATCCCAACACCAAGCCCTGCATGCGACCACAAAGCATGGACACCCATCACCTAAGCATGCCCACTGCACATACCCATCCCCCCCAAACCACCGTCACAAAAGCTCCCACACAGGAATGCAAGCACAGGGGTACACGGGCACCCTCCCATTGCACGCTATGGCACACACAGAAGCAATAATCATACGTTTATACCCCTGCAGGACCCGAACGCCACGTCACCGTGCAGGAGGGTCCACAAATGTCCACTCCACCCCCAGAAGAGGCCCACAGTGATGACAGCACCTCTGTCTCCCTGGATCTAGATGACCAGCCCGGCCCATCGGGGACCTCTGGACAGTCGGTTCCCCTCAGACAGCCACAGGCCACAGCAGACCTTCCCCCCTCTGGGAACACCAGCACAGCACCCACACAGCGGGCCCATATCTCAGCCCCCAGGACACGTCAATCAGCGGTGTGTCCACCACTACAGGGCACCCAGGTTAACCCACCACCCCAACAACAACAGGGACCTGGGGGCAGTGGTAGTGGGCACACGGTCCAGGGGACAGAGGCACAGGGAAACAGGGGAACTGTGAGGGCTGCTGTGCGACGGGGGGGACAGGCCCAGGGAACCCACTCTCCACGAGGCCCTCTCCTCCATCATGGGAGCATACCACCACTCCCAGGAGACGATGGCGACGGTCCTGGCCAGGTTTCAGGAGATCCAGCTTCTGCAGGAGCAACAGTATATGGGGTTCAGGGAAGAACTAAGAAAATCAGTACCGCCATGGACACCATCGTAGTGGCTCTGAATCAGGTAGTCACCACATTGCGGGACACTGTTGCACCACAAAGGGCCCCTGACACTAGCATGGACCAAGAGCTGCCTACCACCTCCGCCGGCGCTAGTGGACAGGAGGCCCCGACACAAGACCAACAGGCCACCAGAACCCCACCCCCTGCAGAAGGAGAACCACCCCGCAAGCGGGCCCTGAGATCCAGGAAGAAGACAGAGTAAGATGCCATGACCCCGCCAGCAAAGGATGCCCCCCTGATTGTCATCCCACTGTCCCACATTGACACCCTGTCCAACCTTACACTGCCCCTGCTCCACTTTCCAAAGTCATCTGGACAATGCACCTGTGATACTGATAGTCTGGACTCTGCCATGGACAATCCTCCACCATCACACCTCAACGATTTTCAACCACCCACCAATTTAGAGCACTGTAATAAACACACCTATTGCATAAACCAATGTGGAGTCTGGCTGTGATTTTGTACAAATGTATTAGACATTACCGTGCCAAATGGCACATTCACATTGTGATGCCAACATACCAATGTCACACAGCTGTAGTCCATGGGTTAATAAAGCAGATGTCACGCAGTGGGGCCCACATCTCTGAAATCGGAAGGGAAAGTCACAACTCAGTTACCATACACTGGGGGAAAAGGTCAGACAGTAGAGAGGTAGTAGGGGTTAAGTATATGTAATATGCCGATGTTGATTCTTACCTGTGTGTCATTGAAAATACTGCTTTATTACTGTGTTCCTGTTCTCTATGTCGTCCTCTTCGCCTTCCTCCTCTTCACTCTCCACAGCTGCTACAACACCACCATCTGGACCATCCTCCTGCAGAAAAGGCACCTGGCGGCGCAAAGCCAGGTTGTGAAGCATACAGTAGGCCACGATGATCTGGCACACCTTCTTTGGTGAGTCCATTAGGGATCCACCAGTCATATGGAGGCACCTAAACCTGGGCTTCAGGAGGCCGAAGGTCCGTTCGATCACCCTCCTAGTTCTCCCATGGGCCTCATTGTACCGTTCCTCTGCCCTTGTCCTGGGATTCCTCACTGGGGTCAGTAGCCAGGACAGGTTGGGGTAACCAGAGTCTCCTAATAGCCACACACGGTGCCTCTGGAGTTGACCCATCACGTAAGGGATGCTGCTATTCCGCATGATGTACGCATCATGCACTGAGCCAGGGAACTTGGCATTAACATGGGAGATGTACTGGTCAGCCAAACACCATCTGGACATTCATGAAATGATAACTCTTCCTGTACACCTGTTCACTCCTGCTGGGGGGGACCAAAGCAACATGTGTCCCATCAATGGCACCAATGATGTTGGGTATATGTCCAAGGGCATAGAAATCAGCCTTCACTGTAGCCAAATCCCCCAACTCAGGGAAGACGATGTAGCTCCGCATGTGTTTGAGCAGGGCAGACAACACTCTGGACAACATCTTGGAAAACATGGGCTGGGACATCCCTGATGATATGGCCACTGTTGTTTGAAATGACCCACTTGCTAGGAAATGGAGTACTGACAGCACCTGCACTAGAGGGGGGATCCCTGTGGGTTGGCGGATTGGTGACATCAGGTCTGGCTCCAGCTGGGCACACAGTTCCTGTGTAGTGGCTCGGTCAAGCCTGTATGTCAGTATGACATGTCTTTCCTCCATTGTCGACAGGTCCACCAGCGGTCTGTACACGGGAAGATTTCTCAATCTCCTCGCATGTCCCAGCGGACGGCTGCCTATGAAGGACAACAGCGAGCACAGAGTCAATCAACCCACACGTACGTAACCACAGCTTGCACATAACACGATTCCCAATGCATTGAATGGCTTGTATGAGTGTCGATGCAAGGCCTAGGTATGTGTGACGCAGTAGAAAATAAGGCATGTGGACCCTTGAAATGGCGGCTTCCTGACCTGTGAAGTGCGACAATGGGATGTGAGGTCAATGCGCTGGCGTGGCACACCGTGGTGGTAGGCGGTCGAAGACCGCGGCGCAAAGCTGCATTGGTTAACATTGAACCCTATGGGTCTCAGGAGCCAATGACGATGTGCGCCGGCGGTCGCGGTATGCACCGCCGCGGTACGCATCGCCGCGGTACGCATCGCTGCGGCGTGACCGCCATTTTCTATCTGCTTAATCACTCGATACCTGATCTTCCACAGGAGAGGACCTACACTGCAAGTGCTGCTGTGACCACAGTCTGGAAGAGACAATGGCTCATGCGACTGGGGAATGGGCCCCTGCCTTCACTGCTCAGGAGTTGGAGAAACTCGTGGATGGGGTCCTCCTCCAGTATGCGCTACTCTACGGTCCTCCAGACCAACAGGTAAGTACACTGGGACCATGCTTTGTGGGCAATGCCTGTGTTGAGTCGGGTGGATGAAAGATGGTGGTGAGGGGAGCGATTGAGGCATGCATCAAACGACAGATGAGAGCATGTGCCACATGGCAAGGGTGGGGATGAGGGGGCCACTCACATCGAGCATGCAGAAGGTGATGATTATTCTTCTCTCCCTGTACATGTCACATAAGTCAGCGCCCACCAGAAAATCGGTATTTGGCGTGCCATCGCCAAGGACGTCCAGACCCTGGGGGTCCACCATAGATGGGGTACCCACTGCAGGAAGAGATGGGAGGAAATCCGACGCTGGAGCAGGAAGACGGCGGAGGCTCAGCTGGGGATGGCCTCCCAACGTGGGAGGGGAGCCAGTCGTACTTTGACCCCCCTGATGTCCCGGATCCTGGCGGTGGCCTACCCCGATTTGGATGGGCGCGTGAGGACATCACAGCAGACACAAGGGGGTGAGTACACTCAAATCCTGGTGACTTTGCGCGCAGTGGAGGTGTCTGGGTGGGGGAGGAGGGCTGTGGGTATCCCTAGGCCAGGGCGATATCTGTAGGCTAGGCCCCTCCGTAAGGCATGGCCCTGTGCCCCCTCCCCCCACCTCTGTAGGGTGCCAAGTACAGCTATTCATTGCCCTGTGTCATGTATGTGAGCAGAGGTCACCCATAGACTTGTAGGCCATGTCCCACGGATTGCGTAGTCGACCCCAAGTGCGCGGCGTAGTGCAGGGGGCTTCTGTGTCTGTCCTGTCCGCCAACGGTGTCGCCAATGCATGCACTCAACATTTCTTTATTTTTCCCCACCCCTCTTTTTTGTTCTCTTCCTGTTCATTTGTGCATTAGCATCATCAGGTGGAGAAGTGGCATCGGAGCACGAGGGAGCTGCATCTCACATGGCCATGGCGGGCCATGCAACTGACTCGGATTTCACCAGTGAGACGGAGGGCGAGGGGAGCTCCACAGCGGGGACTCGTGCGGATGTCAGTGACAGCGACTCATCCTCTGAAGGGAGTTCCCTTGTGGTGGCGGCAACATCCGTGCCCCCCGCTACAACAGGTACAGCCGCCACCCAGCGCACCAGCACCGCCCTCCCAGCAGCCCCTCAGCGTTTGCCCCGTGCCCGCTCACCCAGGAAGGTGGGCATCTCCTTCGCCCCAGGCACCTCAGGCCCTGCCCCTGTCACCCCTGCTGCCCTCAGTGAGGAGGTCATTGACCTCATGAGGACGCTCATTGTTGGGCAGTCTACCCTTTTGAATGCCATCCAGGGTGTAGAAAGGGAGGTGCACCAGAGTAATGCATACCTGGAGGGCATTCATTCGGGTCAGGCTGTCCATCAGCTATCGTTCAACACTCTGTCCTCAGCACTGATGGCAGCAATTGTCCCTGTCTCTAGCCTCCCCCCTCCAACTTCCTCCACCCATACCCAATCCCCTGTACCTCTGCCTATCCCAGACACACCATCAGACCAGCCTGCACACACCTCAACACCCAAGGGAAGCTCATCCAGACATAAGCACCACACATCACACAGGCATTCAAACAAGCAACATCCACATGCAGACATACCAACACCCACTGCCTCCACTGTGTCCCCCTCCTCCTCGTCTCCCTCCTCCCTCCCTGTCACGTCTCCACTCACACCTGCATGCACAACATCTTCAGCCACTACGTCCATCACCAGCACACCCAACAGAACCCCCCGCACACGTGCAGTCACCACCCCCACTACCATTCACACGTCCCCTGTGTCCTCTCCCAGTGTGTCTGTCACACCCTCTTCCAAGCTACACAAACGCAGGCAGCCACCCACCCAACAGCCATCCACCTCACGACAGCCTCCAGCCCAAGCACCTGCACCCAAAGACACCAGACTTCAAACTCTTACAACCACAACCTCTTCCTCCACTCCCATACCTAATACACCTACCCGTCCCTCTCTTCCTAAACTTATTTTCCTTTCCAAACTTGACCTCTTCCCAACAACTCCCCCACCCTATCCATCTAAAAAGACTCCAGTCAGCACCTCAGCCACCACAACAGCGGGCCCTGCCATGGACTGTGGAGTCCCCCACCCTCAAGGGCAGCCAGCTCAGTAGGGAGCCAAGGCACGGGCAGCCCACCGCTGCAGAAACATGCGAAGATTGTCAGTGCCCGGCGCGAGAGGCCTAAAACACCTGGGACCAAAATCCCTACCATGGCTCCGGCAGTGAGTGTGGTGCCACCTGGCACACCGCCAAAGGTGGGGAAGGGCCACAGGCGACCAGGGAAGGCTGGGAAGGGCAGCACGCCCGACAAGACCGTAAAGCAGCCCAGCTGTGCAGGAGAGCCCCGCATGCCCCATACCAGGTGGGCAGGAGGACACCAACAGGCCCGGTACTGCAGGCCAGGAGGGCCCCACCAGGCCCATCCCAGGTGGGCAGGAAGGCGCAGGCAGCCACAGGTCAGGTGGCGAATGACCTCCACGCCATGGGCTGATCCGCTGAACTGGGCACTTATCCAAAGCACCGCTGAACTGGGCCCTTCATCTCAAGTACCGCTGAACTGGGCCCTTCATCTCAAGCACCGCTCCGCTGGGCACCGCCGTCTCAAGCACCGCTGAACTGGGTCCTTCATCTCAAGCACCGCTGAACTGGGCCCTTCATCTCAAGCACCGCTCCGCTGGGCACCGCCGTCTCAAGCACCGCTGAACTGGGCCCTTCATCTCAAGCACCGCTGAACTGGGCCCTTCATCTCAAGCACCGCTCCGCTGGGCACCGCCGTCTCAAGCACCGCTGAACTGGGCCCTTCATCTCAAGCACCGCTGAACTGGGCCCTTCATCTCAAGCACCGCTCCACTGGTCACCGCCGTCTCAAGCACCGCTGAACTGGGCCCTTCATCTCAAGCACCGCTGAACTGGGCCCTTCATCTTAAGCACCGCTGAACTGGGCCCTTCATCTCAAGCACCGCTCCGCTGGGCACCGCCGTCTCAAGCACCGCTGAACTGGGCCCTTCATCTCAAGCACCGCTCCGCTGGGCACCGCCGTCTCAAGCACCGCTGAACTGGGCCCTTCATCTCAAGCACCGCTGCGCTGGGCCTTTCATCTCAAGTACCGCTCCGCTGGGCACTGCCGTCTCAAGCACCGCTGAACTGGGCCCTTCATCTCAAGCACCGCTGCGCTGGGCCTTTCATCTCAAGCACCGCTCCGCTGGGCACTGCCGTCTCAAGCACCGCTAAACTGGACCCTTCATCTCAAGCACCGCTCCGCTGGGCACCGCCGTCTCAAGCACCGCTGAACTGGGCCCTTCATCTCAAGCACCGCTGAACTGGGCCCTTCATCTCAAGCACCGCTCTGCTGGGCACCGCCGTCTCAAGCACCGATGAACTGGGCCATTCATCTCAAGCACCGCTGGCCCATTGGCGGAAGGGGCAGGCCCGCATCTGTGTCGGGCAGGGCTGCACGAAGCACTCTGGGCACTAGTCCCCCTCCAGAACCAGTGGAGACTGATGTTGACTTGAGAGACTGTGGCTTTGCACTCCCCAGGATGGAACAGTGGGCAACCCACCCACTGTGTACACTTGAGAGACTGTGGCTTTGCACTCCCCAGGATGGAACAGTAGCCATCGTGGATCTGGCTGAGGTGCCCTCCCTTCCCTTCCCCCTGAGGTGCCTGTAGTTTTGGGATCTGATGCCCCTGCAGTGTTCTCTCCGTTGGAGTCAGGTATCCTGTGTGGGCTTTGCCCATGTGATTTGGGCCCAGTGGTCCACGGACAATGCCTTATACACATATCGGACTGGACAATTTCTGTATATAAAGTTTTAGATGTGTGATATATTTTAAAGCCAGTAATACAATATATTCCAATGTTTATAATCATTTCCTTTTGTGTTTGCATTCTTCTGGGGGGCTTGGGGGGGGTAACTGTGATGTGTTGCTATGCATTGATGTGTGTGTTGTGGTGGGTGAGGGTTAGGGTGGGTGTGTCGCATATGTGTGTCCCCGTAATTTTTTGCCTCCCCTGTGTCGTAGGTGCAGTACTCACCGTTGTCTTCTGCGCTGGCGTTCGTGCTCCTGGTAGAGGAGCAGGAAGACAATCGCTGGGAGGATGTGGAGTTCGGGTTCCATGCTGTCCAGATTCCTCGTGAGGTGTAAGGAGGTGAGCGTTTTCCGTTTGAAATGGCTGTTTCCGCCGTGTTTTTATCGGCGGGGCTACCGCCCCGGAAAAGTGGCGGATTGGTGGGTTGTGATAGGGTGGGCGGTACATTGTCTCCCGCCTGTCTGTTGGTGGTGACCGCCGCACTGTTTGTTTGTCCCGCCGTGGCGGGCGGTGTGTTGAAGTGGCGGTCTCTGTTGGCGGTTTCCGCCAGGGTCGGAATTGCATTTTATTTACCGCCAGCCTGTTAGCGGTTTTGCCGCTGCTTTAACACTGACCGCCAGGGTTGGAATGACCCCCTTAGTGTTCACAAATGGCTAATTGGGTTGTTTGCGAGTGCTAAATAGCCTTTTTGTATATACCAACAATTAACCTATTACCGAATCACAAAATAGGGTTTGCAAGTCAGTTTTAGGAAGGGGCATGGTAAGGGCGTCCCTTCCTAACAGCAAGTCACAGGGCCATATATGAATGATTTGTGACCAGACTACAGTTTCAAAACATTCATATTTCACCAACTCCACGAAAGAGGTGGTAACCTATTCGAAGACCTGGAAGGGGTCCCCTTCCCCTTTGTGAATTTGGGCAGCAACATTTTTTAAAAGCAGGCGGTGGTCCCATGGGCCACTGCCTGCTCCTGAAAAATGAAAAATAAATTGCAATTCATCACATTTTCGTTTAAGGAAAATGGGCTGCATTACAAAAAAAATCTTTATTTGAAAAACAATCACAGACATGGTGGTCTGCTTCATTATTATTGATAAGGTAGGTCCTTTGCAACCCTTTTGGAAATTACAAATAGTGTTAAACACACTGTAGTACATTGCATTTTGAGATTTCCTAATAGTGAATCACAAACATTTGCGATTAGGAAATCGCAAACTGCTTTTTTTGTACATCTGGCCCAAGATCCTTAAATGTGCAAAAATTAAAGGTTAAATTAGAGGATGCTTAGACATTTCACAACTGAATCAATATCAGGAAAATGTGCTGATATATTCAAGTAAAGAAATTACGAGACGTGCAGCTGCCACCCTTGATAAATTAACAGAATTGGCAAACAAATATGAAGTGGATCTTTATAAGAGTGATCTCTTACAGAAAAACTTCAAGGCATAACTAGATAATGAAGCTGTTGTGACAATGAGGTCGTCAGGAATGTGATTATTGTTTGCAGAATTAGTAAAATGCATTTGCAAATGGAGTGATTTTGACAGATTAAACAGTAAGTGGGTGAAAAAACAGGGAAAGAAAAGAAAACAACCAGATACCATCAAAACCAATGGTAAGCCACCTTCAGCACCTCCAGAAGATGAGGAGGCTTTAGCTTTTCTTATGAGGGAAATACCAGGTTGAGGGTATTTTCACGTACCATCGAGAAGGGATCACCTATCACATTTACAATTTTTCAAAATTGAGAGAGAATCCTGCTCAGTGGTATACACAGGTTGGTAGATTTGCAAAACTTTCAAAGGATTTGTGGACAGATTTGAATTCATTTCTTTAATATTGTGGTGCTGAGTGATCTGTGTGCTGAATGCAAGATAGCTGTGCAATGGACACATTCTGAACCTCCAAGGGATGTGCGTACTTATGCACTTTCCCCGGCAGTAATGACTAATTACAATGAGGTGATTACTTTTTTGAAAGGAAAGATTAAAGGAACTACACAAGAAGCCAAAGAATCACTGCATGATTATTATAAGGGCTCTGGGTTTTATGGTATTTACAGTATTTATTGAACATTTCCGTCTGTATTTATCCATATTTAATTTTTGTCCGTTTTATTTGTATTTATCTATATTTATTTTGTGTGAGGTGATAACTCATATATATTTGCATATTTATTTAATGGATAAACGTGCCCTCATACTTTGATGCCTGCCAGGTTTTAGCACATTACACCCCGCCCAAAAAAAACAAAAAAAACACCACATTATACAATTAGAAAAATAGCGCAAGTACATGGTGCAATATACAGTAATTTAAGCAGATCTCATTCAGTTTTGTAACTCCCCATGCTGACTATCTGTACAGCTATTTGTCTGACAGTCATTAATGTCAGCATGGAGAGTCATTCAAAAGAAATCAAATTATCTGTAGTTTTCTACTTTTAAAAATAAATAGAGACAGGAAACATGATGTTTTCTTTTTGTATTTATCTGTAAAAATGGAAAACAGCGAGCCCTAATTATTATGAATGATTGTTGCAGGTGTTTAAACAACACAATGGACAAGAAAATCCCAGAAAGGAAGATATGGGAGATTTGTGTTACAGGTCGTTCTTGGGTTGGAACCAGAGATCAGTATGCACATACTCCAGAATGTGATTTGTTAGCAGACAAAACCTTTATATGAGATCCTGGGGTATACAAAATACTGTAGCGATGAACAGGAAATGAAGCATAAGAGTCTTAAGGAGAGGTTTATGTTTGCACAGACAAGGTTGGCTCAAAAATGGTTTCAGAATCAATCAAATGGAAAAACTGTTGGTGGAATAAAAGGTGTTAGTTTTCAGGCTGGAGGTCAAATGGCACAAGGTGGAGTTGGTGTTTCACAGGGGAGAGGTCAAAATGTTTTGGTTGATCCGAACTCAGGAATAGACATTGCAATGTTGAAGAAAAGAACTCCTTGCCACTACTGTAAGAAGCTCAGCCACTGAAAGAGAGAGCATAGACAGAATACAAGTCGAGTAAGTGGTAATGGTCAAATACAGGGTGTAAATCAATTGCAAATGCAACATTTTCCAGATCAAGTAATTGTCCAAAGAATGCAGATGCCAGTGCAATCACAAGTTCCTATGATGCAAATCCCACAAGTTCTGATGGCCCCACAACATATGGGGTATCCCAGATAAACATGAATCAGGTACAAAGAGAACATTCAAATCCATTCTAAAACCAGAACTCATTTCAACAGTTTCATAAATTGGAAAACAAGAGTTTAAATTCTAACACTTCCCAATGACGGTGTCTATGGGGAAGGGATCTCTTACATGGCACAGTCTTAGAGGTAAACCAAAGTGTACCATTTGTAGGAGGAGAGGTTAATGGCCAAAGGGAATCACTCCTTATTGACACATGAGCTACCCATTTAACTGAGAACAGAGCAAGTCCCAGATTTACTCCTCTTAGGAAATAAGATCAAAATTGTAGGTGTCACAACTAAGCAAATTACAAATCCTGTTTAAAAGAAAGTGCCTGTAAAAATAGGATCATTTGAGGAAGGTCATCAGTTTGTGATTCAAGTCCTGTAAATCTATCAGGAAAGGATCTTTGTGCAAGTTGAATTGCACTATATACTTCACCCGATGAAACACATGGTGAAGGTGTTGAATTTAATATGGCCAGGCAGGAAACAGCTATAGGGTTGTATCCTGTTAGAACCATGGAGGATTTATCACCCAAATTAAGAGACACAGTGAGAATCAATCTAAGGGATTTTTGTAGATAAAGACATCAGACTAATCAAAGGTATACAACCAGTCTTAATATAAACAAATGCTGTGTTCCGAGAACGCTGCCGTATAATTTGGCTGGAACAATGTCAGTGATTGAGAATATGTTAAAACCAGGGATTTTGAAGGACACTGTCAGAAGTCCTTGCAATTGACCCATCGTGGTTTTCCAGAAACCCAGTGGGAAATACAGGATTGTACAGGATCTTTGAAAGATTAACAACATATTTCCCCCTTGTTGTACCATGGTACAGAATCCAGCAACAATATTATTTCAGATACCTTGCACTGCAGAGTGGTTTACCATTGTGAATCTCTGTCAGGCCTTCTTTTCCATTCCATTGGATGAGAACAGACAATTTCTGTTCTTTAATCAGATCTTGACAAAGAATCTTGAGGCTCAGCAGATTCCTTGCAATTCAGTTCTTGTCCAATACATTGATGATCTACTTGTGGTATCAAGTAGGCAAGAAGCTTGTAAAAAGGACTCAAGTGCTCTTTAAATAATGTAGATGAGAATAGGGCCCTAGGCAAATTGCAATAGTGTAAATAGGAAGAATATTACCTTGGCATACCATTGAGAAAAGAATGAGAAAAGAGTCACAGGAAAGAGCTGAGCCAATTCTATAGATGAATCCACCCAGAATCCAATTAGAAGTCAGAATATTCCCGGGAATGGTTGGCTACTATTAACAATGAATGCCCAGCTTTTCCCCAGTGGCAAAGCCATTACTGGTGCTGACACATAAAGATAAGGCTGATAGGCTTCCATGAGACATCGATTGCTTGAAAGCTTTCCTAGAGCTAAGAGAAAGTCTCTGTCCTACCCCATTGCTAGAAATGCCTGATTACAGTGAGATGTTCAAATTGTTTTTAAGTGAGAGGGAGGAATGCACTCTCTCAGTGATTAGTCAGATGCATGGAGACTCTTGAAGACCTGTGGCATATTTTTCAACAAAACTTGATCCTGTTTCTGCAGGCCTGCCAAGCTGCCTTAAAGTGATTGCTTTCAGAAGCTGGCAGCAATACTGAGCGATGTGAGATCACAGTGATATGGCATCATCTTACGGTCATGGTCCCTCACTCAGTGGAGGTTTTGTTTACCTGTGCACAAACACAGTATTTAACAAACAGCAGATTTACGAAGTATGAAGAACAAATAATTGCTGCTGATAGCATTGTATTTAAAAAGTGTAAGACTCTAAATACAGCTGCATTAATACCATTGCCTGAGTATAAAATTTATGGGGACGAAATTGAACATGACTGTCCTGTTGTTACAGATTTATGCACCAAGGTAAGGCCAGACATTAAGGCTGATTCTCTTGATGAGCCTGACTATGTAATTGATTTTGTGTCATGTCATGTTTAAGACAAAATGAAGGAACTTTGAGAGCAGCTTATGCAGTTTGCACAATCCAGGACATGGTAGAAGCAGCCTCCTGGTTTCAAGGTGTTACCTTTGCACAAGTGACAGAAGAGCTTGTTGTCTTTCATCTCAATTGAAAGTCACTACATTTACAGATAGTCAATATTGCTTTGGTGTAGTTCATGACTTTGGACACTTATGTCACAAAGAGGAATTATGACATCATAAGGTTCATCAATAAGAAAGGGAGAGTATGTATTGAGACTAATGGAAGCTTTGCAGTTACCACAAGAGATTGCAGTAGTTCAATGTGCAGCCCACAGGAGTGGCATGATAATGTAATTGGTGGAAATTGCTACGCTAATGAAGTTGCATGGTATTGTGCACTTATGTTATGCACATTCAATGGAGAATATGCAAATGAATCTGAGAAGACACTACCTTTCAAATGCTGTTATCAGTAGCTGGAACTTGGAAAGAAATTAAAAGATTATAGGAAGTGGTTTCAGAGGCAGAACAGCAAGGATGGATTGGAGAAGTGCGTGCTAAAAATGCACATGACATTTCGGTTTCACCAGATGAAAGGCCTATATTGCCAGACAGTTTATTGTTTCCCATGGCTCGACACGTCCATGGTCCTGCACACATTGGAAGAAATGCAATGGTTGGGTTGTTTAGGCAGAATTGGTTTAATGCCAGGTTCTTTTTTTAGCTGAAGAGCTATGCCACCTGATGCATTTTATGTCAACAGATGCATGCTGGATGGAGAACCCCTGTAACATTTAGTCACATTGGAAGATCAGGATGACCTTTTAAAAGGGATGCAGGTGGATTTTATCTTAATGCCTATTTGCAATTGTCTGAGATATAGCCTGGTTATAGTGTGCATTTTCTCCCATTGGTGAAAACCTACCAAAAATGGAGGAATGACAGTTTCACTGTAGCTAAGCTTCTCTTTCAAGAACTCAAACTGTGGTTTGGATTCCTGGTGTCTATGGCATCAGACTGAGGGACCCATTTCAATAATGAGGTCCTAGGATTATTGTCTGTGGCTCTACCAGTAGGACAGCGATTGCACTGTAGTTATCGTCCCAATGCTTCAGGAATAAGGGAGCACGAGAACGAAACCTTGAAGTCTTGATTGCCCAAAGTTTGTACATCCACTTTATTGAAATAGCCAGATGCTTTACTACTGGTTTTGATGAGCCTCTGAAGCACCCCAACAGGAAAACAGGATTATCACTTCATGATATCCTAATGGGTGAGCTATGAGGCTGCCTACTCTACCTGCAAATGCACTTGTGAACATCACAGATGATATGATACTCAATTACAGCAAAGGATTAGCTGATGTGGTACATTCTGTTTCTCATCAGGTTGGAGCTGTCACTGCCATTTCACATCATGAACAGTGCCACAACCTAAACCCAGGTGACCGGGTTTTGGTAAAGAACCATGTGCAAAAATCCTGCTTGGAGCCAAGGTGGAAAGGCTGCTACCAGGTCATCCTAATCACAAACACCGCAGTCAAATGTGCTGGGATTCCCAATTAGGTGCAAGAGTAAGGTGCCTGTATGAAGAAGTGGTGTTCTTAGGGCCGAATCTGAGGTCTCCAGTACCTTCACTTTCAGAAGGACCCAAGGGGTGAGAAGTACTGCAAACTCCTACACCAGTGCAAGTTCCTGAAATCTCCCAAAGTGGTGTGGAACTACACACTGAAGAGGAAGCATGGAGATCTGAAAATAAAGATTCCACTGAAACACTACAGAAGCAGTAAAATGGTTCAGATGAAAGGAGGAGTGTGAGAACAGAAAGACCCCTGTAATGATATGAGTGGCCTAATGGCAGGAAGCAAATCAGATCAAGTGTGTCAGTTTGTCAGTTTAATGAATACTACAAACCATCATTGAAGAAACAGGATATAGTTGCACCAGCGAATCAGAAGATCCACAGACACCAAGGAGATGCAAGAGAGCAAGAATGACTTGTTGAAGATATTTTGCCCATGAATGGACTTACTACATGGAGAATGTGCAGAATATGTTATGACCAAATCCTAATGAACTGAGATCAGAATTATTTGAAATGACATGATATACCACATAAACAAAAAAGCATTGATTAAATCAGATATCTTAAACAAATACTAAAATTAAAGAATTTGACAAGCTATTAGTGAGTACAAAAACTGAAACAGTTAGGGAAACACCTGATGAACTGAGCTTAAACTGACAAAATAAGAAACTGAAATAAATGGAACTGACAATGAACAATTAAGGGAAATGGATTAAAAAAAAAGAAAAGAATTAGGAAGATTCCCTTAGGTTCAAGGTTGCACTAGAAGAGTAGTGATAACATGTTTAGAGGAAGATGGAGGAGGGGTAGGGATGTCTTATGATGTTTTCTTTATATAAGTTGAGTGAAATAACTGAAAGTGATAAATCAAGATGTTTTGCATGCTTGCACAAGTGGAAATCGATGCAGAATGTTGATCTGGCAGCTACTACTATTCTATTTAAGGTCTGACTTTAGACAAATGTGTATCCTTACCAAAGCTAAGTTAAAGTAGTAATTTTTGTAACACTAATAGTTGTTACATCAGCTATCATACTTATTTTATTTGGCATGAATTGTACACCAGAAGTAGTAGCACTTAGTTCTACAACTGCACCTAGAACACCTGCACACTCAATAGAGGAAACAAAATTAAAGTCTTCATTTATAGATTGAGAGAAGAGTTTTCTACTAATGTTTATTCAAAATGAGTTCAAGAATACAAACAGGCTTTAGATCCTAAGGATTGTTATGTTTGCACACATTTACCTTCTTCATCTGCGGAGGAGATGACATATCACTATATCCCATTGTCATATGCAATTTCATGTAGTATTTTGCTTAGTTTATGTTTAGACAGGAATGTTTTAAATATTATTTTTCCAATGATGACCTGATTATTTCTAAAGTTCCTCTTCAGAAAAAAATGAAGCCTCATCCACAAGCCAATGATATGGAAATTGCATGGCATTTATTTGGATCACCCACTGTCCTAAACACTATAAAGCCATTGTTAGACTTTTCATCCTTGGCGTGGTCTCCCTTAACTTTTTGCCTCTGTCTCTCAGGTTGTTGATGTATGCTGGACTCTGATTTTGCTGTTTTTGTTACTCTGGGCACTGTAACACTGCTAACCAGTGCTGAAGTGCAAGTGTTCCTTTAAAAAATGTGTATGTAATTGGTTTATCCATGATTGGCATATTTGATTTATTAGTAAGTCCCTAGTACACTGCAATAGAGGTGCCCAGGGCCTGTAAATCAAATGCTACTAGTGGGCCTGCAGCACTGGTTGTGCCACCCACATAAGTAGCTCTGTAATCATGTCTCAGACCTGCCACTGCAGTGTCTGTGTGTGCAGTTCTAACTGTAAATTCGACTTGGCAAGTGTACCCACTTGCCAGGCTTAAACCTTCCCTTTTCTTACATGTATGACGCCCCCAAGTTAGTCCCAAGGTATCCCCAAGGGCAGGGTGCAGTGGAGGGTTAAGGTAGGACATATAGTAATGTGTTTTATATAACCTGACAGTGAAGTACTGCTAATTTTGTTTTTCACTGTTGCAAGGCCTGTCCCTCTCATAGGTTAACCTGGGGGCTACCTTTAAATATGATTAAAGTGTAGATTCCCCTTTGACATGTGGAGTTTGGGGTCTCTGAGCTCACAATTTAAAAATACATATTTTAGTAAAGTCGATTTTAAGATTGTGGGGGTGATTCTAACATTGGCGGGCGGCGGAGGCCGCCCGCCAATGTTCTCCCGTCAAAATACCGCTCCGCGGTCACAAGACCGCTGAGGGTATTTTGAAATTTGCCCTGGGCTGGCGGGCGGCCGCTAAAAGGCCGCCCGCCAGCCCAGGGCAAATCTACCTTCCCACGAGGACGCCGGCTCCGAATGGAGCCGGCGTAGTGGGAAGGTGCGACGGGTGCAGTTGCACCCGTCGCATATTTCAGTGTCTGCTTTGCAGACACTGAAATACACAGTGGGGCCCTCTTACGGGGGCCCCTGCAGTGCCCATGCCATGGGCATGGGCACTGCAGGGGCCCCCAGGGGCCCCGCGGCACCCCCTACCGCCATCCTGTTCCTGGCGGGAGACCCGCCAGGAACAGGATGGCGGTAGGGGGTGTCAGAATCCCCATGGCTGCGGAGCGCGCTCCGCAGCCATGGAGGATTCACCCGAGCAGCGGAAAGTCGGCGGGAGACCGCCGACTTTCCGTTTCTGACCGCGGCTGAACCGCCGTGGTCAGAATGCTCGAGGGAGCACCGCCAGCCTGTTGGCGGTGCTCCCGTGGTCGGTGACCCTGGCGGTCACCGGCCGCCAGGGTCAGAATGACCCCCTGTGTGTTTAAAAATGCCACTTTTAGAAAGTGAGCCTTTTCTTGCTTATACCATTTCTGTGACTCTGCCTGTTTGTGGATTCACTGTCTGGGTCAGTTTGACAGTTGGGCTGGTTGCACCTCACACTAGACAGTGACACAAAGGGAGCTGGAGTGTAGTCTGCATTTCCTTATGAGCCATCTGTGATAGGAGAGAGGGGAGGAGTGGTCACTCACACCTGAAAGGGCTCTGCCTGCCCTCACACAATGCAGTCTCCAACCCCCGGGTGAGTGTCTGGGGCCTGGCCTGGGCAAGGCAGGATTTCACAATCAAGAGAGACTTTGCTTTGAAATAGGCCTACTTCAAAGGATAAAATGGGTATAAGAAGGGCACCCAAAACCTCAGACTTGAGAACACTTCTGGAAACAAGAGGAACCTCTGCCTGGAGAAGAGCTGAAGAGCTGCCTGTGACTGTGCTTTGTGGAGCTATCCTGCAGTTGCAGCTTATGCCGGAGTAAGAGGGCAAAGACTGGACTTTGTGTGCCTTCCATCTTGTGAAGATCTTCAAGGGCTTGATTTAGACCTTGCCTCCTGTTGTTTGAAGTCTCAGGGACAGCAAAGAATTCTCTCTGCCAGCACCTGGAGTCTCTGGAGAGACTCCTACTCTGCCCTGTGGTGCCCATCCAGTTCCTGGGACCCTGAAAGGAGAAGCTGGCAGCCTAAGAGGAAGAAATCCACGCACAGAACGCCGTGAGGGGATGCGACTCCGATCTGCGGCTGAAAAATTGACGCGCCGCCGGTTTCACAGCTGAAAATCAACGCTCGACGGCAACGTGACCGGAAGACCAACTCACGGAGCTGGAGAAACCACGCACAGCATCACTGATGGAGGCTGGTGAGATCGCAACCCAAGCTGCGTGGTTTTCGGATCATCATGTGGCTGGATTTCCGACGCAAACACTGCTGGGAGTGTAAAAACAATCAAGGCCTACCCGGACCCAAGAGTCCTGACTGGATCGACGCATCGCTCTCCTGCAGAGAGAAGAAACGACGTGCCTGACCTGAACAAGAAGAAACGACACAAGGTCTCGTGAGTGAGTGAAATCGATGTTTCTGACGCACACTAGCCTGTGCGGGTTATTTTTGACGCACGCAAGGTACATTTTCACGCTAACAGTGTTAGTGTGTGTTTGAAACTACATGAAGACTCTTTTTGCTTTTTAATTGATAACTTGACTTGTGTATTGTGGATTTTTGTCGTTTTGCTCTTGTTTTATTTTAGATAAATATTCTCTATTTTTCTGAACCTGTGTTGTGTCACTTTGTAGTGTTTTCATTAAGTTACTGTGTGTGTTGGTTCAAATACTTTACACCTAGCACTCTGAAGTAAAGCCTACTGCTCGTGCCAAGCTATCAAGGGGGTAGGCAGGGTTTAGCTGAGGGTGATTCTCTTTTACCCTTACTAGAGTGAGTGTCCTTGCTTTGACGGGGGTAACCTGACTGCCAACCAAAGACCCCATTTCTAACAGGCATACAAAAAGGATCTAACCTGTTTGATGAGGCCCATGAGAAAACAGTCATGATAACGTTAGAGGAAAGGAAAGCTCAAACTTTTTGGAGTAAATATAAAGAAGAAGATGTTTTAAGTTTAAGGAATGTTTGGAAAAAATAATAAGATGGTTATAGAAAGAAAATGGTTTATGCAAAATTGAAATTAAATGGAAAACAAAAGGGAAATTATGTGTTTTTAAAAGAAGAAATCAGGTTAGAAAAATACAAATTGGGAGTAATAATTGTGAACACACAATTTTGTTTTTTGGTGGGCTCATCTAAACATTTACAGGGGAAAAAGCAGTGATTCACAGAGTAAATGTTTTGTGCGTACAAGATGCTTATTTCCAGTTGTCAGCTGATTGGGAGGGAGTTTGCTGTTTAGCTTTGCTGTTTCCTAAGATGTATCATGTAAATAGTACTGACGCTTTAACGACACCACCGCATAGACACCCATGCAGTACAAATGATAGGACACAATTATTGGGAGATATTTGTGGACTGAAAACACCACCTGGAGGAGTAGTCTTAAATAATGAAGAAAAAAAAAGATCGTTATCATCAGTAGTAGATAAATTAGCTCTTAGTACATCCAGTGCTTTACTGGCAGTTAACACAGAATTAGAAGCTATTAGGTGAATGGCTTAGCAAGATTGAAATGCTTTAGATATCTTATTAGCAGAGAAAGGCGAAGTCTGCGAGATGCTTAAAGCTCAGCATTGCTGCTTTTATATTCCAGACAAGTTTAGAACAACAGATGAATTTACAAAGAATGAAACCTGAATTAGGAACCACTAGTGCAAAAGATAGAAATAAAGAGGAAAATCAGAGATGAATTAGAAATGGAAGAGAGGAAGAATAGAGAGTATATAAAGTTAAAGAAAGAAGAAACTCTCAAAAATAAAAAAGAATCACTGAACCAAGAATGAGAGTGCACTCCAAAGATTCATTTGTAGAGATATTGTGATAGTTTGTCAACCATAGGGGGGGGAGGTTGCTGCAGAAAAGTTTATTTGCTATTGAAGATGCTTATATTAGTAATGTGCACAAGCTTACATTTAAATAAACCATATGCTAAATGCTAAATTTGTTGTAGGTAACTATACGTGTATGCTATAGGTCTGCACATCAAGAGGTGCTGAATTAAGGTAGCCTAAATGTTGATACCATGTTAAATGTGAAATTATGCATTAACACTAAAAGGTTTGTTATTATTCACTGTGAATAAGTTGTTTCTGCAAGATGTTTTTCTTCTCTTTTCTGCACATGTTGCAACTGCAGAAGCCTACTGTTAGCTAGTGAATAGACACTTGTTTTGTATTAGACAACTAATAATGTGGTTCTCAGCCGGAAGGAGGTAAAAATGTCAGGAAGAATGATTCATGGGAAGACGTTTTGAGCCATGAGTAAACAATGTTGTAATATTTCAAGGAAAGAGACGATCAATCTGAGGGCGGCTCCTCTGATGCCTATGTCATGCATCCTTGTCATGAGTGTTTGGTGGGAGACCATATTAAAGGCTGCATAGAGGACTAGGAGGACCAGAGCCGCAGTCTCTCCTCAGTTACAAAGGGCTTGGATTTCGTTGGCAGCTGCGATGAGGGCTATCTCTGTACTGTGCTTGCTGAGGAATCCAGTTTGGGAGGAGTCGAGAAGGAGGCTCTGTTCCAGATGTGAGGAGATTTGTTGGTCTAATACTTTGGCTGGGAGAGTGGAATTCTGTTGTATTTGTTAAGTTTGCTGGCATTTGCTGATGGTTACTTTAGTAGGGTGTTGACTTCTGCATGCTTCCAGTCCTTGGGGAAGGTGGCTGTGGCAATTGGGTTCTTGAAGAAGGTGGTGAGTATTTGGATGATTTTGGCTTCACCTAGGTTGAAGATGTGATTAGGGCATGGGTTGGTTGGGGCCCCTGAGTGGACCCAGTTCATGATGGAGGTGGTGTCCTGTGGGGAGAATTGGTCCCACTCATTTAGTCAAATATCTGTGGTGGTAGCGGGGTTGTTCTGTTGTTTGAAGACGTTGATGGCTTTTAGGTGGGTTTTGAAATTTCTGTAGAAGTTGGCGATCTTGTTGTGGAAGAAGTTTGCAAGGCTGTTGCAGAGTTTCTGTGAGGTGTTTGAGAATTCTTGGAACATTGGGTACACGCAATGTGTTCTCCCCGTCCATTCTAAAGGGTACCTACTGCTTTCTCTCATTAATATCCTTAATGGTTGCCTTTATATGTGAGAGAACTGACTTTATCCTGTGTTTATTGTGTCAGTAGTTTCTTATGATTTTGTGAAAATCCAATCAGTCCCTCACACTTGATGATTTTCACTTCCTCCTGGGTGTGTGCTGTGGGCTGGGGCTCTGGTGTGACATGGTGTGTGAAATGGCTCATATGCCAGGCCACATTCATGTTGGACAAAACAGCTCTTCTCCGCAAAATAATTAGGGCTATTCAACTTTGATGTTCTTTGACGTCCGAGTTTTAGAGACCGCGTGGCAGTTTCACCCATGTCTGCTTTTGAGTTGCAGTCCTAATTGAGCCCACGGATTTTCCCAGCATTATCCTCTCAGTCAAACTGGTTTTGCCACTTAGGCATAGCAGGCCCCTGATGTGCCCAACCATGTTCCACTTTGGATGATCTCTCAATCTATATCCCAAAGACCATTTGCAGCCAGCCCCACTTTTATCTAGTGCTGAAAGCCCAGTTAGAAGTCTGCAAAGATAATCCCTCCTTGGTTGACTAGCTATCTGACTTTAGAAAGTGGCACTCCTTTGGATTGAGGTCTGGCTTACTGCCCATAGCTTTGGTGTTCATTATGTACAGGCACTCTGGAGCCAATTCTTTGACTCAGTTTAGATTTTATATGGGAACAATGCAGCACAGGTATACAAAAGAATGTGCATGTGGCAGGGCACTGCCATTGCTGCTTTTGCTGATACTGGGACTAAGCTCCAGCCAGAAGAGAAGGCTAAAGTTGCTGCCCCTGCTAAAAAGATGAGGAACTGTCTTGCCTTGTGTGGAGTGGACATGTCCTGGCCAGGAAAGACAAACCCAAAGGCGAGCTTTATGACTGACTCCAAGAGTAAGACTACTCATGAACATGACACCCATGTAACCAGGATTGAAACTTGGAGCTAAGATAATCACCTGCATCTTAAAAATATTAAAGATCTGGGGGGAGTCACTGAAGGACTATGCCTTGACTGCACTCCGGCTCTCTACCACTGCACCCATACATTTATAGAATCCTTTATTGCAAAAGATGTAGGCGCCACAGGATATGTTTGTGGCTCCAGCCCTGACCTGTGCCAAAAGGACACCCTTTTGGACACCACTTTGTAGACCACCTATTGAGGAAGAAGCATTGATTACACAGTGTTGCCTAACCAGACACAGTGCTGCTGATATCTTGTGTTGCCCCTCGACATTAACCTACCAACTTTCATCATAACAGTTCTGCTCAATATACCATACTATGCCACAATTTTACACTGTACCCCACAATATCAAACGGTGCTGCCCATTATCTATAAGTGTTATCTATGATGAGACATTGTTTCCTATTATTACACTGCTGTCCATAGCCACGTAGCATTGGTCAATATCTACCAGTGGTGTCTACTATCACACAAAGCTGTCTAATGTGACAAATCACAATCCACTCATTGTGCCCTGCATGTCCTGGAGGTAGAAGGTAAGATAGGGTAATAGGCATTGTGACAGTGATCACTTTTCCAGTTTATGTGGAATTGTCTATTGTACTCATCTTGTCTTTCCTCACCAAGCTCTTAGAGAAAATTGAGCTAGGTCATTTGCCACTGCAATTTGAAATTTACTCTTTGGATCTTTAGGAAATGTGCTACTCAAAATTGGGGGCAATGTTTGTTGATTATGTATTGAGGCAGAGCCTTAATGCTATTTGGTAGTTTTCATCACTCTGCGAAGGATAACGTATTGCTTTTCATCTGTCTACTGCTATTCAGTTCCAAAGGCAACTGTGCCCTTGACTTAACTATGTCAATGAATGTCAAATGGACTCAATTCACTGCTTCAGATGGTTCAGTTTGCCCCAAAATCTGCAGAGAGGTTGGGGTGGAGGTTGAGCAAAAGGCAGTGTGTTACTGAGCTGAGGCAGGTTCTGCAACGGTTCGCTCTTCAGGGCAAATTCCTTTCTAAAAAATGCTGTCTTGCACTGTAGCATAATGCAAAATGATGCCCACCCCCTGCAGAAGGTGAAAAGGAGCCCTTACGTCTCCTATATCTCACAGTTATTCATTAGTCCTAGCCTCAATAGGGGATCCCTGTTGGTTTGCGTAGGCCTATAGGGTTGCTCCACACCCTGTGCTGAAGGGGCTGCAGGTACTTTGTTAAACCCTTGGTCTTGCATTTAAACCTTTTAGAGGTGTAAGACAGTTGAGTCCTGGGTGGATTCTTTGAATAACTTTTTATTACCTTTCTGTGGAGCTATAGTGACAGGCATTACTGCCTTGTAAACATTCATACATTAATGTTCTACATAAAATTACTCAGCCACACTTTAGTTTGTTCATACACTCTTTGTCTCTTCAAATGTGGAATCATGATCATCTACCTATGTGTGAAACATTTTATTTACTCAGACTTTTCATGTGTCTAATACGTTTTTGCCCTTTTTGTGTTTGTGTCTCTTGCATGGCATTCACCCTGCCTTTGTTGGAAAATGCGGATTGTGTGTTGGGGGGAGGAGGGGAAAACCATAGCGAAGATGTAGGCACCCCAATATTTTAACACCTTGAAATTTTACCTCTTACAGTTCTCGCACAGATTTCATTGAGCTTCAATGCACTTCCCCAAACATCAATTAGAAGAGTAAAACAGTTCAATTAAGTAATGGGGCCTTCTCAATATTGAGTTCTAAATCAATGAAAGTTAAAGGAGTTTATTACAAACAATGAAAATAAATGGTACAGTGTCAACACAAAGGCTCTCAGATGCACAGTTATACAGAGTAAATAAAAATAACAAAAATATATTACGCCTCAATACACAGGAAAATCACATTAAAATCAGGCAGCGTCTCGAGAAGACCTCGAAATCTGGCTCATCCTCAAAATCAAGGGTTTGTTATACACAGTTCTTGCATACCAAAATAGAGAACCTGCAGATGTGGTGCGAGCAAAAGTATAATTCAGTTAACAGATCAGAACACAAGAAAAATACACTTCACTACCTTAACACTTCAGTATTGTCCAATTTCTCCCCAAAAAAATACAACACCCTCTTTGCTAATGTCATCCCAATGTGTTCCAGCTAATACTAAACATTTATGAATAGGATTTTCTCCCAATGAATAGACTTGCGACCACAATGGAGGGCAGTGTAAGAGACCTTGGTAAGCATCACAAGTCATATTAATGCACAAAAATATAAATCTAAAACAATTCTGTGTGTGCATGTGCTTGCATTTGTGTATTTGTGTGAGTGTGTGGGGATGTACAGCCCACGCTGTGAGGACCAGGTCGTTCCTTGTACGGTGGGTAAGCCCTGAAAGATTCCGACAAACACTAGATTTGTGAGGACTGGGATGTGCGTGTGTGTGTGTTGATCTCATACTTGATTCCAGTTGGTGCTAATGAGGGAAAAGTCATAACATACTAGGCCATTATTTAACCCTTGACTATAGGCGCCCCCCAGTAGCCATTAATGCAGAATTACTATTATCAGCCGCTTCAGAATTATGGGTTACTTGTAATCAAGGCCAAAGTAGCTAAATGAAAGCGACATATTTGCATGGTTTGCATACACCATTCGATCCATTACTACTTTGCTTGCGCACCACACAGAAATGATTTTCAGTGCGGTGCACATCACCATCATAAAAGAACTAGAACTCCTGTGGCAACATTATCTATTCAGCGATTACGTCATTTCAGAAGTGAATTGGCTTACAGTGAAATGGAGAAACATCCCTACTAGTGAACAGAGTTGCTACAGTATTAGTGAACAGAGTTGCAACCTGGCCCCTTGTCTTCAGGAGCACCTTTATTGAGTCCCAACTTTTTAACCAACAGCAATTTGCTTACTGGGACTTGTAGTCCTGTAGTTAGAATGGAAAAGCAAAGTTCCAATTGCTAACAGGAAAAATGCCTTTGGCTACAATGCCAGGACTAAATCAGTGTTCTACTGATGAAATGGGCTAAATGGTTACTTTGTAACCTTGATAAAATTCATGGACAGTTGGGCGAGATATATAACTTCTCATATTTGTTTGTTGTAGACTGGTAGATACGGGGAATAGTGAGGCGGCACTACATGTGTGAAACTCGCTGCGCCCTCTCCTTTTTGTGACTTTCACGAAGATGCACCTTGTTTTCTGAGCTCCAGTCTTCTGCAATTCAGCGGGCCCTGGACATCTTGGACACCACCACTCCTGGAGCCGCTGGCACCACCGGGCCTCGATACTAGACACACAGTAGAAATCCTAGCTACATTAGTCAGGAAACATGCGCATGCAGGTATGTTGGCTGCTCTACTGTACATACCTGTAGTGAATCACTAAACACAGCTGCAGCTTCCTCCTTGCTCTGTGAGAGAAACAGACAAGAGCTTGTTATTAATAAGAAACATTGAACTCTGCTAATCTCCAATCACGGACAAATGCAAAATGTACTCGAGAACTATTCGTTTTCTGGAGCTGACTAATCCTTGAACTTATCTGCAGCATTCATAGATTGTACTAAAACTTCAGTGCATGAGATAAAGGAATTAATCGGGCTCCCGCATGTTGATTGCGTGAAGTATGTTGTGAAGATACATATTTGTTATCTCACTACTTGTGTACACAATACAGAGCCCTAGAATGACAGAGGACGAATTTAGACATCTGCATCTCTAGGTGGAACACACTGACAGCCCTACGTGTACACACCAAGACATCAGGGTATATGTACAGAGATTGATTGACTGTGCTCTACATTAGTAAACCGTGGGAGCAATCTAGGCCCCAGGCTGAGAAGTAGTAGGACTCGAAGACGTTCTGATTGCAATGCCTTTACCATGTTCTTTATGTCTATTAGGTAAATCATATAAACTGATGGACCAGCGTCAGCGAGCACCCAATAGACGTATTTTCAAATGATCACTGAGGTGTATCTTTCTTTGCCTTGTCATTTCCCTTTTTATCTTTCATGCATTTCTATATCATCGTAAAGGAAGAGCAATGTCGCATTCAGGCAGAAAAGGTGTAAGGCAGGTAGAAAATGTGATTGCAATGTGCGTTACCTTGTTCTTTAGGCACATTTGATGAATCATACAGATTGAGATCAATGCTGATCATTCACTTCCAAATAATTGCTCAAGTATCATAGATCTGGTCATTGCTGTTTTTCTCTGTCTGCCCATCCAACTTTCTAGGCTTATGTGCATCTTTCACTGTATGTACTATTCAAGTGGGTGGTACAGTTAGGAGAAGATGTGAAACTGTTTATATTGGAGATTTTATATGATCTCATCTGTAACAACTGGCAAGTTTAGGACTACGCAAATGTAAGCCAATATGCATGTGCGTTGGTCTTTGAATGTGTCTGTGACTGTGTATATATGACTGTAGGTGTGAATCTTTGCATGTGTGAGACTGTGTGTGATGTGCAACATTCATTTAATGTGATTGTTCACTGGGAATGGGCGATAACATTTTCTCTGCCGGCATATTTCGCAGAGTAATAGCCACTCTGCCTTACACATGTATTGTGAAGTTCTGGCACATTTCCGCTGACCTCCTCATGGCAACGTTTTTTCTCAAGTGTGGCTTGCCAACTGTAATTTGGCAAGCCAGAATTAGCATCTCCTAGAGTGACTTTCGGGCACTGGTAGGGCTCTGGCAAGATTTTCCCAACACGGGTCGCAACCATTCACATTTGGAAAGCTGATGCTTGATGGGAAAAACTACTTGAGTCGCAGTAAAACCATCTTGAGCAGCAGCACCCTCTGGTGCACTGTATGGTGCCGTTTCTCAGCACAGAACAAGCTCCTGGCGCTAAAAATCAGCACAATGTACCGATTTCTGCCCACTCATGAAACTCTGAAGAATGTTGAAGAGTTTTCTTGTAATTCCACAGAGTGAACTCAGTGAGTTCCTCCCACCCCTATAGTTCACCTATGTGTGACTCCCTGTCTGTTGAGTCTGGCTTGCTATGTGAGATTCATTGCCTGTGAGACTCTGAATCTTTGCAAAGTCCTTGTTTATGTGACTGTGTTTGTACAACTGTCTGCCCCTTAGAGGATCTACGAATTTTAAAATAGCTTGAGCCTCTACAGGTGTGTGACAGTGTGTGTATGCATGTGTGAGTGTGTGTGAAAGAGATAGAGAGAAAAAGAGTGAGGAGGAGAGAGAAAAATAGACAGTCTTTCTAAGATCTGTGCCTTTATTAGCATCCCCACATGTGATGAACGCATGGAGGTCCTCAAAATGAGTTGGCCAGGGGATACCAGAGGGTTGCTGAATCTCTGATTCTGGCTGGTATCCCACACCAAATTATACCTATTCTAAGTTTCCTCCCAGGAACTGGGAATAACTGAATGGCTCCAGAAATGCTGGATCCTTTACTGTGCACTATGCCCATTGTGGGAAGAAACCCACTGACAACTAAAGTGTCAGCAGGAGTACTGGTGGGGACTAAGTGGGTGGAGTTGGTGTGCAGAAGGTTCGAGTATGGCCCAGTCTGCCCAGAGTGGGAGCATTGTTTGCTTCTCTGTGCTGCTCCTAGGGTCAAGTAGGACAAAGCTGTTATGTTGCTTATACACCCTAAAGCACCGAAGACAACACTGGTGTCTCCAGGCCCATAATTACTGGAGTCAGAGTTTGTTGATCTATCAACTTTTGGCCCAGAGAGACTTGTAATTAGGCATGAAGTTGTTCCACCCACAGATATGACTCTTGGTGAAAATGCACCATTCGAGGGCCTTCCTATTTAAGACTGGTGGCATGTGTGATACTCTGCTTATGTATGACCTTTATCTTAATGATAATTTTGCTGACTAAGACTCTCATACTCAATAAGACATTCTGTCTGTTTTAAACTGTGTATAAGACACTCAGATTGTGGAGCTCTGAATGTGTGAGACTCCCTATCAAAGCTAAACCATGCTTGTAGCGACACTGTGCCAGTATTAGATTCCTTGGTAGGTGAGACTCTTTCTCCATGACAACATCTGTCTATGTGAGACTGTCCATCTTTTGTGATTTCTCTACATGTGAGGCACTCTCTTCTTGTGTGGGGTGTTTGTGTGTGTTTGAGAGAGAGTGCACGTGGGGTAGAGAAAGAAACTCTGTGTGACCCTACCACTTTGAGACTATGGTGTGAGACTGTTTGAGAGAGAAACTATCTTCATGTGCATGTTGGAGCATCTCAGGGGTGCTCTAAACAAGGTCAACGAACCTTTTCACCCTAGCTGAAGGAGTGGAGACAAAGTAAACCTACACAATCAAACAACATCTAAATATACAGCATGACAATTTTGGGGTGAAAAGGAAAACCTAAGTTGGGAAGAAAGTTAAAGGATTTTATTACATACTCAGACTCAGGTTAATATGGACAGTTCTCAAGCCAAAGCTATAATGATACAGAATTACCATTGAATGTCTAAGCCATGAGAACAACCGAAGCTTAACTAACATCCAGCAGACCAAGAGTTCTATCAGTGCAATACAAAACAGAAGCACAGGAGCCTGGTGTTCTGAGAGTACACATTGACCAGTTTGAAGCATTTGCATAAATCTCAATTACCTAATTCATTCTCTAAACAAGTGGGAATCCCTTAAAGGTTCAAAGTCCAATTTCTCCTAGTGCTGGGCAACAAGGCAGAGAGACAAAAGTCAAAAATAAATAAAGGACAAAAAGAATTTGGAAAAACCACATCTGGGACAAGATAAAGCTAACTAAAGTTGGCAAAACGTAAATAAAGAGGGAAACTGTCAGCATGTCAGAAGCTTGGTAAAGTCTTCTCATGGATCAAAATCAAAATCTAAGGGGCATATTTATACTCTGTTTTCTCCGAATGTGCATAAAAAATTTGATGCACATTCGGGGCAAACCGTGCACCATATTTAAACTCTGATGCCCGCGGACGTCAAAGTTCCTCTGTGTGCATAATTTTTGGGATGCGGGAAACTGCCTTGCGTTAATTACATGCAGGGTAGGCGTTCCTGCACAAAAAATGACTTTAAGGCCTGTGCACCTCATTTTGACGCACAGGAGGGGCGGGCCTTAAAAAACGGCGCACAGCCTGATGTGCGCTGTTTTTTAACGCCTTGTGGGGGCAGGTGTTGAGGGACCTGTGGGCTCACTTCCATGGTCCAGAGGTGCCCTTCCCTGCCCCCAGGGACACCTCCTGTCACCTTCGCCCACCCCTAGAGGACACCCATGAATGGGGGACCCATTCCAGGTAAATACAGGTAAGTTGAGGTAAGTATTTTTATTTTATCGTTTTAAAGTGCCATAGAGGGGCCTAATTTGGGCCCCCTACATGCCACTGTGCCCAATGACCATGCCCAGGGTACAGAAGTCCCCTGGGAATGGCCATTGGGCAAGGGGGCATGACTCCTGTCTTTGCTAAGACAGGCGTTATTTCAATGGGGGTTGTGCGTCAAAAAATATCGTAAGTCCGGTTTGAGGCATGATTTTTTGCCTCAAACCTGACTTGCACCATTTTTTGACGCACAACCCATATTTTCCCCTATGCCGGCGCTGCCTGGTTTGAGTCATTTCTTTTTACTCTGACCAGTCCACAGCACCGGCTAACGCCATTCCTTAAATAAGGCCTGCATGGTGCATAGGAATGGCGTTAGCCGGCGGTAAAATTTGTGATGCAAACCAGTGCCAGCGCTGGTTTGTGTCAAAAAAAATAAATATGGGCCTAAGTCTTCTCTTCTCAGCATTTAGGTGTGGGGCAAGGGTAAAGAGGTCTGTACCTCTCTAAGCCCAAGGGAAAAGTCTAGGTCAATGTCCCAATGGGATCTGCTGCTAATCCAGCTGGACAATGGTAAACTGAAGTCCAACGTGCACAATGATTTGCCCATCACTCACACCACACAAATTGGAAAGTTGAACCATCCAATAATAGTTCACCATATGACAGTCATTTGAAACATCATAAAAGATTTCAATTACCAACATGGGAAAGGCATTTATCTTCCTCTCCTGTACGATTTAAATTGTACATCGTCCATGTCCACAGTTCCTCAATGTACCTAATTCAGGGTTCCTTTCTCAGGCTGTCTTAGTGTAAAACAATAGGTTATCTATATCCAAACTAACATTCTATGGGAATGAAGTCTGAAAGAAATTTCATATTAGCAAGAATGACTAAACATTTTTCCACATATTTTTGGGAAATAGAGCCTTGCAGGCCTCACTTAAAATGGCACATTCATCTACATTAGGCAGTGCATATCTAACATTTAAAATTCATGATTAATAAGGTTGATTAGTGTTTATGTCACAGTGGGCGTTAAATGTAATAAATTATTAATTTATTTCAATAGCTATAATAGAAAACTACTTTTTTTACATTTACATGTGACATTTAAAACATTTCCTTCTAGAAAAGTATTATCATTTTACTGAAAACTATTAATTGACATCATGGGGAAACACATGAAATCGAATTAATTAATTATGAACGAAGTATTAGGGCTATACCACACCACTTTATATCACTATTCTATAGTGAATGCACTTTAATATAGGCTTTCAGTGCACCACTTCACAGTTACTTTGTTAGAACTTCAAACAACACAATGCATACTCTGTCACATGTAGATGATCATTGTGATGTCAAGGGCATCAATAACATTTCAGCTACATGTGTGATCCTACCACTGTGAGAGTCTGTTGTGTGAGACTGTTAGCCTAGGTCTCAGGTTCTTTGCCTGTATGAAACTCTCTCCCTTCTAGATGCTTATTTGTGTAATAATGCGTATTATACACAGTTTTAATGGGATTTATTAAAGACACTGGAGGCTCATACCATGCACTATCCCTTTAGTGCCCTCTTACACAGCAGAAACAAATTATTCCAGAATCCTTTGGAACTTTAAACATTCTGGAACTCTTGAACATGCATAAAACCTCAGAACCTGCAGCCATCTTCCTTTCTTGCTGCGAATTACCCAGTTCAAACTAATTCTCAATCCAAAATAATTGGTCTTATGGTGAATACTTATAAATGTCTATGACGAATCCTCGTGACTGCCTTCCATATAACCAACAATTCTTTGTTTTGTTGACTTTTTAACTTGGTCCTGAAAAACAAAATCAAACACATTAAAAGGGTTGGATAGAACGTGCGAGGGATAATATTAGCTTCCGTGTCTTTAATAAAATCTTGATTTTCTACCCATTAAAACTGTGGAAAATCTGCATTTTATGACAAGGCATTGAGGCCAATGTTATGCATGTACAAAGTCTATTCATAATATTCTCTACAACATTTTCACAGGTTTAAAATGAAATATTTCAAAAGATGAATCATTTGACTAATCAGCTGCCTTCATACTACCATTTAGACTAATACCTCAATATAAACACCCTACTAGCCATTGCTCCCCTTACTGAACGTGCTTCAAATTGATTCACATCAATTCCTGCCTTCCTCATTACCTCCTTAATACACTTTGCCAATGTAGACTTAGATACCTCCCAATAAGGTTGTCTAAAAGATATTAACAACTGAGTACGTCCAGAAGGTCTCAACCTCAATGTTCTTTTCTCATATTCTTTCAAGCATCTCACCACACACAACTTGTTATGAGCTTCTATTGAAGGATAAAATAATAAGGTGCCTCAACAAATGGATACCTTCCTTCTCGAAATAGGATTGTAACTGGTTGCATTCATTTGTCTTTCTTTTCTACTAAGAATATGCTGCTTGCAAAACTTTTTGGACATATTGTCATCCTTTCTATTGCACCTTTCCATGACCATGACTTCCTGTTCCTTTGAAAACCTTAACATTCTTGGCAACTTGTCCTGTCTTGAAATACCTATAAAATCTATATGATACCCTTACACTGTCTTCAACACCCATGGGTCCTTTGTAATCTCCCATCATGACACAAACTGAGCTAGTCTGCCACCAGGTTGTACATGGGTAAAAATAGGGTCCTGTTTTAAACATGCCTGCACCCCTTGTTCTCCTTTCACTTCCGCCTCTTCTTGTCCTTTGCCACCCTGTTCTCCTCTATGCCCATAATTAAACCGTCAAAATCCTTGTGTAAACGACCCATGAGTAGCTTCCTGTCCACGGCTGAGAAATAACCCTTTGCATTCTCCTGGCCTGCAAAAAAACCTCTGTATGTCTTTCTTCACCTGCACACATCCTGACTCTGTGGAGTCTGACAGAGCTTACGGGGAACACCAGCGCATTGTCACGTAGGTTCTCATTATCCTAGTGAGACTACTGGATGTGGGCAGCAGATCACTTGAATTATGGGATACTGAGTACAATTGCACACCATGTGACACTTCTTGGCCCAATCCGGGTCTCCCAAGAGCTGGGATGATTGTGGCAACTAGGCGCATGACAGAGAGGACTCCTCAGGGGAATCGTGGTCAATCAGATCTCATCACATTCTCTCAGTTACATTAGTCTCACACAGGCAAAGACAAACAGAAGCAGAGTATAGTTCAATAAGGTTTATTGAAGTAACTGCATCTTAGATAAAATGCATCTATTGCAATACCTAGGATGATAATACATGCTAGAAACAAAATGGTGACGAGAAGAGTAAAACACAAAAACAGTCCCACCATACTGTCACTAGGAATATATATATTTCCTACCTAAGCTATGTAAGAGCACAGAGTGATAAGCCCTAATCTGCCCTTCAGCTTTCCCCCTGGGAAGACATCATCCCCCATACTTGAGCAAGGAAGCCAGTTGTCTAAGAAGACACCGTCCCCATATAGGCCAGGGATTCAGCAGTCTAAGCAAGGAGCTGTAGCGAAGATGTTCAGCAGTCAGCATGCAGTCATGGTCATCTGGCTGGAATCTCCCTCTAATGTGTATGGGACAAAGAAGGGGTTTTATAATAAAACAGCTGATGTTCTAAGAAAAGGTCCCCACAGAAGGATATATATGTTTCTGAGAATGTTGGAGACACAGCATACCACTTTTGCCGGCAAATCTATCTGACTGCTGCCTTGAGGAAAGCACAAAGTGAAATGAATGCTGTGCCAAGAACATAATGCTTTCCTAGGCAAAAGAACAACCAGATAGAAAAAATAAAACAACACCACAAATGTGGCTAATGATAGAAAAACAAACCAAAGCTGAATAAAATGTAACTGGGCTAAAATGCACAATGGTAGGCCTAGGTAGCTAAAATAATGGGTCTAAAATATGACTAAAATAGCTATACAATAGCATGCTCTAAACATCTCGCTTGTGTAACAACACTCAAAGGTAAACACCTCAATGGTCCCTATTTATGGACTACACTTGTGTCTCAGTTATTTTGTCAAGTTTAAATGAATTGCTCATTTCTACAATTGTGCATTGCAATACGATCCCTTCAACTCTAAAAAAACACACTTTCTTCTAGAAATGGTTCTCAATAGACTTACCCCCATCCAAACTAACACAATTTGTCAATGTTAGAAATGGGGTCTCTAGTTGGCAGAAGTATTCACCTTTGCCCAAATAGGGATCTCAATCCTAGTCAGGGTAAGTCACACACAATCCAAATTATCCTGGGCCCACCCTCTGGTAGCTTAGCCCTGAGCAGTCAGGCGTAACTTAGAATGCAATGTGTAAAGTATTTGTGCAATAAATCATACAGTAACACAGTGAATACACCACAGAGGTTTAGAGAAATATGAGATATTTATTTGGTTCAATTAAGGTCAAAGCAATAAAGATTTGATACGTACAAATTGAAATATCACTTTTGCAGGATTAAAAAAAGTCTTAGATCATATAAATCAACAATTGTTTCTTGTTAGCACAAAGTACCTGGTTTGCGTTAAAAATAACATGCACGGAGACCACAGAAGAGGATATACGTGGAAAAATAGTGCGTGCGTTGGAATTTCTGGCACAGCACGGATGATGCATCATTTCGTTCCATGCTGCAAGGGACTTTGTGTCGATTTCCGGCGCAAAGGCCTGGGTCCTCACTGGGATGCAGGGATCTTTTTGATGGCCAGGGACAATGCGGGGAAATCCTGGGTGTGCGGTACAAAGTCACAGGCGTTGTGTTGATCCGGTAGGCGATGCATTGGAGTTTTGTCACATGACCATCACTGCATCGATTTTTCACTCAGAAAGTCGGGCTCTGTCATTCTGGCTTGGCTGTGCGCCGATCCAGTAGGGCTGTGCATCGAAGTTCTGGTCGCAACACAGGCACTGTGTCGATCTTTGCTCGGGAAGTCGGGCTGCATCGTTCTGGTTTGGCTGTGCTGCGATTTTCTCATCGCAGGGCAGGCTGTGCATCATTTCCAGCAGGCTGTGCATCGATTTTCGGTGCACAAAGACTTTCCTTGAAGAGAGGAAGTATTTTTGGCCCTGAGACTTCAGAAACAGGAGGCAAGCTCAATCCAAGCCCTTGGAGAGCACTTTTCAGCAAAGTCAGGGGCCAGCACAGCAGGGCAGCAATCCATCACAGCAAAGCAGTCCAGGTGAGTCCTTAGAGCAGCCAGGAAGTTCCTCTTGACAGGTTGCAGGTTCAGGTCCAGAATTTTCTGAGTTGGTGGGGTCAGAGACCCAGTTTATATACCCCAAAATGCCTTTGGAGTGGGGGGCGACTTCAAAGAGTGGTTTTGACATGCACAAGTTCCCCTTTCAGTACAGTTCTGTCTGCCAGGGTCCCAGTATACTTTGAAATGCAAGTGTCAACCCTTCAACCTTCTAGCCCAGGAAGCCCCTTTCAGTATGCAGATGAGTGCAGGTGTGACTGAGTATCCCATGTTTGTGGTTGTCTGGGTGAAATGCAGAAGGGAGCTGTCAACCAGTCCAGCCAGATGTTGATTGGAGACAGGCTATACAGCACAGATGAATTTTAGTTACAGAGAAATGCTCACTTTCTAAAAGTGGCATTCCTTAAAATAGTAATATAAAATCCACAATCACCAATAAGCAGGATTTTCTATTACCATCCTGACCATACTAAATATGACCTGGCTACCCCCTTCTGATCACTACCACTCAAAAATATATAAGGGTATCCCTAATGCTATCCTCTGAAAGGAGCAGGCCTCACAGTAGTGGAAAACGAATTGACACGTTTTCCACTGCCAGACATGGTTATGGGGCTACCTATATGTATGGCACAACCAGTGCTGCAGGCCCACTAGTAGCATTCAATTTACAGGCCCTGGGCACATTTAGTGCACTTTACTGGTGACAAGTAACTCAAATATGACAATTGGGAATGAAACAATGTTACAATTTTTAAGGATTAGCAGTGGTAAAGTGTGCAAAGTCCTAAAGCCAGCAAAAAATGAGGTCAGAAAAAGAAGAGGAGGAAGGCAAAACGTTTGGGGGTGACCCTGCAGAGAGGCCATTTCCAACAGTCACTAATCTGAACATGCTCTGACCTCACACAACCCTAATACCATTTCCTTATTAACTTTGTACTACCTTATTCCTACTGTGCCACCCAGTAAACTACTTATATAAAACGACCTACCTCTAAGAAATTAAATACTAAAATCATTTACAAAATAGTTTCTCATACACTCTTCTTTCAGTGCTCACTCCATTGCTGAAAAATAGCATCTCTTACCCTTTTCTTTTAAAAGTAAAGCAAGGAAATTAACTCTCAAACCCCTACTCATTCCATCATTGAGAACTTTTAAAATGATACCTATCGTATATATGAGCAGCAACAAAGAAGGAAGATGGATGCAGGTTCTGAAGTTTTATGCATGTTCAGGAGTTCTAGAATGTTGAAAATTCCAAAGGATTCTGGATTTATTTGTTGCTGCTGTGCATGAGGGCAATAAAGAATTAGTGACTAATATTGGCCTCCATGCCTTGCAATTTGTATGACTAATTGCATGAGACAATGTGCTTGTGAACATGCACTCCATAGTGAGACTCCCTGCGTGCAGCTCTGCCATTGTGGGACTCTGCCTGTTTTAGGCTCTGTGGCCCAGATTTATACTTTTTGCGTCAAAAAGTATAGCGGCGGCTAGCACCATTCCAGGACGCCAGCCGGGCACCATATTTAAGGAATGGCACAAGCCAGCGCTAAGGCCGGTTAGCGTCAAAATAAATGACACTAACCGGGTAGGGGAGGCTTATTGTAAACTGGAGGTTGTGCAGGAAAGAATGGCGCTAGTCAGGTTAGAGTAAAAAAAATGACTCTAACATGACTAGCGTCATTTTTTTGATGCACAACCCCCATGGACATGACTCCTGTCATGGTAAAGACAGGAGTCATGCCCCCAAGACCAATGGGTGTGCCCAGGGGACTTATTGTTGTACCGTGCCAGACCGTCGTGCGAGCCGAGCATTCGGCTCAGGGCGCGGCCACGATTTGTGGCGGCCGGGCGTGCCATGCCCATGCTGTACTTTACTTTCTTGCACGCCGCGTCCTTAATATTTACTTGGGCATCTTCCCCCACATGCCTCACTTACCTGGTGAGCCTGTCCTTTTTTCTTTCCTTCTTTTCTTTTACTTCTTTCTTTCCTTGTGTATTTATGTGTTTCTTCAGCTGCCATGTTCTTTCTGATTCCCAGCATGCCTTCTTTTTCTCTGAATGCTTTAGGAACCTTTTTCAACATGGTGTCTTTACTCTATATGTTTCTATGTTTCTTTCCAAATCCAATATGGTGAATTTCTACTTCCTGTTTGTCATTTCCTGTTCTTGGGTATATAAGGTGAATGATTCTTGTTCTCCTTGCTCTGCATCACTTTCTTTGGTGGGGATCTTTGCTCCTGCTACTTTTTCGCTAGTTCTTTTTTCCTCGTCTGTTCCAGCTTCTTTCAGTATTATTTTACCTGTTGGAAGACTTACTTTTTTGCTTCTTTTTGTTCCAGGGAGTTCCTGCTTAGAGGTTTTTCCCTTTTTGTTTTTTTCCTCTGGGACTTCTTCTGGAGGGCACGGACTGCTTTGGCGTTCCTCCGTCGGCTGCACCGTGGCTACCAGAAAGGGCCGCCCCTACCTGGGTCAAGGCAGAACCTGCAAGAATCAAGACCTTTCTGCAGTTCCAGTGGGCCAAAGACATAAACGACAAGCAGCCTGTGACACTTATGTCCTCTGGGCATGGCCATTGGGTGCAATGTCATGTAGGGGGGCCCAAGTTAGGCCCCCCTATGGCACTTTTGAAAAAAATAAAAAAACTTACCTGGACCTACCTGGTATGGGTCCCTCCACCCTTAGGTACCCTCCAGGTGTGGGTGGGGGTGTCCTTCGGTGCAGGGAAGGGCACCTGTGGGCTGTTTCTATGGTCCCTGACTATGGAAAATGGCCCACAGGTCCCCTAGCACCTGCCCTGACCCAGGCGTTAAATAATGGCGCTAAGCAGGCTTAGCGCCATTATTTAAGGCCCTCCTCCTCCTTGCATGATTTTTGCACAGGAGGATAAATAAGACGCAAGGGCCTTAGAATAATTTTTTTCCCAGGAACGCTTACCTTGCATCTCCTTGATGCAAGGTAGTTTTCCGCAGGCAAAAAATGATGTTAGACAAGTCTAGGGTCACAATATAAATATGGAGTTAAGTTTGCGCCAGATTTGCGTGAAAAAAATGATGCAAATCCGGTGCAAACAGAGTATAAATATGCCCCTGTGTTTCGAGACTCTCAAGAAATTCTTTGGAGGTTTAAGACTTTCTCTGTATATACATCCTTATACAGTATGTGTTTATATAGGAGTGACTATGTATCTGTCCACTAAGGAAAAGAAAACCTTTCTTCTCTACCTCTAACAGGTGAAGGTGTTGCAGTTCAGCAGTGGTTTTTGCTCATTTGGATGATGGCAATGCTATGCTCGCCCTTCTTCCAGGCATCAAGCTAGCCCTCTAAAAAACAATTTACACCATTGCCACCCGACTTGTAAAAACATAAAGTTCAATCATATCTCAACACACACTCTAGGATCTGCATTGTCTCCAACTTTTAGCACGGTTTCAATTCAAAACATTGTGTATCACATACAAAGTCGTTTCACCGAAAAAACGTATATTATTGTGAAATAATTACAGATCTCTAGTGGATCCCACCTTACTTGAAGCCATAAATTAGCAGGAGAGGAAACGATGTAGAGAAAAATCAGATAAGCTCCTCTATCAGTGCATCTCTTTATGGAGCACAGAAAAAGCAGCATCAGGAGTAACTCTTTTGCCAAGAGAATCTGCCACAAAATCAACCACAAAGCCTCTGGAATGAATCAGAACTGAAAGCACTCTGAACTGCAGGACTACGCTAGGGGTCCAATGTAGAATAATAATGTTGCAGGAACATCACAGATATCGTTCTAGAGAATACACTCGCACTCATATTTGGCCCTGGAGAGGCCAATATAGGTATTTCCTGTAGAATACTCTTTCCTGACTCTCAGCGTTCTTCCCTCTATATTTAATTTCAGAAATGGCTAAAAACACTCATGTTTAAGCAGCATTTCAGATCATCCATTGGACAGCTGATTTTCTGACTATCTCATCTGTCTTCATTATCTTTCAAATAAAAGAGGTTTGGGACAAATTCCTCTACATATTCCCCATCCAAGTTGAAAACTTACTTTTTATCTTCATGGTGTGGTGGCAGAATACCACTATGCCTTTCAGCTATCAAACAAGAAATGTCATTTCTTCTTAGGAATCTACCATAAATACTTGTGCAGAGCTGTACACTCTGCCTAACACAGTTATCCATCAGCAAGACCCAGGAAGGCCTATTGGGGCATGCCATAGGCCAGACCTCTCCTTCTTACTGCTTAACTCTATGACCAAGTAGAAATGTGAAACTGGCAAATCGTAATAGTGTCTGGTTAAAGAGGGCATTTAAGGGTACATTTTGACTTTTGCTAGTAATTGGGCAGAAATGGTGGCATATGGAAGAAGGGAGGGAACATTCTAGGATTTACAGAAGTGGGAACTCCAGTGCACCGGATATTCATCACTCACTAAGCATACTTTGGATACAGTTCTTAAGCCCACCTCTTTTAAAGATCACCTGAAACGACTGTTGTGCAGTAATACATGTTGCTGTCTGAAGCCAGAGCTAAAAAACGCAGAAGGCAGCATTAGGCAGAGGCGGGGGGAAGAAAAAGTAAACAAAATGAAAACTAGGAGTAAAACGGTTTCTGGCAAAGACATTTGAAGGGAAATTTCCTAATTTCAAATAGATTACCTGCCCTAAAATTACAGCTAGTGGAGTCAGTAAAAGTGTTTGTTTCAAAGCAGTGAACCTGAAAACAGGGTACTTGATAATAGGCCTGGGCGTTACTCACTGAGTTTTGCTCCACGGAGTTCCAAAAAACAGCCGCGAGATTCTGTAGAACTCCTTGAACAGACAAAGGAATGCTTGTCCACCTATTTGCACTGATATTTCAGGCCAGGAGTGCATTCCGCACTGAAAAATCGGGGTAAACTGCATCAGGTGGTGCACATGGGCGCAGCATTTTTGTTTTACCTGCTTTCTATGCTGTTCTTTGCATGGTGCTGGAACTTTCTTTCAATCTACTTTCATCTGTGCCAGTCCTCCCCCTCTCCCACTCATTCACCCTCATTTACTTTACTTGTTATATGTGTGTGTCATACTGTGTGTGTGTTTTACGTTTTTGTCTTTTTTTTACTTTTTCATGGATTTTTGTACTTTATTTTGTTTTACCATTCTTCCTTATGTTCCACTCCCTTCGTTCTTCCCTTCTTCTTTGCTTTTGTCCTACATTTTTTTTTTTACCCAACACCAAGGCAGAACAGGCAGCGGATGCTGACATCAGTGCGAGGCAATTGCAAGTTGCACACCGTGTGGTCACTGGCGCTGTCCGGAATGCAGCCACAGCCCATTTTTACAGAGATGGAGGCGGCTTTGCTTGGTCTTTTTTGGTGCAGCGCCACCTCCCTCCCATGCCGGCAGCAGACGGCAGCCGTAGTAGAGCATATGCCCTGCAGGAGCATCGGCTGCCGTGGGCTGCAGAGGGGGGAAGTGCGTCAGTGCATGCACTGTAGCACAGGGGTGCAGCGCGCTACACTGCAGCTTATGCACCGCTGGGTGAATCTTATCGATCATGAAAAGCGCCTGCATCATCTGCTGGGTGTCGAGGTTGAGAGGCTTGGTGAGTATTTATTTTTTGTTTTCTAAAAATGCTATGTATTTTTCGAATAGCATGCTGCTCACACTCAGAGGTAAGTTAAGTATATGTTACAAATAATATCTGATCCAGCTTGAGTTTCTCATGCATCCCAAGGTATCACCGGGGACTATGAGAAATCCATTGGGAGGCAACAAGGTGCAGGGAAAAAAGAAAAAATGCCTATAAACACTGTCCATACACATACTACATTGATCCTCAAGCACATTCAACTGATATCAGGGACAAAATAAAAAGTTAACAAAAAATGCCATAGCTCCTCTATTAATGTCCCTAGAAAGGGCTTTGAAACCTGGAAAAAAGGATTATTATACACTAGACGGCTGAATGAAAATGGCTGCCAGCTTTATGGTCAAGCAACAACCGCAGGCAAGGGGGTATGGACAACAATAAACACGTGCAGGCTTATGGAATAAGCACACTGTAGGAAGTTGGCTCTGTATGTGCTATTTCAAAGTAAGGAATAGCATGCACAGAGTCCAAGGGTTCCCCTTAGAGGTAAAATAGTGGTAAAAATAGATAATACTAATGCTCTATTTTGTGGTAGTGTGGTCGAGCAATAGGCTTATCCAAGGAGTAGTGTTAAGCATTTGTTGTACATACACATAGACAATAAATGAGGTACACACACTCAGAGACAAATCCAGCCAATAGGTTTTTATATAGAAAAATATCTTTTCTTAGTTTATTTTAAGAACCACAGGTTCAAATTCTACATGTAATATCTCATTCGAAAGGTATTGCAGGTAAGTACTTTAGGAACTTCAAATCATTAAAATTGCATGTATACTTTTCAAGTTATTGACAAATAGCTGTTTTAAAAGAGGACACAGTGCAATTTTCACAGTTCCTGGGGGAGGTAAGTTTTTGTGAGTTTTCCCAGGTAAGTAAGACACTTACAGGGTTCAGTTCTTGGTCCAAGGTAGCCCACCGTTGGGGGTTCAGAGCAACCCCAAAGTCACCACACCAGCAGCTCAGGGCCGGTCAGGTGCAGAGTTCAAAGTGTTGCCCAAAACACATAGGCTAGAATGGAGAGAAGGGGGTGCTCCGGTTCCGGTCTGCTTGCAGGTAAGTACCCGCGTCTTCGGAGGGCAGACCAGGGGGGTTTTGTAGGGCACCGGGGGGGACACAAATCCACACAGAAATTTCACCCTCAGCAGCGCGGGGGCGGCCGGGTGCAGTGTAGGAACAGGCGTTGGGTTCGCAATGTTAGTCTATGAGAGATCTCGGGATCTCTTCAGCGCTGCAGGCAGGCAAGGGGGGGATTCCTCGGGGAAACCTCCACTTGGGTAAGGGAGAGGGACTCCTGGGGGTCACTTCTCCCGTGAAAGTCCGGTCCTTCAGGTCCTGGGGGCTGCGGGTGCAGGGTCTCTCCCAGGCGTCGGGACTTTAGGTTCAAAGAGTCGCGGTCAGGGGAAGCCTCGGGATTCCCTCTGCAGGCGGCGCTGTGGGGGCTCAGGGGGGACAGGTTTTGGTACTCACAGTATCAGAGTAGTCCTGGGGTCCCTCCTGAGGTGTTGGATCGCCACCAGCCGAGTCGGGGTCGCCGGGTGCAGTGTTGCAAGTCTCACGCTTCTTGCGGGGAGCTTGCAGGGTTCTTTAAAGCTGCTGGAAACAAAGTTGCAGCTTTTCTTGGAGCAGGTCCGCTGTCCTCGGGAGTTTCTTGTCTTTTCGAAGCAGGGGCAGTCCTCAGAGGATGTCGAGGTCGCTGTTCCCTTTGGAAGGCGTCGCTGGAGCAGGATCTTTGGAAGGCAGGAGACAGGCCGGTGAGTTTCTGGAGCCAAGGCAGTTGTCGTCTTCTGGTCTTCCGCTGCAGGGGTTTTCAGCTAGGCAGTCCTTCTTCTTGTAGTTGCAGGAATCTAATTTTCTAGGGTTCAGGGTAGCCCTTAAATACTAAATTTAAGGGCGTGTTTAGGTCTGGGGGGTTAGTAGCCAATGGCTACTAGCCCTGAGGGTGGGTACACCCTTTTTGTGCCTCCTCCCAAGGGGAGGGGGTCACAATCCTAACCCTATTGGGGGAATCCTCCATCTGCAAGATGGAGGATTTCTAAAAGTTAGAGTCACCTCAGCTCAGGACACCTTAGGGGCTGTCCTGACTGGCCAGTGACTCCTCCTTGTTTTTCTCATTATTTTCTCCGGCCTTGCCGCCAAAAGTGGGGCCTGGCCGGAGGGGGCGGGCAACTCCACTAGCTGGAGTGTCCTGCTGGGTTGGCACAAAGGAGGTGAGCCTTTGAGGCTCACCGCCAGGTGTGACAATTCCTGCCTGGGGGAGGTGTTAGCATCTCCACCCAGTGCAGGCTTTGTTACTGGCCTCAGAGTGACAAAGGCACTCTCCCCATGGGGCCAGCAACATGTCTCGGTTTGTGGCAGGCTGCTAAAACTAGTCAGCCTACACAGATAGTCGGTTAAGTTTCAGGGGGCACCTCTAAGGTGCCCTCTGGGGTGTATTTTACAATAAAATGTACACTGGCATCAGTGTGCATTTATTGTGCTGAGAAGTTTGATACCAAACTTCCCAGTTTTCAGAGTAGCCATTATGGTGCTGTGGAGTTCGTGTAAAACAAACTCCCAGACCATATACTCTTATGGCTACCCTGCACTTACAATGTCTAAGGTTTTGTTTAGACACTGTAGGGGCACAGTGCTCATGCACTGGTACCCTCACCTATGGTATAGTGCACCCTGCCTTAGGGCTGTAAGGCCTGCTAGAGGGGTGTCTTACCTGTACTGCATAGGCAGTGAGAGGCTGGCATGGCACCCTGAGGGGAGTGCCATGTCGACTTACTCATTTTGTTCTCACTAGCACACACAGGCTTGTAAGCAGTGGGTCTGTGCTGAGTGAGGGGTCTCTAGGGTGGCATAAGACATGCTGCAGCCCTTAGAGACCTTTCTTGGCATCAGGGCCCTTGGTACTAGAAGTACCAGTTACAAGGGGCTTATCTGAATGCCAGGGTGTGCCAATTGTGGAGACAATGGTACATTTTAGGTGAAGGAACACTGGTGCTGGGGCCTGGTTAGCAGGGTCCCAGCACACTTCTCAGTCAAGTCAGCATCTGTATCAGGCAAAAAGTGGGGGGTAACTGCAACAGGGAGCCATTTCTTTACACAAGCCCCCCCCAGCCCACAGGCCAGGAGACTCAGCCAACGCTGGAAGAGTCTTCCTAGTCTGTCAGGCGAGGAAGAGTAGAGGAAATGGCTGGTTTGTTGCAGGGCCTACTCTGCCTTACATCCTCCTGTTCAGGTCATTCCCTTTGGGGAACTGACCTACTTCCACAGTGATAGGACCTAGTCTGAATTGCCTCTTGTCTGCCTCTTCAATGTCTCCACCCATTCTTTCTATTTTGGTCTTAGAGGTATCCACCTCTGCTAACCTTATCTTGGCCAGGGTTACCCCTAGCTTACCCAGAGAGGTTACCCAGAGCTGGAGTAACCCCACCATGACCAATAGGGTCAGGGGGCCTAACTTGCTATTTGGCATGGGGTCAGACCACCATGCTAAGGATAGGGCAGCCATAAAGGCTAACACCCAGCAGAGGCCACTGACAGCTGTCAGTGCCCAGAACCACACCTTTAGCTCTTCACCTAAAAGGGAAGGGGCTAAGTTACAGGCTTCTTTGGGTTCAGGTTGCCTGTCTGCTGTATTAGAGTGGGGGGTTACCACATCTTGTAGTAAACACCCTTCTTCCACTCTTTCTTCTGTTAGCTGAGGAGCCACCCACTCAGGTTTAACAGTTGCCTGACTAGCCAGGACTTCTTGTGGGTCAGGTTGGACTTTATCAGGGCCAGTTTTGGAGTTCTCCCCTACTGGAGCAGAATCTCCTTGGCTTGCTGTAACCTTGGCTAAAGGTTGTCCACCCTTCCTACTCTGTTTTCTTTTCTTCTTCTTCTGGGGCCTGCTTGCATTTACTGCAGAGGCAGGACTTCCAGAATCCTTGGGAGAGGACTGGCACTGGACCAGTTCCTCTCTTGGGCTCTGACTAACCTCTGGGTAGTCATTTCCAAGGAGACAATCAAGGGGGAGGTCTGTACTGACTACTACCCTTCTCCAGCTAAGAGTGCCACCCACTTCTATGGGCACTAAAGCCACAGGCCTCTTAGTGACCCTGTCTAGGCTAACTCTTACCCTGGCAGTCTCACCTGGGATGTACTGGTTTGAGAGCACCAGCCTGTCATGCACAATAGTGTGACTGGCACAAGTGTCTCTCAGGGCAGTGGTTGGGATTCCATTCACCAGTAGGTGGTGGAAGTGTCTACTTCCCTCTGGAATCTCCAACTCACCTGTTGGGCCCTGTTTCCAGTTGAAGGCTAGGAAGACCTCCTCATCTGAGGAGTCATCTCCCATGGCTACACTGGTTACCCCTGGAATTTTGTTCTGGGGTTTGTTTTTGGGACAAGAAGTGTCCTTGGTGTGGTGCCCAGACTGTTTACAGTTGTGGCACCATGCCTTAGTGGCATCCCAGTTCTTACCCTGGTACCCACCTTTGTTTTGGGTTGTGTCTTGGGGCCCACCCACCTGTTCTGGTTTTTGGGGGCCTACAGAGGACTCTGTTTCTTTGTTTCTAGTGTCACCCACTTTCTCCTGGGGAGTTTTTGTAACCCCTTTCTTTTGGTCACCCCCAGTGGAAGTTTTGGTTACCCTAGTCTTGACCCAGTGGTCTGCCTTCTTTCCCAATTCTTGGGGAGAAATTGGACCTAGGTCTACCAGATACTGATGCAACTTTTCATTGAAGCAGTTACTTAAAATGTGTTCTTTCATAAACAAATTATAAAGCCCAACATAGTCACACACTTCATTTCCAGTTAACCAACCATCTAGTGTTTTTACTGAGTAGTCTACAAAATCAACCCAGGTCTGGCTCGAGGATTTTTGAGCCCCCCTGAATCTAATTCTATACTCCTCAGTGGAGAATCCAAAGCCCTCAATCAGGGTACCCTTCATGAGGTCATAAGATTCTGCATCTTTTCCAGAGAGTGTGAGGAGTCTATCCCTACACTTTCCAGTGAACATTTCCCAAAGGAGAGCACCCCAGTGAGATCTGTTCACTTTTCTGGTTACACAAGCCCTCTCAAAAGCTGTGAACCATTTGGTGATGTCATCACCATTTTCATATTTTGTTACAATCCCTTTGGGGATTTTTAGGATGTCAGGAGAATCTCTGACCCTATTTAAGTTGCTGCCACCATTGATGGGACCTAGGCCCATCTCTTTTCTTTCCCTTTCTATGGCTAGGAGCTGCTTTTCCAAAGCCAATCTTTTGACCATCCTGGCTAGCAGGGGGTCATCTTCACTGAGAGCATCCTCAGTGATTTCAGAAATGCTGGACCCTCCTGTGAGGGAAGCAACATTTCTGACTATTATTTTTGGAGACAGGGCTTGAGAGGCCCTGGTCTCCCTATTTAGGACTGGAAGGGGGGAATTGCCCTCCAAGTCACTAATTTCTTCCTCTGTGAAGTCATCCTCAGAGGGGTTGGCTTTTTCAAACTCTGCCAACAGCTCCTGGAGCTGAATTTTGGTAGGTCTGGAGCCAATGGTTATTTTCTTTATATTACAGAGAGACCTTAGCTCCCTCATCTTAAGATGGAGGTAAGGTGTGGTGTCGAGTTCCACCACATTCATCTCTGTATCAGACATTATTTTGCTAAAAGTTGGAAGACTTTTTAAAGAATCTAAAACTGTTTCTAGAATCTAATTTCAAACTTTTAACAAACTTTTAAACTCTAAAAGACAATGCTAAACAGGGACTTAACACACAAGGCCCTAGCAGGACTTTTAAGAATTTAGAAAAATTTCAAATTGCAAAAATGTATTTCTAATGACAATTTTGGAATTTGTCGTGTGATCAGGTATTGGCTGAGAAGTCCAGCAAATGCAAAGTCTTGTACCCCACCGCTGATCCACCAATGTAGGAAGTTGGCTCTGTATGTGCTATTTCAAAGTAAGGAATAGCATGCACAGAGTCCAAGGGTTCCCCTTAGAGGTAAAATAGTGGTAAAGATAGATAATACTAATGCTCTATTTTGTGGTAGTGTGGTCGAGCAATAGGCTTATCCAAGGAGTAGTGTTAAGCATTTGTTGTACATACACATAGACAATAAATGAGGTACACACACTCAGAGACAAATCCAGCCAATAGGTTTTTATATAGAAAAATATCTTTTCTTAGTTTATTTTAAGAACCACAGGTTCAAATTCTACATGTAATATCTCATTCGAAAGGTATTGCAGGTAAGTACTTTAGGAACTTCAAATCATTAAAATTGCATGTATACTTTTCAAGTTATTGACAAATAGCTGTTTTAAAAGTGGACACAGTGCAATTTTCACAGTTCCTGGGGGAGGTAAGTTTTTGTGAGTTTTCCCAGGTAAGTAAGACACTTACAGGGTTCAGTTCTTGGTCCAAGGTAGCCCACCGTTGGGGGTTCAGAGCAACCCCAAAGTCACCACACCAGCAGCTCAGGGCCGGTCAGGTGCAGAGTTCAAAGTGGTGCCCAAAACACATAGGCTAGAATGGAGAGAAGGGGGTGCTCCGGTTCCGGTCTGCTTGCAGGTAAGTACCCGCGTCTTCGGAGGGCAGACCAGGGGGGTTTTGTAGGGCACCGGGGGGGACACAAATCCACACAGAAATTTCACCCTCAGCAGCGCGGGGGCGGCCGGGTGCAGTGTAGGAACAGGCGTCGGGTTCGCAATGTTAGTCTATGAGAGATCTCGGGATCTCTTCAGCGCTGCAGGCAGGCAAGGGGGGGATTCCTCGGGGAAACCTCCACTTGGGTAAGGGAGAGGGACTCCTGGGGGTCACTTCTCCCGTGAAAGTCCGGTCCTTCAGGTCCTGGGGGCTGCGGGTGCAGGGTCTCTCCCAGGCGTCGGGACTTTAGGTTCAAAGAGTCGCGGTCAGGGGAAGCCTCGGGATTCCCTCTGCAGGCGGCGCTGTGGGGGCTCAGGGGGGACAGGTTTTGGTACTCACAGTATCAGAGTAGTCCTGGGGTCCCTCCTGAGGTGTTGGATCGCCACCAGCCGAGTCGGGGTCGCCGGGTGCAGTGTTGCAAGTCTCACGCTTCTTGCGGGGAGCTTGCAGGGTTCTTTAAAGCTGCTGGAAACAAAGTTGCAGCTTTTCTTGGAGCAGGTCCGCTGTCCTCGGGAGTTTCTTGTCTTTTCGAAGCAGGGGCAGTCCTCAGAGGATGTCGAGGTCGCTGGTCCCTTTGGAAGGCGTCGCTGGAGCAGGATCTTTGGAAGGCAGGAGACAGGCCGGTGAGTTTCTGGAGCCAAGGCAGTTGTCGTCTTCTGGTCTTCCGCTGCAGGGGTTTTCAGCTAGGCAGTCCTTCTTCTTGTAGTTGCAGGAATCTAATTTTCTAGGGTTCAGGGTAGCCCTTAAATACTAAATTTAAGGGCGTGTTTAGGTCTGGGGGGTTAGTAGCCAATGGCTACTAGCCCTGAGGGTGGGTACACCCTTTTTGTGCCTCCTGCCAAGGGGAGGGGGTCACAATCCTAACCCTATTGGGGGAATCCTCCATCTGCAAGATGGAGGATTTCTAAAAGTTAGAGTCACCTCAGCTCAGGACACCTTAGGGGCTGTCCTGACTGGCCAGTGACTCCTCCTTGTTTTTCTCATTATTTTCTCCGGCCTTGCCGCCAAAAGTGGGGCCTGGCCGGAGGGGGCGGGCAACTCCACTAGCTGGAGTGTCCTGCTGGGTTGGCACAAAGGAGGTGAGCCTTTGAGGCTCACCGCCAGGTGTGACAATTCCTGCCTGGGGGAGGTGTTAGCATCTCCACCCAGTGCAGGCTTTGTTACTGGCCTCAGAGTGACAAAGGCACTCTCCCCATGGGGCCAGCAACATGTCTCGGTTTGTGGCAGGCTGCTAAAACTAGTCAGCCTACACAGATAGTCGGTTAAGTTTCAGGGGGCACCTCTAAGGTGCCCTCTGGGGTGTATTTTACAATAAAATGTACACTGGCATCAGTGTGCATTTATTGTGCTGAGAAGTTTGATACCAAACTTCCCAGTTTTCAGAGTAGCCATTATGGTGCTGTGGAGTTCGTGTAAAACAAACTCCCAGACCATATACTCTTATGGCTACCCTGCACTTACAATGTCTAAGGTTTTGTTTAGACACTGTAGGGGCACAGTGCTCATGCACTGGTACCCTCACCTATGGTATAGTGCACCCTGCCTTAGGGCTGTAAGGCCTGCTAGAGGGGTGTCTTACCTATACTGCATAGGCAGTGAGAGGCTGGCATGGCACCCTGAGGGGAGTGCCATGTCGACTTACTCATTTTGTTCTCACTAGCACACACAGGCTTGTAAGCAGTGGGTCTGTGCTGAGTGAGGGGTCTCTAGGGTGGCATAAGACATGCTGCAGCCCTTAGAGACCTTTCTTGGCATCAGGGCCCTTGGTACTAGAAGTACCAGTTACAAGGGGCTTATCTGAATGCCAGGGTGTGCCAATTGTGGAGACAATGGTACATTTTAGGTGAAGGAACACTGGTGCTGGGGCCTGGTTAGCAGGGTCCCAGCACACTTCTCAGTCAAGTCAGCATCTGAATCAGGCAAAAAGTGGGGGGTAACTGCAACAGGGAGCCATTTCTTTACACACACTGACTGGCTACACAAAATGACCGCTGGCTACATGGTCAACCACCAACAACAGCAAGCAAGAAGGCCTAAACAACAAAAAACACATGAAGGCCTAGGGCAAAAGAACACTGTCTGGATGCACAAAATGACCACTGGCCACATGGTCAAACAACAAGCAAGGAGACATGGACAACAAAGAACACATGCAGGCCTATGGACACTGAGTATACAAAATGGCCTTGGCCATATGAAATGGAGAACAAAGACAAATGGAGGCCTATGGCAAACACACATGCACACTGGCCAGACAAAGGAGACATGGTAACGAATGAAGGAAACACTACCATTAATTCAGCAATGTCAAAAATGAAAATTAAGAGAACTATAAAAATGTTACAACTGCACACATCCTCTCAAGGCATTAGTTATTACCCCACAAAAATACACTTCTTGCAGAAAAAAATGTGAACTACAAAAAATGAAAACTCACATTTATAATTTAATCCAAAATCATCCCTGGCTTAAATGATGTATTAACAACATATACCACAGACACATTTGTGTCATCTACCCATTGACTAGTACTCACTGGATGGCCTGTGGGCAGGCTAGACCACATTGTAAAATAAATGAATAGTGCAAATTTAGCAAACATGGATAAAATGTACTGAACTGTGCAACCTTTTTTCCCTTACGAAAGATACAAAATTTAATGCAAAAAAAACGAGACCACTACTGCGACTCCAGGCCACCGACCACAATCAAATTAAAACTTTGAATAAGAGTACAAATGAATATTGGTGCATGCATTCTATCAAACAAACTACACCCTTATACAAAAGTTTTTAAACTTAATTGTGATGTCACAAAAACAAAGTCCTTCAACTCCAATTGTACACATGCAGCAGGAATTGCAGACAAAAAGAGTGAATCTTCCACCTTGAAATCCAAATGAAAAGTGACCAGGAGATTGACAAAGCACTGGGAAGAACCTCCTGTGCAGGAAGAGGCAGTTGTAGTCTGTGGGGCACTTCCTTCTTATTGAAAAAAAGTTTTAAAAATATGTTTTTTGTACTAAAAAAACACCTGAACGGTCAGTTGGAGTAGAATATTCATTCGAAAACATCTTTTTACATTGATTTTGCTGCTCGAGAAGCAGCAGTGGCCGCTCGAGGTCCCCAACATCACGAAAATGACGATGAAAGGCTCTGTGGCATCCACCTGCTGCGCTAGCAGCTGGTAAATCTCACACGCACTTGCTAGCGGCTGGCACATCTTGTTGTGCTCTGCAGCACGCAATAACACACATCCATGAGTGCCAACAGGATTATAATTCCGCCAGGTGGCAAAGTACAGGAAGTACTTGACAATGTCTCAAACTAATAAATGAAGCGACAAGAGTCAAAGAAGACAATGACTGAAGAAGGCTGAAGAAGGGTAACCAAAAGCTTCCTATATGTACGATATGTTTACACACCAAAGTAGAAACTAGAGTAGGTAGGAAAGACCACCATAGCTACGGAAGCTAGAGGCAGGGTTGTCCATGGTGAAAGGAATGGAAGTGTTAACACATTCGCTCGAGGCTAGAACAAATGCACTTGGTAATAGATTCAGACATGAGGGAACAGATGAAAGAGAGGAAGAGGTTAATGGATACAGTTTTGAGTTAAATGTGCATTCAGGATGATAAACTGGAGTCCATAGAAAACAGCTAACATTTGTGTCATGGGTTTCAATCCCACGCTCTCAGAGGAGCCAAAATTGGAAGTCAGGTGCCTTTTTTAAGGTGCATCTGTCCCTCTGAGCCACGGGTAATAAAGCAATCATCCTTAAAATAAATACACTATGACCGTGTCATGTAAGGAGGCAGCAATCCTAGTCAGGGGCATCATTATGGTCACACTCAGCGATGTAAATCTCAGATACTGGCACTATGCATGAGGGCTTTAATAAAATACACTTTGCATAAGGAAGTTAAAAGGATTCTCCACGTTCATGACTTCAGTTGACACAGCAGAGGAGACAGCTTTGAACACTGTGTAAAGAATTTCAGAGCCTGGGTACTGGAGCTGTTGTTTGGACTCCTTTGCAGTTGAAGGTTTGTTACAAAAAACAAAAGCTACATCTTTACACATCCTGAAGCACTGTAATACTATTTGCCGGAACCAAAACATACATGTCATCCATACAGTTAATGCTATTTTATGGTCTTATTATTATCTGATGTTTAAAATTACTTCACCTGATTCTCTCTGTTGGTCTCTTTCAGAAACAGGGTTATTAGTTGTGTAGGCTGTGAGTCCTGCACAAGCAGTCGGTTCACTATTGTCTCCTTACTGGGAACCAAGTACCCCATTGTAGTACTTGACTCTCTCAAGGAAATAGAGCAGAGCAGTCCAATGCCCACTCAGTGGAGGTGGTGTGGGTCGCAATCCAAATTAACTGTCATGCAACACACTCCATAAATTATTGTCCAGTCATCATTTCTTCCTTGAAAGAAGGCAAAGTACATTTATTACGCACACACTACTAAAAATATACATTAAATAACAAATATATACAGCAGGTAGGTGAAAACACATTTAGTGATTCCCTTATATCACCCCTAGTGGGTCATGACTCCCATTATAATTATAGCCCCAGCTATAATACTATTAGTGGTGTTGTTTTGTGTGATAAAGTCCTTTGGGCTTTGTCAAGAGGTTGTCATGTTAATCTGTATCACAGACCTAATGGCTTTGTCAGAGCATTATCACACTATTAAAATACACACAAACTAGGATTCACCAAGAAAATCAATGGAGTCAATAACCATGCTAAAATGCATTCATTGTTATTATAGCATCACAATGATCATCAATAGTTATTGTCAGCAATGCATTCAGATTTCATAAAGCATTTAAAAAACAATCACAAATCTGTGGTAGAGTGAGTCTTTCTTTCAACTCTAATGGCCACAACATGTAGCCATAGAATCAACCACTAGGAGTCCCCACACACCAAAGCTTGTGAACAAAAGTTTAGCTCTGGGAGTGTGTTTAAAATGATGGACACCTCTCCTAGGATCATGCATTCAGTGACCAAGGAGACTTGGGACCATATTTACGGCCTGGTTTGCATCACTCTTGTACCACGCAATGTGGTGCAAGAGAGACGCAAACCTTAAGTGAGATTCATAAACCCACGCACGGCCACTTTGTGTGGCCCTAAGTAGCATCATAAATCTCGAGTAACATAATGCAAATCGCTGCATTGCACTATTCTGCCAGGAAGGAGTTCCCATGCAACATCCATGGATGTTGCTACATTCCCAGATTTACAAAAACTTGTATGAAAAGATGAAAGAGGAAAAAGCCTCTCAAGATTGTTTTTTTGCAAGAAGGTGCTCCTTCCTGCACAAAAACAATCCTTCATGCAATGCAGAACCCTCGCACCATGGTTGCTTTGGGGCTAGGCTGCGAAAAGGGCACCAGCACAGGAGGAAAGGACAGGAATGCACCGTTTTTGAAAAATAAGGCACATTCCAGCAGTGTCCGCGAGACGCAGGGCAGCGCAGCAAGGTGGCTTGCTTGCTGCCCTTTGCCACAAAGCCAATAGATATGGGCCTTAGGGGATGATTTAAGAAAAGTGGCACTGCACCCAGTGCAGCACCGCTTTTCTTGCATCCCTTAGCGCCCCCCCTAATGCCACCAGGTGTGTGCCGTATCTAAGATACGGCGCACTATGGTAGTAGTTAGGGAACTACAGTCAAAATATTTTATGCTAGTTTGGAGCTTTGCAGGATTAACGTAAAAAATGTTGACGCTAATCCTGCAAAGCACCTTGAGGCCCATTGAAAACAATAGTGTGCCTCCTTTCAACGCCTGCTTTGAGCAGTCGTTAAAAGTGCCGAAAAAAATGATGCAAAGAAATCTCTGAGATTTCTTTGCACCACCCCCACCTCCCTTAACGGGGAACACCACCGTTGCATACATTATGCCTGCCACAGGCATAGTGTGGCGCAAATGGCTACAAAGTGGTGCAATTAATGCATTGCGCAACTTCTTAAATTTGGCACAGCAGTTTTGGCCTCGTTGGCCCACATCAGCATAAAGAATGATGCTCTTGTGGAACAAGGAGGTGCTAGGGACTCTTAAAGCTGCCCCTTAGTGTTCTCTTAAAAACACTTTGAAAGGGAGCTGCCTCACTCCATGCCGGCCCAACTACACTCCCACCAATGGGTTCAGCTTCTGGCACTCCCCGACTCATGCAGAGACCTTCGTGAAGCAGACGTTCCCTGCTCAAAGGTGGATATAATCTATCCCTGTCCTTGGTCTGGTTTGTCTTTGCCAATTGGTTCGGAATTACGTTTTTCCAATCTGATATACTGATTGACATTCCTGCTCATCTAAACTAATTTTTGTCCCAACACTCCTATTGTCAAATTGTTGAAATTTGTACTCAGGATTTAAATGTTGTAGTTTTCTTTTCTTGTAAAATGTTCTTTTTTTTATTCACTGTGTGATCACTTCAACACTGCGCACGGAGCACTGATTGCATTGCAATATGATTAATTTTGTGTCAAATATAAGTAATCATTTTTATAGAAAGTGGACCTACTATTATTTAATTTGATAATTCATGCTGGAGTTTATTTCGAATACCTTTAATTGGATATTTATAAATTCTTATGCATTTGGCTTGGAACCTCTGTTCTACATTTGTGTTGTTTCTGGTTCTAGGTGCTCCTTGGACTGCCCTTGTTGTAACCATCATCGTCCAAACAACACTGGCATAAACGTTGGTGATGCCCCTCCTCAGATATGGCAAACAGAAAAATACCTTTATTCACAATCAATTATAAAAATATGACACAATCTTAGACATGCAGAATGTTTTCATCATGTCTGTTTTAATTTTGTGCACATACATTGATCATTTCTCATAACTCAGTTTTTTTTCAAAATGCTTCCACTACGTAATTTAATTGATCATACCGTTCGGTAACCAGTTCTAGTACAGAATTCCTTACATATTACAGCACACCCATTCTGCCTACTTTTTCACTCAGTCACTCCTTTACTGAGGATGCCGAAGGAAGAGAGAGATGCCGCCGGGTGCAGCTTTTTGAAGATATTGGGGATATTGTGTGGGGAACAAAAGAAGCCTCCCATGCCATGCCACAGGTGACTTGGCAGATTTATCCTGCAGACGTTGAGAGAAAAGAAAGCCTTCATATGGAGACTGAAGTAAGATAAGAACGATGATCCACACCAGGGCCTTAAACCACTACTGAACAAGCATAACCTCAGAGGCCTAACAAAGGTCCCCGCAGTCCCGGGGAGGCCCCGAACTCCAGGGCTCCACTTAGCACAGTACACTGTGACCGTGCGGCAGGACCCTGACTGTGTCCTTTCCAGGGACTTCGCGGGAATGGCCCTCTCAAGTTTTGTTACGCCACTGCATAAGCTTCCAGCCGAAAAATGTCTGAAGCAATCTTCATGTTATTGCAGTTGCGCCTCGTGCGACACAGAAGGGGTGGGGTGGCACTCAGAGGGGAGGGTTCATGGGGTGAGAGAGGAGGGGATTAAATTAAAAATAATTTAAAAATACACTTACCTGTGCCAAGCTTCACGACCATGCTGCTCCTTTCCTCTTCTCTGCCGTCAACCTGCAGGTACAGGCTTACAGCCTGCCCTTCGCCAATCCTGATGCTCCTCAGAGCAGCATCAGGATTGGCTGGGAGCACCCAGCCAGGGCGCTCCCAGGCAGACTTGGAGCCTGTGCAGGCACTCTCCAGCCCTGCAACTTTGTCACTGGGCTGGAGTGAGCCCTGTGCGCATATCTGTTTGGCCGGCCCAAGACGGCCGGCCAAACATACATGCACTCTGAGAGGGAGTGCTGAGCACTTCCCCTCATTATTCATGACCCCTGTGGCCCCACTCCTTTCCCCCAAAAATGATTATAAACATCCTTATGGAGGAGCCGCCCCTGTGTTATTGAGTGTTTTCCTGGCAATAAGAAGTCCCTGCCACTGAATATTGTGAGTGTTCATATTCATTGAAGGGTCTAGAGGAAGATCTCATTGTATTAAGTCCCCAAGGGAGATTGAAAGGCAAGGTGCTAGAATGTTTCAGTGGATCCCAAAAAAAGGGATTTTGCCCTTAATATTGGACGGTAGGGCACTTAATAACACCCCCACAAATGGGACATATCTAAAAATGACTACGCTGATTAATTACAGCCAGGTTGGGTTGGTGAAAACAATTCTACGTATGTTTATTGCGGATGTTAAGCACCGTTATGTTTGTCTATTACTGATGTGGCTTATTCCTTCTTATTGTTTTTAATGGTATTGATTAGATATGGTTTGGATTTAGGATGGGTATGCTGCAATGAGTAATGTTCTGTTTGCCATATTTAAAGTACCCCCTACCTTCATTCTCCTAAGCTGGTTCAAGCCCCATCTCATGTAGGCTCCTTCCATTTGTGGCATCACGAGCACAAAAGGAATATGGAAATAAGCCTAAGTGGGGTATTATGGTGTGTTTCTCAGTGGGCGGTGGTACTAAATGAGCAGCTGCTGACACTTTGGGGCATATTTGCAAGCCCCTAGCGCCACCGGAGCACGCACTGCTCAAATTTTACAAGGCAGCATTAAGCCACTTTTTGTGGCTTAACGCCACCTTGTAAATACAGCCCCTTCACACTTTGCATGGAAAGGGCATGCGGTGGGCGTTCCACAGCAACACCCATTGCATTTTATCACTACCCCAGATTTACAAGAAATCATAAACCTGAGGAAGCGCCAAACTGTAACGCCACCCCAGAGGTGGAGTTAGTATGGTGAAACTAGAGAAATGCTTTCATTTCTCCTCAGTGTTTGCTCATTCTCTGTGTGCTTCATTCTACAGCACACATCGAAAGAGCAAATTGCCATTGAAGATTGTTTTTGTGCAGGAAGGTGCCCATTCAAAGACAATAAAACCTCCCCCTTCAACGCAGCCATCCTCACACCATGACACAAGGGTGGCTTTGTTGGTGTTAGGCAACTAATTTAGCTCAGGGGGAAACACTGGGTTGCACCATATTTTTGTAAATACGGTGCATCCCTGCATTTCAGAACTGACGTACTGTGCCACTGCCAATTTTGGTACTGGCTCACATTGAGCCAGTTCTTTGTAAATATGCCCCTTTATTTACTTCACAGTTTTGCAACGCACATCCATTTCTGGACTAGTTTGCTTTCAAATATGGGGGCCCATTATTGTGCTGCCCAGCTGGCTCCCTGCCGGCTGGCTCTGTGCTGTGCCAGCATAGGAATTGGCATCTTCTCTATCTCATTCCAGTGGTCTGTGAAGGAGGGAGGTATACTGCAGCATAGTGCACACCCAGACATGAGCATGGAAGTAGCACCTGGGCCAAGGTCCTCCTTAATATTGGTGTGGCAGGGATCGGGACCACAAGCCCCAAGCAATAGTGCATCAGCCCCTGGGGAGACTGGGGCCCTTGGGGAAAGTAAATAGAATGGGGATGGACCATATGCACACCCTCTCTCTAAAGGAAACAATACACTACCCCCTGGCTCAACCCAAGGGGGGTTTTCAAAGAGATCAGAGGAGTGCCATGTGCTGGTTTTCTCAGGGGTCAATGGTTGAGTCTTTCACAATGGATACCGTAGGCCCTGTTAGGCAGATTTGGAGGCTATCTGGCTTGTTTTACTTCTGGTAGCAAGCTCTAGACACCAGGAGCATTTTCAACAGGCCTCCTTGCCCATAAGGTTTACATTGTGCAAGGAGCTTGGTTTACTGGCTCCTTGCACTAGCCTTCCCTTGCTCCAAGTGCTCATTTCCTACTGGTGGAGGCATCTGCACAGACCCTTTGCCGCACTAGCCTACACCAGCCTCCTGGCTGATTTGCAGGGCAGGCAAACAATAAAACAAATAATAATTCCATAATGTTTAAATACACGGATTTGCTTTCTAAAGTCAATATTTCATTTCTTTCTTTAGACAAGCCTTCTCACTCAAAATGCCTTCCAAAAGGGACACTTATAGTCTTCAATTATTATAGTTCTCTGTCATATTTGAGAACAAGCAAGCATGATCACAAGATAACATATATCATTGCAAGGAACAATGTGCATCACTTACTGTCTTAAAGTCAAATGGTAAAGCCAACCAGATTCTACAATATGCGAGTTTCACTGCATATCAATTAACTCTTAACTCTTAGTACAATTAGTAATTGATTTGTATAAGGCATGTCCCTGTCTTAAGCTGCAAAGTGAGTATTACATGATGGATTGGAATGCTACTCAGAGTAGTTGCCAGTGGTTTAGATTGGTTTAGACTAATTTCAAGCATTCCTCCCATCATCTTTTGTGTCTGGTATGGCACCCTTAGTGGCCAAGGTTATGCCCAGACATAGTTCACCAATGAGGCCTAAGCAGACCGAAAGGGTTCTGGGGTTGATTGTTTTCCCTTCTTGATGTGGCCTTGCCTGGCAGTCTGTGATGAGTAGGGTTAGCACTGATTTGCATAAGGCAGATTCCTGTCTACAGTGGCACCATGGGCTAAAAACAATGGACTGGCTTGTCACCCATAGTGATTGCCAGTGGTTTACCCCGTGTGCAACCATTCCTGTCACACATCTTTTGCTGTTTGGTCATGATATGTTGAACACAACATTACGGCTAAAAATCATTTTGCAATCAATATTCAGGTACCACACCAAGGGGCATATTTATACATTCTTTGCGCTGAATTAGCGTCATTTTTTAATGCTAATTCAGTGCAAACTTAACTCCATATTTATATTTTGAGGCTAGACCCATCTAGCGTCAAAATATTGGAGTTAAAGTCATTTTTTGGATGGATCAATGAGGTGCAAAGTAGGCGTTCAGATCCAAAAAATGACTGAAAGTCCCTAGCGCCTTATTTATCCTACCTCGCAACAATGGTGCACAGGGAGAGGTGGGCTTAAATAAAGGTGCGAGGCTTGCTTAGCGCCATTATTTAACGCCTGGGTCAGGACAGGAGTTACGGGACCTGTGGACCCATTTCCATGGTCAAACACCATGGAAAGAGCCAACAGGTGCCCACCCCAAACCCCAGGAACACCCCCACCCACACCAGAGGGACACCAGAGGATGGGTGGACCCCATCTCAAGTAGGTAGGAAGTAGAGGTAAGTATTTTAAAATGTTTGTCAAAGTGCCATTGGGGACCCTGAAATGGGCCCCTCTACATGACACTAGGTGCAATGGCCATGCCCAGGGTACCCTTGTCCCCTGTGCTGGCCATTGAGGTGGTGGGCATGACTCCTGTCTTTTACAAGACAGGAGTCATGTGGTATGGATGGTTGTGCATCAGGAAATAACACTAGGCTGGCTAAAGGCATTTTCTTTTGCCTCTAAACAGCCTAGCGTTACTTTGTGGTGTAAAACCCCCTTCCCCCAATCATTGAACACTGAATCAATAAATAAGAATGTAACAAATGAAAGATGCAGACTGGAAAGGTTGTCACTGCCTGTCTCCTAGCAAACTCTCATTCAAAGTTGTGCCATAACAAGCAGACCGAGGGATTTTGTTCTTGCATGCCTTCTTGTTAGTAAAATGGAAGATCCCAGCAGAGAGAGCAGTCGAGTTGTTCCTCAGCTCATATGTTCACATTGAATACAACTGGCTCCCTTGCCTAGAGAAACATTCCCAAAACATATTTGATGACAGAAGAGAAGTCTCAGAGTAGTTTGGTGTTTTTGTACACTGTGCATCCACACGCTGGTGGTTTCCTGGAGATTAATCAACTCTGCTGAGAAGATTGCACTAGACTAGCTAGCTCTGTACTTTGTAAGTTTGTATGCATTTTTAGAAAATGTTTATTGTTAGAGACTAATGCATAGTAAGTTGGGGAACACTACACAGGGTGCATTGCTTTCTTATTTAAAACTAAGGAACTTCCTTGGCAAATAAATTACACACATCCCCCACAGCTCAGGTAAACTGATCCTGTTTTGTATTTTGTCTAAAATTCCACCCTAGTTAATGAAGGAGTGACAAGGTGTAAGTAATAAAATGCTTACCATGGCACAGCCGACCAAAGTATCAGCTCCAACAAAAACCCTAGCATTCCTCCCTGCCAAAAAAAGAGCATTACAGCAATTTTATTTTAGGGAAGAAGAGGGGGGTGGGCAATCAGGGATAGGGGTGGGGGTAAGGGCAGGCAAAAACAGAGGAATGGAGGAGAGGGGACAGCAGCACTGTAAAAAAAGCAACTAGCTACCAGTGCTTACTCGTGCCTGCGTCACAACGCCTTAGCCCCTCCTTCCTTGGGTGGAATGGCTGCGCTACATTTGAGTTATTCTTGGTTGAATGACAACTAAACTTCTTCAATTAGAAATCATTTTGTAAGATAACTCTAAGGAACCATGCCATTAGCAAGCAATTGGGATATACATTCTGTATACACGTTACATGGGCATTTAAAACAAGTTAATCAACTGCAAACACCATGAAGAATAAGTGAAAATTAGGCAATGCAGAGTAGCTGAATGCGAAGGGGAGTAAGACTGGCAAGGGTCTTGTAACAGCTTGATAGGAGTCACTGAGGGGCACATGCAGGCCTGTAACTGATAGTTAGTCAGCAACCTGTTCACTACAGAAAACCATAGTGCAGCTGCCACTTGTTTCCTTCTGTAAACAGAAAGGGGGCTGTGATTTAATTGGCAGGCTGACTTGACCCACAACAAGCTATGGGTATAACAGGAAATGGTTGGGGTGCTTTGCTTCTATGATGACCCAGTGTGATTGGATACAGCTGCAAAATAACACACTCTACCTTTTTGAATTTAAAAACAAATAAACGGAAACATAACTCTCCGCGTCCATGCAACATACACCGCACTCATAAAATAAAAGCCACACAGGTGCTGAGTTAATACAATGTAAGCTGCGTGGCTGCCACGAGCAGGAAATAACCTGCGATGCTGAAAATTAAAGGCAGCGTGTAGGTAAAAGGCACAAGGCCTCCAAATAAAACAATAATTAAACCTGCAATCATGAAACATGAAAGCGGGTGTGTAGTGAAAAGGAGAGGGCATTGAACAAAGATTTTTTACACACACATAACACACTACCTTCAAGTTAGAAAATGCAAATGCCATCAGCTAAGCACGTTTGGCTCAAAAAACAGAAAACCCACATTCCGAACACATGAGCTGAGAAGAACAAAAAAATAATGTGACAAAACTAACCTGTATAGACATGGGAAAAAGCACATGAAATAGGTCAGTCGCCATGGGAGGGAACCAAACACTAAAAGGAGGGACAAATATAGCTAATGCATCACTGAAAATACAGGATATCAGAACAGCACAAAAAGGAACGAATCACAAATGATGGGCATGCTCAAAGCCCATAGAGCTGATACAGCATGTCTTGAAAGAGACAGAGCATGCGCTGCCTAAGCTCGATCCAAAAAAATGCATGAATAAATATACATTATATGCAAATAGCGGCTTTGAGTAGGTTTTCTCTATCCAATTATGTGTCCAGCAGTAATTGCCATTTTAATTTCACCCTCCACATCAAACAGCACGGGACAATGGTCAGGACCCTTTAATCATTCGATTTTCAGCACTTTGAGATACTGCACTTCGCCTGACCATTATTGCATATCCTCATAAAAAGAAGTTCCATTCAGTTCCGAGGCTGGTGAGATGATAATGTGCTAATTATTTTTTCTTTACAATTGTTTTCATTTTTCATTTTTCAGTTGTCCTTCTGTGTTTAAACAATGTCTTCTGATTATACTAATTCAAAGCCAACAAGAATGTTATTTTCCTATAATGTGCATTAGCACCAGAAGGGAATTTTCATAATTATTTTAAGTACACATGATGCCTTTGAAGAGCCCTTTCTGTTATAATAAAATTATATCTGATGAATAATTATTTTTAATGTTGCCAGTGTATCATGTTAGGTAGTGGCAAATTTCATCTTTTCCTTCTTTTCATTTTTGTTGCATAAAATTGTAATTCTAACAAAAAACGAAGGGGCAGATTTAAGAAAACTGGTGCAGCACTGAGTGCAGCACCACCTTTCTTGCGCTCCTTAGCACCCCCCTCCTGCCATTATGTGGGTGCCGTATTTAAAATATAGCGCTCCATTGTGCAGGATAAGGGGCAATAGCATCAAAATTGGTGATGCTATTGATGTACTGTTCAGGGTTAGCACCAAAATGTTACCGCTAACTCTGAACAATAAATCGGGGCACATTGTAAGCAATGGTGTGCCCCCTTTTAACATCTGCTTTGAGCAGGCATTAATAGTAGCCGCAAAAAATGACGCAGAGGAATATCTTAGATTCCACTGGGCCATTTTTCTGTCCCCCTAATGAGGGGACGTTCCCTTTGTATATATTATGCACGGAGCATGCATAATGTGGCGCAAAGGGTTACGAAGTGGCATCCATTGCGCCACTTTGTAAATATGGTGCAGAGTTTTTGCATAATATCGACACACTAGCGTAGAAATAATTATGCTAATGTGGTGATATATGGCACCAGGGTCTCTTAAATTTGCCCCTAACATTTCCACCAGTTTGCCAAGGTCAGACTTGTTGGCTTTTCCAAAGCATAATTAGAAAGTGTTTTTTATAAATTCCACATGATAATGGTCCCTTGATGATTACTGATATAAATGAGCAGGAATCATTGGGGTATAAACTCACTTTACATCATTTACACAAAGAGAAAACGAGTTCAGGTCCTGGGATATGATTATATCTTAACGGACTTGTCCAGGATGAACAATTTTGAGAATGTTCCATATCGAAAAATGTAAACCTAGCCTAAGCCAAAAAACGTTGGAAAAATCACCTTTATCTCTGTGCCAGCATTGATTTGTGAATTGTTTGAGGGATGTGCTCCCATCATTAAAAAACAGGAAACACAGTTGTTCTGTTGACTCAAATACACTGAAATAGTGCATCCTATTACTCAGATATGGAAATACTAATTAGACCCATGTTAAGCGTTATTGCTGTGGATTCAACACTGCCTATCAAACCACTTTATTAAGCTAATTTGTCATTTTTTTAATGAAGACCTTGAAAAGCATCAAGGATTTCTTAAGAGGAATAAGCTGGCTCAACCTAAGCAAGTTTTCCCACAATTTTATGCCCAAAATAGATAGGCCCAAAGGCAGTTTTAACGGTGAGCTTGCGATTTCACCCAATATTGCATCTCAAATCTCTCTCCAGCCTCCAACCAGGAGTAGTTTGAATTTGCAGTGTATGCTTTATAAATCAAAGAACTCACTACGACAATCAGTAATTTACTCCATCTAGTCATTCTCTTCAAGCCTGATGGAAAATTTCAAAACATTTGAAAAATAATATTTATCAAGTGGTGAAACATCACAATACAAATAGCTCACATTTACCATGAATGCCCAAATGTTGCCGTAATACTGATACATTGTATTGACCATCAATTGTGAGGAAAGGGTAGTTGCCACACTCTAATGCTTGATGCTGAGACAAAGTGCACCGAGGTAATTAACAACATGGTAAGGCAGTTTACATGTGAAAAGGCTGAGAGTAAAAATTACAACAAAGCTAAATTATCTTTTAGTAATTTGGGCTTACAGACAAGGAGCACCAGTGAAAGTAACAAACGGAATATGTTGTCAGGGCTATGGGAGTAGTGACCTAACACTGCATATATTACAAAATATTCACTAATTCAAATTAGTCAAAACGTAATATGAGTAGAATTATATTATAACGAGCTGAAGCACATAAACAGAGAACTGGAAATAAATGAATAACATTCTACATTGAATTCATTACAAAAAATAAGTAGCATGGTTTGCCTGAAATCAATGTTTTAGGTGTGGGATGTCTGTAAATGAATTGCATGCAAATATACTTTACCACATTAAATCAAATCAAATCATAAACATTTATAAACCGCGCTACTCACCCGTGCGGGTCTCAAGGCGCTATGGGGATGGGGTTACTGCTGCTCGAAAAGCCAGGTCTTGAGTTGCCTCCGGAATGCGGAGTGGTCCTGGGTGGTCCTGAGGTTGGTGGGGAGGGAATTCCATGTCTTGGCCGCCAGGTAGGAGAAGGACCTCCCACCTGCCGTGGTGCGGCGGATGCGAGGGACGGCGGCGAGAGCTAGGTTGGCGGAGCGAAGTTGTTGCTTGGGTGTGTAGAAACTGAGGCGGCGGTTGAGGTATTCGGGTCCCTTGTTGTGGAGGGCTTTGTGTGCGTGGGTGAGGAGTCGGAAGGTGATCCTTTTGTTGACGGGAAGCCAGTGCAGGTTTCTCAGGTGGGTGGAGATGCAGCTGTTGCGGGGTATGTTGAGGATGAGGCGGGCGGAGGCGTTTTGAATTCGTTGCAGACGTTTCTGGAGTTTAGCAGTGGTTCCTGCGTATAGGGTGTTGCCGTAGTCCAGGCGGCTCGTGACCAGGGCATGGGTCACGGTCTTTCTGGTGTCGGCGGGGATCCAACTGAAGATCTTTCGGAGCATGCGGAGGGTGAGGAAGCAGGAGGATGATACGGCGTTGACTTGTTTGGTCATGGTGAGAAGTGGGTCCAGGATAAAACCGAGGTTGCGTGCGTGGTCTGAGGGGGTTGGTGCGGTGCCAAGGGCCGTGGGCCACCAGGAGTCGTCCCAGGCGGTCGGGGTGTTTCCGAGGATGAGGACTTCCGTTTTGTCTGAGTTCAGTTTCAGACGGCTGAGTTTCATCCAATCTGCCACGTCTTTCATTCCATCTTGCAGGTTGGTCTTGGCGCTGGTGGGGTCCTTGGTGAGGGAAAGTATCAGCTGAGTGTCGTCGGCGTAGGAGGTGATGATGATGCTGTGTTTGCGTACGATGTCGGCGAGGGGGCTCATGTAGACATTGAAGAGTATTGAAGAGAGTTGGGCTGAGCGAGGAGCCTTGTGGGACGCCGCAGATGATCTCAGTGGGGTCTGAGCGGAATGGTGGGAGGTAGACTCTTTAGGAATGGTTGGAGAGGAAGGAGGTGATCCAGTCCAGGGCCTGTCCTTGGATCCCGATGGAGCGGAGGCGGGTTATTAGGGTGCGGTGGCAGAAGGTGTAGAAGGCAGCCGAGAGGTCGAGGAGGATGAGGGCGACTGTTTCTCCGTTGTCCATCAGGGTTCTGATATCATCTGTGACTGAGATGAGGGCGGTTTCTGTGCTGTGATTGGCTCGGAATCCGGACTGAGAGGGGTTTAGTAGGTTGTTGTCTTCAAGGAAGTTGGTAAGTTGCTTGTTGACGGTCTTTTCTATGACTTTGGCGGGGAAGGGGAGGAGCGAGATGGGGCGGAAGTTCTTCAGGTCTCTTGGGTCCGCCGTAGGTTTCTTCAGTAGGGCGTTGACTTCAGCGTGTTTCCAGCTCTCGGGAAGGTGGCAGAAGAAAACGAGCTGTTGATGATGGTCTAGAGATGCGGGCGATGATGTTGTCGGCTTTGTTGAAGATGAAGTGTGGGCAGGGGTCCAAGGGGGCACCGGAGTGGATGGTGTTCATGGTGGCTTTGGTCTCTTCCGTGTTGATGTGAGTCCAGGCGTTGAGGGTGATGGCTGGGGTTGTAGGTTCTGTGGTGGTTGGCTGGGTCTGGTGTCCGAAGCTGTCGTGTAAGTCGGTGATCTTGCGATGGAAGAAGGTGGTGAGGGAGTTGCAGAGGTCTTGTGAGGGCGTGATGGCGTTGGCGTTAGGGTTGGAGAGCTCTTTGACGATGTTCAAGAGTTCTCTGCTGTTGTGGGTGTTTTTGTCCAGTCTGTCTGTGAAGGAATTTCTTTTGGCGGCGCGGATCAGTTGGTGGTGTTCACGGGTAGCGTTCTTAAGGGCAGTCATGTTATCTGCGGTGTGGTCCTTGCGCCAGGCTTTCTCGAGGGTGCGGCAGTTTTTTTTTGATTCCTTGAGGGTATCAGTGAACCAGAGAGGTTTTTTGGTGTTGGTCTGTCTTGGGAGGCGTCTGAGGGGTGCGAGGTTTTCTGCGCAGTTGGTGATCCAACGCGTGAAGCTGAGGGCTGCGTTGTTGGGGTCGGTGGAGAAGGTGGGTTGGTTGTCACTGAGTGGAGAGAAGCTGTTCCGCAGGGATTTTGTTCCACTGTCGGCGTGGGATGGGTTGTGTGCAGAGGTGGCGAGTCTCGCGTCGGAAGGTGAAGTGGACACATCTGTGGTCGGTCCAGTGTATAGCGGAGGAGTGGCTGAAGGATACGTGGTTGCTGGCGGAGAAGGTGGGGTCGAGCGTGTGTCCTGCATTATGGGTGGGGGTGCTCACCAGTTGCTTGAGACCGAGGTTGGAGAGGTTGGCGAGCAGGGCGGTGGTGTTGGGGTCGTTGGAGGATGTAGTCCGGCGAGGCAAGGGCGTGCGGGGAGATGAAGTCAGTGATAGAGTCGCTGAAGAGGGCGTGTGGTCCAGGGGGTCGGTAGATGAGAGTTCCTCTGAGGGTGGTCCTGGGGTCGGTGTGGATCTGGAAGTGCAGGTGTTCGGCGGCGAGGGGGGGTCTTCGGTGGAGGTGGTGACGTTGATGGAGTCCTTGAAGACGATGGCGATTCCTCCACCTACTTGGTTGGTGCGGTCTTTCCTGGAAATCTTGTAGCCGTCGGGGATGGCTATGGCGATGTCGGGGGCCGAGGAGGCGTTCATCCAGGTCTCAGTGATGAAGGCGACGTCCGGTGCGGTGGAGTCCAGGATGTCCCATAGTTCAACGGCGTGCTTGTGGACGGAGCGTGCGTTGACAGGATGCATTTGAGGTGGTTGTTGGCGCGTGGGCTGGCGGGCGTGGTGGTTTCGCGGTGGAAGGTGAGTTTGCAGGTGTGACATACGAAGGGTCCGTGGGTACGTTTCGGGTTGGCTTGGAAGCAGGTGCTGGGGCGCCCCGGGTTGAGGGCGTGGAGGGTGATGGGGTCGTAGTGGTGCTGCGGGGTTTGGGAGTGCTGGGGGCCAGGGGTTGTGGTGCTGGGCGCGGTCCAGACACGGACGGGCGCAGTCGGGCTTGCTCTGTCACGCGGCGGCCACCATAAGAGGGAGGAGGGGTCAGCTGGGGGCAGAGGGCGGGAGGGGGGCGACTATTGGGAGCGGGGGGCGGGGGCGAGCAGGAGGTGGCGGCGGTAAAGCGGAGGGTGGGGGGTCAGGTAGATGGGAGGGGAGAAAAGATAGGGGAGGGGAGGTTAAAGGTGGAGGGGAGTAAGGGAGAAAGATAGGAAGATAGGGGAGGGGGTTACAGAGGTGGAGGGGAGTAAGGGAGAAAGATAGGAAGATAGGGGAGGGTGGGTTACAGAGGTGGAGGGGAGTAAGGAAGGACAGAGAGAAGAGTCAAGAACAGAAGAACAGAAGAGAGAAGAGTCAAGAACAGAAGAGAGAAGAGTCAAGAACGGAAGAACAGAAGAGAGAAGAGTCAAGAACGGAAGAACAGAAGAGAGAAGAGCCAAGAACGGAAGAACAGAAGAGAGAAGAGCCAAGAAGAAAGGTAAAGAATAAGAGGGGTGAGGAGTCAAGAACAGAAGAACAGAGGAGAAAAGAGCCAAGAAGAAGGGTAAAGAAGAGGAGGAGAGAAGAGTCAAGGAAGAGGAGTCAGGAAGAAGAGGAGAGACCTGAGAAGCAGAGGATACGAAGAACACAGATGAAGAACACAGAAGAAGGACCAAAGAAGAAGAAGAGAGAAGACGCAGGACGGGATACAGGGACGAAAGAAGAACACAGATGAAGAACACAGAAGAAGGACCAAAGAAGAAGAGAGAAGACGCAGGACGGGGAGAAGGGAAGAAAGAAGAACACAGATGAAGAACACAGATGAAGAAAGAAGAAAGCACACGCAGGTCGCGTTGCAGAAGAGAAGGAAGAAACACAGATGAAGTACACAGATGAAGAACACAGAAGAAGAATACAGAGGAAGAACACAGAAGAAGGACAGTGGAGGAGCGGAGAGAGGTAGGAGGGGAGAGCGGAAGGCAGAAGACAGAGGCACAGGAGAAGAGGTGAGTAGCGCGGGGCAGGGCGAGGGGCTGGGCGGGGGGACTACTTACTGTTTTTTAGGAGGACTTGCTGGGAGGTTTCAGGAGCCTGGGCTGGTGGAGCTGCAGCGGCAGGGAGAGCGACCTACCCTTGGGTCAAGGGTCGCTAACTCTGTTGCGCAGCGGCCGCCATAAGAGGGAGGAGGGGGGAGGAGGGGTCAGCTGGGGGCGGGAGGGGGGCGACTAATGGGAGCAGGGGGGGGCGGGGCGAGCAGGAGGTGGTGGCGGGAAAGCGGAGGGTGGGGGGTCAGGTAGAGGGGAGGAGAGAAAAGATAGGGGAGCGGGGTTAAAGGTGGAGGGGAGTAAGGGAGAAAGATAGGAAGATGGGGAGGGGGGTTACAGAGGTGGAGGGGAGTAAGGGAGAAATATAGGAAGTTAGGGGAGGGGGGTTACAGAGGTGGAGGGGAGTAAGGAAGGACAGAGAGAAGAGTCAAGAACAGAAGAACAGAAGAGAGAAGAGTCAAGAATAGAAGAACAGAAGAGAGAAGCGTCAAGAACAGAAGAACAGAAGAGAGAAGAGTCAAGAACGAAAGAACAGAAGAGAGAAGAGTCAAGAACAGAAGAACAGAAGAGAGAAGAGTCAAGAACGGAAGAACAGAAGAGAGAAGAGTCAAGAACGAAATAACAGAAGAGAGAAGAGTCAAGAACGGAAGAACAGAAGAGAGAAGAGCCAAGAAGAAAGGTAAAGAAGAAGAGGGGCGAGGAGTCAAGAACAGAAGAGCAGAGGAGAGAAGAGCCAAGAAGAAGGGTAAAGAAGAGGAGGAGAGAAGAGTCAAGGAAGAAGAGTCAGGAAGAAAAGGAGAGACCTGAGAAGCAGAGGATACGAAGAACACAGATGAAGAACACAAAAGAAGGACCAAAGAAGAAGAGAGAAGACGCAGGACAGGGTACAGGGAAGAAAGAAGAACACAGATGAAGAACACAGAAGAAGGACCAAAGAAGAAGAGAGAAGACGCAGGACGGGGTGCAGGGAAGAAAGAAGAACACAGATGAAGAACACAGATGAAGAAAGAAGAAAGCACACGCAGGTCGCGGTGCAGAGGAGAAGGAAGAAACACAGATGAAGTACACAGATGAAGAACACAGAAGAAGAACACAGAAGGAGAACACAGAAGAAGAATACAGATGAAGAACACAGAAGAAGGACAGTTGAGGAGCGGAGAGAGGTAGGAGGGGAGAGCGGAAGGCAGAAGACAGAGGCACAGGGGAAGAGGTGAGTAGCGCGGGGCTGGGCGGGGGGAGTACTTACTGTTTTTTAGGAGGACTTGCTGGGAGGTTTCAGGAGCCTGGGCTGGTGGAGCTGCAGTGGCAGGGGGAGCGACCTACCCTTGGGTCAAGGGTCGCTAACTCTGTCGTGCAGCGGCCGCCATAAGAGGGAGGAGGGGGAGAGGAGGGGTCAGCTGGGGGCGGGGGCAGGAGGGGGGCGACGAATGGGAGCAGGGGGGGCGGGGGCGAGCAGGTCTAGTGCCAAAATATAAATATGGAGTTAAGTTTGCACCGGATTTGCGTCAACAAAATTACGCAAATCCAGTGAAAACAGAATATAAATATGCCCCAAAGTGTCATGAAGTGGAGTGTCATAGAGTGAACTGTCATTGACTGAAAAGCCTTAGAGTGGAGTGTTGTTGAGTGGACTGTTGTACAGTGGAGCAGCATAGAGTGGATTAGATTAGAGTGAAGAGGCATACAGTGGTGGAGAGTGGTATAGATTGGAGTGCCATGTCATGGAGTGGTGAGGAGTGTCGTAGAGTGGAGTGTCATACAGTGGAATGAAATGGCGTGGGGTGGTATGGAGGGTTGTAGAGTGTAGTGGGATACAGTGGAGTGGCATAGAGTGGAGTCATGTAAAGGGGAATATGCTTGGTGTGGAAGAGGACTATGTTTACAGAACATACATTTTCAATTGAAATGACCATTACATTTGCAAATACAGTTTTACTGCTAAAATATAAAGCATACACACGATAATGTGTTATAAGTGGTATTGCCTGGTGTATTAGTTTGTTTTCATTGTATTCAAACATTTGTTTCCACCACACTTCAGAATTACAAAAAAAATACTTAATTTGTGCTCTCCTAATTCTAATATATTCTGAAATATGTTCATAGTTCATTTACTGACATAAACATTTTGCTGTGTTAGAAAAAAACATTTCCTTTCCCACCCCCAGTATCTGGCAAGATTGTCACACAAATCCTCTCACTTTGAAGAAAGAGAAAAAAAAGTAATCACCAAGCTCCCTGGAAGAAGAAGCCTGATATTTGACCTCTGTCTTTGAATGCACAGCAAGTGTGACAAATAAGAACAAAATGTAAAGGCATGTTAACAGTCAGCAAGCACTTATGTAACTATACAGGGAGCAAGTCAGAGAGATGACAAACCGGCTATGTTCCACAAGAGAGACAAAAACATGCTGGACAGCCTAAAACACAACAAGCCAACAAATAAAAAGCAAGCAAATGTGAGCTAAAGTTACAAAACCAATGGTAAGCAATGAGAAGAGTTCATTCCCATGGAAGCTTTCAGAATGTCCCTAAGAAGTATTTTTGCAACCAGGCAGCACAGGTCTGGGGGCTTCTGTCCAAAAAGGGCATAAGTCTATTTTATTGTGGTGATGCCAGGAAAGCTTTGGACAAAAAAGGTTGAAGATGTATGCATGCAGTCATTTATTTAATTAAAATATTTGGGCATGTGTTTGTATGGAGGTTTGCCACACAGTGCTTTGTTCTATGTATTATCAGCGAAGGACCACATAAAGTGTGCACGCAAACATATGAATATTTTTTTATTTAGAATCCCTATTTACCATTATAGTTATTTTGAAATCCGACATTCCACTATCGTTCGTTTCGATCTTTGTGGAGCAGAATTTGAAAATTGAAGTGGCAGGTAAACTTACAGATGCAATTGAGATTTATCAAGGAATGTATTTTTGTCCTCAGCACCATTTCCATAGGAGCTTTTGAGGCCTCAAGTCAAGGTCAGAGTTAAGAATACGTTCTATGTTTGAACTAAATAGATGAACACTTATTAGGTGCCTTCTTAACTTGTGAAGTAAACAAGATGTTAGTGTAGATTGTATTCTTGCAGTTGTGCATCACATTGCAGAGGAGGGATCGGAGAAAAGATATGTGACTAATTTAATTGTTTTGAAATGGAGTGAAGAAGAGAAATTCCAGAACTAAACAGAGTGTATTGTGTCGACCGAGTGGCGCATACCAACATAAATATACTATAACTTCTGGGAAACAGTGTAAACATAAATCTAATGATGCAGATAAAATTACACTGGCGAGACATCTTCAATACATGTGAGTGCATAAGCGACAAAAATATATATAAATAACTTTAAATACTCCTTGGGGAGCAGTTGAAGTCAGAACCCAGGTAGAAAGAAATGCATGCATTTTTATTTACAGTTATCATGCTTGACGCTCTAGAAATGCAGTCGACTAAAGCTACATGTTCTTCACTTGGGCTGGCAAACTGCTCGCGCTCTAGCAGCGCAGTGAGTGGGAGTCTCCCGAACAATAGCTTGACAATACAATGCTAAAAAAGAAAACTTTTCTGATTTCACAACGATGAAATGGAAAGTAGTTTCCGGATTTGAACGGGGTGATGTTCGATAATTTGGGGTCTAAAACCTTGAAATCTCCATCCCTTCTGCATGTGTGTTTGAGCTTGACGTGGTGAGATCTTGGCAGTAGGGTCACCACCTCGCTTGAGGTGATCATCGACTCCGTTTCCAGTCCCGAACGCTCTACCTTTAGGTGTATTAGTCTGATTAGTTCAATAGAATGAAAACAAGACTGCAGTACCCAGAATGCATAAGGTTTTTATATGGAAAACCAGGACTGGACAAATTGTCTGTAATGACCTCGATGGCGGTGGTCATCCTGAAAAGCAGATGGTTGAAAATGGTCTATTTTTGGATGTGTTTGCTTGAAATCCTCTCAATGAAAGATGAGTAGGGGTGGGGCATACAGTGATGACTACTTCCAATCAACTCAGTGTGACATCGATCTGCTGCTTTTCTGATGTTTGAAGTGATTACAGATGTTTTACAGTGATCCCAGAACACAGATGATGGGGCTTGTTGTTGATTGCTTTCCACAGTGCCAAAAGTAGCTAAGGTATGCTTTATGGCAAATTGTTCTTCAGCTGAGTTGAGAGGGTGCACTTTGGTCGTGACTGAGGTATACACCGATGTATTTAGCAACAAGGGGGAAGGCTGCGGGTGGATGATTAATGATGATGGAGGAATGTGTTGTCAGGGAAGGTGTTGCCTGATGATGGCACTCGTCTACTATACTATGGGATGGCTACTCCTGATTCCTCCCCTTCTTTTTAAGTTGTTTTAGGCCTTTCTCTGTTCGTAATGTGTAATGCATCTATGGCATTATGAAATGTGTTATGGAATCATGCATCTTCAGGTAGATCTGTGTATATTTTGTCTAAAAGTACAGAGAGAGGTTGGAGAGGTTATAATAAATGATAAGATACAAAACCTTGCATACAGTAAGGGATGGCAGAAAGCCATGTGGGACCCCCAAATGTGACTAACACAGTTTTGAAAATGAAGAACCTGAGTTCGACAAGATGTGATTGCTGGTCACGAAGCAGCAGAAGGGTGATATCAGCGGAGTATGTAGTATTGTGTATTTTATACAGGGGAGGGAGGAGAGGGAGTGATGGGCCTCCTTATCAAGTATTAGACATTTAGGGCCATATTTATACTTTTTGACGCAAAATTGCGCTAACGCAATTTTGCGTCAAAAAAATTTGCGCCGTCTAACGCCATTTGGATGCGCCATGCGGGCGTCAAATTTATACTACGGCGGCGCAACCAACAGGTGGGAGTCATTATTTCGTGACGCACACAGCGTCGGTCTGTCGTAAAGGAAACCAACGTAAATGCGACGCACATCACTGTGGCTCGATTTACGACAGCGCAATCGTGAAAACGCCGTTTTTTTTCACGCAATTGCGTCACATTTTTGCGCGAAAACTGCCCTTTCAGGAGAGGAGAACCAAAATGGATCCTAGATGCCCCAACAGACCCCAGGAGGATGAGAGCAGACCAGGAACCAGCCAGGAGGAAGCATACAGGACCCAGGACATATTTAAAAAAAAAAGAAAGTGTCGCTTCAGTGCAGAGGAGCAGGAAATCCTGGTGAAAGAGGTGACGGAACACCAGCACCAACTTTTCATCAACTCCAAATTGCCACTCAGTAGGAGAGAGGCCATCTGGAAACAAATTGTGGACAAGATTAACAGTGTGGCTGAAGCACGCCGGACAGTCACCGAGTGTAAGAAACGCTGGCATGACTGCAAACGTAGGACCAAAGAGAAAATGGCCAGGAACAGGAAGGCAGCAATGCAGACTGGAGGGGGGAGTCCAGCACAACAGGAGGCCCTGGACCACATGGAGGAGATGGTCGCAGCCGTCATCCCGGAGGAGATCGTCACAGGGATTCAAGGACTGGACAGCGCAGACTACCACGACACTACGCACATGCAGGGTAAGTCGCATGGGGAATCATAATACAATAATGGGGACTGTAAGCAGGGGGGGGATACCTACTACACAGTCAGCACATATATGAAGTGGCATGGGGAAAGGGGCACGGCAGGGGGGCATGCCCAGTACTGACCGAAGCTGGGGCACGACAAAATACAGCAACCACAACAGTCCCACGGGGACATCCTGTAATTACAACAAGAGAGCCAAGGGAAAGCAGTGACAGGTGGGAAGGACACTACCTCAAATCCACCTCCAGGCACTTGTATTGCAAAATCTATTCTACATCAACTAGGCCCCTATCTGTAATGCAGTAGCAAATACAACAACTGTAACTTAACTGCAAACACAGTTGACAATAACACCTCTCATCTCTGTGCAGCTATAGTACCAAATGGCAGAAACCCCACCCTGGAACATACATACCTAAATTAGGGGGTGAGGGTGACATCTGCAATTACTCCTAGAAATAAGACAAAGGTACCAGTACACTCAAATGCCGAATGTCCATAACTGACACATACATAAGCCTAAGTAAACAGCAATAGGAGCCACACAGCACTAACGATACACACATGCTGCATACGTCAGGGTCCCTCACGTGCCTGGCTAACAAGGCTACATCACTAATGTCATACTGCTCAGACAACAACATTGAGGAGGGGACACGGGCAACTGGTCACTGAAACACACCTGCAAAGTCGGACAAACAAATAGGACCTTCATACGATAAACAGGCCAATCCAATTCAAAACACATCACCCAACATCATCTCAAAACATCAAGAATGTTTACATCCATACCACATCCTAACATTGACATGCATAGGTAATGCCACGTTACATGTACAGATCATGCAATGTGAATAAAAAGTGTATGGGGCAGGGCCTGAGAGGCAAGTGTGCTGGCAGGGCAGTCACAACACCCACAGTCAGTCAAAGTGTAGTGTGGCAAGTGAAACGTATACTTTGCGCATTAGCCTCAGGCTGGAGGCCTTTGTGCATCTTACCCTGAATGTACTTATACTCATTTGCTCACATCTAAGTGCCTCAGAGCAATTTGCACTAAATGATTCTCATTGCCCTTCCTATCAGTTAATGTAGCAAATAGTCAGTCCTAAGGTGTTGTCAATTAGTCAAATCACACTGTTTTGCCTACTTCTGCACTGGAGTTTGCCAGAACATATTCACTCTGTGCCCCAGTCAAGGATACCGTCTGGTACGTTGCTGATAGATGTGGTAGGGGTCAAGGTTTGGCATTCCTGCTTAGGGAAACTTTGTCATCACCATGACATAAGTCTTTTACATTCACTCCCTTGTCCCAAGACACGCATGGGGGAGTTTCCAAACAGAAAATAACAACTAGATGCTGCCTGCCTTGCTGCTGATGCACAACCAGATCCTAGCCCATTCCTCTGATATGAGGGATGATGTCTCCCCTGTGATTCTGACAGGCAACCTCCAAACTTAACAAGCTGTGCTATACATAGAACATGCAGGGGGAGAGTAGAAACAGTTAGGCACCATGAAAGCTGTGTACTAATGTATTACTCTCCTGCGGACTATTTCAATTCTAACAGTGTGTATTGTTTGTGTAAATGGGGCTCACACCTAAATTCCTACAAGTCAGTTGTACAATGAAACTTCATATCAAACTAATACTGTCTATGTCATTTGTGTATGGGAACCTACCGGAAAAGATACAAATGTGTAGGACCTGAGTGACCACCACTTCCCTGAGAAGTTCCAAAGATGTCATGCGCTCGGATGTCTAAACATCCCTTTGATGTGGGAGACCAGAGGCACTGCTAGTTAGTCTTAGCTAAATTGAATATCTGGGTGACAGAGTTATTTTCAACTGGGTCAAACTTAGTCCCCCACACCATTAGCTATCCTGCTGCCTAGAAAGCCAAGAATCACATGTTGGATAATGAGAGCCCACCCTACAAAATGTCCCTCCATAACAATAGTGAAACACCGAGTGAGGAGTAGGAGAAAAAAACACCTATTCCTAAATAATTACAAAGCAACACCTAGAGGCGACCTGGCAGACATGTCTGAAAGATCCATATCAAACATGTGACACACAGGTGGGCCATAGGCCTACAACAATGCCCTATGACGGACAGCAGATACCTAGACAAACACAGAGTACAATGTTAAGGCATCCAAAGGCTTGTATCTTACTGCAAAATTGTCACAACACAGACACACTAATTGTACCCTGTTTCATTGCAGAGGAACACGGATCTCCTGCTGATCTGCCTGTCCATGAGTTCCCTGATGACATGGACGACGACACCATCAACCTCCCACAAGAGACCATTGACATGGTCCTTGAAAGCCTCCAAACCCCACCTTCAGTCACAAGGAGGAGCACAGAAGAAGCAGCCACCACAGGAGAACCACCCGCCACCCCAATTGTAAGACCTGCCAGCTCCAACACAGCTGAGGACTCTGACGACACTGGCACCAGCTTCGAAAGAACTGTCGTTGGGGTCCAGCGGGAGCTGGCCAAGGAGGTGCGGGTGGGGATGCAAAATATGGCAGCCAGCCTTGAGGGGGTGCGTTCGTGCATGTTGTCAACTGCTGATCAGGCAGCTGCAATGCAAGCCAGAAATTTTCTCTTGGAGGACATTTCAAAAACACTGAAGGAAATTGGCACAGCTGTCATCCAGTTGACACAACAACTCAAACTGCAAGCCACTCAACGCGTGCACGAATGCAACATAGAACCCCTCAGGGCCGACCTGGCTGCCTACCATCGGGATGTGGCTGCCATTCTGAAAAACCAGCAGGCCCTCCTTGCTGCAGTACTGCCCTTCCTTACTCAACAGGGATCAGCCCCCGGGATGTCTGCCTCCATGTCTTCTAACACTGAGGTGTGTGTTGCCCCTTCACAACCAACAACAACAAGGACACACCAGGCAACACACACATCAGAAGAAGACATGGAACAGATAACATTCACACGCAAGAGTACCCGGAAGCCCTAGTCCCTGCACCATGCCCTACTCTGACCAAGGTCCTACATTTTGACACATGCCAGTCTCACTACAACTAACCTCAATGACTGTTCGGCAATACACTGTATGACTTGTCCACCTTGCCAGTGAATGTTTCTCTCCTACCATTTGGCATTTCATGTTCCTCTGCACTGTCTGTGACATCACCCCAGCATGTCAGGAGCATCATCCACACCCCTTCTGTAGGATCACCATGTAATAATGCACCAGAAAGGAGTCAGCAAACATGGTGAATGGACATTTTGCACAACACCACTTATAAATAAATATCACTTGCACACCTATTGTGTCTCTGTGTCATTTCAAAATTCAACTGTGCAGTAGATAACTCCAAAGTGGCTGTGTGGAAGCCATGTCCATTCTCTATACTACTGTCCTGATTTCATGTATACTGAATCATCTGTGCAGTGGCCAGGATTGCATCATAGCTTTACTATACTGAGGAAAATAACTGATGAGGGGACTAAGCACACACAATCATGCTGTGTTGGACAGAATGATGCACCATCTATAGCTATTCTACACAACTAATGGTGGCTGAGAAATGTAGGCACCATGCAATACTAAAATTTGAAATTATGCTGTAGAATGAAAGGAATGATAAACAAATTACACTGCATCAATCACCCTTACGGCGTATACTTCCATGAAGGAAAGTCATGCTGAATCAGTACACACATGTTGTAGGTCAGCAATGATAGCAACAAGACAAGAGTGTGAACAAATCATCATCTATAAAGCTCTCCCTGAACTTCACAATGCTGTCCGACCTATCTATTTACCTACAATAACAAGTCTGGAAGCACTCTTTGTGAAGTAGGATACATACCAACCCCAAACCTTGATGATCAATGCACACTACCAATGGTGGCTCTCCAACATGGTGGATACTTACCAAGTTAGCACACGGGTAGCTGGCATGTTAAACCTCATAAGCCTGGGGAAAGGGAGCATGGAACAAAAATGTCATACTTAACATTTCTGCTACACTGATGTCAAGGCCATGAAAAGGTAGCACCTAACGCATCAGGTAAAGGGTTAACAAATGTTTTATTTAAAAGTAGTAATAAAAGAGGCAACTAAGGGAAAGGTAAACCTACACTAATCTAACCTGACTACTACTAACCCACAACTGTCCCTAACTAACCTAAGCTAAACTTACTCTACACATGTAACAAAACGATCTAAACATCAACCCCCCACCCACCATTAAGAGACAAGACACATGCAGGACAACACTTACTAACCTACACACATACTATACTATCCTAAACAAACATATATTTTTTTGTATTTTTTTTTTTCATATTTATATATATATATACAGGGAGTGCAGAATTATTAGGCAAATGAGTATTTTGACCACATCATCCTCTTTATGCATGTTGTCTTACTCCAAGCTGTATAGGCTCGAAAGCCTACTACCAATTAAGCATATTAGGTGATGTGCATCTCTGTAATGAGAAGGGATGTGGTCTAATGACATCAACACCCTATATCAGGTGTGCATAATTATTAGGCAACTTCCTTTCCGTGGGCAAAATGGGTCAAAAGAAGGACTTGACAGGCTCAGAAAAGTCCAAAATAGTGAGATATCTTGCAGAGGGATGCAGCACTCTTAAAATTGCAAAGCTTCTGAAGCGTGATCATCGAACAATCAAGCGTTTCATTCAAAATAGTCAACAGGGTCGCAAGAAGCGTGTGGAAAAACCAAGGCGCAAAATAACTGCCCATGAACTGAGAAAAGTCAAGCGTGCAGCTGCCACGATGCCACTTGCCACCAGTTTGCCCATATTTCAGAGCTGCAACATCACTGGAGTGCCCAAAAGCACAAGGTGTGCAATACTCAGAGACATGGCCAAGGTAAGAAAGGCTGAAAGACGACCACCACTGAACAAGACACACAAGCTGAAACGTCAAGACTGGGCCAATAAATATCTCAAGACTGATTTTTCTAAGGTTTTATGGACTGATGAAATGAGAGTGAGTCTTGATGGGCCAGATGGATGGGCCCGTGGCTGGATTGGTAAAGGGCAGAGAGCTCCAGTCCGACTCAGACGCCAGCAAGGTGGAGGTGGAGTACTGGTTTGGGCTGGTATCATCAAAGATGAGCTTGTGGGGCCTTTTCGGGTTGAGGATGGAGTCAAGCTCAACTCCCAGTCCTACTGCCAGTTCCTGGAAGACACCTTCTTCAAGCAGTGGTACAGGAAGAAGTCTGCATCCTTCAAGAAAAACATGATTTTCATGCAGGACAATGCTCCATCACACGCGTCCAAGTACTCCACAGCGTGGCTGGCAAGAAAGGGTATAAAAGAAGGACATCTAATGACATGGCCTCCTTGTTCACCTGATCTGAACCCCATTGAGAACCTGTGGTCCATCATCAAATGTGAGATTTACAAGGAGGGAAAACAGTACACCTCTCTGAACAGTGTCTGGGAGGCTGTGGTTGCTGCTGCACGCAATGTTGATGGTGAACAGATCAAAACACTGACAGAATCCATGGATGGCAGGCTTTTGAGTGTCCTTGCAAAGAAAGGTGGCTATATTGGTCACTGATTTGTTTTTGTTTTGTTTTTGAATGTCAGAAATGTATATTTGTGAATGTTGAGATGTTATATTGGTTTCACTGGTAATAATAAATAATTGAAATGGGTATATATATTTTTTTTGTTAAGTTGCCTAATAATTATGCACAGTAATAGTCACCTGCACACACAGATATCCCCCTAACATAGCTAAAACTAAAAACAAACTAAAAACTACTTCCAAAAATATTCAGCTTTGATATTAATGAGTTTTTTGGGTTCATTGAGAACATGGTTGTTGTTCAATAATAAAATTAATCCTCAAAAATACAACTTGCCTAATAATTCTGCACTCCCTGTATATATTTTTTTGTATTAAACAGGAATCCCAACATTGCCCCCCACCCACCCACCCACACAAAAATATTAGATAGAAAGTATAAGGACCCCCCACCCTCTTACCTAACACTAACTAAGCTAATTACCTATACTTATCCTATAACTAACCCCCCAAACCCAACTAACAGTATGAAAAGAGGAAAGAGGGGAGAGGGGAGGGGTAAAAGTTCAGGAGGGCAAAATAACTAAAGATTTGCCCTCTGAAGTGTGCGCCGGATGGAGCGCACCTTCTTTTTAACCTCCGCCATGTCCTCCGTCAGGTTGTCCACCTTTTGAATTAAACCTGTCCAGTTTCCTAGACAATGCCTGGAAGGCTGCAGGGTCAATTGGAGGGTCACTGCTGGTCTGCGTGCCGGTGGAGGTGGAGATTGTCGCTGGAGTGGAGTGGCCACGGGACAGCCCTGCTCCCACACACGGCTGGGTCCAGGTCTTGAGGAAGATGGCTGGTCCGTCGCTGGGTCCCCTTGGGCAGACCTGGTGGTTGTAGGTGGCACCGTTGGTGGAGCCTGTGGTGTGGCATACCACGCCCCGGAGGCCCGATCGGAATTGTATCTGTGGGCCATCCTCCGATACCCACACTGCACCTGCAGGATGTGCCTGTACCTCATTGGCCTGTGCTCAAAATGGTTGCGCTCTGCGGCACTCAGGTTTGCAGCTGTGAAGAGAAAAGGGAAATATTGAGCATTGAATTTACAGTGGGTTGAATCCCACAATGGCTCATTTGTCCATTACTAGAAATATATTGTATGCAGCAATTGTTACAACATAGTTCACGGAAATGCTCAGAGGAAGTACATGTGAATCATGCATCCCTAAGGTCATATCACACCTAGCATATCCATGTCTCTACATGATGGATGACATCACCCTAAACTACTCATCCAAATCATACCTAAGGCATTTGACATTATGGCACCAGCTCTTCCGCATACTGACTTCAGTACATATGTCATTCTATGTGATTACACTCACACTCCTCACTCAATAGCATTTTTAATTAGTTGTGTGCTAAGATTGAACCCCTGGCCCAGAATCATGTGTCCACACTAGGTGTCAGATGTAGGAATTTAGGAAAATCAACTAGCAAATTGCACAGCAGAACGGTGTCTCTGACACCGTCTGCGAGTCGCTATGGGGTCCCTAAAACCCACCTCATGAACATCAATGATGTGGGTTCCAAGTTGCCCCACCTTAGCAACATGGGCACTCACGGGGATGGTGGCCTGCTGGGACCAGCAGAACTCCATAGACGTGACTGTTTTTAAATTAAGCAAGTTATTTCTCCCCAAGTGTAGGCCGTTTACCGGAAAGAAAAATGAGCTGCAATTATTTTTAAATCACAACAATTGTACTTGGAAATTTTCACGGTAATTATTGGTCCCTTAGACCACTGGCTTTTTTGCGCAGGATTCTTTTAGTCCACTCACAAAGGCTGAAGCTTTACAATGAAGACACCTTCCAGTCAGCAAGGTGGTTACCATCCACTTCAAGTGGATGATAACAGCTACTCACTTTGCAACCACGTACTCGGTTGCAAATGGGATTGCCTACCACTGTGATTTGCAAGTAGGTCTGGTAAAACCCTTCATTATATCAATTTTGAAAAGCATTTTACTCATATGTACATGACCACCAAAGACATTTTGGATTAGGAAACAGACGTTTGCAAATCCCACACAGATATTTATGCCATTTGCAACGTGTAGACATTTTTCTCACTCTGGCCCAAGGTACTAACTCAAGTCACAAAAGGTGTTAAGTACGTGTAACATACTGGTTGCTACAGTCCTAGGTACCCTGTTTCACAGTAACATCCCAGTCTTTGTGGGTCGTGTGGGAAGAACAACCAACAATCCCATGTTCAATGCACACCCAGGAGTGTACAGAAAGTGCAACAATTATGTGCCTTCACACACAACACCTATGAAGGGCTAGCAACACGTTGTAGTCAGCCCAACCTTGTCACATCCCAGGTCCACACATGTCAAAATGTTATGACTTAGCCCAACATAACATACTATTAGTGAGGCATGTTTAACAACACACACAGGGGAGGTAGTACACCCATTCACATGATTCAACTGAACACCTAGGGCATTGCACTCAAGTCACACACACTTCGAGTTCACCTTGTGGAAGTACATGCCCATGGAAGATCCAACCTACAGTGTACACAGTCCATCCTCAACTAGGAAGAAGCACTTGTCATCAATGCCATGTGCCTAAGCTATCTGGGAGACTGTCAGTCTGATATGCAGACTCAGTTCATGGCAAGTCCCTGACCAAATCTAACATTGACCAGTCTATTCGAAATGAGTCATACCATTCCCAATTGCCGCCATAATTGAATGGGCTACAGCCCCTCAATCTGAGAGATGACTACGTATTGCTTTGCAGAAACATAATTCTAATTTGATATCACACTAAAAGAACAAAGCCAATGAACGGCCAGCACATCAAATCATGAATTCTCTTGAACACACAGTAATCCATCATGCGTCATTACCAAACAATGTAAATAGCACTCAGGCGACACTCACTGTAGGTATCGGGGTCGTCAAAATGGGCCACCTCTCCCACGGTGTACGGGGCTGGTCCACCTGTAAAGCATGAAACAAAGATTATACTCAGACTGGGTGAACGGACAAAAGATTTCTGTTACAATGACACTGTGTGAAAATGACATGGTAATGATAGACTTTCACACATGCTCATCCTACATGGATCACTTTGTATTCAACATTAACATTGGATGAGTCTCCTGCTCCAGTGTCACACCCTACTACACTCATGCAGTGGTCAGGACAGTCAGGTGTCGTCCAAGTTAATCCTCCATTAGTATGCCCCAACAATAATGTTATCCATACATCTCAGCATGTGCATCCCCGAGAGACATTCCAAAACTGGTTCCATGAGGACTGCATGACCACTCACAATTAAACAGGCTATTTGGACAGGGTCAACAGACAGCAACCAGACACACATGTGACATATGTGTGAACAACATGACTAACTTCATGTGACGTGACGGCAACACACATGTATAGCATCATCATGTGTTTCCAATTTTCTGTCAAGCTATGGCGTCTGCATCTGTAGGTATGTTGTTTCTACATGACGTACTCACTGGCCATTATGACCAGTGGAGTACAAATGGAGCCGTTCACGTGTTGCTTTTCTGACACAAAGGCAACACTACATTACATGCAGCTACAGGCATCTGGTATGTGTTGCAAAAATGATCCATCGGACTGGTAGCATAGGTCTTCATACACATTCTGCAACAAATACACATTAGGACACATATGTATACCTTTGTAGCGCAGCATTTGAAACATTTTGGGACACAGAGAGGGGGCGACTTAGCATAATACAAATAGATGTTGAATTTATAAAGCTGTCATTGCATGTACATGTGTTGCAAGAATGGGGATTAATGTGTATAACCATGGGCCTAGGTTTCCCTGGCATTACACACACTCAGCTACTTATTTTGCAGATTCGCTAACAATCATCACATGTTCACACACCGATTTCTGTCATTCCCATGTAATTGTTTTTTACTCACCAACATGGCCACCAATCTGGAGTCCCAGGTGGTCCAGCAGGTCCTGTTCCCTAGTGATCAGATCTGCCCAGCGGTGCTTGAGTTGGTGTACATTCCTGAGACTCCCATAGACCCGGACCAGGTGATGGCGCACCTTCTCCCACCGGATTTTCCTGGCCTCCGTGTGATACCCCTGTATCACACGGCCCCCAGCTTCCAGCATTAGTGGGAGGAAATGGCTTACGAGCCATATGAACCCCCCCAATTCGTCTTCCCCCATCCTGGACAGGCGAGGCCTACCTGACATATTGAGAGGGATAAGAATGTACCAACAAAATATAAAATATAAAGGGGGAAATGGGGAAAGGTAGAGGTGTGAAAGAAAAAGGAGAAGTAGAAAAATAGCCCAACTAACCCCCCAAACTATGCTACCCACAACAGATTTCCACAGACAATACAAACTATCACAGGTATAGACAAAATAACACTAAACAGACTGAGACAATGTGATACAACAATAATAGATTGACACTAAGACAAAATACAAGGCACACAGGACACTAGAGCAGTAAAATACACGACAACACCTTTCACACAACCACACAGTCTAGAGAAATCTGAGACTGCAAAGTGAAAGTGAAAGTTACCTCCCAGTACAGATTTTGTAAACAGGATATCCTATTACATCACTTCCTGCATAAAATGGCCGCCGTTTTTATTTTCCCGTTATGCGTCATATTTTCACGCATACACAGTTGTGCGTCAATTTTTTATGACGCATTACAGTGCACATGATGCGGAGTGAAAAAATATGTTATGAATATTCATAATTAATACTGTACATGAAATGACAACATATTGTGCATGTAGCGTCAATTTCACCACGCATACATCATGGGCGTCGGTTTTTTTACACGTACAGTGGTGCACATGATACGGAGTGAAAAAATATGATATGAATATTAATAATTAATACTGTACATGAAATGACCAACATATTGTGCATGTAGCGTCAATTTCACCACGCATACATCATGGGCGTCGTTTTTTTTACACGTACAGTGGTGCACATGATGCGGAGTGAAAAAATATGATATGAATATTAATAATTAATACTGTACATGAAATGACCAATATATTGTGCATGTAGCGTCAATTTCACCACGCATACATCATGGGCGTCGTTTTTTTTACACGTACAGTGGTGCACATGATGCGGAGTGAAAAAATATGATATGAATATTAATAATTAATACTGTACATGAAATGACCAATATATTGTGCATGTAGCGTCAATTTCACCACGCATACATCATGGGCGTCGTTTTTTTTACACGTACAGTGGTGCACATGATGCGGAGTGAAAAAATATGATATGAATATTAATAATTAATACTGTACATGAAATGACCAACATATTGTGCATGTAGCGTCAATTTCACCACGCATACATCATGGGCGTCGTTTTTTTTACACGTACAGTGGTGCACATGATGCGGAGTGAAAAAATATGATATGAATATTAATAATTAATACTGTACATGAAATGACCAACATATTGTCCATGTAGCGTCAATTTCACCACGCATACATCATGGGCGTGTTTTTTTTTACACGAACAGTAGTGCACATGATGCAGAGTCAAAAATATTGTGGATGTAAATAATAATTTGAAGTTGAAATATCAAGACACTTTTGGATACATTTGTACCTGGCTCTGCATTGTGTGCACTCATGTACGTGAACAAATTATGACGGCCATGCTGTATGCGTAGAATATGGAGCAAATTTATCCAAATGTCTTCATGTGTTTAGCTTTGGAAAGGTGATTTGTCATGGTCAAACGGTGCAATGTGAGACACATTTGTGTTTGTATATGACAAATGTCCGTACTTTTATGTATAGACGGCCTTCACACTGTGATGTTTGGGATACGTTAACTAATGTATTGACCATATTTGACAACATATTTGGTGTAATTGCTGATGGCTATTTTGAAATGATGTTTTTGATACCATTATGTATTCCGTCTCCAAAATGTCCCCACCTTTATGATGGGGATGCTTTTATCTGTAGTCCTAACAGGGAGTGGGAGAGTCACTTTCAGTTTTTATGGGGCTGACCATGTCCCATTATGATTTTGTGTTTCATATTTGTGTAGGACTTGTGACATGGAGGCCACACATGTGCCTTATGCCTTTGTTTAGTTCACAAGTACATGATTCTTGTATGTTTTGGGGGTGGTAGAGGTGGAGTTAGGCCCCCAGCACCCTAGGATTTGACCATCCAGAATAGCTACTGTATCCATGGAGTATTTTTATCATATCCTGGCAAACCTGCAGCAGCGGGCGAATGTAAGGCCATATGGTATGAATGACTGTTGACCATTCATTCATCTCATTAGCCCATTTGACGTTTGCAGTAATGATGATTTGGAGCTAAGTTGCATACCATTTTCATATGACTAAGGGGGTCATTCTGACCGCGGCGGTCGGCGCCCGCCAAGCGGTTCCCGCCGAAAGACCGCGGCGGTCATTCTGAATTTCCCACTGGGCTGGCGGGCGACCGCCGAAAGTCCGCCCGCCAGCCCAGCGGGAAACACCCTTCCCACGAGGACGCCGGCTCAGAATGGAGCCGGCGGAGTGGGAAGGTGCGACGGGTGCAGTTGCACCCGTCGCGAATTTCAGTGTCTGCAGAGCAGACACTGAAATTCTTTGTGGGGCCCTCTTATGGGGGCCCCTGCAGTGCCCATGCCATTGGCATGGGCACTGCAGGGGCCCCCAGGGGCCCCGCGGCACCCCCTACCGCCATCCTGTTCCTGGCGGGAGACCCGCCAGGAACAGGATGGCGGTAGGGGGTGTCAGAATCCCCATGGCGGCGGAGCGCGCTCCGCCGCCATGGCGGATTCTCAAGGGCAGCGGGAAGTCGGCGGTACACCGCCGACTTCCCGTTTCTGGCCGCGGCTGAACCGCCGCGGTCAGAATGCCCATCGGTGCACCGCCAGCCTGTTGGCGGTGCTACCGCCGACCTCCGCCATGGCGGTAATTACCGCCAGGGTCAGAATGACCCCCTAAGTTTGCAAGACTCTCAGCGTTCACGATGTGATAATGCGAAGATTGTTTTGCTTGTCTGTGTCCCTTTCTGCATAAACTGGTTTAGTGTCATGTTACAATCTTCCTGCTAGGTTCAAACTGGGACACAACTGTGATGGTCTACTTTCAAATATTAGGTTGGTTGTATGACATATGTGTACATGTGTGTGGGAATGTGGATCCAGTATGACCTGTCTGTGTGTATGTTGTCACTGTAACTTCAAGGTCTCCTCCTGAGTTAGTGGCAGCTGATGTTGTTGCAATTGTGTATTGCTCACATCATACACTTGAGAGAAGCCATTGATGACATGTTCACGTACACATGGATGGTCCCACCCTGTCTCTGAACACGTGTGATGTGACTTTCAAATGATCTCCAATTTTGGGCTGGATGAGAGACTGTTTCAGTTGTTTGGATACGGCATGTGTAATTGTCACATTTGTACTCTTGTTGGGCTCTGTGTATGGTAATGTAACATGTCACATCCTACCCTCTGTGCATACAGTTGTGATGTTTATTTTTGGTGTGATGAATTTTAATGGCATTCTTGATCAATGAGACGACATTCATCTTCAGCTATTTCAAACTAAAGGTGGTCAGAAATGAATAGGCCAAAGCATGATGTGGTGTTTGTTATCTGTGTTTATTTACAAGTGTGGAATACAAGTGATTATAATAACTTAAGTAAAAAAATTGTTCACAAGCTGTTGGCGCCTACGCACTCCTGCTGCGGTGTTAGGTTGTTCCCCCTCCTGTTGCAGGCCAGCATCCTCCTCATCATCATCCTCAGGCATGTCTGAGTCCGGTTCAAGGAGGGGAATGTTCCTTTGTACACAAATATTGTGTAATATGGCACAAGTGAGTATGATTTTGCAGACCATCTCTGGGGAGTATAGTAGGCTTCCGCCAGTGATGTCAAGGCAGCGGAACCTTGACTTTAGGATCCCAAAGGTCCTCTCCACAATGCTGCGTGTCCTCTTGTGGGCGTCATTGTATGCCCGCTCAGCAGCAGTATTTGGGTTCCCATATGGTGTCATTAGCCAAGGCTGGATGCCATACCCCTGATCACCTGAAAGAGAAACACAGAATGGTATCAATTAGATGTAGGAGGCACTGTTGTACGTATCTTTGACGGCAGTAGTTGTGTTGTGTTGTCTGTGACTATTTTGTGTACTAATGTGACAACCTATGGTTGTTGGTGGAAACTTTGGCATTGTTTTTTTTCCTTGGCTGAGCAAGTGTTTGTTGTCTAACTGTTTGTCAGCAGGATGTATTGGTTTCTCAAGTACAGTGTGCCCTCCCTTGCATTGTGACTTGTGACACAGGTGTCCGTGTGTCCTCACTGGGGGTGTGATGATAGTTCCATGCAGAGTTGAAACATGAAAGGGTATTAGAAACGTTCATATGAACATAGCCAGGCCATCCCATCCCTTAAAAGTTATGCATTGTATTAGTGTACAGGTTATTGTGAGACTTCCAATTTGCAAGGTGACATTTAGGCAACCACAGTCATGAATGTCTTCACACTAAGCTGTGGAGTAAATTCAAATGTGTGAGAGGTTCAATGGTGACTTGTGACACATGGCTAGTGATGTGAGTACCTCAGTGTGTTCCTGTCTAGGTGTTGCTATTGTGGTGTATGTGTTGTTTATCCTATAGGGTTTCTGTGCAGTGAGTATATAAGTAGATTTTTGTCCTTACCAACAAGTAGTCCATTGCCATACCGTCCATCCTGGAAGTGTTGGTTGATGGTGGAGTGACGGAAGAGGAATGCGTCATGTACACTCCCAGGATATTTAGCCACAATGTTGCTGATCAGTCCTTGGTGATCGACTATGGCCTGCACGTTGATGGAATGTGTGTGCTTCCTGTTGCGGTAGAGGTGTTCACTCGCAGCAGGTGGCACAAGGCGTACGTGTGTGCAGTCGATTGCACCAAGGACGTGCGGAAAGCCACTGATGGCGTAGAACCCATGTTTTGTTTCCTGCTGCTTCTGCACTGTGTTAGGGAAGCAGATGTGGCGGGGTGTCAGTCCAATGATGGCATCCAGTACTTTAGGCAGGAATGCGGAGAAAGATGGTTGTGAGATTCCACCAACCAGGGCACCAGTTGTCTGAAACGAGCCACTTGCCAACAGGTGAAGTACGGCAAGCAGCTTTGTTTCGGTTGGGATAGTGCGTGGAGTCACTAAAGTGGGAGCCAATTGCTGTTCAATATTTGTCAGCAGCTGCTGAATGGCCTGCCAGTTCAACCGGTACCTCTGGATGATGTCTCGTTCCCTGAGGCCATGCAGGGTTGTTCGTGGGCGGAATATCCTCTCCTGCCTTCTGCGCTGTCTTTGGGGTCCCTGCTGTTGTTGTTGTGGCTGCTGTTGTCGCTGCAGGGCTCTGCGTCTACGTGCACGTTGAAGAAAAAGCACCTCCATGTCTCCCTGTTGCTGCTCTGCTGCTCTGCTGCTCTGTTGTTTGTTCTGTGTGTTCTGATTAAGTACAGGTGTGTTTGCCCCATTTTAACGCCTGCCCTGACCCAGGCGTTAAAATTTCATGCTATTCGTGCTTTGCGCCATTTTTTTGCGCCGCCTGCCGCGCGGGAGTGTTTTTTGCCCTGGAGCATAAATACCACGCACCGCTATGTGCGTCTGTTTTTGGACGGGAACGCCTACCCTGCATGTCATTAACGCAGGGCAGGGTGCTGCTTCCAAAAACTGGCGCACATAGCGCCATTTTCCTGGTGCGCCGGATCGGGCGTCAGGGTTTAAATATGGGGCAACGTTTGCGCTGAAAGTGCGTCAAAATTTTTGACGCACATTCGGCGCAAACGGAGTATAAATATGCCCCTTAGGCCCGTATTTATACTTTTTTTAGTGCCGCATTTGCGCCGCTTTTTGACGCAAAACGGCGCAAACCTACAAAATACAATGGCATTTTGCAAGTTTGCGCCGTTTTTGCGTCAAAAAACTACGCAAATGCGGCACTAAAAAAGTATAAATACGGGCCTTAATACGTTTTGGGAATTATAGTTGAAAAGTGAAAGGAAATGATTCTCAGATATGAACTGCAATTTTCATACAGTGATTTCGATGAAATCTGTATTGATAGCAATTTAGGATGATGTCTTTCTAGGAATAGTTGTAGCTGAAATCTCGCAGGGTACAAATGCCTGGCATCTATTTGTTCCTCTTCCAAGCGCCATTCATTGCTGAATTACAAGACGCTATAACATGAATACCATAATGTTTAGTTGTAATATTACAATTTTAAGAAGTAGAAATAAGAAATATGCGATCCATACAATATTTCTTGGAAAGGAATAGGGCAATTAGGCCGGACAACACACTTGGAAGGTTTTTGTGGTGTACCTATAGATCTGTGGTGCAGAAACTTGAGTCACTGGTCCATGTCAGATGCGAAGGACCTTAACATGAGATGCCTGTACATAAAATCAATATAAATGAATATAATTTACTTTATAGTTATCATGAACATCCAGCAGTGCTTGATATTCATAAACCAGTTTTGAAATCCCTATCCTGTAGAGCTTCTAGTGCCTTCCTCCTTTCTATTTCTCACCCCTTATCTTCATCTCTTTCCTCCCAGTTCCTCTGTCTGCCCTCCATTGTGCTTTTCATTCCTTGTTTGTCCCCTGCAGCATGCACAGACGCCATCAAACAGGTAGGAGTGGGAGAGATGAATAGAAGACACTCCCAGGCTTGAGGCAAGTCCGAGTGACACTGGGAAGGTTAAATGGCAGGGGAGAGTGTAATGCATCACAATCCTCCCTGGCCAGACTACAAGGCCATGGAAGGTTATTTTTTACTTGCTGGCACATTGGCATGGGATTTGTCTGAAAGCTCCTGGTCCTGGTGCTCGATTTGTCTATCCACTTTGTATTTCACATCTGCCTTAATGGGCCCCCCAAGGCCCTACCTGCAAGATTAAAGAACATGGAATCCTTACTCACAAAGAGTCAGAGAGTGTGCATATGGCGCATAAACCTGAGTATTTGTTGTAGGCGGAAGTCATTCTGTTTCCTATGCATCAAACCCCTGGTACTGGAGGGAAGAACAAGAATGAGCCCTACAGGGTAGTTGTTAGAAATGGGGTTTCTGGTTGGCTTGGGTATGCACCTGAGCCAGGCAGAACCCACTACTCTAATCAGGGTAAGGGAGCTACACACACAAGATAACCCCTGCTCACTCTCTTGGTAGCTTGGCACGAGCAGTCAGGCTTATCTCAAGGACAATGTGTAAAGCGCTTGCACAACACTCACACTATGTTACACAATAAATAGACCACAAAAGAGACTCCACACAATGTTAAGTAAACACATAAAATATATTGTTCATAAACCCTAGACCAAAACCTCATAAAACAGTTATTACCTTGCCAACTCGGCAATTGTCAACCATCACAATGAGTGCAATAAAAGAAGCATTTCTATGTTGCAACTGTCATAAAAACATAGACCAACTGACATGGGCAAGAAATCCTGCACAAACTATGCAAATCCAGAGATAATACTTATCCTGAATGTGCGGGACACCATGACCTATTAGAACATCAGCGCAGGAAGTGTACAAGTTGTAAAATAAGAATAGATGAGTCTGCAATACTGTGCATTCTATACAATCCGTGTCAGAGTATTCATTATCCTGACAAGGTAAGAATCACCATGAAATATAATCCAACATCAATAAAACCCTGAGGTATGAACCACATCAGAAGAGGCACCCCAGTATGAGTAGTATACATAGGTCATGGAAAACACCAGAACACAAAAAGGTGCATAAGCCACCATGTTCGGGTATGCAAGGTCTCTTAGCTCGTCAAAGCACATAAATCACCAATCCCATTATTGGGCTCCAGGACCCGTGCATGCTGAATAATAGTTACTTAGTAACTGTCCCTGGGAGGTTCCTCATACCATGGGGGCATCAGCTGCAGTTCCGCCCCACAATGCTCATAGGAGATCCACCGGGTTTGGCGGGGAACCCCCGAATGCAGGGTGTTGAACAAGCAGCTGCCCGCGAGTCTGTGGCACAGCGGCTGAAGGCTGTGTCTCTCTGGGCTTGAGACAAGAACAAGAACAAAACAAGCAAAAGGCTGCCTGCTAAAGTAGAGCTGGGTAGCTGTGCAATATCCCCGGAACCCTACTCACCAGTGTGATCTCCCCTCGACGCACAACCTCTCCTGCTCCTCTCCTGGTGGCGGTGGTCCTGCTGAGGGATTCCCTCGATGCAGCGGCATAATAGCAGACAAGTGGGCCGGGTCCTAAGGGCCTCTTGTCGATTCAGTGGTTTGCCCGCTGGCAGCTGGGCCCTGCCCACACCATGATGTACAAAGAAGCTCCACTGTGTTGGGCCACTCTCTAACCTGTGGGACTGGAACTCCTTCAATAGCAGTGGCATCCCTCTCTCGCTTGGAGAGCATGACGCTGGTGGGAGCACAAAGCGCGATTAACACACACAATTACCAACACTGGTGCAGCATCCAGCAGGTGCTTCCGGGAAATAAGGTGCTCCCAGCTGCTATTCTCACACTGGAACGCAAGTCAAACAACACATTCAATGCACACTACCAGCACTTACCATGCACCAGTAACAGAGAACTAAGTACAGTTATGAAGTGCTTTCCACATGCTCCTTCACAAAAGGCTGACTTTGTCAATCTTAGGGCCCCATAAGGATCCCACTGTCAAGGGGGACCCTGAGGGAGCAGGGCCAGCTAATAGACCCCTACAGAACACTACAGGTTGGTGTCCAAAGGGAGCACAACTAGAGGGGTGGTGGTTCCTCCTGGAAGTCCCTGCAGTGCCAAGGCAGTCAGAGTCAGAGGACAGCCCAGCAGTCCTCTTCCTGACAGGGTGTCTCTATCCTGAAAGTGCTCTAAAAAGCATGGGACTATCGCCCCTGTACTTATACTCAAAGCATCTTTGATCCAAAGGGGCACTTGAAAGGAATTTTAGAAGTGCACAACACCCCCTCTTAACCCCAGCTCTGGCTCCAGATATCAGTAGGGGGTAAACAAGCCCTTTGTGTGAGGGCAGGACATAACCTATACAAATGTAAGTGCACCCCACCTCCCAAACTCCCAGCCCAGGAAGACCATTCAGTATGCAGATGTAATCCTGTTGCACCTCCACCCTCCCTGCATGATGGCTGTCTGGAAAGTATGCAGAAAGCCCTGCTTGCACTCTACCCCAGACGTGGATTGGAGTCAGGCTGTAAAGCCTAAGAGTCATAAGCACAGTGAAATGCCCACTTTCTAAAAGTGTCATTTTCACAATAGTAATAAAATATTCACCTACAGCAATAAGCAGGATTTCTCACTACCATTCCAAACATACTAAACATGCCACGCTACTCCTCATAGATCAGAAATTACCACTTAGACACATATAAGGGAATTCCTAATGCAAACTTATGACAGGGGCAGCACTCACAGCAGTGAGAGACCAAATAGGCTGTTTGTCACTACCAGGACATGTCACACAATGAAGGCACATGCCCTACCTTTTACCTACACAGCACCCAGCCCATGGGACTTCCTAGGGCCTACATTAGGGGTGACCTATATGTAGTAAAAGGGGAGTTTCAGGCTTGGCAGGTAATTTTAGATGCCAAGCCAATGTGGCAGTAAACTGCGCATGCAGGCTTTGCAGTGGCAGGCCTGAGACAGGTTTGAAGGGCTACTTCTGTGGGTGGCGCAAGCAGTGCTGCAGACCCACTAATAGCATTTAATTTACAGGCCCTGCTTATATGGGATACCACTGTATAAAAAGGAGAGAGATAATGCACTTTAGCACTGATCAGCAGTGGTAACGTGCCCAAAGTCCTAAAGCCAGCAAAAGAGGGTCAGAAAAATATAAGGAGAAAGGCAAAATGTTTGGGGATGAACCCACAAAAAAGGCAAGGTCCAACAGTATTCATGCTAGACAAAAAATTCAGATTCAGAATCTGCTCAATAGGTACTTACTGGAATTGGATAAATCAGGCTGTCCTTTTTATGAACTAGCCTGAATTTCAATGTTCAGTTAAATGAGGTGAGGCAAGGTCCCTTGAGTAATATGCCTCATGTAAGGATTAAAAAATCAGGGGATAGGGCAGAGCACAGAAAGGAGATGGAATCGCCACTGCCTCCCTGCACTGCGCAGAATCACTGCCTTTAGTGCAAAGAGAAGTGATGGTCTCCTTGGTTCCCTATCTTACCTCTGGGAATGCTTTAGAGATATTTCAGGAGTCTGCTTCTAGTGTTCCTACCTGAAATTCTCATCTCCACAGTTATACCTTGGCAAGTTAAGCAAAGCTAATGATTCCTGGAAACTTTTTACTTCATTTTTTATATCAGTGGTATGTTTTTCACCACCCCCGTACCTTAACGGGTGGGCAGAGCTCTAAATAGACAGAGATTGTAAATGGGAGGGTACGAATAGTCTGAGTAGAAACGTCTCTCAATTTGAAGCTCTGCACGCCGATTGTTCACTGGTGTAAACTCTATTCAAAACAAAATGATAATCAACATACCCGTAAAAGGGAGTAGGTTAGTAACAGATTCACACAAAAATGGAAACATGGCAAAATGTAGAAAAATATCTTTTATTGAATAAAAAAAAACATGAGAACATATAAATTCAACAAGCTCCACGCTCTTGCTCTTCATATCCAGAATAAGCTAGTAAGGCAAGAATGCACCGATTTGGGACCTATTCGGATCATAATTGCATCTGGTTCTCTTGTAGTACAAAGGCCACGTGGTCTATGATGTAGTTACAGCATTGTAATTGGGGTCAGATGTATTTTTACCTCTCCCCCAAGTGAAAATAACAGGAATTTGGAAACTACTGTGACACATTCAAAGCAGACAGCGCTAAGGCCTCCTGTGTTATTATCTAACGTCATTGTGAAGCTAATCTGTGAATTATCTATAACATCATGATTAAAAATATATATTAACAAAAGGACTTGAAAAGGACATCATTTTGCATCCGTTTGGGCAAAATGTGCTATTGCTCTCTGTGAGAAAGTAGCCTCTTTCTAGCCTTGTTACCCCCACTTTTGGCCTGTTTGTGAGTATATGTCAGGGTGTTTTCACTGTCTCACTGGGATCCTGCTAGCCAGGGCCCAGTGCTCATAGTGAAAACCCTATGTTTTCAGTATGTTTGTTATGTGTCACTGGGACCCTGCTAGCCAAGACCCCAGTGCTCATAAGTTTGTGGCCTATATGTATGTGTTCCCTGTGTGATGCCTAACTGTCTCACTGAGGCTCTGCTAACCAGAACCTCAGTGGTTATGCTCTCTCTTTACAAATTGTCACTAGCAGGCTAGTGACCAATTTCACCAATTCACATTGGCATACTGGAACACCCTTATAATTCCCTAGTATATGGTACTGAGGTACCCAGGGTATTGGGGTTCCAGGAGATCCCTATGGGCTGCAGCATTTCTTTTGCCACCCATAGGGAGCTCTGACAATTCTTACACAGGCCTGCCACTGCAGCCTGAGTGAAATAACGTCCACGTTATTTCACAGCCATTTACCACTGCACTTAAGTAACTTATAAGTCACCTATATGTCTAACCTTTACCTAGTAAAGGTTGGGTGCTAAGTTACTTAGTGTGTGGGCACCCTGGCACTAGCCAAGGTGCCCCCACATTGTTCAGGGCAAATTACCCAGACCTTGTGAGTGCGGGGACACCATTACACGCGTGCACTATACATAGGTCACTACCTACGTATGGCATCACAATGGTAACTCCGAACATGGCCATGTAACATGTCTAAGATCATGGAATTGTCTCCCCAATGCCATTCTGGTATTGGGGAGACAATTCCATGATCCCCCGGGTCTCTAGCACAGAACCAGGGTACTGCCAAACTGCCTTTTCAGGGTTTGCACTGCAGCTGCTGCTGCTGCCAACCCCTCAGACAGGTTTCTGCCCTCCTGGGGCCCAGCCAGGCTTGGCCCAGGAAGGCAGAACAAAGGACTTCCTCAGAGAGAGGGTGTTACACCCTCTCCCTTTGGAAAAAGGTGTCAGGGGTGGGGAGGAGTAGCCTCCCCCAGCCTCTGGAAATGCTTTGATGGGCACAGATGGTGCCCATCTCTGCATAAGCCAGTCTACACCGGTTCAGGGATCCCTCAGCCCTGCTCTGGCGCGAAACTGGACAAAGGAAAGGGGAGTGACCACTCCCCTGACCTGCACTTCCCCTGGGAGGTGACCAGAGCTCCTCCAGTGTGCTCCAGACCTCTGCCATCTTGGAAACAGAGGTGCTGCTGGCACACTGGACTGCTCTGAGTGGCCAGGGCCAGCAGGTGACGTCAGAGACTCCTCCTGATAGGCTCTTACCTGTGTTGCTAGCCTATCCTCCTTCGTAAGTAGCCAAACCTCCTTTTCTGGCTATTTAGGGTCTCTGCTTTGGGGAATTCTTTAGATAACGAATGCAAGAGCTCATCAGAGTTCCTCTGCATCTCTCTCTTCACCTTCTGCCATGGAATCGACCGCTGACTGCTCAGGACTCCTGCAAAACCGCAACAAAGTAGCAAAGACGACTAATGCAACCTTGTATCGCTGATCCTGCCGCCTTCTCGACTGTTTTCCTGGTGGTGCATGCTGTGGGGGTAGTCTGCCTCCTCTCTGCACTAGAAGCTCCGAAGAAATCTCCCGTGGGTCGATGGAATCTTCCCCCTGCAACCGCAGGCAACAAAAGACTGCATCACCGGTCCTCTGGGTCCCCTCTCAGCACAACGAGCGTGGTCCCTGGAACTCAGCAACTCTGTCCAAGTGACTCCCACAGTCCAGTGACTCTTCAGTCCAAGTTTGGTGGAGGTAAGTCCTTGCCTTTCCACGCTAGACTGCATTGCTGGGTACCACATGATTCGCAGCTGCTCCGGCTCCTGTGCACTCTTCCAGGATTTCCTTTGTGCACAGCCAAGCCTGGGTCCCCGACACTCTAACCTGCAGTGCACAACCTCCTGAGTTGTCCTCCGGCGTCGTGGGATCTTCTTTTGTGACTTCGGGTGAGCTCCAGTTCACTCCTCTTTGTAGTGCCTGTTCTGGCACTTCTGCAGGTGCTGCCTGCTTCTGAGTGGGCTCCTTGTCTTGCTGGGCGCCCCCTCTGTTTCCTCAAGCAATTGGCGACATCCTGGTCCCTCCTGGGCCACAGCAGCATCCAAAAACCCTAACTGCAACCCTTGCAGCTAGCAAGGCTTGTTTGTGGTCTTTCTGAGTGGGAACACCTCTGCAAGCTTCTTCACGACGTGGGACATCCATCCTCCAAAGGGGAAGTTCCTAGTCCTCTTCGTTCTTGCAGAATCCACAGCTTCTACCATCTGGTGGCAGCTTCTTTGCATCCACAGCTGGCATTTCCTGGGCATCTGCCTACTCCCGACTTGATCGTGACTCTTGGACTCAGTCCCCTTGTTCCACAGTTACTCTCGTCCGGAAATCCATTGTTGTTGCATTGCTGGTGTTGGTCTTCCTTGCAGAATTCCCCTATCATGACTTCTGTGCTCTCTGGGGAACTTAGGTGCACTTTACACCTATTTTTCAGGGTCTTGGGGTGGGCTATTTTTCAAACCCTCACTGTTTTCTTACAGTCCCAGCGACCCTCTACAAGCTCACATAGGTTTGGGGTCCATACATTATTCGCATTCCACTTTTGGAGTGTATGGTTTGTGTTGCCCCATACCTATGTGCTCTCATTGCAATCTATTGTGACTGTACATTGCTTGCATTGCTTTCTATTGCTATTACTGCATAATTGTTGTATTGTGTACATATATCTTGTGTATATTTGCTATCCTCATACTGAGGGTACTCACTGAGATACTTTTGGCATATTGTCATAAAAATAAAGTACCTTTATTTTTAGTATATCTGTGTATTGTGTTTTCTTATGATATTGTGCATATGACACCAGTGGTATAGTGGGAGCTTTGGATGTCTCCTAGTTCAGCCTAAGCTGCTCTGCTAAGCTACCTTTTCTATCAGCCTAAGCTGCTAGAGACCTCTTCTACACTAATAAGGGATAACTGGACCTGGTGCATAGTGTAAGTACCCCTTGGTACTCACTACAAACCAGGCCAGCCTCCTACACTCTCAAATTTTAACTCCTCTGTAGTAGTACCATGCCCGAAAGAGCGACATGTGGCGTTTCCAGAGAAGGAGCCTATCAAAGATGGTGTAGGCTAGGCCCCAACCACAGTCTAAAGTAAGATATGGGAGCAATGATGGGCATCCTCATGTCGATACCGTTCTATCAATGTTTTGATCCAGAAATAATCGTGACCCACGCCTCAAAAAGCGACGCCTAGCACGTCGAGGACATATGATATATAGGCAAAATAGGGCCATATGTACGAACACTTTTTCCCATAGACACAGAATGGGTGAAAACCTTTGCTACATCTGCCCCATAATTCCTAATGGCAAATGTTACTCGAAAGCGCATCACTTGTCTCATTTTTTTAAACTCCAGTACAGATGCAGAAAGACTGGCCTCGAATCCGAACTGTTTTTATGAAAACACTCTGTTACAACCTTCGATCTATCCATTGAAATGCCTTGGAAAATATGGGCATAAACAAGATGCTGAGAGTATGTGGAATCGTGACACCTATAACACCCCCATAAACTGAGCAAGGGTGCCAACCAGAGAGTTGAATAAATATTATTAAAAAAAATCTGAGCCAAGTAGAAGTAAACTTTGACAAAGCCAGTAGGTGTGCTTTTCTTCTTGACTCCAGACATTTTTATTTAAAAAAAACGCCGGCTGCAGTGAAAAACACATGTAAAACATGTAAACAAACGAACTGCTTTCTATACACAATGGATCTCGAAATGAAGAATTTACTCCGTGATGATTCAGAATACTTCTACTGTAAAAGAGTCCCACGTGTATTGCAATGTAAGCGTTTCATAGGATGTGGGATGATACTCTAAACATCCAAAAGTTTAAGAAGGTGATCGAAAAATGATCTTCTGGGTGGAGCCATTAGGTCATTAGGTCATCTATATTTAAACGAATCAGTAAGAAAAGACCTTCCACACAGGAGCATTATTTCGTACTTGGAATTTGCCACAAGAATAACATAACTGGATTTTACATTTATTTCGGTTTTATTGGCTTTCACAGTAAATTACCAGATGATTTATTATTTTGAATAGTAGCGGATACAGTACGAACTGTAAGCAATCTGCAATGCGTCTGTAATTTAAAGCGACAGCTAAGAACTACTTATGACTTGGCAAAGAGAGATGCGTAAAAGGGGAATGTAATAAGAAAATACCATGATGGTAATCCGAGAAAACAGAAGCTGCGCCCTCGTTCACTGCGTGTCGATAAGGAATTTGGCATCTATGGTTAAATGGAAGGTAATAAAAGAAACCCTGTACAGTATGTCCTAGAAAGCAAGCCAGGAGGTATGGCCGCTTACCGTGTGCAAGCAGAGGGATGTCGGATTTCCGAGTATTGACTGGGAACTGCCTGTTAAGTTTTCTATTTCTTAAATTCCCCAAGCTTATCAATCACAGATCTCCAGCACGCTTACCTGTTACCTGCACCGTCGACCGAAGTTCTTAGAATGTATTCAGACCGTGTCTTAGAGAAAGCGATCAGATCTCCTTTTTGAAGACTGTTAGGGTTGCTATGCACTGCCAATGAGAGAGGACAGATCAGCCATCACAGGCTTTGGAAAGAGAACACATTTCTAGCTCGCCAAGGGACGACCGGGTCTGATCTACAGCATAATTTGGGTGATGCTCTCTAGGAATTCACAAGGATGAAAGGACCCACTGGAAAGTTTACACTGCAAACAGTGGTTTCTGTGGGTGAAAGGGCCAAGTTCTCTCCACTGTTTGTTAAACATGGGAGATGCGCTGGGTCGGACTGTACGACTGGGCTATAGGGCAACCAGGCAGTGCCCAAAGGGCTGGTCTGACAGGTCAGTGTGTGGTCCCATTCTGGGGGTGTTTGAGGACCTGTTTTATGCTCTCCCGAGTCGATTTTTGTTTTACTGTTGATTTCCCTTATATAAAAACAAATATTACCTGTAGCAAGTTCAAACCTTTGCAGTGTGCCCTACCTTCCAAAACTTAGGAAGTATGTCATTCAAAACTGTCCAGGATTACAAACAAGGGACACAATATAACTATCTAATCCACTAAAGGAGACCACTTTTATTTTGGTGCCTAGGCCTGTTTTCTGTCCCAGTCTGACCCCAAGATGGAGGCAGGCAGGGGAGTCAGCAGATATGGGCACAGCTTATGCTGCCCATGGAATCATTTGAGATAAGAGGGAGCAACTCAAGTTTGGTGCAAACCATAGTTGCAGGTCAAGGTAGGGTTCCAAAGCAAAGTACAACTGTTCTATGTCACAGATGGGTGCCCAAAATGTGCCTAGAAGCACCAAGTGTTGATGTGCTTCAGCCAAGTTATGAGAGATAACTAAGCTGATATGAGTCAGGATGAGATGGGACTTTTGGAAAAAAATAATTCTGGGCAGATTTATTAAATGGGTGAGTCAGCACTAAGGCAGGGAAACGGCTATGTTATTTAGGCTGGGGTTTACCAGCTGTGTTAGACTAAGGTATACAGAATAAGGAGTGCAGACTGAGGTGCAGCATTTGCATTCAGATAAAGACATGCATAGGTTAGTAGACAAAAAATAGAAAATAAGCTCTAGGACATTGTGTGGTTGGTCAATTTACAAACTCGCTAGGGTGTGTTGGATTCAATTTTCTCGGGAAAAGATGGAGCACATAAAATGCAGATTAACATTATGAGGAACTGACCCTAATTCAAAAATAACTAATTCATGACTGCAAAAAAACAAGGGTGATAAGCCCCCAAAGCTGCCATTGAAGCTGTGGAGGTAAAACAAAATGGAACTGTGGAAGATGTTGCAGCATCTAGAACATCTGAATTTCAGAGGCAAGGTGTTAAGGTCGACTGGAACTTTTTGTAAACATATTTCATTCATGGTATCAAGGCGGGCTAAGTTACACCACAGAAGCAGGTTATTGGAGATTGCAAGGATGAACTTCGAGTTTTGGCAGCTGTTCCTGGAAGGCTACAATGTGACATCAGTGTAGTTTAAAATTGACCCAATGAAATGAAGCTTGCAGATAGTCTATGACACAACAGAGACAGCTATATCCAAATTACTTTGAAATTATCATTGATGTGTAGAAGAGTGAATGAAGAAACAGCACAAGACAGCAATATCTAATTTCTACTGGTGGGTGCTGGTGGGCCCCACCATCACTTATTGTTGGGGACCGTCACTCTACTTGTCAGTCCAGTGGATGGAAGTACAGAACCAACCCAGTGAAACACTCAAAAGACTAAAAAGGCCTTGAGGCTTGCCCATGAGCCCATCCATTCATGTTGCCTTTTGTTTGCAACTTACCTGAGGCCAGGCCAAGGAGGCAGTAGCTCTGTCTGCGACACGTGCAGTCATGTACCTTCCACTGGTTAGCAGCTTGGCGCCTGTTTCAGTTGCCTAGTCGCGATGTTTAGTGTAAACACAGGACTCAGTAGCCCCCCTGGAACTTGAAACCTGTATCTCTTCAGGCCAACTCAAACTTCTGGCAGAGGTCAGTGAATCCTGTAACATCAGAGAAAATGGAATCTCAGTTAATGTGTTACTCACATTGGCAACAGAAACAGCACCCTCAATGGTAATTAAAAGTGGGTGGGTCCTTGGGAAATCGTAATGAGTGATTACAGAAATATACATTAGTTCTGTTATAATACAGTGCAACAACCCCATTTTAATGCACCGTTAACTTGGTTTCAAGCCTCACTCAGCTTTGGCAGATAAGATAAATGAGACACTGGAACAAAAAGTGGTTGAATAGATATATGCAGTTTGGTGAAATGGAAAAGGTGGGAATAAAGCTCGAGTAATCCAACACCTCAACAGCAACTAGCCCCAAAGCATTATCTGATCTGAAAAGTCACATCAGAAGAAGTATTGTGGTAGGATCTGCTGTAAAAACACTGCTGAGCTTAGTGGTATAACCCTGCTGCCTTCACAGCTGCTATTATAATTGCATATATCTGCAAGATAAACATGATGTTTGGTAACAATTATTGTTCAGGGTTAAGAGCGAGGGAGGAAGAGGAGGCTGGAGGGAGGAAGAGGATGTGGGAGGGAAGAAGAGGAGGTGGAAGAAAAAAGAAGGGATGTGTTCAAGGCTGGAGAGGTGCAGCTCTGAGTGGGAACAGATGGATAAGGGAGCATGAGAAAAAGAAAGGGACAAAGAGGGGGAGGTGCGTTTTCAAATGGAGAAGATGTACATTTATGGAAGCGACAGGGGGAAGGTAACTTGAAGGAGGCCAGGAATGCACGCGGAAGAGATAGCCCATAAGAATGGGATGTGTGGGCTTCAGAGGAGAACTACAGGAGATGGAGAAACAGGAGAAAAACACGAAAACCCAGGACAAGGAAATTTGGAAGGGGTTAATAAAAAGGAGTATTCAGAGGGAGGATAGAAGAGAAGAGTGGTGAGGAGTGAAGATAAAGAGAGATTGAAAGGATCAGAATGGTGTGAAGAAGGTAATACATAGTTAAGACTGGAGGTAAAGGAGAGGGAAATGGAAAGTAGATGAGGTAAGTGTGAGAGATAGTATGGGCGGTGGTCAGTGCTTAATTTGTGAACATATAAGTGCCCTCCTCAGGGGCCCACTGTAGCTTGCACTACCTGTTGCTCCTGCAGTGCTGCCAATGACAGTATCAACACAACTACCATCACACTCCTGCAAGAGTGACAATTCAGCCTATTCCAGACTGCCAACGCTATAAGAATGGCTCAAGCACAGTATTTAGTAATTTTCATTGTATATTGAATTGAGAAACAGCTGTTTCTGTGCTCATCTCTAAATCTGGCAGACTCTCATAAGTACCGCTGTTGACAATTAAGTGCCAGTGCCAAGCAACGGAAACCACTAGCTCAAATGAAGCATTGGAAGTGGTAACCAAAATGACATGTAGCGAAGGTAAAGAACTAGCCAGAGCAAGAGGCAAGGAAAACAGGAAAAATGATGATAAGGAGAGAATGGAAATTTAAATTAGAGTATATGGTACAGAAGTACAGAAAGAGACAAAGCACGGGCAGACCAAGTGTCAAAAGTGCAGATGTCAGCTCCCTTATAAATATTTTTAGCACCAGCACTTTTTTTCCAACTGAAGCAGTGAAATACAGGTTTCAGTATCACCTTCCTAGAGCAACAGGGTTGGCAATAGTACTTTGGGTCATGAGCTATTGTTGTCGCATCAGACCTTACTACTTTATTGTAATAAGTTGATAAGGAGACACGTGTAGGAGGTCGATGAACCGTTGGACTTGTTAAAGATGTTCACACCCTCGAGTTTACACAGATCATGAATATCAACAAAACAATCAATGAAACTCATTAGAGACAGTAAATTCCACACTCCATGACCCATTTAGTCATGAATAACCACACCTTTGATTTCACTTACACAATGTATTTCCCTAGATTAACAATGCTAGTATCACATAAATTAGTCTCAAAACCACATGATACAAGTACAAAAACAACACTGGTTGTACCGAATCTTCTAAAGAATCTCAACGTAACTAAAGCATTTACGATTAATCCTTCTAAGATGAGAGTACAGAACAGCAATAAGAGTAATTGCACAATAGAAATAACATAAGTTGAGATATTCAGCAATTGAGCAACATCAAGACAGTAGTTAATTGAATGGATACAGTCTCTCTTTTACTGGATTAGCATCAGCATGTTGGGCTTAATGCAAATGTTTTAGTCAACATTCATTTCTAACTATGGCTCTATCAAAAGCAGCAGTTGGTACCTAGAAACAAAAGACAAATCAATAATAAAGGCATTTGCAGATAAGGATACCTGCCCTTTTATGGATCAGCAAGCAGTGAATAGTCTTCATCAGGCGGGCATCGGTTCAGGAAACATCAGCAACAGGACATGGAAACAGGTAATAGTTCAGAATCGGGGACTCTAAACTCTCCAAACCATTAAGATAAATTTCTGAGGCAGGCAGCAAAGGTGCATCAAGTTAAAAAATGAACACCAGCACTTACCATGGAGCACATGAAATATAAACAATGGAGTAGGATCTCAGCAGAGACGTGTCAAAGTGACCAAGAGAAGAGCTCATGAGAGCGACCACCAAGAAGAAGCTAAAACCCAAAAGTTCTCAGTGCAGTGCGGTGAAGTTAAAGTTATCCCACTTTTTATTGGTCAGAAAATCATACGATAACTATTAGTCCAATAAGACTGACATTTCAAATCAGCGATATAACTAGACAGTCTTTCACACGTTGATAATTGGTTCTTCTCCTTTACGCACATTGTCGAATTGTCAAGAAGCAACATTTAGTGTTCTTCCACTCCTTCCACCAGTAAATCCATTGTTATTTCCTGGGAGCAAAACTTTCTCAAACATCTCAAATTAATAATTTGTAGCAACTTTAGTACAATCATGTTTCTACACACATTACCTAATACACAGTTGCTTATGAAGACAGGAAAAACATTTGCTTATTTGTAAGATTTTGGTCAATCTTCAAAATGGATGCATTAGTTATCTTCTATTCAGCAAGCACAAGATCATATTTTATTCTGACATTGCAATTTCTTGAGGCCTGCAGTTAATTTAATCTAATACATAGCATTTAATCACAAGTTTGACATATTACTGGATTCTATTATTAAATATAGACTATAAATAAACATTAATATATCCTTTATTCGACCATTTATATTAGATGAGGGCCATTCAAGTGGACACATTTTACAACTTACATGTTATTTTCTAGTTAAGTTATTTTCTATGCATTTTCAGAATACAAAATACATAAAATATTTATTAGTAAAATTTCAGCGCTCACACTAACCAGTCACAAGATTTTCAATGCTGATGATAGTACTTTTAGGTTTGATGTTAATTTCCTATCAATATGAGGTGACCAATGTTCTCAAAAACAGGATTGTATGCTTATTAAGGAAAGACAATTTCTGTTCTTACTAGAATAGTGTGTCCTCTCCCTGCATCAGGCCTTTCTAAGCAAGTAGGGTCTTGGTCCATGACTTGAAACTGACCCACAGGAACTGACCACCAGGCTTCATAAGATGAGCTACGGACTGCCCAAAATAGGGTGAATATGAATATATGTCATTCTGCACCCACTCTCAGTGGAATATATGTGTGACAACTTGCACAACACTTGCATCAGTGAAACCATGCTGGAAGATTATGGATTTCAACAAGTTCAGAGGTCTCATCCTGCCTAGCCTCTCTACCCTCCTGTTCCTGTGGAAAACGATTGTGAACTGATCTCTACACATTTCTTGCTCCATGTAAGGTGTAAGACGAGCTGTCACTGAAGGAGTCAGTAATGTTGACCAGCAGCATGTGTCATTCTCACCAATCTTTGGCATGATGAAAGTGTGCTCTCTGGGAAACACATGCTTTTTAGTTTCAATATGACTCTTGGGTTTGAGTCTTTTCATGAAAGTGCAAGCATCAAATGATTACTGTGTCAATAAAGGCAGCATATTGCTGGCAGCACTTCAGATCTCTTAACTCTTGGTGCATGCCAAGCTCCCTTTCCCAGTAGGCCATAGCCTGGGTACGTCCCACCAAGCCAGTTCAGAAGTTCATGAATAAATAGGCCTTATGATGAGAAAATCCATGGACATCATGTGTGGAACTCAGGCTCTGGAGGGTTCTGAAAAACACAGAAAATTTTGTTTAGAGATAGCAAATTCCAGGCGTAGAAAAAATATTGAAGATACTCTTTCTCATTCACATTGAAAAAGGTTATGTAGGCATTGGTCCCCAGAAAATTACACAAAGCTATCCTCAGCTCTACTTCGGGGTGTTGGAGATATGGGGAACAGGAATATGATATTGTTCATGTGTTATGGGAATGCACCCTACTACACGGTTCCTGGGGCCACATTTGGAACCACTGCAGGAGACAGTCCCAGTCACCCCCTGCTTGGCCTTACTGCACAACACCGCAGACCTCTCCACCATGATGACACATGCCAACAGATGGCTTTCCAATGTCCTTGATGTGGCCAAGTTGGGCATTCTGTGCCTTTGGAAAACAAAGCACCCATCTTTTCAGTCATATCTAGATAACATGTATGAAATGGCATAATTTGAAAGACTGATCTAAAAACTTAATGACAATTGCAGATCTTTGAAGACGCATGGAGCTCCTTTCAAAGGGGTTGATCTCACTGCTGAATAGTCCAATGTGATGGTGCGCCTTGCATGCCACCCTCATTTCCAATCCTTGCCATTCCAGATTCAGTACTCACTCCTTCGCATCATTTTAAGCTATTGGTGTATCCTGGACATTCTTTATGACACTAATTATTCACTTCAGCTTTGATTTTTAATGAAATTACAATATTGTTCTTAAAAACTAAAGAATGGTGATAAAAAAAGATAAAGATAAAACGTGTTTCGGATAGCTCTGTTTCCTTGATCCCGTGATCAATGTAACAGAGCTTTCTGTAACACTTGGGGTGTTTCTGCTGACTTTGCAATAAATCGTTTGCTTCGAAAGACGAACGTCGCCCTAGCTGTTCCTTTACTTCGTACTCAAGTGAGGAGGAATAGTTTTAAAGGGAACTGTTGATTTGATATACGGGGTTCACAACCCTACCAAGGCCTGTGCGAAAGGGCTAGGAAAATGATGATTTTGATGTTTGGCTGTCACCAGTACGTAGATATAGTTAGAACCTAATTTCTATAGAAAAAGCTGATTTTTGATTGCCTATAACGTTGGCGCAGCTTGACAAATCTTCACAAAATATTCCAAATAAATTCAACAGTCACGTGAGCAGCTATCGGGGTGATCCTTCAAGCCAGTGCCAAGATAAACAGGAGTGAAATTTATAGCATTTCCAATGTTAATTCCAATAGGAAAAATTTAACCGCGATAGCACAAAAAACACTGGACAGAATTACACAAAATTTGACAGAAAGGTAGCTCTTGGTCCAGAAGGAGCCCTTTAGATCAGTTCAGTAGTATTTGAGATATTTAAGAAAATCCAAATTTGTTTATATAGGGACACAAAGGATTTGCGACCCCTCCCGATCTCATGCTGAGAGTTGATTGGCTGATAGCACTTCAACAACAGAAGTGTTGTGAGCCATCAAGGGACTCAGCTGTAGAACAAAATCATAAAAAATACAAAAAGGTCCAGGGTACGAACACCCTGACCTCTTAGCTCTGCTGGTGGGGTCCCTAAGGGACCACCCACCCCCGGACTCAAAAGCACTTTGTAAAAAGTTTTACAGTAGTATGTGTGGCGGATCCATCATAAAATAAAAAATAAAAATGTTTATCGAAAATGAAGTGCTGGCTCCTGTGCTTCATTATCATAAAGCCCCTGGGTGGGCCAAGTCCCGGGGCATTTATTTTGAAATGAGGGAAGGGGCCTCCTGGCCCTCTCCCACTGCCCCAGGGACCGCCACCTCCCCGGGGCTTACACTGCATATGTGGGGAGGGAGGCATGTGCCCCCCGCTGCCCTGAGGGCCGCCACCTCCCAGGGCTGTTAGGATATGCGGGGGCACCAGGCCCCCTCCCGCTGACCTGGGGACCACCACCTCCCCAGGGTGTTTAAGATATTATATGTGGGGTCTTGTGGCCCCCCATATCCCAGGGACCACCCCCCCCTGGGGCAAATATTTCAAAAATGAAAATGGGGTCCCTTTGGGACACCCGCATCCTCCGGGGATCACCACCCAATGGGGTCCATAATCAATAATGTAAAGGGGGTCCGTTTCGAACGCTCATTAGCCCTGGGGACCACCACCTTCTCAGGGCTATATTAACGTTGGAGGGGGGCAGTGCAGCCCCACTCGAGGAGCCACTGATGGCCCTGGGCCACCGCCCAGGGCCAACTCCTTCTATGTCCCACGGTGACCACCCCCAGGACATAGTTGTTTGCTGTGGCTTGGCAGCAGCTTTACACCTGCAGCCCAGCCACAGCAAACACTTGAGTACAGTGGGTAGAGGTGAAATACTTCAGCAAGCAGGGAGCTGCTACTTAAGGCAGCTCCCTGCTTGCTGAAGCAATGGCAATGTGGGGGAGGCCTTATAGCTTCCCCTACGGTCCCAGATGGCCCATAAGGGGCTTGATTTGAAATAAAAATAAAATAAAAAAACCTACATTTAGGGACCACAGGGGAGCCCTTGAGGGTTCCTCCATGGTCCCAGATAGCCCTTAAAGGGTGAAAAAAATAAACCTGACAAATAAAAAAAAAGATAGCTCAGCGTGAAAGTAAAGGACTTTCATACTAAGCACTGACCGTTCAAGTCCAGCTGGACTTGTTTACCTCTTTTTTTTTATTACAAATGTTTAAATAAAAACTTAAAGGTGATTTTATTTCTTTAAATAAAAATATATTTTCGTGTTTAAATTAATCAAAAAATATCATTCTAAGTACATCATACATCAAAGCCTAAACAAGACTGTCTGTCTCCCCTTCACTCTCTTTCTCTCTCCCTCTTTCAATCTTTTTCTGCTACTTATACACCTACTGAGACACTTACTCACCCACTCACACACCCACTCAGACACTCACACACCCACTCACAGTCCCACTGAGACCCTCTTGCACCCACTCACTGACCCACTGACACCCTTATGTACCCACACACAGACCCACACACACACTGATGCGCCCACTAAAACACTGATGTACACACTCTCACACCAGACAGATAATCTGACTTCCAGATACAGGCTCTCACATCTGTTCTCACACCCAGAGACGTCACAGCCAATTCCCACTGCACATGGCCAAAGGCCCATCTACAACATGGAGTTGGGTGGTTAGGGGGTGTTGGCCACAGGATCTTGCTGTAGGCCAGGTCTTGCGGGCAACCTCCCCTGAGCACGGGTGAAGGCCGTGCATGTTTGGGTGCTTATAGGGGGTTGGCCTCAGGGGGTGGCCGGAGGTGGTGGTTGGATTAACGTATAGTAATGAAAATTACTATACGTTAAAAAAAAACATAGAAATTCACTGAAAAAAACAAAGGTTATTGGGACTTTATAGTTAGGAAATAGAATTTTTTAAAAACATTGAAATGTACTAAAAAAAACAAAGGTCACTGGGATTTTATACTTAGGCTCACATTTAAAACGTACAAAACCATAGAAATTCACCAGTTATAGTTAGAGTTACCTTAAGTAACTATAACTCAAGCTTGTAGGTAACTATAACTCACACCCTCGCCATGCACTGCTAATTACCCCATACATTTGATGAAAAAACTGTGCATGGTGGGGGCGCGAGTTATAGTCACCCTACGGCTCGTCATCTTATGTGTCAGGAAAGAAAGAGAAAGTTAAGCAGTAAACCGAAAGAGTATGCAGAAGAAGGTATGGTACCAGAATATTTTTGTTAAAAAAGTGTCTGATATACATACTATTTCCTAAATATGGTTTATTAAATTATTGCCCCAATGAAGTTAATAAAACAATGGAACAATATGTTTGAAAATGATATTAGGGCACAGTACCTCTGTCAAACGATATTTCTGTATATGATATTCATATATACGTAAATATAAGTCATACTTATATGTAGAACATTGTGCAGTGATAAGTGTAGTGAAACAAATACAATGAACTCTATTTTTTCTATTATGTTTCGGAGAGTGAGAGGATACCCACATTTTGATGATAACAGTGACAAAGTAAAGTAGGAGTGGTTTACCAGAATTCTGCTGTAGATTTCCCAGTGGCTCATAGAGACTCTGGGTAGAGTTTGTGAAAATATGGCTCTTGAGAGACCTCAAGAGGTCCAAATACACAAACTGATGTGGTCAAGTAGAAAATAAGCAAACCGCTTGAGAACATATCCTCTAATCCTCATCCAAGCAGAAAGGATGGATGGAGGTACCCCTTTGTTCAAAGTTCTCACAAAGACCTAATAGCTAAGAAATATAGGATGCTATCATTCACACAGTGTACGGGTGTAGCCTCTTGGGGCTGCCCACAACAGTAACTTAAAATTGTGAGCAATTTACACATGCAATTTACTCATACACTTTTGAGTAGCTTAACTACTTTGGAAGAGTCACAAAATCTGAGTGTAAAGTTACCCAAAATTGTAAACTTACACAACTCCGCCCCTGGAAAAAGGGATGGAGTCAAACTTATGAGTGTAAATTACCACTGCCAAGAAGAAAAGTAGTAAGCCCAGGACCACATATTGCCAACCATTAATACTGCAATATCCTCACATAAAAAATAATGGCGAACAGGACTTAAAAGAAAACCTCATAGGAAGCAATGCTAAATTAAATATGTGACTTAAAATAGTTAAAATAAATGTAGATTACGTTTATATATACATTTTTAAATGTAGATAAAAATAAGAAATGCTAAAAATTCTTTTATTGGAGTTTAAAAATGATTTGCCACCTAAGGTAAAAAGAATACACTTTTTTATGCATCAATAATTATTGAAAGAGATTGTTGAACCTGGCCCTTTCTGCAGGGTCTTCCCCTAAACCTTTTGCCTTCACTCCTCCTTTTATTGCTAAATTTGCTTCTCTTCGCCTTAGGACTCTGTGCACTCTACCACTATGACCCAGTGCTAAAGTGCTTGCGCTCGCTCCTCTAAACATGGTAACATAGGCTTATACCAATTGGCATATTTAATTTACTTGTGAGTCCATAGTAAAGTGGCACTACCTGTGCCCAGATCATGTAAATTAAATGCTGCGAGTAGGCATGCAGCACTGATTGTGCCACCCACGTAAGTAGCATCTCAAACATGTCTCAGGTGCGCCATTTCAGCCTGGGTGAGCAGTGTTAAACTGCCATTAAGACCTGGCACTTTAAACCTTCTGCCAGGCCCAAACCTTCCTTTTTAGTACATATAAGTCCCTCCTAGGGTAGACCATTGATAGCTCTGAGAGCCGAGTGCAATGTATTTAAAGAGTAGGACATGTACTTTTAAGTTTTACATATCCTGGTAGTGAAAAATTCTTAAATTCATCTTTCACTACTGTAAGGCCTAGCTCTTCTATATGATAATATTGCAGTTACCTCATTGTAGTTCATAAGTGCAATTCCCATATGGGAATAGCTAACTAGTTCATGTTTGTGGTCTCTAAAATTGAAATTTAAAATTCTAACATATAATGGGGATAGATTTTAAATTACAATTTTGAAAATGCCACTTTTATAAAGTTTGTATTTTCTTGCCTTAGCCATTTAGTCCCTCTAACCCGTCTCTGGTCACATGATCGGTGTAGCTGACAGTGGGATTTGTGTATTCCTCCTAGACAGCTACACACAATGGGGAGCTTAGCTGTGACTGGATGGGCCATCACTGGAAGGATGAGAGAAAGACCCTGGACCCAGCCCCATTTACTCTTAAAAAAGGAAGGCTGTGTCCTGTTTCCACACAAAGTGTTGTATACCCCCTGTAGTTAGACTGGAAAGCTGAGCACCTGTGAACTTTAAAGGCATACCTCTAGAAGCTTCTCTCTACTTCAAAGGTACAACTGTGTATCAATACTAGGCCTCAGACACTAACTCCTTAGTACACTTCTGGACCTGCAGATACTCTGCCAGGAAGAAGGACGTCTGTGCTGCTACAAGGACTGCCACTGTGCTGAACTGCTGCTGTAAAGGAACTGCTTCCCTGCTGTGCTGACCTGCTGCCCTCTTGCTTGGGGAGGGAAGAACAGAACCTGCAATTTCATCTTGAACCCAGGACCTCGGAGTGACTCTAAGGGCTAGTCTGCTGGCCTCCTGATCTGAGCCTCAGAGACATAAAAAGCTCCCATAACAGATCTTGGACCCAGCTGCAGCAAATTCCTGACTGCCTCCCCCCCAGTGGGTCTTCTCAGGTCCTGAACCCTTGGTGTGGCTCATGGGCTCTTACATCAACCACGAATGGACCTGTTCGCACTGAGACCATGCTATTCACACCGTAAATCAGCGCAAGCCACTGCCAGCCTGTCTCTTCGACCTGCAGTGCCGACCGCTCACAGGGAACCACCAACGTGAAGCACCAGCCTGTCCGTCTGCCATGCCTGTCCTGCTGTTCACACCACGCTGACAATCAACCATGATGCTCTCCTTTCTCCCTGTGCCCCTCTCTAATGCGAACAGGACACTTGGGACAAGCTTGAGAAGGTAAACTTTAGCAGGACTAATCTGCAACTGTATCCGACCATCCTGATCGGCCTAAACCTTTGACTTTCAGCCGGTCCAATACGATAAGATAGCCTTAGGTGGTGCTTTGTGCTTTTAGGTACTATTTTACGTTTTATTCTTTAAAAATGTATATCTCCTGTTCTACTGATTGGGTTTTTGTTGTCTTGGTCTTGTTTTATTTACTAAATTCAGTTCTATTTTTCTAACCTGGTGTAGGATCCTTTTTGTGTGGTGTTTTCACTGTTTTACTGTTTGAAGTGTTACACATGTGCTTTGCACATTGCCTCTAAGTTACTCCTGACTCCTCTGTGCCAGGCTACCACGGGGTTGAGCACAGGTTATTATAGGGTTTACTTGACTTACCCTGACATGGATTGTGGTTACTGCTTGACCAGGGTTCACACCCTAGCCAACCAATAACCCAGTTTCTCACAGTGATGTATAAAATTAATTTAAAACAAAACTTTATTTCAATTAACAATGAATGCTACATTAATTTGATAATTCAAGGTAGTGAAAAGCCTGGCGGTGCTGTCGCACCAGACACACCGCAACATTGCTGCCGGCTCGATTACGAGCCGGCATCAATGTTGTGTTGTGTTGAGTTTCCCCGCTGGCCCAATGGAAAACTCGTATTAGGGCCAGCCGGTGGATGACCGGAGTGGCGGTCTTCCGACCGAAAGAGTTTCGCAGGTGGCCTCCGCCACCCACCAAACTCATAATAAGGCCCCGAATTTTAGCTACTGCCCTTCTCAGCCATGCATGTGTTAGTGTTGTTTCAGAGATGGTTCTCTAACTTCTATCACAACCATCCCTGCATAGGAGGGTTTTTAATGTTAATGCTGTTTACTTTTTCCTCCCCATTTCTAACAGTCACTTTCTCCTTCAAGTTAATAATTACCAGGCAGAATGGCTTTTTAAGTGGCCACTCTCATCTAGGGAAGTTAAAGAGACATCAATCTCTGCACGCAACAGGATGTCATTGGTCAGACAGACAGCTGATATTCCACCATGATGAATGTGATTTAAAAATACTTCATTCAGTTCAGAATCCAACAAGGTTTGTCCCATAATTGCACTATTATTCCATCTCATGTAATTAACTTGCGAGAAGGGAAACAATACCAAGCATTTGCAATGCAATGGGTCTCGCATTTGCTCGAGTTATAGCTTTTAGGGTTGTAAACTGCTAACCAGACTTTTCTTGCCACATAAACTGAAAAAGAGAAGTAAAACAGTTTTTCATAAGCAAGCCAATTCAAAGCTCCACGGCATGAGCGTGAAGGAGACACACAAAAGGAAAAAGAAGTTTGCTCCCAGTCAAACATATCGACAAAAGTGCAATTAGCATGTAACAGGGTCGATGTCCAAGGCGGTAACAAAACCGTCCCGAGGAGCGACAAGCAAAAAGCACTTAACAATTATAACAAAGGATTTTTGAAGGGCAAGCCCATGAATGAGCTATAGTGATTAGCGTGAGGTGGGAGTGGTTCAAAGCCCAAATAGATAACAACACGTCGGAAAAGGCAGCACTTTCGCCTGCATGCTCGAACTATAAACCACATACGTTTCTTGCTGATATTAAAATTTTAATTAAAACAAGGTACATTCCCTTGTTTTTGCTGTCTTCTCTACTTATTGTCGTGGTTAAGAGTGTGCCAAATGCATCCCCGACCCAGTGTAACAGCATATTCCTGGGTTCAGGACATAGCTAAACATGGTGCAGCAGGTGCAGTGACATCAGGGCCTGTTGGCCTGAGTGATCCTCTGAACCCTAATTGAAGCTGCATTTTACTACCCAAACAGTAGATTTGGGAACATTTCCTTTGCATGCACTACGAACCATGACGCCCTTGATACATCAGTGGGAGTGGGTGCATTAACAGGCATTTTTATAGACCACTCCTAAAAGGCGCTTTGATGTAAATCTGTGACTTTTTACATGCACACCTGTCCTAGCATGAGACAACGAGGCCCTTTACAGAGTGCACTTTTATTCTAACCGTGCACTGATAACTCATTACTGAGATGCCCACAGTCGTTGACTTAAACGAAGCACTGATACCCCAGGAATGAGGCTTTGGTAGGGATCTGAAAATGACATGTCATAAACTGAATTTGTATTTCCATCTGAAGTTTTCTACATTGTTGAAAAGCGTACAACAATATCGTGTTAGGAGCAAACTGGGCTCGAGATGTGTTTGTTACATAAGTACAAGAATGAGACAAGTATATGAGCAGTGAGGAGGGGCATATCACATATAATAGGTGCACTCCAGTAAATGCAATATAACGTAGACCAAAGCAGCTGGTTAATCTCAAGCCTACAAGTACAAGGGTACTGCATACGGAAGGCGGGGTGGTTTAAGTTCTGTGCATGCTTGTGCCTGGAGAATAAATAAATACGAGTATTTGCAAGAGTCTTCCACAAAATGTGGTGTTTATGATTTGAGAATGTATGTGACTTTGTAGATAAATGTGTGTGTGTATGACTGTGTTGATGTCGTGCTCGAGTATATGCACGTGTATAATTGTCTTAGCTTGTGTGTATATTTGTGCTTGTTTTCATGTGCTGCCCCGTGCATCTGTGCACTTGGGTGAACGGCAAGAGTTCATGCATCCTGTACGTGTTTTGGTGCACTGTGTGTGTTTGACTTAAACTGTTTTAAAGAGTACGCTATGTTTTATGTTGGACATGTTTGGTTGAGTGTGTGTCCCAATATTGACTTTTTTATTGCATTATTCTAAAGAGTGCTTCGTTAAACTCTGTAAGTACCTAAATATTTCTGAAATGCACTGGGCAAAAATGTGCACGAAATGCATCGATAGAATAACTGTGCGAACTGTGGGCCTCATTCCGACCCTGGCCGGCGGCGTTAGCCGCCGGCCTGGCGGGTCCTGCCAGAATACCGCTACGCGGTCAAAAGACCGCCACGGTTATTCTGGGTTTCCCGCTGGGCTGGCGGGCGACCGCCAGAAGGCCGCCCGCCAGCCCAGCGGGAAACACCCTTCCATGAGGATGCCGGCTCCGAATGGAGCCGGCGGAGTGGAAGGGGTGCGACGGGTGCAGTTGCACCCGTCGCGATTTTCAGTGTCTGCATGGCAGACAATGAAAATCTTGGTGGGGCCGTGTTACGGGGGCCCCTGCAGTGCCCATGCCATTGGCATGGGCACTGCAGGGGCCCCCAGGGGCCCCACGACACCCCATACCGCCATTCTCTTCCTGGCGGCCAAAACCGCCAGGAACAGGATGGCGGTATGGGGCTCGGAATCCCCATGGTGGCGCAGTTGGAGGATTCCCCAGGGCAGCGGGAAACCGGCGGTGCACCGCCGGTTTTCCGTTTCTGACCGCGGCTGTACCGCCGCGGTCAGAATGCCCATGGGAGCACCGCCAGCCTGTTGGCGGTGCTCGCCAGGGTCAGAATGACCCCCTGTATGTCTAAATAAGCGTGTGATTATATGGGATGAAGGTCTGTGTGTCTTTTGATATAGGATGAATCTGCCCCTCTTTCGATTTTGGTTTCTGTGCTTCGCTTGTGCGTCTCATGAAAAACCGTGCTTGCTTTCAAAATTTACATCACTATATACTCAATAGCTATTATACATAAAATATTTCTGATAAAATGCACCAATTCTATGGCAGTCACCTAATGGTGTGAGCGTATCTTCTCTTTTAAACCTTTGCAGATTTGAATAGCTTCTCGCCTTTTCCACATTCACTCTTTTTTCTCCTATTTATGAGGACTGTTTTAAACGTTACACAGGTCGCAGAAAAAAACGAATACGTTTTATATCCAAGCTTGTGTAAATAAAAGGCAGGAAAATAGCAAGCGATTTCACTGAAAGCTTAAGATGACATCTTAAACGAGTTATAGCTGTTAGCCTTGTAAACTATTATGTCCCCTTTCCCTGAAGTACTTTAGTCTCTTTGAACAAGGGGAGGGATGGTCGGGTGGAGAAATTACAAATAAATAATTTTAAAAAGCGAGCACGATTGCACTGTGTAAAACCTTGAATTTGCAAAGGAGTGCTAGGATAAACAATAGAATTCAACTGGTAGTCATGAAAATCGCTCGATTACTGCCCAGCGAGATCACACTGTGTATGAAATAAAAATAAAAAGTAGTCCAGAAACCAAACGGAAAACATGGAGCCTCATAAGTTTTCAGTAGTTGCCCGGTACACTCGAGGAGGTCTAAACACCGGAAAAGGAATGACGTATGCATGCCATTCACTAATGAAATCAAGCAAATTTTAAAAGGCAAGCCCATGAACCAATGAAAGTGATGGGCGTGACATGGACGTGATTAAAAGCCCCCAGAGAAACTACAACAGGGGCCAGAGGGCTTGCGCGCTCAACCCTAAAAATGGCCAGATTGTGCTTTTGTGTTTTTTTGTGCGGTTTAAAAGCTAAATCCATCCTTGCATTCAAAGTGGTCACCAGAACGCATTTCACACTAAACTTCAGGGTCAAATTGCAGTTTTTCAGTTCACATACCAACACGTAATTTCACTAATTGAATAGAATGTTTTTGTAATTAGGTTAATGCACATTGCATACATTTCACACACCGCTAGTTAGTAGTTCTCAAAGGTACTGAGTTTGAGAAATAGAACAACTAGTCAGAACTGTAGAAACTTTTTTTAATTCAACAAGTTTTATTGAAATTTTCCTTAAAGAAACAAATGGTACACACTGCAGTTTCCATACAAAGTCGACAATAAATTCCAGAATGAAGAAGAAAAAGCAGCAGTCATCTATGATCGTATGACATATAACAGAGAGAACTGTGGAGACTCATATAAAAAGTCTGGGAAACAATCCTGGAAGACAATAATCACAAGGAAATAGCTACACAAACAGTATAAAGAACATATTCAATATTAAAATGCACTGGGTAACTATAAAAGCCAAGAACATTAGAAGAAAAAAGAAAGATGGGGGGCATGAAAAAAGAGAGTGAAAAGAGAAAGAGGAAAGAAAGTGCACAATAGGGGAACAGTATGGTGTGGACGGGACATTACCTGTGGTGTAGGTGCATGAAGGAATCCCATAAGGAACGAGCGCTGGACATGTTCTGTAGCTTTTTATACATCACATTGTCAGCACTTCTGGTAGCGCATAACATATTCCACCATTTATTAAATGGGGTTTCTGATGTGGATTTCCATTCCAATAGAATAGTCTTTGCTCCAAGGGAGAGCATTAGGGCTAATAGTAATATGAATTTTCAGGCAATGTTAAGGGTGTTGCATTAGCTATTAGACCTAGAGTGACTGTTAGAAATTCAATCTGAAATAGGATCTTGAAGATGTGTTCTATCATGCTTTGTATTCTAGTCCAAAATGGACAGGTGAATTCACAGGTAAAACACATACTCAAGGGAACGTATTTTCTCTTTACAACACCAGCAAGCATCAGATTTGACAAGACCTAGGCGGTGATTCTAACCGCGCCGCCCGCCATGCGGTTACCGCCAAATGACCGCACCGGCCATTCTGGCTTTCCCGCTGTGCTGGCAGGCGACCGCCAAAAGGCCGCCCGCCAGCACAGCGGGAAAGACCCAGCAACGATGAAGCCGGCTCCGAATGGAGCCGGCGGAGTTGCTGGAGTGCGACGGGTGCAGTAGCACCCGTCGCGAATTTCAGTGTCTGCTAGGCAGACACTGAAATTCTTTTTGGGGCCCTCTTACGGGGGCCCCTGCAGTGCCCATGCCATTGGCATGGGCACTGCAGGGGCCCCCAGGGGCCCCGCGGCACCCCCTACCGCCATCCTGTTCCTGGCGGGAGACCCGCCAGGAACAGGATGGCGGTAGGGGGTGTCAGAATCCCCATGGCGGCGGAGCGCGCTCCGCCGCCATGGAGGATTCTCAAGGGCAGCGGAAAGTCGGCGGTACACCGCCGAATTTCCGTTTCTGGCCGCGGCTGAACCGCCGCGGTCAGAATGCCCAGCGGTGCACTGCCAGCCTGTTGGCGGTGCTACCCCGGTCATTCGCCCTGGCGGTTTTTACCGCCAGGGTTAGAATGACCCCCCTAATGTGTAGACTCTGGAAGGAGTTCAGTATGTCTTGCATAAAGACCAGAATCTCGATTGCGCTAGTGCTGACGTAATCTTTACCTTAAAAGCAGCCTACACAATTTTACTCCAAACGTCATTCGTGAAATGAGATGAGTTTGAGGGTGGAATAAGGGTTTGCCATTTTGTTATTATGCTTTTAGATAGGGAGGTCTTTGATGGTTCTAATAAATTATATAATCTTCAAGCCGAATTACCTAGCTTCCTAAAGTTTCCCAGTAAAGAAAGAAGATGAGAGGAATGCGGGACAGAAAGTTTCCACAAGACTCCTTTTAATTTTAAGAAGTTTGTAGAACTCCAGGTCGGGATGATTATGCATGGCACGTAATGTAGAAAATGGAATAGCTTTAGAGGGAGTATCCAACTTGTCTATTGGGGTTATGGCATTAAATGCACATTGATCACAAAACGTCTTCAAATTTAATTTGATTTTATGCTTATGCCATTAGGAGGTTAAAAGTGAACCCGATACATGGTTATTAAGTAGTTTATCAACCTGCAACAAGGCAGCCACCATGTCTAATAAAATTTGATGTGAGTGAGCTTTATGTACATTTTTAATGCATTTGATAGTTAATTGTGATGACAGTAGTAAAAGCAGGAATAAACATGATTCATACCACAACCACAGAGGAGAGAGATTGTCTAGAATTCCAAACCACTACGAACCTTGGGCTGCCAAAAAGGAGCACTGATTTCTGGGGACGTCCAGTAGGTTAATACCCCCCCCTTCCTATTCAGTTTTAGAATGCCCATTGAAATTCTGCCTTTTTTGCTTTTCCACAAAAATACACAAACTAGTGAATCTACTTCTGTAAGGAAGGAGGGAGAGGGAGACATGGGAAGTTTATTGCAAAGAAAGTTGATCAAAGGGGATATCTTCATTTTGTTTTCTATATGTCCCCACCATGAGACAAGTTTAGGAGAACAGTTGTTTAGGAGTTCCTTAATTTTAGCAATATTTTTTGTTTCATTTATAGATAAGGAGGTGGGGAGGTCTTTACCAAACCAAACGCCCAGATATTGGTTGCCAGTTTAAGCCTGAGCCACCGAGAATAGTGGCTGTGCAATGGACATTTAATTTAAAGGAAATACCTCGGTTTTAGTCTTATTGAGTGAATAACCGGAAACCAGCAAAAATCGTCCTATCTCATGCATAATTGGTAAATATTAGCATGCCATCAGCATATGCAACAACCTTCTAGCTGCCACATTGAACATGTATGTCCTTAATATTAACATAACCTTGGAGGGAGAACAATAGGGTTTTAATAGCTAATAGGAACAAGAGCTGTGACAGTGGGCATCCCTGCCTTGTCCCTTTGCTAAGGGGAAGGGAATAGAAAGATGGCCATTGAGTCTTGCCATCGGACTAGAGTATAATGTCATTATCATACAAATTAAATCATTGCCCAAATGGTATTGCATCACAGTAGATCGTAGGAAAATCCAGAACCTTTATCAAAGGCTTTTTCCACGTCAATTGCTATTGCTAATGCTCGAGAATCAACTTGTTTGATCTTATAAAGTGCATGACAGCACAGTCTAATGCTGTATGCCACCAGGCTGCCCTTCAGAAAGCAGGTCTGGGTGGATGCAATGAGTTTTAATAGAACTTTTTCTAATAAGAGGGCCAAAATCTTGTCATAAATTTTACAGTCTATATCGATCAGGGAAATAGGGTGGTAATGCTTAACGTCCATGTTATCCTTCCCCTCTTTTGGGATAATAACTATTGTAGCCTCAGTTGCAGAAACAGACACGTTGCCTGAGTCTGAGCACTGTTGGAATGCGGAACCAAGAGGGTCTTCTATCGCATCCACAACCGTTTTATAGACTGTGGCCGTATAGCCATCTGGGACCAGAACTTTCCCAACTTTAGCTTTATGTATCTCCTCAATTCTGATCAGGGTATTGAAAAAAATCTAACCACCCTGCAAAATTGATAGAAGATTAGATGAGTATAGATATTCACGGTATAGTGCAGGTGTGGATATGTGGTTCAGATCATATAAGTATGCATAAAAGCTTCTGAATTCCTTCATAATATCCTGAGGGGATGCTGCAATAGACTCAGATAAGCCCTTCTTAATTGGGGAGACAGCAGGTTAATTCTTAGTATATTTCAAATACCTAGTTTGTATTTTCCCTGCTCTATTTCTGCTCATCATAGTATTAGCATGGGATGTTTCCATGCATTTGTGCGACCTCAAACTTAGGGTATGATTTACATCTTGATGGTATCACCGCTAATCCACAGCTCTGTCAGGCTGATGGTGTTCCGATTGCCATACTTAGATCTATGGCTGTTCAACCACCGTCTGCGTTGAAGAAGTGTAATCCATCACACTTGCTGTATCCCGCAGTTGACATGGCAGACTCTAATGCTGGCGAGTATTACACCATCATCATTGGGACGGCAGCATTGCGCTGACAATATTTATATAACACAATCATGGTGGTGGTGTACCAGTGGTGGTCCCAAGATGGTGGGAGTTCATCACAGGACCCGTTCAGCATTTTACTATGGCTTCCAGCTACTTTACGGATCTTAGCAGCCCACACCTGATGAATTTTGGATGATTGTGAACACCTCCAAAACACACTATAGAACACACTCAATTTCAGACCATGATCTTTTGCCATTCTACTGCTGACCACCAATCTGAGGACAACCTTGCGACTGAACAGCCAGGTTATTTTCTTTTTTCATTTCTCCTTCTATTTTTTTTCCTTTTTTCATTATTTTTCAAATCACTGTAGTATATTTTTATTTTGATCACTATGGCAAGGAAGAGGAACCCAAGTTTTACAGAGGGTGAATTGACAGTCATGGCGGATGAAATTATTACAGCAGAGCCACAATTGTTTGGAGCAGAAGTACAAAATACAACCATATCTCAGAAAAGGTATCTGTGGGACAGAATTGTTAACAGAGTGAATCCTGTAGCTAACAATCTGCGCACACAGGAGGAAATTAGGTAGAGGCTCAACGATCTGCAGGGCAGAGTCCTGTCCCTGTCCTCCCAGCATCACCTGGAGGCTCAAAGGATGGTGTGGATCGCCCAGCTCCCCCATTACAACTACTTCCCTGGGAGGAGAAGGTCTTGCAGATCCTACATCCTGAAGGCTTGACAGGAATCTCTGGTGGAGTGGAGACTGGTAAGTTACACCTATGTCTCACTAATCACAAATGGAGTCATTGACCTTAATGTAGCTGTTCAGAATGTTTCAAGACAGCTATCAAAACACAGGCATTGAAACTTCATTTTCCAAAATATATAGGGGGCATATTTAAGAAAAGTGGTGCTGCACACAGCACAGCACCACTTCTCTTTGGCCCCTTAGCGCCCCTCCTAACACCACCATGTGTGCGCCATATTTAAAATCTGGTGCACCATGGCAGTAGGTAGGGGACTAGCGTCAGACTTTTTTATGCTAGTCCGGTGATTTGCAGGATTACCATAAAAAGCTTTGACGCTAATCCTGCAAAGCACCTATAGGCCCATTGTAAACAATGGAAGCCTCTTTTTAATGCCTTCTTTGAGCAGGTGTTAAAAGTGCAGAAAAAAATGACACAAAGAAATCTCTTAGATTTATTTGCACCATTTTATTGGTCCCGGAGAGTAACGCCCCAATTACATATATTATGCCTGGCGCAGGCATAATGTAGCATAAAGGGTTACAAAGTGGCTCAATGCATGCAGTGCGCCACTTTGTAAATTACCGTGTGGCGTTTTTGGCCTTCTAACGCCACATTAGCGTAACAAAATAATGCAAATGTGGCATTAGAATGGTGCTAGGGGCTTTTAAATATACCCCCTTTTGTTTTTTGAATTAGTAGCATCATGGTTGTTTCTCCCTATTTAACAATGAACAATATGTATTGTGAGATTGTGTGTTCTTCTCCATGTGTCACCTCTTGCATTTGGTGTACTTCAAAAACAGGTCCCAAACCCCGTCCATATGCACATTAAGGTATAGTGTGTGTATGTGGTATCTTACCCTATTCACATTATATACATATGTGTGTGAACATATCGTAAATGTGTGTTCATTTTCACTGTAGTAATTTATATGGGTATGTGTTACTCACCTTTTCACAAGTATTGACAATAATATTTACAAATGACTACAACTACCATGATGCCCTGCTTTTGTCTCTGCAAAACACTAGTGCAGTAGTCCAACCTCCCTTTCTTTCCACATATGCAAAGAAGTCAATGCTATATGTAGTTGTCATTCGTCATTTCATGGTATTATTAAAATATATCTGCAATGTTGATCCATTATGTTTTCATCTTCTTTTCACTAAATGTAATTGATCTACTTATTTGCATAAATCATAGGCTGTGGAATCAAAGGTTTCCAATCATGTTCTGTGGTGTGCTGATTATAAGTAGTGGTAGATGGTTAACTACACTCTGATGGCAGAGTTTGCTGAGTTTTGCCACTTCACTGCTTGGAGTATGGAGTTTGGCAAAAACTCAGCCTACCACCGGTGAAGCGAAGTTTACCGGCATGCTCAGCGCTCAAAGCAGGTTATGGGCGTTGGATTCAAACTACGACACGGAACAGGCAGCATTTTGGGGCAGGCAGAACTTTGTGGAATCTCACAGAGTTTTTTAATAACTCCACAGAATTCCACCAACTAGAACTCCGTGAGTTTGACCCACCATTAATTATAAGTAGTATTGATACATAGTTTACTTTGCACTGTTCATTTGATGACCAATGCTATTTAATCCAATACATTGTACCATGGTTTGTTTTTGAGGTTCCTAAGCGCTGAAATGGCTCGCCTCTCAAATCTGCTTTCTACTGTTTGATCTGCATGTCTCGTATATACACTTTCATAATAACTTTTTACATTTCAGGACATTTCTTCATCATTGTTTATGAAGTCTGCGTCTGTGTACATTAACCTGCATTAGAATTTTTTTTAAAACCACACAAAGGCCTCAACATCCCATTAATCCTAAAATGACTGTTGTTTTAAGTTGCTTCATTTGTAGCTGAAGACACATTTGAGGTACAATACAGACCTTTAATTGTATTACATTTTTTTGTAAATCACATTAGGTCCAAAACCCAGGGCCAGTGGACCAACGTCTGCAACCGAACACACCTCCACTCTAGGCCAGGTTCAAGTCTCCATTGAGGACACCACTCCTGCAAGTCCGAATGATGAGGGGATGCCTTATCCATCTGGTCTGTCTGAGCATAAAGCCCCTGTGATTCACACTTGGCCCACACGTACACCTGCTACCTCAGATGCTACAACAACTCAGCCTATGGATGCATCCACTTCCTGTGTCCAGAGGAACACACCTCCCATCTTGTGCCTCCCAGTCCTGGCTACTGTTGAGCAACCACCTCCACCTCCAGTTGTTCCAGGACCCAGTGGGATGGGCCACACTGCATCAAGGGCACAGGGTAGCGGTCATGGGAGGGAATCAGTGGGCCAGCAAGGGAAGAAAGGGAATATTTCATAAAAACAAATTAAATAGACACACTATTATTGATTCATGACCTCAGCTGGAACCAGTCATCCTGCCCTCACAATAGGAATCTCACATCAATAACACCAATAGTCTACCTCATGGCAGTAACACAACTTGAGGCCACATGACCATTTCAGGACACTGTGGCAGTATCTAGTGCAATGTGACATCCACCATTCAGTGGTGTGCCACAAAAAGTATTTTTAGCTATAAGGACACACATCAATAGCTTCCTATACTGGACACAAATTGAAGATTTAGCCAACATGAAGGGAGACCAGTATGCTATTGGTTGACATATGCATGTGGTTAGAGCAAGTTAAACAGCACATATTGGCATGGTGGCAACATCCATCAGAAAACAGGTCTGATACAATCTCAATTCCATTCAATCACAGTGCAAGTTGTCTCTGTACATCCAAAGTAGGTGTCTGTCCCAGGATCAACCAATGTTCCCATTGACCTTTCCAACAGCAACAGATCACTGCAAATGTCACAGCTTTAAAATGTCAAAATGAGGATGACATGGTGAAGGATTCTAAAACAGAATAGTAAGGGAAACATATTAAATTTGACTCAAATGATAAGTTAGGAGGACACATGTACTTAGCAAAGGCAAAGATAATCTATGTCAATAAACACAGTAGTCAATGTAGGGAAACGTTGATCTACAAACATCTTTGCTTTGGACTTTGCTGAACTGACCTTTCTTACTAAATTACCATCACAGACTCATATGTTCAGTATGCCACAAGTTGTTTTGACATTGGATGTTACAATATGTACGAGCACACTTACACTCAGGTGAAGAAGTGGTCAGTGACATCTTTTTGTAGGTCTATTCCTTCCGTTTCACCACTGCCATCTTCATGGGGCATTCCAACATCTTCACCTGGTGGATCTTCACAGTCTCCATCCTCTGTGATGATTGGGATGTTCAGTCACAGGGCAATGTTGTGCAGCATGCAGCAGTCAACCGTGATTTGGCTCACCTTATTGGGTGAGTATAGGAAGGCTCCACCGTTCTCGTCAAGACACCAAAATCTGGCCTTTAGGGGCCCAAAAGCCTGATCCACTGGTCTCCATGTTCTTCCATGGGTCTCACTGGACCAGACTTTCCCTGGCGTTGTTGGATTCCTCAGCGGTGCCAACAACCATGTTCAGTTAGAATATGCTGAGTCTCCTACATGGAAGCAATAAATTGATAGATTAAAATCATATCAAACCATTGTATATTTCTAAACTTGGATTAAAGCATATGATCCTCAAGTCTCATTAACAACAAGCCAAGCCCTCTGAGGTCCAAGTTGTGACATTTGCAGGGATTGGGTGCTGTTTCGTAGTACAAAGAAATCATGTGTTGACCCTGGAAAGGGGGCACACACACACTTGAGATGTACAACTCCGGTAAGCAGACAACTGGCACATTGATGGAATAGAAGTTCTTCCAGTTGCGTTAGACCTGTTCCCTGGTGTGTGGTGGCACCAAGGCAAAATGTGTCCCATTACTTGCTGCATCCACATACTGTAGGCCACCCAAAGCATACAATTCTCCCTTCACATTGCCCAAATCATGAGCTCATGGAAATTGGATGAAGCTGTTGATGTGTCTCATCATTGAAGTAAGGACTTTTTGTAGCACGCCACTGAAAGATGGCTGTGACATGCCTCCAGATACTGCCACAGTGTATTGAAAAGATCCAGTGGCCACAAAATTAAGTGCTGCCATGAATTTCACTATTGGTGTTATTGCAGTTATATTCCTATTGTGAGGCAGGAGATCAGACTACAGCTGCTGACCTAGATACAGTATAGTGTGTCTGTTTAATATAAAGTTACTTATGATGTCTGTTTCCTCTATGGTGGCAAGGTCTGGAAACGGTCTGATGACTTGAGGACGTCTTCTTCTACCCATCCCTGGGTTTAAATGTCTGCATGTAAGGAAAACAAATTGTCACTTAAAATTGCCACACAATACTTTCACAATCAACACACATCTTATGTCTTTGTTAGATTAGTGATCCTATTGTGTAATATATATAGACATAATTTTAAAACATTTTACAACTTCAAATCTATTTTTTACATGTCTGACACTTTTTACAAATGTTTAAATAATACATTTGAAATGTATTATTTGAACATTATGGAGGTCATTTTGACCCTGGCGGTAAAAAGCGCCTACCGCCACGGTGACGGCCTCCAAAACACCGTTGCCTCGGCTAACAGCCGTCCTCCCTATTATGACCACAGCCGGATTTCCACCAGAAGGATGGCGGAAATCCGTCTGTGGCCATGCCGGCGGATGGCAGTGAGGTGGCGCTGCTGCCAGCAGCTGCTCCACACCAGTAGATCGCCACAGAGCGTATTATGGCCCATGATACGGCCAGACGATGTTCTGCTGGCGGACGCTGCGGCTGCAGCAGCACCCCGTCCCGTCTCCTGCTGGAGGACCCCCTCACAACAGGTAAGTCGGGTGCTCCAACGGGGAGGGCGGTGGGGGGTGTTGTGTGTGTGTGTGGGTGTGTTTGTGTGTATGTCTGTGCGTGCGTGAATGCGGGTGTGTGTTGCGTGTTGTATGTGTGTGCCTGTATGGATGTGTGAGTGCGTGTATGTTGTGTTGTGTGAATGTGTATGTGCTTGTATGTATGTAAGTGTGTGTAGATGTGCGTGTGAATGGATGTCTGCATGCGTGGATGAATGTGGGAATGAGTGTGTGAATGCGTGTGTGCGTGTGTGAATGAAGGTGCATGAATGAAGGGGTTGCTGGAGAGGGTGGTGGATTGGGGGGAACCTGGGGAGAGGCTGGGGAAGAACCCTATCAGTGACAGGGAAAAGTTCCTTGGTTTTCGTGGCGGTAGGCGGGGTCATAATCCCGCAGGCAGGCTAGTGACGGCCTCCGGGCTGGAGACTGCAGTCTCCAGCCCAGTGGTCATTACTGCAGTGGCGGTCAGTGTGGTACATTGGCGGGTTGGCTTGAGCCAAACCGCCAGTGTCTTAATATGGAGAAAAGTACCGCCAGCCTGTTGGCAGTACTTTCCTCCATATTAACGCCAACTGCGGGGATCATAATGACACCCTAGGTTTTGATATATATTTTTTTTTTACATTTACCGTTAACGGAAGTGTAAGATACACCACGGCACTATCGTTGTCAAGCACAGTAACAGTTCACTTTTCAATGTGTCTTATTTTAGCAAAAACAGTGTTGTACGTATCTGACATTGGTACACAAAGTAGCCACCATTTTGAGTGCTGTTGACACACAATTCAAAAATATACAGCTTCACGTCCTAAAATGGTGGGTGCCTCACCTGGCCATCAGGCTATTGGCTATCTGATGGCCGTCGGTGGAAGCTGATCGCGTACTGAGTGTAGTACTCCTCAACAGACAATGCCCTAGGCTAACATGTGTGATGGATACGCACAAAAGCCAATAGCCGTGTCTGTCTCTGTCACAGAGCGCTTATGCTGTGTACTTGTACTTGGTATCTGGAAAAAAAGCTCATTTGCCTTCTAACACTGCAGCCAACAACACCTCCTCGACTTCTGCTGCTGTTACCGACCTCTGGGAACCAAGATACCAGGCAAGGAAGGTGACAGGGCCCCTGCCTTCTCCCCGGAGGAGCTGGAGCTCCTCACCAGGGAGGTCCTATCCCTGGACATTCAGCTGTATAGGAACCCAGGGGAACAGGTACATGTTTGAGTGGGAAATGTTTGTCAAAGTAACTTGTTCCTCCTTTGTACGCAGGATAATTTGTCCCTTTGTGTTCATGAGTAAAGTGTTGCATTGGAGTGTAGTGAACTGAATGATTTATCTGGGTACATAAAAATGTTCCCAATGTTAGAAATATCTAAATTTAAATGAAAAGTCACCTGGAAGAATAAGCTGAATTGTCAGTTTGTGTTACAATTCCAGATTTCACAAAACAAACTGCAGGCCCCTTACTAGTAGTGGCCATAGGCACTGTACCACTAGTATAAATTTAAACATACAGCCCATGTCGTAATGAGTGAAATGTAAAGTGCAAGAAGAATCTTCAAAGTTATCGAGTTATCTGATGCTGTTCTGTCAAGTGAAATTACATCCTAGATATTGAAATAGGTGCATCTGTATGTTTCAAACATGTGATAGTGTCACATATGGGGAAAGGTATTTCCTGTGCTGCACGTCTGAATGGCACAGGCTCTCAATCATCCATACAAGTATGTACCATTACTACACACAGTTGTTCACACATCACCCAAAACCATGCTCTCACTGACACATGGCAGCCCTTCCATACTGCCCTTCATCACTGTATGTGGTGCAAACCATACATCTGGCTCTTAAAACATTAGGCATGAAGCCAATGTAGATGTGTGTGGGGTTATGTGCAAATAATGTACAGATGTACAGGTTGTTTAGCCTTTAGTAGCTCACAATGATTTGGAGTAATCAGGAGTGGGTCTCACAACAGGAAAGGTTTCCTAGCGCTGGCCTAGATGATGTTTGTGGCCTAGATTGATAACCTGAGGAGATATAAAGTGTTGAGGTTACGCAACAGATCACTGTAAATTAGTATTTCCTAGGACTTTGGAATGTATGAAAAAAATGTTACTGACTGTTTTGGGAATGCATGTCAGAGATGCAAAGAATTGTGTTACACCACTCCAGACATACAAAATCACTCAAAACTCTTGTTATTTTTTCTCACCCATACAGGTCAACGACCATCAAAAGAGCAACATATGGAAAGCTATTGCCAAGAAGGTGTGGATCCTGAGGGTCCATAAGCAGTACAGCCTGCATTGCAGTAAGAGGTGGGAGGACATTCAACGCTGGACCAGGATGTCAGCCGAAGTTCAGCTCGGGCAGTCTTCCCAACAAGGCATCCTTGCAGTGGACTGTGCGGAGCTTGATGGGCAGTTGAGGGCCCAACAGTAGAATCAAGGGGGTGTTATTATTGGAGCTATTCTTTTTGTTTAACCTTTTATATTTACATCAATGTTGTATGGCATCAACACACATTCAACGCACACAAGGATTTCTGGAGGTGTAAGTTTATCAGACAGTGTCGGATGCTGTGTTTGGTGTATTGATTTGTGCTAAAGGTTGCCACTAGATTCTTCATCATCAACCAAGTACTGTTTTGAGCACATATGGCTGCATGCAAAAAAGAGGTATTTGCGTTTTTTCTCTCTTCTGAGGGACAGTTGTACCAACCATGTCCCATTTGAGGACTGGGTCAGGTGTGATGCTCCATCACTAATGTGAGTAGGTAATGCAGTCCCTATTGCAGGTGACATGGCATACTAAGCACTCATGATATAGTTGATGTTTCGGACTTTACATTGGTAAGCTAATGAAATGACAAAATGGTAGTGAGCATCTAGTCAAAAGGAGTGGAAACGTGTCTCTTGGCATCATTCCTTATCAGAAACATGTTAGAAATATGTTTTCACTGCAAGATTCAAATCAGTTAATGTAGAAAGTAGCAGATTGGCATGAAGCCTTAGTCCTTCACTTCAAGCCAGTATGAGTCAACCAACATGAATTTGTAAGCCAAACTGTATTGAATGAAATAGAAAGGAATGTGTCCACATTGGTGACAGAGTTACACGTACCACAAACATTTTTGTGCCCTTAGTTCTGTCCAGATGAGAACTCAATGATGATGAGAAATGTGATACTTAAAGAGACATTTGCAGATGGAAGGTTACATCACATGGATGTTGGAGTAGCCCATCTTGTAAAGTCATTATCATGCCCAAACCTTGACTCTTTTGGAAATGTAAATTTATTTTTACTCTGTACTTAAGTGAGTTAGTAATGTATCAAGGCCTCTGCATTTACTCATGCTGTCAAAGCCATTTGTCAATCCACACCATAAATGTTTGTAAATATCTTCAACAGCATTAGTATTTACATAGTGCATAATACATTGCTAAGCTAGTCCAGTACAGATTCCACATGATATGTGGTACAATTGAAATATGCTTTAGTTACTTGAAGCAAGTATCACCATTTTCAAATGGTCAGACAAAGGAAACAGGCTTTCATTTCACAGACATTTTGGTATAACATTGCAGTATTTGTGGACACACATTGATGCCTATGTAACTTTTGGTAAATGTACATGATGCAGATTATTAGACCTTGTAAACACACTGTACACATGTATTTCTGGTTACTGTGAGTTTTGGGGACATAAGTTCAGACTTTTAAACAACAAAGCTCTGGCAATTGGAGGCATGAAAAAGTTCATGCTGAGAAATGAAAGTGGATAAGAGACAAGGGCATGCATGATATAGGAGCTAGCATTGGGGAATTTCTAGATTGTGAGAAAATTGTGTGTGGAATTCTTCCCTTCATGCATGACATACTGATGAATGACAATCCAAGTTTGAGATCCTTGAAGCTGGTTAAATATGTAGACTTGGCAAATGTTTTGTGAGCAAAGTTCATGTTTTATTCTATTTACACATTGTTGTCTCTGTGTTTTCAGCATCGTCTGGGCAAGGTGAAGGTGCCATTGGCCATGACAGTGGGGAATAAACTGGGCACTGTGGTTCTAGTGCAGATACCACCAACACCAAGGGACACAGTGCGGCAGAGTGTGAGGGGACTTGCACAGAGGCCATCAGCAACGTCATCATCCTTGGAGGAATCCACTGAAGACCAGTCCCTAGTAGTGGTGGATCCTACTGCAATGTTAACACCTGCATCATTGTCCACCACCCATGTTCCCATCCCTCCCTCTTGCTCCCTCCAAGTTGGCCATAGCTGCCCACCTAAAAGGGGTGGCATCACCTTCACCGCAGGCACATACCCCCCACCCTTATCTCCCTGGCTGCAATCAGTGAGAAAGCTATTGGCTTCTTGCAATCTATCTCTGTAGGCTAGACTGCACTACTGAATGTCATCCAGGGGCTTAGTGGCTACATGACACAAATGATAGCTTACCTGGATGGCATTCAAAGTGTCATCTCTGGCCTACTGAGGTCATTCCAAGGTCTGGCCTTCTCACTCACCGAAGCCTCCCACCCTTTCAACCTTGTTCCCCAAATCCCTCCCCTTCCCCATCCCAAATCCCTATTCCCAGCCCTATCCAAAGCAGACTCACTCCTTTGTACACTCCCACTACAACACACACAAGCAGCACATCCACAAATACACACAAATAGATTAAAAACACACATACATAGACATACAGACACCACACCCTTCACCATCACCACATGCCTACACCACACACACCACCACACACACAGAAACCACACATACCAATACATAAACATCTGCAAGCACCACCACAACACCTGCAGATACCACATGAAAAAGCACACAAACATGCGCAACCACCACCACACATGAAGACCCCATACCCACCACCATCCAAACATCCACAACCAGTACTACACACACACATGCACCAGCACATCCTCAGGTACCACAACCACACACAGCACCTCCAATGCACATCCATCCACATGCACACATACATAAGACTTTACACACACTGTACATAAACACCCACACTCACCCGAACAACAAACACCAAGAAAGAAACACAAACCAAAACTCACACCACATATACCAGACCCACAGGTAACTGCCCAATCAACAGACATACACACATCTCAATGCCACTCCCCCTACCTTCCAAACCGAACTCTGTGCCAACCACCCTACTCATGTTCCCATGGAGGACTTCTATTTGCCCTGACCCCTTCCACATCCCAATCCACCCCTTCCAAATGTAAACCCACCCCTCCCACATCCCAATCCACCAATCCAAACCTAAACCCATCCCTCTCAAATCCAAACCCAACCCCCACATCCAATCCCAACCCTCCCAAATCGACACCCACCCCTCCCAAAACCAAGCCCACACCTCCCAAGCCAAAATTCCCACCTGCCCCTCCACCCCCAAGAAAGATCATTGAGGTACCTGCTGTCTCCCCAATAGATGCCCCTTCCTGAGGAGGTTGTAATTGGCAGTGCAAATTGGAGTCAAGCTCTGGGCATGTAACTCAGGATTGGGATTCCCTCCAAATGTGAAGTTTTTGGGAAAATTAAGTTGTATAAAAACGTTTGATAAAAATGTTATTTTCCTTACAATACCTTTATCCTGGCAGTATTTTGGTATTTTTTACTAATTGTTCACTGGTAATGTAAGTTCTGCTTATGTGTGTGCCATGCACTTGCCCTTATTTCTGACAGTGACAAGCACAGGTTTTATTTTTGCGATTTTTTTTATAATGCACACATTTGTATTGTACATTTGTAATGGACATATTATTTTTGGTGCAAGCATTCATCATGTTCCTGGGTGCTTATACCAAAATTCTACCTGTGCTCTTATTTTGCCTGAAGAATGCATGTTTGTTTATTTTAAGATGATGTGTTACTAATATACACATATGCATTAAACAGGGTAAATGGCACTTCAGAGTTTCAGAACATCTAATTGTTGACAGCAAATTATTTTCCTTACAATACCTTTATCCTGGCAGTATTTTGGTATTTTTTACTAATTGTTCACTGGTAATGTAAGTTCTGCTTATGTGTGTGCCATGCACTTGCCCTTATTTCTGACAGTGACAAGCACAGGTTTTATTTTTGCGATTTTTTTTATAATGCACACATTTGTATTGTACATTTGTAATGGACATATTATTTTTGGTGCAAGCATTCATCTTGTTCCTGGGTGCTTATACCAAAATTCTACCTGTGCTCTTATTTTGCCTGAAGAATGCATGTTTGTTTATTTTAAGATGATGTGTTACTAATATACACATATGCATTAAACAGGGTAAATGGCACTTCAGAGTTTCAGCACATCTAATTGTTGACAGCAATTTCACATACCAAAGGGACATGTGGTCTTCATGCATCTCTGACTTGTTAGGAGTTTAAAGCTAATATTGGTTGTACATTCTGTGTACACTCACGTGTAGCACTGTATAGTGCAATTGCTACTTTATATTGGGTTTATGTCATTCAAATTAGGTGTCCTGTTTATGTAAAGGTTATGGTAGTTTTGGATAAAGTATAGCACACAGCTATATAGACACATTTCGATTTTGGATTGATGTGACTTTTTGTGTAGGTGTCTATTGCCATGAAGGAAGTTAGTACCAGATTGGTGGGTGTTAGTGATATATATTGAGGTGTGTTTTTTTATTTTATCAAATAATGACACTACACACACATATGAATTGCATTTAGTTGTATTATTGCTTGCTAATATTTTTCAAGCATGCACAAATCCAGTGCGAATGTACACAGTCAATTCCGAGAATGACAGGTAATGCAGTGACTGACCTTCTGTTCCGGCGACGACGGGGTTGATTTTTGTCTTGTGCCAGGAGTAGTAGCAACAGCAGGACTTGTATGACTTGTATGACCAAGTTCCTGGCGGCAGGAAATGAGAAAACTCAGAAAAAGGTACGTTTTGTGCTTATATACCTCCTGATCCACCAACTGATATGTGGAGGCTTGGCTGACACAGTTATATCGGTGGGAAGCCACATTGTGATTGGCTTGGCGGTAAAAGTAGCTGGGATCCTTCCACCAGCCGCTTTTGCCTATGGGGCTGTCCACACAGGTGAAGATTCATGGCAATGGTGGTGGTTCGCTGGTGGTCTTTTATCAATGGGACCACCAGCATCTATATTGAATGGGTGGACCACCAAGACTGGGGATGAGAAATCTGATGGAAAATCAACGGCAGGACCATTACTCCCACGATCTAAATCAGGACTGTAGTGTTTTATTGCAATCATATTGTAAGTTGCGAAGTTTTGGTAATTCCATGGATCCCTCTAAATGTTTAATAGATTCAGATAAGCTTTTAATTTCAGTTTCCATGTCTGCCAATTGTGTCATATTTCTTGGGGCAGGATTAGCATGGCATCCAAATGTGTAATATGAGATGTATCTTCAGGGGCATTCTCATTCAGAAAATGAGTAACAGCGTTGTTTATATTTCCTACAGCACTATCATCATTTAGGAGATCATCATTAAGACACCATTGTTTGGGGGTAATAGGGAGCACAGTTAAGGTAATGTCTAAAGATATGCAGGTTTGATCAGAAATCAATATTGGCTCAATTGTAGGTTTGTGAGCCAATGGAGGAGTCGACTGCTGAGTAAAATATAGTCTATTCTATAGAAGGTGTGGTGTGGGGGGGTTAAAATGAGTAGTCGCTGCCAGATGGATTACAAAGCCTCCATACATTAATCAGGCTATGGTTCTTACAGCATATTTTCATTTGATTATGTGATTTACTACCCCTGTATTTGTGAGCCGAGATTCTATCAGGATTTCCGTCCATCAGTAGATTAAAATCCCCACCCACAATTAAATCCAGATATTCAGGAAGTTCTGATAGTCGCCTATCTAAGTCCTTCCAAACATCCACTGAATTATCGTTTGAGGCATAAATGTTTACAATATCTTGTCAATCTTCTGAACCTGAAAAATAAGCCAGCAACCTGGTGGTTGTGTGAGTGCGAGAGGACTGTTAGACCAGCTTTCCTGGAAATTAGAGTAATTACTAAATTTTTGTTATTTATGGCTAGTGAGATTTCCACCTCTGCCACCCATGAGTAGTAAAATTTGGCATCTTTGATATGCTCAATATTTGTTTCTTGTAGCAGTACAATATCCCCCACCCAGGTTGCTACAATAATCTGAACTTTTTCAACGCTTCACATGGTGGTTCAGACCCTTAAAGGCTGATTTAAGAGCCACTAGTGCCATCCTAATGACACATTAACATAATTTTTTTTATGCTAATGTGGCGTTAGATAGCTAAAAATGCTATGCCATATTTACAAAGTGGTACAATGCATGCATTGCACCACTTTGTAATCCTTTGAGCTACATTATGCCTGAGCCAGGCAAAATTGATTGATCTTTTTATGAAACTGATCCCCCCCACAGTAGCAGGGAGATGAATGTTTATAAGATTAATATGAAAATTCTATTAGCATTGGGGGACCTAGAAAGAGAAATAGCAGTTTTAAGTGTGAGAAACAGGAATAAAGATCTGCTAAAAAAAAGTTGTTCAAAAGAGTAACACTAGAACAAAGAGATTTTTGAATATGCAATCTCCAGCTAACCTAATGAACAAGCACAGCAAAAAGGAAAGACTAAAAGGTTTACATAATGGATAATATATATTGCATATGAAGGACACACCTGTTTGGATTTCAAGTCAGACAAAGAGACCATGTACTGACCAATTATAGTGAAGAAGCTCCTGAGGGAGTCCAAAGGGTTCAAAGACACTGGATGGAAATTGTCCCAGATAATACGGGTTTTGAAAAACTCCCCCCCAAAAATATACAATCAACACCACAGGGAGGAACTAATAAAGGAAGATCTGATGACCAAAAGCAGAAAAGATGAAATGAGAATTCTCCTGAAAAGAATTCACGTGAATTAAAGAAATAAATCTGAGTCAAATGTATCCAAACCTAACACCACTCTACCCACATGAAAAGACAGAAAAAGGGGGGTATCGGCCAAACAGAGAAAACAGAACACAATGAATCCTAATTTCAGCATTTGAGCCATCTCGAGCCATTCTACCAGATACTGCTGTTAAGGTACAAGGATAGGTTTACAAGACTGAAAGATTTTAGGGGAACAAGTCATAATAAATCTTCCCAAACCTCAAGAAAAAAAATTGGCGAAGGGTCTAATGTACAATATATATGTAGATCATACAAAGACTCTCAATCTGTGAATGTTTTAGGTGAAAAATGTACTGCTGGGTACGGGCATCTCCAGCTCGGTAGACGTTATAAGGAAGCATAAACTCCTATACTCCCTAATGCCTGGAATTAATTGAGTTTTGAAGAGCTCAAATGAGGCCATACTTCCCAACACTCTACATGTGGATGAAGATGCTAGAATTTACACTAAGTAAATGAACCTGCCTAAGTAAACCTACCATTCACCAATTTAGCCAGTCAAAAGGCCGAAGGCACATGCACAATGGATGAATTAGGAAAGAGTGACTGTGGGGCAAACACAATCCTCATGAGAGGATTTGCATACTTAATGAAATGCTACTAAAAAGAACTGAACTGTTCAAACAAGGTGTTGGAAATTGAGCTACTAGCTGAGGGGCGGTTTTCCCTACTCAAACAGAATCTACACTCTCTGTTAAGGTGAAACAAAAGCAAACTGCAAATTAACCTGTACCTTGGAGATCTTGTTCCACTTGCCGTGAGGGATATGATGTTGTTGGTGGTGAGGGGTGGACTTCAGGAAGGAGAAGTGGACGCAGTGGTTGTCATTCCAATGGAGTTCGGTGGTGTGAGTGAAGGAGATGTGGCTGCTGGAGGAGAATATGGCGTCAAGAGTGTGTCTGGCTGAGTGGGTGGGAGAGGTGACCAGTTGCTTGAGGCCGAGGTTTGCGAGGTTGTTCAGCAGGGCAATGGAGTTGCAGTCACTGGCGCTCTCCAGGTGGAAATTTAGGTCACTGAGGAGCATGTAGTCTGTGGAGGCGAGAGCGTGGGGGCTGATAGTGTCGGTGATGGCATCACAGAATAGGGGACAGGGGCCTGGTGGTCTGTAGATAAGGGTTCCTTTCAAGGTGGTGTTGGCGTTGATGTGTATCTGAAAGTGTAGGTGCTCTGCGGTGTCCAGGGTGTCGTTGGTATTGGTGGAGATTATTATGGGGTTTCTGTGTATTATGGCGATTCCCCCTCCTGATTTGTTGATGCGGTCTCTTTGGGTGATTTTGGAACCCTCCAGAATGGCAATGGCGATGTCGGGTTCTGATGAGGGGTTCATCCATGTCTCAGTGATGAAGGTGATGTCAGAGAGGCTGTTGTGAGTAGATCCCAGAGCTCGATGGCGTGCTTGGGGATGCAGCAGGTGTTGAGGAGGGTGCCGCTGAGGTGGTTGGGGTGTTTGGTGTTGTTGTGGTGTTTGTTGGCTTGAGTGCAGGAGAAGTGGCATGAGTGACATGTGAAAGGTCGGTGGGTGTTTCTGGGTTTGGGCTGGGTGCAGGTGGTGTGCCGGACGGGGTTGAGAGCGTGGAGCTCTACGGTGGAGTAGAGGCATGTGGGGGCGTGGGAGGTGGGTGGACCAGGGTGATGGGGGCTGGGCGTGGTCCAGGCATGGACAGGCGCAGTCGGACTTGCATCTGGTGCGCCTCTGGCGCGCCAGCGGCACGCGTCCGCTGCGTGGTTCCTTAACAAACGTTTTTCTTCTGGTATCCCTGGATGTACTGTCTGAGTGTCCTATTGTTTGTAGTCATAATTGTTCTCATGCTGCAAGTGGTACATGAGTGTCTAGATACTTTCCGAGTAGACTAGCTATTTCCCTAGTCTTTTATTGAGTTCTTATAAATTTAATTTGGAAATTGCAGATTGTTGCCTGGTGGTTCTGCCAAAACAGATTACATTTCTCTGCTTCATGTATCGGCATTGCTGTCAGGGAACCACCTTAAGTGAAGGACAGACTTGGCACAAGTTCAGATGCATGTTTTCATTTGTGCAGCTATTTACTGTTAGTTTTTCATCTTTACAAAACAAATATATATTTGAATCTTGTGGTGGGTATTTCCCCTTAAGATCTCTTTCTTGAGAAATGTTCTGACTGAGACTTCAAATGGCAGCAAATTGTGGGTGTTAGACCCCATGACTAGGTACCAGTCTCATTAATAGCCCCCATAACATGAACTTGAAGTGGTTTGGTCACCATTCTCAGACAGAGGTCGAACAAAAACATCTCCATTTTATGGAGAATGAGAGGGCAAGAGTTCCAATCTCCCAAACAAGTTTTGCCATTCTTCTTAGAACAGCTGAATTTTTGGTCCTTCCTCCCAACTCTCTTTTTCATGTTTTTCATTGTAAAGTCCAACAGCATTTTGGCAATATTTGGAGGCAAAACATACATGTGTCATGGCTGAGGGTTAAAACAGACTTCAGTTGCATTTAGACAAAAATGGTGGTCTTGTTTCATCCTTAGTGTATGACGCGAAGCACCCATGTGCACAGTATAGGGGGAGCATTTAGACTCTGGGGGCGACCTGCCACCCTGCCTGGTCACAATAGGCTATGGCCTTCACTCCCCTAGAAGAGAAATGTCTGTATGGTTAGAGATAGCCACATGGGTCTCTGACCCAATTGTTCTGGCTACTGTACCGAATGCTAATGATTTTGCAGAATGTTCACCATGTTTGTTGAGCCTGCTCAGCGAAGCTTTTTTGTTTTTTAACAATAAACGCCAAAAGTGGGAGTTTCTTCTTGTAAAACAAAAATAAATTGGACTTCACACGCTGTGAGTGTTCTCCCAGCACTTAGGGGATCGTTGTTTGACACTGCCAGGCTTTTCCTGGTGGTCCTGTTAACGCTGAATTTTACTAATGAATATTCATGTATTTTGAATGATGAATTTGCAAAAAAATGAATTAATGTACAGAAATAATGCACACATTTGAAATAGCGCCTACTTGAGTGGTCGCCAATGTTCATGAAGTGTAATTATTAATGGCTTATTAGTGTAAAAATGTTGAACTCATGTTTGGATTAATGTAGTAAGTATGTCATATTAAGGTTATGTATCATGTATTAGCTTTATTAATCGTAAATCTTAACTTAGCAAGGTCTTGGGCCTAGTTGCACAGCCTCATGTCAAGCTGCATTTCTTAGGCGACTTGCAAAATGTCTGCTTAGAGAATTAAGTTGAGATTTTCCACTGTACTGACCGAATGCTTGTAGCTGAAATTCTTTCTTATGAGAACTGCTTGGTAGAACATGTTGTACTAGCTAGGGATACATTGTATAATGTAGTATGTGTAAGAACGACCTTGCCAGGAGAAGACAATAGATGCACGGACTGGAGTATAAGCTGCTACAAAATTGATACCTGACAAGTCAAGCAATGGGAACAAGAGAAGAGGAGCCAATCATCGACATGTGAACCGTGTACTAGTAAATTCATAGATTTGGTATTTTATTTCCATTGGACTAAATGCAAACATGCGATTCTTTAACTAATAGGGTACGTGTGAAATAGGTTTAGGAAATCTAACTTAGCCAGACTGCACCGAGAGGAGAGAGCCCACTTTCTGATTATTCTTTTCCAAACTGCATTAAGAGACTTTACTTTTTCTGAACTTTAATGCTGAATTCTGATGCCTTGCTGACCGAACTGATGTCCAATTGTCAAGGACTGTCATAGCTTGCTGAACCATACTGAGGCTAGGGATAAGACAATGTTACTGACTGTTGTGTCTATTTGATTTTGTCCCTGGGTACCAACCACTAATTTTGATAGAGCCATAGTTAGAGGTTTTCCAAATTTGTGTTGACTAAATTGTTTTGCAAGAAGTCCAAACACGCTATTCTAATCTGTAGTTGGATAGGGTACTCACTGATGATGCTTGCTACAGGTAGTAACAGTTGATATCTTTTCTTTGCTGAATCTAAATGTATATTATTTTGTTTGCGCAGTTATTCTTGCAATTAATTTGTACTGTAACCATAGAATGTGTAGTAGCCCAAGCTTTGATTAGATTGCAATTCCATAGGCGCTTTGGGCAGTTAGTATTGTTTCTGTATGTTTATCATTTGATTTTGAGACTAAGCTACGTGACCTTAGCATTGTTAATATAGGGAAATAAACATCCTAACTTTTACATAAAGGTGTGGTTATTCATGGCTGTGAGGTCATGGTGTGTGGAAATTACTGACTGCTATTGATTATTGATGTCATTGATTGTTACTGCCATTGATTTGTATTGGTACAAGGTTACATGGTGGGAACTACTCGAAGCGCAGTCAAAAGGTCCATCAACAACGCGTCCCCTTATAAGTTAATTTCATAAGGTCGGATGAGCTACCAGAGATGGTAGAAGAGATTGATGATTTGTCTCTTTAGAAGCCCATCATAAAGGCCCAGTACATGGTCAGTCTCCTTAAGAGCCCATCAGAAGAGTACCAGAGATGGTAGTGGGGTAAGAGTTAATATCCTACAAAGAGCAAAGTAATTCACAGATTTGGTGAAATTGGTGAAAGTTTGGAATTTCAGATTTGATGATACAAAGTGGAGAGAAAATGTGTCCCTAAGTACTTAAAATGACTTTCCCAGAACCTTGGAGCTTGCCAATGATTGTTTGAGGATGTTCTCGGCGTTCTAGTGACAGTGTGAATGAAGTAGGTTTTGCGCTTGCACAGCTTATGCAAATCGCAGTTGAATTGTAATGTTTGAGAGGGTTTAGGGAGTTTGCATACTCTAAATGAAGTTGTAGAAGGAGTGTGTGCACTCCAAAGTGTGAAAGTAGGGAAGTCATCAAACTTCACATCTGTGTGACACTTTGTGCAAAAATATTATCCACGTGGTTGTTGGTATACAGACCCTGAGTGGTCTAAGACTCCGGAGTATATTGAACAGTGTATGAAACTCTTCGGTTTTGTTGTAATTTGTCTGGTTTAATAGGTCGATAGTGTGTGGTCGACAAGTCAGAGTGTGAGTCAAAGTGTATGAAAGAATTTTCGACTGAGATTTGGCGAGTCCTATGTGCACCAGGACAGAACCACTGATCATTTGAGAGTGATATTTGCGGGTCTAATTTTGCTTGCGAATCAGGGAAACTGAGAAAGAAGGAGTAGCTGTTAGAGCGAAACGCTGCCAGTGAAAAATCCGTAAGGTTTCTGAAGCGATTGTGTTACCTTACCTATAGTAAATGGACAAAGTGGGTTTTGATTTTGGTTAGTGCTCGCAATAAATCTGTATTAGTTTCATATGAATCTGAGTTTGGGAAGAGAAGCCGCAAAACTTTGTCAGCCGCAGTACATGTTAGTGTGACGTCATTAGAGCCGCACTGGGATAGGTTGGTTAGTGAGAAGGGTCGCGCACAGATTGGCAGACGACCGTGAAGTGCAATTGGTTGAGAAGGTGGGTGAAGAGAATTCTGGGATTAAAAGTCACTTCCTGATTTGATTTAGAATAAAATAAAGGTTGCAAAAATTTTAATTTTCAAAGCTTTAAAGAGTGCTTTAAGGGGAAATACGTACATTACAACGAGTAAAGGGGATATTGCACTGCCAGAAGGTACTTCAGTTTACATTGTAATCGAGGAAAAGGGTGCTGTGCCATGTCTATGGCTGAAACAATGGTACAAAGTGATAGAGAAAGACGAGAGTTTAGCATTTCCTGTCCATGGAACATTTCATTTGAGGAGCTTTGAGAATCTGTGGAGGGTGCTGTATGATCTGAAACCCCCTCCAAAACCAGCACAGTTTGAGGCATTAGCAATCTGGGAATTAGTGGCCAGACAGCAACAGAAGTTTGAGAGGAGAATGAGAAAGGCAGAGAAAACACTAGCGGACACTAGTGTGGACAGTGAGCATAAGTTTTGGAGAATCGATACTTCGCAGGGGATTAAGTTGTTTCCTGCAATTACACAGTACAGCAAGAGAGAAGGAAGGAAAGCCACCAGAAAGACAAACAGAAGCCCTTCCGAGAATAGGAAACGGAGATCAAAGGAGTCTAGAAGATCTTTTACACTTGAGGAAGAGTTAGACGATGATGATTTTATTTTGCAGTTATTGAGAAATCGTCCCAAACCATATGGCGCACAAGGGAGCAGTCCGAGCACTCAGCACCGACACACGTTAAGATGACGACTAATTCAGTGCAGATTAATCCTAGCATGACACAGAGCCCAATGCACAGCAGTCTTCATCTGCCTTCTACTTCAGTAGCACAAAACCAGGTGCCAAAGTCAAATGTCCCGAGAATCTACCCTGATGTACTTATTATGGAAGCTGCCACAAACTTAATAGTGCCAACAGGACAGGTTTTCCCGAAGTCGACATTGGTTCAGAAAGAACCAACTCCACTTTTACTGCCTCAAGTGCAGTCACAAGAAATGCCAAAGTGCACTCTGATAATAGGGACACTGTCACATATGTCTGTACTGATGAACCAGAATACGGGTATTAGGCACCCACAGAACTTGAGTGTCAGACCAACCCAGATGCTGAATCTGTACCTGTCACCAATGGTCCAGTTGTACCTCTGTTTGCACAAGAGAATAACAGTGCAAGTGGACAGGGAGTCCTGAGTCAGAATTCAATGAAGGGATCACCAAATGAGAATATCCGAGTAGTCTCTCCTATGGGACAGACCTTTGATGGAACAAGATCATTGCTAGACCTTAGCCCATTCGCAGTTCCTCCGGATACTGTAATAAGGTCGAACATTAGACATAGCCTGAAATTACTAACACCGCAGTCTCCAAATGCAGTTGAGCAACCAATGCCACATGCCCAGAACAACAACATTTTGCTTCAAGGTTTGACGGCCCAACAACTGACTGAGTGGTTAGACAAGCTGAATACCCCGCTGAGTACTCCTAGGGAAGAGGAGTACTTAACTATACAAGACTAGGAATAGAAGCGGGTGAGCTCATTGAGGGAACTATGGTTGGAATTGAGATATCTGTGCCCGAAAATTAGAAGGGAAGTGAGCAATGTACATCAAAGGCTAGCAGATTTGGCCGAGAAGTATGGCATAGAAATAGAGAACACAAAACATTTGAAAAGGTGTTACAGGTTAGATTTTGACGCAAAAGATTTCGAGCACATGAGATCTACAGGAATGAAGGCACACTTTAGGGAGTTAAATCAAAGTGTCCAGACATGGGGAGCATTAGACAAGTGGGAAGGCAGATGGGTAAAGAAAAGAGATAAAAGAAAAAGGGATTCTGCGGATCTACCTGCAAATGTGCAGCAGGGCAAAGATCTGGTGAACGTTTTACCAATGAGGGAGATTCCAGGAGGGAATTTTGTCCATGTCCCCTGGAGCAGAAGTGACATTCTGTCCTTCACAAATGACTACCCCAGGTCGAGAGAGAAACATGTAGAATGGTGCCAGCAGACAGACAGGTTCATAAAACTTGCAAATTGTTTGTGGAGGACTTGAACACTCTATTGGAGATAGTAGTCCCAGCTGATTTGTGGATAGAGTGCAAGAGGACTATAGATTGGCTGACAAAAGAACGAGATCCGACTATAGGTGCACCATCTCCTGAGGTAATGAAATATTAGTACAAAGTGACAAATTTTTGAAAACGAAAATTTCACCCAAAAACATTGACTGACAGAGTATAGACAGGAGAAGCTCAGGAAGCAAAAGAGTCAATACATGCATATTATGAGAGACTGTTGCAGGCATTTAAGCATTACAGTGGTACAGAAGCGATCGAGCTGAAATACATGATTCATTTTGTGTTTACATTTGTGGAAGGATTGAGAACAGAAATTATTAGATGATTAAGAGTAATTTGATTTGCTGGCAAGCAAAGCCGATTGATGAGGTATTGCAGTATGCAAAGTACTGTGGTGACAAGATTGAGTTGAAGCAGAGAAAGTTGAAAGAAAAGGCGATGGTGATGCAGATTAAAGCAGCACAAACAGGAATGCAGGGAAATTTTCCACCACAGCAGCAACAGCAGAGAAATGTGGTATTTCAAAATCAGATGAGAGGTAGAGGTCGCAGAGGAATTGGCAATGGAAACTGTAGTCCTGATATGGGTATTGTAGTGGTTCAGAATTATGTACAGGGAATGAAGAGATTGGTGCCATGTCATGCTTGCGGAGTGGTCGGACATTGGAAGCGGAGTGTCCGATGATGGTACAGGAAGATGTTGTTCAGTAAACAAGTGACATCAATTTGTTCCAAAACATGAGATCACCCAGAGTGGGAGGTCATAATCCAAATTTTCATAACAATGGGAATCAAATGCAACATTTTCAACCCATGCAGGAGGTGCAAATGCCACGTGTACAAATGACACAGTTGCAGCCAATGCAACATCAGGTTCAAATGGTACCTAGACAGCCAATTCAAATGCAGCAGCAGGTGATGCTTCCTCAACAGGTCACAGGTCAGAAGTTTAACCAGAGTAATAACACAGTACACCAATTCCTGTTACACAGTGAGAATAGAATAAACGATGAGAGCGAGAGTTCAGATGAAGAGGAATGTGTGCTTGCAGCTTCTTTACAAGTAGATTAGAAAGTCCCATATGTGAAGGGAAGAGTAATGGATCACAAGGTTTCATTCTTGGTCGACACAGGAGCTACACGCTCTACAGTGAGAAATGCTGAAGTTCCAAACTTGCCCCTTTCAGGAAAGACAGTCCAGATTGTAGGAGTAGCGAATCATTATTTGACCAATCCAATCACAGAACCAGTCAGGTTAAAATTGGCAACTTTAAAGGATTGCATAAATTCGTAGTCTGTGATTCAAGTCTGGTATCCCTACTAGGGAGAGACTTGCTGTGTAAAACCAGGTGCTCGATTACTTGTTCAATTGATGGAATAGAGATACAGATGAATTGTGATGATGAGGATGATCCAGATACCGAGTGTGAGACAATAAATGAGGAGTACCCCGGATTAGTTTATTTCCAGTATTCACAGTAAAGGAGCTTCTTCCTGATTTACAGAGAATGGTTAAAGAGAGAGTGTGGGATTTGATGGGGAAAGAGATTGGCCTGATAAAAGGAGTTGAGCCAGTTAAAGTTCCTGCAAAGCCAAACGCAATTTTCTCCAGATTCCCATGTATCACATGCCACAGAACATCCTTGTGAAGGTTGCTCACATAATAGCAGAATTTGTAAACCAAGTGGTCTTGAAAGAAGTGTTAAGCAGCCCATGTAATTCACCGATAATGGGATTGAAAAAGCCCTGTGGGAAAGTTTGAATTGTCCAACACCTGAGAAAAATAAATGACATTGTGATCAAATGTTGCCCGTGGTGCCGAATCCAGCTGTGATACTGTTTCAGATTCCATGTGATGCTGAATGGTTCACCGTCATAGACTTGTCACAAGCCTTCTTTTCTGTGTCTCTTCATGAGGACAGTCAATTTCTCTTTTGTTTCAAATTCTTGGATCGAGTTTAGTGTTGGTGTAGAATCCTCAAGGGTTTTCAGAATCACCTTCCATATTCAACCAGATCTTGAAAAAGAACCTGGAGTCACTGGAATTGTCTTTCCAATCAACATTGGTACAGTACCTTGATGATTTGTTGATTGCATCCAAAATGAATGAAAAGTGCAAGTATGACACGATTGCCTTTCTGAACCATTTGGGAAAGAATGGTCATAAAGTGTCTCCACTTAAATTACAATACTGTCAGAAAGAGGTGAAATATTCGGGTCACCAGATTGAGAAGGGAATAAGAAAAATATCCAAAGAAAAGGAAAAAAAGCCATATTGCAGATGAATCCTCCAGCCACACAGAGAGATGTCGGGATGTCACTAGGGATGGTAGACTACTGCCGCCAATAGATTCCCAATTTTTCAGTCATTTCTAAACCATTGCAGAAGCTGACTCACAAAGAAGTCACTGATCCCCTAGTGTTAGACCAGGCTTGTACAAAAGCATTTTTTGAATTGAGAGAGAGCCTGTGCAATGATCCAGATTTAGGAATGGCTGACTACACTAAATCCTTCATGTTGTTTTATCATGAGCACAATGCATGTTCTTTGTCTGTCTTGAAGTGGGTCCATGGAGGTGTAAACCGCCCAGTAGCATATTTTTCAGCTACTTTGGACCCAGTTGCAGCTGCTTTACCAGGCTGTTTTTGCTGCGGTTGCAGCAGTTGGACAGAGCCTCACACGGTGTGAAGGCATTGTGATGGGACATCTCTACATTATTATGGTCCCTCACTCCATTGAAGTTTTACCTACAAGGACCAAAACACAGTACTTGAAAGGTGCCAGGTTGACTTGTTATGAGACGAGTATCTTGGGGGTCACCTAATGTGTCATTGAAAAGATGTACAGTGCTTAACCCGCCAACCTTACTTCTGAATGAAATTATTGAAATTGAAAAATTGGAAGACATTGAGCATGATTGTCTTGAAGTAACTGATCTGTGCACAAAACTGAGATCTGATACTAGAGATTGGAAGAAAATGACCAAATTATCTTTGCTGATGGTTCCTGTTGAAGAGACAATACAAGGGTACTGAGAGCAGGATATGCTGTGTGCACAATTTCTGGTATACGGGAAGCCTCCTGGCTTCAAGGAGTATATTCTGCACAAGTAGCAGAAATGGTAGCCCTTACTAGAGTGTGCCATGTTTCGGCTCAGCTTAAAGTTACCATCTATACGGATAGCCAGTATGGATTTGGAATAGTCCATGACTTTGGCCAGTTATGGTCACAGAGAACTTTCATTACCTCTTCTGGTTCACCAGTAAGAAATGGTGAGAGAATTCAAGAGTTATTGCAAGCTATCCAAATGCCTGAAAAGATTGCCGTGGTGAAATGCAGTGCACATCTGAAATCACAAGATTTGGTGTCAATGGGAAATGGATATGCAGATCAAGTCGCAAGGTTTTGTGCTTTGAACTGTATATTGTTCAAGGGTAAGTGGTAATTGTTACCTGAAGAAGTTGAAACATGTCCAAGTTATGCACTGCATGTAATAGATACATTGGAAAAATTGAGAACACTGCAGAATAATGTTGACAGGGAGCAAAATGAAATGTGTACAGCGACAGGATGAATTCAGAAGAGGGTCAGTTGGTTTTGCCGAACAGTTTTTTGACTCAAATGGCTAGGTTTTATCATGGTCAAGCACATGTTGGGAGGGATGCCATGATTAACCTCTTTAAACAAAATTGTTTCAATCCGAAATTTAGACAAGTTGCTGAAGCAGTTTGCCATCATTGCATCATTTGTCAAAAAATGGATGCGGGAAAAGGGACAGTGGTAGCAAAACTACTGCTTAGGGAACTGATACCATGTTTTGGGTTTCGGATCTCTTTAGAATCAGATAGAGGAAGTCATTTTAACAATGAAGTACTTAAATTACTATGTTGAGCCTTGAACATTGAGCAAAAGTTGCATTGTAGTTACTGCTCTGAAGCATCAGGACTAGTGGAACAGATGAATGGTATCTTGAAATCAAGAATGGCGAAAATGTGTGCGTCCACGAATCTGAAATGGCCTGATGCACTACCGTTAGTTCTGATGACAATGAGAAATACACCCGACAGGAAGACAGGATTGACACGCATGAAATCCTTATAGGCAGAGCAATGAGGTTGCCAGTGCACTGGTTCGTGCAAATGCTCTTGTGAACATAACAGATGACATGGTGTTGGACTACTGCAAAGCTCTGGCTGATGTGCCTCACTCTTTCTCTCAGCAGGTGGAAGCCACCACACTGCAACCGTCTCAAGATCAAGGACACAAACTGAGAGCTGGTGATTGGATTGTGGTCCAGAAACATGTGAGGAAGACGTGTTTGGAACCTCAGTGGAAAGGCCCTTTCCAGGTAGTTCTGATCACTACCACAGCTGTGAAGTGCTCTGGAGTTCCAAACTGGATCCACGCAAGCCACACAAGAAAAGTGGCATGTCATTTGGACAATGAAGAAGAGTTGTTGAGAGTACCAACAATGACCAGACCAACCTCAGAGCCTGAAAGAGAAGAAAGAAGAACTGAAACCGGATCTGAGCACATTTAGAACGGTTCAGTCACTCCTATGAGAGACAAAGGAGAAGACCTCCAGGAGAGTGATAGTAAGCCAATCTCAATTGAGGCAGCAGGAGAGTCTAGTCAGAGGAGGGCTCTCCCAGAAGTAGATGAAGTTGAGAGACAAACAGAGCAAACGCCAGCCTCCGAGGGGGAAGGAGTCGAGGCAGATCAAAGCCAATGTGGTCTGACTCCTCTTGAACCAGTTGCAGGTCCGTCAAGAGAAAATCCTACAGAGCAAGAATAAGTCTTAAGTTCAACAATGAAAAGTGCATTGACCAAGGGTCCACTGAAAGGAGATAAGTGGCTGGAGCCACAAGCAAAGAGAAAGGAAGAAATAGTTGTGGCAACAATCGAAGAAGAAGTAGATACAACAAGGAAAGAAGATCTGAGTGAAGGAAAATTGAATGGAGATCGAAAGTTAAAAAGAAAGAGAATAGGAAGTGGAACGTACTCTGGTCCTGAATCGGTATATGCAACAACAAGTGAATGGCAAAGAGAATGTTTGTCTTTTTGTTTTGATCGAGACATTCCGGGTCAATATTTTGGCCCTTGAAGGAAGTTAATGAACTAAACTGTTGAGACAAATTTGAGATAAGTACAAAGAAGAAAAAGTGACTGTTGGAAGTAACTGGAAAAGACTTTTGAAACCTGATTTGTCACGATAACCTGATTAGACAAGCTGCTAAACCGATTTTTGACAAAGAATCCTGGAGGTGAGACTGAAAGCTTTAAATAACTGTTGAAAGAAGATTAAAGATTTTGTTTTCGGTTTTTGCTGCATAGTTATTAAATGATTTTCTCTTCTACTTTCTGATTCTTTACCGATCATGAGTAACGTTAGCCAGCAGGGTAGGAAGAATAGGTACTGTAAATTCATGAGTATTGGTTTGGCAATTGTGTGTGTGATATTGTGCCTGATATTTATTGTGGGAATGACTGTTCTTGACAAGAGTAAAGCCAACCATACTCAGCTTTAGAGACAACTACGCCACTAACAGAGATATAGAAGTCTAGGTTCGATGAGAAGTATCTGCACATAGACAATGCACAACGGGAACTTTCTTCTAAAGTCTTCTATCGCTTATTGACTGAGTATGTTGAGACGATGGAGGCGAGGAATTGTTATGTGTGCATGCAGATTCCTTCACCAGTCGAAGAAGGAGTTACCTACCATAGTTTGCCCCTCACTTATGGGATAAGTTGTAGTCTGTTACTAACAAGATTCTATCACAAGGAGTACATCCAGTACTTCTACTCTCACCACGATGTTGTGTTTTCGTTTGTCCCCATAATTAGATATCTGAGTTGAATAGCTAAGGACAATGACATAGTATTAGTGAGAGGTTTCTTTGAGCCTACATTAACTTTTGGCAAGGCACATGCTCAGAAGAATAACCTGACATGCTTCCTTACCCCATTAGAAAAGGGCTTCTTAGATCAGACAGATGACAGGAGAAAGGCATTAAAGGAGAAGTTAGAAAAGGTCTTAGAGAAAATGACTTCTAGAAATGATTATACTTTTAGTGGAATAAAAACATAGAGGAAATTAGCTTTAGATGCGCAACATGTGGTAAATCTTTGTGCATATAAGCCAAAATCTAGTCTGACACTTTGTTTGTGGGAACGAGTGACCGTAGACGTGTTTTTGTTTCGGAGTAAATGGACATTTATGTTGAATGGACAGGATCCAGAGATTCTTGGTATATATTACATATGTGGAACAAACGCTTATTACTGCCTTCCAAGAGGATGGTATGGCACATGCTACTTGGAGATAGTTTTCCCAAAGATATTCCAACTTGATGACTTGGAAAGATTACCGAAAATGACTGACATTAAAACAAAAGAGAGAGTCTCCTTCTGGTATAGTGGGAGATATATTTGGTGCAATGATTCCTTCAGTAGGGGTTGTTCTGAATTCTATAAAGATTCAAAAGTTGTCTACTATTGTGGATAACATGTTGACAAACTTTTCAGGAGCCATGATCCTAATGGATACAGAGATGGCTGCAGTAAGATCTATGACTCTTCAGAACCACCCTGCATTAGACATTCTCTTAGCAAAAGATGGCGGAGTTTGTAAAATGCTTAATTCGAGACATTGCTGCTCGTATATTCCTGATAAAGCAGAGAAATTAGAAGCTTACTTACTAATCTGACTAATGAAAGTGCTGATTTGAAAGAGTTGAAAGAACCAGGTGTTTGGGAGAAAGTTGGCAAAGGATTTGCTTCAGTGGGAAACTGGTTCAGCAACATTGGGAAAGGGATAATATTGAAAATAATACAAGGAATATTGATTATTGTGATTTGCATAATTGGAGCATGGGGAATATGTAAATGATGTAGGATGATCAAATTAAAGAAAACAAAAAATTGTCAGAGGAGGGAAGAAATGAAAAGGTAAAATGTGTTTAGAGAAAATTCAAAGAGGGAACGGAGATTAAAGGGGATAGAGATGACAGAATTTTAGTTGAAGCAGAAAATTAGTGCGGAATATTTAAGTGATGACACATTTAGTCATCAGAGGAGAGAATTTTAATAATGAATATTCATGTATTTTGAATGTTGAATTTGCATAGAAAATGAATTAACATAGAGAAATAATGCACGCATTTGAAATAGCGCCTACTTGAGTGGCCGTCAATGTTCACTAAGTGTACTTATTACTAGCTTAATAATGTAAAAATGTTGAGCTCATGTTTGGAGTAATGTAGTAGTATGTCATATTAAGGGTTATGTATTATGTATTAGCTTTATTAATCGTAGGCCTTAACTTAGCGAGGTCTTGGGCCTAGTTGCACGGCCTCATGTCAACCTGCATTTCTTAGGCGACTTATAAAATGGCTGCCTAGAGAATTAAGTTGTGATTTTCTCCTGTACTGACCAAATACTCGTAGCTGAAATTCTTTCTCATGAGAACTTCTTGCTAGAATATGTTGTAGTAGCTAGGGATACATTGTATAATGTAGTGTGTGGAAGAATGACCTTCCCAGGAGAAGACAATGGATGCACTGACTGGAGTATAAGCCGCTACAAAATTGATACCTGACAAGCCAAGCGATGGGAAGAGGAGAAGAGGAGCCAATCATCGACATGTGAACCATGTACTAGTAAATTCATAGATTTGGGATTTTATTTCCATTGAACTAAATGCACTTTGCGATTCTTTAACCAATAGCGACGCGAGAAGTAGTTTTAGGAAATCTAACTTTCTGATTATTCTTTTCCGAACTGCATAAAAAGACTACTTTTCCTGAACTTTAATGCTGAATTACGATGCCTTCCTGACCAAACTGATGTTTAATTGACGAAGACTGTCACAGCTTGCTGAACCATACTGAGGCAAGGTATAATACGATGTTACTGATTGTTGTGTCTATTTGCTTTTGTCCCCAGGTACCAACCGCTAATTTTGAAAGAGCTATAGTTAGATGTTTTCCAAATTTGTGTTGACTAAATTGTTTTGCATGAAGTTCAAACATGCTATTCTAATGGGAAGTTAGTTAGGGTACTCACTGATGATGCTTGCTACATGTAATAACAGCTGATGTATTTTCTTTGCTGAATCTAAATGTATATTATTTTGTTTGCGCATTTATTCTTACTATTAATTTGTACTGTAACCTTAGAATGTGTAGTGACCCAAGCTTTGATTAGATTGTGATTCTTTAGACGCTTTGGGCAGCCAGTATTTTTTCTGTATGCTTACCATTTGATTTTGAGACTAAGGTATGTGGCCTTAGCATTGTTAATATAGGGAAATAAACATTCTAACTTTTACCTAAAGGTGTGGTTATTCATGGCTGTGAGGTCATTGTGTGTGGAAATTACAGACTCCTATTGATTATTTATGTCATTGATTGTTACTGCCATTCATTTGTATTAGTAGGGGGTTACATGGTGGGAACTACTCAAAGCGCAGTCAAAAGGTCCATCTACCTACAACGCGTCCCCTTATAAGTTAACTTAATAAGGTCTGACGCGCTAACAGTCTCAAATGGATGAAAAAAACGTATCCAGCCATTGACTGACAACTATCTGGAATTGAGTCATCAGTCAAAGATTTTCAACTGCAAAGGCAGCGGAGTCTCCGCCACAGCAAACGCGGTGCTTGCTGGACCTCCAAATGAGGCGGGTAAACCATGAGCTTGGCAGAGGAGGCATCCGCAGCAGTTTGGAAGATGTCTGGAGGTGGATGCCCAGAATCTGCCAAAATCTAAATGACCCAGTGTTTTCATTCTGAAAGTGATTTGTCGCCATTAGTAATGTTCATGAATGAAAACGATCAATTAATACACTCCAAGTCATATCCATTTATAAAAATACACATTTAAAATAATTCAACTATCAAGTTTTCTTCTTGTATTGTACGATTGACATATGGGGGGGTCTACCGAACCCTGCAAAATTCTACGCCATCTGTACTGCTGATTGTTTTGTGTAGCAAATGCATATTGTTCATCACCTCCTATTTAAGATGAAATTAACGAAGGACTTTGATCTTTTTGCAAATCAAAACACAAACGTATTTCTACATTTAATTACTCGCTTATTTCAAAGTCGGTTTCAACCAATAACGTAACATTTTACTGTTAAAGTGTGCATGCCAGACTTTTCCTTTAAAACATATATATTAATTCTACCGCCCTATATTAAATTTTGGCCACAATTCACACACAAAAATAGTAAATCTGTTCTTGTAGTAGTACTCCTACAAACATGGAAAATGGTGTCAGACACAGTTTTGCTGACGTACTACTGTGAATGTTGTGAATGTCATGTAACAGTTTTGGTACACCCACAATGTGGCATTGCATTCAAAGTACAAGTCCGCAGAGAGGGAAGCCAGCGAATATGTGCAATTGTTCCCCATGGAGAAACCCATTCCCTTACACTCGAATGTTAGCGGTGTTCTATACTGCTTTCCACCCCGGAAGGCCTTCGCAGGAGCAGATCTCTGCCATATAGAGGCGCACTAACTCACAAGATGAGCCTAGCCTTGATCCACCCGCTTCCCACTTCTTCATTAACAACTGATTGTTAATTCTCCACGGTTTTAGCTTGTAATCACTCAGGAGTAAATACATTTACACCTGCTATGTGTGTTTTTTGTGGGTATCGAGCAGTTGTAAACCTAGCCATATTCGGTCAATAATTTACGACTTTGTTAATTGGGCTCAGAGACAGCTCGGTAAATCTGACGTGATACTGTAAATTGATATTTGCGTTCCTGGACTGATAGATGCATATTACTCGAAATTATGCTCAATGTATCTGCTAGCGTCAGGACCGGCATTTTGCACTATATCCTAGCGCTTCAGTGTGGTATCACATGATTTTAAACCAAGTAATGCATCACTTTACATTGCAAAAGTTACCACATGTGCGCTAAGGCATGTGGCTTTAAGGATATCTTGCCATCAATATATAAGGGTGTAAGCAGAAAGAACGTTTCTTGAATTTGTAGACAGCAGCCATGCAACGTTTACCAGCAGTTTTTTGCAGATTAACCGTGGACTCCACCGAAAGTGAAGACATAACTTATAAACACATGCACATACATGTTTAACTATTCGGCATGCATACTGTACATCCATTTGCTCTGCATGAGCTTTCCCTTGCATCGTTGCGCTGTGGACAGGCAGCCGAGGCCAAGGTTAAGGCTTTGTTCTGCAAGTTTGAGACGCCGAAGGAATTTTCACAAAAGGAATTCCTGAGCCCCGATTAACACTGAAAGCCTTTACTGTGCTTCTTTTGTAGCTGATAGGCAGCATCCCCCTCCTCTCTAGCCTGGAGAAGAGAGCTGTCAGTTCTGCCCGGCTCCAGCTTTTACTTGAACCAACCGGTTCCTTTCTCCCAGGAAGACCTAGAAATTGCAGTTCAGTTCTTTCAGGAAACAGAAGTGCCTCTTCTGTCATTTGGCAGCCCTTCCCTACTCCATGCAAAATAGAGCCATTTTAGACTTGTACAGAGAGGGGGTGGAACATTAGACCAGCTCTGATTGGATACGTGTTTGTCGCACTTTTTCACATGCAACTTCACGTGTAAAAGACGATGTTTATGAGGCTGCTTGTGGCAGTGGAAACAGTACACTACTAGTCTTGGCTGGGCTACTGCTCTCACGCCTGAACGTGTATCTATACCACAAATGTTTCATATAAACTTTTTAGCAAAAAAAGGTAAATCACCAACCTGTTAAAGTAAAAGCAATCAAATGTGCTCACTTTTATGAAAATATCTCCCCTCAAAAGTGAAGCTTTGAGAACAATATGATAATTTAGCTTCAGAGCTTGCAAAGATTCTTCATACAATGAGATTTAAATGTATGCTAGCAATCGAAATAATATTATACATATTTAAGAGAGCCAGTGAACTAGTCAATACTAAAGTACTCTAAGAGTTTCACTTGATTTGCCCCATATTTCTGACATGGCAATAACGTGAAATTAAAGAAAGTTATGCACAGAAAACAAATATTACTTGTGTGGATATGATGCTGTCTGGGGAAGTACATGCCTATAATTATATGTGTGCAGTATTTTATGGCCAGATGTACAAAGGCCTTTTGCATTTCTTAACGGACCGAATCGCAATTTCATCCCGTTAAGAAATTCAAAACAGCATTTTCCTGTGTACAAAGGCCTTAGAGAGTTGCCAAATGTAATTTCTACACGTAGAAATAGCTTTTTGCGTTTCCCTAAATAGAAAAATTACAAATAGGGATCACCTATTTGCATTTTCTTGGCACATGTACAAAGCATTTCCTAAATGCAAAATTAGCATTTAGGAAACACAATTACCTTTGACTTGAAGTCAATGGTAACCATGTGCAATTTTAAAAAAGCACCCAAGATCCTTTAAAAAATAAATTGCAATAGAGCACACACGTGCCCCTTGGGCATGTGTGTGCTATATATGTGCACCACTACCTTTGGGGAGGACCAGGAGGGCCTTTTGCCCATAACCATCCTTGGTTTGCATTTCCCAAATAGCGATTTCCTTGTAAGAAATCGCTACTTGGGAAATGCAAAACCAGCCCATTGTCTCAAATGGCATGGGAAATTTGTTTTGAGAACAAAGCAAATCGGAGCAGATTCCAACCTCTGCAGAAACATGTGGTTGAAAAGATAACTAATTATAAAATGTAACCCCAAATTTTGTAACCACCGCCGAGGGGGACAGTGGAAAATGAGCTCTATCAGGCCAGCAATTAAGCTATCAGTCAGCTTGAACTGATCCACATAAAAGTAACTCAGTGGTGTCCATGTTGCACATAAGGCGTTTCAAATGCAGCCATTCAAAGACAGCAGAAAGACAAGACTAAAGAGAGTCACAATGTATGTCTACCCTCTCCCTAAAGCAGAAGAGAAGCTCAGTGTCATCAGCATAACAGATCACTTTAGCTCCAAAGGATTCCACCAAAGTAGCAAGCGGAGCTAGAAAGAGATTAAAAAGAGTTGGACTCAGGGAGGAGCTCTGAGGTACACCCATGGTGATGTACTTCAAGCTAGAGGAAAAGAGGGCTAGTCGGACAGATTGACCACTCTTCTCAAAAAAGGATTGAATCCAATCTAAAGAAACCCCTGCCCCCCCACAGAAGAAAAGCAAACATTGAAGAATTAATGTATTTGACACTGTGTCAAACACAGCAAAAAGCTATAATAAAACCAGCAGTACCTTTCTACCCTGGTCCAAGGACAGTTTGATAGACTCTGACACTTCAGATAAGGCAGCCTCAGTGCTAACTTAGGGTGAAAACTAGGGTTACTAGGATTCAGCAGCTTCTTAGTTTCCAAGTAGTTAGAGAGCTGCTTATTGATTAATATTTCCAAAATCTTAACAAATGGTGGAAGCAAAGATATAAGTCTGAAATTAGCCAAGACACTGGGATTCGCAGATGGCTTTTTTTAGAAGAGAACTCAGTTTAGCATGATCCTTCCTAAGGTAACTGGAAATGTAGATAAATAAACATTTAAAAGCTTGTTCAGGATGCGATTTACCACATGCACAGCCTTAATGAGCAAGTCAGTGAGGCAAGGGTCAACAGAAGAACTCTATGTCTGTTCACGAACTGCAGTTTCAGATTCAGTGAGGGAGAATGAACCAAAATGAATCAACAAGCACTGCCTATGGACGTTAACAGGACCCACTGGCGCATCGGGATAAACTAACACCGGGGCCAAAGCCAAATTAGTTTGAATTTTAGTAATTGTATTCTGAAAGAATACTAAAGGTTTCTCACGCAGTTCCTGAGAAGGGAAGATACCAGTACTGACAGCGACAGGAGCTAAAAAAGTATTGACAATTTAAAAATTGTCTATTGTCAGCACTTGAAATTTGTATGTGAAAAAACAAAATTTTGGCAGACTTGTCTGCTAAGTAGTACTTTCTCAAGGCTTCTTAATAGGCTTCTCTATTCTCCAAACATTAGTTTTTCCGCAATTGTCACTCTGCCCAAATTAACTTTTCAACAGCCAGGGTCTGAATGAACCAAGGAGCAGAGGGGCCACAAGAACACGGGTTTGGATAGATAGGAGGGCTAGACTATCTACAGCTGTCAGGAGCCAGCCATGCACTGCCTTTACATCTACCTCAAGGTTGCTTGAAAGAGCAGGCATCGACCAGGTATGTAAATTAGTGAAATCCTCAGGCTTGATATGATTATCAGCCTGGCAGATATTAGGAATATTCCTATTGTTTGAGGTAGGTTTAGCGCTCTTAGGCCACTGGAATTTGATGAGAAATTGATCAGACCAGAGCACAGGGCAAGGCTCCTTGATATCCATGGGGGAATTAGAAAAGATAAGGCCAATAACATGACCAGCTTGATTGGTAATTGAGAAAGGTTGAGAGAGGGCATTTTATCGAAACATATTAGAAGTATCATAATCTGTGGCACAGTCAACATGAAAGTTGAAACCCCTTAACACAATAGAATGTCTAAACCGCACAATCATATGGGCCAATGCCTCCTCAAGTGACTTAATGAAGTCATCATAAAAAACAGGATGCCTGTAAACTAATACACCAGCTAAGGACTTCTGAGGAGTCAAAGCAAGGCAAAAGCCCAAAGCCTCGGTCCCCTGGAGATCATTCAGGCTGAAAGTGAAACACTGATACACTTGTTTAAATGCTACAACGTGCACACAGAATACAAACACACATAACACTTATATGGCACATGAAAATGTGCAATCGCTTGCACGCACATAGGTCCAGCTCAGCACGTAAATTATCATAAATATCGCACCCCTAACAAGTACCATCAACAATAATACATTTTGTGAGGTATATAAAACGTCATAGCTCTGGTATTGCATTGTACTGTATAAATTTATGTGGTATTGTACTTGTATTTCAAGTAAACATATCTCAGTAGGCATAGACAAAGCCACCCTATGCCAGGTGGTCAACCTTGAATCATCTCAGTTGACCTAAAATCATGTCATTATTCACCGCCAACCTCAGTGTCTTATTAAAGAGCCATTGCTTTCATATTAAAGTACTGGTCTAGACTGTACATCCATTGAAATATAGTGGATTGAAGGGGACATTTGTCGAAGTAAGCCTCAGCAACGCCTACTAGTGCACGGGGTTCGCCCTTCTCTGCACAAAGTCCTCAGACCATATAGGAAGAAGTTGGCACAGAAACTGAAATAAAAGAAAAAGTTTATTAAACTTCATGAGGTGGTACTACAGTTCAAACAGCACCCTTCGGTAATGTTTGAAGTAGCACACTGAACTAAGAGAGCACAGTCCTTTTATATCCACGCAGGGGCTAAAAAGAAGGTTGTACAATTATAGAAGCAAGACTTATATACATATAAGGTCATATGGAAATGCACAGTCGACAGGTAGGAGGGGCTAACAGTTTTCAAGGACTAGTAGACACATTACTGTCGGTTACTAATTACTAACAGCTGCAGATCTTACTGGGCATGTGCGAAAGTGGGAGATGCTAAATATACCTTGTCACTAGACAGATTTTCAAGAGTACTTAACAGGAAGGTAGGACAGAGCACATGGCAAGCACATGGCAGCATGTGGCAGAGAAAATGGCTGCCATGAATACAAATGGATTCCACAAAATGTTCACAATAGTTGCTAAATACAAGATGTCTTCTGCTAATGCTTAATCTAATCACTACTAAATTACAACAGACAACCCTTTCAGCATTAGCTGAAGACATTCGTCTTTCTGGGATAATCTAAATATTCATCTTATATATTTATGCTCATCATTTCAGCTATTTCCTTATCTAACAAGCATTGTGCTTTCATTTCTGTAATATCTCTTTTGGTAGGCATACAAGCAGTAATACACATGGAGCAGAACATTGGACCAAACTGAGTACAGATACAGCATGTGAAAAATATTGCAATCATTACACACAGGATAGTCAGTAGTTTCCAGCCTCAGGCGGAAACAAGAGCCCAAAACCATCCAGAAAAAGCCCAAGTACCATTCTCTGTGTGGATTTCTGCAGCAATTGTATGCAATTTAGATATTGCATCATATACTGAAGGTGAGTGATCTGGAATGAAAACACAGCAACTACTACAGATGATGCGACATGCACCACCTCGATCAGCTAATATCACATCTAGTACCATACGATTCTGGAGGGCTACAATCCTCGCAATTTGGAGCTCCTCGGTAATATTCCCAAGTGCCAGAGCTGCCTGATTGGTAACAGCTTCCACAACCCTAGACAATCGTCTCACTTTCCTACTGTTTAACGCAGCACCCACAAAGGAGAACAACCCTAAATTAAAATCAACATATTGTTGCAGGCTAGTGTCCGTTTGGTCTACCTCGTTTGTACTTATTGTTCTTTTATATCTATTTTTAATGATGCCATTGAACAGTTTAAAATCTCGGTGATATGATGCAGGTGCCAAAAACACAGGGGTAATTGAAAAGATACATAGCACACACCTGACCACCCAACAGGTAGTTGGTAATATCCATAGTTACCACAAACAAAATATGTATTATATGAAGCTGTAAAACTACTATTATTTACACCATCAATAGTTAAAATCAAGGTACAATCGCTTGTCCCAACTGAAATTCGCCCAATGCTACGTATACATAAATCTGCTTTAGTTTTTGTAACAGAAATCACAAATTGTTCTTTCTTGTCAGAGTCTCTTATATTTGTGAAGACATATGGTATTGAAACATTGTCCGGTTGATACTCTTCCCATTCCCATTTAGTTCCTTTGGCTTGGGGATACCCATCTTTGTCTTGGTAGCATACTTTATTAAGGTGAAAAAGAAGTCCGCCCTCTGTACGTTTTCCAGATGCAAACAAAAGCGAATGCCAAGCTTGACAAGAACCATTGTGTGAAAAAGGAAGAGGAATGAAAGGTGTTCCTCCTTTCTTTTGAGGCGCAGGTATCATTCCACATACCCAACAGTTAGTAGTATTTGTAGCATTATGAGTATGATGCAACATCTGAATGAAAGTATTATTGAAGTACGATTGATGGTGCTTCTGCTCATGATAGGGAAGCGTAAAATAATAGTGATCCTCTGGTACTGGAGTAGTGGCAACAAAAAACTCACGAGCAGGAGCCTTCTTTTCAACAAACCAGGTGATTATTGCTATAACCACCAAAACAATAACAAACCCCATAGTACTAATGATCACTTTGTTATTCATTTTAGCAACAGTGATAATCGACCCTTCCAGAAATTAATAAAAAACAATAGTTGGAGCTCTTATCCCTGGGCAGCCGCTGATTTCTTCACCACGGGCCAAGACGGGTGTCACTACTATAATGCATGGCTGATCCCCCCCCTTGCCACCTTGGCTCTCCGTTTCACTAACCCAGGGCGGGAGCTCAACCAGTTTTTTCCAGCCCTACAGATTCTTTCCTCGGTCTCAAATTATATCGCGACACTCCAGAAATCGTATGGTCCGGAAAGAACTCCGCAGATTTGTCAGGTGATATAGCACAGCCTTTCTCCGTAGTCAAGATCTCTCGATGATCGCTCAGCACAGCAGGTTCCACCAAGGTAGGTAGCACTCTCTTGCAGTGAGTACTATGGACCCAATTCTTTTGGTTCATCACTCGAACTGCTGCCCTTGTCGCAAGGAGCACCTGCTCTGGGCCTCGCCATCTTGGTTCCAAGTTGCTTGATCTTTCAAAGGACTTAATCATCACCTGGTCACCAGGTCAGAGTTCATGGCCTTCACCTGTAGATCTGTCAGGAAGTGCTTCTCGAACCTGTTGATGAATAGAAACCAAATAGTCGGTTAACTGTGCCAAATAATCATTCATCAGGACACAAGGTATATCATGTACAGAATTTGGCTTAGGAACTCCCCAAATGTTCATTGGCCTTCCAAATACTATTTCATAGTGGGTAAGGCCTGTTCGAGAGTGTGGCACTGACCTAATAGACAATAATGCCAACGGTAATGCATCGGGCCAAGTTAAAGATGTGGAATCCTGTATCTTCGCTAACTTCAGCTTCAAAGTAGCATTATACCTTTCCACCAACCCTGCTGATTGTGGGTGGAAAACCGCATGGAACTTCTGTTTGATCCCTAATCCTTTCAGGACATACTTAATAGCTTCCCCAGCAAAATGAGGTCCGTTATCATTCCATAAAAGACTGCAAACACCAACCCTAGGGAAAAATTATTTCAAAAGCACCTTCGCTGTGGTAATGGCAGTATTATCCTTTGTGGGGTACGCCTCTATCCATTTACTAAAGGCACATACCACCACCAAGACATACTTTAATTTGTTGCAGCGTTCAAGCTGAATATAATCCATTTGTAGAACTTTGAAAGGTGCAGTTGGTGTAGCAAACCCTCCCGCAGGAGTTCGTGTCCCTTTTCCAGGATTGTATTGTAAACAGATCAAACAAGACTGTACTACTCTATTAGCTGTACTGTAAATTTCTGGATGCTCCCAAACTTGCGTAAGCAACTTCGTTATTGTTGAAGCTCCAACATGTGCCAGCCCATGTGCCATCTGAACCATAGGTTGTACCAAAGCTATAGGCAATTTCCATTTATCCATCTGCTTATTCCACCAAGAGCCCTCATCATCCAATTCTCCTTCTTCAGACCATTGCTCATATTCTTTCACAGAAGCAGATTTCTGTATATCTAATACGTCTTGTCTAGCATTATGCCAACGTTCAGCTTGTGACTTCACTACAGACATAGAAGTAGTACTTCGCTGCATCACAGTCTCACGTGCTACACGGTCCGCAAGGGCATTACCTTGCCCTATCTTATCGGTCACTCTCTTGTGTGCACTACATTTCACAATAGCTATTTTCTTTGGATATGTCAATGCAGTCAAGAGGTTATGCACTAATTCTCCATGCATTATCTGCATCCTGTGGGATGTGAGAAAGCCTCTCTCCTTCCAAAGCAAACCAAAATCATGAGCCACTCCAAAGGCATAGCAGCTGTCTGTATAAATGTTCACACATAAGTCAGTACTAAGCTCACATGCTCGTGTCAAAGCTATTAGTTCAGCTGCTTGAGCTTACTTCTGTGGTATACGAGCTGTCTCCACTACCGTGTGTATTGTGGTGATTGCATAAGCAGCTGAGGTCGTACCGTCTGGCAACTTCAAACAAGACCCATCAACCCACAATTCCCCTTCTACATCTGGAAGGGGCGTATCTTGCAAATCAATACGACCCTTTGTCTGTTCTTCGGTAAGGAATATACAATCATGTGTTTCTTATGACTGAGGCCGAGTCACCGGATATGGCAACAAAGTGACTGGATTTAGTGTTGCACATCTCTTCAGTGTAATGTGAGGAGCCAGCAATGTCAATTCATATCCTGTCAGGCGAGCACTAGTTAAATGTTGCGTCTTTGTTAGATTTAAAAGAGCATCAACACATGGGGTACTAACACCAACAGCTTATGTGACCATCACTCTGACGTATTGACACAGCTGTCAGGCGAGCACTAGTTAAATGTTGCGTCTTTGTTAGATTTAAAAGAGCATCAACACATGGGGTACTAACACCAACAGCTTATGTGACCAAACTATCCCTTCACTCTGACGTATTGACACAGCTGTTGCCGCAACTGAACGAAAACACCCAGGCAACGCTCGAGCGACAGGATCAAGTACTGCTGAAGAATATGCACAGGGACGCTGCTTATCGCCATGTGTCTGTACTAAAACTGACAATGCACATCCATCTTTCTCATGTACGTAAAGTGCAAAAGGCTTAGTGTAATCTGGAGTACCTAACACTGGTGCTGAACAAAGGGCTTGTCGTAGCTGCCGGAAAGCAGTCTCACATTCATCTGTCCATGTGAGTGGCATTGGAGTATCTTTAGCCAAAAGTGCAGGCAAAGGTTTGACAATGTGTGAAAACCCTTATATCCATTGCCTACAAAAAGAAGTAAGACCAAGGAATGCACGAACATCTTTCTGAGTAGAGGGTACTGGTGTATCTAAAATTGCTTGAATACGATCTGATGTAAGTGCACGGCCCTCCTTAGACAAAAGGTGACCTAAATAGGTTACCTTTGGTCTACAATATTGCAATTTATTTCGTGACACTTTATGATGGTGTGAAGCAAGAAAAGAAAGTAAGGACAAAGTGCACTTTTCACATTGCTCAGGGATATCGGCTGCTAACAAAATATCATCGACATATTGTATGAGAGCCACACCTTCAGGCAAAACAAAAGAATCAAGTTGTCGTTTTAACGCTTGACTATAAATACTAGGACTCTCAGTATAGCCTTGAGGAACTCTGCAAAATCTATATGATTGTTTATTCAAAGTAAAACCAAACAAATATAGGCTGTCAGGATGAATAGGAATCGAAAAGAAAGCATTCTTCAAATCTATCACAGAGAACGTAGTTGCTGTCGGGGGAACCAAAGTAAGAAGTGTTATGATGTCAGATACCACAGGATATTGTGGTACCACAATCTTATTCACTTCTCGTAAATCAATAATGAATCGGTAAATCCTAGTATCAATGTCCTTTTTCAGAATAGGAAGAATCGGACTGTTACAAACATTATACGGAACTTCCTCAAAAACTCCAACTGCAATAAGATCATGCACAATTCGTGTGAGTGCTTCTTCACCCTCCTGTGAAATATTGTATTGAGGCAAACGTGGCAATACAGCTCCCTCCTTGACACTAATATGTACCGGTGGAATAATCATTTGTCCCACATCAGTATCTGAAGTAGCCCACAAAGTACTAGGGAGTGAAACTAATGCAATATCCTCTTTAACAAGAATTACTCTTTCCATCACAGGATGATTATCATTCAAAATAACACGCACCCATTCAGGAGAGCATCGTATTGTTGCCCTGAAATACTTGAGCATATCAAGACCCACAATATTGTCTGGTGTATTTGGAGAAAGCAAAAACGTACATGGAGCAGTAAATTTATCAACATGAAATGCAAGTGGTTGTGACAATGGGCTAGGGGAAGGTGTTCCATCGAAACCTATCGATGTAATGGTTAAGCAAGACAGGGGAGCCCTTGGAACCAATTGTTTATACAAGGCGCTACGAGTAGCTCCTGTATCAACTGATCAGTAGAACCCAAAACATGTGCTGTAACATAGGGACCCCTCTGATCTACTGGAACTTCAATTGATTCCTTACCCCATCCTAGGCAATCCTATGCATAAGCAGAATCTTGGAAATCAGGCTGCACATAGTTAGACATCTGGTTTTGGTTCCGTCTATCAAACGTGTTAAACCGATCCTGCCTTTGTACATTAGCATCAAACCTAGCATGATCATTCGTGCTTCTTCTAGGCCCTGAATATCCTGAGCGATTTCTCATTTGTCCTCGACCACATGAACACTGCTGAACACGTAGTGCTGGACAATCGGCAGCCCAATGCCCAAATTTCTTACAATACGCACACTGATCAACAGACAAATTCGAACGAGTGTAAGAAGAACCATAAGATCCACGTCCACCTCTATCACTACCTCTAAAAGGCGGACTATAAGCTTGAGCCAACATAACCTTCATCTTTAATTCTTTAATCTTTTTATCCTCGCTACCTTTTGCTTCTAATTCCTGAAGTTCATAATACTGAGCCATAGTCAAAAGAGAAACCGAAGTAGAGGTAGTCCATGAATTTTCACTAGCTTTTAGACTACTAGCTATTCCTGGTAACAGATTTGCGACATATTTATCGACAAACAAATGTCTGCTCGTATCATCTGACAATAACTGGCCGCTAAAATCATGAAATGCTTCTTCAAAGCGTGTTAAGAAATCAGAGACCGATTCATCTGCCTTTTGCTTACAAGATGCTAAAACAGTCCAATCTATCTTTTTAGGGGGAATAATCGTTTTTAACTTAACTAGTATGGCTGCGGGAAGATCTAGAATCAACTGATACGGCTTTTTCGCAGGTTCCCTATCCCCGTCCATCTGTTCTAATTCTTTCCATGACGCCGAAAAAACTACACGATCATCAACTTTACGAGCAGTTCTCCACATATCTGGCGGTAATATCAATCCGAAAAATAAATCAATGTCAGCCAAAGTCATAGTACAAGAACTAATTGCTCCCTCAACTTCCTCATAAAAGGCGGCTGGATTTTTCCGCGGGTCAGGTAATGCTGTTTTAAGTGCCATTACATCTGCCCTATTCCAAGGAGTATACACCCAATTATAAATAAAATAACCCTTAGCATCAACAGAAGTTTAATCTTCACTTGTACCTGATCCTTTAGGGGGAACATACAAAGGCGCGGCCTCCCGCATTGGTTTCGCGTGAACTATCATAGTCTTACCTGTTCCAAAGATGGAAGCTTCCACCCCGCCGGTCTGAGATATCCGTGCAACTACATCCACGGCCCTTTTCTCCTCTTGTAAACGGACTGCCGAAACACATAATTTCACCAAACGCCTGATTGCATCAGCCACCTGGGAGAAAACAAAAAGACCATCACGCATTTGCTTATGATCCGCTGCTACATCATCGGGCTCTAACTCATCAGAATATTTCCGAAATAGTTCAATAACTTCTGTGCCAAATTCCTCAATAAAATATAGCTGCTCCTTTTCCGTCCACCCTTTCATGTTGTCTAAAAGTGCAGAAGCAGAGACAACGCTACGAATTGCTTTACGAGCAATACATCGAAACTCAGACGCACGGTCAGCAGGCAACATAGAGCGACTGTCTCGTATCTTCTGTTGCTCCGAACCGGAGACCTCAGCTAACTCATGAGGGGCAGAAGGAACGACATACGGAGGTGGAGGGTGATCTAGTAACAAAAATTTATCGTGCGGTTTATTAAGGATAGGATAGAGAGGTTGCCGAACAGTGTATTGGCCAGTTCCCTGTATTTTACGTTCTTTCTCTTCTGTCTCCTTTAAGTCATTTATTTCTTTCTTTCTCATTTCCAATGCTTTCACATATACATGCTTCCGCTGCTCTTTCTCAAGCAAGGCTTGCTCACGCTTCACTCGTCCACGCACTTCTTTCTCCCACATTCGTACACAGTCAAACAAATCTTGCCTAGACCTTCGCTTACACATACATTGTTCCACATACTCAATCTTTCGCAAATTAAATGACCCATGCATAGGCCAACGTAACTCAGGATCCGCACGAGTGTATTATTCCATTATGTGCTGTACATTGTAGAAGAAAGACCATGTTTAACATACATATCTCTATTGGGCGTCCCCTCTGGGGGTGCCGGTTGCAATTCTTCCAGTCTCAAATTGGTACCATTACAAAAGCAACACATCCTACGAAGTGCGCTAAAAATAGGCATGCCAAAAATAGTGCATAATATGCAGTATTATAATCAAAGTAGCACTTAAAGTACCTCTAGTACAATGTGCCGTTCTAATCAAAATTAAATTGGAGAAAATTCTTCTCATTACCTGCCTATATAAATTGCAATTTATATATCAATTCAAAGGATACAAATTGACTAGTCACCCAAAACACGAGAGCCACAGTAAGTGGTGCAAAACCCACAGCAAGTGCCGTAAAACATCTCTTACCAATCACAGGGCGTCCAGGTTCCAACTGCCAAGTTCTAAAATCAACCAAATGGTCACTGCACGACAAATAAACAAAAAGGATCTCAGTCGAGGACCGGCGCCACTTGGATGGTCAAATCAGAAAGAAGGGAAAAAAGCCGTGGTTGCCAAGACTCGGGTCTCCTCAGACATTGATCGTCCGCAGCGAGATCCCAATCCTTTGTCGCGACCAATCCGTCGGGCATCCGAGTCGCCGATGAGTCCCTATTCGGGCACCAATTTGTCGAAGTAAGCCTCAGCAAGGCCTACTAGTGCAAGGGGTTCACCCTTCTCTGCACAAAGTCCTCAGACCATATGGGAAGAAGTTGTCACAGAAACTGAAATAAAAAACAAAGTTTATTAAACCTCATGAGGTGGTACTACAGTTCAAACAGCACCCTTCAGTAATGTTTGAAGTAGCACACTGAACTAAGAGAGCATGGTCCTTTTATACCCACGCAGGGGTGAAAAAGAAGGTGGTACAATTATAGAAGCAAGACTTATATACATATAAGGTCATATAGAAATGCACAGTCGACAGGTAGGAGGGGCTAACAGTTTTCAAGGACTAGTAGACACATTACTGTTGGTTACTAATTACTAACAGCTGCAGATCTTACTGGGCATGTGCGAAAGAGGGAGATGCTAAATATAACTTGTCACTAGACAGATTTTCAAGAGTAATTAACAGGAAGGTAGGACAGAGCACATGGCGAGCACATGGCAGCATGTGGCAGAGAAAATGACTGCCATGAATACAAATGGATTCCGCAAAATGTTCACAATAGTTGCTAAATGCAAGATGTCTTCCGCTAATGCTGAATCTAATCGCTACTAAATTACAACACATTTGGAGAATTGCAGAAGGAAATTACATTTTATTTAATTTATAATTAATGTAAGATTCTGCTCATATGCAGCATTTTTCAGTGAGTTTTTATAAAAAATGAATAGTCTTACAGGGTTGGCCATTTCATCTAATTAATTAACTGAAATGACTATACAATGCTTGGCCAATTTTACATATTTTTAAATAAAAAGGGCACAGTCCCTCCCCCTCTTGACTAAATCAGCATCTTCTGCAGACACGAAATGTTGTCATGCATAAAGATAAGCTGTGGCAGAAGCACAGGCTGACACACCTATTGGTACAGTTACAATGTTTGTTTAAATGAAAGCAATATTCAAACTTGAAGACTGCCTTATAAGAAAAAGTTACATAAAATGGCACTCCCATTTCCAGCACCTTTTTTCAAACCCAACACAGACATTTTAAAGCATACACATACACACACTCACACATGCTCGCACGCATGCATGCACGCACGCACACAGGCACACACACAAAGAACATGGTTCTTATTAACACTGTCTTTTAGTTTTCTAAGCTTCACTTCAGTCAATGTCTCTGAGGCACCCCCTGTCTGGAAAATCTGTATAAAAGTGGGATCCACACCACCCCACTTTTTTCCAGTCCCAATGTGTTCTATATCAAGGAAGAGCGTACTCTGCAGAGTACTTCAAAGATTGCTGTGTCACCAGGGCTATCAGTCTCCCAAAGGTGATGGGACATCTGGTTAAGTGAACACTTCACTTTCTGCTGGAGAAGCTGAAGGTCTGCCGAAAGAGCTTGGAAGCCTGGAAGCTTGCCTGCCTCCGTGATGAGAAATGAAAGGATTGCACCTGGACCTGAAGAAGAAGAGACCGTTGAGGAGATGTCTGTCTGTTCCCAGTGAGGGGAACCCTAGAGCAAGCTGATGACCTGGGAGATTGTGCCAAGGACCGGATGCTGTGAAAAGGTCCACCCAGCCTCTCAATGCAGTTCATAAAGTAAGCCATACAATGTTGTGCTAGAAACGTGCCACCCAGGAACCAGCTGTGGGTTTGGCCACCTGGTACTACCTCTGATGATAATGAGGTAAAACTGCATTGCTTCAGAGAGGAGAGCTTAATCTGCCCAGTAGATGCAAATGCCTGAAGATATCACTGCAAGAAGATTAAGCCTGATGACTTGAACTACTGCTGCTGAGTGCTTCCATCAAGACCTCCACTGTTGAGCCAGGCCCTGCTACAAAGATCAACCCCCTCGCCCCTACAATTCATCTTGTAATGTCACCTGGAAAGGCTTCTAATGTGCCCCACAACAAATATTCTACCATGTGAAGGCCAGATGGTGCAATTACCTACGTCGCACACAAGTCCAGGTTTACCGCTGGTGGCTCCTTGTGCAACAGTCTTTTTTGGCACCCCCCACCCCATGACCACCTCCTTGGATTCACTCACTACCACCCAGCAAATGTGCCCCTCATCACTCCATAGCCCACTTCACATACATTCATTTGTTTTAAAGCACTTGTAAAGGATGGCCTTACTAATCCACTCAGGTATCCACATAAAATATAGTTCTGTTCTTTGCAGCACTGCAGCAGGCATATTAACCCTCAATGCTACTTTATGAAGAGTCAAAGCTGCCGCTAGACAAAACTCCCATCTCTCTACCTGGCAGGAACATTAATCACAAGAGTTATCTTGACATTTTAATTGTTTCCTGAAGGCTGGACACACAAGGAACTTTTCAGCAGGTGCTGTTAAATTGCAAGTTTTGTAAGTCATTGCTAAACACAGCACCCCTCTGAGGTCAGCGCCCCCCCTATCCAGGTTTGCACATGGTGCGGCCGCACCACTTACACCGCCCTGAAGCCGGCCCTAGCTGCACACTTGGGACTGTCAAGAGCAACTCATAGGTAAACATGGGGCTTATCCTCCATCAAGATATTCCTACAAATGACCAAAACTGTCTTTACTGCATGTACATATGAACAGAAATGTTTTACAAATATAAATACTTTTCTAGTAAAATACTGTTAGAAATAATGTATTTATAACTTTATATAGTATAACTCCCAGATAAAATGTCTGGCAGAGCCACATACACAAGATCTCAGAAAATAAAATTATTATTAAAACACATGAGATACCCATATAGCAAAGAAAGTAAAAGCAGTGGGAGAATGCACTTGAAATTGTCAAAATATTACTCCAATTCATTTTATTGGAGGGCAGCTGCACAAAATGCAATTGCTGAAAATGTAAAAGAGCATATTCATCCTGAACCTTACAGAAAAGAAAACAAGATTGTACCGCAAAACTCCAGAGAAGCTAGTACCAGCACACAAGAGTCTACTGGCACAACATATAAAAAATACAATGATCCAGATTATACTACAGGCCAGCTCCCTGCAATTCCCAATTCAAAAAGACTCATCCAGAACCAGAAAAACAACTAGACATACACCTGCTGCTCCAAAAAATTGAGGATTTAAATATCTTTGAAACTTTAACCTTAATGTACACAAATTATACTTTCCTTTTATATAACAAAAGTAACAATGAAAAGTATTAACTATATATGATTATTGTAATAACTTACTAAAATTAACCTAGAGCAACACATGGAAAATGGATTGCACTTTCAAATTGTGTCCTTCATCATTCACATAAATCGTAAGCTTTTTGCCAGCCTTGCGCTTTATGTCCAAAAGCTTGCGCAGATGAAGGCAAGATCATTCCTAGAAATCAGTGTGGCTTCAGATACAACTGTGGCACTACTTCAAACCTGATGGGACTGGCCCTATCATGCGACAAAAGTCTCAGAAGTGGATCGCTGCTCTACTCGTGTTTAGGAGATTACAAAGCTGCATTTGCTAGTATTCCTTGAGGCTCTCTGTGGCACAAATTGCAGGATCAGTACTTTCCAGCTGATTTACTGAGATAAATTGAGCAGCTGTACACAAACACCTGGGTGCGGGTAAAACTAGGGGACGGCTCATGCATCTTAAGGAAGATCCCCAAAAGCACAGGATTGAAGCAAGGATGTGTACTCGCGCCTTTGCTTTTTAATCGATATATTGCTGATCTATCTGAGCCTATAGAAAAAGTGAGTTGCCTCCCACTAAAACTGGGAGGCCAGCAAATGACCCACCTGAACAGGCTTGAGATAAACCACACAAAAATCAAGATGGTCACAGTCGGGAAGAAAACAGCAGGGTGTGGCAGGTGGCATCTCAATGGAGTATGACTCCAGCATTGCACCAAGTATAAATATCTGGTACCCGGACAGTCAAGGTTTATTCAAATCACATATGCATTGTTTAAAAAGTAAAGGCACCAGCCTCACGTTTCCCCTCACGACCTGCACAGAAATTAGTGGGATCAAGTCTTCATCCCCTACTTCAGGTGATGACAGCAAAAATAATGTCTACACTAACCTATGGGAGTGAAATCACTCTGGGTAGGGAGGCCACCACGGTGGCCAATCACATCACACAAATTTATAAAGCTGCCCTATGTCTGCCAAAGACAGCATCTCTGGCACAAATAAGGCTGGAGTTCAACATAGTAATGCAATGTTGGGACAGAAGCAGTTCATTCTTCAATTTGTGCCATAGACTTAGATCTGCCTAGCAGGATTCTACGCATGGTTTAATCTGGCTTGATTGGGCAAGCTCGGGGTCCTCCTCCTACAAGCGCTATCTCAATGACAAACTAATGTTTTTTTCACTCACAGAGGCCTGCTGCAAGCACGTCCCACAACTGCCATTCAAAAAGCTCAAAGCAGTCACCACAAAAAAGCTCAGGGGCAGAGGATATGACAGCACTGAGCAAACGTTTTGAAGCCTGGTCAGTAATTAACTGCTACATCTCTTAGAAACAACAGAATTACATTAGGTGCACCTACCCATTGTGGATAAAAGTCAGGCTAGCTGCACTCAGGCTGAGGGAATGAAATTTGCAGGGTCATCTTCCCGCATGACGTTGCACAGAAACACTCAATGCAAGGTGCACATTCTGTGGTTTGGACAAGGAAACCATCACTTATATCGTATGCATTTGGCCCTTCTTGCTACAACAAAAAAAAGTTCCTCTGCTCAGAGACTTTTCTCGTCTAGGAGTTTGAACATGCAGTAAGGCAATAATTGCTAGCCTGAACCCAGACAACATTACATTGAAACAGTCAAATTCCTCCTGATGGCCGCAGCAAAACTGGGAACTGTAAATTCCTCCTATGTTGCAAAACCTGGTCCTTAAAAAATCTGATCATCTCAATGCACAATTCCCACATAACACCTGAGGCATTCCTGAGTTAACTTGTGGCTCCCCTTGTACTGCAGCTTTCTTTCCGCCAGAGGCCCTAAGTCGCTCTTTGCTTGTCACATCTTTGTGTAGTTGTATTCTATTTGGGGCTATTGTGTTGGCTGTACCAGCCCTTTTGCACTGTTTGGTGCCTTTAAATAAACTACTGCGGGAATCTGGATGACTACATCTAAAACAACATTGGGGTAATCCTTATTGTCCTTATTGTCCCTGTTCAGTGAATGTTTGTGGAATGCCAGGTCATCACCTGAAACAGTCCTGGGCAATTCCCTCACCACAATTTTCAATATTGCATTTTCCTTTTCCTTGATATATTTTGGTGCATCCGTCATTCGACCCTGGGACTGCTTGCACTAGCACTTCCTATGCTTGATTGCATCCTCTAAATGTCCTTCGGCTCAACGTTCTGAGACAATATACGGAGTAACCTCTATTGTCTCCACACTCTTTGTGGAATGCTCGGAGGCATCATCTGAGGCAACTACGGGACATTTCTCAATTGCCCTTTATATATTGCACTTTTCTCTTTGGCGTTAAAAATGAAGGTCATAACATCCTTGTCATTGAATAATATGTTGCTTTAGCAACTTGCACTTTCTTTTGTGCTATGTGTTGTATAATAGGTATTCCTGTTTTAATCATTGCTTTGATTATATTCAAATGAAATTTTTGTTTGTTATGATTTTAATTAACTGTACAATAAATTGCTACTACTACTCATTCACATAAATCTACATAGTCCATGGAGAATGCCAAAACGCCAATATATGGTAAATCTCCACACTTTTACCAAATAAACAAAGTGCAACATACCAAGAACAATTAAATGAAATAAAATCCAAGATAAATATTTTCAATCCAGAAAAATAATTTTCAACTTTGAGCAAGCAATTATATCAATAGCCATTCAGGGTGTTATTGTCACATTAATCAAAGTATCTGGAAGCACCTCCAAAAATCAGGATTAAGGGGTTCATTATGACCCCAACGGTCGGCAGAAATATGGAGGAAAGAACTGCCAACAGGCTGGCGGTACTTTCCTCCATATTATGACATTGGTGGTTTGGCTAAAGGCAAACCTCCAGTGTACCACACCGACTGCCATGGCGGTAACAGCCGTCAGGCTGGAGACAACAATCTCCAGCACGGTGGCCGTCACTTGCCCGCCTGTGGGATTATGACCTCACCTAACGCCATGGATTTCACAGCTCCCATACCACCAGAAAAACCATGGCGATAGGCACTATCAGTGACAGGAAATTTCTTCCCTGTCACTGATAGGGGTCTCCCCCACCCCTCACCCACTCCACAGGTTCCTCCCACCCCCCTTCCTCTCCAAACACCCCTTCATTCACGCCCCTCCCTTCACACACGCACACACCCATAAACACACACATTCCCACATTCATCCACACATGCATGCATCCATTCACACGCACATCCACACACACTTACATACATACACGCAGACATGCATTCACACGACTCAACATACACACACTCACACCCCCAAACATACACACACATACAACACGCAACACACACCTGCATCCATGCACACACAAACATTCACACACAACCCCACACACACACACAACACCCCCTAACCCCCCTCCCCTGTTGGAGCACCCACTTACCTGGATCCAGGGGGGTCCTCCAGCAGGAGACGGGACGGGGCGCTGCTGCTAGCAGCAGCGTTTGCCAGCAGAACATCACCAGGCCGTGTTATTCTCATGATACGGTTGGTGGCGGTCTACTGGCGTGGTGCTGCTGCTGGCAGCAGTGCCACCTTCCTGCCATCCACCGGCATGGCCACAGCAGGATTTCTGCTTTCCTTCTGGCAGAAATCCAGCTGTGGTCATATTTTGGTGGATGGCTGGTAGCCGTGGCGACGGCCTTTTGGTGGCTGTCGCTGCGGCGGTAGGCGGTTTTTACCACCGGGGTTATAATGACCCCCTCAGTGTAGAATACTCAAAAGATTCTGAGCTTGCCCATAAAATGAAAACCTACCCTAACATATATCCCTGCAACTCAATTAGCAAAACATTACAATCTATTATTAGAAGCAAAGATATGCACAAACCTCACCCCCCCCCAATTGTTAAGAAAAATGTGATGTCACCTATGTAAGCAAATGTTAGGTCTTTCACCTGCAATCATATGTTAGGTCCAATTGTTGTTTCTGCTATCATTGGACTCTTGGAACTTTGCCCTTGAAACTTCTCAGCTGTTGCTCCTCGCAACCACTGCATCCATAGTTGTGCTCTTACTTTTACACAAACTCACCATTAAAGAGCAGAGCAAGTTCATAATTTTTCTTTGCTCCTGTAATGTGCATTGTGGCACATGACAATTTTATTGAAACTCAACTGTTCAGGTATACCAACACTATTTGATTTTGAAGGCCTCAATTCAGTTCCCTGTGGTTTGGCTCATTTTAGCAATGCCACATGCTGAATCCAAAATCTCACTGGATTTTGGATGCAGCATGTGACTTGGCAACCATCTTGGGAGTGGTCCTATAATACCAGACGTGGCTATGAGTTTTCTATGCAACAATGCCTCATGCTTGAGAAAAGAAGAACATACCTATAAAAGCTCTGCCAGTCTCCCTCTCTTTCCGGATCATCAGTCTTAGGCACAGGCTTCTTTTCCTGTCAACCCCGGATTCCTTGGAGCAAAAAAGAGAGAAAATAAAAACAAGAATAGCATGTGAGTGTGCCGGAATATCCCAGACAAACAATGCTCCAGGTTAGTACATTAATCAAAAGTCACTAAGATTACTGAAACTTTAACAATGTATCTCTGCTGAAGGAATATGATCGCCTGAAAAAACAATATTATGAAGGTATGGAAAGGATTCCTTATTTGAGAAAATGGATTAATCTGATCTTCTGAAAAACCCAAACATGATTCTTGAAAACTACATTTCAGAGAGTAGCATTTTGGATAAAGTGCACCTTCTCTATGGTGACTAATGTGAAAGCTGAATAAATTAGTAATGATTTTCATTTGTTATGGGTTAAGAATTTGCATAGAAAAGCTAACATGAAGAAAATAATTTGCGTTTTGAAAAACGTGCCCACTTGAGTGACCCCCATTAAATACGTAATGCTTTAGTGAATGCATTATTATTAATCGATTGAGGTGCATGCGTAAAGAAAATGTAAGTAGTATGGCATAATAATTATTATATGCTATGTATTTGCCTATTTACTATAGGCTTTAAGTTAGCGAGGTTTGGGCCTAGTTGCACAGCCTCATATTAAGCTGCATTGGCTAATAAAATAGTGGGAAATGTATGACCAGGGATTTGATGCTTTCATTGTTCGCACTGTGCTGACCAAACAATTTGCAGATGTCTTTAACTTTCTCATGAGAATTGCCTGCTAGAATGTCCTGTATTAGAAACTGCAACCTTGTAAAGTTTGATGCGTGAGACAACCATGTTCCCAGGAACCAACAATGGATGCACTGAGTGGAGTACGGATTGCAACAAGGTTACCTGACGAGTCTGACGATGAGAACTGGAGAAGAGGAGACAATCATCCAAATGTGAAAGACAGTTTAGTTATATCTCAGACTTGTTTTGTTTTTTATTGGACTAACTGTAAATGTACGATTTTTTGACAAATGACAGGGTGGGAAGTTCTTTAGGAAACTCTAACTTAGCTTTACGACAAAGAGGAGAGATGCTCTTCTTCCTATGTTGACAAGACGTGGCTCTTTAAATGAGGCTCTCTCTGCCCTCCCCTGTGCCTTGAGACCCTCATGGGAGAGTAGTTTTGCTGAACAAAAACTGATTGATTGACTTTCCCCGTAGTGGTATTGTTAGAGGAGCTGAACAGTTCCCGATGACTTTATTTCAAGGTTTGACAGCCCAGCATTTAACTGAATGGTTGGAGAAGTTGAGCACCCAAGGAGATTCCAGCAGAGGAAGTGCACTGAATTTGACCAGGCTTAGACTAGAGGCAGAAAACCTAATTGAGCGAACAATGGGGTTGGATAGAATTGACTCATTCTGAGAAGATAAGTTACATTATTTGTGCAAACTGATTCCCAACAAAGCAGGAATAGTACATCAGAAATTAGCAGACCTGTAGAAAAGTATGACATAGAAATTGAGAAAACCAAACATTTAAAGAGGAGTTACAGATTAGAGTTTGACTCAAAAGACTTTGAGAACCTGAGAGTACCGGGAATTAAAATTCACATTAGGGAATTAGTACAGAGCATTCGAACATGGGAGCATTAGATAAGTGGGAAGGCAGATGGGTGAAGAAATGAGACAAGAGGAAAAGGGATTCTGCGAATCTTACCATGAATGTGCAGCAGGTTGAGGATCCAGTGAAAATCTTACTAATGAGAGAGATTTCCAGAGAGAATTTTGTCCATGTCCCTTGGAGCAGAAGTGACATTTTGTTTTTGCAAATGATTACCCCAGATTGAGGGAGAAACCAGAAGAACTGTATTAGCAAACAGATAAGTTTATGAAACTTGCAAAATGCATGTGGGAGGATTTGAACACTCTGTTAGAAATAGAAGTTCCCATAGACTTATGGGTTGAGTGCAAGAGAAGTGTAGATTGGCGGACAAGAGAACCTCAGAGAGATCCAGCAACAGGTGCACCTTCTCCTGGCGTAATGAAATATTACTATAAGTTTATTGATTTTTTTTCAAATGAGAATTTTGCCCAAGAATATTGACTGGCAGAGAATAGACAGGAAAGCTCATGAAGGGAAAGAGTCAATACATGCGTACTATGAGAAATTGTTGCAGGCATTTAAACATTACAGCGGGACAGAAACCATTGAGTCAAAAGACATGATTAATCTTGTGTACAGATTTGTTGAAGGATTGAGACCCGAAATTAGCCAGATGATTAAGAGTCATTTGATTTGTTGGCAAGCGAAGCTGATTGATGAAGTATTGAAGTATGCAAAGTACTGTACTGATGAGATCGAGTTGAAAGAGAGAAAGTTGAAAGAAAAGGCAGTGGTGATGCAGATTAAAGCAGCTCAAACAGGAATGAATGGAAGTTTTACACAGCAGGGAAACATGTGGTCACAGAACCAGGCGAAAGGTCGAGCTCATTGTGGAATTGGAAATGTGAACCGTGGTCCTGATTCAAATACTGTGGTTGTTCAGAACGATGTGCAAGGGATGAAAAGAATGTTACCATGTCACGCTTGTGGAGGCCTCGGACATTGGAAACTGGAGTGTCCGCTGTTAGGACAGGAAGGTGTTGTTTAGCAGACAAACTAAATCAATTCTTTCCCAAATATGAGAGGACCGAGAGTGAAAGGTCAAAACCTAAATTTCCAAAGTAATGTGAATCAGGTGTAAGGTTTTCTGCCTATGCAACAATTGCAAATGCCACATTTGCAGGTGTCCCAGTTGCAGCAAATGTAACCCCAAGTTCACATGGTACATAGGCAGCAAATTCAAATACCTCAAGCCCCAATGGAGCAGAAGCAAGTGATGCTTCCTCAGCAGGTCACAGGTCAAAGGCTTAACCAAAATAATAACTTAATACACCAATACCCATTACACAGTGAGGATGAAATAAACAATGATTAGGTGAGTGAGAGTTCGGATGAAGAAGAATGCGTGTTAGCAGCTTCATTAGAAGTAGATCAGAAAGGTCCATATGTGAAGGCAAAAGTGATGGGTCAGAAAGTCTCATTTTTAGTTGATAAAGGAGCTACACACTCTACAGTGAGAACAGAAGAAGATCCAAACCTGTCCCTTTCAGGGAAAACAGTACAGATTGTAGGAGTTGCAAATCAATATTTGACAAACCCAATTACAGAACCAGTCCAGGTTAAAATTGGCAACTTTAAAGGATTACACAGATTGGTAGTTTGTGATTCGAGTCCAGTATCCTTACTAGGGAGGGACTTGCTATGCAAAACAAGATGCTCGATTACTTGCTCAAATGATGGAATTACCATTCAGACAAACTGTGATGATGAACATGATTTGTCCAGATTGTGACACAGTGAATGAGGAGTGCCCTTTGATCTGTTTCTTTCCAGTTTTCACAATGCAAGATCTTCCTTCTGACCTACATGGAACAGTTAAAATAAAAGTGTGGGGTTTTCCAGGAAAACAATCAAAGAGTTTGAGCCAGTTGAGGTACCAGTCAAGCCAAATGCCATTTCCCCCCAGATTCCCCAATACCACATGACTCAGGATAAAATTGAAGGGATTGCACCTATAATTGAAGAATTTGTAAACCAAGGCATTTTAAAAGAAGTATTGAGCAGCCCATGTAACTCCACAATAATGGGACTACGAAAGCCATGTGGGAAATTTTGAATAGTTCAGGATTTGAGGAAAGTAAATGACATTGTAATTAAATGCTGTCCTGTGGTGCCAAATCCAGCAGTGATATTGTTTCAGGTCCCATGTGATACAGAATGGTTCACCGTAGTGGACCTGTCGGAAGCATTCTTCTCCATACCTCTTCATGAGGATAGACAATTTCTATTCTATTTAAAATTTCTGAGTCTATTGTTGGTGTAGAATTCCTCAAGGGTTTTCAGAGTCGCCTTCCATTTTCAACCAGATCCTGAAAAAGAACCTGAAGTCATTGGAAATGCTTTTCCAATCGACATTAGTCCAGTACATTGATGATTTGTTAGTTGCTTCAAAGACAAGAGAAGCATGCAAGTACGATACTATTGCTTTGTTGAATCACTTAGGAAGGAATGGAAATAAAGGCCCTCATTATGACATTGGCACTAAATCCCGCTTACCACCATGGTGACGGCCGCCAACATACCGTCATGGAGGCAAACATCTGTCTGCCATATTATGACACACACACACCTAACTGACAGAATACTGCCACAAACACAAATCCACAAGACCAAAGGTTAGTGTTAAACTGTCAGTACAAACACCCAAAACAACACAACAACCCCCTCCACATTATGACCTGTGAATCACTACATTGGACATTCAACAGCGGTAAACCATTGGCGGTACACACCGGCGAGGTCATAATGGCCACCCAAATACAAAACAACACAACATTGGTCAATACCAAAACACAAACCTGACACTAATACACACACCACACACACCCACCAACAGCACTATAAAACACACACCCTCATTACCCACAACCCTTTGCTAACAGAAAAAGACTGCAATAGCTAGCAATGCAAATCACAGAGACAACTACACACACACACACACAACAACCACCCATTCATTCGTCACAAACCCAACACCTCACCACATTACTCAACATCCTCTACACAACACACACCACACAACACCCATGTCCCCACAAAGGAACCCCTGTTTCACTGATGAGGAGTTATGGGTCATGGTTGAGGAGATAGTCAGGGTAGAGCCACAGTTGTTTGGAGCACAGATTCAGCAGATCTCCATTGCCAGGAAGATGGAGCAATTTAGGAGAATTGTGGACCGGATGAACACCATGGGACAGCATCCACGAACAAGGGACAACATCAGGAAGAGGTGGAATGACCTACGAGGGAAGGTACGTTCCATAGCAGCAAGGCACTAGCTCGCTATCCAGAGGACTGGTGGTGACATCACGGTGAACTGATAATCCCACAATACATCACCATACACAAACAAAGGTGGCAGGGCAACAGCAACAATATAGGGGAAGCTAGGGATGCAGAATATGTCACAGACATGTAGCATAATACACCACTTACATCCCCACAGGTTCACAAGTCAATCTCAGCGGCGAGGTGGTGCCACGGCTACCCAGTCCCCCAACAGAAGATGCCCCCAGTGATGAAAGCAACTCTGGACTCCATGTCCCATCAGGGACCACTGGTCAGTCAGGTACCCCAGCCCACACCCAGCCCACCACAGAGCCTCCCCCCTCAGTATCCAACACCACAGCAGCCACCCAACGTCCCCAGACCTCTTTCCCCAGGACACATCAATCAGCAGTTTGCTCACCTGTACAGGGACCCCCAGAACACCTCAAAGGCAAGACAATGAGGGTCCTAGGGTCAGTGGCAGTGGGGACATCGTTCAGGGGACACAGGCACAGGGGGCTAGGGACACTCGGAGGTTAGCTGTGCGCCAGGGGGAGGACGGGCTCAGGGAACCGACTGTCCAGGAGGCACTCACTAATGTCCTGAGGGCTTATCAACAATCCCAGGACAAGATGGGTCAGATGATAGACATCATGCAGGAGAACCAGCGGCTGCAGGAGGAACACCACCAGGAGATCAAGAAAGAATTGCAGGTCCTCAACACCACCATCGTCTCCATTGCAGGGGTGCTGGGTGATATGGCCAACATCATGAGGGAGTACACATCACACCAAAGGGCCTCTTCCACTAGCCAATCAACTAACCAGCCCTCCACATCTGCTGCAGCTAGTGGACAGGAGGCCCTGCCGCAGGACCCACATGCCACCAGCATCCCTTCCCCTGCAGAAGGTGAACCAAACCGCAAACATTCCCTGCAACCCAGACAGACACCAGAGACATTTGCCAAGACCACCACCAAGAAATGGGCCCCTCCTAAATGTCCCCCTTATGTTCCACTGTGTCACCTTGTCCACTTTGAACGCCATTTCTCCCCTTCCTGTGGCCCCTTGGACACTGGACCTGTGCTACAAACAGACTGGACTACTACACTGGACTTTCCTCTACCATCACCCCATTCCATTGCACTATTCCCTCATACTTTTCACTGCAATAAACACCCTTGAACACAACTGGACTAATAGTGCTTTATCAGACAGAAATGAGCAATGTATTGAACTGTATCATCCTGTGCAATTGTCCAGAACTTTGTGATTACATCCAACAAATGGCCTGTCGCAGTTGTAGTCATCACATCAGTACACAGTTGTAATCACACCAACATATGCAAAATGGGAAGGCATAGGCGACAGTCAGTTGGGATGCTAAGGAAGTGACTGGCATCATGCTACAGCCACACATAAAACATTTTTTTAGAGGAATGCTCAGTTCTACTGTCTTACCTGTGTGTCATTGGAAGTACTGCTGAATAACTGATGTCCTGTTGTCCACATCCTCTTCCTCCTCATCCTCACTGTCCTCAGGGTCCACTGCTGCCGCAGTAACATTTTCACCCTCCTCCTGCAGATAGGGCCCATGTCGTCTGATGGCCAGGTTGTGTAACATGCATCATACAACTTCTGTCTGACAGACATTGTCAGGGGAGTAGCAGACGGATCCACCTGTCAGATGGAGGCACCTGAACCTGGCATTCAGGAGACCGAAGGTCCTTTCAATAATCCTCCTGGTACGCCCATGAGCATTATTATACCTCTTTTCACCCCATGTACTCAGATTCCTTGAAGCGTCAAGAGCCAGGATAGGTTTGGGTAGCCAGAGTTACCTGCAAGATGTGAGGGATAAACATTAGCCTTGCACAATGGCATTGGGTATGACTCCTGAAGGCATACACTGACATACATTGGGTGGGGACTCAGGCTCACCTATAAGCCACACTCTGTGCCTCTGTAGTTGTGCCATCAGTTGTGGGACGCTGCTATTCCTCAGGACGAAGGTGTCATGCACTGACCCATGATACTTGGCAGTGACGTGGGAGATGTACTGGTCAGCAAGGCACACCATCTGGACATTGAGTGAGTGGAAACTCTTCCTATTCCTGAACAGCTGTTTATTGGCCCGTGGGGGGGAAAATCCTATATGTGTTCCGGCTATGACCCCAGTAACATTTGGAATATGTCCCTTTGCATAGAATCCACCCTTCAGAGGGGCCAAATCTTCTACTTGGGGGAAAGCGATGTAGCTGCACATGTGTTTGATCAAGGCAGCCAAAACCCTTGCCAACACTATTGAGAACATTGGCTGTGACAGTCCTGCAGCCAAGCCCACTGTCACTTGGAAAGAGCCTGTTGCTATGGAATGGAGCACTGATAGGACCTGCACAAGAGGGGGGATCCCAGTGGGATGACAGATATCTGATATCAGATCAGGCTTCAAATGAGCTCACAGTTCTGTGATTGTGGCCCTCACCAGTCTACAGGTGAGTATTATGTGCCTGTCCTCTAGTGTAGCCAAGTCCACAAAGGGACTGTACATGGGGGCTTGCCTCCTCCTCCTATTCCTCCACAGTGGTAGGTAAGGGACAGAAGAGTGAGAAGGCAGTGACAAAATGAAAAATTGATCCACCACTTCAGTGTACATGGAGCATGGATGTAACTGGACACTGTAAATGGCTATGTATGTACAATCGACACCAATGAGGCAGTTTGTATTCTAAAATTGTGTACCAGAACTATAACATGGCAACCGCCTATCCTGTATGTAGAGACAAGTGGAAGTGATCTTACTCTGCCGGCGTTGGGCATCATGGTAGAAAGCGGTCTGCACTGCAGTGCAATTCCTCATTGGCTAACATGGGGCTCTATGGAGTACAGTAACCAATGAGGATCACCCCTGGCGGTGACGGTGTACACAGGCGCAGACTTGACTGTCATTTTCTAACTATAACCTCACTTGATTCCTGACTTTCCACAGGACAACACCTCCACTGCGTATGCTGCTGTGACCTGTGTCTGGAACCTGCCACAGCCTGTGCGATAGGGGAAAGGGCCCCTGCCTTCACTTCAGAGGAGTTAGAGCACCTGGTGGATGGGGTCCTACCCCTGTATGGACGGCTGTATGGGCCTCCAGACCAACAGGTGAGTGCACCATGGGGACGTTGTGTTCGACAAGGCTGCATGGAGATGTGTGGGTGTGCTGGCAGTGTATTATTTGGGTTGGGGGTATGGCTGGTGGTAGTATACATGCAGGGCTCTGAGTTATGTGTATGCCATTTGAGGAGCAAATGATGTCTGAACGCCAAATGTGTGACAGGCTGGACATTCTGATTCGTGGTGTCCCTATGTTTGTGTTTTCCCTGCAGGTCAGTGCACATCAGAAGACGGGGTTGTGGTGTGCCATCGCCAAGGAGGTGATGACCCTGGGGGTTTATAGCCGGCGGAGCACCCACTGCAGGAAACGGTGGGAGGACCTGAGATGCTGGGCACAGAAGACCGCGGAGGCCCAGCTGGGGACTGCCTCCCAATGAGGAAGGGGTGCCCGTCAGAGCCTGACTTTCTGGCGGTGGCCTATCCAGAGCTGGATGGGCACTTGAGGGCATCACAGCAGCCCTAAGGAGGTAAGTCTGGTGTGTGTGACATCTATCTTTTTTGCCTGGCATGGGATTCTTGTGGTGGGTTTTAGTCAGTGGATACCCCTTTATGCCAACTCATGCTTTGCTGCATGGTCCAGCTCAGGGTTATTGGGTGAATAGCAAAATCTGGATAGCTAGCTAGGTGGCTGTCCATGTCAGACAGGGCTTAGTAGGTGTTGGAGGCTGGCTCTCTATGCAGTGTACAAAACCAAGTACACTATGCAGAGGGTCCGGACAACCACATGTTAATTTTCAGGGGCAAAAATCAGACCACCTAATGCTCTAATTTTTAAGGTAGCTGGTTGAGCAGTTAGGCTAATCCAGGAGATGTGCTAAGTACTTGCTGTACTCACAAATCCAATCATGCACCACACACACTCAATTAATAACTCGAGACCAGAATTTATAAAAATACTTCAGACTTTTATATAACTTTAAGACCAAAATCTTTAGAATACATTAAGTACTTTTTTGAGTTATTACTTTTTGAAGTTTTAATAAAGTTAGTCTTTCTGAGCGTAATTACGTACCATAGGGATCAATAGGCAGACACTTTTAAAATTGCATTAAAAATTGCACAGTTCAGTTACCAGTCTCTTCTTTTGCAGGGTGGTAGCAGTGGTCGGTGGGCACCTCGTGCCAGCTGGAGAGCCTCGGGCAGCTCCAGGTTCCGGCGGGAGCAGCATTGGAAAGGTTCTTGGCACAGGGACACCTGGATGGGCCACTTGGAAAAGGGAGTTAGATTGCAATTTCAAAGTGGTGCCTGGGGGTCCCCTTGTGCTGTTGAGGTCACAAGGGGTGGGGGCACACAGCAGATCCCGTGATGCAAGGCCCAGGGGGGCCAGGTGCTGGGTGTTTTGGAGGTCTTGGATGCTGTGCGCAACGAAGACCAGTGGTGCAGGAGGTAAGTCACTTTGAAGGCAACTTGCAGGACAACAGGGGGAACTCTGATCAGAGGTCTGGGGTGTTCCTGAAGTCCCTCAATTGGGGCTTCCACCTGATCCTTTTTCAGCTCGGGGGGAGCTGGTTTTTTCCTGGTCCGATGTGAGCTGACCAGGACCCAGGGTATTGCTCTATCTCGGCCACTGAGGGTTGCAATGCCACCAAACTTAGTACAGTTGAGGGTCACTTCTGGGCTGTTATCGTTGTGTCGTTGGGTCCAGTTGGGACTTCTGGTCGCAGAGATATTGGTGATTCAGCGAAGTGTCCCTCACTGGTTTCTTGGCCTTTGCAGTTTTCTTGCTTTTCTTAAGAGGTGCCTCCACTCAGGAGGGAGATCTGGGGTGATACTTGAAGCCTGGAGGTCCCCTGGGTTTCTTGGGGTCAGTCCAGTGTTGAGCTCCTCCGAAGTCCGGCTTGTCTGGACTCTTGTGCAGCAAACAGGGGTCTTGGCACCTCTTCTGGTGCAGCAGGTCCTCAGTTCTCATCCTGGTAGTTCCTTTTCAAATCTAAATTCTTGGTCTAGGGGAGCCCACTAAATACTGAATTTAGTGGGTGTTTTAGGGGGAACCTGGTAGTGTCCAATGAGACACTTACTGTTGGGTGGCTACACTCACTACAGTGCCCACTTCCTATGGGAAGGGTCACTTCCCTAAACCTGATTGGCTATTTTTCTCCATTCCAAGATGGAGAAAAATGAAATGAAGGGTCCACTTCGCCTGCAAGCCCGTTAGGGGTGGTGCAGGCTAGGTGACGCCACTCCTTCCCTTTGTGTGGTTTCCCGCCTTTGCTCCCTGCAAGCGTGGGGCTTTGCAAAGGGGGAGGCCATCAGCTGCTTGGAGCAGGCCTGGGGATCAAGTTTCAAGAGCGGCAGCCCTTTGAAGCTCACTGCCAGGGCAGTGTACATTCCTGAGGGAGGGGGAGTTAGCTCCTCCACACAGGAAGGGCTTTGTTTCACAAACCAGAGGGCCTGGGCTCTCCCCCATGGTTTGTGGATTGGCTGTTTGGAGGAGGCAGGCTGGATGGAACCAGTCAGCAACCATGCCAGAATAGTTAGCTTTTTCAGGAGGCACCTCTAAGGTGATCCCTGTGTTCTTTTTAAAATAAATCCAGTACTGGTACCAGTTTGGATTTTTTATTCAGAGTTGTTTGATACCAAACAACCCAGTGTCCAGAGTAGCCATTATGTAGCTTGGAAACTCGTATTGACCACTGTCCAGCACATATATTAAAATGGCTGCTCTGTTCTCTCACTATGCCCCAGATTTGGCATGGACTCATGCAATTATGCCCTCACATATAGTATGGTGTACCCTGCCTTAGCTATAGGGGTGACTTACCCATAACGTATACAGTGTAGGGGGGACAGGGCACACACGGAGTGTGCCATGTTGAGTTTGTATTTTAGGTTTGCACCAGCACACTCAGCCTGCTATGGCAGTGCTGGGCGCATCTGGATGCATAGCTCTTTAGGGTGGCACCATCAGTGCTGCTGCCATTAGGGGCTCACCCATAGTACCCCATGCCCTGGGTACCTAAGTATCTTTTACCATGTTTTAGGGAAAGAACAGTGGCACTCGGAACCTGGTTAGCAGGATCCAGGTGCACTCCAGTCCAAGTTGCATTCAGAAACCAGGAAAAAAGTGGGGGAGTACTGCAACAAGGAGCCAGTCTCTCCCGTTTGGTCCTAGGAGGGGTGCAGATGGCAGTGTTTGGCTCTTATCCTGTTGTTGTACCTAGCCTATGGTATGCCAGTGCAGTGCATTCTGCTCAATCTTGGTCCCTGTGTGTGATGGTGATGTGTATGTCATCTGTGGTGTTGGTGCTGGAGGTGACCCAGTGCTCCCTTTCTTTCTCCCCCCATTTTCTTCAGTCATCCTGTCCATGTGTGCATTAGCATCATCTGATGAAGGAGCAGGGGCACCGGCAAGTGAGGGAGCTGCAGCCCATGGGACCCAGGAGGCAGAGTTCACCGACGCCGAGAGGACCAGTGGGACAGAGGGCGAGGGGAGCACCACGGCGGGGACAGGAGGTGACAATACTGACTCTGAAACCTCTTCTGATGGGAGCTCCCTGGTGGCGGCGGACACCTCTGTAACCACCCCAGATACAGCTGGCCATCCCCGTACCATCATTGACCTCCCAGTAGCCCCCCACCAAGTTGCCCGGGCCCACTCACCCAGGAGGGTGGGCATCTTCTTCATCGCAGGCACCTCAGGCCTTGCCCCAGTGAGCCCTGTTGCCCTCAGTGAGGAGGCTATTGACCTCCTGAGATCCATCGCTGCAGGGAAGTCAACCATAGTGAATGTCATTCAAGGGCTGGCATCCCAAATGCAGCAATGCAATGCCTTCCTGGAGGGCATTCACGGTGGCTTGGCGGCCCTACAGAGGCTCTGGCCTCCTCTCTGATGGCAGCCAGTGTCCCTGGTCCTATTGTTCCCCCTCCAACTATCACTTCCCAGTCCCAGTGTCCTCACCCCCAACCCATCCCATGCACACACACAGACAAGCATGCACACAAAACATCACACAAGAGTGGCACAAACAAACACAGGCACCAAACTTCAACCAACAAGCACTCACACGAACAACAGACAGATGCACACACAACAACATCCACTGCCTCCATTGTCTCTCCCTCCTCCTCCCTCACAGTCACATTCCGCACTCACACTTGCACGCACTGCATCAACAGTCCCAGACCCTGCCACATGTATACCATTGCCCACAGTCATCAGAAGAGCAGACCCACCGACGTGCACCCCACATACCACATGTGCAGTCACCAACACCACCACCATCACCACCTCATGCAGCACACCCACCTCACTTGCAGACACCAACACAGCACCGATCCACATGTCCTGTTTGTCCTCTCCCACCCTGTCTGCCCCTCCAAAGAACCAGAAATGCTTGCACTCAGACCCCCAACAGCCATCCACCTCACACACGCACAATGTCCATGCACCTGCACCCATGTCCAGCACACCGACTCCTCCTACTACCACTCCCTCTACCTCCACTCCCATCCCTCCTCCCACATCCCGCTCCAATGTCCCTAAGAAGGTTTTCATTGCCCATCATGACCTCTTCCCTACCCCTACCCCCCATCCTGCCCATAAGTGCAAGGTCCCAACCACCCAGCCCAGCACCTCCGCCAACCAGTCTGCCACTGCTCCCACCCAAAAATCTGCTGCTCCCAGCAAGGACACACCTCTGCCTCAAAAACTGAGGTCTAGGGTGGTGGACACAGAGGACATGGTCAGTGGAGGCGCCTCTGAAACCTGGAGGCAAGGACACAAGTCACATGACAAAGGCTAAGGGGGCCCCTCACAGGAATGAACCTAAGTATCCCCATCCACCACCTGGGGGCAAGGATCCCCCTCCACCACCAGATGCCATGTAGCCCCCCCTTCCAGGGACTGTGGCCTACGACTCCCATCCAGGGACAGTGGGCAAGGAACCCCCTCCAGAACCAGTGGTCAAGGAGCCCCCTCCAGAACCAGTGGGCATGATACCCACTCCAGAGCCTGTGGCCTAAGACTCCCCTTCAAGGACAGTGGACAAGGAGCCCCCTCCAGAACCAGTGGGCATGATACCCACTCCAGCTGAGGTGCTCCCCCACCCCACTTTCGACTGGCCATTGGCCCAATCTGTACATTGACATGTATATAGTTATTTATTTATTCATTATGGTGGCTATTGGCAGCAAATTACAGTGGTTGTACTACAGGTATGTGTCCTTGCATTCTTTGCTCCAGGGTCCTGTAACTGCCAATGTACTGTGCAGCTGGCCTGGCTGTGCATTTGTGTATCGTGTGTGCTGTGTGTGTGTGTGTCACTCTCCTTTTCCTCCCTCCCTCTCTCCCTTCTGTGCTAGGTGGCTGTACTCACTGTTGTCGTCTTCATCAGCGTTGGTGCTCCAGGATGGCCATAGCATGGTAGAGCATGGGGAAGACTTGGAGTTCCGGTTATATGGCAGCCGCGGAGTCCTCTGGGTCCCTGAAGGTGAGTCTTTCTGTAATGTGTTTCCGGCAGTCTTTTGATGACGTTGCTAACGCCCCGGAAATCGTGGCGGTTTGCTATGTCATAATATGGCGGGCGGTACCTTGACTTCTGCCTGGTTGTAGGTGGCTACCGCCGTGGTCTGTGGTTTTAACGCCCTGGCGGTTGGTGTGGTACATTTGCTGTCTATGGGAGGTCTCACCGCCATGGTCATAATTTGGCGTTAATTACAGCCAGCCTGTTGGCAATATTACTGCCACTTTAACAATGGCGGTCAGTACACCGCCAATGTCACAATGACGGCCAAAGTGTCCCCAGTGAAATTATAGTACTGTCAGAAAGAAGTGATGTATTTGGGTCACCTAATTGAGAAGGGAACAAATAAAATCTCCAGAGAAAGGGTCACAGCCATATTGCAGATGAACCTCCCAGCAACACAGAGAGATGTCAGGATGTTTTTGGGAATGGTGAGCTGTTGTCGTCAGTGGATTCCCAACTTTTCAGGCCTTTCAAAACCAGTGCAGAGGCTGACTCACAAAGACGTTACTGATCCCTTAGTGTTAGACTAAGCCTGTGTGAAAACCTTTACTGAATTGAGAGAGAGTCTGTGCAAAGCCTCGGCTTTGGGTATGCCTGACTACATGAAACCATTGTTTTTTTCATGAGCATGATGCATGTTCTTTGTCTGTTCTGACTCAAGTCCATGGTACTGTCGCCGTATGAAATCATTAAGAGCAGAGCAATGAGATTGCCAGCTGTTCCTGCAAATGCGCTTCAGAACATAACAGATGAGATGGTGTTGATTACTGCAAGGGTCTTTCCCTCATCAGGTGGAAGCCACTACACTGCAACCGTCTCAGGATCAAAACCACAATCTGAAAGCAGGAGATTGGGTTGTGATCATTTGAGGACGACTTGCTTGAAGCCCAGGTGGAAAGGGCCGTACCAAGTAGTACTAGTTACTACTACAGCTGTGAAGTGCGCTGGAGTTCCAAACTGGATTCATGCCAGCCATACTTGGAAAGTACCCTATCCTTTGGACAATGAACAAGAGTTGTTGAGAGTACCAACAACTTCAAACAAATCCCAGAAACAGAGAAGGAAACGGGGAATCAGAGATTGAGTCTGAGCAGACCGCAAACAGTGCAAACAGTCCTGTGAGAGATGTAGTAGAAGACATACAGGAGAGTGACAGTGAAACAACCTCAGCTTAGTTAGCAGGAGTGTCTAGTCAGTGGAGGGCTGTCCAAGAAGCAGGCAGTCTTGAAAGACAAACAGAGCAAACTACAGACCCCGAGGGGGAAGGAGTTGAGGCGGATCAAAGCCAGAACAATCTGACTTCTCCTGAACCAGTTACAGGTACATCAAGAGAAAATCCTGCAGAACAAAGAAAAGTTACAAGTCCTACACTGAAAAGAGCATTGACAAAAGGTCCACTGAAAGGAGATAGCCGAAAAAGGAAGGAAGCAAGAATTGAAGAAGTAATAGACACATCAAGAAGATTTGAGTGATGGAGAGTTAAATGGAGATCAAAGATTGAAAAGAAGAAGAATTGCAAGCAGAAGGTACTCAGGTCCTGAATGGGCGTATGCAACGACAAGTGAATGGCAGAGTGAATTTTTGTCTTTTTGTTTTGATCGATAAATTCCAGGGCAATACTTTGGCATGTGAAAAAGATCAATGCACTGAACTTTGTAAAATTGTGAAACTAAGAAGAGTACAAAAGAAACAATTGAAAGTAACTGGAAAATACTTTTTTAAATAACCTGATTTGACAAGCTGCTACCAATTTTGACAAGTTTCCTATTTTGACAAGGCCCTGTAAGAAAGACTGAAAGCTGTAAATAACAGCTAAAGAAGATTGAAGATTTTTGTTGTACTTTTGCTGCATAGTCACAATTTTTTCCTTCTACTTTCTGATTCTTTACAGATCATGAGTAACCATAATCAGCAGGTTAGGAACAATAGGTGCTGTAAATATAATAGGTATCAGTTAGGCGATTGTGTGTATGATATTGTGTTTGGTGTTGACTGTGAGTATGACCCTTCTTGACAAGATTGTAGCCAGCCATACCTCTGCTTTAGAGACAACTACTACACTCACAGTCGTAGATAGGTTGGGAATAGATGAGAAATATTTACATGTAGACAGCTCCCAAGGATAACTTTTTTCTAATGTTTTCTATCGCTCATTGCGTGAGTATGTTGAGACAATGAATGCGAGAGAATGTTATGTCTGTAGACAGATTCCTTCATCAATAGAGGAAGGAATTAATTACAATAGTTTGCCTCTTGCCTATGGAATAAGTTTCTACTCAAATCATGATGTAGTGTTTTTGTTTGTTCCTATAATTAAGTACCTGAGTAGAGTAGCTAAGGAAAATACCATAGAATTAGTGAGAGGATTCTTTGAACCTACATTAACCTTTGACACAGCTTACTCTCACAGAAACAACCTCACATGCCTGCTTACACCTACAGAAAAGAGTTTACTAGATCAGACAGATGACAGTAGGAAAGCATTAAGGAAGACGTTAGAGAAGGGCTTAGAGAAAAGGACATTTAAGAATGATAATGCATTTAGCTACATAAAGACACGAGGGAAATTAGCTTTAGATGAAAAGCATGTAGGAAAGCTTTGTGTATATAGGCCTAAATCTAGAATTGACACATTGTTTGTGGGAACGAGTGAATGTAGACATGTTTTTGTTTCAGAGTAAACGGACGTTTATGTTAAATGGACAAGACCCAGAAATTCCAGTAGTTTATTACATCTGGGGACCAAATGCATATTACCGTCTTCCAAGAGGATGGTATGGCACATGTTACTTGGGGATAATTTTCCCAAAGATCTGAGACTCATATTCTGGCATAGTTGGAAACATATTTGGAGCAATGATTCCACCAGTGGGAGTTATTCTGAATTCTTTGAAAATGTGACGTTGTCTACTATTGTGGATAACATGCTGACAAATTTTTCAGAAGCCATAATCCTAATGGATGCATAAATGGCTGCAGTAAGATTTATGACTCTTCAGAACCACCTTGTATTAGACATCCTTTTAGCAAAGGAGGGTTGAGTTTGTAAAATGCTGAACTCGTAACATTGTTGCACATATATACCTAACAATAGTAAAGAAATTAGAAACATTATTAACAATCTGACTAATTATAGCGCTGATCTGAAAGAGTTGAAGGAACCAGGAGTTTGGGAAAATGTTGGCAAAGGTTTTGCTTCTGTGGGAAATTGGCTGGGCAACCAAATATTGCAGATAATATTGATTATTGTGGCTTGTATAATTGGAGCATGGGGAATTTATGAATTGTATCATGTGAGTAAAATGAATAAATTGAAAAATGATCAGAGGAGGGAAGAAATTAAAATGGAAAAGTACTTTAGAGAAAATTTGAAAAGGGAAAGAAAAAAGAAAAGTTACAGAGGAAGCAAATTTTAGGTGAACGTGGAATGATGTAAGGTGGAATGATGTAAAGTGTGATGGCATATTTAGTCATCAGAGGAAGGATTGTGAAAGCTGAATTAATTACTAATTATTTTCATTTGTTATGGTTAAGAATTTGAATAGAAAAGCTAACATGAAGAAAATAGTGTGCGTTTTGAAAAATGTGCCCACTTGAGTGACCGCCATTAAATACGTAATGCTTTAGTGAATGCATTATTATTAATCGATTGAGGTGCATGCATAAAGAAAATTGTAGTAGTATGTCTTACTAATGATTATATGCTATGTATTTGCTTATTTTACTATAGGCCTCAAGTTAGTGAGGTTTGGGTCTAGTCTACACAGCCTCATATTAAGCTGCAGTGTCTAATAAGATGTATGACCAGGGATTTGATGCTTTCAATGTTCGCACTGTGCTGACCAAACAATGTGCAGATGTCTTTAACTTTCTCATAAAAACTTCCTGCTAGAATGTCTTGTATTAGAAATTGCAACTTTGTTAAGTTTGATGCTTGAGACAACGATGTTTCCAGGAACCAACAATGGATGCACTGACTGGAGTATAGATTGCAACAAGAAGGTTACCTGACGAGTCTGATGATGGGAACCGGAGAAGAGGAGCCAATCATTGACATGTGAAACGCATTTAAGTTATATCTTAGATTTGGGTTTTTATTTCTATTGGACTAACTGTAAATGTATGATTTTCGGACCAATGACAGGGTGGGAAGTTCTTTAGGAAATTGTAACTTAACTTGACGACACATAGTAGAGATCCTGTTCTTCCTATTTTGACTTTCCCCGTAGTGGTTTTTTTCTGGACAGTTCCTAATGACTTTATTTCTAACTTTGACTTTATTGTCTAAATTTCTAATGCTGAATGCTGATCCCTTAGATATTGTCCCTTAAATGGTCCAGATAGTTTAGAGTCCCTGTGTTTGGACCATTCCCTTTTACTGTCTGTTGCTGAAGCTGACCAAACAGATGTCTAACTGATGCAGAGAGATTGAAGCTTGCTGATCCATGTGAGGAGAGGTATGATAAAATGCTATTGTCTTTGCAGTAGATTTGTTCTTTGTTTCTAGGTACCAACCATGATTTTGGTAGAGCCATAGTTTCGATGCTTTCCAAATTATCTTTTGACTAAAATTGTTTTGCATGAAGTCTAAACATGCTATTCTAATCTGAAGGTTAGTTAGGAAACCCTGGATATGTTAACAAATTGAAATTAACCAAGAATTGATGTTGTTCACTTGTTGAATCTAGATGTATGTCATTTCTATTGTGTAGTTATTCTTGCTAATAATTTGCATTGTGACTCGTGAATGCTTAATTGGTAATGCTTTAGTTAAACTGAGGTTCTTAAGAAGATTCGGTCAGCCAGTGTTATACATGTATGTTTATCATTTGGTTTTGTGATTAATTCACGTGGCATTAGCATTGTTAATATAGGGAAAAAAAAAATCTAATTTTACTTAAAGGGTGTGGTTATTCGTGGTCAAATGGGTTATGGTGTGTGAAGATTATTTACTTCAGATGAAATGTTTGTTTATTCATTAAGTGGAAAAGGATTGATGTTTAAGGGTGAAGCTCTTAGTGGAATCACTCCAAGCGTAGTCAAAAGGGCTATCAAACCTTTAAAAAGACCAAATAAGGTTAGACACGCTCACACTAATGAAGAGGACATATCAGTTCTGAATACGTTCTAATAGTATTAACTTTGGTAAGTGGGTCTGATGACATATTGAGTAATTAACAGTGATTCAACCTATAATGATTGTTTTAATTGGTGCTGGTTTTAATGCACAGTCTTCCTTATAGCAGATGGTAGAATCACAAGATCTACAATAAACCTTTGATGACAACAGTTGATCCGAAACTGAGAATAATTCAAGGTACCCTATCCACTAGATCCCTTATAGAAGAGCAAGAAAAGTCTCTTTCTCTCTCTCTCTCTCTCTCTCTCGCTCTATCTCTTTCTCTTTTTCACTCTCTCTTTCTCTCTGTTACTCCAGCCTCCTTCCCCAAGGGATTATTCGCCAACACAACACTTGTTATTAACTCGTGTTGAAGCTTAATCTTTGTGGTGATAGGTGGAATATCATTGGACCTGCAGAACGCCTGGAATTCAGATGAGTGGAACTTGACACCAACGGAATACTTTGAAGATCCTTGGGTTTTCACACTGCACTGTACTGTTCTTGTCACAGACACCAACACAAGTATCATATACCATGGTGGAACATTTATGACAGTACCATGGAACAACTAGCCAAAACACAACACTGCGGTGGAATGTTGTCACAACTCCTTAAAGCAATTATAGAACAACGCCTCCTTACACTATACCAATTTTTTAAAATTTAAAAATGAAAGAAATCTGCCAAGAACTCAGAATGTAACAATCATTATCCCAATTAAAACCTAAATTCTCAAAACAAACTAAATAAATGCACAACATGTTACAAAGCAAAGTCCAACTTTTTGCAGCCAAGGCCTACCTTATCAAGACTCCATGGCAAGATCCTTACTTTAACTAACTAATCCAAACAAAAACAAAAATCAACACTAAACAACCCTATAAACAATAAAATAATGTATTTATTTATAAACATTGTAAGGAAAATGCCCCTTTTTGCATGATCACCCCAAAACGTATTGACCGATGCTGTTGGTTTTTTGGTTCTAAACGTGCACTGATGCCTGCCAACCAGGCCTCAGTGTCAGGGCACTGACCCTTAAAAATTATGGGGCAAATTTACAAGGAGTTTGCACTGCCACCGCAACATTTTTCTTGACCACCAGTGTCGCAAACAGGGCTCCAAATCTAGAAGGCGATGCATAAGGGCCAATGCATCCGTTTTCCGATTGATATCTTGGTAAAACTTGCGCCACAACTGCCTGCGCCATGCAAATTTTAATATATGCGAGGTAGGCGTTCCAACGTATAATTCATTGGAAAACTGATGCATTGGTATTTAAAAGGCAGGCAATGTGCAACACATCTTTCTGATGTGTTGTACTAAGCCTGCAGTGTGTTATAATTCCCACACCACTGAAACCCTGGCGTAGTGGTTGACACAAGGGCTTCTTTTCTAGGTAAAGTGACCAGCTGAAGTCACTTTACACTTACGAATAAGTGTAATTAAGACATTTCCCATTTTGTAGGTAGCCCTACACATGTTCCAATGTATATATTTGACACCTAGTGCAGCATGGGTCCATGAGACCTTGAATATCTATGTATACTGCAGTGTAAGTATGTCACACCCACTTAGTGATAGTTATACATAAGCAGACTATGGCCAATTTAATGTCACACATAGGCATACTGTAGACTTGTCTGCTTTTCATGCTGGACCACTAGGAGTATGTATAAGGTGAGTATTAACTTCTTAATGTTATTTTACATTACCCCCAAACAATAGGCCTCACTGTAAAGTGACGCATGGCCTCTATTATGTGACACATTTCTGAATTTGCGCTTGCCGTGAACCCAAATTCAGCAATGCGCCATGTTTCAGCCTGTAGCAGCGCGCCTTTCCTCCCACTGATGCGCCAGTTTTAGTGATGCACTGTGGGTGCTTGAGATTTGTCACTGCTTCAGCACAGTGATATGTCATTCCTTGTAAATATGGCCCTATATGTCTAATTGATTTAGCCGCAATTTACATAAGTTAACTTACTTATAAGTTTCTAGTATATAGTACCAGTAGTACCTATGACCTGTAAATTAAGTGCCCTTCATGGACTGTAGCACTTATTATGCCCCACTGCACTGACAAAGCAAAGCATGATTCCCAGCCCACCATTGTAGGCTGGCAGAGCAGTTTTAAACTGCTGAATCAACGTGCAATTTAAATCAATGGCAAAACCCAAATCTTTCTTTTCAATATTTATGTGTCACCCTTAAGGCAAGCCAACTAAACTCTAAAGGCAAGGTGCATTATATTAAAAAGAGGGGTATTTGGTTTAATTACATTTATATGTCCTGACAGTAGATACTCCACATTGTCATTTTTACTTTGGAAAGGATAGTAGCCCCTTTGGCAAATATGGAGTTACAAACTGACAACTCACCAACTCACCAGTGCTAACTTCCTAACGGTATTGCTAAATGTGGTGCTTCAAGGTATCAAAGGAATCTCTGTACTAAACTTTAAGAAGTTGTCACTTTGCTGCCCAAAGCTTTCCAGTAGCCATTACAGTTGCACCCAGATACTGTTCTTCAAAACAGCCTTCTGCCTACCAGAGGAGAGGTGAGAATAACAAGGAAAAGGAACAAAAGACCTTCCAAAAGAAGATGTGTGACATGCTCCTGGCCGGATGGGCAGAGTAGGATTGAACCCAAAAGGCACTCTTCAAAGGGGAAGCCACCTCTGAAAGGCAAATGCTATTCACACTTGGAAGTGGCTGCTCATTCGTTTATGCAGACAGCCACCATTATCAAACTGGTTTTTCAAGGGCAGTATAGCCCCCAGATAGCTACACCTGTGGTTTGGACTAGGGGTTTCCACACTCCGAGAGGAGGGTTCTGCCATGTTGAGAGAGGGCAGAACAGTGTATTCTGGGCTTCACAGGAAATTGTCATCAGGCGGGAGGAGGCCTGGTAGCCCATTGGATAGCTGGTGACCACATCTTGCTAGGTTGTTAGGGGGCATAACTGGGGCACCCCTGTCACCCAGACCTCAAATCACATCCGTACTGGAGAGAGGACTGAAGAAGGACTATCCTGTTGTTCCCTGGACTCAGCATAGGGAGGCTGCCCCAAACACTGTACTGCACCTGCTGCACCTTGGACTAGCTAAGAATGCACTATCCCTGACGTGCCTCACTCATAAAAAAGGTGCCCACAAATCCCAGACAGGAAAAGTGACCCAAAATCAGTTGGCTGACTCCCTGTTGCAGCCACAAGGCCACAAAAGCTGAAAACCTTGCAACCTTGAAAGGCCAGTCCCAAAAAGCTTAGCCACCACAGGACACTGAGGTGCAGCCTGGGAGACCGAGCCTTGACCCTTGAAAGTTGCACCCAAGCCTGTTGGACCCGGGAGAGTCATCAAAGTGTAGTTTGGTGACCTCAATGGATTAAACACTTCTTAAACATTTGGCCCGTGAATAGCTGTGTTTTCTGCAGAGCATCAGAGGAATTAGGGGACGTGGAGGGTGGTAACTAAAGAAAGCAAATAAGGCTAATAGAACCTTGTGTAATTTTTATTCAGCCTGCTGTCTTCAATAACCTTGAGGCCCAGAATAGCAAGGGCACCAGAGGACAAGCCAGATGATCCAAAAGACAATCAAGACATCCAAAAGCAATACGGGGGTAGCAGGTGCTAACCCTGGATACTCCTAATTGATGTCCATACCCATAGTTAGTTCGGTTTTGCTACTTTCTACCTTTTTGCTAACAGCATCTGTGGTAGTGACAGCTATTTTACATGTATGTTATTGCTATTGCTCCATTTTATTCCATTCTTCTAAAATGCTGTAAACAGCTTCAAAACCAGCCAGGTCTTCTCATTCTAGTGGAAATCCTGAAGTATACTAAATCTTTGCATCAGGGAGTTTTTTTCAGGTTTTGAAAACAGGTGCTGCTGTCCTATATTAATTATATGTGAGAGTGAGTACCACTGCAATTATAAGGACTTGTAATATCCTTTTAACATACGGTTGAAGGTATATGTAGTCACACCATTGCCCTTGCAATAATCTTCTTAAATCCTTGTTGTATTGCCCTTTAATATTAAAGATATAGGCCCAAATTTATACTTTTTTAGCGCCCCATTTGCATAATTTTTTGACACAAAAGCGGCGCAAACTTACAAACTACAATTATATTTTGGAAGTTTGCACTGCTTTTGCATTAAAAAATGACGCAAATGCAGCACTAAAAAAGTATAAATATGGGCCTTAGTATGTTTGTAGACACGAAGTATAAAGGTAGATTTTGTAGTGTGAAATTAAACACACCAATTAAAAGTTAATAACTTGTTGCAAACAGATATTAGGATCAGTTTATTGTATGTCAGATTAGAATGTGTGGAAACATGCAGAGATTCCACCTTTCCTGTAATGACCTATATTGGGGAAAATGTTTACATGGGGCTCATTCTCTGTACATTTTAGAAAACAACAGCTTAAACTGCAGTTATAATTGTGCTCATTTCACCTTGGCTTTTGGCTTTGGCAGCAGGCATCATGATGTGTCAAATCAACTGTGATAATATATTTCAGTACAACGGCTACCTCATTTTCTTATTACAGGTGATTAGAGACATCACAGCTCAACAATTATAAGGGAATTAGAGAAAGGCCTTTACTCAGGGATTGCAGTCTCCAATATATTTTAAGGGTAGTCTGAATAATGACCTTGCCGAATCTGTCCTTCACAAAGGTGCCAATTGTGCTCTATGTTCGCAAAACCAATGCACACGCTGTGTCTCACTGAGTACAAGAATGGAATGTTCTCTAACCTCCGAGTTCTGTACACCTGGAGCAGTTAAAAAGGAATGCAAAGAATCTTTGGGACCAATAATGCTTTTCTGCAAACGCAATGGACGACTGCAGCAGACGTCATGTATTGTTTCTATCCTTCACAACTATTTCTTCTTAGACAGCAAAATAATTAAGTAAAACCAATACAGACGAAATAAACATGGTAAATGCAAAGTTATAGAAAACGAATTGAATTGTATTTGCACACTGAAGTGTTATGTTATTTTATCGTATGCATCTGGTACTTTGGGGGTCATTTACTAATTTTTCATGCAGAGTGGCAACTAAAGTTGCTGTGTTGTGTTGAATGAAAGGGAAAGAGCAGAACAGCATCGAAGGGAAGGAGTAGAATAGTCTAACGATGCAGCACGATTTTCCTCTCCCCCTGCCAGGGGCGCTCCTCCACTAAGGCGGATGAGCGTCGTCCCACTGGATTGTGGGAAACGGAAAAATAAAAAGTTATTATCATTTTATTTTTCCTGGGAGAAGGGGTGGGCCTGGGCTGGAGAGAGGAGCCGGGGGAGAGATATGTGCACCACAAAGTGCGCATGACTGTTTGGCCGGCTGTGTTTGACCGGCCAAACAGACATGCACACTTTGCATGTTCTCTACCGGGCTGCATTGCCCAGTCGAGTGGAGAACATGCCCAGGCTCCCACTCCAAGTATAAGCGGCGAAGCAGGCCGCTCAGAATAATCACGATGCTGCTGACATGGCTGGGAGCCTGTGTGCAGCCGGGAAGAGGACAGAGGGGAGATGAATGTGTTTCCCCCACAGGTAAGCGTTTTCTTTTCTTTTTTATTATTTCCCACACCCACCCCACTCTGTTCCTCCCTGCCCCACCACCCCCATTGAGTGGCATCCACCACTGCCCCATGCCCTGGTGCACTTTAGGCTGTCCCCCACCATTGCAAAAACCCTTTCACCGTAGTGCATGGGTTTATATGTTTGATCAAGCATTGGTTTTGTACTGGAAGGAGAGCCTTCCAGTACAAAAAATACTATGCTTCAATATTTTCCCACATTGTTTGTGTGCTGTAAAGCGCAGCTCACATGCAAAGTTGGAAACGTTAACACTAACCTCTAAAGGGGCATTATTTTTTGGCACGAGTCCTCATCTACAAATGTTAGTATATGGGGCTGTTTGCCAAAAAACATGGGTGGTTGCATAGGAACATCCATGTACCACCCAGGGGATGACCTTTTGTTGCAATGTAATGCAAAGCAGAGCAAAACGCTGCTTTATTTACTTTAGGCAACTTTCCAGGACAAAATAGGCTTCCGCTGTAAATCCCAAGAAAACATTTTGCCACTGTTTGGGTCACTTCTGCAACTTATAAGTGGTGCAAAATATTAGTATATCTGCCCTCTGTGTTTTGATAGGCAAACTGTTTTATAGGATTGTGGGTCAACCCAATGTGTGGGCTTTATGAAGGAAAGCATTCATCCATCCATTCCCAAGGGTATGCAGGAGATGTGGTTGCACAGATCTTGCAGCCACCCAACCTGGGTTAAAGTATGGCATAGGATAATGCCTGTGTCAGCTATGTTGTGTGGGGGCAGTGGATCTTAGGCTCATCCACATCTATGTGGATGCACATCAGAGTCTTTCTAGTACAGTATTTGTAGCTTGTGTGTCACATCTCAAGTATGTTGTTCCTAATCCAGGTTCTAAAGAAAATATGCCACCCTGAGTTCTTGTCTATCCCTTCCCTTGGAGCTGGTACAGCTCTGTGCCCTCCTCTGTTCTCAGGATGCCTGATCCTTGAGAGTCCTTGACTTTGAGAATGGATGGTGACAAACAATGAGACAGATAGACAGATAATGGTGTAGACGGTACGCAGCTACCTGGAGGTAGGTCATGTAGGAGGCTGGCCTGGCTTATATTGGGTACCTTGTGGTACGTACACCTTGTGCCAGGTCCAGTTATCCCTTATTAGTAGAATAGAGGTGTTCTAGCAGCTTAGGCTGATAGAGGTAGCTATAGCAGAGCAGCTTAGGCTGAACAAGGAGACATGCAAAGCTCCTACTGTACCACTTATATCATATAGCACTATATCACAAGAAAACACAATACTCAGAGTTACTAAAAATAAAGGTACTTTATTTTAGTGACAATATGTCAAAAGTATTTCAGAGGATATACTCCCTTAGGAGGTAAGTAATATACACAAATTATATGTACACAAACCAAAAATCAGGTAAGTAACAGCTAGAAAAGTAGTGCAAACAATGTAGAATCACAATAGAATGCATAGGGAGAAATAGGCCTAGGGGCAACACAAACCATATACTCCAAAAGTGGAATTCGAACCACAAATGGGCTCCAGGCCTAGTGTAGTGTGTAGAGGGTCGCTGGGAGTGTAAGAAAACACTAAGGGTGTTCAAAATACCCCACCCCAAGACCCTGAAAAGTAGGAGTAAAATTACCCTACTACCCCAGAAAGACAGTAAAGTCGAGATAGGGGATTCTGCAAGGACAACAACTGACTGGAAAACACTGAAGATGGATTCCTGGACCTGAGGACCTGTAAAGGAAGGGGACCAAGTCCAAGAGTCACGCAAGTGTCCAGGGGGCTGCAGGAGCCCACTAAACCCCAGATGAAGGTGCAAAAGGGCTGCCTCAGGTGGAAGAAGCCAAAGATTCTGCAATAACAGAAGGTGCCAGGACCTTCTCCTTTGGTCAGAAGATGTCCCACAGCGTGCTGGAGGATGCAGAGTTTTTTCCATACAGAAAGACCACAAACAAGCCTTGCTAGCTGCAAGAGTCACGTTGAGGATTTTGGGTGCTGCTAGGGCCCAGGAAGGACCAGCAGGTCGCCCCTTGGAGGAGGAGACAGCGGGGGCACTCAGCAATACAGAGAGCCCATGCAGAAGCAGGCAGCACCTGCAGAAGTACCTGAACAGGCACTTAGAAGACCTGAGGACAGCGGTCAACTCAGAGTCACAAAGGAGGGTCCCACGATGTCGGAGTCCAACTCAGCGAGTTGGGCAATGCAGGACGGAGTGCTGGAGACCTGGGCTAGGATGTGCACAAAGGAAGTCTTGCAAGAGTGCACAGAAGCCCGAGCAGCTGCAGTTCATGCAGTACACAGGATTACTGTCTGGCGTGGGGAGGCAAGTACTTACCTCCACCAAATTTGGACAGAAGGGCCACTGGACTGTCGAAGACACTTGGACCCAGCTCCTGTGTTCCAGGGACCACGCTCGTCAGGATGAGAGGGGACCCAGAGGACCGGTGATGCAGAAGTTTGGTGCCTGCGTTGGCAGGGGGAAGATTCCGTCGACCCACAGGAGATTTCTTCTTGGCTTCCAGTGCAGGGTGAAGGCAGACAGCCCTCAGAGCATGCACCACCAGGAAACAGTCGAGAAAGCCGCCAGGATGAGGCGCTACAATGTTGCTGGGAGTCTTCTTGCTACTTTGTTGCGGTTATGCAGGCGTCCTGGAGCAATCAGCGGTCGATCCTTGGCAGAAGTCAAAGAGGGAAGTGCAGAGGAACTCTGGTGAGCTCTTGCATTCGTTATCTGGTGAGATACCCACAGGAGAGACCCTAAATAGCCCACAGAGGAGGATTGGCTACAGAGAGAGGTAAACACCTATAAGGAGGGGCCTCCGATGTCACCTGCTGGCACTGGCCACTCAGAGTTGTCCATTGTTCCCTCACACCTCTGCATCCAAGATGGCAGAGGTCTGGGACACACTGGAGGAGCTCTGGGCACCTCCCCTGGGAGGTGCTGGTCAGGTGAGTGGTCATTCCCCTTTCTTTTGTCCAGTTTCACGCCAGAGCAGGGCTGGGGGGATCACTGAACCGGTGTAGACTGCCTTATGCTGAAAGGGCACCATCTATGCCCTTCAAAGCATTTCCAGAGTCCAGGAGAGGCTACTCCTCGAAGGCCCATCACACCTATTTCCAAAGGGAGAGGGTGTAACACCCTCTCTCAGAGGAAATCCTTTGTTCTGCCTTCCTGGGACCAGGCTGCCCAGGCCCCAGGGGGGCAAAAACCTGTCTGAGGGTTTGACAGCAGCAGTAGCTGCAGCAGAGACCCCAGAAAGTTAGTTTGGCAGTACCCGGGCTCTATGCTGGAGACCCTGGGATGCATGGAATTGTCCCACCAATACCATAATGGTATTGGGGTGACAATTCCATGATCCTAGACATGTTACATGGCCATGTTCGGAGTTACCATTGTGAGGCTACATATAGGTATTGACCTATATGTAGTGCACTTGTGTAATGGTGTCACCGCACTCACAAAGTCCGGGGAATTTGCCCTGAACAGTGTGGGGGCACCTTGGCTAGTGCCAGGGTGCCCACACACTAAGTAACTTTGCACCTAACCTTCACCGAGTGAGGGTTAGACATATAGGTGACTTATAAGTTATTTATGAGCAGTGTAAAATGGCTGTAAAATAACATGGGCGTTATTTCACTCAGGCTGCAGTGGCAGTCCTGTGTAAGAATTGTCTGAGCTCCCTATGAGTGGCAAAAGAAATGCTGCAACCCATAGGGATCTCCTGGAACCCCAATACCCTGGGTACCTAGGTATCATATACAAGGGATTTATAAGGGTGTTCCAGTGTGCCAATGAGAACTGGTAAAATTAGTCACTAGCCTGCAGTGACAATTTTAAAAGCAGAGAGAGCATAAACACTGAGGTTCTGGTTAGCAGAGCCTCAGTGATACAGTTAGGCACCACACAGGGAACACATACAGGGCATACTTTATGAGCACTGGGGTCCTGACTAGCAGGATCCCAGTGACACATAGGCAAAAACAAACATACATACAGTAAAAATGGGGGTAACATGCCAGGCAAGATGGTACTTTCCTACAGGTCAGCAGACCAAGAAATAGCTCTACTCTTTGTAACCACAGAGGAGCAGCTTTGCTTTATGTGCCAAGGGAGAGATAAATCTGCTGTTCGTAAAGTGTGTGATGGTTCTAATGGCTGATTGTTTGTGAGAAATCAGTCAACTGAGCAACAGATTGCTCTGCCAAAGATGAGGGACAGTGTTGCTTTCTATGTAAGTGACCAAAGAGTGTGCTGAACGTAGCAAATGGGTGGATCTGAAGTGTGTGGCAGGCGTGAGACAAATCTACTGTCTACACTGCATGAAGTATAAGTCAGCTGAGTAAAGAATGGCTTTGCTGCAGTGTCAAGTGAATATTTTGCCTATTGTAGTTGCCTCTGGGTGGGTAATATTCTGTTTCCGGTACCAATATAGGTGGGGCCTTAGAACTCTGGGCTGGTGGACTGGCAGGACAAGGAGGCCTTGCTCCCATTCATAGATCCCGGGGCCGCAGGGCTTTATCTACAGAGCACTAGCCTTGACCCAAGAATGTGGGCGTAGCTGCTCCAATGAGACCACAGTTGGCTAGATTGAATCAGTGTTGTGCACACACGAAAACCTCCTAGCTTCATTTGACAGGGTGCAGGGTGCAGAACTCTGCGTTTTCCATGCCATGATGGAGACAGCAGTAGCAGCACACTACTAGTCTAAAGAGCGAGAGCTTCAAGGATTACATGCAGCCAGACATGCACCCACGTCATCTCATGTCTCAGTATCTCCCCATTGAGCTGTGGTTTCCACTATTGAGTATGTCAGTCTGCTGCATCTGTCAATCAATTAAAGAAGTAGAAGTTTTATCTTACAAGAGACAAAATGACCAGGGAGGAGACAGCGTGATTTTCAAGATGTAAAGGAGATCAAGGGAAAACTGCAGGGCAGAGTTTATTGAATTTGAGTTGATGAATGTGATAATCTGGTATCAATGACATGGAGGTAGGTGTTTAGAGGAGGCAGAATGTGAGTCTACTATTTGGGTGGGCTTAATGGCGATGTTAGGAAGGACTTGTATGCTATTTTGTACTTGTATGTTATCTTTTATGGGAAGATATGCTATGTTCTGAAATGTTATGATTGGAAACATCCTACGTTGTGTGACACTACTGATGGGAAGATATGCTATGCAATGCTATGTTATGTGACTGTGTTGAGTGATATTTTATGCTACGATATACCTTGGAATGCTTTGCTTCGGTATGTTCTGGTTAGGGTGGAATGCAATGGTATGTAATGTGGTATGGTATGTTTTGTTATGATATAGTGCGGTTTGGTACAGTGTGGTTTGACAAGTGTGGTATCTCTTATGTGACATGGTAAGATACTGTATGGACTAATATGGCATGCTTTATTTAGCTTTATGCTGTGGCATGAGATCTGATCAAATGGAGTGCGGTGGTTTGTTTTGGTATGGTGTTGTGTGGTATGGTATGGCAGGAGATAAGATGTGGTCAAATGGGGTGGACTGGAATGGAATGTGATAATATTGTATGGCATTGGATAGGATGATGTTGATTGCCATGCCATACTATGTTGTTATAGGATGTAAAATGGAATGTTGTGTTGTGTTTTGTTACTCTGTGTTATTCGATTTTTGCCTAGGTTAGTGATTGTCAATTGCTTGGCCTCTTGGTACTTCAGTTCTCATTGGCAAGACCCATTTCTGTGATCGTGGATTTACTCCGTAGAAGAGGGGAGGTGGCATTCATCCTTCCACTGCAGCGTTCAAAGGGTCTCAGAAAGCATTAGACAGTTTTAAGAAAGAGTTCCAGAAAGCAGTGAAATATATAACATTGATCGGCTGGAAAAACAGTCCCACTAATGAGTTAAATTAAAGAGCGAACAATTTATGAATTGAAGAAAGAAAATGTCCATCTATCTCCAGGACAACATCCACAACAGGAAGCACAACAGTAGCTGTGCCAAGAGAATGACAACACAGGCCGCAGGAGGCCTCACAGCACCGCCTAGGTGGGAGGCTGCATTACGCCATACAGACCAGGAGGCCAGCAGCAGAGCACAGCCGACTAGCATGTTAATGACCCTGCCTGGTCGGCGTCAGCACCCATAAAAGGGAAAGACCTTAAGAGCAGCAGCAGTTCAGAATAGTGATCCTAGAATTTCACAATCACATGACGTCTTCGAGCTTACACTAAGTTAATTTCAATTATATTAATAGAGGCACTGTTTGGTAAGAACAGATGCTCAGGTCACTAATCAAGAAAACCCTGAAAATATAATAAGAGTAAAGTGGAAATTTGGCAATCTGTGGCAGGAATATTGCACTTTTATCAGGGATAATTAACCTGTAATCGTCTAGCTGTCCAAGGTCCCTGTTATTTATGTTGTCGTTATTAGTGTTTTGAGAACTGGCTTGACAACCCAGCTGTCTACACGATGTATCATTGCCAATATACATAGAGTGGGCTTTGGATCCACCTAGAGGAGCGATAGCCCCCACGTCATACTGTTGGCTATTTGGTGTATCATTCTACCTTCCAGGATTTTACATCGGACTATTAGACTCAATCACCCTGCATATTTTTAAATTTGATTCTTCATCTCCTATATGTATTCTAAATAAAAATAATTGCCTTTTTTGATAATCGTCCCTAGCACTGACAAAGCCAACAGAGCAGACTTTAATGTGATAAACAACACTTGTGCATGCAGCAAACACGGCCTGATTTAGACCTTGGCGGTCACACTGCCAAACCACGTTGGCAGTGGACCCGAGAACACCACCACGTGGACGGTCTTCCACCCGCTGTATTTAGATGTCTTGTGGTTGAGCCAAAGACTGCCATGACAAAGTGCTCTTCCTAGCTGTCAGGCAGATGGGTTCCCGCCAGCCGCATTTAGATGTTACTGCTGGGCAGGCCGTGTACTGACGGAGGTTTGCTGATGGAGGGAGGACATCGCGGGACAGAAAGGACATCGGACAATGCCAGTGGCTGTGGAATAGAGGTAAGACACACACACACTCTATCCTTGAAATGTGAGTGCCCCTGCATCACACATGACACAACACACCACATACACACCATTATCAATTGCCATTACACAACACAACACCTACATGCTATAAACACACATACACGTACAACTACCACCAAACATACATACCCTAGTGTCACTGCACCCGCACGCGACACAAACACAACAACTAACTTACTCATCTACACAAACACATGCACACACAAGCACAGCTACACATATCACAACAGTGACTGCCACACAACAGCCACTTGAGTTCTGCACGCAGCAACACAACACATAACACAGCATTTACAACATCCACACCATATGCAAGTGGCACACATACTGACATAACCACATCACCTAACACCCCCACCTCACTCAGGCAATCGCATCGCACACACATATACACGTAGTGACTCACACACAACTCAAGCACAGCATGACAGGTACAGGTTCCTTGCAATGTGCACATATGGACACAGTTGATAAGAGTGAATGTACCATAATTGTGCTGCCAGCATTCATTTGGCAATGAATACTGATGTCATTATGACAGTTATGTATGTGTTTGATATGTGCTGTGTACAACTGTGTCCCCGCCCGTGTCTGACCCACCCATGTCCCTGACATATGCATTTCACAGTAATTTAAAAAAAAATACTGTAACATATATGTCTGCAGTGGTCCCATGTTCATGTGCAGGAACCCCCCCTAACGTACGCAACCAATGTGGGTTGTCCGGCAACGGGGGGCGTGTTTTGTCAAGGGCGATAGCAGGAGCGACGGAGGGTCCAGTCCAGTCCAGTCATGTCGAGCCAGAAACAGTTGAATCAGGAGAATAGGTGAGTTTTCACTCCCTTTACCCCCCAATCTGCCAAGTCAGAAGTGGAGGTCAGACCACCACTTTTTGCTTCGCAGTATGGCACATCCAAGTCTGCTCAGTGGTAAGTGTGGCTGGAGTACTGCCATCAGCCAGTCCTTCCTATGGTGCCATGGTGGCAGATAGTATTCCTTTGCAGAGTAGGCTGGACTTGGAGGGGGGGTTTAAAGTCTATGGGACCGCCAACATCTAAATACAGCTGGCACACCGTCAAGGCGGCAGGCGGGTTTTCAGTCTGACAACCGACAGTTGGACCATTACCACCAACATCTAAATCAGGCCTATAATTATCATTTGTCAATGACTCTGTTCACATATGTTGCCATAAAAAAGCCAGACCTATTGACTTTGATAATGCTTGCTTTACAGCCTGAACTAGAGCAAACAGTGATAGGGCCCTTTACAGGAAAGCAATGTAAAAACATTTCACACAATAATAGGTTAAGAGACTGTCTTAAAATAGAAATACCCAAATCCCACATGTTCAACACAAACCGTCATCATTGTGTTTCTCCCACATTTGTGTTCTGTCACTCAGCAGGGAGATCACTTACTGTCATGTCGCAGTATTTTAGATTTTACAGCAGGGGTCACAGAGCCCCCTTTACCATTGTGGTTAGGACAAATAAAATGATTCATAGCAGAGAAGGAAAAATAATATAACCAGAGGCAGCCATAAAGTAATGGTCAGTTAGTTAACGAGTGGAATGCAGATCAACTAAATGTCAAAGTGGTGTCACAATGAAAGGAAAAAACTCAATTTTAGAGATGGTCACTATATAGCTCACATAAACCGTACATAATTTGAATACAGTTCTATATTTAAAACCTCTGCTTATCTGGATTACTACTAGTCATTTCAAAGAGTCTGTCAATATATATACATATATAAATGGAATTTGATGTATTTGTATAAACTCACAGATACATACAGATTTGCTATCAAACTTGTAGTGTTTTCCCCAGCCTGGTTACCTCCCAAAGACTATGTCACACACAGAGCTGTGTATTACTCCTCTTTATTGATCTGCGTGTAACCGCAAACTCTACTTTCTAAACCTTCATTCACTTCACCACGCTCTAATACTTATGTCACAGTTCTACTGAGTCCACCAGGACCCAAAATGGTTCCACAAATAATCAATCACACAACATTACAAAGAGCACCAACCATACATATATCACTGGAATGGGAAATTCAGAAAGAAGTAATCAAAGGGGATGCCTTCAATCAATTATTCTACTTGGACTGGCCACTGAATGTTTGGTTTATGCACTAATAGGTGATTGGAATTAGAAGTGGCTGCCAGGAGCCAGGAAATATTACTTTATACAGATGGCCTACTCTTGTATGCTCTTGTCCAAGAGTCACAGATATAATCACAGTCTTAGTTGAGGAAATTGATAGTTTTTTTTCCTGTATTTGGTCTAAAAATTAAATAGAATTAATCAATGGCCTGATATACTATGACACAGGTCAAAAGTGGTAGCACCAAATTTTTGTGACCTGCTTCTGAATTTGCAATGTGACGTATTAATAGGTTGCATAGAAAAATCTCCAGTCTCAGGGGTTGTACAACGATCTTCCTAATGAAAGTTAAATAGGCAGGGCACTCCTCGTGACCCAAATGTGATGAGCTACAAACACAGGGGTTGTGGGCTGCAGGAAACAGCAGATCCCCATCCCTGTGTTGCCATTGTCAAATGGGATTTTTTTTAAAGATTACGCTGTGCTCTTTAAAGGAATTGGTGCTGTTTTCAAAGAAATAATTTCCTGTTTGGGAACATATTGGGAGAAGGTGGTGGTCCATTGTATCACTAATTGCTCCACCAAGGTCTTCTGACAGGATTCACAAAGTGGAAAGTGGAGGGTGAAACAGTCACTGCCAACTTTTAGGTGTTTGTAATTGCTCAATGGTTTGCGACAGCCATTGCCATACCATAGCCATTCACAATTAGGAAAGAACTACATTTTCACGTTCCCTCCCAATGTTGATCTGTCTGTTCTTTTTAGTCTCCTGAGTTAAGAGGGCAATGGCAGACCTGTGACAGCTATGGGGAAGGACATATTTAAACATTTGCAGAAACATTAATACAGTTCAGATGATAAGAAACTGAAATATAATTCCACTCACATTTGGAGCACAACAAATTTGGAAACACTTTTGGTCAAAGTTCCTGTTTTCAGTCATTAGTTGCTCTGAACAAAGCTAATGATAATTATACTTGCTCAACGTATTACCTGTCACTTGGTAGCAGGATCATTTAAGGAACTGAACAAAATAATGGTAATTGTGGTTGGGGAGAATTGTTGGGTCATGTGGAATCTGTCTACTTTTAGATTATCTTATTAAAATTGTATCCAAGGATTACCAGGTGTCAAACTCCACTACTTTGAAGGTCCACTCTTGTAAATAGTTCAATGTCGTAGTCAAAATCACCGCAATGAGAAGTTGATCTTGATTAGGGAACCATATACTAAGTATGAGGACCATGATGAATCTGCACAAATAGATCTAAAGGCATTCGTCTGCATGCTTTTGAGGGCATCCCTTTGAGTAAGGCAACAATTTGACATGCTGTCTCACTCCCAAATACTCTCAAGGTTTAGGGAAGATGGCATCCGTGGTCTAGCACTACAATGGCTTGAGGACTTTCTTACTAGTAGAACACACACAATTAACTTATACTCTTTTAAATCACGCACTGTACAATTGGACAAAGGAGTATCTCAGGGCTCTTGTACTAGCCCCACGCTATTTAATATACATTTATATAGCACCCCTGGCTAAGCTGGTCAGATAGCATGGATTTGAAATGTATTCCTAATCAGATGACACTCAGCTATTGTTATCCTTTAATGGTGATTCGTCTATGGTGAAGGAACAATTCGGTATGGGTCTAAGGGCCATTGCCACCTGGATGACTGAGAATTGCCTACAGCTTAATGCTAGTAAAACCGAGATCCTGTTATTTGCAGAGGCCTCTAACCTCTGGAGCCTGAATTAGTGGCCACCCAAACTCGAAAATGCCCCTAACCCCACTTTAGTAGTAAAGAACTTAGGGATTTACTGGGATCAATCGTTCACAATGGCTGATCATGTCTAGAAAATCAGGGGCTCCGTTTCCATCTACTTCGTCTGTTGAGATGGGTTTGTTTTAACCCTTCTTCCCTCAACTTCCAGGAAAACATTGGTTCAGGCATTAATTAGGAGTCGTTTGGACTATTTCAATGCCTCACTTGCCTCTATAAATGAGTCTTTGATAACCAAGTTACATATGGTACAAAACATGGCAGCACGCCTTGTTTGCAACGTGCCACCAAGGACATCAGCTGCACCTTTACTACGCTCCCTACACTGGCTACTGGTGCGTAGTAGGATCAGTTTTAAAGTCTGCTGTATTACTTGCAAGGCACTCACTGGAAAGGGGCCATGTTATATATCCTCAAGGCTCTTTCCCTATTGTCTAATAAGAAATGTGTGTTCTTGCAGCAAAATGTAGCTTACTGTTCGCAGAGTCCAGGACGGGGTGATCTTTCTCCTATTTGGCCCATATATAGGAATGGCCTTCCAATACCGGTATGCCAGTGCCCTGGCCATCCTAAATTTAGGAAACTACTCAAAATTGAGTTTTTTAAGGTACTACTACTTGTCGCCACTCCATAGCTAGTAAACCTACATGCTGGTATACCCCTTCTGGGGTGAGTCATGCCCAATATAAGCTGCCTTAATAACATAACATAACATAAGATAAAGAGCATCAAAGGATATAGAGATATCCATGTATGTAAACAAAAGGATGGTTGAACTTATGAATAATAAAGTTAGAAGATTTGCTGAGGTCAGGGATAAATGTGACAGTGAGTGAGTAGTCGTTATCAACTGCTATAAGGGCAAATGGTGCTTTGTAGTATCATTTAAACAGTGCTATGGTGGTAATTGCTGCTTTAAGTTGCTTGAAGGGGCATGCCTACCAGTAGTGTAGCAGATAAAATTACATTTGCGTGCTGTGATGGACTGTGAGCGCGCCCAGGCTTATCCATTTAGTTATAGTAATTAATAGGCAGACGCGTTCTTAGGAGATGAACCTTTTGACTCGTTTAAGATGATCATATCATACGTATCACATAAGGACATCAAAATTTAACAATACAGTTCATTAGAGAGTCAATAAAAGAATGCACCATGACCCATTTGGCCACAAATAACCACACCTTTTAGTATCCGTTAAAATGTTTATTTCCTATATTAACAATGCTAATATCATGACAATTAGTCTCAAAACCAAATCGTACAGATAAAAAAACAACATAGGCTGACTGAAATGCCTAAAGAATTTCAGTTTAATCGAAGCAGTTACAACAATGCATTCAATAGCGACTGTACAAATTAATAGCAACAATATTTAAGCAATGGCAATAACTTACATTTGATCAGCAATTAAATTATGTCAGTTCATAAGCAAAGAAATATAAATAAAGAAAACACCTCACTAACTTCAGATTAGCATGTTGGGCTTCATGCAAAAGATTTAGAAACACAAATTTAGAAAAAAACATCGAGCTATGGCGCTATCAAGGCAGCAGTTGGTACCTGCAAAACAACAATGCAAAATGTACACATTATACCTGTCCTTATGGATCAGCAAAACAGTATTAGCTTTATCAGGAGGACACCAGCATCAGGACAGGGGACTTGGGTAAAAAGAGACGGTTTAGAATTGGCTATTTAAGATCTCCAAACCATCAGGTTATTAATCTAAGGTAAACAGCATGAGGCATAGTAAGTAAACTTGAAAATAATGAAGTACCAGAATGTCAATAGATAAGCTGGCAAGTATCAGTGTTAAAGTGACAGGTCAATGAATCTCAGAATATTGGCGGTAAGAACGACGACAACAAAAACTATATGAACAGTGAAGCTATATTAAAGTTGTTCCACGCTTGTCATTGGTCAGAAGCATCGGGTGAGAAAAGAATGTCCAATTACAAAAAATACTAGATATCAGAGAAATTGGCAGCTTAATGATTGGTTCTTTTCCATTTGGGTAAATCCAGTCAATACAATAAGAATCAACTTGTGGATCCTTCTGTCTCTAATCAGTAGGTCCTTTGTTCACCACATTCCAAATACGCTTCGAGACAACATACATAGATAAACCTTTGAGATACAGTTAGTTCATCGGAAGAAATGCATTTCATTAAAACAAACTTTAGACAGATATGCAAATCAAACAAAAGAATTTGTTAAGCAGTGGACATGAGGTAATTTCCTAACGCTGCATTTTTCAGCATTTGGCAGACATTCAGCTTTAGCTGTGGCATTGTTAACTTGAAGCCTTTTAGTTAGCACAAGTACAGTTCACATTATTTGGCCATTAATATAACAGAGCAATGCTTTTTAAACAAATAAAACTCTCAATACAATATTAGTAAATTATTTGTGAATCACCCCGAATACGATGGTGGCCAATCAAGTAGGCACTTTATGTGTCAGACATTATTTTCAATGTTAATACATTTTATACATTAAAACAAATACAAGAATTTATTAATTAATTATTGGAGTTAATTTCAGCACTCACAGGGCCCACTATTCCACAGTTATGTTTGTCTTTTAATGCACCATCGGTTTCACGCTGGCACATTTTGGAGTCATGATTGCCTTACCACACAACTGGTTGTTTGTAACATGTGTAGTCTGCCTTCTACCTGTTTAATTTAGCCAGTCTGACAGCTGTTTTTTTTTTTAGAAATAAATGTGTTTTTACTGTTTATATTCACTATTTATAAACATGTTTTTTTCAATAAATATTGCGTGGAAACGTTCCGTTGGCTTGCTACAAAGTCATCAGAGATCAGGGGTAATTTGATGCCACTTCCATTATTTTTGTGAAACGAGGATACTGTGAGTCATAATAGTGACTAACGACTTCTAATTCTCTTTTCACTGCTCCTGTCTCCTTGTAAATACCAAATTTAAGTGATCATAATCCAGTAGGGGGGACCCCTTTCAGCGGTGCCTGCCTTTGGCTGTCCGTCTCCCTGCAACCTCTCCTAACATGCAGCATTTTGAGTGAACGCCCACATTTTTTGGGAATCTTGGCAACTTCCCCAGGAGAATGGGTATACATTTCTAAATTATCGTTTAAATTTGAACAATAGTGATTAATTTCCAAACAAAGAACACGTGGAACGCACCCGAAGACAGATATCATCGAACAGGTTAAAAACACACAGGACTGTTTGTAGTGTTCAAAGTTCACTACTTTCATCCAACCAAAATGCAGATATCACGGGTCATGGACATGGAAAATGTTTTAAAGATTCCCAGTTTTATACTAGAGGAGACATGAAAAAGATAAAAAATAATACATTTTGCCTGTTTATCTTTGCTGGCATGTATGTCTCTTTAAATGACAGAACTCCAAGGGGCTTGTCTAAACAATTACTTGGAAGGGTTGACCCTCACTTCAGAATCCCTATGTTGATCTATAGAATATCACAATATTCGTGTCTGAAAAAACAACTCTTATTAGAATGCGGGGAATGTATGCTACAAGGCCAGAAGTTATACATCTTGAACGCAGGCCGACGCCCGCCTCGGGCGATCGCAGGGAGTGTAAGGGATGACGGGGAAGGCTTGGGTGAGCTATCTATACTCTGAGGATCAGCTTTTTTCGGTCGCCATCGCTGTGTTTTTAAAGCCCCCACTAGATTAATGTGTTTTGTAAGGCAGAGTACAGCGTCAGGCTTTCCACTGCCTCTGCCAGACATAAAACATTCTGGAGGTGTGGAGAATACGCGAATCACAGAGCAGTAAACAGTTACCAATTTCAAGCATCACTGCAACACATTCCGGAAGTGAAAAAATGCGAGTAGGCCTTCCAGCTTTAACTTGAGTTCTGCTGCAAGACGACGTCATTTTAATGGCTTAGATCCCACAATTAAAACCTTATAACCCATTTATGAAAAGTGGCATTCACTAAAACAAAAAGGAATCGAAAATATCTTGTTACTACCTAGTTCAGCCCTCTGTTGAACTGATAAGGCAATATCATTGACAGAAGTCTGAAGGGGCTGGTGAAGTATCGAGGAATGAGAGGAAGATGAAAATAAATATGAACGAGGAAGAGCTATAGAGCGAGAGGCAGTTAAAATGTCATAGCTTGAATCAGTGCTTCATTTGTAAAAGATTAGGTGCCGTGCCCCAAAGTTTTGTTAAAATATCCTCAGGACACTTTCCACAGCCGAAGTGCAAATGTCAAGGTTGTGTAGTCTTGACGACGCCTCATGCTTCTTTAATCCAACACCAGACATTCTTTGCTTTTTTATCTACTCATTCAGGTTCTTTTTCATTCCTGCTTTCCCCCTTTTGTCACTATTGTTCTATCTTTTTCTTCCTCCTTCGTTCCCCCTTTTTTCTCTCTTATTCGGATCAAAGCATGTTGGGGAAAATTATGTGCTAGTTCCCAAAAATGAGTGCTGGTGGACCCCACATTGTAACCTTGCTCAAGATATAACATACAAAAAATCACACATACACAAGGGATCCCAATTTTTTTTTTTAAAAACTCATAAATCTAACAATTCAGTGAAACAGAACCAGTAGTCAACTTCATTCTTCTTTGCTCACTAGTTGAAACTCTTTCTTACGCACTATTAATCTGTCCTACCATATTATTTTCTCCACACATGCCTTTTCTAGCAAAATATTTCTCTCCTCTCCAACTCACTTTCATTGCAACTTTTTGTCTGTCCTGAGCAACTTTATCTTGACCATCAACAACTTCTCCATGACCTCCCACATCTTCCTCAACCCTTCCTCTTCAAACCTTTTGATTTAAAGCTTGATTATCCAACCATTTTTTGTCATGGCCCACCTGCCCACTACTTTTCTCATTTCTGTTTTCTCTGCACACTGCAATTATACTCGCGCCATACTCTGCCACCAACTAACATAACAGTATTGCACAAAGCCTCTTAAGCCTCTACGTTGTCAGACAACAAAACCTCACTATTCTCCATGTTAATGCCTTCTATATTTTCACAACTTTCCCAATTTCAATTGATAAATCATTTCCATATTCCCCAGGGTCTTGATGCAATTGATATGTCTCCTGGAAATTCAACGTTCTTCGCAAAACTTCACTCTCTGACCACCTCACTTTCTTTGATTTGTGCTTTATTCCTAAGCATTTAAAAAAGACCATAGCTCAAATGTACTGCTTATTCATATATTACTATTGCAGGAATACCCTCAGGGTGAAACATTTTCATTAAAAATGATTATCCCTGTCCACATGTCCAACCACCTACAAATAATTCAGTAATATAATCATATAATTTGGATTCCTAACACTGATATGAATGAATCGTATTAAATTTATAGATTCTCTTTTTCATGTTATAGTAAGACAACTAGTTGCAATGATGTTTTACGGAGGGTGCAGTGAGCCAGCACCTTTGTACAAGGAACAACCAGGCCACTGCTGGAGGATTTTCATCCTTCGCAGGAATCAATGCTGAACCTAGGTCGATGAATCTTTGAACCATGCATAGGATGTGGAAGAACCATCTAACACAATTTCAATACAAATCAATAAAGTTACACAGTATGTTCAATGTGGCCATTGTCAGAAGATAGCCTCTTTCTAGCATGTTTACGCCCACTTTTAGGCTGTTTGTGAGTGTGTTTTACTGTGTCACTGGGATCCTGCTAGCCAGAATCCCAGTGCTCATACTGAAAACCCTAAATGTCAGTGTGTTTTTCCTGTCTCACTGGGATTCTGCTAACCAGGACCCCAGTGCTCAGAGTTTGTGGCCTAAAGTGTGTGTCTGTACAGTGCTTAACTGTGTCACTGAGGCTCTGCTAATCAGAACCTCAGTGCTTATGCTCTCTCTGCTTTTAAATTTGTCACTATAGGCTAGTGACTTCATTTACCAATTTGAATTGGCACACTGGACCCCCTTATAAGTCACTAGTATATGGTACCTGGGTAGCCAGGGCACTGGGGTTCCAGGAGATCATTATGGGCTGTGGCAATTCTTTTGCCACCCATAAGGAGCTCAGACAAACCCTTTCACAGGACTGCCACTGCAGCCTGCGTGAAATAATGCACACATTATTTCACAGCCATTTTCACTGCACTTAAGTAACTTATAAGTCACCTATATGTCTAACCTTCACTTGCTGAAGGTTAGGTACAAAGTTACTAAGTGTGAGGGCACCCTTGCACTAGCAAAGGTGCCCCCACATAGTTCAGAGCCAATTCCCGGGACTTTGTGAGTGTGGGGACGCCATTACAATCGTGCACTACATATAGGTCAATACCTATACATAGCTTCACAATGGTAACTCCGAATATGGACATGTAAGGTGTATAAGATCATGGAATTCTCCCCCCATTCCAATTCTAATATTGGGGAGCCAATTCCATGCATCCTGGAGGCTCCACTAGGGACCACCAGTACTGCCAAACCAGCTCTCTGAGGCTTGCACTGCAGCTACAACTGCTGCCACCTCACAAACAGGGTTCTGCCCTCCTGGGGTCTGGGCAGCCCAGTCCCAGGAATGCAGAACAAAGCATTTCCTCTGAGGGCAGGGTGTTACACCCTCTCCCTTTGGAAATAGGTGTTATAGGCTGGGGAGAGGTAGCCTCCCCAGCCTCTGGAAATGCTTTGAAAGGCACAGATGGTGCCCTCCTTGCATAAGCCAGTCTACACCGGTTCATGAACCCCTTGTCCACTGCTCTGGTGCAAAACTGGACAAAGGAAAGGGGAGTGACCACTCCCCTGTCCATCACCACCCTAGGGGTGGTGTCCAGAGCTCCTCCAGTGTGTCCCAGGCTTCAGCCATCTTGCTTTGCAAGGTGTGGGGGCACTCTGCAGGGCTCTGAGTGGCCAGTGCCAGCAGGTGATGTCAGAGACCCCTCCTGATAGGTCCTTACCTGATAAGGTAACCAATCCTTCTCTCAGGGCTATTTAGGGTCTCTCCTGTGGGTTCTCTTCAGATTCTACTTGCAGGTTTCCAGCAGGAATCCTCTGCAACTACTACTTCATTCTCTGACCTCGGATCAACCGCAGCCTGCTCCAGGAACTGCTGTAACAGCAACAAAGTATCCACAAGGGATACTTTTCTTCTGAAAATTCACCTCCAGCCAGCAACTGCAACAGTTTCCATGGTGTGCATGCTATCATGACTCCCTGTCTTCATCCTGCACCAGAAGGACCGAAGAAATCTCCCGTGGGGTGACGGAGTCACTCCCCTGCTCACGCAGGCACCTTCCAAGTCGATGGCCGGTACTCCTGGACTCCTCTCACAGTGACGAGCAAGCTCCTGGACACACAGAGGGTGGACCCCATCGACACAGACTGTCCTGAGGTTCTGCTGACGCAATTTGGAGGAGGTAAGACCTTGCCTTCCCTGAGATCAACAGACCCCTGTGCACTGTGTCTTCTTCACCTCCTGAGGCCTCTGTGCACTATTTACAAAATTCCTTTGTGCACAGCCTGGCCCAGGTCGCCAGCACTCTATCCTGAGAAGCTCAACTCGCTGAGTTGACCTCTCGCAGCGTGGGACCCTTCTTTGTAGTGCTGCACCAACCACATTTTGCACCTCCTTTGTCCCTGTGTCCTGGGACTCCTGTAGGTGCTGTCTGACATCCTGAGGGCTCTCTAAAGTGCTAAGAGCCCCCTCTTCCTCTTCACACAGAATTCAGGCCCCCAGGTCCCTCCTGGTTCTAGCCAGCGCCATTTTGATGCAAAACGCAACATTGTCATAACCAAGGCTTGTTGGCGACTTCCAACACTAAATCACGTCTGCATCCATCTTCACATCATGGGACATCCTTTGCATCATGCAGGAATCCGCTGGAATATTCCTAAGGTGCATTCCTGCAGTTTTTGTCCAACCAGGGACTTTTCCTTTGCACCCTCTTCTGGGTTGGCAGGGGCTCCTGTCCTTCCTGGAACTTCTTTCAACTTCAGGACTTGGTCCCCTTCTTTTGCAGGTCTTCAGGTCCAGGAATCCAGCAGCTGTTGTTTGCAGACTTGGTTGGTTACTGCAATAATCCATATCACGTGGTGTAGTGTGTCCTAAGGAAACTTGCAGTACATTACTCTTGCTTTTCTGGGCTCTGGGGTGGGGTAATTTACTTCCCTTTACTGTATTCTTACTCTCCCAGCGATTCTGCACACACTACACTCGTCTAGGGGGGAATTCATGATTCACATTCCACTTTCTTAGAATCTGGTTAGTGTTGCCCCTAGACCTATTTTCTGCCATTGCATTCTATAGCATTTCCTATTGTTTGCACTATCCTGTGTCTAATTACTTGCCTTATTTTTGTGTCTAGTGTATATAGTGTGTATAATACGTACCTCCAGAAGGAGTATTGTCTCTAAGATATTTTTGGTACTGTGTCAACCAAATAAATACCTTTATTTTCGGTAACACTGAGTATTATCTTAACTTGTGTATAAGTACTGTGTAACTATAAGTGGTATTGCATGAGCTTTCCATGTCTTCTAGTTCAGCCTAAGTTGCTCTGTTATAGCTACCACTGTCAGCCTAAGCTGCTAGAACACTACTACTATAAGGTGTAAGTACCCAAGGTACCCACTACAAACCAGGCCAGCCTCCTACTTTGGTGGTGCAGCGGTGGGATAAGTACTTGCAATTGCTTTACCACTTTGTTACTGGTGCTTTTCACATGAAAAGCTTGCCCCAATACTTAGAGCATATGAAATATATACCTAGAAGTAATTTTCCAACTTTCTTAAAAGTTCTTTATACTTTGAAAAAGCTTTCACAAAGTTCTGAAAAGTTTTCTTCTTTCCTCTAAAACGTTAGCTTGGTTATTCTACTAACTTTTTACTCACTTTCCTAAACTTTTTTCTTTCAATATGTCTTCTGTAGAAGCTACCCCTAGAGTTGTGAAAACAACATATGAGAATCTTAACCTTAAAGGTTTGAGGGGTCTCTGTATTGAAAGAAGTTTGGGGATTGGGAAGAACCCCAATAAGGAGTTAAATCTTCTCCTCCAAGATGCCCAGGGACTCAGCACTGGTCCAGATCAGACAGGGGAAGAGGTAGAGGATGATTCCAACCAGGAAGGCTCAGAGGAGCACACTGACAATCCTGGGGAGGGTACTTCCACAGATTTATGTGTTAACAAGACCCTTAGTACAACTGGGAGTGGGAAGGGTTCACACACTAGTAGGGCTCCCTTCACCCCTAGAGGCCAGGTCACTAGGGTGGTCCCTGTTAGAGATAGATCTGCCTCTGCCCATTCCAATGTTTCCTCTCTTTCAAAGGCATCACGCACATCTAACCCTGAGGACCAGTCCCTAGACAGGGAACTCAGAAAGCTGAGGTTAGAGGAGGCCAGACTTAGGCTAATACAAGGAAACGCCAGTCAAGAATAAAGTTAAGGGGTTAATTAGAAACTCATGCTTAGTGTCACATAGACCATTTACAAAACAAAGTTATAAAATTACAGAATCACCAAGGATTGGTCAATGCAAAGAAACAAGTGCAAACGAACTAGCATTAATAAAACTAAGCATACTGCAAACATTATGCAAAAAATTAGTGAGAGAATCTTAGAAACACAGGGGAAACACTACTATTGGCCAAATTAAGGGATAACATGTGAGGGGCGGAACATATCTGGGCAAAAGACAAAAAAGACAAAAGGACAAAAAGAATTTGGGAAAAGATAATCTTGAGCAACAGGTTACTAATTAAGGTGGGCAAAAGAAAGTCCAAAGGGAAAGTGTCAGCCTGTCAGACTCTCCGTTGAGTCTTCTGCAAAGGGTTAAGGTATAATCTCTAAGTCTTAGAAAGGCATTTCAAAGGGCAAGCAGAGAAGAAAATACCTCTTCTAAGGGGCTTAGCCGGCGAGGGTTTTCATCAGCAGGGCTCTGTTTGTATTTTTAGTGAGAATCTGACCAAAGTCAAACAGGTCAATAACATATAAAAGTTAATACGCCAATTTAATTCACTCAGGACAATAATTCATTGGATGTTGGAGGGACATCATCCAGTAGCATTCGATCACCCAACTCCAAGTTGAAACAGTCACCTTATTTCCCAGGTCTGTCATGGGAATAGCGTTCATCCATCTGGCGCCACACAAGATTGAAACAAATGTTTAATTTGCTAGCCCACAGTCCAAGATGTTACACATCCAAAGTCAAAATTGTATAACTCTATTTGTAAAACAATAGGGATCTATTACCAAAACTAGTCTTCTCATGGAATATAGTCTGAAAGAGAGTTCATGTTAACGGAATGAATCAGCATCCTCTGCACAGTCACAAAATACTGGCCTAGCAGGCCTCACTTAGGCTAATACAAGTGAGTTAATACAGCACATTTATTTGTATGTTCTAATAAACCCATTTAATATGCAAACTTATAAATTCAACCATAATGAGTCTTCCTTAATGTTCATGTTACAGTCATTTTAAAATAATCAATTCTGTTTATACATTTCAGTCCGTATAACAGAACTTAATTTATCCATTTTACACACATATTCAAATTATTAATCATTAGAAATTCAATATCATTTAAGTACATACTTTTGGTCTAGAGTCTAAATCACAACATAATATCAATAAATCCTTCTCACATGTAATTAACCTTTGACACCTCCATCGTGTCTAACATTAGTCTAAACAAATGCACATTTAAAATGACTTCTCAGTGCATCTTTCTATAATCAACTATTAGCTCTTTAGCTAACATAATGCATAAACTGTCATGTGTAGATGACTTCTGTGACGTGAGGGCCAGCACTAAAGTGTTGACTACATCAGTCGCCCCTTTGTTGGTGAATCAAGCCATCACAAAATATTCCAACTCTCATTTTCAATGAGACAGCCCAAAATGTCAGAGGCTTGCTCAGGTAAGGTCTTCTAAAGTCCTCTAACTGCTAGATGTTAATATAATATATACTCCTCAAACTCTCCATTTCATTCTCCTCTTTCCTCTGTCTATTCTTTGCTCTCTTCTCCTTCAGCAATGTAACTAATTTATAAAGACCAACTGCAACTAGGGCAGACAAAACCATTATGAATAGAGGGTCTCAAAATGGGTTCCGCTATACTTCTCCCTAGATTTCCAAACCACCTTTCAATAGCTGAAAAACCATTACTTTTTGCTTCCCATGTACCTCTTGCAGTTAACCCTTTTAGGTCCTGTTGTAAGTCAGTCATATTTGCAACATATTTTCTTACCTCTTTACTATTGTCAGGTATGTAAGTGCAATAGTGTTGAGCATGTAACATCGTACAAACAATGCCTTCCTTTGCGAGTAGTAAGTCTAACACAAGGCAATTTTGTGAATCCATTGATCTCATGGCAACCATTTCTGTGTACATTATTAATATGGCACACCAGTTTCTGTAAATAATTTATCTACTTTTGTTGACAACTTCCTAATCTCGAGATCACTCAAGATCACAGCTACTGATGAAATTATGGCACCAAAACTTTCTCCTACAATCTCTGAAGCACAAGCTTGTCTTTTAACTCTGGAGTTTGATTTCTCATCCCAGACTGGATCATTACAATGGTCCACATGATACATTTTTGGAAAACACTACTTCCAGGTAACATGTACCTTTTGGCAGCTTGTAATAAGCATTTTTTCTACATATAAAATAAACACCTGGTATGGCGAGGTCTTGTCCATTCAGCATGAACGTCCAAACACTCTTTGATAAAAAGACATGTCTATATTCACTAGTCCCTACAAAATGTCAGTCTGTGATCTCGGTCTATATACACAGAACTTCCCTACATGTTGCCAATCTAAAGCCAGGAATCCTTCAATTCCAGCTACGGTGTGGGCTCAATCTTTTCCACAATTTTGAAAAATGATTCCCTTTTCTATTTTAGCTTTCATTGCTCTTCTCCTCTCTTCAACGTGTCCAATTACTCCTTCTCTACTGGACTGAGTGCACAGGTCAAATTTATCACCTCTAGAATCATCAGTGTGTAAATATTTCTCACCTTTGTACAGGGCATTGTAATCTGCAATAGGATTTGCTAAATTCGGGACATTTTTGGATGTCACTTTCTCTGAATCACTTGTTATAGGCAAACTCAATCCAATGAGCATTACTACAATAATGAAAACTGTCACCACCACTAAACCTATACATATATATATATTTGCATTTATTACCTCTATTTCGATTCAACTCCATGAGTTCTCTAATTTCAGACCAAAAGTTTGAATTCAAAAACAGAGACTTTTATGTATCAGTGTCTCTTTCAGTCCTTTTTATTTGTGAGCAAAGCAAAAATCAAAAATAGCCTCTTTAAAAATGTAAATTATCAACAACATTCCTTCACCCTCTAGAAAGATCATCAAGAATTTTCTCTGCCTGCAAATGATCAAAAACTTCTACTGAAAGTTAAAATGTCACTAATAAAGACACAACTCTTAACAGTGATATATGTTCATTCAGGTGTTAAGTATCTTTTGGTTCGTACTCTTTTTCTTTTTGATCTTCTGTTTTCTCAACCCTCAGCATCACTGTCACTTTGACTGGACTCTTCAGTCTCTGAAGCAATAGTTGGAGGCACTTGTACAGCTGGCACTGAGTGCTCTTTAGGCCAATTTTCTCCAGGTATAGCTCTTTTAGCTACAGCAACTGGTCATTTATCAGGCTCCGAGCTTGACTGAGTCAACTGATTCTGTCTCAACCCTTCTGCACCATCCACTGTTGTTGACTCTGTCAGATTCCCATCAATCCGAGCTTGTGTTATAGCAGCCACATGTTCAGTCCCAACACCTTGGCTGTAACCAAACCCTTCTGGAACAGGTGCTGTATCATCAAGGGGACCTGGAACTTTGCAAGTATGGATCACATGTCCCAGTTAGGGAGAACAGCACACTTCACAGCTGTAGTGGTTAACAAAACCATCTGGTCGGGGTCTCTCCAACACAGCTCCAGGCATGTTTTCTTCACATGCTTTTTCACCATGACCCAGTCTCTGGGACATAGGTCATGACAAAGCCCCTGCTGCAGCTGTACTGTAGATTCTCCAACCTGATGAGACAAAGAATGCACCACGTCAGCCAGTTCTTTGCAATAATCCAGCACCAAGTCATCTGTAATGTTCACAAATACATTTGCAGGCACTGCTGACAATCTCACAGCCCTCCCCACAATAGATTAATGAGGGCACTACCCAGTCTTTCTGTTGGTTGTACTGTGCATACTAATCAAGACATAAGGCAATGTGTCTGGCCATTTCAAAGTGGTGGATGCACATACTTTCACCAATCTGGACTTTAGGGTTCCATTAGTCTGTTCTACAAGCCCTGAAGCCTGAGGCCTGTAGCTGCAATGCAATCTTTGTTCAATTTGAGCAGGAATCAACGCTCAACTTAGGTTGATGTATCTTTAGACCCTGCAAAGGATGTGGTAGAAACATACAACACAATTTCAACACAAATCAATTAAGTTACACAATATGACCAATGTGGCCATACAAGGAAACTCCAGCCAAAAATGAAGTTAAGGAATTTACTACAAACTCAAGTTTAGTGTCATACAGACTATTCACAAAAAGAAGATATAAGAATTACCAAGGGTTTCCCAGGGCGACGAAACAAGTGCAAATGAACTAGCATTAATACAACTGAGCATTCTACAAGAATTATGTGAACATTAACAAGAGAGTCCTAAATACAAAAAATAAATGTTGCTCAGCTTTGACAAGCATTAATGCAATTCAAACCATCAAAGTTCAGATTTAGCTGGACACAGGGAAACCGTATTATGGGCCAGAATAAGAGATAACATATGTGAGGCAAAGCAAATGCAGGCAAAAGACAGAAAGGGGAAAAAGAATTTGGAAAAATATTATTTTGAGCAACAGGTTACTAACAAAGGCAGGCAAAATATTGGTAAAAAAAGGAAAGCGTCAACCTGTCAGAAGCTCAGTCAAGAGTCTTCTGCAAAGGTTTAAGGAAAAATCTTGGAGTCTGCGAAAGGTATTTCCAAGGGCAAGCAGAGAGGAAGATACCTCTCCAAAGGGGCTCAGCATGCAGGGTTCTTCATCAGCAACGATTCTGTTTGGATTCTGAGTGGGAATCTGACCAAAGTCCAACTGGTCAACGACATATCAAAGTTCAGATGGCAATCTGATTCACTCAGGACAATAGTTCATTTGACGTTGAAGGGGCATCATCCAATAGCAGCCGATCACACAACTCCAAGTTGAAACAGTCACTTTTTTTCCCAGGGTCTGTCATGGGAACGGCATCCATCCATGTGACTCCAAACAAGACTGAAACAAATGTTTAATCCAAGGTCAAAATTGTATAATTCCCTATGTGTAAAACAATAGGGATCTATTACCAAAACTAGTGTTCTTAATGGAACGAAGTATGAAAGATAGTTCATATTAACTAAATTAATCAGCATTCTCAGCACAGTCACAATATATAGGTGTAGCGGGCCTCACTTAGGCTAATGCAAGTGAGTTAATATAGCACATCAATTAATATGTTCTAATTAACACATTTAATATGCAAACTTATAAATTAAACCTTAATGATTCCTCATTAATGTTCATGTTACAGTCACTTTAAACAAATCAATTCTGTTAATACATTTCAGTCAGTATAACACAGAACTGCATTTATCCATTTTTACACATGGATTGAAATCTTTAATCATTAGAAATTCAATATTGTTTTAATACATACTATTAGCTTAGAGTCTAAACTGTATATATCTCAAATTTGTGTTGGCCCCAAGGGGGAAGTATAACCATTGACTTCCATGGCAATAGTTAAAAAATAACTCAAAACCATTTTTGTAGCAATGAACCTATCTTATTTTTTCACCTTTTATTTATTGAACAATTTCAAATGAATTATGCAAGAATGATATAAATAAATTCTAACTACAATTGGTGCTCCTAGAGTGAAGGCGCAGTGAAGGTGAATAATGTGATTAAAGTGCCACAGTGTTATATACAGTAAAAATGTGGCTAAAACTTTTATGATCGTCACAGATCAATATTCACTTTGACATTAATCCACATCCAATCTTGTCGATGTTTCAACCCAGCATATGAGAACAAATCATTAATGAGTCATCCTCCAGACAATTTATCTTTTAATTTAAGGTACCTAAAATAAATGAAAAATCTTCTATAAATCTCATGCATCTCTTCTAATATTCGTCTACTCTCAGCCATTCTAATTTTGCATAGCAGCATCACTTAAGTCTTGCTATGTGACTCAAATGCGGAGGGCCAGACCCTTTTGACTCTGCTTTATCCTAATCTGTAATTCATTGTCAAATTATTCCACATAATCAATCCGAACACCTCAAAGACAGCAGAAGACAACCTAATTCATTTGCTGTAAAAAACAAAAACATTTGTGTTTGTTATCAATTTGAATATCAAAAACCTTTTTGAAGGGTGTCTCACCATAGACATTTTCTCATGGTTAAGTGCATGATGGAATTATATCTCTTGGGAAGATGGGTCATTCCATCATGAAACCTCGCTTTTTTTCTTTAGTGTACACTTAATTTTCAAATCTAGAATTAGATATCAAATAATTTTCTCAGTGTTTTCAAATAATAATAGTTTTGCATTACATAATCTCTAGTTATGGGTGTCGGGTCTCACCATGAATCTTTACTCCTGGCTCTATGTTTCATAGGTTTGAATTATACTATAAGACAACTCTTCTTTTTCCGTAGGTTCCTTATTTTCGCTCTAAAATTGAATATCAAACAACTCATTTAGAGTCAATAATTATAATCTCTTGGGAAGATGGGTCATTCCATCATGAAACCTCACTTTTTGTCTTTAGCGTACACTTAATTTTCAAATCTAGAATTAGATATCAAATCATTTTCTCTGTGTTTTCAAATAATAATAGTTTTGCATTACATAATCTCTAGTTATGGGTGTCGGGTCTCACCATGAATCTTTACTCCTGGCTCTATGTTTCATAGGTTTGAATTATACTATAAAACCACTCTTCTTTTTCTGTAGGTTCCTTATTTTCGCTCTAAAATTGTATATCAAACAACTCATTTAGAGTCAATAATTATAATCTCTTGAGTATAAAAACTGAGTTTCTAGTGAAGAACGTTAACAGAAACTTACTTGTTGTGGCGAGGCGAAGGACAACTATTTAACTCTCACTGACTGAAAACGCCAGCCAAATTAACTAGAAAGCACGTAACGTGCATGCGGTAGTCCTGGAGCTCCCTCTGATGTTAAAAAATGATGTCAGTTAAACTAAACTGAATTATTTTTGCCCGTTTACATTTGTAAACCCATTTTGATACAGTGTAACATTTAAAAGGAGGATAGTTGTGGTAATCTCCTCTCTGTGGTCAGAACATTATTATTTCAATTAAAATAATAATAATAATCACTTGAGTAGTGATAATTTGTCTCACGTATATCATCATAATTTGACAAACAATAACAATAGCGGTAAATCAATTATTATTCCTCCCCATAGTTGTCCTATCAGGGTGATCTATACTTCCCAAGTTGATATTGAGTTTAGTCATTCATGTCAGCAAATCCACTCTAGTCCTACACTGTGTTAAGATCTTTTGACAATACTGATTTCTTTCCGCTTCTCCACTTCAGTTTATATTATGTAAGTCCATATTGGCACATTGTAATAATTAAGAAAGGGGATAGTTCTGGCAGTCACCTCTTCGCAAATAAGAACATTATTTCTACGTACAATAATCACTTGGGTAGTTGATATTTGTCTCATGAAAATCATCGTAATTTGTTAAGGGATTCACAATAGTGCCGAAAACATTATTATTGTTATTCCTCATGGTTGCCTTAACAGGGCAATCTATACTTCCCAAGTTGACATTGAGTTAAGATCAAATAATCATTCATGTTAGAAAATCCAATTGTTCAACACTAATCCTTTTCGGCTAATGAAGCCTGTCTCCAGTCCTCCAATGTGTTAAGGCCTTTTCTCATTGTCTCACATTTCTCCATCCAGTATAGTTTACGTTTGGGGAGGAGACTACCTTTGTCTCCACCCCGAGGTCCCAACCTGACTTGTTCAATGACTTGCAACCTCATGTTGTCACTGTTGTGTTGTTCCTTCTGGTAATGTTTCAGAAGGGGTGCCCCAACAGTGCTACATTTGAACCTGCTCCTGTGCTGCAGAATTCTGCATTTTATTTTTTGCGTAGTTTTTCCTACGTACATCAGGTTACAGGGACATCAAATAACATAGATAACATCATGTGTATTGCAATTGGAAAAATAAGACAAAGTGACCACTTTGTTGTCATAACAAAATTAAATTGTAGTAAAGTTAAATGTGCATGCTGGGCATTGACCACATTTATAATGGCCCACCACTACTGGGAGGTTTCATAGTGTGTTGTAGGAAACTCTCTGTGCTTGGAGTAAAGTCGCCTTTACTAAAGCATCCTTTCGATTCCTTCCTCTTTTAAAAGAAAAGAGGGGTAGTTAAAGGGGTTACTGGGTTTGCCTCATTTTCTTTCTAAGAGAGTCTAAACTGCAACATAATATAAATGAAATCCCTCTAACATGTCATTAAGCCCTTGATACAACCAGGATTTCTAATAATAGTCTAAACGAATGCTAATTTAAAATGACTTCTCAGTGCATCTTTCTACAATCAATTACTACTGCTTTGGTTAACATAATGTAGAAACTGTCATGTGTAGATGACTTCTGTGACACGAGGGACAGCACTAAAGTTTTGACTACATCACCACCAAATATTCTATCCCCCAAACTGCGGAGGAGAGTGTGTGATATATAGCCTATGATTTGCACTGGAAGCATACCCTTCCACAAAAAAATATTTTAAAAAGACAAACTTAGACATTTCCAAAGGATTTATGTTGAGGACTGCACAACACATGCAATGATCCATTTTTTTAAAGTGGACATGTTTCCCCTTGTTTGCACCTGTTTCATGTAGGCATAGTTTTCGATGCAAACCCCAATTTGACTATCTTAGTAGATGCGGCTCTGTAAGAAATCTTAAGGGTGTTTATGCTGATCTGCCGCAGTAATGTCCTTTGACGTGAAGACATGCCAAGCAATGCAAAGTGATATGTATGAAGAGAAAAGGGCAGCTTTTCTGGACAAAAGAACTTTTGTGCTGGATGGTAAACAGCATGCATTGTTTTCCATCACTTGTGTTCCTATGCACAGACACAAAGCCTTAGTAAATTAGACAGCTTCAAGGAAACCCTGTCTCTTGTGACAAATGTTTTGCTCAAATCTGTGACCAACAAGAGAGTTTTTCTGCTTGAATCAGTCCTGTAGCAAAGAAGTGTGTGAAATGTCATGCTCCTGTTACTTTCAACATTCCAAGTAATTTTCATAATGCGAAATGCCTATAATTATAAACATTATGTGAGCGTAATGGAAAATCTGCCAACTTGACTTTCCATTTCCAATAGTACCCAAGGGTATCCTGGCAGTACATTTGTAATGCTGTAATTCCAGTGTCTGTCTCTAAACCGGTTTTCTTCCATGAAAAACAAGGAACAGTTTCATTAGTTCAGTGGCAACCCTGATTAGCAGCTTTAGGAACCCCCAGCTAATAATTTAAACAAATAAAACCCTGGTGTCTTCAAAGTCGGAACTTCCTTCAGGATACCTGTCAATATTAAGCTGAGGTGCCTGACCTGCTACTTCCTCGTCCACACCACAGCTGCCAAGAATGTCATCCACACAGCAGCTTCACACTGGATATTCTAAAGGTGACATTACTGGTTCCCCTCTATCAAGCATATGTCATCACTACAGTGCAGCCCAATGCACTTATGCATTCAAAACATCACACACACCCAAGATGACTGCTGATCCTCTAGACACAACCCAGAGAATCTGCATAAAACCAATAACTAAGACATATAAAGTAGAGAAAGAAGAGGTCCTTACCAGTAAAGAATCTCACTGTACAGTTGCACCAACAAACCCACTGTCTCCTAGCTGACTGGCCAATCTTCTCTGTCCATGTGCACCTAATATGACGCTGTGCTCTATTTTGTCAAAATAAAAGCAAAGGGGCACTTTCTCGGCCTTCTGAGGTTGAGTCAAATTGAGATTTCAATACAAAAGTACCTAGGGATACACCTACCCGTACATAGACATCAGATATATGATTTACACTGAATTTACGGTTCTTTAAAAAGAACATTCTGTGAATAAACGGTGAACTCCTCCGCTCTGTCATAACCAGAGGGTTCCAACAAGCAACAGACAGAAATGTAATTTAAGCATTTAATGCACACATTAACATATCTGAAGGGAAACACTGTCTGCACTCTGGATATAAGACCTATTTAGTTCAGTCTGAAACTGTGCACAAACTGTAATAGGTTTTGCTTAGACTAGTCACAAGTAGGTTACCAAATGGTCCCCACACCCACTCTAAATTCCCTGATACATCCAAAAGAAGTTGAAAGCCATACAAAAAACATATCCTGTGATTATTAGAGTCTTACAATGTTTAACTAAACATTGTCCCTTACAGCACAAGGTTTATAAGCCGTTGTTTTTAATTGAAGGATATAAGCAAACCTCAAAATATTACAACAAAAGTAATAATAAGTGCAAATATAATATAGCAGCACTCATCAGTCATAATTGGGGTTTAGGTACTTTACCCAATTATTTCTCCTCGTTATTTAAGATTGCTTCCCTGCCAAGTCTTCATGCTTTTCCCAAATCATTCTAATTTTCCTACCCACTTCGAAATTTCCTCATTTTAACTTGCCACACATGAAATTCCTAAGGTAGCGCAAGTGCCCACAGATGAGTTATATTTGATAAACTATAAGGGCGGAGACGAAAATAATTTTGGCTATGCCTTTTTTCAATGCTACTTTGGGCGGAGTATCCCCCAAACGGCTGTTCAAAGGACAGGGGAGGATGGACACAGAGAAAACTATTGAAACACTGTTATCAAAAAGTTTCCAGTTTTGGGCATTCTATGCCATGTAACATCATTGAAATATGCTGTTTTTTCTGACATCAAGTGCATTATTGTGAAATATTTTAATGAGTTTTATATAGCAAAGACCGTGTGTAATGTAGCACCCATTTCTCATTGAAATGGATTCTCTGTAGGTTAGTAACAAAAATGCATACTAGCTGTCAGAATTCGATTTTGCCAAGGTCTTTTCTTCTGTAGTGAAAGTTGTGTTTGGATAAAGAAAACTATACAATTGTCTGCTAACATGAAAGACTGAAGGTTTACCAAACACCGTCTTAATAAGATCGACTGTCCTAGCGATCTCAATGAGTGGCTTGGTCCCCAGCGCGCCAACTATCTGTTTGAATGAAAAATAGTACCAATCACTGTGGTATACCATTGAAGGCTCTGTTATTCCCAATTATATTGTAACGAAATGTGTTCTGTCCATCTAATGTACCAGGACTTTATGTTCTTTGGTATGTGACCTTTTTACTGTGGATGAGCCTCCAAACCTCTGGCTCACCCACAGTAAACTCATGATGAATGGACTACATGTGATTACCGACAGTGTCCTTTTAAGACAAGGCAGCTGTGATGCAGCATGGATAAGGGGCTCTTGGCTGGTGACATGTGTGCACATGCATCTGCACACAATAGAGGGCTGAACATGGGAGACTCCTGTTGAGCACAGCCCGGTAACTGTGCACGAGTAGCCTGGTGCAGAGGGGGCTCTGAAGGATTGGGTATTGACCTAGTGTAGGCCTCATAATGTTAGTGAACTCTCAGAGGGAAAGCCAGTGTGGTTTACTGTTTAGTCTGCAGTGACACTCCAATATACATCTACGGGGAGGGCTCCCTTAGAGTGCAGCTTCACTTACAGACAACAGAGATGTACTGATTTAGAGCATAATCTTGTGAAAAGATCCATCCTGCAAACTCCAAAAACATATCTTTACAGCATATGGGTCATCTAGGGATGTCACATCTCCCTGGCTCAGCTCAGGATCAGAGCCCTGGCCTTTTGTCACCTTGCTGTGCCAAGTTAATTACATTTCTCTCCGGCAACTGGAGCAGAGACCTCCCCCACAAACAGAGCAATTAACAGTGTTCAATGTAGTTCCTGAGGAGGAAAAGGGTGGGGGCAGAATACTCTGCATCAATCAGCCAACTGTCACACTGTGCTAAGGATGGGCCTTCCCAAGCCCACTAAACATATCAGGGAGCCCAGACCTCTGAAACCAACCCAGGAGGGGGCTCCCTTTGAAGATATGCTGTGAAAGGCCCTGGCAGTTATGTCATGGAGGGGCAGAAAAGAGACGCCCAGAGCAGATGTGGCAAGTGACTCCTGGGATACTCCATTTTGAAATATACCAGCAGGCTGTGTTGGAAGGTTGGGACAGGGGCGGAGAGGTGATGTGGCACCCCGGGATAGGCCAGAGGTGCATCCCTGCTGGAACTTCCTGCCTCCCACCCCCACTTAAAAGGTCTTAAACAGGGGAAAGAACTCACTCTTGGGTGAGCTTTTCTGATGGGCACTGGAACTGGAGATAGCTGTCATGGACATTTTGAAGGAAGAAACCCTTGATGGCCTTCTGGAATAAGGGCTCTGCCTTCAGTTGTCCCCAGAACAGTGGGGCTGTACCCAGGACCAGGGAAGCTGGTCATCTTACACCTTCTGAGGAGTAGTTGGAGGAAAGAGTGGGCTTCTGCGCAAGGAGGACAGGCCCAGAGGAAAACAAGGAAAATGGCTGGTACGAGGAGCCAGTGAAACCAGCCCCATGCACAGTTTATCACCTTTGAGGCCAGGAGGCCTAAAGAAAGTGTTGCGAGTGGCTAGGGCTCACCACCAGGAGTAAAATGAGCCCAAAAGTAAGAAGAACGGCCAAACAAGGCTGAGATAGGAGCATGCAGAGGACTTGACCTTTGTCCCTCCCCCAGTGAGGCCTGAAGCAATAGGAGATCTGCTGCCCAAGCCTTGCTAACGCCCCAGGGTAGGCTAGGGCCCGGAGGTTTCCACAAGGGGAAAATCCCCAAAAATTCAGCCAGGACGTGTGTGCTTGGTGCCCCCTCCCCATTGTTCTAAGGGCCTGAGGACCCAATCCCAGGCCATTTTATTGATCAGAGGCCCGGGAACACCCAACTTCAAGCCCACAACAAGATGGTAGGCTGAGGAAGCACCAAAGTGCATCCTTGAGTGAGAAGAGAAGGAGGCAGTGCCCGGGATCCCAACTCTGGGCCCGAACAATGTTACAGAAATGGGGGAGTGCTGCCACACTGCCCCCTATGGTGGCAGCCCTGTCCCCACTCCCAGTGCCCATCTCAGGTGGGAGCAGGCAGCCACCACCAGTACTAGCACCTTGCCAGCAGGAACAGGCAAGGCATAAGAATCCAGCTGGAACTATGGCAGCATGAAGGAGTGCTGTGCGGGAAGAGAGCCGGTGGGAGTAGCGAGGGGTGGGCTACCTAGGCAGCCCCCTCCAAAGTAGAATACGGGGTACCAGGGTGGAACCAGGCACCACATAGAAAGTAAAAGCCTTGTGTCAAGAGCCCACACAGCACTTGAAAAAATACAAAAAGGAGAACAGAAGGAAATCAAAGACACAGCTCCTCCCGGCTCAATGGGAGAGCCTCTAATTAAATATTCACTGCTCCAGGAGGCGTGCCCCATAACCCCCTGTGGGGCCCAAACACTGACAGACACTTTTTTGCTATTTGTTGTGGTCCCTGGATGGTGGGGCCACTACAGAGGACCTAACAAAAGCACGGGGAAGCTACAGAGGCACCGTAGCTTCCCCGATGGGCCCAAAGAAGTGTTTGGGAATGTAGAGACCCTCAAGTCTGCAGGGTCTGGAAAAGATGATTTCCCCAGCCTTTGGAAGCATTTTAAGCACTCCTGTGGTTGTAGCATGTGATCTACAGTTGGAGTGCAGCACTTTCTAGGGGTAATGTCTACAGCTGCAATTACTGTGGTCTGCAAAATGTTTAAAAAAATGTACATGTTGTGCAGTGCCCTCTAAGGGCAAAGTCTATGGCTATGAATATTGTGATCAAGGTGTAATGCCCTCTAGAGCTTGGGCACTAGCAAACATTTTCCCAGGGGCCAAAACGTTTGGTCTGTGATGTGCCTGGGCGACGCATTGATGTCAGGCAGTGGTGGTCTGGTGGGGTGGCTGAGGAGATAGGTGGCAAGGTAGATGTAGGAGAAGCAAATGATATACATCTAGTGGCTGGAATCAAAATGGGAAAGCAGAAAACCTGGAATTAATCTCACTTTCCCTCCTTTTCTGCATTATCACATTTAAGATGACCTTGAAATACATGATTCATGGTGTGCGCTGCACAAAACCTAATCTATGTTTGATTTAATAAACTATATTGTTGTTCATGTATGATAGGAACCCAGGCCACCCATAAAGTGCACATACCAAGTGACTTGCCGCTTTAATTTACTATTGGTGGTGTTCTCAGGGTAAGGGAAAGAATTCATGTTTCCAAATTTATGTTTCCAAATTTATGTTTGAAAACTATCACTTTTAAATGAATACATCTCAATGCACTGATAAAATAAATTGTACTAAAGTGAAAAGGTTCTGCATGTTAGCTAAATACACTTTTTTAATTTTGAAGAGACTGTCTTACTTGGATCAATATGTACATATATTTTTCCTGGGTGGATATGTTGTGTTTGAATGCTACTTATGATGACACCTTTACTGACACGCTTTAATTATGCAGGACTTATTTGATGGGTGCTAATCTTAAGACTCTCAGAATCTATTGCAGTTTACTGGCATTTAGCAGGTAGGGAAGTGTAGAACTGTTTTCCCGATAGATTAGTTTAGTCCTTTCTTTATTTTGTTTGAGGACGAGCCGGAGGAGTCCGCTTTCATTTGCTCTGCCTCGGAAGTTTAAATGTCGGGCACACGGGCGCGGCGCTTACAGCGTACACGCGTCTGCTTGAAGCCCGGTATTGGGAGATCGACAATCCTCAGGCAGGCGTTCTTGATGAGCCACGATAAGCTTCTTTTGAGGTAATATATTTTCTACCTGTGACAGACTGAAAAATATTATGAGGTTAACCTGATCTAGATGCTTCTGGTTTTACTTAAAAATGATTACACCGTATTTGCTTTATAGTGGATTGCTACGTCTGGAGCGGCTCTCTTTTCGGAGTATAACTCGTTGACACTGATTTATTGGTGGTCCTTGTAACGGATACAATTACTGCAGGTGTAAGACACACTGCTCGTCGGAGGTAATTATTGATTGGGTTTAGTGTGGCAGGCAGTTATTTTGGTTTCTATACATAGCGTGGCAGTAAACTGGTCATGTATCACACATACTAATACAAATATGGTTGTTTTTGCTAATTTGATATTGGTTGTTATATTTTTGGCACTATTGGTGACATATGATTTTGGTTAGATAGATTTCACAATGGGTGTCTGTTTATAATAACAGTTTATCACCTTTAGTTAAGTTTCAATGAAGTGGGGTCCTCTCTTCTAATCCTCTTGTCTCAGACTAAATGGATTTTAATAAGTTTTTATTAATCTATGTTGATGATCTTATTTATTTTTTCCATGACTCTTGATACCTAGGAAGGTTTATATGCTATGAAGCGACTAAATCTCAGCCCTGAAGAAGTCAAGTGACGAAACACGTGTTGGCTGTGAGGTCGTTATAAGAAATATGGACGTTTCATTAAGGAGTAATCTATAAGAAGGATGGATGACTAATTAATTATTAATAATAATGAACTAGGAAAGTAACATGAAACTATTCTTTGGTTTATTTGGTATAAGAAATGGATTCATAATTTGAATACTGAGGAGTGGGGAAATACACGAAATCTGACGAGAGGACATCTGTTATGAATCAATGGAAATAAAAATATTGGAACTTTATATTTATTTTGATTCTAAAGACTTTTTGTGAGAGAGTATGTAAAAGTAACAAGGACAAAAACAAAATCACATATGAGGACTCTGAGGTTTGGAATGTTATTGCTACTGCCTCTCTTTAATTTTGCTAATGTTGAACTGTTGTACAGAACTTAATAATATAGAAACTGTTGTAAATATTGTTGTTAATTGATATTAGATCAACGAGTGCCTCAGTATTGCTGTACTTTTAATTGATTGGTTAGCCCAATCAATGTAGGAGTTTTAGGGTGTATGCCCCACTGTAGTGCACCATTGTGAGTTTAGATATTGGACCAATATAATCTAAATACTTGGTGCGCCATTACTCCCTTAAGAATACACCCTTGTCTGGCAATATCCTCAGTAGAAGTGGGCCATCAGCCCTATGAGCTTGGAGGAAAAGCCAGAAGCTTCTAAGTAGGAAAATACACATTCCCAGCTTATGAAATCAGAAGTGTTCTATGCATCAAACTTTATTTTGTCCACAGGGATCTTGCACTGAAATAGCATTTCATTGGCCTTTATCAGATAGTGGGTAACGGCTGAAAGTTGATTTCCTCAGAAAAAGCCATTTTGATCCATGTGTATCAAAGATGACAGTTTGCTAACCACCAGCAGCATAAGAAATTTGTCATCAGTAATATTCCAAATTAACCAGAGTGATTATGAGTCAAATTAGGGTTTTTACCCAGCTTTAAGAAGCTAAGTATAATGCCATCATGCAAGGAGTGCAGAAACCTCATTCTTGTCATGAAATAGTTGAAGAGATTTGCTAGTGGGCCACTAAAGGTTTTATAAAATTGGCAGAAATACCTTACTCCCCACTAGTCTTTACATTAGGGAGGTCTGTTAGGAAATCTCCAACTTCAATCTCTGTGAAGGGGCTAATCTGTGAATGACTCAACTCTGTGAAGATCTTTTTATTTTCCCTCCTGATTGAAGTAGAAAGTTGCCATGGTGACCCCTACACATAAAATACATGTGAAAGGTGTCAAATGTGTCCTTAAGAGTATCTTGGATACAATGGAAAAACCACAAAGTGCAGACAAATACTCTATGACTATACTGGTATTTTTGGATGAAAGATGATAAAGAGTTCATCAGCAAAGCACCACAATCACACTGAATTCATGGCAGAAAAAGAGCACAGCATAAGGTTTGTAGAACAAAGAATATTAGTTCTGCTACTAACCAATGAACCGAATATCAGGGCTACTTATGTGCCCAGGACTGTGATGAACACAACAGAAAATATGGGGAGAAAATGTGGTGTGACACATGATTTTCTGGCCAAAGCCTCCTTATCTATCGACAGTGCATGTGCATAATGGGAAAGCAACCACATTAGATAGGAGTAGATTTAAGGCTTGCCACATCCATTGTTTCTAGAGAATGGTAGTTTCCAGAAATGGCTGCAATGAGAACAAGAAACCTTTGTTTGACACCTTTCCTCTCCTTCATGCTTCCATACTTCTCAGTCATCTCCTTAACCTGGCCATGTGAACATGCCTTCCACACCACCCTCAGCAGTGGGAAGGCCCGCGCTCATTGAGTGGAATTAAATGAGACTTCTCACCACATGCCAAGTGTGAAGATTCATAATGCACTGTGTTACCCTCCCAGGCCACAATTTCAGGTAAATATACCACCACCTCTGTTGCGTCTGGTCCCTAGATCTAATGTAATCACAGATGGTGCATCCTCTGATGCAAGATGTTTCAAGTAAATAGAAGTAAGGTAGCTGGTGATTATAGAGTAATCAAAGAGATAATCTGTATGTAAATCTGCAGATAACTCAAAATGTTCTCCTTGATCTGTTCCTCATTCTTGACTTGTAATTACAATACTGATTTTATTTATTTCCAGTTGTCCATGCTAACAGCCTCTCCCTCTTTGTGTGTTCACTATTTTCATAATATTGTTGTTCATATATACCAGTCATAGCCATGGTAGGTAATAGAAATATGTAAGTTTTCTTTTGGATTTAAGTAATCAAACTATAGAATGATTCAAGTGATTCGTTAAAAACACTCTAGCAGAAGCCAGCATGGCCCAGGCAGGTCCAGTTGCAGCAGGTCAGCTGGCAGTTGCAGGGAGGCCTCTGGAGCTTGCTGTGTCCCTGTAGCTCCAAACAAGAGGTCAGACATCTGACCCTTGGAGACACTCGGGTTAGCCTGGGGTAGATAGGGCAGGTCCAGACTTTCTTCCCAGTCTTTGCAATGGGGGTGACATCCTGGCTACCCCACATCTGGTTATGGAAAATTTGTCCCTTCCCCTGTCAGAGACTCCAAGTAGTCTGTGGTGACAGGTTACTTTGTGAGTGTGCTGTAGGCAGCCCTTTACAATTTAAGTGGGGCAGGAAATAGCTCCACCCTACCCATCACCTATTCTCCCTTTGTCTCACTCTGTGGGAGGAATACACAAAGGCCAACTTGCAGCTATTCACAGTTTTCTGACCCAGGACACAGGTGGCAGGAACCAAATGGCTGCAACAATAAAATGTCCAAGTTTCTAAAATTGGCATTTTCAGAATTGTGACTCAAAATCTGACTTTACCATAAAAAGGATTTAAATTCACAATTAATTTGAGACCAAACACAATATTTCTACCTGTGTAGGGCCTAACTTAAGGGTGACTTATATGTGTGAAAAAGGGAGTTTTAGGCATGGTAAAAGGTTTATTTTGCCAAGTTCAATTAGCAGTTTTTAAATTTCACTGCAGCCTGCAATGGAAGGCTTGAGGCATGTCTTAAATAGGGGTGGATGGTAAACTCCACTCCTCTGACGGATTTCACAGAGTTTTGTCCACTTTATGCTCTGCTTAGGGTGCTGAGTTCAAGAAAAACTCAGCCAACTGCCAGGTGGCAGGGTTTTTTCCTTTGCCGGGCTCACCAACATTAAGTCGGCGAATGAGAAAATCAAGCTCTGGACCGCCTAATGCTGAGATTTCTCAATGAGTTGAGAAAGCTACCACACGCATTGAGAAAGCTGCTGCTCGGCAGAAAAAAGTAGCACCTTCTGGCACATGATGTGGTTCCTTTTACGTTGGTTGTACAGCACAGCACAAAAAATTTATGTGAGCAGCACAACATACCAAATGACGGCGCTCGTGGAACTCTGCGGAATCTCGAACAACTTATGTGTGCAAAATCACACTAGGCAGCCAGAGTCAGATTAATTTTCAAATGACTCATTCTCACTTTGGGTCCTGGAATAAAATTTATACCACTCCACGACTACATTCCTACTTTTCCAAAAACATAAGCTTCACTGCTTTATGGCACAGTCAAAAACATCTAAGACAAATGCTGCATTTGCCTTTGATAGTAGTTTCTTGAATTCCTTCAACCGTGCGCCACACAAGCAATGTTTCAGTAAGTCCACCTTGTGTTTGGTGGATCAACTTGCATCCTAAAGGAGCACTTTACCCAGTGTTCATATCTTGCCAGACATGGATGACTCCTCCACATGTAGCCAAAATCAGGGTGGTGATGCAACTGAATCCATAGTTAAAAAGAACCAAGGTTGCCACTGTTGTCTATGTTGTCAAATAATAATAATACATAGAGTGGTCACGGTTGCCTGTGCTGTTAGCCATTAATTAAAATAAACAATGAGGGCATTCTTGTCATAAATAACTTTTGTCTATCTCACTGGTAAGGAATAGAGGTGCAAATCAGTGGAACTTTGAAATTGTGCCCTATACATTAAAAAATAAGATAGATGCACTAGTAATGGAATCAATGCAGTGGTATACAGAAACCTTAAAACTGAGTTTGATATTTTTTCCTCATCACTCACTCATACACAATACTTCTTACAGATAAGCTTTGTCTTATCTCTATCATTCATGTTCCACTTAATGTGCACGTCTCATACATCGTATACACTACCCAGCATTCCTGTTACTCTGCATTCAAATCTTCAGGTCTTAGTGAGGTGCACCTCTTACAGATGCAGTATGTAGCGCCAAAGTAATGCTGAGAACATGGAAGAAGCTTCATGCCTGCAAGAGGAACATTCTTGAACCTCATGCTGTATAGTATGACTTCAACAAGTCATATGATTTCTCATGGAGTGGGTCCACATGCACAACCACTAACCTGCCTCACACACAGCTCCAACTGCTGTTATTATGGGTTGCTGCCTGAAATAGGCCCTCATTAATTTAGGAGGATGCCTTCCCAGAATTCAGGTCAGTATTCTGGAACCTTCATCCTCTCCCATAATCTAAGATGAGAGACGTCCTTGCTAGGTTATTCAAAATAAAACCACTACCCTAGTACCACCCTTTTTAGGGCAACTGGCGTGTAACTTATACCATTCTTTCATCATTATTCAACTGCCTCACAAACAGCTTTCAGTCTGTGATGTCATCACAGACACTCAGCATCTTCCTTAATTAAGAAGAATGCTCCACTGAGAGTAAAGAAACACGACATTCAGATAGACCCTAATTGAAATGCAGACAATAGAAGGTACCCCTTGAAAGCTATGATGAAACCATACTTGGTATGAAGCAAATCTAGAGTATAGTCCAGCGGTAGCCCAATTCTTCTGCTGCCAACCAATTCTCAGACACACATAACCTGACTGTTCACTCTCATAAATTTACTTCACATTTATAGCACTGCATGAAAATGTCAGTAAGGCAGTATTATTACTTAAAGAACCCCCTACCCCCTAGTACATAATGTTTATATTAGCTCACCTGTGTACTAGTTGTTTGAAACTAAATTGAGGTTGATGATCTTGAACAAAAATATTGCTTCTACTACATCGCCTACCACTACATTGTCAATGTAAGTATACTATTATTATGATTCTTACCTCTTCATTTACTTTCCTATACTTACCTTGCAATGTATTGGTTAGGTCGATGAAGTGGATATGATATTTTAGTCTCTTCTTCTTTTCACTGTGCTATTTGGTCTGATTGTGTTTTTTCATACCATGCAGTGTTCTGATGCTCTTTGTACCTGATCCAGGCAAAAATATATAATTTACAAGGAAAACCCCACCAACAGCTAAAATACTGTTTGCTCAGCCTCCAAGATGTGACTGGCTTTGGTAACAATCACTTGTGGAAAAGAGGAAAAGGAGGATTCAACACAACAAAGTCTTACGTACTGTGATCTAGCTCAAATACACACACTGGGAGTGGGGACCACAGCACATCAAACACCTCCTTCCTGTCTCACACACTGTCCGTTTTACAAAACAGATAAAAAGGAAAATGCTAGTACTCATCTTCCTATTCCAAAATTATAGACAACGCAAACCTCTTACAAATCACTTATGCTATGAGACTCTAACAACAAAATACCTACATCCAAGGGGTTCAGCTGGACTTCGGTAATACAGGAGAATGGAAGCCCATCAATGGAGACCGAAGCTTGCAGTGACATCCAGTCATTATAGGATTAAAGTATATCACAAGATGCATAGTTGCCTCTATAAGGATTTATAGTTGAAGTCACCCAGATTTTTTCTGGATTGGTGACTACCATTAACTTTTGCCCAGATAAAGACCCCAGACAATTCATTTCACTAGGGGTCGAAACATCAACTAATCTTGAGGCAACCCAAAATCATTTAATGTTGGACACTAAAAACACAAAGGACTTGGTCATAGTGTTTATAAATTTGATTCATGGGTTACATCCACTCATTGTACATATTGTACATATCCTTTTGTCTAATGTTTTCTACATTTTTTTTCACTTAATTTATGTTGCCACACAATCCTTCACTGCTCACTGCTGTCACTTGGAGCACATTCATTGTTTGATGAAACAGTCTCATTATACCTTCTTACAAAATAAACACAAAAACTGTGGAACACTTTGAAATTGTGTGTCTGTTTTGTTTAAAGGAATGGGATTGTTATTGTTATTTTTTGTTTGGAAGCCGTAACCATTTACTTTGTTCCCCCATTTTAAAGAGAAATTCCTGGCAGAACACTTGTTCACTGATAAGTTTTAACACGTTAACTGTGAAGTGGTGCACTGGAAGCCTATATTAAAGTGCATTTACTGTAGACTAGTGATCCCATGTGATGCAGTAGAGCTATTTTAATCTAAGTATAATATTTTGTTTTCATTCTGTATGTTTCCTGATAATGTTAATGACTAGTTTTCACTAAAGGGATAATGAGTTTCTAAAAGTAAATGTTTCAAAATGTCACATTAATGTTGAAAATGTAGTTCCCCATTATACTTACTGAAATGTATTAACAAAGGTATTTCATTTTAAATCTACTGTAACATGAACACTGACAAGCTCATTAATGATGAATTCATGATTTTAAATGTTATATGTGTGTTGCTTAATGTAAATAAATGTTCCATTTTAATTTGCTTTAGTTAGCCTATGTAAGTCCTGCAAGGCCCTGTTTTCTAAAATGTGTGGAGACATGTTTAGTCATTCTTGCTAACTCTTTCAGACTTTGTTCCTAAACAATGTTAGCTTGGAAATAGATATCTTATTATTTTACGCATAGAGAGCCTGAGAAAGTAACCTTGAGTTTGGTACATCGAGGAACTGTGGGCATACAGGAGGAAAGATGGATGCCTTTCCCTTGTTGGTAATGGGAATCTTTCCTGATATTTCAAATGACTGTCATATGTTGGACTATGTTTGGACAGTTAAACCTTTCAATTCATGTGGTGTTATGGATGGACAAATCATCTTTCACTTTGTACTTTAATTTACTGTTCCCCAGTTGGATTAGGGGCAGGTCCCATTTGGACATTGAGCAGATTTTTTTGAGAGGTACAGAACTCTTTTCCCTTGCCCCGCACCTCAGGGCTGAGATAAGAAGACTTAGATTTTCCTTTTGACCCATGAAAAAAACTTTTTACGGAGCTTCTGACATGCTGACACCTTCCCTTTAAACTTGCTTTTTGCCAACTTTAGTTAGCTTTATTCTGCCCCTGATGTTGTTTTTCCCAATTCATTTTGTCCTTTATTTCCTTTTCACTTTTTATCCCCATGTTTTGTAGCCAAGCACTAGGAGAAATTAGACATTTTATATCTTTAAGGGATCAACACTTGTTTAGAGAATTGATTGGATAATTGAGATTGATACAAATGCTTAGATGGACAGGACAATGTTTCTTCTCAGAATACCAGCTTTTGCAGTGTCCAGTGCAGTGCCACTTTCCTTACGCCCCTTAGCGTCCCCCTACTGCTACCATGTGTGCGCTGTATCGAAGATACAGCGCACCATGGCAGAGGGTAGATGGCAATAGCATCATTTTTATGACGCTATTGATGTACTCTGCAGGAGTAGCGCCAAAATATAGAAGCCCCCTTTTAACGCCTGCTCTAAGCAAGCATTAAAAGTGCCATAAAAAATGACGCAAGGAAATCTGCTAGATTTCTTTGCACCATTTTTTCGGCCCCCCTAATGGGGGAACACCCCCTTTGCATACATTATGCCTGGTGCAGGCATAATGTAGCAGAAAGGGTTACAAAGTGGAGCAATGCATGCATTGCACCACTTTGTAAATAGGGGCGAGGATTTTGGCCTCGTTGGGCCACATTAGCATAAAACACAATGACGCTAATGTGAAGCAAGGTGGCACTAGGGGCTTATAAATATGCCCCTTAGTCTGTTGGATGTTAGTTAAGCTCATGTTGTTCCCAAGACTTACACATCCGATGGTAATTCTGTATCTTTCTAGTTTTGGTTTGTCTATATTAACCTAAGTCTGAGTTTGTAATGAAACTGTAGGAAAGTGCCACTGTTGGCATAGTTAACCCCCTCCCCCACTTTGCCTAATGTTGATGCCAACTTTGATTGAAAGTATGCTGGGATCCTGCTAACCAGACCCCAGCACCAGTGTTCTTTCCAAAAATCGGTACCTTTGTTTCCACAATTAGCACAACCCTGGCCCACCGTTAAGTCCCTTGTAAATGGTAACCCTGGTACCAAGGGCCCTGTGGCCAGGGAAGGTCCCCAAGGGCTGCAGCATGTATTATGCCACCTTAGGGGACCATTCACTAAGCACATGTACACTGCCTTGCAGCTTGTTTGTGCTGTTGGGGAGAAAAAGACATAGCCAACATTGCACTCCTCTCAGGGTCACATGTCCACAAACCACTGTCTGTGGCGTAGGTAAGTCACCCCTCTAGCAGGCCTTACAGCCTAAGGCAGGGTGCACTATACAACAGGTGAGGGCATAGCTGCATGGGCAATATCCCCCTACAGTGTCTAAGTCCATTCTTAGATATTCTAAGTGCAGTGTAGCCATATCGAGTATATGGTCTGGGAGTCTGTCATTACGCACTCCACAGCTCCATAATGGCTTCACTGAATACTGGGAAGTTTGCTTGCAAAAGTCTCAGCACCATAAACCCCCACTGATGCCAGTGTGGGATTTATTAAAAAATGCACACAGAGGGCATCTTAGAGATGCCCCCTGTATGTTATCCAAACTGCTAGTGTAGGACTGACTGCCACTTTCAGACAAGTTTCTGACCATATGGGGTGAGAGCCTTTGTGCACTTAAGGTCAGAAACAAAGCTTGTCCTGGGTGGAGATGCTTCATGCCTCCCCCCTACAGGAACTGTAACACCTGGTGGTGATCCTTAAAGGCTCAAGCCTCAGATTACAGTGTCCCAGGGCACTCCAGCAAGTGAAGCTGCCCGTCCCCCAGACAAAGCCCCACTTTTGTGGCAAGTCTAATGGGAAGATTAGAGAATACAGGGAGGAGTGACCACCCCAGCCAGGACCATCCCTAATGTGTCCAGAGCTGAGGTGACCCCCTCCCTCCAGAATCATCCATCTTGGTTTGGAGGAGAGGGACCAACAGGATTAGGTTTGTGCCCCCCTCTCCAAAGGCAGTGGACACAAGGAGGGTGTAGTCACCCTCAGGGACAGTAGCCATTGGCTACTGCTCTCTGACCCCTAAAACAGCTCTAAATCTAGGATTTAAGGGTCTCCCTGAACCCAGCTTACCAGATTCCTGGTGACCTAACAAGAAGAAGAAGAATTGCTTAGCTGAAACCCCAGCAGAGAAGTAGGAAGATGACAACTGATTTGGCCCAGCCCTACCGGCCTGTATCCTGCTTCAAAGAACCTGCATAAGAACAGCGACGCATTCAGCGGGACCAGCAACCTCTGCCAAGCTCCAGAGAGCTGCCCTTCACCCAAAAGGACCAAGAAATCCCATGGACAGAGGCCCTGTCCAAGTAGAAACCAATGACTAAGGACTCCAACCTCACTCCGAATGCGTGAGTCGTAACCACTCTGCACCCGATGCCCACGGCCCATGTCCATGTGGTCCAACCAGCTACAGAGGATCCCCAGGCAATTCTGAGCAAATGCCCACCCTGGGTTGACCTCTCCACCTCTCCATGACAACACCTGCAGAGGGAATCCCGAGGGCCCCCTGACCACAAAAGCCCTGGATGAAGATATCCGATGCCAAAGGACCCTCTGCACCTGCAGCCCCCAGGCCTTGGAGAAACCAACACTCAATGCAGCAATGTTCAGCAGGTGGCCCTCCTCCCTGTCCAGCCAGTGGTGTGTCCGAGACAACCCCCTGAACCTCGCCTACAGCCTCTGAGTGACCTCCGGGATCCCTTACAGAGAATCATTGCAGACCCGACATCTTGTTTGCACCTCGCACCCGGCCACCCAAGTGCTGCTGAGGGTGTATGTTTGGTGCCTACTTGTGGCCCACCCAGTGCTCCTCTGAAACTCCCAGGTCTGCCTCCGAAATCATGGGTACTTACCTGCTAGCAGGTCCGAAAGCGAGTGCCCCCAGTCTCCATAGAAGCCCATGTTAATTTTGCCAACACTTTGACCTCTGCACCCGGCCAGCCCCCTCTTGCTGGTAGTGGGTATTTGGGGTTAACTTGAACCCCAACCTGTCGACTTCCTAACCCCCAGAGACTGGAACCGTAAGTGTTGTACTTACCTGTAAAATGATCTAATGTTTCTTCCCCCAAGGAACTGTTTCTGAAAATTGCAGTGTCCATTTTTAAAACAGATTATTGCCAATATTTCAAGAACTGTATAACTCATCAATTTCAAACAAAGTACTGTTGATACTGTGTGAAATATGAATCCATTGAAGTACTTACGTGCAACTTAAATCTCTAGAAATAAATTAAGAAAATATATTTGTGCAATAGGAAAACCATTGGTCTAGAGTTGTCATTCAGTGTGTGCTTCTTCTGTTGTCTGTGTGGGTACAACAAGTGCTTTGCACTGCCCTCTGGTAAGCCTAACTACTCAACCACACTACCACAAAAGAAACCATTATTATTATCTACTTTACCCTCACACACTATGGCCCTCATTCTGACCCTGGCGGTTCTCTACCGCCAGGGCCAACGGAGGCGGGAGCACCGCCGACAGGCCGGCGGTGCTCCCTTGGTCATTCTGACCGCGGCGCTTTGGCCGCGGTCAGAACGGGAAAACCGGCGGTCTCCCGCCGGTTTTCCACTGACCCTTAGAATCCTCCAAGGCGGCGCAGCTCGCTGCGCCGCCGAGGGGATTCTGACCCCCCCTACCGCCATCCTGTTCATGGCGGGAAAGCCGCCATGAACAGGATGGCGGTAGGGGGGGTCGCGGGGCCCCCTAACAGGGCCCAACTAGGCTTTTCAGTGTCTGCGATGCAGACACTGAAAAGCGCGACGGGTGCTCCTGCACCCGTCGCACGCCTTCCACTCCGCCGGCTCGATTCCGAGCCGGCTTCCTTGTGGAAGGCGCTTTCCCGCTGGGCCGGCGGGCGATCTGAATCAGATCGCCCGCCGGCCCAGCGGGAAAGTCAGAATACCCCTCGCGGTCTATTGACCGCGGGGCGGTATTCAGGCGGCTTCCGACGGGCGGGCGGCAACCGCCGCCCGCCTAGGTCGGAATGACCACCTATATCTCATTTTGACACAGTATATACAGAGCCAGCTTCCTGTGTCGCCAGAATTGGTCATACTGTAAATTAAAATGTTTAGTGAAAGTGCTACTGACTTTGTCTCCAACCCTTCTGCTAGGTTGAAAAGATCCATTGACCTTGTTTAAAGTACGCCTGAGAAACTCCAGCAAATCTAGTAGCAGAGCAGTGTTTCCTCCCACAAAGGGGAGTCATAGTGTCCAGACACCCTAGTCCTTGTCCCATTATGAGATTGTCCAACCCTCCAGTGCAAATTCTGACCCCATGGCCAACGTCTGCCTAAATGAAATGTGACTGGATTAAGACACACACGACAAAGAAATAAGAAAAGTACTCTCAAAAAGGAAATTAGACCTTCCATGATTCCGCGACATGGCAAGTGGATAATTACATGACAAGACTTTTTATTCAACACAGTGTAAATCATAAATATTTTATTACCTGGAAGAAATCATTGGAACTAAAGAGAAATAAACCTTATAAATATAGGTGCTACTGCCCAAAAACCTTTTAGGCCTGAAGATGACCCTCTAATTAGTTCTTGATAGGGTCGAAACATTGATTATGAAATGTGGTTTAGCATGTAACGTGACTTCAAGACACCTGGAATGAAGGAGTCCTTTTAAAGTTCACTGTTTTGTTTTGGTTTTTAACCATGTTATTGTAAATATTGTATCAAACACTTTTTCACTTTGATTATCACTATTATAAATGCACTGCGTCGTTACAATTTGGGAGCACCTTAGGTTTGTGATCCATAAATGGAATATATTTTGTTAAGAATTATCAAAATAAAAAAGTAATATATATTGATCTAATGATGATTTGTTTGGCTGTGAATAACTCCTTAGCAGACAGTTAAAAGGTGCTGTGGAAGTGTAGGCCTATACTTCTCCCTGAGGACCGGAGATTTTTTATATTTGAGCAAATGTCAAGGGGGGCAGGGGTGAGGGGGATGGGGAAATAGGAAAAACAATTAAAAAAAATACTTACAGTTTTGTCACCGCTGCACGCCATCTCCTGCTGCCTCACTCGTCGCACCTCTTCTGGTGTCCCAGCATTCACTGCTGGGACACCAGAACAGGCTCCCCAGCAATCCTGGTGCTGTTTTGATGCTAAACCTAGCATGAAAGCAGTGTCAAGATTGGTCTGAGAGGCAGTGACTGCCGCTCAGACACAGCCCTGGGGTCTGTGAAGTTTCTCCAGTCCGGCTGTTGAACACAGCCGGTCTGGAGATCCTAAGTGTGCATATGTGCTTGGCAGGCCTGAGACAGCTGGCCAAACACACATGTGCACTTAGGTGCACTCTCCCCTCCTCCGTCTCCTGCGGCCCAGCCCGCCTCTCACTTTACTGCTGGTGGAGCCAGCAGCTGAAAAATAAAACACTACTAAATATTGTTTTATTTTGGTGACACTCCTCCCCCATTACGGAGGAACCGCCCCTGCCCATTGCTCGTTCAGAAGATTAAAAGAGTTCCAGTGTCATTCCTTTGCAGCAGATGTGTGAATATTAGCAGAGTTTACACTTGCATTGTTTTGCCTTAAAGACTGTGGTGAACTGTGATGATGTGAAGTGTTTTGTTGAGTTTTCAAAGTTTTTGTAGACATGTGGTGCTTCCTGCTAAGAAGTTGTGTTGGTTAACTGGTCCAACGTGGTCTAAGATCCCAGGATAAAGCACAAGTGTATAAGACACTTGGTAATTTATTGTCTGCAGTGTAAGGTGCTTGTGGTGAGACATTGTCAACAGTGCAAATAATATTTCCTAGTGTGAGTATGGCTGGTTGGCACTAGTGAATCCTGAGTACACATGGATCAACTATATCAATCAGAGTGAAATCTGCTGGTTGTGTCTCATTCACTGTCTAATTTCAAAAGCATGGTCGGAAAGCATATCGCCATTCTGATTTTGAAGCATTTGGTTACCCTATCATGTAGTGAGCAGACGGTTGTTGTTGGTTTTTGCTCATAATATTTTGCATTAGGTTCAAGTGAAGATTTATGTCCTCATTACAATCCTGGCGGTCAAAGACCGCCAGGGTTGTTTCGACGGTTGCACCGCCAAAAGGTTGGTGGTGCAATCCTTGGGATTACAACCGCGGCAGAAGCGCCACGGTCGCACCGCCGGGACCGGCGGTTTACCGCTGTGTTGGTCCCGGCGGTTGTAATCCTCCTGGGGATTACGAGTCCCCCTCCTGCCAGCCTTTTCATGGCGGTAGGCATTTGGGTATCAGCAGGCATGAGGGATCAAAACAAACAGCTACATGCTAGAGGGGCTAAATGACCTGCAGGCACTGCAGCAAACAGAATATAAGAAGAGGAGACAACACAAATGTCATACACAGGTGGGGTTGCTAATATGTTGACAGGAAGAAGCACCAAAAGTTAGCCCACACCTGCTCACAGAACACTTAAACATAGCAATTACTTTCAAAGTCCATTTGTAAAGATTAAAATAACTGAAATAACTTAAAGATATAACTAATGGTTGGCTTAAAGTCAAAACAGTTTGTGACCTGCGACAAAAGGACTGCCAAAGCTATAGTGGTAGCAAGCCAAGGAAAAGATACATTAAACCAACAAAACATAAAGGGCCTACTGAAGTAGACTTTATACAGTTTAAAGCTAAATAGAAAGGAAATGTAGCAATGTGGAATTGGTAGGTTGGGGAGGAGGTGGGTGCCTTGCAGACTGATGCTAAAGCAATACCGGAGACTTGTAGTTTAAAAAGAATTAAGTCACATGTCCTTAATATCTGAGAAGACACTTGACAAATCCAAAGGGATAGAACCATGCCACTCATCTTATATTTTGCCTTAAAAGTAATAACAAAATTGTGCCTGTCCTCAGGTAAAGCCATGGGATCTTGGTTAAAGAACTAATTGAATGCAAGAAAATTTCCATCATTCACAAGTCACTTCAGTCCCTCCCAAGTTAACTAATCAAAACATTTTTGGTCTTACAACCTCCAATGCAAGATTTCTCTCCCTCAAACTACTGGCTACCTACGTTCACAGGCTCAGTGTTTAGCAGATCACTCTGTGTGCATTGATGTACTCAATGAAATGCCCCCTTCTTTTCCAGTTGCTCTACTGCTCTGCATCCCCATCTCATGTACACTGTTCTTTCTTTCCCTCACCTCCCACAGTAGGCCTATTCTAACAGTTTTCCTGAAAAGCAGTTGCTTTACCAGGCCCCGCTGTCACTGGTTGTGGTTTGGGATTATTTGTTGTGGAAGAGGCGCACATCATGCTGTGCTTGTCTAGACTAACCCATTGTCATTCTGCACCTGACAATGAGCCAGGTATCTTTGTGAGCACAGTCAGACTGACTCTTTGCCCACCAACCTTAAGGCTTTTGAATCCTTTTGGCTTGTGCACCAGCAGCCAAGCCAGTCCAAGTAAGGAGTTTATCCGCAATAACAAAAACATCTTGTCACCAAGTGGCCTGGTCAAATGGCCTGTCAGCCGACTGTGGGCTCTCTTCCTTTCCTACTTGAATCCAGCCCCTTCTCTGAGCTTCAGAGCATTTAAGTTTTGCAGGGTGACTGCTGTCTACTATCACATTGCAGGACACTTTACACACACAGAGATATTGCAAGATGTGTTTTTGGACTATTAGTCACAGAACAAATGTTTTATTGTTTCATTCCATTGCCATCTGCTCTAAATCAGTCCCTTGTAAAAGACATAGCTAGGCTAGCTGAATAAGGTGCCGATGTAGTATGATAAACCTGACATACATATTTGAGTTCCAATACCTTTAGCAACTCCTGGAGTACCTTTGACTACTGGCTATTGCCACTGTTGGAGAGACAAGCTTCCAAAATAACTCTTAAACATATGAAATAAAATAGTCCTAAGTCATGAAACAGCGATGGCAAACAACGCTATCCACCGCAGATGCTTACAATAAATCACCTATTGCCCCTGACCTAAAGAAAAGGTCTCACAATATACTGCAACTTTTTTTCCTTTCACAGAAAGATATTGTGGGACATTTGATAAAAAGGTCGCAAAGAAATGTCAGAAGACTCGGAGAAGGTTTGAGCCTGCTGAAGGCATTTTCAGTAGAGAAACAACCACAGCTTGTTTAGTTTTTTCATTGATAGGAATGTATAACAAGGCAAGCAAGATATTGCAAAGAGAGGTGATGGAAAGAGCTATGATCTCCAGTCAGGACATGGACAGGAAAGGGTCACACTGGGGGTGAGATTTAATAGAAGGGTCAAGAGGAGTAATAGAGTAGACAAAGAGCAGGCTGGACTTCAGCAGATACATTAAGAATGGTTCAAGATCAAAACCCTTTGTAAAAGATAACACACATATGTCAAAATTAAGACATTTTCTACAGGAAGATAAAGAGATTTTTAACTATTTTCGAGCCTCTCACTTTTTTCTGAATCTGCCTAGTTACATCCACTTCACCCCTCCATGCTCTACTTTTGACCTCATCACTTATCCAGCCTATTACCTGCTTCAGTCCCCTCTTGTTTCTGTTTCATCCCTGCGTTATCTCCTGTTCAAGTATCTCTCCACAGGCATCTTACATTCTCTCTTTGATTCTGCCACTCTAGCATCCTTCTTTCCCCTCAAAGCTCTACACTTTTCCTCTCATGTTTCCACCCAACCTCTCACCTTTTTGTGCCTCAAATATATTGCTGGTTCTGCCCCCTTTACAATAATTGCTCCCTTTGCTCTGTCTCTTTTTGCTGGTTCTGCCCCTCTTATATCCACATCTTCTCTCCATTTGTTGTCCTTTACCATTCTTCTGTCCTTAGAATTTTACCTTGTTTCTGTTGTTCTCTTCCTTTGCATCCATCTCTCCTCTTCTACCCTCGCACTCTCTGAATCATATTTATTTAAATTTCACATAGATTCTGCGCCTCCTAACATTACTCTCTTTTGCATGCGTTCATAGGTGGGCAAGCTATTGAAAACTTGGCTCTACTCATCTCAAGGTTCTCTTTAACCCCAGCCCAAGATGAGCCAGCTTTCAAAGGCGACAATGTGGCCTAGTACCTAAGGCTGCCCACCATGCATCAAGGGGGGCAAGGCTATAATTCCTGCCTTGGTTCAGCATCCTGTGAATCCAGAGGGAAAATTTTACTGTAGTCTGTGTCAGTTGGGTTGGTCTCTTATGTCCTTGGCTAACGTTTGTGCTACGTAAATCTGCCAAAAATACAATGTGGACCCTGCCTGTCACCCAGACTCTAGTCTCATCCTTCAAGAATTAAATATAAATCATTAAAATGTAATGCCATAAAGAGATACAGTGTAGTTGCTGAGTTGCACATTGAGAAACCGGAAAATCTATGATCAATCCTAACTTCCCTGCTTGACCAAATTGTGTGATCCTAAGCAAATGCTTTATTTCACTAACCTCTATTTTGTTCACTATCACACATCAGAACACATTCAAATCCATGCAGCCAGGGTGTGTGCTGTACAACACTTCATTTGTTTGATGTAATAGACTGTAATTTAACTGCCTGTTTAATAAGAATATAGATCACATGCAGGGTAACATGAACCCTGACATGCCTCGTAGTCAGTGCCACTGGAACTATTTGTTTTTATGGTTAGAGCATTTTCCGCATAATAATGGACTTGTTGCATTTGTGGCATGTCATCTGCTCCATAATCTGTAGCTTTTTCAATAAATAAAATACTTTTGTTTCTAGCTCAAACGTATCAACGTTACTAAAAACACAGTAACACTTATCGCTGCACAGTGGAAAGCCCTTCGCACAGGTTAACTGTTGACCATTATATTACCTATTGCTGTATTTGGATACATGACAAAATAATGAGGTAAAACTATCACAAAATGTGGCACATTGTGCCACGTCATTTGCCTTTTTTTGCTGCATAAATCAGTACATCCAGCCACCTAATTTGGTACTTTCTTGCCACATAATTCCAGTGACCCTGCTCTTAGTTCACTATGCTGTTATCATCAGGGCAGGGCCAGCAAGGTTTCTCAGTTCATGTTTAAAAACTCTCACTTTTACAAAATACATCTCAATGCAGTGACCATGTACCAAGGTAAATGCTTCTGTGTACTAAAGTGCATGTGTTTTTATTTTTTTTTATTTGATGATGCCTGACTCCTTTTCCCCCATCCTAGGTAATGAGACATTTTTATTTCTTTTGTTGTGAGCCCTGCCAGACGCCCTTCTTTTCAATCACACAAGAGCAGGGCTCACTTCACACCTAAGGGCCCATTTAGTAACTCTTATCATGCAGCAATTAGATTTCTGATGCCCTTTCAGCCATGGGTGCAAGACCCTGGGGTTGGGGCCCTCTCCCTAGGGCCTCACATTACTGAAACCCTGCTGCACCCCAAGCCTGTAACACTAACGTTTTCTAAAAGATGGTGTGAGGCCTCTTAGTTACTACCAGGTGCGGGCCCTGGGCAACTGCCCACACTGCCAATGCCTAGCGCCAGCCCTGGACTATGCCATAGAGTGCTGCACTATTTGTTGTTAACATTGAAGAGAGGATTGTGGGAACAGAGTTACTTCCTGATTTGAATAAAAAGTACATTGTGAATTACTGAAATGTCATTGAAAATGAAGTTTTTCAAAGCATTTAAAAGTTTGATGAAAGAAGATGTACTTGTCCCAGTTAGAGAGGGTATAGAGACTCCACCCAAAGGTACTCCGGGTCATTATGTCTTGTCCGAAGTAGGTCTTCATGCATGTTTGTGACTTGTACAATGGCATAAATTTACTGAGAATGAAAGTGCATTAGCATTTCTCCGCTATGGAACATTTAATTTCAGAATTATTGAGAATCTTAGGTGAAGGCTATATGTGATGAGACCACCTCTGAAACCCACACAATTTGAAGAGTTTACGACAAGGGAACACATAGTTCATCAGAGACAGAAAGGAAGGTATGAGGGTAGAATGAAGAAAACAATTAGAACTGTTACAGAAGCAAGATTGGATGATAAGCAAAAAGTTAGAGAGCTGACATAATAAAGGAAACTAGATTGGATCCTGTCATAACAAAGGAGAAGGGAGAAAACACTAAACCAAAAAGTAAGAAAAAGACAGAAAAGGCAGAACAGTCTGCACACAGAGAAACTTTTTGAAACCTATGAGACTGACATGGATGATGATTTTAAACATCAAATACGTTAAATTGTCTGCCTTCATACAATTCTGAGGAGATAGGAGTGTCAAGTGAAAACACTGAAGAATGTGACTTTTGATATACCTACCGTACCAATTGAACAAAACCCTAGTCAGACAGAGCAGAGCCCAAATTTGAATCAAACAAGACAGAGTTTTAATTTGAATCTGTCAATACAGAGTACTAATATGAATCAGCCAGCACAGAATTTTAACCTGAATCAGCCTGTGCAAAATTTGAGTCCAAATCAGCTCGAGCAGAATTTAAACACAAATCAGATAGTAAAAGGTTTCAATACGCAATTAACAAGACAAAGTTTAGGAACGCCACAGTTCCACAGAATCAAATGAATTTTGTTAATCCTGATACACTAACACTTCTAGTGACAATAGGTCCAGTTGTTTCTTTATATGGCCCAGGTATGACAGTAAATAATTCACACACAATAAATGTCCCAAGTGTTGAGAACGTTTCAAATGTTCCAAATGTTCCAAACGCCCCAGTTGCTTCCAATGGTATTGCATCTACAAGGGGTTTGATAGTCCAAGTGATTAAGAAATAGAAAGAATACTTTCACTTCCAAGACTATTGACCCCTACATGCATTACTGATCCGACCCCAATGACAAGTCAAACAAGATTTACTCCTGATGCGAGGTTTCCTCAGAGATCCACACCATATTTTGTGCCTAGACCAGAACATACTGTGAACATTGGTTGTAGTACCCCTAATAGGAGACTACATTTTAACACTTCAGAAGAAGACATTTTTATTGTAAATACCCCAGATAAAGTAAATTCTGGTCCTGTAAGAGGAGAAGTATTGTTGAATACTCCAATAGGTTTGCGAGGTTGTTATGCCCAAGAATTAAATGAGTGGTTGAATATTTTGAGTCCTGCAGGTGCAACAGGAGGAAACACAAATTGGGGTGGAAGATCAGTACAAGACCCAGAGAGAGAGAGAGACCATTAGACATACCCAGAGTAAAGTTAGAAATAAATGAGATGATACTGGCAACTATAGATCTAGCTTAGCTAGACATTTACAGGAAGGGCAAACTGTGGTTCATGTATAAAGACACTACAAAGTGTGCAGGTCAGGTTAGTGTGACAAAGAGTCTCAGTACAATAAAAATAACAAGGTTAGCATTATAGCACTTACCATTACTGAAGACAAGGCACAAAGTTACACAAGCTTCCATCTACTCCTACTGCGTGATGAATGGGGAGAGGGTGGGATCTATGCCTGTGAATGACAGATGCGTGCCCTCATGTAGGGAGGTAGACTCCGACGCCTGAAACCATGACGCTAAAAGTGTCACTAGCCTATAATGGATACTGCCATAAACCACAATGGAAATGGATGGCTTTAGAGCAGTCAGCCTTGCGTCGTGTGTCACAGTGTAGAAAGTTGATTTACTGCCTGGCTTCCGTCTCCTGCTTCAAAGCGAGGTAGAACAGGTAGTCTGGGACAGAGAGCTCAAACTTAAATGCATCAATTTGTTTAGAGTTACAATCGTTACGGTCACATCTCTGAACAAATAGATATATTTATTATTTTTTGCTATAAATGTGTGGGAATTTCATAGGGGCACAGACCCTCGGCCCTAAAGGAGAAACCACCCCTGGTGGGGGATATGTTCATGTACCTTAGAGTAGAAGAAATATTCTGTCATTCACAAATGATTTCCCAAAATTGAAAAAAAAGCCAGGAGAATGCTTGTGGGAAGATTTGAATACTTTGCTTGACATTGTGGTTCTGAGTGATTTGTGGACTGAATATAAGGTTGCTGTCGACTGGCCTAATAGTGAACCTCCAAGAGATCCAGGGACAACACACCATCTGGAGAGGTAATGGAAAAGTATCAGAGGGTAAATGGCTTCTTGAAAGACAAGATGTCTCTATAGATATTAATTGGTTGCAAATTGACAGAAGGAACCAGGAGTCTTGCAGGCTTTCAAACATTTCAGTGGTTCTAAAAACATTAGGTGAAAGATATGGGTCATTTTGTGTTCAGATTTGTTCAGGGAGTCATAAATAAATATGATTCAGAAGTATTTGGTTTGTTTGCAGAACAAACCAACTGATGAGATCCTGTGGTATGCAAAGTACTGCAGTGATGAGCTGGAGTTAAAGTAAAAAAAGTTGAAGGAGAATATAATGGTGATGTAATTGAAGGCTGCAGAGAGAAATTAGAATCCGCAGTTTTCACGGAATACTGGTGGAATGCCGGGAGTGTATCAACAAGGAGGTAATTGTTTTCTGCAGCAAGGTAGAGGACCTAGTGTTCTTTCAGATCAGAATGTAGGTGTCGATGTGATGGCTTTAAAGAGAAATAATCTGTGTCATGTGTGAGTCAAATTGGGCCATTTGAAGTAGAGAGTGCTCCCTTAATGTGAATAAATTAAATGCAAGATCCAAGGGCTCGTGCTCGGTAACTTGGAGGGTACACTGTAAGGGTACAACCTGGGCATCTTCTTTGTAATCCAAAACATGGGCATCATGTTCAGGGTTACAAAACACAGTGTTTGCTATCAAACATAACAGGATTCGGCTGGGCCATTGCAGAGCTGGACATCTGAGCAGTGGTCAGATGCCAGCCCATGTTATCCAATGGACTGCCAGTTACTTGTGCTGTCATCGCAGTTTTGGATGTCTGCATGTGTAGGACCACATATGCCCTCACACATGGAACAGTGCACCCTGCCCCCTGGGCTAGAGGGGCTCTGCCTTAGAGGTGACTGGCCTGTCCATGGGCAGTAACAAGGACTCTGCCTACACTTGGTGTGGACAGATTCTGACTGAAGCAGCAGGCTGCTTGTGCAGGCTGACATGGCAGCTCTACAGTCTCTCATTTACTTGGGGTACTCAGCATGGCACATTCAGTGCTACAGCCCTGGTACCCCCTTTACTAGCCTTGCCCTAGGTACCATGGTATCATTTACTGGGGACTTACAGGGGTGGTAAGGTGCTTGCCAATTGGCCTATGCAATTTGGAATACAATTTAAGGTAAAGAGCATTGGTACTGGGGCCTGGTTAGCAGGCTTCTGTATAAAGACAGGTCAAAACCAACTGCATCTGACAGCAAAAGGTGGGGTGATCATCCAAAAGGGGGCACTTTACAACAAATGGTGAATACACCAATGGGAGAAATGGTGAGACAAGTCACAATCTTGTGTTAACTGCTACAGATACATGGGAGGAAGTTGAGGGACATGTAGGAGTAAGTGTTGCACGCCACAATCCCTTCTTCTGATGGGCGCTGACCTGCAGAGGTAACACAGAAGGAAGGACACCATTACATACACAATCCAGCTTGTCACACATATGGCTCACAAATCTCATTTCCATCTACCTTGGCACATGCATCAATTGGCGCCAACCATGTACACTACCAACAGACATACCACCCCCCCAAATGACATGATGCTTGCACACACATCTCCATGCCACCTTGGCACATGCATCATGCCCAAGATGTACTCACCTGTTGGTCTGGAGGCCCATACAGCAGGCCATACTGGGGTAGGACCCCTTCCACCAAATGCTCCAACTCCTCTGAAGTAAAGGAAAGGGCCCTTTCCCCAGTCACACGGGCCATGGTAGGTTCCAGACACAGGTCACAGCAGCACACGCAGTGTAGGTGTTGTCCTATGAAAAGTCAGGAATCAAGTGAGGATTTATATAGAAAATGTCTGTCATATCCGCAGCGGTGTACACCGTCACCGCCACGACTGATCCCTATTGACCACTGTACTCCCTGGAGCCCCATATTAGCCAAATAGGAATTGCATGGTGGTGCAAGACCGCCTTCCGCCACGATGCCCAACATCGGCGGGGTTACCTCACTTCCCCCTGCCCCTACATACAGGACAGGGGGTCACCATCTAATGGTGGTGGACAACATTCAGACAATTCATAACTGCGTCATTGCTGAAGATTGCACGTACATTGCCATTCCCACTGTCCCATCACATTAATGCTCTATGTGCACTGAAGTGGTGGTTCCATTGTTCAAATTGTGACAACCTACTAACTACCACTGCGGATGAATAGGAGGAGGAGACAAGTCCCCATGTACAGACCACTTGTGGACTTGGCTACACTGGAGGACAGGCACATAATACTCACCTATAGACTGGACAGGGCCACAATCACAGAGCTGTGTGCCCAGTTGGAGCCTGATCTGATATCAGCTATCCGTCATCCCACTGGGATCCCCCTCTTGTGCAAGTCCTTTCAGTGCTCCATTTCCTGGCAACTGGTTCCTTCAAAGTGACAGTGGGTTTGGCAGCAGGAATGTTACAGCCAATGTTCTCAATCGTGCTGGCAAGGGTTCTGTCTGCCTTGGTCAAACACATGTGCAGCTACATTGCTTTCCCCATGTGGAAGATATGACCACTGTGAAGGCAGGATTCTACACAATGGAACATATACCAAATATTGTTGGAGTGATTGATGGAACACATATTGCGTATGTCCCCCCAGCCAGAATGAACAGGTGTTCAGGAATCGGAAGAGTTTCCACTCACTCAATGTGCAAATGGTGTGCCTGGGGGACCAGTACGTCTCCCATGTCACTGCCAAGTATCCTGGGTCGGTGCATGATGCCTTTGTACTGAGGAATAGCAGCATCCCGCAGCTGATGGCACAACTACAGAGGCACAGAGTGTGGCTAATAGGTGAGCCTGAGTGCCCACCCGATGTATTTCAGTGTATGCCTTCTGGAGTTGACCCTATACTGTTGTGTAAGACTAATGTTTATCCCTCAATACTTGCAGGTGACTCAGGTTACTGAAACCTATCGTGGCTCCTGACCCCTGTGAGGAATGCCAGGACAGGCGCTGAGAATCGTTACAATGATGCACATGGGCAAACCAGGAGGATTATCGAAAGGACCTTTGGCCTCCTGAAGGCCAGGTTCAGATGACTGCATCTGACAGGTGGACCCCTGTGCTACTCACCCGAGAAGGTCTGCCAGATAGTAGTGGCATGCTGCATGTTTCACAACGTGCCCCTCAGACGACATGTGCCTTATCTGCAGGAGGAGGAGACTAGAAATGCCCCTATGGCCGCAGTGGACCCTGAGGACAGTGAGGATGAGGAGGCAGAGGATGAGGATTTGGTCAACAGAACATCAGTTATATGTCAATACTTCCAGTGACACACAGGTGAGACAGTGTAACTGACCATTCCTCTGACTATTGTTTTACCTGTGTGGCTGAAGCAGGATGGCATTCACTTCCTTTGCATCTCTACTTACTGTCACCAATGGCTTCTAATTTTGCAGATGTTGGTGATATTACAACAGTGTACTGATGTGATGACTACAGACAGCTATAGGTCATTAATTGTATGCTATCACAGTTGTCAGATCATTTGCACATGATGTGACTGTTACCATAAATGCACATTTTTATCACATTAAACACTATCAGTCACGTTGTGTTCATGGGTGTTTATTGTAGTGCAAATAATTCACAGGAAAGTGCAATGGAATGGGGTGATGGTAGAGGAAAGTCCAGGGTATGGTTCCATTCTGTTTGTAGCACAGGTCCAGTGTCCAATGGCCATAGGAAGGGGAGCAAAGGCAGTTCAAAGTGGACAAGGTGGCAGGGTGGCACACAAGGGGACATTCAGGAGGGCCTTATTTCCTTGCTGTGGTCTTGGTCTTGGCAAGTGTCTCTGGCTTCTGTCTGGGTTGCGGGGAACGTTTGCAGGATGGTTGACCTTCTGCAGGTGGAAGGGTGCTGGTGGCCTGTGGGTCCTGTGGCAGGGCCTCCTGCCCACTAGCTGCAGTGGAAGTGGAGGGCTGATCATTAGGCTGGCTAGTGGTAGGGGCCCGCTGGTCTGCTGCTAATTCCCTCATAATGTTGGCGATGTCTGCCAGCACCCCTGCTATGGAGCTCATGATGGTGTTGAGGGTCTGCAAATCCTCCTTGATCTCCTGATGGTGTTCCTCCTGCAGCCGCTTGTTCTCCTGCATGTTGGTGAGGATCTGGCCCATCTTGTCCTGGGATTGTTAGTAAGCTAGTAAGTAGGACATTAGTGAGTGCCTCCTGGAGAGTTGGTTTCCTGGGCCTGTCCTCCCCCTGGTGCACAGCTTTCCTCTCAGTGTCCCTGTACCTCTGTGCCTCAGTCCCCTGAACAGTGTGCCCACTGCCACTGACCCCAGGTCCCTGATTGTCTTGGGTGTGAAGTGTGGACTGGGGTCCCTGCACAGGTTGGCTCACTGCTGATTGACGTGTCCTGGGGACAGAGGTGTGGGGACAAAGGGTGGGTGCGGTGGTATTGTATACTGATGGGGGAGGCTCTGTGGTGGACTGGGAGTGGGCTGGAGTGGCTGACTGACCAGTGGTCCCTGATGGGCCAGGTAGTTCACCCAGATCCAGGAGTCCAGAGTCACTGTCATCACTGGGGGCATCTTCTGTTGGGGGACTGGACAGTCGTGGCACCTCCTCGCCGCTGACACTGGCTGGGGCACCTGTGGGGATGTAAGTGATGTATAATGCTTCATGTCTGTGACATTTTCTACATCCCTAGCTTCCCCTCTATCAATGCTGATGCCCTGCTACCTTTGTTTGTGTATGGTGATGTATTGTGTGATTGTTAGTTCTCCATGCTGTGCATGCTTGGGTGATGGGTGTCCACGAAGGGCTGGGAGGGCTGTCCATGCATTGGTATAGCATGCAGGGCTTGGCATCGGGGTTAGTCAGGTGTGTAGGTGCAATGTGTGAGATGGATTGGAGTGATGGGAGTCAGGGTGAGGGGGTGAGATGGCATGCATGTATGAGGGTGCTAAGTAGTAAATATTGACTCACCAGTGTCCAGTCCGCTGGCAACTCCAGTGAGTCTCTCAGGATGCAGTATTGCCAACACTTGCTCCTCCCATGCTGTGAGCTGTGGGGGAGGAGTTGGTGGTCCACTGCCAGTCCTCTGAATAGCGATCTGGTGCCTTGCTGCCAGGGAACTTACCTTCCTCCGTAGGTTGTTCCTCCTTTTCCTGATGTCGTCCCTTGTTCTTGGATGCTGTCCCACAGCGTTCACCCTGTCCACAATTCTCCGCCATAGCTCCATCTTCCTGGCAATGCATATTTGCTGTACCTGTCCTCCAAACAGCTGTGGCTGTACCCTGACTATTTCCTCCACCATGACCTGCAACTCCTCATCATTGAAAAACGGGTGCCTTAGTGGGGACGTGGGTGTTGTGTAGTGTGTATTGGTGAGAGGGTGTTGAGTAATGTGGTGGGGTGCAGGATGTGGGGTGCGTGATGTATGTGTGAATGTTTGTGGTGTGTGTGTGTAGTTGTCTCAGTGGTCTTGGTTTCAGTCTGGTGGCAATAATTGGTGTTCGTAAAGGGTAGTGGGCAATGTGGGTGGGTGTTTTATGGTGCTGTGAGTGGGTGGGTATGGTGTGTGTATCAGTGTCAGGTGTGTGATTTTGTCCAATGTAGTGTTGTTTTGTATTTGGGTGTCCATTCTGAGCGCAGCGGTGTGTACCGCCAATGGTTTACTACCGTTGAATGTCCACAGTGGTGATTCGTGGGTCATAATATGGTGGGCATTGTTTTGTTGGCGTAACGGTATGGGTGTTGGTATCGACACTTTAGCACTGACCTTAGGGCTAGCGGATTTGTGTATGTGGCAGTATTCTGCCAGATTGGTGTGTGTGTGTGTCATAATTTGGCAAACGGATATCCGCCACCGAGGAGGTATGTTGATGGCCGTCATCGCGGCGGTAAGCAGGATTTAGCATCAATGTCATAATGAGGGCCTTAGTCTTCTAATTGTCCACATCATGAAACAATTGAGCACTATTACCAAAGCTAAAAACATTGACACTTTAGGAGGATTCTTTGAGTAGACATTAACAATTGGTACAGTTTTTGTCCATAGAAATAATTTGACCTATATTCTTAACCAAAGCGGAAAAGGTGCTTTTGGAACAAATTGAAGATAGAAGAGGAGCAATGAAAACAAAGGCAGAAATAGGAGTAGTAGTCCGTGAGAAGAAGAAGCTCATTCAGCAGCAATGAGCCAAGCTGCCTTGACTTTAGATTCGCAATATGTAGGGAAATTATATTTATTTAGACCTAGATCGGAAAAAAAACATAAAGTTCATAGGGGCGAGTGAGTGTAGATATGTTTTTGTTTAAGAGTGTTTGGACATTTATGTTGAATGGACAAGATCCAGCAATTCCAGGAGTTTATTTAATTTGTGGAAAGAATGCTTTAGATTGCCAAAAAGATGGTATGGTACATGCTATTTTGAAGTAGTTTTTCCTAAGATTTATCATATGGAACATGTTGATGATCTTGTGTAGGGTGAGAAGTCAAGCGCCCGAGTGAAGAGAGGTGCCAGAGATTCAGAGATTAAAGGAGATATTTTTGGTGCAATAATTCCCTCTGTAGGTGTGATCCTTAAAACGTTTTCCACTTTGGATGTATGCTGTACAGTGCAGCGCACATGAAAAGTCGGAAACATTCAGAGAAATAAAACATTTCTCCTTTTTAGGTCTGTCTGAAAGAAGCAACATATTTTGACACAAACCCATGTCTACCATTGTTAGTAGACAGATCTTTGCATCAAAAACCTTGGGTGGTGGCTGCATGAGAGCATCCATGTATTACCCATGGAATGCCTCCTTCCTGCAAAATAATGCAAAGCAATACAAAGCTCGCCTTTTTATAACTTTTTAGTCCAAAGCACGTTTTGTGCTGGAAAGTAAATCCAAAATAAATATTTTGTCCTAGTTTGTATCACTTTCGTGAAAGTGCAAATTGGTACAAAATGTTAATCAATGTGCCTCTAATTAGTCGCTGACCAATAGCTAGAAAGATAAAATATGAAAACTAAATGTACCAAATTGTATGCATCATCTAAAACTCCAGACCTGGATGAAAGTGTCGCTGTCACTTCACAATGGGCCATCTGGCAGTTTACATTGATTTTGCATGTGAAACAAGGAGCCACATTTTTCACATTCAATTAGAGGTGATGCAGAGTACTGGAGCAGATGGCAGAAATGGCCTTTCAAGTGCAAATGTGTGCATCAAAATGCTAATGCTCAAACATTTAAACTCACCTGGAACAAAGAGGCTTGCTAACAAGCACTATTTCCCAGTGCAGTGAGTACACCTATGGTCTTGGGTTCTGAGATAAGTGACCCCTATAGTCCCCTCTCTCTCTTGTGCTACTGGCAATAGCATAAGCAGTGTTTCTGAGAGGACAGGGCCCTCTGTATTGGTCCCCTTTTCTCCTTCTGAGCACTGGAAATTCACACGTGAGCTGCACCTGCCGGAGCTTGATGACATTCGATAATGTTTCTATTCACAGAGTAAAGGAAAGGATTTACATTAAAGTAAAAAACTGTGAGAACACTGGTCCCAGTAGTTCCCGCTTCGGCATCTGAACACAACCAGCAATTCTAGCAATGTCTAAGAAGATAGGATCTTGGGGACTTTTTTCCCCGTCTCTTCCACATTCATCCCTTCAGATTCTCTTCCCTTCCATCATCTTTCCTTCCATCCCATCAACCTGCCCCGTCCTTCAGGATCAAGGCAGGTGATTCAAATCCCTAGAGACTTCCCTCGTTAAAGTACTCCTGGCATCCTACCTGATGTTTCCTTCAAATGGCAATCCTTTATCAATCAAAATGAACAAAACAATTGGTCACATCATCTATCTCTGTATTTCCGCGGCCATGCTTCAATATTCAAAGGTGCATTAGAAACATGCAAGTACTTTTCTTGCAGTCTGACACTGAACAGCAGTGATGAGTCTTCATCTCCTCATGGACCCAACAGAATTTGTTTCTAGGTGGTTTCACGAAAGTGGCTCTCCAGGACCTTTTACAACCTTAGTGCCTCACTATAATTAATTGAACAACATATAATAAAGAACTGCAGGGCTTTTCTAAGGTTGAGGGGGGCATGTACTCTGTTCCACAGGTCAGTGGAGGAAGGTACTCCACTAGGGACCTATCTAAATATGGAGGGCTGAATTCCTTCCGCCAGGTCAGCAGAGGGATGTACTCCACTGTGCTTGCAAAGAACAGCCCACGATATTTAGAAGTGCTCTCAAGAAACACATTTCCTATGGACTGACCCATCTACACAGTGATAAAGAGATATGTATTTGTTAGAGTTCATTTCTGTTGAGTACACAGTTCTGAGGACAGGCCCTAAACGCATGCAAACCACACATGCCCACAACACACACAGAACGCATCGAATGCATCTGACAACACTACTTTAACAGTCCATAACCACCCCACACAATGGTCTCTTCCTCAGACCCTGGTATACTTGCCTCTCAGTACCACATGCTCAGTTCCGACAGCGAGAGCTCTTAACATTCAACATCACAAACAACCTAGAGCTGTGCAGCAATGCGTGACCCAGCTAGTCCAAAGTCATAGGGAAATATGCATGTCAAACAGCTCTGAGTTATTGCGTAGAACAAGAAATAATCTCAAGTTATAAACTATGCCAGTGCAGCAACTTGAACTACTGACAAAAGAAGCCAGCGTTTTGACTAAAAGCAAGCTGAAGAAGCTGAATTGACAACGCACACCTAAAACAATCCTCGTCAGGAAGGTGTATGAGCAAAACCGACAGTAAGGGTTTTGTGCCTACTGGAATCAGTATATGTAGTCATGATAACATTTGTCAGTAAGATCATGCTATTGTTTGTGAAACATACACTGCAGTATGATGTGATGTGGCCCAAGGAGTGGCTTGTGTCAAACAAAGTTTCATGAATTGTCACAAACTCTCTACATATACAGGGGGAGCTAACCTGTATCTATACTAATAGAATACATTATCAAAATGTTCCCATATTCTGATTTTATCTAATTTGAAAGAAAATATCTTAGTTGTTTTCAGTATAGAATCTTAATAACATATGCATGGAGTAATTGAAGTTTGCCTGTACAAGGCAATACAGTTTCCCACATCAATACACACCCATGCACAGGTTTTACCTATGTTCTTAGAGAGGAAGTAGTTTACTTTATTTCAGCAGAACTAAAACCACAGAATTCATAAACCAGTTAAGACTCTGCGTGCAAAGCAAAATCAGTGCTAAAATAAACAAAGGGGTATTTCTTGTAACAATGTAACACTAATGTATACTATGAAGAATACAGTGCAGTCAGAGCGAGAAACAATGTATCCAGAACACCTCAAAGAATCATGAGATCCTAGGAAAAAGCTCAATAACCGCACAAAGATATGGGTTTCTCGGGAAGCAAGAAAGATATTTAATTAAATTTTGAAACTAACTGGGATTTATTGTGTACACTCCCTGGACTTGATTTCGTCTTATCTGCCAGGCTGTGTCACTCTATTGTACTGTGTTTTGTGTCTCAAGCACAGTTATAAGCTTCTGACATGGTGGTGAAGAAGGAGTGTTTTATAATGCAAAGGTTTTTTTGGTTTTTTTAATAAAGCAAAGCTGAAACTGTGCATTGCGCAGCTCCCAATGCTCCAGAAGAGTAATCCAAAGGATGCTAGACGGTTTCTCCGCATCTGCTCTGCTTTTGTAGGGTAATGAGTACCAGACCTCCCCGCCTGTGATCCCTGGAGTTGAGGGTTCTTATTCAATCAGAGCCAGTAATGTACCACATTCCAGCTTTACCAGTAATTCAAGTATCTATGTTCTCTGGGGCAGGTTTACTAATACTTCGCAGCAGCCGGTTTGTGCTGGAAAGTAGCGATAATGTAAAACAAATTAGGTCTACGGGCTACTTTCCATTACTTTGAGACAAGGGTTGCAAATCATGGGTGGTACATGTTTGTTCCTATACACCCCCCCATTATTTTTTACACAAAACCATTCTATTAATATTTGTAGACTGGACTTTGCAACTAAAGAGGACACCTTTTTGAAGCTCTCAATAACTTGGATACATGGTTTTCTTCCCAAAACCTTTCCAACTTTACATGTGTGCAACAGTGCACAGCACAGATAGAAAGTAGGAAATGTTTTAAACTATGCATAAGTATAGTATTTTGTTCTGTAAGGGTACCAATTCATTACAAATCCTATGCTTGACATCATGCACAAAACCCTGCACTATGTGCTGCCCATGGCAGCCTAGAGTGTGCCAACAGAGGGATACTGGAAGACAGCCCCATATCTATATAGATATGACATTGTTCTGCTCTCTTCCTTTCATATATCACAGCACTGCAACTGCTGGTGCTGCGCTGAATTACATGAAAAGTTAGTAAATATGGGACATTTTAAATTCATTCAAAGTAAGGGAAGATGACCACTGCCATGTCCATATAGTTTGCCATTCTCCTACCTTTTGTAACACATAGATACTGGTTGATGCACAGGGGAGATGTAAAGAAGAATCTGCCACAAAATGGCAGCTTCCTCATCTGAACCTCCAGTAACTCTCCTGCCCTATTAGGTGTACCTTCCGGGATGAACATACCAAGGTTGAAGATATCCCCTGCTCTGTATAGCTTCATCAAGGATTAGAGTTGACACTGTCAGACAAGGTGAAGGAATAGCCATCTATCTGAGATGGATTGTCCACAACCAGCTCTGTCTGGTTTAACTCTATGGAGGCAGTCATAGAAAGACTGCCTGAAAAAGATACAAATTGTGCCCCTAATAATTTGGGACATAACTCGTGGATGTTCGGGAGACTACTACATGGGCATTGTCTGTGTTTCTCCGCTCTGAGAGGCATTGCTTTTGCAACATTTGCCAGTTGAATTTCCACATGCATTGACAGATACTGATAAGTTTTCCACTGCAATATTTCTCCACCACATTAGCAACTCAATTAGCTGATTCAGCAACTCTGAGGGAGAAACTCTTCCAATTTAACAGGCAACAAGCTACCTCGGAATAGATTGCAAATCTGCCAACACACAGACAAAAAGAAATCTACCAGTACACACTAAATCAGTAGGTCTCCAGCTTTATTCAGAATTTTACCCAATGAGCTACTTATCTTTGAAAGACTGTTTTGGCCTGTGAGAAACTGATATCAATCACAAATATTTTTCACTATTTCGTTAAATGTTTAATAGATTCCATCATTTCACAATTGCCTTGTCGATTATCTTTTCCCTTCGATATAAAGTGATTTCAGCCAGTTTCAAGATATACCCCATAATACCACGCCCTCTAAGAACCAGGTACATTCTAGTCAAATTTGATGATGGTTCCTGCACCAAGCCTGATCTGGTGTGGCACCCTAGCAATATCAGGATGAATCTAAAGTCTGTGCTTTGAACAAAGTAGATTTAAACTGTGGATGACCAGACAGGGTGTCACCTTTCATGTTCCATCTGGTGTTAGCAGTGATAACCACTACATCTGTCTTGTAACTAAGACGTGGCAGCTCTGCTATGTGTGAACACTAATGCACACTTTTCATCACAGCTGGATTGGAGAATGGCATTCACTTGACTTCCTCTTTTCCTATGAATAAATGGCTTTAAAGAGCAAAGATATTATAGCTCGGAGTCTTGAAATCTTGATTTACCTCCTCAATTAAAGATAGGACTTGAACAAAATATCTAATGATTAAAAGGGTGCTTGGAGAACTGCGAACTGTGCTTCACACCCAGAGAACTGCTTTTGATAACAGAATGAAACACAGAAAGGCTTGAACCACTTTAGAAATTGAGGTGTGGGCACAAAAGCACCATGGCAAACTCACAAACCATACATGACTTCAATGAGTTTATAGATTATGCTAGCTCTCTGGTCAGCCAAGTGCTGACCCCTCTTCAGCAAGGCAAGGTAATAGTACTACATGTGTGGGTTGGAGACACTTCTTCAAGCACCCGGTTACTGAGTATGAAAGTACTTCTGTGCTCACCCCAGTTAGTAATGTGAGATTTCAAGTGGGGTGAGTCCATAAAGGTGCAGAAAGAAGCAACCATTGATACGGGGAATGGGTGTGCTTGCCTGATGGAGTCACAACTAATTTCACCTTAACTTGTAGGTGAATGTAGAGAAACCCTCCTCCAGTCTCTGATGAGAGATAAAGAGGGCTATTTTGGAGTTCTGTGAGCATGTCTCTAAACTTCTTGGGCTTCCTAGAGACTTCTGAATCTGCAGGCCTGCAGATCTTTGTGAGGGAATCATGTTTAGTCCAGTAGCATGCAATGCTACTTTCATGAAGAAGGACATCAAGGTAGAATCATAGATGGTTATGTCCTAAAACAGACATTTTGCTTGTGAATGTAAGCCAAACAATTTTGGGAGAAGGCTCATCTTGCTATATTTTCCATAGTAGAAAATCTGTAGAAATGTTTGGCTCTGTGAGAGAGTGGGTGGCTACTGTTGCTGTGCATCAGCAACCCGGGCATATGGTTTCAAAATTGAAGTCTATTCTTGCACTTTATATGATTCCTTCCAGATACAAAAGCATATGCTTAACTGCTGTCAATGCTAGGTGAGGCATGTTCAGCCTTCAAGACACTCAATTATCACAAAACATAAGATGCTCCTGTGATGTGCTAGTACCACAATCAATGGACTTCCTTCTATTTGACAAAATGTAATATATTATCACCTAATGCACCACGCTGACAAGGACTGGGGCCGTAAACTAATCATAATCCCAAGCAATACACTGAAGGTTTTGAAGGGTGATGAACATACCTCAATACACAAAACCCAAGACAGGAGAAATCTCAAACCACAGGTTTTAGGGGCCCATGTGAGCAAGTCAAGATTACCGCAAGAATGAATCTGAATCATAATTCAACTCCCTCTATCACAGCAAGATAGACACAGTACCTATTATAAATGACAAAGTGGGACAATTTAAAATCTCAAAGGTGGAATGTTCGTCGCTTGTCTGGTTTAATAAATCCTGACAGCACAAAAATCAACTCCCTTTTCCCTTTCTGTGTTATGGCATAAAACAGCAGAGTAGGCATGAATACACAGCACCTGAAAAGTCAGACAAGATCATTACATTTACAGAAATTACAGGCACACCAACAATGTATTCCCCAACACTGCAGAAAGCCAAGTAACCCTCTTCATTCTTTACATGGAATCAACTCACTGACTGCAACAATTGAGTATTCTGGCCATATCCAATTAATATCAACTAATTTCTCAAAAATGTCGCTCACCAAACTCCACACACACATACCACCCAGTAGATAATCTGCAACAATTAGTTGTTTACTCTACAACACACCACCTCAAAATACACCTGTGAAACCTGTAAAATCCCTTACACCTGACTATTCTCAGCCACAGCCCCCAAATTCAACACACAAGGTTCCCCCAACCTTTACAACAGAACAGGCTCCTTCCAATAGGGCCATAAACATATTAACACTATCCAAACCCACATATGAGTCAATTGAGGGTTCTTTCCTTAGCAACAGTTGTTCTGTGTTCCAGAACTTTCTAAATTACCATGTAATTCCAGGCCCCAAAGAGTAAGTTCCACAGCAGGATCCCACAGAGCACGGGTGCTCAAACAGCTGATACAAATCAGCTCAGAATTCTCAGCACTGTGAGTTAAATGGGAATGCCCTACCAGCCACAGAATGTTCTCCTATCATGTAACTTCAGCAATCTAGTTCTCCAGCAGACACAATGGGCAATCCACAATAAACTCAGCACTCACTATCCCTAGGAAAATTGGCTTCTCCAGTTCAGAGTGAAAACCTTGGAGCAAGACTGCGGGCAAGAAGAGAAACGAATCTTCTAACATTCCATTTGCCAAATGTGCCAACACACGTCATGCCACTGTGTATAACAAGATATCTGCACTCATCAAGAGCTGATATGTAATAATGCACATAAGGTGAACTGTCAACACTTAAACAGAGGAGGTTTCCAACTTGTGTGTTGAAACGATGCATTGATGACATCCATCATGATTTTTGCATTCCCTCCCTGTAAACGCCTTTTGTTTGTGTTTGTAGTCTTTGTAATATCAGCTCACAGCTTTATTACAGTGATGGCCCAAAGCTCCGCTCACCCATGCCCCCCCTTCCCAAAGCTATCCCTCATCCAAGTTCCTCCTTCTTTCTTGCAGGGTGCAAAAGTGTTCAAGGTTGGCAGGTCTGCATTGCATGTAGTTAGAGATTTTTCATGGCCAAGAAAATATTGCTTTCAAGTTCCAATTAGTGAAAAGTGGGTAGGAAGGGGATTTTAAAACAAAATCATACAATTCATTTGGTACGTATATAACATCATATCCAACACCAGTTCCCACATTCAACACTACCACTATTCTGGCCAAATGAGATAACCGAGATCATGTTTGAGTGCTTCAGATCAGTCAGTTTTCATAGAAACCATGAAAAAGTGCACCTTTGCAAACTTGAACCTCCTCTCTTTTCTCACTACTCGGGCAGGAAACAAATCAGCTTATGGAGAAAATGAAAGCATTCTCCTACTCCTTATAAAACGATGAGGAAGGACATCCTTGGAGCACTGGTGCCTGTGAGGGCCCCCACAATTACAGGAACCTGAAAAAGCTCACCCACACTTTCTGCCAGAAGCATGTTAACCACTAATTGTTCAACCCCTATTTTTGTCCTCTACACTTTAGCACGAGCCTAGCTCACAGCAGAGTTGCTAGCATAAATTAATTGGTGGTATCTCTGGGCAAGTAGAAGCAATTTTACTGTAATTCGTCCATAGCCTCAACATATATTTAAAATGTGACTTCCCACTACTCTTTCTTTACTAGGAACTTGCACAGAAAAGGCATGGTCACCTCCCCAATGGCCACTGCACATGCAGGAGAAAGAAACATGGGTTGGGAGCAGAAGCATGTGACGGAGAGAACAAAACAGAGGGTGGGGCTGAGAGAGCAGAACACGAGAGAGCAATAAAGAGTGGAGGTAAAAGTGCACCAAGGAGGGAGCAACACACAGGGTGGGGAGTTTAGGGGAGAAGCCCATGAAAGAGAGAGAGACATCAACACATGAGGGAGAGAGCAACTAAATGTATTGGGCGGGTACTGGTGAGAGACAAGCACACAAGGGAGACAGTTGGAAAACACATGTACTCTCAAGGGTGCTTAACAAAAAAAGAAAAAACTTAGTTCTCTAAATGTGAACTGAGGAATGATATAAGTCAGCCAATCAAAAGGATGGCAAACTGGCATGGAACCAGGGGAGGGACAAACACAAGAAGAGGCAGGCAAGCCACCGAATAGGTAGCAAGCAAATGAGAGAGTCAGAAAAGCCAAGCAATGGTGAGCAATGGGCAGGGTCTAAGCCGGTATGTTCTAGTAAACCCACAAAAGGTATTCCACAACCAAACAGCTTGCATTATCTGGTCAGGGAGACCTAGTTCGTAGACCAGTAACTAAGACATCTATAACTGAACATGGAAATTTGTATTTGTACAGTTACTTTACAATATCATAAATGGACTGACAACCTAGCATTTTCAGTTATAAGCTAGCTAACCTCATCATTAGAGGACGTATGTACATCTCCCTTTGTGCTTGCTCCCCCAATATGCATGGTTTTCCAGTACTGTTTTAGTGTGAAATATTAAAGTAGGTTTATCTGGAGAGTTCTAAGATATAGCACTTAGTTGAAATGAAAAGAGGTTGGAATAGCTGGAGGGGACAGGCAGAATGTTTGCAGGTGTTTCAAACCAGTAATAGTAATCTTTCTGCATGCTAGCTACTTTATATGATCTGTATCCCATTAGCTATTTTGTGATTTGCATTTATGAGAGTGGATTAGTAGGCAGAATCTCACAAACTGGAAATAAAAGCATTGGCAAAAACAATCACCTCTCCTATGTGGGAGAACAAAACTTACCCCAAAATACCACTCAATAATTGAGTTTTAGACCAATGGAAAACGTAAAGTTTTTATTACAGAAACCTCAGAATCAAGCAATACAAAATAAATGTCATAGAGGCTCAAATGCATAAGTATTACAGAGTAATCAAACATCAGAAATTATTCAAAGTCCCAAATTAACAGCAAAATCAGAAAAGATTGGACAGCACCCCAATAAAATAGGAAAGCATTCTTGCTCACCTGCAAAGCAAAGGGGTTATTATACGCAATTCTTGTATAGCAAGCTAGCTAAAACAGCAGATTCATCATGGCATGCCCGCTAGTAATGGCATGCATGGTTCCATCATACATCCATTAATAACAACACTTTAGGTAATCAGAACCATGAATGTCATTACTGTAACCCACAAGCACTATCTCATTTTAATAAAGCACCCAGCTTCTTCTGTGCTACTGCCACCGGAGATGTTCAAATAACATATATGAAATTTCAATAATATCAGTTCCAACAAATGAACAGGGCCTGTCTATGCAGCAGAACAACAGTGAAAAGATCTTGGATGTTGCAACACATCAGGAACACTAGAAAATTAATTGCAAGCTTTGTATATATTACTGTAGGGACAATCCACTAAATCAGTTGTCTTCGCTCTGCAGAGCATGTGAGGAAAAAAGTTACTTAGGGGGACATGATGTAAGGGGGTGAATACAGGAGTGACTGACAGAAACATTATCCATATTATCCAAGATGGCTAATGCTCTACAACTAAATTATGTTCATAAACACACTTCCATACATCCTATTAAACTTGTTTCAAATGTAATCACGTTAACTCATCATTTGAGTAACAGAAGTTATTTGCTGCATGGCTAGAAGTAATTAAATGAAAGTGCTATGATGCAGCAGGCACTCATGCATGTTTTTTTCTTTTAAAAAAGCGCATTAGACCTGGCCACGTCATAGTATTTTTTTTTTTAGTGTGCTCCCCGATGCAGCACAACTGTAAGTTTATATTGGTAAGTACAGATTTACTAATTTCACCTCAACATCTAAGTACTTTGAAGCTATATGTATCATCAAGGTACCTACTGTAGAAAAGTGCCCCTCTTGCCATGGTCATCCCCACTTTTTGCCTGGTATGTGATGCATTTTTGACTGAAAATGCTCCTCTGAACCAGGTCCCCAGTGCCAGGTCTCTTTCCCTAAAAACAATTGTTCCCCAATTGGCATTATCTTGGACCCCCTATAAGTCCCTAGTAAATAGGAGCTAGGGCATGGGCACCACATAGGGGCCCTCAAGGGCTGCAGCATGTATTGTGCCTCCCTCAGGACCCCCCACCTGGCACACATAGACTGCCATTGCAGGCTGTGTGTCTTGGTGCAGCTAAAAGTGAAAACATGACATAGCACACCGCCTGTGTGCCATGTCCCCTAAAATTGCATGCAATATATGCAAGTCACCCCTACAGCAGGCATTCAAGCCCTAAAGCAAGGTGCATTACATTGCACATGAGGACATATCTGCATGAGCAGATATGCCCCTGCTATGTCTTTGTCAATTGTTAGACATAGTGAGTGAGCAAGGAAGCCATTTTTCAGTACATGTGCTGGACACTGGTCAGTATGAGTTGCCCAGCTACATGATGGCTCCACTGACACTATGGATGTTTGGTATTAAACATCTCATATTAATAAACCTTCACTGATATCAGTGATGGATTTACTAATACATGGATCTAGAGGATACCGTAGAGGTGCCCCCTGAAAACCTGCCAACTAACTTTGTGGGGACTGACTAGCTTTAGCCAGCCTTCCACCACCAGACATGAGTCTGACCTCCTAGAGTGAGAGCCTTTGCTTTTGGGGTGCAATCACAAAGCCTGCTCTGGGAGAGGTATTTTTACACCCCATCCAACAGGATGACTTGTGAACCTGCATTCCAAAGCACGGGGCTTCAAAGAAACCTACTGCCCTTGGAATGCAGATCTGGCTTCACTCACAGGAGAGATGCTGACCCCAGGCCCCAGGGCCCATTTGGCACCTGGCCAGGAAGGAAATGTTGTATTCAGGGAGGTGCCTCCACCCCTCCAGCAAGTCCCACCCCAAGGGTAAATAGCACATTGGCTACTCCCTACACTCCCCAAAATGCCCCAAAATGTAGTATTTAGAGGAGCCCAAGGCACCAGGAAATCCAATTCCTGCTCGCCTACTAAGAAGGACACCCAAGAGCCACAAAAGCAAACACTGAGGAAGAAGCACCTGACCTGGCCCCAGTCCTGCTGGCTTGTCTGCTGATTTGCTCCAAAGCAACTCATCCTGCAAGCTGCTGTGCCTCCAAAAGCCTGGGAGGCCTGTCTACCTTCCACAAGGACCCAGGAACTCCTGTGGAGCAGCAGAGCTGCTTCTCTGCATCCTACAAGCATCAAATGGCAAACTGTGAGGACTCTGGACCACCTTCAACCCGACACCTGAAAGCACAACTGCACCCGTGCCACACAGCCCACATTGATGTGGATAAACAGTGCCGGCATGGTTCCACAGCCCTCCAGAGATGAAGCCCTCCTTCGACTTGCCCACTGTGAACCCTCTGAGGTTGCCTGCAGCATCTGCAAGCAGGCCCCCTCAAATGTGAGTGCTTTGGCAGAGGAAAGCCAACGCCTCAAAGCACCAGTGCACCTGTCATCCATGGAGAAGAGGACCCGAGGGGTACCCACATCCCCAGAAGTCTCAAGAGTGGAACTCCCTTGGTGGTTCTCCCCCCACTGGATCCCCCTTCCTCACCTACAGCATCTTTGCAACCAGACCGATCCCCATTGACTAACATTGTGTATCTGTTGCCGTACTACACCTCTGCACCTGGCTGCCCCAGTGCCTCCCCCTATGACCTGTTCATGTGGTCCTGAACCTTGCCCAGTACTCACCATAAGTTCAGGAGATTTGTTCTGTAAGTCACGGTACTATACCTGAATGCAGTACTTGTTTTTCTCTCCATAGGATAACATTGCAGCTTTTCAGAAATTGCACTGTCAACTTTTCAAAACTGTAAAGATTTTGACTTGATCATATCCATTCTGGTGCCAAACTTATATAAAGATACTTGTTGTTTTTGTAAATTAGTTTGGATCTCCTTCTTGAGTTGTGTGTCTCATTTAGTGACATTTTGTATTGACAGAACAAAAGCACCTTCGGATTGCTAGCACAATCCCCTGGTAAGGGAACCCTTGGACTCTTTGCACAATATAAGTTATTGTGATATATCATATAAAGAGGCTGCATCCAACACCTACATAAGCTATAGTAAATCTATACACACACATATATACTTACTTTGTTAATATTTCAGTTGTTAATATTTTTGCAGGGATATTCAGGCACCATATCACGTGATGGTGTTCATATTGCTCTTCCTATTAGATCTTTGGAAATGGTATGAGAATCCCAAGGACCATTTACACTCCATTCTCTCAGCAAAGATGAGGAGCAAGCATGAGTTGGAGCTAACATGTATGTGTCTGTACTGCAACATCACATGTCTCAACTTTGAAGTATGGCAACCTGCAGAATGATGCATGATACACAGGCCACTAAGCCTCCACACAGTGCACACAATCACATTGCACATGGCACAAGCACTTGTATTACAAATAATGTATAAGAAATAAAGTACTCCCATCCCTTCATCAAATCCAATCAAGTAACAATAAGACTGGTATCCTTAGGTTTCATGACCAAGAACTAGCCGTGTGGCTTTGTCACTCTAAATCGTTACAGAACAAATGACTGACTTCTAATATAGAAAGATGTAGATATGCTATGCTGACAACTATAAATGAGTTTGAATTAACACATTTGTGGTGATGTGTTCCGCCACTTAAAAATGTAGTATTTCCTGTTTTTCTATTCCCTCCCTTTTCTCTCTTTTTCTTCTCTCTCAGATTTGCCCCTTTCCCGCCTCCCTCTTTTCCCCCTTTTCCATTCCTTTTTTCTTTTTCTCCATTTTTCTTTTCTCTTCCCTTCTTGCTTTCCCCCTTGACGCCTCCTGCTTACCCCTGGGTCCTTTGCTCCGTCCTCCCCCTCTCCCCTTCTAGCCCGTCCTTTGTGCCTGTTGCAGGCTTAGACCCGCTTGTGGTGTTTTGCACTGTTTATCTATCTTGTGAGCCCTTGTATCTTCTGTCAGCTATGGGCAGTTGGCTCTGGATCTTTGCATTGCCTTTTGTCCCATCTTGTTGCACCACCCACCCCCACTTCCCTCTGTAAACTTGAATAAAGAATTGCAAAACAAAAATGATGTAATTCCTGCATTTGCAATTGCATAGTCAAATTGCTAAGGGACATTGGTCTGTAAAAAATGTAGTGGTGACCATGCAGACTATGTCAGCACCACGTAGAGCACGTGGCAAGCTTATGTAGACTGTCAGGAATTTGTAGAAATGTTATTGAATGTGGTGTTATCTCTGGCTTCATTGCAGGATATGAATTGATGAGAGGTGTTGTTAGAAATTGGGTCTCTAGTTGGCAGAGGTATGCACCCTGACCAAGTAGGGACCACAATCCTAGTCAGAGTTAGTCAGATACATACCATAAATAAACCTGTTCTCACCCTCTGGTAGCTTGGCACAAGGCAGGCAGGCTTAACTTAAGAGGCAATGTGTAAAGTATTTGTGCAACACTTAGAACAGTAAAATAGTGAAAACACCATGCAAAACTAATCCACACCAGGTTAGAAGCTTAATTTGATGAACAAAACAAGCTCAAAACAAGAAAACCCCAATAAGTAGAAGTTGAGATATGAATTATTAAAGAATATCTGCAAATATAGTGCTCAGAAGCATAAAACGCCAACCGGTGCTATCTGGTAGAGCTAGACTGGGTTGAATCCAAAGGTTCAGGCCAACCATGATAGAGCGTGGGCCGGCTACAAGGATCAACCTTGTCCCACTGAAAAAGTACCTTGCATGGATGGTTGGTTCAACATTGAGGATTCGATGCAAAGAGTGGGGTGGGGGACAATGCAAAGGCAGTGAGTCGGTTCTGATCTGTGCAGGTGAAGAAGCGGCATCACCAAATGCTTGGCGAGGAAAGTGATATATCATCGTCGATCTGCGCAGCCAGCTGTGTGAAGGTGATGCGTCTGGCTGTGTGAAGGTGATGCGTCTGGCTGAAGGCAATGCAGCGATCCTGAGCTGTGCTGTCAGCACTGTGATGTCCTCCTCTGCGGCAGCTGTGAAGCGTTGACATTGAGAAGAGATGCAGCGGTTCTGATCGGCACAGTGATGGTGATGCATGGTTTTTTGGTTGGAACAGCTGCAGAACCTGCTTCCAAGAGCCCAGGACTGGATTTGCACCACTTGGCAGGGCAGAACTAACAGTTGGCAGAGTCCAGAGGCTATAGCAGAAGTGAGTGATATCTTTGATGTCCATGAGTCCTCACAACAGAAGGCAATCCAGCAAGCAATTGGGGTCCCTCTGGGTTCAAGTGAGATGGGTCCTTCCTTCCTCAGCAGGGCAGAGGGCAGCTGGCAGCAGGGCAGCACAGCACAGCAGAAAAGTAGTTCTTCCAGAGTGGCAGTCCAGGGTGGCAGTCCTTGTAGCATCACAGCAGCCCTTCTTCCTGGCAGAGTTCTTCTTAGGTCCAGATGTGTACTTATTTGGTAAGGTCAGAGGTCCAGTACTTATACCCAGTTGTGCCTTTGAAGTTGGGTTGACTTCAAAAAAGGGTCTTTGAAGTACATAGAGGTCTTTTCATTCTGCCCTGGCTCCAGGCTCACTAAATGGGGTTTAGCATTCATTTGTGTGGACACCTGACACTGCCTATTCAGGTCTAGGTGACAGCTCCTCCCTCCCATCCTGCCCAGGATGGCCTATCAACCTGCAGATGGCCACTCAGTCACACATACCCTTCCTTTGTGTGAGGCTCACTAGAAAGAATGCAGGAAAACAGCTGTCACCTCACCCCAGATGTGTATTGGAGACAAGCTGCAGGCACACAGGACTAAGAGTAGGAAAAGGCCAACTTTCTAATAGTGGGTTTTTCAGAATTGTAATAATAAATCTCACTTTACCATTAAAGAAGATTTGCCATTACAGTTCCATAGGTACTAAATATGACATAGCTACTCCTTTTCAATTTGGAATTACAGCTTATTACATGTAATAAGGAAACCCTAATGTCAATTTATGAGAGGGGTAAGTCTCACAGCAGTGAAAAACTAATTTGGGAGTTTTTCACTACCAGGACATGTAAAACTTAGAAGCACATGGCCTAACTTTTAGTTATAATGCATCCTGCCCTAGAGGCTACCTAGGGTCTACCATAGGGGGATCTTATAAGTAATACAAGGGGTGTTTAAGGCTTGGTGAGAGGTTTTAAATGCCAACTTAACATGGCAGTTTAAACTGCCTACAAAGGCTCTGTGATGACAGGCCTGAGACATCTAAGGGATACTTGAATGGGTGGCACAGGCAGTACTGCAGTCCCACTGTGGCATTCATGTCCTAGTTACATGTGGTGCAAATACTAGGGACTTACAGGTAAATTAAATGTGCCCATTGTGGATACATCAATCAAACCATGTTTTAGAGAAGAAGCACATGCACTTTAGCACTGGTCAGCAGTGGTAAAGTGTTCAGAGTCCTAAGGCCAACACAGATGAGTTCAGCTAAAAGTGGAGGGTATAACACAAAACGTTTGGTGGTGACCCTGTAAACAGGGCCATTTCCACAGGTGTGCAAGTTCTTCTCTCAGCGGCCAACAAATCTCAGTGTCTTCAAGATTATTCAATGTGTGATTGGTCAGGGTACTTTGATTGGTTTTTATATGTGTTAGGTGAGTCTCCAACCTGGGTTCTGTGGTATCTTTCTCTACAGAGAGAGAAAGGAGACACTGCTTGTGTTGCTTACCTGGTAGAATAGCTGCTTTATGGATGACACTATTGACCGGGTGTATATAATTTGGGGATTTCCAAACTGCGATTTTCTATGAATCATAATTAGGAAATCACTATTCCTAATACATGAAACCTTTCTACTTTTAATTAGCTATTCCGAGTGGGTCCCAAATTGACCCACCTCATTAATACTAATGAGGTATGTCACAATTTGCGACCTATTAGGAATGGTAGCCATCACAGGGATGGTAGCCTGCTGGAGTCAGTAGGTCACCATGTCTGTGAGTACTTTTAAATTAAGCAATATTTTTTTTATTTTTAAGAAGCCAGTTTTCCTTAAAGTTAAATGGTGTGTGTTTCCAAAACAAAACACTTAACTCATTTTTTAAAAGTAGGCAGTGGTTCATGGGACCACTGCCTGCTTTTAAAAAATATTTGTAACATTCTTGAAGGGGAAGGGATCCTATGAGGACCCCTTGACATTTGAGAATGGGTTACAAGTTCCTTTGAAGAGTTGGTAAATTATTAATGTCTTACAACCAGAATTCAGTCACAAAAGATTAATACATAATTCTACCATTTGGCATTTGGAAAGGACGCTCTAAGCATGCCCCCATCTCAAATATCAAATTGGTCTTAGGGTGCAAACCCAAATTGTGATTCTGTAACTTGCTACTGCATTAGAATTCAAGATTTGTACATTTAAAAAAAAGCATTTTTTAAGGCACCAACGGCCCGATTTTGTGAATCTCAATCTCAAAAACTGCTTTGGACATCTGACCCTTTGTGCTGACAACCTTTCTTGAGCTATCATTTTGATAGCAGTTCTCTTTCCTGTCTATACAGTGTTGAATGAGAAAAAAGGATTCTAGTTTAGTTTCTGTCCTCTTTTTATTTGGTTACTCTAATCTGAGGGAGTTCTGATTGTCTTGAGAAGATAATCCTTCTAAAGACCTTGATCAGAAGAAAGTGAAAGCTTCCAGAGCCGCTAATGGATTCAAGCTGCTTTGCTCACCGTTTTAGACAAATGTTGTGCTTCAGCTGCTTTGAAAAGCAAGATACTCTTTTTGTGCTTCAAAAGTATCTGTCAAAATGAGTCCCTCTTGCAGAGTATTATTTTCAACCAGTCTCTACCATGCAATGATATTCACTGTAAGGGAGAAGCACAATGTCCTTTTTAGATCTTTTAAATTGATACCGACTGCCAAGATTAAACATCGTACAAGTGGTGAGCTAATTGTAAGCCACTGCTGAAGAAATCATGGATCTCTTCCCATCAAGGATGGGACTGTGTCTCCTCTCCTGGCCAAAGATACCCTTAATCAGGAAAGAATGCATCTTGATCGCAAACAAAGGCACTACAAGGCAATGACCATGTCATTCACATTCAAAACATTGAAAAGACTGAGAATGGTTGTCATAATAGTGTCTTGAGGTACAAGGTCGTGTATCCTTTTAAGGACAAAGAATTATGAGTTGACTTGTCATGTAGTGTGTGCATGAGGTTAGTCATAATTTTGTTTATGATGGATAATAACTAAGGGCCTGATTTAGAGGGGTTACTCTCTTACAACAGAAATGGATGGAATCCCGTAGCTGAAATCTAAATCCCATTATGTCCAATTGGATTTAAATGACAGCAGACAGAATTTTCATCCTCATAGTGATGGAGTAACCCCTCTGCCATTTCTAAATCAGGCCCACAGTCTTCCAGTTTTCCAATTTTTACTGATTTTTACAGATAAATACAAAAAGAAACTAATGTGTGTCCTGTCTGTATTTGTTTTTTAAAGTGGAAAAATACAGAACATTAGGCTTCTTTTGAATAATTCAAATGCTGTCATTTATGAATTCCAGGCCAACAGCTGAGCAAATTGTCAGCATACAAAGTTAAAAAAACATGTGTTTGGATTTCTTAAATAACTACATATCTTAAAATGTATTTGGCATAAAATGCTAATATTTTCATGTGGGTGTATTATTTTGTTATAATTGACTGCTTAATGCACAAAAAATAAAATCAACAGCTATCTATGATTTAGTGTCCATTTAGTGGTTAAATAAATGTGGAAATCAAGGAATTGCATATTATGTATTCACATGGATAAATACACACAGAAGATTAAACCTTTGTGTTAGGCTTATCAGCCTTAGGGTGGTCTAACCTCAAACTTTTAGTCTTCTTAAAACATTGTAACATTGGCTTATCCTCCAATTGGCATATTTAATTTACTTATATGTCCCTAGTAGAGTGATGCTACATGTACCCAGGGCCTGTAAATGAAATTATACTAGTAGGCTATTAGTAGGCCTGCAGCACTTATTGTGACAACCACTTAAGTAGCTCTTTAAACATTCCTCAGGCCTGTCATTGCAACCTGTGTGCACAGTTTCAAAATGCCATTTTGATCTGGCCAAGTAAACCTTTTGCCAGGCCCAAACCTTCCTATTTAACACATATATATCACCCCTAGGGTAGGCCTCAAGTAGCCTACAGGGCAGTGAGCAATATATTTAAAAGGAAGGGCATGTACTTTTAGGTTGTCCTGATAGTGAAAAACTCAAGTTCATTTTTCACTATTGCAAGGATAACATTGGAGTTACCTTATTACTTCTAATAAAGATATCTTACAAATGATGGCAGGTGGACAGTTCATGTTTGGGGTCTTTGCAATTGTAATGAAAAATCCACTGTTATGGCAAAGTCTGATTTTGAATAATAATTTTGAAAATGCCACTTTTAGAAAATTGGCATTTTCCTGCCATAGCCATTTATTGCTTGCAGCCTGCATCTGGGTCACCTGACTACGTGTAGTTGGCAGTTGGTCTTAGTGTATTTCTCCTGATCAGCCACACACAATCAAAAATGTATATGTACCTTGATGGGCCATCACTGGCAGGATGGCAGGTTGGAGCTGGTCACAGCCCAGCCTATGCCTGAATAGGCTGTCCCATCATTCACAGAAAGGATTGCATACCCACTGAAGTTAGTCTGGAGCCAGGTCAGGAGAGGGGGGAAACCTGAGCACTTCAAAGGGAATTGCCTGGAATTTTCTCCCACTGCAAAGAAGGCAATAGGTATGAACATTGGACCTCAGACACCAACTCTTCAGTACACTTCTGAACCTGTGGAAAACGTTTCCAGGAAGAATGAGTGCTGTGCTGCTGAAAGGACTGCCACTCTGTTGGACTGCTGCCCTGAAGGAATGCTGTCTGCTGTGCTGACCTGCTGCCCTCTTGCCTGGATGAGAAGTACTGGACCTGTAATATGTACCCAAGACTACCAGAAAGACTCCAAAGGCTAAACTCTTGCAACCAGCACCTGGACACTTGTAAGTTTTACCCTGGTAAGTGGTGATACCCCAGTAATGGATCCTTGGAAGTGGTCCTGAAGGTGATCTGTCAGCCCATCAGTTGATCCAGCAGAACTGATGCATCTCCTCTGCTGCCAGTGGTGGCTGGTGACATTTGAAAGTAGTGGGACGTAAACGTTGCAGATGTGAGTGAAGTGAGCGAGCCCGATTGACTAAAGGGGAGTTGGAGGGGCTCTCACTCCAAGAAAATTTTGAAAAAAGTAGCAAATGGTGCAATTTACAGCAAATTACAGAAAGCAAGAATATTTATAAAGTAATTGGGAATGTGTAGTTTTGAAATAATTAAACACATTAAAAACTGGCCCATATCTTACTGTATTCCTGCTGACATCCGTGCCATCCATTTACCCTGACAGCACTATTTTAAAACAGTAGGGTTGAAAATAATGGCTCAATGGACATCACATTTGATTTTGCAACAAACAGGCTTCTCATAAAGATACAAGTTAAAGAGAAGTAGCTCAAATGTCAACTGAGCTCCCTGTGTACAAATCAATTTTAAAGTGGCCTACCTTTGGCTGTAAGAAACCTCAACAGCCCTTCACAGCTCAGCAGCATAGACAACTTCGAATGAACTCAGGCCATGCCATTTATTCTCCATTTACACGATGATGCCATCATTCTTTTTAATGTATTAGTGTTGCTGTCACAGTGATCTGGCGCTTTTGTCATTAGCTGCAGTGCTGCTGCTCTCACGTTTACAGTGAGTAGGGTGACCCAGGGCAAGTAGAGGGCTGGGCTGGAGGTTGGCGCTATTGACTATTCAGCTGCCCTATCTCGGTAGAGTAATAGGTGTTAGTGCCTAGAGGGCTGGCTTAGAGAGATGCTGGCATTATGGACCAATCACCAGTCCGCACCTGATGGAAAAGTGTCAGGAGTAAGTCCATGCGACGCTGAAGCAGGGAAAAGAGAGGAGGGAGAATGCAGGGAGAAAGGAGAGAGGAGGGAGAGAATGAGAAAGTAGGTAGAGAGAGAGCAGAAGAAGAGAGGAGAGAGAGCGGAAGAAAACAGTAGGGAAAGAGAGAGATGAGGGATAGAGGCGGGAGAGAGCAGAGAAAGAAAGGAAGGAACCAGAAAGAACTGGGAGCAGAGGAGGAAGAGAGAAAGGAGACGGGGGGGGGGAGAGGAGAACAAGAGGAAGGAGAGGATTGCCAGGACACCAGAGCAAGCGTCTGTAGCTTTAAAAATCACACAGTCACAATACAATGTGTGTGTAACTCTATCCTAAAAAATAGCACTTTAAATGTGGAGCCAGCACTCACTTAACCTACAACTTGGAGTGACCTATGGAGAGATGCTATTAAGTTACTCTCTCTCAGTCAGGCTGCCACCTCGCCCTGGCCCTCGTCTTACAGCCAACATTTCACCGGGGACATAGCAAATCAAATATCTTGCTCGGGGAGGGAGGTAGTGGTGTTGTGTTTCAGGACACCTAGCTGGGGTTGGGTAGGTGAGCGAGCCAGGAATAAACAGGACTTAACAATACTCTTAATGAGCCCTGGCTAAATTTAGAGGGACAGGCGTAAATTCCTGCATTGGAACAGCAATAATTTATAAAAGCGTTACTATGTCGGAAGCAAACAAGGTCGCGTTTATCACGCCCCCTTTCACAATTCTTAGCTACCTTCTGTATGTTTGTGCAATTGCATTCTGATACTTTTTATCCTGTTTATTTTTATTTATTTGCAGAAACAGTCCAAACTACTGACACAAAATGCATAGCGGCACAGGTCCTTGGGTGGCTAGGCCTGGTGTAACCCCTCTGTGTGATTCGGGTGGTTATTTGCTCGCTCAGTTGCACGGTGCACGGGAGTTCAGTCTCTTACTGTCCATTTTAGAAGGCAGTGAAGTCCGCAGATGTTCTGCCACCAGCTGTGCAGGTTAGAGAGCCGGTCTTGGATTGATGTGAGTCTCCTGTCTATCTTTCAGACCCCCCACCCTTCCTGCCTTACCTGTATTCCTCTCTTAAAGTCAGTGTTTTGCCGTTGCTAACACTGTTTTCTAGTAGTTCTTCACCCTTCCCTCATGTAACACAAATACAACAGATATGTTACGTGAATAAACCCCTGGCACAGTGGACACAGCAGGCTGTACGATGTAAAATGCCTCTGAGGTAGTTAGTGATATGTACAGAATCTGCAAAAGGCGTCATCTGGGAGAGGTAAAATATGCTAGAACTCGGAGAATGTGAATCTACACTCGTCTCAACCACAATAATTTCTAAACAACTACTTTTGCTTCCTATTACCCCCTGCCCCAACCCTTCTGTTTACCAAGATAAACGCAAGCCATGTTCGACAACATCCCACAACATCTGCTCTGAATTCAGACTCTCTCCTGCTAAAGCAAAAAAAATACCTAGACTTGGGTCTGCTGAGAATGTACACATTCCACATAGCCATCCTGCCACCAGTGCCAGCCTGAGAAGCACTGTGGGTAGTGGCACTCTGTGTCTGTCTGAGTGCTGTGCCCTGGTCCTGTGCTTCCCTGGGATGCTGAAAGAAGATTTGTAAGTGACACTGGCAGCCTTCCTACAGCTAAAGCTCTGTGCACCGGGCATACCCACTCCTGCACTGCAGCAGCATGAAAGCAGCGCCAGGGTTGCCTGGAGCAGGCAAAACCAGTGCTCCTTAGGAGACCCGTGAGGCTGCTGCTAAAATTCCCTGCTCACTAGTAGGGCAGAGATAAAAGAGGCCTCAAGTGCGCATGTCGGATTGGCCATATAAAGACACCCATCCAACCCAACATGTGTACTAACACTGAGGTTAAGTGCAGACATAGGCAAGCTGTTAATAATTAGGCCCCAACCCTGCCTGCATAAACCACACTCAAGATTAGGCATCCGTCTGTGTGCACCCAACCCGACAGTGGCAGCACTGCGCAACTGAAATGAAAAAGTGGGAAAATACTTTTAACATTTTTAATACAGAGGCCGGGGGCAAGAACTACACAGGAGTGATTTCCTATGCCCTCATAGAGGAACTGTCACTGTCTACCGCGCCGCACAACCATGAGCAAAACCAACGCATTGTCTCTGATACATGGACTTTCCTAGTGCCAGGACTTCGCACTGCAACCCGCCGCCTTATTGGAACTGCTACTGCCCAAAGCATCTTTGACACAGGTATTGCAAGCCCCTTGTTGATGGCAGCCTCAACGACAATGCACAGCTTTCCATCTCAAACCGTGCAGCTTCTTTCTAACCAGCCTATTAGAGATGCATCCAGGATGCAGGACTTAGCATCACAAGCCCCCCTCGTCAACAGCCTCCTCAACAGCAGTGCAGGACCTCACATTGCAGCCTCGCAGCTCCCCAGAACCGATGCTGCATGACACATCTCTGACCCGGACCTCGTATTGTCTGGGCTGCATGAAACATCCTTGACGCAGGACCTCACAATGCTCCGCAACCAGGATTTAAGGTACTCTTGTTCAGTGGGCCTAGGTGAGTCAAAGTAGCCAGCCCACCCACCACGGTAGTCGGCCTGAACTTGTGACTTTGTCCCTGTTAGAACTGCCAGCCTTAGGGTGGTCTCCACCAAACTTTTTGCCTACTTGCCTCATATTTTTGGTGATTATTTCTGTTGGCCTTAGGACTCTGAGCAATTTACCAGTGCTGACCAGTGCTAAAGTGCCTGTGCTTCTCCCCTAAACATGGTAACATTGGTGCACACACTACTGGCATATTTAATTTACTTGTCTGACCCTTGGAAAGTGGTATGCCTTATATCCAGGGCCTGTAAATGAAATGCTACTAGTAAGTCTGCAGCACTGCTTATGCCATACACACAAGTAACCCTTTAAACATGTCTCAGGCCTGCCACTTTAGAGCCTGTGTGTCCAGTTTTATTGCCACTTTGACTTAGCATTTAAAACCTTTTGCCAAGCCTTAAACACCCCTTTTATTACACATCACCCACAAGGTAGACCCTAAGTGGGCCATAGGGCCGGGGGGCTGTTTAAGTAAAAAGTAGGATATGTATTTTTAAGTTTTGCGTGTCCTACTAGTGAAAAACACTCACATTTGTTTTTCACTACTGTGAGGCCAACTCCTCTCATAGGTTAACATTAGGAATAGCCTTATTACACTTTTAAGTTGAAATGCCTGATTGAGAAGGAGTAGCTATGTTATGTTTCAAATCATTTGAATGGTAATGATGAATCCTCTTTGCTGGGCCTTCAAAGGTACATATGAGAATAAGTACTGGGTCGCTGACCCCACTAAATCAGACACTCCTGGACCTACAACTGGACTTAGTTTGAAGACCTGCTGTGCTGCATCAAGTACTGTTACTCTGCTGGACTGCGGACCTGGAAGGACTATTGTTCTGCAGTGCTGTCCTGCTGCCTTCTGATCTCTAACCCTGCTGAGGGAGAACTGGACTCTGCCTTGCAACCCAAAGTGATCTCCAAGGGCTTGTTGGATTGACTCATGTTGTTGAGGCTCAAGAAAATCAAAGTATCTCCCCCTGCTCCTGAGTCCAATTCATTGGAAGTGGACCCAGATACTTGCACCAGTGAAATCAATGCATCTCCTGCCTGCTGGAAGCTGCTACCAATGCATCGACCATGTTACTAGAGTAAAACTGGTGCATCACACTTGGGGCCCAAACAGCGTCTCTGGAACTGCCACATCAACCAAAGCATCCCCTGTCTGCTGGAAGTGGCACCCGGCACATCGGCATCAACACAGCACTGAAACTACTGTATTGCTACCATCGCTGAAGGACGATTGATGCATCCCTTCGACAGCAAGGAGAAACCCAGCGCATCAGCTTCAGGATCATCACAGTGTGGCTTTGATGCTTATTTTTTTACCAACACACCACCATCAACACTGGTGAAAAATCAACACATCCCTCGACCACTGGAGTGACATTGACACATCTACAGACGCATCGTTCCCTTATCCCATTGTTGCAACCAGGATCAAATTAATCTTTCCATCTGGACTGCATGGCTCCTTTATCCGGGACATGCTCTACTACGATTGGCTTGAATTGTTGACTTTGCCCCAGTCCAGTGCAACCTCAAGTAAACCCTAAAGCGCTATTTGGTTAAAGAACTATTTTCACACTTAGGCCCTCATTCTGACCCTGGCGGTTCTCTACCGCCAGGGCCAACGGGGGCGGGAGCACCGCCGACAGGCCGGCGGTGCTCCCTTGGTCATTCTGACCGCGGCGCTTTGGCCGCGGTCAGAACGGGAAAACCGGCGGTCTCCCGCCGGTTTTCCACTGACCTTAGAATCCTCCAAGGCGGCGCAGCTCGCTGCGCCGCCGAGGGGATTCTGACCCCCCCTACCGCCATCCTGTTCATGGCGGGAAAGCCGCCATGAACAGGATGGCGGTAGGGGGGGGTCGCGGGGCCCCCGTAAGAGGGCCCCGCAAAGTATTTCAGTGTCTGCCTTGCAGACACTGAAATACGCGACGGGTGCCACTGCACCCGTCGCACCTTCCCACTCCGCCGGCTCGATTACGAGCCGGCATCCTCGTGGGAAGGGAGTTTTTCCCTGGGCTGGCGGGCGGTCTTTTGGAGACCGCCCGCCAGCCCAGGGAAAAACTCATAATACCCTCCGCGGTCTTCTGACCGCGGAGCGGTATAATGGAGGGCGGGATCCTGGCGGGCGGCCTCCGCCGCCCGCCAGGGTCATAATGAGGCCCTTATTCTTCTAAAATTCATATTGTGACTTGTACATATCTGATTTTGTCATTTTTGTCTTTTTTTGTTCAGAATATAATTGTCTAATTGTTCTAAACATGTGTGGAGTATTTATGTATTTTTTTCATTGTGTTACTGTGTGTGTACATTCCACAAATACTTCACACATTGCCTCTTTAGATGAGCCTGAGTGCTTGATGCCAAGCTACTAGAACAGTGGTTCCCAACCTGTGGTCCGGGGATCCCTGGGGGTCCGCAAAGCCCCCTCTGGGGGTCCACAACTGCTTAGAAAATTAAATAATCTTAACAGATTAGGCCACCAGCTTTAAGTAATGACACAGTGGGGGGGGGGAGGAGGGGGCGATTCCAATAATGATTCAATGGGGATCCCCGGGTTCCAGTAATGAAAGTGGGGGTCCACCAAAATCGAAAGGTTGGGAACCACTGTACTAGAAGGTGAGCAGGGATATTCTTTTCTTGTGTATCTGATTTACCCCAAGTAGGATTGTGGTTCCTGATTGTACAGGGTGCATACTCTGACAACCAGAATCCCAAATTCTAACAGTCCCAGTCTAGTGCAACCAGTTATCAACAATCTGCGCTTTGTGCTTCTTGGTGCTATTTTCACTGAAATCTTCAAAACTACATATCTCTAGTTCTACTGATTTTATTTTTGTTGGGTTGGTCTTCTTTTATTTATTAAAAATTACTCTATTTTGGTAATCTGGTGTGGCATTTTTCTTATGTTTTATTTTCATTTTATTACTGTTTGAAGTGTGGCATAAATACTTTACACATTTCATCTCAATTAAGGCTGACTGCCCTGTGTGTTTTTTTATGCAAATCCGTGTCTACAACTGTTAGTAGATATGGATTTGTAGCTAAACAATGGGCTATTAAATGGAAACACACATGTGGCATCCATGGAGCGCCCTATTGGTGCAAAATTGTGCAATGTCGAGCATGACACTACTTTGTGTTACTTTAGGCATCTTTCTAACACAAATCATGATTTCAGTTGAAAAGTAAATCCCCACACAACACTTTGCACCGGGTTTGTTTCACTTTTGAGATCCAAACCCCGAGCGAAGTGTTAATATATGTTCTCTCTGCTGTCGCTTTCACACAAAGCAGCACAGTAACTGTAGTTGCTGCTCTACCGCGAATGAATTATTTTTAAATTTGACCAAGACTTTTTAGACTGGGGTGTGCGGCGGCACCTGCAGACAGACATGCCCGGGGGGACTTGGTATTAAACCAGGTCTCAGCCCGTGTGTTTCTTTTCCCTGCTAACGTGTGCAAGTTCAAATAAAGGACACCTGGGGCTAAGCATGTGACTCCTGGCGAGGTATTTGCTCCAGCAGCAGCTTCTCGTCGTCTGTACTGAAACCATTTTTGTAAGTGAAGATAAAAGGGAAGCAGGAATGTCATTATTTTTTAACAAAGGATGGTTATGTGGCAATGCCGCACGGTCGAGCTGCGCGCGCCCCTCTAGGTCCCCGGATCTCAGACTGCTTCACGAGGCTGCTGCATCCTCCTGCAGGCTTCCTCCAGCCCGGCACATTCCTAGGCGCTGACGCACGGCCTGCGTTGTACCGACTTCCGTCTCGGACTCTCGTCCTCATTCTCACGGAGGGAGGCGAAGCTGCGGGAGGGCCACCCCGGGATTCCGAGCAGGCATTTACGGGGGGTGGGTGCGAGGTGGACACGGTGGCTCAGCTCGTATTGTTAGACTCAGTGTCCTGCTCTACACAGGAGAGGCCCCCAGTCCTGGGTGAGTACCGCGGAGTGGAGCCCATTGCGCCCCAGGTCCTCGTTAGTGAGGCCTACAACCTCGCTGGACTCCCACTGACACCCACCGCAGGACCGACAGTACACTGAATAGAAACCGCTGACAAAGCTGTTTTCTTCACAAAAAAACGCTTAAAGGATACAGGACTCACAGCCAGGAAAGGCTTGAATGAGAATCCCATGACGTAGATGTGGTCTGATATGAACTTTCCACTGAGCTAGTTTAATATTTGTGTACAGCGTTTTACACCACACGTCTGCTGTTTCTAAGCGTTTTACTTTTGCCTAGTTTACTGTAGCCGGTAAAACCCATTCATGCTGTGGTAGTCGCTACAGAACAAAGTTAATTTTCTTTTGTAAACATGGCGAAATGAGAGGTAAATGAAGGTCGTCGGGCATATAGAACGATGTCAAATCAAATGTTAACATACGTGAGGTAGTTATCCTCATTTCCAGCCATCACTTTTTCGGCAGTGGCAACCACAAGTGTCAGTACTCCCCAACCAACTTTTCAGAGGTATAGCTTCGAATTTATTATTGCAATTCTGGTGAGGTCCCACATTCATCATTAGTGCAGCAGGTGCAGTTGGGGTGTGAGAGGCCCACTGCGCTTCAAGTATGGATGTTTTCACATCCCAAAATAGGAGAAGGAGAGATTTTACTAGCTTGCACTAGGGCTCATGAAATCCTGACTATAACACTGCTTAGGAAGCACTATCAGCCCAGCGTTATGTCCTGGAAGTGTTGATAACGGTGTCTATTGTTCGATCTAACCCTTGAGGTTCATATGTAGAACAGCCTTTGAATTTTTTATTTACTTAAGAATAGTTCAATGTGTGCTGACTTTAAAAGTACGATATTAAGGCACACATTAAGGATTCTTTCATGTGGATAGATTTGATTGAGTATATTTATAATTCTCAACTGAATAAACAAATGAGCTTGTTACCTATTGTTCATCTCTCCAAACACACTCAATCTCCCTGTCTCCAGCGGGTTGGCTTGCTCTGTGCAAAACGTTCCCTTTACAAATTACTAACTCTGCTCTTTAAATCTCTCACAGGAGAGTACGTGGCTAACTCTCTTACACTCGTAAATGCAATAACGATGCAAGTCGCATACGATCTGCCACCCAGAATCTTCCTGTGCTCCATCGAAATTTTGGCCCTTCCACCAACTCGGCTCCTTCACTGGAATTCTCTTCCTCCTATCATCAGTGCAAACTCTTCATCCAAGAGTCCAAATCTTCCCAAAAGTATCACTCCAGGCACTGGAAGGCAAAGGTTTGTGGTGGCCTCTTACATCCCTAACACACTATAAATCCGCATTCTTTTCAAGATGCCATATACCACTACTCTCTTATTGGAAACATTTCTGTTAAAAATGGTACACTGCTCAACACATGTATTTCTTCAGTAGCCCTAGGTGTGCATGAGCCAAAGGTACTGACAGCCTCTGGTTCTAAGCATCCTTGCCTCTAAAGGAGTAACTCATCTCACTGATGGATTAAAAGCAAAAAAAGGCATGTACTGTTCCAAACTATCACTATCGTTTTTGATCTGGCTTGACAACACAGCAGTCTGCAAGACCAATTGTCACCAACTTTTTGAAAATATGCCTAGAGTGGACTTCGTATCTACCTGAAGGGTATTTCTCTCTCACATCATGCTATTGTCTGTTAAGTGCATCTTCTGCCGCCTATGGAGTGATTGCTCTGCAATGAGCTATGTTACATCTTAAAAGTATTCTTTTGGCTGCTTGGTGCATCATTTCATCTCCTTTGGCACTGATACATCTAAACATTTTCCTAAGGGTCACAAAGTCTAGTCTGTGATGGGCCAAGGGACGTAGTGGGGCTTTTGGGGGGGAGGGGTTACGGTTAGCGCTATCGCTGGCTTGTGAGATTCAAGTGTGAAAAGAAAGCATCTTAATTACTCAATTGGAATGAAACATAATTGTGGGATGTGATACCAGAAAACCTGGGATAAATCCTGGCTTCCCCACTTGACCAAGTTGTGTGATCTTAGACAATTGTCTGGTTTCACTTTGCCGCCTTTTTCTTCTTTATGACATATTAAAACACCTTGAAATAATGAGTTCAGGATAGGTGCTGTACAAAACCTTCTCTTGTGTTTGATTTAATAAACTATAATGTTGTCCATGTATGGTAACAACCCAGACCATCCAGAAGGTTCTATTAAACAACTGACTTGCCTCTTACTTCACTATTGCCATTTTAGTCACTGTGGGAGGCGGTATGGATGTTTCTACATTCATTTTTTAACTATTAGTTTAAAAAATACTTCTGAATGCACCAATATATTCTGATGTACTAAGCATGCTAGTAAAATACACTATTTCTTTTTATTTTTCATCTTTGTTGCGAAATGTCTTTAAAAAAAATATGCATTCCTAAAGTTAACTTTATTCGCTTCTTCTCTTCTACCTCAGTTAGTTTAAATAAACGCTTAGCATTTAGTTAGCATATTTCTGAATGTTACTGCTCGATCAAGCAGTAACAGCACCCCAGGGCAGTCCTTGTGCTGGGGGCTACATGTGAATGTCTGGAGGGCTGCACTTTGAGGATCATTGCCCTATTATTGTCCCGTTGAGTGCTTGCTTTACATTGCAAAAGTATACTGAACCATCATACATTAAAATCGTTATCTCATAGATTATTCCTGTACAGAAAGCAATCATTTTGCTTTGTGTTTTTTACATGCAGCTGGCTTTTAAAATGTTTTCATCAGAACTCAAAATGCAAGGCAGATGTAATTGCTTAGCCAACGCTTGTATTTTTGCTGACTTTGTAGTTGCTGACTTTTGAAGACACAGGCCCCTTCATCGGGCAAGTCAGGCACTATACTTGCTGTTGGAATTCTCAACTGCAGACACATTTCTCTCAGGGAAACCCCTTTGTTTTTCGTGAACACACGTTTTGCACTCAACAAAGCATTCCTGAAAGAAAAATTGTACTTAAACAACATCCTGAGGAAATGCATGTCGTTCCTGGGCCCTCCGTGCAAGGTGTATGGAAGAAGCGGTCCAGGGGCTCTCCCGGCTGAGTCATGCTTCTGGAATGAGGGTCAGCGACCCGCCATTTCCTTCTCTCTCAGCCAGTTTGGCTGCATCAACAAGGATGACGAGCTATTTTTCCAGGCTTTGACCAAATATGGGTCCGCGCAGGAAACCCTGCATTTAGGCTACTTTCTGCTTGCGCCGTGCAGACGTTTCAGCGCCGGTGCCTTTTGCCACAGGGACGAGACCAGTGAGGATAGGACACGGGGTGCTCTCCAACACCCCCCCCCCCCCTCCCCGCCCCCCACCAGTTGGGACGCGATGGCATAGACGTGTCATGGCAGAAGACGTTTCATATCACTGCTGACAGTGTATGCACAGACACAAGAGCTGTCTTCTTTCCCTTGAAGGTTGAGACGCTCCTGCCCTTATCACTAACAATCACCCTGGCCCTGTGTACCAATGACCAATTTTACTGAAGTAGCACAAAAAACTTCATATCTCCCTGCAATTAAAACAAATTATTATTTTGAAGGTTACATAGCGCTAAGAAAGTAGTACATACAAGGTATATTTGGAGCACCTACAGTGGTGTCACTGAGTGAATGTTTACAATTATTATAGTACAGACTCGTCGTAGGTACCTTGTAGAGAGCTATCACCAATAGCTGAACGACTGTTGCTTTTCTAGAAGACTTTGCACCAGTGCACAAACATTTTGGCATTTTATTTGGTTACATGTATTTTTCGGGACTAATAAGTACTTATGGGTTAATCCAATCTTTAGCCTATCATTTATTTTAAGCATAACTGTAGCCTTCCATTGCCCCATCTCAAATCCAGTGCCTAACTCTTAAACTTACCAGTCACAGCTATCTGTGCTCACACGTGGCGTGGCAGGTGTGGCGCAGGGGTGGGGGGAACATTTTATAAAAAATAAGAATAAAAACGTACCTGTTTCGCTACTGCGCTGCTTCTCTTTCCCTCGTCACTCCAGGTACTGGCTCCCATCCTGCCCTGCGGCCAATTCTGACGCTGCTCAGAGAAGCATTAGGATTGGCTGGGAGGGCCCAGCCAGGGCACTCCCAGGCAGACTGGGAGCCTGTGCCTTCTTTCTCCTGCCTGCGACACAGTGCCGGGCTGGAGGGAGCACACTGCGCATGTGTGTTTGGCTGGCCCGAGACGGCCGGCCAAACACACATGCGCATTGACAGGAGTGCACTTCAGGTCACCCCACAAGGCCCCACCCCTTTCACAACGAAAGGATAATAAACATAATTTATTATCCTTTCGTTGTAAAAGGTTTGCAACTTCTGCTGCTGGCGGGCGGCGACGCTCCTCCGCCTTAACGTAGGAGCCGCTGCTGAAACTAACCCTTAACATAACACTCATTGTAGCCCTGCCTGTAACCCTAGACCTACCCCTCACTCTTACACTGTTCCTTCACCTAAACACAGTGATTAATTTGTAAGTGAATTATAATAATAATAATAACCATAGTGTCCCAAAGGTTTTTGTAGGAGTCTGTTGAATGCAGTGCCAAAAACGGGGTTGCTGAATACTAAGGCTGCCTTGTCTTGATTCCGCCTCACACCTCTTTCTTCTGCCAACTTAGACTTCCTGTCTTTTTCTCTCAACCCTGCAGGTTCTGTTTCATTCTTGCTTTCTCCCTTTGTCGTTTTCCTGTATTATGTAATGTTTACCACTCATGTATTAGTGCGTGGGACGTTGCAGCGCAGAACAGTGCAATGCAGGTAAGTACCACGCAGGCCATTTTTGGCCTGTTTAAAATGTGCCACATTATCACACAGGTATGTTTTGTTTTAATGACATTTTAATGTCATTAAAAAAAAAAGTGTGTTTAAGGGGCAAGGAATGGCTTTTTAGGGTCCAGGGGTGATTAGAGGTGAAGGGAGGCAAGGGTTTTTAAGGTTTAGAGGTAAGGGGAGTTAAAGATATTTTAGGGTTCAGGGATCAGTGGAAGTAAAGGGAGTTAAGGGTTTTTAGTGTTCAGGGGTGGGAACAAGTAGAGTCAGCTAAGGGTTTTTAGGGTTCAAGGGTGGTTGGAGGTAAATGCTTTATAGAGTTCAGAGGATGGTAGAAGTAAAGGGCACAAGAGTTGTTTAAGGGTCAGGGCAGGTAGAGGTATGGGTAAAGGGAAGTAAAGATTTTTAGGGTTCATAGATGGGTAAAGGTAAAGGGCGAAGGAGGTTTTTAAGCTCACGTGAAGTAGAGATATTGGGACCTGAATACACACAATCCCATTGGCTGGCCACAGCATGAAGTGAAGGTTGCAGACACCTTTTTATGACCCGGGGACTCGCGTTATAGAAAACAAGAAAATGGATATAAGGGTAGGGTAGGAATACCTTGCCCCCCTGGTCCCTGTATGTCAAATTACAAAGATTTGCAGAACCGCAGCAATACTGCGAGGGTCAGTGCAGCTTTGGTGTAATTTTACAGAATTACTACAGTGCCATCAAAAGGGTGACGGGCGGTGGCATGGATTACTTCAAGACCAAGTGGGTTCGCCAGCAGTGGGGTGTCAGGTGCTGCCAGCATGTTGGGCACAAGGGACCAACCCCACACTATGCCCTTCGGCTGTATGTGACAGGGTTAGGTGCCTGTGGGGGATTGGGCAGAGGGAGTGGTGCATTTAGGTATGGTGCAAAAAATATGACTTTATGTTAAAAAACGCTAGAAATTCACTTAAAAATACAAAGGTTAAAGGGAAGCTATAGTTAGGTGACTAAAGGCTTGATTTAGATCTTGACGCTAACAGTCCCACCATCGACTTTTCAACTGGAAATCCATCCGCATCATGATGGTCCACTCACTGTATTTAGTTGTTGGCAGTGCCATAGACGAAAGCCCACATTCAAACTACCATCTCCACCAAGAAATACTGCCCACTTCGATAGCCGGAGAGGGAAAAGGGGATGCTGGCAGGACCTCAGCTACCTTTACCATCATGCAATTTTGGATGTGCCTTGCCACCAAGAAAACAGTGGCGGTCCATCCTCCATGTCTGAGTTGGTAGATTGAGTGAAAAAGGGGTGAAAACTCACCTTTCTTCCTCATTCCACCCCCGGTCTTTGACGGCACATGACTGGACAACACCTACCGTCACTGCTGCCCCCAACCCACAGAGAAAACATGACCCCCCATCGCTGGACTCAAAGGTGGGGACACCACATTGCCAGGGTACGTTCAGTGGGCACTGCTTGGGAGGTCAGGGCCACTGTAGACATTTACATGTGGCAGTAATTTTTTAAGTGACTGTGACATGTATATGTTTGGAACATGAGTGGATCAGACATGGATGGGGACACGCTGGTACACAGCACAAATCGCACACATACTTACCTGTCATTATGTTGTCAGTATTCACTGGCAAATGAATGCTGGCGCCACAGTGACAGTACATACACTCCTGCCAACTGTGTCCATGTGTACACATTGCCAGGGGACTTGTACCTGTCATGTTGTGCTGCAAGTTGTGTGAGTCAGTACATGTATGTGTGTATGCGATGCGATTGGCTGAGTGAGGGGGAGGGAGCTGAAGTGAGTGCTGTGGTTGTGTCAGTATGTGTGCAATGTTGTTGTCTATGTTGTGTTGTGTGTTGTGTTGCTGCGTGCAACATTCAGGTGAGTGGTGCTGTGTGGTTGTTGTTTTTGCAGTGTGTGTAGTTGTGCTTGTGAGTGTGTTTGTGTGTAGTTGTGTTGGTTGTTGTGGTAGTGTTGTGTGTGGGTGCAGTGTCAATAATGAATGTATGTTGTGTCGTGGATGTCTGTCAATGTTTGTTTGCAGCATGTCCGTGTTGTGGTGGAACAGCAATGGATATGTGTGTGTATGTGGTGTGTTGTGTAGTGCAAGAGGACACATATGGCAAAGGTACAGTGTGTGTGTCTAACTTGCCTCTATTCCACAGGACTGCCATTGTCTGCTCTCCATTCGGGCCCGTGATGTCCTCCCTCAGTCAGTGAACCGCCACCAGTCCACCAATTCGCAGATTATAACATCTAAATAGGGAGGGAAGAACACCATCGACTTGACGGTCTTCTCAGGTCGACACAGCTTGGCAGTGCGACTGCCAAGATTTAAATGAGGCCCCCTTGCTGGTTAACATTTGAAGCTAGAAAACACTGACGTTCACCAGTTTTAGTTGTGTTAGAAAAATCTGTGGTAACAGTATGCATTCTAAATGCCATGCATTCTTACTATTCACATTCATTTTCCTATATTTCTTTTTCTCCTTTTTTCTCCATTTCTGCCATGCTCTCTCATGTTCTAGTCGAAAAATGAGTCCTGATCCCAAAAAATGAGTGCCTGTGCCCGCCAGCTGCAAGCACAAGCACAAATTAATCACTGCCTAAAACTGGTCATAATCCTAACTCAAACTCAAAACTAACGACACTCGCTCTTCAACTGTCACGCACTCTAACCATAACACAAATCATTATCCTATACCTAACAGTAACCATCATTTCAATATACCTGAACCTTCTGAAAAAGAATTTGGCAAAGGCTAAATGTACAAAGCCACTCAGGGTTCGCAAAGCCTGTGATTGTGCTAAACCACAAGGTTTGTGACCACTGAAAGATCTTTTAAATGTACTAAAACCAGTTAGTGATTCAGTAACAGGTTCTGAAAGAGAAAAAAGAATTTAGAGAAGCCTCTTCCCCTTTGTGAATATAAAAAAAAGTTTGTTGGGAAATAAGCACTAGTCTAGAAGACCACTCCTGATTCTCAAAAAAATGTAAAAAACAAACTTTTCTTTTTACATACAGTCCAGTTCCCCTTAAGAATACTGTCCTGCATGTTGTTTTTTTTTAGATAAAGGTTTACTTTATTTAAATGTGATCACAATTACAGACATGGTGGTCTTCGGACCAGATTATTCCTCAATTCGTATGACTGCATCCAATCATGAGTCACAATTTGTGACCTACCTCATGAATACTGATCAGGTAGATTTGCTTGCAACCAACTGTAAATCAGAATTTTGTTTCCTGACTTAAATGTACATAGATCAGTTCACAAAATGCTTTTTCATCATAAGATTTCAGAGCACAATTTGCAATCACTTTTTGTGAATGGAAGTGTACATCTGATCCAATGCACCAGATATACGTAACTTTTTAATGGCTGTAAGCTATGAGACTCTTTAGATTCTTTCAATTTGTGGATTTAAGAATATACATTTCTTTAAAACAGCTAAAAGGAATTTTGCTATGTGCTAAGCCCATCTTAGGAGTTGGTAAAATGCTACCAACTCCTAAATTGAGTTTTAAAATGGTTTATAGATTGCAATTTGAAAGAAGCATGTCTTTGAGATTCCCTTTCAAACTGTGATTCCTAAACATGTGTATAAATGATTTACGACCATAATAGTGGTTGTGAATCATTGAATTTATGACCCCTGATTTTCAAAAGGAAATGGGTCTCCATTGGGCTCTTTCCCATTGTGAATTAGGGCAGGAAAGGTTTTCTTTATTTAAAAGCGATCGTATGCATGATGGTCTGCTAACCCTTGCAGGCCACCACTCTTGTAATTCTGAGTGATCGAAATGAGTCACATTTTGCAGCCTACTTAATGAATATTAATTAGGTAGGTCAGTCTGTGACCCACTCTCAGTCCTTATTTTGATAACCAACCTAATTAGTGCATAAGTCGGTTTGCAAAATACGTTTCTGTTTGCAAAAAGTAGAGTCACAAATTATGACCTACCAAAAAGTTAGTATTTCAGGCCTCTAGTTTCCACTGTTATTGGAGTCCTTTTATTGACTCCCAAGATTCCTGACTCAAATGAAATGAGACCACTTCATTGCATGTACTATTGGCTATACAATGCACAGCTTGGGAGAAACTACAGTTCATTGAAGTTTACTGTTTGAACTGGTTACTTGTGCCTAATTGTGTCATTTGGTTTCTGCAGATCACTCGGGTATGGTGGCATGATGTGCAAGATAACAATGGACTGGGATGCGGCCATGAGTAATTACCAATGGCTGAGATTAATTCAAGCATTACATCCCTCACTTTTATGTATACTTCAGTGTGACGGCCTAAGTAGGATGGGTATCCCCAGACTAAGGTCCCGTGATTTGGGTCCTGTGCACGCTGTGCCACTGGAACTAAGCTATAACTGACTGATGACCCTAACAAAGACTAAACATGTTTTGGGTTGCTTGTGTCACGGTTCAGGGGAGACATAGCCTGGCAGTTCAGGCTGGACTATATCTATTGAAGCAGGGTCAAAACTGATTTGCATAGGACTAGGTCGAACATGAGATGGCATAGTGTATAAAATGATGATGGATTGGGATACGGCTCTGAATAATTACCAATAACAGATTAATTCAAGCATTCCATCCATCACCTTTTTTATACACTTCAATTTGGTTTCTGTTAGCATAAATATTCAGTGGACATGAACTTGCTTTTCCTATGTACTTATAAGGTATCTGTCCAAATATGTTTTTACCATATTTGGATCCACTGGAAAACCATCAAAAACCGTTACTTGTATTTGGGGGGGAATTTTCCACCAGGGCAAAATCCTTATTTCAAACTGGGGTTGTCTGCGTGTAAACAAATATGTATTAATAAACTCTTGGGCTAAACTTAGACCATTCATTGCATTCAGGGTACATACCAGTGGCTTCTTCTGAAATGTAGCCTGGCTTTTTTCCCTCCTGCCCTCGTCCTCTAACAGATGGCTTCCTTGTGTGACTTTCTTTTCCAGAGGTGAAAGTGTTTTCCTCGGAGAAGCCAACAAAGCCGGTCTTCATCCGTCGGTGGTACTTACAAAAAAATAAAAGATGCTTCTTGGGAGAGCTGTTAAAAATACCTGGCGTGTTCTGGCCACGTTCCTGCAGTCGTTTAGCATAACTGGAGCGCGGCTGCTGTGTTTTCTCTGCATGCCTCGCCCGCTGTCCCCTTGGGAGCTCTTTCACACCTTCATGGTACAGTGAGGGGGCTCTGGCGCATTCCTGCAGCCAGGCTCCGGCATCAGGACATTCCTGTACAGGATAGGCGCCCACTGCAGGGCGAGAAGCATCAATGCAGTCCGAACGAAGTGTCCCACAGCCTTGGAAATGATCAAGCAGCTTCTGCCAAAGAGCCTTAGTGCTCCTAGGGAGGTAGAGGTTGCTTCCAGCGCTAGAAATATCGAGACGCCGAATACCCTCGTCCTACTGGAGCTCCCAGCAAAGCCCATCCCTGCAAAAATCTCCAAAGACCCACCAGCATAACGACATAAAACCATCTCTGTGGCCTGAGGTAGGATGAAAAAACTCAACCATAAGTTTATTTCGAAATACCTGCTGCACAATTGAACTTCGACGTCTTGCATATATGTGCAACTGAAGACAGCGGCCAGGATCTCTGCAGGTTCGAACTGCGTGCCCAGGTACTCTCAGGTGCTGTTTTGATGTGTTGCGTCTTGGACAGCTGTTGCGTAGTGGGACTTCCATGCGCTCTACAGACGGCTCTCAGACTGCAGTCAGTTATTCGTGTCTTCTCAACACAGTGCTCCCCTCCTTAGGGAGGAGAGCTGCAAGCGCACCCCTCCTTCGCCTCCTTACACCACCTGCGCGCCCTGGACTGCACAGGCACCCTGCCTGCCTCGTGTTCATGGCAAAAAAACATCTGTATCAGGCTTTTCGAACTATCAGGGCTGTCTGAAAAGGGGGCGGAAGACACCCTCACTCTGATGTAAAACTCGTAATCCCTTTCTAAAGTCCCCCTGACAGGACTTCTATCTCAGATTCTGCCCACTAATAACGTCTCCTGTGCAGCAGGCGGCAGTCACCTTTTTTTTCCAAAAAGAGATAAATTATATGGCAGTTGGAATATCACTTTCAGCTGGTAGATTGCGTGAAACTGAGGAATTCCAAACAATCTGCGCACTTACGGCATAGCTCAGGTCTATATTTAACAACTTCCAAAGCTGCGAAGAATGCAGTGTGGTCGGAGAACAGAGGCTTAAAAATGTGAAAAACGCAGGCTACTGCTATACCAAATATGGAAGTAATGTTACGTCTAGCTTGTGATTCACACATCTGGAAATACTTACTGCTCTGGAGAGAACAGACCCGAAGTCTCCTCAGCAGCAGAGGAATCTCCATAACAGCAGCTTAAAATGCCAGGCCCCAAAAGCATCAGAAGCAGTCCTGGATGGTTCGGCATTTAAGGCAATGTGACACCATCTTTGAAAAGTATATTTATGGTGGTAGGCAGGGGAGAGGGCATGTTGCTGTTACCTTTTGGCCAAATAGCCAATGTGCAACGTGACTTGTTAGGCCAGAAGAGGTTGTTCATGGAGAATGGACCTAGTGCTGGGGTTAGATGGCCTTATCTCTGGGTCGTGTGGCAGACACAAGTAAATTGGCAACTTCCGGGGTCGGTAAAATCACTTAAAACCAGTGTTTCAGGTCTTCATGTACTATTCAACTCCATATGGATAACCAAATTACTCGCCTTGTATTCCTTGTGATTCAAGGCATGGATGTCACTTACAAGCTGCCAGGGGCCTCTCTGCTAATACTCCTGGCACTGCTTTGCTACCCTTAGTTCCAAAGATCATCACAGCGGGAAAAGAAAGCTGAAGGGGGACCCCAGAGTCCCATACTGTTCAGGAGCAAATAGGCTAGTGAGTAGTCAATGATGGGGAAAAAATCACACCTGGATTTGGAAAAGTGTCACCTGTACACCAGTTTGAAATGGCAAAAACAGGAGTAGTGTGTGCTGAATGAAAATGCATGTTATTATTCGTATAATTCTCTTTATTGTATTACAGCACTATCGTGTCTTTTTTCAATATTTCGGTGCTGTTCAAGGTATTTTTAGGTCTAGGTTTTGACCCACTGCTAACAATATACCTATAATGGGCTTTGGGACGCCCTTTAAACCACTGGTTTTCTTTGACCAGCCTTTTTCAGCCATTATCAATCAAGTCTTGGTTCAGCATTGTGGAGTACTGACATCTCACCTAGGGCTATTATCTGTTTGACTGTATCCTTCCACCTCCACTCAGAGGTTGCAACGACCTGCATGAGAAACTTCTTTACAACTATAGCTCTCACTGCTCCATCTGGCACCCTCCCCCTTTGCCTCGCTCCAATGTGCTAATACTGCATGGGTTACCATTTTACATCAAGACCTATTGGCTATGCCAATGCTTGTTCTTCAAGATTATGCAAGGTTTAAGAGCACTGTTGCCCAAAATAGTCTTTCCCTGAACTGTCAGTTTTTAGCTGCAGACAGATTCGTGGAGCGTCTGCTTGCAGCCTTCACCCTGACCTTCCAGGTGCCCTGCGGTCGCTCCACTTTTACTTGCAGACATGTCTACAGCTGAGGTACGGCCTTAGCTGCAAAGGGTGCGGCGGGAATGTCGCGCTGTTTTACAAATCTCACTTGGGGACGCTTCGAGTCGGCGGGAGGTGGCACACGGCCTGTGCGCCTGTTGGAATGCACTGAGACAAAGGGTACATTTTTCCCCAGGGCTGTCATGGAAACTTGTCCATTCTTTGCATTATTCCGCGGGTCTCCCTCTCTCTGGTGGATCGCTCAGATAATTCCGGCTTCAACTGGTTTCTTATCTCATTCATTGCTTTTTATTGGTGACAATTAGTTTCAGTAGGTAGGTTTAATAAACTCGAAGGATGTCCATTGTGCTTTCCACTCGTCAACCATAGTCTGTTAGCCCATGTTTAAAATCTCATACGTAGCAAATGGACGGTAAAAACCATTCGGTAACCGGTCCACTGGAATCTCTAAAAGCGTGTATGTAGGGACCCATTTTGGGGACCGACAGGGGCCAAGGAGAAAGAAATCACACTCGCCACTGTTGTTTTCCAAGTTGGATAGCCCTCCTTATTGAAGGGGGTCACTCCTTACTTAAAGGCACATTAAACAGACAGCTTTACAAGCGACCAGCCACTTCTCCATACAACCTCAGCGCGCAAACCTCCATGTATGACCACTCATAAACACTGAGGGCAAAGTTCTGTCGGCTAAGGATGGAAACTCACCTTTTTTGCAAAGAATAAACATGTTATGCTATAAACTGTCATGCTCTATCTATACTTAAAGATCTCTCCTTGCAGTCTCCCTTCTACAAAACCTCACGCTTTGGTCTATCCACATGCTGTTATGCACTCTCATGTCGATTGTCTTCCAATAAAGTAATAGCTGCTTGCTTTATGGGAACGAGTAAAAAGAATGCAATTGAAAGACATAAACATGTTTTCCTTATAAAACCGCCTTTCTTTCCGATATAGGGCGAGTTTGCATGTGTGCGCGCGGCACATAATGCTCGCTATGAGAGCCCCGGGCCTCCCCAGTCTTACCCCCGCCCCAGCCCTTCAGACACAGGGAGGAGGTGCAGTTGGGATTAGAGAACCGCGCCAAGGTACATTCCTGGGATGCCGGAGCGCCGGAAAGCTCAGACAGCGAAGACGTCACGCTGGCTGAGGCGCACGCGGCGGCGGCTATAAAGGCGCGCGCAGCCAGCGCTCAGCACAGAACTGCCTCGCAGAGCCTGGCGCGAGCCTTGGAGGGAAAGCGAGAGCGTCAGAGCAAGCCAGTAGCAGAAGCCTACAAGAGCCGAGCTCCAGTAGCCGAGACCTACAAGTGCACCCCAAAGACGCGGAGCCACGCGCACTTCTTTGCGAAAGCACCACTACTCAGACAACCCACCACAGCCATGAAGCACGCCACGAGCCTGGCTCTCCTTCTGATCGGATCCATCCATCTGGTGAGTTTGTTTACTTGCAGAAGGGTAGGATGAGATTAGGGCCCATGGTTACACACTGAAGAATTATTTTTGGCTGGATGGCTGCACGAGCCCTGACACGGAGCACTGAGTGGGACCTACTGTGACTCAAGAAGGGGCTGGATACAACTGTCAATTAAATACTTTGAGGACCTGGGATATTTAAGAGGATCCGAGTAGCGTACTCGAAATGGAAGCTGATGTCCTTCCAGGAGATAGATAGTGAGGCAGTCTTCTGATGTGCAGTGAGTGGAGCTGGGGAGAGGTGGCGGTGAGCTGTCAATGTTGTACTTTGTTCCTACTCATCAGGTCGGGTATCTCTGCCCCATGTCCGTCCCCGTCATTTCTGGACCCAGTTGGTCCTTTTATGCACTGTGTCCTCTTGTGGATTCTTGGCATAGTCGGGTGCTGGGGGCGCGGATCTGTTGCACTCTGGCCACGAACAATATTTCATACTTTTGACCCAAGAAAAAGTATGAAGTTATGCAGGCTGTGTTATCCATTATACATTACTGTTGTACAAACATATATTGTGTTCATTCCAACCAACTAAAGTTCTGACGTGCCTGCTCCTCGTGTGTGCTGAATATGCCTCCTCCCCCGGGGTCTCTGCCACGAGGGGACTAAATTGACTGCTCAAAGATGGTGCTGAATGTGACAGCCCCTAAGTCTCTGCCTTAAGTGTCTTGAAGGTTACTAGCCACACGTGTGCTGATCTTGACTGCTCTGATGATGATAGTTCTATATAGCTCTACCCTAATTGACAGCCAAACGAATGTGCTGAATAAGGCTACACCAGGAATAGCCTTATTTTGTATTCCTCCTTCTGACTGCTCGACGAGTGTGTTGAGTGTGAGTGAATGCTGTATTAGATTGCTGGATGTGCCTGCTTCTCGGGTGTGCGCTTGTGGCTGCTTCATAACTGTGCACGCTGCCTCTTCTCGGAGTGTGGGTGACCACAGTGAGATAGTGCCTCGGTCCTTTCCTCACCAGACCCTGACCTATTCCTGTGTCTCTCCGCAGGTGACCTCCATGTGCCCCACCGAGTGCCGCTGCTCCTCAGAGCCCACCCGGTGCGCCCCCGGCGTGGGGCTCGTCCTGGACGGCTGCGGGTGCTGCAAGGTGTGCGCCAAGCAGCTGAACGAGGACTGCAGCCGCCGGCACCCCTGCGACCACACCAAGGGCTTGGAGTGCAACTTCGGAGCCAGCCCCAGCGCCTCGCACGGCATCTGCAGAGGTAAGGAGCACGGCCCTTGTATGGCCATCGCGCACAGGCAGGACGCTCGCGTGATTTCAGCAGCCAGGAATGCAGCGGGACTCTGGAGAGCTCACGTTGGGGCTCCTGACGTGATGTAGGAAAAGTTACTACTTACTGGGGGAAAGTGAAGTAATTCGATACTCGTCACCGAGTTTTGAAAATGCTGCTTACAAGGAGGCCGCCATATGTGCTATGATGTCCAGGGAGCAATGGGATTTCTGTGCATTAAGGCCCTACAAGATATTCCTTACTGGTAGTAGAGAGATCAGACACAGAATATGAAATCTTGCAACTTGTTCGCTTCTATATGAACATCAGTTGTGAACGAATCTACTGCATTCAGTTTTCATCTTAGATTCTTTACCCATTTTCTACAAAATGACCGAATTTACACTATAGTCGAACTGCTCAGAATGTAGGGGGATTCTCATGTTCAGAATGCGTGTTCTACACCTTGCCTGATTTACGTTTACACTCGAAGAAGCATCTCTAAGTGCAGACAGTCTCTGAAGTAGAACCAAGCATTAAACCATATCGTTGTCTATTGTGCTTCGTAAATTTACAGCACCTTATGTTCATTTCTGAACAATCCTGTAGACAGGATGTGGATGTATAAGAACAGTGCACGGCCAATACGCATAAACTGATTTGAAGTTTAGCAATAAGACTTAGAAGGTCTTCTCAGTTACTTTATGGAAGGTACACTGCATTTGTCAGCACGCCATACATTGTGCTGAACATTAGCCTTCCCCACTAGGCTAAGCCATACCTCCATCTTAGAAGCCTCCAGAGGCCTTGCATTCCTGGTTATTGAAACATGCTAGTCGCCAGATAAACTAACGTGCGCGACCTTGTACCAAAAAAAAAGAAAAACGTGGTGGCTCAAAATGCATAGCCAAGCTCATTTTGTTTTTTCGCTATTCTTTTACAGCAAAGTCAGAAGGCCGACCCTGCGAATACAACTCTAAAATCTACCAGAACGGGGAAAGTTTTCAGCCAAACTGCAAGCATCAGTGTACCTGCATCGATGGTGCCGTGGGCTGCATCCCACTCTGTCCTCAGGAGCTCTCTCTGCCCAACCTGGGCTGTCCCAGCCCCAGACTGGTGAAAGTACCTGGACAGTGCTGCGAAGAGTGGGTGTGTGATGAGAGCAGAGTTTCCAATGATGACATGGATGGCTTCTTTGGCAAAGATTTTGGGTTAGATGCATCTGAAGGCGAACTTACCAACAAAAATGAGCTGGTGGCCATCATCAAGGGAGGACTCAAGATGCTGCCTGGTAAGTTTGGCTTGAAACAAGCAGAAGCAAGTCATACCCTGTATTGGGCTAAGTCATCAAGATATTTTTCTATATATTGCTTACTACTGCAGTTTTAGTCTTTATTAGCTTTATAAATAATCTAAAGTACAGGTAACCAACCAATGGCTAGTCCTTTTATCTGTCACAAAAAGGTGAAAGTTGGATCTGCCTGAATTCAAACATATTAGCTTCTTTTTATATATATATATTGAGCAAGCTTTTAATTTGCTGAACTTCCTTCTGGGTATTAGTAACCATGGTATAGCATACACGTTGGTAACACAACCAGTTTGGGTCCTGAAATGCGCAGCTGCCCAGTTAGACTGTATCAATTCCATAAACCATAACATTTGTTTACCCAGCAGCAGTCCGAAAGGCAGAATTGCTCCACACAAGACCGATCATGCTCTCTACTTTAGACTGAACAAATAAAACACGCACATTATTTTGTCAGTAAATGCCTTCTGGCTAGTCCAGAATATTTAGCTAGACTAACCACATTTTTGTAATGGTTGAAATCGAGGTTTGTTACGTGTTCACAGCATGAGATGAGATAACATAAACGCACCCGTGTATTTGCATGGTCTACATGAAAGGTCTAGGAAATTGAACTCCTAGTAAATGGTTGCTGTCAAGTATGACTCAGGATGTTCCTCTGGCCACCTAGTAAGGGATAGAATAACTACAAGCAAGAAGACTGTCTGTGACTAGCATTGTAATAATCTTGGCATTTATAAATATCAGCATTGCCCTGTAGAAATCGGGGCTAGGATTATTCTTACAGGGAGCTGATTATTCATGTGGATATCTGGCATAAAGGGGAGGGAGCACTTTCTGTCCCTCCACTGATGCAACTGGTAAAATGCAGTTGATATTGCATCATCTACATATTCATACCCGTTGTCATAAACGTAGGTGAATAATCATATTTTGCAGTTAGTTATAATGCATTTGGTTAACCTGTTATTTTTCATTTTGGAACAAGTTTGTACAACTGTGGGGCATGTATTGTCAAATTAGAGGTCACAGATTTATGGTGTGAGCAGAGGAATTCCATTGTAGCTATTTTAACTGCAAAACAAACTGATATGTACATTACATGACGCAGAAACTGTATATTCACTTATACTTTCTTTTTTTAATAGTGTATAGCAGTGAACCACAGAGCAGGACGTTTGAAAACCCAAAGTGCATTGTTCAGACAACATCCTGGTCCCAGTGTTCCAAGAGCTGTGGCAATGGCATCTCTACAAGGGTCACCAATGACAACCCAGACTGCAGACTTGTACGCGAAACCCGAATCTGTGAAGTGCGGCCATGTGGAGAACCAGCCCACGCCAATCCAAAGGTAAGATACTTCTTGTCTGCATTCGTGAGGTAGACTTTGTACCTCAGTGTTTAGCTCAGTTTTAAGCCTGTTTAGGAGTGGTCTGTGTGCCTGATAATAAACAAGCTGTTATCCTTTATTGTTTCCTAGAAGGGAAAGAAGTGTACAAAAACAAGAAAGTCCCAAGCTCCAGTGAGGTTCGCTTATGCAGGATGTTCAAGCGTCAAGAAGTATCGTCCCAAATACTGTGGCTCTTGTGTGGATGGGAGGTGTTGTACTCCTCAGCAGACAAGGACTGTGAAGATCCGCTTCCGCTGTGATGACGGTGAATCTTTCTCGAAGAACGTCATGATGATCCAGTCCTGTAGGTGCAACTACAACTGTCCGCACACAAATGACGCCTTCCCTTACTACAGACTGTTCAATGACATCCATAAATTTAGGGACTGAAGGTGATATCAGAAAATAGTGGAGGGTGACCTACGAAGGGTAGGGACCAAGGAATCACCCTACAATTCAGCGCTTTAAAAAAAACTAGTAAGACTGGGGTAGGGTCGGTAACATCATGCATGGCCTTGCATGTGACTCTCTCTGGCTTTGCCCACTGAGCTACGGGGGAGTACTCTACTACCCATTTTCCTGAATGTCAATCTGGTCTCTGCCAATTACAGACTTCAATGATGGGACATGAACTCTTTTGTAGGATTGGTGCCATATTTCTTTGGACGAAGTCAGATCTTGTGGACCATAAATGGTGCACTATTTAACTGGACATGCATACAACAAGAAAGAAATGATAACGTTTTTAAAGCTTCACATTGGAGCAGACTGATTGCTTCTTTTTTGGGAGCATTTAATTTGTATTGTTTATTATATCTGAAACAAGTTTATTTGTTTCTAACATGTTTTATAGATTCTGTTAGTTGATTGCTCTTTATACTTGTTTGAAAACAAGTTAGAAGTTACATTCCACCCTGAGGTGGGCACTATTCGAGTGCTCATTGTGGCAGCTAAAATGTACAAAAAATATCCAAAACAGCCAACAGAAATTGTTTCAAAGTGAATGTTTTTTATTTATCAAAAAGTAGATTTTTTATTAAATATGTAATACTGGAATAAACTGTAAATGTTTTTAATTTTTATACTCGCTGAATTAAAGATATTATTTATGGACTTCATCTTGTAATAAATATTGCCTAATTTCATGCCGTGTATACAATTCATTTTTTTGTCTTTGCTCTCCTTGTGTAAATCTGGATGAGTTTACCTACATACGTTCTAGTATTTTAGGGCCAGGCTAATGGTATAGTTGAGTAATCTGAACCTTTTGTAGTGTTCACGGTAATATGTCACGTTTGCTAGATATAATGCTGGAAAAAGTACACTGCTTCATTGTCCGCTCAAGTGAAAAACATATGCCTCGTCTACTCTCCAGAACAACTCTTTAAACAAGTATCTTTCTGGATTCATCGATTTTTAACCTGGGGAGGGCACTGGATTGCTTTTGCAGCATGTGTCCGAGTGGCCTGAGTATGGAGCAGCTTGTCACTGTAGTTCATTCGATTACTAATGCGAAATCAAGCACATACGTGAACAAGAATGTATCCCAGAGTGCAGGAGGCCGATTTCTGTCGTTATGCTTCCAGCGATGGCCTTTGTTAATCCTCACAACCCAATGATTACCAGTAAAATGTTGTTATACATTCTGGCATGCCAGGAATGACAGGCATTCCTTCAAGTGAACCTGTCCTTCCGTAACAATGCCTGTCCTTGCTCATTTCTGGGGACCCAATCTGTTGTCAGGCCTGAGTGTAATCCGATGCCCTTCCACGCACAGCAGAGTCCAAGAAGAACTCAGGAGACCCGCTGAATGTTTGCCCTGGGATTGTCATGTGCAGTGGAGTTAATGACTTAGGTGTTTCCCCTTCACATGCTAACACTTTGTGTCTTCATTGCCTCCATTCTGCCCCAGTGTTACCTTAGCTCCTGCCACTCTGCGGGGCCACAGAATCAGCACTTCTGCTCTCTACAGCCACCGGTGGCACGACTCGGCTATTGTTTATAGCCCCGGTTTCAAGTTTTCTGTGGCACTGGCAGCTCAAAGCGGCCTGTGGCGTCACAGAACGATAAATGCAACATCTAACATGGCTGTCAATCAAGTACAGCAACTGCTAGCCCTGTGGTGCGGCTGGCACTGCCCACGCTACCACTTGCCACACGGGTTTAGAATCCAGGAACGAAAAGAAAACAGGGCTCTGCGAGTCCCGCTAATATATCCCTGGAAACCAACTCTTTCCAGAGCTGGGCTGAGCACAAGGGCACCCCCTGGTAGGCTGAGGAGCAGGAGGGACCAGCAGCTTTCGAGTCATGGAAACCGCAGCGTGAACAAAGACATTTTTGTAGACACATTGAATTTTCTCCCCAAACCCTCCTGGAGGTGGGCGAACGCACTCGCTATGCCTGTTCAGTGCTCTGTAGTTTCTGATATGAACATATTTTTCCAGGCCTGTGTTTGGCTCATGGTCCACCACTGCCACTCTCCCTACTCCGAGTCCCTCAACGACAAACAAAAGTCTGTTGGATGGCTAAGAGTGAGACAAAGAGCCAACGGTGATGTCATGGGGCAAGTGCAGTGTGTGTGTGATGTCACTTCCGCTCAAGGCTTCAAGCGGGCTCTGGCGGTGCTTAGCACCGGCAGCTCTGAAAAGCGGGTGCTGAGAAGTGTCCTTATCGGGCGCTCCATTTTTTGCCCTCACCCTGAGAGTCAATTTTTTTTTTAACTCGTTAGCTGTACCACCCTGTACTGCCCTTGATGAAAGTTCTGGGTGATTCGTTATAGTTCTTTCATAGTCACCTTTTTTCACAACTGAAGCATTTAAAGTATTTTATACAACGAAGCCATTGTTGTTGCTTATTTATCTTATGCAAACAACCGTTGACAAAGCAAATAGTCCTGGCTTCTTGTAGGTGTGATGTTTCTTGTATTATATCTCTGGATGCCATGACATAAAGAAACAGCAAAATACCAGTCGATTGGCACACTATTAAGTACATGCTTTTATTAGTTTACGTGCTTTAAGCCCTTACTTACGTCGGACACGCCTCTTAGAGAGACCCCCCAGTTGTTTAATTCCACTTAAAGCCCTGCTTCCGCTACTCCCGACATCTGGGTGACTAGACCTCTGCGGTGTTCGAATATCTTGTAGCATATTAGGACACCTCGGTTCCAATTTGTTGCTGCCCCCTAGAGGTGTAAAGCAGCTGATAGCAGGTTAATTTCAACCTGGTCTTTTAGCCCACCCACCTCGGGGTGATGTAATGATGGGGAAAGCAGGCGGTATCCTTGTAAAATACCGTAGTGATCACGACATATGCAGACCATCTGCTCCTTCATTGGATGCTTTATGTCTTTTCTTTTAACGACAATAGATTTGAACCAACTGTCTACTATAGAACTGAGATTCACAGAACATCCAGCTTTGACACCCAATTGACTTTATTTTCAGCACTGCGGGGCCAGAAACCGCTTTACAATGTGGAATGGGGTGTGAGAAACAGCTACACAGATATGGGTGTGAGAGGGAAGCCTCATTCAAATGAAACACAGCTGCATCTACGTCACGTTTAAATAATATTGATTGCATCTTCAAGGTGAAGCAAAAGATAAGTGGATACCCTGGAGGATACACAGCTAACGAGAAGACAGAACAATGAATATCTCAGTGGGTGAATGTACCTGCTGCAGATAGCAGCATGCGAGTTTGAAACACGACGGTGCTGGTTAAGCCTTTTATCCTTCCAGGTTAAAGAATAGTTAGTGCATTCTGGTATTTACAGTGCTGAAACGTCGAAGGGCAAAGTATTATCTAATCTCTCCCACACCAAAAAGTTATTATTTGTAAATACGTCTTGGGTTGTCCTCTTTGTCAGTTAAATGTTTTGTCTCTGCACTAAAAATTAATTCAGTAAATTGTCTAACTCTGGAGTCAGGGGTCTCTGGAAGGGTAGGGCAACAGTGGTATTAGCTGTTCACGTGAAGAGATGTATGTATTAATGCACACTTTTCGTTTCTGACCCTCTGATTGTCAGTCCGAAGGAGTTACTAGTGTCTGCATCTGACTGTTTATATCTCATACTGTTGGTTTTTTTGAGGGAAGGTTCTCTCCTTTTTCTTGACACTGGCTATGTGTATTCTTTCTTCCTTATCAATAATATGCCATCCTTATATCGTCAAAGAGGGCTGGGAGCATACTGCTAGCAGATCTGCGTTGTTTGACCACTTGGCATGGAGGTAAATTCCGGCCAGTGACTGTCAATATTCAACAAAAAAGGTCACATTTCAGGCAAGGGGTCAGTTTTAGGGACACTTTTGAATAGGTCAAGCAATAATATAAAAAAGTAAGTAGACACAGGGCTGACACAAGTACAAGTGAATGCAAGTTCAATTTCATTGGTTTGTATAACGCATAACACCGTTGAAAAAATATTTCTATGAACTGGACCGATTTAAGGACTAAAAACCAGAAAATATGCCACGAAGCAGAATCTGACATACAGATTGTCATTTGCGAGTAGTGTGTATGTGTGTGCCCTTCACATTGTTTGTTTCGGACAAAACTAGTGGAGGCTCTGAGCCCAAGTCCTCTCAGTACTACTTGCTCTTCCCCTGCCTCCACCACCGTAGAAAGGACGTGGTCGTGGGTAGCTCAAGGTCTTGTACTACACCAGACTGCAGCATGATAAAACATAATCAAGCATTAGCAAATCTAATAGGTTTGACACATGTACTGGCAACAGCACTAAATAATGCCCACTGACGTGAAAAACAATTACAATAGAGTTGTTTTGTGTATACATGGGCCCGGTCAATCCTTGGAGTGTTCCCCCATTCAAATGAAGAACAATTCATGTTTACTCTGGGGCTCACACAGCTTTTGTTTAGGCTTGACTACTTTTCAAAGCCACTCCTTAACCCTGGACCTTTAGGAATACACCTTACTGACAGAGTCGTGTCAGATCATTCTCCACTGAGACTCAAGGCTGATCTTGGTTGGCAAAGAGAACAGGCAGGGTACATAACTATATCGTGCTTGCTGACCGAAACTAAACCTATGATGCAGTTAATGATGTATGATAACACTTTCAAATGAATGTACGGACAGTGCACCCCAGAGATATTAAACAAATAATTTAATGACACGATCTGAGGCATAGCAGGCCACATCCGATTGTGGCAGCAGGCTGTGGCACTGCTGCAGGCAGTGTTTCTTGCCCGGGAAACACAATTTCATACTTCACATACACTCAATGGCTCTCAAACAACATCCACCACAAAAGTGTGCCATAACAGGCTCATCTAAACTACGCAGCATATTTACAAGGATGTGGCGTGGTGCAGCGCTGTGCCAAAATTGGCAGCGCTGCGTCACTTCGGAAATGCAGGGATGCTCTGTATTTACAAAAATATGGCACACCCTAGCGTTTCCCCTAGCGCTGGTGCTACATTTAGCTGCCTAGCGCCATCACAGGCACCCTTGCAGGGATGATTGTCTATGTGCAGGAAGGTATGCCTTCCTGCACATAAACAATCAATAATGGTGTTTTGTTACTCCTATGTGTGCTGCAAAATGCAAAATGCAGCACACATAAAAGTAGAAAATCGTCATTATTTAATGATTGTTTATGTGCAGGAAAGGACACCTTCCTGCACACAGACGATCATTAAGGGCCTTTGCTCTTTCTATGTATGCTGTAAAATACAGCACACATATAGAAAAAGCAAAAAAAAAACGAAGAGAAATAAACCTATTTCTCCTCACTGCACCATGCTATCACCATCCCTGGGGTGGGCAGCATCAAAAGTAATGCGTGTTGCATGGGCACACCCACAGCAATACCCATTCCATGCCCCTCTGCTGCAGAAATCTGCGCTGGGGGCCACATTTACAAGGCAACATTAAGCCACAACAAGTGGCTTAACACTGCCTTGTAAATATGGTGCAGGGCACAGCGCCACCGGAGTGTCACAAAAAGATATGCTTTGGTGGCACTAGGGGCCTGTAAATATGCCGCTGAGATTGGGAGTCATAGCTGGTGACACAACATCACTTCTACCACAGGAAAACAAAACTGAAAAGCTCCTATACTGGTTCACTAAGCGAGTGATCCCCAGTCTCCTCATTGGCAGATCCTAGACTCCAAAGGTAGCCCAATCACTGAGCATCGACAGCTCCCACAGGCTTTTGCTGATTGTTACCAAATCCTGTGTGTGATGTGTGTACTACCTGTAAGAAGGCAATGCTGAATTTTGTTTCCAAACTTTCTAAGCAGCACTTTTCGTTGGACAAAGCAAACCCTGACAAACCTTTCAGCACTACCGAGTGGGGCAAGGTGATAAACCATCTTCAAACATGGAAAACAATGGGTCCCAATGGCTGGCTGGGGATTTTTCAAAGTCCCTCTTGGGTAAATTAATCCCACATTTACTTGCACTATTCAAGATCTCTGTGGCGGTTGGTCATCTGAAATCTGACCTGGGATAGAGTGAGATTACTATAATCCACAAGCCCAGCAGGCTACCAGATTTTTGTGCCTCAATCAGACCTATCTCCCTGCCAAACATGAACATCAAAACTCTTGCAAAGGTCATGACGAGCTGCCTTAATCTTATGATTAGTTTCCTGGTGCACTCAAATCCAAATGGATTCATGTTGAACTGGTCTACAAGGCATAGCAATTGGAGACTCCATAACGTATTGACACGTGCGCTCTGCTTGGAGGATTTCCTCGCTTTACCTAAGATACACTTCAAGACAGCCTTTAACTCCATAAATTGGGACTTTCTCTTTCCTATCCTTGCAAAGATGAACGTTGGTCTGAGCTTTGTCCAGCACAGCCCGCTCCTCTACACACAACTCACAGCTGTAGTCTGTATTAATGGAACACTTTTGCATCCTTTCACAAATAGAGTGGGGAACGAGGCATGGCTGCCCCTTACCTCCATTCCTATTTGTCTTAGCTGTAGAATTTCTAGTGGACTGACTCCACCTAGGTGCCTATATTACAGGTTTGACTGAGCCTGAGCTAAGAAGGACAATCAATGCAGATGATCTCCTCCTTTACCTCCAGTATCCTGCCTTATCTGGTCTGCAAGCCCTTGAAATGTTGAAATGTTGGCAAATTTCTAGGGCTCTTGATTAATACAGTCAATTAGTTTCCCACGTGAACAATGATGATACAACTGTTGATGCACTTGGCTTCAGGCCTTAAAGTTGTGACTGATGGTTTTAGATGCATTGTCATCTATATATCAAGAGATGAGACAGCTGGGGGGAGGTTAAGTGAAACTCTGCTGCTGAATGGTCTCCGGAAAGACTTTCTATACCTGTCTGCCCTTCCTATGTTCTTGATGAGGCGAGTTCCAAAATTGTTCATAATTCATTCCTGTGACTTTTGTAAGGGCCTCAATGTAACGTAGGGGATTTTATTTGGGATGGGCGCTATTGTAGGTTGGCCATGAGTAAATATATAAAATACCTGTGCCACTCCCAAGCATGCTTCCTTGTGGCTGCTTCAAGGCTCCTGTAGAAGCCTAACAGTTGGGGGGTGGGGGGTAGGGGGTAGGGAGGACACTTACAGCACATCAGCTCACAATCTCCCAAGCTACATAGTGGAAACAGTTCAATATTTTCACTTTCTCACAAGTATTGACCACACAATCGAAGACTGATGATTTAAGATACCAGAACAATGAAAGGTACAGGAACCTCTCTAACAAACTAGCAGTGGAGAGGAAGCAGTTATGTCTTGATTACATGTACACAATGTTACTGTCCACCTAATATTTAGGATCTATAATATGGACCATGATAAAGTGAGATTGAGACCTCAAATGGCAGTCAGAAAGCGTTAGAGTGGAGGCTGAAAAGAGAAAATGAATGTCAGATAGAAAGAGAGAGAGAAAAACAAAGAGAAAAAGGACCAAAACAGAGAGAGAAAGAGAGAGAGAGAAAGTGAGACTGTGAGAGGGAGTAAGAGAGTGAGTGAGAGAGCGAGTGTAAGGGGGTAGAGCATTGAGAAACTGCAGGAGAATGTATGCAAGTAAGTGAGTGAGTTCAAAAAAGAGTGAGCGTGAAAAAGTAAGAGTGTGAGAGTAAGAGTGTGAAAGCGGTTTAGAGACTGAGAGAAAAGTCAGAAAGAGCGTGCATGTGAGAGAGAGTGAAATAGCATGCAAGATTGAGAACGAGTGGGTATGAGAGTGAGTGTGAAACAATGTGTGAGAAAAAATGTAGAAGTATGCATGTATGAGAGTGACTGGGAGGGTATAGCGGTAAATGTATGTTGGGGTGAGTTTGTTGGCTTGACTCTTGTTCAGGCTATAAGAGCCAAATCAGACATCTGATTCAATTCTGGCTCAGCTCGTCTCACGATTTCTTTTGCATGCCACTCTATACATTGTTTTTTGTGCCCCAGGAAGCTGACATAAGTGTCAATTAGCTGGAGGTACATGATCACAGAACCCCAGATCAAATAGGCCCTCTGCTGCTGCTCTGTAACAAAGCAATTAAGGCTTTTGATATGTTCAGACACATAACTAACATCATTGATAAAGGACAGAACTAAGACCGACCTTGCTTAAAAAATCATGGGTCATGGTTTTGGTGTTTCAGGGTTGACTTAATTACAATTTTGCTTGATGAAGGCAAGGCTTTCAACACTCAAGAGCTGTTGGGTCATTGCTAATGGTTAATCAAATATTCCTATTCTTTTCTTGAGGCCACAGGTTTAGGAGGCATGGATAGTCCTTTGGTCCAGATATCTGTAACCAAAAAAGATGTTGATGACTAAAATAACTTGTATTTTAGTGAGATACAGTTTTAGATTTTTGACCCATAACCAGTGGCTGTTTGCTGACAGGTAAGGAGCAATGTGTTGTAGCGGAGATGGCAGTGGGAGGTGGATCAAAAGCTGGGCACTCTCCGCCTCGGACCCTTAGGTGCACAACATTTTAAATAGGGGTTATTTTAGATGCCACAAAGATTTAACCAGATCAGGGCTTTAATGTCTCCATCATCCAATTCATAAAATGTCGGTCACCATGGACAATATGGTGTTCTGATTGGTTTATATCCAATATGTTGAGGAATAGTGTGCCAGTATTCAACTGAGCCTCCTTTTGACCTATCTAACCCAGGACAAAACTCTGACAAAAGATATCACTGATTGTCCAATCGAGTGGGATGTGGTCCCTCTTTATTCTATCACCAATTGTTCCTTAATTGTTCTTTAACTAACGAAAAACGTTTACAGCACCTGTTGCCACCCCCAGGGACATTCTGAAGGTTACCCATGTAAAATCCCGAATGTGGCCACCAAACAATGAAATGGAAATATTTGCAGTGGACGGGTTTCCCACTCACCCAGTAGTGCTTGTGTGGTAATGTGCTGTAGTTTACCATTTGCACAGCGCTTTACACCCAGATCTGGGACACTAAAGCACATTTCTGGACCAGGAACATGCTACACCTTGGCGGAGTACATGGATGGAAGCATTTGTATTTGTTGTGATCCTGTGTGGGAATTATTTTAGTGGTGTGTTTGAGTGACTAGAGTTGTGCTCTTTTCTTGTCTTGGGGTACAGCAAGCAGTACGTTTTGCTAGCAAAACATGTAACAGTAGCATAGCCAGGATGTTGTCAAATGAGCAAAGTGATTCTAAATGGGCAGCATTAGAAGTTGGTGACATGACCAATAGCCATGAATCTTTTTAAAGAAGGGATCCTACCTACTACTGTACCAATACACATCATGAAATAGAAAGGAAGTTAAAGAGGAATTAAGCTTGGTAACCTGAGCATAAACTACACAATCCTTACCAGGTTCAAATTACAGGTACTCCTGCTAGGCTGAGAGACGCCAAAATTCTGAGAAGGGGGCTGCATACCAAATTCCTCTCGTGCCGCTAGAGGTCCATGAAGGCAGGCATGCACCAGTTAGGCGAGCCCTTGTCAGGTCATGGCTCAGACCCTAGCCAAACTACATGCTGCACATGTGAGGGTTAGAGAAAAACCACTTGGTACATTGTGGCCCAGAGAGCACAAGAACAAATTGGCCCATCCAATGTTACCCTTCTGTCGGTGGCCCTCCAGGCAAGTGAATAACTTTTTTTAAAAACCAGAGACCGTTGCTTTTCTCATTTTACATGAGGTGGCATACTCTTGTCCTTCTAGAATTTCCTACCAGACAGTTTCCTCTTTCTTTGTTAGTTGGGAATGACATTTCCGTACCAAGCATACTTATCATGCTTTCGTTGTTTCAACTAGGACAGCAGCATGATGAGCAGTCACCTCCCACTATTTCAAATGGTGTAGAGGCACAAATACAAATTCTCTCAGTAAGTCACCAGGAGAAAATCCATCCACAAGCTTCCTCATTCTACATGTGAGCTCAGATTCCAAGAAAACTGAGAGGTTTTCGCATTCCTTCACTGAAAAAGTGAAAAAAATGAGCTCTTTGCAGAGACTATGACATCTTACTCTAGAGAGATTACTCTTACTTTGAAAACCAACCACCTTGTACAAACGACTCTTTCCCGATTTCCTTCAAACCCAAGGTAACTAGGACCACATTTAATATCCTAACACAAACAGTCATGGCTGATTCGAAACCCCTTCACAGATTCCACACCAGGTGAGATGGTAAGAGAGCTGAGCTCATGCCTTACTGCCTACCTGAACCACCTTAAGAATGCCTCTCTAAGACAAGATGTAGTCCTGGGTTGCCTGAAAATTTGACAGGTCACTCCTCTACTCAGAACTCTTTAAACTGACAATGTAATATACAGGTATGTTATATGCCTTGATGCTCTGCTTTGACATATGCCTATTCCCTAGGATAACCCAAGACTACTTGTCCATTGAACCACTATCTTGCCTCCTTAATCAATCAAATGTTTCATTTCACCCTTATGCTGAGGTCATCTAGCTATTCTTGAAAGTCTCCTCTTCTGCAGACATTGTGGGACTTGTAAAAGTGCAAGTGGATTTTCAGGCTTTGATGCCAGCTCCCCCTTCACTGCACTATGCTAATCCAAACTAGGCTGGTTTAAATGAATCTACTTGGATGTGATCCTTTCATTGTTCATATTGCAAGATTGCTGGACTTCAATTGGGGCACCCAAATCTGCATATCCACAACAATGCTGTAGTGGTAGGAGCGTGTTATCAAATCTGAGTCCCCTGAGGCATCAAATAACTTATCCTTATGTAAAACCTCAAACAGTAGATCAGCCTTAATCTTCTTGAGGCTCAACTATTGAAATTCCTTGTTCTCAGGCATCCCTAAAGTTCTCCAGAATCCTCAAAAGGCAGCCCTCAAGGTGGCGCTGAGCTAGTTTAGGGTGTTAGAACATCTCACTGCAACAACCTAATTCTGGTTACTTCAAAATGGTTTTCGATTAAGAACAGAAAGCATTACAAGATGGCCTGCATCGTGCAGAGAACCCTGTAAAAAGATTCTGTAACCTACCTCTCTTACACACTAAGCATTTCTGGAGGTTCTTGTGCTCTCTGAATTGCAGAATATCACCACCTGGGAACATTTTCCTTTATAAATCAAACAGACAAAATGAAGGAATCCTTATCGAGTCACATTTCCAAAATTTGTAACTATCTAAACAAGTGTAAGGACAATCACATCCTAAGAAAATTCGAGGACAGATCTTAAAGCTGTTCCCAGCACTTCAAGATCTAAAAGAGTAAGCATTGTGGCTGTGATCTGGTATATCTGACATTCGATCATAGAGCAACTTAAAATATTGGCTAACTTCTAAATGCATAATTTATTCTCTGGTAGATTGAGAGCTCTCTCCAACTCAACTCTGTGCTTCCCCTTGGTTGTTCTTGCATGCTCTCCAAAAGAAGGCAGTTTTTTCCTGTGGGATATTGCTTTAACTGCACTAACTAGAAGTCAGTTTTTCCTGTGGGAGATTGCTTTACCTGCACTAACTCCCTCTGTACTCCTTGAATACTCATTCAGGATCTGATTTAGAGTTTGGTAGATGGACTACTCTGTCATAAATGTGACGGATATCTTGGCCACCTTCTTACAAGTGTATTATACCCTATGCAATTGTAATAAGGGAGACCAGATATCCGGATGGATGTCGTTTAGGGGTCGCCAGGGGTCGTAGCTGCGACCCCCAGCTTGCCCCTTCCAACCCTTGGCACTGCCTCTGCAACCCATGGCCTTTGAAGAGGAGGCAAAATCAGTGCCAGGAACACAGGGGCAGCTTGACCTTATGGCTGTTGCTTAGGGTTCTGATTCCTTGTTTTCAATAAAAAAAAAATTAATTACACTAATAGTGAATAATATATTATTCACTGTAAGTGTAATAAAATAGGAGTACAGTTAGCTGAAAAATTACCCTCTTTGGTGACTGAGGTAAGTAAAATATTTTTAAATGTTTGTTGTGTGCATGCTTGTGGCTGAGAGTGTGCTTATGTGAAAGAGACTGTGTGTATGAGTGAATGTGTGTTTGTGTAAGCATGAATGTCTGAGGGAAAGTAAAGATGAAATGGCACATGATGTCACTTCCGCTAACCTTGGCATTTTGGTAAATTGACATCCATGGATATCTGTCACATTTGCGATGGAATACCCTTACCCCAAAGTCTAAATCAGGCCCCTAGTCTCCTACTGCTGCAACGGTGGATATGGCTCATGCTATATAAAATATTCTAAATTAACGAAAATGTCTAAATAAAATGTTCTCCTTCATGCTGCCACCCTTAAGGTACAAACCACTTCTTTGTTTCATATCAGCATTGTGGACCTTGTATCTTCTGCAGATATAATTTCCTACATCTCTGACACTCAGCATTCTTTATCTCAGGCCTGTCGACCTTTCATCTATCTGGGCTCTTGATTCTCAGATCATTAAGTATCACTGCACACTCAACATGAATTGGACATCTGGGTTGAATGCCCCCACTTTCACTTAATAGAAATCTAGCATCTAAATACAAGCTAATTTTCCAAAATATACCTTCATGCTACTATACAGCTCCCAAGACGTCAGATGCCTCTTTGTGGCCAGAGTATATTTTAATAACGTTGCATCATTAGCTCTTAATAGATTTTATGATAACAGATCTAACCAAGCACCTAATAGATTTCCTCATTGCATGTGATGCTGACACCAACTGAAAGACCAAAACTTGAAGAGTCTATAGGCCAGGATACAGAGATGGGTAGTCCATACTTGTCAGTAACAAAACCCCATGCCCTCGGGCTTTGTGCTCATTGTTATAGAGTATCTGCTGTATTGGGCGGAAGACGGACACATTGAGGGTAATGCAAGAGTTTATGTGGTTTTAACAAGTCCTCTTTATGAAGAAAGCAGGAAGTTTTATAATTAAAGAGCTCGAAAAGGCTGGACTCCAAGAAAGCACTGACAGAAGAGAGTCTTGGGAAACAGATAAAGCAAAAGTTGCAATATAACAGTAAAATACAGTTGCAGTGTAAATTGAACTGTGGTAGTTCTCTTCAGATAGGGGAGGATATGTGGTTGATGTCAAGTGAAGGATGTTCAGGTTCTTGTGGCGGTAGGAATAGATAGTAAGTATTCTCCTAATGGTTAGAGAGGGGGGTCTATAAGGAACCACAGAACCACAAGCAGATGGGAACTGACAACGCAATGGTGCTTGGATAGGTAAAACAGAAACAACTACATGGGAAATCCACACATACCTTAGGAGCAGTGGAACTAATAAAATGGTTGCACCAATGAAATAGTTTGAAAGCTATCTAGGTAGACATCTCTCCACTATTAATGGTTTTAGTGAGAATACAGTGATTGTTCTATAATCAAACAGTCACGCTGTTCTTTTAGGAGAGGTTTCACAATGGCCTTTTTCAAAGTAACACATACCTTTGTTGACACAAAAGGTAGTTGATGATGGTGGTGATTATTGCGACCACTAGGAACGCAAGGTCTTGTAGGATTGGAAGGGGATCAAAAACGTCTGAGGAACCTGATTTGATTGCTGACCAGCTAGCAAAGCACTGGTCAATAAAGCCTATGAGGGGTTTTTCCTGAGGTTGAGGAAGTGAGCCACCCAGAAGTGAAAAAATAACACATGCTTTATACTAGAGAGTGGATAGCCTTCAGGAAGTATTCCAGGACCGAGCGTGGCAAGCCTGTGTTGTCTTGACCCATCCTGTGGTCCATCTGATATTTTGAAAGGGCATATTTTCTCATTTCCAGACTTAAAGGGACAGAAGGATTACACCTTATGATGCAATTTAATATGATTCTGGAAATATTTGAGCCATGCGTTTAGCCCTTATGGCTCCAGAATTATTGCTATTCAAAAAATCGGACTGGGCATTATTCCTCTATTCCTAAATTGCAGTTGCTGGTGCACTACAGTAAGTTAGTTAAGTAAAACAGCCACCCAAATATTTTGACCCACAATTCCCGACAGATGAGCCCGTACCGATTTCTGTACTATGTGTGTGTATGTAAACATTGATAACTTCTACCTCAATCCACAATGACAGATAAAATAAGCACTGCAAAGTCAATCCGTGTCACTGTGCCAACGCCAGTATTGGCTTTACCAGTGCTTGTGTGATGTTTCAAGAAGGCCGTTATGTTGTGTATGGACATGATGCAGCATGGCTTCCATCTTAGAATGGTATATATAGAACAAAAAATGGAAATAATACAATTCCAAGATGAATGAGGGATTCCATTGCTTTGCCAATGCTTGTGCCACAATTGAATAAGCATTGGCAAAGCCAAGAGTGGTGGCTGCAGCTGGAGCCCACACGGGTGGGACAGTACGGTGAGCTGAGAATGTGACATGGAACACGCATCAAAGAGTAATGGAGTGAGGATGGAAAAGGGAAACAAAAGAGAGCAAAAAGCTGACACTTGGGTGAAAGAGGAGGAGTCAAGCACCCCCCTTGGGTGCTAGAAGTCTAATGCCATAGAAAATGAACAAGGAAAAATGGTTCCCTGACATTAGCAGTGGAAGGATACAATTCGTCCAAAGATAAACCATAGCATATCAAAAACGCTTTAGTGACGGAAGTAAAACAAAAATAGGGAGGAAAGCTATGGACTCAAGACAAGGTAATTGAAATTGACAAGAAAGCCACCCAACCATGAGCAACGGTCTGACCCAAAGCCCACTCTAAAAATATGCGGAATTATTACCTGCGACATACAGCTTAAATTGTCTGTAGTAAGACCGCAAAAAGAAAGTGAGCAAAAAAAACAATTACTTTCGCTGTGTAACACGGTCCTAAATGGCATGTAGTCTGGTTCCAGTTGTGGCGTTTGCTATAAGAAAGTTGTTACAAATGTTACTCATTTCACTGCACAAACGTTTCATTTTAGTTTTATTACAGGCATTATTACGAGATCTGTAGTAGCTTTGTGGATTCAATGAGTTTTACTCAGAGACTTCCCTGCTGAAAACTCGAGGTGAAACACCGGGTGGAAATGTAGAATAACCATTAGAATCGTGTTCAGTATGTATTTTCGAGTTCTGTGGTAATGCATAATTTCTGTGTTATTCTCAATTTACACACCTCGTAATCCCCGGCGGCCCTCTGGCCATAGTTTTTGATGCACCTGGTCACGGTAATTTCCAGGAGGTGGGGAGAATACAGAACCTGACACTTAGCTCTCATATTGAAGTCCTATGTTTATTAAGAGCTCACAAACTACAAAATCAATATGTTCAGACCTAAACTCATAAAATAAAGTATATTACCCCAGAGCAACACACAAAATCAAAGATTCCAAGTTTTTTAATTAGGAGACACGTTAATATATTCTCTGATACATTTCCAAGTATCACTTCTCTTATAAAAGCGGGTTGATTCAGCACAAACATATACTCCTAATGTTTGAAACATAACGGGTATTAATTCATTCAATGAATGCTGAGAGGTTTATATTCCTCCATAAGATAATTATTTATCTCTTCCCTTGCAAGCGACTTGGTTCCACTAATTCATGTGACGATCAATAACTAGTGTTATTGACCAGCTCCCTGGTCAATAATGCTGTATGCAAAACTCATTTCAGTATACCTGTCATATGGCAGTGTACAGGTTGAACTCAAGAGGCTCTTTCCAACAATGTAGTGTTTTCTTAAGATACAAAACTCAAACTAGCCTGAAGTATCTAGGCTCCGTTTCAAACCCTAATTATGTTTTTTCAGCATAATATACTTTCACAAAGAAGAATCCCAGAACAGAATGTAACTTTAAGGCTCAGAATTAATGTCTGCTGCATGAGCCTTCTGATCAGTTAGCCCAGGGCATATTTTTCCAACATAACAGATGTCTGAATATTGAACAAAGGAATGCATTTAAGGAAAAAACTATGCATGCAAAAAATGAATCTAATAACAACATAGTACTTGACGGATTGTATTGGAGCCACTTGAAATAGCCTGTGTTCATTTAGTATTCACTCACTAATTTATGACTCAAGGCAAATTAAGAAGAGAAGACAGTTCATCAGGCAGTGTAATTGATGTGCTCCTATTTAACTTTCCACATACTCATATTGAAAATCTATTAGTTATTTTTGAAAAATAGTTGTTCAAATGCCAACATACTACGATTTATCAAACAGTGTATTTCCTTTATTTAGTTGGCAAAGTGGCAAAACGCAAAAAAGCCGAAGTGCATAACAACATCCTTATTCATACAAAAATCCTCAAACATGTAAAAAACAAAATGTCGCACTAAAACAAGGACACATCAGTTAGTTGAGTGGAGGTTGCTGACAAAACAAGGGGTATATAAATGTCTAGTTCCTGAAAAAGAATACAGGTGAAGGTGATAGGGACACAAGTTACCAGAAAGTTTAAGTTGAAATCAAAAATGCTGAGAGGGAATCTCACTTTAAATCCAAATATAACCATCAATATAACGGGAATAGCAAGGATGATAAGTTACTAGCACTGTTAGCGTCTTTGTCTCAACCAAACCCTCACCTCTCACATAAAGAGAAGATACAAATTAATCCAAAATCAGATAAGAAAAGCTGGATACCCATTCTGAGTAACACATTTAGGCCGTGATTTAAGAAAAATGGCGCTGCACACAGTGTAGTGCAACTTTTCTTGTGCCCCTTAACATCACCATGCATGCACCCTATGTAAGGTATGGTGCACCATAGTGGTAGTTAGGGGAGCTAGCGCCAAAATGTTTGACACTAGTTCTGAGTTTTGCAGGATTACTGTAAAAAATGTTGACACCAATCTTGCAAAGCCCATTAATACCCATTGAAAACAATGGCCTTCCTCCTTTTAACTCCTGCTGTGAGCTGGCGTTAAAAGTGCTGACATAAATGACACAAAGAATTCTTTTAGATTTCTTTGCGCCATTTGTTCATCCCCCCTAATGGGGGAATGCCCCCTTTGCATACATTATACCTGGTGCAGGCATAATGTACTGCAAAGGGTTACAAAATGGGGCAATGCATGTGTTAACGCGTCCCTTTCTAGATAATTTATTCACTCTGGGACTCATTTTAGGCCATTGAAACTTTTGACCCTGATTGAAGACACCTTAGGACGAGATAACTGATCAACATGTCAATCAATATGTCAATAACGTCATCAATAAGACTCCGGAACCACCATGACCTTGCAGTCATGAATAACCACACCCGTTTAGTATGATTATATTAAGTTTGATTCCCTATTGATTACAATTCTACTAGCAAGTTTATTAGTCTCAAAACCATGAAACACATTAGCATTGTCATAATATGGCAACTCAAATAAGATTTCATCAAAGCAAAGATCACAAACATTAGAACATAGCATGATGTCAACATAGATTAACCTTAGCAGAGTATCATTAGCGCATCATTCAACAAAGCATTGAACTAGTCATTTGTCTAATTGCGTCTGTTTTACTGAACCCCTTAACTAACCTCGAATTAGCATTGGCATGTTGGGCTTCATGCAAAACAATTTAGTAACACGTATTTAGAAAAACCTCTAACTATGGTCTCTGTCAAAAGAAGCAGTTGGTACCTAGAAAGAAAAGGCAAACAATCACAATTTCATTGTCATATAGTTACCCTCTGTATTGGGTCAGCACTCAGATTCAGTCTTCGTCCTCAGGACACCAGTTATTTCGCCATCAGCAGGGAATTCAGCAAGAACGTGTAAGAAGGGACACTTCCCTCATAAGGAGGAAAAGTATAAGTCGGGCAAGGTAAGGGCAAGGATGGTTTGAAGAACCAAACAGCAAAGTCTCTATGCAGAGTGACAAAGTGTCTGGGTCATAGCAAAGTTTGCAACGGCATCTCCTCTCTTCTCTCTTGTGTCAAAGGTTTTTATCCCTTTTCTGTTGTACAGTCCCCTAAATTTTGATTGGATGGGGTCAGCACCCCACTATCTGCATCCAATAAGTTTTCAAATTGTCACCCCATAACAGTTCTCACGTATTTTATTGGTTCTTATTATTGACGTCTCCAGCGGGCAGAATGTCCGGTATGATTTTATACTCTCGTGGTCCTTTCGCATCTTCAGTCAGTAGGTCTATTGTCTGTATCGGTTCAGGCGACCTTGTGCCTGTTACTAGTCTACAGTGTTGCATTCAGCAAAAATGTTTCTTCTAGCAAGTTGAATTTAATGAGAACGGATCTACTACGGTTACATTCATCCTTTAGCTTTGGAAACATACGAGTACATGTCCTTCAGCAAGTCAGCACACTGCACATTAGAAAAACACATTTAATATAAAAAACCAGGCAGCTAGGCCTCGACTCATGCTAACTAAGCCTAATGATTTATTAGCAAAACCTTAACGTATAACTCTTAATATTAGTATAAAATGATATTTCAACATTTCATTATATCATTATTAGTCATTGTATACATTGGTGGCCACTCCCCATGGATACATTTCAAGCGCGTTTTTAGCAATAACACATTAATACATTTTCTATGCGGCATTATTATGCATTAGTTCATAAACATTTCATGTTAATTCTGAGATTAGGTGCTACGCTCTCGCACATGCATTGCGCCACTTTGTAAATTCAGTGCGGCGATTTTGGTCTTGTTAGGCCATATTAGCATAAAAAAAATTACGCTCATGTGGGACAAGTAGGTGCAAGGGACTCTTAAATTGGCTGCTTAGAGTGACACAGCAGTGCCATGAGATACCCAAGTGCTGGACGTCAACAATTGTTAAAGATTGTACAGATCAATGTTGTTTTCGCCCAATTTCTTTAAGTGAGAACTATGCAAAGATTAATTGTAAAATACTCCATGATCATCTAGAAGAGAGGTCATATTAAAATTAATTAACGATCCTTGTCTTTTTGACTTCCAGATGGGTTGTAACAAAGTAATGTGTGAATCTGTTCTCATCAACCTCAGGTGTTTGTGTCCAGAAGGAAGCACTTTAAGCCATGTGAATAGACCTATGCACTTTCCTTGATGAAGCAAACACAATAAACGCGTGGGGAGTGTCAGAAAGGATGAAAGTATATTAGGGCTTGCTAAACTGTGTCTTGGCCCTGGATGAGGAAATTTGAGCAAGAGTTAAATACGTGGGTGATGTGCACGCAGAAACAATGTTCCAAACCAATGGTCAGATCTAATAGAGAATTAATTTGCCTGCCATAGATCATGTCAAGTGAGATGTGACCAAATTGTAATGCACCGTCAATTAGATTAAGTTGCAGTAACCTGGGCTAGATTAAGGAAACTACCCTTACTACAACATGGGTAGATAAAAGGTATTACCTTATTGTCGATGCTTAGAAAATATATACGTTGATTTTATTTATGTACTTTTAAATCAGATTGGCAGTTGAACTTAGTCTATTCTAGAAAGATAAATATCATGGTGTAGGACATGATTGGCAAATTATAGTGTAGGAATAATTTAATGTACACCAGCTAGTATCTAAAGTAGTTCTGATGTATCAAAAATAAGTTAAATTAAGAAAGGAGATTGATAGTTTTATCAGTAAAGTGTTAAAACTAACAGTTATATTGGGAGACTCTATCAACTATGCACAACTGCACCATGATATAAAAAGGGAGCACCGCTATGATATACATTATTTTAAGTAAAATACCTATTTAATGTTGGTAAAGTATGCCAGCTGCTAGTAGCCAACACTTTTAGAAGGAAAACATATGAAGCCTTTGAAATTAAGCTCTAGAGAAGCTGGCGGTAGCAATTAACAATATCCAGACTCTGTATGTGGGTCAGAGGGTCAGGTTGCACCTGCAGACAGCTTCAGCTGATAGTTTAAAAAAAAAAACACCACGTACAATACCAATACTTAGAGTGGGCTCTGGGTCAGCCTATTGCTTGTCATTGGCTGGCTTTCTTGTCAATCTCATTTCCGTGCTTCTTATTCAATGACTTTCCTTCCACTTCTTGTGCTTGTCCTTCCACTAGAGCACAACTGTTTTACAAATTTTCAGATGAAATGAGTTGTTTTATTCCTCTGTTTACAAAGAGACATGCCTTTTTTCTTATTGTTTCAGCACTCCATCTGAATGCATACGTTTTTCTTCTCACTCCCTTAGGTGTTATTTTGTTTTACTTTTCTGACGCCCTTCCTGCTACCTCTCCCACTTCCTCTATTGACCGCCCAACCCTCCAGTTTTATTTTTGTAATGTGTTTGTCTTGTTAGCAATCCTTTGGAGCACGTTGGTCATTGCTTTCCTACCCACCCCTCCCACTCCTAATCCCTCAAATCAATTCTCCTTCTTCTCACTTCTACTTATTCGTTGCTCTCCCGCCCTCTCCTAGCTTTACTTTTATTTTCTAATTGTAAAACCTTCCTTTATATTAATCAGGTAAAAGCGTGGCCTAGTGTGTAACAGGGTGTACCTATCTTATCAGTTGACACCGCCACTGTATATCTTGTTAATGCAACGTCAGTTTAGAGAGAAGGTGAAATACGTGTATCCTTTTAAATAAAGCTTTAAACTAATGGTATTGTATATAGTTATATGAATAATGCACCAATTTTATGGAACGTTTTCCGCATAAAATCTTATTGATTGATTGAGTAACTGAAATTAATCGAAGGTACTGAGACTAAGTTCATGACCTTCAACACTTCTTATTAATCTGTCGTCAGTCTATACCAACCTATTTACCTGTCACAGGTTAAGCATTCAAAAGCTTTGCATAGGATTGGCCATTTAGCCGGAGTGATGCTATTGCACTATATGGTTTTTCTTGTACCACTTAACATGATGTGACAAACGGTTTGTTACTGATTGGGAGTGCATTTTCCAGGGTTCAAACTAGCTGTTTATACATATGCTATAACACACACTCACACACACACACACACACACACACACAGGCGTGTTCTGTTGTGCATAATTTTCGAGTGCTAAAGCCTTCTGTGATATTATCACTGGAATGAAAGAGCTGGTGCCGATATGAAGTTGAAAGCATATCAGTTAGAAGATAAGGACCTCATTCATAAATATTTTTCTTTGACACATGTGTCTTTCTGTTGTACTACCGACGGCTTACTCCTGGATTTCATGACTAAGCCAATGGTATTCCTGGCTTACTCCAGATTTACTCGTGGAATGTAGGAGTCATGAGTGCTACAATAGTGTAAGCAACATTTTTGCAACTCAGGCCCAAGTTCAAAAGTTGAAGGGGTCAGGGTAGAAGCTAAATGTGAACAAGTCACATTGGAAGTGGCCTTTCCCAAGTAGCTCCTGGGTACCTCTTAATTTAGTGTGCTTCATCTTGCCTTTCTCAAGCTTATCTAAATTGAGGACACAGGATTCTGAGACAATAAACTTTCTTCCTGTAAATCCAATTGCCTTCCTCATTTTGATAGCTGGTGATTATGCTTGGACCTTGTAGCAATTAATGCCCCGGTAAACCACCAGGATTCTATATCTTGGTACATTGAAATAGCAGAGCCACCTTTCCCGATGTGACAGATGACACTCAGAGTAAGACACAGAAGAAAGTGATAAATAATTGAACTGTGAGGGAATGTGTTCTGAGTAGTCAAGAAAGTGTTTGTCATATTAGATGTAGAGAAAGTAGTAGAGCTAATTATGGGTGATAATCCACCCATAAATGTACATCTTGTGTCACAGAAATGTGTTCATTTGTGTTCTGAGGGGAACAAACATAAGCAAATAGAGCGTGGGACCCTCACCAAAACGTCTGAACTGATGCATTAGTGTTTTGTAGGAGAGCATTTTCGGTGCACTGTGGTGGTGCTCGTTTTGATGAGAGATTAGCTAATTTCAATCATACCTATTTACGATTGTATTTTCTAGGAGCTGTCATGACAATAGTGAAGCATGGGTTTGGAAAGGTTTTAGTGCTATTTATACCACAAATAAAGGATTATAAAATAATAAGATCGGCAAGATCTTTCAAAGCATGTATCACATATTTACCTGTTTAGAAGTTCAAGTAAGATAATAAAATGCTCTACATCTAGATAAAAAGTGGATAAGGTTTAAGCACAAGACACATCATATATGGTTGCAGTGATGTTTTTCTCATCGTACAGAATTAAAGGTACAACACTTCCCTCCCAGCACACATTTTACATGCATCATAATTACACTGTGCACTATACACCCTACCACATTGCCCCTGGTCTGCTACTAAAATTAAAATACTTTAAAGCTTCATTATATACATGTAAATGCTCTCCAACTCCGGCAGCACCTCCCGCAGATATGACAACTTCACTGACATAACACTAAAATGATGAGAGGTTGATTCATGCATCTCATAAAGTCGCTAGGATTCATCTCACATAGCCTCACCTACCCACTTCAAAGATTACACTATTGATCTCACCTTAGACTAGATTGACAAACACAGCACCCCATTTCAAAGAATACCCACAATCACTCACACAAAACCCACCTGCATATATGCTGGTTACCCCTGATCTTCCATGAAGTTCCCCACTGATACAATGCAGGAAGCACTCATCTTAATTTAACCCATGGCAGCAATCAACAAGAAGCTCAATGATACACAACATAACATGCTGCAGCACTCTACAAATCACCCCAAAATCCATATGCACATAGAGACAAACATAGAACTCAATAATTAGAAGAGAAATGTAAAAAACACAAAATTACACAAATAGCCTAATGAAAAATCTAACTATTACTTCAAAATCATCACAGAAGACAACATTGAAAGTAAGGCTCTCCTCAACGCTGTTTATCATTTAAAGTCAGCAGCAAATATTAGAGTATAGGATCAATGTTCTCTGAAAGCATTAGAGAAACACATATCCATCCACACATGACAGTTAGGTGTTCAGCAACCACACAGTCTGTGCATTCCTTTTACAAGGTATTTTAGTTCTATATAAACACATACCCAAACATTTTTTGTTTTGGTCAAGAAACAGAGACTCATCTTCCTTCAACGAAAGACAAATTTGGTCTCAAAATCCACAATACTAATTACTAGTTACTAATGTACAAATGAGAGGAGCGGAGTTTGCCCGGCCATGATGTCGGCCGCCTAATATCGGAGCTCTGGATCGGCCTGCCAAGAATCCTGTTTATTACCCGACGAAGGGGGCCCCCATTACACGAAAGTGAGGCGGGGGCCTGTCTGAGCATGGTCCTGCAGATGGAGGAGACTGGAGGCACCAGATGACCCTGGCGACTTGATCGGGCCAAAGACTGTCCCGACTGGCTGGGGAGGTGAGGCCTGGCCCTGCCTGCTGCGCCTGCTTTCGGAACCAGGGACTGTAGTGGTACGGGAGGCGCCTGCTGCAGGGGTACGAGATAGACGGCTTAGGTGAAAGCAGACAGACCGGGGGGGGGCTGTGGTGTGCTGGGTGGGCCCCCTGCACGATCGACCGGTGGCGGCCTGCCCCTGGAGGAGGGCGGGAGGTGGGCAGAGGCCTGGCCCTGCTCGCTGCTTTGAGGAACAAAGCTGGGAACTACCAGATGAGGAACGATCCCCCGGTCTGGGGGAGAAGGCCAGGGAGACCGACGGCATAGCCCAAAGTGAGGAGGTGAGGAGTGCGAGCAGACAGACTGAGCCTCCACCTGAGCCACCTGGGGGGGGTCATTGGTCGGTGAGGGCTGCGAGTGGGGGCTTGCCTGGGACTCCTACGAGGGATAGCCCTTGTGAGAGGGCCGGCACTGAAGAGCAGCTGGTGAGTTGTGCCCCCCCCCAGCATGGAAGGAGAGTGTCATCGCGGAGTCACCTGGGCTGGGTTCCAGTGCCACATGTGGCCTTGCGTGCCCACTGCTCTGGTGGATGGGGACAGTGCCCAACAACAGGTGGAGGATATTGTTGGAAGATCCAGAGGCCGGTGCCGCCTCAGAGGGAGTGGCATATCCAGGGGCCCCCTTGAACTTTAGCCCCATTTGCAGAACATTGGACCACCGTCAACCCCTAAATAGTTGATCCGCAGGCTGCACTTAAAGTGGAACACCACTGGAGATCTAACAGGGCCCATAGGATGAGGCCTAGGGGCAGAGGGGCAGCCTGTGGTTGGAGGCTAGTGTGCTCACAAGACAGGCCCTTTCTGCCGGGGCTAACTGGAGGGCTCTTTTACTGCACCAGAGGCCTACAAAACTGGCAGCCACTGGAGTCCTGTGCTGAGATGTCACTCCACTCATTTGGATCCTAGACGTGGGTGCAATAGCTGAGAGTTCCAACTATTAACTGATATATGCTAACTATGAGGAAACCCAGACCTAAATCGTAGGGGGCACCCTTGACAGCTCTGGCACCTGATCGCCAGCTGATAGACAGAGACGCTGGGGAGAATCTGGTGCCTACCACTATGCAAGACACCCTGAACAAGGATTCTGGGAGCGATTGAGGATACCAAATTGACTCTGAGCCAAGAGACCATCACAAACTGGCTGACAGGGTGAAAGATACAGAAACTGCCCTGGAGGAACTACAACCTGCACATCAGGCCCTTAGGTCCCAAGTTACCCACCTCACTGAAAGGATTCAGAAAGTTGAACATCACGCCGAGGATGCAGAGGGATGCAGCTGGCACAATAATGTGCGTATTGCTGGGATTCCGGAGGGAGTGATGTGGTAGCTGGAGACTTGGCTGCGCTCGCTCATGGGCGAGAGACCTCTCACGCCAATCTTTGCATTGGAAAGAGAGCGTCGAGTCCTGGCTCGTACACCAGATCCGGGGAGGTCGCCTCAACCAACAGTAGCTAAACTCCTACATTATCAAGACCGAGATCTGCTGCTGCAAACAGCGCGCAAAGCGGGCCCGTTCCAAGTGGAGGGCGGCCGGGCCAACCTATTTCCAGACTTCACAAAGGTGGTCCAGTACAGGTGGGCCACCTTCCTGGGGGTGAAACGGGCTCTGTGTGAGGAGGGGCTTAGGTACTCCTTGCTGTTCCCCTCTAGACTGAAGACATGCTAGAAGACACCACCCACTTCTTTCAGGAACCAGATGAGTATGGGCCTGGCTCGAGTCATACCATACAAGCACAGAGAGTGCCCAGCACATGGAACACAGGCCACTCTGGTGCAGTGGCAAAAGAAGACATACACAGGATCCTGCGAGCAGTCAGCAGGTGACAAAGCCCACGCAGCAACAGGTTCACCAGGGGAAGAAGGTGGCACTTCAAGCAGCGGCCTCCCTGACGGAGGCGAGAAACTCAGATGGAGACCTTGGGTTGGGACCCAAACCGTTATACATGGAAGACTCTTCTGATGCAGATTCTGTAGTTCGTGTAATGGAGGGGCTCCCTCCGTGACATCCCAGACGGCGGATGACATCACTTGAATACACTGGGCCCTACCTTCACCTATGGCCAGTTAACGAATTACTGATGTGGGCTGACATGGGCTGAGATGGATCGCCCTCATGTTCCTGGTGTCTACCCCCAGATCACTGCCAAACAATCCAGTTGGATGATGATGAGACACATTTACATTATGGTTTCTATGGTTTGGTCACTCAGCGGTTGCTTGTCTGCTCGTGGGATGGGGAGTTGGGATTTGTTTGCGTTGTTTAAAATAGCCTCTGGTCACTTAGGAGTACGCAACACACTCTTGGAGTTCCCTGTGGGGTGTGGTGGAGGGGTGAGAACCATGTTATCTGAAGATTTCCTTAGATGGAATGGCTGTTACACACCTCCCCTTCAAAATAATGTCTTGAACTACCGGGGGCATGGGTTTGATGGCAAGGCATCACAAGATTATTTCAGACATGAAATGCGGGTGGATACGTATTGCCATGTTGCAGGAATCACACCTTACTCAGGTAGAAGCAGACCGCCTCCACAGGCGTTGATGTGGTCAACAGTTCGCAACTACATATTCAGCTTTTGCAAGGGGGCGGCAATATGGGTAAAGAGGGGGTACCATTCAACGCCTCTACCATTGATGTGGACAAAGAGGGTCACTATGTACCAGTGGAGGAGCGTCTCCATGGCAAGCCGCTGGTGCTGGGAAGTGTTTATGCCCCGAACCAAGACCAGATCCAGTTCCTGCACTCCTTGTCTGCCCGACTAGCGTGATTCACTGATGTTCCAACCCTCATCGGAGGGGACTTTAATGGGGTCTTAGACTCCATCCTATACCGATCATCCCCACCACTCCGAGGAGCGGCAACTGTTAGAGTGGAAATGGGTATGTCGACCTGGATATCCCATTGGGGTATGGTAGACGTCTGGTGTCTTTAGAACCCTCTCAGTATAGACTACTCCTAATACTCATACCTTTATCGAGTACACACCAGAATAGATCGAATCCTCTGCTCTGCCTCCCTTAGTGGAACGCTAACGCAAGCGGAATACTAAGGCCGGACTATATCTGAGTCCTTATCTTTATCTGTTGATCTCTTTGAAAAGGACAGCGACTTGCCAACCTGTTCTGACATGGTGGTTGCATGCCGCAGCATTGGAGGACAACATCTACCGAGAAGTGTTGATCAATAGGTTGACTGAGTACTTGGCATTGAACCCTGGGTCGGCGTCTAGTAGGGATGTACAGTGGGAGGCCCTAAAAGTGGTAAGACGGGGTCATTGTCTAGGACAGACTGTGGGTATTAGGCAAGACCTTGAATAGGACATCATGCGATTAGAGGACGACCTGCATTAACATGATAATGACCTTGATGGTGCTCCAGAAACACAGGCGAAGTTGCTGGAGACCAGAGAGCAATATAAGGTCACACTAGAATGCCTTCGATGTCATGACTACAAGAAGTATATATCCAAAGTACCTGAGGAAGAAGGGAAGGGGGGGAGGCTACTGGCCTGGCTGGTTCGTCCAGAGGCAGGTGGACACAAATCACTTGGCTAACAACCATGGAGGGTGTTACAATATACGCACCCACACAGATAAATGATGAATTCACAATATATTATATGTCTTTGTACGGTCCGCTACAAGTGGACACGTCTGATAAAAGGGGGGACTTCTGGACCATACTACCTCAGAGTATTCTCTCTGATATGGATAGGGATGTGCTCGGTGCATGAATATTGGTGGAAGAAGTCAAGGCAGCCATTAAAACATTAGCGACGGGTAAGGCTCTGGGCACTGACTGCTTGCCATCAGAGTTCTATAAACTGGGCTGTGGAGTCCTGGCACCACGGCTTGTGGAGATGTACGCCGAAGCCTATGACAGCATGATGTTACCGGCCACGACCAGGGAGGCCATGGTGATCTCCTTACCCAAATCTAAGCAAGACGGCAGGAGGATTACCGATTTCCGGCCCTTGTCCATACTTAACAGCGATTTCAAGATCCTCAACAAGACACTTGCCATGAGATTGCTACCCCATATGAATAACATCATACAAGCAGATCAGAATGGGTTCATTCCCACCCACAGCACCTCTAATAACATCCGTAGATTATACTCCCTGCTCTATGATGATCTTCACCCCCCAGATCCAACAGCAATGATTGTGTTGGTGGATCTTGAGAAAGCCTTCATTACTGTGAGCTGGAATTTTCTAGGGGCTACCATGTCGAGGATGGGTCTGGGAAGTGATTGGGACGACTGTGTTAAGTCTCTACACACATACCACTGCACGTGTTAAGACAGGATGGATGATCTCTTGTAGCAATAACATATGTAGAGGAATCCAGCAGGGGTGCCCTCTGTCATCACTATTGTTCGCCATCGCCATTAGCGGCAAGATTTATGGAAATGCCTAAGAATGGGGAATATGCCGGCACAGGCAATTTCACATAGTTTCCCTATATGCGGATTACCTCCTTATTTATCTCAGGAATGGACCAGCAACACTGCAACGAGTGCTTAAACTGTTAGACGACATTGGTGACTGCTTGGGCCTCTGGTTAAATAGAAGGAATACTTGTGTCTTCCCGATGGTCCATGGAGTAGATCGCCCAGACTCCTGCCCTGAAGATGTGACATGGGCACCTCTCTCATTCTGCTTCCTGGGTATTCAGGTCTACCATGAGTTGCAGGATATCAGGGAGGGCATCCTGGGGAGAGAACTTCGAGCATTGCGTTCCACTGTCACCTTCTGGCGCTCCCTATGTTTGCCTACTATGTTACTTTACCAACCTGCCCATTACACTCCCGCCCTCGTACTTTCACTCATTAGATGCTCATTAGATGCTCCCCTTAGGGAATTGCTGTGGAATGGTGGACGTCAACGGGTGGCCTTGGCCACTCTCCTCCTACCTCCTGAGGAGAGGCTCAGTGGGACTTCTGGAACTGGCAGCTGATAAAAGGGACCCCAGCCACAATAGACTTTTGGCTAGGATGCTTAAACCTAATCTGCAGGGCCCCAAGTTGGGTATATGATTAACAAGAGCCCTGAACAATTGGTGGAGAGTTCTTAGGAAAACAAAAACTAGGGTACCTTACGCACCGGCCACTCCACTCATAGGGATCCCTCACTGTGACCTGCCTTTCTGCTTCACAAAAAGACAGCTTAATCACTGGACAGCTGTAGAAATACATACCTTAGGCGCAATGTACTGCTAGGAAATGCTGATCCCGTTCGAGGACCTCGTGACATGGACCGGATTGTCTTGAGGGCAGTTTCTGACATACAAGGCGTGGTGGGGGCTATTCAGGACCTCTGGAGTGATTTGGAGGGTAAGCCCCTACACACAAGGTTCGAAAGACTATGGCCCTCATTACAACCCTGGCAGTCGGTGTTAAAGCAGCGGTAAGACCGCCAACAGGCCGGCGGAAAACAAAATGGAATTACGACCGTTGCGGAAACCGCCAACAAAGACAGCCACTTTAACACTCCGACCGCCACGGCTGTACAAACAAACAGCGCGGCGGTCACCACCAACAGACAGGCGGGAGACAATGTACCGCCCACAGTATCACAACCTACCAATCCACCACCTTTTCCGGGGTGGATTCACCGCGAACAAAAACACAGCAGAAACAGGACTTTGAAGGGAAAACGCTCACCTCTGCACACCCCACAAGGAACCAGGACGCCATGGAATCAGAGCTCCACATTTTACCAGCCTTTATCTTCTTGCTCCTCTACCAGGAGCACGAACGCCGGCGGCGAAGACCACAGTGAGTACTGCACCTACGACACAGGGAAGGGGGAGGGAAAAAACAGTGACACACGCACGCAACGTGCAACAACCCCACCCTCACCCACGACAACACACACACTAATACAGCATGATACATTACAGTTACACCCCCCAACTCCCCCGGAAGAATGCAAAGACAAAAGGAAATCAGGTGAACGACTGTAATATATTAAAATTCAGTAGTCAAATAATGTACATACACTATTTACAAATATATACACCAAGAATATTGGTCCAAGGTATTCCACCCTTAAAGTCCGTGGATCACTGGGCCCACACTGCATGGGCGAGGCCCACACAAGATACCCGAACATGACGGAGAGAACACTGCAGGGGCATCAGATAGAAATAAAACAGGCACCTCAGGGGGGAAGGGAACGGGTGGGCACCTAAGCCGGTTGAGTGCACGATGCCAAATCCACGAGGGGGCCCCATGCCCACTGTTCAATCCCGGGGAGAGCAAAGCCACAGTCTCACAAGTCTCTACAGTGGGTGGGTTGCCCTGCCCACTGCTATATCCTGGGGAGTGCAAAGCCACAGTCTCTCAAGTCTCTACAGTGGCTGGGTGGCCCACTGTTCAATCCTGGGGAGTGCAAAGCCACAGTCTCTCAAGTGGATAACAGTCTCCACTGGTTCTGGAGGGGGCTTGGTGCCCAGAGTGCTTCATCCTGCCAAGGACAGAGGTAGTGGATATAAATCTCCACTGGTTCTTGAGGGGGCTTGGTGCCCAGAGTGCTTCATCCTGCCAAGGACAGAGGTAGTGGATATAAATCTCCACTGGTTCTGGAGGGGGCTTGGTGCCCAGAGTGCTTCATCCTGCTTGTGGCGGCCTCAGTAGCGTCAGTGCTTTTGGCGCTCATGGGCCTGCGGTGCTTGTGGCGGCGGTGTCTTTGGCAGCGGTGCTTGTGGCGGCGGTGTCTTTGGCAGCAGTGCTTGTGGCGGTGGTGTCCTTGGCAGCGGTGATTGTGGCAGCGGTGTACTTGGCAGCGCTTCAGCTGCTGGCAGTCCTGTCTTGGGCAGCAGGGCTGCTGGTGGTCGCCTCCTGGGCAGCGGGGCTGCTGCTGGCGGTCGTGTTTGGGGCAGCAGGGCTGATGCTGGGGGTCCTGTCTGGGCCAGCGGGGCTGCTGCTGGCGGTCGCCTCCTGGGCAGCGGGGCTGCTGCTGGCGGTCCTGTCTAGGGCAGCGGGGCTGCTTCTGGCCGGCTCCTGGGCAGCGGGGCTGATGGAGGTCTTCTCCGCTGTGCTGAGCTTCCCAGACTTGCCGGGTTTCTTGTGCCCCTTCCCCACCTTGGAAGGTTTCGCAGCTGACTCCACACTCCCACCTGTACCCCTGGGAGCGGCTTTGGTGGCTGTTGTCTTCCCCCTCTCCCGCCGGGCACTGGGCAACTTTTGATGCTTGACAGGTGGGGGACTGTCCGTGCTGTGGCTCCTTGCCACACTGGCTGCCCTGCTGCCTGGTGCACTCCAGAATCCGGTGACTACTGGCACCTCTGGTCCTACCGATGTTGTGGCTGAGGTGCTAGGTTGGGACCTGGAGAGTCAGGCGCTAGGAGACTGACGGGGTGGGGGAGGTGAGGGAAAGAGGTCAAGGGTGGACAGGAAACGTTTCTTAGGAACACTGGGACGGGTAGCTGGAGGGGGTTTAGGAGTGGAGGAAGAGGTTGTGGTTGTAGGAGGTGTACGTTTGGTGACTTTGGGTGAAGGTGCATGCGCTGGAGGCTGTTGTGAGGTGGATGGCTGTTGGGTGGGTGTGTGCCTACATTTGTGTACCTTGAGAGGTGGTGTCACAGGCACACTGGGAGAGGACACAGGGGATGTGTGAATGGTAGTGGGGGTGGTGACTGCACGTGAGCGGGGTGTGGTGGTGGGTGTGCTGGTGATGGAAGTAGTGGCTGTAGATGTAGTGCATGCAGGTGTGAGTGGAGACGAGACTCAGAGGGAGGAGGGAGACGAGGAGGAGGGGGACACAGTGGAGGCTGTGGATGTTGCTATGTCTGCATGTGTGTGATGCTTGCGTGAGTGCCTGTGGGATGTGTGGTGCTTATGTTTGCCTGAGCTTCCTTTGTGTGTTGAGGTGTGTGCATGCTGGTCTGATGGTGTGCTTGGGGTAGGCTGAGGTACAGGGGATTGGGTCTGGGTGGAGGAAGTCGGAGGGGGGAGGCTAGAGCATTTGCTACCTCTTATATCTTGTTTGCTTTTGATACATGCACAACGGCCACCACTGCCTCATGTAACGTAACTATTGTTTTAGTGTTTTGAGTGTCTACCATTGATTGCAACTTTTTTTACCTCTATTCGTACTTTATTTACTCTTGTAACCTGCACACGTCACTTTTTCCTCTCATAACGTATCGTTTGCTACCTCGTTTATTTTTTGCTCTTGATACGTGCACAATTATCACGATTGCCTCTTGTAATGTAACGCTTGTTTTTGTAACAGGCTCACTTGTAATTTTTCTCCTCTTGTATCTTTACTTTGCCTATTGTGAAGCGCTCTGACACCTTCGGGTAAAGTCCGCGCTATATAAAAACGCATTAAATAAAAAATAAATAAAATAAAATAAATAGAGACAGGGACAATGACTGCTATCAATGCTGAGGCTAGAGTCTGAAAAGCTCGCTGAAGGGCTGCCTGACCAGAATGAATGCCCTCCAGGAATGCATTTGTTTGTTGCAACTGGCTCTCTACAACCTGGATGGCATTCGAAATGGTAGACTGCCCAACAGTGAGGAACCTGAGGAGGTCAATGGCCTCCTCACTGAGGGCAGCAGGGGTGACTGGGGCAGGGTCTGAGGTGCCTGGGGCGAACGTGATGCCCACCCTCCTGGGTGAGCGGGCACGGGGCAAAGGCTGAGGGGCTGCTGGGAGGGTGGTGCTGGTAGGGGGGGTGGCGGCTGTACTTGTAGATGAGGGGGCACAGATGGGGCCGCCACTACAAGGGAGCTCCCATCCGAGGACGAGTCCGTATCACTGGTGTCAGCTCCTGTCCCCGCCGTGGAGCTCCCCTCGTAGTGTCGCCCTCCAGGGCCATGTGGGATGCAGCTCCCTCCTGCTCCGGTGCCACTGCTCCTCCGCCTGATGATGCTTATGCACACATGTACAGGGAGACCACAAAAAGGGGGGACGACGACAGAAGAAAGACATGTTGAGTGCATGCATTACCGCTACCGTTGGCAGACACGACAGACACAGAAGCCCCCTGCCCCACGCCACGGATTTGGCCTCCACTGTTCAATCCCTGGGACATGGCCTACAAGGCGATGGACGACATCTGCACATATGGATGGCACAGGAGCATGGCTAGGTGTACTTGGCATTGTACACAGGTAGGTTTGGGGTGCCACAGGGTCTGCCAGAACAAGGGGACCTAACTAGCACACTTGCCCTGGCCTAGGTAAACCCAAAGCCCACCTCTCCCACCCAGACACCTTCACTGCACGCAAAATCAGCAGAATGAGAGTGTACTCACCCCCTTGTGGCTGCTGTGATGCCCTCAAGCGCCCATCCAACTCCGGGTACGCCACCGCCAGGATCCTGAACATCAGGGGGGTCATGGTGAGACGGGCACCCCTCCCACGTTGGGAGGCCATCCCCAACTGGGCCTCCGCCGTCTTCTTGCTCCAGCGGCGAATGTCCTCCCATCTCTTACAGCAGTGGGTGCTCTGTCTGTGGTAGACCCCCAGGGTCCGGACAACCTTGGCGATGGCACGCCAAATATATTTTTTCTGGTGGGCGCTGACCTACATGAATTGTACAGGGGGAAAAGAAAACTTATTACCAAATGCACCGTCACAGTCATTGGCCCCCATCCCTACCCTTGCCATGATGCACATGCACTCACTGTCGTTCCATGAACGCCTCAATCTCCCCCCCTATCTTTCATCCACACCACTCCACACAGGCATTGCCCATACAGCATGCTCACAGTGTACTTACCTGTTTGTCTGGAGGACTGTAGAGTAGTGTGTACTGGGGGAGGACCCCATCCACGAGTTTCTCCAACTCCTCCGATGTGAAGGCAGGGGCCCTTTCCCCAGACGCACGAGCCATTGTCTCTTCCAGACAGAGGTCACAGCAGCACTTGCAGTGTAGGTCCTCTCCTGTCGAAGATCAGGTATTGAGTGATTGAACAGATAGAAAATGGCGGTCACGTCCGCGGCGGTGCGTACCGTCACGGCCGGCGTACATCGTCATTGGCTCCTATGACCCATAGGGTCCAATGTTAAACAATGCAGAATTGCGTCGCGGTCTTCAACCGCCTACCGCGACGGTGTACAATGCCAGCACAGTTACCTCACATCCCATTGTCCCACTTTACAGGTCAGGCAGCCGCCATTTCAGGGGCCCACATGGCTTTATTTTTAACTGCATCACACATACCTAGGCCTTTCCTCAACACTCATACAGGCAAAATTCGGGTTATGAATGGTTTTCTGAATAAGCTGTGTTTACGTACCTCTGAGTTGGTTGACTCTGTGCTCGTTGTTGTCCTTCATAGGCACCGTCCGCTGGGACATGTGAGGAGATGGCGGCATCCTCTAGTGCACAGACCGCTGGTGGACCTGTCGACAATGGAGGAAAGACATGTAATCATCACCTACAGGCTTGATCATGCCACAATCCTGGAACTGTGTGCCCAGTTGGAGCCAGACCTGGAGCCAGACCTGGACCTGCTATCCGCTATCCGCTATCCCACAGGAATCCCCCCTCAAGTGCAGGTGCTGTCAGTACTCCATTTCCTTGCAAGTGGGTCTTTTCAAACTACAGTGGCCATAGCATCAGGGATCTCCCAGCCTATGTTTTCCAACGTGTTGTCCAGAGTGTTGTCTGCCCTGCTGAAACACATGCAGAGCTACATCGTGTTCCCTCAGGTAGAGGATTTGCCTCCAGTGAAAGGTGACTTCTATGCCCTGGGACATATCCCCAACATCATAGATGCCATTGATGGGACACATGTGGCCTTGGTCCCCCCCGCAGGAGTGAACAGGTGTACAGAAACTGGAAGAGTTACCATTTGATGAATGTGCAGATGGTGTGTTTGGCAGACCAGTACACTTCCCATGTTAATGCCAAATTCCCTGGCTCAGTGCATGATGCTTACATCCTGCGGAATAGCAGCATCCCTTATGTGATGGGGCAACTCCAGGGGCACAGTGTGTGGCTATTAGGTGAGCACCTGGAACCAAATCAGTGGGAATAGTTGTCTGGGGATATCCCTACAGGTTAGTGTGTGTCTAACAGTTGTCCCTCGCCATTTGCAGGTGACTCTGGCTACCCCAACCTCTCATGGCTACTGACCCCAGTGAGGAATCCCAGGACAAGGGCAGAGGAACGCTACAATGAGGCCCATGGGCGAACTAGGAGGATTATAGAGCAGACCTTCGGCCTCCTGAAGGCCAGGTTCCGGTGCCTCCATATGACAGGCGGTTCCCTATTCTACTCACCAAAGAAGGTGTGCCAGATCATCATGGCCTGCTGTATGCTTCACAACTTAGCTTTGCGACGACAGGTGCCTTTTCTGCAGGAGGATGGTCCAGATGGAGGTGTTGTGGCAGCTGTGGAGCCTGTGGACAGCGAAGAAGAGGAAGCAGAAGAAGAGGACATCGACAACAGGAACTCTGTGATCCTGCAATACTTCCAGTGAGACACAGGTAAGAAGATAAACCTGCCTACTACATGTACTTTAACACTACTACCGCTCTACTGTCTGTCCTTTTCACCCAGTGTATGGTCACTGAATTGTCACATTCCCTTACGATTTCACAGATGTGGGTCCCACTGTGTGACATGTGCTTTGTTTCCTCATGGACTAGAGTTGTGTAACATAGGTATGGTGACATTACAATTGAAAGAGCATTTTGTCACTGTAATTGCTAATACACTATTTAGAAATCACAGACAGACTCCAGATTGTTTTGTGCTTTAAGGGTGTTTATTTAAGTGCTCAATATTGGAGGGGGTTGTAAAATGGTGAGGGGTGATGGTGGAGGAATGTCCATGGCAGAGTCGAGTCTATTAGTCTCACAGGTGCATTGTCCAAATGGGCATAGGAAGTGAAGCTGGGGCAGTTTGAGGATGGACAGGGTGACAAGGTGGGACAAAAGGATGACATTCAGGGCGGTCTCATTTCTTGGCGGGGGTCTTGGCATCGTTCTCTGTCTTTGTCCTGGATCTCAGGGACCGTTTGCGGGGTGGTTCTCCCTCTGCAGGCGGTGGGGTGCTGGTGTGGTGGTCCTGTGGCGGTGCCTCCTGTTCACTAGCGCGGGCGGAGGTGGTGGGCAGGATATCGTCCAGGCTAGTGTCAGGGGCCCCTTGTTGTGCCACAGTGACCCTCCTGGTGTTGAGGACTTCCTTCAGGGTGTGTGCTGTAGTCCCATGTGTTTTGCTTTATTCACTTCATGGTCAAGTTGCAATACATTTACACCTGTTTTTATACTTTTAGGGCTCAAGTGTACTCTGTGACTGGCAATCGTTTGACCCTTTTGTGGGTGAGTTTTCTCTGTTAGCTTGTACCTCCCAATCCCCATCTTATTTTTCCCTTAACTCTGTCTAATTTTGACTAAGTATTCTCCATATTGCTGCCATTGCCCCTGGTCCCTTACACATTTACTAAAAGGTAGTATACTTATGTATGCTGAGATTTCCTCCACGTGCAAAAACACAGGAGAGACATATTACAAACTGCAATTAGTGAATTGGGTCCAATGGCTTTAATGAGAAATTCTGCCTGATGCAGATTATTTGGAGGTCGGCAGGTGTGTTCCCCAGCAACTTGGGTAATAGAGGAGGTGCCTCTACCAGCCAAGCTGCCTGGGAAAGCCTACCAACTCTCAATGCCATGACTGGATGGCACAGTGCTCTTCACTTTATCCATTTGCCCAAGACAAATCCCCAGATCGGATTTCCTGATGCACTTGGCTTTTGATGCCAGTAAATGGGGAAATTAATTGTATCTGTGCGGGACCGCCAAGGTGCAGAGTGGTTGTTATCAAGCAGGAAAAACCATGGTAGACATGGTAATGAAAGGTGTATTCTAAATAGAGAGAACCTTCTGATACCCTCTTGAATGCCTAATGGCAATGGCTGACTAGCCGTAAGGGTGTTTACTACACTGAATGTTCATTCATCCATATATACTTACATTGTCAATATTTCAGTTGTCATTGTTTTTGCTATGGTATTTTTGTAGCACGATTTTTAGTACACAATATGCTGGTTGCTTACTATATGGATACTTTCCATTAATTAGCGTCCTCAGCAGCATCAAAGTACATTAGTTTTTTTTTAACACTTCTATTTTTTTTGGGAATTTCAAGGTAGGCGAACAAAGCACATTACAATTTATTTAACCAATGTATACATTTGACAATAATATAAGCGATTGTACTCAGGACATATAGCATTTTGATCAAACAGTACCGCCTATTGCATTCTCACTATCCCTTTATGAGAACACCCCCAGGATAGGGGGTCTAGTGTGAGTATAGTGACCAGGATACCATATTAAAGACTATGGATGGGTGAGGGTTAAGATATAAGTGAGCATGTAATATAGGTCTATCGTTTATCCTTTCATCTGGTTCGCACGTGCCAGCAGTGTAATACTAATCAACTTCTTTTTTTTTTTAACAAAAAAAACAAGAAACTGGTAACTTGCCCATGGTATAAATATTTGTGCATGTAACCAAGTTGACAGCACTGAGATTACGTTGCATCGTTCATGCAGTATCACCCAAGTGCTCCTGGGAGGTATTTCTCTAGGGCAGGGTGGGGGAGGTATCCCTCTGACCACGCTCCTACCTCATATAAGCCTTTGGCTGTTATAGAAGCACCCTTCCGTGAGGTCACTCCTGCTGGACTATCTCAGTACTCACTGTGTCACTCTCAGAATCAAACTCTTCTCTCATACTTGTGCTCTTCCAGTTATCAATGACCTCTGTCCACAGCGGGGCAATCGGCCTTCGCCTCATCCCTTTACTTTCTTCTCTCCTCAGAGCCCTATCCTCCGCTATACCCATCTCATTACATTCATTGTCTAGGCTATCAAATCCCATGTTATGTTTTCAAGCCATCAACACTCTACACTTAGCCAGTGCCAGGGCCAGGTCCGCATATCTGTTAACAATTTTTTGGGGGCCTAGTCTGGTAAACAATCCTAACAAGCATGTATCTATTGTGTTCTCTAGTCATCTGCTCAGCATGTGGTTAATTTTTTGTATGACCCCATCCCAGAATTCTTGTGGCTGTGGGCATCCCCATTTCATATGGCCAAATCCTAACCCCGGGCAGATGGCAGCGTGGGCAACCTATCTCCTCCCCTCCATATATGCGCCGAAGTCGGTGTGGGGTAAGATAAGTCCTGTGAGTATAGTTATACTGTATGTACTTCAGTCTGGTGTTTGGGTAGACTAAGGGTGCATAAGCCAGAACTCTACTCCATTCTGTGTCCGCAAGGGGCCTGTTTAAATCTATTTCCCACCTGGTCAGGAGGACGCCCAGTGGCCTATGCTCCATTCCCAACAGTGCTTTATAGAGCCAGGAGACCAAATGAGATCCCTCCTCAATGGACAACATAGGCCCTCATTACAATATTGGTGGTAAAAGCCGCTTACCACCATGCAGAAGACCGCCAACACACCGCCGCTGCAGCGGAATTCTGCCACAATCATTATGACCCACAGCTCGGAATCCGCAGGAATTGAGACACCCACACTAGTCCGCCACACCAAAGGTCAGTGATAAACTGGCAATAACAAAACCTCCACCCTCACACCAACAGAAATATGCCCACACTATCACGACCTACAAATCCACGCAGCGGTCTTTCAACTGCGGTATTCCATTGGCGGTACACACCGCTGCGCTCAAAATACACACACATGTACAAAACACTACCACATTGGACAATTCAAAATATACACACCTGATACACATACACACACCACTCACACACACCCAATACAATATAAAATACACACCCACATCACCCACAAACCCCTACTACCACAATTGCGACAGAAGGCGAGAGAGAGACACTACAATCTACAACCAAGCATCCACAGGCACACAATACCATCACCCACATAACATCCACGCACCTCACACAACACACCACTAAATATCACCCCACATATCACAACACACACCACCCCACACATCACCCACACCACCCCATGGCACGGCAAAGACACCCCAGGTTCTCTGAGGAGGAGCTCAGGGTCATGGTGGAGGAAATCATCCGGGTAGAGCCACAGCTATTCGGATCATAGGTGCAGCACACCTCCATAGCTAGGAAGATGGAGCTATGGCGAATAATAGTGGACAGGGTCAACGCAGTGGGTGAGTACCCAAGAAATAGGGATGACATCAGGAAGAGGTGGGATGACCTACGGGGGAAGGTGCGTTCCGTGGTCTCAAAACACCACCTTGCGGTTCAGAGTTCTGGCGGCGGATCCCCACCTCCTCCCCCACAACTAACAACATGGGAGGAGCAAGTCTTGGCTATTCTGCATCCTGAGGGCCTTGAAGGAGTAGCTGGAGGAATGGACCCTGGTAAGTCAAACCTTAACTACTATATCCCCCACCCTACCTGCATGCCATCACATACCCCCACCCTCGCCCTCACCCCCATTACTCCTACTCCTCACATATGTCCCAATATCACAAACCAAACATCCCAACACCAAGCCCTGTATGCAACAACAAAGCATGGACACCCATCACCAATGCATGGCCACTGCACATACCCATACACCCCCCTAAACCATCATCATACAAGGTCCCACACAGGAATGCAAGCACTGGGGTACACTGTCACCCACCCATTGCACACAATAGTAAACCCAGATGCAATAATCATGCTTTTACAACCCTGCAGGACCCCTACCCAACATCACCGCACAGGAGGGTCCAACCATGTCCACACCACCAACAGAAGAGGCCCACAGTGATAACAGCAGCTCTGTCCAACTGGATCTAGACGACCAGCCCGGAGGTAAAGAATTTATATAATATACTGTAAGAATGGATGTTAAATGAATTAATTAAATTATTTTGTTATTTATTATATACATATATATTTTAGTGAGAACAATTGTTATTGCTTTTAAAAACATTGAATAATAAACTTAAATAAAAAAATAAATTACACAATATTTTTGTAAAAAAATGTACAATATATTTAAATTATATATACTACTTCTAACCAAGTGTACTGAAAATTAAACAAAATAAAAATCGTAGCAAGATTAGGTAATTTTATTTTATATTATTCTTTCCATTTATAGATAGCATTAGATATAGTTCAATAGGTTTTAAAAACAAATAAAGTCTATTACATTTGCCAATTCTTTCCCATAGAAGAACTCCATGCTGTGGCAGAGATCTCCACTATTAGGTGAACACTTGTAGTAATGTTACAGTCAGAGGGCCCTAGTCACAAGGGTAAATTTACAAGTGTAGATTTATTCATGTATAAATGTACACATACACCTTTTATAAACCACACTATATTTTGTTAGTCACAATTCCAAAATGTAATATAATTCCAAAGTGTAGATTTTTATGTCCCCGTCCTATGAAACGGTGGTTAGAGCCAACTTTCTGAATGTAGTTACTCCTCATTACTTTTCAGACATTACAAGAGGTCTCTGCCACTGGGGTGGCTATCTCTGTATAGTAGAGTATAAAGAAAGGAAGAAAATAAATAAAAAAATAAAAGAAATAGTAAAAGTTATTACATTTTAAATATTAATGATTTTACTTAGTAGGTCCAAGACATTACATCTTTGCATTACCTCACGTTTGTAGGCTGCAAACAGTACTTCAAAGATGATTACATTGGTAGTCAGCCAATGGGGAAGCCAAGAGTGGAAGAGCAATCTTGAACTTATCATTGTAAGTAAGATGCCAGCAAGTCAAGTTGAAATGCCAGCTCAGAAATAAAGTCTACAGGAGAAAAATGGTCCTCCATATAATGTTACTCCCGCATCAATCACATGAAGCCGTTGTTATCTGGATTCATTGCCATAAATAGAGTAGCCAAACAGGGAGCTTGACATTGCATTCTCTTCAAAATGGACAACATTTTGGTTTGTTTGCTTTAACGATAAGCTTTGAGGCACTCATTCTAGGGTCCAAGCAGAGCTTTTAAAGAATATACAGATTGTTAACCGGGAAAATGGCCTGAATGTCCAAGTTGAATAATTTGTATGCACCCTTACACTACTGGGGAAACCACAGACATGAGATTTCTTGGACTGACATCTTCTTTTGGATCCCTGCTAGAACAGGGTCCCAACCAAGCCACCCTACCAAGGCTGTACTGTGTGTCCTAATTGATGAACTGTGGTTGGTGGCCAATTTTGTTGAGTTAGTGCTCTTATTCTTCAGTCAAAAGCATTCAATACAATTGATCCTTCCATTTTTCATATTCATTGTGTTGTGGGACACATGTTGAAGTAGACTGCTTCTTTTTTTGTTGAACTGAATGCACCGCTTTGATTTACCTGATTCAGATCAGAAGGGAAAATTACAACATGTAAAGTCCCCAAGGGATCACTCTCTTTAAAAGTTACAGTTATAGTTTACAGTTCCTTTCCAATAGCACTCAAAACATTCTGTTTATTGATTCAGGTCTTGCCTCACAGGAACCATTCTTGAATACACCAAATTAGACATTCTAGTGTTTGTTAATAAAAACTGTGAACTCCTTATTTCTAGCGAGCCAAACTAGGCCAGTCTAGACTCTGCACCAAATGTTAGGATCGTGGGTGTTTAACCTCAGATTCCAGCCAAAACCACATTGCTTGACTTCTATCTCCTATTTCTTTTCAGTTTTTTCCCTTCTCCCTCTAATGCATGCCAGAGCCATGGTCTATACAGCAGCCTCATTTTAGATTTTCCTCTATATCTAATTAGGCAGTTGCCGTTCCTGCAAGATGCTTCTGCATAGCAAAGTTGTCATGGTCATTCACATATCTCTGGTGTTAAATTTGCTTCCCATAAACCAAAGCATATAGTTGAAATTACTCTATGTAAAACACAAGGTCACCTTTGGTGGTAGGCCTCCTTTTATCACTGAAGAGTGTTACACTCTCCATTGCCTTTGGTTTTCTGGTGTGGATCTGCTGAAGGTATGACCATTTAGAAAGGTTTACAAAGGAGGATATGGTTTTGTAGTTCATGCTGCTCCAAAGCAACTTTATGTCTCTTTCTATTTGTTGGCCTTTACACATGGCAAGTTTGGTAAACATTATGGGCCTATTTACAAAGGAGTTTTGTAGGTCTAAGTCTGGCTTATGTCTAGAAAATTCATCTAATCCACCTAATTTGTCCTTCAGACAGCATAAATAATGTAAATCTATATGATAATCTCCTTTACCATCTACCTACTCATGCATGGTCATCATTTTCAACTTTAGTCACCCCATAGGGCGTTTGTGAGGCATGTTAAAGTAGAGGCCAGAGAAATCCCATACAGTTATGAACATTCAGGCCCGTATTTATACTTTTTGACGCTAAACTGCGCTAACGCAGTTTAGCGTCAAACATTTTTGCGCCGGCTAACGCCATTCTGAAGCGTCATGCGGGCGCCGTATTTATTGAATGGCGTTAGCCGGCGCAAGCAGACCGGCGCTGCCTGGTGTGCGTGGAAAAAAACCACGTACACCAGGCAGCGCCGGCGTTGGGAAAAATGTCGCTAGGGCGTCTTAAAAATGGTGCAAGTCAGGTTGACGCAAAAAATCGCCTCCACCCGATTTGCGCCATTTTTAACGACGCCCAGACGCCATTTACATGACTCCTGTCTTAGTAAAGACAGGAGTCATGCCCCCTTGCCCAATGGCCATGCCCAGGGGACTTATGTCCCCTGGGCATGGTCATTGGGCATTGTGGCATGTAGGGGGGCACAAATCAGGCCCCCCTATGCCAAAAAAAATATTAAAAAAAAAAAAAATTATACTTACCTGAATGTCCCTGGGGTGGGTCCCTCCAGCCTTGGGTGTCCTCCTGGGGTGGGCAAGGGTGGCAGGGGGGGTCCCTGGGGGCATGGGAGGGCAGCTGTGGGCTCATTTTGAGCCCACAGGTCCCTTAACGCCTGCCCTGACCCAGGCGTTAAAAAGAGGCGCAAATGCGGGGTTTTTTGCCCCGCCCACTCCCGGGCGTGATTTTTGCCCGGGAGTATAAATACGACGCATTTGCGTCGCAGTCATTTTTCTAGACGGGAACGCCTACCTTGCATCTCATTAATGCAAGGAAGGCGTTCACGCAAAAAAATGACGCTCATTCCTCATACTTTGGCGCTAGACGCGTCTAACGCCAAAGTATAAATATGGCGTTAGTTTTGCGCCGAATTTGCGTCAAAAAAAACGACGCAAATTTGGCGCAAACGGAGTATAAATATGCCCCTCACTTTGTTGTAACTTAGGGCCTGAGTTGGCGGTCGGACTGGGAGGATGCCACCATCATACCAGTGGCATCCCCCCCCTAAGCGTATTACAATGTTCTCGCTGGGCTGACTGACAGGAACATTGTATTGTGCGTTCCTGTCAGGCTGACCGGCAGGAACAGTGCTATGATATTGGTCTTGGCTCCTTTAAGGAAGCTGAGGCCAATATTGTAGCACACCAGCACCATCAGAATGCGTACTCTCTGCACAGCAGACAGTGCGCATTCTGATGGTGCTGAGCGGGGGCCCCTACACTGCCCATGCCCTGGGCATAGGCAGTGCAGGCCCCCCGTGTCTCCCAGCACAGGCCTTCCATAATCATTTCCATGATGGGCTCCCCGTCATCAAAAGGCTGGTGGAAAGCTGAGTTGTAATCAGCCAGGCAGTGCTGAGTTCACCGCTGCCATGGCTGAGTAGCTAAGTACAACTCAGACCAACGTCAGCCTGTCGGGAACCATGACCCTGGCGGGGACAGAGGTCCGCTAGCAGGTCCGTCCACCAGGGTTGTAATGTGGCAGTTGGACCCCCTGGAGTACGGCAGTCTGACTGTCACAGCAAATGTGGCAGTCCTCAGACCAGCACTCTCGTAATGAGGCCCTCAGTCAGTTTACCAATTCAACTGTGATATATTTTGCAAGCAGAAAACCCTGCACATTCTTTGAAACATTGTAAATTCATGCAATAACGTGCAGGATTAACATGTAAGCCTTAGATGAAAAGTAATGCTTTTTAATTTAAGTAAATTTAGAAGACTGACACATTTACTTGTATTAGGCTTGAATATCTGAAGCAGCATATGCTACAAAGCTGACCTAGGTTAAGAATGTGAAATGTTTAATTTCTGACAAGCAGACATGTTGTGAAAGCCATGATTTAATTTAAAAGAGTTAGTTTCAACCCTCCCATAGGCATACCTTTCATAGATTACAGTAATGCATTCACATGTTTAGTTTAACTCTCTAAAATGTTTCTAATTATGACAATATAGAGAATGAATAAGTAGCTTGTGTTTTAGTGACGTATTTAGAAGCTTAGACATGAAACTGCAGTTTTGCTAAGGAAAGTAAATGATGGGAACCCCATTGGATTTATGCAAAGTAGTTGATAAAAATGATTCACTTAAACATTGCTGTCTGTGGACCATTGCTTTTCCGGTGAGAAGATGATGAAAAGTTTATGTTCCTATGAAACATTCAATGCTGATTGACTGACTGGCAGAAGAAGAACCATGTTGCAAAAGCTTAGATCATGCTTTTTATAGGTCCATTGACCTGACACACTGGGATCTCTCCCTGATGAGTTGGTAAGCTTTACCTCATTAAACCAATATTTAACTAAGATACCCATCCAGCACAGCTATTCCCAATGTGAACTAGGAATGTCTCTTTCTAACTTCAGCCTGTTTTAGTTTGATGTGTAGCACAGCACCCACCAAGATTAGTTTTGTTACCTGATGTCCATTAAACCTGCTTGACAAACAGCCAGTGACCTAAATCATTAGGCGCTTAGTGGATGTATTTCCCATTTTGTTCTGAGCTGTGTCAGTTGTCATGATGCTGGATCTTGCAGTCTTATGTGTATCCAAATAGCATCAGTAATACTCCATCTATTTGTCCAAGTTTGGTTCTTCTCCTTGATTAAACATTATTTAAACATTATTTATTGATTTCTTTGCAATGCAAAGGTATCGTTCATGAGCACTGAACTAAACTATAGCTTTCCTTCACCATTTGGCTATACTATGTGCTAAATCTCTAGACGTTGCTAACAGTAGTTAACAAGCCTTGGCAAAGCCAGAGGGTTTAATCTTTCAGACTTATTGGAAATGCTGTTTTGCGTCGGCAAAATATTCTGTTCATCATGGCCAAAAGTTTTAAAAAAAAGAAAAATAGAAGGTGCAATGACATGTTACAGACAGCCCCATAATTTTACAGGCATGATGATGGCATATGCTGGTTCATGCTTCACCGTGTATGCAAAGGCCTATAAAACGACGCAGATACCATTCTCTGTATGGATCAATTTGTGATGGATAGGAAAAACAAAATAGAAGAAGGGCACACATACTTTTTTAATGTGTGGGGCTGGCAGAAATTTAGGCCCGTATTTATACTTTTTTAGCGCTGCATTTGCGTCGTTTTTTTACGCAAAATCGGCGCAAACTTGCAAAATACAATTGTATTTTGTGTTTGCGCCGCATTTGCGTCAAAAAACGACGCAAATGCGACGCTAAAAAAGTATAAATATGGGCCTTACTTCCTGGTCCTCCCAGAAAAATAGACTAGTGAAAGAAATGGACCGCCGGGGGAGGGCAACAGAGGAATGGGTACCAGGGAAGGGGATGAATAAAAGACAAACAAAGCCAATAGAAGGGTAAATGCAGCACAGAAGAGAGACAGCAACATGGAGGGTTAAGGAAGAAGCACGTAAGGGAAATAGCAACATTGGGAACTAGGTGAGAATAACATGAGGGGAGATCAACATGAAGCACAGGGAAATGGGGGAGAAGCACATGAGAGCAAAACAGAATGCAGGGAAGAGGAGTAGAAGCACTGAGGGAGAAAGCTGGCAAGCACATGCATACTTTTGGAGTGATTAGTGAAAAATAAAAACGTAGTTCCGTAGAAATGAACAGTGCAGGGCTACAAATCAGTCAGTCAAAAGGATTGTAAAGAGTCTAAGCTCCAGGAAAGGGAGTAGCCATAGAAGTGAAATTACCCCCACTTTGAACCTTATTCTAGTTACACTGAACATGCAAAGCCAGCAAGCCAAACCCTTTTTAGGAGAGGCCCATTCACACTTTCTTCTGTTTAACAGTTGTTCATCTATGCTGTTAATCTTCCATCTACCCATCCATCCCCTTTTCGTTCACCTTTCCTGCCACTCATCCATCCAACTATACTTTCTTCATTTCATCCATCCTTTCACTGTTTTATTTAGACATTGATTATTTCACCTACCAATATAGCCATCTTTCCACCCACCCATCCATCCTTTCTTTCTTCCTTCTTCCATCTTTTCACCTATCTGTCCATTCTTCCATCCATTCAGGCTGTTACTTATTGATCCTTTCACACATCAGCCCACCCGTTCACCTTCCCCTTAGTCTTCCTTCTACTCTTCCATCCATCCTTTTACTCCTGCAAACTGTCCATCCTTTCACACTGAGATTCATTCACCTCCCTTCTTTCACCCTCCCATCCTACCTTTCATTTTTCTTCCTTTTTTCTTTCATACTTTCTTCCTTTCTTTCACCCTTCCTCCCACCTTTCTTTATTTCTCCTTTGCATCTACTCAGCATTTTTTCTCCATCTTTGCTTTTACATACTTTGCATTATTTTACTTATTCTTTCTATTTACTCTCTCACTTTTTCCTTACTTTCAACATTTCTCTTGTGTTCAAAGTGCAGCCCAAGGACACATTGCTCTCTCATAGTAACACTTAAGCGTCTTACTTATGAGCATGTGTATGCAAACCTGCAGACACACAAGGTCCATAAATAATTAATGTTGCAGAGTGAGTGGGTTTTCATCCCAGGAAGACCAGTGGCACCCCTGCTTACGCTACTGAAGCGGGTGGAGGAGGGGCTCACTATGCCACTAGCTCTAGGGTAGGGAGAAACACAAGAAGAGGAAGGGAAACCATTGAGTAAGAAGCCAGCAAATAAAAGTGACAATAAAGCCAATGGTAAGCAAGGTGTGAGCTCTAAGCTCACTTTAAGCTCCTAATATGTTTTTTCTATTTCTATTTTCTATTTTTTTCTCTGCAGTGTATTGGGAATAACACTCATTTTACTTCCACGAGGAAGTCTTAGCATCATAGAAATCAGACATCAGATAAATAAAGTATATCCCAAATCCCAGGAGTCAAACCTCACATCTTCCCTTTGAGGCTTAAAACCCAATATTACATAGGTGATTCCATCCGAGACATCCAATCATTTAAAAACTCCTAAACGGGTTTTTCAGATGCATTGGGCAGCTAAATGCACATATGAAAGCAAAAACTAGCGTTATTTGACCAGTTTGGAGAGAGAGGATTGCCAAAATTATACAAATAGAAAAAAAGCTATTGATAATTATTCATATTTAAAAAAATATTGTTACAGAAATACAAAACCAAAAATTGACAATAAATGGTATACTGCCTTTATCAGACTATATTCAAACGTTATCATTTGACTGCTAACTCCGTGCTACGGCCTGCTATCTTTTTATCGTACAATTCCTGCCCCAGGCATTTCAAACAGAGCTCTTTGGAATGTGCATACCAGGCTTTTATAAAGGTAAACTTGTCAGTGCAGCATACTCTAGGACAAAGAACTGGAAAGAAGACGTGTTGTGTTAGGCCTTTGATTACAAACTAAATCAAACAGTTCTAGTTTAACTCCTTAGACCAAGAATAACATATTATTTCTTGATCTGTATTCTAGATCGCTGCTAGGTGAGCACTACATTGCAAATGTTGCTTTCTTCATACAGTGCAGTATTTGTGGCACAAAGACACCCAAATATAATGAATCACTGGCAAACCTAATGGGCGTTTGTATCTGAAATAGACATTTTATTGATCGGTGAGCTTTTGTGTGTGTGTTTGGATGGGTGAGAGCGAAATTGAGTCAATGGGTCAAGAAATGGATGTATGTGTGAGTGCATGAACGGATGAATCGGCTAGTGACTGACTGTATGAATTGGTGAGTTATTGTGCAGTTGGATAATGAATGGATAAGTGAGTGATCAGCAGGTACAGAAAGAGAGAGCATCCTCCTTCCACTAACAGGGGTGCAGCAACCTGAAGCATCTTGGCCTCAGCCACACATGCAACTGCTCACCTTACATATTAATCCTTTCATGCAATCAGTCAGTCATCATTTCCAAGTTACCCATATACAGATTCACCAAATCATCCATGGGCAAACTCTCCCGTTCCTCCATCTTTACATTCACTTATCCATGCTTGTAATTGTTCTTCTATACACAAAGACCCAATTACTCTCTCTTCATCTGTCCATGCAGCCAATCACCACTTTGACTAATTCTCGCTTTCATCCACTAACCAATTCACACAACCCTACATACAAAATAACCAACCATCGCACTTCTGTTGGAAAGATCCAGAGGTAAATCACCATGATGACTACTTTCCCAGAATCAGGCATGCATTGTCACTGGTCTCTTTTGGGCCACCGATGGCATGGCAGTCATGAGCATAATGCCACCATGCTGCAGAATACCTTTCTTTCTCCTCCTTAAATCCAGGGGCATAGCTTTGGAGGCGGGGGGGGGGGGCGTGGGATGGTGATACCCCCCCCCCCCAATAAATGTATTTTCTGATAAGTAGTTGGGGACAGGTGTTTTCAGTTGGTTATTGTGAGATGTCAGTCGAATTTATGCAGGAATGTTTACATACACATAGAGAAAAAGCACACACACACACACTCTCACTCTCTGCTTTGAAAGACCTCAAAAATAATAGTTATTTTGCAAAATATTGTGTTTTCTCTCTTAGAGCTCCTACCAATCCTCATTCCTCTCCTTTTCCACTGCCCCTTATGCCCTTTCATGCACCCTACTTGGTGAATAAATGGTTTTACACATTGCATGCCAGTCTGATGGTTGGAAAATCTGAAGCGCACACCCCCCTAACCTTATTGACCAAGCTACACCCCTGCATAAATCCCTTGCCACCCACCACTGCGAGAGGGACTAGCTGCTCAGACATTTCACTAGCTTAGCAACTAATCACATGTTCCCCTGGTTCAGGCCAGTTGCTCATCTCACAATCACAGCAAGGGCAGTTAAGGCAGAAGGATATTGTAACTAAGCCCCGCTCCCGACCGGCACCTCTCCCCTGGCCATCTGCCACACTGCAGCACCATGACAGGTTCTAATGGAGAGCTGCTGGTAGTCGAGCGGCATTCTTGCATTTACGAGGATTGCACAAAGAAAGCATCCTGAAGCTCCTCCACTTATAGCAGCTGGACAAAGCCTCACTCATGGTACTGAAAAGGATGTAGCCATCTTCTGGCCTGCCAAGATTGGTGCTCTGGAATTTTGACTAGAGCACGTCTAGGCTTGGCACTGCTGCCATGAATCCTGTATGAATTTGGTACATCAAAAACAAATATGTGCACACCGTCTTAGAAGAAAATATGCTGCAAAGTCAGTTAAAAGACTACTCAACAAAATACTAAGGTGCTAAAAAATGTACCCTACTCTAACAGAAGTGCTTAAAACTGTTGATGTGTTATTATATTACAATTGAACAAGTTGCATTTTTGCGCAAGATCACGAAACATAGGCCCTCATTATGACATTGGCGGTAAATCTCACTTACCGCCACACTGACTGCCGCCAACATACTGCCGCTGCGGCGGATATCCGTTCAGCATATTATGACACACATACAAAAATCCATCACTATTCAGCCACATACACAATTCTGCCAGCCAAAAGGTCAGTTATAAACTGGTGGTATCAAAACCCACACCGTTACGCCAACAGAATTACACCCATCACATTATGACCAACGAATCACCACGGCAGGCATTTAGTGGCGGTAAACAATTGGCGGTACATACCGCTGCGCTCACAATGGACATCCACATACACAACATCACCACATTGGACAATTCAAACAACACACACCTGACACCCATACACCCACCACCCCCACACACCCACACCACTATAAAACACCCACTCACATTACCCACAACCCTTTACAACTACAAAGCATTGGAACGAGACAGACACCATGACCACAGACAAAACCAGAGCCACACACTACCTACAACTATACACCACCTACGCACCACACATCACACACCCAAACACATCACCTTACACACCCTCACCTACACAACTCACACAACACCCATGGCACCACAAAGACACCCCCGATTCTCAGAGGAGGAGCTAAGGGTCATGGTGGAGGAAATCATCAGGTTAGAGCCACAGCTAAATGGAGCACAGGTGCAGCAGATATCTATAGCTAGGAAGATGGAGCTATGGCGGAGAATCGTGGACTGGATCAATGCCGTGGGACAGCACCCCAGAACCAGGGATGACATCAAGAAGAGGTGGAACGACCTACGGGGGAAGGTACGTTCCATTGTAGCAAGATACCAACTCGCTGTACAGATGACTGGCGGTGGACTCCCATCTCCTCCCCAACAACTAACAACATGGGACGAGCAAGTCTTGGCAATCATGCATCTTGAGGGCCTGGCCGGAGTAGGAGTAGGACTGGACTCTGGTAAGTCAACTCTCTACTACTACTACCCCTCTACCTGCATGCCATCACATACCCTAACGCTCACCCTCACTCCCATCACTCCAGCTCTTCCCACACACCCCACCATCACATCTCACTCATCCCAATGACAAGCCCTGCATGCACCACCAATGCATGGACACCACTCATAGCCCTGCATGGACACCTATCACTAAAGCATGCACACTAGAGAGAATCAGCTATCCCACCACATACCAACGTACACAAGTGAAAAATGCCAGGGCAAATACAAACAAAGAGGGCAAGCCACGGATGCACAATATGTGACACACAGAAACAATAACACAGCATTTACATCCCCACAGGTACCCCAGCCAATGTTGGCGGAGAGGAGGTGCCAGCAATATCCAGTCCCCCAACAGAAGAGGCCCACAGTGATAACAGCAACTCTGGACTTGAGGATCTGGATGATCAACCTGGCCCATCAGAAACCTCTGGACAGCCGATTACCCAGGCCCAGTCACACACCACCACAGAGCCTCCCCCATCAGGAAACACCACCACAGCACCCACCCAGCGTACCCATACCTCTGTCCCCAGGACACGTCAATCAGCAGTGTGTCCACCTCTACAGGGACCCCAGGGCACACCTCATACCCAAGACAATCAGGGAGCTGGGGTCGATGGCAGTGGGCACACGGTTCAGGGGACAGAGGCACAGGACAACAGGGAAACTGGGTGGAGTGCTGTGCGCCAGGGGGAGGACAGGCCCAGGGAACCGACTCTCCAGGAGGCACTCTCCGAGATCATGGGAGGCTACCAACATTCCCAAAACACGATGGACCAGATCATGGACAATGTACAGGAGAACAGCAGGCTGCAGGACGGACAGTACCAGGGGATAAGGGAGGACTTGCAGGCCATCAACACCACCCTGGTCTCCATAGCAGGGATGCTGGCAGACATGGCCAATATTATGAGGGAAGCAGTCTCACACTAGCGGGCCCTTGCCACTAGCCAGACATCTGAACTGCCTTCCACCTCTGCTGCCGCTAGTGAACAGGAGGCCCTGCCACAGGACCACCAGGCCATCAGCACCCCCCCCTGCAGGAGGAGAACCACACGCAAACGTTCCCTGTGATCCAGACTGAAGTCTGAGACACTTGCCAAGACCCCACCAGGAAATGAGACTCTCCCGGTTTTCACCTTTGTGTCCCACACAGTCACCCTGTCCACCTTGAACAACTGCCATTGCTCCCCTTCCTACGTCCCCTTGAACAATGCATCTGTGCTACAAAAAGACTGGAACAATACCCTCAACTTTCCTCCATCATCACCCCATCCCATTGCACTTGCCCTTCTTTTACCTAGCACTTCAATAAACACCCTAGGATAAAATAGGTGTATGGAGTATGACAAATTTTTCAAATAAGCATTCATTCAACCAGGTTCAAACTACGCAATTCAACTTTACAGTAAATGAGCATATGTTAATAACCTGTAGCTGGCTGCAGTGATCACACAAGGAACTATTCTGGGGCACCAACATCTGTAAAATGAATTGCCAAAGGGTACAGTAAGTGGGCATAGAAGTGGGAAATAACAGCATGCCAGTGCCATAGAAATTAAATATATTTATAATGAAATGTGATGTAAGACTGTCTTACCTGTGTGTCATTGGAAGTGCTGTCTGATGACTGCTGTTCTGTTGTCCTCACCCTCATCCTCTGCCTCCTCATCCTCACTATCCACAGGGTCCACTGCTGCCACACGGGCATCTCCAGCCTCCTCCTCCTCCTGCAGAAAAGGCACATGGAATCTCAGGGCAAGGTTGTGCAACATGCAGCATGCCACTGTTATCTGGCACACCTTCTTGGGTGAGTAGCACAGGGATCCACCTGTCAGATGCAGGCATCTGGACCTGGCCTTCAGGAGGCCAATGGTCCGTTCTATAACCCTTCTTGTTCGCCCATGTGCCTCATTGTAACGTTCTTCTGCGCTTGTTCTAGCCTTCCTCACAGGGGTCAGCAGCCAAGATAGGTTGGGGTAACCAGAGTCACCTGCAAATATTGAGGGACAACTGTTAGCCACACACTAACCCTTAGGACCCACACCATACACATACACCAACATATACTGGGTGGGGACCAGGGCTCACCTATTAGCCACACCCTGTGCCTCTGTAGTTGGCCGATCACATTTGGAATGCTGCTATTTTTCAGGACAAAGGCATCATGAACCGATTCATGATACTTAGTATTGACGTGGGAGATGTACTGGTCTGCCAAGCATACCATCTGTACATTCATAGAGTGGAAACTCTTACGATTTCTGTACACCTGTTCATTCTGACGGGGGGGGACTAATGCAATATGTGTTCCATCAATCACCCCTATTATGTTGGAGATTTGTCCCATTGCATAGAACTCGGCCTTCACTGTGGCCGAATCTTCCACTTGGGGAAATACAATGTAGCTGCACATGTGTTTCATCAGGGCAGACAACACTCTTGTCAGCACTATTGAGAACATTGGCTGTGACATTCCTGCTGCCAAGTCCACTGTCACTTGGAAAGAACCAGTTACCAGGAAATGGAGCACAGATAGAACTTGCACAAGAGGGGGGATCCTAGTGGGGTGACGGATAGAAGATATCAGGTCAGGCTGTAATTGGGCAAACATCTCTGTGATTGTGGCCCTGTCCAGTCTATAGGTTAGGATAATGTGCCTGTCCTCCAGTGTTGCCAAGTCCACTAGGGGTCTGTACAAGGGGTATGTCTCCATCTCCTATTCATCTACAGTGGTAGCAATCTATGGGGCAAAAGAGTGAGGAGCCGGTCACAAACTGAACAATCCGGCTACAACAAAACATTGCATGCTGTTAATTTGCAATGGGTCAGTGTGAATTGTCCAGTATGTCCAAATTTAAACAGTGACGCACCAATTATCCAGGGTTTGCCCCCCAACCCTGAAATGGCATCCGCCTGTCCTGTGTGAAGGGACAGGTGGAAGTGAGGTAATTACGCTGACGTTGTGCGCAGTTGCGGGAGAAGGTCGGGAACCGCAGTGCAACTCCTCATTGGATAACATTGGGCCCTATGAGTTACAGTGGCCAATAGTGATCTACACCGGCAGTGACGGTATGCACCGCTGCGGACATGACCACCATTTTATATGAGATTACTCACTTGCTACCTGATATTCAACAGGAGAGGACCGACACTGCATGTGCTGCTGTGACCTGTGTCTGGAACCTACCATGGACCGTGTGACTGGGGAAAGGGCCCTTGCCTTCACTTCGGTAGAGTTGGAGAGACTGGTGGATGGGGTCCTACCCCAGTATGGACTGCCGTATGAGCCTGCAGACCAACAGGTGAGTACACTGTGGGCACGATGCATGTGGCATGAATGCATGGAGTGGTGTGTGTGAAGGCCTCGTGTAAGGGGGGTGGGTGGATGTCCTCTGGGCAGCGTATTAGTTGGGTGCTGGGCCATGTGTGTGCAAATGTTGATGTGAAGGGGTATGGTGGGCCATACGTATTAAAGGCAGGACTGTCTGACTAATGTTATTTTCCTGTGTGTATTGCCTCTGCAGGTCAGTGCCCATCAAAAGAAGGGTATATGGCGTGCCATCGCCAAGGAAGTGCTGACCCTGGTGGTCTACGGTAGACGGAGCACCCACTGTGGGAAACGGTGGGTGGACCTGAGACACTGGGCATGGAAGACAGCGGAGGCCCAGCTGGGGATGGCCTCCTAATGAGGAAGGGGTGCCCGTCGAACCCTGACACCCCTGATGGCCTGCATACTGGCGGTGGCCTATCCAGAGCTGAAAGGGCGCTTGAGGGCATCACAGCAGCCACAAGGGGGTGAGTACAGTGCCCATTATTACTACTAACACCTGGTGGGGTGGTATCTGGGTGGGGGATGTGTGTCAGTGGGTCCCCCTAGGCCAAGTCTGACATTGAAGCTTAGGTCCCCTGGTGGCTAGGGTTTAGAAGGGATAGTCCTGCTACCTAGCTCGTAGGCATCCACTCCTGGTCAGTGCTGCGTGCCTCCCAGGTGTGCTGGATTTGGCGGTGTGTGCCTCTCCCCATGCCTTGATGGCTAGCAATATCACAGGTAGTGCAATGAATTGTGCGTAGGCCTATTCCCTGTGTGTGAGGGTGCTGTGTACACAAAGTATGGTGTTGGTGCAGCCACTGACCAAATGTTTCCTTTATCTCTCCCCCCCTTCTTGTTTTGTCACCCTGTCCTTATGTGCATTAGCATTATCTGGCAGAGGAGCAGAGGCACCGGCGACAGAAGTAGCTGCATCCCACAGGACCCAGTAGGCAGATTCCACCAACGCTGAGGGCACCAGTGGGACAGATGGCGAGGGGAGCACCATGGCAGAGACTGGAGGGGACAGTTCTGACAGAGATACCTCAGCTCCCTGGTGGTGGCAGACACCTATGTGACCACCCAAGCTGCAGGTACAGCACCACCCCCATACCAGCACCGCCCTCCCAGCAGCCCCTCATTGAGTTGCCCGTGCCCGCTCACCCAGGAGGGTGGGCATCTCATTCGCCCCAGGCACCTCAGGCCATGCCCCAGTGAGCCCTGCTGCCCTGAGTGAGGAGGCTATTGACCTCCTGAGATCATCTCTGTAGGGCAGCCAACCATTGTGAATGCCATCCAAGGGCTGGCAGCCCAGATGCAACAGACTAATGCATTCCTGGAGGGCATTCACACTGGCTTGGCAGCCCAACAGAGATCAATCCAGGCTCTGGCCTCCTCTCTGATGGCAGCCATTGTCCCTGTTTCCACCCTCCCCCCTCCAACTTCCTCTTCCCAATCCCAATCTCCTCAACCCCAACCTATCCCAAGCACACAGGCAGACAAGCATGCACACAAGACAACAAACAAGAGTGGTTCTGGCAAACACAAGCACCACACTTCATCCCACAGGCACTCACAAACACTATCCAGATGCAGACATACCAACATCTACTATTTCCACTGCCTCCCCCTCCACCTCCCTCCCAGTTAGGTCTACACTCACACCTGCTTGCACTACACCATTATCCACTACCAGCATCACCACCACACCTAGCAGAACACACACCTCACTGGCAGACACCTCCACAACAGCCATGCACACGTCCACTGTGTCCTCTCCCTCTGTGTCTGTCCCCCCTCCTAAGGTACACAAACGCAAGCACTCAGACACCCAACAGCCATCCACCTCACAACAGCATCCAGCCCTTGCACCTGCACCTGCACCTAAAATCAGCAGACAGACACCTCCTACAGCCACTCCCTCTTCCTCCACACCCAAACCTTCTCCCTTTTCCCACCCCAGTGTCCCTAAAAAACGTTCCCTATCCACCATTGACCTCTTCCCTACAACCCCCCCGTCCTGCACGTCTGGCCAGGATGGCAAAAACCAAGCCAAGCACCTCAGCTACCCAGTCCACGGGTCCAGTCGTTACCATACGCACTCGTGGTGGGAAAGAAGCCAGGGCACATGTCCTGAGGGTGAAGGAGCCTGCACCAGGCAGCCTCAAGAGAAAGGAGCCTGCCCCAGCTTCTGCCAGGTTGAGCAAGGAGCCTGCCCCAGCTTCTGCCAGGATGATTAAGGAGCCTGTCCCAGCTGCTGCCAGGAATAGCAAGGAGCCTGCACCAGCAGGCAGGAAGAGCAAGGGTTCTGGGGCTGGAACTGTGACAGAGCCCCCACCACCAACTACCACTGAGCAGCCGTCCGAGGCTGCAGGGGATGGGCAGGAGCTTTCCCCCACCAGCAGCAGCAGCAGCACCACCACTGAGCAGCCATCCGAGGCTGCAGGGAATGGGCAGGAGCTTCACCCCACCAACAGCAGCAGAAGCACCACCACCACCACCAATGAGCAGCCATCACCGCCGGCGAACAGTATGTACTCCTGCCTCCATGGGCTGCTGTGCGGCCCGGCCCCCTCAAATCCAGTGGGTCTGACACCCACCTGAGAGACTGTGACCTTGCACTCCCTAGGATCAAGAGCACAGGGCTCGATGCCCCTTCCAGAACCAGTGGGTAAGACACCCACCAACTCCAACCACCCCAGGATCAAGAGAACAGGGCATGATGCCCCCTCCAGAACCAGTGGGTAAGACACCCACCAACCCCAACCTCTCCAGGATCAAGAGAACAGGGCACGATGCCCCCTCCAGAACCAGTGGGTAAGACACCCACCTACCCCAGCCTCCCGAGGATCAAAAGTACAGGGCACGATGCCCCCTCCAGAACCAGTGGGTAAGACACCCACCTACCCCAGCCTCCCCAGGATCAAGAGCACAGGGGACGTTGCCCCCTCCAGAACTAGTGGGTAAGACACCCACCAACCTGAGCCTCCCCAGGAACAAGAGCACAGGGCACGATGAACCCTCCAGAACCAGTGGTTAAGACACCCACCTGCCCCAGCCTCCCCAGGATCAAGAGCACAGGGCATGATGCCCCCTCCAGAACTAGTGGGCAAGACACCCACTCGAGAGACTGTCACCTTGCACTCCCCAGGACCAAGCACAGGGTATGTCACCCCCTCCAGAGCATGTGGGCAAGTCACCCATTCGAGAGACTGTGGCCTTTCACTCTCCAGGACCAAGCACAGGGCATGTTGCCCCCTCCAGAGCAGGTGGGCAAGTCATCCACTCGATAGACTGTGGCCTTGCACTCCCCAGGACCATGCACAGGGCATTTTGCCCCCTCCAGAGCATGTGGGCAAATCACCCACTTGAGAGACTGTGGCCTTGCATTCCCCAGGACCATGCACAGGGCACGTTGCCCCCTCCAGAACCAGTGGTCTTCTTTCATCTCCCGCCGGAGGTGCCCCCCTGTTCCGCTGAGGTGCCTGCCTATTTACCAACTGATGCCCCTGCAGTGTTCTCTCTGTGTTGATGCAGGTGACAAGTGGGGCCTTGGACTTTGGCCTGTGGCCATGTGGCCCACGCAAACTGAGGACTGGGACGTGTATCTTGAACTGTACATTTGTAAATATCTGTTAAATTTTTATTTATACTGTGTTGATCTTATTACACTCACTTTTGTAAATTTGTTTTGTCCTTGCATTATTCAGCCAATTTAGGAGGAATAACTTGTTTTCTTGTGCATCTGCTTCTGTGTATGGGCTGTGTATGTCGGGTGTGTGGTGCGTGTGTCTCACTGTCGTTTTCCTCTCTCCCTCCCTTGTGTGCTAGGAAGCTGTACTCACAGTCGTCGTCTTCGCTGTCATTGGTGTTCCTAGTGGCGCAGCCCGTTGAAGATCATGGGAAGACATGCAGCTCAGGCTCCATGGCGGCGTGGTTGTTCCCTGTGTCTCCAATGGTGAGTCCTTTCACTCCTGTGCAGTGTTTCCGCCAGGCTTTTGATGTCGTTGGTACCGCCCTGGAAAAGGTGGCGGATTGGCATGTCATAATATGGTGGGTGGAACACTGACTTCCGCTTGGCTGAAGGCAGCTACCGCCATGGTGCCTGTTGTTTCCGCCCTGGGGGTCGGTGTGGTAAAGTGGCTGTCTATCGGAGATCTATCCGCCATGGTCATAATTTGACGGTAATTACCACCAGCCTGTTGGCAGTATTACCACCACTTTTACACCAACCACCAGGGTTGTAATGAGGGCAGTATTCTTCATAAGAGTGCATATATGCTGCAGCATTTTCAACTTTTTGCAGTAACCTGGTTCAAAGACACTGTCTGAAGCTAAGTCCAATGAACCAGCCTGCGGACCAGCCTTCTCTGATTGCCCCTCTCATACGTCTATAACTGCCTATTACAATGCTGATGTTCAGCTCAAAATTATTTTTTTATTTAAAATGAATCATCATAGAAAAGGATTCTTTAAAAAAATGTTAATTCAGGACACGGCATCATGTGACACAGGCCTGTGTTTTAAGTTATGATAAGAATGTGCTCCATACCCTCTCTTTGGTTGTTGAGTTTTTTTTTTTAATCAATCTAATTTTCCTGTATATGGCAAGTGCATCCTCACCCGCCACATCAAACATTTGTTCTTAAGTTGTATGGGATAGGTTTTATGGGCATTGGCCACAAACGACTAGCCCAGGAACAGAGGTGCACTGAATGCGAAAGCAGAGAGCCATGTGCACTGGGAGATCATTAGACCAAAGCCAATTGGTCTTTCCTTAATGTAGTGAATGAAATGCTATACGCTTTGAAATTTTTTGTTTGATAAGCATTGTTAAAAAAAAGTCAAAGAAAAATGTTTCGAAATACTGGAGGAAAAATCACATTTTATAAGGTATCTTGAAATTGAAAGTTGAATTAAATATCTTCATTCTTTCGAAGCGCTACGTTTAATTTTTCCAATATTTTTCTCACAGGAAAGACTCAACAGCTATCAAAAAGCATGTGACAGATAATCCAGATTATAAATAATACAGAGGGCTAGTTGCAGGTTGGTAAAAGAATAGGGGCCAGATGTAGCAAAGTGTTTGCGCCTCGCAAACTGTGAAAATCGCCGTTTGCGAGGCGCAAAAGCCACTTTGCTATTCAGAAATGCATTTTGCGAGTCGGCTCCGACTCGCAAAATGCATTTCCGACTCGCAAATAGGAAGGGGTGTTCCCTTCCTATTTGCGACTCGCAGTGGGATGCAATTCCATTTGCGACCGCGTATGCGGTCGCAAATGGAGTCGCAGTTACCATCCACTTCAAGTGGATGGTAACCCACTCGCAAATTGGAAGGGGTCCCCATGGGACCCCTTCCACTTTGTGAATGGACCCAAAAATATTTTTTCAGGGCAGGGAGTGGTCCAAGGGACCACTCCCTGCCCTGAAAAAATACCGAAACTAAAGGTTTCGTTTTTTTTTAAAGTGCAGCTCGTTTTCCTTTAAGGAAAACGGGCTACACTTAAAAAAAAAAAACTGCTTTATTTAAAAAGCAGTCACGAACATGGAGGTCTGCTGACGTCAGCAGGCCTCCATGTTAGCGAGTGCCTATACTCGCAATGGGGCCACAATTTGCGACCCACCTCATGAATATTGATGAGGTGGGTCATTGCGACCCCATTGCGAGTCGCAGTCGGTGTCCGAGACACCGTACTGCATAGCAATTTGCGACTTGCAAATTGCGAGTCGCAGGGACTCGCAATTTGCAAGTCGCAAATTGCCAAGTTGCTACATCTGGCCCTAGAAGAGATATCTGAGGCCATGAATAATGAGGTTTTGAATGTGAAGGAAAAAAAGAAAAAAAGCTGCCAAGTCTGACTCGAAGTTGGCACAAATGCTTTGGCCAATTCATGTTCTTCAGCAAAAAGGCCTGTTGGCAAAGCCTCAGAAAAGAGATTGCATTTTCCAGACTTCTGAGGGTGTAACCGCAGTCTAATGGCGACTGGCTACAATCACTGAGAACAAATACTTTGTCTAGCAGATTCCCACAAGTAAACAAAAAAGATGCCATTCAACATTTCTGAGACCAAGTAGGAGTTGTGGGGATGATCCAAAACATGAATACAACTTTTAAATAAACAATATCGGAAGGCTCCTGCCATCTCTGAATGCAATAGCAATGTATGAGCCAAAATAATTCCTTATCTGAACCTTTTGGTAGCTTTCACAAGTGAAGTGCACAATTGATTATTTACCTTCCTAATTGTGCCAAAAAGGCTTCTATGATATAATATCAGTATCAATGATATTTATAATATTGATACAAAAAATATATTGTCTGAAATGTTGTTAACCCAAATGTTAACACCATATACATAAAACAAAAAAGCATAAATAATAACTAACAAAAATATAATCATTAAAAAAAACGAAATAATTAAAGCTCTGAGTGACAAAGTGGGTGACTCTGTCAGAAAGATACCTTGAACCAGTATGATGAAAGGCTCTGAAGGCTGTAACCAAGGATTTAAGCAGGATACTTCTCTGCACAGATAGCCAACGCAACGGCTAGAGACGAAATCCCTACGGGATAACTTGAGCACCAGCCTTACTGCCACATATTACACTACCTGCAGTGAGTTAATGATGTATTTTGGTAGATCTAATAGAGGCTGTTGCTGTAGTCCAGCCTCGAAGGTGATCAGTGCATGGACCACTGTCTTCCGACCCTTCAGAGATAGCAAAATCCAAAAAAGAAAACAATTTCATGAGAGATAAACAAGTAGCTGACATTGCCACAACTTGAAAAAGGAATGACAGATCTATGACGAACATTACACCCGAATTCCTTACCACAGAGGTAGGAGGTGGGGGTTTTGTAAATCAGTTGGGCCAAAAGGTGTTATTTCTACCAACCTGCAGGATTTCTGTTTTCTGGGTATTGCATTTTTGGTGGTTAGTATTTATCCAGTAAATAACCTGGGTGAGAAATTATTTGAAATTCAGTTCTGACCTTAGAGGGTTTTTACCTAAGGATGGTATTATTTGGGTGTCATCAGCGTAAGAAAAGAATGTGATCCCAAAAAATTCAAGGCGATCGACAGGGTCACTTAGATATTGATACAAGGTTGGACTCAGACATGAGCCTAGAGGGACCCCGTATTTGAGCAGTCTGTCTCTTGAGCTGAATTGTCCTACCTGTTTCCTGTTGGCAAAAAAGGATTGGAACCATCTCAAGACATGCCCACAAATTTCCAGATCAGCCAGGCACTTTAACTGCTACACATGTGAAACAGTGTTGAATGAATCTGACAGATCCAACAAGATTAAGACCGTCTTTAAACCGTTGTCAATGGGTATTTTAATAGATTCTGAAACTTCTAGAAGAGCTGACTGACTGTAGGGCCAACGTCTGAAAGCAGACTGGGAGATGTGATGAAGATTCAGCTCTGTGTTCACCAACTTTTCAGCATCTTGGCAGAGGTCAGGAGCAGATAAATGGGCCTAACGTTGGCCACTTTCTTAGGATCAGCAGAAGGTTTCTTCAACAAAGGCTTAACCCTAGCCTGCTTCCATACGTCCAGCACCTAAGCAAGAGTCAGGAAGCATTAAAAAAGAGAATTAAAAATAGGATTGATGATATTAAGAGCTTTACCTAGAATTGCTGGAGGAAACAGATCCAAGGGTGGCCCTGATTTACAGCTCTTGATAGCACATTGTAATTGCTGTAGCGTAACTGATTTGGCAAACTTACTGTTTGCTCTTGAAAAAGTTAATACTGGCAGTATATTATTCTTAGACTCCTACATTTTATTGATAGTAAAGGCAGCTTGAATAGCTTCTATCTTCAGGGGCGGCTGGTAACCTTAAAAAGTGGTGGGGCGACCAATGTGCCCCACCACTTCCCAAAAAAGCATTTAAAACAACCCTTCCCTCCAAATCCCTGAATAAAAGTACTATGTTAAATTAAAGTAAAAGGTATTTAACGACCGCAGCACTCTATGTTCTGCAACCTGCAGTCTGCTGTGGAGCTCCACTGACCAACCCAGACACTTCTCTCATGCTGTTAACCAGTTAGGTTAATTAGCAGCGCATGGCGAGGGCGTAAGTTATAGTTATCTTAGGGCACGAGCTATAGTTCCCTGAGGTAACTCTAACTATAACTGGTGAATTGCTATGTTTTTTTACGTTTAAAATGTGAGCCTAACTACAATGTTCCCCAGGGCACCCAGTCACAATGTTGGGGACCGAGTGGGAAGCCTGAAGGCCCCACAGTCCCAGCTGGCTCCCCACCTCCTGTGGAAGCCAGTATTGCTGTCACATACAAGGAGCTGCTAAACATGCAGCTCCCTGTGTGTGAGAGCAATTGCTTACTCTGTTTCCCTGCCTACATCTTTGCAGGCAGGGAAACAGATGAAACATCTGCTCTCAGCAAGTGTGAGCTGTTTGACAGCTCTCACTTGCTGCAAGCGGAGTGTTTGCTCTGATTTGGTGGGAGCTGTCAGCAAACAGCTTTGTCCCGGGGGTGGCATTCCCTGTAGGAAAGTAGCCTCTTTCTAGCATGGTTACCCCCACTTTTGGCCTGTTTGTGGGAGTGTGTTTTTACTGTGTCACTGGGATCCTGCTAGCCAGGACCCCAGTGCTCACAGATAAAAACCTATATGTCAGTGTGTTTTGCCTGTCTCACTGGGACCCTGCTGGCCAGGACCCCAGTGCTCATAGTTTGTGGCCTAATGTGTATGCCTGTGTAGTGCCTAACTGTGTCACTGACGCTCTGCTAACCAGAACCTCAGTGCTTATGCTCTATATGCTTTTAAATTTGTCACTGTAGGCCAGTGACTTCATTTACCAATTTCAATTGGCATACTCAACTCCCCTTATAAGTCCCTAGTATATGGTACCTAGGTACCCAGGGCATTGGGGTTCCAGGAGATCCATATGGGCTTCAGCATTTCTTTTGCCACCCATAGGGAGCTCAGACAAACCCTTACACAGTACTGCCACTGCAGCCTGCGTGAAATAATGCACACATTATTTCACAGCCATTTTCACTGCACTTAAGTAACTTATAAGTCACCTATACGTCTAACCTTCACTTGCTGAAGGTTAGGTGCAAAGTTACTAAGTGTGAGGGCACCCTTGCACTAGCAAAGGTGCCCCCACATAGTTCAGAGCATTTCCCCGGACGTTGTGAGTGCGGGGACGCCATTACACGTGTGCACTACATATAGGTCAATACCTATATGTAGCTTCAAAATGGTAACTTCGAATATGGTGATGTAACATGTCTAAGATCATGGAATTGTCCCCCCATTCCAAATCTGGTATTTGGGAGCCAATTCCATGCCTCCTGTGGGCTCCACCATGGACCACCAGTACTGCCAAACCAGCTCTCTGAGGCTTGCACTGCAGCCACCTCACAGACAGGGTTCCGCCCTCCTCGGGTCTGGGCAGTCCAGTCCCAGGAAGGCAGAACAAAGCATTTCCTCTGAGAGCAGGGTGTTACACCCTCTCCCTTTGGAAATAGGTGTTACAGACTGGGGAGGGGTTGCCTCCCCCAGCCTCTGGAAATGCTTCGAAGGGCACAGATGGTGCCCTCCTTGAATAAACCAGTCTACACCTGTTCAGGGACCCCTTCTTCCCTGCTCTGGTGAGAAACTGGACAAAGGAAGGGGGAGTGGCCACTCCCCTGTCCATCACCACACCAGGGGTGGTGCCCAGAGCTGCTCCAGTGTGTCCCAGTCCTCAGCCATCTTGCTTTGCAAGGTGTGGGGGCTCTGAGTGGCCATTGCCAGCAGGTGACATCAGAGACCCCTCCTGGTAGGTCCATACCTGATAAGGTAGCCAATCCCCCTCTCAGGCTATTTAGAGTCTCTCCTGGGGGTTTTCTTTAGATTCTGTTTGCAAGTTTCCTTGAGGAAACCTCTGCAACAACTTCAGACACTTCTGGCCTCAGATCAACTGCAGCCTTCTCCAAGAAACGATGTTATTGCAACAAAGGTGGTCATTACAACATTGGCGGTAAAAGCCGCCAACAAACCGCTGCGGCCGCGGAAATCTGCCACAGCTATTATGACCCACAGCTTGGAATCCGCCAAAATTCAGACACCCACACAAGTCCGCCACACCAAAGGTCAGTGATAAACTGGCGTAAACAAAACCTCCACCGTCACACCAACAGAAATACGCCCACACTATCACGACACACGAATCCACGCGGCGGTCTTTCAACCGCGGTATTGCATTGGCGGTACACACCGCCGCGCTCAAAATACATACACTTTTACAAAACAAAGCCACATTGGACAATTTGAAATACACACACCTGAAACACATACACACACCACTCCCACACACCCATTACAACATAAAACACACACCCACATCACCCACAAACCCCTATGACCACAATTACCGAGAGAAGGCCAGAGAGAGACACCACAAACAACTACCAAGCATCCACAGGCACACAATACCATCACTCACAGAACTTCCACGCACCTCACACAACACACCACTAAATATCACCCCACTTATCACTACACACACCACCCCACACATCACCCACACCACCCCATGGCACGGCAAAGACACCCCAGGTTCTCTGAGGAGCAGCTCAGGGTCATGGTGGAGGAAATTGTCCGGGTAGAGCCACAGCTATTCGGATCACAGGTGCAGCACACCTCCATAGCTAGGAAGATGGAGCTATGGCGCAGAATAGTGGACAGGGTCAGCGCAGTGGGACAGCACCCAAGAAATCGGGAGGACATCAGGAAGAGGTGGAACGACCTACGGGGGAAGGTGCGTTCCGTGGTCTCAAGACACCACCTTGCGGTTCAGCAGACTGGCGGCGGACCCCCACCTCCTCCCCCACAACTAATAACATGGGAGGAGCAGGTCTTGCCGATTCTGCATCCTGAGGGCCTCGCAGGAGTAGATGGAGGAATGGACTCTGGTAAGTCAAATCTTAACTATTACATCCCCCACCCTACCTGCATGCCATCACATACCCCCATCCTCACCCTCACCCCCATCACTCCAACTCCTCACAAATGTCCCAACATCACAAAACACCCATCCCAACACCAAGCCCTGCATGCAACAACAAATCATGGACACCCATCACCAAAGCATGGCCACTGCACATACCCATACACCCCCCTAAACCACCATCTCACAAGGTCCCACACACAGGAATGCAAGCACTGGGGTACACGGTCACCCACCTATTGCACACCATGGCACACATAGATGTAATAAACATCCTTTTATACCCCTGCAGGACCCCTACCCAACGTCACCAGACAGGAGGGTCCACACATGTCCACACCACCAACAGAAGAGACCCACAGTGTTGACAGCAGCTCTGTCCAACTGGATCTAGATGACCAGCCCGGCCCATCGGGGACCTCGGGACAGTTGGTTCCCCTCAAACAGTCACAGGCCACTACAGAGCTTCCCCCCTCTGGAAACACCAGCACAGCACCCACCCAGCGGGCCCATACCTCTGTCCTCAGGACACATCAATCAGCAGTGTGTCCACCACTACGGGGAACCCAGGCTAACCCACCACCCCAACAACACCAGGGACCTGGGGGCAGTGATAGTGGGCACACGGTCCAGGGGACGGAGGCCCAGGAACACAGGGGAACTGGAGGGCTGCTGTGCGATAGAGGGAGGACAGGCCAAGGGAACCCACTCTCTACGAGGCCCTCTCCAACATCATGGGAGCCTACCACCACTCCCAGGAGATGATGGTAACGGTACTGGCCTAGTTTCAGGAGACCCAGCGCCTGCAGGAGGAACAGTATTTGGGCTTCAGGGGGGAAGTCAGAGCCATCAATTCCACCCTGGGCACCATCCTAGGGGTGCTGAAGGAAGTACTCAACACCAGGAGGGACACTGTGGCACAACAAGGGGCCCCTGACACTAGCCTGGACGATGAACTGCCCACCACCTCCGCCGGCTCTAGTGGACAGGAGGCACCACCACAGGAACACCACACCAGCACCCCACCCCCTGCAGAGGGAGAACCACCCCGCAAGCGGTCCCTGAGATCCAGGACAAAGACAGAGAACGATGCCAAGACTCCAGCCAAGAAATGAGACCACCCTGAATGTCATGTGTCTGTCCCACTTTGTCACCCTGTCCATCCTCAAACTGCCCCAGCTCCACTTCCTATGCCCATTTGGGCAATGCACCTGTGAGACTAATAGACTGGACTCTGCCATGGACATTCCTCCACCATCACCCCTCCCCATTTTACAACCCCCACCAATATTGAGCACTTAAATAAACACCCTTGAGGCACAAAACAATCTGGAGTCAGTCTGTGATTTCGAAACAGTGTATTAGCAATTACAGTGTCAAAATGCTCTTTCATATGTAATGTCAACATCTGTGAAATCGTAAGGGAAAGTGACAACTCATTGACCATACACTGGGTGAAAACGACAGACAGTAGAGAGGTAGTAGTGTTAAAGTACATGTAGTGGGCAGGTTTGTATTCTTACCTGTGTCTCACTGGAAATATTGCAGGATCACCGAGTTCCTGTTGTCTATGTCCTCTTCTTCTGCTTCCTCGTCTTCACTGTCCACAGGCTCCACAGCTGCAACAACACCGCCATCTGGACCATCCTCCTGCAGAAAAGGCACCTGTCGTCACAAAGCTAAGTTGTGAAGCATACAGCAGGCCACGATGATCTGGCACACCTTCTTTGGTGAGTAGAATAGGGATCCACCTGTCATATGGAGGCACCTGAACCTGGCCTTCAGGAGGCCGAAGGTCCTCTCTATTATCCACTGAGTTCGCCCATGGGCCTCATTGTAGCATTCCTCTGCCCTTGTCCTGGATTTCCTCACTGGGGTCAGTAGCCATGACAGGTTGGGGTAACCAGAGTCACCTGCAAAAGGCGAGGGACAACTGGTAGACATGCACTAACCGGTAGGTATATCACCCGACCCAGACAACCATTCCCACTGACTTGCTTCCAGGTGCTCACCTAATAGCCACACACGGTGCCTCTGGAGTTGACCCATCACATAAGGGATGCTGCTATTCCTCAGAATGTAAGCGTCATGCACTGTGCCAGGGAACTTGGCATTAACATGGGAGATGTACTGGTCTGCCAAACACACCATCTGCACATTCATGGAATGATAACTCTTTCGGTTTCTGTACACCTGTTCACTCCTGCGGGGGGTACCAAAGCCACATGGGTCCCATCAATGGCACCTATGATGTTGGGGATATGTCCCAGGGCATAGAAGTCTCCTTTCACTGTAGGCAAATCCTCCACCTGAGGGAAAACGATGTAGCTCCACATGTGTTTCAGCAGGGCAGACAATACTCTGGACAACACGTTGGAAAACATAGGCTGGGACATCCATGAAGCTATGGCCACTGTTGTTTGAAATTACCCACTTGCAAGGAAATGGAGTACTGACAGCACCTGCACTTCCTGTGGGATGGCGGATAGCTGACATCAGGTCTGGCTCCAGCTGGGCACACAGTTCCAGGATTGTGGCACGGTCAAGCCTGTAGGTGATGATCACATGTCTTTCCTCCTTTGTCGACAGGTCCACCAGTGGTCTGTCCACCGGAGGGTGCCGCCATCTCCTCACATGTCCCAGCGCATGGTGCCTCTGAAGGACAGCAGCGAGCACAGAGTCAACCAACTCAGAGGTACGTACCCACAGCTTACACAGAACACGAATCATAATCCGATATTTGGCCTGCATGAGTGTTGAGGCAAGGCCTAGGTATGTGTGACGCAGTTAAAAATTAAGCCATGTGGGCCCCTGATATGGTGGCTGCCTGACCTCTAAAGTGGGAAAATGGGATGTGAGGTAACTGCGCTGGCGTTGTACACCGTCGCGGTAGGCGGTCAAAGACCGCGGTGCAATGCTGCATTGGTTAACATTGGACCCTATGGGTCCCAGGAGCCAATGACGATGTACGCCGGCGGTGACTGTACGCACCGCTGTGGACGTGACCGCCATTTTCTATCTGTTCAATCACTCGATACCTGATCTTCGACAGGAGAGGACCTACACTGCAAGTGCTGCTGTGAACTCGGTCTGGAAGAGACAATGGCTCGTGCATCTGGGGAAAGGGCCCCTGCCTTCACATTGGAGGAGCTGGAGAAACTCGTGGATGGGGTCCTCCCCCAGTACACGCTACTCTACGGTCCTCCAGACAAACAGGTAAATACACTGGGATCATGCTGTATGGGCTATGCCTGTGTGGAGTGGGGTGGATGAAAGATGGGGGGGGAGATTGAGGCGTGCATGGAACGACGGTGAATGAATGTGCATCATGGCAAGGGTAGAGATGGGGGCCAATTACTGTGACAGTGCATTTGGTAATAACTTTTCTTTCCCCCTGTACAATTCATGTAGGTCAGCGACCACCAGAAAAAAGATATTTGGCGTGCCATCGCCAAGGATGTCCGGACCCTGGGGGTCTACCACAGACAGAGCACCCACTGCCGTAAGAGATGGGAGGACATTCGCCGCTGGAGCAAGAAGGCGGCGGAGGCCCAGTTGGGGATGGCCTCCCAATGTGGGAAGGGTGCCCGTCGCACCATGACCCCCCTGATGTTCAGGATCCTGGCGGTGGTGTACCGGGAGTTGGATGGGCGCTTGAGGGCATCACAGCAGCCAAAAGGGGGTGAGTACACTCACATTCTGCTGATTTTGCACGCAGTGGAGGTGTCTGGGTGGGGGAGGTGGGCTTTGGGTTTACCTAGGCCAGGGCGAGTGTGCTAGTTAGGTCCCCTTGTTCTGGCAGACCCTGTGGCACCCCAAACCCACCTGTGTACAGTGCCAAGTACACCTAGCCATGCTCCTGTGTCATCCATGTGTGAAGATGTCGCCTATAGCCTTGTAGGCCATGTCCCAGGGATTGAACAGTGGAGGCCAAGTCCGTGGCGTAGTGCAGGGGTCTTCTGTGTCTCTCGTGTCCGCCAACGGTAGCGGTAATGCATGCACTCAACATGTCTTTTTTCTGTCGCCCCCCCCCCCCCCTTTTTGTGGTCTCCCTGTTCTTGTGTGAATTAGCATCATCAGGCAGAGGAGCAGTGGCACCGGAGCAGGAGGGAGCTGCATCCCACATGGCCCTGGAGGGCGACACTACGGACTCGGAGTTCACCAGTGGGACGGAGGGTGAGATGAGCCCCACGGCGTGGACAGGAGTTGACACCAGTCACACGGACTCGTCCTCTGATGGGAGCTTACTTGTGGTGGCGGCAACATCTGTGCCCCCGCATCTATAGGTACAGCCGCCACCCCCCTACCAGCACCGCCCTCCCAGCAGCCCCTCAGCCTTTGCCCCGTGCCCGCTCATGCAGGAGGGTGGGCATCACCTTCGCCCCAGGCACCTCAGCCCCTGCCACCCCTGCTGCCCTCAGTGAGGAGGCCATTGACCTCCTCAGGTCCCTCACTGTTGGGCAGTCTACCATTTTGAATGTCATCCAGGGTGTAGAAAGGCAGTTGCAACAAACAAATGCATTCCTGGAGGGCATTCATTCTGGTCAGGCGGCCCTTCAGCGAGCTATTCAGACTCTGGCCTCAGCACTGATGGCAGCCATTGTCCCTGTCTCTAGCCTGCCCCCTCCAACCTCCTCCACCCATACCCAATCCCCTGTACCTCAGCCTATCCCAAGCACACCTTCAGACCAGCATGCACACACGTCAACACACAAGGAAAGCTCTGGCAAACATAAGCACCACACATCCCACAGGCACTCACGCAAGCATCACACACATGCAGACACACCAACATCCACTGCCTCCACTGTGTCCCTCTCCTCCTCGTCTCCCTCCTCCCTCCCTGTGTCATCTACACTCACACCTGCATGCACTACATCTACAGCCACTACTTCCATCACCAACACACCCACCACCACACCCCGCTCACGTGCAGTCACCACCCTCACTGCTATTCACACGTCCCCTGTGTCCTTTCCCAGTGTGTCTGTGACGCCCCCTCCCAAGATACACAAACGCAGGCACACACCCACCCAACAGCCATCCACCTCACGACAGCCTCCAGCGCATGCACCTTCACCCAAAGTCACCAAACGAACACCTCCTACAACCACAACCTATTCCTCCACTCCCAAACCCCCTCCAGCTACCCGTCCTAGTGTTCCCAAAAAACTTTTCCTGTCCAACCTTGAACTCTTTCCTACACCTCCCCCACCCCGTCCATCTCCTAGGGCCCGACTCTCCAGGTCCCAACCTAGCACCTCAGCCACAACATCTCCGGGACCAGTGGTGCCTGTAGTCACCGGACTCTGGAGTGCACCGGCCACCAGGGCAGCCAGTGTGGCACAGAACCACAGCACGGACAGTCCCCCACCTGTCAAGCATCAAAAGTTGGCCAGTGCCCGGCGGGAAAGGGGGAAGACTCCAGCCACCAAAGCCGCTCCCAGGGGTACAGGTGGGAGTGTGGATTGAGCTGCGACATCTTCCAAGGTGGGGAAGGGCCACAAGAAAGTCACCAATGCTGGGAAGAGCAGCACGGCGCAGAAGACCGCCATCATCCCCGCTGCCCAGGAGGCGACCGCCACCAGCCCTGCTGCCCAGGAGGCCACCGCCACCAGCCCTGCTGCCCAGGAGGCCACCGCCATCATCCCCGCTGCCCAGGAGGCCACCGCCAGCACCAGCCCTGCTGCCCAGGAGGCCACCGCGGCCAGCCCTGCTGCCCAGGAGGCCACTGCCACCATCCCTGCTGCCCAGGAGGCCACCGCCATCATCCCCGCTGCCCAGGAGGCCACCGCCAGCACCAGCCCTGCTGCCCAGGAGGCCACCGCGGCCAGCCCTGCTGCCCAGGAGGCCACTGCCACCATCCCTGCTGCCCAGGAGGCCACCGCCATCATCCCCGCTGCCCAGGAGGCCACCGCCAGCACCAGCCCTGCTGCCCAGGAGGCCACCGCCACCAGCCCTGCTGCCCAGGAGACCACCACCATCATCCCCGCTGCCCAGGAGGCCACCGCCAGCACCAGCTCTGCTGCCCAGGAGGCCACCGCCACCAGCCCTGCTGCCAGGGAGGCCACCGCCACCAGCCCTGCTGCCCAGGAGGCCACCGCGATCAGCCCTGCTGCCCAGGAGGCCACTGCCATCATTCCTGCTGCCCAGGAGTCCACCGCCAGCACCAGCCCTGCTGCCCAGGAGGCGACCGCCATCAGCCTTGCTGCCCAGGAGGCCACCTCCACCAGCCCAGCTACCCAGGAGGCCAATGCCACCGGCACAGCTGCCCAGGAGGCCTCCGCCAGCACCAGCCTCGCTGGGCCATGAAGGACCGCCAGCACCAGCCCCACTGGGCCATGGAGGACCGCCAGCACCAGCCCCGCTGGGCCAGACAGGACCGCCAGCACCAGCCCCGCTGATCCAGACAGGACCACCAGCCCCGCTGGGCCAGACAGGACTGCCAGCAGCTGAGTCACTGCAAAGGACCCCGCCGCAACAAGCACCGCTGAACAGGGCACCAACGCCACAAGCGCCGCTGAACAGGGCTCCGCCGCCACAAGTACCGCTGAACAGGGCACTGCCGCCACCAGCACCGCTGAACAGGGCACCGCCGCCAGAAGCACTGCTGAACAGGGCACCGCCGCTACTAGCACCGCTGAACAGGGCACCGCCGCCACAAGCACCGCTGAACAGGGCACCGCCGCCACTAGCACCGCTGAACAGGGCACCGCCGCCACTAGCACCGCTGGCCCATGGGCACCAAGGGCACTGACGCTACTGAGTCCGACATGAGCAGGATGAAGCACTCTGGGCACCAAGCCCCCCCCAGAACCAGTGGAGATTCACATCCACTACCTCAGTCCTTGGCAGGATGAAGCACTCTGGGCACAAAGCCCCCTCCAGTACCAGTGGAGTATCACATCCACTACCTCAGTCCGTGGCAGGATGAAGCACTCTGGGCACAAAACCCCCTCCAGAACCAGTGGAGTATCACATCCACTACCTCTGTACTTGGCAGGATGAAGCACTCTGGGCACAAAGCCCCCTCCAGAACCAGTGGAGAAAGGCATCCACTTGAGAGACTGTGGCTTTGCACTCCCCAGGATGGAACAGTGGGCAAACCACCCACTTGTTAGACTTGAGAGACTGTGGCTTTGCACTCCCCAGGATGGTACAATGGGCACACCACCCACTGTAGAGTCTTGAGAGACTGTGGCTTTGCACTCCCCAGGATAAAGCAGTGGGCAAACAACCCACTAGTTAGATTTGAGAGACTGTGGCTTTGCACTTCCCAGGATGGAACAGTGGGCAACCCACCCACTGTAGAGACTTGTGAGACAGTGGGCAACCCACCCACTGTAGAGGCTTGATAGACTGTGGCTTTGCACTCCCCAGGATGGAATAGTGGGCAACCCACCCACTGTAGAGACTTGTGATACTGTGGCTTTGCACTTCCCAGGATGGTACAGTGGGCAACCCACCCACTGTAGAGACTTGTGAGACTGTGGCTTTGCACTCCCCAGGATGGTACAGTGGGCAACCCACCCACTGTAGAGACTTGAGAGACTGTGGCTTTGTACTCCCCAGGATGGAACAGTGGGCATGTGGCCCCCTCATGGATTTGGCGTCGTGCACTCAACCGGCTGCGGTGCACCCCCTTTCTCTTCCCCCTGAGGTGCCTGTTTTATTGCTATCTGATGACCCTGCAGTGTTCTCTCCGTCATGGTCGGGGATTGAGTGTGGGCCTCGCCCATACCGTGTGGGCCCAGTGTTCCACGGACTTCAATGGAGCACTACTTGGACTACTATTCTTGGTGTATATTTTGTTTATAGTGTATATATATTTTTTTTTTGCGTCCTGGATTTTAATATATTATGATGGTGACACTCATTTCCTTTTGTCTTTGCATTCTTCCAGGGGTTTGGGGGGTGTAACTGTAATTTATCAACATGTATTAGTGTGTGTGTTGTCGTGGGTGAGGGTGGGGGTAGGGGTGTTGCGTATTGCGTGTGTGTGTCCCTGTTTTTTCCCTCCCCTGTGTCGTAGGTGCAGTACTCACGTGGTCTTCGCCGCTGGCGTTCTTGCTCCTGGTAGAGGAGCAAGAAGATAAGGGCTAGCAGGATCTTGAGCTCGGGGTCCATGGCGTCCAGATTCCTTGTGGGGTGTGTAGAGGTGAGCGTTTTCCCTTCAAAGTCCTGTTTCTGCTGTGTTTTTGTCGCAGGGAATCTGCCCCAGAAAAGGTGGTGGATTGGTAGGTTGTGATACTGTGGGCGGTACATTGTCCTCCGCCTGTCTGTTGGCGGTGACCGCCAAGCTGTTTGTTTGTACCGCCATGGCTGTCTGAGTGTTAAAGTGGCTGTCTTTGTTGGCTGTTTCCGCCACGGTCGTGATTCCATTTTTTTTTTTCGCCGGCCTGTTTGCGGTTTTACCGCCGCTTTAACACCGACCGCCAGGGTTGTAATGACCACCAAAATGTCTACAAAAGACACTTTTCTTCAGTAACCTCAGTTTCAAGTCAGCAACTGCAACAGTTTCCATGGTGTGCACGCACTGGTGACTCCCTGTCTTCATCCTGCACCAGAAGAACCGAAGAAATCTCCCGTAGAGTGATGCAGTCACTCCTCTGCTCCAAGCAGGAACCTTCCAAGATGACGACCGGTACCCTGGGACTCATCTTACAATGACGAGCGTGCTCCTAAGGACACAGAGGGTGGACATCATCGACATAGACTGTCCTGAGGTCTTGCTGACGCAATTTGGAGGAGGTAAGACCTTGCCTTCCCTGAGAACGACAGTATCCCTGTGTATTGTGTCTTCTTCGTCTCCTGAGGCCTCTGTGCACTCTTTGAAAAATTCCTTCGTACACAGCCTGGCCCAGGTCCCCAGCACTCCACCCTGTGATGCTCAACTCGCTTAGTTGTTCTCCGGCAGTGTGAGACCTTCTTTTGTTGTGCTGCATCAACCGCATTTTCCACCTCCTTTGAACCCAGATCCTGTGGCTTCTGGGGGTGCTGGCTGGCATCCTGAGGGCTCTCTAAAGTGCTGAGAGCCCCCTCTTCCTTCTCACGCAGAGTTGAGGCCCCCAGGTCCCTCCTGGGTCCTTCCAGTGCCATTCTGATGAAAGATTCACTTTTTTCGTATCCAAGGCTTGTTGGCTATGACAAAAGTGCAAAAAGTGACAAAAGTGTTGGCGCCTTTCAACACGAAATCTCATCTGCAACAATCTTCACGCCGTGCATCATGCAGCAACCCCCTGGCATCTTCCTAGGGTGCATTTCTGCGTCTTTGACTAACCAGGGACTCTTCTTTTGCACCTTCTTCTGGGTTGGCAGGGGCTCCTGTCCTTCCTGGAACTTCTTTAGACTTCTGGATTGGTCCCCTTCCTTTGCAGGTCTTCAGGTCCAATAATCCAGCAGTTGTTCTTTGCAGACTTGGTTGGCTGCTACAAAATCCCCAAAACGAGGTGTATTGTGTCCTAAGGAAACTTGCAGTACTTTACTCCTACTTTTCTGGGCTCTGGGGTGGGGTAATTTACTTACCTTTACTGTATTATTACTCTCCCAGCGATTCTGCACACACTACACTTGGCTAGGGGGGAATTCGTGACTCACATTCCACTTTTTTAGTATATGGTTTGTGTTGCCCCTAGACCTATTTTCTCCCATTGCATTCAATAGGATTTCCTACTGTTTGCATTGTTCTATGACTATTTACTTGTGTATAATACTTACCTCCAGAAGGAGTATTGTCTCTAAGATATTTTTGGTAATGTATTACCCAAATAAGTACCTTTTTTTTTGGCAACACCGAGTATTGTCTTTACTTGTGTATAAGTACTGTGTAACTATAAGTGGTATTGCAGGAGCTTTGCATGTCTCCTAGTTCAGCCTAAGCTTCTCTGCTATAGCTACCTCTATCAGCCTAAGCTGCTAGAACACTACTACATTCACTAACAAGGGATAACTGGACCTGCTGTAAGATGTAAGTACCCAAGGTACCCACTACAAACCAGGCCAGCTTCCTACAGTCCCCAGGGCCATTATTGGCTCCACGAGTGGCTCTAATGTTTCAAATAACCCCAGGGAGGTGGCAGTCCCCGGGGCCTGAAATGGACACCCTATCTTATTTAAATATAGCCCTGGGGAGGTGGCGGTCCCAGGTGGTGTGGGGGCATTATCCCCTTCTCCTGATTTACATTGGAAAATTTGCCCTGGGGAGGTGGCAGTTCCCGGAGCTACGGGGGGCACCTTGCCCCCGCATTTTTCTTACACATATTCTGCCCTGGGAAGATGGCAGTCCCCGGGGCTGTGGGGATGCAGGTGGCCACCCCCACTTTAAAAAATATTTGGCGGGTTCGCAGATCTGTTGCATCTCCTGCCAAAAAATTTTAAAAAGCTTTTTGGTCTGGCCGGTCCCTCTGGGGCCCCAGCATCAGAGGTTAGGGGTCAGGGTGTCCCTACCGGGTCCCAAGATGGCTGTGAACACTTCCTTGTTGAAGTGTTGCAGACAATCAGATATCAGTACAAGATTGGGAGGATCTTTGATTACTCAAAAAGTACTGAGCGGATTTACACCAAATGACAAAAAGGTCACCTTCTGGACCAATAGCTATTTTTCTGCTGAATTTAGTGTAATTCCGTCCAGTTTTTCGATTGCTATTTGGTTCAAAATCGCTATGGAAAAATGCAGGAGAAAAAAACATTTTCAGAACCCCCTCTTTTTCTCGGCCCCGGCTTGAAGGAGCACCCTGAAACTTTCCAGACAGATGATCACGTATGTGTCACATTTTTGGGAATTTATTTTTTGTAGATTCATCAACCAATGCCAAAGATATATACAAGTAAAAAACACTCTTTTTCTATAGAAAACTAGGTCCTAACTATAACTACCTAGTGGCGACCCAAAAAAAATAAAAAATTACACTCACTCAGGACTACGTTGAGATGAATGAAAGGATTTACTCCATCACCATGATACTTTTCGGCCATCAAAGAGGCCTTACTCACATAACACTGCACCCATGACAGTGTATTTACATAGAAAGAGATAGACATAAAAGACAAACAACAATGAGAAACACCAATTACAAATTTGAGTGACATGGGTGCCATCTTGTCATGTTCTGAGAAACAAACATAAATATTACAGATAGCCAATAATATTCAAAGTGAATGGCTGTCAAATTATTTCAGATATAGTCACAAAACGTATAAAATAAAGTGAGCGGAATGCGTAGAAAGCAAATAATCAAACACTCTAAATTATATAACTATGTATGTTTCAATGGGACACTGGACCTCACAATCACACTAACCAAAGAAAAAATAATGGGGATCTACTTACCTTCCAAAGACATTGCCCATATAACTGACTCACACTTACAGATGCTTGGTTACACATCATTGGTTTGTTGTGGTGAAGAATTATTTAGAAAATTATTTTGAAAAATATGTCAAGCAAGACTAACGCGAAGGATCAATTCACATATGATCCGGAGTTATCTATGGCCTCACCTGGGGCAGCCCCCCTGTCTATGCTGCATGCACACGACAAATGAAGAATACCGGATGCCCTGCCAACCTCCATTACAACCCTCTATAGTACCTTCTCCTTATTCACCCAAATGTTCCAACATTAAATACCTTGTGTCCTGCCACCAATAGCCACCAGCAAGGCACTTCCCATCCAAATTGCCACCCAATACCACTGCCCTTGGCATTTCCCACTCAACTATTAGCATAGCTTGCATTTTGCCACCTTCCCTCTCCACTCACTGTACTTTTCCTCATTCACTTCTCCCATAGGTATGCTCTAGAGTGGGTGCCATATTAACAGTGTATCTGTAGCTGACAGGAAAGATGGATGTTGGCAAGGGCATAGCGTTACCTATAATCCTCTGCCTCAATTGTGCTGGTGTGTCTTCAGAGGGGCAGAGAAGGTAGCTGAGAGAGAAGACTATATTCCGTGTTTCTGAAGTTTGTCTTTGTCTCTGCTGACATAAGCAAGGTGGAGGAACAACGAAGAAGCAAGCACTTCCCTTGGTGATGAAACAGTACTAAAAAAAAACATTTTTTGTTTTTCTGGTATTAGTAAATAAGAAGATTCAGAATCCAGAATTCACGCTAATGTTTCTCAATGAGAGTCACACAGTGCACATGGCACAATTGGGTTGAAAAGACCAGGGGCCATATTTATACTTTTTGATGCAAAACTGTGCTGACGCAGTTTTGCGTCAAAAATTTTAACGCCTGCTAACACCATTTCATTGCGCCACCTGGGCGTCAAATTTATACTTTGATGCACGGCTGCGCAAAGCACTGGTTAGAGTCATTTATTTTTACTCAAACCAATGTGCCACGTCGTAAAGAAAAATCATGTTAACGCTCCAAAAATGACTTTAATCCGGTTTATGACATCGCAAACCGGATACGTGCCATTTTTTTATGCAGTAGCGTCAAAAAGCAGCGCAAGCACAGCAAAATGTGTAAAGGAGCCCCAAAATGGATTTCATAAGCTGTGAAAGACCCCAGGAAGATGACAACTGACCAGGAACCAATCAGGAGGGCCCACACAAGACCCAGGAGAGGTAGAAGAAGAAAAGGAAGTGTCGGTTCAGTGCAGTGAAGCATCAAATACTGGTGAAAGAGGTGACGGAACACCAGCACCAACTTTTTGTCACCTCTAAATTGCCAATTGGTAGGAGAGAGGCAATTTGGTAACAAATTGTCGATAAGATCAACAGTGTGGCAGAAGTACGGAGAACAGTCACCGAGTGCAAGAAACGCTGGCATAAATGCAAGTGCAGGACCAAGGAAAAGATGGCCAGGAACAGGAAGGCAGCACTGCAGACTGGATGTGGGAGTCCTGCACCGCAGGAGGCCCTGGACCACATGGAGGAGATGGTGGCAGCCGTCATCCCTGAGGAGATCGTCACAGGGATTCAAGGACAGGACAGTGCAGACTACCAGGAAACAACATTGATGCAGGGTAAGTGGCATGGGGAACGAAAATACCTAATTGTAAACTGAAAGCGGGAGGGGGACATACCTACTACACAATGAATGTAAGCCATGATAATCAGGTAGTGGAAAGGGAAAAGGGGCACAGCAGGGGTGCATGGGCTGTGCAGGGGAAACCTGGGGCACCGCACAACACTACACCAACAACCTTTGCATGTGGGTACTCTGCCATGCCAAGGCTGTTTGAAAAGTAAAGCCAGTTCAGGAGGGTAGGGTACAACGTAAAACTGGCCTGCTGTCACACGACAGCTGGAATTGTTGCTACATGAACTAGGCCTCAATTTCCAGTGTCAGGCCATATCCGCAAGTGGTATTTACCATTGACAATAGGTTCCACTACCACCTCTGCTGTGTGTGCAGGTCAAGTAGCTAATGGCTGCTATGTGCCCATGGATCAAACACACTCAAATTAAAGGGTTCAGGATGACAACGTTATCAATCCCCTGTAATGAATATAAATGTGCAAATCCTGTCAAATGGCCATGTCCATAGGCGCAACAAACATCAGGTATTGTATTTAACATTATGAGGCACACAGCTGTAATGTCATACCCATGCTGCACATGTCAGGGTCTACCCTGTGCCTGGGTCACAATATCTGCAATGCCACCATGCAACATCTCAAGTGTCATAGTGCAAAGACAACTGCATTGAGGGGGAGGACATATGTGTGTAGGAAGACGAACACACCCGCACAGTCATAAGAGGAAATGGGACACTGCTAGGACTATCACTGCAATCCAATGTAGCACACATTTCCCAACATCAGCAGTACACACTACCAGTGCTGACACCCGTATCGTGCCATGCCAATGCAATACATAGTATATGCTAGGTCTCAGCAACATATAGGTGGATGTGAAATATTAGAGACTGGGTCAGTTGCAGATTGTTAAGTATGGTGCAAGTGCCATCAGAACAACCACAGCCAGTGCAAGGCCACACCATGATAATGGAAGTAGACGGAGGGTTGAGTAGGACAAGAAGGTGGCAATATACAATTTGGGCAGAACCTACACCTAGAGGATGTGACGCAGACATTTCCCCAAACTGCCCACACTACATGTGACATGCAGGGGGGGCATAGGCCTGGGAGAATGCTAATCTTAATGACAGGAACAATGAACAGCAACCAAGATCACAATGTGCAACTAATAGGAAGTCAGGCATGTCACATTACAAATGCCACAACACAGACACACTAATTGTAAAATATATCATTGCAGAGGACTATGGCTCTCCTGGGGATATGCCTGTCCCAGGACTTCCCTGATGACATGGATGACGAGCTGACAAACATCAGCTAGCATACCCTCCAAGATGTCCTTGGAACCCTCCAGACCCCACCTTCAGTCACAAGGAGGAGCACAGAAGTAACAGCCATCACAGAGGACCCACCCACCACCCCAATTGTATGACCTGCCAGCTCCAACCCAGCTGAGGACTCTGACGACACTGGCACCAGCTTTGAGAAGACTGTAGTTGGATTACAGTGGGAGCTGGCCAAGGAGGTGCGGGTGGGGATGCAAAATATGGCTGCCAGCCTAGTGGGGTGCATTTGTGCATAATGTCACCTGCAGAACAGGCAGCAGCCATGCAAGGGCGAACATCTATCTTGCAAGAACTTCGACAAAGTGTGAAGGAAATCAGCACAGCAGTAAGGGAGTTGCCACAACACCTGGCACACTAAACCTTTAACTGCGTTCACAAATGCAATATTGATCCCCTCAGGGACGACCTGGCTGCCTACCACAGTGATGTAGCTGCTATACTTAAGAACCAGCAGCTCCTCCTTGCTGCAGTACTGCCCTTAATAGCCCCACAGTTGGCAGCTATCAGGATTTCTGACTCCACGTCTTCAAACACGTGTGTGTTGCCCCTTCAACCCACCACCACCAAGGGCAGAGGAGATGACACACACATCAGAAGATGAAGACGTGGAACAGATCACCTTCACCCGTAAGAGTACTCTGTAGCACAAGTCCATGCCAAAGGGTACTTATATTCAAGGTACTGTGCTTCTTAACATGCTAGTCTTGCAACAGCTGCTCACATTCACTGTCCTCCAGCCCACTGTTTACCTTGAAACTATGCTCTGTGATTGTCTCTCACTACCTCATTGTCAACTCCTGTTCCCCTGCACTGTATGACACTTCACCCCAGCATGTCCAATGACATGTCCCTTTGCACTTGTGTAGTATCACAATAGAATGCTTCACACTAATTAACTCACAATCCTGGACTATGTAAATATCGCACTACAGCACTTTAAAATAAATAGCACTTACACAACCACTTTGTCTCTGTGTAATGTGACACATCAACCGGGTAGGAGGTTAGTGATGTATGTCACATGTCAATGGCCACAGAATGTCAATACAGCTGCCTTGAAAGATTGTGGGTTGATAACTATGCACTGGGGTCTGGATTGTACCATCATCTGCCCTTCCTGAGGGTTTTCCGAAGTAAATAGAAAAATAACAGGATATTGCTGTGTTGGACAGAATAAGTCCGCTTCAAGTGATGTTTAAGCAGAAAATCAATGTGTTCAAATTTTCCTTCTAGACAATCTTTAGGTATGTGACATCTGACTCTAAAATGTCATCACACACACCATAGAGCAGGAATGGATGTGTACGAGTGTATGGACAAATATGTAAACTGGCAGTACAATGTAAGAAATGATAGGTTTGAGTTATGTATACTATACTACATAAGATTATACCATCAATCACCTTATCAGGGTTCACATGAACATCAGGCTGCAGGCAGACGTACCACAGTGCCCAAGATTCAAAATCTGGACTCAAAGTATTACAGATTGAAGACATACATCCAAACTCAACAACACATTGCGAACCATCGTAACCTTGAGTGGTGTGCGCAATGGATGGCAGATGCATAGAGAAGTAGCTTTGGTGTAGCTGCCAATGTGACAGCTCAATTTGAATAGGGAATAACCATATCAATAATGGGATTTGGATGCAGGATGGAACACAAATGAAAATAATAAATTGACACTGTTCACCAATGCCAAGGCCCTGATCCCCAAGCATATGACACACACTGTAAAGGAGTACCTAAATATTTATTTAACATTAAAAAAGGATACTAAAACTAGGGGAAACACCTTAACTAATCTAACCTATCCTAACTACACATTACCCACAGCTGGTCCTAACTACCCTAAGCTAAACTTACCTATCACATTTAACTAAACACTCTAAACATCAACCCCTCACCCCCTTATATGACGGGTCACATGGAGGACAACATATACTAACCTAAACACATACTATCTTATCCTAAACAATTATATATTTTTTTGTATTTGTTTTATATTTATTTGTTTTTTCTTATATTTTTATACACAAAGACCCCAACATGATCCCCCACCCACCCACCCACAAAAAAACACATTTAAAAGTATTATACCCTCCACCCCCAACCCACTTATACTAACTAAACTAACAGCCTATTCTAACCTAACACTAAGCCCCCTAGACCCACTAAATATAAGAACCAGGAAAGAGGAGGGAGGGGAGGGAATCTGCACTGTGATTTGGCCTGAGGGTCCAACAGTTACAAGCTTGCCTTCTGCAGGATCTTTTTTATCCCACGCAATCTCTTGCTATTGCAGGACACTTCCTGCTGCAGCCTGTCCATCCTGCGCAACATCCGTTGCATGTCGCATCGCATGTTATTAAATTCCACATTGTCAATGACTGCAGCAGGGGTGGTCTGTGTGGTACTAGGGGAGGGTTGTGCTGGTGCCGGCGCCATGCTTGGAGGGGGAGGTGCTGGGGCTGCTGTCAGTGTTCCAGGTGCGGATGACGTTGAGGGACATGCAATGGTGGCTGTCATCCTTGGTGCCACTTGGGTCGGAGTGGTGGTGCTGGTGGTGGTGGCTGTTGTGGACACGGATGGGCCCCCTTGGGCAAATGCCCTCCAGACCCCTGTGGCTCTCTCATGGCGATAACGTCGTACCATGTGGGAGGAACCCAGACTCCACATCCAGACTGTGGCGGCAACGCATCGCCCTCCCTTGGAATTCTCGGATCTGATTGGCATCCATATTGGCAGCTGTAGAAAAAGATAAAGCCAAACATTAGTTACATCATTGTGTGATACAGCTACTGATGATATTCACACTTCCTCAAAATTAGCTTAAACAGGCCAAATCACAGTACAGATCACAGATTGTCCCTGAGGAAGTACATGCCAACGCAGCCTACACATCTCCTATCTAACAGCACGGCAATGCTCAAAAAGGTGTGTATCTACTTATATGATCTATGCATCATTGTTCTGCCATTAGTCACATAACAAATGCTGCAAGTACTCCACATGTGACAGGCCAACTAATGACTATCTTCTGGATGACAATCAAGGGCCACAAGATCTGTGATTTGTAAATGGAATTGCCAGGATGGTATGCAGTTGCTAATCATGAGGGGGTATCCTAGGTTGGAACAAATGAATTTCTGAATTCCATATCTGTGTTCTACACTGGGATCCTCACACCTAGGTACACATATTTCATAACCCTAACCCTGTGCCTCAGAGGGTGATGGACATGCAACACATACTTTCAAACATCAAGGACAGCCAGGAAGCTGTGGACAGCTGTCCATGGTTTTAGTCAGTTCACAACAGGTAAGGAGGGTGTCCAACTCGGATAGACACAAACATTGGACAATCACATCCACATTTATGTTCCTAATTGCGGACAGTTGTCCACATCATTTGATATCACTAATACCTTTCCAAAAACAAGCACATAGATGCAAGCACACATCTGGGCTTGACCTGCATGCACACCTATGACATTCTACTCAAGTGCCATATAAACGTAGCACAACATGTGGAGCTAGATGCTGCCAGGAAGTCAAACATACAGTCCTACACGTTCATTAGTTAACAGAGATGCTAAAATCTGTGGGTAATACTTTGGCATCCCTGCTCTGTGTTATTTATGGTATGACTTGCTGACTAAATCATTAAAATGGCTACCTCCAAAATTTTCATTACAATAAATGCAGCAACAAATGTCACCCTGTTCACCTGCCCATGCCTACAGCGCTGCACTACATTCCCAAATTATGACTCTACGCCACTGATTGTCCAACTCAAATATGGAAAAACAAGTCAACCTCCAGTCAAGTCACATATCAGATCATGTGCCAGCACATCATACCTTGCTATCCTTGCCTACACACAGGAGTCAATCACACAACAGCTGCAAACACAACACAGAACTAACATATCAAAACTTACTGGATATGTCTGGGTCCGCAAATCGAGCCACTTCTCCAATTGTGCAGGGGGCTGGTCCACCTGTAAAACATGGAAGGGTGAAATGTGCTCAATGTGTACGCACTGTACAACACTTGGAACAACAAATTACTGTGTGTGACATTATATCTGATAGACCAGCTCCTCAGGTATGTAGACACCCCAACAGACATACCACTGCAAACATGTATTGACCCTGTCACTCCAGTGAGTGATACACCCACATATGCACAAATGCAGTGGCCCTAACAATCAGGTAGTGACAAACCTGATTACTCAATTAGTTACAGATTCATTTATAGAGGGGACTCCATTTCTTCATTTGTTGTTATGAGAGACATGCAAAGCCACATTCCTGGTGCACTGCAATACCAGTCACTCAGGTATTGTGGATTGTGCATTAAGGGACAATCAGTTACTGTATGATGCTCATGTGGTTTGAGTTTAGCTCATGAATTATTATGCTTTCTATGGTCCATTAAATGTGGGCCTGTGTTGCCTGTAGGTTACATATGCCACGTTGCCAGTGTACCCAGAGCCAGATATGCCCCCAATGAATCCATGATGGCAAGGATACTGTGTGTTACTTGATGAGAATCTTAAGCTAAACATGGATTGACCAATTATCTAAATCAAAGCAACAAAGAAATATATGCTGACAGTATCTATTTTGATCATCCTTGACAGAATGCATGGGCACAGGTGTAGTCATTGCACCTGAAATGTGTCACTCATTGCCCTGTGTACCTATGTCGGGTATTGGAATTCACAGTTAGCCACATTCATCAACTTACATTAGCCAAGTTGGGTGATCTGCGGGTATACAACAAACTGACACTGTCCCATAATTGAAACATGGTTTAGCAAATGTCCTACTGTGGCAATCTTGATGAGGTAGGTATCAATTTCTATGCACCTTGGGAATGGCATTCACAGGAATGCTGGTCTGCTGATCTTAGCATATACCGATATCTGTGATAGCCTTCATACTGGGAAGTTAGCTATTGTACATATGCTGCACTAGATCAGCAGGGGTGTACCAAAAGTAAACTAGCAAACTATTTTGGCACTTTATATGTATGTTGGAAGCGGTCAGGGGTCCCTTGCCCAACATCATGCAAGTAATAATTTGTGACTATGCATTCACCAAGTTGAGGTATCCCATGATGACCCAATAACTTATGAGAATTGCATGGCTAAAAAGTGACACAGATGGTAAATGAATCAGCTCTGTTCCAGCAATTGTGCCCAAGGCAAATTGGAACAATGAACGGATGGATGGCCAGATATATTTTTTATCTTCAATCTGTAGCATTTGCTTCATGTTTAATGCTACAGCTATGGAACGTAGCACCAAACATTTAGATATTATCCCGTGTACATAACTTTGGCATCCATTTCTAATTTAAATGCTGCACAAACCAAGTCAAGGTATCAGCCTAAGATATTACCAGAGGTTAGGAAGAACTTTGTAGGTATGGCCAGGAATACAGTTCAGACATGTATTCCAAATATTTGGGGACTACATTAGTTCCTTGCTTTAGTTTGTGAAATACATCTCTTTCCTGGCACACTCACAGACCATAAATGAAACATAAATGTGAGCAGCATTACCATCATCTATTGAGGTAGAAGCAGCCATAATTGACAAGATCAAGTTGTGTTTTGTAAGTTTGTGCAGCTTTTGCGTCAACAAATGATGGTAATATGTAGCAAATATTGTATAAATCAGGGCCACTGTATTTTTAACTTGCATTCCACATGTCCACAAACATTGCATGCAGCATGTCAACAAATTTGCTACTGTCACTACAGAGCATTTAAATGTGCACATTAGTCTGAATTGTACTCACCAACAGGGCCACCAATCACCACACCCAGGTGGTCCAGCAGGTCTTGCTCTCTGGCAACAAGGTCAGCCCAGCAATGCTTGAGTTGGTGGTCTTTGCGCTGTGTGTTGAAAATTCTCTTCAGATGGTACAGCACCTTGTACCACATGAGCCTCCTTGCCTCCGTGTGATACCCCTGTATCACCCTGCCACCAGCCTCTAACATCAGGGGGAGGAAGTGGCACACCAGCCAAATGAATGCCCACAGCTCCTCCTCACCCATTCTCCCCAGACGTGGCCTACCCAACATGACAGAAATAATAGGAATAGGAAAGGGTACATAGGAAAATACAGGGAAGGAGGGAGGAAAATGAAACTTAAGTAACCCACAAACAGCCCAACAATACCTCAACTCCCAACAGTACAAAGACAAAATTAGACACCAAAAATGACAAGAACGCATTTACACTGAATAACTAAGACAATTATAAAAACAGCAGATGACGAATAGAATGGCACAATTTGGACAGACAAAACTCTCAGCACAGCCACACAGTCTAGATGAATCACAGACTGCAAAGTGAAAGTACACCCACTGTACCATTTCTGTAAACAGGATATCCTATTACATCACTTCCTGTCTCAAATGCGTTGCATTTTTACTATGATGCGTGAAAAAGTTATGAGGCTTACGGGCTGTGCGTCAATTTTCTTTTACGCAAATGCTTCAAAATTGCCCCGCATTCAAAGTTCAATATATTTTTCACTGATAACCAATTTTATGGGGTGCAGTGTAGGAATTACTGCTAGGGACCAATGGATGTATAATGGCTCTGAGCATCATTTTTCAACGCATATGCTGCAAAATTTGAAGCATATGCATCTTTTTGACGTGTTTGCATCAAAATATCTGTTTTTAACTGTCTTTGTGTCATTTCTCTCCTTTTAACGTACATGAAAGCTGTAACTGTACAGAGGTAGGCTGTTAGCGCATGCATTGTGTGTTCCAGTGTTTGGGCACATGTGGCAGACCACACTACTGCGGACCATAATACTCATGTTGTTGTGCCGGATGAGCACCCTTAACTGACGCAACAGCAACCCAAACATTTGGAATAAAAATTGGTATTCCCAAGTTTGAGCAGGTGGTGCGTCAATAGAGGATAGAAAGGCTACGCAACTTAATACATTCACTCATTGCCTGTGTGTTTATGTCTGTGAATTGGCTATTTCAATTGTTGTTGTGCCTCTGTTTGAAAGTCACAAGGTGTGTTTTCATTAATGTGCTTGTATGCATGTGTTGTAAATGTGGATAATCATCAGATGCCATTCAGTGTGGTACATCAGTCAGGATATGTCTTTGTCATACCCGTAGCATCTAATGCTGTATGAACTTCCCTGACTTTGGGGACCAAACATTTCCCATGACAAACTATGCACAGGATAAATAGAGGGCGGTTGATAATGGCAATGTTACAAGGGTAACCCATCACATGTACTGGAATGTCGGATACCACTTCCTGGTCACTTGTTTGGATACTACCATGAGTCAGGCATTTGAACATGCTAGGTAGGTACAGTGTTTGTGACACAGAGTCCCAAAACCAATCAAAAAATGTAATGTTACACCACAGTTTCAATAAAATAAATTACCTATGTTTCTCCTGTGGCAGTGGAGGACCAGCAGACCATGCTGCATGTATTCACATATTTCCAGTGGTACATAGCACAAAGGTGTCCAGGTCAAGTGTGTGGCAATGCGTACCCTGTGTCAGTGTTGGCCTCCATGTTGTCACAGTTACGTGCATGTCTAGTCATGAGTCTGTGGAGCCATTCCCTGCATTAACACAGCATCCTTCAAAGTAGAATTGACCAAAAGCAAAAGAGAAATTTACGACACACATGGGGATAGTCCAGCTATGGCACTGCAGAACTTTTATGAGGCTGACAACAGGGGCAACCTTGGTGTGCTCACAAACTTTATGGATCAATAATATGAAACAGGCAGGTTTCATCACATTTGTACACAGGGTGGCCTCTATAATTCCCACTGCAATAGGGAACATCAGTGCCTCTGTGTTGATTAATCTCACAGCTAGTCACCATGCAAGCACCATCACTATGTTGCAGCCAATGTGAATCTGTGTGTGGACCGTCATGGCACAAACATGTTTTGTCCTTTCATACACATTAGCAACCCTTGTTTGTTGTGCTGGAAGCACCCTACCAAATCCATGCATACAGCCATAGTACACAGTCACTGTTTGTCACTCAAGAACACATGAAACCTAGACAAGGGATGGGGGCTTGATTAGGCTATTTTAATACATGTCCCAGACCATGATACAATAAGTAAACTGATTACACTATACAATCTATTTGAAGATTTATCGTAGACTTACCAGACACAATACCCCATGAGGAAAGAGAGGGCATGGAAAGCAACTATGAGAAAAATGTAGCCACAGGGAACCTCTATGGTAACGCAAACACAGGAACCAGTCAGGCTAACAGGATGCAGGCTTTGTCAGGAACAAACATGAACAAGGCAAATACACAGTGAGAAAAATCTGACTGGGAAAAGCTGGGACAACACTGTGTGAACTAAAACTGTATTTGTGCAGTGGGCTTCAATGTTACACAATACCCCAAGGCCTGGGTTACACAAGTGATTTATATGGCAATGCACAACAAGGATATTCATAAAATTGCAGCTTCTAAGCAGTTCCAGGCAGCAGCAATGGCAGGGCAGGTTCAAATGGCTGGTCTGCATGGAACTGCTCACAGGTGTGTGCAGCTTCAGTCTCTCACAGGTCCTGTAGGTGTGAATCAAGTTCAAAGGGCCAACACTACCTTTCACATGGGAAGCAATGGACAGGTGATTACAGGTCCTACCGACTACCAGGCAGTGCATTATCGGACCTGAAGTCCATGCAGACAGACGAACTATGACTATGGCATGCCATACTAAAGAGGGAAGCACACAGGAGTCAGAATGGGAGTCTGGGTGTGTGTAGATGAAGGTTATCAGGGTACAAATAGTCAATTTACAGGGCCCTCTAGGGAAGGGTGGGGTGGGAAGAGACTGAAAACTTGGCAGTGGCAGGAATTATTTCCTGGGATGGCATGAACAGGGCTTATCTCAGGTATGAAACACTTATGATTGATGGTGTCTTAGTTGTGTGTCATGTGCTGCAATGGCCCATGTTGGCAACATGGATGTGTCTCAGAGATGTAGTCCTCTGATTTTGACCTTCACATGTGAAATAGACAGGACATATGTAATTTCCACTGTGTGTGATGTTGGGTGTACATTCATACCCAGCAAATGTGATGTGGCTTTTTCAGTATCCTAATCTGTATTTCTGCTGTGCTCCATGAGGTTAAACTTTTATTATGATTCCTAGGGATCATGTGATGCATAAATAATTACACAGACCATGATTGAGTGATGAAGTAAGGTGTTTAATGACATATGGTAAGAAAGTGGTGATGGTGACTATAGTTAAAATAAGTTTTGTACAATGTGTTGTCTCCAACGCAGTCCTGCTGCAGTGTTTGGATGGTTCCCCTCATGTTGCCGAACAGCATCCTCCTCTTCAGGCATTTGTGGGTCTGGGTCATAGAGGGGAATGTTCCTCCTTACACAAATATTGTGAAGGATGGCACAGGTCAAAATGATCTTGCACACCATTTCAGGGGAGTATAGGAGGCTGCCTCCGGTGATGTCCAGGCACCTGAATCTTGACTTCAGGATGCCAAAAGTCCTCTCTACTGTGGTGCGTGTCCTCCTATGTGCCTCATTATAGGCACGCTCGGCTGCAGTGCTTGGGTTTGCAAATGGGGTCATGATCCATGGCTGGATCCCATACCCCTGATCAGCTGAAAGAGAAAATGAGTGTAAATATTTGGATGTTGCTTGCACCTTGTTTATAACTTTGCATGGCAGTTGTTATCTTGTGTCGTCTGTGACTCATTTGTGTTTGTGTTATTGTGTGGGATCCTCGGCTTCTAGGATGTTCTATCAGCATTGGGTCATTTCTTTATCTAAACTGGTGTTTGGCTGATTGACCGGATATCAGCTGTATATTTGTAAACTTGCAGTACATTCTGTCTCTCCCATGCATTATATCATGTGAAAGAAGTGTACATGTGTCTTCACAGGAGGTGACATGATACTTCCGCACAAAGAATCAATTCCACTGTGGTGGTAACACGGTTGCACTATGTGGCCTGAACATCCCATCCAATTCAAGATATGTAATAGCATGTGAAAAACAACATTGAGGCCCTTTGAAATGGCTAGGTGACAATGTACAACACATCTCCATATGTTTGCAGCACTGAAGTGTTGACAACTGACAATGCACAAATATCCCCTGTGTGACAAGTTCTATGCAAACCTATTTTTGTGCCCTCACCGAGTTGGCTCATGTGCAAACGTGTACCTACACTACTGAACCTGGTCCAGGTAAGCTGGCTAACTTGGTTGTGGGGGTGGAGGTTTAAGTGTCAGAAGGTCCATCTGCATGTACTTCTTTTGTGTATATGTGTAATTGTCTCAATCCGTATGTGTAGCAATGTGCACTTTGCAATACTGTCACATCAAGATGTGTTCTTAGCACAGCCCACTTCATTATTGGTAGCGGGCAATGTCACCCCAGGAGTGATGAGAGATGTTGATACTGCCTCAATGGTTCCATGTCACCTTCATTAGAGTCATCATCATCATGCTATGTGTCTCATGGTGTTTGCCATGCAGCGAACCACATTACACACCCCTTACACAGTACGTATTGGTTGGAAGGGTGTGTGATTGAGTGTTATTGGTGTGATATTGTAAGATTCATCTTCCAAGTTGTGTTTGCTTTGTGTACTGCCAGTTAAGGCCATGTCATTGTCGCTGTGTGGTTTTAAATTGGTCCCTTGTGGCTCTGGAGTGGCATCTGTTGTTATTTGCATCTGTCATTTGTCCATAGGTGTGTATCCCATTGGGTCAGGATATCAAACATGACTAGCAGTGTCACAACCTCAGTGTCTTCCTGATCACGAGTCCATGTAGTGGTGTATGTGCTGTATGTCCTACAGGGTTGCTGTACTGTGTGTAAATTTCTGAGTTTCTGTACCTACCAACAAGTAGGCCATTTCCATATCGTCCGTCCTGGAAGTGTTGATTGATGGTGCAGTGGCAGAAGATGAATGAATCATGTACACTCCAAGGATACTTTGCCACGATGTTGGTGATCAATCCCTGATGATCCACAATGGCCTGCACATTGATGGAGTGTGTGCTTCCTGTTGCGGCATAGATGCTTGGTTGCAGCAGGTGGCACAATCCGTACATGTGTGCAGTCAATGGCACCAAGCAGTGTGGGAAGCTGTTGATTTGGCAGAAGCCCTGTTTGGTTTCCTGCTGCTTCAGCTGTGTGTTGGGGAAGCTGATGTGGCGGGTGTGAGGGAAAGGATGGCATCCAGTACCTTAGGTAGGAAGGCTGAGAATGAGGACTGTGAGATCCCGGCAACCAGGGCACCAGTGGCTTGAAAAGAGCCACTTGCCAACAGGTGCAGGACAGCTAGCAGCTTGGTCTCTAGTGGAATAATGTGGGGTGTCTGCAAGCTGGGTGCCAACTGTGGCTCAATGTTGCGCAGCAGCTGCTGTAAGGCTTGCCAGTTTAGTCTCTACCTCTGGATGATGTCATGTTCCCTGAGGCCCTGAAGGGTTGTCCTGGTCCGGAATATTCTCTCCTGCCTTTGGCGGTGCCTTTGGGGTCCCTGCTGGTGTGGTGGAAGCTGCTGCTGTTGGTCCTGTGCTCTGCGTCTTCGTGCTTGCTGGATGAATAGCACCTCCATGTCTTCCTTTTGGAGCTCTGATGTTGTTTCTGTGTGTTTTCCCTAAGTACTGGTGTGTTTGCCCCATTTTAACGCCTGCCCTGACCCAGGCGTTAATTTTTTGCGCAAATCGGGCTGTGCGCCATTTTCCACCTCCCAGCCAGGCGTCATTTGTGCACGGTTGAATAAATATGCGCACAGTTGTTTAACTCATTTTTTGGACAGGAATGCCTCCCTTGCATGTCATTAACGCAAGGCGGTTTTACGCATCCAGAAAATGACGCACACAGCGAAATTCTGACGTTCGCGGGGTTGGGCATCAAAGGACTAATATGGTGTTAGGTTTACGCAGAATTTGCGTTAAAAGAAATTAGGCAAATCCGGCACAAGCAGAGTATAAATATGCCCCTAGATATTTGTTCAAAAAGCTCCGATCAGGATAAAGTCACTAATTAAAACCGACCCATTTGCCGATTTTTGGTTGAAAAACTTCTCCATTCCAACTTAAACACAATCCCGGGTCTTCAGCAACAACTCAGCAAACCAAACCTGAAGGTTCTATTTGTCTCCAGAGGGTCAGCGAGGGTTGCAGGAGTGCTCAGTCAGGGATCAAGGACATAACGCAATTTCACGGGGCCCCAATCCAATCTAATGCCTATGGATGTCTGTAATATACGGATCTGAGTACAAATAGGTGACAAATGAAGATAATCTGCATGTGCAAACTGTTGACCTGAAAATGCACTTTCTTTCAGTCAAACCATTGATATTGGGAGTGTAAACCTCTCATGGAGCTCAAGCTGTTCCAGCTGCAAAAGTGAAGTATGAAAGCACAAAGGCTACACAAGCTCATATTTACTTTGAAGATGATCTTGGCAGCCACATTTTTAGGATTCTAAAAGGTCAGAGAGGGGTTAAGCAGTGAAGCTATCTGAAAAGGTTACACTTTTATAAGACAGGCAAAAAAACGTCATTCCTAGTCCTTTCGAAACATGGAAATAAGCATATTCGCAGATGGGTTTGACTCAGAAATTTGAATAAAGCTATTGGATTCTTAGCAGCAAACCAAAGGTAGTCTTCCTATTGACTATAGACTTCATTCTTTGCAGGGCACTCTCAATTTTGAAGTATTCTATTATTCAGGAAATACGTTTCGCAGGATCCCGCAGCAAGCCACAGCTTGGAGTCACCAATCAACCATAAAACATCCAATGTGTTTTTACAGTACCTTCAAATAACTAGAAAGCTTCCACGGGAAAGCAGCTCTTCCTGGTTGAAAGGTCTTTTTACCTAACAGATGAAATGTATTGCGAGACTTCTGACAGGAAAAATAACTTCTCAGAGCAACCTCAGAATTCAATGACACCGAAGGCCAAATCTGGAGATTGGGTTGGTATATTTTTTGTACAAGCCATTTCCAGTAGGAGAATTCAAGTGGAATTTTCAAATTGAAACTTAGGGTAAATTGTTAGGTATATTTTTCACTGGGGAAAAATGGTATTCTAACTTTTGCGCTCTTCACAACTCCACAGAAATTGAACACGAATTCCCACATACTCCGACCCCGTTTCCAGCAGGATGTCATTAAAGTCCTGTGACAAATTCCTTCATTAAGGTTCCCAGAGCATTTCTGTGAAAAATAAACATGGTGAAGGGTCTCATCATCGAGAAACAGCTTTCTAACCCCATTGCTCCTCTCCTATTCCATAGAAACTGAACCAGCCTTCCAAGAAAACACAACCTTTGCCCGTCTCAGCCTGAAGCAAACAGATAGGACCTCCCATAGCGAACTGGAAACAGTATGAATGGGTGTGATCCCTACTAGACAGAAACAATTTTTACGCTTTGGTTTTCCAATCATTTCCAGCTCAGCCGCCTCATCTTGTCATTTACCCGGTGGAGCCCTTGAACTCTGGCACTGTCAGGTGTCACACCAAGATTGCTAGCAGAGCGCATTGAGTCTTGCCACGATCCCAGTAGAGGTCATTGTAACAATCATCCGCAGCTGAGTAAAAGTGACACCCACAAGCAGAAACGAAAAGCTGATTTTTAAAGACAATCATTTGATTTGTGTGTTTGAAGGCAAATATACATAATCACGTAAATTACACCTTTAATGCTGCCCCCAACACTAATCATGAATTTATAGACTTAAATGTTTCTTAGCTGGAAAACGTGATAGTCTATACTACAGAGAAATACATCTGAACTGTTGATATTAAGATCATGCGTCACCATCCCATAACTAAGTCATATTGAAGCTGTACTGAACTTTTCCAGTTACCACATCATATTTTAGTTATTAATTATTACAATCTATTGTTATTCTAGTCGACTGACTTCATGTGAGTAAGAAATTAGGTTGCTGGGTGAGGGGAGTAAAGCCCTACTCAAGCAGGAATCACAAACCTTGTAAGGGTGAAATCACAAGCAGACCCCAAATTAACCTCTTCTCAACCCTCTGGTATATTGGCACAGAGCAGTTAGGCTTAACTGAGAGGCAATGTACAAAGTATTTATGCAATACTCCAAACAGTAGCACAGTGAAAACACATCACAAAAGGATCCCATACCAGATTTTGAGAAATCAACCACTCTTTCATAAATAAAACAAGACCAAAACAACTAAAATCCAATCAGTAGAACTGGAGAAATGCAATTTTAAAGATTTCAGTGACAATAGTGCTAAAAACTACAAAGCGCCAGATGTGGATATCTTGTCGTGCCAAAGGAGGACAAAGCCAAGTGTTCAAGCCAACCGGAATGGGGCGTGGGCTGGCTACAGGGACCCAGTTAGGCCTACTGAATAAGAGCACCTTAAATCCTGGTTGCAAAGTGTTGTGAGGTCCCACATTGAAGATGCATTGCTCAGTCGGGGTGCTGCATCAGTTCTGAGGAACTGCGAGGTCCTGCATCATTGTTGAGGATTCTGTTGACAAGGGCTTGCGATGCAAAGTCCAGCATGGGGATGTGTTGCACAGTCAAGGGGATGTGTCAGTTCTGAAGACCTATGAGGCTCCGATGTGAGAACCAGCATCATCATCAAGGCTGCTGTAGATGGGAGATTTGGGATGTGGGGGCCTGTGTTGGGGAAGATCCATACATCGGTGCTTTCGAGGCAGGCTGCAAGGTCGATGCGGAGTCCTTGTGCTGAGACAAGCCTCATAGCAGAGGCGATGTGTTGGTTCTGGTCTGGATTGCGCTGCAGCAGAGGAGATGTGTCAGTTTCTGATGAATCCAAAGATGAGCATCTTCAGGCCCACTTCCAAGGGTTCAGGACTGGTGTGGCACTATTTGGCAGGGTAGCACTCACTGGGTTCAAGGTTGTTGGACTCTTCTGTCCTTGAGCCTCTAGTCAGGAGGCCAGCCAACCAGCCTTTGGAGTCATTCTGGGGTCCTGGGTTCTAAGGATGAAGGTCCAGTCCTTCTTACCCAGGCAAGAGGGTAGCAGTCCTTCAGAGCAGCAGTCCAGCAGAGTGGCAGCCTTTTCAGCAGCACAGCTGGTGCTGTTTTTAATAGTTAATTATTCAATTAGCGGATTGCATTTGTAAATTATTTGTTTTTACTAATTTGGATAATGATTATTTTATTTTTTAATGTTGTTATATAATAATTCATTTTATAGTGATTTTTTAAAAATATTGTGTTCTGTTATTTTTTTCTAGTGACATTTAAAATTTGTTCTTGTGAGCGTTGTAATTTTAAACTAATAGTCTAGGAAGTGTTGTAAATGTTTTTAAATGGGTTTTTTTAATAAACAGTTTTACTATAATTTTATTTATATTCCTATTTACTAATTTAGTGTTTGGTCATGAATTAATAGTTAGATATGTTAATGTCATTAGGGAATAGTAAATTTGAAATCTAATACTTTCCCTACTGTAGCCTTCCCTGGAGTGGGAATAGTAAATGGCAGGCCTGCAGTAATGTTTGTTCTATCACTGCAGTGGGTGGCACAATATGTACTGCAGCCCACTGCTGACATTTAACTTACAGGTCCTGGGTACACTTTAGGCACCATGCACTAGGGACTTAGAGGTAAGTTGAATTTCTTATCAGAAGTACATCTATTTTGCTATGTTGAAAGGAGGAGCATGAGCACGTATCTCTGGTGCCTCTATTTCCTCTATTCACTTGACATCCTTTTCCCATTTCCATACCTCTTACTTTTTTGTCCTCTTTATTGCCTCCCAATTCCGCTCAGAGTCCTGCATCTCTTCCTTACCTCTTTCATCTCTTTCTTACCTTTTCCCTGCCTCCCATACATTTATTTTCCAATACTGTCATTTCTTTTTTCCCATCACATCAGCTCCTTCTCCCTATACTTCTCCTTTGAAATTTCTTCTGCTTCTCTCTTCTTCTATCTGACACCACTCTAGCCAGTTCCACCCAGACTATTCATCTCCTCATCTATCCCTTTACCACTCTCTCCAACTTATTATTACCTCCTCTTCACTGCGTGTCATTTCTATTCCCTACTTGTTTATTCCCACTGTCAATATAGCTTCTAACATTTTTGGGTGTTTGTTGCATCCTAATTCATGCCTTTTGAGGCCTTCCACTTAGGATCTCCCAGTATACATATAGGCCCTCATTCTGACCCTGGCGGTCTTTGACCGCCAGGGCGGAGGACCGCGGGAGCACCGCCGACAAGCCGGCGGTGCTTCAATGGGGATTCCGACCGCGGCGGTAAAGCCGCGGTCGGACCGGCACCACTGGCGGGGTCCCGCCAGTGTACCGCGGCCCCATTGAATCCTCCGCGGCGGCGCAGCTTGCTGCACCGCCGCGGGGATTCTGACCCCCCCTACCGCCATCCAGATCCCGGCGGTCGGACCGCCGAGATCCGGATGGCGGTAGGGGGGGGTCGCGGGGCCCCTGGGGGCCCCTGCAGTGCCCATGCCACTGGCATGGGCATTGCAGGGGCCCCCGTAAGAGGGCCCCTAAATGTATTTCACTGTCTGCTGCGCAGACAGTGAAATACGCGACGGGTGCAACTGCACCCGTCGCACAGCTTCCACTCCGCCGGCTCGATTCCGAGCCGGCTTCATCGTGGAAGCCTCTTTCCCGCTGGGCTGGCTGGCGGTCTGAAGGAGACCGCCCGCCAGCCCAGCGGGAAAGTCAGAATTACCGCCGCGGTCTTTCGACCGCGGAACGGTAACCTGACGGCGGGACTTTGGCGGGCGGCCTCCGCCGCCCGCCAAGGTCAGAATGAGGGCCATAATTTCTTGGTTTCAGGTGACCCTCCATTTATTGGCTACCAAAGAAACAAATATTGTCATCACATTATATTTTCAAATATAGTTTTGGACTTTCAGCATGTTGGTAAATTGTTACGTTATTGGTCTGAAGGGGCTCTATAAAGAGGTTGAAGAATATAGGGGACAAGATGGAACCTTAGGTAACTGCGTACATGTGAGCAGAACCATTTGGGGCCTGGCGGTGTCCATGGAAGTGAACTGGTGTCAGTTACAAAAATATTAATGCATCAGGCTCGCTGGCTTACATTTGTCTGCCCATGCCTCTGCTGTCCTAAGTGCCCAGTATTACTGGTATTGAAGACGACCAACACAGGGGACAGGCAGCCAGAATACAATTCCATCAAAATGCGAAATCCCACTGTATGCCTTCCCCAGCTCTGGAACTGACATATAGTGACCTGTCAGGCTATCCCATCGGGAAATACCCCCTTGACCCCCCAACCCCCCCACAGTCTAGGTCTGTCTTCTGGGTTAACGTCTGTTTCAGCCATCTCCACGCATCGCCCTAATCTTGGGCAAAGGCCCGTATGCTCTCATTGAGTCTGGGAAATGGTTAATTATCTTCAGACAATTATTTCCAGAAACGTACAAAACAAAAACTACAAAGCCAAACCTCACTAGAAATATTGCAAACAAAAATGAAAGGCAATTCGTTTTCATTGCATTCTTTTTGATGGGCCAAACATAATTGTGCTGGGCAGTACCACTGCTTGAATTGAATGTCGTTCCCTTTTCGAGAGTTTAATAACCTCCATGTGCATTTCATCTTCTGAGCAACGGGCACTCTAATTACATTTTGTTTGTACTGCATGCATCTAACTTCCTCCTCTCTACCACACATATTCAACAAAACCATGTGCAATGTCATGGCAACATTGTGAAACAAACATACTCTGTAATCTTTGTTCACTGAAGTATACCCTTCTTTGTTTATTAACAGTAACTGCATCTGCATACAGCTGAAACTAATTCCATGGCAACAGAATAACTTGTCCTCTTCTGTTTTCATTTTTTAAAATGTTGCTGCATTCCTGGGGATGTAATTCTGCAATTAGCCGATGTTGTCATCTTTGTTATACAAAGTGATCTGTGTAATGTATCAAACTTATACCAAACATTTTAGCAATTATCGCTGTTTGATTGTAAATGTGTAACGACTTTGTAGTTAGTTGGCAAAAACGAGTCAGAGCGGAGAAGTAGATAATAAAGTTTGGTTTAGGCCGACAATTAACTTTCGCTGTAATAACAGCAATAGTAAAACAAAAACACACACATTTGGTCAGGATAGCAAAATGCAAGCGTTGTTTGCACAACTTCAATTTGCACAAATTCTCAAAACAGAGGAGCAAGTGCATCCACAAACAAGCTTTCTCTACGACTTACACCTTTAAACAATTTGCATCTGAAATGTAGGAGTGGTGAGGTAAACTCAAATTTAGGGCGAAAGCAGAGGGAAGAGAAACATCGAAAAACAGTGACAAAGGGGGAAAGCAGGGTCGAAAAAGAACCTGCAAGTGTGAAATGAAGAGAATGTGACTGTCTGGTGGTGGAATAAAGAGGTATGAGTTGCAATGCCTTGGTATTGGGCACCCTGAAAGTCAATAGGAAAAATAACTGTGGGCCCCAGCGCTTCCTCCTCTACAAATAATCACTGCCTAAAACATTATGACCACTTAGAGCTGTGCAACGGACAACCTGCACCCTGTTAAAATGAGACAAACGTCAATGATCTTCGGTGCATATATCCACACAGGTAATGCTTCAACAGACCCATGCCAACGTTTAGCCTCTCACTACAGAATATAATCCATCATCTCTACTGAAGTCATGCCAGGCACCATCCAATATGGCGGACATTTTAACAATTCAAAATAAAAACGATACTACTCGATCACCTTGAATGTGCTAAATGAGAATCTGAGAACCTTAAAGGGATCCCAGACTGCTAAGAAACGTTGTGGCGCTATAAATGTTTGGAATGTGCTAATCAAATGCACGTAATGTGCAGACCTAATTTACCAGCATCAGGAAGAGATTGATTATAAAATTACGCAAAATTAGTAGCAACACAGTCAGAAATGTCTTGAGTCCCGTGCTAAATAAGGCAGATTCTGATTGTTATGCAAAGATATGACAAAGGCATGAGGAAACTATTATTCACTGGCTAAAGAATTTAATGTCCAATAAATGTATAAACAAGGAACACTCATACTCATGCACGTTATCGAGTATTGTGAATGCCTATCAGTAATCCGTTCCCATAAAAATGTTGTTGGTTTGTGATTTTGAATTAAAAAATCAATTGATACAGAAGCATGCTTTGAACAGTCATTCAAAGAGGTTGGAATGACTGTGATTGCAACCAATAGATGTTTAGGCAAAAATCTAATACATTTTAAGATCACAAATAATGTTACTAGTAATAGTACAGAGCATATTTATCAAGGCTTTGCATCGCCCTTATGCCACGCAATGGGACGCAAGAGTCGATGTAAAACTTAAATGAGAGTTTTCAAGCCACGCAAGGCCACCTTGTGTAGTTCTGAGTGGCTTGATAAATCGATGATAAAAAAGGCAGCACAAATCACTGCCTTGCCTTACTTTGCCGCAGGGTGGAGTTCCATGGGTGGAACGTTTGTAGCATTGGTACCTTGTTCTTATTTTGCCGAGTAGGTGCATCAAACATGGCACCTGTTTAACAAAGGATCAAGGACTTCAGTAGCTGTGACACAGAGGAGATTGCACTGAAGGCACGTCTTTCCCCACTAGGCAGCGGTAGTCTCTAAATCTGGCCAGCTGTCTTCCTCCGGAGTAGCCTCTGCTGACCTGGCAGGTGTGCTACCTGGAGGGCTTTAAATGCCGCGTTGTAACTTGGTTGAACACACACAACGTAAGGAGTATAAATTCAAGTGCATAGAAAACAATTCCCAAGAATGCTTGTCTACACTAAGAAATCTCAAAACAGTGAACAGTGAAACGTCTTCAAGACTTTTGGAAAAGTGGTTCACTTTGGAAGCAGTAAACGAATGAGTGAATGGCCAATTTACAAAAAACCAATCAATAAACAAAACCTTTCAAATAGCTTAGACGATCAGCTAGATCTTGAATGTCAGTCAAGGAAAAGGAATGCTCTGTGCTAAATAAATCTTGCAAAGCTGACATAGATGCTGGGTTCAAAATGTAAATCAAGATGCAGGGAGTGGGTCCAAAGGCCTATAAATAAGTGAAAGTGAAGACTTGAAAGGCATTCTCTTTATTACATGTGTAGAGTTGGAGAAACCAATAACATCAAACAAGGCAATTCACAGCAGAATAACTAAAGGAAATATGCCATATTCCGAAGAACCGAGTCAAAAGCTGCTGGAAGGGGAGGCCTTCCCTGATTAAAAGATTACTATTAGTCAAAGAGAAAAACACTTAAGAGGAGAAAGTAGAAGGCTATGAGACAAATGGGAGGGGAGAAGAGGAAGGAGCAGAACATTATAGGGTATCTAAGAAACTGTATACGTTTATAAGGAAACAAGTACACAACTTGGAAAGAGATGGGATACCCAGATAAGGAATTAGTAAACCCTAACATGACAGATAGTGGGGACTATGCATAAAGTTACAGTAACCGTAGAAGGATTACTGAAGTGACTGCTGGAAAAAACTCTCCTGAGATGCGACAGGAACTGTGAGCAATAAAACGTAACTGAACTATAAGCAGAAACTAAGAAAAATATAGGGGAACGAGATAATATGGGCTCTCATTCAGAAATTAAAAATAACACCCCTGACCAAATGACAGAGGCGTAGGAGAAAAATGAAAACTACCAGAAGGAAGTAATGGTGTTTTTTCCAGCTGGCAGAATGCAACTTATTTTAAAGATATTTCATAGCATCTAAGATACAATGACTAGATCAACAGGAACATCAATCAAAATGAGGAAATCTAGGAAAATCTACATTGCTGGGAAGATAGGATAAGAAACAGCCTGCAATCTTTTAAGGTTGGGCTGTGACTCACACACACTTTAGTAAGTAATGACAATTCTGCCAGGGCAATTAGCAGTTAGTAGCACATATGTGGTGAAGCCAATTGATCTGGCCTTCGTAAAAGGGTGCAGTGGGCATTTTTTAAGTTTTTCTATTGCAGGTGTGTTAGACCTGCCATCCTTGGCGTGGTTTTCTCTGTCTTTTTTGCCTCTGCTTCCCATGTTTTGACTGTGCGCTGGACTTTGTTTTTACTGTTTTGGTACTCTGGGCACTTTACCACTGATGATCAGTGCTAAAGAGCAAGTGCTCCTGTGTAATTGGCTTTTCCATGATTGGCATATTTGATTTACTAGTAAGTCCCTAGTAAAGTGCCCAGGGCTTGTAAATCAAATGCTACTAATGGCCCTGCAGCACTGGTTGTGCCACCCGCATTAGTAGCCCTGTAAACATGGCTCAGACAGTGTGTGTGTGTGCACTTTTAAACTGCCAACTCAACTTGGCAAGTGTACCCACCTGCCAGGCCTAAACCTTCCCTTTTAATACATGTAAGGCACCTCTAAGGTAGACCCGAGGTAGCCCTTTAGGCAGGGTGCAGTGTATGTTAAAGGTGGGACATGTATTGATGTATTTTACATGTCCTAACAATGAAATATTGCCAAATTCGTTTTTCACTGTTGTAAGGCCTATCTCTCTCATAGGTTAACATGGGGGCTGCCTTTATATATCCTTGAAGTGCCGTTTCCCTTTAAGAGCAGATCGAAATATGGCGTTTGGGGTCGCTGAACTCACAATTTAAAAACACATCTGTTAGTCAAGTTGGTTTTAGATTGTTAGTCTAAAAATGCCACTTTCAGAAAGTAGGCATTTCCTTGCTTTAACCAATCTATGACTCGGCCTGTTTGTAGATTCCCTGTCTGGGTCAGCCTGACAGTTGGGCTGTTTGTGAATCTCCTCTAGACAGTGACACAAAGGGAGCTGGGATGTAGCCTGCATATCCTGATGAGCCATCTGAGCTCGAGTGGAAGGAGAAGTGGTCACTTACACCTGAATGGGCTGTGCCTGCCCTCACACAATACAGTCTCCAACCCCCTGGTGTGTGTCTGGGGCCAGGCCTGGGAAAGTCAGGATCCTGTAAACAACAGAGACTTTCCTTTGAAGTTTGCCTACTTCAAAAGCAGAAAGGGGTAAAAGAAGTGGACCCAAAACCCCAGACTTTAGATTTCTTCAAGATCACCTCCGGAACCAAGAGGAACCTTTGCCAAGGAGAAGAGCTGAGGAGAATTGCTGCCCCTGCCCGTGACTGTGCTTTGTTGGGCTAGCCTGCAGTTGCTGCTTCTGCCTGTGAAACGGGACAAAGATTGGACTTTGGTATGCATTCCTGCTTGAAAATAATCTCCAAGGGCTTGGACTGAGCTTGCCTCCTGTTTTGTCTCAGGGCCATCAAAGACTTCCTCTGCCAGCACCTGGATTCTCTGCTGAGACTCCTGTCCTGCCAAGTGGCACCCTCTCCAGTACCTGGGCCCTTGAAAGGTGAAGTTGGAAAAACAAGAGCTGAAATCCACGCACACTATGCCATGCAGGGAAATTTTCGACACACCCTCTGCAATGAGGCTGATAAACAGCGTGCCACCCGCTTCGTAGCTAAAATCGACACTCCACTTGCATCGCGACTGGGAGATCGACACATCGCAGCTGGCAAAATGACACAGCACCCGCTTGAGCTGCTGATAATGACGCAAACCCCATGCAGGGTAGTTTTCTAACACTGTGCAACCGGATTTCTTACGCATCGTCCCTGGGCGTCAAAGTCCTCGTGAATCGATGCGGATCTGAGGTGCCCTGTCTGGAAACTGATACATCTATCCCTTGCGAGGGAGAAAAATGATGCATCACCTAACTGACTGGACAAAGAAATGACGCACGGCCTCACTTGCGAGTAAGGAATCGACGCATCCCTGACTTTTCCGATGCACACTCACTGTGCAGCTTCATTTTTGACACAAACCAGGTACTTTGTGTAAAGTCAACGTTCCCATTGTTTTCTATGAAGTACGACTCTTATTCCCTTAAAATAACATATCTTGACTTGTGTATGTAGCATTTTAGTCGTTATGGTCTTGTTTGATTTACAGAAATATTTCCTGTTTCTCTAAACTGATATGTGTCCATTTTGTAGTGGTTTCACTGTATTACTGTGTGTATTGTTATAAATACTTTACACATTGCTTCTGAGATAAGCTTTTCTGCTCGTGCCAAGCTACCAAGGGGGTGAATGGGGGTTAACCAGGTGTGTTTCTCTTTTTCCCTGACTAGAGTGAGGACCCTTGCTTGGACAGGGTACCCTTACTGCCACCCTGAAGACCCCATTTCTAACATGGTGCTACCATCAAATGAAAAGGAAAAAAACTGTCACTCACAAAAGCATGGTCACCATTTTCATACAATGATAATTTTAAAATTAAAAAAAGATTAAAAGGCAATTTTACTATTGATGTTTATTAAATAACACACCTTTTAGTTGTGCCATGCATATTATTAATATTTGTGAAGGATACAAGAGATAATCACCTATCCAAGCACTCAAATAGCAACTGCAATGTTAAAAATATCACTTAACACTTTATAAAAGCAATTTAAAAAAAAGATGAAAAATAAATCACCATCTAACTGGGCACCAGATGCAAAGAAAAATAAATAGCCAGTATTTAAAGTTAATATACAAAAACAATTAAAATAAAACACAGTTGAAAACAGATTTATCTCTGAAGAGCCATGAACTATGTTTAGGTGGATGTGAACAAGGTGCAGAGGATTTGTGCAGTCTCTCAGATTGAAAGGCGCCAATGGGCTGGCCCATTGCCTCGTGTCATATGCTGTAGTAGGAGGAAAAAAAATGTGAATGATAATTTAACAAACCAATGGGTGAAGTTGTACCCCAAAAGACCCTATCTAAATGGATATCATGTACAATATGTTTGGAAAAATAGTAGTTCAGTGTGACAGCTGTCTAAAACACTAAACCTAAACAGGAGATGTGTGGAATTCTTAAATCAGTCTCAGCCACTGATATTTACTCTGGACTGAATTCCAATCTATTGTTTTTGTTCATTGTGCCACTTCACACAGGGACCAATCATATGCAAGCCCTGCCCCAAAAGAAACAGGTCAGTCTATACAGCCAAGCATTGCATCCATCACTTGTTTGTGCTGACTAATTGAGACCCACTAAATAGAAAGGTTCTAAGCGGACATGGGTCTCAAGCTTTCTGAATCCTCACTGATGAGCCACAACAAGGCTAAACGATGGTCTGGGTTGTCTTGTGTTCTTATTCCAAGTGAGACCAATTTGCATATAGTTGGTTCCTCTCTGTAGCTACACAAAAAAGCTGAGAAAATGATTGATTGAAATGTGGACCAGAGTAATTGCCTTTGTCTGAGTTTGTCAACATTTCGTCCATTACTTTTTCTACTTTCTACTGAGTATCTCAATGTAGGTGGGGTAAAACAAAATATTGGTCTTTCGATCAATGTGACCAAAGACTCAAGCTCCAGCTCACTGACTATGCCTAACATGGCACATACTTGTCTGAAGTTGGTTGCATTCCCAGCCAGAAAACTCCTGGCCTGGCAGTTCTGTCTGGGCCTTTTGCTGTGGGGTTGAGCTAAGACTTTTTGCGTAAAGTTGGTAACTTTGTGTACTGACACAGATAAGCTAAAATCACTGCTTAATTTGAGCCAGTGGTTTTCGGTGGGGGCTCCAGCACTTATTTTTGGGGGCTGGCACTTATTTCTGCCCATCAGACATTTCCTGAGACCAGCGTTGGGAAAATTAAACAAAAGAAAAAAGCAGAGGAAGAAAAATACAGAAAACGCTTCACCAAGGGAGAAAGTAAAGACCTTTAAGAGTGAGATAATGGAGCAGGGTCTGCCTCCAGTGAATTGAAGAGGCCTGAAGTGGATTCAGTACTGCATACTCTTGATATTTGTGCTCTGACATTTTAAGGCACCAGCCGTGGATGTCTAAGCAGAGCTTTGAGCACCAGCTCTTATTATTTTACAAATAAAGCACTGGCTAAAAGTGATGGCTTTGCATGCCTTGAGTATTTACCAGTGGTAGAGACTAAAATAAGCATTGCATCTCTTCCTTTTGTGATGTCGAACCAAGTCTTCCTAAGTAGAAGCGGTATTTCCAGAATGCCATATTTGAGTATGAAACTTGGGAGACACCACACAATAATGCAAATTTTCTGTGTCACACTTATTCAGTACTTGGTATTTGTTGCAGAGGAATGAGATAAACCAAATAAGGATCTATCCTCAAAACCCATGAGGTATTCTACTGTTTAGATTAAACTCTCATGATCAAGCATGTTGAAGTCTGTTAATAAGCCTAGAAGAACAGGCTAACTGGTTGCTCCTTTAATCTAAAGTGTGATGTATGTCATCCTGTATGTTCAGAGTAACTGCTTGGGATAGAAATCAGTGCAGAAACCAGATTGATTTTTCCCAAGATGGTGTTACTTGGAAATTATAGTACTCAGTTGATTTGGGACTGATTGGCTTTCAGAAGATAAGGACAGTTAGATATACGGCTCACATTGGAGTACTGGTTTGGGTCAAGGCTAGATTTTTTTAACATGAGAGTGATTTAATCAATCCTGAAAGGGTCAGGGTAAGTGCCTGTCTCTAAGAATACATTAATTAGTTCACACTAGGTGGGTTAAAAATGGAGTTGTATTTGATTAGATTAGCTGAAAGATGATCACAGAAGTATTTTGTTGGTTTGTGGTGTTTGATGGTGGATGATATGTCGTTATTTGTGATGGGTAGGAAGGTGTCCAAATGGTTTCTTGTATTTTAGGGGAGACTCACAGTGAGCTGAGTCAACAATGATTTTCAGTCAGTCAGTCAGTCAGTCAGTCAACACACCTTTATTCGGCTGTGAGCCATAAGAGGAAAATACAATCAAAAGAAACATCGTTTCAACAGCAGGTATTCACCTGGATAATAAAACCAATTTACATAAATAACAAATGGCCCTTCTAAGATCAATAAATAGCAATAGTTTTCATCATTACTTTAACTGAGAATTCAAAAAAATTCTAAAATTAATCTCCTGACCGAAATGATACCACTACTTTATTTGCTATCTAATAGAAAGCTATTTGACCATTATATAAGACAATAAATAGATAAGAAGGAATGTTCTTAAAATGCATAAATACCTATATTTTCCTTCGTATAAAAGACTAAAATTACATCTTAAGCAAGATAACTACCCAGGGTCTGTTAACTTGCTTAGAGGAGAACCTATTAACCATTTGAATCATCATAAAATTTATCTGTGAATGTTTGTTAAGTCTGAGCTTATTAAAACCTCAGGCCCTCCTTGTCCCTAATGAATGAAATCGCTAAGAGAAACCGGCTTATTCCAAAGACAATGGATGGGGTGATGGTAGACCTAAGCAGTCTGGTCGCTTCATTGTAATTTCTAATTCCTTCATTCCTACAAATAGGTCGAATCCATTTTTTCCTTGGTTTATTGTAGGCTTTGCAAATTAACAAAACATGATCCACCGTTTCATTAGTCTCCATATTACACAACCCACACTTCACCTCATGATTATTCTCACTCTGAGGGCTCCACTTAGTAGTAAAAGCCTTAGTCTGAAGGATTCCATATCGAAACTTCATAAATAGTGTTTTCGCTCGCTTAGGGTGGATTGTATCTAACCAGTCCTCAGCTCTTGGTGTTGGTTTAATATCCAGAAAGCTCGATTTCAATCTACCCAAATTCTTATTACGGAAAAGACTAATCAAGCAAAATTCCCAGTATGCTTGCTTTAATCGAATCTTGGATTGTAGCGTAAGTGTATGGGGTTCGTCCCAATAAGATTTCAACCCTAGGTTGTAGAACCAATACCTTATATGATGTAGCCACGTGAGAGAGACTGATTTATCAAGGTCCATTATCTCCATTAGTGCTTGCTTGTAATGAATCAGTTCTGGAATTGTCCAAAGTCTACACTAATAAAGTAATAGCCTCAAAACTGCCAATTTACCTATTTGCTTCATATTTAAACCATAAGTGAGAGGGATTAATGGAGTAGATGATGGCAATCCCAATACCCCCCTCATAAAGTTGTTCTCTTGGGATACTAGTGAGTTTACATTTACAATTCCCCAAAGTTCAGCACCGTATAAGGCAGCAGCCTGTGCTTTGTATCTGTAGACCTCAACCACTGGTGAAACAATCCCAGTTCTTGAACTTTTATAGTTGTTGGTTATTGCCATAGAACTGTGAACTAGAGAAGTTGCAGCTTTGTTAATTTGCGGCGTCCAGGACAACTTAGCATCCAGCAATATCCCTAGGTAGTTAAAAAAATTTACTCGTTCTAGTTCATGCCCATTGATCAAGATACTCCTTTTAAGTGCTTTATGATGATTAACAGTCAGATACTTTGTTTTATTTGCATTTATCTCCAGCCCCTTCAGCTTACAGTATTTGCTAAACATTCCTAATAAGGATTGTAGACCCATGGGAGTTTGCGATAATAAGATGGTATCATCTGCAAAGAGGAGAGCAGGAACTGGATCTCCATTCAATCTTGGCAAGTCATGATTACTCTCTTTTAGATACTCTACCAAGTCGTTGATATAAAGCGAAAAGAGAGTTGGAGCAAGCACACAGCCCTGCCTCACTCCCCTCTTAATAGGTATTGGGTCAGTCAGCTCTCCATTTGGGCCCCACCGTACTTTTGCAAAAGTATTTTCGTGCAACCTCTTTATCTGGAACAAGAGACTCCCTGGCATACCCTGATTCCCCAATGCAGTCCATAGAGAGTCTCTTGGAACCAGATTGAAGGCCGCACGCAAATCCACAAATGCGATATACAGATTGCCCTTCTTTAGTTTTGTGTATTTCCACATTATTGCTAGTAGCCTGAAAACCTGGTCAATTGTGCTTGTCTGCTGCCTGAAGCCTGCCTGGTATATTGTCATGATGTTTTTTCTTCTGTCCAACAGCCTATTCTATTAAACAACTGCCTAGCATAAATTTTTTGCATAACATCAATGAGGCTAATTGGCCTGTAAATTCCAGGGTCCTCCCTAGATCCTTTTTTATGGACAGGGATTATTTCCACACCTTTCCATGTCCCAGGAACTGGCTCCCCCCTTGCTATGGCATTACTGAGTAAATTTACATAAGGTGCCCAAATTTCTATGTTGTGATTGAACAGATCCCCAGGGATTTTGTCCAAACCTAGTGCTTTGCCTAATTTAATTGCTTCAATGGCAGTCACCGTTTCTTCCAGGCTAAACTGTATAACAGGTAAAGTACTCCAGGAAGATGCTTCATTGGACCAAGAAAGATATGCATCAAGGTTGGGCAAGTCAGAATAGAGGTACGTAAAATGGTTAACCCAGGCACTGGGATCTATATGATGTTCAGTACTATATGTCCCCTCTTTCCTGCCATGAGTAATTATTTTCTAAAAAGCAACTGTATCGTTGCGTTTGGCTGCCTGTAAGAGGTCGTGCCATTTTTGGTCCTCCCAGTTTTTTTGTGCTCTAACCAGAGTTTTCTTATAACCAGCCCTTGCCTGTTGCACGGCTATTGAGTTTTTCTGTTTAAGGGCCTCTTCCAATAATGTTTTTTTCTCTCTGCATTCAGTGGTATACCAAGGATTAGATGAAGTGATTTGCTCCTTGCCCTTTTTATATTTTTGTTGTATCTGTTTAGTGAAGTAAGGTCTTAATGCAGTACTCATGGATTGATGAATATCCATGATAGGGATATCAGTACAGTTTTTATGGGCGTGGGGTTCCATTAATTCTATATATGTATTATAAATGTTGGTCATGACACCCAAATTGCCCAATATCGCCGGCCATTTTACTGCCCTTCGATTATTACTAAGAGTGGGTTGCAGCTCCACCTTATCCTTTTCCATCTAATTCAATTCTGTGAGGGAACCCCTAAGTTCAACTACTAGTGGAAAATTATCACTTTCCCTCCTCTTATCTATTTCAAAGGTCACTATTCTCTCCCACGTAATAGTGCTATGCATAATATAATATAATTTTTAACCTATATTACCTCTTTGAAAAGTGTCCATGTTAAGACCACCTTGACCCACTCTTCCGTTACACGCCATCAATCCATGCTTTAATGTGAGGCCCATGAGTTGCAATGCAGCGACCGTACCGGGGACAGACTCTTCAATTGAAAGGTGGGGGACTGCTCTTGCTAAGTCTTCCTCTTCTGCCAGATGTTCAAGACCAATTATAGGCTCATAGTTGCAATTAAAGTCTCCCCCTATCATGATTGACTCTCCTACCAGGATTTTTTCCAGCGTGCCATCTAATATTTCTATTTTATGTGACTCCAGGTTTGATCTTCTGGGCCTTATATACACATTAAACAAATGGGATAGCACCTTGTTTTTATCCCCTAGTTCTAGCCACAGAATGTCAGCAGACTCTGTATCATGTTTACATATCTCGATATTAAGGGAATTTTTTACCCATATAACCAGCCCCCCAGACGGCCTTCCTCTTGCTGCAGCAGTTGCACTAATAAAAAAAGTTTTGTATCCCAGCTTGTGCGGTGGATCCTTTAACCAAGTCTCTTGAATGAGGCAGACATGGAACTGTTCTATATAATCATGCCAGTCAGGGTCTATAAGCTTACTTTTTAGGCCTGCTACATTCCAGGAGACCACAGAGACCGACCCCCTTCCAATTGCGGTCATTCCATTGGTAGTAGGGCTCTGAGATATTGTCAGTTCCTTTCTACAGGGTAAGTACTCCTCAATACTTCCTCCCACTGTGACTTGATGATTATTTTCTTCCTGGGACTCTGCTACTATTGGGTCTCTAGTTGGTCTCAGATATACTTGATTTAGTCAATCAACTGTTTCAAGGTGAGAATCTCCTTTTCTCATTTGAGCTCCCCCATCGCTGAGTTTCCTCCTCTGTGCTATAGACTTACAAGTATAAGGATCCAGGCTAAATCTCATAGCATTTTTCGTGGGAGCTGTGGCTCTCTGTTCCATAGTGATCAGACCTTCAATTTGTCTTTCATCCCTTAATGTCAGAGCGACAGCATCTTGCTTCCCAGCCTCTCCTGGTATCCTTCCCGCCCTCGCAATATCTGAGCGGTTTAAGGATAAACAATGTCGTTTGTGTCTGATCCAATGTGTAAGTTTATTCTTTAGGGAATCCTCATCCTCTATACTGTTTTGAGCCAATTTCGGGACATTTAGCAAATATACTACATCAGTCCTAGGTGGCCTTGTTTTTCCCTCATGGTGTCTACTTCTTATAAAAGAATGCATGCTACCATTATGTAATAAAGTATAGGGTTTAAATGTGCTTTCCATCTTCTCTTCTTGTGACTCTATTCCCAAACGGGACTCCCTTAGGAGATTCACAGGTTCCTGTCGTAATTCTCCTGCCTTAACTACGGAGTAACTACGTGTCCCACTATTACACTCATTTTCCCCTCTCACACATTCTTGTGGTGCATGTGGTATACTAGCTGTAGTAAAAATAGAGTTGGGCTGGGCATTCAAAATTTGGGGGGATATGCGTCTACCTTGTTCATGTAATGATACTAATGAAGTCTCCTCTGTGCTCTGATCTTTAAGGATTCCCGTATTCCCCCCCTTTTTCACAAGAGCTGATAGTTTTCCCAGTTTTCTCAAATTTAAGCTCTCTGACTTCCTGCATTAGTCCAGTCATTAGATCCTAGAGAACTGTTAAACTCCTTGTTTTGTATTTTGAACAGATCTCTAGATCTTGATTAGCTAATGGTGTCTTCTCTATAGCTTTCTGTTCCAAGGGGATGGTTTGATCATGCATACCCACAGACTTCCTCTCTTGGACCTTCTGCGCTTTACTGGTAGCAGGTTCTGCCAGGACTGCATACTTGTTAGAACACACAATGTCACTATTTTGCACATGGCCCTTCTTCTTATTGCTTTCTAGTGTAATTAGAGGATAGCGCTTGGCCCGTGTTATATCATCTTTATGGCTAGCTATCCTCTTAATGGGGGATACATTTTCCTCTTGCTGGCTGTCACTCTCTTTCATATCAGTTGGTTTTGTTTTCCCTAATTCTGTTTTCTTTGTATAGTATGAAGTTATCTTTTTATCCGAACCCTCCCGAGGTGTGGTTCTATTATTTAATAAAGACTCTACCTCCTCTATGAGGTCATCAATTTAGGAAATCGTGCAATTTTCGCCCGCATTTCTACGTTTTTTTGTGGTTTTCTCTTTTCCCCATGGTGGTTCTGATGCCTTACGTTTCCCCATACCTCTTTACCAACTATTTGATTCTTCGCCTTCACTAAATCTAATACGGAGGCTCTAGGCTCTTACCCGGTGACACTATTTAAATTATTCTAGGTACCAAACATGGAATTCTGGGCCCCTGGGCAAGGTAGAATATGTAGACCCCTTTGTTTCCTGTATACGCCCCCCTTTTTTTTCTTTCCACAAATGGGTGTCCCACTCGTTGTTATATACTTATTTAATAAAGCCCTCCAATTTACAGTAACAGCAGGAGAGCTTAAAAGGAGAGGCTAATATTAATAAAGCTGAATAGAAGTACTATAACCCAAATTAAGTTATGTAAAATAGTCTCAGTTCTGCTGAGTAGCAGTCTGGTCTCTTACTGCAGATGAAAGAGGGGGGGCCCAGCCCAGTCTCCTCCGATCTCTGATGGGCACAGGACGGCAACGCTGTGCTGAATTTAAAGGGCTCCTGCCCTTTAGCAAGGCTGGCTGGCGTCTCCTCCTCGGCCCCCAGGTGGTAGTATGAAGCGCGTCCCGCAAGGCGGGAGCGCTGTGCTGAATTTAAAGGGCTCCTGCCTTTTAGCAAGGCTGGCTGGCGTCACCTCCTCGGCCCCCAGGTGGTAGTATGAAGCGCGTCAATGATTTTGCTTCTGCGTGATCAGATATTTTGGGCGAAGTAGTGATGGCATTTCTTGCTTTTAGCAGAAAAGAAATTGTATGAATTTCACAGCAGGAGTAATGGTCTTTCTTATATGCAAATAGAGGATATAAAGCATTTGGCAATGACTACATTTGTTATTGAATACAGCTATACTTGGCAGGTTGGCTTACATTCCTTTCTTTGCTTTATCCACTCAGAGAATAATACAGGTTGTTAAGGTGTCCTCCATGCATTGGCCCTGCCTATGAGTATTCATCTTGCTTGAGAGATTAACTTGGAGAACATGGTTGGTCTATTGTGTGACCTATGTAGTGGAGTTGTAGAATTTACAGCTGTCATAAGGGGGTCAGCTGAGATCTACACATATTTACTGATATATTATGTAGTTTCATTTTTTGGGCAATGATGTCATCTATTGGGATAGCGGGAAGCTATTTCAGTATATTGGTACATCTTTTTACCATCAAGGATATAGAAGGTGAAATTAGTGAGGAGATGGGAATCTGGAATACGTTTCATGAGATGAAAGAGTTGGAATAATTTTCTAGAGTCTTCTTATTTGATATCATGAAGATACTTTGTAGAGGAGGTGACCTTACCTCCATGTAAACCATGAAAATTGTAACCATTGCCTTCACCAATGGATAACATTCACTGTCAGACCGCACATGCAGGGGCGGCTCCTTTGTAACGGCGAAGGAGCATTGCCCCTCTGGCTAAACCAGGAGCTAAAAGATAAAACAATATTTCTTTATCGTTTTATCTTTCATCTGCTGGGTAAGCCAGCAGCATGTGAAGGGAAAGGTGGGCTGGGCCACGGGAGATGGGAGGGGGGTAGGAGGAGAGAGTGCACCTAAGTGCATATGTGTGTTTGGCTGGCCAGCTCAGGCCAGCCAAACACACATGCACACTTAGGTTTCTCCAGCCCGGCTTTGTTGAACAGCCGGGCTGGAGAAACTGCACAGACCCCAGGGTAGGGGCTGATCGGCAGTCCAAGCTGCTCAGACCAATTCTGGCACTCTTTCATGCTAGGTTTAGCATGAAAGCAGAGCCAGGATTGCTGGGGAGCCTGTGCTGGTGTCCCAGTGAATGCTGGGACACCAGAAGAAGAGGAGTGAGGCGGCAGCAGGCAGCAACGGGAAGAGGTAAGTTTTTTTTATTATACTTTTATTTCCCCCTGCTCCACTCCCCAGTCTCTCCCCCAGCCCACCCCTCACCTTGAGAACTGCGGCCGCCACCACTGCACACATGCCCAAAGCCCAGGCTCATATCTATCAAAACATCATGCAAAGCAACACAGCACAGCCACCTTGGTGCACTGCATGAAAAGGTAAGGGCAGGAATGCACAATATTTAACATTATACAACGCATTCCTGTCCTGTCTTAGTGCTGGTGAACTATTGGCTGCATAGCGCCAACAGAGGCGACATTGCACTATGGTGCAAGGGTGCCTGCTTTGTAGGCAGGATTGTTTTTGTGCAGGAAAGGGCACCTTCCTGCACAAAAAACAATCCTCAGTGGCATTTTCCTCTTTCTAAGTGTGCTGCAGAATGCAGCATGCTTAGAAAGAGGGAATAACAAGGAGAAATATATTTCACCTCATTGTGCCTCTGGTGGAAAGACATACCATTCTGACGCATTCCCAGGTCTACCAATGTTGGTAAATCTGGGAATGTGTCAGAATCCATGGATGAATGAGTGGGAATTCCCACGCAGGACTGCTATTCCTCGATTGGTAGTCCCAGGTAGGCAAAATGAGACATGGCGGTCCTGTCAGGGTGTCTATCGATGTGACCTTAAATCTCTGAGGCAGACAGACAGACAAATGAAAGATTTCTGACAGCGATTCACTCGCAGCTAAAAGGGAAGGAAATCATAAACTTGGTGGAACAATGCATCTGTCAATTTATGGTGGATGCACAGTTCCCCTGAAGTCTAAATGACCCCGTAGGTTTGTTTCTAAATTGTCTAAAACACCCTGAACAAAAGAGCCAGAGGTGGAAAAAACACAATACATAATGCACTAGTTGAATTAATAGTTGTTGTGGCTATTTAAAATAATGCATTTGCTATTTTTAACTTGCTTGCACGCTTATAATGGTACCATAATTCAGCATACATTCAGAATCATGAAGTCATGACTGGATCACACCGGTACCTGGTTCCTGTAAGATTAGCCTGGTTTGTGTGGTGCAACATTTCACTGACTGTCTACAGTCCTAGACTCCTCCCTTATTCAAAACCTGCTACAAACAGAGGAGTGGGGAGAGAGGGCGAGATCTCTGTCAATGTCAAGTTCGAATAATGTTTAACTGAGGGAGGATATGAGGGAGTAGAATATATTGTACTTTGCAAACTTGGATGTGATGATGTGAAATGTTTATTTTGAAAACCAATGAACAATTGTTATCAAAACCTACTACAGATGTGGGGCCAAGGGACCAGAGGCTTTATATGCAGAACTATGTGATGGCGTTTTTCCCCCAAGCTCTGGGGTCTGACAATTACACCTGTAAATGTTGAGTCAGTGGTTAGGAAACGGATTTTGCCAACACTGACATCCAAAGATACCTATGTCAGTCTCTTGCTCCTACTTAATGGTATTCCTCATAAATGAGAGACTGTACTACCTCCCAAACACCTAGCATATGTCTATATTAGCATGATGCTTGCATCCCAGACATCAGGTGTAAGAACATATAGCAGTCCAAAATATATAACTTCCACAACATATTTGTCTGTAAACCAAACTTAGACTGCGGTACAAATAGGTAGAGTAGATTATGATGCTATTTTTATTCAAACTGGACCAAATGTCATAAATTGTATCATGAAGAATTTCCATGGATGGAGCTTTCGGTCTATGGGCAGAAGATAAAAGAAGATCTGAACACATCCCATTCCCGAAGCAAGAATGTTCAAGTTCAAGACGCTCCAGAGGAAAACCGCTTTTGAGGATGAGCAGGACATACCTCTTGTGATAACATGTCAGAGAACATCATAGCAAGTTGTTCATTGTGATCCTCTAAGGATGATAACTGTTGACAAGACCATCCGTGCACAAAACCCAGAGCGCTTTACTGAGGCAGGAAGCAGCAAAGTAGCGGATACCAGACACGATCTTTCAAGACATGGCCAGAGACTGCACAAAGTTGCCGGTACATGAGCCAAAGGCCAAATGTGCTCAGAACTTCTACAACGACCCGGAGAATCCTACCAGCAACCATACTTAGACCCTTATTAGGAATGCAGAGGAAATCTTAGTCAGACATAAATAGCAGTTTAGACTGCGACTGCTGCGAAAAGTCGTCTGCACTTCAGTTAGGCAGGATTGGATGCTGTATCAAGTTTATGTCAGAATGAAGGCAATAGATGCTCCTTAGTTGGTATTTCCCTGGTAGATGCTTCGTGGACATTGGTGTTTGTGGTAACCTGGCCAGGTTGAATTAGTGAGTCTCATGGCTCACAACTGGCTTATTATGGTCAATATGTCATTTCGGTCAATGAAGACAAGCACACCTTTTGAAGAGAAAGTGAAACACATTAAAAATATTAAAGATACCCCTTCTATGGAGGTGCCTCTAACGAGACAGGCTCCACAGAACACTTTCCAGTCATCAGACAGTGTTTCCTTTAACATTATAAAAAATCCAGTCATGCAAAGTGACGATATCTTAAAAGCCAGGAGCTGCTGATGGATCAGAGTAAGAGAATTAATGCAATAATAATGTCGCCCACAATCAAACAAACAGTTACACAGCAACACACCCCAACAGAACCACAAATGTACTTCCTAAGTCCCTCACACACATTCGCAGAGACACTCAAACACATCCTCGAGGTCACATTGCAACTGAATCACAAACTGCATTTTGTATTACAGTACTACTTACTACAAAAAGCCATTCAGAAACCCAGGGGTAGAAATCTCCACCTCTCCTATTTTTTCTATGGTGAGATCCTTATACATGAACGTTTACTATCTAGCAGTAAATGTGGGAGTGACTGGGGCAGTGACTGGAAAATGTGTACTTACTACTAGATGTGAATGGACTAGGGAGGATTAAGAAGGGGGTTAGAGAGACACCCATCCGCAAAAGATTTAGCCCATTGCTAATGACAAGTGCACTTCAAAAGTTGCTACAATCAAAAAGGATCCAAAACAATAGTGTAGGTAAGTGCCCTCTTTCTGGCATGGTTACCCCCACCTTTTGCCTGATGTCAGTGTGCTTAGACTGTTTTAACTGGGATCTTGCTAACCAGGACCCCAGTGATTGTGATCCCTCTCCTCCAAATTTAGTTGCTTTGGTACTTCTTACACCCCACAATTGGCATACTGGTGTACTCCTGAAAGTCCATAGTATATGGTACTTAGGTACCCAGGGCATTGGTCCACCAGGGGTCCACCATGGGCTACAGCATGTATTATGCCACCCATGGCAGCCCATGCAAACTGTGTCTGCAGTCCTGCCATTGCAGCCTGCATGAAAAGGTGCATGCTCCCTTTCACTGCTGGTCACTACACCAGCTCACTGTAAGTTACCTCTATGGTAGGCCCTTTTGGCCCAAAGGGCAGAGTGCAGGTCCCTGTGTGTGTGGGCACCCCTGCATGAGCAGAGGTTCCCTCATGAACTCCAGTTCCAATTCCCTGGTCTCCATAAGTGTGGAGAACCTATTTTAGCTATGTACTGGCCACTGGTCACTGCCTGTGGTCCAGCTACATAATGGTAACTCTGAACCTGGGCATGTTTGGTATCAAACATGTCAGAATCATACCCCAATATTGATTCCAGAGTTAGTGGCATGATTCCATGCACTCTACCCCAGTTCCCACCTAGTTCTGCTGCTGCCAGTCTTCCAGGGTATGTGGGCAGCCCATGCTGCTGCAGTCCCACAGACACTATTCTGCTTCCCTGCTGCTTGACCAGCTCAAGCGGGGAACAGCAGAAAAAAAAGATTTCCTGTAGGAGAGGGGTGCAGCCTCCTCTCCTTTGGAAATAGGTGTTACAAGGCTGGGCAGGGGTAGCCTCTGGTTTGCTTTGAATTGTACAGTTGGTGCCCTCCTTGCATAATCTGGTTTGCACCAGTCCACGGACCACTGGTCCATGCTCTGGCATTAAATACACAAAGGAAAGGGGAGTATCCACTCCCCTGTCCAGCACCACCTTGGGGATGGTGCCCAGAACTCCTCCAGGTGGCCACTTGGTTCTGCTATCTTGGAAACTAGATGTGCAGAGGCCTTTGGGAGCATAAGACTGGGTAGGCCAGGTACCTGACATCAGAGATCCTGTGGATTATTTAGGGACTTCCTTGAGGGTGGGTTCCCAGATACATCATGAAACATTCCATCAGGACTCTTCTGAAAAGACTCCTTTCTGCTCCTGGCCTCCGGAACCGCTGCTGGGCAACACAGGAAGTAAACAAGACTGCAACGCCTGAGAAGACTTCTCCTTGTAACATTGTCCCGTGGCTCCTGTCAGCAATCTGAAACATTTCCACATATGTGCATCCTCTAGGGCTGGCAAGACTTCAGCTGCACCAAGAAGCAAGAAGGAATCTCCCTTGGAGTGAAGGAGTCACTCCACTGCATCCACAGGCACCTAAGACAACGACGTCCGGCTGATGGGATCTTCTGTCCTCCGAATCTGCAAAGATTCTCCAACACAGGTGGTGGTTCAGAGGGATCCCCTGGTTCCTCTCTGCCTTCTGTCCAACGTGGGAGATGGTGAGCCCTTGCCTCTTCCATCAGGATAGAATCCTGTGCATCACAACTGTTGCAGCAACCAAGGCTTGCTGACTCCTCCTCCGAGGGATTTTTAGGCTCCAAGTAGCCCCTGCCTCCAGCACTCTACCTCTGCAAGGACAATCTTCTCTGCTGCTCCAGCGACATAGGACTTCTCTTCAGTTGTGCTGACTGGGCCTCACTGTGTCTTACTGTGTCTGCTGCCAGTGGGTTGCTTGTGGGGGCTCCAACTGCTTCTGCTGGCTCTACCGTCTTCTGAGGGTCAGCCCAGACTCTCCTCCAAGGATCTAGTCCCCAGGACCTTGCTGGTCCTCCACAGCTCCACAAAACTTCCAGCAGCTCCTCTTGCAATTGATTCTGCTTATTGGTGGCCATCCTGATAACTGACCTGACTGCAATCTGGTGACCATCGATGGACAGCTCAAAGGTAACTTCAGGGACTCCTCTGCAGCTCCTGGACCCCACAAGCTGGACTTCACCTATCACCGTCGACCCGGATCTTCAGGTACAAAAGGGTGGGAATTGGCTCTTGCCCCAGCTGGACACTCCTGTGTGGGCTCTGCCCCCTTCTTTTGTAGGTCTTCTTCACCTGAAATCTACCCTTGGGTTCCACTGATCCCATCCAGATTCTGCAATTTCCAACCACAAAGTCCCAATGTTAGCCTATGGGAAAACCGGGTAACTTACCTCTCTGTATCCGGGTGCTGGGGATCTTCTATGTACTTATCTTTTGGGGTTCCACTCTTTCCCAGCAATTGTCTAACTACACCACACTCTCTGGTGGGGAACACCCATTCACATTTCATTTCTTTAGTATATGTGTGGCCCCCATAGGGCCCTTGCTAATTTATGCTATTCCTAATTACTTGCCTGTGTATATTTGTTGTATTCATAGTTCCAGGGGGAAGTATACCTATGGTAGTCTAGCTAAGTGTGCCTATAATAAAGTACCTTTATTTTTGCAACACTGTGTGGTTCCTTTCATGTGTGATAAGTGACTGTGTGACTGTGTGACTACTGTGGTATTGCAAGTGCTTCACATGCCTTCTAGATAAGTCTTGGCTGCTCACCACAGCTACCACAGAGTGCCCTGGTTGTCAAGACACTGTAACACTCACTAATAGGGGTTTGGATACAGTATAAGGTGCAATATCAGAGGTGTCCACCATACACTTGGCCAGCTTCCTACAAATAGCACATGTATTCGAGCTCTGACCTGGGGTAGGACCAGCATCACATATGGCCAACCACCGGTACTGCATCACCCTCTCATACAAAATAATGGAGGCAGGGACTTAAAATAGAACCCCGTAGGAAATTATTTTAAAGTAAATTAATATATTTAAACTTTTAAACATATATAAGCATTCAATTTAATGTAAAAATAGTATCAATAAAATTAAACGTTATTTTATGACAAAATAGACAAAATATGTAAATAACTTTTTAAAAAAAATAATTAAATTAGGTTACAATAATTTTATATATAACTGTAATTTTTAATACATAATAAATAAATATAAATGTGTTGCTTTAATTTGGAATCTTTACTACAAAGTGCATGTTTACATTCACGGGTGTAGATTTACTGTAAGTTTACCTTTATGAATAGACCTCTCAGTGCACATGGCAGACCTAATTGATAAATACTGTTCACTTTTCTGAAGCAGAAATATGTATCAAAATATATTTCGCTTATTTATGAATTAGAATTCTGTAACAAAATTATGCCTGAGTGGAGTTCGCAGAGCCCGACTCCGCAAAGTTGAAAAAAAACTCAGTTGAATTCAGTGGAGGCGGAGTTCCTTGACCCCCGGAGTCCTGAATTCACCCATTCTGAGAAGCGCTAAGGCCAGGCCCAACCCTGCTTAGCGTTTTGAGATCGGGTGCATTCAGGAAAGGGCCGTAGGCAGTAAAAGCTGCCATTTCAGGCCTCTTGTGCACCAGCCTGTCCCGTCTCTTTTTCGTTGTTTGTGCACACTGGTGCACAAACAAGGACTGAAACTGCAGCTTTCGCTGCCTGCGGCCCTGGCCTCTGCACTGCATATGGGGCAGACCAGTGCACAACAGGCCTGAATGCTTTTGCTGCCTGCGGCCCTGGCCTGAATACACTGCACACGGGGCAGGCCGATGCACAACAGGCCAGAAATAGCAACTTTCACTGCCTACGGCTCTGGCCCTGGCCTGAATGTGCAGTGCATTTAGGCCAGGCATATGGGGCAGACCAGTGCACAACAGGCCTGGCTGCTTTTGCTGCCTGCGGCCCTGGCCTGAATACACTGCACACGGGACAGGCCGATGCACAACAGGCCAGAAATAGCAACTTTCACTGCCTACGGCTCTGGCCTGAATGTGCAGTGCATTTAGGCCAGGGCCGCAGGCAGCGAAAGCTGCTGTTTCAGTCCTTGTTTGTGCACCAGTGTGCACAAACAAAGAAAAAGAGACAAGGACTTACCTGTGACTTTCAGGTGGGTCCTCCTATACTCGTCACCCAACGGCAGTGAGTCTGCAGCACCTGCCTCCTTCTGGCCTCTGCCCCGGTGTGTGCTGCAGCCCAGTTATGGGCTGCAGAGCGCAATCGCAGACTGTATGCGCAAGCGCTGTGCAGCCCATAAATGAGTTGCAGGGTGCACCGGGTGAACTCCACTACGCTGTTGGGACTAGTGGAGTTTTTGGACTAGCTCCACGCTCCAAGCAGAGTGCGGAGTTGCAAAACCTCTGAAAGCTCCGCCAGAGGAGCGAAACTCGTGCACACCCCTAAACAAAATGTATCTTGTGGTGCAGGTGAGGCTACTGAAACGTTGGGCCAGATTTAAGAAACGTTAGGACCACCTTTGTGCCATTTTTTTAATGCAAAAGTGGCGCTAACCCAGTGCCATATGTAGATTTTGTCACAGTCTAGCAACAAAATTCCTCACTTAGTGTCATATTTCGGAGCACCTCACCTTGCATCGTATAGCGTCAATGATATGCAAGGTTGGCGTTCACTCCCAAAAAATGATGCTACCCCACTAGCGCCATATTTACAAGCTGAAGGAAAAACGACACACGGATAGGGCCTGGTCCAAAAAATGAATTTTAACACCTGGTCAGACCACAACTACATAAGGGAAACACACAGAAGGAACAGTGGCAAGCAACTGGACAACATGGACCTGTTACTGCTACAGCCCAACAACCGGAGAAGACGTCAGTGACAACGCCAAGGGCCCCCATAACCACCGCAGCAACCTGAACCACCACCACAGCAACCACAAAAGCAGCACAAAAAGAGGGAGAGGATATTTCCCAAACGCGCATCTATCCTTGGCCTCAGGGAAGAAGAGGTGATCATACTCTACCGTCTGACATGCGGGTCTATTGTACGTCTGCTCCACCACATGGCGGCTGACATCACAGCAAGAGTGGAAAGCCACACAGCCATACCACCTATGACCAGGCTCCTGGGTGTGTTACACAGGGATCATTCCAGACCACTGCTGCACAAGTGTGTGGTATCTCCCAACCATCCCTTTTTGCCTTCCTTCCTATGGTCCTGGATGCCGTCATCTGCTTTACACTCCACCACATCTGCTTCCCTAATACCCAGCAACTGCATCAAGACACCAAGCAAGGATTCTATCAAATTGCTGGTTTCCTGCATGTGTTGGGTGCCATGCACTACACCCATGTCCAACTTGTTCCTCCTACTGCAACAGGACACCTCTACAAGAACCACAAACCTACACATTCAATCAATGTGCAGGCCATTGTGGACCACCATGGAATTTTCTCTAACATCCTTGCAAAAATATTCCAGCAGCGTCCATGGTGCCTACATCTTCAGACATTCGACTATCAAACAATGACAGGATGGACAATATGGCAATGTCCTACTCGTAGGTAAGCCAGCATAAAATTCATAACACAGACACCACACCATACACCAGAGTAAACACACATGTATAGGGAAACACAGATATTTAGACAAAAACACATATGTCACATGCCACACTACACTGTATTAAATGCACATCACCCTCACATACGCTCATATGTACAAGTTCTTTGCACCACCTGACTGACACTTGACATGACATACAGATGGAGCTAATGCCCATTTGCATACAAAAGCTGGTGTCAAACCACTACGTTTCCACAGGTTAACAACACTTACCAAGGAATTGCGCAGCTATGTGTCTTGCATTGGCCATGCCACCATCAAACAACTCACATATTGGCACTGCCCCACATTTACATTTACATACTGTAGAAACCTGAGGCAAACAAACACAAATGATGGACGTAATTAAGAACCAATCAAACATTCACCCCCAGTCACAGATCTGGGATAAATCCATCAATTATTTTGCTCACCATGCCACCCCAGTTTGGACCCAGACATATGCAACTCAGTCTTGACCCTGTTCCCCATGGGAACAGTCCAGCCCGAACTGCAAAGCTAGGTCCTCCCTGGACTGGAAACAAGCATACTGGGACTGGTTTCAGGCTATCACCCTTTATCAGCCAGGTTAACTTGAATCCAGTGGGATAGTGAGTCCGGGACCCACGTCTGGGCATACCCGGCGCACTTATGACAACTAAAGCAAACAAACATAAATGATGGATGGAATGCAGAACCAATCAAACATTCACCCCCAGTCACAGATCTGGGTTAAATCCATCAATTATTTGGCTCACTATGCCACCCCAGTTTGGACCCAGCCATATGCAACTCAGTCTTGACCCTGTTCCCCATGGGAACAGTCCAGCCCGAACTGCCAAGCCAGGCCCTCCCTAGACCAGAAACAAGCATCCTGGGATGGGTTTAGAGTATCATCAGCCAGGCTAGCTTGGATCCAGTGGCATAGTGAGTCCAGGACCCACTTTTGGGCATACCTGTCGCACTTATGGCGACAAAAGCAAAGAAACACAAATTATGTATTGATGTGCTGAGGCAGCACCGATATTTAATGCCACCTGAGTGGTGCCATTACCATATACATATCACCAAAACATACCTGATATACTCATTGCGTACACCTTTCCCTTGTGTGGTGCATTGTGCAGCACAAATTGAAATATAAAATCGCCATCATTGAAAGATCATGTGTAGGAATGGACACCTCACAGCACATCAATAATAAAAGCTGTAAATCCCACATCTCCTTACCATGATACAAGGGTGCCAACAGCGGACTGTGGCAGCTGAACTACTGCCAATGTACTGGTAGAGGCCAGAAATGCAAATGACTGAGGAGACATCGGACTTAGCGGGCTGGACTGGGGATTCGTGGCAGTGCAGAAAAGCACATCATGCCCTGTCCTGTCCCATAGGTGTCTGCAAACACTTGCATACATCACAATACATCCTCTCCAACTGTGCCACATTGTGCATATGAACCTCAAGTACATATACATGCCAGCCAGCAATTGGCAACAACAACACTTTGTTCAAGGGAGGCATTTCAAGGGCAAAGGGTTGGGATTCAAATGCAACGCACAGGGCGCTACACCTGTTTCAAAATAGGTACAAATGTACCTAATATCACTCTTCTGCAGGTCTAAAGTGAAGGGACTAAGGGCCACATGTTAGCAAAGTGGCGCAGCATCCAAAGCAGTGCCACTTTTCTTGCGCCCCTTAGTGCCTCCTAATGCCACCATGTGTGCACCATATTCAATATATGGTGCACCATGGCGTAGAGTAGGTGCAATAGTGTCAAGATAATTGATGCTATTGATTGACTGAGTAGGATTAGTGCTAAACATTTGGTGCAAATCCTGAACAGTACATAGGGGCCTATTGAAAGCAATGGTGTCCCCCTCTTAACGCCTGCTCTGTGCAGGTATTAGAATTAACCACTAAAAATGATGCATTGAGATTCCTCTGCACAATTTTTGCTGTCCCCCTAGCAGGGGAACGCCCCGCTTGCATACATGATGCCTGGCACAGGCATAATGTGGTGCAAGGGGTTACAAAGTGTTGCACTGCATGCGTAGTGTCACTTTTTATACATGACTTAGTGATTTTGGCTTTGTTGGGCCACATTAGCGTCAATCAAAATTATGCTAATGTGGCACAAGGAGGCACTAGGTCCTCCTATATTGGGCCTCAGGGTCAAATATAGACAACACCACAAGTATTCGACATATGTGAACTGTTAGACCAGGAAATGAATTAACAATCACCAGGTCCCTGAGGCACAACCCATGATAGGAAAGTGCACCACAGCACACCAATACAACCATCCATCCAAACAGAAACACACATAATACCAGATGCAAGTCTCAATCACCAATCCACTTAAAACAAATATGTGCCATGGCACATAGCAAATAACAAATATGCAAGTCTGACACATTTTCTTACATTCCTTTGCAGCGGACCAAGGTTACGGCATCCAGTCATTGGTCATGAACCCTTTTGAAAACCCAACTACTGAGGCTTACAATGAATGCCACAGAAGGACCAAGAATGTGGTGGAGAAGACATTTGGCCTCCTAAAATCCATGTTCATGTGCCTAGCTCTCACAGGAGGAAGCCTGTTATGTGCACCAACCCTTATCTGCAAAATGATACTTGTGTGGTATTTTGCATTATATTTGTGTACGCACTAATGTCCTCTGGGATGAACAGGTAGATGTCCCCAATAAGGAGGATGACAACAATGATGTACAACAGGAGGAGGGGGAACAACCAAGCTCTGCTGCTGGAGTACGCAGAAGAGAACAAATCGTGCACAACTTTTTCTCATAGACACTGTACTCCAAGATTACCATTTAAATATTGCAATAAAATCATTTTAACTCTGATTTCTCATGGAGTACTCATTATCGCCATCACATACTGTTTTGAGCTTGCCCATATCTCAGAGAGCATGACTACACCACAACAGTTGTAAATAACTTTGGAACATAGGCCCAGATTTAAAAGGGCCTAGAGCCTTCTTGTGCAACATTAGCATTATTTTTATTTTACGTTAATGTGGCCTTAGGAGGCCAACATTGACACACCAGATTTACAAAATCGTGCAATGCATGAATTGCACCACTTTGTAACCTCTTGCGCCACATTATGCCTCCCCCCTGCATAATGTATGCAATGGGGGCAGAGCATCGTTCAGGAGGCTGCAAAAATGGCACAGTGGAATTGAAGAGATTCCACTGTAGAATTTTTTGCAGCTACTTTTAACGCCTGCTCAAAGCAGGCGTTAAAAGGGGGCACAGCATTGGTTACAATGGGCCCCTATGTACTGTTCAGGGTTAGCACCAAAAGGTTGGTCGCTAAACCCAAACAGTACATCAGTAGCATCAAGTAATTAGATGCTATTGCCCCCTACCCTGCCCCATGGTGTGCCTTATTTTAAATAAGGAGCACATGGTGGCGGTGGGGGGCACTAAGGGGAGCAAGAATAATGGCGCTGCACTGGCTGCAGTGCCACTTTTCTTAAATCTGCCCCATAGTCTGGAACTAAAAACAAATTAGAAGAACACACTACCACATGAATGTGTGGGTGGAATGTAGGCATAGTCTGTAGCAATTACAATTGACATTGTCACACATATACAACACAAGTGTGTTGTCTTGAAATATGCCAACAGCAATCCTGGAAATACATGTGAAGACTGCTGTGCAGGTGTATGGCCTACATAGAAAAATAGAAGCAATTTTCCACAATGGCAGGCTTGTATCTGCTAGGTAACCATCAAAGTCTGAATGACACTATCACACATGATAACAGAAAACATACTCCTCAGTGGCACTCACATGTTTGACCAAGAGAGAGTGGCATAGAGGGACAAAAACTTCTAAATGTCTAGGTCTCTCACACTCAATCCAGTATAGTATGTGCATGTAAGCCAAACAAGTCACAGACCCTTGCCAAATTGTACATGTGATGAAGGAGACAGATAGGTTGAATGTCGCATTTCCTCTACTCATAGCTGTCATGAGTATCCACACTTACAAAATACACTCATGGTGAATGTGACATAGGTTGCACAATGCAAGTATAGGTGCATGCTCATGTTGAATAAATGGTGTGGAAGGACAGCTGAGAGACTCCCTTACCTCACTTTGAGATACAGTATGTGGAAGTCACTCAGACACTACACAAGTGCTGTGGCTGGTGTTCTGTAATGTGTGGGGGGCAGGCATGTGATCTAGCAAAGCCTGGGAATGGGAGGGATACTATTGCTTAGCCTGTAGAAGAAGTCGTCTCCATCTACATATTACACACGTCTGACTTACTATGCTGTGTATGAATGAAGGGACAATATTGATGACGAAGATGGGTACTAAGGGTAATCAGATGAAGTTATGCCAGCAATGTTGAACTAGAACCATACATGACATACTATGCCATCGATGTGTGTGAAGGAACACACATAGACTAACACTCACTGTAAAACACAACAATATTTCCATGTAACACCCGGCACATATTCACAGAGAATGTGTAGGTCAGTATATATTCTAGTCACATTGGCAACAACTACAAATATGTGCTTGGCCAGCACAAACAAGTGTGACAGAAGCTAGTGACTAATGACAGTGTCTGTATCCTAGGTCTAAAGACATGACCCAGTTCCACAATCTATCCATGACCTAACCAAGAATCATAGGAATAATCTCACCTATCTATGCTAAGTCATATTAAACCATAGCAAATGATGAGACATATTCAACACAAACAAGCTGCCAGTCCCCAGTATATAATTGGGAAAGCCAGACATCAACAACCCCAAAGGAAAGAAAACATACTTGGCCATGGGACCACAAATGTGCAGGTGTATGTCTGCAGGTGACTGTGCATCGCAGTGCTGATGATCGATCATGAGGATGGCAGATCGCCACCCAACGCCTCCCAATACCCAGAGGAGGCTACTTTGACTCTTGACACAGTCAGGGGTCTGCTGCCCGTGCACAGTGAACTGAGCAGAGGTGACCACAGTCAACCTGTGTCAATACATGCAGCAATGGAGATATGGGCATACAATAAAAATAAAGTTTGAGTCATTGTACATTCCAAGTGTATGTTCTAAACATATACTTCCTAAATCTTAGCACACATGTCCCACCTAGGTAGATCAGGCTTGGTGTTATCTATTTGCGTATGGACAAAAGGGAACAATTCACATCTAAAATGTGCATGTGCCACATAATTACTCACAAACGTATATGAACAGTACAAATGTTCCCACAAAGGGAAACATAGTTAACACAGATATGAGTATACAGCCTCGAGATAATGGCCTACATATATCCATGCTGGAATAGAGAATTGGTATGTGTCAAATTCCTAAATACACCATGTAGTAAGCATCACTTATCATACATGAAACATATCTTTTCACACACAACCATGTCACATACATACCAACAATGACACATGTCAGCACACCATCTCCAACAATTTGCATGCATGGGGAACTATACTTTAGAAGTGTTGCTTTGCATCATGAAGTCTGACCCTTAGAACACACCAGGGTATGGGCATACGTGCCTTCACATTGTCATAGGTTACCAGATCTTAATCCAACCTTAGTCAACAGCATTCTTTGCTAAAGATTTGTCAGGGGTATCATATGCATGAACGTGTTTTGCACATAGCCCATCCTATCTTATGCTATGTTGTGAAACGTACAGTGGGAATTCTGACATGACAATGTGGTAGGCCCACATTATGAGTTCCATCACATATGTACACTCATAGTACACATGTGGAAAGCTGTAAGTGGAAAAGAGTCTTCATACACATGCACAATTGCACACAGTATCAGTCCTCCCATGCACCACACACACATACAAGCATATGCTAACATATTCCTATGTTACTGGTACACAGTGAAATACACATACATGCACATGTTGCCCTACCATACAAACAACAAAGATGCAAAATCCTTGTAACTAGGAATGTGCATCTGGCTGCCCTGTCAGCCTTCTCTCCAAAATCCACACATGCCTGTCATGCGTTAGAAAACAATGCCGCATACGTTGGTTCTCCATACATCACAAATCACTAAAATGACGCCTCCCTCCTGCACGTCTAGTCTAAGTTCTCATGCCTTGTCAGCCTTCATGGGAAAATCCACGCATGGCCGCCATGCATCAAAAAAAGACACATACCATAGTCCTTTAAACATCACATTTACCAAAAATTATGCCTCGCACCTGCACGTCTAATCTAAGTCTACAGGCCTTGTCAGCCTTCGTAGAAAAATCCACGCATGGCCATCATGCTTAAAACAAAAATGCATATCAGAAACCATGATGCTTACGCCCAGGAAGTGATGTAATTGGTCTTCCTTGGTGCACACATGGAAAAGTGAATTTACTTTCACTTTTAGTTTACAGTCTTGTAGTCTGTGCTTGAGAGAGGTTATGTGGTGCTTGTGCTGGTGTGAGGAGTGTTTGATTGAGATTGTTTTGTGCTCTGGCCTGTCTGTGTCTTGTCCATCTTGTAAATTTTGTAATTTTATTGTACATTGTTGTCCTATTATTGTGTAAGTATTGTCAGGTGTCTGTCTTGCGGTAGTTACGTTTGTTGGGTTAGTTGGGGCTAGTTGGGGAATAGTTTATTATTTTGGGGGTAATTGGATTGCAGTGGAGGGAAACTGCAAGATGCCAGGGAAGGGAAGGGCATAGAGGATGTCTGGGGATGAGCTTGGAGGTTCACATGGTTGGTGTGCCACAACCTCCCCAGCATGGTGGCTATGGGTGGCCATGTGATCATGGGCTACCCAACTGAGCCTCGGAAGCTGCACTGGGGAAAGATGCTTTACCAGCTTCCACACATCTTCTTGATGGAGCGCACGGACCACCAGTTGAAACACCGGTTGGCAGACTCACTGCCAGTGAAAGAGATCACCTGGTGATTCGGGTCGACGGACCTGTTAGTAAGTACCCCTTATACATAGCAACATCCTCATTTGCAAGTGCATGGCAGAAGGACATAAGGATTACTGCAGCATGTAATGACAAAGGTGAGGACAGCAAGTTTTGTATCTCAGCCAACCTGCATTCATGAGAGGTCAGCAATGTACCAGTTGCAGACAATTTTCACATTCCTCTCTTTGTACCTTGTGTATCACATATACATATTAAAGTGCCAAGAATGTAACACATATGTGGAATGGTGCAAGGGTTCATGTTTCCCAGGCACAAATGTGCATGTCCATCATGGGCTTCACAACTGTGGAAATTTGTAAGTAAAGTATTGGTAGTCATGGGAGTGTGTGTTCCTTGAGTCATGAAAGTGCAGAGTGACACAACAAGGACATAAATGTAAGAAGTACTTACTGGCTCCTAGTGCAACATCATTGTCATAGTGTTTGAAGGTAATGTGGCTCATGAAGGCAAATAATATCACACCATATGTCAAAATGTGTGCGATGCAAGTATTGTGGCTGTTTTAAACCCTGGTATTACACAATGGCTAATCCAGGCATGATGAATGCAAGGTGTGTGTCCCTGCAGTAGGAGGCACACAAAAATGAGTATTTAAATCTACTAGTTTCCACTGTGTCTTTTTTGGAGTGAACTTGAATGTGTGCCTGAGGCAGGTTGGTTAAATGGCAATCCCATTGTTTTCAATATGGCTAATTTCACTCAGCAGGTTTGGCACCTTCATGTATGATGCAAAGCATGCTCAGTGGCAACATAATTTTATGATTTACAACATCAGTGTCCTATCATGTGCTAAAAAAAGTTGAGAAAGTCAAGCATCTGAGTGCTTGCTCCATTTTCACATAGACATAGTACAAAGTATGAAGCTCTTGACAATTGAACATATGTATCTGAGACATTTATGTATGGGTGAATCCCATTTCTATAAATGTTTTTGTGGGCTAACTATGGGGGTTATTCCAACTTTGGAGGAGTGTTAATCCGTCCCAAAAGTGACGGTAAAGTGACGGATATACCACCAGCCGTATTACGAGTTCCATAGGATATAATGGACTCGTAATACGGCTGGTGGTAAATCCGTCACTTTTCCGTCACTTTTGGGACGGATTAACACCTCCTCTAAAGTTGGAATAACCCCCTATGTCTGTCTAACTGATATGTTAAAGATGCAAGTTTGTCATTCCTAAAACTAAGTTGACTACGTCATTCAGCTAAACAAGTGGAATGTGTTACAGTTGTCCATGCTTTTCTTTTTTCAACATTCACACAGCTATGTCTTCCTGTCATGTCCTGCAGGTGGACCTCCACCCTACACTATTTGCGAGGTTTCCTGTTTTGAAGACCCCGATGTAGCCAGTGAGTGTTACCTTGTATGTCACATGTGTAGATCAAGGGTTTTGTGTGAGAGAGTATGATGTGTACAATGCCATGTTCAAGTGGCAGGTGTGCCACTTAAGACACCATCATCCATCCTTCACTATCGACATCATGTCTGATGGTACGTTGAGCATATGGAATGAGTTGAATGATTCACAGGTGTCAACGTGTTGTGCAATGGATTTGTGAGTCTTTAGAAAAGGTAAATATGTCCAAAAACACACTGATGTCAGTCAAGATATGTGTCAGGGGAGTCTGCTTTCAGAAATGTACGGATGTTGCCAACATATTAGTCACAGCACATGCTAGCGCACTGTGTGCCACATGTTGCACAAATTAACTTTGCACATGGTACAATTTATGTACATGTGTTGAGGTCTCCAAGGGGCTTATCAATGAGACACCAGCACCACTGGGGCTTCACCACTCTTTATGAATGAAGTGAGGCACCAGCTCTCCAAGGAGCTTTTTGAGAAGGCCAACAGTCAGTTGAGTACACATAGAGATTTCAACACTTCTCATTATGACATTGGTGGTAAATCCCACTTACCGCCATGCTGACTGCAGCCAAGTTACGTCCGCCGCGGTGGATATCAGTCCACCATATTATGACTCACACACACCAATCCGACAGAATTCAGCCACATACACAAATCTGTGAAAAACTGGCGGTATCAAAACCCACACCATTATGCCAACAGAACTACGCCGACCACATTATGACCCATGAATCACCACTGCAGACATTCAATGGCGGTTAACCATTGGCGGTACATACCTCTGTGCTCAAAATACACACACACAAACAAAGCAACACCACATTGGACAGTTCAAACAACACACACCTGACACCCATACACACACCACACCCACACACCCACACCACTATAAAACACACACCCACATTACCCACAACCCTTTACCATTACAAACAATTGCCACCAGAGAGACAGCAAGACCACAGACCTGACCAGAGCCACACACTACCTACACCTATACACCACCCACTCACACCACATCACACACCCCAACACATTACCCTACACACCCTCACCTACACACCTCACACAACACCCATGGCACCACAAAGACTCCGCTGATTCTCAGAGGAGGAGCTAGGGGTCATGACGGAGGAAATCATCAGGGTAGAGCCTCAGCTATTTGGAGCACAGGTGCAGCAGATATCGATAGCTAGGAAGATGGAGCCATGGTGGAGAATCGTGGACAGGGTCAACGCCGCGGGACAGCACCCCAGAACTAGGGATGACATCAGGTAGAGGTGGAACGACCTACGGGGGAAGGTACGTTCCATTGCAGAAAGACACCAACTTGCTATACAGAGGACTGGCGGTGGACCCCCACCTCCTCCCCCACAAGTAACAACAGGAGGAGGAGCAAGTCTTGGCAATCATGCATCAGACACGATGGGCGAGATCCTGGACAATGTGCAGAAGAACAGGCGGCTGCAGAAGGGACAGTAGCAGGGGATCAGGAAGGACTTGCAGGCGATCAACACCACCCTGGTCTCCATAGCAGGGGTGCTGGCAGACATGCCAATATTATGAGGGAGGCAGTCTCACAACAGCCGGCCCCTGCCACTAGCCACACATCTGAACTGCCTTCCACTTTGCTGCCGCGAGTGGACATGAGGGCCCGCCACAGGACCAACAGGCCACCAGCACCCCTTCCCCTGCAGAAGGAGAACCACCCGCAAATATTCCCTGCGATCCAGACAGAAGCCAGAGACACTTGCTAAGACCCTGCCAGGAAATAAGACTCTTATGATTGTCACCCTTGTGTCCCACACAGTCACCCTGTCCACCTTGAACTGCCATTGCTCCCCTTCCTGTGTGCCCGTGGACAATCACCCGTGCTACAGACTGGAACAATACCCTGGACTTTCCTCCATCATCACCCCATCCCATTGCCCTTGCCCCTATTTTTCTTAGCACTTCAATAAACACCCTTGGAAAAAATAGACGTATGGAGTATGTCAAACTTTTCAAATATGTATTAATTTAACCAGGTTCAAACATTGCAATTCAACTATACAGTAAATGAGTATATGATAATGACCTGTAGCTGGCTGTGGTGATCACACCAGTAACTATTGTGAGGCGCCAACATCTGTAAAATGAATTGCCAAAGGGTACAGTAAGTGGGCATAGAAGTGGGAAATAACAGCATGCCAGTGCCACAGAAATTCAAAATAATTACAATTAAATGAAATGTGAAGTAATACTGTCTTACCTGTGTGTCTTTGGAAGTATTGTCTGATGACTGCTGTTCTGTTGTCCTCATCCTCTGCCTCCTCATCCTCACTGTCCACAGTGTCCACTGCTGCCACACAGGCATCTCCAGCCTCCTCCTCCTGCAGAAAAGCCACATGGCGTCTCAGGGAAAGGTTGTGCAACATGCAGCATGCCACTATTATCTGACAGACCTTCTTGGGTGAGTAGCACAGGGATCCACCTGTTAGATGGAGGCACCTGAACCTGGCCTTCAGGAGACCAATGGTCCATTCTATAATCCTTCTGGTTCACCCTTGTGCCTCATTGTAACGTTCTTCTGCCCTTGTCCTGGCATTCCTCACAGGGGTCAGCAGCCAAGATAGGTAGGGGTAACCAGTCACCTGCAATATTGAGGGACAACATTTAGCCACACACTATCCCATATGGCCCACAACATACCCTTACACCAATATATACTGTGTGGGGACCAGGGCTCACATATAAGCCACACCCTCTGCCTCTGTAGTTGGCCATCACATTTGGAATGCTGCTATTCCTCAGGAGAAATGCATCATGCACCGACCAAGGATACCTAGCATTGATGTGGGAGATGTACTGGTCCGCCAAGCACATCATCTGTACAATCATGCTTCAGCAGGCAGGTCGCTGCCCACTCTGCCGCCCAGCACCACCTCCTCACCGTCCGTTTCCTTTTCTCTTGCAGAATCCCCAGCCACTGCATCCCCTGCGGCCCCTCCCGCCTTCCCCCTCCTCCTCACCATCTGTTTCCTTTTCTCTTGCGGAATCCCCAGCCGCTGCCTCCCCTGCAGCCGCTCCCCCCTCCTCCTCACAGTCCGTTTCCTTTTCTCTTGCGGAATCCCCAGCTGCTGCATCCCCTGCGGCCCCTCCCTCCTCCCCCCTCCTCCTCACCGTCCGTTTCCTTTACTCTTGCAGAATCCCTGGCCGCTGCGTCCACTGCACCCCCTCCGACCTCCCCCCTCCTCCTCACCGTCCGTTTCCTTTTCTCTTGCAGAATCCCCAGCTGCTGCGTCCCCTGTGGCCCCTCCCGCCTCCCCCCTCCTCCTCACAGTCCGTTTCCTTTTCTCTTGCGGAATCCCCAGCTGCTGCATCCCCTGCGGCCCCTCCCGCCTCCCCCCTTCTCCTCACCGTCCGTTTCCTTTACTCTTGCGGAATCCCTGGCCGCTGCCTCCCCTGCACCCTCTCCCACATCCCCCCTCCTCCTCACCATCCGTTTCCTTTTCTCTTGCGGAATCCCCAGCTGCTGCGTCCCCTGCGGCTCCTCCCGCCTCCCCCTCCTCCTCACCGTCCGTTTCCTTTACTCTTGCGGAATCCCAAGCCGCTGCGTCCCCTGTGGCCCCTCCCGCCTCCCCCATCCTCCTCACCGTCCGTTTCCTTTTCTCTTGTGGAATCCCCAGCCGCTGCGTCCCCTGCGGCTCCGCTCCCCCAGCCTTCCCATTCATCCAGCCCTCCCTCCTCCCAGCTGCCACTCCCTCCCTCCCCCCCATTTATGGCAGCCGCGGCACGGTAACGAGGAGCAACCCTTGACCCTGCTTCAGCAGGCAGGTCGCTCCCCGCTCCGCCGCCCAGCGCCACCTCCTCACCATCCATTTCCTTTTCTCTTGCGGAATCCCCAGCTGCTGCGTCCCCTGTGGCCCCACCCCCCTAGCCTTCCCATTCGTCCAGCCCTCCATCCTCCCAGCTGCAAATCCCTACCTCCCCCCCATTTATGGCAGCCACAGCGTGAACGCGCCGCTGGCGCGCCAAAGGCAAGCCCGTCTGTGCCCATCCGAGCCAAGACCGCACCCAGCGCCAGTCCCCCTGGCCCTCTCAGAAAAACCTACTCCCCCCTCACCCTTCACTTACTCAACCCAGGCCCTTACCCCACCTGCACCCTTTCCAGCCCCACACACACTCATGGCCCCTTCACCGGCCTCACCTGTCATTTCTCCTGCTCCTCATCCCTCACACCACATACCAACTATAGTGACCCACCCGACAACACACACAGCACCCCCAACACAACACACACCTGCTCTGCCCCCACCAACCAGCCCCGCAGCACACCACCCCACAACCAGAACACACCCCGCAACAACACCCTCAGGCACCACACCAACACCACCCACCACAACCACCTCAACTACCTGCTCCTCAACACCCGCTCCCTTCACAAACATGCCATAGAACTCTGGGACCTCATCACATCACACTTACCTGACATCGCCTTCCTCACGGAAACCTGGACCAACCCCTCCTCGGAACCGACATAGCCATCGCCACCCCCAAGCAATACAAACTCCAACGCAAAGACCACCTCAACAGGCCAGTTGATGGCATCGCCATCCTACACAGGGACACCATCAAAGTCACCACCAGCTCCCAAGACACTATCGACAACACAGAACACATGCACTTCCGAATCCACATTAACAACAACTCCTTCCTCAGAACTACACTAATCTACAGACCACCAGGACCACGCCCCGTCTTCTGCAACACCATCGCCGACACTATCAGCTTGCACGCCCTCACCTCCACAGACTACACCCTCCTCGGTGATTTCAACTTTCACTTGGAGAACCTGCAAGACCACAACTCTACCTCCCTCAGAGACAACCTCACCAATCTCGGACTCAAACAACTGGTCACCGCACCCACACACTCAGCAGGACACACGCTCAACGCAACTTTCACCTCAAGCCAACACATAGCCTACACCCACACCACCAAACTCCTCTGGACTGCGTCCACTTCTCCTTCACCAAACCCCCCACACACCACCATCAACACACCACACCCTACCGCATGTGGGACAAGATCCCCACAGAACGGCTGAACTCCCAACTGGCTCACAACCCCCCCACACCAACAGCCCCAACACAGGAGCACACAACCTCTCGAAATGGATCACTACCTGCGCAGACACACTAGCCCCCCTCAGAAAACACATCACCACCGCAACATCAAGAACACCCCATGGTTCACCCCCGAACTCCCAGACTCCAAGCGCAAATGCCACCAAGCAGAGAAAATATGGCTACAAGAACCCTCTACAACCAACTTCTCCACCCTCAAGCCACCATTTGCACCCATCACCAACGCATATGCACCGCCAAAAGAGATCACAAGACATGCCATGACAACAACTCTCAAAACAGCAAAGAACTCTTCACCATCATTAATGAACTAGCCAAACCCAAAGCCAGCAACATAGACCCCTCACACACACAGCCCCTCTGTGACGCCTTCTCCAACCACTTCCACCACAAAATTCTGGACATCCACAAAAGCTTCATACCACACACGCCCCTCACTCACCCAACTCAACCCCAACTCATGACCCCCCACCACACTCACCACCTGGGCCCCCACCACACATGAAGAAACTGAAAAAACCATGAACTCCATCCACTCCGGATCCCCCTCCAACCCCTGTCCATCGCATCTACAAGAAAGCCAGCCCAACCATCGCCCCCATACTCCGCGACATAATCAACTACTTTTTCGACTCCGCCACCTACCCAGACCCCTGGAAGCACACGGAAATCACTGCTCTCCTAAAAAAAAACAAAGCCGACCCAGAGACCCTCTCCAACTATCGCCCCATCTCCCTCCTCCCTTTCCCCGCCAAGGTTGCTGAGAAACTAGTCAACGCCCGCCTTTCCCACTTCCTCGAAGTAAACAACTCTCTTGACCCCTCACAATCCGGGTCCTGCAAGAACCACAGCACGGAAACCACCCTCATCGCATGCACTGACGACATCAGGACCAAAGTAGACAAAGGCGAGACCGTTGCACTCATCCTCCTAGACCTCTCCGCAGCCTTTGACACTGTCTGCCATCACACACTCCGCACACGCCTCCACAACATAGGAATTTGCCACAAAGCCTTAGACTGGCTCACCTCCTTCCTCACCAACCGGACCCAGAGAGTTCGCCTTCCACCTTTACACTCCACCGCTACCAAGATCATCTGCGGAGTCCCATAAGGGTCCTCCCTCAGCCCCACACTCTTCAACATTTACATGATCCCCCTAGCCAACATCCTCCGATCACACGGAATCACTATCCTCTCCTACGCAGATGACACCCAACTCATCCTCTCCCTCACCCGCAACCCCACCACCACCAAACCAACCTACACGCTGCTCTCCTCGACACTGCCAACTGGATGACAACTAACCACCTCAAGCTTAACTCCAACAAAACCGAGATCATCATCTTTGGCCCAAACAAAACGATATGGGACGACTCCTGGTGGCCCACCGCCCTAGGCCACGCACCCACCCCCGCAAACCACGCACGCAACCTCAGCATCATCCTGCGACCCTCCCTCTCCTTGACACAGCAAATCAATGCTCTAACCTCCTATTGCTTCCACACACTCCGCACTCTAAAAAAATCCTTCAACTGGATTCCCCCAGAGACCAGGAAGACAGTCACCCATGCACTCATCAGCAGCAGACTATGCTACGGTAAAAACCCTCTACGCAGGCACCACACTCAAACTCAAACGCAAACTCCAGAGAATCCAGAACACAGCTGCCCGCCTCATCCTTGGCCTCCCCCGCCACAAACGAATCTCACCACACCTCAAATCCCTTCACTGGCACTCAATAGACAAGAGAATCACATTCAAGATCCTCATCCACGCACACAAATCCCTCTAACAACACCGGCCCAACCTACCTCAACGACAGTGTGAACTTCCACACTCCCACCCGCAACCTCCGATCAGCTGACCTCGCCCTAGCCACAGTACCCCGCATCCAACGCACCACCACTGGAGGCAGGTCCTTCTCCTACCTCGCCCCCAAAACCTGGAACTCCCTCCCCATCAACCTCCGCAAAACCAAAGACCTCCTGCTCTTCAGAAAGAACCTCAAGACATGGTTGTTCGAACAGTGACCCTCCTCCCCCCACTTTGACCCCCCTCACGGGTGAGTAGCGCGCTCTATAAAAAAATTTGATTGAATGATAGAGTGGAAACTCTTACGATTTCTGAACACCTGTTCATTTTGACGGGGGGGAACAAATGCTATATGTGTTCCTTCATTCGCCCCAATTATGTTGGGGATATGTCCCATTGCAAAGAAGTCTGCCTTCACTGTGGCCAAATCTTCCACCTGGGGAAATACAATGTAGCTGCACATGTGTTTAATCAGGGCAGACAACACTCTTGTCAGCACTACTGAGAACATTGGCTGTGACATTCGTGCTGCCAAGCCCACTGTCACTTGGAAAGAACCAGTTGCCAGGAAATGGATCACAGATAGAACTTGCACAAGAGGGGAGATCCCTGTGGGGTGACGGATAGCAGATATCAGGTCAGACTCCAATTGGGCACACAGCTCTGTGATTGTGGCCCTGTCAAGTCTAAGGGTGAGTATTATGTGCCTGTCCTCCATTGTTGTCAAGTCCACTAGGGGTGTGTACAGTGGGGTATGTCTCCATCTCCTATTCATCTGCAGCGGTAGCAATCTACGGGGCAAAAGAGTGAGGAGCCGGTCACAAACTGAACAATGGGGCTACAACAGAACATTGCATGCTGTTAACTTGTAATGGGTCAGTGTGGATTGTCCAATATGTCCAAATTTAAACAGTGACCCAGCAATTATACAGGGCTTTCCCCCCATCCGTTAATTGGCATCCGTCTGTCATGTGTGGAGGCACAGGTGGAAGTGAGGTAATTCTGCTGACATTTTGCGCTGTTGCGGGAGGTGGTCAGGAACCACCATGAAGCTCCTCATTGGTTATAATTGGACCTTATGGGTTACAGTGGCCAATGGTGATTTACGCCAGCGGTGACGGTATGCACCGCCGTGGACGTGACCACCATTTTATATCCGATTCCTCACTTGCTACCTGATCTTTAAGAGGAGAGGACCTACACTGCATGTGCTGCTGTGACCTGTGTCTGGAACCTACCATAGCCCGTATGACTGGGGAAAGGGCCCCTGCCTTCACTTCGGTGGAGTTGGAGAAACTGGTGGATGGGGTCCTACCCCAGTACAGACTGCTGTAGCGGCCTTCAGACCAACAGGTGAGTACACTGTGGGCACGATGCATGTGGCATGAATGCATGGAGTGGTGTGTGTGAAGGCCTTGTGTAAGGGCAGTGGGTGGATGTGTGTGGAAATGGTGATGTGAAGGGGTATGGTGGGCCATAAGTGTAACAGGCAGGACTGTCTGACTAATACTATTTGCCTGTGTGTATTTACTCTGCAGGTCAGCGCCCATCAAAAGAAGGGTATATGGCGTCCTATCGCCAAGGACATGCGGACCCTGTGGGCCTACGGCAGGCGGAGCACCGACTGTTGGAAACGGTGGGAGGACCTCAGACGTTGGGCACGGAAGACAGTGGAGGCCCAGCTGGGGATGTCCTCCCAATGAGAAAGTAGTGCCCATCGAACCCTGACCCCCCCTGATGGCCCGCATACTGGCGGTGGTCTATCCAGAACTGGATGGGTGCTTGAGGGCATCACAGCAGCCACAAGGAGGTGAGTACAGTGCCCATCATTACTACTAATGCCTGGTGGAGTGGTATCCGGGTGGTGGATGTGTGTCAGTGGGTGTCCCTAGGCCAGGCCTGACATTGCAGCGTAGGTCCCCTGGTGGCTAGGGTTTTGAAGGGATATTCCTGCTACCTAGCTTGTAGGCATCCACTACTGGTCAGGGCTATGTGGGTCCCAGGTGTGCGATGTGCCGGTGTGTGCCCCTCCCCATGACTTGGTGGCTAGCAATATCACTGGTAGTGCAATGCATAGTGCGTAGGGATGTTCCCTGTGTGTGAGGGTGCTGTGTACGCCAGCGGTGGTGTTGGTGCAGCCATTGACCAAGTGTATCATTTGTCTCTCCCGCCCTTCTTGTTTTGTCACCATGTCCTTATGTGCATTAGCATCCTCTGGCAGAGGAGCAGAGGCACCGGCGATGGAGGAAGCTGCATCCCACGGGACCCAGAAGGCAGAATCCACCGACACTGAGGGCGCCAGTGGGACGGAGGGTGAGGGGACCACCAAGTCAGAGACTGGAGGGGGCAGTTCTGACACAGATACCTCCTCTGATAGAAGCTCCCTGGTGGTGGCGGACACCTCTGTGACCACCCCAGCTACAGGTTAGGTCGCCACCCCTGTACCACCACCGCCATCCCAGCAGCCCCTCATCGAGTTTCCTGTGCCCGCTCACCCAGGAGGGTTAGCATCTCCTTCACCCCAGGCACCTCAGGCCCTGAGTGAGGAGGCTATTGACATCCTGAGATCCATATCTGTAGGGCAGTCAACCACTGTGAATGCCATCCAGTGGCTTGCAGCCAAGATGCAACAGACTAATTCATTCCTGGGGGGCATTCACACTGGCTTGGTGGCCCAACAGAGATCAATCAAGGCTCTGGCCTCCTCTCTGATGGCAGCCATTGACCCTGTATCCACCCTCCCCCCTCCAACTTCCACTTCCCAGTCCCATTCTACTCAACCCCAACCCATCCCAAGCACACAGGCAGACGGGCATGCACACAAGACAACACACAAGAGTGGTTCAAGCAAACAAAAGCACCACACTTCATCCCACAGTCACTCACACAAACTCCAGATGAAGACATACCAACATCCACAATTTCCACTGTGTCCCCCTCCTCCTCCTCCTTCACCTCCCTCCCAGTTCCGTCTACACTCACACCTGCGTTCACTACCCCATCATCCACTACCAGCATCACCACCACTCCTAGCAGAACACACACCTCACTGGCAGACACCTCCACAACAGCCATGCACACGTCCCCTGTGTCCTCTCCCACTGTGTCTGTCCCCTCCCCAAGGTAGACAAACAAAAGCACTCAGACACCCAACAGCAATCCACCTCACAACAACATCCAGCCCATGCACCTGCACCTAAAATCAGCAGACAGACACCTCCTACAACCATTCCCTCTTCCTCCACTCCCAAACCTTCTCCCTCTTCCCGCCCCAGTGTCCCTTAAAAACATTTCCTATCCACCATTGACCTCTTTCCTACCCCGTCCTGCACATCTGGCCAGGGTGGCAGAAACCCAGTCAAGCACCTCAGTCACCCAGTCCACGGGCCCAGTCATCACCATACCCACTCGTGGTGGGAAAGGATTCAGGGCACATGTCCTGAAGGTGAAGGAGCCTGCACCAGGCAGCATCAAGGGAAAGGATGCCACAGCTGCTGCAAGGAGCATGCCCAAGCTGGTGCCAGGAAGACTAAGGAGCCTGCCCCAGCTGCTGGTAAGAAGTTAAAGGAGCCTGCCCCAGTTGCTGCCAGGAAGACTAAGGAGCCTGCCCCAGCTGCTGCCAGGAAGAGCAAGGAGCCTGCACCCGAAGGCAGGAAGAGCAAGGGGCCTGGGGCTGGAACTGTGACGGAGCCCCCACCACCAACCACCATTGAGCAGCCGTCTGAGGCTGTAGGGGATGGGCAGGGGCCTCCCCCACTAGCAGCAGCAGCACCACCACCACCACCATTGAGCAGCCGTCCGAAGCTGCAGGGGATGGGCAGGAGCCTCCCCCCACCAGCAGCAGCACCACCACCACTGAGCAGCCGTCCGAGGCTGCAGGCTTTGGGCAGGAGCCTCCCCCCACCCACAGCAGCACCACCACCACCATTGAGCAGCCATCCGAGGCAGCAGGGGGTGAGCAGGAGCCTCCCCCCACCAGCAGCAGCAGCACCACCACCATTGAGCAGCCATCACCGCCGGTGGAAGGTATGTAACCCTGCCTCCATGGGCTGCTGTGCATGCTGCTCCCTGCAAACCCAGTGGGTATGACACCCACCTGAGAGACTGTGACCTTGCACGCCCCAGGATCAAGAGCACATGGCACGATGCCCCCTCCAGAACCAGTGGGTAAGACACCCACCTACCCCAGCCTCCCCAGGATCAAGAGCACAGGGTGCCATGACCCCTCCAGAACCAGTGGGTAAGACATCCACCTACCCCAGCCTCCCCAGGATCAAGAGCACAGGGCGTGATGCCCCCTCCAGAATCAGTGGGTAAGACACCCACATACTCCAGCCTCCCCAGGATCAAAAGCACAGGGCATGTTGCCCCCTCCAGAGCATGTGGGCAAGTCACCCACTTGAGAGATTGTAGCCTTGCACTGCCCAGGACCAACACAGGGCAGGTTGCCCCCTCCGGAGCATGTGGGCAAGTCACCCACTTGAGAGACTGTGGCCTTGAACTCCCCTGGACCAAGCACAGGGCATGTTGCCCTCTCCAGAGCATGTGGACAAGTCACCCACTTGAGAGACTGTGGCTTTGCACTCCCCAGGACCAAGCACAGGGCATGTTGCCCCCTCTAGAGCATGTGGGCAAGTCACCGACTCGAGAGACTGTGGCCTTGCACTCCCCAGGTCCAAGCACAGGGCATGTTGCCCCCTACAGAACCAGTGGTCTTCTTCCATCTGCCGGCTGAGGTGCCCCCGTCTTCCGTCCCCTAAGGTACCTGCCTATTTCCAAACTGATGCCCCTGTAGTGTTCTCTCCGTGTTGAGGCAGGTGCCATGTGTGGCCTCGGAAATTGGCCTGTGGCCATGTGGACAACGTACATTGTGGACTGGGCTGTGTCCCTTTTTATGTACATATGTATATCTATAATATCTATTATCTTGCCTTACTTATTTATCTTGATGTGTTGCTCTCATTACATTCACTTTTCTTAAAACGTTTTGTCCTTGCATTATTCATCCAAGTTACAGAGTAAAATTGTTTTAGGATGGCAGCTGATTGTGTGTATGGTTTAGGGGGTGTTGTGCTTGTGTGTGTCACTCTCTTTTTCCTCCCTCCCTCCCTTGTGTGCTAGGCGTCTGTATTCACTGTCGGCATCTTCGCCGGCGCTGGTGTCCGTGGTGGAGCAGCATGTAGAAGACCATGGGGAAGACATGCAGCTCTGGCCTCATGGCGGCGTGGTTGTTCCTTGTGTCTCCAATGGTGAGTTCTTTCCCTTCTGAGGTCTGTTTCCGCCAGGCTTTTGATGTCATTGGTACCGCCCCGGAAAAGGTGGCAGTTTCCTAGGTCATAATATGGTGGTCTGAACATTGACTTCCGCCTGGCTGTAGGCCGCTACCGCTGTGGTGCCTGTTGTTTCCGCCTTGGCGGTTGGTGTGGTACATTGGCTGTCTATTGGAGATTACACCGCCATGGTCATAATCTGGCGGTAATTACCGCCAGCCTGTTGGCGGTATTACCGCCACTTTTACACCAATCGCCAGGGTTGTAATGAGGGCCATAGTGTGCAACATTGTATAGCCATTATCTCTGCTAAATGAACAATATATTGTAGATGCTTGGGAGGCAGATTGGTATAGCATTGGGTCTTGACATTGTTCTAGGATGTCTGGTGGACAACATGTGTCATCTGAAGATTCTGTTTCCATTGCATGCTTGTTCTTCCTCTACCCAACTCAGTTTTTGATGACATGATCTCCTCATGTTTTATAGGCCACATTGACTCCAGCACAGAAGTGTGCCTTTGAAAAGAGGGCAGAGCAATACAAGCACATCTGCAAGATCCTGAGAGGATACCAAAGCATGGCCAAACGGTACAGAAAGGAGAAAACATTGGGTTCGTGGCAGACATTTCCATATGGAGGACCAGCAAAACAGCCTACAAAAATTGCAAAATAGAGTTTGACCTCAATGCAGAGGGTCAGGGGTGCTTCAGCAGATTCTGCCCCCTCCACATCCATTGGCCATACAACACCAGCATCCCAGCAACAGCCGCCACCAGCTGCCACTGGCTTTGATGCAGATATGCGCAAGGACATAGAGGAGGTGAAAGCAAGGTTGGCCAAACTGGAGGAGGTTGATGCATGGAACTACAAACTGTTAAAATACCTACAGAGGAAGCTGAAAATGCTCTAAGTGTGGTCAGTGTCCTCATCCCAGTGCCTTCCCTTCCCCTAGAGTCCATTGTAAATAGTTTTAGTGGGTTTTAGGTAGGTAGGCATAGGTTAGGTAGCATAGAGTAGGCTAGTTGTAGGACATAGAAGGGGTGGGATTTAGCAAACTTTTTGTTTTGGGTGGGTGTTGGGGAGGATTTTCCGTTTCTTATCTTCCCTCTGACACTCGTGCATTTTCTGCCTTTTTCTTCTATCAGCTGCCTTTTCTTTTCTTCTCTCTGTCGCTCTTTCACTCTTGCATTTTCTGCCTTTTTCTTCTATCACCCCTCATTTTTCTCTAGTGCTTTTTCTTTCTCCCCTCTTCCTCTGCCCCCTCCCTCCCACAAAGCACCTTTCCTGCCCTCCCGCCTCCCAGCTGACTGTTCCCCCCACACCCTTCTCCTTCTTAATTGCGGCCGCAGCGATGTGAGAGGGCAACTGCACTGACCTCCTTGTCAGCGTCTGCTGACCTCCCAAGCTCCTCTGGCTGCTGCTGCCTCTGCCTCTTGCCTGGGACGAACTGAGAGTCTCTTGACTCTCAGTTCGAGGCCCTCTTCCACCTGCAGGCTCATCCCTGCGCCTCATCCCCAGTGGTCTAGTGGCCATCACAAGTAAGTATTTCCCGTTTCTTTTCTTCTCTCTGCCACTCTTTCATTTTCTGCCTCTTTCTTCTATCAGCTGGCTTTTCTTTTCTTCTCTCTGTCACGTATTCACTCTTGCATTTTCTGCCTTTTTCTTCCATCGCCCCTTGTTTTTCCCTAGTGCTTTTTCCCTTCTCACCTCTTCCTCTGATCCACAACCCCCCAAATAGCACCTTTCCTGCCATCCCACCTCCCAGCTGACTGCTCCCCCCACCCCTCTCCCATTTTACTGGTTGCCACAGCACTGTGAGAGGGCAACTGCATTGACCTCCTGGTCAGCGTTTGCTGCCCTTCCCAGCCCATCTGGCTGCTGCTGTCTCTGCCTCTTGCCTGGGACAAACTGAGAGTCTCCTAACTCTCAGTTCGAGGCCCTCCTCCACCCACAGGCTCATCCCTGCACCTCATCCCTGGGGGTCTAGTGGCCATCACAAGTAAGTATTTTCCGTTTCATTTCTTCTCTCTGTCACTCTTGCATTTTCTGCCTTTTTCTTCTATCAGCTGCCTTTTCTTTTCTTCTCTCTGTCGCTCCTTCACTCTTGCATTTTCTGCCTTTTTCTTCTATCACCACTCATTTTTCCCTGGTGCTTTTTCCTTTCTCCCCTCTTCCTCTGCCCCTCTCACCTGCAAAGCAACTTTTCTGCCCTCCTGCCTCCCAGCTCACTACTCCCCCCAACCCCCTCCCCTTCTTAATGGTGGCGGCAGCTCGGACACAGCGCTGGCACGGCAAAGGTAAGCTCGTCTCCACCCGACCGCGCCCGGACCACGCCCAGCACCAGGAACCCTGGATCTCTGTTAAACCACCCCCTGGACTGACTCAGAGGCCCTCCTCCGCCTCAACACCAGACGTCTAAACAACTGCTGCACCATCTCCTCCAAAGTGATCCACTGACTGTTCACCTGCAGGAACTGCAACTTCAGCGCCAACCTCAACAAACCGAAGGTACCCTCCGCACACAAAGATATCAACAACCTCCACAACTCCATCAACTGACTGCTCCTGAACATCTGCTCCTTCCACAAACATGCCACTGAACTCTGGGATTTGATTGACACCACATGACCATACATCACCTTCCTTACCGAGACCTGGACCAACCCCACCTCGGGTCCAGACTTCTCCATCACCATCCTCAATGGTTACAGCATCCTAAGGAGGGGCAGGCACTCTTGCCCAGGTGGAGGACTCGCCATCATACACAAGTCCTCACTACATGTCGAGGCTGCTCAAGAAGATAACTGCACCACCATGGAACACTTTCACTTCTTGGTTCACTCCAACCACAACTCCTCCATCTGCGGCAACCTGGTGTACCGGCCACCCGGCCCCCGCCCAGCTTTCATAGATGGCATTGTAGACATCGCTACCCCCCAGGCCCTGGCATCAGTCGACTACGTACTCCTTGGCAACCTGATCTTCCACTTGAAGACCGCATCAACCCAAACATCACTGCTCTACTCGACAACCTCACTACCCTCGGCCTCAGACAGCTGGTCTCCGCACCCACACACATCGCAGGACACACACTGGACACCATCTTCACCTCAAGCAACCAGATCACCATCAAGACCATGTCCACTCCAGACTGGAATGACCGCTGCTGAATATACTTCACAATCACTGCACCCAGCAGCTGCACCCGCACCTCCAGGAGCCCTCACAGGAAATGGAACGAAATCACCAATGAGCAACTCACCTCATAAATCGCCAAATCCCTCCCTACTACCTCTGACAACGCCAACACAGCAGCACGCAACCTCAAAGCATGAATCACCTAATGCACCAACTCTCTAGCCCCTTTCTGGTTTACCACCGAACTCCAAGAATCAAAGTGTACCACAGACGTTTAGAGAAAAAATTGAGGAACAGCCAATCCAGCAAAGACCTCGTCTCCTTCAGAGCCGCAACCGCCACCCACTGACGAAAAATCAAGAATGCAAGGAAGGACGCACTCCAGGAGCGCATCAACTCTTCCCACACAACTCAAAGAAACTCTTCTCAGTCATTAACGAGTTCACAGATCCTCCCTCCGAAGCCACCAGCATCCCCCGTCACAGGACCTCTGCGACAAACTCGCCTCCTTTTTCCACCACAAGATCCAGAGCATCTACAACACCTTTCTGTCACCTGGCACCGGAACCTGCGACCGACCCACCCCCCAGAACCTGCCCAGACCATCCACGACTGGTCCACACTCACCACAGAGGAAACAGTCAACATCAGGAACAGCACCCACTCCGGAGCCCCATCAGACCCCTGCTCGCACCACATCTACATCAGAGTCAACGCATCCATCGCCCCGAGCTTTGTAACACTATCAACTGCTGCATCAGCACGGGCACCTTCCCTGAGGACTGGAAACAGGCGAAATATGCCCTCTCTTGAAGAAACCTTCGGACAACCCATCAGAACTAAACAACTTCGGAATTTCATCGAGACCAACAACTCCCTGGACAGCTCAGACTCAAGCTTCCACAGCAATCACAGCACAGAAACAGCCCTCCTGGCAGCCAACAACGACATCCGATTACTCCTAGACCGTGGGCCACACCGCAGCACTCATACTCTTCGACCTCTCAGCAGCTTTCGAAACCGTCTCCCACAGCACTCTGCACACCAGACTCCACGACACAGGAATCCGTGGAAGAGCCCTGGAATGGATCCACTCCTTCCTCTCCAGGAGGATGCAGAGGGTCAGACTCACGCTCTACACCTCCAGACCCACAGGAGTCAACTGCGGAGTCCTCTAAGGATCCTCACTGAGTCCCACTCTGTTCGACATATACATTGCCCTTCTTGCTGCTATCGTCAGAAGCCACGGTATGAACATCGTGTCATATGCCGATGACATGCAACTCATCATTTCCCTCACCAAAGACCTGGACACGGCCAAAAGGAACTTTAACGCAGGAATGAAAGCTGTTGCCACCTGGATGAGAGAAAGCTGCCTCAAGCTCAACTCCGACAAGACAGAGCTCATCATGTTCGGAAACGCCACCTCACTTTGGGATGACTCATGGTAGCCCACATCCCTCAGTGCCCCCCTGCGCTGACCGAGCACGCCTGCAACTTAGGAATCATCCTTGACTCCTCCCTATCCATGACCAGCAAGGTAAACTCTGTCACCTCCTCCTACTGGCACGCACTCTGCAAACAGGAATTTCTCCCTTCTTGCAGAACAACACTCATCCATGCATCACAGATTTCCGTGTTGCAGAGCTGGAAGGATACCTGCATTTTTTAACTGAATGTTGATTTGCTGGAAGGTAGACCTTCTGGTTTGTAAACATACACACACAGTGGTCCATCATTATGTTGTATGGTGCAGGATGCTGAACACATGACACTAAATAGCTAGGGGGATGCATGTGGAAAGCCTACCCACTTCCATCACTCAGACAACACACGTGAGGTGGCATGAGGATGTTACACATTTTGAGGCTAGTTGATGTGTGGATGCAGGACACCACATCAGGGGTGGCATTGTAGTCGTAGTACTGGTGACTGACATTGTTGTAATCCTATTGTGGACTAATTTCAATGTGTGTTGAAATCATCATCAATCATTGTAAGTGAGAGATAGAGTTCCTGTTGAATTTGCAGGATGTGTACCTCCCCCCACATGTGCATTAGGACCGGCAAGAGGGAAACCCCCTACACCATGCAGTTTGTGTGGCAAAGTTGGTACTGTACGTCATATGTTGTGACATAACAAGGTTAATAAAGGGATGCATTCACTATCTGCGACAACTACACATCCTTGCACATTTGATATGATGCACCACAGCAAGCTGAGCTGTGCACTGCATCTTTCTTCATAAATGGGTACATATGTGGCACAAAATCCAAACACAGATATCATAGTGCTCTATCAATGCATCTTTTTGTTACCGTACACTCCAGTGGTGAATAGTAGTAGCTCATAAGTACATGCCACGGTAAGGCACCTTGCATAACTTATCCTGTCCTAAATCTCATGTCCCCCTCTCACACCTGACACTGCATGTGGTAGGCATTTCATGTGTACATTTGGGATCTTCCCATGCAACACGTGTGATCCACCCAGCTTCTGATGCCTTTACAAATATTGCACATCTGTATTTGGTTCAGAGTAGTCCAGGAACTCAAGAGTGGTGTGTGAGTAACAAGTGGGTGTGTAACAAGTTTGTATTTCCTAAGACTACAGTTGTTCATGGTGCATTGCATTGTGCATCACACACAGGGCACATTTTCTGTGTATTTAGTACCTTGATCCCAAACCACCATTTTCCTAGCAACACCCCTGCCCCAGCCAACAACACCACAGAACTACCATATTTACATTACTGGTCACCATGGTGGACATTTCCACAGTCACCTCATGAATGTTATCACTAATGTTGTGCTTTACTGCATTGACACTCACAAATTAGGCTTACAGATAGCACAGTGCAATCTGTATTGAATGTCTTCCCTATTTGTTCTTCTCTCCCTGCATAAGAAATATTTCTTTGCATACATTATATATGACACAGGCATATTGTGGTGCAAGGATGTACAAAATGGATCTATTCATGCATTGTGTGCCTTTGGTATGGGAGCACAAGGGGAATGAGCATTTTGAGCCTACATTAGCATCATTCGATATGATTCTAATGTTACAGCAAGGGCTTGTAAATAGGCGCCCCTAGTGAGACAGTGAGACCATTTGTAGCTGTTGTTATGCATGAAGGTGTCCCTTTATGGACAACACCAACCATTCCCAGTACACAGGCAAGCCTTGCTACTTGGGGACCTGGAAGCTACTTGCACAGCAGCACAAATGATGATCACAGAAATGCCACATATGTAGTGTCTGGGCACTTTTGTGGCCATTCTTAATGGTGCATTGAGGCATCTTGCAGTTCATGCAGGCCGACCCTTGCAACAAGTGTTGTACATGTTGCCCAATGAGTGTTACACATGGGCAGGTGGTTCAGTGGCTACAGTGTAGACATTGATGTGTGGGCTGTGTGGTGGTCTGTATACATAGGGGGTAAGGTGTGAGCGCATTTGAAGTGTTTGGGCATTATTGTGTCCTGATGTTGCTCTTTTGCATGCATTCAGTGTGTCCTATGTGCCTCCCCCTTCTGCCATTTGTTAGTTTCAAGATTGCCCCCCACTGCAACTTACTCTCCAATTGTGGTAGGTCTTTGCAGTCTGTGCTGTCCTGTTCTGCGGCTCTGGTAACCAGCTCCCCTGGGATGACCGCTGCCACCATCTGCTCCAGCTCATCCAGGTCATCCTGGAGTGCGGGACTTCCACTACCAGTATGCAGTGTTGCCTTTCGATTCCTGGCCAATTTCTCTTTAGCTCTGCACTTGAAATCGTGCCAGCACTTCTTACAAACAATGACAGTCCTCTTCATCTCTGACACACTGTTGACTTTATTGACGATTGACTGCCACATGGCTTCCTTTCTACCTATTAGCAAATTGGAGGTGACAAAGAGTTGGTGCTCTGTCACTGCTCTGACCAAGATGTCATTCTCCTTCTCACTGAAGCAAAACGCTTCCTTTCCTTCTACTGGGATTTTGCTGGTGCATCTTGGCTTGCACTGGGCTGACTGGGGTCTCTCTGGTGTCTCTCCTGTCCTGCATTCTTCATCTTGAGTCCTTGTGGGTTTTTTTTCTTTTGCGAGGGCTTTTTTTTTTTACGCTAATGCTGCATAATATGGCGCTGTCACGATTAGCGGCAAAAAATGTGCTGCTAATCATGCTAATGCCACTTTTACAGCATTAGCGTAGTTTTTCCATACAACGTGTTGCAAAGGTTAGCATCATTTTTGTTATGCTAACCTTTCCTTCGCCCCTACGGCGCACGGACGGCACAAGGAAATGTCGCAGTTGTGCGTCATTTTTCTTAAATCTGGCCCATTGTATCTACAACCACTACTATTGGTGCCGAAATAATGCGCTAGTTTCTAAACCTCGAATCAGTCGCACGTCAAAATAACAGCGCATGCTGCACGTAAACCCAGCTTCATGTACAGCGCTGTAGAGAACGCTCAGCTTTTGCTGTCCCTTATTCAGCGTAGGGTAGTTGAAAGGTATCCTTTAAGGGAAATTGCATTATGGATTTAAATACGTATTCATTTTCGGCATCGATTCAGATCTCTTTCACGCCACAAACATGACAAAAAAGACCACCATGACACACAGATCGACACATGGGGGGGCCACCATCTGCAGATTCTTATCAAAGAGGTTGGTGTACATTATTATCGGTGTTTTTATTCGTTTATTTCAATGGCCACATCACTGACAAATAGTTCCAAATGTAGCAACCACATAGTCGGTAAATGATGCCACCTAGTGGCAGAAGTGATTATTGATAATGCGAGTGGAATTTGGAACGACTAGCAGTTGTGGGAGGCGCCCTATAGACCTAAATACCAGTAAAACTAGGGCAAAAAGCTGGGGATTTGCTGGCCTTTGACTCCGTTCCACTGCATAAATGAGAAGAATGAAAACATCTTCGCTGAGGTCCATTGGGCAATATGTTTTCACTTATTTTGTTCAACCAGAAAGCTTTTGTGCATAATAATCCCCTTAAATTACAGTAATTATCAGTTGGCCGGGAATGGTAACAAATCCATAGGCGCGTTTTTGAAACAACTCACAGCTGGGACAACAGGAGTAGAAAAACTGTTTTAAAATACCGAAATGATCCAAAATTAAGTATTTAAGCAACAATATTCGTGGTGAAAAATTGGACTGCGGGTGACACTATTGCCAAAATAAACTCAGAAGTATCCTACTTAACAGATGCGTATTTAGCAACAAAATATGACAACTTCTACCTCCATGTTGTCTGCAAAGTTTGCAATATCTACCTCACAACTGCGTTAGAAAATGAGATGAAGGGTGAAGCTTCACTAAAGAGGAAATCAGATATTCTGGGATGGATGTCAGTAGCTACGAAGTATCCCGTCTTAAAAAAAAAAAATACCCCTGAGCTAGAGCCACGATTGTACTACCCACTAAAACCCCCTGGCCGATATTTAAACTTTTTTAGCGCCGCATTTGCGTCATTTTCTGACGCAAAAGCGGCGCAAACACAAATTATCATTGTATTTTGTAAGTTTGCGCCGCTCGAATGCGGCGCTAAAAAGGTATAAATATGGGCCCCTGTGTGTTACTGAAATTCCTTCATGCTACAAATGTAGAGACAGAAAAAGGGATATATATGTCTTTCTAGGATTTCTAAGCAGGACCACGGCTGATCAGCTAATTGTAGTTGCAGTTATATAGCGTTTACTACCCCTTTTCAGCGACTAGCATGCTACTTCGGCTCCCAAAAAGGATTAGTGGTGGATTAGTCTAGGGAAATTTGAGTTATTTTGAGCGGTGAATATGTGAGCCTATTGGTTGAAATGAATAGGCTAATAGAGGAATAGAGGCAGGAAGAGTCCATAAAGTGTTATTTGGGAGATCATACTAATAAGATGAGGTTTGGGGTGAGTAAATGGAGAGAGGGAGAAGGGAGGAGTCTAGAAAGGGTTATTTTGGAGATCATAGTAGAAAAATGTGATTTGGGACAAGTCAGAGTGTGGAGGTAGAGGCAGGGCTGGCTTTAGCGCTGGAGGCGCCCTGTGCTACAGACTTTTTTTGGTGATCCCCACCCTATGACCACCTCCTCGGATTCACTCACTACCATCCGGCAAATGTGCCCCTGATCTCTCCATAGCCCCCCTTTCACGTGCATTCATTTGTGTTAAAGCACTTGTAAAGGCTGGATTTACTAATACACTCAGCTTTCCACAAAAAATGTTGTTCTTTCTTTGCAGCAGGTATATTAACCCTTTATGCTACTTTATGGTGAGTCAAAGCTGCCACAAGACAAAACTCCTATCTCTCTCCCTAGCAGGAACATTAATCACAAGTGGTATCTTGATATTTTAATTGTTTCCTGAAGGCTGGATGCACAAGGAACATTTCAGCACCTGCTTTAATATCGCAAGTTTCGTAAGTCATTGCTAAACATAGCAACCCCATGAGGTCAGCGCCCCCCAATCCAGGTCAGCACCCAGTGCAGCCGCACTGCTCGCACTGCCCTAAAGCTGGTCCTGGGTAGAGGATCTATTGAGAGAGGGATGTGATGTGCATTAGAGCGAGTCAAAGGTTTGTTTTTTTCTCTACAGTAGAAGTAAAGTAATAAATATATAGCTACATAGAAAAGGTATACAGGTATAAGGAAGATAATATATCGAGATATAAAGTTGTATTGTAAAAACTCAGACTCTCAAGTGTTACTGTACTTGAAGCTAATTTATTTGTGTATTTTTAAAACTATTCTTTTAATTTTATATTTTCCTCAATATTTTAAAAGGGAAGCACTTGTCGTTAAAATAGTTAAGATAATAGTTACAGATTGTGATAAATAAAACAGAGACCGGTAAGCATCAAGTCAAAAAACTTATATGAAAATTATGCATTAATGTATATACATGTTGACCATAAAATAATACATTTATATATAACCATGAGTTATATAATTTTTTAAGCAGACCTAAAGAATATTTTTAGCCAACTCTTGGGCTGTCATCTAACCATAAAATAGTTATCCATGGATTTTATGTTTGGGGGTAATGAATTCCATAGTTTGGCTGCTAGAACAGAGAATGATGTTCCACCTATGGATTTTTTCTTATGTTGGGAGTTTTTGAGGTGAGGTGCCAATCTGGAGCAGAGGTTCCCTTGGTGAATGTATTTGGTAATTTTATTCCTGATGAAAAAGAGTCCTGTTCCATGTATTGCTTTGTGGGTGGTACAAAGCAGCTTGAAGGTCGATCTTCTGGCAACCGGTAACCAATGTGTGGCCCTCATGGAGATATGGGCTTGAGGCTTTACAAAATGGAGTAATCTGACAGCAGAATTCTGAATCTGTTACAGTCTTTTCATTGATGATAAAAACGATCTGTGGTAGTGGTCTTTGGTGTACTCCAATTTAGACAGCACCACTGGTGTAATTCAGTTTAGACAATACAATACCTGGTCCCTGTCTGAGATGGTTTGATGGGCAAAAAAGGATGGTTTGGAAATGTGGCACTGAATAGTTACCAGTGACTGAGATGAATTTAAGCATTCCAACATTACTTTTTTTGTTTTCTTCTGTGCAATGTAGAAAGTGTGATGGGTAGGTTCTACCAAGCAACACTCTACTGACAAGGTTAAAACACACTGCAATAAGTTTGAATTGCTTATGTTCTGGCTCTGAGGGACCTGCCTCGCAGTTTGGGGTGGTATGTTCTAAATGGAGCAGGAATAAGGCTGATTTGCATATGGTTAGCTCCTGTCTGAGGTGGTAAAGTCGGCAAAAAATAATGGACTGGAATGCAGCCTCAAGTTCCAGTGGCTAAGATCAAGTCAAGCATGCCACAATCAACTTTTTCTTTTCTTAAGTGAGATGGTATCTTGTGCTCACTCTGCCACTGGAATCAAGCTGTACCCTTCTAATGAGGCCCAAGAGTCTGAAATGACTCTGCGGGTGCTTGTGTTCCCACATGGAGTAGACGTGGCCTGGTAGTTCAGGCTGGACTGCTCAAACTCGCACCGAACAAAGGCTGGTTAGTATATGACTGGTTCCTTTCTAATGTGGCATGGTGGGCCAAAAAAGGATGGACAGAATATGGCCCAGAGTAAATACGTTTGGATGAGATTAATTCAAGTATCCCACAATCACTTTTTTGTATACCAAAGTGTGATGGGTAGTCACAGAAACGGGTCCTGTGCTCACAGTGGCACTGGAGTCAAGCTGCAAGCAACTGATAGTGACCTCATGAGTCATAACCGGTTGGGGTTACTTTTATTCTGGTTCAAAGGGAACTGGCTTAGCAGTTCACACTGGGTTGTTCCTACTATAGCAGGACCACTGTGAAGTGGCATGGTGGGCACGATAGAAAGGAATACAGCCCTTACACATTACCGGTGACTGAGATTCACTCAAGCATTCCACTGGCACTTTTTGATTTCCTCAGGCCTACATCTACGTGCTCCATTTTAGATTTATTTGTGCATTCTCCCTGTTGCTGCCAGTAAATGCAGTTACAGTTTCCTGCTCAAAAGAAACTTTACATTAGAAACATTAACTAATCACATGATACAAGAAAGTGGAAGGAAAAGGAAGAAAGGGAAGGGAAGGGATATTATACAAACAACGGCATTAGAAATGTGGCAGTTTGAGATTCACAGGGCTGTAATAACAAATCACTGAATCAGAGTCTCAAAGTTACTTCAAATAAATTCAAATTTACCGAATCACTTTCCATCAGAAGGAATATTTCTTTAATGTGGTCAGTTTATATTGTCTTTTATTCAGTGTATAAAGACCTGTCCACATTTCTTAACCATTAAATAATTTGTTTGGCCACAAGGAGACTATAAAACAGAAATTGTATATAACCCAAGGCATGGTTCTGAATAAAGCCATTATTGTGAAGAAAAATGAACATGCATATTTCTTGGTTGTCCATCTAAAATAATACAAAGTTTTGAACCCACCCTGAATCAAACATGTGCAATAAATGTAGAAAAGTACCAATCACTGTTTTAAGCTGCCCAGCCAAGACTATCATGCCTAAGACCCCAGCAATGCATCTGCACAGGGGTACATTATTTCCAGGACAACAAATTCTATTGAGATATGGCCAACTCCAGAACTAATGACTTACAAGCACAAGATTTTAGAATAAATCTTTTCACACTAGCAACATCCATGGTATGTCTTCATCCTATGAGCTGTCTTTAATTTTAACACTCTTCATTCTATGGCCTCTCTAAATATTTGTAAAACAATGATGCAGGTAACTTCTCGAAAGACCTGGACATCAAATATTAACATTAGAGATAAGTCTCAGGGACAACAACTATTACTGTTGTTTTTCAGTGAGCTGGAGCTTCACTTGTCTTTTGATCAGTTTATGATGTCTTGCACAAGAGAAGATTAGTTAGCTGTTGTAGGGTCCTGATGAATTGCTGTTATCCTCAGGGACATAAAAGGCATGAACTATGTTGACCAACTTTTGGCCAAGAATCACTAGTCCAGCTACCAACCAAAAGCTATAGTAACCCTCTCCATTGAAGGCTAGAGGCAAAATGTCTGAGACTGTTGGGGGACACCAACTACTACAAAGTCATTGACTGGAATCCTTCCAGAGGCTTCAACAAAAGATCTGGATAATAGTCCATGAGGCTGAGATGTCAGGATGGATCACCAAGAAGGAAGCAGGTTTCCTTACCAATCAACAACCCAGAACATCTCATTTCTACTCTCTTCCTAAAATTCACAAAGTTAAGAGACCACCACTGCGGGATGTATGATGGAACAACGCATGCACTTACAACGCATGCCTTTACAACTCAGTAAATACAATGCATGGTCATTACTACGCATGCACTTACCACGAAATGTTTTCACAATGCATATGCCTTTAGCATGAATGTCTTTACCATGAAAATTTCATAGTAAAGGCATAGTTGGTAAAGGCATATGCATGGTAAAAACTAGAGGTAAGTATAACATACATTAATATATATATATATATATATATATATATATATACATACACATATATATGTGTGTGTGTGTGTGTGTGTGTATATATATATATATATATATATATATATATATATCCAAACAAGTATAGTCTAAAGGTTGCTGGGTGGTGCACTCCACTGCCGGTGCTCGTGACGGAGAGGACCAATCTCAAAAAATGCAATTTACCAAAAGTATTCACTGCACTCCATGAAGTTTCAATAGTGCCTATTTATTGATGCCAAACTAACAACCACCAACGCGTTTCAACTCCCCAAGGAGTCTTGTTCACAGTGAATGAGTCCCTTTTCCTTTTTGCTATTTATACCCCATAGTGCCTCATTATTTACAATGCATTCTGGATAGTGAGGTTTCTAATTAAAAAACATTTATATAATTGTAAATACAAATACTAAAAAATAACAAAAACAAATACATAAAATTGTGCTAATAAAAACCCATAACCATCATAATATAATACTTGTTACGTGTGTTCTCCTCTATTGTGCCATTTCATTCAATTTCTAATTTATATCTTAATACTATTTATATTAACCACTAATCATTTACTATGTATATTTGACAAAGACGCTGTGCATAAGTGACACACTTTTCCCTATCACAATTATTCTATTTTTCATATAATTATTAAGAGATCGTATCACTCTAATGTTACAGCATTTCTGACTAAAACATTCCTATGTGTCGTTGCTGACCCTGAGAAATTTCGTAAATTACTTGATAAGGTCTACTCTCCCAATTCTAAGCAAACATATCTCAATTCTCTCCAAGGTACTGCCTATCATTATTCGACTGGAATATTGTATATTTTTTACATAGTATTTTGTCTGTGGCCTCCCCGCATAAATGTCATTGTTTGTCATATATTTACATATTTATCAGAATCACAAATATACATGTAATTCTTCATCAATGTTCAATCCATAAGGCATCTCAGTGCGGAGCTGAATAATAAGTTTGCTCTCCATTTGTCTAAGTTTACGAATTCTATCACCTCCTCTCTCATTTCTTCTCATTTGCGCTATACCTATGAATCGTAGTGATCTCCAATCATTAGTGTGCGAATTCGCAAAGTGTTTTGCCATTGTGTAGCTCATGTCTTTGTTGGTGATGGCTCTAGTGTGTTCTAAAATCCTTTTCTTCAATGGACAGATCGTGCTGCCAATGTATCTCAATCCACACTCACATTCCAGCATGTAGACTACATATTGGCTATCACAGGTGATTCTTTGTAAGATACTTATGGCCTTGCCATTGTAATCCATGTAAGTTTTTATATTTCTTGCAATTTGACACACTTTGCATTTATTGCATTTATGAAAGCCAGTTATTTCATTGTTCAGCCAGTTCCTTGTAGTTGGTGCTTCATAATGGCTTTTTACCAATATGTCCTTCAATGAGCGTGATTTCCTATATGATATTTGTGGAATTCCACCTATTCTTTTTGCCAGGTCTCGGTCACTCCTCAATATCTTCAAATGTTTTCTAAATATTGATTCTATTTCCTTACTTTCTTTGCTGAAAGTGAGAATTAGGCGAGGATAAGTTTCCTCCTTGTCACATCCTCTTTTTGCACCCTTATCAGTGTTTCCTGTCGAGACATCCCCTTAGCCCTCTTCTCACTCAAATCAATGTTGGTTCTTAAATATCCCCGGCGCAGGAAACATTTCCGTACCATATTGAATTGATTCACCATTTCTTTATCATTTGAACAGTTTAGTCTCATCCTTAAAAATTCACCAAATTGAATGCTCTTTATCAAGGATTTTGGATGGAAGCTACTCCCATGTAGGACACTGTTAGTGGAGGTTGCTTTTCTGAATACAGTTGTGTTAATTTGATCATTCTCTATGTATACTCTTATATCCAAAAAATCAATTTGTTTTTCATTGATGTCATAAGTAAAACTCAAACCATATTCATTTTCATTCAGGTTTTTAAAATAAGTTGCAAACTCCTCCTTGGTGCCATTCCAAATCAGAAATAGATCGTCTATGTATCGTAGCCATAATACTACCTTATCCAAATGTTCGGAATATCCATCCTGCCATGCTATTTCTCTCTCCCACCACCCCAAGGTTAGATTAACATAACTTGGAGAGAGGGAGATTCCCATGGCCGTACCGCGTACTTGTTTGTAGATGTTTTTATTGAATAGAAAGATATTGTTGGTTAGACATAATTCCACCATCTCCACTAACATTTCCGAATGGCTTTTTTCTTCAACCTTTCTTTGTCGTAAGAAGAATTTAAGTGCATTTAGTCCAACTTCATGTCTGATTGATGTGTATAATGACACTGCATCCACTGTCACTAATTTGTATCCCGATTGCCATTGAATATTGTCTATGGTTCGTAAAAAGTCTCCCGTATTTTTAATATACGAACTGAGAGAAGAGACTAGTGGAGCAATGTAGTGATCAACATATTTGGATATATTTTCAAACAATGATCCACATCCAGAAATGATGGGCCTTGCTGGAGGATTAATTAATGTCTTGTGGATCTTCGGAAGGAAATAAATGGTGGACAATATTGGATATCTTGGATTTAGATATTTAAATTCTTCCTCATTAATCAGACATTCATTGCGCCATTTCTCCAATTTCTGTATGATCATCGTCTGAATATGATTAGTGGGATAATTTTTTAATTTTTCATAACTCTCTTTGTCATTTATTTGTCTCATTACCTCTCTCACATAATCCTTTTGATTAAGAATCACAATATTACCACCCTTTTCTGCGGGTTTTATAATAATATTTTGATTATCCGAAAGTTGTTTTAAAGCTTCCCATTCAGATAAGGTTAGATTTTCTCCTCTTTTGGAAGGTTTAGCATATTCTAATCTTTCCAGATCATTGATAACCAATTCATAAAATAGATCCACTTTGTTTCCTGGATTTAAAACAGGACAACATTTTGAAACTGGTTTAAACTGGCTGTATTCATGAATATTTGTTGATATTCCAATAGTTTCCAATATCTGAGTTGACGTCATCTCATCATCTTCTAAGTTGTTAATTAGATCATAACAAACCTTTACATCTTCTATTTGATCAATTATTAAACCCGTATCATTTTGTGTATTTTGTTTGTCTTTGGGTCTTAGTTGATGTTTACTGAAATGTTTTGCTAACTTGATCTTTCTTATAAACTTGTATGTGTCTATTTTGGTTTCCACCATGTCCATATGATGTTCTGGGCAGAATGACAGGCCTTTGTTTAATACATTTTCTTCTTCCTTTGTTAGTATGTGATTAGATAAATTTATCACTAATTTTTCTTCTTCAATCCTTTCCAAGTCCTCTATTATTTCCTCTGTCTGTTTCGCAGAAGATAGTTCCTTCTTTCTTTTGCTTCTTCTGATTTTCCTATGTCTGATTGTACATCTTTTGGGTGGCCTCTGCCCATACTGCGTCCTCGGCCCCTGCCTTTTGATGTTTGTTGGTCCAGACATATGATCTGCATTTCTTCCAACAGAGTTGTTCTGATATTTACATTTCCAGATTCTTCTCCTTCACTGATTTCAATATCCGATTCACTTATTGTTTCCGACATCGTTGGATTCTTTGATTTGACATCTTTGAAATGTTGTTCCTTGATGCGTTCAAATCTCTTTGCAAAGGTTAGCACTGTACCATTTTTGTAATCTAGTTCATCCCGATGGAACTTTCTTTGTTTTCGTAATTCTATTTCAGATTCATATTTATTGAGTCTGTCCTCCATTTTCTTCCTACATCTCGTTAATTCTTCTTGATTACTTATATCTTTAAGTTTTTCTTCCAGTATTTACTCTTCCTTTATTGCCTCCGCCGCATCTATTTTGGCATATTTGATCAGAATCAACATCATGTTGCGTGAACAGGTCATGTTGTTTTCACCCCATTCTGATAATAGCTCAGGTCTCATATCTAGATGATTGGGAAGTGTAAAGATCCTTAAGCCTCTTGGCACTCTGCCAACCTCAATGTATTTCTCTAGAGCAATTATTTCCCAACTTTTATTAATCTCCTTCTGATACAGTTTTTCCAATTTGAAAAATGTATCTTGTACAGTCATAGCATTGTCTATGGGTTTTGCAACTTCTCCCAGTCTTTCAATCCCTTGTGTTGTTGAAAACAATGTTGCAGCTTTGAGAGCACGTTTTGCTGCTCTCTCTTCCATTTTTGTTTTGCTATTTGTATTGCTCTATTCCATATATAAAGTGAGAGAAATAAAGAGACAAGGAGAAAATAAGTGAGAGAATGAGAAGTCGAAGAAAAAAGACGTTTTGTTTTTCTTGAAAGCTAAGAAAAGAGGAGCAAAACGAAGAAAGAGAGGAAGAGAAGTGTTATAATGAAAAAAAGATCAATGGTTCTTTAGAATCACGCTTTATTTTCATCTCCACTTCTCCTCATCAGCTCTTCACATCTCCTCTTCTCTCAGCTCTCTCTCCCAACATTCTATTGTGAACTCCTCTACCTAACAGTCAGAACATTCCATTCTAAAGGGAAGGTGGGGGGGGAACGTACCACTTGTATTTAAATATGTCATAATCTCTAATCAAACAAAATCTGCCTATATGTAATTACATGTTGCTACCTTAAAATATTACAACTAAATTACAACAAGAAGAAAGAAAAAAAAATGAAGGAGGACACAAATAAAAACAATCCTCAAAGGAGAATTATGAAAAAAGATGCGAGAGAAAATAAGACAAAGAAAAAAGAGAAAAAGGGAAAAAGAAAAAGAAAGAAAGCACACCGAAGAACACCCCTATGTAACAAGTACTAATTACTATTCTATATTAGCTAAGAACTCAAAAAGTTGTTATGGCATCTTGTTTACATTATCATGCACATATCCTCATGGCCTGTATTTCACAGGCTGCATCGATATCCTTTTGTATCCTTTCAATGATGATTATGCGTATATGTTGTTGTCTTTATGTAAAATGCGGTTGTCTTATTTTAAAGTAGAACAGGGATTTAAATGAAAGAGACTCACCGCGTGTTCTGGCGTCCTCCGACTCCACACAGGCGGAGGTCAATTATCATGTAATATATATAAATCTCTCTCTCTCTCTCTCTCTCTCTATATATATATATATATATATATATATATATATATACAAAACACAACTTTCCACCCAAAAACTCTACCTACCCTAAACCCTAAAAATTATCTTACCACCCCAAAACCTAAACACCCCTTACCACCCCAACCCCATACCCACCCTAAAACCTAAACACCCCTTACCACCTCAAATCTCATAACCACCCTAAAACCTAAAAATGTCCTTACCACCCCAAACCCCATACCCACCCTAAAACCTAAACATCCCTTACCACCCCAAACCCCATACCCACCCTAAAACCTACAAATACCCTTACCACCCCAAAATCCATGCCCACCCTACAACCCAAAAGAGCCCTAACCACCCCAACACCTATACCCACCCTAAAACCCAACAATGCCCTTACCACCCCAAAACCCATACCCACCCTAAAAATCCCCTTACCACGCCAAAACCCACACCCACCCTAAAACCTAAAAATGCCCTTACCACCCCAAAACCCATACCCACCCTAAAACCTAAAAATGCCCTTACCACCCCAAACCCCATACCCACCCTAAAACCTAAACACCCCTTACCACCCCAAACCCCATACCCACCCTAAAACCTAAAAATACCCTTACCACCCCAAAATCCATGCCCATCCTGCAACCCAACAGAGCCCTAACCACCCCAACACCCATACCCACCCTAAAACCCAAAAATGCCCTTACCACCCCAAAACCCCAAACCACCCTAAAACCTAAAAATGCCCTTACCAACCTCAAAACCCATACCCACCCTAAAACTTAAAAATGCCCTTACCACCACAAAACCCCTTACCCACCCTAAAACCTAAAAATGCCCTTACCACCCCAAAACCCATACCCACCCTAAAACCTAAAAATGCCCTTACCACCCCAAAACTCATACCCACCCTAAAACCTAAAAATGCCCTTACCACCCCAAAACCCATACCCACCCTAAAACCTAAAAATACCCCTACCACCCCAAAACCCATGCCCACCCTAAAATCTAAAAATTCCTTTACCACCCCCAAAACCCATGCCCACCCTAAAACCTAAAAATGCCCTTACCACTCCAAAACACATTCCCACCCAAAACCTAAAAATGCCCTTACCACCCCAAAACCCATACCCACCCTAAAACATAAAAATGCAATTACCACCAATAACTGTTACCCACCCTAAACACCATATATATATCACTCAACCCACTTAATACTTACCTGTACTTACCTTTAAAACCTTTATCACGCATACACCTTTACTATTCATGCCTTTACAATGAAATTCGTTGTAAAGGCATGTGTGGTAAAGGTATATTCGTGGTAAAGGCATGCGTGTTGAAGCCATATGTGGTAAACGCGTATGCGTTGTAAATGCATTGTGGTAAATGCATTTCGTTGCATTCTCCACAATGTAAGTGATGTTTTCCCCACTGGGGAGACCCATTATTTCAAGAATTGGACCTCTCCTTGAGCCACTCAACCAAATTGTGTGATCATCTTTTAAGCCTGATTATGGAGAAGACCCTGACATTCCTTATGGATACAACGGACATGCTAAACCTAATTGAGACTATCAATACAACAGGAACAACTGACTTACTAATAGCACTGGATATGAAAGACTTGTATACAAATTTCCCACAGGAAGCTATGCTAACAGTTGTGGAGTAAATGTTAAAATCAAAGACATGGGAGTCTACCATGGGAAACGTCCAGAACAACGACGCCGGAACCACAACATTGTTAACGCAAGCAGAACCACACTTGTGTTAACAACAACTCCCTTTTTTCTCTGCCTTAACCACGCTTGTGCTGAACAACGCACATGCAAGTTTAAGGCAGAGAAAAAAGGAGTCAGCATTAGGAGAGGATGCGGACAGGTAAGTGGGACTAAGGGTAGTTTTTAGGGCAGTTTCGTTTTTAGGGCAGGAGTTGGGGGGTCAGGGTAATTTTGTTTTTAGGGCAGGTTTTTAGGGGTGGGGTAGGGGTAATTTTATTTTCAGGGGTCGGGGTGGGGGGTCGGAATAATTTTGTATTTAGGGCGGGTGAGGGGCGTATTTGTAGGGGCAGGGTGGGGGGTCGGGTAATTTTGTATTTAGGGAGGGTGGTGGCTTGGGTGTTAAGGGGAAGGGGTTTGAGCTAATTTTGTTTTTAGGGGCAGGGTTGGGGAGTTGGGGTAATTTTATATTTAGAACAGGAGTGGGGTTGGGTTTTCAGGGGCGGGGTGGGGGTCAGGGTAATTTTGTATTTAGGGAGGGTTGGGTTTTTAGGGGTGGGTGTGGGGGGGTCGGGTCATTTTGTTTTTAGGGCGGGGTGGTGGGTCTGGGTACCATGGTTTTTAGGGCAGGGGTGGGGGGTTGAGTAATTTTGTTTTTCGGGGGAAGGGTGGAGGTAACGTTTGTGCTTAGTGCGGGTGGGGTGGCGGGTTTTTAGGTGTGGGGGTTCAGAGTCATTTTGTATTTAGGGCACATGGGGGGGTTGGGTTTTTAGGGCAGGGGTGGGGTGTCAGGGTAAATTTGTTTTACGGGTGGGGAAGTTTTATTTTTGGGGTTGGTTGTTTTCAGGGTGGGTGGGGGTTTGGGTAAGTTTAAGGGCTGTGGGTGGGGGTATCAGGGTAGTTTTTTGGTGTGGGGGTCAGGGTAGTTTTATTTTCGGGGTGGGTGGGAGGGTCAGGTTAGTTTTATTTTGTCGGTGGGAATGGGGTCAGGGTAGTTTTATTTTTAGAGTCGGTGGGGGTGTCGGGTAGTTTTATTTTTAGGGTGGGGGTTCGGGGTAATTTTTTTTAGGAGTGGGGTAGTTTTCTTTTTTGGGGTGGGGTCAGTTTTTAGGGCGAGTGGGGGGTCGGGGTCGTTTTATTTTTAGGGAGAGTGAGGGGTCAGGATAATTGTGTTTATAAGATGGGTGTGGGGGTGGATTGTGAAAATCACACATGCCGTCCACACATGCCTTTACTAGGCATGCCTTTACAACGAAAAATCATTGTAAAGGCATGCATGGTAAAGGCATTCCTGGAAACAGCGCGGTCATTGTTCCGACCGCGTTGTTCAGGCAGGCGTGGTTGACGCATGCGTTGTTCCATCATACATCGTCTACCACTTCTATTCACTTGGAGTGTGCCGCATTGGAATTCAAAGAAAATTTCTTCCAATTCGAACAAACACTATGGTGGCCATTATGAACATTGCGGTAAACACCGCACCGCCGGCGGTGGCGGTAACGACTGCCAACAGGCTAGCAGTCCAGTACGCCAAATAATGAAGCACATGAAAAACAAGCAGCGGGCCATCCACCCACCACCATTTTGGTAGTCCCACTGACGAGGGGGGAGGTCACCCTCAGCCTGGCCGAAAGGCGCTACCCATCCAACAAATTATGAAACACCACATTGCCATCAGTTCCGGGGCGGGAACCTGGCGGAAACGACCAATATAAGGGGAAACATTCACCGGAGGCACACAGAACAGGCCGATGCAGACATGGAGCGAGAGTGGGAAATAATCCCAGTGCTTCTCCTTGCCCTATTTCTCCAGGACCGTGACCGACGACGAAGACGATGACGGTAAGTACCGCAGCCTAGTACACATGGGAAGAAAGGGCACAGTTACACACCCACCCCACACACACCACAACGCACTCCCAACCCCTCTCACCATCCCAAGCCCTACATACCATAACAAGATGTACTTACCAGACACAAGCCAACTAATACTTTTACCAATGCACACACCTGTGCACACCACACCCCCACAGTGAAACGCTGCACAACGGCTCAATATAGCACCAACAGCTCTACTGGGCACTCACATTTAATAATAAGAAATGGTATAAAATGTCCAAACAAGTCCATAGGCCAGTCCATAAACAAGTCCTGTAAGGGCAAATATAGGCTACACTTGACTCCTATGAAGGTGAAGAAAACTCCACTGGGAGCAGCCAGGCACTGGTCCCCTTGGTGTCGGTCAATTCTGCCTCCTGGGAGCCATGGGCTGCAGCATCCCCACTCACCGGTGCCACAGCTTCCTCGCCAGATGATGCTAATGAACACAGGGACACAAGAGCACAGGGGTGGGAAAACAAAACAAGTGTCGCGTAGGCTCTCATTATCCTAATGAGACTACTGGATTTTGAGCAGCAAGATCGTCCACAATGTGGGGGACTGAGTCTGACCCACGGTGAATGACGCTTATCGCTACAAATCCAGGTTTTGCTCCAGCTAACTAGCAGTGCCTCAGCCCCCCCAAATGGTAGAGACAATTGGGCAGCCGAGCGCATGACATATCGGTACTCCTCAGGGAAGTCGTGGTCACTCAGGTCACAACCGGTTCTCTCATACACAATGTGGTCTCATGTATAAATGACAATAAAGGCAGTATAAGTTTTAAAGATTGGTTTAATAAAAACAACTGCATTTTGGATAGCAAAGCATGAGCTGCAATAACCAGAACTACACAACACAATAATATTAAAATAGTGACGATGAGAGTGAAACACAATAATAAGGCTATCATAGTGCTGCTAGATTATGCTCTCTCTAAGTTATATTTCGAGCACAGCATGTTAAGCTCTAAGCCTGCCTTTCAGGTTCCCCCGGGAGGACATCGACCCTCATACCTGAGAAAAGGCCTCTAATCTGCGTCAGCATCTGCAACAGGGCATTCAGCATACAGTTGTGGTTCCCTGGCTGGAATCTCCCTCTTGACGTGTACTAGGACTAGAAAGTGTTTTTATAACTAACACAGCAGATGTTCTAAGAAAATGTCCCTACGTAAGGATGTGTATTTTTCTACGAATGTTGGAGACTAAACTTCTACCACATTTACTGGCAATGTACCAGACTGTAGCCTTCAAGAATGCATTGTTTGAGAACACAGTGCTGAACTAAGCTAAACAATTTCGATACAAGAAATTAAAAAAAGACTGTAAAAACTGGTTATTGTAAAATAACAGTGCGAAGCTGAATAAAATGTATCTACGGTAAAGTGCACAGCGGCCTAGAATGCTAAACTAACGTGTATGGAGCCTATACTTAAAATGGCTACACAACACAAGAAAGAAGTATGTCAGTTCCAGGAAATATGTACATGTTGGGACACATACACTCCCACCCAGCTCAGGTACAAACCCTCAGCAGACACAACATATGTTATGAATGTGCCCCTGACTGGTAGGCATGACCCCACAATACACTACATTCCCATCCTGACCCACTACTCTGATACACTTTGTGTAGTGAACCAATGAGAGACGATGCCAAGCCAACACATCTACAAGTTCATGAGGCTACATTGAGTGCAATGGTCCACACAGGGGACCCCTCACAGGCCTACAGACCCTGCCAAAACTAGCTATGACACTATCTCATGGACGTGGAGGGGGGCAAGACTCCAGGGACACACCTGTCTGTGTGCCTGGCACTACTATGCATGCACCCCTTAGCATGTAACTACACTCATCATAGTGGCATCACAACAGTGTTGGCACTCACTCCCTTGTGGGTGCTGTGCTGCCTTCAAGCACCCATCCAAATCCGGATAGGCCACCACCAGATTGCGGGCCATTAGGGGGTCATGGCCTGACAGGCACCCCTCCTCGTTTGGAGGCCTTCCCCAGCTGGGCCTCTCCGGCCTTCCTGGCCCAGCGCCTCAGGTCCGCCCACCGCTTCCTGCAGTGGGTGCTCTGCCAGTTATAGACCCCCAGGGTCCGCACTTCCTTGGTGATGGCTTGCCACAGTCCCCTCTTCTGATGGGCGCTGACCTGCATGGGACACACAGAATAAAGAAACAGACATCAGTGTGGGTAACCCATACACAACTGCCATGTCCGTTCAAACTGACATCGCCCATGGAGACATACATATGGACAATTTTCAAGCCAAAAACTGCCAGACACACTATGGGTGAGCATGTACACAGCGAACAAAAACACATGCAGGCATCCGACACATTCACACCCATCTAAGGAGGACAAATAGCAACTCACCTGCTCCACTGGTCGCCCATACAGCTTGGCATACAGGGGTAGGACCCCATCCACCAGCTTCTCTAGCTGCTCCGCAGTGAAGCCTAAGGCCCGTCCCCTGTAACACGCGCCATCTCAGGGACCATAGTCAGGACACAGCAGCACACGCAGTGGAGTTCTTCCCTTCTCGTAGTGCAGGAGTCAAGTGTCAAGGGCCTGTCAAAATGGCAGTAGATACCGCGGCGGGGTAAACCGTCACCGCCGGCGGCAATCATGATTGGCCCAGGTTCCCCATTGACAACCATGTTATCCAATGATCAGGGGCACGGTGGTGAACACCGCCTACTGACATGACAAGTTACGCCAGCGGAATTAAGTCACTTCCACACTACAATACCTGGATGGTAGGAGGCTGCCATTTTGCATCCACCACGTCTCCATAGCCTGGCCGGGGGCCTCATTCATGGCCCCATTCCCTCTCCCCTTCGTCGAGTACTGACATGAGTACTAGTCCCCCACATGTAAATCAATCAATCAATCAGAAAATGTATTAAGCGCACTACTCACCCGAAAGGGTCTCAAGACCCTGGGGAGGGGGGAGACCATGTAAACATGGTTGGAAGTGTGTCTACACTGTGATGCCATTATGACTGAGGCACCTCACCACACATTAGCCTGACAGGATTACCTCATTCTTTGTGTTTGTGTGTGTTACATATGTGTCACATTGTCATGACCACACAAACTTGCCAAGTCAAATCAAAAAAGTGCATGAGAAAAGCAAAGAGATATCCTCAGTGGAGACAGCAAAGCCCAAACTGGAAGAAGGTTTGCAGAGTAATCTTGTGCTTATTTCAAAGGAAGAATCAAGAAGAGAAGATCCAAGATGGCCGCTGTGAGTCCTGAAGGTTAGTTACAGTTCTAGTCTTGCAATCGGTTGGTTGCTAGGTTACGAGCTCTCCAGCTGGAAGCCTTGCACTTCAACTGAGGTCTGACAGGAATCAGCTGTGTGGAGAGAGAGCGCGCTTCAGAACAGAAACTCCTGTGAGGTAAAATTACAATTGAAGATTATATTACAGAAAACGGATAAATATTGTCAAGGTTTATTCGAAGAGTTTGATAGTAGACTGTTCCCGTGGAAGTCGGCAAGGCTACAGAGTTAATGTATGAATTAACCTTATGTTTACAAGGTTCTTGTTTAAGATATTAAAGTCAAAGAAAAAACGAACTTTAAAAGAGCAAGTATCTACAAATGTCAAGGTTATAAACAAAGGCCAAGTTTAAAGGAGAAACGAACTGTTAACAAATAAGCATTTACAAATTCAATGGTAATAAACCAAAATAGAGTTTAAAAGAGAAACAAATTTAAATAAACAAGCATTTACAACTACAATTTATCGACAGATGTCGAAGTAAGGAAGGAGAAACTAACTGTAATAAACAAGCATTTACAAATACAAGTTTTCAACAAATGTCGAAGTAAGAAAGGAGAAACAAACTTTAATAAACAAGCATTTACAAATACAAGTATTGACAGAAGTCACAATAAGACAGGAGAAATTAAATAACATCAGCTGATTTGAAGAACGCATTATCACCAACTATATATATATATATATATAGCAACATAAAACCAATCTCTAACAAAGGTTGAGAAGTTCTTCCAGAATCAGTAATAAGCATTTTTTAAGAAGAGCTATCATTTATAGAGAGAAGCAAGGCTACAGAGAACTCAGGGTGAGTGAAGAAATAATAGAATTAAAGAGAATTAAGTGTTGAGAGTAGAAAGTGAAAAACTGATGTTGTATGTCCCTAGTAATTGCGACTGTGACTCTTGCAGATGCTGTATCCAATCTTAGGTGTGAAGAGGCAGACTGAGTACTGGCGTTCATCATCTCTGTGGCAGTCTCTCTACCATCCCATTCCCCTTTCCCCCTCCGGGGTACTCAGCATGAAGGATTAATATTCGTTGTGAGTAGCTCGGGTCGGGACTGAGGAGTTATCTTCTGCTTCTGAGGAAATCGAATTGAAGTATCCTTACAGATTGAAGTGCCCTCACCCTAATTTTAGGGAAAAAACAGATTTCCTCCTGAGCAGAATGGCAGAAGGAATTGATATAAAAGCATTAGCCACCGTTTTGGAAGGGTTACAGAAACAATTAAATAACACCATAGAAGAAACAGTCCAAATAATACAGCGAATAAATGAGTTAGGGAACACCGCTAAATCAAATGAATCTGTGTTTTCCCCAACCCCCAGCCCTTCACAGTCTGCAGGTATATCCACTCAAGTAATTCATGCGGTTTCCCCTATTATTCCTTTGGCTCAACCCGAGCACTTCGGTGGGGATCCAAATAAAGCGCAGATTTTTCTGACCCAATGCTCATTGCATTTTTTATGTAGACCAGTCATTTTTTCCGAAGACCAGTCCAAAGTGGCATTTATATTGTCTTATCTGACAGGAGATGCGGCTGCATGGTCCATGCCAATAATTTCCAGAAATGATCCTGTTTTATATAATTTCCAAAATTTCAAGGAAGAGTTCTTAAGAATATTTGATCGGCGAACTGCAGCTCAAGCCACTGACAATGAACTACTGGAAATCAGGCAAGGTAATAAAGATCTAGTAGCCTATCTGGCTGATTTCAATAAACTCATTGTAGAGATTGCCTGGCCGGAGTCAAAAAGAGCCGCCATATTTTATTGTGGACTGAGAGATGAATTGAAAGATGCCTTAGCACAAGTTCCAAATAGACCCACCGAAATTTCGGAGTTAATTGATCTTGTGTTACAGATTGACCACTGGTTAACTGAACGAAGAGAAGAAAAGAGAAGAGAGTATCGACCATTTCCCCTGAGAATTGATCGTGTAAGAAATGATCATACGAGAGCCGGAGAAGGGATAACGATAGAAGAACCAATGCAAATTGGTTCCATCCGAGGTCCTTTATCTAAGAAAGAAAAAGAGAAAAGAGGAGTGAATCAACTATGTTTATATTGCGGTGCATCTGGGCATTTTGTTAAAAACTGTCCCAAGAAACCCAAAGCTCTTCAGTCGGGAAAAGGCCAGCTTCATCAGTAGAGGGGAGTTGCCCTGATGAAAGCAGAACCCAAGACAACTCCTTTAGATCAACGAGTGGCGAATACCTTACAAACCGCAGCGCCACATTTGGTACAAACAGTATCAGTTAAGACCCTTGAGAAGGAAATTCAAGGGATCTCAGTTATGATAGACTCTGGAGCTACGGGCAACTTCTGTGATATCAAATACGCTCGTAAAATGGGTATTCGATTTATCAAGAAATCTACTTTGGAAGTAGTAAGAGCTGTGGATGGAACCAATCTTTCTTCAGGACCCATTTCCCATGAGACCGAACCAATTCAGATGCAAGGTTTTGGTGGACATCAGGAGCAGATTATCTTTAATTTGATAGATGCTCCACAATTTCAACTTATTTTGGGTCTGCCTGGCTTACCGAACATAATCCACAAATTGATTGGAGTAAAAGAACGATCAAGATGAATTCCTCTTACTGCAAAGAGAATTGCTTTCATGATGGAGTGGAAGTGTCCACCAAGTCCCAAGCGGCCTGTTTATCATCACACTCTTCAATGATCTGTGCACTAAAGACAGCAGAAATTCCATAAGAATATGAGGATTTAGTCGCCGTTTTTGATGAAAAGGAGGCTGAGAAATTGCCACCACATCGACCCTACGACTGCAAAATTGAACTGGAGCCAGGTGCGATATTGCCATGTAGCAGAATATACGCATTGACTGAAGCAGAGAATCAACATTTAAAGGAGTATTTGGATCAATATCTTGCTAACGGTTTTATTCGTCCTTCTGAATCTCCAGTGTCATCCCCACTATTTTTCATACCAAAGAAGGATGGGAGTCTTCAAACTTGCATTGATTATCGAGCCCTCAATCAGGTTACCATCAAGAATCGATACCCACTGCCTTTAGTGTCAGTTTTATTAGATCAAGTAAAGAATGCTAGAATCTACACCAAATTGGACCTGCGAGGAGCATATCATTTGATTCGAGTAGCTTCAGGGGATGAATGGAAAACCGCTTTTCGGACTCGATACGGATTATTTGAATATCAAGTGATGCCTTATTGGTTATGCAATGCTCCCGCTGCCTTCCAGCATTTCGTTAATGATATATTACGAGAATTCCTCGACCGGATTGCCGTGGTTTATATAGATGACATTTTTATCTTTTCCGACAATCTACAGGAGCACATTTCCCATGTTCGATCCATCCTCACAAGGTTGCAAGAAAACCATCTCTATGTAAATTTGGAGAAGTGTGCATTTCATGTGGAACGAGTTGAGTTCTTAGGATTCATTTTGTCACCAGAAGGAGTTAGTATGGATCCTGCCAAGATAAAGACAGTGCAACATTGGCCTTCTCCTTGCAATGTCAGAGATCCAGAGTTTCTTGGGGTTCGCTAATTTTTATCGAAGATTCATATCCAATTTTTCTCAAACAGTTACACCCATTACTCGATTGTTGAAGAAAGGAGTGAAGTTTGAGTGGACAAAAGAAGCTGAAAATGCTTTTAATTTTTTGAAGAATTCCTTCGTCTCAGCTCCAATCTTGCTCCACCCCAATCCAGATGAGCCATATTATGTGGAGGCAGATGCTTCAGATGTTGCCATAGGAGGTATCCTTTCCCAGCGTCATAAAGATACAGGTCAATTACATCCAGTGGCCTATTTCTCTCAAAAATTAACACCACCAGAGATAAATTATTCAATTGCGGATAAGGAGCTATTGGCAGTCAAAGAAACTTTTCGTGAGTGGAGGCATTACATTTTGGGAGCTAAGCATAAAGTGACCGTTTACACGGACCACCAAAATTTACAGTTTTTAAAATCAGCTCGAACTCTAACAGCTAGACAACTGCGTTGGTCCCTATATTTTGCAGACTTTGATTTTGTTATCACTTTCAGACCAGGAAAAGTAAATGGGAAGGCAGATGCTCTATCTCAAATTGATACCAGTGCAGTTAAAGAGCCTCCAGAAAAAGAATTGATTATTCCACAAGAGAAGTTCATATCTGTCATATTGTATGAAAATTTAACCAAAGAAATTCAAGAAAACTTAACATTCGAAGGAATGCTGAAGTGGTCCAAAGAAGGCCAAGGAAGAGAAATCAAAAAAGGTTTGCCATACTTTAGAGGTGCACTGTATGTTCCGACTGTGGAGCTGCAAGAAAAAATTCTTCAGGCTTATCATGACGATCAATTGGCTGGACACAAAGGAATTCAAAAGACTCAAAATCTAATACAACGAGAATTTTGGTGGCCAAAAATGAAAACTCAGATAAGACAATATGTGTCAACTTGTGACAAATGTCAAAGAGGGAAATCAAATAGAACAGCTTCACAAGGTCTGTTAAGACCTTTGCCCACTGCACCCCATGCCTGGCATATTGTTACTATGGATCTTATAGTGGACCTCCCTAGTAGCCAAGGTTTTAACACTATCCTAGTTTTTATAGACACTTTCACTAAAATGGCGCATTTCATTCCTTTGAAAGAAATCCCTCGAGCCCCACAGGTTGAACAGTTGTTTACACAACACATAGTACGCGCCCATGGTATCCCAAAAATTCTAGTTTCAGACAGGGGGTCCCAATTTGTTCCTCGCTTTTGGAAGGCCTTTAGTAAAAGATTAGGAATTGATTCTCGTTACTCTACCAGTTACCATCCTGAAACCGATGGGCAAACAGAGAGAGTGAATCAAGAGTTAGAACAGTATCTAAGACTCAATTTATTCGATAAAGAGAAGGAATGGCCCGAGTTGATGTGGGCAGCTGAATTTGCTTATAATAATGCTGTTCATTCCACCACTGGGTTCACCCCCTTTTATCTGAACCACGGTAGACATCCTAATGTAATGTTGGGTAAAGAAGATGATTCAGTGCCTGCAGTAGAAGAGATGGTGAGGGATTTGCAGACCACGTTAGTTAGGGCTAGAAAAAACATCATTCAAGCAAAATACTCATATCAGACTCAGGCTGATAGAAAAAGAAGAGAGAGCCCCATTTATTCGAAAGGAGACAAAGTTTGGTTATCCACTCGTCATTTACGTCTCAAAGGAAATCGCAAATTTCAGCCACGATTTATAGGCCCATTCAAAGTTGACAAGATGATCAATCCAGTGGCAGTTAAATTGCAGTTGCCAGCTCATCTAAAGATACATCCCGTTTTCCATGTCTCCTTGTTAAAGAACAGCCCTCCAAATTTACGTCAAAACTCCCCTCCAATTCTTATTCAGATTAGCTCTGCAGAATAGTATGAGGTCAATCAAATCTTAGATTCCAAAATCCGTAATGGCCAGCTTTATTATCTAATTGATTGGAAAGGTTATGGTCCAGAGGAACGATCCTGGGAGCCGCACAAGTATGTACATGCTTCAAGATTAGTGAGAAACCTCCATCGAACCTACCCAAGCAAACCTAAATTGGAGAACTGTTCCTTTAGGGGGAGTACTGTCATGACCACACAAACTTGCCAAGTCAAATCAAAGAAGTGCATGAGAAAAGCAAAGAGATATCCTCAGTGGAGACAGCAAAGCCCAAACTGGAAGAAGATTTGCAGAGTAATCTTGCGCTTATTTCAAAGGAAGAATCAAGAAGAGAAGATCCAAGATGGCCGCTGTGAGTCCTGAAGGTTAGTTACAGTTCTAGTCTTGCAATCGGTTGGTTGCTAGGTTACGAGCTCTCCAGCTGGAAGCCTTGCACTTCAACTGAGGTCTGACAGGAATCAGCTGTGTGGAGAGAGAGCGCGCTTCAGAACAGAAACTCCTGTGAGGTAAACTTACATTTGAAGATTATATTACAGAAAACGGATAAATATTGTCAAGGTTTATTCGAAGAGTTTGATAGTAGACCGTTCCCGTGGAAGTCGGCAAGGCTACAGAGTTAATGTATGAATTAACCTTATGTTTACAAGGTTCTTGTTTAAGATATTAAAGTCAAAGAAAAAACGAACTTTAAAAGAGCAAGTATCTACAAATGTCAAGGTTATAAACAAAGGCCAAGTTTAAAGGAGAAACGAACTGTTAACAAATAAGCATTTACAAATTCAATGGTAATAAACCAAAATAGAGATTAAAAGAGAAACAAACTTAAATAAACAAGCATTTACAACTACAAGTTATCGACAGATGTCGAAGTAAGGAAGGAGAAACTAACTGTAATAAACAAGCATTTACAAATACAAGTTATCAACAAATGTCGAAGTAAGAAAGGAGAAACGAACTTTAATAAACAAGCATTTACAAATACAAGTATTGACAGAAGTCACAATAAGACAGGAGAAATTAAATAACATCAGCTCATTTGAAGAACGCATTATCAGCAACTATATATATATATATATAGCAACATAAAACCAATCTCTAACAAAGGTTGAGAAGTTCTTCCAGAATCAGTAATAAGCATTTGTTAAGAAGAGCTATCATTTATAGAGAGAAGCAAGGCTACAGAGAACTCAGGGTGAGTGAAGAAATAATAGAATTAAAGAGAATTAAGTGTTGAGAGTAGAAAGTGAAAAACTGATGTTGTATGTCCCTAGTAATTGCGACTGTGACTCTTGCAGATGCTGTATCCAATCTTAGATGTGAAGAGGCAGACTGAGTACTGCGTTCATCATCTCTGTGGCAGTCTCTCTACCATCCCATTCCCCTTTCCCCCTCTGGGGTACTCAGCACGAAGGATTAATATTCGTTGTGAGTAGCTCGGGTCGGGACTGAGGAGTTATCTTCTGCTTCTGAGGAAATCGAATTGAAGTATCCTGACACACATTGAAAACATGAATTGTATCACCATGTGATGCAAGTGTATGTCCAAACACAAGATGTGTTCCTTCATCACCCATAGGTACAGACCAATGTGGTGAGGGAGAGCCCCATCTGTTTACAGACCCCTGGTAGATCTGGCCACCATGGAGGAACATCACATCATCATAACTTACCGACTTAATCGAGCTACAATCCTTGACCTCTGTGCAGAAATGGATCCTGTTCTGAAGCCGGCTATTAGGAATCACCATGCCACACCTACAACTGTGCAGGTACTATCTGTGCTCCATTTTTTGGCCACAGGCTTATTTCAATTGACAGTGGGCATGGCTGCAGGGGTATCTCAGCCAATGTTCAGCGACATCCTGTCTAATTTCCTGAGTGCATTTGTTCAACACTTGCAAAGTTATGTCCAGTTTCCCCCAAAGGGCTGATCTCACCACCATCAAATCAGGATTCTAAGCCTTTGCAAATATCTCCCATGTGATAATTGCCATTGATGGTACCCACATAGCCCTCATAGCCCCAAGAGTAAATGAACAGGTGTATCAGAATCGTAAAAACTATCACTCCATGAATGCCCAATTGGTGTGTCCTGCTGATCAGTACATTTCACATGTCAGTGCAAGGTTCCCAGGATCAGTCCATGATTCATTTGTCCTGAGAAACAGCAGGGTGCCACACATGAAGTTAAAACTACATGGGGACAGAGCTTGGCTCATAGGTGAGTGTGTAGGACACTGGATCCTTTACATAGCTGACAGCCAGGCTGTATGCAAGTAAATTGTGTGTGTTTCAATCCTCTTTCACCCACTTTTGCAGGGGATTCTGGCTACCCCAATATGCAACGGCTACTCACACCTGTGAGGAATCCCAGGACAGAGAGGAATTATAATGAGGCATATGGTGGTAGTAGGAGGGTGATTGAGTGCACCATAGGACGCCTGAAGCAAGATTTTGTGGCCTCCATCTCTCTGGAGGAAACCTGTGCTATGTCCCTGACAAGGTGCACAACTTGGCTGTGAGGAAAGCTATCCCACTTCTGGAAGAGGAGGATACTGTCCAACCAGCCCATCCACTTCAGAGGAGGGTTGAGAGTGATGGTGAAGAAGAGGGGGAAGACATCACCTTCAGGACCCAGCTCATCCGGCTATACTTCCAGTGACTCTCAGGTACATTTCCAATTACGCTGATGGCTTCACTGTATTGTTTCAGGCTGACTCATGTAGTAAGTACTGTGGTATCCTTTAACAGTGATAAGGCAAAATCATGACTGAAGTGGTAGATACCAGTGCATGCAATGGAATGTACAGTGAGACATACTTCAGACACTACAGTCTGTTAGACCCTCTCCTGCAATACAAGCGGCATTATGATGGTAACTGACTAATGCATGCACATTCACAATTGATAGCTCATATTGATTAAGGACAGATATTTTGAGTGCACAGGTGTATTTATTCTAAGTCAAAACATCCATGAGTTTTGGGACAGTGGAAGAGAGTGGGCACATGGTGAACAACATACTCAGGTACAAATGCTCAGCTGTTGGTTGCACAGGGGTATCATCCATGGGGCCACTGGAAGATGGTGAGATGGCAGTGGCATGTCAATGAAGTAGCTCAGTGGCACATAAGGGAAACCGTTCAGGGCAGAGTCACTTCCTGGCGCTGGGCTTGGTTTTTGCTGGTGTTTCAGTGGGATGTCTGGGACTGAGGGCACGTTTACGAAGGTAAAGCTGGGCTGCAGGGGTAGGGGTGCTGGTGTCCTATGAGTCCTCTGGCACTGCCACCAGTCCAGTGGATGCTGCAGATGTAGATGGCAGGGCAGTGTCCTGGATAGTGGAAGGGCCCTGCAGGTGGGTGGAGGACTCAGGCTGGATGTTTGTCTGGCACTGCAGCACCCCTGCAATGGAGGCCATGATGGCATTGAGCTGTTTCCATTGATCCATGGCCTCCTGGCGGTGTGCTACCTGCAGCCTCTGATTCTGCTCCAAGGTGGCCAGAATCTGGCCCATCCTGTCCTGGGAATGATGGTATGATTCCAGGACCTCAGAAATAACCCCCTGGGCAGCAGCATCCCTCCTTGGGCCACCCCCCTGGGCCACTGATGCCCTCCCACTTGCCCTAGCCCTCTGTGCCTGTGTCCCCTGCACAGGTCTGGCAGTCACACTTGCAGTTGGCACTTCATCATCCTGCCTGGTGGTAGGTGGGGACTCCGGCCTCTGTACATGTTGGCAGCCATTCCGTGGCCTGGTGACACTGGTGTTGGGTCGTTGGGCCAGAACTGATGGTGGTGGCTGAGTGGTAGGGGTGTCAGTGGTGTCCTGGGTGGGGCTTATGGATGGTAACTGTCCAGGGCTGTGGGATGGGCCAGGGATTTCCTCTGTGTCCAGACATCCCTCTGCACTCTCCTGAGTGGGGCCTTCGTCTTCAGGTGGAGGACTGGCACTCCTTGACGTCTCCGTGCGGGTGGCATGGGTGGTGGTGCCTGTGTGTGGGAGAATAGAGATGTGGGTGTCCTGCACTTTCTTGTCAATTGCAGCACTGGTCAGCAGTAATTGGTGGTTGAATTCCCATGTAGTGGCATGCAAGGTCCCTTCATGTACATGTTGATGCATTTATTGAGAGGGGTAGTGGTGCATTGTGGGTGTTGTAGTGCTACTGAGATTACATGCATGGGTTGGTGACTGTGCACTGTGGGCTGGATGTTGATTTGCATGGGGGATTGTGGACATGCAGGTGACTTGGATGTGAGTTGTGGGTGTTATGGACTGGGTAGGGGATGGGGTCCTGGTGGTAGTGAGAGGGATGAGGTGATACATGCATTATAGGTGTGGTGACTGTTAAGGTATTGTAGTTGTCTTATGCAAGCCCAGTCCTCCAGCGAGTCCAGTGAGGCCCTCTGGGTGCAGGATATCCAGGACCTTCTCCTCCCAGTAGGTATATTCGGGGGGAGGACGAGGGGGACCACCATCTGCCTTCTGTACTGCAATGTTGTGCCTGGATGCCATGGAACGAAACTTCCAGTGCAGGCCGTTCCATCTGATGTCATCCCTTACGCATGGATGGTTTCCCACTGCATTGACCTTGTTTACTATCCTATGCCATAGCGCCCTCTTCCTGGCCAAGGGTGTCTGCTGCACCTGTGTCCCAAATAGGTGTGGCTCAACCCTGAGTATTTAGTTCACCATGGTCCTTAGCTCCCTGTCTGTGAAGTGGGGGTGCTTAGGGGGTGCCATGGTGTGTGGTGTGTGGTGTGGGTGGTGTGTTGGAGGTGTATTGGTGAGGGTGCTGTTGTGTGGTTAGGTGTGTGGCTTGTGATGGTGGTTGAGCAGTGTATGAGTTTTGGTGGTATATCTGTGAGTGTGACTTGTGTGATGGCGAGTTCAGTGTATGTGTGTTGTGTTGTCAATATCTGTTGTGCTATTAGCATTGCAAAGGATTGTGGGGTGTGTATGTTTGTGTGTGTTTTAAAGTGTTGTCGATGTGTGTCAGGGTGCTTTTCAAACTTTCCAATGTGTGCATTTGTTGTTGGTAGGTCACATTGCTGGCTGTGGCGGCTCATACCGCCAATAGTCGTTTGACATTCACTGTCCGCCGAGCTGATTTGTGCATCATTAATTGGTGGGTGGGGGATTTGTCTGTATGGCGGTGGCGGGGTGTGGTGTACTGCCTTTCTGCCGTCATTGGTCCTGGCGGTGGGTGGTGGTTGCAAGATTTTTGGAGGTTTGTCTTTTTGGCATCATTATATGGTGGTATGCAGGTCACCGCCACTGGCAGCCTTTTGTTCACCGTCAGCACGGTGGTCGGCGGTGATTGCCTCCAAGTTCATAATGATGGCCTATATCTCCAAGTACAGGGGACATCGATGGGCAGTAACTTTTCCCCAAGTTTGGCCTGTTTATATATGTGGGTAAAAAGGTTTAGACTCTGATATAAATCCATTTAGGAATGAAATCCAACTCTGGCGAAGATTTATTGACTATATTATGAAAACCAAAGCATTGGAATTCACAAAATAGGTAAATCACCATGACCCATTTCTCAAGTTTACGGCATCTATATCCAATAAGGAACTTCTCTTTCTTGACCTGATGATAACACTAGATGAAGGCCGACTGAGAACAAGAACATTTTACAAAGCTACTAACCACCAGCTTATTATTATTTAACAGCCACCATCTATTCAGCCAATTCCTAAGAATCAGAACAAATTGCAGGGAAATCTCAGCATTTGACAAATAGGCTGATGATCTGACTTGCAAACTTCATTTCTGTGACTATCCAGATGAGATCATGCACACAGCCTGTAAGAGAGCAATGAATAACAACCGAAAAGCACCTTTAGAACCACAGGCTAAAGATCAACCTAAATTGATGTGTGTCACAACATAAACATATCCTTTGAATGGAGTAAAGAAGATAATTAGCAAACAATGGAATATACTGATCAGTGGTGGTCTGAAATTTGAGAGACCATGTTTTGCCTTTAAACGTACAAGTAATTTGTGAGATCTGCTAATCCAAACTAAACCCAGAAAATCTAAACCAACAGAGAGCCTAACTACATGTGGAGGACTTCCACCAATTGTTGGACACTATCCATGCAGAGAATGAAACATGTGCCACTTAACTATCGTCACTAAAAAGGTAGATCTGGGACCAGAAGGAGCAGTGAAATTATTGAAACACACTAATTGTAATACCAAACATTGCATTTATCTCATCCATTGCCCACACCTTTTGCAATATATTGTTGTGACAACTAGACCGGTAACAAAATCTGCATTAACAAACACAGAAGCAATGTGAGCTGTCAGTGGATCATGATAAAAATGAGTAGCCACTTTCAAACAAAAGAAATACCACAGATGATATGTAGTAGGTACTTTTGGAGATCCTGCCGAACACAGAAAATGAACAATGTTGGATCTTCCATTTCAAGATCTATATTAAAGGCCTAATGATGAAATTCCTTGGAAGGAGTTATCCATATGAGATAGCCTTTTCTTAGAAAACAGGCAACATAGTTACCTATGACATGAGTAGCATATTAAGCAATCAATAAGGACCCTCCAGTTATCCATACACCCTCACTCAAGTAGTATTTGACAAAACTATTTTTTGTTGTCTTTTATTGAGGTCACTTAAAACATATCTTGTTGATTGTAGAGCATTGGATATATCATTATACTAGGAACACTTTCCCCCATCACATATACCACTCCCCATGGAGGTAGTTCCAGCTAACATTGATGGTTATGAAGAGTGATTTAGGTGAGGCTCTGACCCTGCTATGAACCCCCCTTGAAATTGATTACCACATCTTCTGGGTTTATTGTGATACTGTGGCATGTACAAAATTGAAACTTTCACCAATCCTTGGAAAATTTACACATTTTTCATCATCCTCCACTGACACTATATGAAGATTCGCTCATATCAAGCAGTTCACTTCCACTTCCTCCATGTGTCCTTTTTTTAAAATTCTTGATTAGAAGACAGATATTCCCATTTTTATGATGGCATATTACCACCTTCCAAGATGACGGTTCCTTAGTTCAGTTTTACTGTTGCATATGCGTGACACACTACGTGATTACATCATGGGGCATGCAATACACTTTGACCCCAATAACCATAAACTTAAGGAAGTAGGGCTTCCAGCATCCTATACTTTTGGGGATTTGGAAGACAGGTAGGTGCTATACCCTGGACTCTACCTCGGGTACCATCAATAAAGTAGGACAAGGGTCCCTGACTAATTTATTTACTTGCTCAACTTGAAACACATGACTGGGAAAGTTTTGATCTCCTCACACTCCAAGGGGCCCTCTGTTCCAGAACTTAGGGTAAGATTTTAAGATCTGAGAATATTGGTGCCTGCATGAATGTGCTCCTATACACCAAAGAGGGTGTGCCATCCACAATATCTAATTTTCTTTTTTCCGCATGAGGCTGGTGCGCACTTTTTTGAGTCATAATTGTGATGTCAATATGGTCTTTTTTTAATAAGTCATGATTCAACAATACAACAGATGTTTTTTGTTTGATTTGTTTCTTAGTTTTTACTTTTACTGGATCACTAGCATTATGAATCGACTACAATCCCAACACATGGGATGTAAGTCTTGGGAATAACAACTATTACTGATTTTTTTCAATGAGGCGGAGGTTCACTTGTCTTTTGATCAAAGTAGTAGCTCTTGCACAAGAGAAGATTAGGTAGCTGTTGAAAGGTCCTGGTGAATTGCTGTGGATTCTCAGGGACATAAAAGGCATGAAACATGTTGACCATCTTTCTACCAAGAATCACTAGACTATCTACTAACCAATAATCATGTAGTGAGACTGCAAGGAATGTTATTTTCCTATGCATTCTCTGATTTGTTTTTAACCTTAACATAGACTCCATAAACAAATAAACGAGAGAAGTAGGAGTCTATAAGTAAGTTTAAATATCAACAGGAGTATAAACAATTCTTTTTAAATCCACCATGATGTCCCCTTGTTTGGGAGGCCCTCACCAGTTATTTTCTACCAACAGTATGTTTCTTCTCCTGTGTACTTGTAGATGATAGCATCATCATTGGGTCTCCTCTTTCCCCTAACTAAAGGGGCCGTTTCCACTCAAATGCTGGAAACCATTAGGGATCCCTGAAAATGAAGTTAAGAAGTGTAGTGAAATTGAAAATGTGGTTTAGAAATACCTCTATAACCTAGCTAGACTCCAACTTTATCATAAATGGGATAGGGTATGAATAAAAACAAAGGTGTGATGTGGTAGGAACGAATTACGTGTCCTTCACATACGTACGGTTGACATGTTTCAACCCACTGTTGCCCAAAAGGGTCATTGGCTGTCTTCAGGACCATTATTCTGCAGACTTCTCGGTACTATTAATCCTGCTGAACATTCTCTAAGTTCTAAATGTGTCTACTATTGCGCTTTTTTATTGTCTAAGTGGTGGCAAAAGTTACATTGTGTCCTGTGAGCCCCTAAATATGATATAGTATACCACATATGAAAATCCTATTTACAAGATCAAGAAATCACTTTAAAATAACTTTAAAATAATGTCCACCACTCTTATATAAAAGAGTCTGACCAATCTCATAATATGACAGTTCACTCTTTTATGTTGTTCATTTGACTCACACAGTGGTCTCTAAAATCACCTACCTTAATTAGAGGCTCAAACTCTCCATCAAATGATGAAATGGGACATTTCTTGGTGAGTCATGTCACAAAAAAACAAAAACATTGAAACTTTCCTACTCAGCCTTTACTATGCTTCGAGATCCTTCCCCCTGATCCCTCCCCCCAGTTATAAACAGGATTGCTCAGGAAAGTGGAAGTGTTACCTCTATAATCAAAAGGGGTGGAGTCGCCATTGAGGTATCAGTGGCTATCAGATAAGACAGGTTAATTCCTAATTCCATTTATCTCTTCTTTTTATTTGTTAAATACCCATGACTTACTTCAATAACCACTGCGTCCTAATCTCAGCAGTAAGGGACTTGCTTTTCATAAATGGGGCCGTATTTGTTAACAACTGGTCACTTAAAGGTAATTAGTACCTTACTATTTAGTCAACACTCATGGTATGTTCAAAATGCAGCGATGTTGATGGCATGGGGTTATTGCTTATCACTTCTTATAAGTTGCAAAGGATCGCTTGAAAGATCTCCGTACCTTACGTTAGAAATGGACACATGTCTACTGCGACGCTATAAAGATAAAGGCAACTCAAGCCCTGCCGCTAATTCTAACGTAACTGCTAGCAATTAAGATTGTATTCTGAGGTGAAAAGTGGGAACCAGTTGTTAACGAAATATTCCAACATCGAAGCGCGAAAACAGCAACATTTAAAATGTGGGGTACTATGAGTATCTAATATAGTTAAAGGGCATAATGGAGTGTTCCAGGGGGCCTGGGAAGAAGCAGAGAGAACTGAGAGAGTGTGCCACCTGAATACGGTTCTTGAAGAAAACAGATTAGTCATTGTCAATGCACATGCAGAACAAGTGAAGTACCTCAGCTAATAGCCTTAAAGGGCCCTAGATCTAAAGTGGGAGTATGTGTAGTCATTTATTTACATTCTTTTTCAGTGGCTATGGAACAAATCGTGGTTACATGGTTTTGAATTTAATTGCATTACACATGTGTTTGAGGGCCACTGAAATAAAGCCTTCATGCAGTGGTCTCCATGATAGGGTCATATTAGCTCTAAAAGGTAAAACTATTCACGTTATATTAACTTGAAATGTGTTCTCATTACAATATTAGAGCTGACTTCTGAAAAGAGCAGAAATAAGTTAACAAATGGGTCCAAGAAATCTAACAGACCGGCCATGCATGTGTGGACAATACATTCAAATGACTGGATTATAGGTAATGAGGTCAAGGTACAGCTTGAATAATTGTTTCACAGATTTGCAACACCATCTACTAAACTGTAAACTCACTATTCACATCCCAGACCAGCAGATCAGCACCAGGGTGTCCAAGAATGCCCTGACAAGATATCCAAAATAGGGTGTGTCAGAACCCCAGCAGTTAAACCACACAGGAAGGGATAATATCAGAATAAGATACTCAATGACAACAAACCATTTTCAATGAAGGGTTATAGAACCCGTCTAGTACAGAGTGGCAGGTGTTCCAATGGAGAGTTCCCATTTTATGCCCTTAGATTTTCGAGATTATGTTTGGTCTATATTTGCCCACAATCACATGGGAGGTAGACTGAGCTTTCAGCCCATAGGGTACATCTGTTACAAAGTTCTGCATGCAGGGTGCAGAATAAAAAGACAAAGTGGAATCCCATTTAGTTTCTTAAGGATGGGTGACAGATGACTAAGTGGTTTATCAATATGGCCTGGTATCCCCAAAAGGTTAATGTCAGTAACTTTCTGAGCTGTGCTAAGAGATACAGGCACCACTCAGTCACCCAGACTATAGTCAATCAAAAGCTAGTTTGCTCACACCAGTACTCTCTAAATGGTTCCTGAAGGTTTCCAGTGGTCATTACAAACCCCAATACTGCTGAATAGACTAGACCACCCTACAGTAAGGGTACCTTCCAGCAAAGGGCATGTCATTCCCTGCCATGAAATGTCTGCTAGGCAATATGAGACAAATTCTCGGTGGACAACTATAACTCCGGAGAAGCAGAAGGGCAGACCAAGGCTGTCAATATTCAACTTTGAGTGGGTAAAGATGTGGGGCCCCTTGACTCCACAACCTCTTCAGGAAACTGGTTTGTGTCTGTGGTCATGGAGCATGACACTTACTACTATGGAGAGATACCTTTAATGACAAGCACAGCTCCAATGGTGCTGCCAGCTCTGGTCATCTATTTTACCAATATGGAGGTTCCCCAAGCAAGGCATCACAGACAATGGTACCAGCTCACTCTCCAGCTTTGTAAAAAGCAATGTGGTACATGTGTGGGGAGACATAAATGTTCACCACTGCTTGTCATTCAAAGATCACAAATCTGTTAAAAGGGTCAGCATGTCACTCAAAATAATTATTGGTGAGCCCCTTAGCAGTACGTGGTCATTCTGTTGCCGAGTCTATTATTTGTTGCAGAAATGTTTTGCAGATGCTAGTAGGATTTGAAATTTTTTAACCTCTGCTCGGGTGGCACTTGAAACTTTCCTTGAGCCATATGGCATTAAGGATGAATGACCTGATTCCGACCTTGGCGGAGGGGATATTCCGTCTAAAACGTGACGGTTATCCAGCCTCCTGTTTTACAAGTTCCATAGGATATAATGGGACTTGAAATACAGTGAACGGGATATCCATCACGTTTATGACGGAGTATCCCCTCCACCAAGGTCGTAATCAGGCCCTAAGTGTAGACTCCCAGGGACAAAATAGCCAAGAATAAGAAGAAAGCCAAGACACAGTGGAAAATAGCAAGTTATTGTTACAAGCGAGGTACAACCAAAAGCTACACTGACAGATCACCAGCAAAGTAAGAAGGTCTGGGCATTCATTCATGTAAAGCCCAGACCACGCAGTGACAAGTGGGCTGTATGCTTTACAATACTGGAAAGATAAATATGTTAAATTACCTCATTCATCTTGAGACACTCATGCTTCACCCTAGGTTCCAAATGACAACCATTGTAACTCATACTATAATGAGAGTGACATAATTCTGTTGATGTTAGCAAATGATACTGAGGAAAAGGAGAGTAAGCCATTCCCTGGCCTCATGCACCATTATCTGGTGGGAGGAAAAGTCTCCCCTGGTTTGACAAGAAGCACAAAGCAAGATGTAAATAAGCACTGTTTCTTTACTAAGGAAGTCACCCTGAGATTGTGGAGCAGTCAGCTACAAATGACATAGCATAAAAATCTTGAAGCAGCACAATCCCTTTTCTCTAATAGCCCCTCCCATGGTGGCTTGAGTGGACATCAGCCATTTGGACAAAACATTGTGTGGTTCCTTTGAATCTGCTTAGCTCTATCAAGCACCAACAAGAGCGTGAAGAGAGGCCTCTACCTGAAGTTCCACCTGTGGAGTTCATCAATAGGTTAGGAGCTGTCAACTGCCTCCATAATGGCGGTCATTTTCAAATAAAGGTGATGCATTTTGAGTTAAACAATATCCCCTCCCACCTTTCAGAGGTTTTGAATCAAATTTTAACTGGAAAGTAGGTGCCTTAGTGTCAGCCACCTTGGGTTCATTGCTGTGCACAACTCTACTCAGGGGGACCACCTTTTCACCACCATAAAATGTTTCCAGCATTGCAAGATGCAAGTCTGTCAAGACCAGTAATTGTTACAAACTGCAAGATTCTGCTATGTTTTATGCTGTAATGAATTTGCCTGAATATCCCACGACCACATTAACCCCTTCCTCACAAAATATTCCAAAATGAATCAATAAATGTATCCCATTTACTTCAGCTACAAAGATTCTTCCTAATTCACCTCACTGATCGATTGATTTCAACGTGCTTCCCTTCACATCACCAATACCTACCCCACCAATAGATCGGTACACATCATCTGGCCCACATATTGCACTTTAATAAATTGTGCAATCTCATTATGGGACATGGGAAATAATCTGCAGTGGGCAATGGAATTCATATTTCAGTGAAGCAGTGGTCGAGTTTTGTTTAGGCATCCCTTCCACAGGAACCAAAAGAGGGTAGACAGGTCGAAAAGGAGAAAAATGTGCTAAGACCACTGCTAGATTAATCTTTCATTCTCTAGCAACATGTCTTTACAATAGCCAGAAAACCTGCCAGGCAAAATACTAGTAGAAAACAAACTATGGTGAAAGTCAAACATAATTTCCAGCAACATAAACAGATGCAGATTCTCAGTATCATTTAGACACACATTTGTTAGAATTTTGTTAGCTTCTGATGGTGCTCTATAAATATGAAGTTCAGACAGTTATTACAGATACAGCAGCAGAAATCATATATTAATCCCTTAACTGGTATCAACACCAAATTTGTGTCCTTTTTTCCAGCAACATTGGGACTCTGAAAGTACTCAGGATGTGTGGATTCCACTGGAGGGGGCAGAGAAAATAAGCAAAATATAGCTACACATGAGCGATACAGAAAGCTATAAATTACATCAAAGCAGAAAAAAATCCACATTCAGCAGGGGGTCATATGGGTAGATTCCTCAAGGTTTTCCTAAAATACGAAGGCTCTCGTTATGACACTGGTGGTCTTTCCCGAAGACCGCCATGCTGGCGGTCGCCAAAAGACCACAGGGGCGGCGATAATCCGTCCACCCAATTACGACATACAAAAACAAAATTGACAGAACACAGCCACAAAACTGACACCGTCGGAACGAGCGATGGCAGTAGAGATGCGGTCCCGCCTCCCACACCACGACAGAAAAAAAACGCACCCCCAGTACAAACCCACAAATCAGCATAGCGGTCATAGTGCAGCGGTAATCAATTGGTGGTCGGGACAGCAGTGGCCGAAATTGAGCCTCTGCGGCAGCACAACACCACATAGACCAATTCGAATGCCCCACACCTGAAACACACACATCACACCTCCCCCCAATAAAACACACACACACAACCCACAACCCATTGCCATGACAAAAAACTGACATACATAGCATGACCACGCTGAAGATCACACTGCACACAGACACCACAGACACCTACACACCTTTCACGCATCACACTTCACTTGAAATATTTAACACTCACACACATCACACTCACCATGTCCTGACAAAAGCACCCCTGTTTCACCGATGATGAATTAAGGACCATAGTGGGCGAAATCATCAGGTTTGAGTCACAGCTGTTTGGGGCAGCAAACGTCTATGCCAAAGAACATGGAGTTTTGGCAGAGGATCATCGACAAGGTGAACTCAGTGGGAAAGCACCCACACACAACGGATGAAATACGCAAGAGGTGGAACAACCTGAGGGGGAAGGTCTGGTCCATGGCGTCCAGACACCAAATCACCCTCATGAAGACTGGTGGTGGGCCCCCACCTCCTCCCCTGGAGCTCACATCATGGGAGAAGAAGGTCTTGGGGATCCTGCACCCTGAGGGTCTCAGTGGAATCCCCAGAGGACTGGAAACTGGTAAGTCACCCATATTCCCCTTGTATGAAGTATACCTGTAATGCATGCATTCCCCTCCCCTGCATGCTCACCCTTCCGCACTAACACCAGTCCTAAAGTCCACACTCCCAAATGCACCCAATATATGTACAGCATGAAGCAGTATGACTCCCACAATGCATCATTCTTTAGCCACCTAACAATGCACATTCCCCTCGCATAACTACACCTGAGATCTGAAGCATGGCTCATAGCACTCACCTCGCAGCCCCTGTAATGTACATCAGGCAGATGTGAATAACAATCCCTGTTATCCACAGGTGTCACTGAGAAAGTCATCAGACAACCAGTGCCATGTACAGCTAGTCCTCGTCACAGTTCTGAATGAGTCCTCCACCCACCACCAGGCCCCTTTCACTAGCCAATCGACTGACCAGCCCTCAACATCTCCTGCAGCTAGTGGGATATGGTCATGCCTGAGGACTCACAAGCCACCACTGAGCCACCCCATGTTGCTGAGGAACCCCCACGCAAATGTGGTCACAGACCCAGACATCCTGCAGGGACAGAAATCAAGACCAAGCCCACTGCCAGGAAATGAGCCTCTCAAGAACTGTCTCCTTTGTGTGCCACTGAGACACCTTGTTGACTTCCCACTGCCATAGCCCAATTTCCAAATTCCGCATGGATACTGGACCTGTGCCACCAACTGCTGGGTCTTACAGACTGATGGAATTGATCACCATGGTCCCACTGCTTTGCACCCTATCCACCCTCTGGTACACACAATAAATGCACTTACACACACATTTTGGTGTTATGTGTTGACTCATTGTAATAGTGCAACAAATGTGTGACATGTCACAGAAACTGAGTTCTAAAGCACAGTGAAGATGTGTATGTATCATGCTGTCATCCGGTTTCCTGCAGCGAAGTCAGTGTCCACACATCCTTGGGTCCTCAAATAGCAGACTGGGAAGAGTGGTGAAACATCATACGTAGTACATCTACAATTGATAGCACAGAATGTACATCACATATAATTTTCATTGTTGCCAACAGTATGTACCTGCACGCCACGATGGTTAAACGATTTACACTGTAGGCATACACATTGATAGACAATGCTATTGCACACATGACCACAACCCTGTTCAGGTACTATGGGACAAGATAATCGTTGCATCTAACAGTAATGACCTGAGCAACAGACACTCATTGCAGTCGTACTACACGGCTCACACCCTTGGATGCCAAGTATTAACAGCACTTGAAGTCACAAGAAGCAGCAAAGTATGCCAATGAACATGTAATACCAGAATGTAGAAGACACAAATGTGTGAAGAAGTAAATAGGATGTCTGAACTATATGCAACACAGACAGCTGGACTAGCTAACATCACAGTGGCACTGTTGACCTACTTGTCAGACCACTCCTGTATACACCCATCTGAAACCCAAACGGGGTAAACACCTACTCATATCAGGAATGGATAATGAAGTACATCTAATCTGTACACCAACATGTGACAGAACCTTAGCTGAAGTACTGCTGGATGGGATTTGTCCTTGTGCCTACATCTTCCACATCCTCATCTTCGTCACTCATATTTCCTCCCTCCTATGCCACCGGATTGTCCCCTACTCCTACCTCCTCCAACAATGGGATATCCCTCCTTAGTGCCAGATTGTGGAGCATCAAGCAGGCCACCACAATCTGGCACACCTTCTGTGGTGAGTACTGCAGGTAACCACCAGAGATGTGCAGACATCTGAACCTTGCTTTCAAGAGACCAAATGTCCTTTTGATCACCCTTCTTGTCCTCCCATGAGACTCACTGTACTGTTCTTCAGCCCTGGTCCTTGGATTCCTCACCGATGTGAGTAGCCAGGAGAGATTGGGATAATCTGCATCCCCTGTGGATAGGGTAAAATAACCTTTACATTCCACTATGTCACATACAGACAGAGTAGTAAGGCTGGGGTAACAGTAATTACATATACACTCATACTCACCGATGAGGGAGGCCCTCCATCTTTGCAGAGGTGCCATCAACCATGGGGCACTGCTATTCCTGCGCATGTACGAATCATGGACAGACCCTGGAAACCTTGCAGTCACCTGGGAGATGTACTGGTAAGCTAAGCAGACCATCTGCACATTAATGGAGTGAAAGCCCTTACGGTTCCTGTACACTTGCTCATCAGTCCTGGGTGGTATTAATGCAATGTGAGTGCCATCTATGGCCCCATTCACATGAGGTATATGTCCCATTGCATAGAAATCTGCCTTCACACTGGTCAAATCTACAGGATTGGGAAATTGAATGCATCTGTCCATATGTCTGACTAAAGCAGACAAGACATTCCTCAAGACACTGATGAACATAGGTTGAGACATGCCTGTTGCCATTCCCACTATCCCCTGGAATGAGCCAGTGGACAAGAAATGGAGGACGGATACCACCTGCACAGTTAGAGGAATGGCTGTAGGTTGTCGAATGGCTGGCATCAGATCAGACTCCAACTGGGTACACAGCTTCCTGATTGTAGCACAGTTCCATCAATAGTGGGAGATGATGTGGTGTTTTTCCATCATTGCCAAAGTCAACCAGTGGCAGGTACACAGGTGCGTGCCTCACCCTTCAGTGGTCGGCATTTACACATGGCATTCAACACAAGTATGTCACCAATTACTATTTATGCATGCTACTGCACGGTCACAAATGGGGAATCAACATCACATATGCCGCCACTTGTTGCATGCAAGGTAGACTTAAATGTGCTGACCTGTTGTAATTCCCATGTTAGTTACACATACATCTGGATTACATCAGTGAGATGCTTGTCTGTCACTGATAGTGTACAGTCACCATCAATATGTAAGGTTTATTCCCACACTGTTATGATGTCATTTCCTGAACATGTGCACATTCCAAGTTCATACTGCCTGATTGTGATTTACACTGTCCCAGGGCATAACACACCACATGTCCATAATGGAAATGAGTAGTGACACTATGAAGTTATGTATTCGTAACAGTTGCAGTGCAAAATGGCTGCTGCCTGGCCTGCATGCAGGGGACAGATGTCAGTGAGCTCATTCCACCGGCGTATGCCATCATGGCAGTAGGCAGTCAGAATGGCTGTGCAAATCCTCATTGGTTAACATTGGCATTTATTGCATTCAGGGACCAATGACGACTACCTGCTGCTGTGTTGTGTTCCTGAGAGCCATGATGACACGTGTTACAGGGGCTAGGTCCCCCGCCTTCACACTGGTAGAACTGGAGAAACTGATGGATGGGGTCCTACCCCTGTACACAAAGCTGTATGGGGCTCCAGAACATTAGCTAGGTCACATTATGGGTATTTTTGCTGCTACATGGGTTTGAAAGTGTGCTATGGGTGTACCTACGATATGACTGCTAGGGATGTTGTAGAAGTGTGAAGTCGTGTACGATGCTGCTATGTGTACTCTTAGTAGGCCTATGAATGTCGTAGGTTGTTGGGTCTACGTTAATGTGCCTTTCCTTCTGTGTCTTCCATGCAGGTCAGCGCCCATCAGAAAAAGGGAATGTGGAAAGTCATCGCCAATGAAGTGCAGACCCTGGGGGTCCATATCCGGTGGAGCACCCACTGCAGGATCGAGGAGAGGACCTGAGACACTGGGCCCGGAAGCCTGCAGATGCCCAGTAGGGGATGGCCTCCCAACGAGGAAGGGATGCCCGTCGGACCGTGACCACCCCTGATAGCGTCCATACTGGCAGTGGCCTACTCAGAGTTGGATGGGTGCTTGAGGGCAACACCTCAGCCACAAGGGGGTGAGTGACAGAGTACATTTCCTTTACAGTTTGCTTTAGACTGGATAGGTGTGTTCGCCAGGGGATCAAGGATGTCTACTGTAGGTATGAAAGTTAATGTAGGTAGGATACAGTTGCGTTGTGAACAGAAGTAGCTGTGATAGGTGAGCATCTGAGCAACAGGCTGTCATGGCCTTTTTACAGTGCCAAATTGTAGAATTTGATATGGACATGCAGGATCTTAAGTTGGATCCCATACCTATCTATACATGTCCATTATGGGTGACAAGGATAGGTATGACAATGTACAAATGTGACGCATAGAGAGAATTCTCACAGTAATGATCCTGCATACAAGTGTAGAGTAGTACCTGTGTGTAATTGCAGTGGTACCATGATTCTGTAGGCACATCAGAGTGTATGCACAGTGGGTGTAGGGAAATTAGTCATGTTGTTGAAATGTACAAATGTGCAATGAGGATTGGTATTGACCCTATGTTCCAATCTTTTTCACCACCTCCTATTTGTACTATACTATCCTTGTGTGCATTAGCATCAGCAGGCAAAGGAGTAAGGGCACTGGTGAGTGGGGAGGCTGCAGCCCATGGGACCCAGGAGGCAGAGACCACCGAAGCTGAGGGGATCAGTGGGCTGGAGGGCGAGGGGAGCACTGCGGGGAGAATGAAGCTGATGCCACTGATACAGATTCCTCCTCTGGTGGAAGCTCCCTGGCTGTGGCGGAACCTTCTGGGACCATCCCAGCATCATCCTCGTCCAACCCCCCATTACCAGCTCCGCCACCCAGTTGCCTGTGCCCACTCACCCAGGATGGTTGGCGTCTCCCTCACCGCAGGCACCTTTGCCCCTGCCCCAGTCAGCCCTGCTGTCCTCAATGCTGAGGCTATTGACCCCCTGAGGTCCATCTCAGTAGGGCAGTCAATCATTGTGAATGCCATACAGGGCCTGGCATCCCAGATGCAGCAGACTAATGCCTACCCGGAGGGCACTCACAGTGCCTTGTCTGGCCTACAGGGATCACTCCATGCTCTGGCCTCTTCATTGATGGCAAACAGTGTCCCTAGTACTTCCATCCTCCCTCCTGCTACCTGTGCCCCATCCCAAAGACCTCTTCCCTCTCCCAATCAAGCCACACATACACACAAGCCCTCACCCAAATCAACAGACAAGGTATGCAAAGAAAAAACAGGCACCACAAATCACATCACAAGCATGCACACACTCAACACACAAAAGCAGGCACACCATTAGCCACTAGCTTCCCTGTCTCCCCAGCACCTCCTCCCTTGCAGTCACATCACCACTCACACCTGCCAGCACTGCATCCTCACTCCCAGTTCCTGTCACCACTTTGCTCTCAGTCGCCACAAAAGCAGACACTCATACATGCACCCCATCCGCACTCACCACAACCACCATCACTGACACATGCATCACACCCACCTTACATGCAGACACCACCCCAACATTCCTCCACACGACTTGTCTGTCCACTCCCAGCCTCTCTTCCCCCACTCCTCCCAAGACGCATAAACATCCACACTCAGACACTCAACATTCCTCCACATCAGACATACATACCCTGCATACATCTGCACCCATATCCAGCACACCTACACAACCTACAATCACTCCCTCTACCTCCACTCTCAAACCTGTTTCCCAATCCATCCCCCTTGTTCCTAAGAAGCTTTTCCTTGTCCGCCTTGACCTGTTCCCTGAGACTGTCCCACCCTGCATTGCCCCTCGCCATCATGGTTCCTTTCCCAAGCCAAGTCACTCCACCTCCAAGTCCTCCCATAACCCCCCTTCCACCTCTGCTGTCCCTCCACCCACGAAGAAACCTCCCCCTGTCCCCAACACATGGTTCCAAAGCCCCTGCTCCTCTTTCCAGAGAAAAGCTGACACCCCCACCCACTCCCAGACCATAGCCAAAGGAGCCCCCTCCCAAGCCAAAGCCCAAGGTCCCCCCTCCCAAACCCAAACCCCCTACCCCCCAGACCCTTGAGGTGCCTGCCTGCCCCATTGATGCCCCTACCTTGTGGAGGCCATTAGGCTGTCAGGAGTCAAGCTGGGGCCTTTGACAGGCACAGTTGTGCCAATTGAACATTGGACTGGCCTACAGGCCTTAGTGCTTTCTGTTGTTAAATCCATTGCACTTTTTTATTCATATATATTTACAATACAGGATTCCTGTTTGTTTCCTTAAAGTACAGTTGTTGAGTCTTATTTTTTTTCTGGTGAGTTTCCATTCATCTATCGTGTGCTGTAGAAGGTGCATTTCTAGGCATTTTTTCATTCATATTCACTATTCTTTCTTGTATTTGGGCATTGTCTGTAGTGTTGTGTCTTTGTATTGGTTTGTGTTTCTCTGCTTGCTAGTGCTATTGGTGTGGTTGTATAGTTGTGATCCGGGGTGTGTGTATGTGACGTGTGCATGTGTATTGGTACGGGTGTTGTGTTGCATGTGTGAGCATGTGTGCGTGCTAGAGTCCATGCAAGGTGTGTATGTTGTGTGTGGGTGTGTCACTATCCCCGTCCCCCCTTGTGTGCTCTGCAAGGCTACTCACTGATGGCATCGGCGGTCATAGAGGAGGACAGCAAGGAAGAGTGCTGGGAAGATTTCATGGTGGTGTTTCATGGCTTCCGCTGAGTCGTCTGTGTCCCTGGAGGTGAGTGGGTCCTTTTCTACTTGCTGTTTCTGCCTGTCTTTGGGTGGCGGGCGCCCCCCCCCCCAGAAATCGTGTTGGTCTGCAGTGTCGTAATAGGGTGGGCGGTGCAGTGGCTCCCGCCAACCTGGGGATGGCAACCGCCATCTTCAGAAGTCTAGCCGCACTGCCGGTACTGTCGGGAATTTGGCTTGGTTTCAGTGGGTTGACCACTGGGGTTGTAATATGACAGTCTGCAAAGCCGGTTTGGCGGCTGTCCGACAGCCATCGCCAGCGTGGGGTGACCGTTACCGCCAATGTCGTAATGAGGGCCTATCTGTTGAAATAAAGAAATACTGAAAATTTGTAGAAAAAAACAGCAATTTGTGACATTTTCATCTGTAACTTTTTGTCACAATGGCTGATTTACAAAAGCAATATACCATTACGTCTGCTAGATCCTTCTGTTTGCTGTGATATATAGGGTTTGTAGGTTCTCTAAGAACCCAAAGGACCGAGAGCAAACAACTGAGCTGCACCGTACAATCATTTTTCACCGGGTACTGAGTATTGGCCAATTCATACAGTGAAATATGCTGAGTGAAAAATAGGTATCAAGGAAATTTATGCATTTATGAAATGGGAACAAGATATAAAGTTTAGCAGTAGTGGTTATTTGTACAGCTCTGAATTTGTGGAGGGTCTCAAGTTGGCAGAGGTATGCACCCTGTTCAAGTAGGGACCAGAATCCTAGTCAGAGTAAGTCACAATACAACCTAAATTATCCTGTGCTCACCCTCTGGTAGCGTAACTTAGAAGGCAACGTGTAAAGTATTTGAGCAATAATTCATACAGTAACACAGTGAAAACACCACAAAAGGTACTCCACACCAGTTTAGGAAACTAGATAATATTTATCTGAATAAAATAAGACCAAAACAAATTGAATATGCATAAGTCAAGATATCACTTTTGAATGGTTTAACTGAGTCTTAATCTACAAGAATCAGTGGTTGTATCCTATACCTGGGATGTGTCAAAAATAACGACGCAGATGGCCGCTGAGAAGGAGATCTGTGGAAAAGTAAAGCAATGCATTGTTTTTTCCGGCGCAGTAAAGAAGATGTGTTGTTTATTTCCACGTAGCAAGGTGATGCCTGGATTTCCAGGACACTAGCCTTGGTTCCACACTGCAGAAATGGGAGAGTCTCCCCTTTCCAATGATACCTCTCTCACCCTAATCAGTGCTCCGGGGCATGAGCTATGGTTCCCAACCACTCATGCAGTGAAAGTAAAATAAACACATCGGATAGTTTTACTTTCACTCTAGAGTAATGATGTCAGCGCGCCCTGCCAATAGCCAACAGAAGCAGTAGCGAGGTAGTGCTGGTGTCGGCCATTGACCGACACCCACACTAAAGGGGTTAAGGATGACTTTTCAAGAGGAAAAATATTTGATTCTGGTCCATATATTTATTACACAAAATCGGCCTCTGACACTTAGGAGGTCATTATGAACACGGCGGGGAATCATGCTGGCAGTCTAAACATAGACTGCCAGCCCCCTTGAGACTCCACCGGCCGTATAAACAACATTCCACTGGACCGGCAGGCGGAAACAGTGTTTCCACCAGCCGGACCAGTGGAATGCTGGGCCAGGACATTGCCAATGGCACATGGAACCATCGTCAATGCCACTGTGCACTGGGTGCAGCAGCCAAGTGCATGGGCAGTGCAGGGGCCCCCACTGTGTTCATTATGTGGCGGTCGAGACCGCCATGCTGGTGGCAGAAATTTCCGCCGCCACCGGCATGGCGGTCTCGACCGCCAAGTTTATAATGAAGGCCTTAATCTGGAACTCGCGTATCTGAAACAGTGATCACAATGGTTATTGGTTTAGCTGACAAAATACAACTGCTGAGACAACCTGTCCTTTTACTAAAAAGGCTCCTACCTTCTAAACAGGTCTGTAAAGGATGTACTGGTACCCGTAACTTGAGACCAGAAAACTAACCTGAGTTATTGGATCCGCTTTGCTAATGACTTTAATTATGCAATATAGAGAGGATAATGTAATTCAGAAACAGGTTACATGACAGGTCATAATCATCATGAACTGAGCAATGGTCTCTTCTCTATTTAATGTGCAATGTACTTAAATACCTCTCCTTAGACACTGCAAATCGAATGAGTTTTTAAACTCCTACAAAAATCAGAGTGGGCACCAGCACCTTTGTATGTACTGTGGTAAAACCGACATGGAAGATGGAAGTGAGAAAGAAAAGCTGTGTTAGGGGAAAGGAAAATGCTATTCCCCTGTTGTTAGCAAACACTGCCCAAAGTGCAGGTCTACAATTAAAACTTAATGCAGAATTGATAGTGCCCCTGAATATTCTGACACCAGTGGCAGTGCTGATCAACTCCAGACTACTTCAAAAAAATTTAATCCAACACATGCAGAAATAAATATCATCCAGAAACTGTATCAGTAACGGTCCATGCTGCGTATGGTAATAATTTTATTCCCCTTCCCTTTTCAGGTCTTATTATTTATTTAGATTTGTCATGTTTGACGTGGTATACAGAGGAAATCATATTTACTCTCATTGATGTCCTGCAATTCAGAGTCATAAAAGTGATCCCATAAGTGGAAAGACACTATCCTGATCTGATAGGAGCATACTGACCTTGACCATGGACACCAGATATTTTGGGGTAAATTGGTTTAGGGCCAAAGCAGGGAAAGTAGATAAAGGCCCCAGCCTGCCAAGTCCAATGTAAGCATGCTCATATTGTGGGGGCAGGCCATATCACCTTAGCAGGATTATTTGGATATATTTACATCTTAATCAAAAGCAAAGCCATACCATTTACCGAACACTTTAATGATTTTGTCCATGGTTTTAAGGTGCCAAGTAGGCAGGCATATAAGAATACATAGATGAAGCAAACTAGTGGGGTTCTACTGAGCATTACAAAACTATACTTAATTCTACATCCTTTGTGCCCAAGAAAGTAGGCACTTATACCTAGTAATGATTACTGGGGCATAAATGGCATTACCATCAAGATCCAGTACTTCCATTCTCCTTATAGGTATACTCTGTCAAACAAAATGAGATAAGCTGCTATCTACACTAAGCTTGATTCAAAGGACAAAATTCAAATTGACATGCATGCTTTATTTGGCAGATTCGAAGGCTTATTTCAGCCAAATATGGGTAATTTGAACAATCAGATCACCCCCTTGGATATGCCATTTGGGCCTTTAGCACATATCAATATCTTAATAATGGAGTATCTTTTGAATTACTGGATATGTTGGCAGCGCTCTGTTTTGAAAACATGCTTATTTACTTGTCATCTGCAGGCAGCCACATAGTACACGCATTACCCATATTACAGTTTTTAATGCAACACCAAGGAAACTAAGCTTAATGGTGCATTTTCCATAGCAAAATAATTCAATCCCTGGGAACCTTACTGTCCAGTACAGGTAGGAGTTTGTAGGGATCCATGAAAAATAAAAACAATACTAGCAATGGCAGGTCTGTTGACTATCAACGTAATCCAAGCTTTGTGACTTTTTGTACACTTAAATAGTTTATGCAAATCTGAACCCTCCCTATTGAAATGGCATTGCCTATAATAGTACAGAAATCAACTCCATTTGTAGGGCATGAGAAGTCAGAATATGTTTTATTATAGTCAACAATGCTTTTACAGAGGTGCCAGTGTTGTTTCAGTTATCATTGGCTAGTAGAAGCAGATATTTCACATGTAGCTGTTGAAGGTCAATTTTAAGGTTCATAAACATCTAGAATACTGCTCCAGGAAAAATGCCTTCAGTAAATTGCACTCTTTGAGTAGGGGGAACGTCCTGCAGGGTGTACACATTAAGGGGCATATTTATACTCCGTTTGCGCCGAATTTGCGTCGTTTTTTTTAACGCAAATTCGGCGCAAAACTAACGCCATATTTATACTTTGGCGTTAGACGCGTCTAGCGCCAAAGTATGAGGAAAGAGCGTCATTTTTTTGCGTGAAAACCTTCCTTGCGTTAATGAGATGCAAGGTAGGCGTTCCCGTCTAAAAAAATGACTGCGCCGCAAATGCGTCGTATTTATACTCCCGGGCAAAAATGATGCCCGGGAGTGGGCGGGGCAAAAAACCCCGCATTTGCGCCGGATTTTAGCGCCTGGGTCAGGGCAGGCGTTAAGGGACCTGTGGGCTCAAAATGAGCCCACAGCTGCCCTCCCATGCCCCCAGGGACCCCCCCTGCCACCCTTGCCCACCCCAGGAGGACACCCAAGGCTGGAGGGACCCACCCCAGGGACATTCAGGTAAGTTCAGGTAAGTATATTTTTTTTATTTTTTTATTTTATTTTTTGGCATAGGGGGGCCTGATTTGTGCCCCCCTACATGCCTCAATGCCCAATGACCATGCCCAGGGGACATAAGTCCCCTGGGCATGGCCATTGGGCAAGGGGGTATGACTCCTGTCTTTACTAAGACAGGAGTCATGTAAATGGCATCTGGGCGTCGTTAAAAATGGCGCAAATCGGGTGGAGGCGATTTTTTGCGTCAACCTGACTTGCACCATTTTTAAGACGCCCTAGCGCCATTTTTCCCAACGTTTTTTTCCACGCACACCAGGCAGCCGGCGCAAACTTTTTTGACGCTAAACTGCGTTAGCGCAGTTTAGCGTCAAAAAGTATAAATACGGGCCTAAATTCCTCACCTCATAACCCTTTGGCAGTCAGGGTATTGAAAGAAAATACGTTTATTGCAGTGTACATTACATGATTATTTATCAACAGTGTACAATCACTGAAAAAGCTGATGCTCTATCACAATTGCCATCTTTTCATATTCTTTATCCATGTGCCTGAGATGAACAAGGCATTGCTACTGATAATGACACAAGTCTGGAATGCACATCAGATGAGGTGTGTGTGGGGGTGTTTGTGTGCACACACGTGCACATTTCAAATTAAGACAAAACTTGTTCTATGAACAAGACCAGTGGTTTCTACCTACTACAGAACTACAACAATCAGTCATTACTCCAAGACAACCATAGATGGTGGCCACTTAAAAGCGCTCCAGTATTTTCAGTTTTGTTATTGGTGGCCACGTACTTTTAAACATGCACTCTAAGGTTCCTGATTGCTTATTGCCAGGGCTCAAACCAATGGTATGTAAGACCTTAACCTCCACTGGCTTGTTAATGTCTGACTTTATCATTTGACGTTTTTGTATTTTCACCTAAGATAGTTGGATGTCATACCTTGATTGCCAAAGAGGAGTCATTTAATAAAAAGGGTCAGTGTATTCCATGTCATGGATTTCCCACAGGAAAATCCTGTTCTGGGTTCTTTTACCTTGGATGTTACATTTGCATGTACTTCCTTCAGTGATTATTGCTGGAAGAGGAGTCCAACTCACATGCAGGCTTTTGAGGGCACATAATAACAACACATGTGGGGATCTCTTATTTTCTTCAGTGTACCATCCAGAAACTGATTGCCAGACCAAGCATGTGAATCATATTAGACAACAAGCTGGTTTGGATCCAATTCCCTCAGAAGAGGATAGGAAATAATAATTATAAACATACCTCCACTGGTGGGTCCCATTTTTATTCCTACCAAGAGTATCACACATGGATGTTAACAGAAGTACATTAGCTCTTCCCCAAGATTATCTATACTCAAGAACCTTGCAAACATCATTGGTAAAACATAAATAGGAACAAAAACATCAGGACAATTCAATGTTCTCCTACAAGAAACATACAAATTGGCATCATGTAAAAGTGCCTTGACACAAATACGACACAACATATACAACATTTAATCTATTCTATTCGAAGAGATTTCTACCCTCTTAGAGTCATCTAATACACCCCATTAAATAAGTGGGCAAGCAGAACACACGTCCATCGGTTATAAAGAGTGAACATACTAAACAAGCACTGGCATAGCCAATAGATCACGGCAATGAGAGTGCCTAATTATAGAGACGGCGAAGAGTCACTAATTAGCATATAGGGTGTGGATAAAGGCTAGCAAATACGTTATAATAATTAAAATAATTTGGCAGCAGACAACGGATGAGTGCTGTTTTTTTTACTCAACTTGGGACTGTTATTGAACATAAAACCTTTAAAATATTTTTACTTAAGAAGAAGCAGGAATAAAGTGGCCATGGGAGGGAGGAGGATGTCACAGGGAGAAGGGAGGTGGGAAAAGAACCAATCACCAACTGCAAGGAAACCACCACAAACCCACCCACCCTCTTTCTCAGCAGTAGGTGTGCGGTTAGGAATTGTTAAATTTAAATGTGAGAATATTAAAATTAAAATGGCTTTGCACGCAGATCATAATGTAACCTGTATTAGTGAAGCAAATTATGATTATATTCGAATTAAGTGAGAGAAACAAACTTTTTTATGCTCTCTGGGTTAAATATAAACATAGACAAGATTTAGCTAACAAGCTGCAATACTCCTTCTATAGAACACACCAGACTTCAGGTATCTGTGTACCTATATTAGCGAACTATTTGGATATATATTTTTTGCTATTTTTGACTCTCCTCGCAATATCAAGACGGTCAAAAAATATTGGAGAAAATTCAATTTTGCCTTTTGAAGGAGTAGTTTAACATTCAGGTCATTAATGGAAAAATTCACTTTTTTATACAACTAAACGTAACTTATTTGTGCAAAAAGGCATGTATGGGTGCTGGAAAAGGAAACATTTAGTTCAGGAGCTCATACACTGGAAGTCAAGGTGTGGCAGCAGAAATGTGGTGGAGTCACAATGGGTGAAGTCATGAAAAGCAGAGTCTAATAGTCAACTCATGCATTTACTTTTTAACAATTGGCAGCAAAGAATTAGCAACAAGGACAAATGGGACAGTATAGCTGTTATGGCTTACTTAATTTGTCACACAGAGGCTGCATTTTAAAGTATTTTACAGGCTAGGTATTCTACTGCAAAGATCTTTGTGTCCCCAGCAATATTCAGTGTTAATAATAATGTTAAGAGATAATGATAATGGTAAGATAACGCTGGTGGTTAATGCACTTTCTGAAGAGCGCTTTGGTTCATTTAGTCACATTTTTCATTCAGAGCAGCATAGTCAGTTACTATGCCTGCTGAAAAACTGTTTGTGTAGCATGCACATCACAGAAAATAATTTTATGCAGACAGGTAAGTGGATTGCAACTTTTGACACAAAGATAACTTTCTCTCTTGCAATCATGAGTTGCAATCCTTGTAATATAGTGCAAGGAGAGATAAACCAGCATCAAGTAACTTAGGGCCACATGTCCAAGCTATTTTCCTAGTCGCAAACGGGCCAATTCATAGAATCGGCCTGTTTGGGACTAGAAAAAAGCTTTTTGGGATGTACAAAGCCCAAGTTACGATTCGGTAACTTGTTACCGAATCGCAAGTTGTTTTTTGTTATTCAGTATTAGGAAGGGGCGTGTTCAGGGTCTCCCTTTCCAATTCCAAAACTGAAATGTATGTACTAATGTTTTGTGACCAAAATGAGGTTGCAAAACTTTCACAGATTACCACCAATTTCAAACTGGTGGTAAGCCATTCGCAAACGCGATGGGCTGCCCACGGGACCCCTTGCCCTTTGTGAATGCATGCGAAAATATTTTTTTTAGAGCAGGCAGTGGTCCCACAGAGCACTGCCTACTCTGAAAAAATGAAAAGAAAGCTTTTCATTTTTCTTTTTGAAATGCATCCCATTTTCCTTTGAGGAAAAACGGATGCATTTAAAAAAAAACTGCTTTATTGAAAAGCAATCACAGACATGGTGGTCTGCTGTCCCCAACAGACCACCACTGCTTTGAGTGCTGGCCATTCCCAATGGGATTGCAAATTGCAAACTACCTCATGAATATTGATGAGGTAGGTCATTTGAGACACCATTGGGAATCACAAACATTGTGCTTAACACTGTTGTACAAAAGGTCATACATCTGGCCTTAAGTGCAAACTGCAATGCAGGGGTTTAGAACCCTTGTTATTTTAACATTTTTATCAATATTGTTATTCTAAGGTTCCTAAAAAGGGTTTCTATGAAAAGAAATGCATTCTCATTAGTAGATACAGCCCCTGCACCCTGTTTTAAATCCTGACTTTGTGTTTCTCACACAACTGAGATTTAGCCAAACCCAGTGTACTCTAGCTTAACCTACATGACAGTTTCTTTGACGTAATTATGAATCAGCTGTGGAATTATGCATGAGGTCATGGGCAGTACCTCAGGGGATGTTACAATTGCATTTCACACTGTTGTGCACCCGAAGCCTATTTGCTCAGCCTTAAGTTGTGCTAAGTGGCCGTAGGATATAGAGCATGGTTTTTGCCATGCCCTAGGAACCCACTTCATATGCGCAAAGGCTGTCTGCATCATTATATTTGTGAATGGCATGACTTATTTGGCCAGTCCCTATGCTTCAGAAACTCACAATGAACATCCTTCTGGAATGTCCTGCATCCAGCCCCCACACCATGAGCTTCAATGATGTACCCTCAACATAGTATTCTTTCATTCAGGGCTCATTTTAGCACAGAGGGTTTCCTTTGTTACGCCCAGGAAAGAGAGCACACGCCTCAGTGAAGAAGACCCTAGGATCTCAGACTGCTTACGTGTTGATAAAGTGTCAGTGGTGTCTATCATGGTAATAATGATCCCTGTGGTGGGTTGGTTGAAGTACCACTTGAGTGTAATCAATGATGCCTAAAACTGAAGTAAAGTAATCAACTGAATAAAATGCTCTTGCCACCTGATGCCTTCCAGTCAGTGACTTTGGCTTGTTGATAGACCGATTCACTTGCTTGATGATGCATCTGAGTATCTGGTGCACACAGCATTATTGGTTTACTAGTGTTATTCCCAATGTGCCCCCTTGACACTGTAGAAAGATCTAGTAGCCAGAATGTGGAGTGCAGCCACTATTTTGACATATGCAGGAATGGCCAGGGAGTGTAGAGTAGGTGAAATGAGCCCCTGCTCTCAACCTGCAAACATGTCAAGGATCACATCATGTGGGAAGTTGTATCTAGAAATGACTGCTTCCCCAGACATATCAAAGATGTTGACCCTCTTCTTAAACACCCTCTCTGTCCTTCTCCAGTAATTGTTCTTCAAAATGAAGGGCAAGGTGACAAAGTCATTCACTGACATTGTGAAAAAGGTTTCACCTGTGACTTGCTTTATTGTGAGGGTTGGTTGTGTGTGACTGGTTGATGCAGTAGTGGGTTTCACCACGTGATGCCTCTGGTGGAGTCATAAGTATTAAATTCCCCTCCACTTTGCTTTAGCCAGTGGGTTAAAAATGAATAGAGCATTGTTTCTATAATGTGTTCTTTTCTAATTGTATCTGTGTTTATTTTTCTGTGCCTGTAGTGACAATAAAACTATAGGCATGCTTTGCAGTATCATTGGCTGCCCATGTGTGGTGTGTGACTTTCGCCTGTTTCATGCTTTCAAGCCACAAAATGTTGCTAAATATTGTAATACGTGCATTAAAATGCTCTGAAACCTAACACACCTTAGCAAAGAAAATGACAAAAATAAAACCAGTTTCAGAAATCTGTCACATATAGTCATACGCTTTCCATATCATTTATCAAAATACTAGTATCTTCCTAAGAAACCTAGGGCCAGATGTACAGAGACTGTTTGCATTCGCAAATGGTCTCATTCGCGAATCGGACCGTTTACAAATGCATAAACATTTTTTGCATCTACAGACCCCATTTTGTGATTCGATAATTTATTACCCAATCGCAAGATGTTTTTGCGAGTGCCTACTAGAAAGGGGCGTGCTGGTATGTGTGAATGTTTTGTGAATGGAATGCGGTCGGAAAACATTTGCAGATTACCACCCATTTGCAAACGGGAAGGGACCCCTCACCCTTTCTGAAGAGGGATGCAAAACCTTTTTCAGAGCAGGCACTGGTCCCATTATTTACTGTATTAGTATGTGTTTATGGTTGTATTTGTATAACTGAAATAAAGAAGAACTGAGTTCCACAGTTTGGGGCCCAAATAGGAAAAGGCTGACCACTTTGTTGAGCTTTTGCAAAACCTGGGACCAACTGCAAGGTTAAAATTACTAGAATGAAGAGGCCAACTGGGAAAGTAAGGTGTCACCAGTGACCTAAGACAGAGTAGGCCAGAATTTGCCAAACTTTAAACACATAACATAGTGAAAGTTAAAGTTTAAATTGGATTCACTTGCAAATCGAGAGTCAATAAAAGTCACAAAGAAATTAAGAGGCTGAAGAGTGTTTAGGAAGATGAAAAAGCAGCTGGGCTGCCACATTCTGAACTACGTGAAGGCATTTAAGTGTGTCGACGACCCCAAGTACAGAAAATTACCATCATCAATTCTAAAAATGATTAGTGTTTGTACTACTGTCCTTTTGGCAGAGGAAGGAAGTAGCCAGAGAATTTTCCTTAGCCCCCTGAAGATGCCAAAACAGGTGGAGGCTACCTTAGTAACTAGAAGATCCATTAAAAGCTTGTCACCTCGCCGGAAACCCAAGTTCCTAACTACCCAAGCAGGGGTAGGAGTGGAACCCAGAAAGTGAGGCCAACAGTGAGGGCCCCAAAGAGGTTGGTTACTAAACAGTAAAGTTTCAAACTTATTTCCATTTCACTTGGGAGAATTACAGCTCATTCAGGTCGGCACCTTAGTGAGGCAGGAGTTAAGGGTAGCAGCCTGCGATCTTCATTGGGGAAAAAGAGATACAAAAACCAGGGTATCACTCAAGAACAATGCAAGGCTACAGCTTCATCACATCAGCCAGAGGCCGCACATAGATGTTAAGCAGGGTCAGACTTAAAGCTGAACCCTGCGTTATCCCAGAGGACAGAGACTATGAATCTTCATTATGAGCTTTGGATAAGACCTGGAAGGAATGGTGTTGTGAAAAAAGGCCATGGCCAGGCCACAGCCAGTTTTTGAATGCCCAGATCCTCTGGCCTTTGAAGAAGCAACTGATGGGAAACAGTATTGAAAGCCACTCTAAGATTTAATAGAATCAAAGCCGCCATGCCTCCCCTATCGAGCTGGAGCCTAAGCTGTTCAGTGACTCCCGGCAATATGGATTCCAGCACTGAATCCTGTTTGTGAGGGGTTAAGAAGGCAATTGATTTACACAAAGCCTGACAATTGCTGGTTGACATGCTTTTCCAGAAACAATGGTAGAAGTGATATGGGCTGATAGACCATTTAAGAGCATCAAGATTAGGCTTCTTCGGTAAAGAAATTACCATAGCGTGTTTCCAGGCTTTGGACTAGGCTTCCAATGGCAGGGAATTGAGAAGATTAATCACAATGGAAAAAAGCTGGGCACACAGTTTTCTAAAAAAAAAAGAGAGAAAGAGAATCAATAGAGTTCAGTAAGGAGACAAACAGGGGAAGTTCAATAAGGATAAAAGTCCTCAAAAAGCAGTCAAAGGAAATGGGGGTATACCAGTACTTCTCTCATACAGAAGAGAGAGAGAGGCCTGAATTTCAGACACTTCTTTTTACAAAAGAAACCAGCCAGATGATCACATTGAGTGTTCGAAAATAAGGGTGTAGGACAAACAGCAGCAGGATCTGTTAGGGATTCAACAATTTGAAATAACATTTTGTGTCAGTGATTTTGCTGGAATGAAAGGAGGCTCGAGCTGAGTGACACCCTTTATGGTATACCCTGAGGGTTAACTTATATTTCATCATGTCCTCATCGCAGTAGGTTTTACGCCAGGCCCTCTCTGAATACTTGCAGCTCTTGTTAGACTCAAGTAAGGAGTCATTAAACCAAGCGACGGGAGGTAGTGATGTGAGAACAAAAATGGAAGAGATCTTCCGAAAGCAGAAAACACCAGCTACCTGCCAGTCCAGGGGCAGTAAATCAAGGTGCCAGGAAAAGTAAAAATCCTTGTTAAGCACAGTGAGACGATGATGGACTCACAGTCTGAAAGTGCCAGCCTATCTATTTTACACTGATAGTGCGCCTTGAAAATAATTGTAACTGCACCACCCTTCCTGTCCAGGCAGTCCTGTCTTAGCGTGCAATAATCCAAAGGTAAAAAGGCATTAATGTCAGGTGTGGAAGCGTCATGGAGGTGTCAGTCAAAAAGACGGCATCCAAAAAATTCTCCATTTTTTTATAGGGCATGGGCCAGGAGAAGGAAGGTAGAGCCCAGAGGAAAGACTAAAGTGTTGAACTGCTCTTGGGGTTGACTTCCCACAAATGTTGTCTGAGCTGCACCTGTCTATTAGAGTCGCGAAGCAGATGAAGTGCTCGTTAAAATATTTTAAATGTATCCACCCAAACCAACAGATTTATTAAAACACAACAAACTTGATTAAAAAAGATAAAGAGCCAATGAGTTTACAGATATATAGAGCTTCAAGCCTACTTTGGAGAGATCTTAGTGCTGTGGAGGGAGTTACCATCATGGTCCAGGGAGGAGTAATGCACGCCCCCCACTCCCCGGGCCGCTTTTGGCCCCAGAGACCCCAACCCGCAGGGCCCAGAGTAAATTTATTTGGGGGGACGTGGCCCCCCCTCCCCATGACCCAGGGACCCCATCCTCCAGGGTTTTGTGTTATTTTCAGGGGGAGGGAGGCATGCAGCCCCCCTCCCCCTTGGTCCCAGGCCCTAACTTCCAGAGCTTGGAGTTCGGTTTAGGGGGAGGGGGAAAGTGGAGCACTTTTGGCCCCCACTGATCCCATCCCCTGTGTCCCAGCCTCATTGATTAAGGAAAGGGGCACATGGCTCCGCTCCCTGAGCCGACCTTGACTCCGGGAACCTATCCCCTGGGGCCTGATGCAATGTAATATTGGTGCCAGCCCAGAGCACCCAACAAAGGGTTGCAGGGGACCACGGCAGGAGCCCCAAGACCTCCACAGCCCCAGCAGTCTTCCTGCATACAGTGGGAGCCTGCAGGAACCAGCTTCTAATGCGGGTGCCTGTGGGCAGAAGCAATGTTTTCATCTGTTTCCCCTGCCTGCTTTAGTGCAGCAGGGAAAAGAGATGAAAAGTCCACTCCCAGCAGGAAAGGACATTTTTGAAGCCCTCGTCCACTGCGAGCTGACTTGTTGATTGTTCCCACTTGGTGTGTGATTTAAAAATGCTCCCACCAAGCAGGATCAAACAGGTTTGCCTGTCCATGCCACTGCTGGCAGGGAAACAACTATGTCCCCGGGGTGGGCTCCCCTGGACATAGGCCGTGAGCCGGCCCTAGGTGATTGGGCCCATAGGGCCATTAATGGATCAGGGAATGGGGCTGTGTGGCCCCCTCCCTTAAGAAATTAGGTGGTTTTCCGGTGCCTTTTCAAGCCCCTCTCTCTCAAGACTCTCATGAGGCCATCGGCCGAGATACACAATGAATTTTTACCCTTAATTTCTCAAAAACTGCTTAACGGATTTACACCAAATAACAAATAGCACAATTTGCAGACCAAAATTTAGCTTCCTGCTGAATTTGGTGTAATTCCATTTAGCTGTTTTTGCTGTAGTCCATCGCAAAGAAGTCTATGTAAAATGCATGGGAATTTTGCATTGTCAGACAACCATCCCTTTTTTCTCTGACCCTGCTTGATGGATCACCCTGAAACCTTCCAGGAAGTAGCTGAGATGGATTAACTTTTCTTTTGGAAAGTTTTGTGAAGATTCAGAAAACACTTTCTATGGAAAAGCAGATCTAACTATACCTATTGCGACTATGTATGCATTTATTTTTGCTGAAATTCACTAATTATGGTTTGCAGCATATATTACAACCCCTTACACTGTGTATGACATCATGCATAACATCAATGTTAACATTTTTTATGACATAACCACTGACATCTGACCAGGCACCGTTTTTAAATGCTGATATCTCAAAAACTACTGAACTGATTTACATGAAATTATAACAAGCACACTTTCTGAGTTCTAATTTTACACCAAGTGTGGAGTATATCCGTTTAGCTGTTTTTGCTGTTGCTGGGAGCTTCAAAGGGAAAACACATATTTTTGGGGCAAATCAGTATTAACTGTGCTCCAGTGCTAACAGTCTAGCCTGAACTGCCAAGCCAGGTCCTCCCTGAACCAGAATCCAAGCAACCCTGGACTAGGATGCAGCCCGAGTAAATACCAGTGGCTGGGATACATTTAAGCATTCCATCCACCACCCTTTTGATATATTTTGGTATTTTGCCCAAGTGGGGTGGGTATGCACAGAGGTGGGTCCAGTTCATACCGTGTCACTGGAAGCAAGCTATACCCAGCTAGCCAATATAATATAATATAAGCCAATAACATGAGCAGATCAAGTCCTGGGTTGCTGGTGCTCCAGCTCAGGGAGGACATGTCTTGACAGTTCGAGCTGAACTGTTCTCATTGGAGCAGGGTCAAGGTTGATTTCCATATAGCTGGGTCCAAGCGGAGGTGTCATGGTGTGCAAAATAACTATGGATTGGGATGCGTCATTCTGAGATTAATTCAAGCATTCCATCCATCAATTTTTTTTATACTTTAGTATGTTACCCTAAGTTGGATGGGTATGCACAGATGTGGGTCCTGTGTATACTATGTCACTGGAACCAAGCTATACCAGGGTGATGAGCCCATAACAAGGGAGAAACTGATCTTGGGTTGCATGTGCTCTTGTTCAAAGAGGACCTGACTTGGCAGTTCCGGCTGGACTGTTCCCATTGGAGCAGGGTCAAAAACTGATTTGCAAATAGCTGGGCCAAACTGAGGTGGCATGGTGTGCAAAATAATGATGGGTTGGGATGTGGCATCAGCAATTACCAGTGGCCAGTTGATTAATTCAGGCATTCCATCCATCACTTTTTGGATACTTTAGTATGTCTCCCTAAGTCAGATGGGTATGCCCAGACTTGAGTCCTGTGCATACTCTGTCACTGGAGCAAAGTTATACCTGGCTGGTGAACCCATAGCAAGGGTGAAACCAGTCCTTGGTTGCAGGTGTTCTGGATAAGGGAGGACCAGACTTGGGAGTAAGGGCTGGGATGTTCCCATCGGAGGAGGGTCAATACTGATTTGTATGTACTGAGTCCAAACTGAAGTGGCATGGTGTGCGAAAAATGATGGATTGAAATGCAGCCCCAGGTAATTACCAGAGGCTCAGATTAATTCAAACATTCCATCAATGTGTCATCCCTGGGCACCCTCTTTGAAACACTGCTGGACTTACGCACAACAGAAGGACTGTTGAGGCTTATAAGGAGACCTGAAGAGCTGGACTTGCTCACATTTGTATTCTGTACAAATAAGCAGACTCCATGGGTCAGTTGGCTGACATCCTGTTAACCTCTTCTGTGCCTTGGACGAGATGATCTCGTCCAAGGCTACAGTTCCCCTGTGCCTTGGACGAGATCATCTCGTCCTAGGCACAGGGGAACTTGGGGGTGCGCTAGCGCGCCCCCCCGTGCACCCCCCTCCCCCCCCCAGGCGGGGATGGAAGGGGAAGACCTTCCCCTTCCACCCCCGCCCCCCCCCACGGCAATCCGATGGGGGGGCGAAAACCACTAGACACCAGGGATAGTGTTATTTTGCCATAATTTTGGGGGCGACCCCTTGGGCAAGGGTCGCCCCCCCCCGGGGGCAATTTTTTTTTGTATTTCGCCCCCCCCTGGGGGCAGATCTGCCGATTTTTCGGCAGATCTGCCCCCAGGGGGGGGCGAAAACCACTAGACACCAGGGAAAATGTATTATATTTATTATTTTGGGGGCGCCCCCTTGGGCAAGGGTCGCCCTCCCCCGGGGGCATTTTTTTATTGTATTTCGCCCCCCCCTGGGGGCAGATCTGCCGATTTTTTGGCGGATCTGCCCCCAGGGGGGGGCGAAAACCACTAGACACCAGGGATATAGTATTTTATGTTTATTTTGGGGACGACCCCCTTGGGCAAGGGTCGCCCCACCCCGGGGGCAATTTTTTTTTGTATTTCGCCCCCCCCCTGGGGCAGATCCGACGAATTTTCGGCGGATCTGCCCCCGGGGGGGGGGGCGAAAACCACTAGACACCAGGGATTTTATATTTTGTGTATGTTTTGGGGGCGACCCCTTGGGCCAGGGTGGCCCCCCCGGGGAATTTTTATTTGTATTTAGCCCCCCCCCCCCGGGGGGCAGATCCGCTGATTTTTTGGCAGATCTGCCCCCGAGGGGGGTTGAAAACCACTAGACACCAGGGATTTATTTTTATTGTAAAGTTTTTTTTGGGGGGGCGACCCTTTGGGCAAGGGGCGTCCCACTGGGGGACACATTTTTTAGTATTTTCCCCCCCCCTCCCCCCACGGGGGCAGATTGCCAATTTTTGGGCTGATCTGCCGCCGGGGGTGGGCGGGGGGGCAAAATCCACTAGACACCAGGGATTTTGTTTTTGTTGTTTATTTTGAGGGCAACCCCTTGGGCAAGGGTCTCTCCCCTGGGGAGTTTTTTTTTCTGTTTCGGCCCCCCGATGGCAGACCAGTCATTTTTTGGACGATCTGGCCCCGGGGGGGTGGAAGCACACTAGGCGCCAGGGATTGTGTGGTGTGTGTGTAATTTTGTAGGCCCATCTGCCCCCAAGGAGGGCAGAAACCACCAATACGGCAGGGATTTTTTTGTTTTGTGCTGGGGGTGCCCCCTTTGGGAAGGGTTGCCCCCTAAAAGGGGGCACAGAGGTGTTGCCCATTTCGGCTAATTTTTTTACGCCCATCTACCCCCGAGGGGGGGCAGGATCCACTTAGGTACCAGGGACAACTTCTAAGTTCTTGGTGGTGGGGTGTTTGTCAACAGGCAAAGTATTTGTATTTGTGATTATAACAATTTATTTCTTCTTTTTCTTCTAGTTCAACGCTTTTGCTTCCTTTGCTGTGGATCTTAGCGGTTTTGGCAGTAGTTGTCCAGTGGTTTGCATAGCTGCATGTTTTAGGTAAGTGAAAGCAATTTACTCCAAAGGAGTATTGTTGACATGCATGAATGACATGTTTGTAGGTGGTGTACTAAATGCAGTATTGTGTGTTTGACATTGTCCTTAGATTTGAGCACAGTGATGTTTGTGTTGTCATATGTCTAATTTGCTTTTTTCTTTTTAGTGGGATATCATTGGTGATTGCTGTGTCTGTGCAGAGTAGTTGCTTGGTGAGTAGCTATTTCAGGCAACTGAGTGGTATAGTTTTTTGTAGTACATAACTCTTTGTGATAAAGCTACACTTTGTTTATTACTTATTTTAGTGCTAGTTGTTGTTGGCAATCCATTTGTTGTTAGGATCATGGCTAGCCGCAAAGTGACCGCTCAGCAGGTTGTTCGCATGCTCTTTGAGTCATCTTCAGACCATGATTACGACACTGACTCTGCATCTGAGGCAGAGGAGGAAGCAGGAGATTCTGGAAGTGAGTTTTCTGTCCAAGAGTATTCTTCTGATGAGGAAGCTACTCTCAGTGCAGATGAAGGGCCTGAGTTAGAGGAGGACATTGATGTGCCAAGAGTACAGCAGCCTGGGGCTGAAGGGTTTCCCATTAGAAGACCTGACACCTGGATTGCCCCAAACATGGAGCAGCCACAGTTACCTGCATTTACTAGTCTCCCAGGGTGTAGAGTTAATACGGAAAACTTTCTGCCTGTCCATTTCTTTCACTTGTTTATGGACGATGTATTTTTGGAAGAGATTGTGGAGCAGACAAATGTGTATGCAGAGCAATATTTGCGGGACAACGCTGCCAGACTTAAGCCTCAGTCTAGAGCTACTCATTGGGTTCCCACATATCTGGAAGAGATGAAAAGGTTTTTAGGTTTGTCTTTTTTGATGGGGTTGATCAGGAAGCCGTCACTGGCTTCTTATTGGTCTACTAGTCCCTTGATGGCAACTGCTATATTTCCTGCAACTATGACACGTAATCGGTATTTGCTTCTTCTTCGTATGCTGCATTTTGTAGACAATGCTTTAGCCTTGCCACGAGATCACCCTGATTGTGACCGCCTTTTTAAGATTAGGCCTGTCCTTGATCATTTTGTGGATCGGTTTTCAGAGGTCTATGTTCCAGGCAAAGAGATAAGTGTGGACGAGTCTTTGGTCCTTTTCAAGGGGCGTTTAGTTTTTAAGCAGTACATCCCTAGTAAGAGGGCACGGTATGGGATTAAATTGTATCTGCTGTCAGAAAGCAGTACAGGATATGTTTATAATTTCCGGGTCTACACTGGTAGGGATTCCAGTATTGACCCTCCTGGTTGTCCGGCCACTTTTGGAGTTAGCGAAAAAATTGTGTGGGAACTTGCTAGACGGCTGTTTAACAAAGGTCACCATTTGTACGTAGATAATTTCTACACTGGAGTGCAGTTGTTCAATGAGTTGTTTAGGGTGGACACTGTTGCTTGTGGCACAATCCGTTCTAACCGCAAAGGCTATCCAAGGGAGCTTGTCTGTAAAAAACTTGAGAGGGGACAGTGCAGTGCCTTGCGGAATAATGAGCTGTTAGCTATGAAATTTTCAGACAGGAGGGATGTGTACATGCTATCAACCATCCATGATGAGAGTACTTCCCCTGTGGCTGTTTGGGGTCAGGTTGCGGAAGTGCGCAAACCTGCGTGCATTTTGGACTACAATAGGCACATGGGTGGTGTTGATAGAGTAGATCAGAGGTTGGAACCTTACACTGCTCTTCGTAAGTCCTATGTGTGGTATAAAAAGTTGGCCCTACATTTATTTCATTTGGCAACTTTTAATGCCTTTATTGTATACAAGGATTGTTCACCTGAGTCAAGGATGACTTTTGTTAAATTTCAGGAGTCGGTGATAGAAAGCCTTATTGTGGTGGAACCGGCAAGAGTTCCTAGAGTAGAAGTGGTGGAGGATGTGGCTAGATTGAAAGATCGGCACTTTCCAGATCACATTCCTCCCACTCCCAAAAAAGACATGCCCACAAAGAAATGTAGAGTATGTGCCCGGAGATCAATCCGGAGGGAGAGCCGGATGTACTGCCCCGAATGCCCTTCAAAGCCTGGGCTGTGTGTGCCTAGCTGTTTTAGAAGTTACCACACAAGGAAAAACTTTTGGGAAATACCGTGAGCGTAAGCTGTCTGTTTTATATTTTCCACGGTTGGCATCTGTCGTGTATTTAGTTTGAGGTTTTGTGTTTGTAGTTTTGTGCCTATTTTATAATTAGTAGTTTATTTGTTGTTTATAAATAAAAAAAAGTGATTGCGGTGTGCGTGGGGTGGCGCTTGGCTGGCGGTGTGCGTGGGGTGGCGGTGTGCGTGGGGTGGCGCTTGGCTGGCGGTGTGCGTGGGGTGGCGCTTGGCTGGCGGTGTGCGTGGGGTGGCGCTTGGCTGGCGGTACCAGCCAAACGGCAGTCCACACTCCCATCAGCTGGTGTGATTCTTGTATCAGGCATGTGGCGTATGTAAGTGATGGGCCCTTGAGTGGCGCGGTCTGTCGATGTGAGTGTTGTAATGTGCTGGGCCCGTGGCTGGCGGTGTGAATGGTCTTGTGCGTGTCATGTATGAAAGGTGTGTGAATGGACTGTAAAACGGTTGGTGCCTTGTCGCGGCTTTACAGCTCACGAGCTGTGAGTCATTGGTTCACTTTTTTGCCTTTCAGTTATTAGCAGTGCATTTCATTTTTGTGAAATCTCTTGTTAATAAAATTTGATCCACTGAACCATCACTCACCCTCGTGCCAAATCCAACCAGTATGTGTTGTAAAAAATGACAAAACCTGCTCCGCTGTAATCAGGCGTCGCAGCACACCTGTGACACGCTAGGTGCCTAGGGTGGGACCCCGATGATGAAGCATGCCACCAACTTGGTTGGTGGGTGAGGGGTCTTCTTCACATAACCTAAGTGTTTCTTTTCACTATTTTAGTGTTTGGCACATCACGGACGTATGTGCACACATCAAAATGATATATTGCAAAAATACCTATCCCTTCTATCTCTTCAGGTTTTGGGCCTTATTCTGTTGCAGGCACCTGGCCCACCCACACAAGTGAGGTATCATTTTTATCGGGAGACTTGGGGGAATGCTGGGTGGAAGGAAATTTGTGGCTCCTCTCAGATTCCAGAACTTTCTGCCACAGAAATGAGAGGAAAAAGTGTTTTTTTGGCCAAATTGTGAGGTTTGCAAAGGATTCTGGGTAACAGAACCTGGTCCGAGCCCCGCAAGTCACCCCTCCTTGGATTCCCCTAGGTCTCTAGTTTTCAGAAATGCACAGGTTTGGTAGGTTTCCCTAGGTGCCCGCTGAGCTACAGGCCAAAATTCACAGGTAGGCACTGTTTTCTTCCAAAAATTTGGTTGTGTCCACGTTGCGCTTTGGGGCGTTTCCTGTCGCGGCCGCTAGGCCTACCCACGCAAGTGAGGTATCATTTTTATCGGGAGACATGGGGGAACGCTGGGTGGAAGGAAATTTGTGGCTCCTCTCAGATTCCAGAACTTTCTGCCACAGAAATGTGAGGAACATGTGTTTTTTTAGCCAAATTTTGAGGTTTGCAAAGGATTCTGGGTAACAGAACCTGGTCCGAGCCCCGCAAGTCACCCCTCCTTGGATTCCCCTAGGTCTCTAGTTTTCAGAAATGCACAGGTTTGGTAGGTTTCCCTAGGTGGCGGCTGAGCTAGAGGCCAAAATCTACAGGTAGTCACTTTGCTAAAAACAGCTCTGTTTTCTGTGATATGTCCACGTTGTGTTTTGGGGCATATCCTGTCGCGGGCGCTAGGCCTACCCACACAAGTGAGGTATCATTTTTATCGGGAGACGTGGGGGAACGCTGGGTGGAAGGAAATTTGTGGCTCCTCTCAGATTCCAGAACTTTCTGCCACAGAAATGTGAGGAACATGTGTTTTTTTAGCCAAATTTTGAGGTTTGCAAAGGATTCTGGGTAACAGAACCTGGTCCGAGCCACACAAGTCACCCCTCCTTGGATTCCCCTAGGTCTCTAGTTTTCAGAAATGCACAGGTTTGGTAGGTTTCCCTAGGTGGCGGCTGAGCTAGAGGCCAAAATCTACAGGTAGTCACTTTGCTAAAAACAGCTCTGTTTTCTGTGATGTGTCCACGTTGTGTTTTGGGGCATATCCTGTCGCGGGCGCTAGGCCTACCCACACAAGTGAGGTATCATTTTTATCGGGAGACGTGGGGGAACGCTGGGTGGAAGGAAATTTGTGGCTCCTCTCAGATTCCAGAACTTTCTGCCACAGAAATGTGAGGAACATGTGTTTTTTTAGCCAAATTTTGAGGTTTGCAAAGGATTCTGGGTAACAGAACCTGGTCCGAGCCACACAAGTCACCCCTCCTTGGATTCCCCTAGGTCTCTAGTTTTCAGAAATGCATAGGTTTGGTAGGTTTCCCTAGGTGGCGGCTGAGCTAGAGGCCAAAATCTACAGGTAGTCACTTTGCTAAAAACAGCTCTGTTTTCTGTGATATGTCCACGTTGTGTTTTGGGGCATATCCTGTCGCGGGCGCTAGGCCTACCCACACAAGTGAGGTATCATTTTTATCGGGAGACTTAGGGGAACGCTGGGTGGAAGGAAATTTGTGGCTCCTCTCAGATTCCAGAACTTTCTGCCACAGAAAGGTGAGGAACATGTGTTTTTTTAGCCAAATGTTGAGGTTTGCAAAGGATTCTGGGTAACAGAACCTGGTCCGAGCCACACAAGTCACCCCTCCTTGGATTCCCCTAGGTCTCTAGTTTTCAGAAATGCACAGGTTTGGTAGGTTTCCCTAGGTGGCGGCTGAGCTAGAGGCCAAAATCTACAGGTAGTCACTTTGCTAAAACAGCTCTGTTTTCTGTGATATGTCCACGTTGTGTTTTGGGGCATATCCTGTCGCGGGCGCTAGGCCTACCCACACAAGTGAGGTATCATTTTTATCAGGAGACGTGGGGGAACGCTGGGTGGAAGGAAATTTGTGGCTCCTCTCAGATTCCAGAACTTTCTGCCACAGAAATGTGAGGAACATGTGTTTTTTTAGCCAAATTTTGAGGTTTGCAAAGGATTCTGGGTAACAGAACCTGGTCCGAGCCACACAAGTCACCCCTCCTTGGATTCCCCTAGGTCTCTAGTTTTCAGAAATGCATAGGTTTGGTAGGTTTCCCTAGGTGGCGGCTGAGCTAGAGGCCAAAATCTACAGGTAGTCACTTTGCTAAAAACAGCTCTGTTTTCTGTGATATGTCCACGTTGTGTTTTGGGGCATATCCTGTCGCGGGCGCTAGGCCTACCCACACAAGTGAGGTATCATTTTTATCGGGAGACGTGGGGGAACGCTGGGTGGAAGGAAATTTGTGGCTCCTCTCAGATTCCAGAACTTTCTGCCACAGAAATGTGAGGAACATGTGTTTTTTTAGCCAAATTTTGAGGTTTGCAAAGGATTCTGGGTAACAGAACCTGGTCCGAGCCCCGCAAGTCACCCCTCCTTGGATCCCCCTAGGTCTCTAGTTTTCAGAAATGCACAGGTTTGGTAGGTTTCCCTAGGTGGCGGCTGAGCTAGAGGCCAAAATCTACAGGTAGTCACTTTGCTAAAAACAGCTCTGTTTTCTGTGATATGTCCACGTTGTGTTTTGGGGCATATCCTGTCGCGGGCGCTAGGCCTACCCACACAAGTGAGGTATCATTTTTATCGGGAGACATGGGGGAACGCTGGGTGGAAGGAAATTTGTGGCTCCTCTCAGATTCCAGAACTTTCTGCCACAGAAATGTGAGGAACATGTGTTTTTTTAGCCAAATTTTGAGGTTTGCAAAGGATTCTGGGTAACAGAACCTGGTCCGAGCCACACAAGTCACCCCTCCTTGGATTCCCCTAGGTCTCTAGTTTTCAGAAATGCATAGGTTTGGTAGGTTTCCCTAGGCGGCGGCTGAGCTAGAGGCCAAAATCTACAGGTAGTCACTTTGCTAAAAACAGCTCTGTTTTCTGTGATATGTCCACGTTGTGTTTTGGGGCATATCCTGTCGCGGGCGCTAGGCCTACCCACACAAGTGAGGTATCATTTTTATCGGGAGACGTGGGGGAACGCTGGGTGGAAGGAAATTTGTGGCTCCTCTCAGATTCCAGAACTTTCTGCCACAGAAATGTGGGGAACATGTGTTTTTTTAGCCAAATTTTGAGGTTTGCAAAGGATTCTGGGTAACAGAACCTGGTCCGAGCCCCGCAAGTCACCCCTCCTTGGATCCCCCTAGGTCTCTAGTTTTCAGAAATGCACAGGTTTGGTAGGTTTCCCTAGGTGGCGGCTGAGCTAGAGGCCAAAATCTACAGGTAGTCACTTTGCTAAAAACAGCTCTGTTTTCTGTGATATGTCCACGTTGTGTTTTGGGGCATATCCTGTCGCGGGCGCTAGGCCTACCCACACAAGTGAGGTATCATTTTTATCGGGAGACGTGGGGGAACGCTAGGTGGAAGGAAATTTGTGGCTCCTCTCAGATTCCAGAACTTTCTGCCACAGAAATGTGAGGAACATGTGTTTTTTTAGCCAAATTTTGAGGTTTGCAAAGGATTCTGGGTAACCGAACCTGGTCCGAGCCACACAAGTTACCCCTCCTTGGATTCCCCTAGGTCTCTAGTTTTCAGAAATGCACAGGTTTGGTAGGTTTCCCTAGGTGGCGGCTGAGCTACAGGCCAAAATCTACAGGTAGTCACTTTGCTAAAAACAGCTCTGTTTTCTGTGATGTGTCCAGGTTGTGTTTTGGGGCATATCCTGTCGCGGGCGCTAGGCCTACCCACACAAGTGAGGTATCATTTTTATCGGGAGACGTGGGGGAATGCTGGGTGGAAGGAAATTTGTCGCTCCTCTCAGATTCCAGAACTTTCTGCCACAGAAATGTGAGGAACATGTGTTTTTTTAGCCAAATTTTGAGGTTTGCAAAGGATTCTGGGTAACAGAACCTGGTCCGAGCCACACAAGTCACCCCTCCTTGGATTCCCCTAGGTCTCTAGTTTTCAGAAATGCACAGGTTTGGTAGGTTTCCCTAGGTGGCGGCTGAGCTAGAGGCCAAAATCTACAGGTAGTCACTTTGCTAAAAACAGCTCTGTTTTCTGTGATGTGTCCACGTTGTGTTTTGGGGCATATCCTGTCGCGGGCGCTAGGCCTAGCCACACAAGTGAGATATCATTTTTATCGGGAGACTTGGGGGAATATAGAATAGCAAAACAAGTGTTATTGCCCCTTGTCTTTCTCTACATTTATTCCTTCCAAATATAGGGGTGTGTGTAAAAAAGACATCTATTTGAGAAATTCCATGTAATTCACGTGCTACTATGGTCACCCCGGAATTCAGAGATGTGCAAATAACCACTGCTCCTCAACACCTTATCTTGTGCCCTTTTTGGAAATGCAAAGGTTTTCTTGATAGCTATTTTTTACTCCTTATATTTCAGCAAATGAATTACTGTATACCCGGTATAGAATGAAAACGCACTGCAGGGTGCAGCTCATTTATTGGCTCTGGGTTCCTCGGGTTCTTGATGAACCTACAAACCCTATATATCCCCGCAACCAGAGGAGTCCAGCAGACGTAACGCTATATTGCTTTCGATAATCTGACATTGCAGGGAAAAGTTACAGAGTAAAAAGTAGAGAAAAATTGATGTTTTTTTCACCTCAATTTCAATATTTTTCTTTTTCAGCTGTTATTTTCTGTAGGAAACCCTTGTAGGATCTACACAAATGACCCCTTGCTGAATTCAGAATTTTGTCTACTTTTCAGAAATGTTTAGGTTTCTGGGATCCAGCATTGGTTTCATGACCATTCCTGTCACTGACTGGAAGGAGGCTGAAAGCACAAAAAATTGCACAAATGGGGTATGCTCCAGTAAAATGCCAAAATTGTGTTGAAAAATTGGGTTTTCGGATTCAAGTCTGCCTGTTCCTGAAAGCTGGGAAGCTGCTGAGTTTAGCACCGTAGACCCTTTGTTGATGCCATTTTCAGGGGAAAAACCACAAGCCTTCTTCTCCAGCCCCTTTTTCCAATTTTTTTGAAAAAAACGAAATTTTCACTGTATTTTGGCCAATTTCTTGACCTCCTTCAGGGGAACCCACAAAGTCTGGGTACCTTTAGAATCCCTAGGATGTTGGAAAAAAAGGACGCAAATTTGGCTTGGTTAGCTTATGTGGACAAAAAGTTATGAGGGCCTAAGCGCGAACTGCCCCAAATAGGCAAAAAAAGGCCTGGCACAGGAGGGGGAAAAGGCCTGGCAGCGAAGGGGTTAAGCTACAGGGATACAAAAAGCTGCTACAAGCCCTTTCCCTGAGGAGACCAGCTGCCCAGTTCCAACTGGACCTACCCAGGACCCTGCTAGTGGCTTCAAGTGCTGTTCCTGAGTTTCTGGGATTCTTAGCTAAGTCAAAGTGCACTCCTACTAAAATCCTGAGGAACTTGGGGCTTAGAAACATTTTGGATCAAAGACTCCCTGAGGTCCAGGACCAATCTGCTAAGTCATTCTGATGAAGATGAGCCAAGTGAGTCTAATGAAGGGACATTGGCACTGGGCTAAAGATTCAGGTTGCTCCCACTGTGAGCTTCACTGCTGCAGAAAATTAATCTAAGCTGGACGTTGAGGAAAGGCTATAGGGCCTTGTGGAGCTCTGTTTGGCTACAACTTTCAGCCTTGCTCACCTGGAGGAATCCAATCTCCCAAAAGAGACTAAACCCTTACAAAGAAATCATCACTGGGTGAAGACGCCAAAAGTATCCAGCCACCAGGAAACCTTCCTTGGGTGTAAATTTTTAAATTCTCCTGCTCTGAGCTTTTCCGCCAAAAGTCAACTGCTTTACTAGGGCCTCATTCTGCAGCTATCTGGACTTGTGGACCCTTTCCTGACCACAGCCTGCTGCTTTGCCCTGCTGAGAATATTGGACTTCCATTTCTGAGACAAAGTCAGAAGAGAAGACTTCCAACCAGGATGAATCTAGTACCTGTGTCTGACCATGCTCCATTGTCTTTAGCCATACATCGTGCACAGGTCTGGTCTAGTGCAACCAGATAACAGCGGATGGCGCAAATGCGTTTTGGTGCTAACTTTTAAAAGCTTTAAAAATTCATATCGCTGGTTCTCCTCATTGGATGCTTGACGTTTTGGTGTCATTTTGTTCATTAAATTAACTCTCTATTTGTATAAACAGGAGTGGGATTTTTATTGTATTGCATTTTCAAAGTTTTAAATGTTTTGCACTTGTAAATGCTTTACACATTTCCTTAAGCTAAGCCTTTCGGCTTTATGTCATAGATTTCAGAGACTGAGCACACGTTTCAATTACTGAACCCATTGCTAGACCTAACAAGAATAGTGGCATATTACTTGTGGAGGACTACCATCCACTCTACCTAATAATCCACTTTCTTGCATATACACACACACACACACATATGTGCATATATATAAATATACATATGTATATAGTATAAAGAAAGGGAAGGAGGAGGGAGACATAACAAGTAACAGTATAATGTCGCCCAATATTACTACTGAACCATTCTGGTAACATCATAAATCATGAGACCAAAGGTTGAATGGTTTGCAAATGTCTTCAGAATACTGACAACATGGGGCCATATTACGTTACCCGTTATGTATTTTTTTTATAATACATGTTTAGTTTGGGGAAGTTAGCCTGAAAAAGCTGTTTTCTTAAAAGTGCAGCTAAGAATGGTCACTGCCTGGAATTAGAATGTTTGGGTTTTGTTTACCTTTCTTGAATAAATTAGTCAAGGTGGTTTGAAATTGTACTACAGTCGTTTCATATACTAAGGTAATCCAATCCACCAATTTCTACATTATAAACACTGGCAATGGATAATCCATGACTTTAATAAAGTACTTTGTTACTTCATTAATATTCATATATTTTTTAATGAGGGCAGATAGCCTATTCCATACTGTCTGAGATCTTCTGATAAGCAAGAACATTCTGTTCATAGGTTGCAAATGATAGTGCATGCAAGAGTTCTAAAGTACGACCTTAACGTGAAAAAGAGTGATTAACAAAAAGTAACTGTTTCCTTTCCGTTTTGTGATAACGGTTAGGGGATCGAATCGCAGTGATAGTCTCACCAAGAAAGCATTTTTGTAGCATTGTCACGGGCCACATAATCACTGCTTGGCAAAAGCATCTATCCTCCCATTTGTACTCGGTGTGAAAATCAATTGTTCACTGCTTATTTCCCCAAGTCTCCCGTCAAATGATCTGAAACCCTAGAAGTGGGCGTTTGGGGTTTTTCAGAAACGTTACGACTGAATATCCTCCATTTGTCGGTAAAGGCATCCAGGCAACTGTCCCATTCACAGCCTATGACTGGCTCTTTTATGTTACGTTCTCTTTAAATTTCCTACTACAATATGATGTAGAATATTTAACTGCCGCCCCTCCCCCCTCACACCTTCGCCTAGCATTTCATTTATTTGACAAAAGAGGAATTTGTTTCTGAAAAGTAAAATAACAACCAGTCTCATGGTCAGGGAGGTTCCCCTCCGTGTAAGGGCTAATGGTTGTTTCTCTACCCGGGTCTGACATTCTTCACACAGCAGTCCTAGACAACGGAAATCAGTGACCAACATCCACCCCCTAAAGGTGGTTGGAGACCCACTGCTGTGATATGGCAGTCCCACGGAAGGATTTCCAATGGGTAGGCGGCTGAAGTTCGGCTGTCAGAAACCCAGTTGTCATACACCACTGAGGGAGGTCGGGGGAGGAGCAAGTTTGGCAGGGGGTGGGGACTGTGCCAATTTGAGCAGAATAACATGATGAAATCCAACAGCATACACTGACGGGAACTTTTTCACGAGTAGTCTATGATGAGACGCTGAACAATCAGCAGGACGAATTCCACTGTAAGACTTGCATACCTCTCCTAGCCCTGCCCCTGGAAGAGTTGCGAGGGTGACATGGAGGGATAAAAGAGAGAAACTGCTTTTTGTGATTGACAGAGTGAAAGATCACTGAGGTACAGAGGACTAATGTGGTTGGTGGTGAGATTCCTCACACTTCCATGAAAATCAATCAATGTAAAGCTTGAGTTTAGTCCCTGGAGCTATAGGAAATATTTTTATACAATAATGGATAAGGCCTGCAAGACCATTATAATCTCTTTTGCTGCATAGATAAATTCATTCCCTAGCATTACCTTTACTCATCCTACTCAGGGACTCCTATATGTTTGAAAAGTACTTTTAAAATGTATTTCTAGATTTTAGCTTCAGGTTTTATGCTGGAAAACCTCTTATTATATTAATATTTAATTAACATGAAAAAATATTTTGTAATATTAATCATGCTTTCACATTCTTGAAACTATCCCCCTAACTCTGCCCCAAGTGATGGAGAAGGGAAAAATATTGCCTCTTTTTCTCTGTTCCTTTTTGGAAATGTGTGTACCATAGAGAGTCACAAATGGGACAAAGGTTTCTTGTTGAGAGAGTCCACCACCTTTAAGTTGTTGCAGGCCTCAATACATAAATAATGTGCTTACGTTTCCATCCCAGAAATGCAGCACCAACCTCACTGCCTAGAAAAACAAACAAGAGTATCAGCAGGTCATTGCTTTTAATTTAAACCACCTTTATTTATTGAGTCCATTTATCGTCTGCGTTTAAAAGTACATTACCTTAAGTGAATACTCTCTGCCACCAGCAAGGTTTTTGGTTTGAGTTTTCTCGAATTTATATTTAAATTGAATTGAAATGGAACGATCGACAGCCTACCCCATATCAATGCGGCTCTGCCGCTGCACTTGACTTAGCCACTATTTTGTGATATGTTATAACCAAGGGTCCCATTTTTTCTTTTTTACTGATTTTTCAAGCGAAATACAGAGACAACCACCTATTTCTGGGCCCGCATGTATTTTAAAATATAGAATAAATAGGATACATGCCTTCTTTTGAGTGAGATTTATTGCTATCAGTCGTGAATACTAGGCCAATAGCTACGCAGACTGGCACCAAGGACAGTTAAATAGGGAACACATTTCCCTAAGGAAGGTTTGAAGATGTACAAGTGTTCAAAGTCTCAAAGTATGCCTGAGCATAGTAGTTTTCCCTCGAAGGGGACACCTTCATTACAAAACCTATGGTAGACACAAAGCACACACTTCTGCATTACAGTGCAAATGAGTGTGCATGGCGCAAGGCAAAATAATTGTATTCCAGGGCTTGGGAAGAAAGCAGCAGCACCATATCTTTGTAGTCGTCTTTTGCATGGTGCACCGTGCCAAACAAAACTCAGGTTCTCAGATTCTGCAGCATCTTGTAATACCACACCAGGACTGCAGAGAACGTAGGGCAACTAAGTTAGGCCTACACACTGTTCTGAGAATTAAAAAGGCCAGAAGCGAAGAACGGTCCTTCACTTACCTGGCTCCGAAACTATGGAACTCTCTGCCAGTCAGCCTCAGACAATAAAAACTTGCCCAGTTTTAGAACCCAAATTAAAACCCATTGATTTAAAATCTAACAAGGTTAGACTAGCAGGGATGGCTAGTGCTGGTAAGCCTGTATTCAGGTAGCCATGCACTTTATAAACGCAGTAATGTAATATAATGGTGCTGGCCTTCTCTCCCTTACACAGCACAGGCTCCCACAGTTTGCCTGGGAGTGCCTAGCCAGGGCGCTCGAACAAATCCTAACGCTGCTGATTGGCCGCAGGGCAGGCTGGGAGCTTGTGTCTCCAGAGACCAGGAAAGAAGAGCTGTGCGGCAGCGAGGCATGCATGTTTTTTTTTTTTTTTAATTGAATGTTTATTTTGTTCCCCCTGAGAGCGCCGCCCCGCCCGTTCACCGCTCAGCGAAACAAAACTGTACAGGATACATAAAACTAAAACTGCGATTCTTGTTATTAGATTGCTTTCATTGTGCTGCAACATGCCAGAGGGCACATAGGTGTAAACATGGTGTACTGCTTTAGATCTATAAACATCTATGCTTAGACAAGTTGGAAAAGAAGCCAATTGTGCCCAGTAAAAGCATTTGAAGTATTTCTCCCACTGTAATCCACTTGCTCCGTTTTCAGAGATGACCCACTGGTTTACCTTTTGACTGGGATGAACACGCAATGTCAAAATTAAATTATGTTTCATGAACCTAGGCTGACTGCACACATATCTTGCAATAAGTATGCCGCAGGTAAATTTCACTTACCATTAAGTGTGGGATTGTATAAAACGGCTGGTATAGCCAGGAATAACACTAAAAAGTCGCAGAAATAGAGTACCAAGGAGGACACCCTTTTAGAGCAAAAACAGGTAAAGCCACTAGATCTCGCCTTTGGAAAGTATTGACTTTGCTAATGGTTTTAGCCATGCTATAAATCATCACAGATGCTGTGCAGCATTGCTAAAATAGAGAAAAAAAGTAATTTTGTAGATGAGACACCAAACATACATGCACCTACAAAATGACTTGAGCACTTTTTTCCTTTAGTTTTCTAATCAGAGTTGGATTGGTAAACATAAAGAGAAAAATATATTGCAAGTGGATGGGATGAAGCAACACGTGTGTGGGGAGGGGGAGCAACACAGGGGAGTTGGAATCATACAGGTCGGAGCTGGGAATTTAAAAGTAGAGTGGATAAGCAACATGGGGCAGGCAGAAGCAACAAAGTGCATAGGTGGTGGAAGCAACAATGGGGAGTGCGAGGAGGGAAGCAAACAGAGAGAGAAAGAGGAATGTGTAATTGGGGGAAAACAAAAAGGCCAGAGAGGGCACAATGTGGAGCTGGGGAAGAACTACATGGGAGGGAAAGAACAAGGGGGAAGCACACAAGGGTGAGTGGATCGAGGGGGCAGGGAGAGCACACAGGTAAAGAGCTATATAGCTATTTAAGCACAGGGGAGGCTTCAAGTACACCAGCATTTATAGAGGGTTGTGTGAAAGGGAAGACTGTTTTCACAAAATCTCATATTAGAAATCTGAGCAGAGAAACATCTGATCACACCTTATGCATGCCTCTAAAATGGTGACTGCAAAAAGGATTCATGAGACAAAAGTCATCCAATCCACATAATAAGCACAAACAAAAAAGTATGTATGAAATTATGATACACAAGAGCCGTGGCTAACTTAATGCAGAAAAAGGTGAAGGTACTTGCCTAGAAAGTTCATGTGTGTAACAAAAGCTTAAGTAGTTCAGCAACAAAAATAAAAATAATTTCTGCTAACAAACAAAGGTGGATTAACAGTGAGACCAGGGGCGGATCCTCTGTAATAGAAGAGGAGGGTCACCCCTCTGCTCACAGTCAGGCAGTGACAAACAAAATGAAAATAAAATTATGTTAATATAATTCTATTTGTCACTGTTTCTCTGACATCCATGGAGGGCAAGGTGGGGCTGGGCCATAGGGAGGAGGAGTGGTGGGCACTGTAAAGTGCGCATGTCAGTTTGTCCGGCAGTCTCAGGATGGCCAAACCAACAAGCGCAATTACATTTCTCCAAACCAACTGCGTTACACAACTCGGTTGGAAAATGGCACATGCCTGAGCGAGTGTCGGACCAGCCCGCTCAGGCCAATCTCAGTGCCACTCTCATGCTTGGTATGGCATGAGAGCAGCATCTGGATTGGGATCCTATGTTTTGTGCACCAGTGACTGCTGTGAGGACGAGGATCACCGAGACAGCTGATGCCAAGACCGGAGCGCCAGGTAACGTTTTATAAAAATTATTTTTACTCCACCCCCCAGCTCAACAGCCCCTATCCCTGCGCCCCTCCACTTTTGATTGTCGGCAGATGCCACTGAGTGAGACTCTGCCTGTACCTTACTGTTTTGTGTGCAAGAAGGAAAGGTGAACTCTTGTGCTGTTACCCTTGTTCTGACTGTACTTTGTGTGCATGGGAGGGGTTGCCTTGCTGCTGGTTCAGTCAGAGGCGGCTGCCAACTATGGAGAGTGGTGGGGAGGGCAAATGGATAGTGGGTGCATGCATGCTACATTAACTAAATTGCAGACATGGGTTATATTATCGTTTTAAAGTTAAAATGTTTAACTTTAAAATGGTAATGTAATGCATATAAATAAACACTTTTCTGTGCATGATGCAATAGTTGAATAGACTAAACTGTGACAGATGTGCTAAAACTGGTCAACAAGCCATCTATTTTACGACAACTGAAACTTGTCTGATTGTTGATATTACATGTGCATGGCATTTGTGGCTGTCCCAGTGCATTCTAGTACATGTAGTATTATTTTCTTCTGTTTTATGACACATTCTATAAAACAACACACTCTCGCCATGCCATCTGTTAATGCATCTGTAACATTAGACACAGTCATTACTGGTAAATACAGTTCTCAGTACATTGTAGAACCTAAGAGTTATGTCCAGTGCTCATGACCTTGATTACCAGCAATAGTTTGAAAATAATTAAGTATCTAATGCATGCATACCGTTCCTTTCCTCACTGTAAACAATTCAGAGAATAATATAATTGTATTTTCAAACACAGTTACTAGCACAACCCCAAAGACATAAAATATATATTTTTAAATGTCAGTTACCTCTCTGCACATCCTAGCACTGGTTCGAGTGTTCTTCTCTCCTCCAGTACAGGCCCCAGCCAAATCCCCTAACCAATCCTGGTGCTGCCCTCATGCTGTTCACCAGCATGAGGGAAGCTCCAGGATCGGATGGAGCGGGCTCTCACAGCTCTCCCAAGGGCACTGGAGGCCTGTGCTTCCTCTCAACCCAGCTGTCTAAGAAAGCTGGGGTGAGAGGTTTAAAGTGTGCATGTCTGGCTGGTTCTCACAAGAAAGACAGCCAAAGAGAGATGCACACTTTAAACTTAGGTGCCCAGCCCACCACTTCTCCCTGCTGCTGTCAACCAGCAGCAGCCACGCCCCGTCCTGACACTCAGCTCAGGACACAGGTTAGTGGAAAATAAAATGGTAATAAATTAGCTGTATTCACATTTTATTTTTCATCTCTGGGGCATGGGGTGTTTCAGTAAGTAGGGCGACACTCCTCCGCTCTGATGTCACCTATACTGTTTCTGATGTATGGGACACAGAAAGTGACCTGCTGCCTCCTGTTCTGTACCTGTTCTCTGTTATGAGAAAATATTGCACTGCTGTTGCCTGTATTGTAACCTTTTAGCGGAAATACCGATTCTGCTTATTCAGTACACGTTGAGTGTGAGAGAGGAGGTTGCACTGCCATAGCCTGCACTGTACCTTTTCTCTTTTTTTAAGGCAATCTTGCATTGCTGCTGTCTGTGATGTACCTGTTCTGAACCTGGGTAAAGACGCATTGTTGTGGCTTCTACTGTAGATGTTCTGTGTGTGAGGCTAAGCACTGTGTGTGTGTGTGTGTGTGTGTGAGAGAGAGAGAGAGAGAGAGAGAGAAACTTCACTACACACAAGACAAAACACTCAAATTTGTCAATGTATGTTTGAATTGTGTTTAACTTTAGGAGGGTGCCTGTTTCTAGAAGAGATTGAGGTACTGCATATAATACTGTAAAATAATAAGGGCCCGTTCAGTAGGCCCTAAGCCCGAATTTCAATCTGTAGCTAGGTGGTTATGAAAAAGGTAGGTGGGGAAAGATAGTAGTCTCCCAGGTGTGTGGTGCCTGAGCTCCGACAAGCTGGCAAAGGGTTAGCAGTACTTATGACTGATAAAGCACCCTGCACCAAGAAAGGATAATCAGTGGTTGCTAAACTGTGACAATAGCCACAACCTTCGAAATACTCTGATACAGATTAGTCAAATATAACAAAAGTTAGAAAGAGAGCCACATGTAATTAGAGTAGATGCTGCCTCTTTTTCATATGTGTGCTGTGCAAAACAGTGACCTGGAAATTACCTGCTTTGATGTGGTAATAGGAACAAGTATTAGCGCAGCTTAGAAGTATGAGATGTATGAGTATGCTCAATCATACCCTATTGGCTCCTTCACTGTTGGTAGCGGCACTTCAACACAAGAACCAGAACTCAACCCGCCAAGAGGAACAATCCCACTGCAAGTCTGAAACACTGAGAGTGGCTGGTCGGATCAACAAAGCAAAGGGTGATGCACCTGAATACAACAGTATGATGACCTGCACGAATAGGACTTGAAAGGGTGTCTCAAAGAAAAATTAAAGGAGAGTGAGAAGAGGAGAGGCTCAGATGAGAAGCCCTAATAAAGATATGGCCAAATATAGGGATCAAGTGTTTTTGTTAAGATGGGAATGATGACAATTACATACACCAAGTGATCAATCACAGCAATAATCTGGTTCCAACTCAATGATAATTGGATGGCTGTTGAAGATCTGTAGCTGGAACTTGAATGAGACATAGGAAACACTCAAGCAACATATATTCTGGAATGAGATTAAGCAGCATATCCCTGATATTTTTTGTCTCCAATATCTACACATTCCCTACAAAGAGAGATCAAAGGTGTCTAGATTGTCTGGTGACTATTCACTATATTGTAAAGCCACAAAGTAGCACTGTGCATTGGGTCCCAATTCTAATCTAATTGTAATAGGAACTTGATCTCTGTTAAAACTCAAATAAACCCAACAGTCACTGGGTTGTTATTCTGTAACAAGCTGATCACTTTGGTGAGAAAGCATGCTCTGTGACAAATTGATGCTTTTTGGGGAGTCATCCCCATTTTTTGCTGAATTTTATTGATGATATTTAGACTCTGTGGTGCTGCAATATATGTGCCCTGATCCCTAAAAAATACAAAAACTGAGTAGTTCCTGATTGGCATATTTCACCCATTGTAAAGCCATAGTTCTCTCCAACAGCTGTCCAGCCAGCACTTGACCGTGAAATTTGTTCCAAGAGCAAGAACAATGACCTCAGTGTGGGGCACATTCCTCTTCCCCTTGCAGGAAGATCAGTTAGGGTGGACCTAGGAACTTCATTAACTTGTAATGGGCTCTGCCCTTTCACAAGTAAATTTGAGGTGAGACTTGTAGAAGGTAACCCTTTGTTCCCTCAGCAAGGTTGACACCGAACCCAGTGACAGAGGAGCTACTCTCAGAACTGGTTTTGAGTGACCACAGAGGACGGGATTGCTCCTTTCCCTGGTCACACATTTGGGCGGGCACACAGACTCTGCACAAGGGCCGAAGGGGTTCTCCATTTTGGATTTTGGGTATAAGGTGCCCTGAGGGACTGTTTACAGTACAGCAAGCAGGAAAATGCTGCAAAAGTGTGTGGGGGGTTGGCACCTGTGAACATTTGTCCCATTGCTAAGAGAAGAGCCAAGAGTCATCCCAACCCACAAGCTAGTGCCAACCATAAATGTGGCACCCAATGCACCCTCCTCAAACACTTTCTGGACCTGTGAAAGAACAGAAGAACGATTGCCCTTGCTGTTTGAGACCTGCAAGGAGACGTGAACTGCTGGATCAGCTCTCATGTGTCCACCAGGACAAAGAAGTGGGCTCCAGGGTTCAGTTTCCTGACCTCCTGTGTGGCTACAGTGGCACAGAAAGCTTCAAGAGGCTCTTTCCCTAAACTGACAGGGTGACCAGTAGAAACTTGAACTCGACTGTACCCTGCTGGTGGCCTCTGATGGATGCGTCTAGACACCCTCAGGTGCAGTTCCTGAGATCCTGGGAACCCTGGCAGTATCAAACTGGACTTATCCTATCAACTCTGAAATGTTAGGTCTTAAAACAATTTTGGACTTCCAGTCCTGAAGAGTACTGGGACCATACACCCAAGTTAATCACCCAAGGCACTACTTGCTGTACTGAAGAAACAAGTTTCTCCCTCTTGGAGCTCCTCCACAACAGCAAATCCATTTCAGCTGGCCCTCAGCTATAAGGTATCCAGCCTTGTGAAATGAATTGTCATATACAGCCCTGATAAAGCTTGAATGGGCAAAGGCACCAAAAGTATCTGGCCAAAGCACAAACTTCACTGGGACAAAATTTGAATTTTCCACTCTGCACTTTTCTTTACAAAAACAGTGTCTTCAGCTGGACCTCGTCTAATGGCTATCTGACTTTGACAGGACTTCCTCAGATACATCTTTCAATCTTAAATCACTGGAGGGTTTCGACTTCCACTTCAGAGACTTAGGACTTCATTATGAGTCTAGCAGTCCTTAGACCTCCAGACTTGAGTTGGGGGTTTTACTGCAGCGCTCCTGGCAATCTGACCACCACATTATGAGCCTGGTGGACCTCCACCATCGCCAGGAACAAGGTTCCAAGTGGGTTGACGATGGTCAGAGTTGTAGTCAGCCACATAGGCGCTCAGTTCGGCACTGCCATTCTGGTCACAAGTCCAGTTTCTTCCAGCCTTTTCATAGCGGGGACCCAGCCATGAAAAGACTAGCAGAAACCCAGTGCTGGAGGCCACAGGGACGCCCCTGCACTGCCCAGGGCCATGTTATGGACAGTGCAGGGTCCTGCTGTACAGCACCCTTGGAAGGCCCACTGTCTGTTACAGCAGATATGTGTTGTCCGAGGGTGCTGTGTGACGAAATTGGCCTCGGCTCCATGTAGAGCCGAGGCCAATACAACCATACTATTTCCAATGGGCTGACCGGCAGAAGCCTCTGATTTCAGAAGTTTCTGCCGGTGAGCCTAGTGCAAACCTTGTAATCAGCCCTTGGGAAAGACCGCCAGCTCTGCAGTAGATCCCTCTCGGCCTGCCACCCTGGTAAATGAGGACCTCAGTCCCAAGTAAAATCTCTGACCTGGAGGAAACTGGTTAGTGTACCTGACTCGCACTCAAACTTGGTTGGCCTGAAATCATGCCTAGGTACCAGTCTACTGCAACTATAATTGGCCCTTAAGGCTTTTTGACACAGTTTTTCCTTAAATCTTCTACAATTCATATCTCAGGTTCTCCTTATTACATGTTTCGTTGTTTTGTGCCATTTTGTTTATTACATCCTATTCTATTTTCTAAATTGGACTTGGATTTTTATTGTGTTGTGTTTTCGACTTTTTAATGGTTTTGGTACTTCTGAATGCTTCACAAATTTTAATTAAATTAAGTCTGTCTTCTCTGTGCCATAGCTACCAGGAGTTGAGTTCAGGTTTAAATTACTGCAACCTTTGACTAAGTGTAACAGGCTAGCAACGTTATCACTTGCGGTGGACTTTCATCCATCCAGTTTATAATTCACTATCCTATATGTTCAGTTTATGATCCAGCTGCAGAAAACCCCAATTATTACAATGAACTGGCACTATAGCTATCCACTTGGGAGGTGCCCAGAATAATATATAGGGACTTCCTTTGCTTTCAGGTTATTAAGTCGAAACATCCCATAGAAGACATTAGGGATTGGTCTAATTCTTGTTCCTTAGATATAGGCCAAGAAGCGTGTATTGAATATGGCAACAAAATGTGATTGTACCGATCTATCCTGACTCTCTCTGTTAAGGAATACCACTTACAGATCCTTTCCAGACAGTACATTAGAATGTTCTTACATGGTGATAATTGCTTACTGTCATGATTATTGCCCCATGCTTATCTGTTTATGCTGTGCAGGGTTGGATATGTGCTCCTCCAACCATCTTTGGTGCACAAGTCTTCAACAGCAGTAGAGGGCAGCGGTGTGTGTGGAGTGTGGTGCTGCTTGGTATGAGGTTTCATGTCTGTGATGTTCACAATACGTATAACATAGAAGCGGAATTAAGACAGACCATAGGTCCCACACCACCACAGGACTCTTCTAAGAATTGCAGTGGTAGTGGGCATCATAGATTCATACATACGTAATTTTTTGTGTTTGCGTGTATTCCTTGCTAGATGAGCAAGATAAAGGGGTGACACTTACTAACAGTTTGCATGGCATTTTGACACAATCTAGTGCAGACTGCTGATTTGGAATTAGCTTTTCAGCACAAAACTTTATTTGTGCTAGAAAGTACTTATAAAGTAACAAGGTAGAACAAGATCTGCCTTCGGTTGCTGTGCCTCAAGGGGACATACAATGGGTCGTACATAGGCATCCTCATGCAACCACAGATGGGACTTAACACATTGTCCTATCTATTAAAAACAATTAGCAGGGCTTTCCACAAAATAATACCTCTTCAAGGAAGGCATTAATGTAGAGAATTTTTTTTTATCTCTTCTACCTTTTTGAACATTGCATGTGTGCTGTACTGTACAGCTGTACAATTAATGTAAGAAACATTTTTAACTATGTATAAGTACACCATTGTGTACTACAAGCTTTGCCTTGTAGTACAAAGCCTGTCCTAAGCATCAAGAACACACCCTTACACTATAGTACTTGTTATTCCACATGAGGAATGAAAAGGATTGTGTTTATGTACAGGGTTGTTTTCCCTTTCCTTTGAATCATGTATGCTATTAGGGTATTGATGGACATGGGAAAGAGTTTGCTTATTGCCAGGGGCAAACTCATAAATTCTAAAGTGCATTTATTATGCTGCAGCGTATGAACTTGTTACATCAAGAACAAACTATTTACCAAAATAATGAAGGTAGCTACCTAAAGTAAAATGTGTATTGCAGTTCAGGTTATTTCCTGGCACATATTTCAGAACTTCTAAACATTCTGCAGCTTTAGGAAGTCACTGAGTTTAATCAAACAATGAAGAGTCAGAAATACAGAGGTTGTCACAAGGTATATCATATGTCATATTAGAAAAAGTGAGATTGATGAAATTCCAAAGAATTATTATTTAGAGAACAAAATTATGCCTGGGGTGACAGAAAATGCACAGGTTCAGAAAGGTGACTTACTGTTAAGGTAATAGAGTTAGATGAGCCAACAGACACCAAAGTTACGTTGCATAGAGTGGTAATCAATAGTGACAGCTGAGGCATACATAGATGAGTATCACCAATGCAACATGTATTATCATTTGAATATTAACTTTACATATGTTTTTTAAAATGCACCCAAATGCTCAGTCTGATGCATGTCATTTTCAGAAAGTACTCACATTTGCTTTTTAATACTTCCATTTGCTTTTTGGTAAACAAACTGCTCCTAAAACACTTACTTTTCTACAAATTCATTTTGACTGCAATACTCTTAGTTCTTGGTACAAATTCATTTTTCCCAAATAATGTAGTTTTGAGTTAATAACACTCCTTTTTTCCCTAAATATCAGTGGATCATATTCTTCAACTGGTCTCATTTTTCGAATACACCACATTCAGTTGCACTGCCACACACTGAAATGAACAACATGTCAAACCTAACGGTAAAAGAGCAGAGAATGACTTCAGACACTGCACGTAGTAATGAAAATGCAATTTAAAAATGAAACCCCCAAAATGTTAAATTTTTCATCAAAATAAGTTTTCTTCTCCAAAGAATCACAGGATTCGGGTTTTGGACATGCAGCAGGTCAGAAAGCAATAAAGAAGAGCGCCAAAACCTACAATAGTTCAGCCTTCGGCACATATTCTTTGTGACACTGATACAAGGAAATATAATTTTAATACACATACATATTCAGCACATAAAAGATATGCAGTGGTGGTGGATCCAAGATGGCTTAGTGAGCAGACATGTCTCCCTGTTACTCCACACCAGTCGCTGCAACAACGAAGAATTCAGATCAAAATGTGTGCAAATACAGACAGACCCGAGGTGAGGGAGAGAACAGTCCTGGAGACAGTAAAGTGATGATTTTTGCACAGTCAGTGGATTGTCACAAATTCTCTGAAGCGTGGCTTCTGCTGGTAGGATGGCAACACCAGCTTGCTAATACAAGAAGAAGTGGACTGATATCCTCAGTGTCGGTACCCCCAAATGAGTGAGTTCCTTTAGTGGGGCAGGAGGATTTGCCTTTGGCCAGTTGGGGCCCTTAACAGGCTACCACAAGCTTATCTCAAAACTAGAATGGTGCCCAGTTTGTACACCAGAATGCCCTTTGATGGGAATGTATAGCCTAACCTCCTGGTCTTAGGGGGCTTCCTCCCAAGGTGTGCTGCTCTTTCTTTGGTAGTAAATACAAAAACAACAAGGTGATGGATGGAATGCTTCAATTAATCTCAGTCACTAGCAGTCGCACGTAGCTGCATTCCAATCTATTGTTTTCATGCCCACCATGCTACCACAGTTTGGACCCAGCCATATGCAATTCAGTCTTAACCCTGCTTCCCATGGGAACAGTCCAGCCAAAACTGCCAAGCCAGGTCCTCCCTGGACTGGAAACAAGCATCCTGGGACCTGTTATCGGGTATCACCCCTCATCAGCCAGGTTACATTAAATCCAATGGCACAGTGGGCCAGGACCCACATCTGGGCAAACATGGCACACTCAGGGATGGATTCAGGCCCAGATCTGTGACTGGGGGTGAATGTTTGACATTGTTCAGCATTCCGTCAATCATCAGTTCTTTTTGCATTTGTCACCCTAAGTGGGACGGATGCGCCCAGACATGGGTCCGGAGCTCGCCATCACAGCAACTAGCGCTGCCTTGCCTTACTCCATATTCCAAATCCAAATCCAAGCAAATTGGCTTTTCCTGCATTCGTAGATATGGGTCTGCACTCTGTGCTGCCGGGGGGGTCAAAAAAAGTGATGTAGCGGCGGCACATGGGACTTGTAAATATGCCCCCCAATTTCTAACATTGGTGATCAGCGGTGAGGATAGGACTTGTGTTTGTGCAATACCATATAGTAATTCAATGTTCACTACAACTCTATACCTAGACCAGTTCAAACCTATTCATCCTGATTGGCAAAATGTTTGTCCTTTTTGTATTAACTGGCATTTTTTAATTTTCAGTTCCCCCTGATTGACATCTTTTGATTTTTCCAAGTTCCTTTCCTCCCTCCCCCATAAAGCCCATTTTTTCTGCAATGTTGGTGGTTCTGCCTGGCAATATGGAATTCGAGCTGGCCAAACTGGAAACCTCCACATGCTTGGTACTCGTTTTCCAGAGCTGTGTCAACACCTGGGTGATAGCAAGCTTACTGACCCCAGAAAGCAGGGACAGCTTTAGCGCTGGAGGCGCCCTGCACAAAAGTCTTTATTGGCGCCCCCCCCCCCTTGCCCAACTCCTCGGATTCCCTCACTACCACCCGGCAAATGAGCCCCTCATCTCTCCATAGCCCCCATCTCACATACAAATCATTTGTTTTAAAGCCCTTGTAAAAGATGGCTTTAATAATCCACTTAGTTATCCACATGAAATATAGTTCTGTTCTTTGCAGCAGGCACAATAACTCTCTATGCTATTTTATGAAGAGTCAAATTTGCCGCTAGACAAAACTCCCATCTCTCTCCCTAGCGGGAACATTAATCACAAGAGGTATCTTTCATTTTAATTGCTTCCTGAAGGCTGGACGCACAAGGAACATTTCAGCAGGTGCTTTTAAATAGCACATTGTAGAAAAGTACCATCTTGCCTGGCATGTTACCCCCATATTTCACTGTATATATGTTGTTTTAGTTGTATGTGTCACTGGGGCCCTGCTAGCCAGGGCCCCAGTGCTCATAAGTGTGCCCTGTATGTGTTACCTGTGTTATGACTAACTGTCTCACTGAGGCTCTGCTATCCAGAACTTCAGTGGTTATGCTCTCTCATTTCTTTCCAAATTGTCACTAACAGGCTAGTGACCAATTTCACCAATTTACATTGGCATACTGGAACACCCTTATAATTCCCTAGTATATGGTACTGAGGTACCCAGGGTATTGGGGTTCCAGGAGACCCCTATGGGCTGCAGCATTTCTTGTGCCACCCATAGGGAGATCTGACAATTCTTACACAGGCCTGCCAGTGCAGCCTGAGTGAAATAACGACCACGTTATTTCACAGCCATTTACCACTGCACTTAAGTAACTCATAAGTTACCTATATGTCTAACCTTTACCTGGTAAAGGTTGGGTGCTAAGTTACTTAGTGTGTGGGCACTCTGGCACTAGCCACGGTGCTCCCACATTGTTCAGGGCAAATTCCCCGGACTTTGTGAGTGCGGGGACACCATTACACGCGTGCACTATACATATGTCACGACATATGTATAGCGTCACAATGGTAACTCCGAACATGGCCATGTAACATGTCTAGGATCATGGAATTGTCACCCCAATGCCATTCTGGCATTGGGGAGACAATTCCATGATCCCCCGAGTCTCTAGCTCAGACCCGGGTACTGCCAAACTACCTTTCCCGGGGTTTCACTGCAGCTGCTGCTGCTGCCAACCCCTCAGACAGGTTTCTGCCCTCCTGGGGTCCAGCCAGGCTTGGCCCAGGAAGGCAGAACAAAGGACTTCCTCAGAGAGAGGGTGTTACACCCTCTCCCTTTGGAAAAAGGTGTCAGGGCTGGGGAGGAGTAGCCTCCCCCAGCCTCTGGAAATGCTTTGATGGGCACAGATGGGGCCCATCTCTGCATAAGCCAGTCTACACCGGTTCCGGGATCCCCAGCCCTGCTCTGGCGCGAAACTGGACAAAGGAAAGGGGAGTGACCACTCCCCTGACCTACACCTCCTCTGGGAGGTGCCCAGAGCTCCTCCAGTGTGCTCCAGACCTCTGCCATCTAGGAAACAGAGGTGCTGCTGGCACACTGGACTGCTCTGAGTGGCCAGTGCCAGCAGGTGACGTCAGAGACTCCTTCTGATAGGCTCCTTCAGGTCTTGCTAGCCTATCCTCTCTCCTAGGTAGCCAAACCTCCTTTTCTGGCTATTTAGGGTCTCTGCTTTGGGGAATTCCTTAGATAACGAATGCAAGAGCTCATCAGAGTTCCTCTGCATCTCTCTCTTCACCTTCTGCCAAGGAATCGACCGCTGACTGCTCTGGAAGCCTGCAAAACTGCAACAAAGTAGCAAAGACGACTACTGCGACCTTGTAACGCTGATCCGCCCGCCTTCTCGACTGTTTTCCTGGTGGTGCATGCTGTGGGGGTAGTCTGCCTCCTCTCTGCACTAGAAGCTCCGAAGAAATCTCCCGTGGGTCGACGGAATCTTCCCCCTGCAACCGCAGGCACCAAAGAACTGCATCACCGGTCCTCTGGGTCTCCTCTCAGCACGACGAGCGAGGTCCCTTGAACTCAGCAACTCTGTCCAAGTGACTCCCACAGTCCAGTGACTCTTCAGTTCAAGTTTGGTGGAGGTAAGTCCTTGCCTCCCCACGCTAGACTGCATTGCTGGGAACCACGTGTTTTGCAGCTACTCCTGCTCCTGTGCACTCTTCCAGGATTACTTTGTGCACAGCCAAGCCTGGGTCCCTGGCACTCTAACCTGCAGTGCACGACCTCCTGAGTTGTCCTCCGGGGTCGTGGGACCTTCTTTTGTGACTTCAGGTGAGCTCCGGTTCACTCCACTTTGTAGTGCCTGTTCCGGCACTTCTGCGGGTGCTGCTTGCTTCTGAGTGGGCTCTTTGTCTTGCTGGACGCCCCCTCTGTCTCCTCACGCAATTGGCGACATCCTGGTCCCTCCTGGGCCACAGCAGCATCCAAAAACCCTAACCGCAACCTTTGCAGCTAGCAAGGCTTGTTGGCGGTCTTTCTGCACGAAAATACCTCTGCACGACTCTTCACGATGTGGGACATCCATCCTCCAAAGGGGAAGTTTCTAGCCCTTGGCGTTCTTGCAGAATCCACAGCTTCTACCATCCGGTGGCAGCTTCTTTGCACCCACAGCTGGCATTTCCTGGGCATCTGCCCACTCCCGACTTGATCGTGACTTTTGGACTTGGTCCCCTTGTTCCACAGGTACTCTCGTCTGGAAATCCATCGTTGTTGCATTGCTGGTGTTGGTCTTTCCTGCAGAATTCCCCTATCACAACTTCTGTGCTCTTTGGGGAACTTAGGTGCACTTTGCACCCACTTTTCAGGGTCTTGGGGTGGGCTATTTTTCTAACCCTCACTGTTTTCTTACATTGCCAGCGACCCTCTACAAGGTCACATAGGTTTGGGGTCCATTCGTGGTTCGCATTCCACTTCTAGAGTATATGGTTTGTGTTGCCCCTATCCCTATGTGCCCCCATTTCATTCTATTGTGACTATACATTGTTTGCACTGTTTTCTATTGCTATTACTGCATATTTTGGTATTGTGTACATATATCTTGTGTATATTTGCTATCCTCATACTGAGGGTACTCACTGAGATACTTTGGCATATTGTCATAAAAATAAAGTACCTTTATTTTTAGTATACCTGTGTATTGTGTTTTCTTATGATATTGTGCATATGACACTAGTGGTACTGTAGGAGCTTCACTCGTCTCCTAGTTCAGCCTAAGCTGCTCTGCTAAGCTACCTTTTATATCAGCCTAAGCTCCTAGACACCCCTCTACACTAATAAGGGGTACCTGGGCCTGCTGCAAGGTGTAAGTACCCCTTGGTACTCACTACAAGCCAGTCCAGCCTCCTACATTGGTTGTGCAGCGGTGGGATAAGTACTTTGCAACTACTTACCACTTTGTCATATTGTACTTTTCATAAGAGAAAAATATACAAAACAAGTTCAGTGTATGTACACCTAACCAAAAAGTTTTGCGTTTCTCCCATCATTTCTTTACTAAGTGCTGAAAAGTACCTCTAAAACTTTCAAAAAGTTCTTAAAAAGTTTTAAAAGTTTTTTTTCTGTTCTTTAAAAAGTTCTGAAACTTTTTCTTTCTTTTTCTGTCCCTTAAACTCTTGTCTATCATGTCTGGTACAGGCCAAACTCTTGATCTGGCCAGCATAGCTTATGACAACCTTAGCTGGAAGGAAGCAAGGAGTCTCTGCATAGATTGAGGTTTAGGGGTAGGGAAGAATCTCTCAAGACAACTGTTAGTTAATATGCTCATTGAACAAGATAAGACCTTAGTTGGCACTTCTGGTGAGAAATTAGCTGATGGTTCCCACTCTGATTCTGGGGCACCCCCAGTGAAAGATTTGGAAGGGAACCTTCCCAACCTGACCCTTAGCAGGCCACCTAGCATAGCTGGTACTGATGTGAATTCACATCACAGTAAGAGTGTTACTTCTCATCATAGTAGGAGTGTTACTTCTGTAGGCCAGAATGTTAGAGTGCCATCTGTTAGGGAAAGGTCTCCCTCTGTTCATTCTCACCATTCTTCTGTGTCAAGGCATGCCCAACCCACCCACCCTGATGACAGAGTGTTAGAAAGGGAGCTCAATAGATTGAGAGTGGAAGAATCCAAGCTGAAGCTCAAGAAGCAACAGCTGGATTTAGATAGGCAAGCCTTTGATTTAGAAAAAGAAAGACAGAGGTTGGGGTTAGGACCCCATGGTGGCAGCAGCAGTATTCCAAATAGTCATCCTGCAAAAGAGCATGATTCTAGGAATCTGCACAAGATAGTTCCCCCTTACAAGGAGGGGGATGACATTAACAAGTGGTTTGCTGCACTTGAGAGGGCCTGTGTTGTACAGGAGGTCCCTCAAAGGCAGTGGGCTTCTATCCTATGGCTATCTTTCAGTGGAAAGGGTAGGGATAGGCTCATTACTCTAAAGGAAAGTGATGCCAATAATTTTACAGTTCTTAAGAATGCACTCCTAGATGGTTATGGCTTAACCACTGAACAGTACAGGATGAAGTTCAGAGAAACAAAAAAGGAGTCTTCACAAGACTGGGTAGACTTTGTTGACCATTCAGTGAAGGCCTTGGAGGGGTGGTTACATGGCAGTAAAGTTTCTGACTATGAAAGCCTGTATAACTTAATCCTGAGAGAGCATATTCTTAATAATTGTTTGTCTGATTTGTTACACCAGTACCTGGTAGACTCTGATCTGACCTCTCCCCAAGAATTGGGAAAGAAGCCAGACAAATAGGTCAGAACAAGGGTGAACAGAAAAGTTCATACAGGGGGTGACAAGGATGACAAGAAGAAGGATGGTAAGTCTTCTAACAAGGGTGGGGACAAATCTAAAAATGAGTCTTCATCAGGCCCACAAAAACACTCTGGTGGGGGGGGTGGGCCCAAATCCTCTTCAAATCAAAACAAAGAAAATAAACCATGGTGCTATTTATGTAAAATAAAAGGCCATTGGACAACTGATCCCAGTTGCCCAAAGAAAAGCACCAAGTCTCCGACCACTATAACCCCTGCTGCTACACCTAGTGCCCTTAGTAATAGCAGTGGTGGTGGGAGCAAACCTACTAATAGCCAATCCAAGGGAGTATCTGGGCTCACTTTTGGTAATTTAGTTGGGGTTGGTCTTGTTAGGGAGACCACAGAGGCTGTGTTAGTCTCAGAGGGGGCCATTGATTTGGCCACCTTGGTTGCTTGCCCCCTTAATATGGATAAGTACAAGCAACTACCTCTAATAAATGGTGTTGAGGTTCAGGCCTACAGGGACACAGGTGCCAGTGTTACAATGGTAATAGAGAAACTGGTCCACCCTGAACAACACCTACTTGGTCACCAGTACCAAGTGACTGATGCTCATAACAACACTCTTAGCCACCCCATGGCTGTTGTGAATCTCAACTGGGGGGGGTTACTGGTCCAAAGAAAGTTGTGGTTGCCTCAGATTTACCTGTAGACTATCTACTAGGGAACGATTTAGAGACATCAGCTTGGGCAGAAGTGGAGTTGGAGGCTCATGCAGCAATGCTGGGCATTCCAGGGCATATTTTTGCTTTAACCAGGGCTCAGGCCAAAAAGCAAAAAGGACAGGGTGACTTGGATCCTGGAAGAATGGACCAAGTGCTCCCTACAGCTAGGGTTAGTAAAGGTAAAACACTACCTACTATCCCTCCCTCTACAGTGGATTCAACTTCTGAGGAAGAAGAATTTCCACCCTGTGTAAAACCTACACCAGAGGAGCTGGAAGCAGACACTGCTGAGCTTTTGGGTGAAGGGGGGCCTGCCAGGGAGGAGCTTAGTGTGGCACAGCATACCTGTCCCACACTAGAGGGTCTAAGGCAGCAAGCTGTCAAACAAGCAAATGGGGATGTCAGTGACTCTCAGAGTTTACTGGGAGGACACCCTTTTGTATACTGAAGCAAGGGATCCAAAACCTGGAGCTGCCAGGAGATTGGTGATTCCTCAGGAATACAGAAAGTTCCTCCTAACTCTAGCCCACGACATTCCCTTAGCTGGACATTTGGGGCAAATGAAAACTTGGGACAGGCTTGTCCCCTTGTTTCATTGGCCTAGAATGTCAGAGGACACAAAGGAATTTTGTAAGTCCTGTGAAACCTGTCAAGCCAGTGGCAAGACAGGTGGCACCCCAAAGGCACCCCTTATTCCACTGCCTGTGGTTGGGGTCCCATTTGAAAGGGTAGGGGTTGACATAGTTGGCCCCCTTGACCCTCCTACTGCTTCAGGCAATAGGTTTATCTTGGTGGTAGTGGACCATGCCACCAGATATCCTGAAGCAATTCCTCTAAGGACCACTACAGCTCCTGCAGTGGCAAAGGCCCTCCTGGGAATGTTTTCCAGGGTGGGCTTCCCAAAAGAGGTGGTATCAGACAAGGGAAGCAATTTCATGTCTGCTTACTTAAAGGCCATGTGGAAGGAATGTGGTGTGACATACAAGTTCACTACACCCTATCATCCACAAACAAATGGACTGGTTGAGAGGTTTAATAAAACTCTCAAAGGAATGATAATGGGACTCCCTGACAAACTCCGCAGGAGATGGGATGTCCTGTTACCTTGCCTCCTTTTTGCTTACAGGGAGGTACCCCAGAAAGGAGTGGGCTTCAGCCCCTTTGAACTCCTATTTGGACACCCTGTAAGAGGTCCTCTAACACTTGTGAAGGAGGGTTGGGAACAACCTTTAAAAGCTCCAAAGCAAGACATAGTGGACTATGTACTTGGCCTAAGATCTAGGATGGCTGAGTACATGAAAAAGGCCAGTAAAAACCTTCAGGCCAGCCAAGAGCTCCAAAAGCAATGGCATGACCAGAAGGCTGTTTTGGTTCAGTACCAACCAGGGCAGAAAGTGTGGGTCTTGGAGCCTGTGGCTCCAACAGCACTCCAAGACAAATGGAGTGGACCCCACAAAATTCTTGAAAAGAAGGGTGAAGTCACCTACTTAGTTGACTTAGGCACTGCCAGGAGTCCCCTTAGGGTACTCCATGTCAGTCGCCTGAAACCCTACTATGACAGGGCTGATCTCACCCTGCTCATGGCAACAGATGAGGGACAGGAAGAAGAGAGTGACCCTCTCCCTGATCTCTTCTCTTCCACAGAACAAGATGCTCTAGTGGAAGGTGTAGTACTGGCAGATTGTCTTACTGCTGAGCAGAAAGACCACTGCATAAATCTCCTGGGTCAATTTTCTGAACTCTTTTCTACTGTGCCAGGCACCACTTCCTGGTGTGAGCACACTATAGATACTGGAGACAGCTTGCCTGTCAAAAGTACGATCTATAGGCAGCCTGACCATGTCAGAGACTGCATAAAACAAGAGGTGCAGAAAATGCTTAAACTGGAAGTGGTTGAGCACTCTGAAAGTCCATGGGCCTCTCCTGTGGTACTTGTACCAAAACCTCATTCCAAAGATGGTAAAAGGGAAATGAGATTTTGTGTTGACTACAGAGGTCTCAACCAGGTAACCAAAACTGATGCTCACCCTATACCCAGGGCAGATGAGCTAATAGATACACTGGCATCCGCCAAGTATCTAAGCACCTTTGATTTGACTGCAGGGTATTGGCAGATCAAATTATCAGAGGATGCAAAAGCAAAAACTGCATTTTCAACCATTGGAGGGCACTACCAATTCACAGTAATGCCTTTTGGATTGAAAAATGCACCTGCCACTTTTCAAAGGTTGGTGAACACAGTCCTGCAAGGGCTGGAAGCTTTTAGTGCAGCATATCTAGATGATATAGCTGTCTTTAGCTCCAGCTGGGATGATCACCTGGTCCACCTATGGAAGGTTTTGGAGGCCCTGCAAAAGGCAGGCCTCACTATCAAAGCTTCAAAGTGCCAGATAGGACAGGGCAAAGTGGTTTATCTGGGACACCTGGTAGGTGGAGAACAGATTGCACCACTTCAGGGGAAAATCCAAACTATTATAGATTGGGTTCCCCCTACAACTCAGACCTAGGTGAGAGCCTTTTTAGGCCTCACCGGGTACTACAGGAGGTTCATAAAGAACTATGGCTCCATTGCTACCCCTCTTAATGACCTCACATCTAAGAAAATGCCTAAAAAGGTATTATGGACAGCAAACTGTCAGAAAGCTTTTGAGGAGCTGAAGCAGGCCATGTGCTCTGCACCTGTCCTGAAAAGCCCCTGTTACTCCAAAAAATTCATTGTCCAAACTGATGCATCTGAATTAGGGGCAGTCTTATCACAACTTAATTCTGAGGGCCAGGATCAACCTGTTGCTTTTATCAGCAGGAGGTTGACCCCTAGAGAAAAGCGTTGGTCTGCCATAGAGAGGGAGGCCTTTGCTGTGGTCTGGGCACTGAAGAAGTTGAGGCCATACCTGTTTGGCACTCACTTCATTGTTCAGACAGACCACAAACCTCTACTTTGGCTAAAACAAATGAAAGGTGAAAACCCTAAATTGTTGAGGTGGTCCATATCTCTACAGGGAATGGACTATACAGTGGAACATAGACCTGGGAGTACCCACTCCAATGCAGATGGACTCTCCAGATATTTCCACTTAGACAATGAAGACTCATCAGGTCATGGCTAGTCTTATTGTCCTTCGTTTGGGGGGGGGGGTTGTGTAGGAAAGTACCATCTTGCCTGGCATGTTACCCCCATATTTCACTGTATATATGTTGTTTTAGTTGTATGTGTCACTGGGACCCTGCTAGCCAGGGCCCCAGTGCTCATAAGTGTGCCCTGTATGTGTTACCTGTGTTATGACTAACTGTCTCACTGAGGCTCTGCTATCCAGAACTTCAGTGGTTATGCTCTCTCATTTCTTTCCAAATTGTCACTAACAGGCTTGTGACCAATTTCACCAATTTACATTGGCATACTGGAACACCCTTATAATTCCCTAGTATATGGTACTGAGGTACCCAGGGTATTGGGGTTCCAGGAGACCCCTATGGGCTGCAGCATTTCTTTTGCCACCCATAGGGAGATCTGACAATTCTTACACAGGCCTGCCAGTGCAGCCTGAGTGAAATAACCACCACGTTATTTCACAGCCATTTACCACTGCACTTAAGTAACTTATAAGTCACCTATATGTCTAACCTTTACCTGGTAAAGGTTGGGTGCTAAGTTACTTAGTGTGTGGGCACCCTGGCACTAGCCAAGGTGCTCCCACATTGTTCAGGGCAAATTCCCCGGACTTTGTGAGTGCGGGGACACCATTACACGTGTGTACTATACATATGTCACGACAATCGAACATGGCCATGTAACATGTCTAGGATCATGGAATTGTCACCCCAATGCCATTTTGGCATTGGGGAGACAATTCCATGATCCCCCGAGTCTCTAGCTCAGACCCGGGTACTGCCAAACTACCTTTCCCGGGGTTTCACTGCAGCTGCTGCTGCTGCCAACCCCTCAGACAGGTTTCTGCCCTCCTGGGGTCCAGCCAGGTTTGGCCCAGGAAGGCAGAACAAAGGACTTCCTCAGAGAGAGGGTGTTACACCCTCTCCCTTTGGAAAAATGTGTCAGGGCTGGGGAGGAGTAGCCTCCCCCAGCCTCTGGAAATGCTTTGATGGGCACAGATGGGGCCCATCTCTGCATAAGCCAGTCTACACCGGTTCAGGGATCCCCAGCCCTGCTCTGGCGCGAAACTGGACAAAGGAAAGGGGAGTGACCACTCCCCTGACCTGCACCTCCTCTGGGAGGTGCCCAGAGCTCCTCCAGTGTGCTCCAGACCTCTGCCATCTTGGAAACAGAGGTGCTGCTGGCACACTGGACTGCTCTGAGTGGCCAGTGCCAGCAGGTGACGTCAGAGACTCCTTCTGATAGGCTCCTTCAGATGTTGCTAGCCTATCCTCTCTCCTAGGTAGCCAAACCTCCTTTTCTGGCTATTTAGCGTCTCTGCTTTGGGGAATTCCTTAGATAACGAATGCAAGAGCTCATCAGAGTTCCTCTGCATCTCTCTCTTCACCTTCTGCCAAGGAATCGACCGCTGACTGCTCTGGAAGCCTGCAAAACTGCAACAAAGTAGCAAAGACGACTACTGCGACCTTGTAACGCTGATCCGGCCACCTTCTCGACTGTTTTCCTGGTGGTGCATGCTGTGGGGGTAGTCTGCCTCCTCTCTGCACTAGAAGCTCCGAAGAAATCTCACGTGGGTCGACGGAATCTTCCCCCTGCAACCGCAGGCACCAAAGAACTGCATCACTGGTCCTCTGGTTCTCCTTTCAGCACGACGAGCGAGGTCCCTTGAACTCAGCAACTCTGTCCAAGTGACTCCCACAGTCCAGTGACTCTTAAGTCCAAGTTTGGTGGAGGTAAGTCCTTGCCTCCCCACGCTAGACTGCATTGCTGGGAACCACGTGTTTTGCAGCTACTCTGGCTCCTGTGCACTCTTCCAGGATTTCCTTTGTGCACAGTCAAGCCTGGGTCCCCGGCACTCTAACCTGCAGTGCACGACCTCCTGAGTTGTCCTCCGGCGTCGTGGGACCTTCTTTTGTGACTTCGGGTGAGCTCCGGTTCACTCCACTTTGTAGTGCCTGTTCTGGCACTTCTGCGGGTGCTGCTTGCTTCTGAGTGGGCTCTTTGTCTTGCTGGACACCCCCTCTGTCTCCTCACGCAATTGGCGACATTCTGGTCCCTCCTGGGCCACAGCAGCATCCAAAAACCCTAACTGCAACCTTTGCAGCTAGCAAGGCTTGTTGGCGGTCTTTCTGCACAAAAAAAACCTCTGCACAACTCTTCACGACGTGGGACATCCATCCTCCAAAGGGGAAGTTTCTAGCCCTTGTCGTTCTTGCAGAATCCACAGCTTCTACCATCCAGTGGCAGCTTCTTTGCACCCACAGCTGGCATTTCCTGGGCATCTACCCACTTCCGACTTGATCGTGACTTTTGGACTTGGTCCCCTTGTTCCACAGGTACTCTCGTCTGGAAATCCATTGTTGTTGCATTGCTGGTGTTGGTCTTTCCTGCAGAATTCCCCTATCACGACTTCTGTGCTCTTTGGGGAACTTAGGTGCACTTTGCACCCACTTTTCAGGGTCTTGGGGTGGGCTATTTTTCTAACCCTCACTGTTTTCTTACAGTCCCAGCAACCCTCTACAAGGTCACATAGGTTTGGGGTCCATTCGTGGTTCGCATTCCACTTCTAGAGTATATGGTTTGTGTTGCCCCTATCCCTATGTGCCCCCATTGCATTCTATTGTGACTATACATTGTTTGCACTGTTTTCTATTGCTATTACTGCATATTTTGGTATTGTGTACATATATCTTGTGTATATTTGCTATCCTCATACTGAGGGTACTCACTGAGATACTTTGGCATATTGTCATAAAAATAAAGTACCTTTATTTTTTAGTATACCTGTGTATTGTGTTTTCTTATGATATTGTGCATATGACACTAGTGGTACTGTAGGAGCTTCACTCATCTCCTAGTTCAGCCTAAGCTGCTCTGCTAAACTACCTTTTCTATCAGCGTAAGCTGCTAGACACCCCTCTTCACTAATAAGGGATATCTGGGCCTGGTGTAAGTACCCCTTGGTACTCACTACAAGCCAGTCCAGCCTCCTACACACATTTGTAAGTTATTGCTCAACACAGCGCCCCCTGAGGTCAGCACCCTTAAATCCAGGTCAGCACCCGGTGCACCCACACCGCTCACCCTGCCCTAAACCCGGCCCTGTCAGGAAGCTTGCTAAGCAGGCAGACATCTGGTTCAGCACCAGAGTGCTGTGAAGGGGAGCCTAAAAGAGTGGTCAGGGTTCCCAACAGAAGAAATCGGGGGGATAAAAAAAAGGAGTTCTCTAAAGGCCTCCAAAAACAACTCACAGGTGAAAGAGTTTCGTTCTCATTCCCCTTCTGGCCACAAGAAGCAAAACTACTCTGACAAAAGTTAGCAGCCCGAAGCCCAAAACTCCCAAGAGCTATGAGTATAGCTAGTATGGCCACTACAAGAGGGACCCCAAGTGTCAAAATAGAGCACACCCTCTCACTGGAGGCAAGAACCCAAGGGTAGCTACACAGTGGTGGGGGAGAGGTTTGTCCCACTTGATTGGGGGGGGGGGGGTGTCAGTGGGGTTACCCTAGCATCACTTTGTGACTGTGGGATGGTTCCTAAGAACCATGTGCCCTCAAATACTACCAAGTATACTTCATGAGTCACCATCAAAATGCAAGGTGTTGAGGTTCTGAGGGGCACATGTGCAGTATGGTAAGGAGTCAGCTGGTGTCCCCAGAGCAGGTGATTCCCCATGCATTCCACCAAGTTTTTGGGGCTGACAGAGGAGAGGGTTAATATCCTGTGGCCCTTGTTCCATTTGAGCGGGGGTCAGGACTTCTGAGGATTGCTGTGAGCCCTGTCATGCCTGTGGACTGTTTGCTGGGTAATGATCTTCAATCCTCTATCTGGAAGGAAGTGAAACTAAAGACCCAGGTGTAAATGTTGGGGTTACCTGATTGGATCTGTGCAACAACAAGGTCCATGGCTGCCCGGAGGGAAGTCAAGAATGGCTTGAGCCTGGAACAATACCCCAGTCAGCTGCTAAAAAGGGGAAAGGCAGAGGGTGTGGGAAATCAGCCCCTGAGTGCCCCTCTAGTAAGATGGAAGGGGTACCTGTGGTGGCCGCCCGTAGTCCACTGATGAAGTCACTGCTCCCCTTGATGACCTGCTTACACTTACTGATTGGCATGTGAAAAGAAGACCCACCAAGGAGGAGTTCTGTAGGACAGAGATTGAGTACTCAACTCTTGAGGTGCATGAGGAAACAGGCTGAAGCCCAAGCAGTGGGTAGTATCTCTGGGAGCTATCACATTTACTGGGAGAACAACCTCTTTTATAGTGGGCCTAAGGTTCCGGTGCATGCAACAACAAGGGCCCAGTGCTACAAGGCCTTTCTACTGGAGTTGGCTCACGAGATTCCCCCGGAAGTTCATTTGGGTCAAGACAAGACCTTTACAAGGCTTGTTCCCCACATTTATTGGCCTAAGATCGGGACTTCCTCAGACACATTCTGCAGGACATGTGTGACATGCCAGGCCAGTAGGAAAACAGGAAAAAAGTTCAAATCAACCCTGGAACCACTACCTGTCATTAGCAACCCCCTTTGAGACCTTCTGGTCACAGATTTATCCCACGCTGTACCCAGAGGCCATCCCTTTGAGGAACACCACTGCACCTGTAGTGGCAAGGACCCTGGGGGGGGATTTTTATCCGGGTGGGTTCCCCAAGGAAGTGGTGTCTGACAGGTGTACCAACTTCATGTCTGCATACATGCAGTCCATGTGGAAAGTATGTGGAGTAACTTATAAGTTCTCCACCACTTACCACCCCCAAGCAAATGGGCTTGTGAAAGGTTCAACATGACTCTGAAAGGCATGATCAGAAGCCTGCTTGAGGGTCTGCAGAAAAAGTCGGATATCCTCTTGCCCCATTTGTTGTTTGCCTACAAAGAGGTACCGCAGAAAGGAGTGGGCTTCATCCCCTTTGAGCATCTATACAGACACCCTGTTAAAGGACCTCTTGGTTTGGTGAAGGAGGGGTGGGAGCAAGCTCGACAGAAAGTTCCCCAGGAAATAGTGAGCTACAGTGTGTATACAAATTTCAGTTCAAACCCTTATAAAGAGTTTGTGTATTGTGGTGCTCCGATTTTGTGGGATAGAATCACTGATTCCGGACTGTATCCCTGCTTTAAAACAGTAAAATTAAGAGTTATTATTCCCAGAAACGGTATTAGCATGCAGACCAAGAATACAGAGTCCAGTTCCCTGTATCTTTCCCAATTTTGAAGGATTTATTTTGGGCCCAAATGCATCCATTTACTACCAGCTTGTAACATGTGGTACTTAGACATGGTGTCTCTTAAATGGTCCATGGTGTGAGAAGTGGGGGGGTGTAAAGTCTCAGCAGTAGAGAAGATAACTGTGGGAAGTGATTGCTGCTTCCTCCATGCTACAGAAGGAGATCAGGTTCAGCAGGTGCCTGCGGCCCCAGTAGCTCCTCTGTCCAGACATACCAGAAAAAGTGTAATCGTCCAGTACAGTAAAACAGTCTCTGTCATAAATCCGTATGTAACTTTAGATGTAACTCAAGATGTTTTCAAAGAGAACAAGCACAACAATTGCTTGTAGAGTTCTCTTTCCTCCCACTAAAACAGGTTTAAGAACATTTGCACAGCCAGAAAGTGCTAGGTCTGGAATGTGAACTAACCCTTACAATAGCAAAAGGCAAGCCACTGACATAACTCAAGCATGTGAGAGAGCCGGTGTCAATGAACTAATTCATGAGACAGCCAGCATGTTACCGTGAGACACTTTGACACCAAAACTCTTGAATGTTTTTGTGTTTCTGTTCTTTATACATGGTTTTGTCACTTGAAATTTAGGAACATGTAAGAAACACTATAAGAACAATATTTTTGTGAAGGCTTGTTCTTTCTAAAATCCACATTCAATTTAAAAGTGCAAAGTTCATCTCTGCAATATTTTGCACATTCATTATAACATGTAGGTCCAGATTTAATAATATTTGACAAACAGTAAGGCAGCAACCAAAATTGCTGCACAGTGTTAAAGTATAAAAATGTGTTATATCTATTAAAAAACAGTGCATTTTTTCCCTTCCCTTTTGACTGCCATTCACCACTGCACATACTTTCGCATCATAGTGCAATGGTTGTATGCGTTCTCTATAAAGCAAGTTTTTTTTAACTGAAAAGGACCTTTGCAGTGCAAAAACGATCCTTTAATACGTTCCCCGCTTTGTATGTGTGCTGTACAATGCAACATGCATGGAAAGTTGGGAAAAATAGAAATGAAAAGATTTCTCCTCATCATGCCTGCCTCAGGAATGTTAGTAGATAGAGATCTGCGTCAAAACTCAGGGTGGTTGCAAGGGAACGCCCATGTACCACGGATGGACCTTCTTCTTGATGCACAATAGCATATAGCGCTATTCTGCGTTACTTAGGGATACTTTCCAACACAAAACCTAGTTTGCGTTCGATAGTAAATCCCTTAATTTGCTGTAAGGAGAATTGGTTTTGAAGGCATGTTTATTTTTATTTTTGTACCTAAACTTCACACAAACTTCTTGATGGAAAAAGATACCTACTTTCAATTGCAGGTTCGTTTTGCATGTTGGACACAAGGGCTGATTCTCTAGGTGATGAGTCGTGGGTACAGTCAGGGCTCCTGTGATTTTTTTAAATGTACTATTTTGCACTATTTTGTGCAATCTTAAAGAGAAAGGGGGGTCTTTGAAGAAAATGTTCTCAGTGCTCCTTTCAATCTAATCCAAATGTTTGCTCATCTTTCCTGGATCATAATTCTGTAGCAAAAGCTCCAATAAATGCGAGTTCAAGGAAACATTTTAGAAAATTGACAACAATTGTAAAATTGCTTTTATCTTATGGTTCTCGAATACATTTCATATGTTACCAATAAAAAGCTTTACCTATCCGAGCTATATTTAAGAAAAACTCTCAACAACCTCCGGTTTTATAGCAAATAATCTTCTAAATGTTAAATTACCATAAAGCTTCTCAATTTCAGCCCTGCTTTCTCTTTCTTCCGCTGCCCATCATGTGCTGACTAAAAGACATTTGTTAAGCAACACAAAAGATGAAAGGCAGCACTATGAAACGCACTGATGGACTTCAGAGGGTTCCTAAAACATGGGTTCAGAATTCACTCTGAAGTTTCAAAGAACGATGAACTAAAAGTTTGAAGAGGAGCAACAAAAATATTTTTTTTTTAAGAGAAGGATAAGTCTGTAAAGAGAACTTTTGTTTGAACAGTACTGGACACTTTGTATTTAATCTTCTGTTTAACCGTGTTTGTGGAGCTTTTCAAATGAAACAACCAGACAATGGAGATGAGAATTCTGTAGTTCTGTATTTACTGAACAAAGATGTTTTTTACACGAGGCTGAATGAGTAGGCTCAGTAAATTCATCCTGACCGAACGCAACTCAATGCTCTGAAGTGCCATCATTGGAGGAGAATATGAGCTGAAAATGTATTTTTTTTAAATATTAATGTATTGATTTTCCCACACTGTATAATAGCAAGGCCACAACAGTACAATCATGAAATAGTCTCTCTAATTTCAGACAAGTGAATAAATCAGGTACTACAAACACGCTACACGTGTCATCAATCATGACCTCAATAATTTGTCCCATCGATAGAAATCAAGATCTGGACAGAATCATTAAGGTAAGGAGTGCATATTTTGCCACTACTAGGCCTGTAGACTCCACACACGTCAGACATTTTGTGTATCATTACTAATGAAGCATCTACTGGAGAGTGTGACCCACTCAAGTTTCCCATTGTGATCCAACTCTGCCACAAATAATGTGACAAAGCAGGAAGTGACCAAGGAAAACACCATCTCCTGACACAACCAACAACAGGAGTGCAGTCTGAGATTAGCTAACCTCTGACCACTGCCACTCATGTAAGCAGATGTACTTTAGCCATGCCAACCAGACTCCGATATCGTGAAATGCCAGAACATCAGACCAGACGTGTTCCTTCAGCAGTACAAGTTTGCCTTCCCAGCGGGACAAGAGAGCGACTGCAGTAATGCGTGAAAAGATGGCAAGTATTTTATACAATCCAGAAACCATACTAATTGGCCCCACACACTTCCAGGTGCGGATCGGACATCAGAGTAGAGAAATCGGCCTCAGGTCTACGCAGTGCAAGATCTAGCCATATTTCTACCACAGAGAGTGTAAAACATACTTAAAGGAGAGTTCACAGAACAAATTCAACCTGTAGTCGGACAGCAGGTCCTCTAATCTGGAACCTTAACGAATCGCTGCAAGAAACTGTATTTGTCCCCAATTCATCTTTATGTAAATGACTAGTAGTCTTAAAGCAATTATAGGTTTGAAAAGCTCCGAGGGTTCCTTGCACTTCCCATAAGGTTTGTCCCAGTCCTCACTAACAGACAGCAGCTGTTTCTCCATGCACGCCTAGGTCGGTTTATAGGCGCAAGTCACATGCATTCCCAGTAGGAATGCCATTTGTTGGACTTATCATTGCCCCATGTGGGGCAATGATAAGTCCCCAGGTGCCATCACAGCGTGCAGCTTTGAGAGCTTGACCCTAGGTTTCGAGGGACCCCATATGAATTCTTTGATCATCGTTTCAATTTCAGTCAGGAAGGCCTTGTAGATTAGTGGAAGGGACACTGAAAACACAATTAAATCTTGGCTGAATATTCATTTTCGCTGATTCTACTCTGCCTCAAAAGGACATTCAGACAGGACCTTCTGAGGACATAAGCAGACATCTGTTGTATTAAATGCCATAAGTTGTGGGACATCATATGTGACAGCCCCTGGATAAGCAAAATGGCGAAATATTTCAGAAGTTAGGCACCCACTTAAAAGAAAATCCTTTCATAGCTGAGCTTTTACAGAATGCCATCAAAGGCAGCACCTTCCGCTCGCACCAATGTATATGGTACTCAGTATACTAACAATTCTTATATTAAAGTCAACAACATTGAATACAAGGTTTCAGGCTGGGCAAGGTTAAGTAGGATATCATCTGCATACAGAAATATCTTCTGTAAACCCTTTCGGATATCAAGTCCCACAAAAACCGTTGACTGCTAGATTTTAGTCACCAATGGTTTCAATGCCAAGAGAATTAATAATGGGGAGATAGAGCGGTCCTGTCTGTCCCCCCTCTTAACTTTTAAAGGTTCTGAAAGAAAACTACTGCCATCCATTTGTGCCGACCTACTCATGCATAGCCTCAGACTTAGGTCCAAGCCCAGCGCAGTCTATGGTCCTAAAAACATAACCCCAAACAAAATAATCAAAAGCTTGCAAGGTGTCTAGAGAGGGCATGAGTTTGTCACTTGTGACCTGCCACATCAGGTGCTAGAGGGTCTGCATTTTGTCCCCCAAAGATCTACCAGATACAAAACCAACCTGGTGGTTGTGTATGAAAGAGGGGATTATCATCTGCTACCTATTGTCTAACACAGCAGCCAGAATCTTAAAGTCCATATTCATTAAGAATAACAGCCAATGTCTGGCACAATTTCTTGGATGAATTCAGAATGCAGACGTCCTGTCAATTTAGACTCCTTGAGCAATCTACAGCGCGTCTGGGCAAGTTTGGGTTTGTTAATCTTGTAGAACTCAACTAGAAACCCATCATCTTTAAGGGCCTTATTTGCAGTCAAGTCATCAATAGTTTTGGCAATTTCCTCCTCAGAGATGCAGGCAAGTATTTTATTTATTGGGTTCTGTAAAGCATATTTCGTTTTTTGTCAGCCTCTTCTAAGCAGTTTGTGGAGGTACATAGTGGCAGGGCAATAGAAATGATTGGGCTTGCAACTGTTTTGGATTCATGACATAATAGCTGAGGTGGAATGAGCAACCAGAGTTCTCTTTATGTTTTAGAGAGGCTTGTGATGGAAAATGCCTTCCAGAAAAGAAAGGAACCCTCACCCTGCCAATACATAAGGCAGAATGAGTGGTTGCCACATTAAGTCTAAGGAGATGTGGGCAGTTTTAGGCATATGACAGGCCTGGTGCACAATTGGTCAACCAAAAAGCTCGGTAGAAGATGAACATTAGGCTAGTAGTATCCCCATACCTGTGATCTTTCCTTGATCGGCACCAGTTGAAGAATCTCACATATGGCTCTTATGGATCATGATGACCAAGAGAAAATGTGAACCCAGCCAGACGTTTCCGAGCACTGTGAAGTGTAGAGTTACCAGGCTCGAAGCCCTGGGCAGAATATCACACAACAACCCATCAGGACATTACCACAGAAAGAATAAGGGCAATTTTGTGAGGCAGCGGTAGCACTTTAAGAAAGGCAAAGATGGTTAGTGTGTTTACTAGTGGTAAAGAGGTCATATTAAAAAATATGTATATATTTCATTAAAATAACATATCACACCAGTTTTGACATTAAGTTTTATAAATAATGCATTTTACTATCGCTTTTGAATGGTACTCAACTTATGAAGTTTAAAAACATAAAAGGCATTGTTGGCCTTGCCATGGATACAGCCCATGATCAGCAAGCCACACTAGATGGCAAAAAAGGAACATTTAACTCACAGAGTTATCTTGTAGACAATATTGCACCTGGACAGAACGCTCGGCAAATTAAATGAACAAGCACTGGCAAAGCCAAAAGGTCTCGCCTATACAACAGCTATTGGCTTTGCCAATGTGTTTTTGCCATGTTGTACACCAGAGTGGCTGCTCTTCAGCATGGCTACAAGTTAGTGGCACAGAGTGGAATGACGAAGAGTGGAGTAGAGTGTTGTAGAGAGGAGTGGCAGAGAGTGTTGTGTACTGGAGTGGCACAGTGTGGAGATACATAGAGTGGCATAAGCTGGAGTGCCAGAGGCTAGAGTGGACTTGTGTACAGTGTATTGGTGTAGAGTGCTGTAGAGTATAATGGTGTAAAGAGCAGTGACATTGCATTCAGTGGCATACAATACACTGCCATAGAATGTAGCTGTGTAGTTCAGAGTGGTGCATAGTTGAGTGCAGTGGTGGAGAGTGGAGGGGCACAGGGTGGAGTGGTGCAGAGCAGCACAGAGCAGAGTGGCCCAGAATATAGTAGAGTGGCATAAACTGCATTGGCATAGTGCAGTTGCATAGAGTGCAGTGGTGCAGAGTAGAGTGGCGTACAGTGGTGCAGAGTGGAGTGGTAAAAGAGGTCAGTGGCTCAGAGTAGAGTCAAGTGGCATGAAGTACAGTTGCATGGAGTGCAAAGTAGAGTCCAGTGGCATAGACTGCAGTGGCATAGTGGTGCAGAGTAGAGTAGCATGGAGTGGTGCAGAGTAGAGTATATTGTGACAGAGTGCAGTAGCATAGAGTGGAGTAGTGCAGAGTAGAGTGGCATAGAGTTCAGTGGTGCAGAGTGCAGTTTTGCAGAGTAGAGTGTCAGCGTGCAGTGAAGTAGAGTGGCGTAGAGGGCAGTGGTGCAGAATCAAGTGAAGCGGAGTACAATGCAGTGGTTTAGAGTGCACTGGCACAGAGTGCAATGGATAAGAGCAGAGTGGCATAGAGTGCAGTGGCACTGAGTGGAATGGCACAGACTGGAGTAGAGTAGCGTAGAGTAGATTTGTTCAGAGAGGAGTGAAGTGGTGTAGAGTGCAGTGGTGCAGGGTAGAATGCCTGTTGCATAGAGTGGTACATAGTGTAGTAGCCTAGAGAAAAGTGGTGTAGAGTGCAGTAGCACAGAGTGCAGTGGTGCAGAGGAGATTAGAGTGGTATACAGTGGATTGACATAGAGTGCAGGGGCATAGAGTTGAGTGTTACAGAGTAACATGCTTTGGCCTAAAGTGTATTCGTAGGGAGTGCAGTTGTGTAGAGTGTAATGTTGCAGATCGGCATAGAGTACAACAGCATAGAGTGGAGTTGTTCAGAGTAGATTGGAGTGGTGTAGAGTAGAGTGGTGAAAAGTGCATTGGCATAGAGTGGTATAAGGTAGAGAGGCATACCATGAAGTTGCTTGGAGGGCAGTGGCTAGAGTGGTGCAGAGTGCAGTGGAATGCAGTAGTGTAAAGTAGAGATGTGCAGAGTACAGTGGAGTGGTGTAGAACGGAGTATTCATGGTGTGGTAGCATACAGTCACTACAGACAACACATTTTCAACTGAAATTACCATTACATTTGAACGGTTATACAGTGTCACTAATAAACTATACAGTCCACTGACAAAAATGTGTGGAAATTGCATCACCTTGTGTAATCATTTGTTTTGATCATATTGAAGTATTTGTTTCCAACACACTTCAAAAATAACAAAAAATGTGCTTCATGTGTGTTCCTAATTCTGATATATGCTGAAATATTTACACAGTTCATTTAAATGCTGTTGTATGCTAGAGAAAAGTGTTTCCTACCCAAGTATCCAGCAAGATTGTCAAATAAATCCTCTCACTTTAAAGTCAGAGAAAGAAAAGTAAACAAGCACCCTCAGTCTTTGAATGCACAGCAAATGTGGAAAGATAAGAACAAGATTTACCCGCCTGTTTACAGAAAGGGACACTCAGAAGGATACTGTAAATAAAGTTTGGGCAAGGAAAGGTATGAACTCAAGCTGGGCAATCTAAAATAAATAAAGCCAGCAAATGTTAAGCAAGAAAATGTAAGTTACAAACCACAAAGCCAATGGCAAACACTGGGCAGAATGCATTCCTCGGTCAGTTTTCTGAATGTCTTCAAAATGCCTTTAGTTGTTATTAAAGGACAATGTATTTTTCTAAGCACAATGGAGGACACTACTGTACTAAACCTATTTCCTGCAACATTATGGAACACACAAATATGCTCCTCTTTTCTCGTGAGCATAATTGCATGCTAAATTATATGCGCACGTGCCCTTTGCAAAATATAAAAGGTGTAATGGGTGCCTATTGTATTGTTCATACTTTAAATATAAAATGCTCAATGAAAATACATTACCCTCTTTAAATATGTGGTTTAAACTGATCATTTAAAAAAAAAAAAAAGACAAGTTAGTATTACCATTAAACTAAATTGCTACATAACCTATTGACTTCAATTGTATACAACAATTTTGAGTGGGGTCCTGCAGGTTCTTTGTGACTATGTATACATTAAAATAATCTTTCTCACAGGTAATGACTACACATTAGGTATGTGTGAGGAAGTCAGGCAGGTTGTTTGGTAGGGGGTAGGGGGTGATTATTGCCTGAAAGTTGTTCAATTCATTTTGTTCAGGTTCCTCTCATCCCTCTAATGGCCAACATCAGGCCATTTAACTGATTCAGTTTGGTGGAGAACGTGCCTCTAATATTTAAATTCACGGAGCTGTGGTTTTCGATTAAAGGAGTGTGCATTCACAGATGTGCTGCGATCAGTGAGAATACACTATTGGTCACAGCTATCAAGACACAGGTGTTTTCCACACATAATAAACTCTTCTTGAAGGTACATTTCTGCTCTCCTGTTGCCGCCACATATGTGTGGTGTTTGACTACTTGCGTTTGGCAAGGTGCCCTGTTTTATTTGGCATGTATATGTTCCCTTGCTATTGGGTTACCTGTGACTTCTGCAGCGGCATTTCCTCACCAACTAGTGGAAGGCCTTTTCTGTTCATAGCAGTACTGCTTCTTGTGTTGTTCTACTATTGTGATGTATCCACGACGTGCTTTACTGGTATTAGGTTTGCCACAATCACCTCTCTGGAATGTATTACAGTGAATCGCCTTCAACATTGTACAGGCTGAGCCTCAGTCAGAGGATTTTCACATTTAAAAGTATTTGGTACAATTTGCCTAGGTCCAGATTCGTAGAATTAGTCTGTGGACCCTAGGTTGAAGACTCTGATGATGGTCACTTTGCCCACATCACTATAGATTAAATCGGCCTCCTGACTTGCACTGAAAAATGCACTCGCCCTTTTTTCAGTGAGAAATAATCCACACGGAAACATTTAGTTTTACATTGGCGCTAAAAAATATCAGTTTCCTTTTTCCAGAGCGGAAGTAGATCTGGGGGAATGAATTTCATAATTCGGTAGTTGCTTTGTACAATCATGTATGGTAGTGTTTTCTCAACACTTACCGCGTCCACACATACTGTGGTAAACACCTCGTCCACACATACCATGGCTTATCTACGCCTGCTTCTGTTATTCAGACCGCATGTAGCAACTACTTCAGTCCGCCCAAACAGACAACACAAGCGAGGCCTCTGATGGAAAACTAAATCACACTAGCTCCCTAATCAATAGTGCTCGGTTTCCAAAAGCAGTGGCTCAAATACTGCTCTGCTTAGTAACAGACCATAGTTGAAATCATACAGACTGAACTATCTTTCTTTGTCACTAGCAGTAAATGAGGTAACAGCCCGCACCAGTGGTATGACATATATTTGCATTTGAAGATTAACAGTGCTGAATGGGCTATTGCTCCTCATAGCTCGTAGCAGATGTCTTGGCCATTGAAGTCCTGTCTGAATTCTCCACAATGAGCTTATTTTGGAACACAAAATCAACAAAAACCTTTGCTGCTAGGAACACAAATCGAAACGATTGCCTAAACCGAAAGAACCATCTTTGTGGCAATGATCTACCCATTACCTCAGGACACGTGGTACACTGGGCACAGTTACACACCAACAACAAACACCATACGATGTTCATATAATACACTGCTTAAGAGGAGATTGCCTTTTAAAATATCTTGCAAAGCAGTGTTTATTGTTGGACAAAAGAAATGGAGAAATTGACCAGAACTCACCCTAAGGAGAAGATTCACTCAGTGGTTTTCACCTTTGCACTAAATTAACAAGGACAACTAACAACCAGGCATACAGTTCCTAGGTACTATCAGAAGCGTGGGATTGGTGGTGACCTGGGAGCAGCTGCATGCAAGTCACCCACAGACAGGAAATAATAAGCACAGAGCACGTTTCCATCAGTACTACACAAAACACTACTGTATTCAGTTCTGCAATCAAATCAAATATGTTCTGGTGAGAATACAAGGAACAAACAGTTCACTGCACTCCATTCATCCTTTTATGCAGAAAGGCGGGTGTGTTCCCTTCCCATAGGTCTCTGGTTTCCAAGGCTTCAATTGCTTCTCCCAATTAGTTCTTCCATGGGGCGTTCTCTTTTATTGCACACTATAGCACAGCTAATGATTTACGACTCTTTCTCTGCAACCCTTAGCTTGATGCAAAACACTTAAAACTCTGCGTGTAAGAGCAGATTTTGCCTTGACTGATTAAATTCAAGGCAGATTTGTGCTACGACTGTGGAGCCTGAAAGGTGAAAGGGCCGTCCATAGCTTCTGCACACGATTTTATCAAGCCAGTTACTCAACTTATTTTAGTAGGCAATGATGCCATAGGTTAGTGTATGGAGACATTTGCTTCTAGTTAACATAGGTAGAGGCGTCAAATCTTGGCCTGTTACATAATCTTTTAAACACTATAATCTGTGTAGTAGCTGTGTTCCTTAGCGTATATAAGTGAGATGCATGACGGGCTCATTTGTTTACCTAAACGACTACGTATTTGTAAGATTTGAACTTCTCCATTCTTACGTTTTCCTAAAGCCAGGAGTCCTTGTTCATAATATTGCAGCCAGAACTATTGTTTTCTATTTGACACTATTCATTTTGGTCTTAATTGTTTTTCAGTATTTGATCAGTACATCGAGGGATTTCTATAGCCCAATTGGTGTCCGAAGCATTAATCTGGTGTCATCTGAGCATTGTAGAATTTGAATCGGCGATCTTGCGAGTTCTGGTGGAAACACTCTTGCCGGTGTTAGGGAAATGTTCAGATCTGCGAAGTAAAGATTAGATAACTGGGATGCCATTATGCACCCTTGGCTCTGAACTCTGCTTCCCTGATTTATCTCCGATGTTGCCTATTTTAATGACACCTTGACCATGGCCCAGGTTTCCGTATAAAGGGAAAAAATTGCTCTTAGAAGGTTTGGGGGATTCCCCACATTTGTAGCTTTTGCCAGTGCCTGCCTCTAGCTACACTGTCATATGCCATTCTAGTCAATAAAGGCAGCGCAGAGTTTGAGAGCTTTCCTTGATCAATCAGGGATCCGAGGCAGAAGATATTATTAACCAAAGGTCCTCCGAGAATTGTAGTATTTGCCATCCTAGTAATGAGAGAAGGGCGGCAGACATCAGTTTCCTTTGGACCTTTTTTTAGATTGAGATAGACATTTGAGAACCAAAGGAACAGTTTATCCCTTTTTATCCAGAGAGGCCGCTATTTTAGGATAATAAACTCTCCTTTACCTTTAGCTATAATGGAGACCTGAGCTGGTTATGTATGTATATTGACATTCCTCTTGAAGGATGCTCTCTTTGCTTTAATATTATGGCAGATGAAATGAATTCAGTATAATCTTGCCATGGTTTGGAAGGAAGTAGCAGAGAGACTTGGAGATATATAATATCATTGTTTCTAAGATCTGTAATTAATTCAGTATTAAGAGTTGGGAGTGTTAACACCTAATATTCCAAGATCAAAATGCAATTTGAATATAATTAGACTTGTGCATAGGGTTGGGAAGGATGATGAAGGAAGGCTGGCAAACAAGACCAGCCTTGGTCAGCTGAAACTTGCAGAACCCACACTTTTAGCATTAGGTTGACTCTGAGGTTTTATAGTGTGGTGCAGAAACAGAGATTGGTGTAAGCTAGTCGAAAAAAGTTAATCTCAGTCAACGGAGCCCACAGAAATTTGGCAAAATATTACGTAAGTTGAATGAATATTATGTTTTAGACAGACCCAAAAGACAATGTAAGGCTTCATATATTATAGGTCACTATGGGATGCAATGATTAGACATCTTACGATATGCTAGTTCTCAACACCTACTGTAATGTTTGTCTTGCATCTGTTTGGTGCAGGCTATTTGCATTGCACTTGAGGCCAATAGATGTTGCTAAATAATATGATTTAGTTAATACTGTGCTGCTTTGCATGATAAAAAAAAATGGCAAAAAAATAGCCAGAGAAACCCTGCAACAGAGTGAGTTCTTAAGTACAGTATGAGTATCTTTGTTGGTCACTTATCATGCAGCCCTTGCACAACTTAACATTATTTGAAGCATAGGTGATTAACATGTTCACTCAACATACATCAATTGCCGGCAAGCAACTCAACAACTTGACACTCCCTCTCATCAAACAAACTTTAATCTGAACAAGAACAAAGGATAATTAGGACATTCTCCTTCAATGTTAGAAAACACAAAACCACAGAAACAGTTGAATGAACAATATATATTCAAGGGGAACCTAATAGCAACTCAGCCAATTGTGTACCTCCTTCTGTGTAAGCAATAGTAAGGCTTGCCAGAAGCTAAATAAAAGAAAAAAACTAACAAGCATTTTATATCACAAAACACAATACAGGCATTCCAGTGAGATAGCACTCAATATAAGAGAGAAATACAAGAGAGGACCTTTAATGCAAGATATAAAAGGGGAAACATTGTGAACATTATATTTGAAATGAAGACCCTGAGAACTCAAGCACTTGAACGTCTTGAACCAAAAGAAAAAAGGTCTTAACTAGGATGCTTTTCCTGAGTCAAAAGTGTGCTTTTTAGTGCTGTTAATAGCCAAGACCTTTTGATTTTGCTATATATATTAGCACTAGTGGCTCATGTTAGAAATGGGGTCTTTGGTTGGCAGTCTTTGGTTGGCAGTCAGGTTACCCCCTGTCCAAGCAAGGACCCTCACTCTAGTCAGGGTAAAAGAGAATCACCCTCAGCTAAACCCTCTCACCCCCTTGGTAGCTTGGCCCGAACAGGCAGGCTTAACTTCAGAGTGCTAGGTGTAAAGTATTTGAACCAACACACACAGTCATTTAATGAAAACACTACAAAATGACACAACACAGGTTTATAAAAAGAGAGAATATTTATCTAAACAAAACAAGACAAAAATGACAAAACTCCACCATACACAAGTCAAGTTATTAATTAAAATGTAAAAAAGAGTCTTCATGTTCTTTTAAGCACAACGCTAACGATGTTAGTGTGAAAATGTACCTGGGTTGCGTCAAATAACCCGCACGGTTGAGTGTGCTTCGAAAAAGGTAAGCAGTGCGTCAATTTCTCACCCACAAGCGAGGTCGTGTGTCGTTTCTCCTTCTCCGGTCCGATCGGCGTGCGTCGTTTCTTTCCCCACAGGAGAGAGATGCATTGATCCGGACAAAAGCACCTCGGGTCTGGGTAGGCTTGTATTGTTTTTCTGCACCCAGCTATGTTGCATCGTTGCAGCCTCCGTCAACTTTGCCGAGCGTCGTTTCTCCAGCCGCATGCATCGACTTCCCAGCCGCGCTGAAAGCGCTGCGAGCGATGCGTCAATTTCAGCAGCGGAGCTGTCGGTGCATCGTCTCTTTAGCCGCTCTCGGAGGTTGCATTGGAAAATTCCCATGCACGGCGATCTGCGTGTGGATTTCCAACCTTGGTCCACCAGCTTCACCTTGCAAGGCCCCAGGAAGTGGATAGGGCACCACTTGGCAGGGCAGGAGTCTCAGCAGAGGCTCTAGGTGCTGGCAGAGAGAAGTTTTTGCTGCCCCTGAGACTTCAACAACAGGAGGCAAGCTCAGTTTCAAGCCCTTGGAGAGTTCTTCACAAGATGGAAGGTACACAAAGTCCAGTCTTTGTCCTCCTGCAAAGGCAGAAGCAGCAACTGCAGGATAGCTCCACAAAGCAAAGTCACAGGCAGGGCAGCTCTTCTTCCTCAGCTCTTCTCCAGGTAGAAGTTCCTCTTGGTTTCCAGAAGTGATCTAAAGTCTATGGTTTTGGGTGCCCTTCTTCTACCCATTTTGCCCTTTGAAGTAGTCTTACTTCAAAGAAAAGTCGCTCTTGTTTGTGAAATCCTGCCTTGCCCAGGCCAGGCCCCAGACACACACATGGATACTGCATTGTGTGAGGGCAGGCACAGCCCTTTCAGGTGTGAGTGACCACTTCTCCCCTCCCTCCTAGCACAAATGGCTCATCAGGATATGTAGGCTACACCCCAGCTCACTTTGTGTCACTTTCTAGAGAGAGGTGCAAACAGCCCAACTGTCAAACTGACCCAGAAAGGGAATCCACAGACAGAGTCACAGAATGGTTTAAGCAAGAACATGCTCACTTTCTAAAAGTGGCATTTTCAAACACACAATCTTAAAATCAACTTTACTAAAAGATGTATTTTTAAATTGTGAGCTCAAAGACCCCAAACTCCACATGTCTATCTGCTCCCAAATGGAATCTACACTTTAATCATATTTAAAGGCAGCTCCCATGTTAACCTACGAGAGGGATAGGCCTTGCAACAGTGAAAATCGAGTTTAGCAGTATTTCACTATTAGGACATATAAACACATTAGTATATGTTCTACCTTAAACATACACTGCACTCTGCCCATGGGGCTACCTAGGGCCTACCTGAGGGGTGCCACTTGCCAAGTCGAATTGGCAGTTTAAAACTGCACACACAGACACTGCAGTGGCAGGCCTGAGACATGATTACAGGGCTACTAATGTGGGTGGCCCAACCAGTGCTTCAGGCTCACTAGTAGCATGTTATTTGCAGGCCCTCAGCACCTCTAGTGCACTTTACTAGGGACTTACTAGTAAGTCAAATATGCCAATCATGAATAAACCAATCAACAATACAATTTACACAGAGAGCATATGCAGTTTAGCACTGGTTAGCAGTGATAAAGTGCTCAGAGTTCAAAAGCCAAAAGCAACAGGTCAGAAAAAATAGGAGGCAGGAGGCAAAAAGATTGGGGATGACCCTGAAAAAAGGGCCTTTGCCAACAGCGCTAGTAATACAAAATACCAATCTGGATTGGAGATTACTGTGATTGGGAATTGCTTCTCCACATTCCTTTTCAAATGCATTTAGCATTGTATGAACTGAGTGCCTCTCCCATTTTGGAAAAAATGATTTGGGTTCTCATTTGGTTGACTGCCTATGGAGTTGATTGGCTGGTGGTTCAGAGAGAAGAGCATCTCTTGATAACACAATGGAAGACACAGAGAATATGATGTCACAAACATTGCTGCCTTTGTAAATTGGATATTTCTTTGATACTCACAAACCAGACTATGACATTGTTTGCCTAGGTGCTGAATGTTGTAATAATGCTGAATTTCAAGTGTGATGTAATTCTACTGTATAAGGCAAAGTGCTTAGTGTTTTTACATAGCATATTGGGGCACCTTTTCCTCCTCTGTCATGATAGTGTTTCAGCTAGCAGCATTTCATGAATCTGTGCTCTCCAGCTATCTTCATTACAGGCCACGCTCGAAGTTGTTAGGTGAAACTTTCCAGGCTTTGAAGGTTTTAACCCTGTCTCCGCATAGAGAATGCCCAATCAGCATTTGAAAGTCAGTCAATTCAATAAAACTTTATTCAGTAATCATAAAAGATAGCATAAAAGTAGGTACATGAGATTAAATTAAACAAAAAATAAAAATTGTTGAAATAAGTAATTGAAATTATTTATTAAAGAGTTACAGCGACATTGCCAAAGCTGTGTGAGCCCAGCCATACAGTTCACTCATGTGTCAGTAAAACAACCCAAATCCTAGCCAATAGTTAAAGCAGCTTTAATAGATGCCATACCTATTGTGCAAATTTCTTCAGATTCCAGTCCCTGTAAAACAGCTAGTACTAGCTAACAGTTACTGAGATTATATTTTAACAGGATCGGTTTAAGGTACCTTCTCCTTACCCCAATCAAAAATTTACAGAGCACGGTAAAGTGCATAGTGCTTCGTAAAGAGAGTCAGTCACATGGACAACTAACATGGGTTCATGACCAGTCGTTTATTATGGGAAATAAAACCATCATATGAATCAGATTTAATCTAAAACAAATCGATAACAACCTCTCTTGGTTATCCATAACCCACACTCAGTAAGGTTGCAGTCCTGATGGAGATTTTCTTCCAAAGTGACCTGTCCTTCTTGGTTTCCTACATTCCCATCCTTAGCCTAGCATCCTCCAAGTTGCTTATCCCCATGTTTTTAAAGGTCTCTCTACTAATCCTACGGAGATTCAGCAGGTCTTTAAATAAATCAGATCTTCCTATACCCTCACATAACATTTTTACATGCCTCAACCATGAAGTATTACGGATGTTATCAAGTCAGAGGCGATCTGAATTAATCTCTTTATTCATGGCTACCTCATACTGATTCCAAACCATATGCCACAGCAGCAATGGATTAAGGAGAACTGTATCCTTAATGAAGCTCAAACCAACTTCATGATAGAATAAATATGATGAAGCTGACTTGGGCCCCAAAAAAGATTCTTCACATACTTATTTTCAGTTATCTGAATAGAGGAGAGCTTAGTGTAACCTCACACACCCACAATGTAGTCAACCATACTGAGGTATTTTGGCCCATATTTATACTCTGTTTGCGCCGGAATTGCATCATTTTTTTGGCACAAATTAGGCGCAAACTTAACTCCATATTTATACTTTGACACTAGACCCGTCTAGCGCCAAAGTTATGGAGTTTGAGTAATTTTTTGTACGTGAAAACCTACCTTGCGCTAATGACATGCAAGGAAGGCGTTCCCGTGCAAAAAATGACTCGAAGGCATGTGCCCCTTATTTATCCTCCGGCGTCAAAATGACGCACAGGAGGAGGCGGGCCTTAAAACATGGCACCTAGCCGGATTTGCGCCGTTTTTTTAACGCCTGGGTCAGGGCAGGCGTTAAGGGACCTGTGAGCTCATTTCCATGGTCAGAGACCATGGAAGCAGTCCACAGGTGCCCTTCCCTGCACCCAGGGACACCCCCTGCCACCCTTGCCCACCGCTGGAGGATACCCATGGATGGGGGGACCTATCCATGGTGAGTGCAGTTAGTATAATATATATATATATATATATATATATATTTTTAAGTGGCACAGGAGGCCTAACTTGGACCCCTTGCATGCCACTATGCCCAATGGCCATGCCCAGGGGACATAGGTCCCCTGGGCATGGCCATTGGGCATGGGGGCATGACTCCTGTCTTTGCTAAGACAAGAGTCATTTCCATGGGGGTTGTGCGTCAAAAAATGGCGTAAGTCAGGATAGAGCCAATATTTTTGACTCTAACCTGACTTGCACCATTGTTTTGGCGCACAAACCCCAGTCTTCCCTTTGCCTCTGCTGCCCAGTTACCGTCATTTATTTTGACGCTAACCATGCCGCAGCGCCGGCTAACGTCATTCCATAAATAAGGCGTCCGGCTGGAGCGTTGGAATGGCGTTAGCCGGCGGTAAACTTTTTGACGCAAATCTGCCCAAGCGCTGATTTGCGTCAAAAAGTAGAAATATGAGCCTTAGATTTATACATTTATAACATATTTATAACTATTTTTTTGGCAAAGCTAAAATCTGCAGCCAAAGACATTTCAAGAAGTGTCTAGCATCAACCAGATTTTTCCCCGAACCTTTAGCGTAAAACTGGACACTAAATATACCAAAGAGGATACTACACTAAATACATGACCATTTAAACAAAAGGGTTAACACTGTCTCCTGAGTGGACCCATTTGCATAATATAGGATTCTGAGAAGTTGACCTGTAGATCAAGGTTAGCCATAAACTTGTCAAAGCCATCCAAGACCTGCTGAAGGGCGACAAGAGTCTGCGCCACCAACACAGCATCATCTGCATACAAGAGAACAGGGGCAAGGTGATAGGCAATCTATGGTAGATCTTTATATTTAGACAAGAGCACCCCTTCCAGCCCATTTATATACAGTGTATATACAGCCCTGTCTAACCCCCAGTCAATACTGAAGACCTCAGTGCAACACCTGTTTTTCCTATACCTGGCCCTGGTCAATATACAGGAGTAAATATCCTTCAATGATCAATGCCCCTAACACCCATCATGGAACATAGATTGCTATGGTTAAGCCAGAACTACTGTAGACAGACAAAAGGGAAGTCTTCAAATGCACTAGGTACATAAATCCTGAATACAAGTTACTCTTTTGTTTTGCCACTGAGTATTTATCAATCAGGAGGTTAAGGTTCAGACACTCTTCAACTGTACCAATCCCCTTTCTAAAGCCATCTGAAAGCAAAGCAATTTGTGTTCTTCAGCCCAGGTGATGAGGCTTGTTACCAAAATCCCCCTCATTACTTTGAGTAAAGAGTCCAAAAAGGAGACAGGCTGATAATAGCTGGGGTCTTCCCGATTACCCTTCTTGAAGATTTGCTTAATCAGAAATCCTCACCAAGTGGCTAGCTTCCCCATCTTGCAGATTGCTCAGAGAACATGTCATTATGGGCACCAATAACTCAAGATCGTCCTTAAAAATGTCAATGGGAATCCTGTTGAGCCCAAGTGCCTTATTATTACTACTAATTCTGATTGCTGGCCTTACTTTCTCCAAAGTGAATACAAGTGGATCCCCACTAATTGCATTATCAAGAGCAGAGATATCAAGAGATTAAACCAGACTTGAGGCACGGCCACAGTGTCAATCTCTAGTGATTTACAACCCTTAAAAACAGGACTAATTGATGATTTTTCAAATCATCACATTATCACTTAGTTCGGAAGCCTCCCGTAAAGCCACCCAGGCATTCACCTTGATCTCCCCTTTGCGAGCCTGGAACCTCTCCTTATAAAGGTGCCTAAGAGCCCCTCAAGTTCCTGTTAGCTGATCAAATGAACCCATAGGTTTTGGGAGGTGCTTAAAAGGCCTACCCATGACATCATTTTGGATTTCATAAAAAATTATAAAAAAAACATCCTTGATGCATTCAGGGTTGTCTAAATAAGTCATGTAGGAGTCTCAATTATCTCTTATTAGTTTTCAAAGGAAGCCCTTCAGGTTAACAGTAGATCATTTCACCACTGCAGCATTAGGCCTAGATACCTAAATATCCTCTAGGCAATGCACCAGACAGGTTCCCCCAGTGGTCAAACCTATGTCTAACCTTAAGGTAGGTGGTCACTCCAATCACCAACATGAGTTTTCCAACTCAATACCAAAGCCCTTTTATGCTCTGATCTCAGAATAAAATCAGTTGTCCCAACTCCCATGGCAAATAAAAGTAGGTGAGGTGGTTGGTCCAAAGGGGAAATCAACAACTTCATTAGCGAAGGCTAAATTGAGAATCATAAAGCACTTATTTAATTGTTTGCCATACTAACAGTGAGAAAAATATGTTTCTTCCGCGTTCCTAGAGCCCAAATAACAAAAGACTGATTTGGCTGGCAGAGGACACAAACAGGCATTAAAGGCACTGCCTCATAAGACGCAAGGCTCAATTTTCTGCTTATCACATAGAGTCTTCAATTCTTTGACCAGTTTGGCTTCAATCCGGCACCTCTGTTAAATACATTATTTTAAGAGTTAAATATCTACTATGTGGGCTCTATCAAATTCAAACCAAACTAGTTGGTAATGGGGAGAATTCACAGTACTTAAAAAACACTCTTTTTTGCAAATTCACTCTCTTCCTCTCAAGAGTACTGAATGGTGGGGAAAGCGTGCATGATATATAGGGCAAAGCCTCATCCCCTGAAGGTTGCCGGAACTTGAAGTCCTCCGGAAAGTTAACACTATTCCTAGGACCTTTGTATTAGAAGGCCTGCTGCGCTTTAAAATTTTACAAGCGCACACAGGATTGTCAGCTACTCAGTGCACTCATCTGAAAAAGCCAAAGAAAAGATTCAGTGCTCATTGGATCGTATAGAGGCTAGAAACAACATAACCATATTGGATTTGCCATCAGACCTGGTGATAAAATTAGACATCAGCAGGGCTGGATGGGGAGCCAGGTGTGACACCCAGTCCACTGTAAGAAAATGGATAGGAAAAGAGCTGCATCTACACATAAATTGGAGCTTCTCCAAGGGTTAGTTGCAAAAAATAAATAAAAAATGTCTAACTGGAAAGAAGTCTGTATTGCCTTCGCCTGAATGTGGAACACATCTGAGTGGTTCAACATATATAGCAACCTTCTGGAGTTCTGGGATCAATGAGGTCCAAGCACCTAGCAAACCTAGCAAATATGGCAAAGGACTTCTGGAATTTTCGCTCTGCCAACAAGTTATCAGTGACAGCAGAATAACTGCCTCTTGAGCACAATGTCACTGTAGATTGAAATTCCCCTTTCTTCAAATGGGGATCCTACAAAATGGACTTATTTGCCTGTAGTTTGAACTGACAAGTCCTTCTGATTGTCATCAAGAAATGGACCCTATGTCCTGACAATAGACATCTGATTCCAGAACTGGCATGAAGTCCAGAATTAAGACTTCCAGGCGTTTCTGAGAAGTCAGAGGGTGCTAGACACATCTGGGAGCTAATGAGTGGATTTGGCCTTAATGATAGTATATTGAAGGACCCTAAAGTGGTGTGAGTTTTTCAAGAACTCTTTTGGAAATCCCCAAACCTTAAACCAAGGTCTCAGATTATTTTGATGAACCCCCAGGACTTAACCACCAGTATTGCTATTAGGCAAGTTGTGTCTGATGGTATGAAAAAGTTGATGGAACAAAAGCAGGTCCAAAGCCTCTCAAAAAAGCTGTTTCTACATTCCATAGGCTTAGGTAATCAGGTGTACGCATGCGGTAAAACTACATGTGAAAATGATGTGTTGGCTGGTGTACTGAATGTGTTTTCAATCCAGTGGTGACACGTAGTCAAACTCTTTAAATTCATTCCTCATCTAATGAAGAGGGGTTATCACGTGAAACAGAAATTCATATAGATTAGCTGGTTTGGCAGGTCATCTTACTGTACATCTTAGCGTAAAAGTTGACCGATGGACAACAACTATGAAAGCTACAAAAATAATTTCAGTCATCTTTTCCTCCTGAACCGCGCATTAATGAAAAAGTGTAGGGAGAACTGATGGGACAACACTGGCCTGTTAGCAGGCTAGCACATCTACACAATAATGTTTTGTAAAAGTATGTGGTGTGGGCCAGGTAGCTGCTTTACAGATGTCGGCTACAGGGATGTACTCCAAAATGGCAATACTGGCTCCTTTTTTCCAACTGGAGTGGACTCTAGGAGGAATGGGCAAGGTCATTGTAGCTTTAGCATACCATCTCTGGATGCATTTTACTATCCATCTTGCAATGCCTGATTTATGGCCTTCCCTTTGTGGGAGTTGGAGAAGGCAACAAAGAGCTGTTGTCTTCCTAAAGGATTTAGTTTTATCAATATAGTACATGAGCGCTTGTTTAACATCTAGGGTATGGAGAGCCTGTTCTGGGTCAGGGAAAACAGGAAGTTCAGTGGATTGATTGAGGTGGAACTATGAGACCACCTTAGTGAGAAATCTGGAGTTGGTGCTGAGGACAACCCTGTCCCTGTGTACCTGTAAGAAAGGTTCTTCAAAGGTTAGAACCTGAAGCTCCAGGACATTCCTCAGTGACATGATGGTGATCAGAAATGTGACCTTCTAAGAGAGAAACCAAAGGGGGCAGAACTGGAGCAGTCCAAATGTAGTGCCCATGAGTCTTGTCAATACAATGTTGAGGTTCCATGTAGGAGCTAGTGGACCCGAGGAGGAATGACTCTATTGAGATCTCCATAAATAAAAATCATTAAGAGGGAAACGTGTTGCCTGTTCCGAAGGCAGGCTGCTACTGCAGCTAGGGGTAGTCATATGGATGTGAAAGCTAAACCACATGTTTGCAAGTGAAGTAGGTAGCAGACAATATCTTGTACTTTGACTGCTAAGGCGTCAATCTGTTTTGAATGCCGATAGCAGACAAACCTCTATCACGTGGCAGCATAACAGGCAGGAATAGTAGGTCTCCACACTTCTTTAAGAATACTCAAACATGCGTGTGGAAGATTAAGGTACCCAAATTCTAAGACCTCAGGTGACAAATCACAAGACTGACTGATGTGGGGTCTGTATGCCTCATTTCTCCATGGTTCTGCGTGAGAAGGCCCGTCCTGTTGGGGAGCCTCTCGTGCAGGACCACTGAGAGTTTGAGTGTGAAAACCATGGTTGGCATGCCCACATAGGAGCCACAAGGATGAGTGTAAGCGATGTCTGCCGAAGCCTTCAAACCACAAATGGAAGTACTGTGAGGGGGGTGAGTGGGGGAGGAGTGTAAGCAAATATTCCTGACTAACTCATCCATAGTGCACTACTCCTGGACTCTGGGTGTGGGAACATTGAGGTGATGTTTGGGCATCTGGCATTTTCTACCATGGCATGTAGGTCTATGTTCAGGAGTCTCCAACGCTGGAAGTACTTCATGAGGATTTGTGGGTGGAGTTACCACCCATGGACTTATTACCGCATCCTGATTAGGGGGTTGGCCAAGTTGCTGTCCACTCCCGGAAGGTATTCCGCTAGCAGATGGATTTCTTGTTGGAGAGCCCATCGTCAAATGGTTTGAACTAAGTGAGAGTGCTAGGGAGATGTGGTGCTCCTAATTTGAAGATAATACATTGCTGTCATGTTGTCCGTCTTGATGAGTACTTTGCATATGAAGTGGGGAAGAAAAGCTTTTAACGCAAGATCAACATCTAGGAGCCAGCTAACTGAAGTGAAGATCCTGTTGTCTGTGTTCTCACTGGCCTCCGACAGTCATATCCTGTAAGTGCTCACCCCATCCTGTAAGAGACGAGTCTGTTGTAATGGTCCTGTGTGGACCTGGGTTGAGAAAAGGCCACCTCTGCAACAGGCTGTGGGCTTTCCACCATTGCAGAGAGCGACAAGTGGGGCGGCTGAAAAACACTAGATAGTCCAAATGACCCTCCACTTGGCACCACTGGTGCACCGAACACTACTGCAACATACGCATGTGTAACCTGGCATGGGGTACTATGGCAATATAGGAGGCCATCATGCCGAGGAGCCACGTAACTGTCCTGACCGTGACTTGGTGGCCTGGTTGAAAGATAGGAATTAGTGCTTGGAAAGACTATATCCTGGCAGCATTTGGATAACAGGAAATCAAAACGGGGATGACAGAAGCATATACAAGGCTCACTCTGCTTCCATACAGTACGCATATCTAATCAAAGGGGAGTGAACCCTCAACCAGTAATACATTTGTGTTGTAAGTGATCATCACTATGGTTTATTATTGGATGGCATCATCATTGGTTTTCACACCTGGATACTCTGTGCTGCAGGTGAATGCCAACTCCATCTGGGAGGTCAGTGATAGGATCTGTGTAATGAAAAACGGGAAGCCTAGAATTATCTACTGTGCATAAACTATCCAGTTTAATAATGTAGTTAAAACGGTACAGAGATAAGGTTAAAAGCAACAAAGTGATAGGTAGCAGACGTGTTAATTGTCTGGTATATCATAACAAACGGTCAACATGTTTCCCCCCTTGCTGCCCAAGATGGTCACTGGCCTTCACCAGGACCTAATTAGTTATTACCAGATCCCCAGGGGCATAGCTTGGTCAGTACAACTGGGAGGACAGGTGTTTGAGCTTCAGATTTTCCGTCTATCAGGCTGGCATATAATGTTTAAATACATTATACAAGCAAAACCCCTTAATGATGCCCCCGATAATAAATCATAGTGGTGATCACTTACGCCACAAGTGGAATTACTAGTATTTGGATAAGCCATGTCAACTTCTGAGTTGAGAAATGTCCCCAAACAGGGGTCTATCTGGAGGAGTTGGAGGTGCAAGTTTGTAGCACTGATAGTAAACCCTAGTAGGTAAAGGAGGTTTATTGTGTTCAGAGCAGTTTTGACTGGTGGCACTCTTGATGAGTTAGTCATCCAGATAGAGGAACACATGAATGACTTGCCTGCGCAGATAAGCAGCCACTACTGCAGGGCAGTTGGTGAACACCCTGGGTGCAGTTGTGACACAGAACGGGAGGCCGTTGAAATGGTAATGTTTTCCACTCACTACATTCCTAAGATACCAGCAATGCACGGGGTGGATTGGTATGTGGAAATATGCATCTCTCAGGTCGACAGAGCCCATGAAGCCACCTTGTTGTAGGAGCAGGCTTACATCCTGAAGCTAACCATGAGAAAGTGCTTTCTCTGAAAGAATGTATATGTTTAGAGGCCCGAGGTCCAGAATGGGTTGAAGAGAACCGTCTTTTTTTGGAAATGAGAAAGTACAGAGAGCATACTACCATGCCCTGCTGATGGTAGGGAAGGGTTCAATGGCACCTTTGAGAAGAGGCGCTTGGACATCTTCACTGAGTAGCTTTTGATGTACTGGGGAGAGTTTGTGTTTGCGAGGTGGAATAGTGGGAGGTGTGGAAGTGAGCTCCAGACAATAACCATGTTGGATGATATCCAATACCCACTGGTCAGAGGTGATGTTCTGCCAAGTAGGAAAGAACATTTTAGGTGCCTCCTCCCTACAGGTATTGTATGATTGGGGGAAGGGAGGTAAGTCAGAGCTTAGTGGTGGTGGCAGTTCCTTTGAGGGAGCCACCTTTAACCCTGCCTTTCGAGTCGTTTCTTCTGTAGGACCCTCTAATGTAGCCTCTGGGAGAGGACTGTTGGGTGTGTGGCCACTGGTATGAGGTATAGGGCTTGGGGGAGGCGGTCTTTGAGCCTCTAGTGTAGGGCGTACGGCCAAGGGCGCCACAAGGGGTGGGTGTTTGGCAATCAAAGAGGAGGTTGAGCAAGTCTCGCTCTACTTCCAGCTTGAAGCCAGCGATACAGAGACAGGCATGCCTGCACAGAAGGACACTGGAGTGGATTCCCCCCTTGCAGCAGTGTTGACAGCATCTAGTGCACAGCAGATGATGGAGTCGGAGATCTGCTTTTCCTTCAAGACATACTTATACCCCCTTTTCCTGTGCTCCTTTGGGAGATGTCCATTTCATCCCAATGGGCAAGGTCGTACCTAGTGAGCAGCCCAATGAAATTGGCAATACACCAATGGTTGGCCGATTGCGCAGCTTTTCTTTTAACCATAGCATCTTTTTTGGTTACTCTCTTAATCTGTTGGAGAGGTGACAAGCCACCAAGAGAAACAAAACCAATCCACCTCATGAGTCGTAGTTCCCCCTGATGGAGCCTTAGCACTGGAATAGCAGAAAATTGAGAGAGATGAGGCCAGGACGTTGCTTGAATCGGTCACCTCAGCTTTGTCCTCCCCAACCGACTCCCTTGCTGCAGATGACACACAAACCCCAGCTATAGATGCTGAACTGCCATGAATTTCCACTGTTGGATAACACATGAGTGACAGAGAACACCTTTGGAAAAAACACCCAGGGATGACAGGATAGGAGGGTCACAAGTGCAGTTGGTATACAAACCTAAAATGTTCCACTAACGGAGGTGGCCAGCAGATGATCAAAGCAAGGCCAGGGCACGACAAAGTCTGGCTGTTCAGCACCCCGCCACCCCCTTCTGTCTTTCCTTAATGTTCTTCCTGCCACCTCCCCCGCCCTTTGTATTTTGTCCCTCTACTATCATTTACCCGCTATCAACTATATTTTTCTTCCTGTGCTTTCTTCTATCATTCACTCCCGGAACCTTTTACCCTTTCTTTTGCTTGTTCATCACCACAGCTGCTTTGATCTGTACAACAGATTGGAATGAGTGAGAACACATATTCCACGTTGAGGTACAGGTGAACAGCTGGACATAAACTGCGCTACTGCACACTCCACCACTTGTTGTACTCTCATGAGGTGGAAGCTGTTGAATTTTAGTTGTATTCTCAAATTTGTGGCGGGTTCTTTCTTACTGGGGTGGGTGGGAATAGATGTGGCTGGGGAGATGTGTTGAGTTTAGAGGTGTTTAGCCGGGGTAGGAGTGGGTTGTTAGCTGTGGTGTTGGACATAATACAAGCAGCAAGGGTGAGGTTGGAACCTGATGAAGGGAGGGGCAACAGCATGTGGGGGAGGGTAATGGTAGGTGGAGGGAGGGAATGGGGTCCCTTGATGTGTGAGAAGCTATGACTACTCACTTGGAATGTGAGGGGACTGAATGATTTTGTGAAAAGATACACCCATTCCTACCTTAAGCAGTTAGGTATCCATACTGCACTATTCCAGGAAACGCACCTGTTAGGAGGAGAAACCCAGAAATCGCAGAAAAAATGGAGGGGGCAACTTCACTCAGCTACTTACTCCTCTTATGCAAGGGGAGTGTCAATTTGGATAGCTCCAGGGGTCCCTTTCTGAATGTGTAGTGTCACGGAAGATGTAGCGGGTAGATTATGTGCTCATGTCCAGATTTTAGCTTGAGGATATCTGGCAAGGAATACACCCAAACACCAGGACATGTTCTTGTTACTCTGCCACACATAGGAGCCAACTGGACAGATGTTTGCTCTCCACTGAAGGAGGACTAAATGTTAGATATGTCGCATATCAGGTGCACTTTCTGTCTGATCATGCGCCCCTGCTCTTAGAACTGGACATTCAGCAGAGTAGACCACCGATACCACTAAGGAGATTGCAACAGGACTAGGAATAATCTGATAGACAATTTACCAAATTTTTTTGCCCGGCAAGTGTTAAATACATTACAGGTTTGGATGAACAGGGAACAGTTATTATTCTCCCTTCCAATCAGGGTTATGCGCTAAGATAAGTACTCTAGATCAGGTATTTACATTTTCACTTTTATATTGGAAATATGCCTTGCTTAGCAATCAAAAGTTGTACGTGGCATTTGTCAATCTGTGTGCTGTTAGATTTGGTCCTGCATGAAAAACCCTGGAGTGTATTAGAGGGTATTGGGGTCCTGAAGAGCTTATTAATGCTAATAAATAGGCTGCATGAGGGGAATTATGCTCAGGGGTGGTGAGGGAATAGTGGACTACTGACTAAGCACATTTTCATCTCCGGGGGGGTTTGCCAAGGATGCGTTCTGGCACCCACTTTGTTCACATTATATATTAATGATGTGGTTATGGTGCTACAGCAATGTGTTAATGCTTCTCCAATTTTGAATGGGATAAAAACACCCATTCTATTGTTTGCTGATGACTCCTTTTTAATATCTAGATCTCCACTGGGCCTGCAAATTTTTCTGGAAAAATTCATGGACTTTGCGAGAACAGGGGATTAGAACTAAATATGACCAAAACTTTGGTTAAAATGCAGCCAAAAGTTGTGAGAGTCGCAAATTAACAAAGGCTCACTGGTAATCACACATAGATCCAAAGCCATACTTTGATTTCAAAACAATACCTTTTCTAGCTCCATTTCCAAAGCAATAGAGGCTTATAGGGCTAAACCTCAGAGGGCAGACATTTCTATATGTTCTTTATGGGGCAGAAATGTGGGGTTATGTTGATTCACAAAGGTTGCAGGTGCCAAGAACAACTTCATTAGAGCCCTGGTTTCAATACCAGTAAGTACCCCCTCATTTCACTTTATTTTGATCTGGGTCTGAGACGAGTGGCCGATTTGGCTCAATTGAAGCTCTTGTTGTTTTGGATCTAGATGATTCCTGAATTAGTAAATTACAGGGACTCCTTAAAAGATCTGCTATCCCACAAGGAAGCAACAAAGGTCAAGCGGTTAAGTTTTATACAAAGGTGGTGTGCGAAGTTGGGATTATTTAAAGAATCTGGGAAACGCCACAGTCCATCTCTAAAGGGGACACAAGACTTTTAAAAACCTTTTTGTAGTCTTACGTGAATAATGTTACAAATACAAGTGAGAAAATAGGTCACCTGACTGAACACTTTTTGGTATTCAAACCAGCTCTGGTGTAGGAGACTGGCCTGGTTTGCAGTGGGTACCGTAGGTACTTACACCTTATACCAGGTCCAGTTTTCCCTTATTAGTGAAATGTAGTAGTGTTCTAGCAGCTTAGGCTGTTAGAGGTAGCTGTAGCAGAGCAGCTTATGCTGAACTAGGACACATGCAAAGCTCCAGCAATACCACTATAGTTACACAGTACTTATACACAATTAAGGACAATACTCAGTGTTACCAAAAATAAAGGTATTTTATTTTAGTGACACAAGGCCAAAAATATCTTAGAGGCAATACTCCTTCTGGAGGTAAGTATTATACACTACACTAGACACCAAAGGTACAGGTAAGTAAATAGTCACAGAATAGTGCAAACAGTAGAAAATACCATAGAATGCAATGGGAAGAAATAGGCCTAGGGGCAACACAAACCATATACTAAGAAAGTGGAATGTGAGTCACGAATTCCCCCCTTGGCAAGTGTAGTGTGTAGAGGGTCGCTGCTAGTGTGAGAAAACCACAAAGGTGAATAAAATACCCCACCCCAGAGCCCAGGTAAGTAGGAGTAAAGTATTGCAAGTTTCCTCAGGTCGTGATAAGAGTTATTGCCAGTGCTTTAAATGGAAAAATATAAGTGCAGGTACTCTGTACCAGAGTACCTGCTTGTTTCTGAGAAGTTCCGGTACTCTCCAATTAAAAGTATTACGTTTTTCTTGAGATATGCCGGTACTCTCCCTCGCAAAATAAAAAAGTGCCGGTACTCAGTACTGGAGAGTACCGGCCCATTTAAAGCACTGGTTATTGCAATAACCAAGCAAGACTGCAAACAACAAATGGTGGATTCCTGTACCTGAAGACCTGTAAAGAGAGGAGACCAAGTCCAGAAGTCACAGAAGATTCCAGGAAGGACAGGAGCCCCTGCCAACCTAGAAGATGGTGCAAAAGAGGATTCTTCAGTTGGAAGAAGTCTGCAGAAAAGCACCAAAGAAGATGGTTGCGGGTTCCTGCGTGATGCAAAGGATGTCCCACGTCAAGATGTTGGATGCAGGCGAGTTGCAGTGCTGGATTTGACCAAACAAGCCTTGGTTCAAGCAATGTTGCGGCTTGCATCAAAATGGCGCTGCCTGGACCCAGGAGGGACTTGGGGGCCTCAACTAAGACTGAGGAGGCAGAGGGGGCTCCCAACACTGGAGGGAATGCACCAATGACCAGGCAGCACCCATGGAGGTCCCATGACATGGGGACAGAGAAGGTGCAAATTGCGGTTGCTGCAGCACTACAAAAGAAGATCCCACGCTGCCAGAGAACAACTCAGCGAGTTGAGCGTCGCAGGATAGAGTGCTTGGGACCTGGGCCAGGCTGTGTACAAAGGATTCTTACAAATAGTGCACAGAGGCCTCAGGAGGTAAAGATGGTGTGGTGCACAGGCGTACTGGCGCAAATGGGGAAGGCAAGCTCTTACCTCCGCCAAATTTGGACAGCTGGACCTTAGGACAGTCTGTGTCGACAGGGTCTACCACCTGTGTTCCAGGGAGCAAGCTTGTCACCAGGAGAGGAGTGCCAGAGACCCGGTCTTCGTCTTAGAAGGTGCCTGCTGGAGCAGGGAAGTGACTCCATTACTCCACAGGTTTCTTCAGTCCTTCTGATGCAGGGTGAAGATAGGGAGTCCTCAGAGCGTGCACACCTTGGAAACTGTTGCAGTTGCTGGCTAGAGCTGAAGTTGCATAGTTCCAGTAGCCTTCTTGGATACTTTGTTGCAGTTACAGCAGTTCCTGGAGCAGTCTGCGGTTGATACGACGGTCAAAGGATGAAGCAAGAGTTGCAGAGGATTCCTGGTGGAAACTAGCAAGCTGAATCTGAAGAGGAACCCACAGGAGAGACCCTAAATAGCCCTGAGAGGGGGATTGGCTACCTAACCAGGTATGCACCAATCAGGAGGGGTCTCTGATGTCACCTGCTGGCACTGGCCACTCAGAGATCTCCAGAGTGTCCCCCACACCTTGGAAAACAAGATGGCCTAACGCCAGGGACACACTGGAGGAGCTCTGTGCACCACCCCTGGGGTGGTGATGGACAGGGGAGTGGTCACTCCCCTTTCCTTTATCCAGTTTTGCACCAGAGCAGGGACTGCGAGGTCCCTGAACCTGTGTAGACTGGCTAATGCAAGGAGGGAACCATCTGTGCCATTCAAAGCATTTCCAGAGGCTCTGGGAGGCTACCCCTCCCAAGCCTGTAAGACCTTTTTCCAAAGGGAGAGGGTGTAACACTCTCCTCCCAAAGGAAATGCTTTGTTCTGCCTTCCTGGGACTGAGCTGCTCAGTCCCCTGGAGGGCAGAACCCTGTCTGTGAGGTGGCAGCAGCTGTAGCTGCAGTGCAAGCCTCAGAGAGCTGGTTTGGCAGTACTGGGGGTCCATGGGGGAGCCCCCAAAATGCATGGGATTGCCCCTCCCCCTTAAATACCAGGTTTGGAATGGGGGGACAATTCCATGATCCTAGACACCTTACATGGCCATATTCGGAGTTACCATTGTGACGGTACATAGAGGTATCCACCTATATGTAGTGCACGCGTACAATGGTGTCCCCCACACTCACGAAGTCCGGGGAATTGGCCGTGGACAGTGTGGGGGCACCTTTGCTAGTGCATGGGTGCCCTCACACTTAGGGCCAGATGTACGAAGCATTTTTCAAGTCGCAAACGTGCCAATTCGCAGAAACAGCCCGTATACGACTTGAAAATGCTTTTTGGGATGTTCAAAGCCCAAACTGCGATTCAGTAACATTTTACCAAATTGCAGTTTGGGTTTTGCGATTCGGTATTAGAAAGGGGCGTGACAAGGGCGTCCCTTCCTAATACCAAATCCATATGGTATGTATGATTGTTTTGTGACCGCGAATGCGGTCGCAAAACAATCCCAGTTAGCACCAGTTTCAAACTGGTGCTATCCCATTCGCAGCCAAAATATTTTGTCAGAGTAGGCAGTGGTCCCACGGACCGCTGCCTGCTCTGAAAAAATGAAAAGAAAACTTTTCATTTTTGATTTTGAAATGCATCTCGTTTTCCTTTAAGGCTGCATTTAAAAAATAAAAAAAAAACTGCTTTATTTAAAAGCAGTCACAGACATGGTGGTCTGCTGTCTCCAGCAGGCCACCATTCCTGTGAGGGAGGCCATTCCCAATGGGGTCGCAAATTGCAACCTACCTCATGAATATTGACATGGAAATGCACGGTGTTATGCCCCTTTTAGGAGATGGTACACACAGAGCTGCGAAGGGTGACAAAGCTAGAGGTGACACTTACAATATGACATTGCTTACTAGGACTGTTACCAACACCAAAGCAAGCAACTAAAATGGCTTACTGGTTTGCTCAGTTGGGATTAGTTTTAGCCCGATGCAGAATAGCAATACGGTGGGCCAGTCAGTCACCCCTGCTCCTAGAGAAGTGGTGAGGGGACCTACTGGAATGGACAATAGCAGAGGAGTGTAGGCTTAAGAAGGTTAGTGTGTGTGAACTGGCGGAGAGAGATATGAGAGTTGGAGTGTCCTGGTGAATAGGGCAGGTAGGGGGGGGATCTAGGGGACGGCGAGGGAGAAGATAGGACAGAGCTGGACTCTACATCTGTATCAGAGGACTCTGATGGATTGGAAAGAGTAAATTAGGGTGGTTGAGCCCTAACCTGGGGTCTTGGATAATAAACTGTAACAGAGTGGTTTGTAATATGCCCACCACCCTCACCTCACTACATTTTAATGTTATTATCCTCCTGAAATAAGGAACTCCTCTCTCAAGCTACACATTTATGTCATTTTTTAATTCTAGTTGAGGGGTACAAGGTTACGTTCATAGGTCACAGTTTATGCAAGATACTCAATGTGTTCTGTACGTCTAATAAAAAATGAAAATAAAGATATTTTAAAAAATCTGTTGGGGAGGCATCACTAGTAGTCTGAAAGTAGCCCTCTTACGGCCAGTAGGGACCAATAAAGAGTTGGGTGGAAGCTGGCCATGAATTTACAGAAAGTCAGCATGGGGAAGTTTTGTATTTTTTGTCCACCCTAGGTGTAATAACTAGCGTGAACAGGGTCGTGAAAGGTGTCCAGGGTGTGACAAAGCATGTCTTAAAGCATGGAAAGGTACTGAGCGGAGAGGTCGGTGGAGAAAAGCTCTGTGTGGAGATCCACCTTCTGGAAGGAGGCAGCACTTCCAATAAGTGCCTGGTAGGTCGTGGAGTCGTCAGGAGGTGAGGGACAGGTCGGGATCTGTGTAGCCTGGTGGGTCAGCATCATAGGTATCCCACGGTTCCCCCTGCAGAAGAGCGTCCCCTAAGTCTGAATGAGGTGATCCCTGAGGTGTATACGGAACAGGTTTGCCTCAGGAGAAGTGGGTGTGGAGGTGAGTGATGTGAAGCAAGATGAGGTGGAAGTAGAAGAGTGACAGGCAGAGGCCTTGAAACCATGTCCACTTTCTTGTGCTGCTTGGGTGGAGGTGGCATGTCCAAGGCTTCCTCGAAGCACAGCTGCTGTTTGGACGGTTAAGCAGCAGAACCCAGAGGGTTTGTGAGTATCCAGCCCATGTGGGGATGTATCATCAAGTGCTTCTGCCATGCATCAATCTCCTCCTAAACTTTTGGAGAATTGGCTCGACAATCGCCGAGCCATGTCTGGTCTTTCTGGTTGGCACCCATGTTCTCAGCACCAGTGCCGACTGCAACACGAAAGTTGTTGGCTCTGCTCGGAGGCAGGGGTAGTCCCGAAGAAGTTGGCCTCAATGGTTTCTTCAGGCCCAAACTGGGCATTGCATCCGAAGATGGTGGTTGGTGACGACCATGGGCCGAAGGCAGTGGGGGCCTGGCAGTCTGTCTGGTGCTCCACAGTGGCTAGACACTCTTCGGAAGGTACTGCTCAGCTTGGGATCAGTGTCGAAGGGGAGGGAGTACTGTACTCACCCCTGGGTGCAATGGTGGCAGATCCTTGATCTCCAGATCGGAGCTGTCATCAGGGGACAAAGCCTTCTCATCTGCAGACAACAGTTATGGATGGTGTTCCCTTTTAATGTCCTTGGGGCCAAAAAGGTCCTGGGTGTCATCTCCGCTCATATGGGACATCTCAAGACACCAGGCCCGACAGTTTTGGAGGGTTTTCTTAGAACTGAAGGAAAAGTAGGCGTGGCAAGCAACCTTGTTATGCTCCGGACAGGAGATCGGTCCACAGATATTTTGCGTGGCAGTGAGGACAGTAGCGAAATGGAGTCTGTCTCCTCACAATGAAAACACGGTGGGAGGGACGAGGTCAGGAGATAGAAGGAGGCCCAAAGGGCTAAGGCCCATGTGGGGCTGAGGTCGATAGAGAGCTGCTAGGTTGAGCAGGAATCGTCAATCCAAAACAAAGAGATGGAAAAGAGAAATGTGATTGAAACAATACTGACAGAGGAAAGGAGCCTGTTTAAACTGAGCAGAGTACCAAGACAGTGTTGAACAGGAGCACGTCTTAATCTGACGACGGAAAGAAAACAATCTAACAATGCAGTAGATGACCATGCGCATTTCTAGCAAAAGGAGGGGTCACAGTACCTTGTTACTCAAAAGGCTTCTTCAAAGAAAAACAACCTGCCCACATCTGGGGCAAATACTAGATTGCAAGATATGCAAAACATGTGTATCTACGGCCACACATGCCTCGAACGGCCTTTTTCAGTGGGTGTCTGCATGGAAGACATGAGATCTGCGAACTGGTTATCTGACTACATTTAAAAATTCTTTAAAACAGTTTAGGACATAACACTGGAACTAAAAAAAAATAACTGAACAAGCATACTCCTCACCATCAGTTATGGCACAGAATCAAAGTTTAACTTATATTACAAACAGAATTATGCTACTGAGCTAATTGTTACTTAACGGTCGAATGAGCTAACTTTGATAACCCTCTTTATGGTGGATACACTATTTAAAATCTGATTCCCTACCTTTTGAGAATCCCCTGGCACTTGAGAGGATATGGAATTTTGACAGCAATTTCTCCTTCTCGCAGTTTGGTGGTACCGGCAAACTATGACTGCATCGAACCACCTAAGAAGTGACATTGTGGAGTCACATATAAGGGCCAGCGCTGTGCGCTGACAAGTTTTGACTTACACTTTTCTGTACTATCAACTGAAGAGCAACTATGACAGATTGGAGGTGCCAGTGTGTGGAATCTAACTTGAGTCCCTTGTAACAGTCTTAAGAGTCCATTCCTCAGAAGGGGGAGGAGGGTTGTGATGAATCAGCAGTTAGTGAGGATACACTAGAAAAAGTATTACCAAAGGTAAATATCTATCTTTTTCTGATGGATACTTCTTACCCCAGATTCCTCACCTCTTGAATAAACATTCAGGCACTACCACCCAAAAGGTGGAGGCTTTGAGCAGTGGACTCATGCAAAGAAGTCTAGCAGAACTGAGTGGTCAACATGGCCCTCTCTGCTGACCCAACTGTTGATGCACTAGTGCTTGGCAAATTTATGTCCATGTTGCAGCCTGGTAGATGTCTGGGACAGAAACACTCCTTGTCAACTCGGCTAGAGAATGGTGGAATGGGCCCGTAAGTCGCCATGGGACTCCTGTTTGGCCAGGGATAAGCTAGTGGGTGCATAGGATGGCCCTTCTGGAGAGTTTTCATTTTTTTCTGCCTCACCATTTGTTTTGCACTGATTATACCCACAAAAACATGGTCATCAACAAGGTGATGCACTCTTAAATGCTCATTGTAAAAGCTTAGAGTTCATTTTAAGTCTAAATGTCTCATTTTTTTGGAATCTCATCACAATGGGTGACTTGAACAAAGAAGGTTGAGCAAGTGTAGGTAAGAAAGCCAAGAGAGCTGACATACAACTTTTAAATCAATGCCTTGCATAGATTTAGTCAGTATGTCCAGAAAAATACTTCTGCAGATAATTGAAACTATCCAGTTGTCAGTGCTCAATCTCCATGCCTGAATGTGTAGGTTGTGGAGATTTACACATAGGACCAGGCCCTGGTGATGCAACAATAGATCCTCACAAAGAGGCAGATGTTCTGGGTGCAAATAATTATGCTGAACAGGTCAGGGTACCACACATCTTGGCCCAATCTAGGAGTATCTAGATGACATGAAACCAGTCAGTCCTAACCTTCCTCAGATCTCAAGGCCAGAGAGGTAGCAGTGTAAAGGTGCACAGAAGCCCTGCACTCCACTGATGCTGGAATGCATACCTTAGGCATCCCCTTGCAGGAACCCCAAAACACAGTAGTCATGACACTATATGTTTTTTTGCAGTGGTGAAAAGATCCAGCCAGGGCTTGCTGCACTGGACAAAGATGCCACCCCACAGTGAAGCCACCATTTATAGATTGCCAAGTGACATCTGCTGAACTTGTCCCCCCTGTCTTGAGCAACCCATGATAGTTGTGCCATCTCCAAAGGTGCAATGCCCAAGATCCAAAATCCCTACTTGTTGCAGTAGCACAAGGCAGTTGTACTGTCAGTCAGGACCAGCACTGACCTCCTCCTGATGGTCAGGAGACAGGCTTTCAGTACCAAATAAATCTCTAAAAGACCGATGTAAAGATTCTGTTTGATTGGGGCTAGATCCCCCTGATCTCCATCCAGTCCAAAGACAATGCATCTTCCACTAGTGTTGCTCTGGTTGGGGTAGGGAGAACAGCCTGCCACATGACAAGTCGGTGTCCATCTTCAGTCATCGAAGGGCCTGGGCTGTTTTCTTCAAGATGCTGTCCTACAGGCAGCACTAGTGCTTCACCCATTGCAAGGCCCAAATTTTTTGATTAGATGATGAAGAAACCTCAGGACATCTTGAATGTACTAGATGTGCTGCAGTGGTGGGAAAAGCCCCACTGAAGAGAATCCTCTGCACAGCATCAGAAGGGACTTTGGATTGCTGATGGAAAATCCCTGGGATGAAAGAGTGGTCATCATCCCGAGGTGGTCTGTGACTGACAGCAACATGCACGCTGTGAACAGCAAGTTCACGACACAGGAAAACATACATCCCTGAGCTGGAAACATGGGCCATGACCAGAGTGTTGACTTTCGTCAACACCTAAAGGGATGAGGTGAGACCAAAAATAAATGCTCCAACCTCACTATGAATCGAAGGTAACGTCTGTGGAACTGCAAGATGGGCACATGAATGTTTGTGTACTGCAAGGCAAAGGATACCACTGAATCCCTGGACCTAAAAAAGAAAGAACCTAAGCAAAAGCAAGCGTTGTTAGGAAAAGATCCAAAGTTGGCCTGAAAGCTTCATCAATCTTCGGCACCAAAAAGTAGTGGGAATAACAACCGTCACCTATAAATACTTCTGGTACCGTGTCTACAGCTCCTTTGGACAAAAGTGATTGAACATCCTGCATCAGGATGATGATATGGTCCGCTAAAGCTGGAATAAGAATGTATGGGACACAATGGAAAACTGAGGAAAAGGCACAGCATAACCTTTTGGTACAAACTGTAGCACCTAACTGAAGTTATGGATTTCAAGTGATGCAGGAAAAATCAAATTCTGTCCCCTACCTATTGGGCATGCTCTTGGAAGGATAAATCTATGTGCCTTGAAGGCTGTTGCAGCAGGTGAGGAGAGAGTTGAAGAATGTTGTCCCTGGTGGTGTCTGCGACCTCAGAAACCACTACATCCGCTGGAGCCGTACAAAGTCTGAAATGGCTGCTGCATGGGCAGTGAGGGTTGTCATTGGTGATAATGTAGGCGGCAAGAGTGCCTGTCAGGCCAGGACAAGACTAAAGAGAAGACTATGGTGTGTATGTCATTAAAATGCTCTAGAGCAGAGTAAGCCTTTTCTCAATAGATTATGGGGCCTGTCCATGAGTGATGCCTCTAAATTGCTGGAAAACCCTGGGGCAACATTCAGGCTTGCAACATGATTACAACACTGGTGCCCATGGCACTTCCCACACAGTCTGTCATGTCAACAGCAGCCCTTAAAACATATTTTGCAGCATTTTCCCCGTTGTGAATTGTTTGTGCAAGGGCATTCCTGAATTTGTCAGGGATGGTTGGGAAGATCTCAATGGCTATGTCCCAAAGGGCATCTGTTCATAGGACCAGGAGACAGACAGTGTTTACTGATAAAAGACCAGCCTGCGAAAGAAAATACTCTTAATAAATGGGTCAGTGTGCTTTAACATCACGTGTGGTTCTTAGTCACAAACGCTGACTCACTAGACTTACAGGTGTTGGATATTGAGCAAGAAAGGCCTCTGCTGTTTGGCTACTGGGAAACGAACTGAAGGAGCCAGGCATGGCTTCCGCCATGCTGGCATCAAGTGTCTGCTAAGGCTTTATTAAATGTCAGATGTGGCCAGCCCTAGCAACAAGAATTTTGCTAACAAGTTGGCTTTTTTGCTCAGTAGATGGAAGCTGTACATCTAGTACTTCCACTGTTCTGCGGACAACAACCACAAACGTGGCACTTTCCTCCAGGTGGAAATCATTAGGAATATCAGGAGTTAGACCACTAGTTTTTATAAGCCCTTGCACAATCTACCATCTGTATAGTGAACTGGTCATTTCGTCATCATCGCAAAACCAAAATAAAACAATGGACGGAGTGCTGAAACTTTTCAAACACTCACCCCCCAATCACAAATCTGGGTTTACTACATTGTTATTTTGTTCGCCATCTCACCCCAGTTTGGACCTAGCCATGTGCCATTTAGCTTTGGCCCGGCTTCTGATGGGAACAGTCCAGCTCGAACTGCCAAGCCAGGTCTTCCCTGGACCTGAAACAAGCATCCTCAACAGCGTCATCATCAACATCATTTGGCACGTTTTCAAGACCCTGGACTGAGTATGAATTTGAGCAGAAGAGAGGCCTCCAGACTTCTGTAGCACTGGCACGGATGCTTCACTTTCAAAGTACAACATGGGCCCTCCAAGGGTCAAAGGAAGGGATCAAACCCGAATTGGGAATTGCTGGAGTCTGGGTCACTGTTGGTGTGATCAGAACTAGCAGGAGCTCTGGGACCAGAGGGGAAGCATGGGCCAGCACCAGCGAGAAGCATGCAGTAGACCCAATGGAGTCAACTGACACTGGGGGAACAGCCTACTGCTGAGCGCATGATTGGCGACCTAAACAGCTTCTAACATCCCGAAGACCCCAGCAGAAGCCAGCATCGCCTTGAAAATGCAAAGCAGGGCATCTACTGTGGGGGGTCAACACGGCTGAAGCCTGCAGTAATTGAGTGTCAACTGCACTGCTTCTCCCGTGCTGGAGCAGCAGGAGGGAGACGAATCCCGATTAGATTTTTGTGCCTATACTGCAACTTGGATTTCAAATTACCTGACAAGTTGGAGTGATACCCAGGACTGATACAGAATCAGCCACATAACTAGGAGTGGGATCATGTTTTCCTACAGGACTGTTCCTTGTGTTGTGCGTTGTAGAGTTCTGCTTTCTCAGACATGCCGACTCACACAGTGCCACTGTGTCACGATATCAGCTCCCTTTACATGGTACCCCAGGTGAGAGCAGATATCACACTGTGACAAGGAAGAAGAGCTGGAGACCACGACACACAGTGGCCTTCCAACTTGTCTTTGGGGGCTGCAAGAAGCTGATGTCCATTAAGCGGTATGAACATACCCCAGGATGTCAGCAACAGCCTCAGCAAACCTTTTTTCCCCTTTTTGGAGAGGGAGTGGGACAACTGGTTGGGAATCAGAGTGCCTCTTAAGTATTTCTTGGCATATTAAGAAGCCCCCTGCAAGGCCACTCCTCTCTAAACATGGTGAAATACATTTTTAAATTGGCAGGCCTGCTTCCTTTTTCCCTGATCACCTCCAGTTAATCAGGGTGCATTTGTCATTCAACTTTGAGCCATGACTGGAATTCAGGCATCACAGGTAAACGGTGTGCAGATACCAGCTCCGTCCCATGCTGTAATCTTTCTCTGGGCTTCCCACCATGCCCATGTCACGTCAGTCACTTTTATTGGTTCCTGGGCTTGCCTTTTAAAATCCCCTTGCTTTCATTTGTGAAAGGTATGCATACGTCATGCCTTTTCTGGTGTTTAGTCCACCTACACAGCACTGGTAAACTACTAAAAACATACGAGGCTCGATGTTTTCAGCATGGTTTCCAGACTACTTTATCTGTTTATTTGCAACGCAGTGCGATTGCGCTGCATTTTACATAGCGCAATCGCACTGCAGTGTTTTTTGTCTTTTAGTTTGTGTGGCAAGAAAAGTCCGGTTAGGAGTTTACAACGCTAATAGCTCTAACTCGAGCAAATGCGAGAACTGTTTAATTGAAAATGCTTGTTTCAGTTACAAGCCTGTGGTCTTGGTGGGGTTTTGGGTGGTGGTGGTGGTGGAGGGGGGGGAGGGAGGAAGGAGACATTTCACTTAACTGAATGAAAATTGGAGTTGGTACAAACAAGAAAGTTGGGAGCAAAGCGTCAGATCCTCGTCAGTGTGGCGAAAGCAAAGAAAAGGCACACATATGCAGCTCTATAGCACAACTTGTGAGGCGGTACAAGGCCAATACAGAGTCAGGGGTTGCCACCTACCAGCATGCAGGAGCAATTGGTATGACAAATCTGGATCCAGTCTGGTCCATGGGGCTATTAAATAATGAGGAATCTGCAGTTACAAGTATTAAAAAATAAACACCTCTATTACTATATTATACAATGTGTTTGCAGTGTAGCTATGACTGAATAAAGTGGTCAAGAAATGAACAGAGGAAAAAATTCAAATGTGCTGGATGTTCCGAGATCTACTAGCTTCAAGAAGGAGGTTAAAATAGTTGTTGCATGAGAAGTTAAAGTGGGGAACCTGTGAATGGACATTTTGTAATGTGACCTCTTAGTCTCAAAAAGTCTGATGGGCATTCAAGCTTATTAAATCTTAAAGGGCACTACTGAATTATTACAATGATTTGTAAACATATTCCTTCCCACAGTGACTCTCTAGAACTGAAGTATTCAGAAGCAGAAACTAGGAAATCTTGAAACAAGAGGTAGTGCCACCCAGATCACTTCTGAACCTCAGGAAGCTCAGCAGAACTTCAGTAACCAAAATAAGGGTATGAAATAAAGGTATGATTAAGGAGGATGTCTGTTAAACCTTAACAATAGCAGGATAACAACCAATACACCCTCCCAAGATAAAAAAAAAAAGACCCACTTCAATGATCAGACTTAGAGGCCTGTGGTGTGTGAACGAGACACCAGAGTGAAATGGTCTAGTTTGAAAATGCTATAGGCAGCTTTGAAAAAAATACCTTAAACAGCACAGTTGACATCCCCCACTCTCCCACGGTCTTTGAAGTCAGAGACCTGAACAGATACAGTGCCTGGACAAAATTACACACACTAGTTTTAAACAAAAACAGAAATCTGCTTTGCAACAGTCTTTCCACAGATTTTGGAAAGGGAACTAGATTGATTGTTAAAAGTGATTAAGATCAAAACAAGCCTTATTTAGCAGAGGACAACCAAAGGCCCCTATAAAGGGATGTCACTCTCGAGACAGCACACAAGATAATAAAAAACAAGTAAAAAGAAAGCTACTGTTTATGATGCGTTCCTTTCAGGAGCCAAGCCACTCATAGGGAGAAGACGGAATATGCCATGTAAGCTTCATAAAGAGGAACAATGTTATAAACACAATTATAAATGCTTCAATTTCCTATATGATAACCCTGCTCCACAATTAGACATATTTAGAGTATGTATTGAAGAAAATAGGATTGAGGAAATTAATATTACACTGAAGCAGTGATTTTATCAGTCTACTGCATTGGCCCCTCATTTGTTACTTTCTTTCAGAAGAATTTGTCAAACATCAAATCATGGATCACCAAAAGGTTTAAGAGCCTGGAGAATTTTTGCATTTGTGAGGTGGGATAGTAGACAAGTGATGTTTAGATGTGCTATAAAAATCAATTGGATAGTAGAGTTTAGGGAAATACAGTGATAACATGTTTTTAGAAAATTAATATTAATGCAATTAACATGTAGAAATAACATGTAGGCCGTAGACGAAAAGCCATATTTTCAGAGCAAGTGAGAGTACTAGGCTTTCACATTTACATGTATTAAAGGTGAATAGCTCCCGAATGTACTATTTACAGAAGCTGACCTATGTGAAATTTTAATATGCAGTAAAGCTGACATGTTAAAAATGTTTGATTTAATTTCCGTCTAATGATTCTACATGAACAATAGTTCAGCTAACTTAAAGGGGTGAGAAACCTAAGAATGAATGAAGTGATGTAAAGGCCTAACCATGAACGGTAGTTTTCTTATAGTTGACAAATGATGGGCACTCTCCTGAGTTTCTACAAAATGATTAATTAGAATGTTAGTATATGCAGACCATTGTCTTTTGACTGCTTAGACGAGAGAAGCTTTTGTGTTCTTATAAAGACACTGCAAGCTGATTGGCTAAGCGGATTGAAGATGGAAACAACTTGTTTCAAATATCTGATATGAAACCTTACATACGTATGTGTTTCTAGACTAGGAAGGTCCTCTCTTGACTTCTCTGCAGAGCCCGTTGCTGAGATGCTTCTCAGATTTATTCTGTGAGACCATTTCATTTACCTGCCTGAATCTATGCTGCTCTGAGACTCTACTGAGTTTCTTGAACCTCTATTTATGCGAAGTTCTGCTTTGATTAATGTTTGAAATTTTATGCTAAAAGCTTAATGTTTCTACCTCTCTTGATTGATCTAAATGACTTGATGAGATTTAATATTGATTCTGCTAATACAACTCTAAGAACTTCGGACTTTAACGAAGTTTACATCAACTCTCATCACTGACTCCTAAGAGATTGAAATTAAAATAGTGATGACTAGTTGATTTGATTTGTAGGTCCTGGTTAACCTCATCTGTGTCCAAGGTCCATCAGCCTGGGCAGAGGGGACTACTGATTTAATGAGTTGCTAGGAATCCTCCGTAAGCCAAATATTTAACTAAATTGCCTGCTCCACCAAAGTTGGTAGCGGGAGGACAGTTCAGGTCATGATAAAAAGGAGCAGTAGTAATTAAAAATTGCACTGAGATAGATGCCCATGCCCCACTGCCAAAAGCCTGGGCTTGAAGATTGATGGAATGAAGTTTTCTGAGGCAGTTTCAGAATTACAGGTATGAGTATCAATAGGGGTATGCGTCAAAATTGATTATTGTCGTTTACTCAAGTACTGGTATTGGTGTATGCGTGCCAAATGAATTATTGAAGTTTATGATTTGCTGATGCTTTTTTCAGAGAAAATAGAGGTTATTGGACTAAGAAGTAGTCTTAGATCCCAAGACAGAAAGAAGAGTTGATTCATGGTTTTCTTTCATGCTAATGATGTGGTGCAGGTTGTGAGAAACTGTCGACTGTGTCAACACCTTGCCTGCGCGTGCACTACTGATGCCAGAATCCGTGCATTTCTGTTTCCACCACAGTCTTAGTCCAGAAACTGCCATTTGCAGAATCCAGTAGCTGCTGCAGCACGTTATACGTGCATTATCTTTTATTCATGGCATTGGTCCCAAGTATCTTTATAACAGCCATCTTGGTCCCAAGTCTATTTGAGTGACCCACCCCTAGTCCCCGTCCCCCCCACCCTCCCAGTTCTCAGTGCACACTAATCAGAAGATCTCGTGAGGACCAGAGCTTTCTGTTTGAAGTCAGGTGTTTCCATGTTCCTGCAGGTCACCTGGGATTTCCCCGTGCTGAGGCATCTGAATCAGCGAGTAGCAGACACTCACGGCGGTAAGACGGATGGTGGTTTCTAGCTTCCATCATCTGTTTTCTTATTTGATGAAACTGTTTAAAGGTTCATATTCTTTTTTTGAAGAAAGTAGTAATCTTTGGCAGTCAGTTGTAAATATTTAGGCTGATTACAAACTAAGCGAATGTTTTGCTGTTACAGCGTTACCGCTTTCTTGCAGTCAGTTTTCAACTTCAGCTGCTTACTTGCGGAGTCGCTCGGTTGCGACAGAGATACATTGTATAAGCCTGTTTACCCAGAAGAGGTTTAAATGGTTATGAATAAACGCTAAGGCAATGATTTGAACTCAAGGTAATATTTGATTATGGTTAATGCAAAGTACGGACACAAACTGAAATCGCGTATCTTGGAAAGTTTTTGAAATGTGAAGTAACATTTCTTTGAGTGAATACCATGGTAATCTTTCATTTCTTGAAACTTATGAAAGGCGCTGTGATTTACTATTGTCCCAAGTGACTGCAGGATTTATAGTTGACAGATTCCAAAGAGTTGTGTGATTGGTATTTCTCTGTAGTATTTGTGATTCTTGTTTCCGCAGATCTCCTTCCCCGCTGTACCCTTCCTTAACTCCCTACCCCCCACTTAGCCACTCTAAGAGTCTGCGCTGTTAAGGCTTGTAGAGTTGGAGCTACCAGGAGGTGGGCCTATTGGCAACGACGCGTGTTCCCTGAGGATTTGGTCTCGCTGACAGACTGTACTTTTTGAGACAGGAACAGTAACAACTTGAAGTGACTGTACTAAAATTGGTCAACATTAGTGGAACTTGATGCGCAAAGGTGACACTGCATGATTAAGGTGATTTCTCGCCGGTGGAAATTTCAGTGGAGTGTGTCAAAATCGTTCTGAATGAGAAAAAAATCAGAAGGTGTAAAAACCTGAATATTCTGCTTGTTGAACTGTTCTTTTTATTTTCTTTTGAAGAGGCAGACAGACTGTTAATTTATTTTGAACAGAATAGTAGAATTGTAGCCTGAATATAAAGAAATTGTAAAGGAGGCTGAGCCGCTGCAAGGAGCAGGTTGTTGTGGCTTTTTGTGCCACACTAGTGTTGGTCAGTTGATTTGAAACGTCGCACAGAGATTGGTCCAGCTGGGTGAATAGCAGCACAGTCATTGGTTGGTTGGTGTAAAGAGCTGCGCTGAGATTGGGAGATAGATTTACTGAAAAAGGAAGTATACAGAATAGATTCAAAATAATGAAGATTTATATTTTGTTGTTTGACATTTCTTGATTTAAAATTGAAATCATGCCAATTTTCAAAGCTATTAGACATTTCATGAGAGATGATGTGACTTTTTCAGTATGGGAGAGTGAAGAGGCACCTCCTGAGGGTACGCCTGCTTATCATATAACTGGGGAAGGGTTACATACGTGTATGGCTTCGCCAATGGTGCAAGATCACAGAGAAAGAAAGTCCACTGAGCTTTCTGAGAGAGGATACATTTAATTTGATAATTTTAGAAAGCCTACGAGAAACACTCTGTGACATAAAGCCTCCTCCTAGACTTACAAGATTTGAAGCACTATGTTCTTGGGAAAAGAGAGGGCTTGTGCTTGGGATAGAGAGCAATACCAAAGACAAACAAAGAGAGCTATGAAAAATTACACATATGAATTTTGGGATGAGCAACAACAGAGATGGAGAAAGAATATAGTTGAGGGAACTAGATTATATCCTGTCATCACTAATGAAAAATCTGAGAAACTGAAAAAGCCAAAAATTAAGAAGGATGAAAATGAAAAAGATAACGAAAAGAAATCTGATTGTGACAGTGATTCGGGAGATGAGATTATTGGTGAAATATTGGCTGCACCTCCACCACATTATGTGGCTCCTATGACAAGTACTGAGGATATTTTAACCAATAATGTGATAGTGGGTATAGCCCCTGTTGATCTAAATGCTTTCCAGAATTTAAAAAAAAACATTACAAAGGACACAGTCTGTTATGACACAGCCTATTGGGACACAGCCTCTTGTGCAACCTGTGATACCTAATAATTTGCCTGCCCAAGTTGAGACTGTACAGGCAGTGATGCCTACAGGTGTCACTGCTTCTATTGTGACTGTACCAGCAGCTGTTGCTAGGGTTATCACAGCACAGCCGGTATAGATGTGCACACCTGCTCCGATTAATATTGTACAAAATGCAGTAACTCACATAACTGTTGGAGGAGCACCTGCGACAGGGTTTATCTCAACTTCGCAGAATTCACATATTGCTGCATGGACAAGAGCCAAGACTATTCATCATTAAAGGAATGAAGTTTAAAGCTTATCCACCACCAGAGCCGCAATGGAGGAGACTGTTTTGAAATAAAACCTTTTGAACATTGAATCTGATGATCAGCCTGCTGCATTCAAAATACCCTTCAAAGGGCTCCTAAAGCAAAGGCTTTTCAGGCCCTTGCCCCTCGAGCGGAGTGCATGCCAAAGATCTTGGTATCAATCCCTGCTTCCTGCATGATCCACTGCACCCATCTCCCGATAGTCGGAGAAAAGACTGCGCAGAAAGGTTTCCTCAAAGCAATCAACAGTTGCTTCTCCCCATGGGGAGGAAGCTCCACCATCAGTGTCATAGGCCATGATGCACCTTACAACGCACAGCTTGGGTACACCTCGGAAGGCCACATAGGAAATCACTCGGGAATGACAGTTTGTTTAGCGACATGAAAAGTCACTCCGTCCAGAGTAAAGGATCTTCTTGTAATATCTAGGGCCCTGACATCTGACACCCTCCCACAGACAATTAAGCACAGCAAAATAGCCAGCTTGGCTGACAACTGTTTTCAGGAAAGGTACTTGTTACTTGGCCATGAAGATGAGGTTTAAAACTTTATTCATGTCCCAGACGACCGAGTACCTGGGTTCCGGAGGAAGGGACAGTCTAATGCTGCATAGGAATTTCCTAACAAGAGGATGTTCTCCCACTGGTGTGCCCACAATCACAGCATAGCCTACTGAGATCTTGGATCTGAATGTATTGACCGACCTGTAAGCCATTCCTCCCGCAGTTAAAGAGGTCAGGAAATTCAGGATGTGGACAACATCTGCTCCCACGGGCTCAAGACTCCTTTGCAGACACCAAACCATCCATCCATCGAGAGGAGGCCAAGCATCACCTCTTGACTGTACCGTCCCGCCCAAGCTCAAGAGAGAAGGTCTGCAGCATCTCTCACTAGGTCAGGGACTTGCCATGGTGACCTGTAATCCTCCACACCATAAGCAGGAGGCTTCTGTTTGTCGCCAGATGAGGATTCCCAGAGGGGTCTCTCAGAAGATAAGGATAATTGTGTAGACGGATTGGTGAAGCCCAAGAAAGTTCCATCAGAACTGGAATCCACACTTGCAACTTCCACACTGGGGTGCTCACTACCAAATCTGCCTCTGTCAGTGAACCTGAGCTGTCAGCGGCATGGTCATGGAGAACAGGAGAAGGGTGTGACCATGCTCCAATGCTCAATCATGGAGAAAGGCATCTGTCACTACTGCTCCCGGGTCCGGTGGCCAGCTGAAGAACCAGGGAAGCTGATAATCTGGTCAGGATGCAATCAAGTCGACCGTGAATGGGCCCCAAAGGGAGAAAAGAGCTTGGAACATTACCAGGAAAAGATTCCACAGACTTGAATCTCAGAGATGGTGAGATTACCAGTCCGTCACTTGGTTGGCTGACCCCAGAAGATGTTCTACAGTCACAGAAACATGGTGCTCCATGCAATACTGGCAAAAGTTATTTGCCAGATCTGAGAGGGACTTGGATTGTGTACCTCAAAGATGACTGATAAAGTGGACCGGCGCTAAATTGTTTATCTTCAGCAGGACACAAGATTCCACTTAGTCCTTGTTCAACATTTGACTGCAAATGAGTCCACCATCAGCTCCAGGCAATTGATATGTAGGGTCTGCCAGTGGTGAATTCTCTACAGCTGGCTCTCCAACCGGAGCTGCTGGTATGGGACTCTATTACAAGATCTGATTGCAACCCGAAGATGGCACAGCCATTACATGCCTCCATATGGGAGAGCTCCTCCTTGGCCTCGTCTGACAGGGGAATATGCTAGGAGTATGTGAGGCTGTGGTGAAGGTGAGAAGCTTTCATATGTTGCAAAGCCCAAAAGTTAAGGGGCCCGGATAAAAATGCCCTGAATTGAGGATGACAACAGGCCTACCACCCTGGCTATCAACAGACAGAGGTCCTTGGTTTTGCCATCGTCCTCCTCACCTTGTGTTGAATTCTGTCCATCTTTGTCGAGGGGAGGCTGCGCGTAGTTGCCATTGAATCGATCACGAATCCCAGAAAAGTGGTTGAGCACAAAGGAGGCAAACTTGATTTTGCTTGGCTGATGAAAAACACTAGGGATTGAAGTACATCTGCTGCTATCTGTAGGTGATGGGACAGAGCATGCTGGCATTGGTCCATCAGCAGCGTGTCATCCAGGTACACTATCATTCGAATACTGGAAGCTTTCAAGCGTTCGATCACTGGTCTCAAAACCTTGGTGAAACACCAAGGGGCGAGGACAGGCCAAAAAGCAGAGAGGTGAACTCAAACATTTGGCACTGCCATAGGAATTGGAGAATCCGATGATTCGGTGGAAAAATGGGGACTGTGATGTAAGCATCCTTCAGATCCAGCTGGACCATCAAGTTGTTGGGTCGGGGAAGGTTGCGAAGGAGGTAGGTGCCCTCCATCTTGAAGTGGCCACTCAAAGTCCCAGAGAATGATCGCCGGGTGCTGACGGCCGTTCTGCTTCTGCACCAGAAACAGATTGCATATAAAACCCAGAGGGGTGTGGCTTGGAAGAGCAGACTGCCCCATTTGCAAAGAGTCCCTCTACCTTCTGCTGAATAAAGGGGGGTGGGGGGGACCTCCTGATCGGAAAAGGGGATGAGGAAAGGAGGACAGGTTGAAAGGGGGGACCCATAGAACTATGTGAAACCCTTGCACTGTTTGGAGCACCCAGGTGTCAGACGTGAGGGCCCACCCATTGTCCACAAGCTGTGCTAGTGGATCCCCTCCAAGCGACTGCAGGAAATTAATAAAAAAGCTCTGTGGGAACTGGAGTTGACTCCTCCACCGGGGGGTTCGTTGCTGTGACCTCTGTGGTGTGACCGCCCTCTCATGGGGTAGAATCGCCCAAAGCGCGAGGTGTCTTGCCACTGACATCGCTGGAAAGGCTATCCCCTACCGGAGGTGGAGTAATGGGAATGGCCAGCCGAATGCTCCCTACCACGGCCAGCCCAGTTGAAAACATGTGCATTGAAGATGTGCAAAAAAGTGGATTGGGCCTTATCAGGTGAACTGAATGTCAGCACACCTTTGCCAAGCTCTTTGACAAACGGGTCGCCAAAGAGCCCACCCTGTGCCACTTAGCTCGCCTCTGATGTTGCCAATTCCCCAAACTTAGGATCGATTTTAATTAGCAAAAACGTACGCCTCTCTGTAGAGATCGCGCAGTTGGCAGTGCCAAGAAATATAATGCCTGTAGAGCCCAACAGGACAGCACCTCCGGAGAAATCAAAGCACGGGATGCTTTGGCGTCCTCTGCTGTATCAAAGATCTTTACTAGTGGGCCAGTGATGCCAGGAGCTTGTCCTGGCACAACCGGCAGGTGCATTCAATACCCTTCTTACGGTCTTTAATGTATTTGGCCAGAAAAGTATCCATATGCGCATCTCAGGTGTGAAGGAATACTTTCCTATCCAAAGATGGGCTGGGACATTCCACCAGCAGGTGGTTTCTAACTTCCTGATCAAGAGGTGTACAGAGCCTATCGGCTACTTACTTGGCCACCCTGTCGCCGGGAGTCCACTCAGAGGAGCACAAGTTCATTGCGGTCTGGGAGATATGACTGGGCTTCAGCAGGTTCCTTTGTAGTGGTCCCTAAAAACACCTTCTCAAGCCTGGCAAACGCATCTAGGTCCCTACCCGAGTCTTGTGGGTGATTGTGCAGGTTCTCAGAGTGAGTGGCAGAGGCTGGCTCCGGAGGTTCTAGGGCCAAAGGCCCAAGAAAGGTCTTCCCTCAGTTCGAGGGGTTGCATCCACTGCTGTGCCATATCCATGAGTCTCTTCTCCAGAGGGGCCATTGCACCTGAGACCGTTTTCATTATGGAGGCGTCCACTGGGTTGCAGAATTCCTCTGTGGCCAGGATGTATTGGATGTCCAACTCTTCCTTGTAATATCTTCCAAACTCTCTCATGGGGACTGTGAGGCAAGTAAACCTGGTGCGTAGTTATCTGAACTGGATGATGGCCACCCACCAGGTAAGAAGGAATTGGATTATGTAAGGGGAGGGGCAGCGTATGTTAGCCTGCACCAGCTCTTGTGAGGCCCTTGATAAAAGAGAGGTTGATAGTCAGCCCTATCAGGCATCTGAGATTGGCAGGAAACTGCCTGTGCAAACCTGAATAGGATATATATCACTATACAGAGGTATGGCCCAAGAAGGAGGATAACAGTCCTCAAAAGGCCTAAACAATAGATGGGAGCCACAAGACAACTCGCCCTTATTGCTTACTAAACATGCTCAATACAGTAAATAAATGGCATCCTGGACAATGTCTGCCTTGCACATGAGTCACAGCTTCTGTCAGGGTCTTACCCCGCAGGGTGTTCAGGCTCCAGGCTGGAGGAGCACTTGTTTAATTATTGCTGTGGATGCAGGTGCTCAGCTGCGGCTTGAAACGGACGCGCACCCCCCTGGCCCAACGAGACAGGGAGCACCTTGCGCCCTCTCCCACCCAGGCCCTGAAGCCCTCAGATGAGGGAAAGTATTGTGGAGAGCGTCCGCGAAGGAGCAGCATGGTGTTCTCGCTGTGGCTTCTGAACGAGTTGCATGCACCTCACAAACCTGTAAAGAATCAAAAGAAACAGACATGAAAAGGGGGGGCAGAACCCCAATAATCAACTGACACGGCTGCTAGCAGTGAAGAAAGAGGGCAATAGATGAAGGACAACGCGGGTTAGAGATCATGGCAACACTTGATTGGACATGAACTTGTTTGTTTGCAATTTCATTGTTCGCCTGGGGTTATGGGAAATTAAGTTTCCATCCCCCACACATTATCAGATTCTGTGCACAGCAGAATGGTTCACTGTCGTAGACCTTTGTCAGGCTTTCTTTTCAATTCCCTTGCAGGAGTACAGACAGTTCCTGTTCTCATTTGTTTTTCGAGAGAGAGTTTTGGAATGGTGTCAAGTTCCACACAGATGTACAGAAAGTCTTTAAATTTGTAATCAAATTCTAGAGAAAAATCTTGAAACCCTTAAAATGCCTCGTAATTCAGTCCTTACGCAACAGATCAATGACCTGCTGGTAGCATCGAGCACAATAGAAGTTTGTATACAGCAGCTGCGGTTTCCTTCAATGGGCGCAAGGGCTGCGCCCTCCGTAATACAAGGGCCGGCATCCGCCAACAGCAGTTTAAAAAAATGGCAAGTAACAACAACAAGTAATACTGCACATTTTAAAACAAATGTGGAAGCCTTGCACCAGTCCTGCTGCTGCCTGCCTGATAGATGACACAGAGTCAGACACAGGCGTCAGACAGGACAAGCAGGCAGCTTTCTTGTGACACATGCGCTATTGTGCATGTGTCACATTAAGTGTACTAAACCGGACTGACATAGTGCCAGCCATGTAGTCACAATTTAGGGGGGGTGGGGGGGACTTTAAACCCCCCCACAAATTATGTCAGGCAGCGTAATTTTTCCAAGCAGCCCGGCCGGGTACAGTAAAAGTCCTGTTCATCCTGAGGCTGCAATGTCTAAAACTGCAGCATGACGACAACTTGTCACTGGATGGAGTGCAGTCAACAAGCATAACTGACCCCACCCATCTCTGTGAGAAGTTGGGAAAGGTAGGGTTTTTATCCTTTTTTTTTTTAATACTGCCTGCAAAGTCATCTCCTGGTTTCAGAAATAATTTCCAGCTCTCACCATCTCCGGACTCAGTTGGCTTCAAGCCTCTACAGCCACAGAGATTATTTGCAGTAATACTAGTGAGCTGCTGCTGTTTACAATATTGAAAACACACGTCAGTATTCATGAATATTAGATGTAAACACATTTAGAATTTACACAAGTGCACCCGTGTTGCACTCTGTGGCCTGGCAAAGAAGGCATGAAATTGGATCACAAATTAAAAACTGTTCCAAATGGGGGTCCTCAAAATATGTTTGGCACAGAGCCCCCAAAATCTTTACGATGTCCCTGCTGTATATGTGGCCTAGTTTCTTATGATACATGAAACAACATTAACATGAAACAATATCATTTTAGTTGAAATCAAACATAACATCTTTTTACAGAGCATATATAATCCTGAACTTGTGTATTTAAAGGTGCACTCATATGTGATAATGAAGAAAAGGGAGGCTTAGTGAAATATAATAATTGCCTGGGATCACACTTTTTGGTCAAGCGGGGAAGCCGGAATTGGTCCCAGGATTTCTGCTTTAGATTGTTCAATTCAGACTTTCAGACTAGGTGGTTGCCTCACTTATGATGTGAAAGTTGGAAAGAACTTTTATGCCCCACCCCTCTCAAAAGTCCCCAGCCACATCTGGTAAACAGGATATGACAGCGCTTCTAAATCACTTAGCTGAGAATGGACAAAGTGTCCCCGAGTAAATTGCAGTACTGGCAAAAAGTTGTCCAATATTTGTGACATATTGAAAAAGGAACGTGGTAAGTGTCACAAGAGAGAGTGGACACCATTCAAAGGATGGGTCTTACAATAACCCAAATAGAAGTCTGAATGTTCCTGGGAATGGTTGGCTACTGTAGACAGTGCATACTTAACTTTTCCCTAGTGGCTAAGAATTTACTGAGGCTGACGTACCAAGATGTGCCTGATGTGCTTCCATGGGACAATGAATGCACAAAAGCTTTCCTAGAGTTGAGAGTATTTCTGCTGTGCCCCCACGCTAGCAAGGCCCAGATGACAGTAAAATGTTCAAAGTTTTTCAGGTGAGAGCGAGAGCTGCACTCTCAGTGCTTACTCACATGCATGGGGAAGGCAGAAGGCCAGTGGCCTACTTTTCCAAAACCTTAGACCACGTCGCCACAGGGCTGCCTGGTTGTCTGAAATTCATGACAGCAGTGAGTGGAAGCATTGAGGGGCGCGAAACTATAGAGATGGGAAATCTTTTACCTGTTATGATCCCTCACTCCATGGAAATATTGCTTACCAGAACCAAGACCAAATAAATGACCAATTCTGGTCTTAAAAAATATGAGCAGCAAATTCTTAGTTTTGACATTACACTTAAGATACGTCAGGTTATAAATCCAAGTACCTAATGCTCTTCCTGAGAATACTGAAAACGGTGGGGATTTTGAACATGTTTCAGGGTTGGATCAGAGCAGGATGTGGAAAGGATTCAATTGACATTTTGATTTCTGCAGATGGGAGACCAGTGTTGCCAGACAGCTTGTTATCTCCTATGATGCCAATACTACCATGGCCCCACTCATTTAGGTAGGGATACACTGATAAGGTCCTTTAGATAGAACTGGTTGAACCCCAGATTCAGGATACATGCAGAAGATTTGTGTCACTGCTGTGTAACATGCCGACAGATTAACGTTGGGAAATGAACACCAGTTACACAGAGTCATGTATGGAGATCAGGTGGTCCCTTCAACGGGATGCAGATGGACGTTATTGAAATGTCTGTTTGTAATGGGCTGAGATACGTCCTAGTTATAATGTGCATTTTCTTTCGATGGGTGGAAGCCTATCCAACAAAGGGAAATGACAGTCTCACTGTAGCTAGACTGTAGATAGATAAGGGAGTTGGTAACAAGGTACGGAATGCTGGATTATCTCGAGTACGATCACAGGACACTCTTTAACAATGAGACCCTCAAGTCTGTGTGCGGCATTACAAGTGGAGCAGACGTTGCATTGTAGCAAATGACCAGAGGCTTCCGGAATAGTCTAGCAACTTAATGGGAAATTTAAATCCCACTGGCAAAAGTCTGTGCATCCACCTCACTGAAATGGCCTAATGCTTTGCTTTGGTGTTGATGAACCTTTGAAGTACACCTGACAGAAAAAGAGAATTTTGATGGGACGTGCCATGAGATTGCTTGCTGTGCCTGCAAATGCACCTGTGAACATAATAGATGACATAGTACTTGATTACTGCAAAAGACTGGCTGATGTGGTGCAATCTGTTTCTCAGCAGGGTGAGGCTGTCAATGCAAATCCACATCAGGAGCCATGCCACAACCTGTGCCCTGGTGACTGGCTGCTGATAAAGAAAAATGGGAGGAAGTCCTGTCTGGAGCCGAGGTGAAAAAGCCCCTACTAGTTGATTTTAATCACAAACACTGCTGTTAAATGTGCCAGAGTACCAAACTGGGCACACGTCTCACATACCCACAGAACAAGAGATCAGTATGAAGAAATAGTGTTCTATCAGCCAGAACCAATATGCAAGTGGCACTACCGCAAGCAGAAAGGGGTGAAAAACTGCAGAGGGTGTGAAGCAATCCACTTCTGAGATATCTCACAGGGTGGCATTGGAATTCTTGCTATAGAAGGAGGAGAAGCAAGAATTCAAACTGAAGTGGGACAATGTCAGAGCAACAAGAAGATCCAAGAGAAGGAACATGTACTGAGCCGAAACCAAGAAGAGACACTCACAACGCTGAATGGCCAGGAACCTATTGTTGAAGGAAATTGAAATCAAGTGTGTCAGTTGGATCCATACCACCAACAACTGCTGAGGAGACAGAGTCTAGTGGTATAAGTGATACAGAAAGAAAATCAACAAGCCCTCAGAATATCCAAATGTACAAGAGTACCTTGTTGGATGTATTCAGCACCTGAATAGACTTACTACGCGAGTCAAGTGCTACATTATTTGCTTGAGTGGCCCAAAGAAATACCTGGCCCACCTCAAAGTTGTTTTGAACTTAGTTTAGGGAAAGTTCCTGAAAGAAACAAAAGTTGTTTAAAACTCATTGAATGAACTGTCCCAATAGACTGAAATAAAAACTGATAGGTTGGTAAGCAAAAATAATTAAGAAGATTTACATACACCTAAGGCTACAGTAGAAGAGGAGGGATGACATTTTAAGAGGAACACAGAGTAAGGTTTAGGAAGACTATATGAAGATTGCTGTAAATAAAGCTGCAAGAAACTAACTTACAAAGAAAAAGAAGAAAAATAAACACTCTGAAACTAAGTAACTTTCAAAGGAAAGAATTAACTCTTGCTGCTACATTTAGCGTTCCAAAAGATCTGACTTTAAGCAAATGTGTATTCTAACTAGTTAGCTGCAAGATTATTATGTGTATTACATTTTTAGCAGTAGTATTAGCAGCACAGCATTATTACTCGTGATATATTTTACACCAATCTGTATTTTCATTTACAACAACTATACTTGACATAGATAAGGATGAGTCAAAAGTCTCATTTGTAGATTACATGAAAGAAGATAATCATCAAACTTTTATTCTAGATTAGTTCAAAAGTATACACAAGCCTTAGGTGCAAAGGAGTGTTATGTGTATGCATACTTACTTTTGTCGGCTGACAAGGACGTGGCATGCCATCACATTCCTCTGTCAATCCTCTGTTACATGCTACTATTGTAGTATTTTACTTACAACAACACTTTGAATATAACTCTAACTTTGACATTATTCTTTTAAAAGTACCTTTACTAAAAAAAAGTATGAATTTACATCTTCCGGTAAAGGAAATTGAGACTGCTTGGCATTCTTTTAGACCTTGTTTACCTACAGACAAGGTTAAGGAGTATAAAAATAATCGAACTTTCTTAATGAGTCCACTAGAAAAAACACTTATGATGTAAGCGGAAAGGAGAATACACTTTGCATAAATCAAAATGATAATGTTTTAAATAATGTTTGAAAAAAGGAAGAATATGAATACAGAAGAAAATGTTTTATCCAAAATTAAGTTTAGAGAGGAGACATAAGGGAAAAAAAATGTGTTTTTAGAAGAAATCAACTTAGACAGATACCTGTAGGGAATAATAATTGTGAGCACACATTCGAATTATCAGGTCATTTGTGTCAACTTTTACAGGCCGATGATCCAACTATGCCTGAATTTTATTTTATTTGTGGACAGGATGCATATTTTAAGTTACATGGTGCTTGGGGGGGTATTTGTACATAATTTAGATGCTTTAACGATGGCACATGCACACAGACAAGCATGCAGCATTAGTGAAGGAACACAATTACTGGGAGACATATTTGGGGAAAATATTCCAGCAGCAGAAGTGATACTAAATCATGAAAGAACATTTTCAACAGTAAAGGTCAAGCTGGCAAACAGTACATCCAGAGATTTATTAGTAGCTTACAAGGAATTAATAGCAATTAGAACAATGGGTTTACGAAACAGGTATGCTTTAGACATTTTACTTGCAGAAAAAGGCAGAATCTGCAAGATATTAAAAGTTGACCATTGTTGCACATACACTTTTGATGAGAGTAAGAAAATCACAGAATATGCAGTTAACATTTCAGACAAAAAACTGGTTTTAGGAACATTAGAAACTACTAGCATTGTAAAAAGTGTTACAAGGTGAATTTCTGCAATAGGCAACTGAATTGCAACAGCAGGAGGAGAAATCCTCAAAGCCATATTAGTACCTATATTAATTGTTGTTATTTGTTTCCTGACTTAATTAGAAGAATACAAAGCTATCAACATTATATTACAAAAAAAAGAACACAGAGAGAAATAAACAAAGATTGAGAATTAAGTGATTGTATTAACAAATGATACAAAATACAAAGAAAGAAAACATCTAAAAATAAAATTGCTCAACTGAATAGAGTGGACGTTGATATCATCTGTAAATGGTTTTATGATGGTTAGAAAGCATCAGAGGGGGAGGTTGACAAACTGTTTTTAAATAATGAAAATGAATGCAATTAACATGTAGAAAAGTGTAGGCCTAATAGGCAAAGCCATATTTTTAATTCAAGTGAGAGCACTATGCTTTCACATTTAGATGTATTAAAGTAATAGCTGCAGAATGCACTTTTTACAGAAGCTGACCTAGGTTAAGAATGTGAAATAATACTTTTCAATAAAACTGACACGTTAAGAAAGAAATGTATGACTTAATAATAAAGTATTAGATGCTGACCTCATAGGCTTGTTTTTCATAGAATAAAATAATGTATTAATATGTTTAGTAGAATGTTTCTACTTGAACAATAGTTTAGCTAACTGAACAGGGTAGGAAATGTATGATCTAATGATGTGATGTGAAGGCCTAACCATGAACTGTTGTTTTCTTACAGCAGACAAATAGTGGGAACTCTTATGATTTTCTACAAAATGTCTCACCAAAAAATGTTTCATTTGAATGTTAATATCTGTAGACCATTGTCTTTTGACTGTTTAGATGAGACGTTTTCCTGTCTCCATGAAGACACCAGAAGCTGATTGGATGAGTGGATTGAACATGGAAACAACTTGTTTTAAATGTTTGATTTGAAACCTTTTATGTGTGTGTGTGTGTGTGTGTGTGTGTGTGTGTTTCTAGGCTAAGAAGGTTTTTTTCTTGACTTCTCTTCAGAGCCCTTTCCTGAGACGCTTCTCAGAATTATTCTGAGAGGCCCTTTCATTCCCCTGCCTGAATCTATGCTGCTTTGATTACTAAGTTTTCTGAACCTCTCTTTATCTGAAGTTCTGCTTTGATTAATATTTGAGGTTTGAGGCTAAAAGCTTCATGCTTTCAACTTTCGATTTTGAGATCTTCATGGGTTTTAACTGGTGCTTTTCTCTCTGTTCTTTATAGAATACACTTAAATGCTATTGTTCTATTACTGATCATGTATGATTGCCTTGATTGATCTAATTGAATTGGTGAGATTTAATACTAATTCTGCTAATACAACTTTAAGAACCTGAGACTTTAATCAAGCTCTGAAACTCACACCAACTTTCATCATTGACTCCCAAGAGATTGAAATTGAAACTGTGATGACTAGTTGATTTGATTTGCAACTTCTGGTTAATCTCATCTGCGTCCAAGGTACATCAGCCTTGTCACCGGGGACTACTGATTCAATGAGTTGGTAAGATTATACCGTAAACCAAATATTTACCTAAAGTCCCAACTTCACCAATGATCAATAATCACTATTCTGATAAAAGTCACTGTCATCAAGTTGAAAGATGTTACAACGTTTGTCTGCATTTGCAGGTCAAAACACATGTGCAAAGAGATTTTAATAAGACAAAGAGGTATTGTGTGGTAGTACTCATTGATTCTATGACACATTATATGATGCAAAAGTAAACTGATAGTGTGGTACTCTGGCTTGAGGAAATTAGATGAAAGTTGCTTTAATTGATTCTTATTGCAATGATAGGTAGCTAAATGGGCATCTCCAGATGCTTTACACAAGGTTATTGTATGGATAGTTTCACTGACAGAAGAAATAACTGTTAAATTTACTAGAACTTACCATCAATATTATGAAGTCCATTTTAGATCATCAGATGTCACCATCAGTTCATATTTACCTATTTAGAAATCAAAGCAAACTAGCTTGCCAGAGCGGTTAGAGTGTCCAAACTTATAAGTTCTCAGAGAGACAAAGGAAACACTGACATCACTCTTTTAATTTGATTAAAATTGTAAATTACACATGGCACTGCTTTCAGTTAAAATACCGACTTAAACTAAAAAATGAGCATTAATTTAAGTGATTAATAACAATAGATGTACAATTATTATTATTTTTTTACATAAAATTGTAAACTCTCTACAAACAGAAACAAGGATGGTCTGGAAGCCATGTAAACAGTGAAATGATATATTAATTTGCCTTTTAATAAGAATCCTTGGATGCCCTCTGGATGTTGCGATGGAAACTGAAGCAGGCTTGCGGGAGGTCATGAATTTCTTTGCCTGACATAACATATGAATCACTTGACACTCAGGTTGATTTCACATTTAAAACTTTCTGAAATCCATTTATTTCAAAGATGTCCAACACAAGACATTTTAAGCCAATGCAAAACTCAAGGAATTCATGTTAAAAAATGTTTCAAAATCCAGGAACGTAATATGAATAATGTAAACAAAATTCCCAGCCCTTTGGATGAAAGAAAGATATCAGAAAATAGTACCTTTAATCCCCCCCCCACCCAGTTGGAGGGACACAAGATACCCATGACCATATGCACCTCTCATGCATGAAGGTAGAATAGCTTGCAATAGTATACATTACAAAAAGCTTTGTAACAAATTACTCACTAGAAATATTCTGCATATGTAATAAAGTGCACTGGTGCCCACGACCTGAAGGACATATACATTAGTCTTATTACACAGACGTGCAGGGTGAACTAAAACAGGGAGCCTACTGTAAGAGTTGCATTATAGTAAACAACCACACTGCCTGAGAAAATACAACATTTTAAAATTGAACACACAAGATGATTCCTAGCCTCAAAAGTGGGAAACACTGTTTACAGCTTACACTTGAATAGAACTTTGTTACATAGCATGAATGTGCATCTAGTTAATATAAAAAAGTTAACTGAATACTTCAAATTGTATACAAAACAAATTTGCCTTGACAGTTCTTTGCTTCTCTGCTTTTTTGTGTTGTTGGATTTTTCAGGAGCAGTCTCGGATCTCTCCGTCTTCCTCTTCACTTTGAGAAGCAACAGCAGACAGTAAGTTCTGCTCATTTGAATCGCTTGTCTCTACAATCAGAATGCTCTGTGTTATTAGGATTGAACTGTTTTCCTTTTGTTGAAAAGAAAAAGCAAACCAGTGCAAACGGCACATGACAGATTTTCAACGAAAATGAAATGGGAAAAAGAAGGGAACAAATGTCATCCATTCTGTAAACTGTTAAACCATAGCATTAAAACACAAACTATAAAGAAATAAAGGTTACTTAACCAGCTACTATGGTTCTCCGCTTAAAATCCTTCCATGCAGACTGTAGCAATAACTGCCTTAATTTTCACTAAGTGGTCAAGTTTAAGGCAGAAGGGAAGGTCTGAAATGACAATGTAGCAAAGCACCAGGCCATTTTAGTCTGTGATTCATAGGTCAAGGGCTCTGTTTTTAGGTCACACCAATCAGACAGAATAATCTATCTGATTGAAAAACACCTACTGTGAGCTTACCAAGATCCTGCAGTGGGTTTAAAGCCCACCTACTGCATACCAAAAGTTGGCTTTATTGTCACTTTCATTGCCTTGCTTTGTATTTGATGGTTTCTCTTGTCTATCTTGAGTCTGTTTTTCAAGGTCACGGCATTGTTACCATTCTGCCACTGCTCACTTTTAAGGAATTACTTTTTCATTTTGGACAAGCACTCCATGAGAGCGTGTGTGCTTTCCAGCTGTCTCCAGTGTGCTTCTCCTTGCTCTCCGTGTTGCTCTCTCCCTTTTTTTTTTTTTTTACTTCTTTCCAATCTCAAGCCCACTGCTTGTAGCTCCCCCACCCGCTCTCACACCACAGCATACTTTTTATTTTTTATTTTAGAGGCCTTGACAACTTGCAATTTGCTTCCGGACCACTTCCCAGTGATAAAAGAGCGTGTTAACACATATTAGCCAATAAAAAGGAAACATTATCCTAAGCACATCTGCGCATTCAAAATGCGCACACTGATTGGATTGACAACTGAACAGTTTTTCCATTACTGGTAAGTTGGAAACACTGAAAAGTCTCTTTTTAGAAAGCAACTGATGGATATGATACACGTAATAAAAACAGATCAGGGAATGGTCACTAGGATGGGTAGTATAAAGACCAAATGTGAACAGATGTGCTCAGGATAATGTTTACTTCTTTTTTGCTAATATGTACACTTGGCGACAACAACAGTATTTCTGTTTGAATGAGCGTTATATTGATTCAAATTTACCCTGAAGAAGTGGAAAACATGCACTGACACCTGCAGGATTGTTTTGTGATCAAAAACTTTCAAGTTACCTATATACTGTTCGAGTACAAATACAAGTGGAAAATTGGAAACTTTTTGAATTTCGATTTTTATATTCAATATATATATATATATATGGAAAATGTTACTTACCCAGTGTACATCTGTTCGTGGCATGTTCCGCTGCAGATTCACATGCTGTGCACTGTTCCTGCCATGTAGTGTTGGGCTCGGAGTGTTACAAGTTGTTTTTCTTCAAAGAAGTCTTTTCGAATCATGGGACCGAGTGACTCCTCCCTTTCGGCTCCATTGCGCATGCGCATAGATTGTTTTCCCGCATAGGGTGAGGTAGGAGTGGTAGAATGAGAATAGTAAAGATGTCCATGCAATGGAATAGATATGTATGTACATAGTTTGTGCTAAAATAATGTTTATTTACATATATACAATTTCTAATTGCAACTTAAACGGCTACACGCTCCCGGGGAGGTGGAAAGGCGCATGTGAATCTGCAGGGGAACATGCCACGAACAGATGTACATTGGGTGTAAGGAAATGCCTCCTTGGCATGGTTACCCCCTGACTTTTTGCTTTTGCTGATGCTAAGTTATGATTTGAAAGTGTGCTGGGACCCAGCTAACCAGGCCCCAGCACCAGTGCTCTTTCCCTAACTGTACCTTTGTCTCCACAATTGCCACAACCCTGGCACTCAGGTAAGTCCCTTGTAACTGGTACCAAGGGCCCTGATGCCAGGGAAGGTCTCTAAGGGCTGCAGCATGTCTTATGCCACCATAGGGACCCCTCACTCAGCACATACACACTGCTTCACAGCTCATGTGTGCTGGTGAGGAGAAAATGACTAAGTCGACATAGCACTCGCCTCAGAGTGCCATGCCAACCTCGCACTGCCTGTGGCATAGGTAAGTCACCCCTCTAGCAGGCCTTACAGCCTTAAGGCAGGGTGCACTATACCACAGATGAGGGCATATGTGCATGAGCACTATGCCCCTACAGCGTCTAAGCAAAACCTTAGACATTGTAAGTGCAGTGTAGCCATAAGAGTATATGGTCTGGGAGTCTGTCAAACATGAACTCCATAGCACCATAATGGCTACACTGAAAACTGGGAAGTTTGGTATCAAACTTCTCAGCACAATAAATGCACACTGATGCCAGTGTGCACTTTATTGTAAAATACACCCAGAGGGCATCTTAGAGATGCCCCCTGAAAACATACCCGATTTCCACTGTGGGCTGACCAGTTTCTGCCAGCCTGCCACACACCAGACATGTTGCTGGCCACATGGGGAGAGTGCCTTTGTCACTCTGTGGCCAGGAACAAAGCCTGTACTGGGTGGAGGTGCTTCTCACCTCCCCCTGCAGGAAATGTAACACCTGGCGGTGAGCCTCACCCCCTTTGTTACAGCGCCACAGGGCATCCCAGCTAGTGGAGATGCCCGCCCCTCCGGCCACTGCCCCCACTTTTGGCGGCAAGGCTGGAGGAGATAATGAGGAAAACAAGGAGGAGTCACCCCCCAGTCAGGATAGCCCCTAAGGTGCCCTGAGCTGAGGTGACTCTTACTTCATCTTGTAGAAGGAGGATTTCCCCCAATAGGATTAGGGATGTGCCCTCCTCCCCACAGGGAGGAGGCTCAAAGAGGGTGTAGCCACCCTCAGGACCAGTAGCCATTGGCTACTGCCCTCCCAGACCTAAACAAACCCCTAAATTCAGTATTTAGGGGCTCCCAGAACCAAAGAAGACAGATTCCTGCAACCTAAAGAAGAAGAAGGACTGCTGACCTGAAGCCCTGCAGTGAAGACGGAGACGACAACTGATGTGGCCCCAGCCCCACCGGCCTGTCTCCCTACTTTGGCGAAAACTGCACCAGCGACGCATCCAACAGGGACCAGTGACTTCTGAAGCCTCAGAGGACTGCCCTGCATCTAAAGGACCAAGAAGCTCCCGAGAACAGCGGCCCTGTTCAAGAAACTGCAACTTTCTGCAACAAAGAAAAAACTTTAAAGAACCCACGTTTCCCGCCAAAAACGTGAGACTTTCCACTCTGCACCTGACGCCCCCGGCTCGACCTGCGGAAAACTAACACTACAGGGAGGACTCCCCGGCGACTGCGAGCCCATGAGTAGCCAGAGTTGACCCCCCTGAGCCCCTACAGCGATGCCTGCAGAGGAAGTCCAGAGGCTCCCACTGACCGAGACTGCCGGTAACAAGGAACCCGACGCCTGGAACCAGCACTGCACCCGCAGCCCCCAGGACCTGAAAGAACTGAACTCCAGTGCAGGAGCGACCCCCAGGCGACCCTCTGCCTAGCCCAGGTGGTGGCTACCCCGAGGACCCCCCATGTGACTGCCTGCATCGTTGAAGAGACCGCCGGTCTCCCCATTGATTCCTATCTGAAACCGGACGCCTGTTTGCACTCTGCACCCGGCTGCCCCTGTGCCGCTGAGGGTGTACTTTGTGTGCCTGCTTGTATCCTTCCCGGTGCCCTATAAAACCTCCGTGGTCTGCCCTCCGAGGAAGCGGGTACTTACCTGCTGGCAGACTGGAACCGGGGCACCCTTATTTCCATTGAAGCCTATGTGCTTTGGGCACCACTTTGACCTCTGCACCTGACCGGCCCTGAGCTGCTGGTGTGGTAACTTTGGGGTTGCCTTGAACCCCCAACGTGGGCTACCTTGGACCAAACTTTGAACCCTGTAAGTGTCTTACTTACCTGTGAACTTAACATTTACTTACCTCCCCCAGGAACTGTTGATTTTTGCACTGTGTCCAATTTTAAAATAGATTATTGCCATCTTTGTCAAAACTGTACATGCTATTGTGATTATTCAAAGTTCCTAGAATACCTGAGTGGAATACCTTTCATTTGAAGTATTACTTGTAAATCTTGAATCTGTGGTTCTTAAAATAAACTAAGAAAATATATTTTTCTATATAAAAACCTATTGGCCTGGAGTAAGTCTTTGAGTGTGTGTCCCTCAATTATTGCCTGTGTGTGTACAACAAATGCTTAACACTACCCTCTGATAAGCCTACTGCTCGACCACACTACCACAAAATAGAGCATTAGAATTATCTCTTTTTGCCACTATCTTACCTCTAAGGGGAACCCTTGGACTCTGTGCACACTATTTCTTACTTTGAAATATTATATACAGAGCCAACTTCCTACATTGGTGGACTTTGCATTTGCTGGACTACTCAGCCAATACCTAATCACATGACTAAATTCCAAAAATTGTCATTAGAAACTGAATGTAACAAAATAGGAAGATGATGATGATATCACCAAATGGTTCACAGCTTTTGAGAGGGCTTGTGCAACCAGAAAAGTAAACAAATCTCACTGGGGTGCTCTCCTTTGGGAAATGTTCACTGGAAAGTGTAGGGATAGACTCATCACACTCTCTGGAAAAGATGCAGAATCCTATGACCTCATGAAGGCTACCCTGATTGAGGGCTTTGGATTCTCAACTGAGGAGTACAGGATTAGGTTCAGGGGGCCTCAAAAATCCTCAAGCCAGACCTGGGTTGATTTTGTTGACTTCTCAGTCAAAACACTGGATGGTTGGATTAATGCCAGTGGTGTAACTGATTATGATGGGCTGTACAATCTGTTTATGAAAGAACACCTTTTAAGTAATTGTTTCAATGATAAACTGCATCAGCATCTGGTAGACCTAGGTCCAATTTCTCCCCAAGAATTGGGAAAGAAGGCAGACCACTGGGTCAAGACTAGGGTGACCAAGACTTCCACAGGGGGTGACCAAAAGAAAGGGGTCACAAAGACTCCCCAGGGGAAGAGTGTTGAGACATCCAAGGGTAAAAGTAAAGAGTCTTCTACAGGGCCCCAAAAACCTGCTCAGGAGGGAAGGTCCAAAGCTTCTTCACAATCCACATTTGGGTACAAGGGTAAAAACTTTGATCCCAAAAAGTCCTGGTGTCGTAGCTGTAATCAGCAGGGACACCAAACTGGAGACAAGGCCTATCCCAAGAGAGGTTCCACTTCTACTACTCCAGATAGCACTGGAATAGCCAGTCTCCAAGTGGGATCAACAGTGTGCACAGAGCAAATCAGGATTCACACTGAAGCTACATTAGTTTCTGAGGGTGGGGTGGACTTAGCCACACTAGCTGCCTGGCCCCCTAATATGCAAAAAATACAGGCAGCAACTCTTAATTAATGGGACTAGTGTAGAATCCCTGAGGGATACAGGTGCCAGTGTCACAATGGTGACAGACAAACTGGTTTCCCCAGGACAATACCTGACTGGACAAACTTATCCAGTCACCAATGCTGACAATCAGACTAAAGTACATACCATGGCTATGGTAACTTTAGAATGGGGAGGGGTCACTGGCCTTAAACAGGTGGTAGTCTCCTCTGCTATCCCAGTAGACTGTTTGCTTGGAAACGACATGGAGTCCACAGCATGGGCTGAGGTAGAACTGAAAACCCATGCAGCCATGCTGGGTATCCCTGAACTGGTGTGTGTCAAGACAAGGGCACAGTGCAAGGCTCAGGGTGAAAAAGAGGTGTTGGAGCCTGGAAGAATGGCCCAACCCTCCAAGAGAAAATGAAAGAAGACTGGGGAACCAGCTTCAACACAGCAAAAGAAAAAGAACCTCTCTTCCCAGGAAGAAGTTCTGCCCTCTGAGGGAACTGAGCCCATGGAGCTGGAACCATATCAGGTTGAACTCTTAGGCCCAGGGGGACCCACAAGGGAACAGCTGTGTAAGGGGCAAGAAAGCTGTCCCTCTCTTGAAGGCCTTAGGCAGCAAGCTGCTGAGGAAACAAAAGGAAAAGTCAGTGGAACACACAGGGTCTATTGGGAAGATGGACTCCTTTACACTGAGGCAAGAGATCCCAAACCTGGTGCCACTAGGAGAGTGGTAGTGCCTTGGGAGTTTAGGGAGTTCATTCTGCCCTTAGCCCATGACATTCCACTTGCCGGGCATTTGGGACAAACCAAGACATGGTAGAGGTTAGTCAACCATTTCTATTGGCCCAACATGTCCCAGAAAGTCAAGGTGTTTTGTGCCTCCTGTGCCACCTGTCAAGCCAGTGGTAAGACAGGTGGCCATCCAAAGGCCCCCCTCATTCCACTTCCAATGGTGGGGGTCCCCTTTGAAAGAGTGGGAGTGGACATAGTGGGTCCATTTGAACCTCCCACAGCCTCAGGGAATCAGTATATCCTAGTAGTAGTGGATCATGCTACTAGGTACCCTGAAGTAATTCCCCTTAGGTCCACTACTGCCCCTGCAGTAGCCAAAGCACTCATTGGTATATTTACCAGAGTGGGATTTCCTAAGGAAGTGGTTTCTGACAGGTACCAACTTCATGTCAGCATACCTTAAACACATGTGGAATGAGTATGGGCTGATTTACAAATTCACCACACCATACCATCCACAAACCAATGATCTTGTTGAAAGGTTTAACAAGACATTGAAGGGCATGATCATGGGGCTCCCTGAAAAGCTCAAAAGGAGATGGGATGTCCTCTTGCCATGTCTGCTTTTTGCCTACAGAGAGGTGCCTCAAAAGGGAGTTGGGTTTTCCCCCTTTGAACTTCTGTCTGGCCATCCTGTAAGGGGACCACTAGCTCTTGTAAAAGAAGGCTGGGAGAGACCTCTTCATGAGCCTAAGCAAGATATAGTGGACTATGTACTAGGCCTACATTCCAGGATGGCAGAGCACATGGAAAAGGCAAGTAAAAACCTTGAGGCCAGCCAACAACTCCAGAAGATGTGGTATGACCAAAAGGCTGCTATGGTTGAGATTCAGCCAGGGCAGAAAGTCTGGGTTCTGGAGCCTGTGGCTCCCAGGGCACTTCAGGACAGAAGGAGTGGCCCTTACCCAGTGCTAGAGAGAAAGAGTCAGGTCACCCACCTGGTAGACCTAGGCACTAGCAGGACCCCCAAAAGGGTGACCCATGTGAACCGCCTCAAACTCTTTCATGACAGGGCAGATGTAAACATGTTAATGGTTACAGATGAGGACCAGGAAGCTGAGAGTGAACCTCTCCCTGATCTCCTCTCCACTGACCCTAAAGATGGCTCAGTAGATGGAGTGATCTACTCAGACACCCTCTCTGGCCAACAGCAAGCTGACTGTAGGAAAGTCCAACAACAGTTTGCTGAGCTCTTTTCCCTAACCCCTGGTCAGACACACCTGTGTACCCATGATGTGGACACAGGAGACAGCATGCCTGTCAAAAACACAATTTTTAGACAGTCTGACCAAGTTAAGGAAAGCATCAAAGTAGAAGTCCACAAGATGCTGGAATTGGGAGTCATTGAGCACTCTGGCAGTCCCTGGGCTAGCCCAGTGGTCTTAGTGCCCAAACCTCACACAAAAGATGGCAAGAGAGAGATGAGGTTTTGTGTGGACTACAGAGGACTTAATTCTGTCACCAAGACAGATGCCCAGCCCATTCCAAGGGCAGATGAGTTAATTGACAATTTGGGTGCTGCCAAATACTTGAATACCTTTGATTTGACAGCAGGCAAATCAGAATGGCACCAGGAACAAAAGACTGCATTCTCTACACCTGATGGGCACTACCAGTTTACTGTGATGCCCTTTGGCTTAAAGGTTGCCCCTGCCACCTTCCAAAGATGGTGAATCAAGTCCTTGCTGGTTTGGAGTCCTTTAGTGCAGCTTATCTTGATGATATTGCTGTCTTTAGCTCCAGCTGGCAGGATCACCTGGTCCACCTGAAGAAGGTTTTGCAGGCCCTGCAAGCAGCAGGCTTCTCTATCAAGGCATCTAAATGTCAGATAGGGCAGGGTACTGTGATTTACTTGGGACACCTTGTAGGTGGAGGCCAAGTTCAGCAACTCCAACCCAAGATCCAGACTATTCTAGACTGGGTAGCTCCAAAAACCCAGACTCAAGTCAGGGCATTCCTTGGCTTGACTGGTTACTATAGGAGGTTTGTGAAGGGATATGGATCCATAGTGACACCCCTCACAGAACGTACCTCTAAGAAAATGCCCAAGAAGGTAAACTGGACTGTAGAATACCAACAGGCCTTTGACACCCTGAAACAAGCTATTTGCACAGCACCAGTTCTCAAAGCTCCAGATTACTCCAAGCAGTTCATTGTGCAGACTGATGCCACTGAACATGGGATGGGGCAGTTCTGTCCCAAACAAATGATGATGGCCTTGACCAGCCTGTTGCTTTCATTAGCAGGCGGTTACTCCCCAGGGAGCCGCGTTGGAGTGCCATTGAGAGGGAGGCCTTTGCTGTGATCTGGTCCCTGAAGAAGCTGAGACCATACCTCTTTGGTACTCACTTTGTAGTTCAGACTGACTACAGACTTTTCAGATGGCTAATGCAAATGAAAGGTGAAAATCCTAAACTGTTGAGGTGGTCCATATCCCTACAGGGAATGGGCTTTATACTGGAACACAGACCTGGGACTGCCCATGCCAATGCAGATGGCCTTTCCAGGTTCTTCCACTAAGAAAATGAAGACTCTCTTGGGAAAGGTTAGTCTCATCCTCTTTCGTTTGGAGGGGGGGTGTAAGGAAATGCCTCCTTGGCATGGTTACCCCCTGACTTTTTGCCTTTGCTGATGCTAAGTTATGATCTGAAAGTGTGCTGGGACCCTGCTAACCAGGCCCTAGCACCAGTGTTCTTTCCCTAACTGTACCTTTTTCTCGACAATTGGCACAACCCTGGAATTCAGGTAAGTCCCTTGTAACTGGTACCCCTGGTACCAAGGGCCCTGATGCCAGGGAAGGTCTCTAAGGGCTGCAGCATGTCTTATGCCACCCTAGGGACCCCTCACTCAGCACATACACACTGCTTCACAGCTCGTGTGTGCTGGTGGGGAGAAAATGTCTAAGTCGACATGGCACTCCCCTCAGAGTGCCATGCCAACCTCGCACTGCCTGTGGCATAGGTAAGTCACCCCTCTAGCAGGCCTTACAGCCCTAAGGCAGGGTGCACTATACCACAGGTGAGAGCATATGTGCATGAGCACTATGCCCCTACAGTGTCTAAGCAAAACCGTAGACATTGTAAGTGCAAGGGAGCCATAAGAGTATATGGTCTGGGAGTCTGTCAAATATGAACTCCACAGCACCATAATGGCTACACTGAAAACTGGGAAGTTTGGTATCAAACTTCTCAGCACAATAAATGCCAGTGTGCACTTTATTGTAAAATACACCCGGAGAGCATCTTAGACATGCCCCCTGAAAACATACCCGACTTCAGTGTGGGCTGACTAGTTTCTGCCAGCCTGCCACACACCAGACATGTTGCTGGCCTCATGGGGAGAGTGCCTTTGTCACTCTGTGGTCATGAACAAATCCTGCATTGGGTGGAGGTGCTTCTCACCTCCCCCTGCAGGAACTGTAACACCTGGAGGTGAGCCTCAAAGGCTCACCCCCTTTGTTACAGCGCCACAGGGTATCCCAGCTAGTGGAGATGCCCGTCCCTCCGGCCACTGCCCCTACTTGTAGCGGCAAGGCTGGAGGAGATAATGAGGAAAACAAGGAGGAGTCACCCCCCAGTCAGGACAGCCCCTAAGGTGGCCTGAGCTGAGATGACTCTTACTTTTAGAAATCCTCCATCTTGTATAAGGAGGATTCCCCCAATAGGATTAGGGATGTGCCCGCCTCCCCACAGGGAGGAGGCACAAAGAGGGTGTAGCCACCCTCAGGGCCAGTAGCCATTGACTACTGCCCTCCCAGACCTAAACACACCCCTCAAATTCAGTATTGCCTGCATCGTTGAAGAGACCCCCGGGTCTCCCCATTGATTCCTATCTGAAACCTGATGCCTGTTTGCACTCTGCACCCGGCCGGCACTGTGCCGCTGAGGGTGTACTTTCTGTGCCTGCTTGTGTTCCCCCCGGGTGCCCTACAAAACCCCCCTGGTCTGCCCTCCGAGGACGCGGGTACTTACCTGCTGGCAGACTGGAACCGGGGCACCCTTATTTCCATTGAAGCCTATGTGTTTTGGGCACCACTTTGACCTCTGCACCTGACCGGCCCTGAGCTGTTGGTGTGGTAACTTTGGGGTTGCCTTGAACCCCCAACAGTGGGCTACTTTGGACCCAACTTTAAACCCTGTACGTGTCTTACTTACCTGTGAACTTAACATTTACTTACCTCCCCCAGGAACTGTTGATTTTTGCACTGTGTCCACTCTTAAAATAGCTTATTGTCATTTTTGTCAAAACTGTACATGCTATTGTGATTATTCAAAGTTCCTAGAATCCCTGAGTGAAATACCTTTCATTTGAAGTATTACTTGTAAATCTTGAACCTGTTGTTCATAAAATAAACTAAGAAAATTTATTTTTCTATATAAAAACATATTGGCCAGGAGAAGTCTTTGAGTGTGTCCCCCTCATTTACTGTCTGTGTGTGTACAACAAATGCTTCACACTACCCTCTGATAAGCCTACTGCTCGACCACACTATCACAAAATAGAGCATTAGAATTATATGTTTTTGCCACTATCTTACCTCTAAGGGGAACCCTTGGACTCTGTGCACACTATTTCTTACTTTGAAATAGTATATACAGAGCCAACTTCCTACACTGGGTAAGTGATATTTTCTGTTCGATGGCATGTGTAGCTGCAGATACACATGCTGTGCATTGACTACAAAGCAGTAATCCTCCCAAAAGCAGTGGTCAGCCTGTAGGAGTTGAAGTTGTTTGAAATAATGTTCTCAGTACAGCCTGTCCTACTGTGGCTTGTTGTGTTGCTAACACATCTACACACTAGTGTTTGGTAAACGTATGAGGTGTAGACCAAGTGGCTTCCTTACAAATCTCTGTCATTGGTATGTTACCTAGAAAGGCCATTGTTGCCCCTTTCTTCCTAGTGGAGTGTGCCTTTAGTGCAATGAGTAGTTCTCTTTTAGGTAACAAGTTTGTATGCATTTAACTATCCACCTGGCTATACCTTGTTTGGATATGGGGTTACCAGCATGGGTTTTTGGAAAGCAACGAATTGCTTACTTTTATGAAATGGTTTTGTTCTATCTATATAGTACATTAGTGCTCTTTTTATGTCTAATGTATGCAGTGCTCTTTCTGCTGATTCTGGCTGTGGGAAGAAGACTGGGAGCTCCACAGTTTGGTTTAAATGAAACGGTGAGATGACTTTTGGCGGAAATTTGGGATTTGTGCGTAGAACCACTTTAGGTTTGTGTACTTGTATAAAGGGTTCTTCGATAATGAACGCCTGTATTTCGCTAACTCTTCGTAGTGAAGTGATGGCTACTAGAAATGCTACCTTCCAAGATAAGAATTGGATTTGGCAAAAATGCATGGGTTCAAAAGGTGGGCCCATGAGTCGTGTAAGTACAATATTAAGATTCCACGAGGGTACCGGTGGGGTTCTTGGAGGTATGATCCTTTTTAGTCCTTCCATAAAGGCTTTAATAACTGGTATTCTAAATAGTGATTTTGTGTGTTTAATCTGCAAGTAATCAGAGATTGCAGTGAGATTAATTTTGATGGAAGAAAAAGCAAGATTTGCTTTTTGTAGGTGTAGTAAATAACCCACAATGTCTTGTATGGAGGCATCTAACGGTGTGATTTGGTTTGTTTGGCAGTAGAAAACAAACCTTTTCCATTTTTTAGCATAGCAATGCCTTGTGGTAGGTTTTCTTGCTTGTTTAATGACTTCCATACTCTCATTTGGAAGATTTTGATAGCCAAACTCTAAGACTTCAGGAACCAGATTGCTAGGTTGAGCGTTGCTGGATTGGGGTGTCTGATCCGTTTGTGTTGTGTTAACAGATATGGTCTGTTTGGGATTTTGATGTGAGGTACTACTGAGAGGTCCAACAGTGTGGTGTACCACGGTTGGCGTGCCCACGTTGGTGCTATGAGTATTAGTTTGAGTTTGTTTTGACTCAGTTTGTTGACTAGGAAAGGAATGAGTGGGAGAGGGGGAAAAGCGTAAGCAAATATCCCTGACCAATTGATCCATAAAGCATTGCCCTTGGACTGAGGGTGTGGGTACCTGGATGCAAAGTTTTGGCATTTTGCGTTTTGTTTTGTGGCGAACAGATCTATGTCTGGTGTCCCCCACTGGTGAAATTATTTTTGTAGTATCTGGGGATGTATTTCCCATTCGTGAGTTTGCTGGTGATCTCGACTGAGATTGTCGGCTAATTGATTGTGAATGCCTGGAATATATTGAGCTATTAGGCGAATGTTGTTGTGAATTGCCCAATGCCAAATCTTTTGTGCTAGGAGGCATAGTTGTGATGAGTGTGTTCCCCCCTGTTTGTTTAGGTAGTACATTGTTGTCATATTGTCTGTTTTGACAAGAATGTGTTTGTGAACTAGAAGAGGTTGAAATGCTTTATGTGTAGTTGCCTTTGTTGACTGTCCCATTGCCCTTGTATATTGTGATTGTTGAGGTATGCTCCCCACCCAATCATTGACGCATCTGTTGTGAGAATGGCGTGAGGCACAGGGTCTTGAAAAGGCCGCCCTTTGTTTAAATTTACAGGGTTCCACCATTGAAGCGAATAGTGTGTTTGGCGGTCTATCAACACTAGATCTTGGAGTTGACCCTGTGCCTGCGTCCATTGTTGTGCAAGGCACTGCTGTAAGGGCCGCATGTGTAGCCGCGCGTTTGGGACAATTGCAATGCATGATGCCATTATGCCTAGGAGTTTCATGACAAATCTGACTATGTAGTGCTGATTTGGTTGTATGTTTGATAGCATGGTTTGGAATGATTGTACTCTTTGTGGGCTTGGAGTGGCAATCGCTCTTTGAGTGTTGCTCCCAAGTATTGTTGTAGTTGGGATGGTTGTAAGTGAGATTTTTGGTAATTTATAGAGAACCGTAGTTTGTATAGGGTATCTATTACATACTGTGTGTGATTGTGACACCGTTGTTCAGTGTTGGATTTTATTAGCCAATCGTCTAGTTATGGGAATACGTGTGATTTCTCCTTATATGGGCTGCTACTACAGCGAGGCATTTTGTAAGTACTCTGGGTGCTGCTGTTATCCCGAAGGGCAATACCTTGAATTGGTAATGTTTGCCCTGTATGACCAACCTGAGATATTTTCTGTGAGATGGATGGATGGGTATATGGAAATACGCATCTTTTAGATCCAGTGTTGAAATGTATTCTCCGTGTTTTAGTAAGGGGACTACATCTTGTAGTGTGACCATGTGGAAGTGTTCTGATTTGATGAATAGGTTTAGAGTCCTGAGATCTAAAATTGGTCTTAGTGTTTTGTCCTTTTTGGGAATAAGGAAATATAGGGAATAAACCCCTGTTCCTTTTTGATGGTGAGGTACTAGTTCTATGGCTTGTTTTGTTAATAGTGCTTCCACCTCTATTTGTAACATGTCTAGATGTTGCACCAACAGTTTGTGCGCTCTTGGGGGAATATCTGGAGGGAAATGGGTGAATTCTATACAGTAACCATGTTGGATAATTGATAGGACCCATGTGTCCGTGGTTATGTCTGACCAATGTTTGTGGTAAAATGTTAGTCTTCCCCCCCCCCACTGGTGAGGTGTTGGGGGAAGGGTGACAGGCAAGTCACTGTTTGTTATTGGTGGCCTGCTTAGTGGGCCGAAACTTTCCCCTTAATCTTGGGATTTGTCCCCTGGGAGGAGCCGCAAACTCCCCCCCTCTCTGATATTGGGATTGGTAGGTGGGTTTTGCTTGAGGGGTGGATGCCTCTGAAGGCTGTTGTCTGAAACCTCCCCTATATTGCGGTTTCCTGAATGTCCCTCTATATTGGGACGGGTAGAGCGTGCCCATGGCTTTGGCCGTGTCAGTGTCAGTGTCAGTGTCTTTCTTCATCTTTTCAATGGCTGTGTCCACTTGTGGCCCAAACAGTTGTTGCTGGTTACAAGGCATGTTCAGTACTGCCTGCTGTATCTCAGGTTTGAACCCTGAGGACCTTAGCCAGGCGTGCAGTCTAATTATGACTGCCGTGTTTATTGTTCTTGCGGCAGTGTCAGCGGAATCCAATGCGGAACTAATTTGATTGTTCGATATTGCTTGCCCTTCCTCTACCACCTGTTGAGCCCGTTGTTTTTGATATTCCTTGGGGAGATGCTGGATGATATCACTCATCTCGTCCCAGTGAGCTCGGTCATAACGTGCGAGGAGGGCTTGTGAATTTGCAATACGCCACTGGTTGGCAGCCTGTGACGCCACTCTCTTTCCCACTGCGTCAAATTTCCGACTCTCTTTATCTGGAGGTGGTGTATCTCCCGATGATTGTGAGTTGACTCTTTTCCTTGCAGCACCAACCACTACAGAGTCTGGGGGCAGCTGTTGCGTGATGAACACTGGGTCCGACGGGGTGGTTTGTACTTCTTCTCCACCTACGGTGTGATGGCTCTCCCCTTGACTGGCTCTTGAAAAACGTGCTGAGCATGTTTAAGCATGCCTGGGAGCATAGGCAGGCTCTGGTAGGAGGCATGCGTGGAGGCCAGGGTATTAAAGAGGAAGTGTTCCTCCAGTGGCTCTGAATGCATGCTAACATTATGGAATGCAGCAACCCTGGCCAAGACTTGGGTGTATGAGGTGCTATCCTCCGGTTGGGACGGTTTTGAAGGGTAGCACTCAGAGCTACTGTCCGAGACAGGGGGATCGTAGAGGTCCCAGGTGTCTACATCATCTTGCGACTGCACAGTGTGTGTGGGTGACTGTGCAGTGGGCGTGGCAATAGGTGACCCTGTCCTTTGTGGTGAATGTGTGGGAGAAAGTTCTGGCGAAAAATGTCTAGTTGGCGATTTTTCCCTGTGGTTGGAAAGCCAGCTTTCTCTTGAACTTGAGAGGAGGGGCAGGCTGGATTTTCACAGTATTCTTATGGATCTGTATCCATGCCTGCGTTTGGCCAAACTCTTCAATTTGAAGCTCCTCTTCAAATCTGTGCCTCTCTTTTAGCTGCTTAGAGAGCCCATGTTCCTCGGTGTATGAGGTCTTTTTCGGCTCCGAAGCCCGTTTTCTCAGCACCGAAATGCCCATGCTGATGGAAGGCCTTGGCTCCGAAAGGCTTTTTCGAGGCTTAGTTGACTCAACAATTCGGTGTCGAGATTTTTCGACGCAGGGTTCTCGGCTCGAATCCGAAGACTTTGGCACAATTTTGCCCTTCTTCGGTGCCGAAGGTGTGGCTTGGTCACCGCTTTGCTTTTTATGGGTCGAGCCATGGCCTTCAGGCAGTGGCGTCCCCGAGGCTGAGTGTGGGGTTGGGTTGGGGTAGGCGTACTCACTTGTTGGCCTGCTGTAGGCGGTCGGTCTCCGTCTGAGTCGTCAGAGTCCGATCCCTGGGTGGAGATAGCCATCTCCTCCTTTTAGACGTTGAGGTGTTCCGAAGTCTTCGGCGCCATCTGCATCCGCCTCGCCCTCCGATCCCTTAAGGTCTTCTTTGATCGAAAGGACTTGCAGGCCTCGCAAGTATCTTCTCTGTGCTCCGGTGACAGACAGAGATTACAGACCCGATGCTGGTCTGTAAAGGGATACTTAGAGTGGCACTTCGGGCAGAAACGGAAAGGGGTCCGGTCCATTAGGCTTCGACGGCGTCTCTGGTCGGGCCGACCAGGCCTCAGCTGGGGGCGGAAGCCCCGAAGGGCCACCAAAAGTGTGTCGATGGAAGATGTTTCCCGATCGCAAACATTACCGACGCTTTTCGAGGATTTATAGTCTTTTTCCGATTCGAATAACGGAGTAAAGAGGACCACATCCGAACCCAATGGCGGAAAGAAAACAATCTAAGATGGAGTCGATGCCCATGCGCAATGGAGCCGAAAGGGAGAAGTCACTCAGTCCTGTGACTCGAAAAGACTTCTTCGAAGAAAAACAACTTGTAACACTCCGAGCCCAACACTAGATGGCAGGAACAGTGCACAGCATGTGTATCTGCAGCTTCACATGCCATCGAACATATATATTTAGGTAATATGCGTTAAGATTAGTTATAGCATTAGTAAATGTTTTAACATGTATTAACACAGTTTTTTCTTTTTGCCCTGGTTTGATATTTTGCACTCAATTTTACTACCTGCATCCAATTAGTATGCCTGACAGATAACCGGTTAGCTTAGGTTACCCGCATTTTATGATAGGGTTCCTTGATTGCTAAGGCTAAGGCCTGTAACTGGTTCACTCTGCAGAAGCAGATACTTGCAATCAAAAAGGCTATCTTTAGCATTAGACCTTTCAAATCTGCTTTATGCACAAGCTCAGCAGGATGTTTCATCAGTTGCGCTAATACTAGTTTTAGGCTCCAACATGCTGTTGGAAAGGACAATGGTGGTCTTTCGGAATGGCCCACCTCCAAACGTTCTGTGCTAGACTTGAGAGCCCTCTTCTGCCTCCACGTTTGCTTAGGAAGAACGTTGTAGTGTTGTCTTGTCTGCCCCTGTGCACCTTGCCTGCAACTGGCATGTGAAACCCCTTTGATGCTAGAATTACTGTCCTATGCCATAGTGCATTTAGATGCACGACTGCTTCCTTCTGAATACAGTGATTTTAAATATTCAACCTACCCATAACAGTAATTCAAACTGTGTGAGATGCATCTGTGGTAACAGTCACTGATGTGTTTGTTGTATCTGTCATTTCTCTCATTTTTTCAGTTTGTTTGTGACAGCCATTAGGTTCTCCCAATCCTCTGATGAGATCCATGATTTCATCACTTCTAACATTTTTATGTTGATATTTGGTAGAAGTGAACTTATGACTTCACAGCTAGAACTCTACGTTATGTGGGAAAATCTGTAGCTTTCACAGAGTCTACTTCCAACCCCAGGAACATTCTCATGATTTCTCCATGTTCATAGTAACACCCAATCTTAACAATGTCTGCATCACCTCTTCTACACTGGCATTATCAGAACGAGTTTACGTTAACCAGCAAGTTGTCTAGGTAATGATAGACATATTTAATTTGGTGGTTCAAGGGCTCTCTCCAACCACTGGTAAGCTTTTGGTAAAGTTTCTTGATAATGATGCTATTCCAAATAGCAGAACTATGAACTGATAACAAATACACCCATCATAATACGGAGGAATACCCAGTGATTTTTGTTCATTGGAATACAGAGCTAGGCATCTTTTAAGTCTACTGATTCCATGTAATCTCCCTCTTCTAGCATTGGGAGCACTTTCTGTGGCGTTGCCATTTTAATTGTTTTTATGTACTTGTTCAAGAATGTTAAGTCCATGATGAGTGAGATTTGCTTCGGTTTTAAAAAACACACCCAATAGACCCACTTATTCCAATCCTTTTAAACTCTCCACAGCTCCTTCTTTACTTCTTGTAGCAGAACCAGAATATGATCCTTTTTGTCTTTGATGGTATGTTGGGAAGTGTCAATTCTAGTTCTATACGGTACCTGTGTTGTATGAGATTCAGTTCTGTTTATCAGAGGATATTTTTGTCCATTTTTCTAGGAAACTTCTCAGTCTACCCCTCCCAAAGCGGTGGCACATTGTCCTGGTGCAGGTCACTTATAGCTTAGCCTCGGCTGCATGGCCTTTTCCACTGGATCAAGCCCAAAAGGATGGTCTCCTATGTCCTGGATGCTGCCACTGCGAGGGCATAACTTCTGCTTTTGACTTTTGTTCCACCTGAAACTGCTCTTGTTGGTAATGGTGTATTTCCTGATGTCTTATTTTGTGAACACCTTCTTAAGAGCCCACTTGCCTTAAGGACTCCCACTGCCGCAGAAGTGTCATTGGCCACCTTCATTTTTGCCACGGAGTAATCGATTGCTACATCAAACAGGTTGTCACCTGCAAAATCCTGATCTATGAGTGTCTTCTCAACATTGCCCAGGACACAATTGACGGTCTACTGGATGTGCCAGCTGCATCAAAGGATGATTGTAGGCATGTCTGTTATTGTCTTTTCCTCTTGGGTGACACTATACACCCTCTTTTTAGATTTGTCAGCAGGATGCTGCAAAAGTTCTTCAATAGCTTTCCACTTTTGTGAGCATACGTACCGAGTAGTTAACTGGTGATTGCTAGCCTTCCCTGTGTTGCTAATGTCCTCTCCATTTTTTTACCCCCACATCTAGCCTTCTTCTGTCTTCATATTGCTGTGGACTTTTATAGTGTTAGCCCTCCAGCCAGTAGTTGCAAAGATTAAGGGATCTGCAGGTATATTCCATTTAAAACATGCTGGGCCCTGGTGGGATGCTTGCATTTTAATGTTTGTATTTTCTCTCCACTCTTGGAGTAATTGCTTTTAAAAAGGTTGGTTCTTGGATTGCCCTTGTGCACCAATGGACTGTGCTGGGTGGCATGGGAAGAAAATGGTTAACCATATGCATTGGATGTTGCATTTAGAAGGTAGCTTCTCTTACTGCAGCTACACTCCATACGTGCCAGTTCTCTTTTTGTTACAGCTTGGTAAAGGAAGAGTCATATGGTGGAAAGGGTTTGGAGAAAGAAGAACATATCTTCTTTAGAGGAGACTCCACTTCCATATCCTGCCCTGTTTCCTCCTCATGGCTTTTGTCATCATCTAGACAAATGTGCGTTTAATTCTTAAAGATGTCAAACTCACTGTCCTCCTTTATCTACTCTTGTGGTTCATTGGTTACTGGTAAGAGTTCTGTGTCTCCTTTTTCTGGTTCTTCTCTAGGTCTTAAACTACAGTCTGGATCTCGCGCCTGACTGTGCCTTTACCTCTTGTATCTATCTGACTACTAAGCATTTTGGCATGAGAGTCAAAATAATTATTTTTGTGGTCAAGTCCATGTGTTATGTCTCTCTATAACTGTGAATCAGTTAGTTCATGTGCACATTTGTTCGGCATCAAGTTCACCTTTATAGGTAACTCTTTAATTAAGTGGACCTCTACTGATTCCAGCTCCTGGGCATCAGTTCCATGCTGTTCCATCTGTGTCTCTTTCGTTTCCTCAACAACATTCCAGAAAGGAAACTTATCGTGCCTGGCTGCACATTGTGCCCAGCACTGCTTGTTCTATATGTTTAAAATCCTATGTTGAAATATTTTTTAAACCTCACGTCCTTAGGAATTAACCTCTTTTGGAAGAAATAAGTGATTGTATCTCAGTGAAATTTCCAAAATTCACTTTGAAATAACTGAAAAGGAGTTTGTATTTCCATCTCACCCCTGCAACTTAGAAGAAGCTCAGCTGTAACAGAAGTCTCTACTGTACATTTCCCAACCCCCCCCCCAAATTTAGTCCAAGTTCAATTAACAACATCCATTGTCTTCGGTTTTCAACATCTTTTTCAAGACACCGCTGTTCGGCAACTTTACTCAGTACTTGACTCCATGTTCAAATACCACTGCTGTCCTCTACTCAGCGTATATTTAAAATGATGAATCGTTTAACAAACAATATCAAATATATGCTACATTCTAGTAACTTTTAAGTAAAGTTAACTGGTTTTAATTTTTATTTGAAATTGTGCATAAGTCAACGAATGGCACTGATATACTAATGAATGAATTTGATTTTTTAATTAAAGATCAACAAATCTTTAAACAATGTGGGATGTGTAAATTCTCTGAAGATGAAAGTATGAGTTTTAACAATGTAAAAAGAAGGTAGACAAAAAAACACTATGATAGGTTGTTTAATTGTAAGTAGTACTGTCAACTTCATTTTTATTTTTTCTGTAAATTTTGCCTAATGATTTTTTGGTAAACAAACTCCCGATGAAGCTTCAAAATGAAAGAGTAAATTGATGTTTCCAGAATGAAATAATTATCGAATCATGGGTATGTGGATGTAACCTTACTACTGGAAAAATTCTCTTAGAAAGATTTTTGAAAATTGTTATGTTCCACAAAATTGAAAAAGAACTATCTAAACATCACATAGTTACCACAATCAAAGATATAAAAACTATTTTAATATATTTACACAAGTGCATTGTCTGGTGGAATAAACTTTAATTCCACCTCCTACACGGGCTTGCAGGAAAATATAAATTTCCTAGTCTGTTTCACTGACAGTTATGGCGGGACTATATAAGATGCAGGGCTTATTGTACATTTAAGGCACATAAGGCTTTGGCCACAGAAGGCATAGCATCTGCATATTCATATCATGAAGCAATGTTCAAAAGTGGCTGCCATGTAGATTACTGTAATAAGCCATGTAGATTACTGGAATAAGGCATTAGCAGTATTGAAAATAAAGACTGAACTGCTTCTGGGATTTGTGAGGTATTGGAGGACGAACGGCTGATTCTGTCCCTTAAGATTATAACTCTATACTGAATATTTTTCAAGTGATAGCAAACTGCATAACAACGTTGAAAGCTTAGGAATTGCGATCTGCAAATGAAGAATTTCTTTGATAGAAGGTTGATGGTCAAATAAATGACAGGGATTTTAGGCTGTCCTTAGCACTGGGTATACTTAAGGTAGCCATTTGAAGACAAAGTGAAGTTAAAGATTAGATAGCTGGGTGGTTATGTTTGGAACAAAGTTTTAAAGCGTTGAGCCAAATCAATCAATCTGTTTTTGGAAAGCCTGGCTACTCACCCGTGAGGGTCCCAAGGCGCTGGGGGGGAGGAACGAGATGGGAGGGTGGAGCCTCATCCAAAGAGCCACGTTTTGAGGTTCTTCCTGAATATGGTGAGCGATAGGCCTTTTCTGAGGTCTAGGGGCAGGTTGTGCCAGCTCTTTGTTGTGATGTAGATGAAGGATCGTCCTTCGGCTGTGGTTTTTTGAATGTGTGGGATAGTGGCCAGAGCCTGTTGAGTGGAGGGATCTGGTGGGGTGTGGAAAGAGACGTGGTGGTTCAGGTATGCCAGTCCGACGTTGTGTATGGCTTTGCACATGAGGGTGAGTAGCTTGAAGGAGATTTGTTTTTCTAGCAGGAGCCAGTGGAGGGTTCTCAGGTGCTGGGAGATATGTTCTTGGAGTGGGAGTTTAAGGACAAGTCTGTTCCGTGTCATGGTGCCGGCGTACAGAGCGTTGCAGTAATCAAGCTTGCTTGTGACTAAGGCGTGGGTGACTGTCCGGAGGCATTCTGCTGGGATCCATTTGAAAATTTTCCAGAGTTGGAGGAAGTTGTGCCAACAGGAGGAGGTGACTGAGTTTACTTATCAGGTCATAGATAGGGAGGAGTCAAGGATGATGCCTAAGTTGCGGGCGTGCTCGGCTGGTGAAGGTGGAGTGCTGAGAGATGTGGGCCACCAGGAGTCGTCCTATGCTGAGGTAACATTTCAGAAGATGATGAGCTCTGTCTTGTCAGAGTTGAGCTTGAAGCAGCTTTCTCTCATCCAGGTGACAACTGCTTCAATTCACGGATGGAAGTTCCTTTTGCCCGTGGCCGAGTCTTCGGTGAGGGAAACAATGAGTTGTGTGTCATCTGCGTATAACACGATGTTCATTCCATTGCTTCTGACAGTGGCTGCGAGTGGGGTCATGTATATGTTGAAAAGAGTTTGACTCAGTAAGGATCCTTGGGGAACCCCGCAGCTGACTCCTGTGGGTTTAGATGTGTAGGGAGGGAGCTTGTCCCTTGGATTCCTTTCGGAGAGGAACGAGTGGATCCATTTCAGGGCTGTTTTGCAGATTCCTACGACGTGGAGTCTGGTGCACAGTGTGCTGTGGGAGACCTGGTCAAAGGCCGCTGAAAGGTTGAGGAATGTGAGTGCTGTGGTGTGGCCTCAGTCTAGAAGTGATTGAATGTAGTCGGTGACTGCAGGAAGAGCTGTCTCCGTGATGTGGTTGCTGCGGAGCCTGGACTAGGAGCAGTCCAGAGAGTTGTTGACCTCGATGGAATTTCACAGTTGTGTGTTGATGGCTTTCTCCAGTACTTTGGCCGGGTAGGGTAGCAGTAAGATGGCCAGAAGTTCTTTGGTTCTGATGGGTTGGCCAAGGGTTTTGTGAGGAGGGAGTATAGTTTGGTCTGTTTCCAGTCCTCGGGGAAGGTGCCAGTGCTGATGGAGCAGTTTATTGTGTTTTGGAGCTCGGGCGATGGATGTGCTGGCTCTGGCATAGATGTTGGGCGGGAAAGGGCCCTTGGGGGCTCCAGAGTGGGTGCTGTTCATGATGCATTCTGTTTCCCCCATGATGAGCGTGGGCCAGCTGGGGGGGTGGGTCAGTCGTAGGGTCTGGTGCTTGGTTGGTTTTCCGGGAGGAAGCTGTTGTAGATGTCTTGGATCTTGCAGTGGAAGAAGGTGGCGAGTTTTTTGCAGAGGTCTTGTGACGCGGGGATGCTGGTAGCTTCGGAGAGGGGATTTGTGAACTCTGTGCTGTGTGTGAAGGAGTTGATGCATTTCCGGAGTGCGTTCTTTCTTGTGTTCTTGATGTGTCGGTGGTGGATGGCGGTTGCGGCTCTGAAGGGGGCGAGGTCTTTGCTGGTTTGACTATTTCTCCTGAGTCAAATTATTTTGTGTTTCTATAGTGCTAATGTAGTCATGCAGGTATTTCACAGAACTCGTTGATAGTGAGTTTGTCAATGTGCGGGTATGCAAGGAAAACAGAGTCCTGCACATGTGCACTGCATAAAAGGTGGAGAGAAGAGATTTTTGTGAGAAAGATATTAGACATCTGGTATAAAGGTATGGGATAGTATTTTTTTTAAATGATCAGGAGCACGTTCTTGCAAGATCTGTGTGTAAATATCAGCCAGTGAAGAACATCAGAGCAGGAGAGATGCAAGCAGCTCATTTTTATGCTGAAGATCAATTGGGCAGCATATTTTTATTTACACTCTCCAGTGTTTATTCATTGACTGGGCAGGAGCATCTTCATGGTTTTCACTGACACAATGGGTGTGGGAAAAGGCCACTTCAAGGACAAAAGGACTACTGTCTGTTTAAAGTAGCAGAAAGATCCCACAGAAAGAAGATTGTAAAATATGCTTGTTTCACATGTTTTATTGTGAGGTGAATGAAAGTTCAGATCCGAACAAAAAAACATGGGTAAGGAAGTGCATTACTCACTGTGGAAAATTAATCAAACAGGATTGGCATAAATAATCCGGTGCCTACTAGAAAGATCTGCTTTTGTTTAGTAGAGGCACTGATCATTTTTGAGCCATACACTTTTGCACTGGTAAGAGGGAGACAAAGATAGCATGTCTGTTTTCCCAATCCTTCAGTAGCTTGACTTGGATATAGGTTTCACAGGGATATTGGTGGGAGCCAATTTTACGATTACTGAGGATGGTAGTGAGACTGCCGTTTAAGAACTGAAGGGGCTGGAGATAAGGAAGAATCCTGAGTCACCTTTTGTGATATTGCAGAAGGGAACTATTTTCACTTAGAAATAGCCATAATTACTGAGTGTCAATATCATGGTCAAACAATTATGGTAGCAGAAAAGTCAATGCAATTAATTCACACTCCTGGTTCTGGTCTAGTGCAGTTACCAGCTCATCCTCAAAGTTATTTAAGGAAGATTTGGTCCCCCTGGAAAGCCTGATTCCGACTGGAAAGCACCAAGTAGTTGATGGGTTTTAAGGAGGTTGGAACCTGAGAATTGACAACTGTGTTGAGATCTTCTCAAGGGAAGGTAGGCTAGTGGCTTGCTTGTAGTATGCCACCCATTTTGCCTTGGATTCATCCTTAGCTCAATCATCTGGAATTAATCTATCACAAGAAATGCTTCACACAGTTTTCTCACACCCACTCAATAATAAATGCTCACAAACGTTTTGTTATACCACCAGTAAGTACAGAGAACTACTATTCTGTCATCCATCCTAATATCCTAAGACTACCCCCCAACACACCCCAAATACATTTGTGGAATGTTTTATGTAACTGTGCTTTTTATTTAAATACAGGGCACTCTAAAGGCTCAAGGTCCCGCCAACTATAAAAATATTTCAGATAAAATAATTATTAAATATTCTGAACATTTCAGGAGTGTACGTAGCCAATAGTGACAAAAAGGTCTAAGAGTAGAGAATATACTGGTAGCTTCATCGTCAATAACTGGTAAAAAATGCTTTCTTGATGGTTCAGTTAAAGAAAATGAATCATTAGTGACAGCTTAAGGAGTGGTGGCATGAGTGAGGTTAAACTGTGGTGTAGTCATTTTGGTGGTGAAGAAAGATAGCAATTTAGTTGTCACGACACTGTGGAAACTGTGTCACTTTAGGTGCTTTAGAGAAGCTTAAATGATTACTAGATTTACCAAAACAGAACAAACTGAAGGATTGGCTATTCCAGTCATTGGCAAATATGTATTTAAATGGATGGGGTCATGAGAATGAATTTCTTTTACAGAAAATCATTTTTGTACCCTAAAATTGGAAGTTTCACTTCCCCTAGGGTATCTCAAACAAAGGTAACATGATAAAATGTCTATACAAAGTCTTTCAAGATTAACAAATTAACAAAACAATTGAGCCAAAAATGTATTAAAAAGCCCCACTATTTTCATTCTGTGAACAATTCGAAACCAACCTATGCTGCAGACATGAATTGATGTCTGCTGACAAGTACTCGAATAGTTATATAGGCAAGTGACAGTCAGGTCCCAGAGAACTTAAGGGTAGAATACATGTTAGTTTGTCAATACGTGCAGGCTAAACGGATTAAGTTGCTTAAGATAACTTGCATTAGACACAACAGCACAGGTAGGGTTCACGAATTTTGAATGGATATATTGATAATTACCTGGAATTACCCTGGACATGCAGACTCAACAGTGAGGTTAATAAATGTAGAAAGGGAAACATGCACTTCTCATTCTCAAGGTTTCAGCCAAACAACAAATTCCATGTTGAACAATAATGGCGGTTGAAGGGGAGTTTGTGGACTAAGTGCAAATATCAGTATTTACTACTAAATGTTATAGTTCCAAATGGAATGGTTACTTCACTGAGCAATAATCACAGTTTCAGATAATTATTTGGAAACATTATTTAAGGATTTAAACAAGAAATAGCTGTTTGTTGAAAATATATTAGTCAAAGGAATATCGCATCTAACTTACATTTCGCATCTAATTTACAACTGAGTGTTTATGTTTAAAAAGTGAAGCAAATAAAACTATTTTAATTCAAAGTTAAAAGATTATGTTTGTCTTAGACGGAGTCCCTTCCAACAGCTACTGTTGCATGACAGCTGACTGTGGGAGTAAGGAAACTAGCACGTGTGTGTGGAGTTTTTCTGATTATGAACAGAGAATTCAATTACATTTCTTAAATATTTGATGGTGCAAGCCAAATAACAGATTACATCATCCTTAAGAACACCAATTTTGTTTCAGCGTTTTAATGGTTGAGGACAGCAGAAACCCTGGAATTCACTATCATTTACTTTAGCAGCCGTTGTATGTTTATAAGGCAGAATCAGATGAATAAACAGTTTTAACATAAAATGCAAGGCTCGACCAAAGTATGAATAAACAGGCTGATCCTATTTAGAAAAATAACCTACAAAGAGTAAGAACTAGCTTGGTATTTTACAAACTCCACAACAAAGCAGATTCTCATCAACAATACTCTCTTTATACTTCGGTTATGTGTCTGTGGCAAAAAGGCAACATTCTATTAAACTAAGTATCCTTACCTTGGCCAAGGACCACAAAATCTTTCTTGAATTCCTTTAATGTCACATGCAAGGTTGGGTATTCGATTATGGTCTTATTTTTCAGGTTTTCATGTAGACTTTTTCCGGGATCCAGTTCATAATATCTTCATTATATTTGAAGGAAAAAACACATGTTTAATTCACAAATAATTGACTTTTTGATTTTCTGAAGTAAACGGGATATTTTTGAAAATGGTAAGAAATTGCAGGAAAAAGGGATATTATCAAAACGACGTTTACTAACTATTTCCTGACACTCACGTATAACCACAAACATGTGCTACACGTTTCAGAACTTGCATATATATTTGTGTGGAAATGTTTGAAAAATATGATGAATGCCTGAGACTACGATATTATAATAAAGCAGCTCCATCTATTACTGAAAACAACAACTAAGTCAAGGTGCGTACGTCAGGGTAACTGACTTCAGAGACTATTTGCAATACTCGAATAATAAAAATGCACCGAATTCTTCATTAGGGACATGGTGTACTAATTTCTTATAGTAATAGCTTTTTGTTTATTTAGGCCTGGGAGAATTTTTAATTATGCCAGAGTAACCGGAGTAACTTCAATAATTTTACATTATTATCTTGCCGCAAAATTACTGAAAATTCACATAACTGAGTATTTACACACACGATTTCTACTGCAGGAGCACAGAAACAGCAAACTTAGCCAGCACACGTGGCTGTTGCTGCTTGTGTACTGTTGCATTCAGCACTATTTTCATAGCGCAAAATGCATCTTCGGGTCGATTCTGAACACAAAGGTGCATTTTAGGCTAAAGACACCACAGTAAGTGTTGGGTTGTGCTCCTCGCACAATCTTGCATAATTTTGAATCATTACGCTACAGAAAATTACGCAAATTACACCCGCCCAGCCATAGGAGAAAATGAAATAAAACACCTAATAATCTAAGCGCTCCCCTGATAACAGGAAATATTGACCGAGACTAACAACATGGTCATTCCGACCTAAACAGCACGCCTGAATTTCTTTCCTTCGTTTGTCCGTTTGTAAGAGCTCAGTGATTTGTGGATGCTGCAAGGGTATTTTACTCTCCTAACTCCAGTTAAAGAATATTTGGAGAAAGTGCAATTTTCAACAAAATAATCCAGGAGGTGTGTTTACTATTCTAGCGTTCAGTAAAATTAAATATTCAAAGTCTTAAAAAACAGATCGTTGAGAAGAGGTAATTTTGAATGTCTAGAAAGTATTCCCCTGGGGTTACCACTGAAAAAAAAAACTAGAAAATGCCATCGAATATAAACAGTATGGGTGGAAAACATCTTTACTTTTCATTCTGCAGTAAGTGAAAGCAAATCTCGTGTAATTCCGCTATTTTCGAAGCCGCCTGCCCCCGACTGGCATTAGCATTCACTTGATTTTTTTTTTTGGTAATGAGCAAATAAGTACTAGCTTTCAGGCCTTTATTTTCAGAGGACAAGTCCGGAACTCTTTAGTAGAGGGTGGAGTATTTTCCCAATATACGGGATGGTACAGGGATTCCTGATGATGAATATGAAGAACAGCCCTGTCCCAAGCATCTGCATGCGGGGGCTGATCGTCCAAGGATAGATGAAAAGACCCCTGGGATTCATCTGGTAAGGGAACTTTGGATATGCCGGAGGCAGAAAACACATACCAGTACTATTCCTCTAAGCGAACTCCAGCTGATGAGTTAGTACAATGTGTTTGCAACAGGTTATGCAAAACTCTAGTGAAGGAGGTGAGAGGTCACTTTGGGGTAAATATTTCAGACCCTTTCTGGAGGGCAGGTTCCATCTAACCTCCAAAACAGAAGGGAGATGGTCGCTTTCCTGGCTCAATTTTTAAAGAACCCTAAAAAAGATCAACTCTTCTAGGAAAGCTTACCAAGACGAAGAAGGTCCACTTACAAAAATCCTTGACATGACTGAGAAGGCTAGACAACACCACAGCTAACTCCTCATTAGGATAGATCCTAGATTTAGGGGAGTTGATAACTTTGAACGGAGAACAGGGGGTATTTTCTGAGATTCCTTCATAGAGGAACTTTGAAAATTTGCCACCATAGTATTGTCCCTTGATAGGGCTCTCTGGTAAACAATCATTTTTCCCCAACCAATGGTGGGAGGAAGGCTGAGTTTATTCCTTCATAGGTAACAGGAAGTCACCAGAGATGCATGGGTCCTACAAACAATGTAAGATTTTCACATAGTCCTATGGAACTTTAATTCAGTTATGCAGACCAAGACCGCCCTTCTTTTGCGAGGGCAGGCGGGGCCTACTACAAAAAAGGGCCACAGTTTGCACGGTCCATCATCCAAGAGGCATCATGAGCAATCGCTTTTTAGTCCACAACAAGGACAAGGCCCATTGTCCGGTCATCAACTGGGCGGTGTGGCGGGGGTGTACTCAGCCAAGGGTTGGTATACCACCATCTTCCCGTCCACAATGGAGATTTCTTCACTTCTTACTGAAGTCACAGACTTAAGGATGTTTCCACTCAATGAGGGGCAAAGTGCAGAACTATGATTTCCCTCACCTTTCAATGATCCCAAGGTCATTGGCACAAGTCAAGAAACAACAGGCAGGCTTGTTTCTAGTGATTCTGTATTTGAGATCCCAAGTTCGGTTTTAAGCTCTTCTGCAACTTTCTTGCGATTCTCTAATCCTTGTTCCTCAAACATATGCAAGGAAAATCTGAGCAACTGGCACCAATTAGTTGTGGTGTGATCTCTAATCTACACCGGATGGTGTTCAGGATTACAGCAGGCGCTGGGAAATCCTGGGACTCTAATTCTAAGCCTCGGACTATATTAAGAAGCCCTAATCAGAAACCACTGTTAAGAGATACAGTTTGTCCAGAAGAAGATGGCCAAGTTTGTGGTTGTGTAAGAATTGCGATCCCCTGTTGCCGGAGGTGGTCAATATTTTCAATTTCCTACCCAAGTGGTGGAATATGAGGAGCTGATGGAGGAGGACAGATCAACTGGAGTCCACCAGCTATTGATCTCCATTAGGAATCCTTCTGGATTGGTCTCTCCTCCAATGCTGCAAAATGGATAGTGTGCATCATGGGCGCATCAGGGACTGAGGTCTCCATTTCAGGAGCCGATTTTACATGATGGGCTATGTTCTATCGCATTATCTATGAGAGGCTAACTCAAGGATATTATCAATGCTGCGGACTGGTCCATGGAAACAACCTTTAAAAAGTTTTTTTTCCAAGTCAATCGCTGGAGAGGCTTCTTTGGTTGTCAGTAAGCTTTGAACATTGATAATCCTCAGGACCGGTCCTGACATAGAATGGAACATTTCCAAGTTAACCTGAAGAAAAGTTTCAATTCTATTAAGGGTATGCTTCTGACAGTCCCACCCTCATAAACTAGTCATGAAACAACGTTGGGAAGAGTTATGTTCATTAATATCTGGTTGCATAATACATGCATATGTTGGAAAAAGTAATCATTTGCAGGAGATGTATATGAATAATCCTGTTATCATTCATGTGTAATATGGTAATATATAAACTTGAAAACTTTCCTAGTCTGAACAGGGACAAAAACATGAATTACATTGAAGATACAAATTTGTTTTGAGGGTAACTCAGATGTAGGAAGAAAGAGGAAGTTTTGTTTCTTTGAGATTGTTTTATTGGATTTGTTACTGTCTGATTGGATGTGGAACTAATGACCTTCTTTCTATGGACTAATTGGATTTACAGTCTGGCATGTTAACATTACATTATAATTTTCCTGGTTGCCGAGTAAATAAATGAAGAAAGATATGCAGAATCCTTGCCTTTGTGTCCTCAATAAAATTGAAACTTTCCTTCGTGTTAGCTAGGAAATTTTCTATTCCCCCAAAATGTTCACCCACCTTTAATAAATGGGGTAGACTAATGTAAATCTCCTGATTGGACAGTGAGAACCCAAAACTAACCCTGTTGTGATTGGTGGTGTTTGCCCTAACAAAGCTTCCCTGATGCAGAAGGACCAGAAGCCTGGGACTGCAGCAGGTTACACTGGCATGAAATCCTGTCTTGCAACCTTTTGTGGAAGCATCAAGGATGGTTTTACTTATTCTTTGGTATAATGCTGCTCTGTGTCAGAACTCCTCCTGGAGGTTACTTGGAGAAGAGGATCCAGGAGGGTGTGCTCAATGCTGTACAGTACCTCTGCTTCTTCCCATGCCACCAGGTTTTAATGGATGCCTAAGGGTGCAGGTACAGGACTGTGGATGAGAAGGGAATTGTCTCCACTGTTCCCTCTTTTGACTAGGCATGTCTCTCACCAACTCGGCATCCCTATCCTTCCAAATCTACTGCACCAAGCAGAAGCTAAGCTAAACAGATGGGGATGAGTCCAGAGCTAGGTTCGTTCATCAGGCTACAAATACAATGTGAGAGGGCACTCACAGGAGGCTTTATTTGAATAACTCACATCAAGTGAAGGAGGTATGCTTGACCTCTCCCTGAATCAGCAGGACCATACACAAAGGGGGAGACTGACTGACTTCCAAGGTGCAGCAGTAGTCTGGCATATCACCCGCCAGGTCGGGAATAATTCTTTATGAACAACTGCAATGGACTGCTTGATGCCGGGAGTGTTTGGCCTTCAAGGGGGTTCAATATTTTCCCTTGACACAGAGTCACACTTATTCTACATGCACACCAAGCAAACGCTAGGAAACCTCATCCTAATGATAGTTCACAGAGTGCTAGCATGCACAGACATGTTACCTGCAGAGGAGAAGCAGTGGTTATGGCAGGCAGCTAATATGAACAGCTAGTGACACAAAACGTGGATTACAACCATGTTTAGGCCTCCTGGATTTCAAAGAGAGCAACACAGAAAGAAAAACAGCAAACAATCTCAAGTAAAAACAGAGCTGGTGTAATCAACTGCTTAGCAGAAGGAAAATTCATTGCTGGGTGGCAAAAGGAAACGGTGACAGGGTGCCCCAGAGTTGGAAAGAGGTTTTCCCAAGAGTAGGGGTTTTATATGTAGAGACAATTGTTTACTTTGCAGCAGAGCCTTCTAAATATATTGATAAAAGCCATTCGTTTTACAGGCACTTCTGAAGGGAAAAAAGAACCACAAAATAGTGTAATACCTCAGGATCTGACACAGCAGGGCGTTGGATCCATGCATTAGAAAACGTTGTATGTTCCATAAAGACAACAGGCTAGGAGCCCATAGCTTCCTTATCAATGAAAGGGGCTACCTTCCCCCAGCCCATTGGGGCTGTCCCTACACATAAGGCCACTGAAGCCTGTCACACAAGATTTTGGACTTCTGCGAGATCCGCAAAATCAGTGGGCATTGATGTTAAAAGGCGATCAGGCAAACTAAAGTGTGATCATGCAATTCTCATTTCCCTTGCATTAAATTTGCCCAAATGTTTTTCTGAGCAGAACAATAATGTAATTGCATTCTATGTTTGAGGGCATTACTGGTCAACATAAGCAGGTCCTGCTTAGGTATTTCAGGACGAGAAAACAACCTTTACAAGGAGTGCAGAGATAAGCCTGCACTCAATTTTCAGTACAGAGTATTCTCGTGTATCTATGGGTTAACTGGCACATCTGACAAAGAACAACGAAATGGAGGTGCACAATAGCTAAACAAAAGATGGAGAGAATAAAGACTGAAAGATGTCTGCTTCATCATCATCCTTACCGTTTATAGAAAAAACCCTTAATCAAAAAAGCTTTCTTTCAACCACCCCAACAAGCTGACAAGAATCTTGCCAGGAGAGCTGGAGGGATTGGAATCTATTACATTAAATGGGAGCTAGGCCAAGCTGGTCGGCAATTTAGAATCCAAATTCCTTAAGTGATGAGAAAAGAGTACAAAAGCGCAGAGTAATGGTTAGAAAAACAGACTTTAGAAGGCGCAGCCTTTGTATTAAAAAACAGAACAAGTGTACAGATCTATGATGTGTGGGAGTCGGCAATCCTTGTATAAAGCTAGCCTTTAATTTATTTATTACAGTCGAGTTGTGATGTCTCTGACCACCTGTACTAACGAAATAACGCAGATTAGCAACGGTAATAATGTATTAGAGTTGAGTAATGCTGTCATAATGCCAGAGCCAGCAGCCAAGGCAAAAGGCAGGCGACAAAGCATAATGACTTACAGCTGCAGTTTAAACAAGGAAAAAAACGAACAGTTATTTATGTTTAGTTGCACAAAATAGCTTATAACAAGAAAGACTTGCTCTGTTTCTACGTATTTTGAGCTACAGCATCTTAATTTGATTTACATTAAACTGACTGAAATATATGTTTGATTTTGCGCTATAGAGTTTGATTTCATTGTTGAAGCCTGCAACCATACTCTCTCTTTCACAGGGAAGGGCAAGACACCAACGATTTAAGCAGTCCGAGGGAAGGGTAATGATGTGACCATGTATTACAAGGAATAACTAACATCTGCCGTATGTTAAAAGAATATTACAAGTCATCTGGAAGTTCCAGGACTTCATAAAGTAACTAGCCTTCAGCTTCGCTCATTTACATGGTCACAGAACAATTCGTGACTTGCAATATCCTTATAATACGCGCCGGTGGGTACCTTATCCCAACATTTTATGTTGTTAAATGTTCACTAAATGAATACTGATTATTTTTACTAAAGGTTTATAGTAAGTTTATAACCTCTTCAACTGTCTGCGCCAGATTTCTGAGCCTTTTTAAGCTAGTGCGCTCAACCTGAAACCATTCAAGGTGAAGGGGGGGCAGGACTGCATAGTTTGAAAATATTTCAGGCGGGCTCGGACAGCTGGTTCGTGAGAGCAAAACCACAACACCAGGGGATACCCTGAGGTGGTAAGCTAAGCAATAACTAAAGCTACACTGCTAGGCTGCACCATATTGTTACAATTATAGTCATTAAGTGATTAGAAACAATATTTTGCTCCCATTAGCATTAATAATTATCCTGTCTACAATACCTATGTTTTAAGCTGGAATTAGATTTCTGAGCTTGTACTGAAATAATAGAAATTTTAATACTAAATGTTCTTGATAATGGCTTCAACCTGATACCGGTTAACACATGTTTACCAATTCTTTTTAGAGTTTAGAGAGTCGGGTACTGTGCACAAAGGAGACTTTGAAAGTAAAACATGATTATCTCCATTGAAAGTCAAAGGTTTGCTATCTAGAGACAGAACGTTAAAAAACACATGCAATAAATTATTTTCATTACCAAAAAGAATTATTGTACAAACTGAAGTAGAAATATGAAAAGCAGAAAACGTAATAGTATTGTTAAGTGCAAACCGCAATAAGTATTAGGCAAAATTTATTGCGTAAAGTAAGAAGTCCAGTCTTTTTACAAGAGAAGCAACACATTTTACATTCATTAGGTATTTAAAATCTTAATTATTGAGTGACCCAGCCCGCTCTGCATCTGAAATGATCAAGGTCATTTTTTAGATTGGGGTATGCGGAGATAAAACATGAACACCACCACGAAAAGAATAAAAAGCGCAAGGGTGAAACAAAAAAGTAAAAGAAAAAGCAGTATATGAGGGAGAAAGGCTCAAAATGCAATAAAAAAACTAAAATGGGTCTCAGTCCGCCTCTTCTCACAAGGCTATGCTGCTCATAACACCTCAGCAGTCCAAAACAGGGAAGGAGAGCAGCCCAAAAAACATACAGACACATCAGCATTGGGCAGGGAAATCACTGCACTGTAGACACTGGCACAAAATACGCAATGGTGACAGTGAAATATCCGAGAACCTGTTTTCAGTGTGCTAACTAAAGCCTGCAGCACAGCGGACAAACAAAATCATAGAAAAGACAAGTAGAAAGGACGGAAAGGGTTATACTTATAAAGTAACCCTTAATGCAGTTCAAAGCAAATACTGGAGTGCAGTAGGTTACAGCCAAACAGCCCATAGCTGAGAGACTGGTAAAGAAAGCCAATCGGTTCTCTTTCCCAGCCCTGCGTCGCTAATAATAACCAACAACATGCACTCCAGAAATGTCTTCTGTTTCATGTTGTCTGCTTTGGAAGGGTGATGCATTGTGTCCTGTGCATCGTTTAACAGGTGGCCCTTTTCGACACAAATCCTGACTCTTTCTCTCCCATCAAATGATCACGTCTTTTCTACTCAGTCAGAAGCTTTGTCCGTTCTTCACTCTGTATCTCACAGCATTGGGCCAACTTTCTCTCCTCAGAAGCCGTCATCATGAAAAAGCGCGGCTGGTTCACACTGGGGCAGATAGGTCCAGTGCAATCTTTCTAAATAAAAGCCCTGCCATTAGTGGTGTATGACGTTGTCCATTTAGAACATGAGCTTCAGTCAGCATAGCTGAAGTGCTCAGAAGCAGAAAGATATTCACTGCTAAGTGTTTCTAAGTTGACTGTGCTCAAAGCACACATCCCAACATTTCAGATCAGGTAAATGAAAGACAGTGAAAAAAAGAATAGAGGGAATGTGTTTTCCTCTATTAATTTACATAGAAGCAGAGGCATTTCAGGCGGGAGCCAGCTAAAATAGAGCCATTTATGGCTTTAAAAACAATCAAGTCTGCCACCTGAATCGGGTGTGGTTATCATGTGTACTCACGTTGTAGTTCACCTTGTTGCAAAGTAAGAACAGATGGATTTCTTTAAAAACAAGCATTAGCAAAGTCAATCTGTTATGCCTATGCGAGAGCTACTGGCGTTGCCAATGTCTTTTAGCCACACTGTAGAGCAGGGTAGAGTAGAGATGAGTGGCATGGCGTAGTGGTGTGGAGTGAAGCAGAGTAGCACTGAGTGGAGTGGCTCAGAGTGCAGTAGAGCGGAATGGAAAAGAGTGGCATAGACTGGAGTAGCGTAGTGACGTACAGTGGAATGGCACAGAGTAGAGGGGAGTGGCAAAGAGTTGAGTGGTGTGGAGAGTGTAAAGTACAGTGGCGTAGAGTAGTGCAAAGTAGTCATGTGGAGTGGTGTAGAGTGGCATAGATTTCAGTGGTGTAGAGTGTAAGAGAGTAGAATGGCATTGCGTGCAGTGACTTAGAGTGGTGCACAGTGCCATGGTGCAGAGTAGATTCAGAGTGCAGTGGCAGTGTGTGCTGAGTAGAGTACAGAGGCCTAGAGAAATCCAGTTTAAGGTCTACATCAAAGCATCAGTTCAAGTTCCACGGTTTCCTTAATTTCTCAAGGGAAGCCACTCTCATGCATATTTTGTGGCACAACAGACCTATTAATTTGTTTAGAAAAGCAGATTTGTCCATGCTCCAGAGAAGGGCTAATCACAAGAGGAGAACGTGACAAAGGCATGCTAAGACAAATGGGAACAAAAGAAATAAGAACACTGAAGTGAACAAATGGTCAGCTATGGATGGGCTGTAGGACCACTGTATGTAAACAAAATGTCTCGCAGAAACATAATAAAAACCAGTGCTCAGATCTGTTCTGTGGTAGTGCAAGTGGGTTGAGTTTTTTTGGGAGTGGGTAAGGAGTTTTCAGGGTTTATGGCTAGATGTTTGAGGATAAGGTTTTTTTTCTAAGGTTCAGCTATTGGCAATAGTTTAGAGTAAGGTTTTTAAAGGTTTCAGGAGTGGGCAGTGATTTGAGACATATATATGTTTTCACTGAAATAAAGTTTAGGGGAGTTATAGTTGGGTAGAGTTATTTCAAGTAAAAATAACTTTTGCCCTAATGTAACTATAACTCACGCCCCCATCATGCACATTTTTCTCATCAATATTTTTATTACAAATGTTGCAGTGACAATATCAATGATGCCATAGAAGATTTCATCAATCATTTAAAATGTGGGGTAGTTAGCAGTGTATCCCGAGGGCACGAGCTATAGTTATCTTAGGGCATGAGTTAAATGCATGCAGGTGGTTGGCCTTGCGTGGCGATGGTTGGCTACAGGCAGCCAACCCCATGGCACACACAGACCTTAGCCGTGCGCACTGGGTGGTGGCAGTAAATAGCAAATGCCCTTGGGACCTAGCCCACCTGGAGGCTTGTATAAAAAAAAAAATTAAAAAAAAACGCTCAGAACCGCGAGTTTGTTTAAAAAAAAAAAAAAAACATTTCCAGGATTTGAAATGTCATCGCAAATCCGCTAGAAAAATACCAAATGAGCGATTTTCTAGCTCTGCTGGTGTCCCCCTGGGATACCAGCACCAGAGGTGAGGTGTCAGTGTGACCAGTGGGACTCTGGTCCCTTGTGTGTTTTTTTTTCTTTTACTTTTTGGTGGGACTCGGCTGAAGCACAGTCCTAAGATGGCTGCCAACACTTCCTGGTTTGAAGTGGTGGCAGCCAATCAAATCAGATCTGTGCATTTCCCTGCACGAGCTCCTTAGTATTCGCAAAGTTGTTGCAGCCAGAGATAGACAAATTTGTTGTCCCTTTAATATCTCGAAAACTACTGGAAGGTTTTACACCAAACAGGAGAAAATGTAATATGCGTACTGAAACCTAGCTTTCTGCCAAATTTGGTGTTAATCCGTCCAGCAGTTTGGGCTGTAGACCTGTCTAGTATCCCCGTGGGAATTAAAGTAAATGCAACTTTTTTGACCATCTCCTTTCTTCAGCCCCTGCTTGACAAATCACCAGGAACGTTTCTGTACACAACAAGAATCACCTGGGCACTTTTTGGGGAACATTTTGTGAACATTCGTCAAATGTGCCAAACATAGAGGCAAGTCAAAAAATGCTTTTTCTATGAACCATGGTCCTTACTATAGCTACTGACGAATGCCAGTAGAATATATATGGAAAATGTCACTAACCCAGTGTACATCTGTTCGTGGCATGTAGTGCAGCAGATTCACATGCTATGCATATCATATCCCGCCTTCTAGTGTTGGGCTCGGTGTATTACAAGTTGTTTTTCTTCGAAGAAGTCTTTTTTCGAGTCACGGGATCGAGTGACTCCTCCTCTCGATGATAGTGCGCATGGGCATCGACTCCTTTGTTAGATTGTTTTCCCGCAGAAGGATGAAGTAAGGAGTGAAAGTTTGTGTATGTACAAATATAGATATATTCGAAGTAACTAAGATGTCCATGCAAAAAACATATGTACAAATGAGTACTACAATGACTACAGGCTCCCGGGGAGGAGGGTGGGCGCATGTGAATCTTCAGCACTACATGCCACGAACAGATGTACACTTGGTAAGTGACATTTTCTGTTCGATGGCATGCATAGCTGCAGATACACATGCTATGCATAGACTGAAAAGCAGTTCTTCTTGTAAATAAGCGGTGTTTAGCCTGCAGGAGATGCAGTGGTTTGAATGGTGTTTTTAACACTGCTTGTCCAACATTTGTTTGTGGTCTAGATAAAACATCCACACAGTAATGCTTCGTGAATGTATGTGGTGTGGACCATGTAGCAGCCTTGCATATATCTGCCACTGGTATATTTCCTAAGAATGCCATAGAAGCACCTCTTTTCCTAGTTGAATGTATTTTTGGAGTTATTAACAGTTGCCTTTTTGCCTTAAGGTAACATGTTTGAATACATCTCACAATCCATCTAGCTAATCCTTGTTTTGAATTGAGATTACTTTGATATGGTTGTTGGAAAGCAACAAAAAGCTGATGAGTTTTCCTAAAGTCTTTTGTTCTTTCTATGTAATACATTAGAGCTCTCTTAAGGTCAAGAGTGTGTAGGGCTGTTTCAGCAGCAGAGTCTGGCTGTGCAAAGAAGACCGGCAATTCCACTGACTGATTAATGTGAAAACGTGAAAGCATTTTAGTTAAGAATTTTGGGTTTGTCCTAAGTACTACTTATTGTTTGTGTACTTGGAAGAACGGTTCCTCTAAGGTAAATACTTGAATTTCACTTACTCTTCTTAATGAAGTAATTGCTACTAAGAAAGCAACCTTCCATGTGAGAAATTGAAGAGGACAAGAGTGCATGGGTTCGAAAGGTAGGCCCATTAGTCTTGTGAGTACAATATTAAGATTCCATGCAGGAACTGGTGGAGTTCTGGGTGGAATAATGCGCTTAAGTCCTTCCATAAATGTTTTTATGACAGGAACTCTAAAAAGAGAAGTATATTGTATGGTTTGTAGATACGCTGATATGGCTGTTAAATTAATTTTAATACAGGAAAAAGCCAGGTTTGCTTTTTTTTAATAAAGCAGATAGCACACTATGTCCTGTACAGATGCCTTAGGTGGATCTATATTTCTAGGTTGGCAGTAGTATACAAACTGTTTCTACCTATTTGCATAACATTGTCTGGTTGTTGGTTTACGTACTTGCTTTACAACATACATACATTCTCGTTGAAGGTGTAAATATCCAAACTCTATAACTTCAGGAGCCAAATCGCTAAGTTGAGTACACTGGGATTGGGATGCCTGATTTGCCCTTTGTTCTGAGTTAACAGATCTGGTCTGTTTGGAAGTTTGTGATGGGGCACTACTGACAGATCCAGAAGTGTTGAGTACCAGTGTGGACGCGCCCACGTGGGAGCTATGAGCATCATGGTGAGAGAGGTGTGATGCATTTTGTTGACTAGAAATGAAATTAAAAGGAGAGGGGGAAAAGCATAAGCAAATATCCCTGACCAGCTGATCCATAGAGCATTGCCCTTGGATTGAGGGTGTGGGTGTCTGGAAGCGGAGTTTTGGCATTTTGCGTTTTCGCTTGTTGCGAAAAGGTCAATGTTTGGTGCTCCCCACATTTGAAAGTAATATTGAAGTACCTGTGGGTGAATCTCCCACTCGTGTATTTGTTGCTGCATCCTGCTTAGGTTTGCTAGCTGGTTGTGAATACCTGGGATATATTCCGCTAGTAAGTGAATCTGATTGTGAACTGCCCATTTCCATATTGTGTGAGCTAGCAGGGACAATGAGGATGAATGTGTCCCCCCTTGTTTTTTCGGATAATACATCGTTGTCATGCTGTCTGTTCTTATTAAGACTGTCTTGTGTATGATCTGAGGTTGGAATGCTTTGATGGCCAAGAACACAGCTAATAATTCCAAGTGGTTTATGTGGTAAGTTGATTGTGTTGGGTCCCATTCCCCTTTCAAGGTTAGGTTGTTGAGATGGGCTCCCCAACCTGTCATTGACGCATCTGTTGGGATTATGGTCTGTGGCACTGGGTCTTGAAAGGACTGCCCTTTTGTTAAGTTGAGATTTGTAAGTTTGGCGGTCTAACAAGACTAGATCCTGTAACTGACCCTGTGCCTGAGACCATTGTTGAGAGACACTGTAGAAGTGGTCTCATGTTTAGTCGTGCATGTGGTGCCATCATTCCCAATAGTTTCATGATAAATTTTACTGTGTAAGTTTGATTGACCTGGATTTATGATATGAGGTATTGAAAAGCCTGTATCCTCTGTAGATTTGTGTAGGCTAATGCGGTTTGAGTATTGGGAATTGCACCTAGATAATGCTGAATCTTTGCTGGTTGAAGATTAGATTTCTGGTAATTGATTGTGAACCCTACTGTGTGTAGGGTATCTATTATGTATTGAGTGTGTGGTTGACACTTTAGAATGGTGCTGGATTTTATTAACCAATCATCTAGCTAAGGGAAGACATCTATGTGTTGTCTTCTGCGGTGAGCTGCTACTACAGATAGACATTTTGTGAAAACCCTTGGAGCAGTTGTTATGCGGAAGGGTAGCACTTTGAATTGGTAGTGGTAGCCTGATGTTACAAACCTTAAGTACTTGCGGTGAGCTGGATGTATGGGAATGTGGAAGTAGGCGTCCTTTAGAGTTAACGCAGTCATGTAATCGTGTTTTTGTAGTAGGGGAATGACATCCTATAGAGTGACCATGTGAAAGCGAATATAACGTTTCCAAATCGAAAGTCTTGGAGCGAGAGGGAACCCGACGGCAGAAAGAAAACAATCTAACAAAGGAGTCGATGCCCATGCGCACTATCACCGAGAGGAGGAGTCACTCGATCCCGTGACTCGAAAAAAGACTTCTAAGAAAAACAACTTGTAACACTCTGAGCCCAACACTAGATGGAGGGATATGATATGCATAACATGTGTATCTGCAGCTACACATGCCATCGAACATATATATACATATTATATATATATATATACATATATATACACACACACACACCATTAAAACAGCAATAAATTTGCTGTGTAGTTGTGTTGTGACTCATCAGTGGTGGGGACTCCCATTTTAATGAATGATTGGTAATGTCTTGCATTGTACTGTCCTGTGTGGTAGTGATCGACAACTAATTAAAGGGGGAAAAATTAGTTTATGATCCAGGAAATCGAGCAAACGTCACCAGGTAGTGATGGTTTGCTACTAGGGTAGGAAAGACATACGGTTGGTGTAAGGATCACATTTCAAAGCTTCTTTAATCCTTTATCGTCCTGTCTCACGTAACTGATCTTTACATTGAGCGCCCATCCTACCTTAGATCATAAACTGTGTGTACATACCCTCTAATAGTTCCAGGTAATTTGCTGCGTCTAAGAGGTATGCAAAGAAGCCCTGCATGCCCAGGGCATGGTCACTCCTGGTATGATCGCCAGAGCTAAGTTCTGGACTGAGGAGTCTGTGGCATCTGGGAACAAGGGTCCTATGCACTTGTGGTGTTGTATGATGTATCAAAGAAGCACCACAGCACGGGCAGGGCCAGTGATCTTTGACTCGCAGAGTTCCCACTACACCTTGCTCACGCTCACACGTGCTTATGCTGCTAAGCAGAGGTCATCCTCTGAACCGTACAAAATTGGCAAGGTACTGCCAAAAAAGGGGCTTTTGATGTTAACCTTTTCACAACTGTTTTTTCCCCACAGATCAACTAGAAATTTTAAGTGGGCAAAATTCGTAAACCGTTTTGATGTATCAACAACTTACCAGTTATTAAAAAAAAAAAAAAAAAAGATATTCTGATGAAAATGCTACTTGGTATCACGCTAGACTGCGCTTTGGCATCGATCTTAAACTAGACAACTAAGAACGCACTTCCCCCACAAGGCCATTAGTAACAAGGTTGTGTTGAAATTAAAATAGGACGTAGCCGGAAGGCGTGATCGTACAGAAAATAATGGCCTGCCAGTAAAAAACTAACACGTCTATATTTTGAGGCCGAATGCGCAATACATTGCCTAGTTCATCCCATCCTTGGATCCGCTCTCCTTGCAGGGTGGGCGCCTCATGATGCGTGAGAAGGTATGGTCGCCTCTCAAGCCCGGGGGCTGCCATATGCATGTTAACAGCCTCTTAGAGGCCCTGTCAGATTCCTCCTATTGATCACATGTTTGCCAAGAACCGCCGAGCGAGATGTAATTGTGCCCGAAACTGAAATTGTACCGCTAACGCTTTATATCTTAGAGATGACAGAGTAAAGGCTTTCAAGCAGAGTTTTGCCGAAGGGACTGCCGGCATTCCTTCAGCCGTATCCTCTTTCACTTTCCGTAAGATCACCACAACACAAGCACGGCCAGATCATGCATGTCCTGAAGCGCTGCTGACTAGAAAGGAAGCACGCATGCGCACTTCAGAACTACGAGAAATGTGGAGATGAGGGTAAACAAAGCGATGTTTTCGCCAGTGAAAGTCCTGCTTTGTGCCGATGCACGGAAAAGAAATAAAATATACGTGCACATTAGACTGAGCCAATTACACCAGGAAACTGTGTAGTTGGGAACTGGAAAAGATGAGAGACCAGATAAACACAAAAATAGAGGATGCTAAACAAATATAACTCAGCGAGCTAAAGATCTCCTACAGAGCTCTGCGTCTAACAGTAGGTCACAAGATTCTGTACAAGGGTCACGACATGGGCTTATTCTGGGAAGTGACTATAATATAGGACAACGGGTGAACATTCAATACAAAATTCGGAACAAAAAGGAAACTTTATTAACACATCTGAGGTCAGGCTTTAATTTAAAAGAAAAAAAGACGGCAGACACAAGTACAAATCAAAATCGGTTCAAGTTCGAGGGACTGCCATAACCCAACCATGCTTTCAATGTAAGATGGGCTGCCATAACCCGATCAAGCCACGAGGTCACAATGCAGTCAGGGGCTGATTTTTGATGGGGCTGGTTTTTGACAGGGCTGATTCTGGTTTACAATCCGGCTGTGCTAGGGAGAGATTAGGTTTACCATGAGTGTTTGAGAAAAATACTTTTGACTCCTGGTCCTACCAAGCTGTTCAGTATACTGTATCAACAGCTCCACATTTAATCACTTACAACAATCACAGGCCAAGCAATGCCTCCCCAAACACGTTTAGTATAAACATGTTTTGATACCTGTGGTTTCATACATTCTCGTCAGTTCTCTTTAATGTTAGCAACCACGTCTCAGGAAGGACAGCAGGTGAGCAATGAATAGTTTCCATGCTAACTCTTGTCGGATCCGAGTTCATTTACAATAACTTTGTGCTACAGCAGATTAATGCTTTAATTCCACTTTATTAACATGGTGGCTGCAATATACCAATACGATAGGACGACAAAAAACTGCAGAAAGGTGAACTGTGCAGAATCTCACGATTTTTAAACTGTGTACAGATCAAAATCTACTCCATAATCAGACTAGATAAACTGCACATTTCTGTCATGGCACGTAATGCACATACAGATCCAGAAGAAATGATGGATTCATGGCAGTGATTCATACCCGCGTACGGCTGCATACTAAATTAATCTTTGCTCCGTTTGCCACCATACTCAGCATCTTTTTGAGGTTCTCTTTGTGGAAAGAAATGCAGGCTGCTATTTTGTGCCTCCCCTGGATATGCCTGCGAGGAGCTGCAAACATCTTCCAGCCGCCTTGCTATATGTACTGATGCTCAGTGAGAAAAGCTGACAGCCTGTGTGCGTCTGCAAACCAATCAGACTCCCATACATGTTGTATGATAAACCTATGGGATTCTCCTTGCTCAAAACACTAGTGCAAAACGGGGATGTGCGCCTGGGTCTTTAATATGGACCTTCATGTGTCTGTGCACATGCAGGTGTGTAGGTCAGTGCTGCTTGGTGCCAACGTGCCCAACCACATTCAAGGGCATCATTTAGAGGTCGACATTAATGCAACAACAGGAACAATTACTTTTGTATCTCTTTTTGCACCAAAATAGGAGTTGAGACGTTATGGTGCCAACTCAGTTGGTCTATATACTGTGCTAAATGCTAGAACTGCTGAGAAATGTAACAACTAGTGCTATCTGCAGAGTGAAATTGTTTGAGCAAGCTAAGGTCCATTCTTTCTGAAACAAGCAAATTCAGTACAGAAACATGGCATTTACCCAGTTACATTTTTGTTGCATCACAGAATTATTGTGTTTGTGTCCCAGCATCTATGAGCTGTGTTCGTGGTCTTGTGCCTGCTGCCCCGTGTCCTTGTCCACGCGCCCCCTTCTCTGTATTTGTTCCGGTTCAGGAATCTTTCTGTCCTCTTCTCATCGTCCTTTTCACTGGATCTTTCTCCGAGTGACTGCGCCTACTGGTTTAGACGAGCGTCAGGGACTATTGTGCTGGAGGACTCTATCCGGTTGCCTGCCTCACCGTCGAGGGCACAGGACGCATGGCCAGACTACGAGGATCACTCCTTACTCGTCGAACCCGGTTACAAAGAGACGAGGGGCCCTGCGTTCAAGAAGCCTCCTCCAGTACATAGCGTGGCCACCGATAAGCAGGTCAATGTGTTCTCTATGCTGGTTTAATTTTATGCTGATGAAATATGTAGCGGGGTTGAAACTGTGATGAAACTACATTTAAAACCATTAGAGGATCGCCTAGACTGCACAGAGGTGAAAAGGACTAAAGAGTTTAGTTATTCTAATATCAACCCCATCTTGGAGGTATCACTGGCTCCATCTCATCCCGCTAGTAACCTCGGTGGCTCTGGTAAAAGGGACAGTATTTCTGTCCCTCTGTTATTGCTGATTCAGAGCAGGCAAACACCGTCTGTGCACTCATCTGTCCCCAAGGTCCCCACCTCAGCCGCCCCTGATCAGCACAAGACGTCGTACAGACCAGGCAGGCTGCAGAGGGCAGGTGGTGCACGCTTACAGAAATGCACGGGGATGTACACTTACTCGTCATGGGGTCAATGGCAGGGAAGCTCGGGTATTGAATTGACCCCCGGCATCATGCCCTTATGTATTCACTTTGGCGAATGTGCCCAGGCTTAAATTTGTCCAGACTGAGTTGAAGTAATAGTTGATCTTAAAAGTTCCCCACTGGCTAACGAAGTCTATGGGTTTGGATCAATGTTTATCAACTAATTCTTATGGCCAGGACGGATGACTGGGTGGGGCTATCCCTCAAGACATTACTTGGTGACTGAATAGTTGTCAGCTCTAAAAACCCAACCATCGCTGCAAATATCCTAAGGTGACCAAAAAGCCATCTCCCAGGGTTCTCCCAAATTCCTTTTCTTCCTCTGGGTTTCTTTTATAGGCTGCGTAACACTTCCCTCCCACCCCGTAACTCAGTACAAATGACCCCTGTGGAAGACAATGCTGCAAATCGTAGTGTAAGCCCCTCCAGGGTGGTGCTCAATAACACATATGTTCTTCTGGAAGGGTTGGAGGGCTGTGACTGACTAGCCAATCCCTAAGGCGCTAAGCCGAGCAGCATTAGGGGAGGCCCCCAGAGTTTTGAGACAACCAACATGAATGTTATTAACTCAGGCTCAGTCAAGCTTTTATCATGGAATATTGCAGGGCAGAGGTATAGGCAAGGAGTTACAGAATGGCTGGAGTTAGTGACAAACTTCCAAGTTATATGCTTGCATAAAACCTGGGAGGTTAACCTGGGTATACTGATGGGTATGGTACATACCACATGCCGGCCTGCCCCTCAAAAGCTGGTAGGGCCAAGAGGAGATTAGTTACTTTTATTGTAAACATCTTTCTTGGGGAGGTGATCAAGTTGTATAACAACTTGGTAAATTGCCACCGCTTGCTGTGTGTCATTTCAAAGGACAGGGATATCTGTTAATAATCAACTACTATAATAATTGCTTCACAGGTGGTAGCAGCTCTAGAGGCAGTTATCCAGCAGATATGTAACTATCATCACAAGCCATTGAAGTTTTATTTGGAGGGGTACTTTAATGCCCATCATTTCCCAAAGTCTACAAAACCGGTCTGTGGGTTGACAGAGATTATAGAGGAGACCCTGGTGCATTTTTTACATGATGATTATGCCAGTGCCTTAAATAATCATTTGGTTAAGCTTAACTTGTGGAACGAGCTGAGCTGATGTGCTCAGCAGTTAGTTTTGCCCCAAGCTTCATGGATGTATATCGCTCATCCACAATAGATTATATTTTAAGTACGGAGCCTTTATGCAGTCTGGTGGCTGATTTTACGTCTGAATTTATGGGTTTAAGTGATCACACTAAGTTGTGTTGCAGGTTGAAGTTGGAGGGTGTGGTCAAGTCCTGTCTTAGTGTGGAGCTTAGGCCAACTGTAGTGGGCAAAAATAGGTTCACCATTAAGTGGGACAAGGCAAACAAGGCGAATTTCCTCTGTACTGTTCTCTATGATAAACAGGCTAAGGTTGCTTTATGTCTGGATCTGGAAGCTGAGTCGTCGCAAATCATGGTAGCTCCCTCAGACATCATGGCAACTGTAAGACAAGCCCTGACATGAGAAACCTGCCTGGCAAAATCACATTGCCTATTTTGGTTTGACTCAGCCTGCACCAAGGTCTTGCAAAGTTACATATGGCCTTACGCACTGAGAGATAGAGTACCTACTAGGAATGCATGGGCAGCATATAAAGAGACCCGGGAGGCAAAGATAAACTAGATCAGGGAGAATGTGTGGGAGGCTCTCCAGACAGCTAGTTAAAAAAATGGCAGCTCCGCCTTTTGGAGGATGTTAAATACCTCTTATTTTAGGGAAGCTGCAGATCCCTCAACAGATGTATATATTCAGAAATCAAAAGGGGTTGAACACTTCTTTACTATCTATTCAAACAGGTAAGGGTCGCTTGTGAACCTGATGCCCCACAGTACCACCCCCCAAGTTACGAGTGGAACCCACCCTGCCTAGTCTTTGATCTAGGAGAGGAGCTGAGGGTATTAGGGGAAAGCTGTAGAGGAAAGGCAACTGGGCTGGACGGTGTTGAAGAATGTCAGGCTTTGTGGGGACCCTTGATTACAAATGTTTTCAATGTCATTTTCAATGACATTGCGAGGTTTGTCCTCCTGCCACCTGGAGAAGCTCAGTCACTGTCCAAATTTATTTAAAAAAGGGGAGACGTCACACTACAAGAATTATAGGCCAAAATACCCATGGACACCACATACAAGGTTATGGGACACATTTTGATGCACAGATGAGGACCAGGAAGTTCAAAAACCATTTTAGCAGACACCCAACATGGTTTTAAGAAAGGGTTAGGTACCATCAACCAATGCTTCAATCTGAGCTTGTTAACAGGCAAGTATGCTGTTGCTGGGCTACATCATTATGGTGTTCATGGACTTGATGGCAGCATTCAACTGCGTCTCACATTCCACACTTTGGGCAATTATGTCAGAGACGGTCACATAGAAGGGCATCATTAGGTTCATAACGCAGCTGTACTCGGAGGTGAATGGGAGGGAGGGAGAACATACAGAACTACTTGAGATGAAACAGGGAGCTAGGCATGGGTGTGTGCTCCCCACTTCCTTTTCTCACTATATACTAACAGAGTTGAATCCACATTTACACTGAGACCCAAAGATACTCCCTATCTAGGATCTCACCCTGTCCCAATAATCCTCTACGAGTATGACACAGGTTTTAGTGGAGAGAACTGGGAGGCTGCAGCAAGGGCCAATTGATGATTACCTTATCTTCATGGGTTAATTAGACCTACAGGTTAATATAAGTAAAACCTTCACTATAACAATTGGGATGAGATTCAAGAAAAGACTAGTGCACTACATTAATAAGAGAAGTGTAGGCAAAGCTGTTTCTTTCTCCTATTTGGGCGTCCTTTTTGATAGCGAATATTCATGGAAACCGATGGTCTCAAATAGAATTGCCATGTTGGAAAAGACAATTTTGGGGCTACAAAGTTTCTGTAAAAAATTGAGCTCCGAACCTTTGAGAGCTTCTGACCATCTAGGCAGCGAAACAGGTGGTGATTACTACATGTGGGGCAGGCATAGGGGGCATGGTTGATACTTATGGTATACAGATAGTGGAAAATGTTTATTCCCCCCATCCAAAGACTTAGCAGTCCTTCTCAGCTGCCCAAATGCTACTTGCCAAGATTAGCTGGGTACTCTCCCTATTAAGGACAAAATAAGATTAACCCCACTTTTGCTCTGGAACTCCATCTGGTCAAGGGGGGCTGCACTATTAAATTGACTTGTTATTGAGGATTGCTTGAAATTGCATGCACAACTTGGCCTGCTTATGCGAAATCAACATTGGAGGCGACTAGGCCACATGACTTATTTACTTCCCCAAACTCTTATGAGTATGAGCTGTAGCAAGGCCAAGCTGAAACAGCTGTTTTTAGCTACTGCCACAGCAAAAAGACTGGTGATTAATAGGCACGAAGTTACAGAGTCTTTTTATGTTGAACATAGCAGCGCGCAAGCGCTGCTTTTCTGACGAGTTGGTATGTATCTGGGCTTTTAACCATACCCACGGCAAGCCAATCACTATCACTTGTTCATGGGGTTGCTCTTCAAAAACCCTTTATTTTCATTGGGAAATGCTTTACGTTTGTCCCTCCTTGGGGCAGTTTAGTTACTGCCTTGGACATCGCCCCTGTTATATGGCTAATCGCACACTTGCTGATACGTTTGACTGCAAGCAAACTTCTTTTTCCTTTTGTGTGCTCCTTTATGCTGATGCTGTGGCATTTTGAATTGGCTAGCTTATGTGAAACTGTTTTACTTTTCATTTTCAATTTGTGTGGCAAGAAGGGTCCGGTTAGGAGTTTAACACTAATAGCTCTAACTCAAGCAAATGCGAGACCCATCGCATTGCGAATGCTTGTTATAAACTGGTGTGCCTTCAAGAAGGTCTTCAAACATACTTAACCCCAATTCAGAACCAGCAACACCATTCCGTGTTAACTAGATTTCACTTTAACTACCTCCCCTTCCTGGTGGGCTACACTTTGAATTGTTAGTCCCTGTCAGATTTAGATCCCTGCCTTGATGATGTATCTATTCAATCAAATTTACACGTTGTGTTCTTTTTCTCCTTTGCTGGCCCTAGAAGAATTTTTTTTCTGCCACTTTTTGAAGTCTACAAATTTTGATAATGCAGACCAGTGTTTGCGGTTTCTACAGCAACTACATTGCCTTTTGGTCTTTGACGCTATGGCGCTTTTTATATGGCAGATTTTAAAACCAAAGAAGCGCTCACTTTGCTGATAGGATGGCACTGCATTATAAGCACATTAACTACATTGCTTTTAGTCTGGTACTCTAAATGTGCTCGCTATATGGTAAATTGTAACTTATGGAAACGTGCAATCAGCTGTTCGGTTGTTTGATGGTAATGAATTGTAATTGAAATTCTAATGTACAGTATTTATTCTAGTGTAATGATGTTTTTAGCTAAAATGGTGTCGTTCTTAAACTTATCTTCAGGGGGATGGGTACCCATTGCAGATTAAGAATAATGAATGTGTTTGTTGTTTTATCTGTGCTTTTAAGTTACATAAATTTAGTGAATAAAGATACCTTGACTGACTGACTTTGTATTCAGCAGCCCATGTGTTTTTTTTTTTTTTTTTTTTTTTTTTTTTTTAAGGTATGCACCTTTGCCCAGTGACCATACAGTGGTTCCCAACCTTTTGATTTCTGTGGACCCCCACTTTAACATTAATGGAACCCAGGGACCCCTACTGAATCATCATTGGAATCCAGGGACCCCCGTCCGAGTCATTACTGGAAGCTGGGGACCTAATTTGTCAATATTTGTTAATATTTTTTTAATTTTCTAGGCTCTCGCAGACCCCCTGAGAAGGCTTCGCGGACCCCCAAGGGTCCCCGGACCACAGGTTGGGAACCACTGATGTAGCAGTTTACTTTGACATGAAAACATGAGATTTTTAATATATATATGTAGTCTCTCAAAGGGCAGATGTCGGTGGAATTAACTGTGTATTAAAAATGAAAATGAAAAGCACTTCTTAGTATATAAGCTAATTGAACCTTTTCCTCCTGCACCATAAATTTGAATGAAAGAATGGTTACAATGAATATTCATCTTTTCAACACTAAAAAAAGTTCCAATTCAGGCTGCTGTTTGGAAAACAGATGACATCAGCTGTTTATCCAACAAATGATACGAGGGTTCCAGTGAACACATGCAACTGTCTACATACTGGCAAATTATGACATTTGGGACATTTAGGAGCATTTATGGTTAAACAGGTGAATAACTGTAACTGCAAAGACGTAAGCGTAAACGGAAACACTGATGTTCGTCCGCTGAACCAGGTTTCCAAACAAGCTAAAAAGGTCATCTTCAGACCTGACACATTGAGGCGCCAACAGACACTCCTCTGTAATGTACCGATTAATAAATAACGTGTTAGGGGAACATTTTTGCATCTCATTTTTCATTTTTCCAACAAGTCCTGCATGAGAGTGAGGAAAATGTTTGAAGTTCAAATTAGACTGAGCTGGACTGCTATTAAAGGAATCAGTGAGCAGCCGAGATTGGGCCAGGAAAGGAGAGGACAGAGTCTGAAATTTTATTCAAAGTTGAGCTCCCCTGAGGTAGCGGAGTCCTTTTTAGATTGACCATAGCAGTGCACAAGTGCTGCCTTTCTGACGTGTTGGAATTTATTTGGGCTTTTAACCTCAACCACCTCACGCCCATCTATTTCACTCGTTCATGGGCTTGCCTTTCAAAAATCTGTTGATGACATTGGTAAATCCTTTACGTTTGGCCCTCCTTGGCACGGTTTTTGTACTACTTTGAGGACCGACCCTGTTACATGGATAATTGCACAAAAGTTTGACTGCCAGTGAACTTCTTTTTCCTTTGGTGTCTCTTTCGCACTCATGGCAGCTGTGGCACTTTGAATCAGCTCGCTTACGTCAACTGTTTCACTTTTCATTTTCAATTTATGTGGCAAGAAAAGTAGAGTTAGTAATTAACAATGCTAACAGCTCTAACTCGAGCAAAGGAAAGACCCATTGCATTGGAAATGCTTGCTCTGAGCTCCTTTCTTGACTTAGCTATGTCCCGACACTTGAGACAGATAAACTGAAACAGATTCTCATTCAAGACTTCGATCTCAGAATAAACGACTTGCAGTCACTGAGGACATTACTACCTGCACCGGGCCACTAAACACAGACCAATACTTAACTACACACAGTGTAGTCCCTTTTATATTATGGAGAAAGTCAGCTGCGTTCCTTCATGCAGTTAGGTTGGACGTTACAGACTTTGAAAAATGGCCGAATTCCACGGAAGTACATTAACATAGTGAATTGTTCACCGCCTTTAATTTATCCATGAAACAACAGACAATGACTAAAAGGGAAGCGAGTTTCACTATGCTTCACATAGAAAAGTTAGAAAAGTTTCCTTTCACAGTTGCAGAAAGTCCTTCAACAGTATGGGCATTATTAATCTGCCCACTTCCCCTTTTTGTTTTTTGAAATGCCTGAAACATCTTGTCGTGGGCAAGTACGAGCGACTAGGTGATAGCTATATTAAAGAAGAGTGGGAGTTGCCCTTTGATTACAAATGTCTGAACGGCGAAACAGAGGTCTTTCTCAGCGGAAGCGTATGCAAGACTACTGTTAGTCATTTAATGATCTGCAAGCAGGTGTCCTTTCACGGCCTTTGCTATGCAGGGGTCGCGATCCTGGCCTGTTTTCTGAAGGGTACTCCCGTCCCTTTGATTCGACCAGCATTTCATGTACTTTCGAATGGAAGTTAGGTGGTGCTGAGTGACCAAAGCTGGTGTGGTGTGCAACCAGGAATTGCCTACACAATTTCAGTCTCTAAGGTCGTTAGGCGTTGTGGACAAGTTTTATTCCCCCACCCTCCACACGAGAGATAAAAGTATCAGAAATGTGGCCTCACACATTGATATTGTTAATGCAAATTATGACAAGCTGAGCAGGCTAAAGGTGCTACTGTTTCAAAAACAAGTCGCGTTGACATCAGCAAGAGAGACGTATGCTCTCCAGATTGCGAGATCATCAGCCAAGATACAATCCCTATTAAATACCAACTTCCCCAAGCACTTTGGAGAACTGGTGTCCAGAATATTCAACTCCTCGAGCACTACTGGGATTGTCTACTTCTTTAAGGCTGTTGGATCTGGATTTGTGTCCATCTTCCAGTCTGTCTTCGGAGTCATCCCATTGGCCATCCATTCACTCTTTTCAAGTGTGTTTGGCAGAGTTCCTATAATTATGGCACTGATTGGCAGAAGACTACTGCTATTTCTTCAGATCCGCAGCGGTTGTGTCTTTCCAGCTACGCACAGCAACGGAGCCGCTGCCACCAGCTCAACTGGGCTGTGAACACAAGGTTTAGATCTTCGATGCTTTCTTGCTGGAGGAATTGGAGCGTCACTGGTAATTGTCGTTCCGGCCACTCCTACGGTGCGTGCAACAAGTCTTTCACTTCATATGGTGCCTCTTCGAACACTTGCCTACAGTGTGTCTTGCTGTTCTGCCAGTGCCTCCTGTGAACCAAGCACTGCTGATCTCCCCGATGAGGGTTCATTCATGGTCATGCCCATTGAGACTAAGGCTGATTTGCGAGGCCACTATTGTTAGAAAGATAAGATGATTAGCTTATTATACCAAATACAAAGTTTACATTTACTGCCCTTACTTTGGCCTGCTGTGCTTGTCATGATCAACATTATATCGCTTTGCATGTTTTTAGGTATTGATTTTTAACACTTTTTAAATGTGATTTTTTATCTGGTTGTTATGCTTTTAGTCCAGAGCATTTTTAGCATTTGGATTCATTCGCCTTCTGTGGCGTAAAGTTATGGTGTCATACTTGTTACAGCAATGGGGAGGGTGTAGTGAATCCTAGTTTGTGTTAATGGGATACAGGAGTTAGCTTAGCCTTTGGCTTGCAGACTCTTGCCCCCGTCATCTAGTGACTTTTACCCTACTTAGCTTGCTCTGTTTTAGAGCATTTATTTAATGAAATCTTTTAAGACGGCTGCCTTGTTTTTAGTTAGGCCCATGTTTTAATTTGCCTTATCAGTGCCACCGTGCTAAGGTGTCACTATCAAGCGACAAAGATAAACAAACCGTAGGTGTTCACATTAGGAACTTTCCCTCTTCACGCTTTTGAGGGAATTGTTTATATAAATTACTGTCCCAAGCATGTCTTGTTAACTATTGTTTGGGAACAGACCTACCTCAGGGGTCCAAACAGATCTATATAAATACTCCTCACTTAAACAGATAGGCATAGGGATTCCGACCAGATGCCATCGCTGCACGTCGCCTTGACGCTGAGCCAGTCTTCGCGTCCTACGAAGTCTGAGCTAGAGACCTCATTCCAAGGTAACAATGGTTGGGGGCTCTTCTCATTGACATGGCATTGGCAGATTAGATTTATCATACATAGCTCTCTTTTAGGTTAGAGGTTAAGCTCACTATGCTAGGATATTAGGATATATCTCATCCTTTATGTCATTACATGTTATTGCAAGATGGTGGGGGTCTTTGTATTAATGACTCTTGTCTTTATCATTCTGTTTCTTGCACTGTTCATTATCCTAATCATTAAAGCCCATGCACCTTATCGCAGATTGCAGTTTTGCTAAATAAAACCTATTGAAACTTTACTGCATCTTCTTCATTGCCTGTGTTTGATTGAGACATGTTGTTCATGTGAGAAAGGGGTAATCTCTGTTTAGCCACAACACTCCCAGAGATGTCACACACTTGAGTCCATGTGTAAAGGCTGCCACAAATCACCTTTTACTGTTTGGGTTTTTGGTGAATTGCTGCTTGTGAGCCGTGAGGGTTGGGACGACAGTTGCGACTTGTTGAAGGACTGGTATAGTCGCCTACAAACATAAGTACTGTTACCCATTAAAGAGCAGTCTTGCACGAGCAAGAGTCAAACTACGACACCAGGAAAGACTTAAAACCAACTTCAGAAATTGCCATTGCTGAATAGATAGGAAATAGCCGATCAAAAGGTATGCAAAGAAGACTGAAATATTGCTATGAGGCCCAGCTATCTCTACTAGGTCAAAAGACTGGTGGCCCATTGAGTTGGGAAAGACGCCCCACTAATGGGCCCAGCTATCTCTACTAGGTCAAAAGACTGGTGGCCCATTGAGTTGAGAAAGACCCCCCACTAATGAGATCAACTGTCAATTTGGGTGTCATTTTGACTTTTCACTATCTTTCTGTGTTCATATCTCTAAAGTTACCTCTTAGCGCATCCTGACACTTGCGGTTCTAATACAAATTCAACCTTTTCTATGAAAACAAACATGCTTTTTTCAGTCTGCATATAAGAATACCCAAATCCCTTACTCTGCCTTTGCAGCTCGCCAAACTGTGCTGCTCAAGTATTGCTCAATCTGCCTTATTGCTCTCACATTTCCACTTAAGTAACCACCATTCATTAGTTCCCTACAGAGAAAATAGCTATCTTCAACAGCCTTTGTATATGGCAAACAACTTTACACACAGCTGTTCCTGGATTTCTATAGGATATGCTTCAGTATTTATTATCCTTTCTGTAGTCTGTTCTGCTAATGCTTCTTTATTTTATAAATCCTATTATTCAAAAGAATTGTGAGGATGGTCAAGCCTTTTACTTTCAAACTTTTAAAATATGGAATGCTTTGTAAAGACACATCTTTTCTATCACTGACCATCTCCAGTCCTGAAAGGCTCTGAAACATTGGCAGTTTACTGTGTAATTGACTATTACTGTGATTTCATCTCTGTCAGCAGCAGTACGAATATTGATCATCTAATTCTTTACAAAACCCAATCAAATCAAATCAAATCTGCACTGTGCACAAGCCAAATAGAATAAAGGCCTATCACACATGCAAAGTATGGCTCTACACAACATCTAACGGTGAGCATTGGCATATCTGCTCCCACTTAGCATTTCAAATGTCTGAAACATGGAGGAACGATCCACTGCATACGGTGGGTCTAAAATTATGTAATGTCAGTATCCTAACCTCGGAGTCAAAGTAAACTACCTCCGGTTTACAAAACTGCTAAAAATGATTTTTTTAAAAGACTTGTTCCAGGCTGCAACAGAAATGTCTGCGGTGAGCACTAAACTACTGACTAGATTAACAGGCAGACTCATCTTCATTAAATGTATATTGCAGTGTGTTATTATTTTAAGTATGAGGGTCTTTAAAATAATTGCAATGTGACAAAAGGAGCTTTATAGAAACACAATTATTAATACATGATCACTATTATCAAATCATGGCGCACCTCATGTGGAATCACGCACTTTTGAGTCAACCTGCACAAAAAGAGGGCAGCCACAAAATCACAGCACTGTGGTCCAGCTTCCAGAGTCCTATGAGGACTTTGGTCACAATACAGTTTTAGACTACTGAACACGGAGTCTTGAGTAATCGTTTTTTAAGACAGTTCAGGGACGCAAAAAAAAAGTCCTGGTATCATGGTCATGAATTCCAACATTTACTGTCTAATCCCTCTTGGTAGAATAAAGATAACAAATAAAGCAGAAACATTTTCCTTGAGTGTAGGGCAGAAGATCAATGGTTCACCCTTTGAGAATAGTTTCTTAACCCCTTTGGTGTGTTGGATGACACACTCACGCCCTTCCTGGTGCGGGCCACGACCACTGGTCGACACTAGGGAGGGTCTTTAATGCACTGGAGGATTTTGTTTTATTTAAAAACCCAGTGGGAGACACAGAAGAGCTCCCGTGTCACCCCGTCCATCTGTGACATCAGCCCGTCATGAGGCATGATGACGCAACGCAGGTAAGGCCACTTTCTACTCTGGTAGGGACCAAAAATGCCTCCCCATCTTTCAATAAGACATTGTTTGAAAGGGGAGATTCTCCCTTTTCAAATGAGACCTTCCTGAAAGGGTTTCCTGGCCATGGATCACAGCCACGCTGTGATCCATGGCAAGGAAACACCACTAAACACCACTAGACACCGGGGATTTACTCTGGGGGGGCAGGGGGTCAGCCCTCATGTGAATGGGCCTTTACCTGCACTTTAAACAAGTTAAATGTATGTGCGAGGGGACTATGGAGAGATGAAGGGAAAATTTGCTGGGTGGTAGTGAGGGACTCCAAGTAGGAGGTCATGGGAGGAGGAGCAGCAAAAAAGCATGTTTCACTGGGCGCCACCAGTGGGTATGTGGCAAGGTGAAGTAATAGTGTGTCTTTTTTTTGGGGTGGGGGTTTCAGTGTCTTCTGAGAACCTGCTGATTGAGGGCAGAAGCGAAGGTAAGCTGACTGATATTCACTGTTGTACACATCACGCACACACACCCACTAGCAATTTTATCACCATATCTGCCTTCTACGTAGGCTGGTGTATTAGAAGGCAAGTTTAGCCAGTAGCAGAGATGGCATTTCATTGGATGACTACTGCTGAAGCCGTAACTCGGGTTATGGTGGACAGCTCTGAGGCACGATCAGAGACTGAAACAGCAGATACTGAAATAGCATCTGAGCAAGAGGACAATGGAGCAGAATCTGGGAGTGATTTTTCAGTCGTCGGAGTCCCACCCGACACGTTTTCCAGTGATTCTGAGGGAGATGATGAGGACAGTCGTGCTATCCCTTCGCAATCAGAGTCTGGGCAAAGGTGCAACAGCGGGTTAGCCCAGCCAAGAGAGCAGGTGTGTGCGGCGACAAGCACAGAAGGTGCTCTCTTGGTAGCCCCTCAATTTAGTTCAGCCCCTAATTCCACATTTTACTGGTGACGCTAGATGTAAAGTCGATACGGCTAACCTTTTGCCAGTCGACTCTGTCCATCTCTTTTTGGATGTTGACTTCTTTCAGCAAATTGTGCAGCAGACAAATTTGCATGCAGAACAATTTCTGAGGGAGCATGGAGGAAATCTAGGGCCCCGTTCTACGGCACACCAGTGGATTCTGACTTTGCTGGCAGAGTTGAAGATATTTTTGGGCCTTGCATTCAAAATGGGATTAGATCAGAAACCCACCTTGCAGTCCTGCTGACTCGCATGGTATGCTTAACCCCCATTTTCGCACAGGGCCGCAACAGGGAAGGCCAAAATCACATTGTGGAGACATCAAAATTATCTATCACAAAATAACCCAGTTTTGTAAAGCGGGAAAACTACCAAACCCAGACATTTCTGAAAACTAGACAACCAGGGGAGTCCAAAGGAGGTGTGGTTTGTGTGGATTTTCTTACCCAGAATACCCTGCAAAGGTGAAAGTTTTAATAAAAACTCTATTTTTCTTTGCATTTCTGTCACGCAAACTACAGGAAGATGCAGGGATCCATAGAATTCCTACCACCCAGAGTTTCCACACTTGTCCTGATAAAAACGTGACCCCGCGTGTGCCTGTTCCTAATCACAAAAGGACCACCCCTGGGTGTTGACCCTACTGTTGAGTAGCCCACATGTAAGGACTACCACTGACCGTTGTGTGATCCATTTCTGTAACAGGCACTAAGCCCAGGCACACCAGTGAGGTAGTGTTTTTATCGGAACAAGTTGGGAAACGCTGGGTGGCAAGCAGTTTGAGGATCCCTGCATATTCCTGTTTACATCATAGAAATGCAAGGAAAAATAGAGCTTTATTCAACGGTTTCCCTTTGCAGGGCGTTCTGGGGGAAAACATTTGGGGAATCGTCAAAAGCGATACCTCCCTGGACTCCTCTTGATGCCTACGTTTCAGAAACATCTGGGTTTGTTAGGTTTCCCTAAATGGTTCCCAACCCCAGGACTAATTAGTACACTCACCTTAGTTATCATTATCGCCACAGTAAGTTTTGGGACCTTCTCTGTCGCGGGCACTTGGCCTACCCACACAAGTGAGGTAACATGTTTATCGGGGGACAAGGGGGAATGCTGGGCAGCAGGAAGTTTGTGGCTCCCCTCAGATTCCAGAACTTTCCATTACCGAAAAGTGCAAAAAAAAGTATTTTTTAGTCACATTTTGAGTTTGCAAAGGATTCTGGGTGACAGAACCTAGCGAGAGCCCCACAAGTCACCCTATTCTGGATTCCAATAGATGTTAAGGTTCAAAAACGTACAGGTTTCTCTATGTGCCGGCTAAGCCAGAGCCCAAAATCCACAGCTAGGCACTTTGCAAAAAACGCATCCGTTTTCATTGGAAAAATGTGATGTGTCCATGTAGTGTTTTGGGGCATTTCCCGTCATGGACACTAGGCCAACCCACACAAGTGAGGTACCATTTTTTTTATCAGGGGACATGGGGGAACGCTGGGTGGAAGGAAGTTTGTGGCTCCCGTAGTATTCCAGACCTTTCCATCACTGAAATATGCGGAAAAAGTGTTTGTAAACTCAAAAACATGGCTAAAAAAACCAAAGGATTCTGGGTAACAGAACCTGGTGTGAGCACCACAAGTTACCCCATTCTGGATTCCCTTAGGTGTCTAGTTTTAAAAAATGTCTAGGTTAGCTAGGTTTCCCTATGTGCAGTCTGAGCTGGAGCCCATAATCCACAGCTCGGCAATTTGCAAAAAACTCACCAGTTTTCATTGGAAAAATGTGAAGTGTCCACATAGTGGTTTGGAGCGTTTCCTGTCGGGGGCACTAGGCTTACCCACACAAGTGAGCTACCAATTTTATTGGGAGACTTGGGGGAATGCTGGGTGGAAGTAAGTTTGTGGCACCCCTCAGATTCCAGAACTTTGCATTGCTGAAATGTGAGGAAAATTTGTTTTTAGACACATTTTGAGGTTTGTAAAAGATTCTGGGTAACAGAACCTGGTGAGAGCCTCACAAGTCACCCCATTCAGGATTCCCTTAGGTGTCTAGTTTTAAATATGTATAACTTTGCTAGATTTCCCTATGTGCTGGTTAAGCTAGAGCCCAAAACCCACAGCTAGGCACTCTGCAAAAAAAAGATTCAGTTTCCATTGGGAAAATATGATGTGTCCAAGTAGTGTTTTGATGAGTTTCCTGTCACGGGCACTAGGACTTCCCACACAAGCAAGGTAACATTTTTTATCAGGAGACTTGAGGGAACACAGAATAGAAGAACAAGTGTTATTGCCAGTTGTCTTTCTCCACATTTGTGCCTTCCAAATATAAGACAGTGTGTAAGAAATAAGTCATTTTGAGAAATGCCCTGTATTCACATGCTAGTATGGGTACCCCCGAATTCAGAGATGTGAAAATAACCACTGCTTCTAAACTCTGTATCTTGTGTCCATTTCGGAAATACAAAGGTTTCCTTGATACCTATTTTTCACTCTATATTTTACCAAATGAATTGTTGTATACCCAGTATACAATGAAAACCCATTGCAAGGTGCAGCTCATTTATTGGCTCTGTGTACCTTGGGTTCTTGATTAACCTACAAGCTCTATATATCCCCGCAACCAGAAGAGTCCAGCAGATGTAACAGTATATTGCTTTCAAAAATCTGCCATAGCTGAAAAAAGTTACAGAAGAAAACGTATACAGAAATGGCTGCTTTTTCAACTCGATTTCAATATTTTTTTTCAACTGTTACGTTCTATAGGAAAACCTTGAAGGATCTGCACAAATGTTCCCTTGCTGAATTCAGGACTTTGTCTACTTTTCAGAAATGTTTAGCTGTCCAGGATCCACCATTGGTTTCACACCCATTTCTGTCACTAACTGGAAGGAGACTGAAAGCATAAAAAATAGTAAAATGGGGTATGTCCCAGTAAAATGCTAAAACTGTGTTGAAAAATTTGGTTTTCTGATTCAAACGCCTATTCCAGAAAGGTGGGAAGATGGTGATTTTAGCATCGCAAACCCTTAGTTGATCCCATTTGCAGGGAAAACAACAGAGGTTTTCTTCTGCGGCACCCACTCCCCCCCCCAAAAAAAAATGTAGCTCTATATTGGCTAATTTCTCAGTCTCCTCCAAGAGAACCCACAAACTCTGGGTACCTTTAGAATCCCTAGGGTATTGGAAAAAAAGGATGCAAAATTGGCGTGGATAGCTTTGCGGACCAAAAGGTATAGGGTCTTAAGCAAAACTAGCTTAAATAGCCAAAAAAGGGCTCAGCATTTGGGGGGGGGGGGGGCAGCAGCTAAAGGGTTAACAGGACAGTAAATAAAGACTGAAAAGGTGGCTGAAAAAGTAGTCTGACAATACAATGCACAAATTCATGTGCCATTAGCCTGTCTTGCAGTAGTAACTCCATAAGTAAACCGAAGGGATCATTTTCAGAAAGGTCTTTTAACCTTGTCTCCAGACACTCGAAAAATCCTGAAGTAGAAGCCTGGTGGATGCCGTCTATTACCTAGACTTAAAATTAAATGGAATGGTAGGTCCTTCGATCTCTACTAGTTAGCATTTCTTGGATTATGTAAACCTGGTTCAAATCTTAAAATATAATTCTTTAAACAAAAATGTACTTATTAAGTTCTTCATGACTGTATGGAGTGGCACATCATAACATTTACATATTTTTTTTTTTTTTTTTTTTTTTTAAAGAAGGCAGGCAAATAGGGTCACAGTCAATTTCGAATGGATTAAAGGAGAAGACAAACATGATGCCTCAGCTCGGGACAGATATTTAAAAGCTGGAACTATGCAGACAGTTTTTGTGCCACAGTTTAACTACCGCGAGCAAAAGCAGCAGGAACTTGTGCAGAGAAACACAATAGAATGCACAGCCATATAAGCACAGAGTTAGCTGGAAGATGGAAATTCACTACTTTGATGACTACACTCAGTTAAGGCATCATCAACAACAGACACCCTAGCAACTCCAGAGTTTATCACCGGAGTCCATTGAAGAATAGACAACTTATTATTCTATCGCATAGGAGAGTATGTAAATTTCATAATATTTAATTCCTGGCAAAATACTGTCAACTTAACATCAACTTTTAGATTTAACTGTCGCAGCAGTGTTAATTTCCAGTTAACTTTGAGACGAATTAATATCGTAAAACAGTCCATACGGTTCAAAGTATGACTTGCTGGAATTGGAGGCATTCTATTTGACCTTGTGCTAACAGTAAGTCTGCCTGTGGCTCGTCGATGGGTACAATGGAGGACTGTTCAGTATACATTAACGCAGTCAGCCTTCAAAGAGGGCAAACGTATGCCATCGTAAACACCTACTTACTCAAGTGGTGAATACTAAGCTCTCTTGGAAGTGTGCAGAGATTAATTAAAGGTGTAAGGAAGAAATGATTTCATCCTGTAATGGCGCTAAATTTAGAAATATTTCAGGAGACTGAAGGATAGAAAGGTGTGGGTGTCTCCGAGCATGTTTTATTTTTAATACGCGCTGCCAGCACTACTAAGGAGATTTACAGCAGACAAGCATAACATGGCAGACAGTAACTGACGGAAAACATGATTTACGCCTTCAAGACGTTCACATAAATAAAGCAGATGTCTGTTACCTGACTGAATCATGCTTTCTTTTCTCGACCTTCATGAACACGGTTACAGCAGACAGATCCCGGACATAAGCCTTCAGTCTGAAAAGAAGTTGCTTTGAGTGAAGGTCATAATTTTAACCGTAAACAGAACACATGGCGGATACTGCTGCTTCTAAAAGGTGTATATTTACCCAAAAATGTTCATAAACCATCAACAACGCCAACACATCAGCCAAGCGCGCAAGCGTGGACATCTCACTACAGCGCCATTCAGTTAGCTGTGGAACTCGATCACACACATCCTCCAATCTGTAACACAAGCTCGCTTTAATGCAATTAGAAGGTTTACTGTAATCAGGACAACGGAGTCTGCCCGGAGGCGGCCCTTTAGATCATCAATCACACCAACTATACTAACTAAAGTACTGTGACATAAATCGACCCCCCCCCCCCCCACAAGCACATTCTTCGGCTGGTGCTTAGAAGTTACAATGAATACATAAACTGAGCACCTTATTAACATTGTAGTACAGTTTCAAACAAATATAAATAACACCATGACAACATCAGATCTGCCAACTCACAGTATGCCACCGAGTGTCACATATCGGCTTCCTTTCTATGGTCACCTGGTGAAGAGGTGCTATGAAATGGTGAAGGTGAGCTGGACACCCCTGCACACAAGAGGATTCCAGCTCGTTTTTTGAGGTTCTAGACAACCCATGTCCATTAAGGGGTGTAAAAACACACAAGGAAATAAATAGCAGCTTCAGCAAACCTTTTTTTGGGGGTGTTGACTGTTGGCGTGGGGAGGGGGCAGAACTGTGACTCAGGCAGTTATTGACATGAAAATCCACCCCTCTTCCACAGTGATTTTTTTTTAAAAGTTGGCAAGTCTGCAACATTTACAACACGTTCTGTCCAAATTGAAACGGAAAAGACCAATATTTGCATTTTATAAAGCCTGGTCCCTGAAATGGAAATGATGAATATTAACATAACCAACTAGAAGTGATGCACATCTAATTTCTCTAATAAATCAGGATTTTTCTTGGAAGAGATTTTTCTTTGCATGCCAAAGGGTAATGGGGTGGAATGCAGATCTTGCTACATCCAGGCTTTGCTCGTCCTTTTTGCTTTTGATTTTCGTGTATCTACATGTCCAGTATCAGGGCACTCAAGGACACTCTAAGGCAGCTAGTTGTATAGTTAACTAGAAAACATTTCTGTGGAAGGAAGCATTCTCAATACAATCTTTTAGTCACTCTCTTTGACATTGCCTCAAATATCATAAACATTTGTATTGCATTTGTATAATCTGTTGCTATCACTGGTGTGCTTTTGAGGCAGTGTGCTCTCCTGGTCCCATTACCCACAAGCCAGAGATTCAGTGCATGGTTGTAAGAGTGCATGTCTGTTGTGGGAAACCTATATGGGAAGGGTTTGGTGTTCTCCTTCAGGGTCAGAGTGAGTCTCCAGTCTTGTTTCAGGGTGCAGGTGTACTTGTATAGCTCAGAGGAGTGCATGGTTGTTAGAGCTTTGCTTTATTAATACATAATTCTAAGACAGTCCACAGTGATTAGGACATTCACATACACAAACTTTGTGCTGAAAATGTTGGATTTTCACGAGGCAGTGATTATTCTTAAAACCTTCTGCTGAAAAAGAAGTCATGTGGTTCAAAAGGAAGAGGGAGCACATTCGGACTTAAAGTGAGAGGGGTGCTTGGGGAAAGGGAATTTATCCAGGAGCTCTTGTGTGACTTACGAACCACTGCCCCGGACTGAAGAATGCTCACAACATATTATTCTGGGTAGTATACAATAATGGCGGCAGCTCCCACTCAAGAGTGGCACATCCTAGGATAAGTCAACATGAGCTTGGTCTACAGGTTCTTTGGAAAAGTGTTGGTTTAAAGACAGGTGAAAATTGAGGTTTCTCACCCCAGTTAAGCAGAGATACCTAAATGTAATTAGGTCGGTCCGGTGTCAGTGCTATCTACTGCAGGTGTGAGGCAACAGGATTATCATGGAAGTTACTTTTCTAGCCCAAAAGCACTCCTTCATCCAGACTACTGGAAAGGACCTTCCTTACCAAAGGCAACAGGCAAGCCTTTGCCCATCAAACTGTAAAAAATAAAAATGTTCAAATTCAGGTGGAATGCATGGTCTAGCTTCTGTTCACAAGGCACCTACTGACTACACCAGACCAGTTCTTTGTTCTCTATGAAGCAGTTGCATATGTAACAACCTCTGTGTACCTATTCTCATAGGCCAGGGCTGTCCCGTGTAGGTCAAAATGGACTAGATCCTTGCCAGATTCAAACAACATCTATGTAGGATATAGTTAAATGCCATATGGATTTCTCCATTTATCTAGATGGATCTCACTTGCATTGCCAATAACTGGCATTATCATCTGGAATATATCAGGCTCTTTTGGCTCTTTGACAAGCCCTATATTTTTGTTACACAGACATTTTGGAAGACTTTCCAAAAAGAACAATGGGAAAAGGGGGGCTTACAGTTGAGCCTTAAGCTCTAAACAGAAACCTCCTAAGCAAGGCAAGTGACACCTGAGCGTGCGATATGAAGTGGATGCCCAAAGTATAGGGTTTACAAAAAAAAAAAAAAAAACACGGGCGCTGTCCACAAGCTTTGCATAACACAACCAACTTTGCATTTATGCCATATTGAACATTTGGGCGAAAAAAGGCACAGTATGGAGCAATACTTCACAGTATGGATAAAAGCGCAGTAAATTATAAGGACACTGGAAACCCAGATTACTAGATGAGGACCGGTATAAATGGCAACCTGTGTATCCATCCCATAGTCTCCGTTGACAAGGTGGAAGTTGGGTAGAATCCTGACATTTAGAAAGCAGACTATTCTTTCAGCATCTAAGTTCAGGTTGAAAATCTGAAGCAATATTCTCAAATTTAGATCAAAACTGCAAACAGCTTGTTGCCTTTGTCTGATAGAATAATCATAAAGCACACTTTGATGACATCTTTTTAAATGGGCATTCAAAAGGTTTATAAGAAAGACGAGATATAATGAAATATACATTTTCAAGGATGGAATTTGTAAACACAGGATACAAACGGAGCAGCTCAAACAAATGAAAATCCAAGAGAAATGGTGATTGCCTGAGGTCATATGGGTATCAATTTTTTCAGACGAGAACTTCTGAAGTCCACTTGGATACTCAGATTCAGGTAGGAAGGAAAGAACAAAGGGCAGAATAGGGTTCAAGAAAGCAGTTGCATCTTCCTAAAAGCTGACAAAAGGGCCACAGCCAGTTGATCTCTTACTGATGTCTACTGGATTCCTTTATGGCCACGTGGAAGGTTTCAAAATTATCATGAAAAACCTAAAAGTAGCTGTATAATAATACCTCAAGAATTAGTTAGCCACAGGGACTCAGTGCAAGAACGGAGCACAAAGGACACCTAGGGGAGAAAGAGGATTCTCTTTCCCCTCCCCCTTGCTTCTTGAAAGTAGAAGGGGGATTATTTTGCTGCTTCCGAGAGGTCTAACATCCAATATCCTGCTGGATCACTCAGAAGTCACTAGAATCATCAGGAACGTGGTTTTATTTTATAAGATCTCAATGGCAACAGGGAAAGATCATGGTGGAGGAGATGAAACAGATTCTATAAAAGACCGATGGAAGAATCCAAGCTAGTGAAAGCAAGGTCTGAGGTTGGTGCAAAACTCCCCATCCCTTTTGCCAAGCTGGGTTGCAACTAGATGTAACTATTCTCTGAGATAAACTGGAACACTAGTTCAGAACCCCGAGGGTGACCTGTCCTGAAACTTTCTGGATGGCATCCATTGACAAACAGGCACTCTTTTGTTGTGAAAGTGTATGAATGACAAATACACATCTTTTTATCCATTTTACCCCATACAAGGATTTTGTTTCTAAAAAAAAAACAGCCAGCATGGTCCCTGAAAGAACACACGAGGAAACAACTACAGATGAGAAAGGTCCACAAACATACATCTCCACAAAAGGTTAAAAAGCAAAATGGATTCGAAAAGGAGTCCAACAAAGCCAAAGACTTTTCTCTAGATCTGTATTTCAGAAGGAAAATATGAACAAGGCAAAGCCCAATGCTTAGGAGGAAATGTAGTTGTGGGCCTATAAAGCACCCACTACTTTTATACTTTTGAGCAATTTATCTTAAAGAACAAGCTCACTGGTTGGCCAGGAGTGTTCTAAACAGACTGTAATGTGTTCCTACTACGAAAGTTGAAACCCATCTCACTTTGGCCACACAGAAAGGTTCATAACACCTTGGTCCTATATGTAAAAACAACCACTTAGTCCGTTGTGCACAAGAAGGCTATGCAGCAAAATTCACAAGCCTACCAACTAGTCACTGACAGTGGCGAGGCTGGGCTGAATAAACCAGATAGTCTGCCCAAGAGTTCCAACATCTCAGTGGCCATGTTGTGTATAAAAGGAGACCACACCAGCAGCCCCGGAATTTCTCAAGTGAATTGGCAAATCGGTGGTGAGCCAGTAAGTAACCAGCGATTACGAAGACAAGGAATGTTTACCTCTTTTGTTGTTTTAAAGATTAGTTGAAGGTCGAATATTATGAAAAGAACTCTAAGAGGTGGGAAAGAAAACAATTGAAGTATAAGTGAAGGTCATAGACATAATTCGTCGAAAAAAACAAAAAAAAATGTTAGAAACCCGATCAGGGAATAAATGCTATTTACCTTGCCAGCATGCATAGTTTGGAGTATATGTTCGATGATGTTTTGTGGATAGAAGAATTGCTTGACACTTGAGAATTTAAAAGCACCTTAAATACTCTGAAGCCAAGAGTTATAATGTAATAATCCGAGGCTCTTTCATATTCTGGAAACCTCTTTTGCAAAAAAAAAAAAAAAAAAACAAAAAAAAAAAAGATCCGAATTAAAGAATTGATAAATCTGCAACGTCTGTTGGTTCGGTTAAAGGATTCCATAAGGCAATTCTGACTCTTACGTTTTAGGTATACCAGTGTCAAAATCTCACCGCTTGATATCAGTACCCTCCCTAATTCCCTTCCCCCCCATCTGTCCACTTGGATAATACACTGATGTGATGACTAATTCGGAGCGGCCGGAAGGTGGGCTTCAGAACTGTTTCCGTGATTCTCATCCTAAGGAGGTTCGGAAGGTCAACTCTCCAGGGCACATTCAGTACCCTGTTCAGAAAGGTTAGCTTAAATCTGAAATTCTCAGAGCAATTTTACGAGTTGTGTCTTTAAGACTGCCAATCTTTTTATATGCTGAGACTACGCAGTCTTAAAGATACCACTCCTAAAATTACTTTGTGAATTGCTAAAAATCGTAAGGTTACACAAAAGTATAAATTTATCTTTGTGAATTAGGCCCTTAGTGCCCTGGTACATAGGGAACGCATACAATCTGAAATTTGATATTGCAAGGCTGTCCCCGCAACTGCAAGGATTAAAGGAAAGCAAAAGACTGACATGGTATGTTCATCATATGCAAATCTTTGAGTTCCAGCTGTAAACCTGCCAGAAGAGTACAACAAGGGTTCATCACAGAACCAGTGAGGAGCTTTTCATTGCCACGTTCTGGACTGCATGGTCAGGACACCTTCCTGAACTGGGTATACACTAACTATCTAATCCTGTTTGTGAAGACTGGAGCAGGTGAGTTGATGTTTCAGGCCAACATGATATTGTTTTGAAGGTTTCCTACATGTGATATGAACATAAATCTAATAATAAATAAAATGATTTGAGGCAATCTGGGAGCTCGCCTCCAATCAAGAGAACCTACTGAATATCGCAAATGTACCCCAAACATAACTACCCATAAGACTTAATATTGCCTACACTGAAGGCCTACAGGCAGTCTCCACAAAACACGACACACAGTAAGACAGAAGGTCTTAACAGAAGCTTGCCTATAGGCACAGGTAGCCCCTAAGCTCCATATGAGTAGAAAGAAGAACCCAAGACATAAGCAAAATTGATGCAGGTATCATCTGGTCAGTGACAGTAAATCTCTCTTTTTGCCTGATCACCCCCATCTTTTGCTGATGGTATTGCTGGCTTGTTGAACTCTGCACACTCTGGCACTGCTGTCCCCCCGACCTCTAAAACATGGTAACATTGGATAATCCTCAATGGAATATTTAACTTTCCAGTAATGCTGAAGTATAGGGTACAGAAAAACACACCAATGGCATAGGAAATGTAAATGTTACATAAGGTCTGCAGCACATGTTCCGCCATCCACTAGGCTGGAAAGAAAACATAGCTTTAGGCCTTGTAGGGGAACCTATCAAATAATATTATTTTTACAGAAAATAAATACTTTTAAACATTAAATAAGTCAGCTCTAAGTAAGCAGTGTACCTCACAAGGTAAGGTGCGTAGTAAAATGGGGGTATACAAGAATTCAGTGTTTGCATGTACTTATAGGGAGTAGCCTCTAAAAGTTATTTTCGTTGTAAAGGGGTCCAGCTGCTCATATGACCAAAACTAAAGCTAAGATAAAATACTACTTAATCTAAATCAGATTTGGAATAAGCTACAGATAAGATTCAACCAATGTTTTGGATTTTAATAAAAATCCAATTCAGTGGTGAAAGTTTGATTTTCAGTAACCTTAGACCGCTTGAACATTTAGTGCACTGTCATTAGCATGCCAGCAGCTGCACCACACCAGTTCTTGCCCATAATTAGGTCCGATACCTGCTTCCACAGCAGAAACAATGGCTTGGGCATTTTGGAGGAACAACCTGGATATGAGGTCCGTAATTCCTCTCCTCTCAGGAAGGGCAGCTGCGGAGGGTTTGGGAACTTTATTAGCTTAAAGGACCTGGATGAGGACTGGCCATTCACAGTAAGTGTAAAGTGAAACCTGGAGAAGAGAAGCTTTTGTTTCCTGGGTCAACTGTAGCCTGCTTGGCACTAAATTGATGGCAGTGGTGGTTCCAGAACCAGTTTGGTGTGGTTGAGGAGGAGAGGCATGCTCATTTCCCTAAACACGCACCTGCCTCACACACCAGAAGCCTCCAAGGGCAGAATGGTGCTGTCATGTTGAATTTTAGTCAGAATAGCACACTTTGAGATAGATTGCAGTAAGACAAATAGGGTGTGCTGCAAATGTAGAAAGGGTTGCCCCTGGAAATGTTTTCTCATTGGTTAGGGAGTGTCCAGATGTCACCACCACCAAATGGCTAATTAATCCTACAAAATGTGGCACTTGACCCACAGGGATAGTTTGTTGACCTCCTTTGTGGCTACAGGGACACAAGTTGCAAGAGGCTTTTTTCCTGGAGTGTTCATCTGACCAGTAGAAACTGTATATTGTTCTGGACTGAACCCTGCAGGTGGTTTCTGCCATAGTGAGTCTTAGCCCTTAAGTACTGTCCATGAAGTCCTTGGAGCCTTAGAAGAGACCAAGAGCAAATGCTCAAGAAAGTCTGAGAAGTGGGGACTTAAAAGAAAATTATTGGATTTCCATGACCTTCGCCTCAGCGGGATTTAATCGCTAAGGTGTCCAATTTTGAGAGGGCTTTGCCAGATAAATCTCTGGGCTTGCCCCGCAGAACGATTTTGAGCTCCAAAAAAAAGAAAGACCAAGACAGAAGGCAAAAATCAGACCAATGAAAGCACTTCGGCTGGTGGAGTTTTCACACTCTAAATTTTTCCAGACAAAATCAACTCTTTCAGTTGGACCTCATCCAACGGTTATCTGACATTGCGAGAACTTCCCTGAATACAACCTGCAGCCTTGCTCCTCTATAGGATCTTATCTTAAATTCAGAGGCCAAGTTAAAGATAAAGTCTTTATTTGTGATGGCCCTCTTGAGGTACCAGATCTCCACTCCATTGTGCTTGGCATGTAGTAGTGCCTAGGTCTCATGCAAATGTGAATAGTGAATGTAGATTGTCGCTTTACTTTTTCTTGATGTTTTTTCCACCTAAAACTTTAAAAATCTTTCTTGTTTCTGGATCTCCCATTTGGATTTTAGTTGTTTGAGTGTCATGTTTCTTATTATATTTACGTCTGCTTTGGAAAATGGTTTGGGGATTTTTGCTGTGTTTTGACTAATTGTTTTGGGTCTGCTAAATACGTTACACTCTTTCCGTTATGTGAAGCTTGTCTTCTCTATACCATAGCTACCAGGGTTGAGCCCAGATTGATTTATTGAACTAGTGTGTTGGAACTGACTAGGCTTTGGACTTAATACGTGGGAATGACTCACATCGTTCCCATCAAATAACCCATTTTCTTACAGCCTATCTTTATTGAGTAAGTTGTAATGGCACCTTAAAGTGAGATAGCCAAGAGGGTGCAGATGACCTTGATGTGGCTATGAACTGGTCACTGAGCAGAGGTAAGAACACGTCCGCCAAATGCTCGTCTGGATTAAAATTCTCACAATAATTTTTCACAATGAAATGCTCTGTTCCTCAAAAGGAAGCCTGGTTACACATAATTTTCTAATGGCATAAGAGCATCAGCGAATCAGAGGAGGACAAAAAGACGGCAGAAACAAAGTACCAACATTGGCTAAGTCACACCTTGCCAATGCCCAGTACTCTTGGTAAGGTGGGAGGGCAGATGATTTAAGACACAGGGTACTCATCATTATAAAGCTCAAAAGAGAGTGATGCTGGGACAGAGTCTCAGCTCCCTTCTTTGAAGACCTTTCAGAGCAGCGAGTACATGTTTTTCAGACACACACTTTGTTTAAAGCCCTAACTGGAACCACTAAAATGCAAATAAGACATAACTGGCACTGTGGCTTCCAATTAATGCATTTAACCAATATATAAGCACACTCTCGTATTTTGGTAATAGACGGTGTTCAAGTGAGGCTTTGTGTTTATGTTGTTGATCACTTGTAACAGAACTGGTGTTGAGCCAAGGCTTGGAGAATACACTGTGTAAGTACCCAGTCAGGCAACTGTTTAGTAGTGTGGGCTCTTAGTGTCCACCCAAAGTTAAGACTGATATGTGCTCAAGGAATTCCTTTAGTGATTGTCAAGCCCTCTGATGACTAGAAACCACTCCTGAAAAAGAAGCGATTACAGGAATTAGGGGTTTATCAGACTAAAAAAGGGTAACAGCCTACAAAGCAGGAGTGGGTGAGGTGATCACATACCCTCAGTATAATCAGTGGTGGTCACATTCTGAGCAGTGGCACAAGCAGAAGCCTAAACTCAATTCAAGGACTAAGCAGGCAGGGGAGCTGTGAGAGAAAAAACTTAACTGTTAGTCAAAAGAAGTTCTCATCCGAAAGAAATGGAATACAAAAGCCATTTGTAAGTTGACCAAAATTGTGCCCAATCTCCTCGAGTGGAAAGAAAGGAAGCCAAAGGCTTTATAGTGACTGGGCAAGTGCAGAGCCATGTGCATGTTTTGAAACTTGAATGTTTAATTTCTGCTGTGAAAAAATTGCTGCTCCCTTCTATATTTGGAGAATGTCCCCTAGTCAATGAAAAGAGGCAAGGACCATAGAAGAAGCAAATAAATATAGAAAGTAGCAGCAGATGCAGCAAGCTAAAGAAGAGCAGAAATTGTAGCTACCTCTCCTGGGACTTTTCCATTTACTGGTAAATATGCCATTTCAAGTTAGTATTCCACGACTGCCAGCCCTCAGAAAATGCTTATCGACCAAGACCGCTGCACCACTAATTTTTATCAACAGGTACATTACAGAGTTAAGTTTCCTTAAATATAAGTGATCAATGTCTGATAGATTAAACATTGCAAAAAGTACCTCTGCCGAATAACTGGATCAGATTCCTGAGGGTCAGTGTAGGCTTTCAATAGTTGATGCAGCGTTTGGTCCTCTGGTACTCTGTTCATCAAAGGAAGCAACAAAATTAGACACTTTACATATTTTACAAAATATGACACACAGTTTCATATGCATTACTTTACCTTTCCAAATTCAAAGGTTAGATCCCTTGCATCAAAGAAGGCCTATTATTTCATTATATGTAGTATGTACTTTGCAATAGTTAATGCTTTCAAACAGGACTCAGGGTTCCTCTCAGCTATCACAGCTCTTACAGACAACCACTAAAGACCAGGTGAAAAAAATAAATAAAGGAAACAAGCTGCTCTATTACAGCATTTGGGGTGCAGTAGGGGGGATGGTCAACAACAAAAAGCCAGCTAAACCATCGAAACTGGAGGTGTGGTATTTTGTATGCATTTTTCCTTTCATAATTTCTCAATCCCTAAATAAATGAAGTCTAGTTGCTCCTTTGAAAACTTAACAGAAGATCCATGAACTACACACAAATAGCTGCATAACTAACCGTCTACTGGTTTTAATAGGATCATCAAGGCAAAAACAACATTGAGAGGCAGACAGTACGGGAAACACCTATTTCGTATCTAAGGAGTCAATATTCTTCTTAATGGAGTCTTAGGATATCAAAACTCAAGCACATGTAATGCTGCTTTAAAAAATGGTTAACTGCAACAACAAGGTTATGGATGAAAAGCATGAATGAATTGCCAGCGACCAAAAGTGATTACCAGTGGCTGTGATTAATTCAAGCATTCCACCCATCAATGTTTTTGTTTACTTCAGTGTGACTCCCTAGGTGCTATAAATATGCCCAGACGTGAGTTTCATGCTCACTATGCCACTGAAGCCAAGCTGCACCTAACTTAAGGGCCCCAACTCGGGCGAAACCCATCTTGAGTTGCGGTTCAGATAGGGCTTGGTTTGGCAATTCGGGCTGAACTGTTCATACTGGAGTAGGATTAAGACTGATTTGGATACGACTGGGTCTAATCTGAGGAGGCATGGTGGACAAAAAAACGATGGATTGGGAATGTAACCCCAAGTAAAGTCCAGTGGCTGAGAATGATTTAAGCGTCCCATCCATCACTTTTTGGTTTACTTCCAAAGTTGCTTAGAACAAGGTAATGGACATCTGAGTCCAGCTCAAGACCAATGGCTTATTGTGCCTTTTTGTGTAAATAGAGCTCTAAAAGCCAAGCCAGCCTTAGTGAAGGGGTGATCTGAGTGGCTCATTGCACCCTAGATTATAAAGAAATTACACAGGTTGTGTTTGTTAAACATGTCTCTGGTACATTTACAATGTGAAATAATCACTGGATCAGGTCATGCTCTGGCACTTGATGTCAAGCCACACCGCTGGGTTACCACGGACTAAAACCTTTTTAAAAAGTCTACTTCTAAGTTAAACGCCCTTGTTTTGTTGTTGCTTTGTTTTTATCTGGATTTCAGAGAGAAAAAATTGAATTATTCATCGGCCATCACACATGCTTTTACTTAAGCACGAGACACACCAAATATAAATGGACCATCATATACCTGCTTATGACATAAAGCAATCAAGTACTCTATAAGCATTTGAAACAAAAGCATATTTTTTAAGTAAAGGGTCTAAACAAACTGCAAGCACACCAAGGTTTCATTAATATACTGATATTTCCTAGGAGACCTACATAACAATCATGTTATTCTAACATACTCTTTTTTAACTATATATATATTTACTCTATTTTCAAGAAGAATTAAACAATGGATACCTTTTCACAAAATATTCAGCATGGCTCAGGTGAAAAACAAGCTTTAAGCACCAGTAGAACTTCTGCTCCCTAGAAAATTGATTGGAATAAGTCAATTAAGATTTGTTATCAGTTCATAAGTTTCTGCGAAACATCTGTCCTCTTTTTACAGTAAAACCCTTTTAGGGGATTGCATCAAAGCAATGCAAATAACCTGTAAACACAGTTGTTTGTTTATTCATCTTCTAGTTCGGCAAAAAAGATAACCTGGGTATGTATACTCCCAAACTCCCCTTAATTGCATTTCACAAAATATAAACATGTTAGTCAAAGATTTAGTATGGTACGGTTGAATACTGCGACTATACATCAGATATTAGCTGTAACTTATTATTACTGAGAAGATTATTTATTAAACTAATTACACAGACTTAGACTGAATAGATTTACATATTACATAAGAGTAAATGTACTATATTTATCCCGCCACAAAGAATGAACAAAAACATATGCGTTAAGGTCACCTAATCAAGTAACTGGCAGATGAGCATACTGTTTAATGTACAGGTTGATTACATTTACCAATTCAAGATGAACCAACGTGGTTGTGTGTTAAGCAGAAAGTCTAAAATCAATACTAATGCAGATCTCATTAAATTACCCCTAGTAGGCAGACAGGAGTGTTAGTGAAAATTACTTATGTGTGATTACTTTACAAACTTGCATTATTCTTATTCAACTTGACTGGTAACCGAAAAAATATATTTTGTGACGGTGGAACTTTCATTTAATTTGCTTCTACATAGAAATGAACTATTGTGCTCTGGAATGCTAAGGTAATACTTTCCTAAATTAAGGGGCAAGTCACAATCAATTTATTTGTGCTTAGTTGCACTCAGAATGGTACACATTTTGTACTTTTGTTTTGATTTCTAGTACTACTACATTTAAATTACTCAACGAAGGGATGTCCACATATTTAATAAATGGCATGTTAGTTAATACAGTATTCAATCCACCTTAAGATATATTTCCTGAAACGTGCTTTATGTTATTGGAACGCTTCTGTTGTGGGCAGATTTTCTTAAATATTGACATCTCGAAGAAAGCTCTGACCGTGAACTTATTGTCTTTATATTCTAGGGACTACATCAAACTGTAGAATACAATGTCAGCTTTATGGCTGCAGTTTCACTCTTTTCAACTGCTGCGTTTTTAGGTGCTGGAGTATCTATCAGATGCAAAAAGAACAGATGATGGACGGAATGATAAACAATGCAAACCACCCAGTCACAAAGATTTGGGTTTAATCCATCGTTTTTTTGCTCACCACGCCACCCCAGTTTGGACCCAGCCATATGCAAATCAGTCTTGACTCTGTTCCCTATGGGAACAGTCCAGCCCAAACTGCCAAGCCAGGTCCTCCCTGGACCGGAAACAAGCATCCTAGGGCAGGTTTCAGGGTATCACCCTTCATCAGCCAGGCTAGCTTGAATCCAGTGGTGCAGTGAGCACAGGACCCACGTCTGGGCATACCCTTCCCATCTATCAGGTCAATAAGGGTAGGTGTGCAAACCAGTCTTGCTCCCTATTCTAATGCAAATTCCTTAAACATAATACAATTAGATGAATCAGATGTTTTCATAGGGTACATAACTTAATGAAACCAAATTAATCCCATTTTACTAATCCAAGCCATATCTTTCAGCACTCTGACGGTCTATTTCCAGCTTTACCATTCTGATCACATGCCAATCTGATTATATATTTACCTGCAAGTGGGGAAGAAATTCCAATAACTGCAATCAAGTTTATGTGCTGAATTAAAATTAAGAGTGACAGAAGGAAAAAGTGAACAGTTACTTACTTGTAATCCCAATTTGATGAATTAAAATGAAGAGTGACAGAAAGGAAAGGGAACAGTTACTTGTAATTCCAATTTTCTAACAGCATTTATATTAAAAGTATCATGGCCATGTCAACTAATATGCAAGATTCGGGACACACCTATTTAAAACAGAAACATTTTTTGAACAAAAATTTCAAAGTGGCTATTCTGAACACTAAATTGAATGTCTTCTTTAAAAATGCAATTGGATTTACCAATACTTCAGGCAGCGCAAAGGTAACTTTCTAAAAGTTTCCTTCACTAATTAATTGGATTTTCAATATGGATCAAAAATAGCTGCTTAGTTATTTCTTAGCTAGTCCTATTCCTGAGACAGAGTATTAGTAATTAATATTGCATCCTAGTGCTTTCTTGTGAAACTGCCAATCTTGTTTAAATGAAAATAGCTTTGAGGGGCCAGCCACTGTAAGGACATATAGAACATTACACCTTTTTACAAGTTCTACTATTAATTAACATGCACTTTGCCTTTTTTGGGCACGAAGGTCTAACTTATGAGTAACTTCTAAGTATTTAAAAGGACGGTTTTAGGCCTGTCAACTGAGTTCATTTTCACAGAGGGCAATTTAAAAACTGCTCTGGCACCCTACAATGGACCTGGGATTGGGTTAGGGGGCCCTTTAGTGGGTGGCACAACGTGTGCTGCAGCCCACTGGTATCACTTAAGTTATAGGCACTAGCAATACTCTGTACCATACACTAGGGGCTTTTAGGTGCCAATCAGTTTTATACTAAATTCATCATGTTTTAAAGGGAGGTGCACAAGCACTTTGTCACTGGCCAGCAGGTGTAAAGTGTACAGAGTTCTATGCCTAACAAAAACAGCCAAAGCAAAATCTGTGGGAACACCACAAAAAATGGTTATTTCCAACATTAATGTTTACTGAAATGTTTCACACTGCAGATCACCTAACACAAGAAATACAGCTTTTCTAGTTTAATATTAGTTTTACCATATAACCATTAAGACGTTAAGCAGTAGAATTTAGCTGAGGTAAAGTCAAGCAATAAATATAATTAAGTGCAAGTACCAATGGAGAAAGACTTATTGTAGGAAGTTGGCTCTGTATGTGCTATTTCAAAGTAAGGAATAGCATGCACAGAGTCCAAGGGTTCCCCTTAGAGGTAAAATAGTGGTAAAAAGAGATAATACTAATGCTCTATTTTGTGGTAGTGTGGTCGAGCAGTAGGCTTATCCAAGGAGTAGTGTTAAGCATTTGTTGTACATACACATAGACAATAAATGAGGTACACACACTCAGAGACAAATCCAGCCAATAGGTTTTGTTATAGAAAAATATCTTTTCTTAGTTTATTTTAAGAACCACAGGTTCAAATTTAACATGTAATATCTTGTTTGAAAGGTATTGCAGGTAAGTACTTTAGGAACTTTAAATCATAAAAATTGCATGTATACTTTTCAAGTTATTGACAAATAGCTGTTTTAAAAGTGGACACAGTGCAATTTTCACAGTTCCTGGGGGAGGTAAGTTTTTGTTAGTTTTACCAGGTAAGTAAGACACTTACAGGGTTCAGTTCTTGGTCCAAGGTAGCCCACCGTTGGGGGTTCAGAGCAACCCCAAAGTCACCACACCAGCAGCTCAGGGCCGGTCAGGTGCAGAGTTCAAAGTGGTGCCCAAAACACATAGGCTAGAATGGAGAGAAGGGGGTGCCCCGGTTCCGGTCTGCTTGCAGGTAAGTACCCGCGTCTTCGGAGGGCAGACCAGAGGGGTTTTGTAGGGCACCGGGGGGGACACAAGCCCACACAGAAATTTCACCCTCAGCAGCGCGGGGGCGGCCGGGTGCAGTGTAGAAACAAGCGTCGGGTTTGTAGTGTTAGTCTATGGGAGATCTCGGGATCTCTTCAGCGCTGCAGGCAGGCAAGGGGGGGGTTCCTCGGGGAAACCTCCACTTGGGCAAGGGAGAGGGACTCCTGGGGGTCACTTCTCCAGTGAAAGTCCGGTCCTTCAGGTCCTGGGGGCTGCGGGTGCAGGGTCTCTCCCAGGCGTCGGGACTTAGGATTCAAAGAGTCGCGGTCAGGGGAAGCCTCGGGATTCCCTCTGCAGGCGGCGCTGTGGGGGCTCAGGGGGGACAGGTCTTGGTACTCACAGTATCAGAGTAGTCCTGGGGTCCCTCCTGAGGTGTTGGATCTCCACCAGCCGAGTCGGGGTCGCCGGGTGCAGTGTTGGAAGTCTCACGCTTCTTGCGGGGAGCTTGCAGGGTTCTTTCAAGGCTGCTGGAAACAAAGTTACAGCCTTTCTTGGAGCAGGTCCGCTGTCCTCGGGAGTTTCTTGTCTTTTCGAAGCAGGGGCAGTCCTCAGAGGATGTCGAGGTCGCTGGTCCCTTTGGAAGGCGTCGCTGGAGCAGGATCTTTGGAAGGCAGGAGACAGGCCGGTGAGTTTCTGGAGCCAAGGCAGTTGTCGTCTTCTGGTCTTCCTCTGCAGGGGTTTTCAGCTAGGCAGTCCTTCTTCTTGTAGTTGCAGGAATCTAATTTTCTAGGGTTCAGGGTAGCCCTTAAATACTAAATTTAAGGGCGTGTTTAGGTCTGGGGGGTTAGTAGCCAATGGCTACTAGCCCTGAGGGTGGGTACACCCTCTTTGTGCCTCCTCCCAAGGGGAGGGGGTCACAATCCTAACCCTATTGGGGGAATCCTCCATCTGCAAGATGGAGGATTTCTAAAAGTCAGAGTCACCTCAGCTCAGGACACCTTAGGGGCTGTCCTGACTGGCCAGTGACTCCTCCTTGTTGCTTTCTTTGTTCCCTCCAGCCTTGCCGCCAAAAGTGGGGGCCGTGTCCGGAGGGGGCGGGCAACTCCACTAAGCTGGAGTGCCCTGCTGGGCTGTGACAAAGGGGTGAGCCTTTGAGGCTCACCGCCAGGTGTCACAGCTCCTGCCTGGGGGAGGTGTTAGCATCTCCACCCAGTGCAGGCTTTGTTACTGGCCTCAGAGTGACAAAGGCACTCTCCCCATGGGGCCAGCAACATGTCTCTGGTGTGGCAGGCTGCTGGAACTAGTCAGCCTACACAGACAGTCGGTTAAGTTTCAGGGGGCACCTCTAAGGTGCCCTCTGTGGTGTATTTTACAATAAAATGTACACTGGCATCAGTGTGCATTTATTGTGCTGAGAAGTTTGATACCAAACTTCCCAGTTTTCAGTGTAGCCATTATGGTGCTGTGGAGTTCGTGTTTGACAGACTCCCAGACCATATACTCTTATGGCTACCCTGCACTTACAATGTCTAAGGTTTTGTTTAGACACTGTAGGGGTACCATGCTCATGCACTGGTACCCTCACCTATGGTATAGTGCACCCTGCCTTAGGGCTGTAAGGCCTGCTAGAGGGGTGTCTTACCTATACTGCATAGGCAGTGAGAGGCTGGCATGGCACCCTGAGGGGAGTGCCATGTCGACTTACTCGTTTTGTCCTCACTAGCACACACAAGCTGGCAAGCAGTGTGTCTGTGCTGAGTGAGAGGTCTCCAGGGTGGCATAAGACATGCTGCAGCCCTTAGAGACCTTCCTTGGCATCAGGGCCCTTGGTACTAGAAGTACCAGTTACAAGGGACTTATCTGGATGCCAGGGTCTGCCAATTGTGGATACAAAAGTACAGGTTAGGGAAAGAACACTGGTGCTGGGGCCTGGTTAGCAGGCCTCAGCACACTTTCAATTGTAAACATAGCATCAGCAATGGCAAAAAGTCAGGGGGCAACCATGCCAAGGAGGCATTTCCTTACACTTATGGTCAAACAACTTTGAGTAAAGGAACACACCTAATAGGGCTCTCTGGTAAAACAATCTTTGGCAAATCCAAAGGTCTCATAATTACTACCAATTAGCTGTCCCAATGCTGCAAGGGCAAAAAGCTACTTCTACTGTGTCATTTTGTAGGAACATGCATTCGTCATGACGTGTGTGCATGCAACATTAAGCGTTCGAAAAAACAAAGTTGTAGTGCAAAAGTGCTTTTTTAAGGATGAGGGTTTGACACCAATTTATTGCCTGGTCCTTCCTCCATCGCTCAAAATTAAATAAATAAATAATACAACTTTAAAAAAAGAGTGAATGTGGAGGCAACGGAGCATCAGGTGAGGGAATTAAGGGTGAATGAGTGAAAGAGGGGAAGTGCAGCACATGAGGGACAGCAACATAGGGGAGGGAGCACACAAGCTTGAAAGCTAAACGGAGCACGGTGGAGGGTCTGGCAGGGGAGAAGCACATGACAGAGAGCTTGCAACACAAAGGAGACAGAACATGGAATCCTGGGTGCGTATTTGGTGAGGGATGAAGAACACAATGGAGAGAGCTAAAAGCAGGCAGTGGAAGGACAGAAGCCAGTCAATCAGATATGATAATGAGGCTATATTCCAGGGGCAGTACAGACACAAGAATGACAAACTGAGACAGGGAAAGCCATCAAATGAGAAGAAAGTAAATGAGAGTGACAAAGTTAACCAAGGTAACAAATTGGAGAGCTGTAAGCCCCTAAACGCTCTTTCTAAGCCTACAATATGACTTTTGCAACCAGACACTTGCATGGTAAGGTAAGCTCAGACTAAAACACAGCATGTTGAAAAGGATTTTTCAGTGTTTGATGAAGAACAATGGAGTTGATTGGGCAGGCCAAATTATGCAGCAGAATAGCATTTCTAAATTCATAAGTGCAATACAGTTTTGAGAAAGGAAACCTAGGCTTTCACGACTTTACAAAACACTAAAAAGCCAACTATTAACAAGGAATTAAAAATCTATGCCTACAACCTTGAGTAATCCATGAAACAAGGCCATTGGCAGAGCTTTTTAAGCATTTTTCTCTAAGGGCAACATAATAGGCCTAATCTGACTTTAATTGAGGCATGTGCATTTAACGTAGACAGAAAATCCTAACTGCCAACCTAAAAGCTCCACAAGTTGTGAGAAGAATTCAGTGATCAATGTTGTTCAAGGTGATCTAGGGCCTAAAAGAAATGTATGGTATGTTCCAAACAGCGAAGCGTGCCACTGATATAGACTCCAGGCACTCTCTGCACCATGTGGGTGAAGTTCCACAAGATTACAAGGTTTTCATCGCAGGCAATGTCTTCTTCAGTGGGGTCTGGATGTTTGTTTTTGGTAGAAGAGAGGTGAGGCAGCAGAGTTTTACCTATTGTTTACGCACAGTCTTGTTTGGTAGACATGCTAATTGTCAAGACACACTGAATATGTGAGCGTGCCACTTTGCTGTGACGAGTGTTGTTGAGAACTGTGATCTCAGCCTAAATGGCATATCTGGGTTGCTTTCGAAGTTTGAACGCGTCCTGTCTAATGTGTTCAGTTGAATGTCTGTGTGTGGTGTTTTTTATGGTTTGGTCTGTTAGGAGCTGTGTGATAGCCGAATAGAATGTGCTCTACTGAATGGTAGGCTGCCCTATGCCAGTGCTAACCTTTCTGCGTACACAATATAAAATGCACAACTATCACCAAGCACTAAAGAAATCATCAGTATCATGCTTTAAAATATTTGCTGCTGTCTTAACATATTCGATTTGCTCATCAGGCAAATTAAATCTTGTTTGGAAGACTACAGCTGGCGAAAAGCTTCGAAAAAATGCGTACGTGCACATAACAGCTAAACAAAAGACAACAACTTGGTTGCTAAGTAAAACCGACTTCATGTGTGAGTTATAGGTTTTTCTTCAGCTTGACATATGCAGTTTATTTTCTGGAATTTTGTGGTCGGTTCAAGGTATTTAAGAACATGCACAAGAGCTTACTTCCAACAAATGTATTGCACTCAAACACGCAATTTCTTTTTTAATTGAACTGATACACGCACTACATTATGTACGAACATGAAATTGAATTTATGTTTGCTTTGACATTCGGTCTCCCTTTTGCATGTGCACACCTGCTCTCACGCACACTAGTGTGTCTTTCACACACATTGGTTAAAATGGGCTAAAACAATCCTGCAATTTTAACACTTTTGTTTGAAACATTACCCATTTTCAATCCTGCTCTACAACCTTAAATTCACTACCAGTTTATAAAACGCCCTGACTTTCTCCATGTCAATGACCAAATATATTATTTAGTCCGTTTCCAAAGGTAATCCATGTGCATGTGACCACGTAGATGTTTAAAAACTATTAGCTCTAGTGACGGCCACTAGACGAGACTCTCTCAAAGAATGACTCTTCCCACCATGGAAAGGAATTATTCAGTCCATCCGAATATGAAGTCATACATTAATGCATTTTACCATTTATTTCAATGTAGCTTCCATCACGTTGTCGCCTGTAAAGCAACTTCTACCTTTGCTCCAGACCTGCTAAATCTGTTGTGTTCCCACAATTGCCCCGTTAACATTTACATCTAATGATCACTCCTATCAGTATTTACATACAGAAATGACCTAATTAGGAATGTCACATAATAAGTATGTCCCCCTTTTGCAGCCTTACCGGTGGCAGGCAGAGTAAATCTCAGACAGTTAGTTTCACCCATGCTTCAGTTCTTTATGAAGGCCCTTATGTATCAACATTGTTACCCATAGACGCAAATGGATAAAACCAAGTGATAAATCAGGTCCTCAATTTGCTTGTTTCTAAAGTTTTCATATGCAGTATACAAGAGGCACCCGGTGCACACTACTCGCTGATGTCTCAAAGAATCAGATGAATACGTCCATTTTAGGTTCTTTCCCCTAACGTTTGCATACTGTCATCCAATTTTAACTTCAGTGGTACCTTTACATTTCTACCGTTAGCAATACTCTCCTACTCTATCATGAAGCAGAACTTTAGAAAGTTGGGGAAGAGAATGGAGTTTGTGATGTAGATTTGTATTCCCATGCGGATACGTGTTGCTTATACAAGTCATTTAGAAACAGAGGTCTGTTGGGCTAGAGAGCTCTCTGGTCAGTTTTGCACTCTTGCATTGGATTCATTTTTCTGATGTATACCCTAGCACAACTCTGGTGGCCGAAGTCTGGGCCTCATTTACTTCATACATGCATCCTTTTTGGGAATGCCTGCAAATAACACGTTTGAAGTGCTGATTTAGTTAGCGTTATCGATATTAATTTCATTTAGTGGTGTTTGAAACGGGTGGGGGTGGGGGTGGGAAACATCAGCTCTTCCTTCAAAGTTGCCAATTTTATCTTACTAAAAGCCTCCTTGCCATCTTGCCATAATATGCTTGCTTAGTATGAATTATACTTTTAGGTTTCAGGAGTATTTACAAAGCAAACCCAAGCGTAATCTCCCGAGAATTATTTTGCTATCAAACCAAAAAGACTAAACTACTTTGTAGCAAAGCACAACAATAAATAACTTCTTTCCATAATACTTCAGATTGTGAGAATGACATGTTAACTGAAAATGGTAACATAACACGACCTATTATCAACCTTATTAATAAAGGCAAACTTTAATTGCCACCCTTCTACATAGGTACATTTAAAAGGATGAAGTCAATGTTTATAAATTCATAAAGTCTGGAGAGTACGCTGTCATGTTGCACCCTGTTTGTTGCCATGACCTACGTGCAGATATATTTTAATTTCTGGGGCCGATATGTTTCATCATTGGCTTTCTAGATCATATACTCAAAATCTAAATGCATTCATTGTTAGATTCCCAAATGCTAACACTTCATCGTATTTTGCTTCAATGCATCTCTTGATAAAAATATTTCACTCGGGAGGTTTTCAGAAGTGTACCTAATTCCAATCTGAAAGGAGGTGAAACACCAGTTAACTGGAAGTACAGTTTAATTTCCAATCAGGTAAGAGACCAACCACCAGCTCCACCATTTCGTTGCCCAGCTGCCTCATCCAAAGTGCCCCGTGGAATCATGAGTCCGGGATTCCATGGAACAACTTGACACAACATATCCCACCCCTTTATATTGAACAACATTTAAACAAGTCCTACAGAACATTAACAGCACAACTAGTTAACAGAGCTGCATAACACTTTAAAAACCCCAAACCTAGTAGTTTGGGATAAATAAAATAGAGAGAAATTTAGAAGCCATAAAATAATATACACATCTATCAAACACATAGGTCACTGCACAAACAACAGAATTTGATCACTAACTAGTGAAAAAATCAACAAACTGACTATGCAAGTGTGGGAGGTGAATCCCAATAATCTTCTGAACTCCATTTCTATTTAACCCCAAATTGTACCTTAGGCAGTTCAGATACGTGAGCCTTCCGAATGATCTAGTAATACCTTCCCCATCAATAACACAAACCTAGCATATTACAATCATAATTAGAAACCGGGACCACTCAAGAACTGAGTTCTGGTTCACTATTAAGTTTGAAAGGTTTAATACAAAATCATTAATAAAATAGTTACAGAGTGTTGGAAATGGCCCTTTTTGGTTATCCCCAAACTTTTTGCCTTCTTCATCCTATGTTTTTGCTGGTTTATGGTCTCTGCGCACTTTACCACTGCTAATCAATGCTAAAGTGCAAGATCTCCCTATAGAAATTGTACTGTTGATTGGTTTATCCATGATTGGCATATTTGATTTAATAGTAAAGTGCACTAGAGGTGCCCAGGGCCTGCAAATCAAATGCTACTAGTGGGCCTGCAGCAATGGTTATGCCACCCACATTAGTATCCCTGTAAACACGGCTCAGACCTGCCACTGCAGTGTCTGTGTGTGCAGTTTTAAACTGCCAATTCGACTTGGCAAGTGTACCCACTTGCGAGGCCTCAACCTTCCCTTTTACTACACATAAGGCACCCCTAAGTTAGGCCCTAGGTAGCCCCATGTGCAGGGTGCAGTGTATGTTTAAGGTAGGACATATACTAGTTTGTCCAACAGTGAAATACTGCCAAATTCGTTTTTCACTGTGCAAGGCCTATCTCTCTCATAGGTTAACATGGGGGATGCCTTTAAATATCCTTAAAAGCACAAATTCCCTTTGAGAGCAGATAAAAATGTAGAGTTTAGGGTCTCTGAACTCACAATTTAAAAATACATCTTTTAGTGAAGTTCGTTTTTAAATGGTCTGTTTGAAAATGCCACTTTTAGAAAGTAGGCATTTTCTTGCTTATACCATTCTGTGACTTTGTCTGTTTGTGGATTGTCTGTCTGGGTCAGTTTGACAGCTGGTCTGTTCACACCTCTCCTCTAGACAGTGACACAAAGGGGGCTCGGGTGTAGCCTGCATATCTTGATTAGCCATCTGTGCTGGAGGGAAGGGGAGGAGTGGTCACTCACACCTGAAAGGACTTTGCCTGCCCTCACACAATGCAGTCTCCGAGCCCCTGGTGAGTGTCTGGGGCCCGGCCTGGACAAGCAAGGATCTTGCAAACACTTGAGCCTTTGATTTGAAGTTTGCCAACTTCAAAGGCAGAACTGGGTATAAGAAGAACCCCCAAACCCCCAGACTTTTAGAATCTTTCGGGAATCGAGAGGAACCTCTGCCCAGGAAAAGAGCTGAAGGAGGAGTACTGTCCCTTTGCTGTGCTGCTTTGCTGGACTGGCCTGCAGTTGCTGCTTCTCCCTGAAAAGAGTGCAAAGGGTGAACTTTGCTGTGTGTCCTGCTTGAGAAAATTCTCCAAGGGCTTGGAGTAGAGCTTGCCTCCTGTTGGAAGTCTCGGGGACACCAAAGAAGTTTCCTCGACCTGCAGCACTGGGAACTGTGTGTTTTGTGCTGTTCAAGCAGAGAAACCACTGCGACGTTGCCAACGACGCCACTGGCCTGTACCATGACCTGCCGACGCCACACGGAGTCGCATTGCCCCGCTTCGCATGGCGAACCTGGTCTCCCCGACACCGCCATCGGACGATTTCACCGAGCCGCTGCTCGCACCGCGACCTGTGGGCCCGCACTCCGGCATTGCCTGCTCACACCGCAGCCTGGGCATCCACGACGACGACGCTCCTGCTGACACCCGTGCCGCTGCCTGCACCGTGGCCTGTGGACACTGCTCGTGAGGTACACGAAGCACCGTCCCATCCTGCACCGCAGCCCCGGTCCACCGACGCCAGCACCATCAACTCATGTGTCGTCACCAGGCCTCCTGCCTGCACCGTGGCCTGTGGACACCGCTCATGAGGGTCACGAAGCTCCATCCCGTCCTGCACTGCTGGCTTGGGCCTACCGACGACAGCGCTTCAGCAACGATGACGACGCTGCCTGCACCGTGACCTGTGGACACCGCACATCGCACCGCCCCCTTTCACACCACAGCCCTGGTCTCACCAACGCCGCTGGACGCCATCACCGAGCTGCTGCCTGCACCGTGACCTGTGGACACCACACGTCGCATCGTCCCGCTTCGCACCGCAGCCCCGACGCCATCCACGCCGGCACACCTGCCTTCATCAGCCTGGAGTTTGATCTGCAACGCGTGTGACCTCAAGGGCCCGACGACTCCTGCACCTACTCCGGAACCGACACCGCAACGTCAGTGATGCTGCTCTCCGGAGCTCACAGCAAGGATCATGATGCCCTGCAAATCCAAGGTATTGTTTGCGGGTCTCCCCGACACCGTAGCTGGCACACAACGCCGCGGCCGGCCTGAACTGTTGGGTTTGTTGATCACGACGCCGTCATAGCCCAAGGTGGAGCTATCAACTTCAAGGAACTGTAGTTTTGAGTAAATCTTGCACAATTCATATTTTTCTTACTGTATGTTGGATTTTTATCGTCTTTGGTCTTGTTTTATATAGATAAATATTGGCTATTTTTCTAAAACTGGTGTGGTGTCATTTTGTGGTGTTTCACTTATTACTGTGTGTTATGTGCAAATGCTTTACACATTGCTACTGAGATAAGCCTCACTGCTCATGCCAAGCTACCAAGGGGGTGGGCAGGGGTTATCTGAGCGGGTATCTCCCTTATCCTGACTAGAGTGAGGGTCCCTACTTGGACAAGGTGCAAACCGACTGCCAACTACAGACCCCATTTTTAACACAGAGAAAATGCATTATTTGCCAAGAAAGCACAATTACAGAATATAGAATCATAAATCATCTGATTAATCAATATACTCCCTCTAAATGCTGTGTCAAAATAATAAAGAGTACTGACAGCATACTAGTGAGGAAGAAAATCCCAAAATGAACAGTTGCAGAAGGAAAATGGAAGTCGGCCCTGATCTATCAAAACAATGGGTTTTTTTTTATACACACTTGCATATTAATAAAACTACAAACTCTGCATTGTACAACCATGTTTAGATCCCATTGGCACATCAAAAACTGAAAGGTTCTTAACACTAACTAACTTGTAGTGACCAGTGTCCAGCACATGTACTTCACTGTTCACTTACTATGTCTAAGAATCGACAAAGACGTAGCAGGGGCATATCTGCTCTTGCAGATATGCCCACACATGTAATATACTGCACCCTTACACCTGTTAAGGCCTGCTGTAGGGGTGACTTACAAATATTACATGCAGTGTTTAGGGGACACTTTGTCATACAGCATACAATGGCAGTCTGCATGAGGTTGGTGCTGAGTCCCTTACAGTGGAACAAGTTATGCTACAGCTCGTAGGGCCCATCTTCAGTAACCATTCCCATGACACCTGGGGGACCATTTACATGGGACTTACAAAGGTGCTAAAGGGCTTGGCCACTTGGGGATCAAGTAACCAGGTGCCTTGTTTTGGAGAAGGAACAGCGGCACGGGGGACCTGGTTAGCAGGAACCCAGTGCACTTCAATCAAAGTTGCATTAAAAAAACTGGCAGAAAGTGTGGGGGAGGCGTACTGCAACCAGAACCCGGCCTCCTACACGTTTGTACCACTTAAGGTCCAAAACGCTATTGACATAAAAACAGACATAAAAACAGAGGCATTACACATCCTGCAGAAGATAAAGCTGATAGCATTTTTGTTGGACAGTCAATGAGAGTGAAACCAATGTAAGTGTATGTTGCGGTTTGGAATCAACTTTTTGGCTACCATGCTCTAGTATGCTTCAGCAGGTGTTTGTTTTTGAAGAAACAGTCCTCAGAGAGAGAGATTATCTTAAGAAGAAAATATTCTACAGACAGAACATTAGTAAAATGGAGACGCAAGCTATAGAAAATCTTGTGAATAATAACTCGCTAGTCAACCTGCAGACAAAGGGGGTGGCATTGTATAAAAGACAGTATTAATTACGATCACAAAAGATGCGCCAACTGCGCCAACTCGCTAATCAAGCCAACTACCGCCCATTGACAAGACCTGACTAGAGATATAACGGGAAAAATCTTGGAGTTAACCACATAAACAGACAGGGCAGGATTTGTAAAAGGGATTTTATATACCTCAACAAAAAAGACCCAAGGATACCTGTAACACATTTCTTGCCAAAGATCCATAAAGATATAGCTAACCAGCCTGGAAGGCCCATTATGTCTATGTGTGGCTCCTTACTAGAACCACTGGCGCAGTACATCAACACCTTTTTTAAATTCTTTGTATCCTAAAATAAAGCAAATATCTCAGATTCTATGGACATAGTAAATAAAACTGAAGGACTGCAATTCGATTTTGGCAAGGAGATTCAAGTTACCTTAGACATCGAAGCATTGTATAATATACCACAAGATGAGGCAATACAGGTGATTAAAGCCGTTCTAGACACTAGAGCAAGACCCCATGATACCAGCAGATTTTCTAGTGCCCTACCTTCTCTTTGTCTGAAGAATAACTTTTTTTGCGTTTAAAGGTGACCTGTACATACAAGTAAAAGGAGTAGCTATGGGGTGTAGCATTGCTCCTGAAGTGACAAATCTGGTGATGGCCCTTTTTGAGTGCAAATGTATTTATAATGATGAGCATCCATTCTGGCTCCACATCAAGCAATGGTTCAGGTGTAAAGATGATGTTCACTTGCTGTGGAATGGGAATAAACAAACTCTTTTGAAATTCTAGGAGTGGTTAAATAACACAACCCCTTTTTCAACTTCAACATGTAAATGGATAATAAGAGTTAATTTCCTTGATCTATGGATTGAAGAAAGAGAGTGTTATATTGAGGTAAATCTATACACCAAACCCACTGATCGGAACACCCACCTACATTTCACAAGTGGACACCCACAATCTTTAAAAGATAACTTCCTTAAGTACAATTCCTCCAGATTCTGAGTAATTGTACAAATAAAAACAACTATTTTGATAATAAAGAAACTCCGATTCATAAACTGACCCAGCAGTGGTTATCCTAGGAAATTAGTGAAAGCGGACTCTAAAAGGACTTGGTTCACCTCAAGAGAGACACTGTTAGTACCCAAAATACACACATATCCCTATGACGTGTGTTATCACATAGAATCCCAAGGCGAACAGGGTAAAAGGGATTCTAAAATGAACTGGAAAATATTGGCAGATTTAAATATACCAAAAACCTTATTTTCAATCAAGAAAGGACCTAATCTCTGAGACACATTAGTGACAGACACTAGACCAGGGGAAAAGAACAAAGGGCTATGTGAGATGCTACAACTACCACCAGAGATAGGACATTTTAAATGTAATAATCGTGTAGAATGCAGTTTTACTAAGGAAAAAAAAAAAGCCTTCTATTGAATGGGATGATCCACCACAAGACACTTTTTCAAAATAAAACACAAGAAGTGTAATTTATTGTATACAGTGTCCCTGCGAATTAGTGTACATAAGACAGACCACTCAACCAGTGAAGGCACAAATCCTTCAAAATCTATTAAGAATTAAATGTGGAGTGAGAGGAGCTTCTTTAGTTGACCACAACAAGATGGTAAAGCATTCAATAGGCCACATATTTTGGTCATTTCTATTTGTAGCACAAGGCTATGAAAGGAGCTGGTCAGTTGAAACACTTTTAAAGAGAACTTAAGAAAAAAATGATTGAGAGGTTTTGTACAGCATCTAAAGGGTTAAGTGATGGAGACGAGATATGGCCTCTCCTGTAATAAATCCTATGATTACACCTACAAGACAGGTTTAGATTGTAACATCTAGATAACCATGAATGTAACTTGTACTTGCCATGAAGAACTGGGGCTCCCCTATTTAGAGGGATCACTAAGACTTGCCCCTTTATTGTACTGGGTAAGGAATGGCTAAATCCAGAGGCCTCTATGGTGCACGCTTGTATCTCGGATTGCCTAAGCCTCACAAGGGCAGCTGATATCCTTTGGCTAGCCTATTTTAGGAGGACTTTTAAAGTGATAGGTTTAAAAGATTTGTATGATAATCGGACTACCATCCCGTCAAAGGCAAAAAATATAGGAAAATATACATTCTTAACTTACTATTCTAATATTAGATTAAGGAAAGCTCAAAGTATGCCTGCATTGGTAAGATATGTCTCTTTGTCGACAACAGATGGCATGGAACCTTACCTGTCCTGGGTGACTAAACCTCTTTATTAATGGCATCTTTGTCTTTTTAGATTTTTTATGATCATAAGGCTGTGGTTTCCCCAACCCACGCAATATTGTTAAGATGTGATCATTCTTAGGTACAAAAAACGTCATTTCTAGCTCGTCTGCTCCTTATATGAGGCCTGAAGGCATGAGTTTTAGTTTCCTCTATTGCGGAGAACAAATATTAGAGCCCACTTTAATGGTTTATGTTATTTACAGAGGCTGTGGAATGAAGATGTGTGCTGGGTAGTTTTGATTTTCTTAAGAAAATTGGTGGTTTTGAGAAAGAAATACAATCACATTACTCTAGACTAGTAGATAAAGACAGCACCTTCTATATATATCTCGATATGCCAATGATACCCCCGGGTAGTAAATGTTTTCCGGTCGTGTATGTTTTTGATCATGTATGCCTATGACTTTGGGTCTCAAAAGTCATAGCTAATGATTGCACTCTTTAAATATTCTCATTTGCCAATGATTTGTGAGTGTCTCTGGATTTGTATGTTTTTATCCACTTGTTATATTTATTTGTCATATGCATGATATTTTGTTGATGAAATATGATTTTTTTTTAAACTGTATTCTTTTACGGAATGTTGCAAATCCGAATAAAGGTTTTAAGAATACGAAGTTGTACTTGCTGCTTGTTTTGGTTCCTATACGAGATTCTCAGATGAAATGTGATTTTGTTGAAATGTCCTCAATGCTCTGAGCAAAATGTGCTCATACTTTTTAATGATTAATAGGTGTATAAATTGGTCTAATCATGTACATTGGACACAATGACAAGGATGTGTGAACTGCCAATGCCCATTTTGGACCTATGATTGCATGGACGTGAAGTGTACATTTATGGTGTTTATATGTTTGCTATTTTGAAGACAAGGACTTATTAGATAACATGTAGCAATACTCGTAGGAAGGAGTGAGCAAGATTATTTGTCAACAATCTAATCAATAAGACATAATAGGGATGGACATATGTAGACATATATGTGGGCATGTTACTCTGACATGATTTTCTTCACTGTACACAACTAGATAGTGACCCATTCTCCCATGGTGAAACTCTGGATACACTACATTAAGAATTTTTCTTATGGAGTAGCTATATAGGCCAATACTGAAGTTTTTCTTTAAGACTTTAGGAACTTTGTATATCTTTGGAACATCCCGATGTGGCGCAAAAAATATTTTTGAATGCATGGACAAATCTTTAACTATGGACAATAAGAATTTTTCTCATAATGCCATTGAGTTAGGTATGAGAGATGACAGAAGGATGGGATGTCAACATGGTTGCTCCAATACATTTTGCTCCCATAGGGCTCCTGAGAAGAAGAGCTTTGAGGCCTTGGGAAATTACCATTTATCTGCCTAGCCATTGTTCGCGAGGGCAATTCTAAAAAGTGCAATTATCTTGTTTACAAACCACGCCAGACAATCAACTTCAACACATCTTTGGGTATGGGATGTTATTTTTTTGGTTAATGTTTATTAGGAACTTTTGAAACATATGGGCTTTATCGATTCCAATATGGCCACCAGAATCACGCGTGATGATAGAGAGATGGTTTCCCTTATGGTGGGCCTGGTGTGTTTTTGCTTACTCTTGGACCAAGGGAAGGGAACCGAGTTGCCCTAAGAAGGACCATGCATTGGTTTCCACAGAGTACGCCTGGAAGATTTATAAAGGTGCTGCTATCGGATTACTTTAATTCTAGGGGATTTCAGCAGATACAAGTTTAATTTGTTTTTGTCCACTTTAATATGGCCGCCTTAATACTTGGTGCGCCCAAATGACCACAACAGTTTACCTACATAATTTATTAACTCCACACTAATGCGGGTGATTCAACTTTGGACTAATCCGGTATGACGATTGGGAGCCGGCAGTATGCAGAACAGTGCCTTCTACTACTTAAGATGAGGGACCTAAGAACAGGCACACATCAGATAGTCAATTTATGGTGTATGAGCGTCAGGTCTACTTATGATAAGCCATCTACTGTCTTTCGGAATGTACCTTCCACCTTTAGATTTAATTTGGTTGACTCAAAGGTCAGTAGAGCAGGGATGTGGAATTCCTATCGCCCGACGCCCGGGACATCTTGTTTGGGGTCAAGGGCAACAAGTTTTTATGTTTACTTTGTCCTTGGGACAAGTAGGCCCAACCCCCTGCAGCACAAACCCTTTGGCTGCCTGTTTACAGAGAGTTGAACTCTCTGCAGTTGAGGTAATGTGTTTCCAAAGGATAATGCTGTTCGAACTTGTATTTATGGTTCATTATTTGAAAGCCTTCATTATTAGGGTGCGTGCTGTAAATAAATGTTTTAAGGTCATACTTCACTACTGACGTTGGTTCCAGTACAAAAAAAAAAAACGTGTACGCACATGTTTGAAAAGTTTAGGCTAAGAGGCTAAGTATAATGCTCCCAGAATGCTCTCTGATTATATGCAAATGAAGTGTCATTTAGTAAAATGTGTTGATGCATGCTAGTATTTCCCAAAAATATTTCTAATGGAAAATCAGTGTAACCATTTTCAACACGATTATGGGAAGCATGAAAATAAACAAACACTGACAAAGCCAACTGATCTGACATATTTTTATAAGTCTTTTAGTTTCATCAATGCGTGTCTTGTTTTGACATGGCTTTTGTAACACTTTATTGTTGTGGGAGCTACCAGGCCCTCAACATTGTAACAAACATTGGCAAAACCCCCCCCAAAAAGTTTTTGAACTCTTAAAGCACACGTTGCCACCAGCGGCATAACAAAGGCCCCGCAGCCGCCCTCCAGGGGGCCCCGTCAGCACAGCACCTACCCTGAGTGAGTCTGGAGAGGGGGCTCCTCCATGTTCTTTGCAAAGGGGCACCCTCCAGTTTCATTACGTCACTGATTGCCACTGTAGTTCCTGACACTGAACAAAACTACTTTGTGTGGCAATATGCTCCTTGTGGAAGAGCAGAATGCGATCACTCACAGTAAAGCCAGCCGAAAGAGAGAGAAATAGAAGTTTAATAAAAACAAAATGTCTTTGTTAACACCAGACCTAATTAGGGACCAAGACCCACATGTAGGTAGCTTTTTGCATGTCGCAAACAGCGACTTTCGCTGTTTGTGACGTGCAAAAAGCACATTGCGATGCACAAACCCAGTTTTGCGATTCAGTAACCTGGTTAGCGAATCACAAAACGGGTTTGCGACTCGCAATTAGTAAGGGGTGTTCCCTTCCTAATTGCAACTCACAGTGCAATGTAGGATTGTTTTGTGACCGCGAACGCGGGCGCAAACCAATCGCAGTTTGCACCCATTTCAAATGGGTGCTAACACTTTCGCAAAAGGGAAGGGATCCCCATGGGAACCCTTTCCCATTGTGAATGTCACTGTAAACATTTTTTCAGAGCAAGCAGTGGTCCTGTGGACCACTGCCTGCTCTGAAAAAATGAAACGAAAACGTTTCATTTTTCGTTTTTGTTATGCATCTCTTTTTCCTTTAAGGAAAACGGGCTGCATTACAAAAAAAACTGCTTTATTGAAAAGCAGTCAGACATGGTGGTCTGCTGTCTCCAGCAGGCCACCATTCGTGAGGGGGTCGCAAATTGCGACCCACCTCATGATTATTCATGATGTGGGCATTTGCGAAGCCCTTGCGAATCACAGATGGTGTCAAGGACACCATCCTACATTCGGATTTGCGACTCGCAATTTGCAGGTCACAAATCTGAACCTACCTACTTGTGGCCCCAAATTCTTAAAGAAAGTCACAAAAGTGCACCCATGGTATATGTCGTACCCCTATAAAATATTTGTGAACTGTATTTTAGCGTGGGTAAATACGATGTGTAGATTTGCTCATGTGAAAATCTATTGAGCATTTGCAAGTTCATTTTCCCTCCAGCCACTTTTTTCCCAACCCTGGAAGAAGTTCTAATTCTGCCATTGTCAGGAGTAAATGTCCAACCTTTCTTATTATGGGAAAATATTAGAGAGAAGCTGGTAAAAATCTTTAAAACATGCAGGTTAGTAGGTTTGCAGACTCACAGGCATTCCAGCCCTGGAACTATTGCTTACTGCTTCCTTCAGCCCAAGTATGCAGATCTGCAGAAAGGTGGCAAAATAAGGAGATTTCTACAGTAGGGATTGAAACTCCAAGTATTCAAGCCCTACTATGGTAGTAGCCCTGGCATAATCAGAGAGGCTATTAATTGCTGCCATAATTTGTCGCCACACTACATGGCACCAAAGGGACAAGTAGATCTTTTTACAGGACAAGTAGATTTGAGAAGCAACCTGTCCCCTGGACAAGTAGATATCTTAATAAATTCCACACCCCTGGTAGAGGCGTGGATCTTTAAGTTTAGGTCCTAATCAGGTCTACATATTACAGGTGATCAATTACATAGATGCAAAAAAGAAACTCCCTACTCAGAGATGTACCAATAAGCCTCAGCTCTGAGAACATTGCGTTTTGTGAAGCACAGTAATATAAGTAGTGGGATTCATACAAAGACACGCCAGTCGGACATCGTCTGCACTCCCGTCGTATTTTTTTTTTTTAGAAATATTTGGGGTCTGTGGGTTTTACCAATTGTCAGCTGACATTAATCCACATACACCAGCTAACCACATCACAAAATATGCCTTTTACGAAGTACAATTGAAACTATTTTCTGACTTTCCTGACCCAAGTGATAATCCTACACTTGGATAGGGTGCAGTCTGTAAGAGATGTGTGAGGAAAGTAGGTGTTTGGTCTATTGCCATTCCCTCAAAGATAGGAACTTTCTGTCATTGAAATGTGTTGAAAGTTTGTTTTTGGAGTACAAATGCTTATTGGAGTACAAATGTAAAAAGCTTAATGTTTACATGGCATTCTGGCAAACTACATACTACCCTGAACTCTACTTTTCGTGTCTGGCGGAAGGTAGGTATATTTGGGGGTTGGCCAACCCAGGGCCAAATAACATAAGCAAAAAACACTAGAAAGGTCTTGTTTTTCTAAACATCATTTCCACTCTTTGTGTGACTGTATTTTTAGGCATTTGTTGTTCTGTACAATAAGGGCAGGCATGCATGTGAGGTACTGTTTTTCAATGCAAGAACTGTGCATAAGGAGCATGGTAGGACGTTTCTGTCTATCGAAATGCTACATAGGTTTGTCTTACAGTTGTGAATCACTGTGGATAAAAAAATAAAAAAACATTAAAAAAAAAAATGTCCTCACAATTGCCTCACCTTGTGGGTTATTCTGAATGGTATGAAAAATCCCATTAACTATACTCAGATTCTTAGGCATCTTTAAAAAAATCTACAGCTTTCTTTCAGATCAATTTTTATTCATGTGATGTCATTGTGAAATGCTGTATGATAAGTACATAATGCAAAACCATTAAGCTGCGGCTCGGTTGATGGCTCTGCATATTGCTGTTTTTGGGACAACCTGCATTCTATATATCAGCAGCCAAAAGAGTCTGACAAAAATAAAAGGCATATTACTTTCATACACCAGCCACCGTTTGAAAACATACAGATGCAAAACCTAGTTGCCCATTTCTTTTTTCCCCTACTTTCACCTTGAGCAATCTACACAAATAACCTTTCACATATGTCCCCCGAAAATTGCAAATAGGGAGAAAAGACAAAAAAAAATAAAAAAATATGCACCCCCACTTAAAAAATTGGACAGCACTTTTTAAAAAATTTCACAAAGCACCAAACATTTGTCATAATTTTGATATTTTGTTAGGCCCTTTAGGGTAAAACACAAAGACTGGGCGCCTTTGTTATCCCTAACATGTGCGGGAAAAGGACACACATTTGGCTTGCGCATCCTTTGCAGAAAAACAAATGTTTTTAATGCTTGACCTTGAACTGCCCCAAATGTCTAAAACCTTTGAGGGGTTAAATCCTAACAAGTAGACCGAGAGGAGACCATTCAAAGTAAATAGCATTCTAGATCAAGGTATCACTTGATAACAAGCCAAGAAATACCTGCAACAGCCACTTCATAGCTCATTTATTTCAAGAAAAGACTAAAAACAGCAGCGTTGATGACATAACTAACACAAACTTTGCCAACCAGCATCCTTCAAATTAAAAATTGTCAACGAAGATTCGTGCAATGTTTTGAAAATATACAAGTATATTTTTTTTCAGGTAAGAAACAAACCAATTGAAAACAAACCTTTTATGGAAGAATGAAGAATTCTCTTTTCTCTTTGTGAATCCAGCAGGTAAGATGTGTAGGTCTATATTGCGCTTTCTGGCTTGTTTTTTCAGAGAATTAAGCTTGAAGAAAAAATTGACCACTTAATTTCTGTTTCACAAATAGGTAGTAGATTCACCAATAACAGAAATTCCAGGACAGAATAATAAATACAACCTAAAATGAATGGAAACCACATCTGTACATATTCTGATAACTTTATTAGCATAGTTGACAAACAAGTTACTTAAAGGCAGTAATACCCTCCCTGGTGGCTATTCTGAGATTCCTCACCAAACTGGATCCTGAAAATAGTGATCGCTTCTGTGCGCCAACAATTGATGCCTCAACTCTGCCCCCCACCAGTTAAGTGCCACCCCTGTGCACTATTGTCAGTTCACCACCTTTGTTTTCTGCGCTTTTTAGTGTGCCTTGGACTGGGCTGTAGGTGGCAGCTGAGCAGCGGCAGGCATGGGGTGAAAGCAGTGGACCAAATTAGCAATCTGCATACCCCTACTGTGCTGCTGCAACAGATGAATGGCAAGGAGGTATGACCCTCAAATGGAGCAGCGAGCAGAGGGAACATGGGGGGTGTGTATTGGCACCCACCCCGGCTTGAACACTGGAGTTGCCTGGACAGTCTCAATTATACAGCCATAAGTCGAGATAAACACCACAAGCATGTCCCAGCCAACAGAGTTGAGAAATATGAGAGAAAAGATCGAGTGTGTCCACCCGATGAATTAAAGAGAAACACAGACTGGACATGGTCTTGTTTTTATTCTTTCATTTTTTCTTAGTGACAGTAATATCCATTGTATGCTTTTGCTCATATTTATTTTATGGAGAAGTCTCATTCTTGTATTTATTTTATACTGTTGGTATATTGCAAACAGTCGATACATGTTTTGCCTCCTGCATGGCTGTGTTCCGTGGGGCTTTTTCAAGGCTAATGAACAAATCTTCGGTTCCTGTAAATGCTTTTTCTTTAAAATTCCAATTAAGAAAATCATACAGTTCCTCTCAAAATCCTGACAAATTACAGCGTGAAGGAATTCAATCTGTGACAGAGAAATTTGTCAGTATTTTAAGAGTACCTGCATGATTTCCTTTATTTGAATTTCGAAGTTTAAGTTAATGCTTAATTTAATGTCCTGATGCAGCTTATTGGGCAACGGACACCTCAAGCATTGGGGAAGAAGGCAGTTCTCAACCCACAGCATTAGGCAGCAGAGTGGGGGGATTGCTGCTGCTGACAGGGAGTTGGGGTGCTGGCAGCTTGAGATACACAAACTAGCCATCAGAAGGCGGAGGCTGTTGCAAAGCCAGAGACGGAAATTATGGTCAGGGCAAAGCAATGTTCTACAGAATGACGAGTTCAGGTTGATTGGCCCTCCAAGTCCTAAGATGGAATGTCAGTGGATTGAGGAATAAAGTAAAACAGGCAGTGGTCGAAAGTTCTAACCTCGACAGGAACCAGATCTGATATTACTTAAGGAAATGTACCTGGTGTGTAATTAATGCGGAGTCATGGAGTATATATTGTCTTAGCTATTTGGGGTTTTACATTGGGCTAACAAGAGGTGGGGATATTAGCCATTAAGTCACTCCCCCTTACAATCAAACAAACTCTGCTTGACACTGGGCACTGTTATGCTGTCATACTAGAAGAATAGAAAGGTGTAGGAAGTTGGCTCTGTATGCACTATTTCAAAGTAAGGAATAGTATGCACAGAGTCCAAGGGTTCCCCTTAGAGGTAAGATAGTGGCAAATAGAGATAAGACTAATGCTCTATTTTGTGGTAGTGTGGTCGAGCAGTAGGCTTATCAAAGGAGTAGTGTTAAGCATTTGTTGTACACACACAGGCAATAAAAGAGGAACACACACTCAAAGACAATTCCAGGCCAATAGGTTTTTGTATAGAAAAATATATTTTCTTAGTTTATTTTAAGAACCACAGGTTCAAGATTTACATGTAATACTTTAAATGAAAGGTATTGCAGGTAGGTACTTTAGGAACTTTGAATTAGCAAACTAGCATATACAGTTTTCACATAAATCACATATAGCTATTTTAAAACTAGACAGTGCAATTTTCAACAGTTCCTGGGGGGAGTAAGAGTTTGTTAGTTTTTGCAGGTAAGTAAACCACCTACGGGGTTCAAGTTTGGGTCCAAGGTAGCCCACCGTTGGGGGTTCAGAGCAACCCCAAAGTTACCACACCAGCAGCTCAGGGCCGGTCAGGTGCAGAGGTCAAAGTGGTGCCCAAAACGCATAGGCTTCAATGGAGAAGGGGGTGCCCCGGTTCCAGTCTGCCAGCACGTAAGTACCCGCGCCTTCGGAGGGCAGACCAGGGGGGTTTTGTAGGGCACCGGGGGGACACAAGTCCACACAGAAAGTACACCCTCAGCAGCACGGGGGCGCCCGGGTGCAGTGTGCAAACACGCGTCGGGTCTTCAATAGGTTTCAATGGGAGACCAAGGGGTCTCTTCAGCGATGCAGGCAGGCAAGTGGGGGGCTCCTCGGGGTAGCCACCACCTGGGCAAGGGAAAGGGCCTCCTGGGGGTCACTCCTGCACTGGAGTTCAGATCCTTCAGGTCATGGGGGCTGCGGGTGCAGAGTCTTTACCAGGCGTTGGATCTTAGAAGCAGGCAGTCGCGGTCAGGGGGAGCCTCGGGATTCCCTTTGCAGGCGTGGCTGTGGGGGATCAGGGGGGGGCAACTCTGGCTACTCACGGTCTCGCAGTCGCCGGGGAGTCCTCCCTGAAGTGATTGTTCTCCACAAGTCGAGCCGGGGGCGTCGGGTGCAGTGTGTCAAGTCTCACGCTTCCGGCGGGAAACTCAAGTTGTTTCAAAGTTGCTTCTTTGTTTCAAAGTTGCAGTCTTTGGTGAACAGGGCCGCTGTCCTCGGGAGTTCTTGGTCCTTCTAGATGCAGGGCAGTCCTATGAGGATTCAGAGGTCGCTGGTCCGTGGGGAGAGCGTCGCTGGAGCAGTGTCTTTAGAAGTGGGGAGACAGGCCGGTAGAGCTGGGGCCAAAGCAGTTGGTGTCTCCGTCTTCTCTGCAGGGTTTTTCAGCTTAGCAGTCCTCTTCTTCTTAGGTTGCAGGAATCTGAGTTCCTAGGTTCTGGGGAGCCCTTAAATACTAAATTTAAGGGCGTGTTTAGGTCTGGGGGGTTAGCAGCCAATGGTTACTAGCCCTGAGGGTTGGTACATCCTCTTTGTGCCTCCTCCCTGAGGGGAGGGGGGCACATCCCTAATCCTATTGGGGGAATCCTCCATCTGCAAGATGGAGGATTTCTAAAAGTTAGAGTCAACTCAGCTCAGCTCAGGACACCTTAGGGGCTGTCCTGACTGGCCAGTGACTCCTCCTTGTTTTTCTCATTATCTCCTCCGGCCTTGCTGCCAAAAGTGGGGCCGTGGCCAGAGGGGGCGGGCAACTCCACTAGCTGGAGTGCCCTGTGGTGCTGTAACAAAGGGGGTGAGCCTTTGAGGCTCACCGCCAGGTGTTACAGTTCCTGCAGGGGGAGGTGTGAAGCACCTCCACCCAGTACAGGCTTTGTTACTAGCCACAGAGTGACAAAGGCAATCTCCCCATGTGGCCAGCAACATGTCTGGTGTGTGGCAGGCTGCTAGAACTAGTCAGCCTACACGGATAGTCGGTTAAGGTTTCAGGGGGCACCGCTAAGGTGCCCTCTGGGGTGTATGTTACAATAAAATGTACACTGGCATCCGTGTGCATTTATTGTGCTGAGAAGTTTGATACCAAACTTCACAGTTTTCAGTGTAGCCATTATGGTGCTTTGGAGTTCGTGCATGACAGACTCCCAGACCATATACTCTTATGGCTACCCTGCACTTACAATGTCTAAGGTTTTGCTTAGACACTGTAGGGGCATAGTGCTCATGCACTTATGCCCTCACCTATGGTATAGTGCACCCTGCCTTAGGGCTGTAAGGGCTGCTAGAGAGGTGACTTATCTATACTGCATAGGCAGTGTGAGGTTCAGGGATGTGGAATTCCTATCGCCCGACGCCCGGGACATCTTGTTTGGGGTCAAGGGCAACAAGTTTTTATGTTTACTTTGTCCTTGGGACAAGTAGGCCCAACCCCCTGCAGCACAAACCCTTTGGCTGCCTGTTTACAGAGAGTTGAACTCTCTGCAGTTGAGGTAATGTGTTTCCAAAGGATAATGCTGTTCGAACTTGTATTTATGGTTCATTATTTGAAAGCCTTCATTATTAGGGTGCGTGCTGTAAATAAATGTTTTAAGGTCATACTTCACTACTGACGTTGGTTCCAGTACAAAAAAAAAAAACGTGTACGCACATGTTTGAAAAGTTTAGGCTAAGAGGCTAAGTATAATGCTCCCAGAATGCTCTCTGATTATATGCAAATGAAGTGTCATTTAGTAAAATGTGTTGATGCATGCTAGTATTTCCCAAAAATATTTCTAATGGAAAATCAGTGTAACCATTTTCAACACGATTATGGGAAGCATGAAAATAAACAAACACTGACAAAGCCAACTGATCTGACATATTTTTATAAGTCTTTTAGTTTCATCAATGCGTGTCTTGTTTTGACATGGCTTTTGTAACACTTTATTGTTGTGGGAGCTACCAGGCCCTCAACATTGTAACAAACATTGGCAAAACCCCCCCCAAAAAGTTTTTGAACTCTTAAAGCACACGTTGCCACCAGCGGCATAACAAAGGCCCCGCAGCCGCCCTCCAGGGGGCCCGTCAGCACAGCACCTACCCTGAGTGAGTCTGGAGAGGGGGCTCCTCCATGTTCTTTGCAAAGGGGCACCCTCCAGTTTCATTACGTCACTGATTGCCACTGTAGTTCCTGACACTGAACAAAACTACTTTGTGTGGCAATATGCTCCTTGTGGAAGAGCAGAATGCGATCACTCACAGTAAAGCCAGCCGAAAGAGAGAGAAATAGAAGTTTAATAAAAACAAAATGTCTTTGTTAACACCAGACCTAATTAGGGACCAAGACCCACATGTAGGTAGCTTTTTGCATGTCGCAAACAGCGACTTTCGCTGTTTGTGACGTGCAAAAAGCACATTGCGATGCACAAACCCAGTTTTGCGATTCAGTAACCTGGTTAGCGAATCACAAAACGGGTTTGCGACTCGCAATTAGTAAGGGGTGTTCCCTTCCTAATTGCAACTCACAGTGCAATGTAGGATTGTTTTGTGACCGCGAACGCGGGCGCAAACCAATCGCAGTTTGCACCCATTTCAAATGGGTGCTAACACTTTCGCAAAAGGGAAGGGATCCCCATGGGAACCCTTTCCCATTGTGAATGTCACTGTAAACATTTTTTCAGAGCAAGCAGTGGTCCTGTGGACCACTGCCTGCTCTGAAAAAATGAAACGAAAACGTTTCATTTTTCGTTTTTGTTATGCATCTCTTTTTCCTTTAAGGAAAACGGGCTGCATTACAAAAAAAACTGCTTTATTGAAAAGCAGTCAGACATGGTGGTCTGCTGTCTCCAGCAGGCCACCATTCGTGAGGGGGTCGCAAATTGCGACCCACCTCATGATTATTCATGATGTGGGCATTTGCGAAGCCCTTGCGAATCACAGATGGTGTCAAGGACACCATCCTACATTCGGATTTGCGACTCGCAATTTGCAGGTCACAAATCTGAACCTACCTACTTGTGGCCCCAAATTCTTAAAGAAAGTCACAAAAGTGCACCCATGGTATATGTCGTACCCCTATAAAATATTTGTGAACTGTATTTTAGCGTGGGTAAATACGATGTGTAGATTTGCTCATGTGAAAATCTATTGAGCATTTGCAAGTTCATTTTCCCTCCAGCCACTTTTTTCCCAACCCTGGAAGAAGTTCTAATTCTGCCATTGTCAGGAGTAAATGTCCAACCTTTCTTATTATGGGAAAATATTAGAGAGAAGCTGGTAAAAATCTTTAAAACATGCAGGTTAGTAGGTTTGCAGACTCACAGGCATTCCAGCCCTGGAACTATTGCTTACTGCTTCCTTCAGCCCAAGTATGCAGATCTGCAGAAAGGTGGCAAAATAAGGAGATTTCTACAGTAGGGATTGAAACTCCAAGTATTCAAGCCCTACTATGGTAGTAGCCCTGGCATAATCAGAGAGGCTATTAATTGCTGCCATAATTTGTCGCCACACTACATGGCACCAAAGGGACAAGTAGATCTTTTTACAGGACAAGTAGATTTGAGAAGCAACCTGTCCCCTGGACAAGTAGATATCTTAATAAATTCCACACCCCTGGAGGTTGGCATGGCACCGATGGGAGTGCCATGTCGACTTACTCGTTTTGTCCTCACTAGCACACACAAGCTGGCAAGCAGTGTGTCTGTGCTGAGTGAGGGGGTCCCAAGGGTGGCATAAGACATGCTGCATCCCTTAGAGACCTTCCCTGGCATCAGGGCCCTTGGTACCAGGGGTACCAGTTACAAGGGACTTACCTGGATGACAGGGTGTGCCAATTGTGGAAACAAAAGTACAGGTTAGGGAAAGAACACTGGTGCTGGGGCCTGGTTAGCAGGCCTCAGCACACTTTCAAATCAAAACTTAGCATCAGCAAAGGCAAAAGGTCAGGGGGTAACCATGCCAAGGAGGCATTTCCTTACAAAAGGGGAAACAATTCTGGCAATGTCAATTTATTTTCCTCCAGCCCTCTACTCTCGGACGCTTGAGAAAATGGGACGGTGATCATACAAGCCCCTGAAGCCGTAATAACCCTGGGGGTGATATGAAGCTCACTATTCAAGTAGGCCCAATAGGATCTTGATGGCAGCCAAGCCAAGTGGAGTAGACAAATGGCTATACAACTTCCCAAAGGTACTCAGGGTGGTAAACCTCTGCCAGGCAGCTCACCCAAGGGAACGGCAGTAGTCATATGTCCCTCATGAGGGGTATGCAGTCCTGTTTTAGACTATTTGATGGTGTCAGAGATGCAAGATTAACAGACACCCAGCTCTTGCGGAGTGGTATCTCAGACCTCTTCCCCCTACTATCCACTAGATTAGGAACACATATGTAGAGATGTAGGATAGAATGGAGGCTAGTCTGCTGGGAACTCTGCACCTGGGAACCCAAAAAGCAATTGACCACCATCACAGAATGCTATTTAATGGTCGAATCAGCCGTGATGTTGTGGGAAGTGTAGAAGATGGCCGCTAGAGGATATTAGATAGTCGCTTTAGCAGGGAGAAGTAACGAAAAATACAAGGCCATGTGTGATAAACAGCGGCTTCCTAGTTTGGAATCTGAATTCCAGCACCTTTCATAAAATAACTTTAGCAAGAGAAGAATACATGCAGTTGGGAGAGGGGGGTGCAAGGGCACACATAAGAGTGCAATAATACAAGTTTTATGAAGTGGCCAGCAAGGCTGGAAACCTCTTGGCATGGCTGACAGTGGAAGGCAGGACAAAGATGGGTGCAGGGCACGTAGACAGATGTGTTCGATACAGTCCACACCACCAATTATATTGCAGAGACCTTTTCAGGGTATCTGGAAAACTATACCACGCAAAGGAGACTGGGATCACAGAGTAACTATGTAGGACCTGCCAATCCCCACTATCTTGCTTGATGATAGGGCACTACTGAAGAAAAAGAAAGAACCGCCTGAGGTGGCAGAAATCATAAAACAGCTTACAAGAGTTAAGACTTCCAGCCCCAACGGTCTGCTACCAAACATTTTTTTATGTGTTAGCCAGAAATTATACAAGCTCCTTACACAGATTTTACTCCCAAGGGATCTCTGCAAGGCAAATATTGCCACCAAATCATACCAAGAATTGGCAAAGCCAACAGGTCTAGCTTCTATGAGAGCTATTGGTTTGTTTTAGCTGTGTTGTACAGCACTGTGGTTGTACAGTATCTTTAAAGTGTTATTCTAAATTGCTGTGAAACCACCATTATTCTTTTATTTATTAATGTGGAGGGATGGTATGAGCTTTAAATTAAAATGTGAAATGGAAGGGAAATAGCAACACGAACAACGGCTGTCAAAGTATTTGGATAGTCAACATAGCACTTTTTTATGGGGCGTTGGTAGTGCTTAATATAGAGAACAGGATGGGTAGTGGTAGGTTATGAATAAGGTAGATAACGGGTAGTGTGATAGTAAATATGCATCATGTTTACTGGAAAGGACAGCTTAATTTTAATTTATGAAATTTTTAATTTAAATTGATGGAAATGGCGCAAATTAATTAACACGCACGTGTAAAAAAGGATGAATGCATTTTCTGCTGTAATACTGCAAGTGAAAAGAGGCAGAAAGCACAATTTCTTATCTCAAAGGATATGGAAGGCGATAGATTAACAGGCAAGCAGTTACCCGGATTTGATAACATGTGCTTGAACTAAGAATGTATGCTATTTGTTTTTAAGAACACAGCAGAAGTGTGTCCTTCAAGCTTGTTTTTTGGCCCAGCAAAGTTGAGAATAAAACTTGAGTTGTGGGTGAGGTAGAGTCACAAATATTGTTTAAAGCTGTCTAACTTGGCGAACGAAAGGCAGCATCTTCAAGATGAAATAAAGGTAAATATAAAGTGGAGTGTAAATGTTGCCCTCATGGTCGCTTTTTGGACACTCATTACCTAAAATAAGTGAGGGGTACATATTTCCTGTGTACCTTTGCAGTTACAAGTAGAGCTGTCTAACAAAAACTGAAAGGTAGAATTATTTGCTGGGAATAAAACTGAGGTTGTGGTTGAGATGCAGTCGGAAATATTGTTTAAACCTGAAATGAAAGGCAGCATTGCCTGAGGTGGAATAAAGGTAAATAAACAAGTCCTCACATCGAAGGTCCGATTTCATTTGAGATAAGAAATGAAAATGTCACTTACCCAGTGTACATCTGTTCGTGGCATCAGTCGCAGTAGATTCGCATGTTCTGCAATAGCTCGCCATCTGGTGTTGGGCCGGAGTGTTACAAGTTGTTTTTCTTCGAAGAAGTCTTTCGAGTCACGGGACCGAGTGACTCCTCCTTTTGTCTCCATTGCGCATGGGCGTCGACTCCATCTTCGATTGTTTTTCCCCGCAGAGGGTGAGGTAGGAGTTGAATTGTAGTAATAGTGCCCATGCAATGGAGTGACTAAGTATGCACTTATTTAAGGTTGAGATGATACATATATAAATAATTGAAGGTAACTTCCAAACTGCTACAGGCTCCCGGGGAGGCGGGTGGGCACATGCGAATCTACTGCGACTGATGCCACGAACAGATGTACACTGGGTAAGTGACATTTTCAGTTCGATGGCATCTGTCGCTGTAGATACGCATGTTCTGCAATAGACTAGTAAGCAGTTATTTCCCCAAAAGCGGTGGATCAGCCTGTAGGAGTGGAAGTAGTCTGAAATAATGTCCTTAATACAGCTTGACCTACTGTGGCTTGTTGTGCGGATAACACGTCTACACAGTAGTGCTTGGTGAATGTGTGAGGCGTAGACCATGTGGCTGCCTTACATATTTCTTGCATTGGGATGTTTCCTAGAAAGGCCATGGTAGCACCTTTCTTTCTGGTTGAGTGTGCCCTTGGTGTAATGGGCAGCTGTCGTTTAGCTTTAAGGTAGCAGATTTGGATGCATTTAACTATCCATCTGGCTATACCTTGTTTTGAAATTGGGTTTCCTGCATGAGGTTTTTGAAATGCAATAAAGAGTTGTTTAGTCTTTCTGATGTTCTTTGTTCTGTCAATGTAATACATTAATGCTCTTTTGACATCTAATGTATGTAGTGCCCTTTCAGCTACGGTATCTGGCTGTGGAAAGAACACCGGAAGTTCCACTGTTTGATTTAGATGGAACGGTGAAATAACCTTTGGCAAAAATTTAGGATTGGTCCTTAGGACGACTTTATTTTTGTGTAGTTGTATAAAAGGTTCCTGTATAGTAAACGCCTGAATCTCGCTTACTCTTCTCAGGGAAGTAATGGCGATGAGAAATGCCACCTTCCAGGTTAGGAACTGTATGTCGCAGGAGTGCATGGATTCAAAAGGTGGACCCATAAGTCTAGTTAGGACAACATTTAGGTTCCATGAAGGAACAGGTAGTGTTCTTGGTGGTATAATTCTCCTAAGGCCCTCCATGAATGCTTTAATGACTGGTATTTTATATAGGGAAGTTGAATAGGTAGTCTGCAGGTATGCAGATATTGCTGCAAGGTGAATCTTAATGGAAGAGAAAGCTAGGTTAGATTTTTGTAAGTGAAGCAAGTAACCCACTACATGTTCTGGAGTTGTGTGTAATGGTTGTATTTGATTAATATGGCAGTAGCAAACAAACCTCTTCCATTTACTTGCATAGCAGTGCCTGGTGGATGGCCTTCTTGCTTGTTTTATGACTTCCATACATTCTTGGGTAAGTTGTAAGTGCCCGAATTCTAGGATTTCAGGAGCCAGATTGCTAGATTCAGCGATGCTGGATCTGGGTGTCTGATCTTTTGGTTGTGCTGTGTCAACAGATCTGGCCTGTTGGGCAATTTGATGCAGGGTACCACTGATAGGTCTAGCAGCGTTGTGTACCAGGGTTGCCTTGCCCAAGTTGGTGCTATCAATATGAGTTTGAGTTTGCTTTGACTGAGTTTGTTTACCAGGTAAGGAAGGAGAGGGAGAGGAGGAAAAGCGTAAGCAAATATCCCTGACCAGTTCATCCATAGGGCATTGCCTTGGGATTGTTTGTGTGGGTATCTGGATGCGAAGTTTTGGCATTTTGCGTTCTCCCTTGTCGCAAACAAGTCTATCTGAGGTGTTCCCCAGAGTTTGAAATAAGTGTTCAGTATTTGGGGGTGAATTTCCCATTCGTGGACCTGTTGGTGATCTCGAGAGAGATTGTCTGCGAGTTGATTTTGTATCCCTGGTATAAACTGTGCAATTAGGCGAATTTGGTTGTGAATTGCCCAATGCCAAATTTTTTGTGCTAACAGGCTTAACTGCGTGGAGTGCGTCCCTCCCTGCTTGTTTAGATAATACATTGTTGTCATGTTGTCTGTTTTGACGAGAATGTATTTGTGAACTATTATTGGTTGGAAAGCTTTTAGTGCTTGAAAAACTGCAAGAAGTTCTAGGTGATTGATATGCAGTTTTGTTTGATGTACGTTCCATTGTCCTTGTATGCTGTGTTGATCGAGGTGTGCTCCCCACCCTGTCATGGAAGCATCTGTTGTTATTACGTATTGTGGCACTGGGTCTTGGAAAGGCCGCCCCTTGTTTAAATTTATGTTGTTCCACCACAGAAGCGAGAGGTAAGTTTGGCGGTCTATTAACACCAGATCTAGAAGGTGACCCTGTGCTTGAGACCACTGTGATGCTAGGCATTGTTGTAAGGGCCTCATGTGCAGTCTTGCGTTTGGGACAATGGCTATGCATGATGACATCATGCCTAGGAGTTGTAATACCATCTTTGCTTGTATCTTTTGTGTTGGATACATGCGTTGTATGATGGTGTTGAAATTTTGAATTCTTTGTGGACTTGGAGTGGCTACTCCTTTTGATGTGTCTATTATGGCTCCCAGGTATTGTTGTACCTTGCGCGGCAGAATTTTGGATTTTGTGAAATTGACGGTGAACCCTAGTTTGAAGAGGGTTTGTATGATATGATTTGTGTGATTTGAGCACTCTATTAACGAATGGGCCTTGATTAGCCAGTCGTCTAGATATGGGAACACATGTATTTGCTGCCTTCTGATGTGTGCAGCGACTACCGCTAGACATTTGGTAAAGACTCTTGGTGCGGTTGTTAATCCGAAAGGCAGTACCTTGAATTGGTAATGTATTCCTTTGAATACAAACCTTAGGTATTTCCTGTGCGATGGGTGTATTGGTATATGGAAATAAGCATCCTTGAGGTCTAAAGTTGCCATGTAGTCGTGCAGCTTTAGCAATGGCAATACTTCTTGTAGTGTGACCATGTGGAAGTGGTCTGATTTGATGAAAGTGTTGACTACTCTGAGGTCTAGGATTGGTCTCAGTGTTTTGTCCTTCTTTGGTATCAGAAAGTACAGTGAGTAAACTCCTGTGTTTATTTGTGTGTTTGGCACTAATTCGATTGCATTCTTTTGCAATAGTGCCTGCACTTCTATCTCTAGGAGATTGGAATGGTGTGTTGTTAAATTTTGTGCTTTTGGTGGTATGTTTGGAGGGAACTGTAGAAATTCTATGCAGTAACCATGTTGGATAATTGCTAGAACCCAAGTGTCTGTAGTGATTTTCTCCCATGCTCTGTAATAATGACCTATTCGTCCCCCCACTGGTGTTGTGTGGAGGGGGTGAGTGACATGTGAGTCACTGTTTAGTAGTAGGGGTTTTGGGGCTTTGGAATCTTCCTCTATTTCTAGGGAATTGCCCTCCTTTATATTGTCCCCGAAAACCTCCTCTATACTGTCCTTGGTAACTGGACGGTGTGGCTTGTGAGGTGCTGGCTTGTGTGCTTTGACCCCGAAACCCCCCTCGAAAGGGCGTTTTACGGAATGAGCTGTAATTCCCTCTGCTCTGCGGGGAGTAGAGTGCGCCCATGGCTTTGGCAGTGTCCGTATCTTTTTTGAGTTTCTCAATCGCTGTGTCCACTTCTGGACCGAACAGTTCTTTTTCATTAAAAGGCATATTGAGAACTGCTTGTTGAATCTCTGGTTTAAATCCAGACGTTCGGAGCCATGCATGCCTTCTGATAGTTACAGATGTATTAATTGTCCGTGCAGCTGTATCTGCAGCGTCCATGGAGGAGCGGATCTGGTTGTTGGAGATGGCCTGTCCCTCCTCAACCACTTGTTTTGCCCTATTTTGGAAGTCTTTGGGCAGATGTTCAATGAGATGTTGCATCTCGTCCCAGTGGGCTCTGTCATAGCGCGCAAGTAGTGCCTGGGAGTTCGCGATGCGCCACTGGTTTGCAGCTTGTGCTGCGACTCTCTTACCAGCTGCATCAAACTTGCGGCTTTCTTTATCTGGGGGTGGTGCATCTCCAGATGTGTGAGAGTTGGCCCTTTTCCTAGCTGCTCCTACAACAACAGAGTCTGGTGGCAGCTGTGTTGTGATGAAAGCCGGGTCCGTAGGAGGCGGCTTATACTTTTTTTCCACCCTTGGTGTGATTGCCCTACTTTTGACCGGGTCCTTAAATATGTCTTTTGCGTGCCGGAGCATACCAGGGAGCATAGGCAGGCTTTGGTAGGAGCTGTGGGTGGAGGAGAGTGTGTTGAACAAGAAATCATCCTCGACCTGTTCTGAGTGGAGGCTTACGTTGTGAAATTGTGCTGCTCTAGCCACCACCTGAGAGTACGCGGTGCTGTCTTCTGGTGGAGATGGTTTTGTAGGGTATGCCTCTGGGCTGTTATCTGACACTGGGGCGTCGTATAGGTCCCATGCGTCCTGGTCTTGGTCACCCTGGCTCATGGTGGTGTGAGCTGGGGAGTGTGATGGCGTTTGTGCTGGTGAAACGTTAATCACGGGCGGAGGAGAGGGTGGTGGTGTAACTCTTTTCACCACTTTTGGTTGTGGTGCTTGTTCCGTCTGGAACTCCAACCTTCTCTTTCTCCTAATGGGGGGAAGGGTGCTTATTTTTCCTGTCCCCTGCTGAATGAAGATACGCTTTTGCGTATGGTCCGCATCAGTTGCTTGTAGCTCTTCCTCAAACCTATGCTTCTGCATTTGGGAGGTTAGCGAGTGCTCTTCTGTATAAGAGCCTGAAGCTGGGTCGCTTGCAGTTTGTTTCGGCATCGAAACTTTGTCTGCGTGTTTTTTCGGCTCCGAGGTGACTTTTTTCCTTTTCGGGGCCGAAACCTCTCGGCGTCGATCTGTTTCGGTGCCGCTGTCTCGGCGTCGAGCCGTGTCCACACCGGCATCTCGGTGTCGAGGCTTGTCTCCAGCACTTTCTCGGTCCCGAGAAGGCTGCGTGCCGGTGTCTCGACCGGAGTCGGACGATCTCGGCACTGTTTGGGCCTTTTTCGGTGCCGACGGTCGGTCACCGATTTTATGGGTTGAGCCATGGCCTGGTGGCAGTGGCGTCCCCTGGGCCTTGTAAATGTTTCTTTGTGTGGTTTTCGACGTCTTACTCACGGTTTGTGTATCGTCGAATCCTTCGGAGTCTGAGTCTTGGATCGAGAAGGTACCTTCCTCTTCCTGTTCCCCGAACTCCCGTCGGGCTGTCGGTGCGGACGCCATTTGAAGTCTTCTGGCTCGACGGTCTCGGAGTGTTTTTCGGGACCGGAACGCACGACAGGCCTCGCAGGTGTCTTCGCTGTGCTCAGGTGACAGGCACAGGTTGCAGACCAAGTGTTGGTCTGTGTAGGGGTATTTATTGTGGCATTTGGGGCAGAAACGGAACGGGGTCCGTTCCATCGGCGTTCTTCAGCACGCGGTCGGGCCGACCAGGCCCCGACGGAGGATCGAAAAACTACCCCGAAGGGCACCGGAGCTCTTCGATCTTCGATGCGGTGTTGAATCTAAGTACGCCGATCCCGAACGCAACAATACCGACGAAAATCTTCCGAAATTAACTATTTTTTCTGTTCCGAAACTCGGAGCGACAGGAACACGTCCGAACCCGATGGCGGAAAAAAAACAATCGAAGATGGAGTCGACGCCCATGCGCAATGGAGACAAAAGGAGGAGTCACTCGGTCCCGTGACTCGAAAGACTTCTTCGAAGAAAAACAACTTGTAACACTCCGGCCCAACACCAGATGGCGAGCTATTGCAGAACATGCGTATCTACAGCGACAGATGCCATCGAACATGTGCTTCCCATCCTGCTTTTCATTGTGATGTTAAAGGGGGAGCTGAATTATTCAGGTGTTTACATGCCTCTATTAACCAATCTGCACCACAATCACAAGAAGTTTTGGCACCGCTGGGACTTAGATGGGGTTCCACAGCTTCAAAGGCCACGATTCTGCACATGACAAAAGACACTGCAATGCGGGTCTTGTTATCTGTATATCAGTGGCCTTTGAAGTTGGGAAACCAATAGAAGTCTGATAAAAAAGACAAATAATATTTCCTGCACAACATTAAGTGAGAGGAGCGTTGAAAGCACATTTTCTAACCTCAAAGGAAACGAAATGCGAAAGAAAGTGCGTATAACAGGCAAGCAGTTTCCCTAACGTGATAACGTGTGCTTGAGCTAAGAATAAACACTAATGTGCAATGTCCCTTCGCAGACACACCTTAAACACAAACTCGGACAAATGAATATTGTTTAAATAAACAATCAGACACATAGAATAGGAGGGTGGGAGCACGGAAATCGGAGGTGGAACAAGCAAACACAGATAATGGGCTGGAGCAGACGATAGAGCCAGCTACGAAAAATGCACCTGAAGAGTACCTAGCAAAACAAATAAGAAACCGCTCTTAAAAGTGCAAGTAGTGTGTAAGGACAAAAGTACTTAGGCCATGCTCTAGGACAGGGTCACACACAAGAAGACTGGGTTTGAAGCCCACCAATGGTAAGTAATGGGAGGGCATCAAGCCCACTAACAGTAAACAAAATATATCGAAGAGTCAGCGTGTGCACTGGCTATGTGACACCTATAAAGCAGAAACCGGGGATGAGTGTGCCCTTCTATAGGCCCATTTGACTACTCAATGCAGAAGTAAACGTTTTGGCCAACATACTAGCCACCTGCCTCTATGAACTGGTTGATAAATTTAATAGCCTCTGATCGATAGGGCTTTATGACAGATGCATCAACATGACTCAATCTGCGACAATCGTATGGGGTCTGATAAGTCCACAGCTATAGGGGAACACACAGTGATACTCTTTCTAGATGTCATATCTGATGGCAATTCCACGCTAGATCGGATTTGGAACGAAATTCACTTCATGGGTCCACTTATGTACAAATACACCATAGCAAGTGTTCGGGTGTTTGGAACATTATCAAGAAACTTCAGACTGGACCAACTGACATGGTAGGGCTGCTATCCACTTTGCTGATGAGCCGATGGTGTACTGGATCTGGTGCGATGCACAGATACAAAGAGTTTGATTCCCTGACTGGGAAGATTGTATATCTTTTTTTGCAGATGACATTCTCCTCTACTTGGATGGCCCCGTGCGGTCTTTCCCTAGAGTGCTAGACATCCTATGTATATTCTGAAAAAAATCAAGGGTGCACATAAATTGGCAAAACATCTCTGGTCTTTCCCCTCACAGAGAGAAAACGGGCCGACAGGAATGTCGTATGAATTGAATGCAAGCCAGGTTTATATACCTTTGTATCAATGCCACCACCACTTTATGCGGCATTACCTGGGTAGAATCCTTGACTAATAGCGTGCCAATTTTGACCTTTGAAGAAAACTCTTATTATCGGTCCTGGGGCAGGCAGCATTGAACAAAATGATCCTTCTTCCCAATTTCCTATTTATACTACAAAGTATCTAGAACACTCTTGTTGGATGAAGGACCGACTGGGATAGAACCCAGGACACTTACAAGGAATCACTGAGGGGGTTATAGCCCTACCTTATTTAAAACTGTGATTATTGGGCTTCCCAGCTGATAGTTGTAATCAAAGACCTTTCACCTCACAGCAAGAACCAATGTTGTTGGCAGACAGAAGAATCCTAGCACATAGGGGGTACTTGAAGGTGCTCTATGTGGCAGCATCAGGGCCCAACAAGATTCCCATACATCCACAGTGGTTAAGATTTGGCACAAAGCTAAGAGGGTGACGGGTGGTGGAGAAAAATCATGCTAGAAACATCCCTATGGAACTCGGTAGCCCTTCACAAAATGGGTAACCTGAAGGGATTTTACAGGTGAGAGGTAAATTAGGCGATATCTGGTGTCATGAGAGTCTGCTGTCACTTTCCAAATTAAAGCACCAATACGAAGTGGCTGACTTCCAATACTTTAAATACCTACAATTATAACGTGCTGCGCATGAACAATCAATCCGCTTGATGTGACAAATGAGTCTCCCCTTGAATATAAGGTCCTGGTGGCAACTCTACATCACGATGCAATTCGTAAGTGTACTAAACACTTTCAAACAATTGTGGAAGGCTCCTATCTCAACTCAGGGATCGATAGGAACATAATTTATGGTGTCTGGTTGATACAGATTGAACAGTCACCTATAGATACCCAAGGGAGGTGGCAATTAGGTCAGGTTTCTGCTTGGTGCAACTCAAGATCCTCCACTGGCCCTATTACACAATAACCTGACTGTTAAAAAATGAGCAGGATGGGGGCAGACAAATGCTCACGGGGTTGTAATCTTCCAGGAACACTGCTTCATACTCTGTAAACATGCCCGGGTATTGCCAAATTCCAAGGAGTAACAAACTGCAGTGTATCACACAAACTGACATTAAACTGGACTCTCACATGGTAATGCTAGGGGTCTGGAACGAACAAACAATTTCAGAGTTATGTTTGTATTCTGTAATGGCCAACAGGGACATTGTGTAACTATAGGGCTCGGCTACACTGCCCTCTGTAATGGAATGGTCCCAAACTAAGGGTTGGTGTATGTGTGCAAAAGAAGTGGTCTACAGGACCCGTGAAAGCACACTAAGGTTTTGGGGACCATGGAAGGAGACTCGGGACGCTACATAGGGCTGGAGGGGGGAAAATCCTATGCTCACTTCCCTTCCTGGGAGTGTGGGATTGGGGGTGAATCACCACCACCATCGCCGACATTGCTTACACTATACATTCAGGTATGTGCTCTCACACTGTTCTGTTGTGCCTCCATTGTTTTCTGATTACTGTTAAGGAAAACTTAATACCAGGATTAAAAAAAAAAAAAAACAAGGAATCTGCTGTTAGTACAAGGATTTACAAAAAAAGGAATCTTCAGTTACAGAAGACACCAGAAGGATTAAGCTACTTACCTGTAAGCATCTGTTCGTGGCATGTAGTGCTAAAGATTCATATGCTCTGCATACTTCTGCCATCTAGTGTTGGGTCCGGATGTGTGCAAGTTGTTTTTCTTCGCGGAAGCTTCTGGAGGCACGAGGTAAAGTGACCCCCCTCGGTGATACTGCGCATGGGCATCAACTACGTTGCTTGTTTTCCCGCAGTCGGCTAAGAATGGGGTGTGAGTCTAGTATGAGAATGAGATGTCTATGCATATGAAATTATAAAACGATCATGCAACAGCTATAGGTGTCGGGGGAGGAGGGGTGGCACATGTAAATCTACAGCACTACATATCACAAACAGATGCTTACAGGGTAAGTAACATAATCAGTTCAATGGCATGTGTGGCTGTAGATACACATGCTCTGCATAGACTGTAAAGCAGTGCTTTCCAGAAAGTGGTGGCTAACCTGTGGGTGTTGCAGTTGTTTTAGAAAGGGTACAAAGCACTGCCTGTCCTGTAGCTGCTTGTTGGCGTGCTAATACGGCCACACAGTAATATTTAGTGAAAGTGTGTGGAGCTGACCATGTGGCTGTTTTGCAGATTTCAGTTATTGGTATACTGCCCAGGAAAGCCATGGATGCTCCTATTTTACGAGTTGAGTGCGCTCTAGTTCAAAGTTCTTTTAGCTTTGGCATAACAAGTCTGAATGCATTTGATTATCCATCTTAAAATGCCATCTCTGTGTGAAGGGGCAAAAAAGCAAGAAAGAGTTGCTTGGTTTTACAGATCTCTTTAGTTCTGCCAATATATTACATTAAAGCTCTTTTTACACCTACCATGTGCAGGGCTCTTTCTGCAACTGAATCGGGTTGAGGAAAGAAAACTGGCAATTCAACTGACAGTTTTAAGTGGAAAGCGGAAACTACCTTTGGAATGAATTTTTGGTTAAAGCGAAGGACTAACCTATCTCTGTATTTGTGGAAAAAAGGTTCTTCCAAGATTCATGCCTGGAGATCACTGACACATCTTAGTGATAAAGTGACTGCTATTAAAAAGGCTACTTTCCATTATAAGAACTGAAGAGGACAGATATGCAAGAGTTCAAATAGTGCCCCACCCCCCCAATGTCTGGTAAGTACAATATTGAGATTCCAAGCAGGTGCGAGGGGCACTCTGGGTGGAATTACTCTTTTAAGGCCTTCCGTGAATGCTTTAACCACTGGTATTTTAAACAATGATACGTGTTGTCTGTTTTGCAGGTAGGAAGCTACTTCAGCAAGATGCAGATGTATTGAGGTGTACACTAGGCCACAAGTCTGCAAATAAAGTAGATAACAGACAATATTTTGAACAGTTGCATTAAACGGATCAATATGTTTGTCACAGCAGCAGAAAAATCTTTACCACTTAGCAGCATAACATGCCCTGGTTGTGGGTTACATGCCTCCTTGAGACGTAACCCACATTCTAGTCATGCATTCTGGGGGAATCTGTGGGGAGATTCAAGTATCCAAATGATTACTTCAGGAGCCAAATCGCAAGGTTGAGTTCTTTTGGATTTGGATGCCTGACTTGTTTTGAGTGAGAAGATCAGGAGGAGGGGAAGCTTTTCGTGTGGCACGAACGAGAGCTCAAGTAGTGTGGTGAACCAGGGTTGTCGTACCCCAGTGGGAGCTATTAGAATAAGGGTGAGACACGTCTGACTGAGCTTCCGAATCACAAATGGAAGATGTAGGAGAGGCGGAAAAGTATATCCCTGAACAGTTTAACCATGAAGCATTGCCCTTGGATATTGGATGTGGGAGCCTGGAGGAGAAGTTTGGACATTTTGCATTGTATGTGGTTGCTAACAGATCTATGTGTGGAAGCCCCCACCGGTGTAAATATGGAAGGAAACCTCGAGGGTGGAGTTCCCATTCGTGGACTTGTTGCCATTGCCATGCTGAGGAGGTCAGCAAAATCGTTGTACATCCCTGTAAGGTGTTCCACTAACAAGCGAATATGGTGTTGTATTGCCCAATGCCAAATCGTCTTGAGATAGGCGTGATAACTGTAGAGAAAACGTCTCCTGTTTCTGTAGATAAAACATAACTGTTGTGTTGTCTGTCTGGACAACTTTGCCTGTCAAAAAGGCTTTGAGTGCCAAATTAATGGCTTATAGCTCTAGGTAGTTGATGTGTAGGATTTGGTGTCTGGAGTCCCAGAGTTCCTGGATTGTGAGGTGTTGAAGATGAACACCCCAACCTGTGAGGGATGCGTCAGCTGTGAGAATAATATGGGGAACAAGGTTGAGAAACAGCTGCCCTTTTGATAGGCTTTGAGTGTTCCACCACTACAGAGAGGGATGTGTGTGGCTGTCTACTAAAACTAGATCTTGTAAGTGACACTGTGACAGAGACCACTGACTCGCTAGACATTCTTGCAGCAAACGCATGTGTAATCTCATATGTGGTACTATTACAATGCAGAACGCCATCATGCCTAAAATGCGCTGAACAGTTCTGACTGTAATGTGCTGATTGGGGTAAACCTGCTGCAGCAGGGTTATGATGTTTTGAATCCTGACTGCATTTGGGTAGGCTAGCCCTAGTTGTGTGTTGAGGATACCCCCTAGATACAGCTGTATCTGTAAAGGTTAGAGGTGTGATTTCTCTACTTGATGGTAAACCCCAACTGATGATTGAAGTGTGGTCTGTTTGTTGCAGACACATTGGAAGCGTACTGGATTTTATGAGCTAGTCTGCCAGGCATGGGAAAACATGAATACTCTGTGTGCGCAGATGTGCAGCAACTACTGCCAGACATTTGGTAAAGAAACACGGTGAGGTAGTGACCCCGAATAGGATCAACGTGAACTGGTAATGTTTTCCCTGAATAACAAACCTGTCTAGTGCAGATATAAAGGCGCCCTGCTATAGCAGAGGGATCACATCTTGGAGAGTTACCAAATGAAATTGTTCTGATAGTATGTAACTATTTAGAGGCCTGAGGTCTAAAATAGGCCAAAGTGATCCATCCCTTTTGGGAATTAGAAAATATAGGGAGTATACCCCTGTACCTTTCTGATGAATAGGAACATGCTCTATGGCTCCTTTGTGAAGGAGAGCCTGTACCTCATGATTTAGAAAATTAAAATGTTATATGGAAAGTTTGTGCTTGCAAGGTAGGATGTTTGGAGGTGTTCTGATGAGCTCCAGACAACAGACATGTTGGATTATGTCCAACCCCCACTGATCTGTTGTTATGGTTTTCCAATTGGAGAAGAAACGCTGTAGACTTCCCTAGCAGGTGTTAGATGGTCGGGAAATTAAAAAAGAGTCACTTTTTGGAGGTGGAAGAGGTGGCACAAGTGGAGACACCCTTTCCACAACCCTTGGAGTTGTTTCCCATATATGAATCTTTGTAATAGTCCCTTAAAGAGGAGGTTTGATAGTGAGGCATCTGAGGATGGTGTTTTGGTGCTCTGTTTGTATGTGGGCCCTCATAAGGAGCCACTAGGAGTAGGCATTTGAAGTGGCCCCATGGATTTGAAACTTCTGTGTCTTTTTTCATTTTCAATAAAGTTTGATCCACCTGGGGACCAAAAAGATGATGTTGGTCGAAAGGGGCATTTAAAAGTGTCTGCTGTACTTCTAGATTAAAACCAGATATGCGCAGCCAGATGTGTCTACGCTATAGTATACTTATGTTTATGCCCCTGGCAGCTGTGTCTGCTGCATCAATACCACATCTGGTCCAGTTGTTGATCAGTTTTCCCCCTTGAACGATTTGGTGACCTTTTTCCTTGTACTCTTCAGAGAGATGTTGGAGGAGCTTCACCATTTCATCCCACTGGGCTCTGTGATATCTTGCCAAGAGCCCTAGTGTATTAGCAATTTGACAATGATTGGCTGTGTGTACTGTTACCATTTTCCCTGATGCATCAATAAGTTTAGACTCTATCTGATGGAGGGGCATTTGCTGTTGTTTGGGAATTAGACCACTTGCAAGCATTAGCTACTACTAGGGATTCTAGGGGAGGTGGCCTCTAATGTAAAGAGAATCTGAAGATGTTGGCCTATATTTTTTATCCACACTTGGTGTAATAGTACAGGTGTGAACTGGATCATGAAAGATCTCATCTGCGTGAAGGGTCATCCCTTTTAACATGGGCAGGGATTGGCATGCCCTTGTGGTGGAAGAAAGATTTTCATATAGGAAATCATCCTTTAGAGGGTCTTTGTGTAAGATGATTTGCAGCTGCCCTAGCTACGAGTTCCTGAGTGGCTTCATCTAGGGGTGATAGTTTAGCTGGGTAAAAATCTGGATCAGTATCCCTTGGTGGATCAATGTCATAAGTGTCCCAGGGATCTGACCGATGGTTGATCTAGATTATCTCCCCCTACTTGTTCACTTGTATAGGATTGTGGAGAGTCTTGTGGAGTGACATCAATTATATCAGTGAGCGAGTGATGTGCTGAAGAAGGTGGAGGTGATGAGGGAGGTAGGGGAGGTGGTAGAAAGGCAGGCAAGGGAGGTTGAATCGGACTGGTGGCAATGTTCTTCTTTGCCTTTTTAGGTGGCTGAGGCAAATCAATGGCCTCCTTGAATGAAAGTGGTCGCTTCAATAGATTAGCTGTAAACTTAATTGCCTTTGCTGGAATACGACTGGTGGGATCAGTTTCAGAAGCAAGGTGAAAGCTTTTGGTGCTGAAGTAGATTTTTGTTTCGGTGCCGGAGTGGTGAGAGCCGGGGTGCTGGAAACCGAGGAAGCAGATGATCGGTTTGGTACAGAGAGTAATCAGTTCGATTCAGCAGCAGGAGGTTTTGGCTTGGCTTTCGGTGCTGGGTCCGAAGGTGGGGCATCCTTAGCAAAAGATCAATGCCTACCATGGCCTGTCGGCACTGGTGGCCTGAAAGCCATATTTTTGGTTGGTACCAAATGTCTTTTGGTGGGCTGGACAGTGTCATGTGTACCCACTGTGAGCTCTCCTGAAAGAAGATCTTGTATCTGCGTACTCAGTTCGGTTTCTGACTCTGATTCAGACTCTGGTATGCAAAAGCTTCTTCCTCTGCTGCAGAGGCCTCAAGCTGTTCTTCCTCCTGTTCGATATCATGTTGTCCGAAGATGTTGGGTGTCTTCTCCAGTTCTTTGCGCTGCTTTTCTTTCCAACGTGCCGACTATCCTGCAATGCTTTCTTCAACCAAAAACATCAACAAGCCTCACAACTGTTCTTGTCGTGTTATTTTGTGTGGCAGTTGGGACAGAACGAAAATGGAGTCCTTTCGATTAGCAGTGCATTGTCTTATCAATCTAATCTGATGAGATGAGAAAGAAAGGCCCGAACGGTCAAGGCCTGAAGGCCGCAAGTGGAGAGCGTCAAACTGACTGCTGCTGATTTTCTTCTGCTTTTAAAGATGGAAGGTAGAACGTGAATGAAAACAATACCGACGAGTATAGAGGTTGAAAACGGGCTAGAACCGGAGCACCATAGAACACGTCTGTAGCCAATGGCGGAAAGAAAGCAATCTAACAATGGAGTTTGTGCCCATGTGTAGTATCACCAAGAAGAGGGGTCACTTTACCTCGTGACTCCAGAAGCCTCTTTCAAGAAAAACAACTTACACACTTCCGGACCCAACACTAGATGGTAGAATTATGCAGAGCATGTGCATCTACAGCCACACATGCTATCGAACAGAGGAATACCAAAGGTAAGTCTGTTGTTTTTCTGATGGATACTTCCAAATGCAGATTCATTACCTTGTGAATCGGGTGAAAACTAGTACCTCACAAAACAGGAAATGGCTTGAGGAATGGACTGCATATCACGAAGTCTTGCAAGGATTGAAAAGGCAAAAATGGCCCTTCTATCAAAATTAAAGCTTGGTGTCTGTTTAGCATTCAATCAGTGTAGCCTCTCCTCCTCCATACCAGGATATTGCAGTTAGAAAAATGCAGGATGCACCCCCATAGCCAGTCTGTGTCTATAAGGACGCCGATGATCATTCGCATGATGGCCGCCTTCACGACCCAAGGAGCCAGTGTCAGCAGAATGGTCACCTGGCGTAAGCTAGCATCCTTCTAAGCAACACTAGAGAACCGCCGAAAAGGAAAGACCAAGCAGACAAGGCCAAAATGCACCGTGTTGGAGGAGGCAAATAGATCTACCCCAGGAGTGCACCATCGAGGGAAAATTACCTGGGCCCTCTCTGGGTACAGACACCTCTAATGGTTGGCAAGATTAGCACATCTGCCATACTATGAGAGAGTCTGCCAGTTGACTGACGTCAGAGAAATCCTATAAGGAAACTGCTACCACTATTGACTGACAGACTACAGGCAAAGTGCATAAGATCCCATCCTGCCCCATTTGCTGCCTGGAGATCGTGCTGTCCGTCAGGACCTAGACAGACCTGCCCCTAATGAAAGGAAGAAAGGTCATAATGAGAAGGCGAATGTCCTACAGCTACAAAAGGATCAACAGTGTGCTGCTGCTTTATTAAATCAGAGGTTTCTGATATCAAGCACCACCAGCGCAGGGCACTCTGCAGCTAGCAATACCATTCCAGAGCCCGCATGAGGATTAGGCAACAGTAGGATGTGGAAGGCCAGAAAACCAAGAAAATTGAGAACAATCGGGCCAGAAAACAGTCTTATGCATGAAACATCACAATCATAGCCTGAATATTTAGGACGGTCCACAGAGGTGGAAAGGCCCTCTGTGTCACTGTATCAAGGACAGTCCCTACTAAGGGGATCAGTGGCACAGCTGCACTTGGGACTTTGTTCACTGGAGGTCTGAGACTCGCTGCGGAGATGGTGTCTTCAGAAGTCAGTCATCAGGGTGCAGCTATACAAGCATCCATGATCTGTGAAGATGGACAATGACTACCAACATCACCTTCAAGAATACCTGGGGGCAGAAGTAAGACAGGGCAAATTGGTAATATTCTGTCCCAGTGATAAACTAGAGATAATTCCTGTGGTACTAGAGGTTCAGAACATGCAAGAATGTGTTCCGCACATCATCCGGTCTTCGGATGCAAGTCAGACAGAACCTGGGGCACTGTCAGCATTTTGAACATGTCTTTCCTCAAGAAACTGCTCAGGAACCCATGGTTCAAGAGAGGTCTCAAACCCTGTCCCTGGGAACAAGGAAATAGTGAAAGCAACAGCCTTTTTTACTCTGCGTCCAAGGCCCCACTTCAATAGTACTCCTGTTGAGAAGATATTGAACATTTGTGGGCAAGACAGTGCATCATCTGTTAACCGCTGAGACAAGATTGGTATTACCGGGGAGAGAGTGGATAACAAAGGAAGGGTGCAGCCTACTTGAATGACCCACTGGTCTGAACTACTGGTACAGAAGGCAGGCAAACACAAAGAACCCTGACGCCTATTGGCCTCATGTAACTAATGCAGCAGTGTTTGGATTATTGTATAGTAATGAAAATTGCTATACGTTTAAAGACCATAGAAATTCACTCGAAAAACAAAGGTTACAGGGACGTCATAGTTAGTGCAATGGGTCTTGCGTTTGCTCGAGTTACAGCTATTAGCGTTGTAAACTCCTAACCGGACTTTTCTTGCCACATAAACTGAAAATGAAAAGTAAAACAGTTTCACATAACTAACCGGACTTTTCCATAACTACTGAACGGATTTACACAAAATAAGGACTCTCTCTGGACCAAGAGCTACCTTTCTGCCAAATTTGGTGTAATTCTGTCCAGTGGTTTTGACACTATTGCTGTTCAATTTTTCCACTTTGAATTAACATTCGAAATGTTCTAAATTTCACCCCCTTTTATCTCTGCCCCCACTTCAAGGATCACCCCCAAACTTTCCAGACAGCAGCTCATGTGATGGTCACATTTCTTTGGAAACTTTCGTGAAGATTCGTCAAGCGGCGCCAAAGATACAGGCAGGCAAAAAACAGCTTTTTCTATAAAAACTAAGTCCTAACTGTAACTATCTAGTGGAAACTGCCTTTATGCAAAAAAAAAATATATATATATATATATATATATATATATATATATATATATATATATATATATATATATATATATATAAAATCCACAAACAATGACAGACTACTCATCGAACAGCCGCACCAAGTTGATTATGGCTCAGAAATTCAATTTCTTCGAATATATTTCATCCGCATTATTATTAATTGAAACAACGCTGTCTCCACTGAAATGTCTACGCGTTTCGGATATCGCCTTCTACTGGACAATATATAGATATATATTTGTTTTTTTCCCTGTCCATTGACCAAAGCCTCCATATAAAATATAAGGAGTCAACGAGTTCTTGAGCTACTTTTTGTTGACTTAAATAACTATAGTTATCTTTCACATGCCAGCAGTCAAAACTTACACAAGTGCATCTTGACGGCTCACTGCAAGCGACCCCATTCTACGGGGCCACAAAGCTGGACTCTTATTTTTATTTATTTTTTTACATTGGAATGGCCCCACAACATATCCAACATGGATGGGCTGCACAGCAGCCCCCAGGCCCACGTACCTTCGCCAGCTCCCTTACCAGCACCAATCCCGGGTACAGTGGGAGCCTGCAACAATTCTGTATTTTTCCAGCCTGAGGGTGTGAGTAGGGAGAGGTTTTTGTGCTCCCACCTGATGGAAGCAGCTTTCTGTTCCTGGGGGGTGGGAACACAAAGGGGCTTCTCCTTCTTGTGCTCAGGTAGGGAAAGGAGTGTTATGGGATGGCGTCCTCAGGACATTGTCACACGTCCAACTTGGGGCCAATACCATGGCTCGGGGATAAGGACCACTCACCCTTCCCATTACTAAAATACCAGCAGGGGGGCAGGATCCCTGGGCCATCCTTGAAGGATGGGGGGGTTGCACCCCCTCCCAATTATTAAACCCTGGCCATTGCCAAGGGTGTCCCCAAGGCCTCAATGAAGTTTGATGTTCCTCAGCATGTTTTTTTTTAAAAAGCGTTCTTTCGCCTGGAAGGGGAGTGAGGGGTTAGCATATCTGATCTTAAGATCTGCTTGCTCTGGGGATCCTCTGCAGCACGATTTACAAAGTTTTTGAGCCTTAATTTCTCCAAAACCTATGAACATATTTACACCATATTACAAAAAGCACACTAAGAAGAGCACTAAGATCTAGCGTTCTGCCCAATTTGTGTCAATTCCATTCAACAGATTTTGCAGTACATATATATATTCAAAGATCCTAAAGAAAATGAATGGAGAAAACGAGTTTTGGGACAACTCCTTTTTCTCAGCCCCTAATTCACGATCACCCCAAAAGTGTCAGTGAAGAAGCTGAGGTAGATGACACTTTTGTTTGCAAAGTGTTGGGAAGATTTGTCAAATAGCACCAACGTTATAAGCAAGGCAAAAAATGCTTTTCTCATTGAAACATAGTCTTAACTGTAACATAAAAATATACACATACACACACACACACACACACTTGCATGATCAAAATTACGGTTTGTTTTTGCTGTAAATATAGAAAGAACTTGGATGGGGCCTTGGTAGGAAAGCTGGGCAAATACGTCTGGATTGGAGGAAACAGCTCTGCATCATTCAAAATAGCTTCATTTCCTATGCTCTGTGTGGAGCTACAAGGCTCCGGTAGGAAACAACTGGGCTGTCCAGGAGCAGATAACTTAACCCTGAGCATAATGAGGAGAAAGGGTTCTGCACCTAATATTATCACAGTTGATGCACAATTAAGGAAAAATCTGACGGAGAAAATGGCATTGGCAGGTAGGCGGGTCCCAGATCGCAGAGCCTCAAGTGAACAAGAAGGATCAAGGTGACTGTCAGAGCAGCATGGACTGAAAGGTAAGAGGAGTGCAGCAGGCTCTTGTAATTTGCTCAAATCAATCAATCAACCATGGATTTGTAAAGCGCAGCTGATCACCCATAGGGTCTCAAGGCGCTAAAGGTAGGCGTGCGCTCAGTTGAAGAACCAGATCGAGGTCCTTCCTGAACTGCTTCAGTGAAGCGGTCTGTCCGAGCTTGAGGGGAAGTGTGTTCCATGTCTGGGCTGCTAGGTAGGAGAAGGATCTTCCTCCTGCTGTACTTTTCTGGATCTTGGGGAAGGCTGCGAGGGCGAACTGAAAAGTGACAGCTCTGCTTGTGCCACTCAGTGATCACATGTGCAGTACTCGAGTGGTGGAAGAAAATAGCAAGTCATCAGCTTCTCAAGAAGCAGAGAAGCAGAACCATTCCTAACTCAATGGAGGTGTTGAAGATGTTGTAGAGATTTGGTTAGAATGCCTGAGGCAGCAGGAGAGCCCCTTAACCTGAGGAATAACAGACTAAGGACATAACTGGGGATACATAGAGAAAAGGGACTTGTAAACAGCCAACAATATTGCAACCTGGCATCCCTAGCTAGTACAACTATAGATACAATTGCCAACTGTGAATATTGTCCCCGTCTGTATTATTAATGCAACAAGGACAAAGACAGAAAGAAATAAGAGTATTTGTAAAGCGCACTACTCACCCGTGAGGGTCTCAAGGCGCTGATGTGGGGGGACGCTACTGCTTGAACACCCATGTCTTGAGAGGTCTCCTGAAGGTAAGTAGGTCCTGTGTCTGAGGCAGGTAGGTGGGAAGAGTGTTGCACATCTTGGCAACGAGGTGGGAGAACGATCTGCCACTGGCGGTCGTTCTGTGGAATGGTGGAAACGGTGGCGAGGGCAAGGTCGGCGGAGCAAAGCTGTCGGGTCAGGGTGTAGAAGGAGAGCCGTCTGTTTAGATATTCTGGTCCGGGGATGAACGTGGGTGAGGGAAAGGTACTAAGAGTGACATATTTTTTCTTTCTTAGAGGAAATTAAGGGAAACCCAACTGAAAAGAATCCCATGTGCATATGTTGCTGATAATAAGAGCTCATTCCAGTTCAACAGGCTACAATAAAAAACCCAAAGCGTGAAGGAAAACTGGACAAATTGAAAGAAAGAGTAAAACTGAAGACATCATAAAGAGCTTTAGTGATTATACAGTGGAAGCTGGCTGGGCAATCCACCACACTTAGCAATGATGATGTAAGGACCAAATGAAGGACTAATAAACAACTGTAAATCGATTTAAATAGTGCTTACGACCCCTGATGAGGCAATGGGTCACATTTTGTGGTGAGTGGCATGCTACACCGGAACCCACAATTAACAATTTGTATGTTTGTTAAATTTTTGTTTTGTTTTTCTCTTGTGGGTTAGGAGTGTGCTCTTGATTTCTTGTGTGTTTAGTAGGGTTTGGGATAGGGGTATAATGATAGGAGTGGATTTGACGTAGTGAGTTGTTTTGTAAGTAATGGTCATGTGTGATTGTTAGCTGGGCGGTATGATTAAAAAGGAAGGGGTGAAAGATTGAAATGACCTTTGGGAGTTCAGAGTATTCAGAAGTTTTGGGATGAGTCAGAGCGAGAAGGGAAGACCAGCGGGAGGTTTTAATAAATAGAAAAACGATATATCAATAGCTATATATATATATATATATATATATATATATATACATATATATATATATATATATACACACACACACAGAGAGAGAGATAGAGATATAGATATATTGTTTTTCTATTTAGATATAAATAAGGGAAAAGCTTCTATGTTTCCGTCAGTGGCTCCTCTCCCAGCTCTGCCACCATATCCCTCATCACCACCTCCTCTCTCCCCTCCACACACGTGTGTGTGTGTGTATGGAAAATGTCACTTACCCAGTGTACATCTGTTCGTGGCATTAGTCGCTGCAGATTCACATGCTGTGCATAGTCCGCCGTCTGGTGTTGGGCTCGGAGTGTTACAAGTTGTTTTTCTTCGAAGAAGTCTTTTCGAGTCACGAGACCGAGGGACTCCTCCTACTTTGGTTCCATTGCGCATGGGCGTCGACTCCATCTTAGATTGTTTTCCCCGCAGAGGGTGAGGTAGGAGTTGTGTATGCTAGTAATAGTGCCCATGCAATGGAATGAATAAGTATGTACAAAATTAAGGTTAAAGTAATATATTTACAAATGTACAAATGTTGAAGAATTACTTCCAAACGGCTACAGGCTGCCGGGGAGGCGGGTGGGCGCATGTGAATCTGCAGCGACTAATGCCACGAACAGATGTACACTGGGTAAGTGACATTTTCCGCTCGGTGGCATGTGTAGCTGCAGATACACATGCTGTGCATAGACTAGTAAGCAGTTATCTCCCCAAAAGCGGTGGTTCAGCCTGTAGGAGTGGAAGTAGTTTGAAATAAAGTTCTTAGTACGGCTTGACCTACTGTGGCTTGTTGTGCAGATAACACATCTACAGAGTAGTGTTTAGTAAATGTATGAGGCGTAGACCATGTTGCTGCCTTACATATTTCGGTCATTGGAATATTTCCTAGAAAGGCCATAGTAGCACCTTTCTTTCTGGTTGAGTGTGCCCTTGGTGTAATAGGCAGTTCTCTTTTTGCCTTAAGATAGCAGGTTTGGATGCACCGTACTATCCATCTGGCAATACCTTGTTTTGATACTGGATTTCCTGTATGAGGTTTTTGGAATACAATGAATAGTTGTTTTGTGTTCCTAATTTCTTTTGTCCTATCAATGTAGTACATTAGTGCTCTCTTGATGTCTAATGTATGTAGGGCTCTTTCAGCTATTGAATCTGGCTGTGGGAAGAACACTGGTAATTCCACTGTTTGATTTAAGTGGAACGGCGAGATAACCTGGTGGACCCATGAGCCTTGTTAAGACAATGTTGAGGTTCCATGAAGGAACAGGTGGTGTTCTTGGTGGTATAATTCTCTTTAGGCCTTCCATAAACGCTTTAATGACAGGTATTCTAAACAGGGAAATTGAATGAGTAATCTGCAGGTAAGCAGATATTGCGGTGAGATGTATCTTTATGGAAGAGAAAGCTAGATTAGATTTTTGCAAAAGTAGTAAATATCCTACTACATCTTTTGGAGATGCATGCAATGGTTGAATTTGATTATTATGGCAGTAATAAACGAATCTTTTCCATTTACTTGCATAGCAGTGTCTAGTGGAAGGTTTTCTAGCCTGTTTTATGACCTTCATACATTCTTGTGTGAGGTCTAAGTGTCCAAATTCTAGGATTTCAGGAGCCAAATTGCTAGATTCAGCGATGCTGGGTTTGGATGCCTGATCTGTTGTTTGTTTTGCGTTAGCAGATCTGGTCTGGGTAGTTTGACATGAGGTACTACTGAAAGGTCTAGTAGCGTTGTATACCAAGGTTGTCTTGCCCTTGTTGGAGCTATTAGTATGAGTTTGAGTTTGTTTTGACTCAATCTGTTTACTAGATATGGAAGGAGAGGGAGAGGGGGAAAAGCGTACGCAAATATCCCTGACCAATTCATCCATAGAGCATTGCCTTGGGAGTGCCGGTGCGGGTACCTGGATGCGAAGCTTTGGCATTTGCGTTTTCTTTTGTTGCAAATAGATCTATTTGAGGTGTTCCCCAAATTTGAAAGTAATTGTTTAGTATTTGGGGGTGAATTTCCCATTCGTGGACTTGTTGGTGATCCCGAGAGAGATTGTCTGCTAGCTGGTTCTGGATCCCTGGAATAAATTGTGCTATTAGGCAAATGTGGTTGCGAATTGCCCAATGCCATATTTTTTGTGTTAGGAGACACAACTGTGTCGAGTGTGTCCCCTCCTGTTTGTTTAAATAATACATTGCCGTCATATTGTCTGTTTTGACAAAAATGTATTTGTGGGTTATCATGGGTTGGAATGCTTTCAACGCTAGAAATACTGCTAACAGTTCTAAGTGATTTATGTGGTACTTTCTTTGATGAATGTCCCATTGTCCTTGGATGCTGTGTTGATTGAGGTGTGCTCCCCACCCTGTCATGGAAGCATCCGTTGTTATAACGTATGTTGGCACTGGGTCTTGGAAAGGCCGCCCTTTGTTTAAATTTGTACTGTTCCACCATAGAAGCGAGATGTATGTTTGGCGGTCTATCAACACCAGATCTCGAAGTTGACCCTGTGCCTGTGACCATTGTGATGCTAGGCACTGTTGTAAGGGCCGCATGTACAACCCTGCGTATGGGACAATGGCTATGCATGAAGACATCATGCCTAGTAGTTTTAATACTATTTTTGCTTGTATCTTTTGTGTTGGATACATGGCTTGTATGACCTTGTGAATTGTTTGAACCCTTTGTGGACTTGGAGTGGCTATCCCTTTTATTGTGTTGATTGTTGCTCCTAAGTATTGTTGTGTTTGACACAGCAAAAGTTTTGACTTTGCATAGTTGATGGAGAAACCCAGCCTGTGAAGTGTCTGAATGACATACTTTGTGTGATGTGAACACTTTGTTAGCGTGTTGGTTTTGATTAACCAGTCGTCTAAGTAGGGGAACACGTGTATTTGCTGCCTTCTGATATGTGCAGCTACTACTGCTAGGCATTTTGTAAAGACTCTTGGCGCAGTTGTTATTCCGAATGGCAACACTTTGAATTGGTAATGTATTCCCATGAATACGAACCTCAGGTATTTCCTGTGTGAAGGATGGATCGGTATATGGAAATACGCATCTTTTAGATCTAATGTTGTCATGTAGTCTTGCTGTTTGAGCAGTGGGATTACGTCTTGTAATGTGACCATGTGAAAATGGTCTGATTTGATGTAGGTGTTTAGTGTTCTGAGATCTAGAATTGGTCTTAGTGTTTTGTCCTTTTTCGGTATTAGAAAGTACAGTGAGTAAACTCCTGTGTTCTTTTGTGGACCCGGTACTAATTCTACTGCGTCCTTTTGCAGTAATGCTTGAACTTCTAGTCCTAGAAGATCTACATGCTGTTTTGACATATTGTGTGTTTTCGGTGGGACGTTTGGAGGGAATTGGAGAAATTCTATGCAATAACCATGTTGGATAATTGCTAAGACCCAAGTGTCTGTTGTTATTTCCTCCCAAGATTTGTAGAACTGGCTTAGTCTTCCCCCCACTGGTGTTGTGTGAAGGGGTGGTGTGACCTGTGAGTCACTGTTTATTTTGAGGTGTTTTGGGACCTTGAAATTTTCCCCGGTTTCTTGGGAATTGTCCCCCTCTGTATTGTCCCCGAAAACCTCCCCTTTGATATTGTCCCTGGTAGGTAGGTGGTCTTGTTTGTGAGGTGCTGGTTTCTGTGGGTTGACCTCGAAACCCCCTCCTAGTAGTTTTACGAAATGTGCCAAATGTGCCTCTGCCCTGCGGGGAGTAGAGTGCGCCCATGGCTTTGGCTGTGTAGGTGTCCTTTTTTAATTTTTCAATTGTTGTGTCCACTTCCGGCCCGAACAATTGTTGTTCATTAAACGGCATGTTAAGCACAGCCTGTTGAATCTCGGGTTTGAACCCAGAGGTGCGCAGCCATGCGTGTCTCCTTATGGTGACTGCAGTATTTATTGTTCTTGCAGCTGTATCCGCTGCATCCATAGAAGAACGTATTTGGTTGTTGGAGTTATTTTGTCCCTCTTCAACCACTTGTTGCGCTCGTTTTTGGAACTCTTTGGGGAGGTGTTCGATGAAATGCTGCATCTCGTCCCAATGAGCCCTGTCGTATTGCGCTAGGAGTGCTTGGGAGTTGGCGATGCGCCACTGATTTGCAGCTTGTGCTGCAACCCTTTTCCCAGCTGCATCGAACTTGCGTCTCTCCTTGTCCGGAGGTGGTGCGTCGCCTGATGTATGCGAGTTGGCTCTTTTACGAGCTGCTCCTACGACTACTGAATCTGGCGCCAGTTGTGATGTAATAAAAGCAGGGTCTGTAGGCGGTTCTTTGTATTTTTTCTCCACCCTTGGAGTTATTGCTCTGCTTTTAACTGGCTCCTTAAAAATCTGTTTAGCGTGCCTTAGCATTCCCAGGAGCATGGGAAGGCTTTGATAATGGCTATGGGTGGAGGACAGGGTGTTAAAGAGGAAGTCATCCTCAATAGGCTCTGAATGTAGCGATACATTATGAAATTCGGCTGCCCTGGCTACCACCTGTGCATATGCTGTACTGTCCTCAGGTGGTGATGGCTTAGTTGGGTACGATTCAGGGCTATTGTCTGATACTGGAGCGTCATAGAGGTCCCATGCATCTGGATCATCTTGGCTCATGGTGGTATGAGCTGGTGAATGTGGTGGAGTTTGTGCCGGTGATGCATGGGTTGACGGTGGTGAAGAGGGTGGTGGAGTTACTTTCTTTACCACCTTTGCTTGTGGCTGCTTGTCTTCTTGTTGGAAGTCAAGTTTTCTTTTTCTCCTGATTGGGGGAAGAGTGCTGATCTTCCCTGTATCCTTTTGGATAAAGATCCGCTTTTGCGTATGATCTGGTTCTATTGTTTGTAATTCCTCCTCAAATCTGTGTTTTTTTAGTTGGGAGGACAGTCCTTGTTCCTCTGAGTAGGAACTGGTTTTCGGTTCGGTTGCCGGGTGTTTTGGCACCGAAACCGTGACTTTTGATTTTTTCGGCTCCGACAAGATCTTTCTTCTTTTCGGTGTTGTGCCTTCTTGGTGCCGAACATCTTCGGTGCCGTTGTCTCTGTGCCGAGCAACTTCGGTGCCGCTATCTCGGTGTCGACCCTTTTCTGCACCACTCTCTCGGTCCCGAGATTGCTGTGTGCCTGTGTCTCGACCTGAGTCGGACGACTTCGGCACCAGCTCGCCCTTTTTCGGTGCCGATGGACGGTCACCTACTTTATGGGTTAAGCCATGGCCTGTTGGCGGTGGCGTCCCCTGGGCTTTCTCTGTTTTTTCGTGTGATCTTTGTTTTGACGTCTTACTCACGGTTGGTTGCTCTTCGACTTCGAATTCTTCGGAGTCTGAATCGGGGATGGAGAATGTTTCTTCTTCCTCCTCCTCGAACCGTTGTTGTCCTGTCGGCGTGGACGCCATCTGCAACCTCCTGGCTCTTCGGTCTCTGAGCGTTTTTCTTGACCGAAACGCGCGACAGGCCTCGCACGTATCCTCCTTGTGCTCGGGGGACAGGCACAAGTTACAGACCAAATGTTGGTCCGTGTAAGGATATTTATTGTGGCATTTAGGACAGAATCGAAACGGGGTCTGTTCCATCAGTCTCGATGTTGCACGCGGTCGGGCCGACCAGGCCCCGACGGGTGATCGAAATTACCCCGAAGGGCTACCGGAGCTTCTTCAAGATTCGGTGTCGATCTGTCTAATCTAACCCGATACCGAACGAAACAATACCGACGGATTTTTCCGAGATTCTGACTAACTTTCTGACCCGGAACACGGAGCGAAAAGGAACACGTCCGAACCCGATGGCGGAAAAAATACAATCTAAGATGGAGTCTACGCCCATGCGCAATGGAACCAAAGTAGGAGGAGTCCCTCGGTCTCGTGACTCGAAAAGACTTCTTCGAAGAAAAACAACTTGTAACACTCCGAGCCCAACACCAGACGGCGGACTATGCACAGCATGTGTATCTGCAGCTACACATGCCACCGAACATATATATATATATATATATATATATATATATATATATATATATATATATATAAATGTTACTAGCAAACATCTGTTTGTGGCATGTAGATTCACATGCTGTGCATTATCCTGCCATCTAGTGTTGTCTCAGAGTGTTGCAACTTGTTTTTTAATAGAAGTGTTTTTGAGTCACGGGATCGAGAGGCTCCTCCTTCTTGCTGATACTATGCATTGGCATTGAGTTCTTTGTTAGATTGTTTTCCGCAGGCAGGGGAGAGAGTATAGAGAAGCTCGCCCCCTGCCCCACTCACATGCTACTCGTCTCATGGCCAGAAGAAGTGCTAGCCCCACATATTTCTTGTATCCACATTCTACATCTGCAGCGTGCCCCAATATGGCCAGGACAGGTGTTAGCTGGAAATGTTGTCCTATCATAATAGACATTGCATATCTTCCACCACCCCCCAATATGCCCGTACAGGACAACATTCCCAAGCTAAATGGAGAAAGTCTGCTCCCTCTACTCCATATCTCTCACATTTATTATATGAACGTAGATGATATCTATATAGTCTGGCAAATGTATAATATACTCGGTGTAAAAACTTAAAGTGAATAATCCTGACTCTACTACTTTAAGTTATACGTCCAGTTTGTTTACAGCAGTATGGCCATTGTTTGTCTGTCAATGCTAGGCTGAGTTCCAACTCCCATCGAGTTTGCGCACTCGCTATGCTGTCCAATGATTCAGATTGTGCCGTGTGATATAGGATTGAGACAAAATGTTGAGGGCTGATGGAAGCTAGCAACATGTGTAGTATTGGGAAGGTGGGGAGGAACTGCTTTAATTTTGTGGAAGAGTCTGTTATACTGAAATATGTCTAGTGGGGTCAGTGTGTTTCCAGCAAGGAAGCCTTCCCTGTCTATAAACAACCCTTATATACAAAAATCCCCCCCATGTGCGGAGACATGCTTTAAGGGGGGTGGCTATGCATGTTGCTTTGTGAGTGACTGCCTGCCAAAGCGTAGTGACAGGGTAATAGAACAAGCAGTGAATAGAGCAGAGGCTTGCATAGCTTCGTGGTCATTTTCTCCCATGCAGCCATTGAACATACTTGTCACCCACACCCAGATAGGCAGAACTAGGGAGAGGTGCCATGTACCCCTGTTCGATTCCCAAAAGGTGACATGTAGGGGGTCACTTCTGCCAATATATAGCATAATGCACTTGGGCACATAAATAATAAAGTTAGATGTCTGGAGCTTCGAAGCCCCCCTTCAGGAAGAGTTGTGCACTTACATCCCATTGAACATGCGGCTGTCTACCTGCTCAAGCGAGCCTAATCAATTGTGTTTTGAGGAGCTAAAAAAAAAAAGCCACCCTGGGGAGTAAAGAATATTGAGCAGTAGATAAAGCAGTTTTGGCAGGATAACCATGTTCATAAGGGTGATGCAGCCCGCCCAGGAGAGGGGCAATGCAATCAAGTGTGTAATTCTATCTGTAAATGCATCTAAAGTGGCTCCGTAGTTAGCGTTTATTAGTTCACCCAGTCTCGTGTTATTACTATAACAAGGTATTTGAGGTCGGAGTCGCACCATTGGAGCAGAAAAACCGGTTGAAAACGGACTATGGTAGGCATGTCAGGGAAAAAGGAGGACTTCTCCCAGATAATATGAATATAAGAGAGGCCACCAAACTGCACAAACTCGTGCAATACCTTACTCAAACTGGCCTGTGGTTCCCTGAGGTATAATGTGATCTCATCAGCATATAATACTATCAATACATGTCTGGTGGGGGATCGGATAGCGTAATGGCGATAATATTGGCAGAGTTTGACTGCAAAAGGTTTAATCGCCAGTGCAAAAAGCAATGGCAATTAAGGACATCCCTGCTGCGTACCTTCTTCAATGCAAAAGGGAGCGGAGGATGACCTGGCCAATACAAGCCAAAAACGGGAGTGGAACTCCCATGCAACAAATTATCGCCATCAGGTAGTCCCACTCAACTGAATAAAAAGCCTTTGTGGCATCAAGGAATACTGCAGTGGTAGCTAGTTCAGGGTCTATGTCTTGATTAAGCACAAATAGGGTGCGCAAATTACGGGAGGTAGCACACCCCGGAAAAAATCCTAACTGGTCGGGCAGCATCAAAAATGTTATCAGGGGACTTAGCCTGTTTGCAAGAACTTTGTTAAAATTTTAACATCGCGATTAATAAGGGAGAGAGGTCTTTAAGAGTTGCAGTGGTATGATGGCTTGCCAGGCTTGAGCAGTGTGATAATTTTTGCCTCTCGCATTGAAGGGGGTAAAAAAACGTTTTCACAAGCCTCATGATAAACTTCCTTTAGGATAGGTACTAATGTATCGGCATGTCTTGTAAAAATCTGCTGACAGTCCGTCTAAGCCAGGAGCATGGCCCGGATGTAACTGCGCTACGGCTTCTTTGATTTCATCCTCCCTATAGCAGTAGAAAAAAAAAATATTTTGGGGTATCCTTGAGCCAGACCACAGCAACATCTTTCAGGTATGTATCAGTATGTATTGTTGGTGGCCTGTGTGAAGAATAGATGTGTCTTCAGAATGTTATGAGTATGTCTGGGGTGTCAAGTTGTGAGACTCCATCTTCATATAAGATTTCAGGGACAAAATTAAAGGTGTGGAGGTTTCGTATGTCCTGGTCTTTCCCCTTTACCATACTCTCTGGCAGTGTAGTATTTCCCACAAAACAGACTTTTACACTTGGCCCTGTCCTGATGTTCAGTAATAGTCTCTCGGAGTCTAACTGAAATAGTAGGATCAGGAGTGTCTCCTAGCCTTTCCTCCATATTTTTGAGATGGGCTTCAAGTTCCTTAACTCATTTCTAATCAGGTGCAGAACCCCTCCACTTTTAGCCAGGCATAGTCATTAGATGATGACCTTAAAACCCTCCCAGATTACACCCACCGGTGGCACTGAGTGTTTATTCCTGTCAAAGCAATCTTTCACCTCCCCAACTAGTTCCTCGAGGAACGCTTCATTAAGTAGCATAGATGGCAAGAGTCTCTAGGAAGCATATGGGGAAATCACCTCAGGAGGCATTAGGACCATCCTCACCGGTGAGTGGTCCGAATAGGTACGTGACAAGTGGGGCACCCACCTCAACCAGGGACCGAGGTTCCTGGCAATAAGGCAGTAATCTATTCTTGACCAACTATTGTGGGCCCCGAGTAGCATGTGCCATCCCTTTCCTGTGGATAAGTAAATCTCCATGCATCTAGCAGACTATTTTCCTCCATTAATGCTCAAATATGTATGCCAGCATTGGCATGATAATGCCGGTGGCAATGCGGCCTATCCTTTTCTTCATTAAGGGCAACGTTATAATCTCCTCCCCAGATGACAGGCGGAGCCTGTATCTGCAATCAATCCCCATAACTTGTAAAAAAATAAAATAAAAAAAAACACAACTGTCATCAATGTTTCGGCCCTAGCAGTTCACAATGTTAATGGACATTGAAGCTGATCTGCCCCATGCTAAGGTATAGCGTCCCTGAGGGTCGTTAAGTGAGCCTTATGGAGCAACAGGAGTACCTTTCCGTATGATTGTCATTGTCAAATGTAGAGTAAGTCGCATAATATTGGTGTGAGGCCCAGCATGCAGCAAACGTGCTGTGCGATGATTCCCTATGTGGGATTCCTGAAGTGGGGCGATACTTGTGCAGTTATATTGCATGCATGATGCAGGCTGTCCCAGTTGGCAGCGCAGGTAAGTATTGCAGAGTGTCAGTAGAGTTTGTGGTAATTCAGTCCCGCCACACCTCCCCTACACAACAGGAGGGGCACAAGCAGACCAAATTAACAGAAATGAGTAGGCCTCTACTCCCCTGGGCCTTTTAGCACAGATAGATCGTGTTGGTACACAATCCCTCTCTGCTCATCCGGTTTCCCAGTGTGTCCTGCACAATTTCAATCCCTCCGCGCATGAACGAGTTTTCCTGCCCAACAGGAGGAACCCATGTCTAGTGTGTAGCAGTTTAGGAAGGACATAGATGGAGCAGCAGGGCGGAAGAAGCATTCACTTCAATAGTCCAAACCCCATGCGATGTAAGTTAAGTCAATTTAAAAGGGGATACATGACTTACTATATGCTCCTGGATAAAGTGGTAGTGAGTTCCGTGCGGTACGGTTATATGTTCTAACATATTGCTGGCGAAATTACAGGGGAAAAACAAGTCCTCAAATCAAGGGGAGCCCGTCATAGCCATCCTGCAGTAATTTTGGGCTCCCCGAGTTCCTAGGCCTTCTCCCCCGGGTAGCTCCTCCAGCAGTTATTTCCCAATCCCACATCAGCTCACCTGGGCCTGTAGCTCTCTCAGGACACCAGATAGTGAAATCATCCGCAACCGGGCGGCAGGATGACAAGTGGCACAAACGGGTATGGCCGGGAGCGCCACTTAAAGGGCGCAGGCCGCGCTGCCCTAGATGCTCCCCCTCCACTCTCTATTCCTGGCCGCGAGTCACCTGGGCAGAATCTGCCTCTCTGCCCGGTACTAACCCCTATGACTGACATTAAAATCCTCAGCCTCAATGTTAGGAGCCTTAATTACCCGACTACAAGGGTGGCAGTCTTATCTATCCTGCAGCATACCAGGAGTGACATCCGTCTCCTTCAAGAAACGGATTTCTTGGGAAAAGATGAACAGCGAAAGAAATCACACTGGGTCCCCGGCGACTCTGGTCATCTCCCACACCTTTAGAGAAGCGGTACTCAGCAAAGTAGTAGAATCAAAAGGTTCAGCTTAACATAACCTTGAATAATGACAGAGCCGGTCAAAGATGTGGGCAGACCGGAGCCTTCTCTAGAGAAGGCCTCACATAGCTCTGAGACTGGTCTCAAGAACCTGTGGAGGAATAGACATCCAGTAGACAAAGACTCCACTTATTACTCTGCAGCCCGTATAAATTACACTCGTACTGACCACATTCTAGGCAGTCCCGCACTACACTGTCTCATTAGTGACGTGCACATTGGCCGAATGTCTCTCTCTGATCAAGCACCGATATGTGACCATCAGAATATCAACAGATTGGAGAGCACCCTGGGTGTGGAGTCTACGAGACAGCCTTGTTCAACACTCAGATAAAATAATACACTATATGAAGGCTATTAACAACAGAAAGATGGGCCCCCACGCATTGTGAGAAGAACTGAAGGCAGACCTCTGATGGGAATTTATAGCCCTGTCAAACCAATGAAAATAAGGTACGACAGGAGAAGCCGTTCCAATCAGAAACCATTCTATCAGAAACCATAGTGAAAGAAGTGCAGACTATTGTTAAATGCACTGGTGCCCGAGAGTTTGGCGACCATTGGACAAGGCTGTGCACAACTGCAGAGACTTGACCTTGCCAGTGGGGAGTACACCCAACTATACCTCAGACATACATTTTGCATAGGCAGAAATAGAAGTAGAAAGATGCTCGCACATCCACTACACACTAAAATGCACCGTGATAGAATTCAAACTACACAGGATGCAGAGGGAAATACAGTCATTGGAGACACCCAAATTGCCTCCACTTTTTGAGATTCTACCAAGTCCTTTATTCCACCCAAGATTTGAATGACAATGATATTTCCAGCATAGCTGGATGAAGTTAAGGCGACAGAACTCACTATAGAACAAGCAGAATACCTAAAAAGACCGACTGAGATCGCCAAACTTATCTCTGCCAGTTAAAACCCTTAGTATCACCCAGCCTAGATGACTTCACAGCTCTTTTCTAGAGGACTTTCTGTCAGATCCTGGCTCTGGTTCTCACTATGTTTGCAATTCTTTTGCAAACAGCAGAACACTCTAACAGCCAATACAAGAGGTCTCTATTTCGACCCTGACTAAACAAGGGAAGAAGAACCAGCTCTGCCACCTGTATAGACAAATTTTGCATTTCAACGCTGACGCAATGCTTTTCACGGGCATTCTAGCTCCTCAGCTAAACCCATATATGCCCAGTATGATAGACCCAGACCAGGCGGCCTTTTCCCCCCAATAGAAACTGTGGGGACAACACCAAACTAATTCTCCACCTCACAGACAAGGTGAAACGATCCCAGGTGGAGGAAATACTACTGACATTCAACACGAAGGTGTTTGATAGAGTCCACTGGCCTTAGCTCATTAGCACCAACAAACAATTTGGCATTAGGAACAAGTCCTGTTGCAGGATTATGTGTGGTTACATGGACCCCAGAACCTCAGTGAGGATGAACGGTGACTTATCAACAGCCCACCTCATATGCAGCAGGACACAGCAGGAATACTCCGCCCCATCCCGACTCCGATTTGCACTCTACAGCTTAAGCCAGGATTCAGGTTTCAAAGTTAATCTAGCAAAATCAGAGATTCAATATCTAACATTCTAGCAAGTCCGCAAAGAACAGCTAAGATACCTCTAACCTGGACAGAGACAGCCGTACCATAACTTGGTATACAGCTCTCCCAAACAGTGGCCAAAACATTGGATATCAACTTTCACACACTCCTTAAACAAGTACACATGACGTGTCCACGTGGAGGCAACATTGCCTATTCTGGCTAGGACAGACATACCCAAGGTCTTGTTCATGTTCCAGGCCACGCCTCTGTTGCGACCCCCTTGCCCCCACCAATCTCTTACTCCCGAACCCAACTTGCCCCTGGAGAGGGGCTGAGAAGCCTCAGAGAACACTTGTGCTTCATGGACCCTCTGGGAGAGGGTGGTGACACACAAAGGCCTCACGACCATAGTGCCACCAATGACCACCATCTTCACCAACCCTGTTTTCTCCCAGGGCTTTCATGTGTATCACTCTTACCGATGGTCAAAAAACTGCCTGTGCGACGCAGATGGAGTCATCCCTTTTGACGGCCTTAAGAAAGATTACAACCTTCTTGAAACAGACCGATTAATGTACATGCAGTTCTGAAACTTGGCGACACACCTCATGGTCAAACTGCAGGTGAGTAGGCGTTTGGCCCCTTTTGAGAAATGGTCTTTGATAAAAGAGAATGACTAAGTCTCATAACGGAGCTCAATGCTATCCTAGCACAGGTGCCCCTGAAGAGTAAAACCATGTGACAAGCTTGATAAGGAGCCAAGCTTGGGTGATCACTCACAAACAGGGAATGGGCAGATACTACAAAGTCTGCCACACATCATAAAATGCATCTGGTGCAGAGGATGCTTTTAAGATTACCTCCTACTGGTACATGACCCCCGCAAGAAGGCATCTGGTGCAGAGGCTGCTTTTAAGATTACCTCCTACTGGTACATGACCCCCGCAAGAAGACAGAGATGGAACTCTGAACGCAGTAAAGAGCGGTGGCATGAGTGTGGGGGTACTGGCACACTGCTTCACCTATTCTGAAACTGCCCCAAATTATCCTGCTACTGGGGACGAATTTTAGATGGTATAGACTGTTCCTTTAAGACTCAGATTCTTTGATTCCTTGCATACACAAAATTGGGCCTACCACACTACATCACATTCCTGCGGGAAATCCTCCAAGGGTGGACTAGCTCTTTCAGCTGTACATCAAATGACTTTCTCCCTGTGGGGGTAAGACATGGCCCTGAATTATACTGCCTGTCTCCATAAACAGTGGCATATGCTGGGCATGGGAAAACTATCTATCCCCACAACTTACACACAGATGCTTACAGAAAGATTTGGGCAGCCACCATAGACATTCTCGTCATGGAGTTCAACAAACTGACTTGTCACAATATCTTAAACTACTTCACCGCTTTCCTCCCGGTGTCCTCAATAGATGTGTAAAGGTACCAGAATTTCACAGTACCGATCATGCGACACTGCTGGGCAAAACAAATTAACACCACACACACTAGGGGAGTACGTGGGTGGAGGAAACACCTGGGGAGGATGTGGGGACTCTTGGGTTTGTTTTGTTCTCTCACCATGTCCTATTTCATGTTCAAGAATTAAGTTGCCGGCCTCCGGGTTGTAGGCAATACAGCTGTGTCCTATCCTTTCCCCATCGCTGTTCTTGTTTTTCAATATATAAACCAATAAAACAGAATTGATTCACAAAAAGCAGATCGCTCTTTGGAATGTTCTTTTTGAAAAGAAAAAAAGAAAACAGTGTTGTGCAAGGCTCCGTCACATCCACAGTTTGCATCAAACTGCAAAAAGCATGGACAGTTCCTGGCAAGACTTAAGAAATGATTGCCTTCTTGGTGATAATTTCTAGATCTGGCGGGTGTCATCTCCATGAGTTCGACAGCGTAATTTACTCCATCGCTCTGTGGAGAAGCAGGCCTCCCACCAGTATATAAATCTGCCACTATGTTCTTACTCAGTCTGTATCTCATGCAACAAGGGGTAGTTCTTATGCAACTGTATTTGCTTAATTATGATTATGTTTTTTTTTCGTCTTTTAATGTCGGTCTTGAAAATAATAAAGAAAAAAACCCAAAATAAAGGCTGTTTGCAGGATTTTAGTGAAAATTGTTGTTGTTGACAAGGAAACTAAAATAGCCAGATCACTGACTTTATATATAACTGAAACCCAAGGCCAGCACCATCTTCAAATCCAACTGCATCATTTACAAAGCAATCAGTACCAACACCCTTGCTTATCTTGCAGACAAGATCGCCATCTTTGGAGTTTCTTGCCAAACCCGCAGTAAGAACAGCATCAGACTGCAGACTAAGAAGTGTAAAAAGGAGCAAATAAGCAAGAAGCCCTTTCCAGAAATGATATTGAACAGCATTCCCATTTTCATCAGGCCAGTCAACGCTGCTGAAGATGCACCGCTTTAAAGAACACTACATCACAATGCATTAACAGTCCACAAGTTATGAAAATGAGTTACTTACCTGTAACTGTGGTTCTCCAGTATTGGTATCTTTCATAGATTCACATGCTTGAATCATTCCCCGTCGTCGAAGTGGGAGTCCCACGATACATAGAAAGCAATAATAGAGAAAAAACTTTTTTTTTCTTTTTTTTTTCATTGAAGTCAATAGGAAAAAACACATTCAATTGTAGAACAATCAGCCTCTTTATAAAGAGCCCAAAATTCAGCCAATCAGGCGTGACCACCCCTTTAGAACCCTCAGCACAGAGGCTCAGTCTCTCAGATTTCTCCGCACTAGAGGTTACAGGAAAAAAACCAAAAGAGGTGAGCCCCTCTGGGGAGGAGGGTGGGTCGCATGTGAATCTATGAAAGATACCAATACTAGAGAACCACAGTTACAGGTAAGTAACTCATTTTCTTCTCCAGTATTGGGGTATCTTTCATAGATTCACATGCTTGAATCAGAATAGCCAGCAGTAAGAACAAAAGTTTGATTCCTGTAACACCAATAGTATGCCTAAGTATAATGCATGCTATCTGACTCTATATAGGCAATTAACAATTGCAAATTAAGTGCTAGCCATATTAGCTATACAAACTATGTATATATACATATATATATATATAAATATATACATATAAAATACATATACCTATATCCACCCACATGACACTGTATATTTTACATTATTCATCAAACAAAACACAGAGGACGGAGGGTAAGAGGTTATTGGCTCACCTTATGCAAATAAATTACGCAATACCGCTTGTCCTACTGCAGCATCCACCTTGTCAGTAGCCTCTAGGCAGTAATGCTGGGTGAAAGTGTGAGCACGTGTCCATGATGCCGCCCTGCAGATCTGGTTCAGAGGGACTCCGGCGAACAGAGCTATTGAAGTGGATACCGCTCTAGTGGAATGCGCTCTGACACTGGATGTTAATGGCTTCCCTGCCAACTGGTGGCACAATTGTATGGCGGAAGAGATCCAGCGCGCTATACTCTGTTTAGTAACGGCTTTACCCTTATTGATGTTTGCATAGCTGATAAATAATTGTTCAGATTTACGGAAGCCACTTGTCCTTTGAATATAAAATGTTAAACAGCGTTTAATGTCTAAAGAGTGTAGACCTCGTTCCGCTGCAGTTTGTGGATTTGGAAAAAATGTTCTGAGAACCACCGGTTCATTTAGGTGAAAAGATGATGGAACTTTAGGTATAAACTTTGGATTTGTTCTCAAAATGACCACCTCTGGCTTGAATTGAAGGAAAGGTGGAGAAATTGTGAAGGCCTGGATATCGCTGACTCTCTTTGCCGATGTCAAGGCTAGAAGAAGGGCTGTTTTAAAAGAAACGAAGTTGAGATCCACTCTATGAATAGGTTGGAACGGATGTTTCATTAATTGGGAGAGCACAATGTTCAAATGCCATTGCGGTGCAGGACGATGAATTGGTGGAAGCATCCTAAATAAACCTTTTAGAAATTGTTTTATTATTCTGGAGGACCATAGTGAAGGTGACTGAGACGTCCGTCGGAAACGGGATATGGCAGCCAGATGCACCCTAATCGATGAATGTGAAAGACCGGATTTAGCCAAATGCAATAAATATGGCAAAATTTGTTCAGGAGATGACCTTAGAGGATGGATGTTGGAAGCTGAGCACCATAAGCAAAACCTCTTCCACTTGAACTTGTATGTTTGGTTTGTAGACTAAGCTCTGGCACAGGCAAGCACCTCTCTGCAATCCGGAGGAATATTTAATCCATTGAATTCATAGAATTCAGGAGCCAGGCTGATAAACGAAGAGATGTCGGGTTGGGATGACGAACCTGACCCTGGCTCATTGTCAACAAATCCGGTATTGCCTTCAGCCGAATGTGAGGTTGTTCCGAAAGTAACAGAAGTTCTGTGAACCAGAACTGGCGTGGCCATCTGGGAGCGATTAGTAGAATCCCGCATTGTTCCCTCTTCATTTTTTGCAGAAGTCTCGAGATGAGTGGAAGCGGGGGAAAAGCGTATGCATAAATCCCTGACCATTTGATCAAAAACGCATTCCCCTTTGATCCCCTCTGCGGTCGCCAGCTTGCGAAGTGTTGGCATTTCTTGTTGTCTCTGGTCGCGAACAGATCTAGACTGGGTTTGCCCCAACGACGAAAGAGACTGTAGAGAACTGACTGATTGAGTTCCCACTCGTGGCAGCTGGTTCGACTCCTGCTCAGGGCATCTGCCCAGGTGTTGGTGATCCCTGGAAGATGTTCTGCTCTGATGGAGATTCGATGCTGAATTGCCCAATGCCACAGCTTCTGCGCCTCCAGTGATAATGCCCGAGACCTTGTGCCTCCCTGCTTGTTGATGTAATGCATGACCGTGGTGTTGTCCGTCCTTATCAAAACTGAAGAATCTCTGATGTTCGTGAGGAAGGATGAGTGCCAAAGCAACCGCTCTTAACTCTAATACATTTATGTGGAGAGTTGATTCTTGAGTGGACCATTTTCCCCTCACGGAGAGATCCTGTAAATGAGCACCCCATCCCTCTAGGGATGCATCTGTTGTTACTACGTGCATGGTCCTGTCCTTCAGAAATGACAGTCCGTTTGAGACGAGGGGAGTTTCCTTCCACCACCGGTTTCGCTGAAGGGGTTATTCGAACTACCTCGTCGAAAGAGCCTTCTATCTGTTTCCATTGATTGTCTAATTGTTGTTGAAGAGTCCTCATGTGCAGACGACAGTTCCTTATCAACGGAATGCAAGACGATAGCATCCCTAGAAAAGACTTGTAAGTCCGCACTGAAACGGACCTTCTTTTGCTGAGACGTGCAGCTAAGTCTCGAAGTTTCTTTCGCCTGTCCTGCGAAGCAAAGGCTTTCGCTTGTAGAGTGTCTAAGATGGCTCCTAGAAACGTGATGTTCTGAGTGGGCTCTAGGTGAGACTTGGGATAGTTGACTGTCAAGCCCAGAGTTCCGAAAAGGGAGAGACATGTCTCCGTGTCTCTGGCAGCCTTCGATGCTGTACGTGCCTTTATTAGCCAGTCGTCTAAGTACGGGAACACCTGTACCCCTAATTGTCTGAGGTGGGCCACCACTGGCGCCAAAACCTTGGTGAACACTCTTGGAGCCGACCTGAGGCCAAAAGGCAGCACTCTGAACTGGTAATGAATGCCTGCAACACTGAACCGCAAGAATTTCCGATGATTGGGGTGAATGGGAATGTGGAAATATGCGTCCTGAAGATCTAACGATGTCATAAAATCCCCTTGGTTGAGCAGGCGCAGAACGTCTTGAAGAGAGATCATGCGAAAAGATTGTTTCTTGAGGTATTTGTTGAGCGAACGAAGATCTAGAATAGGCCTCCAGTCTCCGGTCTTCTTCCGGATAAGGAAAAAACGGGAGTAAAAACCTGTTCCCCTCTGGCTCCTTGGTACTACCTCTATCGCTCCCTTCCTCATTAAGATAGCAATCTGTTCCATAAGCTCGTTGAGATGGGCTGGCGGGGGACCTCTTGGTGGTACTTGAGGGGGAGGTTGGCTGAATTCTAATGCATGCCCCCAATTGATAATATCCAATACCCATCTGTCTGTAGTTATTCTGGACCATTGGTGTACAAATTTGGAAATTGTGCCCCCTATAAGAGTGTTGATATAGGGGCTGGGTGCAGACACTTGATGAGGGTCACTGTTTTCTTGCTGTATCTTTGGCCCTGAAGGCAGACTTTCCTCTTGTTTGTTGTCTGAAGCGAGCTGATGATTGCTGACGAAAGGAATGCGGTTGTTGCTGGCCGGAGGTTGAACGAAATTGACCTTGGTAAGAGGAGTAATGACGATATTGTTGAGAGCCTCCTATATATGAAAAGGTTCCTCTCCCTCTCGCTCCCCGAAAGGGTTGCCTTTTGTACTGAAGAGTTGCAAGTGATCTGGCTGTTTCAGTGTCTGCCTTAATAGACTGCAATGCATCATCGACATGTTTGCCAAACAAAAGCTCGCCATCATACGGCATGTCCAGAACCTTCAATTGAACTTCAGGCCTAAAAGAGGTAGCCTTAAGCCACCCCTGGCGTCTGAGCACAGCCGCCCCGGCCAACTGTCGAAATCCTGTGGAGGAAACATCAATGGCAGAGTCTATGATTTCAGCCGAAATCTTTTCCCCTTCTTGCAGAATTCTACGAGCTTCTACTCTACTGCTCTCAGGTAACATATCTATGAATTGTGACATGTCAGACCACATCTGGCGATTGTATCTCCCCAGTATTGCTAGAGAGTTAGCTGCTCTAACCGTGGTGGCAGCCATAGTTGAAAATTTCTTGCCTATGGAGTCTAAACGACGTCCTTCCTTGTCTGGGGGGGCAGTCAGAGATGCCGATGGATTCTTGGACCTCCTCTGAGCTGCTTGCGAAATAACCGAATCCGGTTTAGGATGGCTGATCAAACATGCTGGGGAGTTGTCTGGTGCCTTATACTTCTTCTCTAGTCTCGGTAAGACTGCAGGAATGGAAGACGGAGTCTGCATGACTTCTAGGCCCTCTTCCTAAATGAAATCGACAATGGGAATGGCTCTTACCGATTTCCTAGTGTCTTCTTTAAAGTCATAAAGAAAGCAATCCGATTGTTTCGAAGTAATCGGCAGCTGGAATCTTTTCGCAGCTCTTTCCATGACACTATGGAAACCCCCAATGTCCTGCGGTGGAGAGTCCACTGGCGGTGGTGTAGACGGAGATGGAGTTTGGATTTGATACTCATCCCACTCCGGAATGAGAGAATCCGAGTCCTGTATCTCCCCTTCTTCCTGTTCCTCCTCGGATGAAGGTGAAGCAATACCCTGAACCGATGGAGGTGCTGTGGTAGGGTCCGGAAATTCTGAAGGTCTAGCCGGAGTGGACACTGGTGTCTGTGGAGGTTGTACCGGTGTAGAAGAACCAGCTGGAGGAAATCTCGAATAATAGTCCTGCATCATTTGTTGAAGGTTGTTTATCAACGAGACCGGCATCTGTACTGTCTGCTCTTGTTGTTGGAAATGTCCTTGATCCTGCTGGTCCGAATAGGGCTGAAGATCCTCCTCTTCATCCTCCTCTTGGCACTTAATACGTAGTTCGGATGGACTACGTGCCACTGGAAAAAAGCCGTCATCAGAATAACCATCACCGTCGTCATCAGCAAATAGATGCTGCGGAGGAATTGGTGTAACCTTGCTGGGCGATGTATGTGATGGCAGCAATAAGGAAGACTTGCTCTTCACAGGTAAAATTCTTTGCGGTAGGTAAGGAGATGTTCCAGAGTGAGGATAATGAGCCGTCGACGGAGCTGCCGTTGACGGAGCACTCGTCGATGGTGTTCTCGTCGACCGTGCAGGCGTCGACGGAGCCGTCGTCGGTGTAGTTGCTATTGGTGCTGCCAGTGTCGACGAAGGTCTCGTCGACGAAGTCAGTATCGCTACGTCATCCGTCGACGGTGTTGTCGTCGACGGGGTTGTCGTCGTCAGGTGCGTAGTGGGTATTTTCGTCGGTGAAACCGACGGTGATCTTCTGAATTTTCTCGTCGATGAACGCGTCGACGGCAAGGATTTCAGCTTCTTACCCGTCGACGGCTTCTTTGTGATTTTCAAAGTGTGCGACGACGACGGACCATACTTCAGACTCACCGATGTTATCGTCGTAGATGACAGCGGAGACGAAGTTACTATCATCGGTGATGGAGGAGCTGTAAACGTGGCCGTCACTGTAGTCGTCGTCGAAGGAAGACCTGTCGTCGACGGAGCGCTCGTCGACGGTGTCGATTTTTGGGACGTCGACTGAGGCAGTGAGCTTGAAGGCTTTTTAAGCTTCTTTGAAGAAGAAGCAGGTGTGGATGGCTCTGAGTTAACCTTGCCACATGCTACCTTGGATGTTGAAGGTAGATCCCCCGGCTTGTCCTTAAATGCATGCAGCTTCTTAGCTGACTTACTGCTTGTAGGGGATAGGTTCTCCACAGACCTCTTCCCTTTCTTTGAGGTCACTGAAGTGTCACTCTCCTCTTCAGAAAGAGCTTCCCTTGCCTTTCTTTTCTGGAGCCAAAGTAGGAGCCTGGCTTCTCTGTCCCTCAGAGTCTTGTTGGGAAAGGTCCTGCAGATCTTACAGTCCTTGACCTTATGCTCTGGATGTAAGCAATAGATACATTCTTTGTGAGGATCTTCACAGTGAAGTCTCAATTTGCCACAGGTCCCACAAGGCCTAAACAGACCTTTTCTTGTAGACATGATGGAAAAAACTTCTGTAGAAAAAATCAAGTGAAAATTTCCAAAGATTTCTCTTGAAGAGATAGAAAACTGAGCAGAGCTCAGGGAAACTCCCTTACACACGACGTGCGGTAGAAAATCTGAGAGACTGAGCCTCTGTGCTGAGGGTTCTAAAGGGGTGGTCACGCCTGATTGGCTGAATTTTGGGCTCTTTATAAAGAGGCTGATTGTTCTACAATTGAATGTGTTTTTTCCTATGGACTTCAATGATAAAAAAAAAAAAGTATTTTCTCCATTATTGCTTTCTATGTACCGTGGGACTCCCACTTCGACGACGGGGAATGATTCAAGCATGTGAATCTATGAAAGATACCCCAATACTGGAGAACTAACTCTCCTACTGCTCATTGACTTCCTGCTTGACTATGAACCTGTACAGTGAGCTTCACTGCTTTTTGGCCAGGTTTGTCCTACTGAAATAACATACACATATGTACATTTGGTAATTTAGGACAGTGGTTCCCAACCTGTGGTCCAGGGACCCGTGGGGGGTCCGCAAAGCCTCCTCAGGGGATCCGTGACAGCTTAGAAAATCAAATATTATTAACAGATTATTAAAGTGTATATAAATACAGTGGCTAAATGTACAACTGAAAATTTTGAAACATACCATACCATAAATGTCAAGGAATTTTAAATTGGAGGCTAAAAATTAAATTAGTATCCTCAGATTGATTTGTGGGAGCACTGCAGGTGCATCCAACAGAATACAGTATGACAATGTTTGCTTCATTTTAATTTAGAAAAAAATCCAACCTTCCTCTTAAAGTTAAAAATTTTGTATTTATATTTGTTTGAAAATTAAATAAAATGTGTTCGATGAATGTTTTTTTCTGTATTTTTTGCGTAGCGTTTGGCGACTGAAATCACCAACAATGTTTAGAACGGGGTCCCTGGTTTCCAGTAATGACCCAGTGGGGGTCACTGGTGCCAATAATGATTCATTGGGGGTCCCTGCCTTCCAGTTATGATAAAATGGGGGTCCACAAAAGTCAAAACGTTGGGAACCACTGATTTAGGACATCCTAATGCAGCAGTCATTGGCAGGACAGATGATATTGAGAATGCATTACAGATACCAATGCACAACCTACTTTTCAGGAACCAAATATCTCCACCTAATTTTCTACAGCGGATCAACAGATGAGAGGTTGAGAATCATCCCTTTATGATGGTTACAAATTGTGTTTCCTTTAGGGGTTGCACGTAGGAATTAGTAGATGAGAACAAAAACTGGTAAGGCCATGTTTGCGCCACGCTAAGCTACGAAGAATTGGTGTTGTCTTTGAACTTCTGGAATGTTTTCCATATGGTAAAGGGCAAAATACATAATACTCTGCATTCCAGGAGAACAGCTCTAGATCAGGAAGCTGTTGCCCAGTAAACCCTTGCCCTCTCTTTCAGAAAGAGGTTAAAATGGAAGCAAAGCACATTTGCTGCTACTTGGGAGTTGCATTTCTGCAGAGTGTAAAGTTAACTATGAAGGACTGACTGACAGTATGATGGTTATGGGTGTGAGCACTGATGTCAGCTGTAGTATTTTTTATACATATATTCCTGTGTGTGAAATAATATATAACACGCATTAACAGTTGAAATTAATGTGTAACACAAAATGTGCATTTAGTATTGGCCACCATTGAGTGCAAGGCCTGCATATGTTTTTATAAATATTGCACTAACGTAATGAAAAACATGACTCTTTAACCTCTTAGCTGCTGGGCCTCCCCCCCCCCCCCCCCCACCCCAGTGTTGAGCCCTTTTTTGGCTATTTGGGGTGGTTCGCGCTTAGGCCTTCATAACTTTTTGTCCACATAAGCTATCCACGCCAAATTTGCGGCCTTTTGGTACCCAGAGTTTGTGGTTTCCCCTGGAGGAGACCAAGAAATTAGCCAAAATACAGTGAAAATTTCGTTTTTTCCCAAAAAAATGGGGAAAAAGGGCTGCCGAAGAAGGCTTGTGGCTTTTTCCCTGAAAATGCCATCAACAAAGGGTTTCTAGTGCTGACATCACCATCTTCCCACCTTTCAGGAAAGGGGAAACTTGAATCAGAAAACCACTTTTTTCAACACAAATTTGGCGTTTTACTGGGACATACCCCATTTTTACAATTTTTGGTGCTTTCAGCCTCCTTCCAGTTAGTGACAGGAATGGGTGTGAAACCAATGCTGGATCCCGGAAAGCTAAACATTTCTGAAAACTAGACAAAATTCTGAATTCAGCAAGGGTACATTTGTGTAGATCCTACAAGGTTTTCCTACAGAAAATAACAGCTGAAATAAAAAAATATTGAAATTGAGCTGAAAACAACAGCCATTTTTCTTTATGTTTTCCTCTGTAACTTTTTCCTGCGATGTCAGATTTTTGAAAGCAATATACCGTTATGTCTGCTGGACTCTTCTGGTTGCGGGGATATAAAGGGCTTGTAGGTTCATCAAGAACCCTAGGTACCCAGAGACAATAAATGAGCTGCACCCTGCAGTTGGTTTTCATTCTATACTGGGTATACAGCAATTCATTTGCTGAAATATGAAGAGTGAAAAATAGGTATCAAGAAAACCTTTGCATTTCCAAAATGGGCTCAAGATAAGGTTTTGAGGAGCAGTGGTTATTTGCACATCTCTGAATTCCGGGGTGCGCATACTAGCATGTGAATTGCAGGGCATTTCTCAAATGGGCGTCTTTTTTACACACTCTCTTATATTTGGAAGGAAGAAATGTAGAGAAAGATAAGGGGCAATAAACACTTGTTTTGCTATTCTATGTTCTCCCAAGTCTCCCGATAAAAATGATACCTCACTTGTGTGGGTAGGCCTAGCGCCCGCGACAGGAAATGCCCCAAAACACAACGTGGACACATCCCATTTTTTGACAGAAAACAGAGCTGTTTTTTGCAAAGTGCCTACCTGTAGATTTTGGCCTCTAGCTCAGCCGGCACCTAGGGAAACTTACCAAACCTGTGCATTTTTGAAAACTAGAGACCTAGGGGAATCCAAGATGGGGTGACTTGTGAGGCTCTGACCAGGTTCTGTTACCCAGAATCCTTTGCAAACCTCAAAACGTGGCTAAAAAAAACACGTTTTCCTCACATTTCAGTGACAGAAAGTTCTGGAATCGGAGAGGAGCCACAAATTTCCTTCCACCCAGCGTTCCCCCAAGTCTCCCGATAAAAATGATACCTCACTTGTGTGGATAGGCCTAGCGCCCGCGACAGGAAATGCTCCAAAACACAACGTGGACACATCCCATTTTTTGACAGAAAACAGAGCTGTTTTTTGCAAAGTGCCTACCTGTGGATTTTGGCCTCTAGCTCAGCCGGCACCTAGGGAAACCTACCAAACCTGTGCATTTTTGAAAACTAGAGACCTAGGGGAATCCAAGATGGGGTGACTTGTGGGGCTCTGACCAGGTTCTGTTACCCAGAATTCTTTGCAAACCTCAAAATGTGGCTAAAAAAACACGTTTTCCTCACATTTCGGTGACAGAAAGTTCTGGAATCTGAGAGGAGCCACAAATGTCCTTCCACCTAGCGTTCCCCCAAGTCTCCCGATAATAATGATACCTCACTTGTGCGGGTAGGCCTAGCGCCCGCAACAGGAAATGCCCCAAAACACAACGTGGACACATCACATTTTTTCATAGAAAACAGTGCCTACCTGTGGATTTTGGCCTCTAGCTCAGCCGGCACCTGGGGAAACCTAGCAAACCAGCGCATTTTTTAAAACTGGAATCCCAGGGGAATCCAAGATGGGGTGACTTGTGGGTCTCTGACCAGGTTCTGTTACCCAGAATCCTTTGCAAACATCAAAATTTGGCCAAAAAAACACCTTTTCCTCTCATTTCGGTGACAGAAAGTTCTGGAATCTGAGAGGAGCCACAAATTTCCTTCCACCCAGCATTCCCCCAAGTCTATCAATAAAAATGGTACCTCACTTGTGTGGGTAGGCCTGGTGCCCGCAACAGGAATAGATCACACAACAGTCAATGTTGGCCCTTACATGAGGCAGCTGTTGACCCTGGGGTGATCCATTCCTGACGCAGGCACTAGGTGTAGGCACTCAAGTAGGGTAGTGTTTTTATCAGGACAGGTGAGGAATCACTGGGTTGTAGGAATTTCGTGGATCCCAGCATATTCCTGTAGTTTGTGTGACAGAAATGCGAGAAAAATAGAGTTTTTATTGAACATTTCAGCTATGCAAGGTATTCTGGGTAAGAAAACTTTGGGGAATCCACACAAGTCACACCTCTGTGGACTCCCCCGAATGTCTAGTTTCCAGAAATGTTTGGGTTTAGTGTGTTTCTCTATATGGCCGCCGAACCCAGGACCAAAAACACAGGTGCCTGCCTTACAAAACCAGTTTGTTTTGCGATAGATAATTTAATGTCTCCACAATACGATTTGGGTGGTGGAATTTGGGGCTGAACTAAATTGGGGAGCTCCCAAGAGAGCACTATCTCTCTCTCTCTCTCTCTCTCACCTGCTCTCTGGGTTGGGCTAACCCACTATTACCCAGTTGCACAGACTGCTTGCAAAGGGACAGCAGGACTGTCCTCATCACCTCCCTCATAATGTACTGGAAGAGGAGTTATCGAATGTGACTCCTCTGACTGAAAAATCACTCCCAGAGTCTGCGCCATTGTCCTATCCCTCAGATGCCCTCTCAGTATCTGATGTCTCAGTCTCTGATCCTATGTCAGAGCTGTCCTCTAAAACCCGAGTGCCGGCAGCAGTCATCCATCAAGATGCCATCTCTGCTATTGGCTAAACTGTTGCTCTAAAACACTAGCCTATGTAGACAGTCACAAAATCGATGGTGTATGTGAGATACGTGCCACAGTAGAGGCCACCTTTCCTGCGCTTCTTCCCTCAATCAGCACGTTCTTTCAAGACACTCAAAAAACACCTTGTCACATACCATTCGTCACAGTCTTTAGCACCTCCTGTGCCCAGTCCAACAATCATTATTGGTGCTCCCACTCCCTCCTCCTCGGATTCCCTCATTACCACCCAGCAAAAGTGCCCTTCATCTCTCCATAGCCGCCCCGCACATACATTTTATTTTTTTATTATAGCGCAGGTAATGGCTGACTTTACTAATGTACTCAGCTATTGATATAAAATACAGATTTGCTCTTTGCAGTAGGCATATAAACCTTCTGCGCTTCTTTATGGCACTAAAACTGCCACTAGACAAAAGTCTGATCCTTTCGTAGCAGAAACATAATCACAATACTTACTTGACTTTTTTTATTGCTGCCTAAAAGCTACAGGTGAAATGCGTCAGTTGAAGTATGTGCATTGCTTTGAAGACGCAAGTCTGGTTTTCCTGGGGGCTGATCGCAGCCCCCAGGGAAACCACACACATATTGACAAAAGTGATATATATGTGGAAAATGTCACTTACCCAGTGTACATCTGTTCGTGGCATTAATCGCTGCAGATTCACATGCTGTGCACATCCCGCCATCTGGTGTTGGGCTCGGAGTGTTACAAGTTGTTTTTCTTCGAAGAAGTCTTTTTTCGAGTCACGAGACCGAGGGACTCCTCCCATTTCGACTCCATTGCGCATGGGCGTCGACTCCATCTTAGATTGTTTTCCCCGCAGAGGGTGAGGTAGGAGTTGTGTATGCTAGTAATAGTGCCCATGCAATGGAGTGAATACGTATGTACATAATGAAGTTTAAAGTAATATATTTACAAATTTACAAATGTTCAAGATCAACTTCTAAACGGCTACAGGCTCCCGGGGAGGCGGGTGGGCGCATGTGAATCTGCAGCGACTAATGCCACGAACAGATGTACACTGGGTAAGTGACATTTTCCGTTCGATGGCATGTGTAGCTGCAGATACACATGCTGTGCATAGACTAGTAAGCAGTTATCTCCCCAAAAGCGGTGGTTCAGCCTGTAGGAGTTGAAGTTGTTTGAAATACTGTTCTTAGTACAGCTTGACCTACTGTGGCTTGTTGTGCCGTTAACACATCTACACAGTAGTGTTTGGTAAATGTATGAGGCATAGACCATGTTGCTGCCTTACATATTTCGTTCATTGGAATATTTCCTAGAAAGGCCATGGTAGCACCTTTTTTTCTGGTTGAGTGTGCCTTTGGTGTAATAGGCAGCTCTCTCTTTGCTTTAAGATAGCAGGTTTGAATACACTTAACTATCCATCTAGCAATGCCTTGTTTAGAAATTGGATTCCCTGTATGAGGTTTTTGGAAAGCAATAAATAGTTGTTTTGTTTTTCTAAGTAGTTTTGTTCTGTCAATGTAGTACATTAGTGCTCTTTTGATGTCTAATGTATGCAGTGCTCTTTCAGCTACAGAATCTGGCTGTGGGAAGAACACTGGTAATTCTACCGTTTGATTCAAGTGGAACGGTGAGATCACTTTTGGTAAAAATTTGGGATTTGTCCGTAGAACTAATTTATGCTTGTGTATTTGAATAAATGGTTCTTGTATGGTAAATGCTTGAATTTCACTCACTCTTCTTAGAGATGTGATGGCAATAAAAAAATGCAACTTTCCATGTTAAGTATTGCATTTCACAAGAGTGCATGGGCTCAAAAGGTGGACCCATGAGTCGTGTTCAGACAATGTTGAGGTTCCATGAAGGAACTGGTGGTGTTCGTGGTGGCATAATTCTCTTTAGGCCTTCCATAAATGCTTTTATGACTGGTATCCTAAATAATGAAGTTGAGTGCGTAATTTGCAGGTAGGCTGAAATTGCGGTCAGATGTATCTTTATTGAAGAGAAAGCTAGCTTTGACTTTTGCAATTGTAGTAAGTATCCTACTATATCTTTGGCAGATGCGTGTAAGGGTTGAATTTGATTATTATGGCAGTAATAAACAAATCTTTTCCACTTATTTGCATAGCAGTGTCTAGTAGTAGGTTTCCTAGCTTGTCTTATGACCTCCATACATTCTTGTGTGAGGTCTAAGTGTCCGAATTCTAGGACTTCAGGAGCCAAATTGCTAGATTCAGCGATGCTGGATTTGGGTGTCTGATCTGTTGTTTGTGTTGCGTTAACAGATCTGGTATGTTTGGTAGCTTGACATGAGGCACTACTGAGAGGTCTAGTAGTGTTGTGTACCAAGGTTACCTTGCCCATGTTGGTGCTATTAGTATGAGTTTGAGTTTGTTTTGACTCAGCTTGTTTACTAGATATGGAAGGAGTGGGAGAGGGGGAAAAGCGTAAGCAAATATCCCTGACCAACACATCCATAACGCATTGCCCTGAGACTGATCTTGTGGGTACCTGGATGCGAAGTTTTGGCATTTTGCGTTTTCCTTTGTTGCAAATAGATCTATTTGTGGCGTTCCCCAACTTTGGAAGTAAGTATTCAGTATTTGGGGGTGAATCTCCCATTCGTGGATCTGTTGGTGATCCCGAGAAAGATTGTCCGCTAGCTGGTTCTGAATTCCTGGAATAAATTGTGCTATTAGACGAATGTGGTTGTGGATCGCCCAATGCCATATTTTCTGTGCCAGGAGACACAACTGTGTTGAGTGTGTGCCTCCCTGTTTGTTTAGGTAATACATCGTTGTCATGTTGTCTGTTTTGACAAGGATGTGTTTGTAGCTTATTATGGGTGAAATGCTTTCAGCGCTAGAAATACTGCCAATAGTTCTAAGTGATTTATGTGAAAGTGTTTTTGGTGAGTGTCCCATTGTCCTTGGATGCAGTACTGATTGAGGTGTGCTCCCCACCCTATCATGGAGGCATCTGTTGTTATTACGTATTGTGGCACTGGGTCTTGGAAAGGCCGCCCCTGGTTTAAATTTATACTGTTCCACCATTGAAGCGAGGTGTATGTTTGGCGGTCTACCAACACCAGATCTAGAATTTGACCCTGTGCCTGTGACCACTGTGATGCTAGGCACTGTTGTAAGGGCCGCATGTGCAACCTTGCTTTTGGGACAATGGCTATGCATGAGGACATCATGCCTAGGAGTTTCATTACCTTTTTGACTTGTATTTTTTTATTTGGATACATGGCCTGTATTACATTGTGAAATGCCTGAACCCTTTGTGGGCTTGGCGTGGCAATCCCTTTTGCTGTGTTGATTGTCGCTCCTAAGTATTGCTGTGTTTGACGCGGCAGAAGGTGTGACTTTGTGTAGTTGATTGAGAAACCTAGTTTGTGGAGGGTTTCTATGACATACTTTGTGTGTTGTGAACACCGTTCTAGCGTGTTTGTTTTGATTAACCAATCGTCTAGGTACGGGAACACATGTATGTGCTGCCTTCTGATATGTGCAGCTACGACTGCTAGGCATTTTGTAAAAACTCTTGGCGCAGTTGTTATTCCGAACAGCAACACCTTGAATTGGTAGTGTACTCCTTGGAATACAAACCTTAAGTACTTTCTGTGTGAAGGATGTATCGGTATATGGAAATATGCATCCTTTAGGTCTAGTGTTGTCATGTAGTCTTGTTGTTTGAGCAGTGGGATTACGTCTTGTAATGTCACCATGTGAAAGTGATCTGATTTGATGTAGGTATTTAATGTTCTGAGATCTAATATAGGTCTCAGACTCTTGTCTTTTTTGGGTATGAGAAAGTACAGAGAGTAAACTCCTGTTCCTTTCTGTTGGTTTGGTACTAATTCGATTGCTTCTTTTTGTAGCAACGCCTGAACTTCTAGTCCTAGAAGATCTATATGTTGTTTTGACATATTGTGTGTTTTCGGTGGGACGTTTGGAGGGAATTTGAGAAATTCTATGCAATAACCATGCTGGATAATTGCTAGGACCCAAGTATCTGTTGTTATTTCCTCCCAATGTTTGTAAAACTTGCTTAGTCTCCCCCCCACAGGTGTTATGTGTTGGGGATGTGTGACTTGTAAGTCACTGTTTATTTTGAGGAGTTTTGGGACTTTGGAACTTTCCTCTATTTTTTTGGAACTGTCCCCCTCTATATTGTCCCCGAAAACATCCACGCAGATATTGGCTCTGATAAGTGGGCCTTGTTTGTGAGGTCGTGGGTTCTGTGTTTTGCCCTCAAAACTGTGTTTTTCTAAATGTGCCTCTGCTCTGTGGGGAGTAGAGTGCGCCCATGGCTTTGGCCGTGTCAGTGTCCTTCTTAAGTTTTTCGATAGCAGTGTCCACCTCCGGCCCAAACAACTGCTGTCCGTTAAATGGCATATTGAGCACAGCTTGCTGTATTTCTGGTTTAAATCCTGATGTACGCAGCCATGCATGTCTTCTTATTGTTACTGCTGTGTTGACAGTTCTAGCAGCTGTGTCTGCAGCATCCATAGCTGACCGTATCTGAATGTTGGAGATACTCTGTCCTTCTTCAACTACTTGCTGTGCTCTTTTGTGGAACTCCTTGGGCAAATGTTTTATTAAATGTTGCATTTCGTCCCAATGAGCCCTATCATATCTGGCCAACAAAGCCTGTGAATTTGCAATACGCCACTGGTTTGCTGCCTGTGCCGCCACCCTTTTGCCTGCTGCGTCGAATTTGCGACTTTCCTTATCTGGAGGTGGTGCATCTCCTGAAGTATGTGAGTTTGCTCTTTTGCGAGCTGCCCCTACTACAACTGAGTCCGGTGTTAGCTGTTGTGTGATGTACACGGGGTCTGTTGGTGGCGGTTTATATTTTTTCTCCACTCTTGGAGTAATGGTCCTTCCTTTTACAGGCTCCTGAAACACTTGTTTGGAGTGTTTGAGCATCCCAGGTAGCATGGGAAGACTCTGGTACTGGCTGTGTGTGGACGACAGTGTATTAAATAGGAAGTTGTCTTCAATGGGTTCTGCATGTAGGCTGACATTATGAAATGCCGCTACCCTCGACACCACTTGTGCGTAGGCTGTACTATCTTCTGGTGGCGACGGTCTAGCTGGATAACAGTCAGGACTATTATCTGACACTGGTGCATCATAAAGGTCCCATGCGTCAGGGTCATCTTGACTCATCCCTGTGTGGGTCGGGGATTGCATCATAGGTGGAGTGGCTACCGGTGATGGTTGCGGAGAGCATTGTGGAGATGGTGGCGGGGTTACTTGTTTAGCCACCTTTGCCTGTGGCTGCTTGTCTTTCTCCTGGAAGGCAAGTTTGCGTTTCATCCTAATAGGAGGGAGAGTGCTGATCTTTCCCGTTTCTTTTTGGATGTGGAGCTGTCTTTGGGTGTAGTCCGGCTCCATTGCCTCTAATTCCTTTCCAAATTTATGTTTTTTCATTTGTGAGGACAGTCCTTGTTCCTCTGTGTAGGAACTTGTTTTCGGTTCCGAGGCCGGATTTTTCGGTACCGAAACCTTTTCGGCTGCTTTTTTCGGCTCCGACGAAACCTTTTTTACTTTTGGCGTTGTGCTCTCTCGGTGCCGACCCATTTCGGTGCCGCTGTCTCGGTGCCCAATCTTCTCTGAGCCACTATCTCGGGCCCGAGATTGCTGTGTGCCGGTATCTCGACCGGAGTCGGATGACTTCGACACCAGCTCGCCCTTTTTCGGTGCGGATGAATGGTCACCTACTTTTCGGGTTAAGCCATGGCCTGTTGGCGGTGGCGTCCCCTGGGCTTTAGCGCTTTTCTCGTGAGTTCTTGGTTTCGACATCTTACTCACGGTATTCGTCATTTCTTCGGCCTCGAGCTCTTCCGAGTCCGACTCGTGGATAGAGAAAGCTTCCTCTTCCTCTTCGAAAACCTCTTGTCCTGTCGGCGTCTGCGCCATTTGCAGTCTTCTGGCTCTTCGGTCTCTTAACGTCTTTCTGGACCGAAACGCTTGACAGGCCTCACAAGTATCTTCCTTGTGCTCTAGGGACAAGCACAAGTTACAGACCAGATGCTGATCCGTATACGGATACTTGTTATGGCATTTTGGACAGAAGCGGAATGGGGTCCGTTCCATCAGCCTTGAAGTCACACGTGGCCGGGCTGACCAGGCCCCGACGGGGGATTGAAAAAACCCCGAAGGGCCACCGGAGCTCTTCAAAATTCGGTGTCGATCTGTTGTAGCTAACCCGATACCGAACGCAAACAATACCGAAGTTTTTTCCGAGATTCTAACTAACTTTCCGACCCGAAACACGGAGGGAAAAGGAACACGTCCGAACCCGATGGCGGAAAAAAAACAATCTAAGATGGAGTCGACGCCCATGCGCAATGGAGTCGAAATGGGAGGAGTCCCTCGGTCTCGTGACTCGAAAAGACTTCTTCGAAGAAAAACAACTTGTAACACTCCGAGCCCAACACCAGATGGCGGGATGTGCACAGCATGTGTATCTGCAGCTACACATGCCATCGAACATATATATATATACATATACATATATATATATATATATATATATATATATATATATATATATATCTATCTCTATATATATATATCTATAGATCTATCTATAGATATATCCATGTACATAGATATATCTCTATACATATATATAGATCTATTTTTTTTTGGTTGTTGTATGGTTTCCTTGGGGGCCAAAATGGCCCCCAGGGAAACCCTACAACAACCCAAACAAATATTGCCCCCACAGGAGGTTGCCCTGCCCAGCCCACGGGCGACCCCCTGTCCATTTAAAAAAACTTAAAAAATAAAATGTTGCCCATGGGGTTGGGGTGGGGGGGGGTTGTGGGGGGTGCGGGCGGGCATGGTGTTGTCCAATTGCGCCCCCCCCCCCCCCAAGGGGGCAACTACCTTTATAAAAAAAAAAAAAAAAAAAAAAAAAAAAAGGAAGAATATGCCTGTTTTCCGAGGAGGCCGACCCCCCCAAGTGAAATCCCTGGCGTCTAGTGGTGCAGCTGTGCTGCGATCGGGGGCCAGGAAACACTTTCAGGAAGGCCTCGTAAGAAAGGGGAGACTCTCCCCTTTCTTACGAGGCCTTCCCGAACGTGGGGGAAGGCCGTTTTCCCCATTGGAGCAGGAAGCGGCCGCAAGGCTGCTTCCTGCTCCGATGGGGAAATCAACTTTGTTACGTCAGCGCGCCGTCACAAAGGGGCAGGTGGAGACACGGAAGAGCTTCTGTGTCTCCCTGGAGCAAAAAATAAATAAATAAATCCTCGGGTGCGATGCACCCGAGGATTTATTAACCCCGTCCCTGGTGTTGGCCACTGGTCGTGACCCGCACCAGGGAGGTAGTGCGGGCGTCGGCCAGTGGCCGACGCCCGCATTGAAGGGGTTAAGAGCATGTTCCTTGGAAAATTAGATGCTGAAATAATATGAGTATTTCTTATTTTCTGCTGGGTCTCAAGCAGACAAGGCCACATTGGGAAGTTATCCACCCAGTGCTCTTACTGTTGTTAGAATTGTATCTTTTCACGTCTATTGTGTAACAGACTCCATTCATTGAATTCACATGTTTGTCTGTAGTTAGGTTTCTAACTCATGTTTTTCTCTTGAGGATACTGTGTTTACTTTAACAACTGTCTCGCTGCATATTTGGAATATGCCAAACAAAGGGCTTACCGTTCACAGCCGGAAGAAGAGGCATGCAAGATACATTTAGTATAGTTTGAAGTTATGTAAATAAAGTGAAGACCAACCAGCATCTTGCAAAATTTTATTATACTCCTTCAAATGCATTTCTGATATCTAATGTTCTTATAATTGGATGATCTTTCTTCGCCCGATATTTTCAGCCAATAACAAATGTTTAGCAAGTTTAATTTAGTGTTTAAGGGACAGTCTTCATTTGGTCATTGCTTTCTGAATTTCCAGAGACTTCACTTTGCATTTTTGGGGTGACCTGTCACTTTGACATTTCGTGCCTTGCCAGTCAGTCTACTGACATTCTGGTGCTTTATTATTTTTACTATGCCTGTTCAATGCTGAACTAATGATCTGATGGTTTAGTCATCTTTATAGTCCACATTCTAAACCGTCCCCTGTTCCAGGTTACTGTCCTGATGCTGACACTGAGGTCCCTCTGATGAAGCAGAAGCCAACTGCTGACATTTCCTAGGGAGAGGTAACTATAAGAGATCTGTGCACTGTTATTTGTCTTTTAGGTACCAACTACTACTGTTTTAATACTGCTGCTGTTTTGATACCTCCATAGCTAGATGTATTCTACATTAATGGTACTAGAACTTTTGTATGAAGCCAAACATGGTGTTTCCTCATGCAAATGAACTTATGTTAATCTGCTCACAGAACAAATGTACTATATATCTCTTTCTCAAATATTGTTGCTGTTGACTGATGTTTTCGCTAGTGATATTATCGTTCTTATTGCTAAGATTGTTTCAGAGGTTCTGTCAGCCTGTGATGTTTCTTTACTTGTACCATTTGGTGCTGAGACTAATCTTCATGACTTCAGCGTTGTTAGTATAGGGAAACAAACCTTTTAATTTATACCAAAGGTGTGGTTATTCGTGGCCAAATTGGCCATGGTGAGTTCTTTACTGACTCGCTAATGTTGCTGAACTGTTTATTATTGATGTGCGTCACAACACCTTACAATATTAATTTAAACGTGTCAAAAGATTAATCGACCTTATAGTTGCGTCCGCTTACTATTAACATGAGAAATTTGATAAGCCAAGGGGGCGCTAACATGGGGCCCATATGTTTCGATATGCAGACCTAACAAATGTAATTAACAGTAAGCAGAGTGCAAGTGAAAAGCAACCTGGGCTATAACTATTAAAGTATATAGGTAAAAGAACTTAAAAGCTATTAGTGAAAACCTGCATCGAAAGAAAAATGTACACAAATCAAAATAATGCTACCATTCAGTGGTTGAATTCAGAAAGGATGGATGGATGCAAGTCTTTAGAATTATCTGAACTAAGCATCAAGACACAACACAGATTAAAGGAAAATAAACAAGCGATGAAAAGCTAAAAATAAGCGGAGTATCTTTGGGATGATCAGACAATCATAAGGTTGTTCAGTAATCAATACTAAAGCTGCTATGTAGAATGTTTACTCTGGGCGCTCACTATGTAAAATAGAAGCTAGAGGGCAGAGGGAGTGATAAACGGTGGCCCCTACCGTATAATAGAATCTTGGATTAGATGCTCCAAAAACATGACAGACACAGAGCTTCAAAGTCTGGGTCAGAGATTGGCTCCAAAGATAAGATCCAATATGGAGCCAAAGAATTCTGTACATACGAGAAAGAATTAGCAGGTTGGAATATCATAACACAGTGAATGGCAGTGAGTAGAGAAAGATGCTCTAGACGGAAGTGTGAAAACCATAGGGGAGGAGTGCAAGAATATTTCCATTATCAAGCCAAACTAAACCTTGCTATCACGACCTGCAACCCTGGGTTCCATGTGAAGATCCACCAGTGAAAATCAGCGTTCCAGCCACAGCTACAGCAAAGTGTTATGGACTGACTGACTGCCTGGGGCCCAAGAAATGCACTATAAGAAATGCAAACAGAAAGACATCACATCCATCCCCCCGAAGCACACCTGCATCTGCAACCCAAACTGCTCCTTTACTTGGATCCAGAAGAGCTCCCACCATCTCCCACACCAAACTGCATCCTCGTGCAGTGGAGTGCTAATTCCTGCTTGGCACACAATCTGACCAAGTCTGGAGTAATTGAGTTGGAGGCATGAAGAAATCAACCAGACTTAGTCTGCGCCCACCTGTAGGAAACACATTCTCTCTACTTAATAAACACATTGTTGCATTTCCTGAAGCTACAGAAACAGAATACAAACCTATCTTCGCGCTTGAGGTTTTCTTCCTGGCTGCCTGACCACAACTGGGGAGGGTGTCCTTTGTCCCATTTTTAGAGTAGAAAACTGTTACCACTTATTCAGTTTTCAAGCCAAAACCAGCACTAACCCAATCAATAGATTCTACTCGCTGCACTTCACCTTGGCGATACTATCTCCGGGCTGACATGCAAAACTGAAGAAGGTAATATACCAGTGGGACACAGCGAGTGAGAAATCTTTCCCCCATTTAACCGGACCAACCTTAATTTTGAACTTCCTTCCGGAGTAATGTTTACTCAGAGGCACAGATGACTGAACTGAACCTGCCCCATCTGCAGCAACAAAGATGTTTCAGAGGCTGCTTGATTGCAAGAGCTACAAGAGGTAGCAAGCTACCTGCTTCATCAGCAGCAACAGACACATTTCAGAGTCTGCTTGATTATTTGCCAATCTGTAATTGCTACTTAGGTTTGATTTCTGACCAATTATAAGCTTAAGAAACTGTGATTTTGCAAGGCAGACTGGCTCTTGATTTTGTCCTACTGTTATAAGTGGACTATATGCAATTGTAGCAGCACCATGGAGTAGTCTCATTTCGAATGAGCAGATTGATCGAATGAACAGACTGATCGCCTACGTGAAAGTTTCAATTAATTACACAATCACACATAATGTTACCATAGCTCTTAAAAGTGTTTTGTCATGACTTAAAGGCATATTTGGAGGTTGGAGAATTGAGATTATCGAATGGATATTACACACTTGAATTGCCTGAATGTGTATTGCCTTATCTTGGGACACAGGTACAGCCTCATATTACCATTTAAAAAGGTGGGATGATAAAATTGATCAAAGTTGATGTGTGGCCTGATGTTTCTTTGGAATGTTATTATGAAAATAGGGAGAAGTGATTGATAAATGAGTACTGAAATATTCTAAGATTATAGGGAGAAGTGTACTGATGAGGACTGAAATATTCTAAGATGGAACAAATAAATAGCACTAGCAGAAGACATGATGAAATCGAAATCTCTGCATTAGCATAACAATAGCTTGTTCCAGCAGAGTTTTCTTGCTCTCACTAACGTTGTCAAGAAGAAGTGCCTGTTTCAGTTGTTGGGACACCTCTTGAAGAGAAAACGAACACTAGCTTGCTCAGCCAAAATGTGTTCCTATTATTGTAACTACCTGTTTTACTTCATGATCTCAGAAGCTACTTTCATTATTTTTTTTCTAAAAAAAAAGAAAAAAGAGGAAAATGCATCACATAACCCTATTTGAAAGTCATGAGTACAATAGTGTATAAACTGATGCTTTGCCTTCAATTAACAGGCTTGATGAATTGAGCCATTCTGAGAGAAATTCTGGTCAGCTGATTACGTGATTCAGAGTATTCATTTTTATTTTGTTTATAAACCTTTGCAGACTTCGAATTGAGTATGAGATTATTTTCTTTGAAATACGTCGTGTCCCGCTACTAGACATTTAAGAAATAATTCTGTCAGCTGGTGGCAGAACTGAGTATCCCACCAAAGATGTTGAGGAAAAAAAATGAGATTAATAAACAGAATCTGCAGAGGACAACGCTTAATTCAGAAAGAAATGACTTGCTTCAGAAGTATAAACAGAGCATCTCTTCCAGTAAACATGCTAAGAATGAGATGACGTATCACAAAACTGGAGGACACCAGACCCTAACCTGGTTGCGAAAAGCAATCAAGACATTGTTGGAAAGGGATAAATCGAGGAGTCTAAAACCTTATTTGTTTTTAAAACAAGCCTCACAAGCTCTTACTGATTTCACCAACACCACTAATGATGCACATCTCTTGAGGAATTCTGCCATGCACATAACAGTAGTCGAAGGGTAGAGCAAGAGTAGCACAGCTATGGAAACGTCAAAACAAAGTAGTTACTTGCATCTTTACATTTTATCTCTTTGAGGTACCATAGTCCACGAAATTCTAGCACAAAAAGAAATTGTGAGATACTGCTGTCTTTGAAATATACATGAAGGTGCTTTTACTGTTACATTCTCCAATCAGCTTTAAAAGCAAACTAAAATGAATTAGCAAATATCTTTAGTAAATAGTAACTCACAAATTTGTTAGTTGACGGCCGCTGAATGAAAATATCTCTTGCAGCGCAGTCAGCCGATCTTGCCACATCCTCTAAAAATCGATAATCTGAAATAATGAACAAAGATAGAATGGCATCACAGAACAAAATTACTAGCAATCTCTAAATTAGGTTAAGAAGTACACATACCGCTTAGAAGGTTGATGTCATTATATTGGGTTTTATCAACAAATGCTGCTTTGTCTCGGATCCCAGTACACTTCAGGTCAGTTTTGTGCTTCTTTACGCAGGACAAGCTTAAACGGTAAAACAAGGAAAAAAACATTGATTGTATACGCATGCATGTAGAACATAGGGGCACACACAGTGAATGTAAAGCGCTTGTCCACGGAAAATTTATTTGCTCCCTAATATTATCCAAAAATTCAGCAGAGACCTACCCATTTACTTCAAATTACTTAAAATAAATATAAAAAGAGGAGGAATGTTTGCTCTCCGCTACAGCAAAACTCACTGGATACATTCACACCAAGCTAATATAAAAAGATATACATTGTATCAGAATAGATTTCTAGGTTTGGTGCAAATTTCAGTCATTCACAAAATTCAGAAAAAGAAAAGTGCCTTATGCAGGTGTTTGAGTGTCAGTAACATTAGGTTTGTAAAATGCTTTGTTTATGCAGTTTTTCAACCCAGGAGTGGACCATACTTGGCTGAAGTGAGCTGTCACTCGTGGTTCACAAACCACTTGATTCAGAGTGGCTGAATGCAGGGCAATTTTATGATTTGGTTCATAATTTGCCATCTGTAAACTTAGATTTAAAATCTTGCTTTGAAAAAAAGCACTGTGGTATGTGGATAACAAATTGAGCACACACTAACCCTATGAAGGCAAAGGAGACATACCATAAGTGTTAACGAAAACAATAACCAAAAGAGGTCCAGAACCTTTGAGAACCAATAGATATGAGTCATAAAGTGCACAGTTCTCCCAGACCACGAAAATTGTTAGGTTTTTAAAATTACATGCTCAGTAACAATAATTCTGTGAAATACAACTATGTTAAGGGCTTGTCGGTTAATTGATTAAAGCTACAATCCTCTGAAATTGACCATATACAACTATGATTACCTACTGTGATACTTGAACAGAAGGCAGAAAAATTTTGGAAAGTGTAAAGGGAAGACGAGGTGCCAAAGGAGAGTTTGGATGCTGGCCTGTTTAGTGAGGTATGTTAAACAGTACGTTTTAATAACCCACAACCACCCGGCTCGGATTTCAATTACTATTCTCTTATTCATCCATCCTTACAACTACACAACTGTCCTCCATTCTCCATAATCATCTTGTCCTCTCCTGACCATATCTGTTCCTCTTTTTTGCCTTGATGTTGCTCCCTTTCATTTTACTCTGCTTCTCTTTCCTCTTCCAGGTAACATATAGCCTTATCTGTTGCCCATCTCTTTAAAGTTCACCTCTTTACATTATTGATTCTTCCCTGTCATTATCATTTATTCCCCTGTCCTTACATGTACTTTCGACTCCTCATGCATTTTCTACTCTCTTTTTCTTATCCAAGTCCTTCTCTGCCAGTTAGCCCACCTATCCGTCCTCATTCCTAACCTCCTTTTATCTGATGTGTTCTTCAAACCCATTCTCTATTCCCCTCTTTCCTTGCCCACAACCATTATCATTCCTTCAACATCCTCTCATCGAGTTTTCCATTTCATCTTGTATCTTTCCCTAACATGCGTCACTAATTGTCGTCCCTGTTCTGATTTCCTTCATCTTTAACTGCCATCCATTACTAACTCCTCATTTCCTTATTTGAACACCTTTTCCGCCTCGCCTCTTTCCTCTCCAGTCTTTACCCACCATCAGCACTTTGAAGTATGAATGAAAGTGTGCTGAGCAAAAACTGACACTTTTAAGGATGGAAGCCCCCCAAAAAAACGATGATACAAGAAAATGTCTAAATGTTTTTTAAACCCCTCTCTCTCCCAAGAGGCAGGAACGAACAATGCACAATCTGTGAGCTGAGTATATATGGCAAAAAGAAAATAAACACTGGTTTTAAACCATGAACATCTGAATCACTTTTTATTATTATCTTGCATTTAAAGACGGAAAGCTAATACCAGAAAACAGGCAAGGCCTTCATAACATGCATATATGTTTTACTTCCTTCCATATCTCTTACCAGTCACACCTTTACATGTTAACTTAACTAAATAAACAAAAGAGGTCTGAGTGCTCAGAGACAGCAACGACCTTGATACGGTTAAGCTAACAGACCCTTCGGAGAGTTGGAAGGTGACAGAAGGTAAGAATAGGTCAAACAGACAACGAAACTCCTTACTTCAGTAAATAGGAGGCTTTGGCACTCCTTCTACCAAGACACTGTCAGCCAGTCAATATCCCATTACTAGTCCTAAAAGGACTTGAGCCCTCGCCACAAAGTTTGCCATGCAGATTTTTATTTTTCAGCCAAGAGTTGTAAAATTGGTTCAGAACAAAGGTTTATCTATAGTGGAGAGCAGCACTCTATTATCTGAAGGAAAAGCCCAACAGAGAAAGAAAAAATGAAATCCTATTCCCAAGAATAAGAAAAACAGAAAACGGTTTCTAACAAAAACAATAAGAAGCCTCCAATCACAAGTAAAAGAAAGGAAAACTAAACAACCACATTTTTAAAAGTGAATAAAAATGCATACCTGCATGAATATTTCATACAACATGGACACCTATATTTGGCTTCTTCAGAACCACAAGTCCCACAGCTAAAAAGAAAGAAACACAAAACAAAAACACAGATATGTTAGTCTTTTATGCCTAAAGTTTCCTACTTAAGACATTCGCTGTACCTATGGTTCTCCAAAGCAATAATTGCAATAAACTATGTCTAGTCATAAAGTAAAGCAAGGAGAGAGATTAGCCCATAATCAGCCAATTTGGTAGGAGGGATTGTGAGGACTCAATCTTAGGGCTCATAATTCTACAGAACTTAGCAACTACAGTATACTTGACTATACTCCCATTTGGTATGGGATCTTTTGATAAAGGCTTGGTGTCACAGGTCTGTAAGTGCTCAACCTACACTGCTGCAATCTAGTTGTTGACAGAGCTTTAAGCCAGAAAAATCTCTGCAGGCTATAGAACCCCAGCTGGGAAAAGTCACAGGCTGGAACGGCCAGGTGCCGTATGCATGAAGTGGTCTCATATTTGCACTTGAGGTTTTCTTGAAACTGAGTCTGGTGCAAGAACAAAGCCCTGCAATAGGTGCATACTTGCAGACACACACACAAGATCATGTTGATGAATTCTATTCTCTTGGTACTGCTACTGCATTTATAGATGGGGGTAGGACTCTAGATCCACTTGAAATCAGCTGGAATTTCTTCTGTCTCAATTGCGCACTTTTAAACCCTGGTACAGGTAAAGGGGATGAGTAGGGTGTATTAACAATCAGCGTTGAAAAAATAGGCGATAGTTGTGGGTTTCAAGATTAAAACCATTTCCATTATGCTAAGAGCAACTTTGGCCAACATGTACAAATAAAATGGTTGGAGTCTGACCTTTCTTAAGACTCTAGGAGCAATAGTTGTGAAATACCCAACAACCAATACTATAACATAGTGATTCATTGTTAACGTGCTATATTGTAAGGGTTAGTAAGCACAACGCTGCAGTAATGCAGAGGTGGGGCCAAGCCACAAGCAATATTATTGCTCTCTAATTCTGAATGCAGCCTGCCACGGAACACCTGCTCAGTGGAATGGGGATCAGAGAAGTAAGAATGATGAGATATCACCTGTTTGGGCATGCTTGGCCTCTGTTCCATTGAAAGTTACAAGGCAAGATAAAATGTTGTGCCTCGCCCAGTATCTTATACTGCCAATCCCCACATTCACACCTAGAACTAGGCAACCCAGGCACATGCATATCATTCATGCAGCCCAAAGACCCATTCTTGCATATATCCCAGTACCACCCACACACCTTCAAACTACAGAACTCACATTCCAGCTCATGTTCATTAACACTCGCTCTACAGTACAGCCACACACCTGATATAACAGGTCTCCTATCACATGCTTGACACCCTTTTCATCACAGAACCCTAGGTGTCCTTCTTACAGCATCCATCATATGGATTGTGCACATAAGAATGGGAGGAGGCTTAGCTGTCATCCATATGTTCTCCTGGTCCTTCACAGCAGACAAAGTAACACTCAATTTCATGGAGTTGTTGACATGTCGTTTCTTACTCTCTGCAAGTCAGACTGCCACCTTCCGTCTCATCTACAGGCTTCCCAGGCAGAACAACAATTTTGTTGATTAATTCTCAGATTAATCAAACATGCCCAAAACACTGTATTGGGTGACTTCAACCTCCCATACAACACAAGTAAAAAAAAAAAAAAAAAACACACACGACTCCCTTTTCACCCTCATTGACATATTCAACATGGTACAGCATGTCATACAACAAACACACTTGAAAGGCCACATCCTCGATCTTGTCTTCTTAACATCACTAACTATCCAATTATACAATGCAAACCAGCCATGCCCCTGGACTGGACTAATCATTTTCCCATCCCTATATATCAACCCGGCATCCAATCAACAAACCAAGGACAACACAAAAGGAAGACCAAACTTTCAAATTCTTCAAAGACTTTTCATAGACAGCCTAATGCTAAGCACTCATCTCTCATTCTAGCTACTCCAAATCCAAAGCCAGCACACTTCTAAACAACTTCAATTCTTTTTTGGAAAATTATGTGAACATCCTCAATACAATTAAAACATGCACGTGCAAACCAGAGCATTCAGCACCTTAATACTTTAAAGATCTTGCTGACAATAAATGATCCATCTGCAGGAAAGAAAATAGAAGAAAAACAGAATGCCAAATGACCTCATGATACAGCCCCTCCGTGCAACAAGCAGACAGTTTATCAGATCAGCCAACATAAAGTGCAACGCCATCAACCTCTTCAGTGAAAAAATACTGAAGATCCGACAGCACATTAACACTAACATTGCTTCATTTTCTACTCCCACCTTTTTCCACAGAATCCCACAATTTCCAGCCTTCTAAGGCATCTATCTTGCCAACATACTGAACTCCATCAAAGCAACTTTTCATGCAGATGATATCTTACCCTCATCCTTCATCAAAGCTGAGGATGCTAGTTTACAGTTTACACTGCTCACCATTTTCAAATGACCCCCTCACATAAGGCATTTTCGCAGGTTCTCACAAGACAGACAAGAGCCTACTACTCAAAAAAAAAAAAAAAAAACTGCACTAGACCTCAGTAACCTCACCAAGTACCAGCTCATCTCACACCTATCATTCATCAAGATCATTAAATAAAGCAGACTAAGTTCAACTTCAAGATCACATCAATGCTAACCATCTCCTGTATGGCTACCAGTCTGGCTCCAGACAATGTTTCAGTACAGAAACAGCTACCTTACACATCATGTATTTTTGAGCACAGATGAAGATGAACCCTGGATTCTGATAGGACTTGACCTCTCAACTGCCTTAAAACACAGCTGACCTTCATTTATAACCTATAGTCTTCTGTGGGATTCACAGTCAATGTCCTATACTGGTTCTCCTGCTGCATTTCCAACCAACACTACTTGGTTCACATGACCACCACCAGGTCCTAAAAGATCCATATAGCCTGCTGAGTCCTCCAGTATTCCATACTGTTGCCTGTCAACTTCAACCTCTACATGGAGGTGCTTGGTGCTCTACTCACAGATCACCACTATGCAGATTATAAACAACTCTACTTGAATGTCTCCTCTGTTTTAGACATCCAATGCTTCAACCACTGCCTGCACACCTTGCAGACCCAGATATAAAGCACCTACCTGAAACTCATCCTAACCAAGACGCAATTGCTCTTACTTCCAAAGGGTAAACAAGAAACAGTTCAAACCTAGCTAACTGACATGAACCATGAGGGCTTAGAACCCCATCTTTCACCAAATGCCTAGTCACTTGTACTTACCTTGGACACTAAGCTCATCCTCAACAAATTAGCTGCCAAAAAACAAATAAGGGCTGGCATCAGCAACAAGCCCTCTATTCCTTGCATCTGGCTGGTGGTACACCTTGGTCCCTGGCCTACAAGACTCCACACTGGCACCCCTTAAGAGCATCATACATGCCATAGCAAGTCACACATCTTCCCTATCCTAATGGTAATCCATTGGCTCCCCTTGCTGGTCCGCACCATCTTCATATCAGCTACATGATTTACAAAGCCATCACAAGTGTCAAAACCTCTTTCAGTGGGTCACGGAGCAAGCAGGAGGTACTGGGCCTACCCGTGGTGGCTGAGGACCTTTAGTCCCAATGTCCTGGGGCCAAACCGAGTATTGATACTGCTCAACTGGGAGAAGCACCCGTTCTGTACCCAACACTCAGCATACAAGCAGTCAAGGCTCTATGGGTGGGAGTTGTGCAGACACAGATTAGTGAACATGACTCATAACTCATTGTGAAAGCAGCGCGAACAATAAATCAATGTTCAGTCAGATACTTGTTTTTTTTATATAAATAAGTATCTTAATTCTAATTCACTGTTGGCCACATCCAGGGAATGTGAACTATTAGGCCATACTCAAGAATTCTCCTCTCTGACTCCTTTCGTAAGTTCAGTCACAACAGTTTATGGGGTCATAATACCGATCACAGTGTGTTAACCAGGGGCACCTAAGGCCCAGTTTATCACTTACTTGCTCCAGTGGCATGGAACCTCTTAGCAGCGCAGCGAAGTCCTGCTTCGGAACGGCAAAGTCAGACTATGCACGGTCACAAGAGGCAGCACCCAGCAGGTTCATGCCTTCCCACTCCGGTGATTATATGGTAAGTCACATTTCCCTTCACAGTGGGGACAGAGGTTGATCTCCTTGCTCAGAGAGGGCTCCTTCAATGTCTTCTGAGCCTTGGGATTCATTCTATGTAGTTCGCAGTATGCAGGCCGCACCCGCTTTTGTCACAGCAGCAGTTTCTCAGTCTTGGGCATCTTCGATGGCCCCTCCTGGCATATGGCACTCACAAGTCCAGTCATGTTGGCTTGATGTTGATGTTCATGGTGGTCCCCTCTTTGGTACACAGGCCACCCACCACAATGTCATACAGGCCTGGTACCTTTCACACAACCCTCACTCCTTGGCTCTGTCCACTGCAGACCCTCCTGATACACAGACTGGGGAGATTGAAGGTCACCAAATCAATTCAACACATGGGCTACAGCCGGATCGGTGCAAAAACAGATTCCTAGTGCAGGGAGCCCTCACGATAGAACTATATCCGGACCCTGCACCTTCCGCTTCATCACTAGGCACACTGGTCTTAGCCAGTAAGCCTGGACATCTGACCCAGCAGGGAGACTAGCAGACCTGGGCCCCCAGTCCTGGTCACATGCAGAAGTCTTATGAGCTTCTCCTTTTCACAGGCCGTCTAGCTGCTCAGCAGATGACAAATTTGGAGTCTCAAAGATCCCTACTTATAGTACTTTTCCCAGACACAAAATGTGATATAGTGTCTGAGTTTTTGAAGTTTTATTTTGGGGGTTCTGCTTCTTAACATTTTTACCCTTATTTCTTCCTCTTCAAGGATGTATGCACAGCAGGCTGGACACGGACGCTGATTAACCCACAACGAGGTTCATGGGAGTGACCAGAGTTCACACCTGGATGTCAACCTCAGTGATATATGCATCAAAAGGTTAATCCTGGGCTCTCGGCCAACTCTTTATGATTCTCTTATCAGCCCCATCTCTCTTCCTGAGATGTGTCCAGACCATCTTGCAGTGCATGTCCTTCCCAGCTTACAGAAATGCAGCAATAAACAAATCTGTTGTGGGGGGAAGAGGAGAGAAAATTCCTCTACCCCTCATGTGTTCCACCAGACATGCCTGGGCTATCCACAATGAAACCCAAGGTCCTCCATGTAATGTACCAGTGCAGGCACACTAGCACTCAGAGTACATCCAGAGCACACTTACAACACAGCACTATTAGCTCATGTATTATGCCACCACAAGCATAACTACATGCAGCAAACGCATTTAGTCTGTGCAAACTGTCAGTACTGGAGCCTTTCTGTATTTTACCAGAGTGTGTTAGTTAAAACACACACTGCCAGCATACACACATTTACCACGCGTGCCCTGTACTACACTTCACCCCTTGTGTAGTGCAGTTCTTGCAAGCACACATGCATTCAGCATGTTTCCATCATGCACGCCTTTCAACACCGACCTGATGTAGGACAGGAATGCATTAAGCACATGGCAGCGGAAATTTTAAAAAGGGGGGTGAGCCGATAGGCATCAAGCCAGTGACGCAAGGAAAAAGGCCCTATTTACTACCATTGATCACTACACAGAACGCTGCTACCACTGCACTTGTGCTGCTTAACTCCTGGTGAAGGCAGCAGCCTTCCACCACTAGGAGGCAGCTCCTTCCGCACCCTCCTGGTCCAACAAGATCGCAATCTGTGGGACAGGCCTATCTCATGGCGCACACGCATGATCAGCAAAAAACATCTGTATTACAGATCCAGACACCAGTACAGTTGGGCACTCCGGGAAGAGGGTCTCCTTTTCTTATCATGCAGATGACTTTTCTGTCCCAACAATGACATACACTGCATCTTATCTTGCAGATAAGCTCACCATCTCTGATGGTTCTTTGTACACCCCCAAAAGACAACCTCAGACTATTTTCTCATCATGAGTCTCCAGACTGAAAAGAGTAATATAAAGGAAAAGCAAGGCTGTAGGCCATTTTCTAATAATGCACCCTGTCAGAACCACTTTCAGGAGGCCATGGGGAAAGCAAGAGTTACTGGGCCCAGCAACTACGATTGTGACATTTTACTCCTGATGTCCCAGGGCCCACCATACCAAAGATACTGGGCAAAGGACTACCCCTTTTAGCACTTGACTCTTGGGTCAAGCAGTGCAAGGCTTTCCCCCAGAGGAGGGGATTAGGTGGGTTGCACTGGGTAGGTGGGTGGGGGTAGATTCTCTTTGTTTGTACAGACACAACTCAAAACATGCTCAGCAACCCCAATAAATTAATGTCCAGCCAGATACCTTTTTATGAGAAAAAAAAAATCAGTTAAGTATGGCACACACAAATAATACACACAGTCCTCGCAAGGCCAGAAATCTAGCATTGTCCGGATATGTCCCAGAGTCTCACTCCCTTATGCAAGAACTGTGGTTATTCTCAACTCGCATGAAGCAATTATTCCAGTTAGGCCGTGCTAGAAAGTACAAGTTTTATAAATTCCACAATGGCCTGCTAAAAATTAAAGTGTCCCAGTGCAGTGGCACTTTTAGTAAAAAGAGGTTCGATGACCCGGAAGTCAGTCTTACCTGCTCCGGCTTCAAGCTGCAGTTGCATGGGTCCAGGAGAGCATCTGCACCCTAGTGGTGAGCAGAAGACTGGATGCTGTGGAGAGGTGAAGATGTCTACAGCGCTCTTCCAGTCATGCAGTAAGCCTTCAGGAGACTGGCGGCCAGCCTCGGGTGCTCCTGGGTTTGTGATACGGAATCAGTCTTCTCCTGCACGTCACACATTCACTGCATCAGGGCGATGCCCCATCTGGCATACACAGTCATAAACAGCACACTCTGGGCAGCGGTTCCTTTGGGTCACAACGCTACCAAGACGACAGCCCACTTCTTGCCACAGAGCTGTAACGTCACAGCTGGTCCCAACTGGCAACAGGATGAGCAAGCTGCAGTACTCTGGTGAATGGCCTGAGCGGTGCAATGGTAAACAATGTGGACATGGAATTTGACACTGTGCTTCAGGGATCCACTTGACCGGATCCCCACTGGACCTCCCTCCATCCAGACACTATCCACTTCTTCATAGGGTCCTTTAGTCTTGGCAAGCAGGGATGCAGATGCTGCTGCTTCAGAGTCAAGGGTGAGTGGTCTAATTTCTCCTGGGCGATATCCCATAACCCAGCTGGAGATGGGTAGACCTCAGCCCTCAGTCCTGGTCACAACAGGCAGAATTTGTGCTGAGCTTCTCCACACTAATGTACAGCTCCAGTTTGACAAATTTGGGAGGCTCAATCTCGATTTTATAACCCAGATACAGATGTGACTTTGTCTTTGAGCAGGCCTTGAAAAATCACAAAAATGTTACTAGACCTGCAGGTCGAGTAGCTTGAATTATCTACTCAACTTAACTGTAATGTACTTGACCCGGAAATGGGTCTCAAATTGTGTGATCCTAGGTAAATATTGTATTTTACAGTCCCCTTTTCTTCATTCTCACGTATACCTTCAAATATGCGAGTTCAGCATTTCTGCTGTAAAAAAATTATCTTTTATTTGATTAAATACACTAAACGTTTGCTTCACGTATAATAAATCTAGCCCACAAAGAGGGCACACATGATCCATGCATGACTTGCCTCTTAGTTTACTAATAGATTTGCCATAGGGCAGGAGTGTTTCTCACTTTATGTTTAAAAACTCACTTTTAATAAATATATTACTACAGCATGATGTGGTAGTGCACTGTCATTTATAGACAGTAAATTTCCAAGAAATGTCCAAAAACCTTCCCACTAATGTGCTAGCTTTACTGATAAAACTATACAGTGTATTAACAATAATCTGTAAAAATTGGGTTTCAGAAAACATTTTTCATTTGCACATCATAAAGTAAAGTGTTCTGACCTTTTTTCCATCCTATTAAAATATTTTTTTCATCAAAAAGAAGTACAAAAGCTTTCACAGCTACTGAAATATTTTGAAATGTTTGTCTTAGTTAGATAAATATGTGTGTTAAGAAAAACCGGATACCAACAGCCTTTCATTTCACATAGGTCAGACAGTTCATCTTACAAAATCCTGGAACTGTGCAGTCCCAAGGAAAAGTATTTGCACTGCAAGAAGACAAACTTTTGACCTCTGTTTCTGAACACTGAGCAAATGTGACAAGAATAAGATTTAAAGGCATCTTAATTGCTAGTTCAGTTTCTGACTGAACAGAACACCTCAACCTCATAAATTGAAACTCGCCATAGCAAGTGGTCGAGTAGATTTTTCGAACCCTGTTGAGTCTATGAAGATCGTGATGTAGGGTTACTCCCTCTGATGTGCCTACTCCTCTGTCCTTTGTCCTATAAGCAAACTATAACAGCAGGAATTACTCCACACTAGATAGTCCCAAACATGGGCCATGGAAATTACTAAATGATCACACCTGGTTGTCAGCATCACTGACATATGCCTAACATAAGTTTACCATAGTTCCCAGACCCATTTTATTAGGATTTTTTATCAGCCCATAGCTTACCTAAGTTGTGCCAAGGGCTCAGTGAACTTAACAGAATCAAAAAAAACTTTTCAAGTGCACGTGTGTGTCCCACCCAGCTCTTAGAAGTACAGGCAATACATACATCTGTCTGTGATGACTCCTTCACATGCCTCTCTCAAGACCCTGGCCTTCCAATATGGAACCCACACACACAGCACACATGCAGCGCTGCATACAAACATAACGTACACCGATCGGGGTCTGAGTACACCCCAGTATCCCCACGTAGCACTTATCAGCAGAAGCATTCCACAACAACCTATTCTGCACAGAGATTGGGAGGCACATAGACCAATATTTCTCTTAAACCAGAGTGGATGCAACCAAGAGGGGTTGAGTGGGATGCTTTCAAGGTGGTGCTCTGTAGTCATTGCTTACATATCAAAACCAAAGGACGGCTGTAGGAAGTTGGCTCTGTATGCACTATTTCAAAGTAAGGAGTCCAATGGTTCCCCTTAGAGGTAAGATAGTGGCAAAAAGAGATAATACAATGCTCTATTTTGTGGTAGTGTGGTCGAGCAGTAGGCTTATCCAAGGAGTAGTGTTAAGCATTTGTTGTACATATACACAGGCAATAAATGAGGAACACACATTCAGAGACAATTCCAGGCCAATAGGTTTTTGTATAGAAAAATATATTTTCTTAGTTTATTTTAAAAACCACAGGTTCAAATTCTGCATGTAATACTTTGCATGAAAGGTATTGCAGGTAAGTACTTTAGGAACTTTGAATAATCACGATAGCATATATACTTTTCAAGTAAAACACATATAGCTATTTTAAAACTAGAGACAGTGCAATTTTCACAGTTCCTAGGGGAGGTAAGTAATTGTTAGTTCTTGCAGGTAAGTAAACCACCTACGGGGTTCAAGTTTGGGTCCAAGGTAGCCCACCGTTGGGGGGTTCAGAGCAACCCCAAAGTCACCACACCAGCAGCTCAGGGCCGGTCAGGTGCAGAGTTCAAAGTGGTGCCCAAAACGCATAGGCTTCAATGGAGAAGGGGGTGCCTCGGTTCCAGTCTGCCAGCAGGTAAGTACCCGCGTCTTCGGAGGGCAGACCAGGGGGGTTTTGTAGGGCACGGGGGGGACACAAGTTAGCACAGAAAGTGCACCCTCAGCAGCACAGGGGCGGCCGGGTGCAGTGTGCAAACACACGTCGGGTTTTCAATTTGAATCAATGGGAGACCAAGGGGTCTCCTCAGCGATGCAGGCAGGCAAGGGGGGGGGGCTCCTCGGGATAGCCACCACCTGGCCAAGGGAGAGGGCATCCTGGGGGTCACTCCTGCACTGGAGTTCCGATCTTTCAGGTCCTGGGGGCTGCGGGTGCAGGGTCTTTTCCAGGCGTCGGGATCTGGGAGTCAGGCAGTCGCGGTCAGGGGGAGCCTCGGGATTCCCTCTGCAGGCGTCGCTGTGGGGGCTCAGGGGGGGCAACTCTGGCTACTCACGGTCTCGTAGTCGCCGGGGAGTCCTCCCTGAAGTGTTTGTTCTCCACAAGTCGAGCCGGGGGCGTCGGGTGCAGAGTTGCAAGTCTCACGCTTCTGGCGGGAAACGCAGTTGTCTTGAAGTTGCTTCTTTGGAAACAAAGTTGCAGTCTTTGGTGAACAGGGCCGCTGTTCTCGGGAGTTTCTTGGTCCTTCTAGAGCAGGGCAGTCCACTGAGGATTCAGAGGTCGCTGGTCCTGGGGAAAGCGTCGCTGGAGCAGTTTCTTCAGAAGGGGGGGGAGACAGGCCGGTAGACCTGGGGCCAAAGCAGTTGGTGTCTCAGTCTTCTCTGGAGGGTTTTTCAGCTCAGCAGTTCTCTTCCTCTTAGGTTGCAGGAATCTGAGTTCCTAGGTTCAGGGGAGCCCCTAAATACAGAATTTAGGGGTGTGTTTAGGTCATGGAAGGGCAGTAGCCAATGGCTACTAGCCCGGAGGGTGGCTACACCCTCTTTGTGCCTCCTCCCAAGGGGAGGGGGTCACATTCCTATCCCTATTGGGGGGATCCTCCATCTACAAGATGGAGGATTCCTAAAAGTCAGAGTCACTTCAGCTCACGTTGCCTTAGGGGCTGTCCTGACTGGTTAGTGACTCCTCCTTGTTTTTCTCATTATCTCATCCGGCCTTGCCGCCAAAAGTGGGGCCGTGGCCGGAGGGGGCGGGCAACTCCACTAGCTGGAATGCCCTGTGGTGCTGTAACAAAGGGGGTGAGCCTTTGAGGCTCACCGCCAGGTGTTACAGTCCTGCAAGGGGGAGGTGATAAGCATCTCCACCCAGTACAGGCTTTGTTACTAGCCACAGAGTGACAAAGGCACTCTCCCCATGTGCCCAGCAACACGTCTCGAGTGTGGCAGGCTGCTAAAACCAGTCAGCCTCCACGGGTAGTTGGTTAAGGTTTCAGGGGGCACCTCTAAGGTGCCCTCTGGGGTGTATTTTACAATAAAATGTACACTGGCATCAGTGTGCATTTATTGTGCTGAGAAGTTTGATACCAAACTTCCCAGTTTTCAGTGTAGCCATTATGGTGCTGTGGAGTTTGTGTTTGACAGACTCCCAGACCATATACTCTTATGGCTACCCTGCACTTACAATGTCTAAGGTTTTGCTTAGACACTGTAGGGGCACAGTGCTCATGCACTGGTGCCCTCACCTATGGTATAGTGCACCCTGCCTTAGGGCTGTAAGGCCTGCTAGAGGGGTGACTTATCTATACTGCATAGGCAGTGTGAGGTTGGCATGGCACCCTGAGGGGAGTGCCATGTCGACTTACTCGTTTTGTCCTCACCAGCACACACAAGCTGGCAAGCAGTGTGTCTGTGCTGAGCGAGGAGTCCCCAGGGTGGCATAAGATATGCTGCAGCCCTTAGAGACCTTCCCTAGCATCAGGGCCCTTGGTACCAGGGGTACCAGTTACAAGGGACTTACCTGGATGCCAGGGTGTGCCAATTGTGTAAACAAAAGTACAGGTTAGGGAAAGAACACTGGTGCTGGGGCCTGGTTAGCAGGCCTCAGCATACTTCAAATCAAAACATAGCATCAGCAAAGGCAAAAAGTCAGGGGTAACCATGCCAAGGAGGCATTTCCTTACAAACCACCCCCCCCCCCCAAACGAAAGAGGATGAGACTAACCTTTCCCAAGAGAGTCTTCATTTTTTAAGTGGAAGAACCTGGAAAGGCCATCTGCATTGGCATGGGCAGTCCCAGGTCTGTGTTCCACTATAAAGTCCATTCCCTGTAGGGAGATGGACCACCTCAACAGTTTTGGATTTTCACCTTTCATTTGCATCAGCCATCTGAGAGGTCTGTGGTCAGTTTGAACTACAAAGTGAGTACCAAAGAGGTATGGTCTCAGCTTCTTCAGGGACCAAACCACAGCAAAGGCCTCCCTCTCAATGGCACTCCAACGCTGCTCCCTGGGGAGTAACCTCCTGCTAATGAAAGCAACAGGCTGGTCAAGGCCATCATCATTTGTTTGGGACAAAACTGCCCCTATCCCATGTTCAGAGGCATCTGTCTGCACAATGAACTGCTTGGAGTAATCTGGAGCTTTTAGAACTGGTGCTGTGCACATTGCTTGTTTCAGGGTGTCAAAGGCCTGTTGGCATTCTACAGTCCAGTTTACCTTCTTGGGCATTTTCTTGGAGGTGAGTTCTGTGAGGGCTGTCACTATGGATCCATATCCCTTCACAAACCTCCTGTAATACCCAGTCAAGCCAAGGAATGCCCTGACTGGAGTCTGGGTTTTTGGAGCTGCCCAGTCAAGAATAGTCTGGATCTTAGGCTAGAGTGGCTGATCTTGGCCTCCACCTACAAGGTGTCCCAAGTAAACCACAGTTCCCTGCCCTATTTGGCATTTGGATGCCTTGATAGAGAGGGCTGCTGATTGCAGAGCCTTCAAAACCTTCTTCAGGTGGACCAGGTGATCCTGCCAGCTGGAGCTAAAGACAGCAATATCATCAAGATAAGCTGCACTAAAGGACTCCAAACCAGCAAGGACTTGATTCACCAACCTTTGGAAGGTGGCAGGGGCATTCTTTAAACCAAAGGGCATAACAGTAAACTGATAATGCCCATCAGGTGTGGAGAATGCTGTCTTTTCTTTTGCTCCAGGTGCCATTTTGATTTGCCAGTACCCTGCTGTTAAGTCAAAGGTACTTAAGAATTTGGCAGCACCTACTTTGTCAATCAGTTCATCAGCCCTAGGAATGGGATGGGCATCTGTCTTGGTGACAGAATTAAGTCCTCTGTAGTCCACACAAAACCTCATCTCTCTCTTTCCATCTTTGGTGTGAGGTTTGGGGACTAAGACCACTGGGCTAGCCCAGGGGCTGTCAGAGTGCTCAATTACTCCCAATTCCAGCATCTTGTGGACTTCCACCTTGATGCTTTCCTTAACTTGGTCAGACTGTCTGAAAATATTGTTTTTGACAGGCATGCTGTCTCCTGTGTCCACATCATGGGTACACAGGTGTGGCTGACCAGGGGTTAGGGAAAAGAGCTCAGCAAACTGTTGCAGGACCTTCCTACAATCAGATTGCTGTTGGCTAGAGAGGGTGTCTGAATAGATCACTCCATCAACTGAGCCATCCTTAGGGTTTGATGAGAGGAGATCAGGGAGAGGTTCACACTCAGCTTCCTGGTCCTCATCTGTTACCATCAACAGATTCACATCAGCCCTATCATGGAAGAGCTTTAGGCGGTTCACATAAATCACGCTCTTGGAGCTCCTGCTAGTGCCTAGGTCCACCAGGTAGGTGACCGGACTCTTCTTCTCTAGCACTAGGTAAGGGCCACTCCATTTGTCCTGAAGTGCCCTGGGAGCCACAGGCTCCAGAACCCAGACTTTCTGCCCTGGTTGAAATTCAACCATTGCAACCTTTTGGTCATACCAAAACTTCTGGAGCTGTTGGCTGGCCTCAAGATTTTTACTTGCCTTTTCCATGTACTCTGCCATCCTTGAACGAAGGCCAAGTACATAGTCCACTATGTCTTGTTTAGGCTCATGAAGAGGTCTCTCCCAGCCTTCTTTCACAAGAGCTAGTGGTCCCCTTACAGGGTGGCCAAACAGAAGTTCAAAGGGTGAGAACCCTACTCCCTTCTGAGGCACCTCTCTGTAAGCGAAAAGCAGACATGGCAAGAGGACATCCCATCTCCTTTTGAGTTTTTCAGGGAGCCCCATGATCATGCCTTTTAATGTCTTGTTGAATCTCTCAACAAGGCCATTAGTTTGTGGATGATAGGGTGTAGTGAATCTATAAGTCACTCCACACTCATTCCACATGTGTTTCAGGTATGCTGACATGAAGTTGGTACCTCTGTCAGACACCACCTCCTTAGGGAAACCCACTCTGGTAAAGATACCAATGAGGGCCTTGGCTACTGCAGGGGCAGTAGTCGACCTAAGGGGAATAGCTTCAGGGTACCTAGTAGCATGATCCACTACTACTAGTATGTACATATTCCCTGAGGCTGTGGGAGGTTCAAGTGGACCCACTATGTCCACACCCACTCTTTCAAAGGGGACCCCCACCACTGGAAGTGGAATGAGGGGGGCCTTTGGGTGTACACCTGTCTTACCACTGGCTTGACAGGTGGCACAGGAGACACAAAACTCCTTAACTTTCTGGGACATGTTGGGCCAGTAGAAGTGGTTGACTAGTCTCCCCCACGTCTTGGTTTGTCCCAAATGCCCAGCAAGGGGAATATCATGGGCTAAGGTCAGTATGAACTCTCTGAACTCCTGAGGCACTACCACTCTCCTAGTGGCACCAGGTTTGGGATCTCTTGCCTCAGTGTACAGGAGTCCATCTTCCCAATAGACCCTATGTGTTCCAGTTTTCTTGCCATTGGACTCTTCAGCAGCTTGCTGCCTAAGGCCTTCAAGAGAGGGACAGGTTTCTTGCCCCTTACACAACTGCTCCCTTGAGGGTCCCCCTGGGCCTAAGAGTTCAGCCTGATAAGGTTCCAACTCCATAGGCGCAGTTCCCTCACAGGGCAGAACTTCTTACTGAGAAGAGAGGTTCTCTTTTTGTTGTTGTGTTGCAGCTGGTTTCCCAGTTGTCTTTCCTTTCCTCTTGGTAGGCTGGGCCCTTTTTCCAGACTCCAGCTCTACTTTTTCACCCTGAGCCTTGCACTGTTCCCTTGTCTTGACACACACCAGTTCAGGGATACCCAGCATGGCTGCATGTGTTTTCAGTTCTACCTCAGCCCATGCTGAGGACTCCAGGTCATTTCCAAGCAAACAGTCTACTGGGATATTTGAGGAGACCACCACCTGTTTCAGGCCATTGACCCATCCCCACTCTAAAGTTACCATAGCCATGGGATGCACTTTAGTTTGATTGTCAGCATTGGTGACTGGATAAGTTTGTCCAGCCAGGTATTGACCAAGGGAAACCAGTTTCTCTGTCACCATAGTGACACTGGCACCTGTATCCCTCAGGCCTTCTACACTTGTCCCATTAATTAAGAGCTGCTGCCTGTATTTTTGCATATTAGGGGGCCAGGCAGTCAGTGTGGCTAAATCCACCCCACCCTCAGAGACTAATGTAGCTTCAGTGTGACACCTGATTTGCTCTGGGCACACTGTTGATCCCACTTGGAGACTAGCCATTCCAGTGTTAGCTGGAGTGGAGTTGGAAGTGGTACTTTTCTTGGGACAAGCCTTGTCTCCAGTTTGGTGCAGGCTGATTACAGCTACGACACCAAGCCTTTTTGGGATCAAAGTTTTTACCCTTGTACCCAAAATTGTTTTGTGAAGAGGCTCTGGGCCCACCCTCCTGTGCAGGTTTTTGGGGGCCTGAAGAAGACTCTTTACTATTTTTGTTTTTGGATGTCTCAACACTCTTCCCCTGGGGAGGCTTTTTGACCCCTTTCTTTTGGTCACCCCCTGTGGAAGTCTTGGTCACCCTACTCTTGACCCAATGGTCCGCCTTCTTTCCCAATTTTGGGGAGAAATTGGTCCTAGGTCTACCAGATGCTGATGCAGTTTATCATTTGAACAATTACTCAATAGGTGTTCTTTCACAAATAAATTGTACAGCCCATCATAATCATTAACACCACTGCCTTGAATCCAACCATCCAGTGTTTTCACTGAGTAGCCCACAGAATCAACCCAGGTCTGGCTCGAGGTTTTTTGAGCCCCCCTGAATCTAATTCTATACTCCTCAGTGGAGAATCCAAAGCCCTCAATCAGGGTTCCCTTCATGAGGTCATAAGATTCTGCATCTTTTCCAGAGAGTGTGAGGAGTCTATCCCTACACTTTCCAGTGAACATTTCCCAAAGGAGAGCACCCCAGTGAGATCTGCTTACTTTTCTGGTTACACAAGCCCTCTCAAAAGCTGTGAACCATTTGGTGATGTCATCACCATCTTCATATTTAGTTACAATCCCTTTAGGGATTTTCAACATGTCAGGAGAATCTCTGACCCTATTTATGTTGCTGCCACCATTGATGGGACCTAGGCCCATCTCTTGTCTTTCCCTTTCTATGGCTAGGATCTGTCTTTCCAAAGCCAATCTTTTGGCCATCCTGGCTAGCAGGAGATCCTCTTCACTGAGGCTATCCTCAGTGTTTCCAGAGGTGCTGGTCCCTCCTGTGAGGGAAGCAGCATCTGACTATCACAGTTGGAATCAGGGATTGAGTGTCCCTGGGTTCCCTAGTTAGCACTGGAAGGGGGAATTCTCCTCCAGGTCACTAACATCATCCTCTGGGTTGTCATCCTCAGAGGGGTTGGCTTTTTCAAACTCTGCCAAAAGCTCCTGGAGCAGTAGTTTGGAGGGTCTTGAGCCAATTTTGATTTTCTTTAGGTTGCAGAGTGACCTTAGCTCCCTCATCTTAAGATGAGGTAAGGTGTGAGGTCGAGTTCCTCCACATTCATCTCTGCACTAGACATTATGGGGGTCGGCGGGAGCACCGCCAACAGGCTGGCGGTGCCCGCAGGGCATTCTGACCGCGGCGGTTTGGCCGCGGTCAGAAGAGGAAAACCGGCGGTCTCCCGCCGGTTTTCCGCTGCCCGACGGAATCCTCCATGGCGGCGCAGCTTGCTGCGCCGCCATGGGGATTCCGACACCCCATACCGCCATCCTGTTCCTGGCGGTTCGCCGGCCAGGAACAGGATGGCGGTATGGGGTGTCGTGGGGCCCCTGGGGGCCCCTGCAGTGCCCATGCCAATGGCATGGGCACTGCAGGGGCCCCCGTAAGAGGGCCCCACAAAGAATTTCAGTGTCTGCTGTGCAGACACTGAAATTCGCGACGGGTGCAACTGCACCCGTCGCACCTTCCCACTCTGCCGGCTCCATTCGGAGACGGCTTCCTCGTGGGAAGGGGTTTCCCGCTGGGCTGGCGGGCGGCCTTCTGGCGGTCGCCCGCCAGCCCAGCGGGAAGACCAGAATGGCCTCCGCGGTCCTTTGACCGCGGAGCGGCCATTTGGCGGTTCCCGCCAGGCGGGCGGCTACCGCCGCCCGCCAGCCTCAGAATGAGGCACTATGTTTCTAAAAGTTGGAATACTTTTTAAGAATCTAAAACTAGTTCTAGAGTCTAATTCAAACTTTTACAAAACTTTTAAACTCTAAAAGAAATGCTTACAGGGACTAACAAAAGGCCCTAGCAGGACTTTTAAGAATTTAGAAAAATAGTTCAAATTGCAAAAATCTATTTCTAATGACAATTTTTGGAATTTGTCGTGTGATCAGGTATTGGCTGAGTAGTCAAGCAAATGCAAAGTCTTGTACCCCACCGCTGATCCACCAATGTAGGAAGTTGGCTCTGTATTCACGATTTCAAAGTAAGGAATAGTATGCACAGAGTCCAAGGGTTACTCTTAGAGGTAAGATAGTGGCAAAAAGAGATAATACTAATGCTCTATTTTGTGGTAGTGTGGTCGAGCAGTAGGCTTATCCAAGGAGTAGTGTTAAGCATTTGTTGTACATATACACAGGCAATAAATGAGGAACACACACTCGGAGACAATTCCAGGCCAATAGGTTTTTGTATAGAAAAATATATTTTCTTAGTTTATTTTAAGAACCACAGGTTCAAATTCTACATGTAATACTTTGCATGAAAGGTATTGCATGTAAGTACTTTAGGAACTTTGAATAATCACGATAGCATATATACTTTTCAAGTAAAACACATATAGCTATTTTAAAACTAGAGACAGTGCAATTTTCACAGTTCCTAGGGGAGGTAAGTAATTGTTAGTTCTTGCAGGTAAGTAAACCACGTACGGGGTTCAAGTTTGGGTCCAAGGTAGCCCACCGTTGGGGGTTCAGAGCAACCCCAAAGTTACCACACCAGCAGCTCAGGGCCGGTCAGGTGCAGAGTTCAAAGTGGTGCCCAAAACGCATAGGCTTCAATGGAGAAGGGGTGCCTCGGTTCCAGTCTGCCAGCAGGGAAGTACCCGCGTCTTCGGAGGGCAGACCAGGGGGGTTTTGTAGGGCACTGGGGGGACCACAAGTTAGCACAGAAAGTGCACCCTCAGCAGCACAGGGGCGGCCGGGTGCAGTGTGCAAACACACGTCGGGTTTTCAATTGGAATCAATGGGAGACCAAGGGGTCTCTTCAGCGATGCAGGCAGGCAAGGGGGGGGGGCTCCTCGGGGTAGCCACTACCTGGGCAAGGGAGAGGGCCTCCTGGGGGTCACTCCTGCACTGGAGTTCCGATCTTTCAGGTCCTGGGTGCTGCGGGTGCAGGGTCTTTTCCAGGTGTCGGGATCTGGGAGTCAGGCAGCCACGGTCAGGGGGAGCCTCGGGATTCCCTCTGCAGGCGTCGCTGTGGGGAATCAGGGGGTGCAACTCTGGCTACTCACGGTCTCGTAGTCGCCGGGGAGTCCTCCCTGAAGTGTTTGTTCTCCACAAGTCGAGCCGGGGGCGTCGGTGCAGAGTTGCAAGTCTCACGCTTCTGGCGGGAAAAGCAGTTGTCTTGAAGTTGCTTCTTTGGAAACAAAGTTGCAGTCTTTGGTGAACAGGGCCGCTGTTCTCGGGAGTTTCTTGGTCCTTCTAGAGCAGGGCAGTCCTCTGAGGATTCAGAGGTCGCTGGTCCTGGGGAAAGCGTCGCTGGAGCAGTTTCTTCAGAAGGGGGAGACAGGCCGTTAGAGCTGGGGCCAAAGCAGTTGATGTCTCCGTCTTCTCTGGAGGGTTTTTCAGCTCAGCAGTCCTCTTCCTCTTAGGTTGCAGGAATCTGAGTTCCTAGGTTCAGGGGAGCCCCTAAATACAGAATTTAGGGGTGTGTTTAGGTCAGGGAGGGCAGTAGCCAATGGCTACTAGCCCTGAGGGTGGCTACACCCTCTTTGTGCCTCCTCCCAAGGGGAGGGGGTCACATTCCTATCCCTATTGGCTGGATCCTCCATCTGCAAGATGGAGGATTCCTAAAAGTCAGAGTCGCTTCAGCTCAGGTTGCCTTAGGGGCTGTCCTGACTGGGCAGTGACTCCTCCTTGTTTTTCTCATTATCTCCTCCAGCCTTGCCGCCAAAAGTGGGGCCGTGGCCGGAGGGGGCGGGCAACTCCACTAGCTGGAATGCCATGTGGTGCTGTAACAAAGGGGGTGAGCCTTTGAGGCTCACCGCCAGGTGTTACAGTCCTGCAAGGGGGAGGTGATAAGCATCTCCACCCAGTACAGGCTTTGTTACTAGCCACAGAGTGACAAAGGCACTCTCCCCATGTGGCCAGCAACATGTCTTGAGTGTGGCAGGCTGCTAAAACCAGTCAGCCTACACGGGTAGTTGGTTAAGGTTTCAGGGGGCACCTCTAAGGTGCCCTCTGGCGTGTATGTCACAATAAAATGTACACTGGCATCAGTGTGCATTTATTGTGCTGAGAAGTTTGATACCAAACTTCCCAGTTTTCAGTGTAGCCCTTATGGTGCTGTGGAGTTTGTGTTTGACAGACTCCCAGACCATATACTCTTATGGCTACCCTGCACTTACAATGTCTAAGGTTTTGCTTAGACACTGTAGGGGCACAGTGCTCATGCACTGGTGCCCTCACCTATGGTATAGTGCACCCTTGCCTTAGGGCTGTAAGGCCTGCTAGAGGGGTAACTTATCTATACTGCATAGGCAGTGTGAGGTTGGCATGGCACCCTGAGGGGAGTGCCATGTCGACTTACTCGTTTTGTCCTCACCAGCACACACAAGCTGGCAAGCAGTGTGTCTGTGCTGAGTGAGGGGTCCCCAGGGTGGCATAAGATATGCTGCAGCCCTTAGAGACCTTCCCTGGCATCAGGGCCCTTGGTACTAGGGGTACCAGTTACAAGGGACTTACCTGGATGCCAGGGTGTGCCAATTGTGTAAACAAAAGTACAGGTTAGGGAAAGAACACTGGTGCTGGGGCCTGGTTAGCAGGCCTCAGCACACTTTCAAATCAAAACATAGCATCAGCAAAGGCAAAAGGTCAGGGGGTAACCATGCCAAGGAGGCATTTCCTTACAACGGCTCTGGAGGACCCCACTGCGCTAGAAGAACTAACAATGGTAATTAAACAGCTTCCGACAGGGACAGCCTCTGGCCCTCAGTGCTTCCGGTTGAGATCTACTGACACAGAAGACTTGACTCGCTCCAACACTGCTCACTATGTTCACAGAGGCGTTTGAGTCATGAAACTTTCCACAGTCACTGTGGAAAGCCTCAATTGTGGTGCTACCAAAACGATACCAGGACCTCACAGATGCGAGGTCATATCCCCCACTGTCACTAATCAAGTCTGATGTGAAAATCCTGTGAAAACTGCTACCACTGCGTATATAACAATACTTGCCCATACTAGTAAGTATGGATGAATACAGCTTTATACCTAGCTAAAACACGGTGTTAAACCTCTGAAGATTGTTTCACGTAATGGACTAAGCATCACATGAGGAAGGCACTCCTGTCCTCATTTCAACGGACATTGAAAAAGCATTTAACACAATATTGCAGCCCAATCCGTTTGCAGACCTTCGGACATTAGTATTCTTGCTTCTGTGATAGCTGGAAACATTCTCACTCCATCTAACATCTCTTTTCTCCACATTTTCTGTTCCTCATCCAATCCAACTTCTCCCAATGTCTTCTTTGCTCTCCTCATTCTATTCTCAAATTTTGCAGTTCCTTTTTGTCTAGCAATAAGTTCCCAAATAGCAAGAACTTCAAATTGTGCGGGTCTTGGAGGAGGCTTTAATTTGCACAATTTTGTCCTCAAATTTTCTAAAATCATAAAATTAAAGATTCCATAACATGGAAAACCAAAGAGCCTTCTTTCTCTGTGATCTTATACCACTGCCTAACCCAAATACATGCTTAAACTCCTCTTGCCTCTGCCATTTATATACTGGTGTTCCCACGGGTGCCGTCCGTTCACCTTCTCTAACTAGAATAAACACATCTCCTCTCAGCGCACTTCTTAAAGCTTTGGAAATTTGCACAAATTTTCACTCAATAATACGATGTTCAACAAAACTAGGAAGTAAACTCAACCCCACAATTTTATTTGCAAGCTATTCTTCACCAATGCCTACACAGTATTGACCCCCAATACGTATGCAGCTTTCTTACTTAACTGACCTATCTCAGCACGGTACAAATTACATCACACTCACTTCACTCAGCAGCTGCAACAGCTTTGCAATTGTCTCTTACACAATTACTCACACTTACACTAAATGCAAAATATTGCGAGCACTAGTGAAACCAAAAACCTGTCTCCTCACTACGGATAGAAACTCAAATACTTTTGAAGCTGTACAAGCTACACTTCCGACTGTGGCTTCCACAATTACAAGAGTAAAACTTGACCAGCAAATCTCACCCTTGTTGATACGGATCCTCCACGTGCACTCAGGATTCACTCAATATCAACCAACAACTCACACTCACGCAAGGGAAACTACTGGTGTTGTCAATGGTGTCTCATGACCAATATCTCACTGCTGACAATAAATGAACTTAGCGTCTACTTGAGAGTTACTCGGAGTCTTGGGTCTTGGTGGAGCCGTCAACAACAACCGCAGACATTTTTGAGCACAAAGTGCCACAGTCACTTTCAGTATGACAACTCCACAAACATCACATTTTTGCCGCAATTTGTAACAAAAAGCACCACAAGCGCAAATCTCTACTTATACATCCACCGTACACTTGTAACACAAAACAGGAATTTCATCAGTGTCTTAACTAGCCATAGAACAACTTTACCATCAAAATATATACGGTTCTCCCCCTCAGGGGCAAAACCATCACTCTGTTGCCAGATCTGTCACTCTTAACATTCCACAAATATATGGTTCCCCTCCTTATGGGACAGAATGGTCCCTCTGCTACCAGATTCTGCTAACATGTTTTTCTCATACTTTGCAGGATTCAAAAATGCTTCTGAGGTTGATGGGATCTCTTGACCCATGACCCATTTCGCCACAGAAGAAAACTCCAATCAATAAAAAAAACTTTTAAAGCTTTATTTTATAACCACAAAGCTAAAGTCACGTAAATAAAATAGTGTGCAAAATCAGATTGTAAAGGTAGATCAACACCATAGGTTGACCAAATCTACGAAACAAGTTTAATTGACTCAACATCATCACCACCAGACATTCAAGAAGAATTATGCATATTAATAGAGACACAATTTGAGCCACAGAAACATTCTTTAAATCAGACTATGAATACATTAGTCAAATCAGATTACAAATGTTTAGAAATCAGGATTTTGGACATATGTTCTCCTGACTGCTAACCTAATTAGGACAAGCATGTGTGGGAACGGGCTAACATGTGTGGGCAAAATCAAAAAGAAAGACAAAAATAATTTGGAAAACATAATCTATCTTGGGCTAAATTAAACTAACTAGAAAAATAAAATAGGCAGGAGACAGCATGCTAATATCTACTAAAGAAAAGCAGGTCAGGGAAAATAACATTTGCATTAGATATACCTCTCTTAAGGTCAGCATTCAATCTAGTTTCATCAGCAAAGCATGCAAGTCATCAGCAAATTCCATTAAAACAGCATCAGGGGGAAAGTGCAGAACATGGGCTGCACAGGTAAATCAGGAAACATACAAGGGACAAGTTAACAGAACAAGATTCTAAAGGGGACTGGCTCAAACTTATTAAGTCCACCCCATAATCAAAAATACTCCAAACAGTTTGATTAGTCAGCTCGATGAGTCCACATTACGCAAAAGGGGCAAACCCATTTGGAAATTTAGCACAAATCAAGTTTGCAACATCATAGAACTTTCCCAAGTTGGGTGAGAAGTCGTCTCGCCTTTCTTTGTGAATCCAATATTTTAACAATTGTGTACATCACTTGTTTCAATCCACATTTCTTCTCGTGGTACAATATGATTTTAACAGTTCACATGAGAAAAACGTCAGTTGAACAGTAGCCACTGCTTTAGCTTTCAGTCTCCAGGTTTCAGTATACCAGAATCAAGGTCATTGGGAAACAAGTCTTACACATTGAACAATGGGACCCTTTACTAATCAAGAGAAACAACATAATGGGAAAAATCATGTTAGAGGAAAAATAAAAGATTCATTACTTTTACATGACTGCAAAAACGAAGTGTTTAGGCCCAGTTATGATAACACAAGACATATAATGCAACCTATAAGGAGCAACCTCACTGCCCTGGTCAGTGAACTGCTCTGCCACCATGTAACTCCACAGGAAAGTGAAGCCCTAGTCCGAGGCCCTCCTCCACCCACAGGCTTCTGCCTGCGCCTCATCCCTGGTGTCTAGTGGGAGAGCTCTGTCTTCTGCTAGGCTGCCCTCTGCCTCTTTTCTCCTAGTTTTTATTCTTTGTGTGCAGTTTTTGTGCCTTTCGCTTTCTGTGCTTTCTCTCTTTTTTCCTTGTTTTTTTCTCCCTCACTCCGCTCTTTCGGTCATCTCTCTCGCTCTCCCCCCTCTCTCTCCCTGCCGCCATCCCCCAAGGACACAAGATTACCCGGAAAGACCGTCCCAGCCGCCCGATGGGGGGGAATCTCCATCGTCCACAAGTCCAACCTCCGCTTGAACACATACTCCGAAGAATCCACAAACCTGATGTAACACCTCCACTTCAAGCTACACACCAGCCCGACATCCACCATCAGGGGAACCCTCATCTACCACCCTCCAGGACCACACACACCTTTGGCCGAGTCCATCACAGACTGCATCCCCGCACAAGCCATCACAGCCACCAGCTACACCCTATTGGAAGACCTCAACTTCCACCTTGAAAATCTACAAGAGCCCAACAAAGCATCTCTCCTAGACAACCTCCACAACATAGGAATCCGACGAATCGTGACATAGCCAACACACTCAGCAGGACACACCCTCAATCCCATCTTCACCACAGGAACCTCCGCTACCTTCAGTGACACCAAAGAACTCCCATGGACAGACCACCGATGCATCCATTTCGCCTTCAACACACCCGTCGTCAACAGACCCCAACACCAGCCGTCACATAGAAACTGGACAAGAATAACCCACGATCAGCTCACCGCCGCCCACCACCATCGCACACAATGACGAACCAAACACTGCAGCACATTCCTTCCACAAATGGATCACCAACTATGTTTACACCATAGCCCCCCTCAAAAAGAACAGCACCCACGCAAAGAAAGCATGCTGGTTCACCTCCGAACTCCAAGAATCTAGCCGCACTTGTCGCCGCCTCAAAAAAATCTGGGGAAACACCAAACCCACAGAAGCCCATAGCAACGTGAGAGCCACCACCACGAACTCATCATAAACACAAGAAAGAAAGCTATACAAGACAGAATCTCCTCACTCACACACAACAGCAAAGAACTCTTCAGCATCATCAAGGACTTTGCCCAACTCAACAGTGAAACAACGGACATCCCACCCTCACAGGACCTCTGTAACAAACTCAACCCCTACTTCCATCACAAAATCAAGACCATCTATGACAGTTTCAGCAAGGACAACGTACGCACGGATCCCCCCTCTTCCAAAACCCGACACCAACAAACCAACAATCACCACCTTGTCCCCCCCTTACCACGGAAGATACGCTGAGAACAATGAGATCCATACACTCCGGGGACCCCCGTGGACCCATGACTCCACCACATTTTCAACAGAGCCGCAGACAACATTGCCCCCAAGCTCCACCTCACCATCAACTGCTCACTAGCTGCTGCCATCTTCCCCGACTGGAAACACGGCAAGTTCAACCCCCTCCTCAAGAAACCATCGGCAGACCCCACCGACCTCAAAAGTTTCAGGCCCATCTACCTACTTCCATTTCCTGTGAAAGTCATCAAAAAAGCAGTCAACAGATAACTCGTCACATTTATAGAAGACCACAACATCCTCAACATCTCCCAATCCGGATTCAGGAAAAACCACAGCACCCAAACAGCTCTCCTGGACGCAACAGACGACATCCGCTACCTACTGGACAAGGGAGAGACGGCGGTCTTTGACACAGTCTCCCATCACAACCTGATAAGAAGACTCCACGAAGCTGGCATCAGACAAGGCCCTCGACTGGATCCAAGTAAGACTCGTCCCCTTCCTCGCACACTTTACACCCACCACCTGCAGAGTGCCCCAGGGATCATCCCTCAGCACCACTTTGTTTAACATCTACATAGCTCCGCTCGCCACCCTTGTCCGAAGCTACGGAATCAACATCATCTCCTACGCAGACGACACCCAACTCATCCTCTCCAATGAACCAGACAAAGCCAGACAAAACTTCCACAAACGCATGAAAGCAGTCGCCAACTGGATGAGAAACAGCTGCCTTCGACTCAACACCAACAACGCAGAGGTACTCATCATGGTCCCTCAACCCAACGCGTGGAACGACTCATGGTGGCCACCCACCCTCAGAAACCCTCCCACCCCCACCAGCCAAGCCCACAACCTCGGAATCATCCTGGACTCCAACCTCAGCAAGAACCAGCAAATTAACTCAATCACCTCCACCTGCTTCTACGCCCTCCGCAAGTCCTTCAAGTGGATCCCCCTCAAACATAAAAAGACCGTCACACATGCCCGGGTCATTTGCAGACTGGACTACAGCAACGCACTCTATGCCGGAATCAAGAAGAAACTTACTTGTAAGCTACAAAACATTCACAACGCCGCCGCCGGACTGATACTCGACCTATCTCTACACTGTCACATCTCGCAACACCTGCGTACATTGCACTGGCTTCCTATAATCATTTTTTTTTAAAATCACCTTCAAGATAGTCACCCACACACATAAAGCCCTCCACAACACCGGACCAGCATACCTGAACCAGCGACTCAACCTCCACGTACCCCACAGGGCCCTACGCTCAAGCCCAGCAATCTCTCTCGCAGAAGGACCCCACATCAGGAAAGCCAGAACAGGAGGACGATCCTTTTCCTGAGTAGCTGCACTTTACACCCACTGATCGATAATGCATTAATATTGTCATTACTAAAACACACATAATATGCAAACTTAATAAATTCAGTATTAATAATATATCGGAATATGTAAAAGCATGACATTATTAATTGCAGTCTTTGTTAAAGCATCACATTAGATATGACAGTTACGTGTATTTATTTTTCTGCACACAACTTTATCCTCATAAATCCCAGTAAACATTATAAATTAAATTCATTTCACTCCTGGCAGTTACGCTAATGATTAAAGATATACTTGAACATTTATTAGCCGCTTTTTCTCTATTTTAAGCTTTCAAAATGTGAATATAAAAAAAAGTCACCAAATGCTGACGTCTTGGTCACTAAAAGCATTACTAAATTTCACGCTCCAACAGTGGGGAAAAAACAGTGACGTGGCGGACAGGGAAGAAGGCCTTATGACGAAGCCAGTAGTGTCCACGTTGTAGCTTCTTTTTTTTTTGGCTATGTACGTAGGCAACACGGACAATGGAGGGAGGGCGGACAAGTGGACTGGGCAACAAGAGCAATAAGAGGGAGAGTGGGAAGTAAGCTGACGAACAAGGAAAGAACAGGGAGGGTTTACAGACAACGTGAGGAAGGAGGTGGCAGGGAAGACGCATGATGTCAAAAGGAGGGTTGGGAGTGAAGAAGCAACCTTTACAATTACATGGGAGAAAGAAAAACAGTACCTGAATCACAGACGGACACTAAACAGAATGAAACAATCAGTACTTGGTCCATGCTCCACACAAAAGAAGATGAAGAGAAACTACCAGGTGCTAGCCAATTAGGAGGCAGCAAGTAAGAGTCGCAATAAAGCCAATGAATGGTAAGCAATGAGCAGGCTCCAAGCCCCTTGCAGTAAAGAATATAACTTGCAATATCGCTTGTGCGCTGTCTTAGGTGAGACCTAAACATTGTATGTTGCTACCACCTCACTAATGCTACTTATCGCTATGTAACGGCATTAGCCTTTTACAATTACCAAAGTAACGCTCTGTGCGTCCCTCTGAGTATAACAAGACCGCCATAATGAGACACAGTCCTAAATCGAGGCACACGCGCAGGATCCACGTTCGACCAAAATAAAAAACAATTGGTTGCACAGATCCAGATATCGCTACAGCTGGGCACTTATGGAAGGGGTGCACATCAATAAGCATGCAGGGGATTTTAACTTCCCAAAACACCCAGGATCTTAAACAAATATCCCCATATCCATCCGCACTGTCACAATGCTGCTACAATTTAGGAAAGAGCTGAAGACTCGTCTCTCTAAAGAACACCACATCCTATTTCACTAATAGTCCACAAACCAGCTACTCCTCCAATCAATTGTTGACTGCATCCTCCCTGAAGTTCTGTTCCCTTCCCTGGTAAGAAAAGCAAAAACACATTAACAAGCTGTGTGTGGAAAAATACCTGCACCATCAATGTGATGGCGTTTGAAGCTAAGCTAAGCACAAGATGGAGCTGGTGGTTAAATACAGATAGCATTGCAAGCCCACACAAGCTAACAAACAAGAAGCAAGCAAATAAGAGTGGCAATGAAGCCAAAAAAATGCCAATCAATGGGCGCGCGGGCTCTGAGCTCACTGCAAGCTAACAATATGTCTCGTAACAGGCAGCACATGTACTGTCTAGCAGGCAAGACCTAAAACTGTTTCCCAGTGAAACACTAAACGTAGTTGTAAATGTAATGCTAACAAAATGTCTCCTGAACTTATTGGTATTAGGTTGCACCTTTGCACTTGGTATAGGATATAATGGTATCTGTGGTAGCTAGCTCAAAACATTTTGCATACTATCAATGAATGGCACAGACCTTCAATTTACTATTTCTTAATCTTTCTGTATCGATCATTTGATGGTCTTTACTTAATACAATAAAGCTCAACCCAGAGTAACAGAAAACATGGTTATTTAATAATTCCTGGGACGCCTTTGGAGTTCCAAAACGCATAAACGGTTACTGTGAAACTCCTAAGTTCTAAAATCCAATTTAAAGTAAAGTCAATCTTTATAAATATTCCACAATTCCATTTCAATAATGTTCTTCACTCTCAATAAATTACGTCCATGACATTTGCATTTAGAGTGGTATATACTATGTAAGAATTATGACACCCACTTGTTACAATTAACATGCATGTCTACAAACCCATTGGAAAACTATAGGATCATTGCTTTCATGAAGGCCTACTAAAAACAAGAATATATCCCTTTGTCCATATACAAGTAACTCCGGAGTCACAACTTCAGTACTAATCACTCTCTGTGAGGTGCTAATTGCTTGCATGGTAACTTTGCACTATTCATGTCCTTTCTCATTACCGGGAATCCAACTACACTTCATTTCTTCTATAGCTCTGTAAGCTATCCAACATATACTCACTAGAAATTACACCAGTATCTCCACACTGCTTATTACATTCAAAAGGTAAATGTGACTGCTAACTCTAGCCTAAACATAATTAAGTACCACATATTTATCCATGATCAACATTAACCATTGCATTTAACCTGCTTGCGCTACCTTTAGGTTAGTACTTAGAGAAGCTCGGAAAGAATGCATATGCACAACTCCCTCAGGACCATTCCATATGCCAAGTTATATCACATCCGTCCCTCAAGACCTATTAGTGTTAACACTATTATTTATAAAGTGACCATGAACTACACATTGTAAGAAACTGGATTATAATTTGGGGTAGGAATAATCAAATCGCTTGTAAGGGTCACTAATTTAACCCAAGTTCAACTGCCTGGTAGCAATGCCACTGAGTAGAAAAGGTCTGCCATGTTGTTCTTTATTTTTTACATGTCTTAGTCTGCAGTCTGATGCTGAACTGGCTGTGGGTGTGTCAAGATCCACCAGAGACAGTCAGCTTGCCTGCAAGATAAGCAAGGGTGAGGTTCGTTACAACTTTGAAAATAATGCACCTGTTTTGAAGATGGTGTGGGCAGGCAAGTTGAGCCAAAGGCGTTCTATCCGGACGATCATAATTCTTCAGGCCCTGGATGAGATTTGTTGCAGCGTGTAGGGTGCCCTAAAAGGTGCCAGTGTGGAGTCTGGAAGGCCATGGAGTAAGGCACTGCCACCAGCCAGATGCAAGAAAACCAGGGCTTGAACAACAGTTCTTAAGTCAATTTCTTAAAGAAATTGATTCACTTTCTTTAGAAGAGCGATATGGTACTAGGCCATCTGTGTTTTTTGCCAATGTGTTCCTTGAGGGTGCGGTTGTGTGCAGAGAAAATTCAAGTGGACCAGCATTTGATGAAAGTTTGGGTTCGAAGCCATCAAGCTTCCTGTTATTGAGCATGTTTTTACTTCATCTTTTTGTTTTTGGCAAATAATAGGAATTCTGTCTTGGTTGTGTTGAGATTCAGGTAGGTGCTGGATATCCATGTTTGAATAATGTGCCAGCAGTGTTTAAAGCGTTGGCTTTCTGAAGTAGAAGAAACTTTCAAGTACAGTTATGTATCATCAGCATATTGGTGAAACATAATGTTATCTGGGATTAGAGCACCAGGCAGCTCTGTGTAGAGGATGACAGGAGAACAGTATGGAACCCTGGGGGAGTCACAGGTGATACAGATGCTTTGGATCTGGATGTGCCTATATGAAAAATACTGGTGTCAGATGGAAAGGCAGTAGGAGAACCAGTGAAGGACTGTGCCAAAGAAGACCATTTGGACTGCAGGGTGGGAGGGTCAACAACTGTGTTGATGGAAGCCGAGAGGTCCAGCAATACAAGGAGGTAAGAACCATCTTCTTCTGTGGCCAAGAAAGCATTGTCTACAATGTGTAATTTTGCAGTTTCCATGACCTGAAACAAGAATGGCATTTGGGATTTTTCAACCACCAAGACAGAGCTATCATCCTAGTGGAGGGACACTGGTTCAGCGAGCTGCGCTGCAACAACTCCAAAATCCTCATCTTTCCTGATTACTCTAAGGAAGTCCAAAAGCAGTGGCACACATTCAATGATGTCAACGCCAGTCTCTGGGGACTACAAATGAAATACATGCTCCTCTTTCCAGCCAAGCTCAAAATCCTCCGAGTGGAAATCCTTCTTCTTTCAATCCCCGGACAAAGCCTGGGCCTGGTTAGAGGAACACCCCAGGCCACTTCAGAGACCAGATCAGGAAGCCAGCGCTCGTTCCTTCATGATGGAGGGGGCCCAACCGAAGGAGCAGTGGTGGACCCGGTGATGGGGCACGTGGCCATTCCAAAAAAGACTGACTTCACTGGGTCAACAAACATGTTTTCTGTACCTCCCAGCGGCCGCTTCAGACTCTGATCAAGATACATATGTGGACCCAAAGAGGAACAAACCTACCCATCAAGAGAAAGATCTGGTTGATGTTGCCACGGGGGAAGAGCCAGAGCTCCAAAACTGAATATCCTCACCCTTTGGCGCTGGCAATAAATGCTCTTGAAAATGCTTCAGATAACATATCACTGCCTCAACCTACCGTTGCCACTCTGTTGGCTCCATGATGTACAGTATGTTCCCAGGGCGTGCAGAGGTTCGAACTGTGTTCCCATACCCCTATACGACAGACTCCAGAAACCTGACGCGGACAATAGTGCTACATTTAGAAGGCCACAGTTGCCAGGTTTGGCTGGCCCAACTACTATAGTTCTCAACCTCTTTTGGGGGTAAGTGAATCAGTGGTGGGTGTGGAGGGGTGCAACTGACCTCTCAATCATCCTTGTTGAGCAGGTCATATGTTGATTTTATGGGGTTTTGCTCAAAGAGGTGGTTGTGGGGTAAGGACAGGGTGGGTGGGGAATTGAGTTTAATGTTTCCCTTGTACGAAGGGGTTTGGTTTTGCTTTTGGGAGAGTCACCACAGACACAAAGGTCCACGCCTCAGCCAAATCAGCTCCATAACTACTGCAGCATTCTTTCGATACAGAATGTGCCCCGCCTCTCCCCTCTCAACTACACAATATAGGCACCCCAATGACTGCCACTAAGGAGATGTACATTCAGTCCTTCAATGTAAATGGCTTGGGGGAAAGAATCACATGAGGCCTACTGGCCCAGTACATTAAATAAATCTAACCATTGGTTATCCTACTCCAAGAAACACACCTCAGGGGCACACAATGTAAATTCCTGGGGAGAGGGGCTTTTGTCGCTTTGGCACTCTCCAGTTATACATCTGCCTCTAGGGGGGTGGCCATCCTGATTAAGAAGAATCCACCCTTCACAGTTCTAGAACAGCAGACAGACCCCCCCCGATAGATATGTTGTGGTTACGGCCACTGGGACTGACAAAAGGTTACTCTAATTAGCGTATATTCTCTGCCTCCTCCGTCGCCTCCAGGCTGCCACACTTGACAAGGTATACTTCTGGAGTCCTCATCCGCACTTCATGTAGTTGGGGTGGGGGACTTCAACGATGTGGGTACGCCCAAGCTCGATTGAACGAGTTCAATCAAACCAACAACACACCCCACACACTTATCTCGATTCACAACCACACTGGACCTCTCAGACCTCTGGAGGAGGGCATACCTGCTTGAGAAAACATATTCTTACTGCTCTGGGGCTCATAAAATATTCTCATGCCTTGATATATATTCTTCCCTGTGGGTAAAGTGAACATGATACATCAAGCAAAGTATCTGGCCAATGGTCTCTCAGACCATTGGCCCCTACTGGTGAAAATAGGCGGGCGGCGTTGAAGGGGAATGGGGTGGAAACTAAATGTGGGGAGACTTTTGCCATGGCTGGGGCAGAGAGAAGCAGGGGCACCCTGGGTCCACTAAGTGCTAACGCCTGAGGGGAGATTGGTAGACACTGACGAGGAAATAGCCAAAGCATATGCTGACTACTACATGCAGCTCTATAGAGGGAGACCACTACAACTGTGCCCCACATAATAGATTATCTGGCATCGATCACAACTCCTACTATGGACAAAGAAAATTGCGAAAGGCTTGAGGCAGATATTACCCTGGAGGACATTCCTGCAGCCATAGTGAAGCTCAACTCTAATAAGACACTGAGCTCCAACGAGAACTCAGCGGAGTTTATAAACGGTACATGGACTTCAAGGGCCCCACCTCCTTAACTTATTCAAAGAAACTGCACAGGATGGAGTCCTCCAACCCAACCTTCAACAGGCAAACATTGGCCACCAGGTTATTCCAGGTCATTACACCCTGAATTCACCAAGACTAATCAGGCTTTATGCCAAGCAGGTCTACACGTTATAACCTTTGACGCGCCCATCACTTGTTAAATGAAATAAAGGACCAACCGAAACCTCACATGCTTCTAGTGCTTGAAGCCGAGAAGGCGTATGACTCTGTACACTGTCCATTTTTTGAACAAACATATAGTTAAATATGGTATCGGCACTTGGGGTACCGTATAAACTAGGACAAACCCACACTCTACCTCCCTCAAGCAGGGGTTGCGTTCCCCCATCTCCCCTAGTAGTTGTCTCACTACCCTGGGGTTCAAATATCTCTGTATATTTCTGACTCTGAAAAGAGACATCTGTTTTCAGCGTAATCTTGGGACGAGCGATACTAGCCTGTAGGGAGGATACAGAGAGATGATGAGGGATACCCCTGAAAGTACCGCAATGTATAGAATTATTTTTCTGCCGGAACACCTTTACGCCCTGCAGCACACATACTACCCCGAATCCCAAGAAATATTTATACAAATAAATGGAGACCTGTGAGCACTTCTATGGAGTGGCAGACATCCTAGGACTTCCCGGGCAACTTCTAGCGCAACCAATACAATAGTGGCATTGCCCTCCCGGATGTGTGAGGCTATTATTGGGCCTCTCACATAATTAATATCAATGACAGGGCCTTTGCTCCTCCTGATCACACAACGTTCCAATTGGACCGATCGCAATGGACCGCTTCCTCCTATTTACATTCTCTCTGCAGGGCCCTGGAACTCCACATCTCCTCCCGGCCACACAGATGGCGATCAGAGTCTGGGACAATGCAATAAGAACTATCCAGTAACATGGCAGACCCACAAGAGAAACACCATTGTGGGAGGGATGTTGGCTCTTAGGGGTGAAAAACTATGGGGCTTCAAGTCTTGGGACTTGATTGGGGTCTCCAAACTGGAAGACCTGCTTGAAAACTGTGATATAATGCACTTGACATCACTCCAACTTTTCTTATGGCACTCACAATAGCCAATTTTTGAGGTACGCACAAATAAAACATGCATGGAGGTCACAGTGACTACCTGAGGAGGGCATCCCTGACTATGACCCGCTCAAGGGACGACTCATGATGGATAGCTGAGGTGGGGGTGAAGGGGGACAACCTCTGCCACATACATAACTTAACAATATGCCAGACAGGCTAGTGGGAATCAGGGAGAAATGGATGCGGGAGGTGGGTGAAATGGAAGATGCTGGTTGGGAGGCAGCCCTGATGCATTCAATGAAAGTGGCTATAAAATCCAAATTATGGCTGGTCCAATTCAAGATACTCCATAGGGTATACTATGACAGGCGCCTCCTTCACAGTCTGGCGAGGGCTCAGGATCCATTCTGTTTACAGTGTCAAATTACTGAGGGATCATTTCTGCCTACATTTTGGGACTGTCCCCGCATACAAGAGTACTGGACGGTAATCACAAGGGAAAATTGAGAGGTTCTGTCCACTCTGATCCCACTAGATCCCAAGTTCATCCTCTTAGTGATCATAAACAAAATTGACCTCCCTAGGGCCCAACTTTTACTTTGTAGTCATGGACTAGTGGTCGCCAAGAGAAATAGTCCGACAAGGGGGTCCAGAGATTGCCCAAAGCTACAGGAATAACAAAGGGGCATGGATATGTAGATGGCAGCTGAAGAGTCACATACGCCAGCAGGGGCTGTCCCAGGAAAATCCTTAAGGTGTGGGGCAAATGGTTGGAGCACTACTCGTTAGAAGTGTTGCAATTTCAAAGGAAAGCAGGAGGGTGTCAATGAGGCTCTGTATATAGTATCATGCTGTGTTGTAGGGTATGCCTTATTACCCTGTCTTATTATCTGACAAATGTCTGTGGGGATGAGGGGGTTAAGACTTTTTATGTTTACATAGCCAACACTGTCATCATGCAGTATTACTGTTTACTAAGTATAACTTGTCCTGATGGCCTTTAAGATATTTAAAAAAAAAAAAAAGAAGACTGGCAGTCAAGCAGGAGATAGTTAGCAAAGATGTGGTCTTGCAGTTGAAAGTAGACTCTTTTTTCAATGATCCTGCTGATGAACACTAGTTGAAGTGGTTATTGGCGAGGTCATCATGGTTGTGCTAGATTTCCTAGGAGCTGGAGGATCTGGCCTGCTTTGAAAGCTTCTGGAAATATGCCTTGAGCGAGGGATTAATTGACAGTGTTAAGTAGGGATAACAGAGCATCTCCAGAAAGAGCTTTGATAAAGGATGATGGTAAGAAATAGTCTTCATAAGAGCAGACAAAGGTTTAAGATGACAATGTTGGAAAAGGTCATACTTTGCCACAAAAAAAAGTTAGATTCATGAGGACTATGAAGGAAAACCACACATATTTTCAAATCTTGATGCATCACTGGTACAAACTGCTTGGTGCAAAGACCACACAAGGATTCTTGGAAAATAAGCATCTGTTAGGAACGAGACTGTTAGCACGTCAGACCTTAATAAGTAAACTTCCAAGGAGACCCAAATAGGTTGATGAACCTTTTGACTCGTATTAAGATGTTCTTACCATAGCTCTAATGCAGAGATCAATAATCAATACACAATAATCAATAGTAATCAATAAATCAATAATCAATGGAGTCAGTAACTGTAACGCACCATGACCTTTCAGCCATGAATAACCACATCTTTAGTAAAATTTAGTAAGTTTATTTCCCTTATAATAACAATGCTAAAGTCATGTAGATTAAACTCAAAATCAAATGAAACACACATAAAAAACAATACTGGTTGTCCAAAACGACGGAAGAAACGCAATCTATTCAAAGCTTGAATCACAACACATTCTAAAGTTACGATGCAGATCAATAGCAAAGTTAGCTGCAACGAAGTAATAACGTACATAGAATTCAGCAAGATAACGCGTCAAACATTAGTCCCTGAAGTTCAGCAGTCAAATGTGAGTACCCTCAACTAACCTCAGATTAGCATCACCATGTTGGGCTTCATGCAAAACAATTTAGAACACAAATATAGGAAAAACATCTAGCTATGGATCTATCAAAAGAGTGCAGTTGGTACCTAGAAAGAAGAGGCACAGAATGCATTACGGTCACATTGTCATATCTACCTATCCACGGTATGGGTCAGCAAGCAGAATCAGTCTTCGTCCTCAGGTCATCAATCAATCAGTAAAGCATCAGACTCTCAGTCAGAGAGTCTGAGCCCAGTGTCAGAATCGAGTCTCTTCTGAAGTCTCTTCTCTAAAAACCGTAGTAATTCTGAATAATTCTCCTGTGTCGCGTTGTTATATCAAAGTCACCTAAACTATCCCCTAATTCTCGATTGGTCAGTTAATCATACGTTTATATTCTACCCAATAATAATTCTGTACCAAATCTATAAATTGTAATATTTCACTCTTCTCATGAAGTTTACTGGTTCACTTTACGATGTCATCATCCGGCTCATCAGATAACAATATTGCTCCATCTTAAGCTCCAGTCAGTGTCTTCATTGTTCTCGTCCTGGGAATGTACATCTCACAGACATTAAACACAATTTGTTACTCTGCTAGGAACACCATCTCCTGTTAGTCGGTTCTCACGAAAAGCTTCTGTTAAGCACTTTTAACAAGACAATGTAGATTTCACAGTTTAGTTCACTCTGTCGGCATTTTATTAAACGCTAATAAATACAGCTTGTGCATGAGGCCTGGAAAAATAGGCCAAGACACTCACTAAGTCAAGGCCAACAATTAATAAGCTAAAGCATACTTCATAACCCAAAATATGACATATTACTGCATTAATCTAATACACTTTCAATATTTCATAAGTATTAATCATTAATTAGTACACTTCGTAAACGCTGGTGGCCATTCTTCGAGGTCACATTTCCCAAATGCATTGATTTCTCTACATTATTCATTTTATACATAATTCATTATTCAAATTACGTAAACATTCATTAATAATTTCTAGTTAAAACACCTGCTTTAGCAATCCCTCCTCTGATGACTAAATGTGTCATCACACTAATTACCACCCACAACTTCTATAATTCGATTTCTTCAAACTTTTGTCTTCTTGAATTTTCCCTGTAAATTCTTTACCTTTTCTTTTCTTCCCTCCTGATTATTCTTAGATCTTTTCAATTTAATCCTTTTGCATAATTTGCATAATCCCCATATCTCTAATAGACAACCCACGACTATTAATATTCCCAATAGAACCCCATTCCAAATGTTGCTGAGCCAATTTCCCATTGAAGCAAACCTTTATCCCAAACACATGGTTCTTTCAATTCCTTGAAACCAGCACTTGCATTAGTCAGATTAGTAAGTAAGTCTCTTATCTCTTTACTACTATTGGGTATATATGAGCAACAATGCCTAGAGTTAATCATTTTACAGGCTCAGTCATCCTTCGCTAAAAGAATGTCTAAAGCAAGACGATTCTGAAGAGTCATAGCTCTATCCGTAGCTAATTCAGTAGCTATCAGGAGTATAGCCCCTGAAAAATTTGTCAGCATGTTATTCACAATAGTAGACAACTTTCGAATCTTGATTGAATTCAGGAGGACTCCCATTGAAGAAATCACTGCATCAAATATATCTCCCACTATAGCAGAAGAGGACTCCCTCCTCTGTCTTTTATGATGTATTTCAGTCACTTTCAAAAACTACTACAAATCCTCCATCTGATAAATCTTTGGGAAAACTATCCCCAAATAACATGTCCCATACCATCCTCTTGGAAGACGGTAATAAGCACTAAGTCCACAAATATAATATATACCTGGAATCGCAGGGTCCTGTCCGTTCAACATAAAAGTGCATTTACTCTGAAACAAAAACACATGCCTGCATTCACTCATACCCACAAATAAAGTGTCAGTGCGCAATTTAGCCCTATATATACAAAGCTTCCCTACATGTAATGCATCTAAAAGCTAATTTCCCTTGTGTTTTAATCGCACTATAAGCATAATCATTTTTGTAAGTCCTTTTCTTCAAGCCTTTTTCTAATTTCTCCTTTAATACTTTTCTCCTGTCATCAGTATGATCTAAGAAGCCCTTCTCTAAAGATGTAAGCAAGCATGTCAGGATATTCTTATGCACGTAAGCTGTGCCAAACGTCAATGTAGGTTCAAACAATCCTCTAACTAATGCTATGTCATTATGCTTGGCTACTTTACTCAAATACCTAATGATAGGAATTAACGATAAAACACAACATCATGGTTAGAGTAGAAGTATTAAATATACTCCTGGTTAAAAAATCTTGTTAGTAACAGACTACAACTTATCCCATAAGTTAAGGGCAAACTATAATAGGTGACTCCTTCCTCGACTGATGAAGTATCTGTGTACACACAAGACAATTCTTCGCAACCATTTTCTCAAAATACTCACTCAATAGGCGATAGAAAACATTAGAAGGAAGTTCTCCCTGCGCATTAATATAATCATGCAAATATTTCTCATCTAACTTAAACTTCTCTAAAGCCATTAGTGCAGAGTCGTCTCAAAAGCAGAAGTATGGTTGGCTCCTTTCACATCAAGAACAGACATACCCACAATCAACACCATAAACAATATCCCACACATTATTGCCAAAACCAATGCATATATATATTTATATACACACACAGCGCCCAACATCTCTAACCTGCTTATCAAAATCAACCATGATCTGTAAAGAATCAGAGAGTAGAAGTAATTTTAGGAAAACTTGCAGCAAAAATCAAAAATAGACAACTCTTCTTTCAGCAATTCAGTTTCACTCCCAGGAACCATTCTTCCTTGTCAAAATCAGTTAGCAGCTTGTCAAAATCAGGTTTCAAAAGTCAAATCAAGTTATCAATGTCTTTTCCGGTTACTTATAACAGCCTTTTTCTCAAAAAATAATTCTCAGATTGTTTCAACAGTTCAGTTAATCAATTCTTCTTCACGTCACCTCAAACTGTTAACTTGGAACCTCTCTATCAAAACAAAAAGACAAATTCTTGTTGCCATTTGTTTATAGTTGCATACGCCCATTCAGGACCTGGGTATCTTCAACTCCCTATTCTCTTTTTTTTCAACTTTCGATCTCCATTCAGCCCTCCTTCATTTAATTCTTCTTTTCTCATAGTATCTACTTCTTCCTCTATTGTTGGTTCGACAACCACCTTTTTCCTTTTCTCCACTTGCAATTTCGGCCACTTATCTCCTTTCAGTGAATCTTCTGGCAGTAATCAAGATTGAACTTGAACCCTTTTCTTTTTCTGTGAAGTTTTCTCTTGACGGACATGCAACCGGTTCAGGAGGAGTCAGATCACTTTGACTTTGATCCACCACCAGTTCCTCTTTGTTTTTCTTCTGACCCTATAATTTGTCTCACTGTTGTTGGTACTCTCAAAAAGGCTTCTTCATGATCCAGTCGACATGCCACTTTCTTTGTGTGACTTGCGTGAATCTAGTTCGGGATCCCAGCACACTTCACAGCTGTCCTAGTCGTCAGGGCCCCTTGATATGGTCCTTTCTAACAAGGCTCAAAACACGTCTTTCTCACGTGCTTTCGGACAACAACCCAGTCTCCATGCCCTGGGTCATGGACCAGTGGCAGTGTGGTGGCCTCCACCTGCTGAGAAAAACAGCGGACTACATCAGCCAGACCCGTGCAGTAATCCAACACCATATCATCTGTAATGTTGACAAGTGCATTTGCTGGTATTGCTGGCAATCTCATTGCTCTCCCCATGAGAATTTCATGAGGCGACAGTCCTGTCTTCCTATCAGTTGTGTTTCTCATTGACATCAACACCAAAGGCAATGCATTGGGCCATTTCAAATTCGTGGCAGCATACAATTTGCAATTCTTGACTTCAAAGTACCATTCATCTCCTCCACTAGTCCTGATGCTTCAGGACGGTAACTACAATTCAACTTCTGCTCAATGTTCAATGCTGCACATAGTAATTTAATCACTTTGTTATTGAAGTGACTTCCCTATCTGATTCTAAAGAGATCATAAACCTGAAGCGCGGTATCAGTTCCCTAAGCAGCAGTTTCGCTACTGTGAGACTATCATTTCTTCGTGTAGGATATGCTTCAATCCAGTGACTAAAGACACAAACAATCACCAAAACATATTTCAAACCTCCACACATAGGCATCTCAATAAAATCCATCTGCATTCTGCTGAATGGACCTCCTGCTCTTCCTATGTGGCTCAAATTAACCACTGTCCCTTTCCCCACATTTAATTGCTGACAAATGACACAACAATGGCAAACTGCTTCAGCGGTTTGTCTAAACTTGTGGTTGAACCAATCAATTTTGAACAGACAAACCATGGCATCCCTCCCAATGTGCGCCTGACCGCGATAGTACCTCGCCCTTTGAGACAACAGGCTATTTGGCAAAACCAATTGACCCTCCTCAGAAACCCACAATTCATCTGGTCTTTGAACACATTTCAATTTACCCCATGAACGTTCCTCTTCTTTGTCAACATTATTCTGTAAAGATTTTAATTCTTCCAAAGTGTCAATTACTTTCAATGCATAACTTGTACATGTTGTGTTTTCTTCAGGTAACAATTCCCACTTGTCCTTGAATGATACAGTTCAATGCGCAAAACCTTGCAACTTGATACGCATATCCATTTCCCAATGACACGTAGTCCTGCGACTTTAGATATGCACTGCATTTCACCACGGCAATCTTTTCAGGCAATTGAATTGCACATAACAGCTCCTTTATTCGCTCACCATTTCTCACTGGTGATCCAGAAAAGGTCAGGAACCCTCTCTGCGACCACAATTGACCAAAATCATGAACTAATCCGAATCCATATTGGCTACCCGTATAGATAGTAACTCTCAACTGAGCAGAAACATGGAACGCCCTAGCAAGAGAGTCCAATTCCGCTACCTGGACAGAATATACTCCTCAAAGCCAGGAAGCTTCCAAGGTACCTGTAATTATACACACAGCATATCCTGCTCTCAGTGTCCCTGTATTGTCTCTCAGACAAGAACCATCAATAAAAATAATCATTTTCTTCCAATCTGGTATCTCTAATGTCAGGTCTCGGTTTTTTGCACAACTCAGTTAGAGACAATCATGTTCAACATCTTCCTCTTTTTCAATTTCAAAATTTTCACCCAGAAGTAAAGTTGCCGGGTTCAGCACTGTACATCTTTTCAGTGTCATGTTTGGTGCTCCCAAAATACTCGTCTCATACCTGTTAGCATAGCACCAGTCAAGTATTGGGTTTTCATCCTGGTCAGTAAAATCTCAATCAAATGTGAGACCATTACAGTTAGGGGACATCCCATCACCACACCTTCACACTGTGAAAGACCCTGACCAACTGCGGCGACTGCACGCAAACAACCTGGTAAGGCTGCTGCAATTGGGTCCTAAGTAACTGAAAAATATGCTACTGGGCAATGAGCACCTCTATGGACCTGTGTCAAGACAGACAATGAACACGCATCACGCTCATGACAAACAATGTGAAAGGCTTTGTGTAGTCAGGCATACCCAAAGCTGGAGCTCTACACAAACTCTCTCTAAACTCAGTGGATGCGCTCATTTCATCCTGGTGAGTCAGTTTCTGTAATGGTCTTGAGATGATTGAAAAATTCGGGATCCACCAGCGACAACAGCCCACCATTCCCAGGAACATCCCGACATCTCTCTGTGTAGTCAGGGGACTTATCTGCAGTATCATTGTAATCCTCTCACTGGATATTTTCCTCGACCCTTTCTCAATTTGGTGACCCAAATACTAAACCACCTTCGGACGGTACTGCAATTTCAATGAAGACACTTTATGACCATACTTTCCCAAATGATTCAACAGGGCAATCGAATCATACTTACACTCGTCCCTTGTTTTTGACGCAATCAATAAGTCATCAATGTACTACACCAGAGTCGATTGGAAATGCAATTCTAATGACTCCAAATTCTTTTTCAAGATCTGGTTGAACAAGGATGGTGACGGTGTACCCATGAGGAAGTCTACACGAGCAACTGACTTGATCCAGGAATTTGAAACAAAAGAGAAATTGGCTATCCTCATGAAGAGGCACAGAAAAGAATGCTTGTGACAAATGAATGACTATGAACCACTCTGTATCACATGGAATTTGGAATATTATCACAGCTGGGTTGGGCACTATGGGACAACACTTGACCACAATCTTATTTATTTTTCTCAAATCCTGAACAATTCGAACACTGCGCACTTGCGCACGCGGAGGCTGATTTTTTATCTGAACGCGTGCGCTCCCGTCTCGAGCGATCTGAAGCGTTCAACTCGCTCTAGTGCTGTGTCTCGTGACACGCGCACTTCCTGTTTGAAGGGCTCAACAACTGAACTACGCACCTCTTAATTGTGGAACGACCGTTGTCTGCCGCCATTTTTACTATGGTTAAACAGTTTACAGGCTAGAGGCTACAGCGTGCTGAGTCGCAGGTGACACGTTAAACATCGTTTTATTACAAATTAACCCTAATTTGTTTTCCTATCACTTTCTCACACTTGCTAACAGTTTGAATTCTCACAATGGGTACAACTGCAATGTCACAACCACCTGCCAATTCTGCCTTGGAAATGTTGGGAAAACCTATTTGATTCCTACTTAATAGCAATTGGGGGTGAACATTTTTCACCAGCAAGAAAGCGAGGTGTTCTTTTACACAATTTGGGTGTCGAAGGCAGGAACATTGATGACAGTCTCGAAACATTGCCTATTGGAGGGGCAGAGGAAGAACCGAGAGATGTTTATGAAATGTCCGTGGCAATGTTAGCAGCACACTTTGAATCTAAACTTAATGTTGTATTAGAGAGACACACATTTTTTGCAAGGACTCATGGGAAACTGGAGAGTGTTGGGAACTTTGTTGATGCCCTACGTAGATTGGCACGTACTTGTGACTTTGGTGACATCACAGATTCCCTCATTTGTGATCAACTTGTACGTTGTACCAACAGCAAGCGGGTTCAGGAGAAGCTATTAACAAAGAATCCTGATCTGAGGGAAGCTATTGCTATAGTTGAGGGGATGGAAAGTACCAGTAACTGGATTCGAGAAATGAATGACCAGGAAGGGTGTAGCTCCAGTGCTGTACAGATAACACAGGTTCAAGAAGAAGTTTTAAAAATAAGCACTGACAACAAAGCATCTATTTCCTCAGAGGAGAAGAGGAAGGAAAACAAAGGCTCAGGAACACGGTGTTACCGTTGTGGAAATCCCGGGCACACAGCTAATAATTCGAACTGTTATGCTTGTAATTCTGTATATAGGAAGTGTGGGAAGAAAGGCAACTATGCAAGAGTTTGCAATAGTGATAAGCAATGGTGTGTGGATTTTGTTACAGAAAATGTAAACAATATGATTTTGTGTGTGAAACCTGATATTAACCATGTGGGGGGAAGCGTTGAAGCTGCGGATGATGGTCCCATCGCCATGCCTGAATGTTCTATAAGGTTAGACGTCAAAGTTGTCAAAGTTCTAGCAGATTTGGGGTCTCCTTACACTATGGTAGGTGATAAGAATTGGTAGGTGATTTTTGGCGATGATTGTGGTCCCCTAGTAAAACCTGATATTAATCAAGTGAGCTATGGAGGGACTAAAATTGATGTCATTGGATACAAAGTTAAGAGAATCCAATTCCAGAATAAGACAACGATTGGTAAGGTTTATGTGGCAAGACGGGGAGTCAATCTTTTAGGTTGGTGCCACCAGCAGGACATGGGAATCAAATTGGACCCTAACTCCGATTGCCAAGTTATGGTAGTGAACAATGAAAATACAAACCTTGACATCGTTAATGAATTTCCCAAGGTTTTTAGCGATAAGTTGGGATGTCTAAACAACTTCGAACATAAGATAATTCTCAAAAGTAATGCCATTCCTTCTGTACATAAGGTGAGAAGAGTTCCAAAACTGATGATGGAACCTCTCAAGTAACTGAACAAATTATTGAATGCAGGGGTAATTGAAGAAATTGAATCTTCCGAATGGTTGGCCACAGTAGTTTTAGCACCCAAGGAGGCCGGGAAACAGATCCACATATGTATAGATCTCAGGGGCCTTAATAACACATATGGGTGGATCGCCAACCCTTACCCAACATTTCTGAGGAGTTATCTAGTTTGGGGGGTTCCAAAATGTTCAGTGTATTGGATTTGTCTTCAGCTTACCACCAAATTGTCTTACATCCTGAATCCAGGCATCTAACCTCATTTGTGACGCCAGTGGGAGATTACCAATTTCTAAGAATGCCGTTTGGGCTAACCTCAGCAGCTGCCTGTTTCCAACGCGTCATGAAGAAAGTCTTGGAGGGAATTTCTGGTATTTTGTTCTTCCAGGATGATATTTTGGTGCATGGTAAGACTGTAAGTGACCATGATAAAATTTTAAGGGAAGTGTTGGGTAAATTAGACCGGTCAGGTCTGACTGTACAAAAAGGAAAAATGCAAGTTCAGGGTCACTACCGTGACTTACCTTGGCCATACCATCTCAGGTGAAGGGATTAAACCCAAACTACAGCTGGTCAGTTCTATTATTCAGGCACCTGAACCCAAGGATAAGGACGGTGTTAGATACTTTTTGGGTTTAGCTGAATATTACTCCAAGTTTATTGCAAACTTTTCAAGTATAGTTCAGCCCCTAAGATCACTTCTGAAGAAAGGGAGTGAATTCAATTGGTCGAGTGATTGTATGTCTGCGTTTACTTCTGTTAAAGATTGCATCAGCAAAATGCCCACCTTGGGACATTTTAATGTATTTGCTAAAACCGTCTTGTATACTGATGCAAGTGTTAACGGGTTGGGAGCAGATTTAACCCAAAGGGTAGACTATGAGGAAAAGGTGATTGCCTTCGCATCCCGATCTCTCAAGGTAGCTGAACAGAACTATTCAGTCATAGAGATGGAGGCTCTTGCGTGTATGTGGGCAATCAAACATTTCAAGTTCTATTTGTGGGGTTTACCTTTTGTTGTGAAAAGAGACCATAGACCTCTTGTCCAGATTTTTTCCTCGAAGATGAGTGAAGAATTAACACCTAGAATAAAAAGGTGGGTGGTTGATGGAATACAATTTCTCAGTAGATTATGTACCTGAATACTGTGGCAGATTTCTTGTCGCAAGCCTCAATTGACACTGATGATGAGCCAGAGGACGTATGTGTGATCAACTGGGTGAGAGAGGTGGCCATATCTGAGGAGGAATGCTAGTGTGCGACAGAGCAAGACCCTGAGAGGAAAGTACTTGAGGAGTTTGATGTGAAAGGCTGGCCAGATTTTAAGAATGTTCCTGATTCCCTGAAGAAGTTTTGGAACATAAAGGGATGAACTTTGCTTTTGTGGGAGTGAACTATTCAGAGGTACCAAGACCATACCCCCTGCTGGTGTGAGGGGTAAGATAATCAACTTAGCTCATGAGGGCGACATGGGCAGGAATCTAACTAAATCTAGGCTAAGAGAAGTGTACTGGTGGCCAGGTTTGGATCAGGAAGTGGAGGTTGTTGTGAAGGGTTGTATATCCTGTGCACGCAGTGATAAGGGCAAGACTTTGGTGAAGGTTCCCCTTTCTCCCGTAGAAATTCCTGATAGGCCTTGGTTAAAATTAGGACTAGAGTTTATGGGTCCTTTCCAATTGTTGCCTGCCAATGAACGTTATGTCATGCTTATGGTAGATTATGCATCGTAATGGGTAGTGACTAAATGTGTGGGTACCTTAGCTACAAGGACTGTGATCGAGTTCCTTAAGGAAGAGTTTTCTCGTGAAGGTGTACCCAGTCATTTAGTTACAGATAATGGTTTGCAGTTGACGTCCCAAGAAATGCACGTTTTTATTTTTTGTTTAAATAATTGTCCGTCGTGCATTTGAGGACAGCTCTGTATTTACCTCAGGCCAATGGTCTTGCCGAACGCATGAATAGGATGGTGAAATCCTGTGTTCAGGAGGCTGTTGAGACCAGGGTTCCGTTGTCTGATCTTCTCAGAGCCATGTGGTGGGCACACCGCAATATGCCTAATAATGTTACTTCAATTGCTCCTTTTGAGTATATGAGGGGCAGGACAGGATGTACCAAAATGTATCTGGCATGGATGAAGAGTAAGCTATGGCAAGTGCAGCGTGATGATGAAAAGTTTAACAAGGCACCTGAACTTAGGTAAAAATATCAGCGAAGATATAAATTGTGGTATGATTCCAAACATGGTGTTTCTGGGGTTAAATGGGTTGTAGGTGACATGGTGCTGGTAAAATACCCTGGGTTTGGAATAAAGGGGAGATCAAGTTTCAAGGGCCCGTTCCGTATCAAAGAGGTGAGGAGGAATGTGGTTGTTCTAGATAATTATGATGTGTGGAGCATGTCCCGGATCGTGAGGTGGAAAGATCCTGCGAAAGGTCCCGTTCAGGAGGACTCATGTTACTGTTTTGATGAACTCAATGTGCCAATGCATCGATCTGTCAAATCTAAGGAATTCAAAGCTCCAACTGGCTTGGATAGAGGTTTCAGAGTTCGCGCCAGACCTCAATGGTTGAAAAACTATGTATCTTGATACCTTGTAATGTAGAGTCTTAGTGTATTGCAATTTTATTTTTTCCATGTATTTTTTTCCTCTTCCAATTGTTATTTTTAGTAATGTGAGTAAGAGGGATGTGTTGTGTACTACCTTACAGATGCTGGTGGAATGCTGGGCATGTGACAGAGAGCCCTCTCGCTCGTGAACTTCTATGTGAATGATTAAGAAATCTGGAGTAAGAAGTTCCCAGGCAGTTGATGTTACCCTTGGGACTGTGTTGCCTGCTCCGGTTGGTGGTATTGGAATAAACTCATCTTTACTTGAACTTGCGACAGTGTCATCTATTACAACAAAGTGCAACAAGTGGACTAAGATCTAACAATGATCTCGATCCATCAAAAGTCTGACCCAAGGAAGAGACTACCTGAACTTGTTCATTATGCCCTCTCCTCATTAAACTGTAAGACATTACTCCCTGTTCACTCACAATCAGCTTCTTTTGTGCAAATAATGGTACCGCTGGACCAACAGTAATCAGCAGCGATATTGCATCCGGGGCTGCTCTGGCACCTGCACTCTGTGGGAGTGACTTCCATACTCTGATTAATTACCGGAGTCAAGTCTGACTGTGTCCCTGTAACTGGCGTAAATCTCAGCATCACCTGCAGCTACACTTGGGGCAATAAAATCGGAGTTGGCTCAGTCTGGACCAGCATTGGTCTCGGAACCACTTGCTCCGTAGGCACCACTAAGTATCTGTATCTGTGGTAGCTTCATCTATGTCTGTACTACAGGAGTAGTCAGCACATTAGGACTACTTTGCTCCGCATGCTGTGTCAGGTTAGCATTAACCTGTACCGGACTCACTGTCCCTGTCACCTGTGCCGGGGCTGTTGGATCAGCACTAGTACTCGGACAACTCTCATGAACTGTATATGGTGGTGGTTGATCTCTCAATATCTGCGTACAAGATCTTCAACGCTGTTTTCTACCCTACTGTGGAAGACCTTCTAGCTTCCTTACTATCAGACGAACTTCGGTTTTTCCAGTCGCTTTCTTTCCTTCCATCGCATCCTCCTACGTAATAGCTGGAAACAACTTAACTTCCTCCAAAGTCACTGATCTCCACTTCTTCTGTTTCCCAATACCATCTTGCTTCCGCTAAAGTCTTTTCTACTCTTCTCATTCTTTTCTCAAATTTCAATTGCTGTTTAGCTACCAGCTCCCAAACTGCTAACACCTCAAACCGTGCTGATCTCGGAATGGACTTTGATTCATAAAGCGCCATCCGTAATTGATCCAGAATCCTGAAATTGAACGTCCCATTCTCAGGCAACACTAAACATTATTTTTTCACTGTCAACTTGCACCATTGCTTTAACCAAAGACATGGCACAGCACCTCTCTCTTCCATTACAACGTAAGCCGGTGTACCCTCCGGTGGGGTAGACTCACCTACACTTGCTTTAATGTACGTATCTCCCCTTTGGGCACTTTTCAATGCTTGAAAAACTTCATCTTTTCTACTTTTTGTTTATTCAAGATCAAATCAGGAAATGACTTTGAATCCCAAGATTCCTTTCACCCACGTCCTCAACCAACTGCCTCTCATGGACGGCTGCCAATCTTTTCATGACTCTTCTCACTAACCACCCTATCCCAGCGCTGCTCCAATGACGTCACACTCACACGTACTGCGGCTGACAAAGTCTTGCGGCTCAACCTTCAATTCATACAAAACTAATGCAAAATATTGCGAGCACTAATCAAAATCAAAAAACAAAACAAATCTGCTGGTTTACTACACGAAGTTAACACAATCGCTTCAGAAACCTTATGTATTTTCACTGATGGCTCTTTTTGTGCATGCAGCTATTCATCTTTCTCTGTCTCCCATATTCGCATGCAAAATTTTACCCGCAAATTTTACTCTCATGGGCCTATACAGGTGCACATAGAACTCGCCAAATCTCAGTCTAAATGTGTTTTTTCTCTCGCCCCTTTAACTCACACACTGACTTGTTGACCACGCCCGATCAACCTACTAAACCAGACAAATTACAACATATAACCAAGTGTCTCATACACGTGGCAATATACTCCAGAGTCTTAGCCCACGCAGGGTCCATACATCAACAACCACATGGACAATTTTTTTTAGCACAAAGCACCACACACATATGACGTTTGACGACTTCCCTTCTCTCACATTACTGAGTACGCACACTCCTACTACAACTTCATTTGGAGTACACAAACTCCCTAAACCCTAAAATACGTCACAATTCACCTGTAATTTGCATAGGCTGGGCAAGCGCAATCTTATTTTACTCACTCTATCACTAGAATGCCGGGAACATACTCAAACACCACAAGCAGGCTCCAGAATCTGGGAAAGTCATTTCTAGGCTTAGGGGGACATCATTTTCTCTCCAAATGTCATCATTGAAAAACAAAATCCAAATCTCAATAATACTGAATTCTCAAAAGGACCAATTTCAAACCACTAACATCCCTAGGAACACCTCACTCTGCACAGACACCTATGATAAGCTCTTAAAGAGACAAACCATCAGTCTGCTACCTTAACTGTTAGCAGGTCAGACCTTAATAAGTAAACTTACAAGGGGACGCAAATAGGTTGATGAACCTTTTGACTCGTATTAAGATGTTCTTACCATAGCTCTAGTGCAGAGATCAATAATCAATACACAATCATTAGTAATAAATAGAGAGTCAATAAATGTCATGCACCATGACCTTTCAGCCATGAATAACCACATCTTTAGTAAAATTTAGTAAGTTTATTTCCCTTATAATAACACTGCTAAAGTCATGTAGATTAAACTCAAAATCAAATGAAACATATAAAAACAATACTGGTTGTCCAAAGCGATGGAAGAAACGCAATCTAATCAAAGCTTGAATCACAACACGTTCTAAAGTCACGGTGCAGATCAATAGCAAAGTTAGCTGCAATGAAGTAAAAACGTACATAGAATTCAGCAAGATAACGTGTGAAACATTAGTCCCTGAAGTTCGTCAGTCAAATGTGAGGACCCTCAACTAACCTCAGATTAGTATCAGCATGCTGGGCTTCACGCAAAACAATTTAGAACACAAATTTAGGAAAAATATCTAGCTATGGATTTATCAAAAGAGTGCAGTTGGTACCTAGAAAGAAAAGGCATAAAATGTATTACGGTCACATTGTCATATCTACCTATCCACGGTATGGGTCAGCAAGCATAATCAGTCTTCGTCCTCAGGTCATCAATCGATCAGTAAAGCATCAGGCTCTCAGTCAGAGAGTCGGAGCCCAATGACAGAATCGCGAGTCTCTTCTAAAGTCTCTTCTTCTCTCAAAATCGCAGTAATTCTAAATAATTCTCCTCTGTTGTGTTGTTATTTCAAAGTCACCTAAACTATCCCCTAATTCTCTATTGGTCAGTTAATCATACGTTTATACTCTACCCAATAATAATTGTGTACCAAATCTATAAATTGTAATATTTCACTCTTCTCATAAAGTTTACTGGTTCACTTTATGATGTCCTCATCATCCGGCTTGTCAGATAACAATATTGCTCCATCTTAAGCTCCAGTCAATGTCTTCATTGTTCTCGTCCTGGGAAAGTACATCTCACACACAATTTATTACTCTGCTAGGAACATCATCTACTGTTAGTCGGTTCTCACGAAAAGCTTCTGTTAAGCACTTTAAACAAGACAATGTACATTTCACAGTGACATGAACATGATTCCTAAATTAACACACAGGTTACCAAATGAAAAATCTTAACAACCAACATTTCAGATCAAATCAGTGACACAACGTCTGTGACGTCGAATCCTGGCAAACGGTTGCTTACTGCCCATGAAAATTAACCCAACCACTTATTTTTCTAAGGACGTTGTGCACTACCTTAACAGAAGTTTCCTGAATTAGTTATTTCGCACACCTCGATAGCATTCAGTCACTGTATTGTAAAGAAATGTTTCCATGTCATGATTTTTGTAATGCCATGTGAGTGCTGCATACCGTTTTTTCTTAGAATTATGGAACTCTTAGTCCAGCTATATTGCATTATAAAACCAAGAAGCTGCCACAAAGAACCGTAAAAACTGAGAAGGATAACCTACCCTACAGGGCATCATGAATCTCGTACGTTCAGTTTCTTTTATCTAGTTAATATTTTTTACTATGTCTAGTGTTGCGATGTCACCCCGAGATCCATTTCAATATGTTATTTATTGTTCAGTGAACTGTGCAAGACGGTGGGTAGGGTACTACACTGGGGATGGCTGGCAGAGAGACTATCACGGTGTTTCTGGGCACCAAACCAAGTGCGGACCACGACTGTCAACAGTATAGGGAACGGCATAAACACAATCCAGTGTCGCGGGAGTAAGCAGGAAACTCCTACGTCAAGCCCCGAGTTCACCCTCACCTTTGCAAAGAGATTTTACGCTTGCGTCCGATGATGGTCGCTAGCTCAACGTCTGTTTTCTCCAAGCCTGCATTAGGCAACTCAAACAGTTCTTCCATAATGTATTATTTCGCATCACAGTCCTGCAAGCTGGAGCCCATGTGCGATTCGCACACGCTCGGACGCTCAGCACTCTGCCACGCCTCCTTAGTGCCGACTACTGCCTCATTGGACAATGACCTTCAGGCTTAGTCTCCCTATTGGTAGATAATGCCCATATTGTACAGGAGGAACAAAAGCATTAGAGGGAAGAGGCGTGCTAGGGCGCCACCTTCCGGTCGAACAATAGCTGGCGCAAGACTGTGACGCAGTTACTAATGCGCCCTACTGAAAGAGCGAAAGTGATTAGTTTTTTCTGGCTTGCTATTGAAAACGTATTGGCATCGTATATTTTTGGGCAGAAGATAATCGGGTATAATCCTGAAACAGTAGTTTATGGTTGAAGGCTTTTCTCGTGAATTTAAGGCTGACCGATTGGAGGTTGAACCTTGTTTGAAATGATACGCATTTTCGCTTAGCTAGCTTGGGAAAGTGTACCCGTTGTACTTTAAAAAGAAAGACGAGCACAGCTGCCAGGGTGTCAGATTGCTTATGTGTGACGTTTTCATAGTTTCAGTGTATTTATGAGTGATATTCAACGACCACTTTGTGGTACAGAGTGCCCCATTTCTCGAAAGTAAAATCAAGCAAAAAAGTCAATGGAAACTGATAAGTATCGGAAATTAACCACATCCGTGAAAAATTTAGAAACACTAACACGATCTTGAAACTGACCCAAAGCACCTGAAACAGAAGGGCACCAACCTAGTGCCCATGTATGCTGATACTTACTGTAAAACAATAGTGTAACCATTAAACAATAAACACGTCTTTCAGGGGCAATACTTTGTTAATGTTCTGTGCACCTATGCAAATACACATGCAGTTGAATGCAAAAAATATATACACACATGCAGAATATCCAGTGACTTCCTCTTCCACAGATCCCCTCACTACCACACTCCAGCAGTGCCCCTCATCCTTCCAAAGCCCCTCGCTCACATTCATTTAATTTGTTTCACAGATTTACATCACAGACACATTGTACAGTGACAATGAATCATAAATGTGTAAATAAGACTTTGAAATGTTACTTAACAGTCCTTCCAAGTACAACGCATCAACGGTGAGACTAACACAGTTAATGCTGGTGTCCGCATCACTGCATTAAAATGCTTGTTCACGCATAATTAGTAGCGCCTAGCAGAAGGAATTGAGGCACTTAACACTGTTCTTTGGATTAATACCCTATTCATCCAGTGCTTACTGTGCACTGGTGGCATGGGCAAAAATAGCCATGCCCAAGCCGTGGAGGTGATAATTTGCTCTGGTAAAGGCCAGGGTCCAGCTAAGTTGTAACATTGATTTTGCTTTATAAAAAAGAAAGCTGCTGCCTCTGATGAGAACCCGCCAAGGATGTGGACTTCCTCTGCACTGTGCGCTCTAAACATAAACATGCAGGCTGCACCCACATGAACGTAAACATTCCCGGGACCATAGGTGCTGACTTGCAGGGTTGCTGGCCAATAAATGTAATTATTATCTCTTGAAGCTTTGCAGCCTATCGGACTTGATCTGAGCATTACTTGTATGCTTCCTGAGCAATCTGGCACTACCGTCACATGCCTCCTTCAATTCATGTGACACGCACTACTGGCAGCAGCAGCTCTTCCACTATGGCGCTGAAGCGTCGTACCCCCACCAGCATCAGCTGCATTATTATCGTTATTTTTGTAAAAGGGATGGGGCCATGGGGTGTGACATGGGAGCAGTGCTGTGTGTCTCGGGCCGGCCAAACACACATGCGCATTGGGTTCTCTCCAACCCCGCAGTCTGTTGCCGGGATGGAGACTGCAGGCAGAGGCTCCTACTCTGCCTTAAAGCACCCTGGGGTGGCAATCCTAACAGCAGCATGACAGTAGCGTTATGATTGGCCTTAGGGCAGGCTTGGAACCTGTGCCTGCAGTGAGGTCCGAGGAGGCGACAAGAAAGGTACTTTTTTTATTATTATTTATTTGTTTGTCATTTTGCCCTTCCGCCCTGCCACACACTGCGCCACCCTCCACCCACCCTCGCTAGCCATAACTGATACCTAGGTGTATGCACCAATGTCTGAGGCCTTGGAACACTCTAAGGGCTAAGCAAGGCAGGTCCTGCACTCTACAATATAGTCGGGTCGCTGCTTCTCATTGCTCAAAAGGTGGTAATTTGTGATATTTAGCTTTTAATGCAGACTTCCTTGCCTAGTTTTACTGGCGAGAAAGTGTCACTCATTGTGTCACACATTAGTCAGCAGAATGTCTCTCATACGTACAGTAAAACCATACAAATGTCACCCATAAACAATCTGAAAACGTGGCAGCTATGACTTAAAACAATGGGAATTACAACATGTAGGAGTCACTTGCTATCCATACTAGTAGGCAGTATATTTTAAGAGTGTTTGTTGTGGAGAAGCACAAACTTTTGGCTTAAAACTTACCATATGGTCGGTGTCGGCTTTACTAATAAGAATGTATTTCTACCCAAACATTCTCTTTTTAGCAACATTAACCACTAAGAGACACATCCATGAATTTTACTGGTGGCTAGGTATTGATGGCATGATTGAGGATTTAGTAAGAGGATGTAATTTGTGTGCCAACAGTGAAAAGAGGTTTGTAATTATGAATAAAAACAAAGGAAAACCTTCTGGTGTTAAAATGTGTCTGGGTGACTGGCTTTGTATCAGAAAGGCATTAGTATCAAGGAAAGAGTTACTCAAATGGTCAGTGTTAGAAATGGGGTCTCTAGTTGGCAGTCAGTTTGCGCCCTGTCCAAGTAGGGACCCTCACTCTACTAGGGATAAGGGAGATACCCTGCTCAGATAACCCCTGCTCACCCCCATGGTAGCTTGGCAAGAGCAGTCAGGCTTATCTCACAAGGAATGTGTAAAGCATTTCCACATAACACACAGTAATACAGGGAAAACACTACAAAAGGACACCACACCACTTTTAGAAAAATAGCCAATATTTATCTGTGTAAAACAAGACCAAAATGAGAAAAATCCAACATACAATAATAAAGATATTAATTTTGCAAGAACTAACTTAAAAATACAGTTCCTTGGAGTCAGTAGCTCTGTCGTGGGCTATCACGGTGTCGCAAACAACAAATCCAACAGTTCAGGCCGGCTGCAGCATCGCGGGCCAGCTACGGTGTCGGGAAGACCCGCAAACAGTACCTTGGAAATGTAGGACATTATGATCCTCAAGATGAGATCTGGAGTGCGGCATCACTTGTGTCGTAGGCGTTGGTTCTGGAGGATTGTGGGGAGTCAGGCTCTTGAAGTCACACACATTGCAGATTAAACTAGGGGCTGATGACAAAGTCAGGAGCGCTGGAGTGGATGGCGTTGGGGCTGCAGTGTGAAGCGGGACGGTGCAATGTGCGGTGGGGTGCTCAGAGGTCACAGTGCAGGCAGCGGCTCAGTGACGGCATCCTGCGGCGTCGGTGAGACCAGGGCTGTGGAATGAAGTGGGACGGTGCGACGTGTCCAGATCACGGTACAGGCAGCAACGACCTGATTGCTGAAGTGATGTCGGTAGGCCCAAAGTGACGGTGCAGCGGCAGTGGGCTCTGTGCGGCGCCCATGGTTCGCGGTGCAGACAGGAGCGTCTATTGACGACACTGGAGTTGGTGGCGCTGGCTTCAGTGGACCAGGGCTGCAGTGCGGGACGGGACGGTGCATCATGTACCTCACGAGCGATGTCCTCAGGCCACAGTGCAGGCAACGGTGTCATTGTCAGCGTGGAGTGGCGGCGTCGGGGGATGCCAAGGCTGCGGTGTGAGCAAGTTATGCGGAGTGCAGGGCCCACACATCATGGTGCAAGCATCAGCTTGGTGACTGGGTGCAGTGGCGGTGAGACCAGGGTTGCGGTGCGACAGGGGGGGCACAGCTCCGTGTGGCGTCGTCAGGTCACGGTGCAGGCAGCGGGGTCATTGACAGAATTGCAGTGTTTTTTCTTCTGTTGCAGCACAAAACACACAGTTCCCAGCACTGTAGGCAGGTGAAGCTGAAGTCTTTGATATCCCTGAGACTTCTAACAGGAGGTAAGCTCTACTCCAAGCCCAGGAGAAACTTCACAAGCAGGATATACAGCAAAGTCCAGTCTTTGCCCTCTTTAAGGCAGAAGCAGTAACTGCAGGCCAACCAAGCAAAGCACACACAGCAAAAGAGCAGTACTCCTCCTCCAGCTGTTCTCCTTGACAGAGGTTCCTCTTGATCCAGGTGTGTTCTAAAACTCGGATTTGGGGTCCACTACTTATACCCAGTTATGCCTTTGAAGTAAGCAAACTTTAGAGGCAGGTCTCTGTTTTTGAAAAGATCCTGCCTTGCCCAGACCTGGCCCCAGACACACACCAGGGGGTCGGAGACTGCATTGTGTGAGGGCAGGCATAGCCCTTTCAGGTGTAAGTGACCACCCCTCCCTCCACTCTAGCCCAGGTGTCCCATCAGGATATGCATGCTACACCCCATCTCCCTTTGTGTCACTGTCTAGAGGGAATTCAAACAGCCCAACTGTCAGTCTGACACAGACGTGGAATACACAAGCAGGAAGAGGCATAGAATGGTTTAAGCAAGAAAATGATCACTTTCTAAAAGTGGCATTTTCAAGCAGACAATTTCAAAACCAACTTTACAAAAGGATGTATTTTAAAATTGTGAGTTCAGAGACCCCCAACTCCACATCTCTATCTGCTCCCAAAAGGAAACTGCACTTAAATTTATTTAAAAGCAGCCCCCATGTTAACCTATGAGAGAGTTAGGCCTTGCAATAGTGACAACTGAGTTTGGCAGTATTTTGCTGTTAGGAAATGTAAAACACACCAGTACATGTCTTACCTTCTAAATACACTGCACCCCGCCCATGGGGCTACCTAGCGCCTACCTTAGGGGTGCCTTACATGTGGTAAAAGGAATGGTTTGGGCCTGGCAAGTGGGTATACTTGCCAGGTCGAATTGGTAGTTTAAAACTGCACACACAGACACTGCAGTGGCAGGTCTGAGACATGTTCACAGGGCTACTCCTGCGGGTGGTACAATCAGTGCTGCAAGCCAACTAGTAGCATTCGATGTACCGGTCCTGGGAAGACATAGTGCACTTTACTAGGGATATACCATTAAACCAAATATGCCAATCATGGATAAACCAATCACCAATACACTTTATATAGGGAGCACTTGCACTTTAGCACTGATCAGCAGTGGTGAAGTGCGCAGAGACAATAAACCAGCAAAAACAGAGTCCAGCATACCATAAAACAGCAGGTCAGAAGGCAAAAAGACAGGGGAAACATGCCAAAAGATGCCTGGTCTAACGGTCAGATCCAGTGAAGGTTGTTGAGGTGTATGATAATGCTGCAAATGTCCAACGAGGAAAAGATTTGGAATATGAACAGGGTCTCTGTTTGTAGAAATTCCTTGTGTTCTGGGTCAAATGATATTGAGCAGTTTTCTATGACAGTGTGTAGGAAGTTGGCTCTGTTTATACTATCTCTAAGTGAGAGACAGTGTGCACAGAGTCTAAGCGTTCCCCTTAGAGGTTAATAGTAGCAAAATTAGATAATACTAATGCTCTATTTTGTGGTAGTGTGGTCGAGCAGTAGGCTTATCAGGGGGTAGTGTTAAGCATTTGTTGTACACACACAGGCAATAAATGAGGAACACACACTCAAAGATTTAACTCCAGGCCAATAGGTTTTTATATAGAAAAATATATTTTCTTAATTTATTTTAGAACCACAAGATTCAAGATTCGAGGTAAGAGCATAAAATGCAAGGTACTTCACACAGGTAAGTATAGAACTTTGATTTAAAACAGTAGTACACACAGTTTTGGTTAAAATGTCAATAACCTATTTTAGAAGTGGACACAGTGCAAAAATCAACAGTTCCTGGGGGAGGTAAGTTTGGTTAGTTTTTGCAGTTAAGTAAAGCACTTACACAGTCAGTCTCCTGGGCATAGGCAGCCCACCGTTGGGGGTTCAAGGCAACCCCAAAGCCACAGCACCAGCAACACAGGGCCAGTCAGGTGCAGAGGTCAAAGGAGGGCCCAAAACACATACGCACATGAAGAATAGGGGTGCTCCGGTTCCAGTCTGCTAGCAGGCAAGTACCTGCGTCCTCGGGGAGCAGACCAGAGGGGTTTTGTAGAGCACTGGCAGGGGTCACTCTAGCGAGGCAGGCAGGGCACAGGGGGGCTTTTTGGGCCAGCCACCGACTGGGCTCGGATGAGGGCAGCCTGCTGGCCACTCATGCACTGGTAGGTGGTTCCTCTCTGTCCTGGGGGCTGCGGGTGCAGTGCTTGGTCCGGGCATCGGGTTAATTTGTTACCAGGCAGTTGCGGTCAGGGGGGAGCCTCTGGATCCTCTATGCAGGCGTCGCCGTGGGGGTGCAGGGAGGTCAACTCAGGGTGTCCACGTCGTTGGAGGCGCCTGGGAGTCCCCTCTGCGGTGTTGGTTGTCCTGGACCTGAGGTGGGGGCATCGGGTGCAGAGTGTGAAGACTCACGCTTCTGGCAGGAAGTGAGAGTCTCCTTAAAGTTGCTTCAAAGTTGCAAAGTTGTTGCAGTTTCTGAACAGTGCCGCTGTTCTCGGGAGGTTCTTGGTCCTTTAGGGGCAGGGCAGTCCTCTGAGTCCTCAGAGGTTGCTGATCCGGCTGTATGCGTCGCTGTGCAGGCTTTGAGTCTGGAGACAGGCCGGTAGGGCTGGGGCCAAGTCAGTTGTCGTCTCCGTTGTCTCTGCGGAGCTTTCAGGTCAGCAGTCCTTCTTCTTGTTTTAGGTTGCAGGAATCTGATTTCCTGGGTTCAGGGTCACCCCGAAATACTGAATTTAGGGGTGTGTTTAGGTCTGGGGGGCAGTAGCCAATGGCTACTGTCCTGGAGGGTGGCTACACCCTCTTTGAGCCTCCTCCCTGAGGGGAGGGGGGCACATCCCTATTCCTATTGGCGGAATCCTCCAAAACCAAGATGGAGGATTTCTTAAGGCAGGGGTCATCTCGGTTCAGGACACCTTAGGGGCTGTCCTGACTGGTGGGTGACTCCTCCTTGTTTTTCTCATTATCTCCTCTGGACTTGCCACCAAAAGTGGGGGCTGTGTCTGGGGGTGGGCATCTCCACTAGTTGGAATGCCCTGCGGTATTGTAACACGAAGTCTGAGCCTTTGAGGCTCACTGCTAGGTGTTACAGTTCCTGTAGGGGGAGGTGTGAAGCACCTCCACCCAGTGCAGGCTTTTTCTCTGGCCTCAGAGAGCACAAAGGCTCTCACCCCAGGGGGTCAGAAACTCATCTCAGTGGCAGGCTAGCAAAGACCAGTCAGTCCTGACTGAAGGATTGGGTAAAATACAGGGGGCATCTCTAAGATGCTCTGTGTGTGCATTTTTTATTAAATCCAACACTGGCATCAGTGTGGGTTTATTATTCTGAGACGTTTGATACCAAACTTCCCAGTGTTCAGTGTAGCCATTATGGACTGTGGATTTCGTTTTGACAAACTCCCGGACCATATGCTTAATATGGCCACTCTGTACTTACAATGTCTAAGAATGGACTTCAGACACTGTAGGGGCATATTGCTCATGCAACTATGCCCTCACCTGTGGTATAGTGCAACCTGCCTTATGGCTTTAAGGCCTGCTAGAGGAGGATCTTACCTATGCCACAGGCAGTATTTTGTGTGCATGGCATCCTGAGGGGGATGCCATGTCGACTTTGCCCGTTTCCCCCCACCAACACTCACAATCTGCAATGGCAGTGTGCATGTTTTAGGCGAGGGTCCCTTAGGGTGGCACAACACATGTTGCAGCCCTTAGGGACCTTCCCTGGTCACAGGGCCCTTGGTACTACTGGTACCTTTTACAAGGGACTTATCTGTGTGCCAGGGGTTTGCCAATTGTGTAAACAATGGTACATTTTTGTGAAAGAACACTGGTGCTGGGGCCTGGTTAGCAGGGTCCCAGCACACTTCTTAGTCATGTCAGCATCAATATCAGGCAAAAAGTGTGGGGGGGGGTTTAACTGCAACAGGGAACCATTTTCCTACATAGTGGATTAAAGTAATATCTTCATGGTTGTACAATGTGTAACAATGGGGTGGTGTAGTGTGAATCTAAAAATGCTTCAAAATGTGGAATGCATTCTAAGGGTGTTGAACATGTGTTAAGAAAAAGTTCAAGAACCAAACGGTCACTTGCACAATCTTCAGAACATGTCAAATAATAATTTATAGCATGCCTTGAGCTGGATGTCATGCTTGGTGATGGTGAAGTACTATATTCATTATTTATATTTATGTTGCACCCACATATTTTATTTCATATTTTTATATAGTGTGTTTATAAGTTTTAGGAATTATTTATGTTTGTAATTTTTCTGCTTGTGTCAATGCATCTTGTCAAAGGGAGAGATGTGTTATTTCCTGCATCATGGAACCTGGGAGGGGCATGATGCGGTAAAATGCAATAGGATAGTAGGTTCATGTGGTTTTAAGAAAGGCGGTAAGACAGATAGAGAGCGCTCCGTTGCTGGCTGTGAACGTGGGCTGCTCCTTTTGGGTGGAAATAAACATACTTTGAAACCATCATACCGGAGTACTTCATTACTACAAATGTCATCAACTATTAGTTCTGTAATGAGGTTCCTCCCTCTAGCTGTCCTTATTGTCCAGGCTAAAAGTTGAAAGCTCATTTTCCCTATACTCAAAACCTGTCAAATTGATTGCCTGCCACTTTGTCCTACATCTACTTTTAACTGTTTGTTAAAAAGCAATCTATTTCTCTACCAATTTTTGCTTTATTTCTTACTTTTCCCCCCCTCTAAAGTTGTCTCCAGTAAGTGCCCCTCTAACTACCGAATTTCTCCCTCAAGCTTCCTTCCTCATCTCATGTTTTTTTGGCTTTGTTGACTTCCACTTTGCTTAGAATTCCATGAAGCTAAAACTCCTTTCAATAACATCTCCCTCTTGTTTGGATCCAGAGGAAATGGAGATTGTATAGTTCCAATAGGAATAGGGTTTGACAAGAATTCTACCAGATACTGTTCAGTGACAGCTTGAAGAACCCAATGATTTGTCGTTAGTTGTTCCCTATCAAGAAACAAATCGTTAAATCTGGCCTTTGATGGGCAGACCATTGACTTAGCATAGTCGAGAATGAAGGTTCTTAGGGCCATATGTACGAACACATTTTCCCATAGACACAGAATGGGTAAAACCCTTTGCTACATCTGGCCCTTAGTGCCTACATCCTTCTATTGCTTCTTGTAAGATCTGAAAGATGATGATCTTCCTTGCACCTTTAAAAGTTGATTTTGGCCTTGCTATCTTCTTGAAGGTTAATTAAAAGACATTTTTGACTTTGAAGAACTTTCCCTTCTCGAAGATTGACGTAGGGAGGATGAAGAATGCTTCCTCTCTTTAAAAACTTGTTGGACCTTATCCTGTAGTTCAGTGCTAAAAAATCTGGAACAATAAAGAGGGACCATTGGTGCTGTCGTCAACTGAGCTACATTGGTGTGCCAGCCCTTGAGGAATAGATTCCTCCTAGTAGCTATCGAGTCTCCCCCTGATAGTGTTGGCTATCTCACCATATCAAATAAGATGTCTAAAAAAAATTAAATCTGGTGCTCCTTGTCCTTTAAAAAGGAAAGCCAATCCTCTTAATTTTGAATCACTGTAAAAAGATTCTTTAAATCCAAATGAGAATGGGTGCATAAGCCCCATAAATTCCAACTATAATGAGCACCCAAAAAATATTATCTTTAGGGCAGAGTCAGTCTTTTTATCCGAAGAGCCATTCAAGATAATTTCTCAGCCAAGGATGAAAGGCCCATCAGACTTGCAACATGCACATTGCCAAGTACCATGCCATCCGTATTCTCAAGAGGATATAGCCTTGCCACAAATCTTGGTAATGTAAAACTAGAGGACGCCTCTGCACTCTTCTTTTGGGTAGAAGAGGCTTCATTTTAAAAGTCTGGCAAAGCCTGAAGAGCAGTCCTCTCAATTCTCTCCTCCCTATCATGCCTCCTGTGTTTAGGGGAAGGAGAGTGATACAAATAAGAAAAGGCAGAAGGTGAAGTAACATGCCTTCTCTTAGCATAATGTTTTCCATCATGAAAGACTGCAGCCACAGGAAAGAGGCTAAGAATAATCACAAGGTAATAAACACCACCCACAAACGCTATCACCTAAACTGAAGTAGAGCACTTACCTACGTTTAAATAATGCAGAAATGATGCGCTGACCCGCATGTCCCAAACAAAAGGATGCGCATGCTCAGATGGGCCTTTCCTCATTGAGTATGTTTGAACACTCGCGTAACACGAATACAAGAATACTTCTATTGCTGGCTCCCAAGACCACAGCACAGAGTTAACAGATTCTATTGCCAATATCCTATGGTGTACAGAAAAGCGGGAGGCGACAAGACAGTGCCAACAGGAAAAAGGAAAACCACACAAACTCCCCCATGAAAAATGCTCTGGCATTGCAAACTGCTACCCACCAGATCCAACAGGGAAGGTAAGTGAACCTCATAAAACAAGGCAAACCGAGGAAAACAAAACAGAATGAGCCAGAAGTGCCAGCCGCCTTTATGGCACCAGGGTGAGTGAGTGGGTCTAGCATTCAAGGATCCTCCTTCCTTGTTCCTGCCATGCAGTGACATCACCTAATTTGTAATGACAGGGACAAGGGAGGAAGGGCTATTTAAACCTTTCCCAATGTTGAGAAAGGTCCCCCCCCCAACGAAGAAGAGTTCACAGGTGGTTTATTCTCCAAGGAAACAGAAGCCCACAAAACAGCTGCATCTTCAGATGAAATCCAACAGTTACCGCCAAGAGAACAGTTAAGTGGAACACACTGAGGATCCAGGTTCCAGAACATGGGACCAGGTCAAACAATATAATAATAACCAGGTAAGTTACAATGATGTGTATACAGTTAAGCATTAACATTGGACATATGTTGAACACCTCATAAACCAAAAAATACAAGAAACCTTTTCCCTTAATAAAATCTTTCTCAGGGGACTGTATTATTATGCTTTTTAGGTATCCACACCTTGCAAGGAACATTTTGTCCCAGCTCTGTCAGCCTCAGACTGCGCACAATTGTATTAGTATGTTGCCCTTGGTTCCGTCTACAGGCACTTACAAAAGACTGCAAACCATCTTCTGCGTGGGGGCCCACAAAGTTTCTACTATCCTGGGGCTGTTGTGTTAATTGCAAAAATAGGTTTGCAATATTTTTGGGCCTCAGTGAGCAGGACTGGCTCCCTTCATCTCTCAGTATCCCGAGCCAGAATCTCCCCAGGCCAGGGAGGAGGAGCGATCCAATCAATCGAACTTTGATGTTCTCCCTATAGTGCCACCGATGAGGCCCCCGTTTCACTCATGGAGTTGTTAGCACGTCGGTCCTTAATAAGTAAACTAACTAGGGGACATGTATAGGTTGATGAACCTTTTGACTCGTTTAGGATGTTCTCACCATAGTTCCAGAGCAGAAACACAATGATCAATGCACAATACTCAATAATCATTAGTCAAATCAATAATCAATGGAGTCAGTAAATTTCACACACCATGACTGAAAGGTCATGAATAACCACACCTTTAAAGTTTCGTAAGTTTATTTCCCTTTTCTTAACAATTCTAAAGTCATATAGATTAAGCTTCATGTCAGATCAAATGCAATTACTAATAATTGTTAACCAAAAAGACGCAAGAAACAAAGCTTGAGTCACAATCCATTCTAAAGCATCAATACAAATCATTAGTAAAACCAATTTCAATTAGACTGCAATAACCATAGAGTTCAGCACAATAGTTTGTCAACCATTTGTCCCTGCAATATGTCAGTTGTCATGTGAATAGACTTAACTAACTCCAATTAGCATCAGCATGTGGGGCTGTAGGGGTTCCTTCTCCCCGGTAAATGGAAGACGACTACACTCGATGTACTTTATGACAGCTTTTATTCTTTATAAATTGTCAGGACAGTCAATTGTGCTCGGTTTATGTGTGTTTTTCTTGTTTCTTCCTTTTTGTTTCTTTTCTTCTGGGTTTCCTCTTTCTGATGGTCGAATAATGTTCTTCTTTTTTCTTATTATTTCTTTTTTTTGGGGTTGTCCGTCGATGAAGAACCTCAACGTCATGGGACCCAAGGGAAAAATGGGAGAAACCGAAAAGAGCGGTAAGTGGACTTTCCTTTTCTCTCTATGGGGGTCATTACAACCCTGGCGGATGGTGTTAAAGCGGCGGTAAGACCGCCAACAGGCTAGCGGTCTTTTTTGGAGGATTATGACCATGGCGGTGACCGCCATGGTCATCTGCCGCTTCTCTGTTCCGCCCAACAGGGCGGAGATGACCGCTGGGCTGGAGACCTGGGTCTCCAGCCCGGCGGCCGTGACAATACCGCCGCCCGTATTTTGACCCGGCTTAGCGCCGTGGATTTCCAGCGGTAGGAACCGCCATGGGATCCATGGCGGTAAGCACTATCAGTGCCAGGGAATTCTTTCCCTGGCACTGATAGGGGTCTCCCCCACCCCTACTCCCTCCCCTACCCCCCCACCACTCCTGCCACCCCCCAAAGGTGGCAGGACCCCCCTCCCCACCCCGACCCCCGACATTACCTTACACATACACACCCGACACGCACGCAGGCACCACCAACACACATAAACGCACACACACCGACATACATGCCTACATACACACACAGTCAGACACACACACCCACATTCAAACATACATGCACACATCCATACAGACATACCCACAGACATACACGCACTCATTCCCAAAACACGCAACACCCCCGCAAGCATACACGCACTCACATACCCGCTCTACATACACCCACGCACACCCCCATGCACCCACACAACAGACAACTCCCCCCCACCCCCTCCCCTAACGGGCAATCGACTTACCTGTTCCGTCGATCCTCCGGGAGGGGACGGGGCCATGGGGGCAGCTCCGCCGACACCACACCGCCAACAGAACACCGCCACGGCGAATCACAGGACGTGATTTGTTGGGCGGTGTTCTGTTGGCATGGCAGTGGCGCAACCTCCACTTCCCCGCCGCCCGTCACTATGGCTGTTGCCGGCTCTCCGTCAGAAAAACGACGTAGAGCTGCCAACAGTCATAATACGCCGAGCAGAAAACCACCACCACTGGCGGTCTTCAGCACGGTGGTCCCTCGGCGGTCTTGTAGAAAGACCGCTGAGGTTGTAATGACCCCCTATGTGTCTCAAAGGGGTAGGGAGTGTGGGGATAAACCACCAAGTGAGTGAAAACAGAGCCTGGAGCAAATACTAATAAAAATGGAAGTGACATTTAAAAATAATTGAACGTTCTGGTGCAAAGTTGAGCGAGACACTAATAAATAGATTTGGTCTACACAGTTGATTTTTATTCACCAGAACGTTTGACTGTCTTTTGTGGAGCCCCAGTGTCCACAAAGAAAAAAAAAAAACTCCTACCCCTCCTGGAGATTGTTTCCTCTAAACAACCCCTCTACCAACAGTATCCCGAGGGATTTATTAAGCAAGCACGTACCTGGCTCTGGTGTTCGTCTGGTCCCTCCACTGTGGTGCTTCCCGAGATAACGTCGTAGATGGCTATGTCTCTATTCTGTTCCTGTCTGGCGTCCCGCAGTTGTTCTCTTTCCCGTCGTCAGCTTTCTTTTCCTCCGCTTACTGTAACGCCCCATCTTCCTCGCGTTCAGGTCTTTTAACACGGATGTCCTGGTTGACGTCCGGTGATGCCACTTCTGGGTGTTGGGAGGTGCCCCCGGGGCACCGTTCTCTGTGTCCCGGGGTATTAATGCGAATCAGGGTAGCGCCGACCCTGTTACAGGGGCTTCATGCAAAAACTATTTAGAACACAAATTTTGAAAACATCTAGCTAAAGAAACTATTAAGACAGCGCAGTTGGCACCTAGACAGAAAAGGCACAAAAATGCAATTCAGTCACATTGTCATATCTACCTATCTACGGTATGGGTCAGCAAGCAGAATCAGCCTTCGTCCTCAGGTCATCAGTTGATCAGCGAAACATCAGGCTCTCAGTCAGAGAGTATGAGCCCAATGGCAGAAACTCAAATCTCTTCTTAAGTCAATATCGCATCTCATAACGGGGTAAGATCAAACCAAATCTGCCTGTGTTCTCCTCTGTCACGTTGTTATATCATAGTCACCGAAACTATCCCCTAATTTACAATTGGTCAATTAATCGTACGTTATTACTCTGTCCAGTGAGACTTCTGTACCAAATCTATGAATTATAGTATTTCACACTTCACATGTCGTTGATTGGTCTGCTTTACGATGTTCTCATCATCCGGCTTGTCAGGTATTGAATTTGGTGCATCTTCGTCTCTAGTCAGTGTCTTCATTGTTTGCATCCTAGGAAAGAACCTCTAACACCCTTTACACACATTTTGATACACTACTAGAGACATCATCTCCTGTCGGTCGGTTCCCATAGAAAGTTTCTGCTAAGCATTTTAACAAGACAATGAGCATTCCACAGTTAGTTCACTCTATCAGCATTTTTCATTAAACGCTAAGAAATACAGCCTCTGCATGAGGCCTGGCAAAAATTAGGCCAAGACACTCGTCAAGTTAAGGCCTATAATTGATAACTAGAACATACCTTATAACCCTTAATATGACATATTACTACATTAATCTAATACATTTTCAATATTTCATATGGATTAATAATTATTTAGTACATTTCATGAACACTAGAGGCCATTCTCTGAGGCCACATTTTCAAACGTGCACATTATTCATTTTTCTACATAAATCATTATGAAAATATGTAAACACTCATTAATAATTTCTAATCAATACATCTGCTTCAGCAATTCCTCCTCTGATTACTTAATATGTCATCACTCCAAATTTACCACCCACCATTTTACAATTCTATTTCTTTGACATTTTGTCTTCTCCTTGGATTTTCCCTATAAATTCTTTCCCTTTTCTTTTCTTCTCTCCTCTGATTCTTTTTAGAGCTTTTCAATTTAATTCTTTTACATAATTTAAATAATCCCCATATTCCTAATAGACAACCTATACCAATTAATATTCCCTGTATATCTTTCAACAGTACTCCATTCCAAATACTACTAAGCCAATTTCCAACTGAAGCAAACCCCTTACCAACCTTTTCCCAAACACCTGGTTCTTTCAACTCCTTCAAATCAATACTCACGTTAGTCAGATTAGTAAGTATGTGCTACATGTATCAAGCTTTCATTTTGCGGCTCGCAAATTGCGAGTCGCAAAACAGTATGGTGGATAGTGTCCTTGACACTATTTGCGACTCGCATGGGGGTCACAAATGCCCACCTCATGATTATTCATGAGGTAGGTCGCAATTTGCAACCCCCTTGGGAACGGCGGCCCTCACAGGGATGGTGACCTGCTGGAGACAGCAGACCACCATGTCTGTGACTGCTTCTAAATAAAGCAGTTTTTTTTTTATTTGTAATGCAGCCCATTTTCCTTAAAGGAAAACAAGATGCATTACAAAAACAAAAAAATGAAACGTTTTTGTTTCATTTTTTCAGCCACATTCACAAAGGGGAAGGGGTCCGATTGGGACCCCTTCCTGTTTGCAAATGTGTTAGCACCAGTGTGACAACAGTGCTAACAGCGATTGTTTTGCGACCGTATTCGCGGTCACAAAACAATCATGCATTGGACTGCGAGTCACAATTAGAAAGGGAACACCCCTTCCTAATTCCGAGTCGCAGTCCCGATTTGCGATTTGGTAAAAAGTTTACCGAATCGCAAAACTGGGTTTGTACATGGGGAAGTGCTTTTTGCACGTCGCAAACAGCCAGATTTGCTGTTTGCAACATGCAAAAAGCTTTGTACATGTGGCCCTAAGTCTCTTACCTCTCTTCTGTTGTCAGGAATATAAGAACAACAATGCCTAGGGTTAATCATTTTACAGACTCCATCATCTTTCGCTAAACAAATGTCTAAAGCATGACGATTTTGAAGAGTCATAGCTCTATCCACAGCTAATTCAGTATCTATCAGGAGTATATGCTTGACAACAGAAAACCCTATTGGAAGGCCTCACATTCCTTTAGTATAGAGTATAGTAGTGGTGCTCAATACATTCTAAACATGCCTGTCGTCAAACATGTATTGTGGGACAAGAAGACCTGTACCAAGAAACTGTGACTAGAATACGAACAGAGCACTCTTTAAATAGTTAACTTAAGTTTCTAGTTATGTCCATGGAATCTTCAATTCTAGTGAAAAGTTCTATAGATGGACATGGTGTAATCAAAGAAGATAACATTGGTGTGTGATAGTTCCAAGACTGTGCTATTTCAATTACAGTTTTAATACAAAAAGTACCAATATATCATAAATATAAAGCAATAACTACAGAAGAAAAACATAAATATCACAAAAGTATCAAATTACAGACATAAATACCACATATTTAACATAGATCCTCTGATCCAGTCAAAGACACATGTTCTTCCAAAAAGCTCAGAGTCAAAGCACCATATTCCAGTTAGTCCATGGAAAAAATATGCAATGTCCAATTTGTTGACTTGAGGCAGTGAAAGCTCTTGTCCTCCAATGTAAGAGATTGGTTTGCAAATTTCTGATCAGATTCAGCCGACACGTGTTTCGTCCTGTGAGGGACTTTATCAAGGCTGACAAAACAAATCATATCAATCCTTATAATAACTTATTTTCCCATTAATAATTCAACTAATATCTATCATAGTCTTAAAAACAGATTATACGATCTGTCTTACTGGAAAACACCACATGCGTGTCAAATTATAAAAACTACAACAAGTGCAAATACAAAAACCACTACACCAAAGTACCACCGTCATCCCATAAAATCTATATAAGCTAAAAACTAATGGAAACCAACCTACTAAGTCTTGCCCAGTGGTATCTCTGCTATTGTAATCCAAGAGAAATAATAGTTTTATTTTGGTGACCAGAGAGAGAAATAACAAACGTATTGTGTTCATGCAGGTTAGTGCTGATTGCTTCAAAAGAGGGAGTGAATGTACCAGGTCCCCAAGAGGTCAGAAAACAGAGATAGTCACTACTGCCATCTGTGATATATCCCAGTTGACAGCTCAATGGTGGGAAGGAGTTATTAAGTAATGTACCTTGTCTTCCTGTATTCGATGTAAGCTGTTCAGGCTATGGTTAGCCAATTAAATGCAGAATCACTGCACATCTGTAAAATGGCATAATCAGTATCCCATGTACGGTAAAACCAGCCACATAGATTATCCACATACTAGTCCACCTAAAAGTTGCACCATCCTGTGCTTGTCTCCAGTGAAAACGTTCCCAGTTAGATGTATTAAGTTGCAATGGCAAAGCCGATCTGTGACTTTCAAAAGTTGTTCAAAAATCCAAACACTATTTTATCTGTAACACATTAAGAGATGAGAAGGTTTGAAGGCATTCTCGGTGCATTACCATACGAAGAATGAGTTAAACCACAACAGATAATCCCCAAAAACACATGCCTATATTCACTCATACCCACAAATAAAGTGTCAGTGCGCTATTTTGGCCTATATATACAAAGCTTCCCTACATGTAATGCATCTAAAGATAAATTCCCTTGTATTTTTATTCCAGTGTAAGCATAATCATTCCTGCAAGTCCTTTTCTCTTAGCCTTTTTCTAATTTCTTCTTCAATGCCTTTCTCCTGTCGTCAGTATAATCTAAGAAACCATTAACAAAATATACACCAAGCATAGTAGTCCAGGTAGTGCTCCAATTAAGTCCGTGGAACACTGGGCCCACACAGTATTGGCGAGGCCCACACAAGATCCCCGACCATGACGGAGAGAACACTGGAGGGGCATCAGAGAGCAAGAAAACAGGCACCTCAGGGGGAGGGAAAGGGGGGGCAACTCAGCCGGTTGAGTGCACGACGCCAAATCCACGAGAGGGCCACATGCCCACTGTTCAGTCCTGGGGAGTGCAAAGCCACAGTGTCTCAAGTCTCTACAGTGGGTGGGTTGCCCACTGTTCCAGCCCGGGGAGTGCAAAACCACAGTCTCTCAAGTCTATACAGTGGGTGGGTTGCCCACTGTTCAATCCTGGGGAGTGCAAAGCCACAATCTCTCAAGTCTCTACAGTGGGTGGGTTGCCCACTGTTCAATCCTGGGGAGTACAAAGCCACAGTCTCTCAAGTCTCTACAGTGGGTGGGTTACCCACTGTTCCATCCTGGGGAGTGCAAAGCCACAGTCTTACAAGTGGATAACAGTCTCCACTGGTTCTGGAGGGGGCATTGTGCCCAGAGTGCTTCATCCTGCTAAGGACAGAGGTAGTGGATGGATCTCTCCACTGGTTCTGGAGGGGGCATTGTGCCCAGAGTGCTTCATCCTGCCAAGCACTGAGGTAGTGGATGTCATTCTCCACTGGTTCTGGAGGGGGATTGGTGCCCAGAGTGCTTCATCTTGCTAATTACAGAGGTAGTGGATGTATCTCTCCACTGGTTCTGGAGGGGGCATTGTGCCCAGAGTGCTTCATCCTGCTAAGGACAGAGGTAGTGGATGTCATTCTCCACTGGTTCTTGAGGGGGCTTGGTGCCCAGAGTGCTTCATCCTGCTAAGGACAGAGGTAGTGGATGTATCTCTCCACTGGTTCTGGAGGGGGCATTGTGCCCAGAGTGCTTAATCCTGCTAAGGACAGAGGTAGTGGATGGATCTCTCCACTGGTTCTGGAGGGGGCATGGTGCCCAGAGTGCTTCATTCTGCCCGTGACGGACTCAGTAGCGTCAGTGCCCTTGGCGCTCATGGGCCAGCGTTGCTTGAGACGGCGGTGCCCTGTTCAGCGTTGCTTGAGATGGCGGTGCCCTGTTTAGCGGTGCTTGAGATGGCGGTGCCCTGTTCAGCGGTGCTTGAGACGGCGGTGCCCTGTTCAGCAGTGCTTGAGACGGCGGTGCCCTGTTCACCGGTGCTTGAGACGGCGGTGCCCTGTTCATCGGTGCTTGAGACCGCTGTGCCCTGTTCAGCGGTGACTCAGCTGCTGGCGGTCCTTCATGGGACAGCGGGGCTTGTGCTGGCGGTACTTCATGGCCCAGCGGGGCTTGTGCTGGCAGTCCTCTCTGTCCCAGCGGGGCTTGTGCTGGCGGTCCTCTCTATCCCAGCGGGGCTTGTGCTGGCGGTCCTCTCTGTCCCAGCGGGGCTTGTGCTGGCGGTCCTTCATAGCCCAGCGGGGCTTGTGCTGGCGGTCCTCTCTGTCCCAGCGGGGCTTGTGCTGGCGGTCCTCTCTGTCCCAGGGGGGCTTGTGCTGCCGGTCCTCTCTAGCCCAGCGGGGCTTGTGCTGGCGGTCCTCTCTAGCCCAGCGGGGCTCGTGCTGGCGGTCCTCTCTGTCCCAGCGGGGCTTGTGCTGGTGGACCTCTCTAGCCCAGCGGGGCTTGTGCTGGAGGTCCTCTCTAGCCCAGCGGGGCTTGTGCTGGCGGTCCTCTCTGTCCCAGCGGGGCTTGTGCTGGCGGTCCTCTCTAGCCCAGCCGGGGCTTGTGCTGGCGGTCCTTTCTAGCCCAGCGGGGCTTGTGCTGGTGGTCCCCTCTGTCCCAGCGGGGCTTGTGCTGGCGGTCCTCTCTAACCCAGCGGGGCTTGTGCTGGCAGTCCTCTCTAGCCCAGCGGGGCTTGTGCTGGCAGTCCTCTCTGTGTCAGCGGGGATGACGGCTCTGGCCTCCTGGTCAGCGGGGATAACAGCTGTGCCCTCCTGGTCAGCGGGGATGACGGCTGTGACCTCCTGGTCAGTGGGGATGACGGCTGTGGCCTCCTGGTCAGTGGGGATGACGGCTGTGGCCTCCTGGGCAGCGGATATGATTGTGGCGGTCTCCTCCGCAGTGCTGCTCTTCCCAGACTTTCCTGGTTTCTTGTGGCCCTTCCCCACCTTGGAAGGTGTCGCAGCTGACTCCACACTCCCACCAGGACCCCTGGGAGCAGCCTTGGTGGCTGGAGTCTTCCCCCTCTCCCGCCGGGCACTGGCCAACTTCTGATGCTTCACTGGTTGGGGACTGTCTGTGCTGTGGCTCCGTGCCACACTGGAAGCCCTGGTGGCCGGTGCACTCCAGATTCCGGTGACTACAGGCACCACTGGTCCCGGAGATGTTGTGGCTGAGGTGCTAGTTCGGGACCTAGGAGACGGACGGGGTGGGGGAGGTGTGGGAAAGAGGTCAAGGTTGGACAGAAAAAGTTTTTGAGAGACACTGGGACGGGTAGCTGGAGGGGGTTTGGGAATGGAGGAAGAGGTTGTGGTTGTAGGAGTTGTTCGTTTGCTGACTTTGGGTGAAGGTCCATGCGCTGGAGGCTGTCGTGAGGTGGATGGCTGTTGGGTGGGTGTGTGCCTGCGTTTGTGCATCTTGGGAGGGGGCGTCTCACACACACTGGGAGAGGACACAGGGGGCGTGTGAATAGTAGTGGGGTGGTGACTGCACGTGAGCGGGGTGTGGTGGTGGGTGTGCTGGTAATAGTAGCAGTGGCTGTAGAGGTAGTGCATGCAGGTGTGAGTGTAGACGAGACTGGGAGGGAGGAGGGAGACGAGGAGGAGGGGGACACAGTGGAGGCAGTGGATGTTGGTGTGTCTGCATGTGTTTGATGCTTGCGTGAGTGCCTGTGGGATGTGTGGTGCTTATGTTTGCCTGAACTTCCCTTGTGTGTTGACGTGTGTGCATGCTGGTCTAGAGGTGTGCTTGGGTAGGCTGGGGTACAGGGGATTGGGTCTGGGTGGAGGAAGTTGGAGGGGGAGGCTAGACACAGGGACAATGGCTGCCATCAGTGCTGAGGCCAGAGTCTGAAAAGCTCGCTGAAGGGCTGCCTGACCAGAATGAATGCCCTCCAGGAATGCATTTGTTTGTTGCAACTGCCTTTCTACACCCTGGATGGCATTCAAAATGGTAGACTGCCCAACAGTGAGGGACCTGAGGAGGTCAATGGCCTCCTCACTGAGGGCAGCAGGGGTGACTGGGGCAGGGGCTGAGGTGCCTGGGACGAAGGTGATGCCCACCCTCCCGGGTGAGCGGGCATGGGGCAAAGTCTGAGGGGCTGCTGGGAGGGTGGTGCTGGAAGGGGGGGGTGGCGGCTGTACCTGTAGATGGGGAGGCACAGATGTTGCCGCCACCACAAGCGAGCTCCCATCAGAGGACGAGTGCGTGTCACTGGTATCAGCTCCTGTCCCCGCTGTGGAGCTCCCCTCGCCCTCCGTCCCACTGGTGAAGTCCGATTCCGTAGTGTGGCCCTCCATGGCCATGTGGGATGCAGCCCCCTTGTGCTCCGGTGCCACTGCTCCTCCGCCTGATGATGCTAATGAACACAAGAACAGGGAGACCAAAAAAATGGGGTGGACAACAGAAGAAAGACATGTTGAGTGCATGCATTACCGCTACCGTTGGTGGACACGACAGACACACAAGCCCCCTGCACTACGCCGCACTCTTGGGATCCACTGTTCAATTCCTGGGAAATGGCCTACTAGGCTATGGATGACATCTGCACACATGGATGACACAGGGGCATGACTAGGTGTACTTGGCACTCAACAGAGGTGCAGTGGGGTGCCACATGGCCTGCCTTACGGAGGGACCTTGCCTACGGAACTCGCCCTGGCCTAGGGAAACCCACAGCACACCTCCCCCACCCAGACCCCTCCACTGCACGCAAAATCAGCAGAATAAGAGTGTACTCACCCCCTTGTGGCTGCTGTGATGCCCTCAAGCGCCCATCCAACTCCGGGTACGCCACCGCCAGGATCCTGAACATCAGGGGGGTCATGGTGCGATGGGCACCCCTCCCACGTTGGGAGGCCATCCCCAGCTGAGCCTCCGCCGTCTTCTTGCTCCAGCGGCGAATGTCCTCCCATCTTTTCCGGCAGTGGGTTGTCTGTCTGTGGTAGACCCCCAGGGTCAGGACGTCCTTGGCGATGGCACACCAAATATATTTTTCTGGTGGGCGCTGACCTACATGATTTGTACAGGGGGAAGAGAAACTTATTACCAACTGCACCGTCACAATCATTGGCCCCCATCCCTACCCTTGCCATGTGGCACATGCCCTCACCGTTGTTTCATGCACGCCGCACTCTCCCCCCTTCCTTCTTACATCCACACCTCTCCACACAGGCATAGCCCATACAGCATGCTCCCAGTGTACTTACCTGTTTGTCTGGAGGACCGTAGAGTACGTGTACTGGGGGAGGACCCCATCCACGAGTTTCTCCAACTCCTCCGATGTGAAGGCAGGGGCCCTTTCCCCAGACACTCGAGCCATTGTCTCTTCCAGACCGAGGTCACAGCAGCACTTGCAGTGAAGGTCCTCTTCTGTCGAAGATCAGGTATCGAGTGATTGAACAGGTAGAAAATGGCGGTCACGTCCGTGACGGTGCGTACCGTCACCGCCGGCGTACATCGTCATTGGCTCCTGGGACCCATATGGTCCAATGTTAACCAATTGAGCATTGCGCCGCGGTCTTCAACCACCTACCCCGACGGTGTACAACGCCTGCACAGTTACCTCACATCCCATTGTCTCACTTTAAAGGTCAGGCAGCCGCCATTTCAGGGGCCCACATGGCTTCATTTTTAACTTCGTCACACATACCTAGGCCGAGACTCAACACACATACAGGCCACTTTGTAGATTATGATTGGTGTTCTGTGTAAGCTGTGGGTACGTACCTCTGAGTTGTTTGACTCTGTGCTCGCTGTTGTCCTTCATAGGCACCGTCCGCTGGGACATGTGAGGAGATGGCGGCATCCTCCGGTGTACCGACCGTTGGTGGACCTGTCGACAATGGAGGAAAGACATGTGATCATCACATACAGGCTTGACTGTGCCACAATCCAGGAACTGTGTACCCAGTTGGAGCCAGACCTGATGTCAGCTATCCGCCATCCCACAGGAATCCCCCCCCTCAAGTGCAGATGCTGTCAGTGCCCCATTTCCTTGCAAGTGGGTCATTTCAAACAACAGTGGCCATAGCATCAGGGATGTCCCAGCCTATGTTTTCCAACATGTTGTCCAGAGTGTTGTCTGCCCTGCTGCGGAGCTACATCGTTTTCCCTCAGGTGGAGGATTTGCCTACAGTGAAAGGTGATTTCTATGCCCTGGGACATATCCCCAACATCATAGGTGCCATTGATGGGAAACATGTGGCTTTGGTCCCCCCCCACATGAGTGAACAGGTGTACAGAAACTGGAAGAGTTATCATTCGATGAATGTACAGATGGTATGTTTGGCAGACCAGTACATCTCCCATGTGAATGCCAAGTTCCCTGGCTCAGTGCATGACGCCTACATCCTGCGGAATAGCAGCATCCCTTATGTGATGGGTCAACTCCAGAGGTACTGTGTGTGGCTATTAGGTGAGCACCTGGAAGCTAGTCAGTGGGAATGGTTGTCTGGGCCTGGGGATATCCCTACAGGTTAGTGTGTGTCTAACAGTTGTCCCTCGCCATTTTCAGGTGACTCTGTTTACCCCAACCTGTCATGGCTACTGACCCCAGTGAGGAATCCCAGGACAATGGCAGAGGAACGCTACAATGAGGCCCATGGGCGAACTAAGAGGGTGATCGAGCGGACCTTCAGCCTCCTGAAGGCCAGGTTCAGGTGCCTCCATATAACAGGTGGATCCCTATTCTACTCACCAAAGAAGGTGTGCCAGATCATCGTGGCCTGCTGTATGCTTCACAACTTGGCTTTGCGACGACAGGTGCCTTATCTGCAGGAGGATGGTCCAGATGGTGGTGTTGTTGCAGCTGTGGAGCCTGTGGACAGTAAAGACGAGGAAGCAGAAGAAGAAGACATGGACAACAGGGACTCAGTGATCCAGCAATATTTCCAGTGAAACACAGGTAAGAATACAAACCTGCCTACTACATGTACTTAAACACTACTACCTCTGTACTGTCTGTCGTTTTCACCCAGTGTATGGTCACTGAGTTGTCACTTTCCCTTACGATTTCACAGATTTGGGTCCCACAGTGTGACATCTGCTTTGATTCCTCATGGACTACAGCTGTGTGACATAGGTATGTTGACATTACAAATGAAAGAGCTTTTTGCCACAGTGACGGCTAATACAGTATTCCTAAATCACAGACTGACTCCAGATTGTTTTGTGCTTTAAGGGTGTTTATTTTAGTGCTCAATATTGGAGGGGGTAGCAAAATGGTGAGGGGTGATGGTGGAGGAATGTCCATGGCAGAGTCCAGTCTATTAGTCTGACAGGTGTATTGCCCTAATGGGCATAGGAAGTGGAGCTGGGGCAGTTTAAGCATGGACAGGGTGGCAAAGTGGGACAGTAGGATGACATTCAGGGTGGTCTCATTTCTTGGCGGGGGTCTTGGCACCGTTCTCTGTCTTTGTCCTGGATCTCAGGGACCGTTTGCAAGGTGGTTCTCCCTCTGCAGGGGGTGGGGTGCTGGTGTGGTGGTCCTGTGGCGGTGCCTCCTGTCCACTAGGGTCAGTTCATCATCCATGCTAGTGTCAGGGGCCCCCTTGTAGTGCCACAGTGTCCCTCCTGGTGTTGAGTACTTCCTTCAGCACCCCTACGATGGTGCCCAGGGTGGAATTGATGGCTCTGAGTTCCTCCCTGAAGCCCGAATACTGTTCCTCCTGCAGGCGCTGGGTCTCCTGAAACTTGGCCAGTACCGTTGCCATCGTCTCCTGGGAGTGGTGGTAGGCTCCCATGATGTTGGAGAGGCCTCGTGGAGAGTGGGTTCCCTGGGCCTGTCCTCCCCCTGTCGCACAGCAGCCCTCCCAGTTCCCCTGTGTTTCTGGGCCTCCGTCCCCTGGACCGTGTGCCCACTACCACTGCCCCCAGGTCCCTGTTGTTGTTGGGGTGGTGGGTTATCCTGGGTTCCCTGTAGTGGTGGACACACTGCTGATTGACGTGTCCTGGGGACGGAGGTATGGGCCTGCTGGGTGGGTGCTGTGCTGGTGTTTTTAGAGGGGGGAAGGTCTGTGGTGTCCTGTGATTGGGTGAGGGGAACTGACTGTCCAGAGGTCCCCGATGGGCCGGGCTGGTAATCTAGATCCAGTTGGACAGAGGTGCTGTCTTCACTGTGGGTGATGGACATGTGTGGACCCTCCTGTCCGGTGACGTTGGGTAGGGGTCCTGCAGGGGTATAGAAGGATGTTTATTCCATCTGTGTGTGCCATGGTGTGCAATAGGTGGGTGACCGTGTACACCAGTGCTTGCATTCCTGTGTGGGACCTTGTGTGATGATGGTTTAGGGGGGTGTATGGGTATGTGCAATGGGCATGCTTTAGTGATGGGTGTCCATGCATTGTTGTTGCATGCAGGGCTTGGTGTTAGGATGTGTGGTTTGTGATGTTGGGACATTTGTGAGGAGTTATTGATGGGGGTGAGGGTGAGGGTGGGGATATGTGATGGCATGCAGGTAGGGTGGGGGATGTAATAGTTAAGATTTGACTTACCAGAGTCCATTCCTCCACTTACTCCTGCGAGGCCCTCAGGATGCAGAATCGCCAAGACCTGCTCCTCCCATGTTGTTAGTTGTGGGGGAGGAGATGAGGGTCCGCCGCCAGTCCGCTGAACCGCCAGGTGGTGTCTTGAGACCACGGAACGCGCCTTCCCCCGTAGGTCGTTCCATCTCTTCCTGATGTCCTTCCGATTTCTTGGGTGCTGTCCCACTGCGTTCACCCTGTCCACTATTTTTCGCCATAGCTCCATCTTCCTAGCTATGGAGGTGTGCTGCACCTGTGCTCCGAATAGCTGTGGCTCTACCCGGACGATTTCCTCCACCATGACCCTGTGCTCCTCCTCCGAGAACCTGGGGTGTCTTTGCCATGCCATGGGGTGGTGTAGGTGATGTGTGGGGGTGGTGTGTGGGGTGATAAGTGTGCTGATATGTAGTGTGTAGTGTGAGGTGTGTAGAAGTTATGTGGGTGATGGTGTTGTGTGCCTGTAGATGCTAGTATTGTTGATGGTGGTGTCTCTCTCTGGCCTTCTCTCAGTAATTGTTGTCGTAGGGGTTTGTGGGTGATGTGGGTGTGTGTTTTATATTGTATTGGGTGTGTGGGAGTGGTGTGTGTATTTCAAATTGTCCAATGTGGTAGTGTTTTGTAAGAGTGTGTGTATTTTGAGCGCGGCGCTGTGTACCGCCAATGGAATAGCGCGGTTGAAAGACCGCCGCGTGGATTCGTGGGTCGTGATAGTGTGGGCGTATTTCTGTTGGCGTGACGGTGGAGGATTTGTTTTTGCCAGTTTATCACTGACCTTTGGTGTGGCGGACTTGTGTGGGCGTCTGAATTTGGGCGAATTCCGTGCTGTGGGTCATAATAGCTGTGGTGGATTTCCACTGCCGCAGCGGTGTGTTGGCGGTTTTCTGCACGGCGGTAAGCGGCTTTTACTGCCAATGTTGTAATGACCGCCTGTGTCATGATCCTTAGCTACTCTGCTCAAGTACCTAATAATAGGAACAAACGAAAACACGAGGTCATGATTAGAGTAAAAATACTGAATGTACTCCTGGTTATCGAACCTTGTTAGTAATAGACTACAACTTATTCTGTATGTTAATTGAAGACTATGATAAGTGACTCCTTCCTCAACTGACGAAGGAATCTGCGTACACATAAGACAATCTTTTGCATCCATAGTCTTAACATACTCACTCAACAAGCAATAAAAAACATTAGAAGAAAGTTCTCCTTGAGCATTAGTAAAGTCATGCAAATATTTCTCATCTAACTTGAACCTCTCCAAAGCCATTAGTTTAGTAGTCTCAAAAGCAGAAGTATGGTTGGCTCCTTTTGCATCAAGAACAGATGCTCTCACAATCAGTACTATAAACAATATCCCCCACATAATTGCCAAACCAACGCTCATATATTTACAGCGCCTAGCATCGCTAAATTGCTTACCTACGTCAGCCATGATCTGTAAAGAATCAGAAAGCAAAAGTAACTTCAAAAACTTGCAGCAAAAATCAAAAAAAGACAATTCTTCTTTCAGCAGTTCAGTTTCACTTCCAGGAACCCTTCTCCTTGTCAAAATCGGTTAGCAGCTTGTCAAAATCAGGTTTCGAATGGTAGATCAGGTTATCAATGTCTTTTCTGGTTACTTTTATCAGTCTCTTTTTCAAAAAATATTTCTCACATTGTTTTAACAGTTCAGTTCATTGATGTTCTGCAGGTTACCTCAAAATATTGACTTGGAACTTCCCTATCAAAACAAAAAGACATAAACTCTTGTTGCCATTCGTTCGTAGTTGCATACACCTATTCAGGACCTGCGTATCTTCGACTTGCTATTCTCTTTCTTTTCAACTTTCGATCACCATTCAACTCTCCTTCATTTCATTTTTCCTTTCTAGTAGTATCTACTTCTTCCTCTATTGTTGGTTCAACTATCACCTCCTTCCTTTTCTCCACTTGCGAATTCGGCCACTTATCTCTTTTTCGTGTACCTTCTGTCGATATTCTCTTCAGGAGTGAACTTGAATCCTTTTCCTTCTCTGTAGTGTTTTCTCTTGACGGACCTGCAACTGGTTCAGGAGGAGTCAGATCACTTTGACTTTGATGCACCTCAACTCCTTCCCGTTCTGGATCTGGCACTTGCTCTGTCTGTCTTTCTGAATCGTCTGCTTCTGGGAGAGCCCCCTCAGTAATTAGCTCTCCTGCTGGTTCAGTTGCGATAGGTTCCTCAGCACCTTCCTTGAGATTTCCACCTTCGTCTCTCACAGGGGTGATGGAACCGTCCTCAACGAGCTCAGGCTCAACTTCAGTTCCTCCTTGCTCCTTTTCTGGTGCTGTAATTTGTCTCACGGTTGTTGGTACTCTCAACAACGCTTCTTCTTGATCCAGTGGACATGCCACTTTCTTCATGTGACTTGCGTGAATCCAATTCGGGATCCCAGCACACTTCACAGCAGTCATGGTTGTTAGGATCAGTTGATACGGTCCCTTCCAACAAGGCTCCAAACACGTCTTGCGCATGTGCTATCGGACAACAACCCAGTCACCAGCTCTCAGGTTGTGCCCTGGATCATGGATCAGTGGCAGTGTGGTGGCCTCCACCTGCTGAGAGAAAGAGCGGACCACATCAGCCAGACCCTTGCAGTAATCCAACGCCATATCATCTGTAATGTTCACAAGTCCATTTGCTGGGACTGCTGGCAGCCTTATTGCTTTACCCATGAGGATCTCATGGGGCGACAGTCCTGTCTTCCTGTCAGGTGTGTTTCTCATTGACATCAACACCAAAGGCAACGCATCAGGCCATTTCAAATTCGTAGCTGCATAAATTTTTGCAATTCTTGATTTCAGAGTACCATTCATCTGCTCCACTAGTCCTGATGCTTCAGGACGGTAACTACAATGCAACTTTTGCTTGATGTTCAGTGCTGCACATAATAGTTTAATCACCTAATTATTGAAGTGCATTCCCCTATCTGATTCTAAAGAGATCGGAAATCCGAAAGTTGGTATCAGTTCCCTAAGCAACAGTTTCGCTACTGTGAGACTATCATTTGTCCGTGTAGGATACGCTTCAATCCAATGACTAAATATGCACACAATCACCAACACAATATCTCAAACCTCTACACACAGGCATCTCATTGAAATCCAATTGTATTCTGCTGAATGGACCTCCTGCTCTTCCAATGTGGCTCAAATTAACCACTGTCCCTTTTCCCGCATTTAATTGCGAACAAATAACACATCGATGGCAAACTACTTCAGCTGCTTGGCTAAACTTGGGGTTAAACAAGTCAATTTTGAACAGACGAACCATGGCATCCCTCCCAATAGGTGCCTGACCATGATAGTACCTCGCCATCTGAGATAACAGGCTATTTGGTAAAACCAACTGACCCTCTTCTGAAACCCACAACTCATCCTGTCTCTGAACACACTTCATTTTGCTCCATGAACATTTCTCCTCTTAGTCAACGTTACTCTGCAATGATTTTAGCTCTTCTAAAGTATCAACTACTTTTAATGCAAAACTCGTACATGTCGTGTCTTCTTCCGGTAACAATTCCCACTTGTCTTTGAATGATATATAGTTCAATGCACAAAATCTTGTGACTTGATCCGCATATCCATTTCCTAAGGACACATAGGCCCTCATTACAACATTGGTGGTAAAAGCCGTTTACCGCCGTGCAGAAGACCGCCAACACACCGCCGCGGAAAACCACCACAGCTATTATGACCCACATTTCGGAATCCGCCAAAATTCAGACACCCACACAAGTCCGCCACACCAAAGGTCAGTGATAAACTGGCGAAAACAAAACCGACACCGTCACGCCAAGGGAAATACGCCCACACTATCACGACACACGAATCCACGCGGCGGTCTTTCAACCGCGGTATTCCATTGGCGGTACACACTGCTGCGCTCAAAATACACACACCTTTACAAAACACAGCCACATTGGACAATTCAAAATACACACACCTGATACACATACACACACCACTCCCACACACCCATTACAATATAAAACACACACCCACATCACCCACAAACCCCTATGACAAAATATCTTGACTGAAGGCCAGAGAGAGACACCACCAGCAAGAACAACAGCATCCACAGGCACACAATACCATCACCCACATAACTTCCACGCACCTCACACAACACACCACTACATATCAGCACACTTATCACCACACAATCCACCCCGCACATCACCTACACCACCCCATGGCACGGCAAAGACACCCCAGGTTCTCGGAGGAGGAGCTCAGGGTCATGGTGGAGGTAATCGTCCGGGTAGAGCCACAGCTATTCGGATCACAGGTGCAGCACACCTCCATTGCAAGGAAGATGGAGCTATGGCGCAGAATAGTGGACAGGGTGAACGCAGTTGTACAGCACCCAAGAAATCGGGAGGACATCAGGAAGAGGTGGAACGACCTACGGGGAAGGTGTGTTCCGTGGTCTCAAGACACCACCAGGCGGTTCAGCGGACTGGCGGCGGACCCCCACCTCCTCCCCCACAACTAACAACATGGGAGGAGCAGGTCTTGGCGATTCTGCATCCTGAGGGCCTCGCAGGAGTAGGCGGAGGAATGGACTCTGGTAAGTCAAATCTTAACTATTACATCCCCGACCCTACCTGCATGCTATCACATACCCCCACCCTCACCCCCAGCACCCCAACTCCTCACATATATCCCAACATCACAAACCACCCTTCCCAACACCAAGCCCTGCATGCAACAACAGAGCATGGACACCCATCACTAAAGCATGCCCACTGCACATACCCATACAACCCCCTTAACCACCATCACACAAGCTCCCACACAGGAATGCAAGCACTGGGGTACACGCTCACCCACCCATTGCACACCATGACACATACAGATGTTATAACCATCCCCTGCAGGACCCCTACCCAATGTGAACGGACAGGAGGGTCCACACATGTCCACACCACCAACAGAAGAGGCCCACCGTGATTTCAGCACCTCTGTCCAACTGGATCTAGATGACCAGCCCGGCCCGTCGGGGACCTCTGGACAGTCGGTTCCCCTCACACTGGCACAGGCCATCACAGACCTTACCCCCTCTGGAAACACCAGCACAGCACCCACCCAGCTGGCCCATACAACCGGCCCCAGGACACGTCAATCAGCTGTGTGTCCACCACTACAGGGAACCCAGGATAACCCACCACCCCAACAACAACAGGGACCTGGGGGCGGTGGTAGTGGGCACACGGTCCAGGGGACGGAGGCCCAGGAACACAGGGGAACTGGGAGGGCTGCTGTGCGACAGGGGGCGGGCAGGCCAAGGGAACCCACTCTCCACGAGGCCCTCTCCTCCATCATGGGAGCCTACCACTACTCCCAGGAGACGATGGCAACGGTACTGGCCAAGTTTCAGGAGACCCAGCGCCTGCAGGAGGAACAGTATATGGGCTTCAAGGAGGAGCTCAGAACCATCAGCTCCACCCTGGGCACCATCATAGGGGTGCTGAAGGAACTTGTGAACACCAGGAGGGACACTGTGGCACTACAAGGGGCCCCTGACACTAGCATGGACGATGAACTGCCCACCACCTCCGCCGGCGCTAGTGGACAGGACGCCCGCCACAGGACCACCACACCAGCACCCCACCCCCTGCAGAGGGAGAACCATCCCGCAAACGGTCCCTGAGATCCAGGGCAAAGACAGAGCACGATGCCAAGACCCCCGCCAAGAAATGAGACCACCCTGATTGTCATCCAACTGTCCCACTTTGTCAACCTGTCCATACTTAAACTGCCCAACCTCCACTTCCTATGCCCATTTGGGCAAAGCACCTGTGAGACTAATAGACTGGACTCTGCCATGGACATTCCTCCGCCATCACCCCTCACCATTTCACTACCCCCTCCGATATTGAGCACTTAAATAAATACACTTAAAACACAAAACAATCTGCAGTCTGTCTGTTATTTCGAAATAGTGTATTAGCAATTACAGTGACAAAATGCTCTTTCAATTGTAATGTCAACATACCTATGTCACACAGCTCAAGTCCATGAGGAATCAAAGCAGATGTCACACAGTGGGACCCACATCTGTGAAATCGTAAGGGAAAGTGACAACTCAGTGACCATACACTGGGTGAAAACGACAGACAGTAGAGAGGTAGTAGTGTTTAAGTACATGTGGTAGGCAGGTCTGTACTCTTACCTGTGTCTCACTGGAAATATTGCTGGATCACCGAGTCCCTGTTGCTCATGTCTTCTTCCTCTGCTTCCTCGTCTTCACTATCCACAGGCTCCACAGCTGCAACAACACTGCCATCTGGACCATCCTCCTGCAGAAAAGGCACCTGTCGTTGCAATGCCAAGTTATGAAGCATACAGCAGGCCACGATGATCTGGCACTCCTTCTTTGGTGAGTAGAATAGGGATCCACCTGTCATATGGAGGCACCGGAACCTGGCCTTCAGGAGGCCGAAGGTCCGCTCGATCACCCTTCTAGTTCGCCCATGGCCCTCATAGTAGCGTTCCTCTGCCCTTGTCCTGGGATTCCTCACTGGGGTCAGTAGCCATGACAGGTTGGGGTGACCAGAGTCACCTGTAAATGGCGAGGGACAAGTATTAGACACACACTAACCTGTATGGTAATCCCAGACCCAGACAACCATTCCCACTGTCTTGCTTCCAGGTGCTCACCTAATAGCCACACACAGTGCCTCTGGAGTTGACCCATCAACATAAGGGATGCTGCTATTCCGCAGGATGTAGGCGTCATGCACTGAGCCAGGGAACTTGGCATTCACATGGGAGATGTACCGGTCTGCCAAACATACCATCTGTACATTCATAGAATGATAACTCTTCCGGTTTCTGTACACCTGTTCACTCCTGTGGGGGGATACCAAAGCCACATGGGTCCCATCAATGGCACCTATAATGTTGAGGATATGTCCCAGGGCATAGAAATCACCTTTCACTGTAGGCAAATCCTCCACCTGAGGGAACACGATGTAGCTCTGCATGTGTTTCAGAAGGGCAGACAACACTCTGGACAATATGTTGGAAAACATAGACTGGGACATCCCTGATGCTATGGCCACTGTTGTTTGAAATTACCCACTTGCTAGGAAATGGAGCACTGACAGCACCTGCACTTGAGGGGGGGGATTCTTGTGGGATGGCGGATTGCTGACATCAGGTTTGGCTCCAACTGGGTACACAGTTCCTGGATTGTGGCACGGTCAAGCCTGTATGTGATTATGACATGTCGCTCCTCCATTATCGACAGGTCCACCAACGGTCGGTACACCGGAGGATGCCGCCATCTCCTCACATGTCCCAGCGGACGGTGCCTATGAAGGACAACAGCGAGCACAGAGTCAAACAACTCAGAGGTACGTACCCACAGTTTACACAGAACACCAATCATACACAAAAGGTGGCCTGTATGTGTGTTGAATCTAGGCCTAGGTATGTGTGACGCAGTTGGAAATGAAGCCATGTGGGCCCCTGAAAAGGCGGCTGCCTGACCTCTAAAGTGGGACAATGGAATGTGAGGTAACTGCGCTGGCGTACACCGTCGCGGTAGGCGGTCGAAGACCGCGGTGCAATGCTGCATTGGTTAACATTGGACCCTATGGGTCCCAGGAGCCAATGACGATGTGCGCCGGCGGTGACGGTACGCACCGCCGCGGACGTGACCGCCATTTTCTATCTGTTCAATCACTCGATACCTGATCTTCGACAGGAGAGGACCTACACTGCAAGTGCTGCTGTGACCTCGGTCTGGAAGAGACAATGGCTCGAGTGTCTGGGGAAATGGCCCCTGCCTTCACATCGGAGGAGTTGGAGAAGCTCATGGATGGGGTCCTCCCCCAGTACACACTACTCTACGGTCCTCCAGACAAACAGGTAAATACACTGTGAGCATGCTGTATGGGCTATGACTGTGTGGAGTGGGGTGGATGAAAGATGGGGGAGAGATTGAGGCATGAATGAAACGACAGTGAGTGCATGTGCATCATGGCAAGGGTAGGGATGGGGGCCAATCACTTTGACGGTGCAGCTGGTAATAACTACTCTTTTTCCCCTGTACATTTCATGTAGGTCAGCGGCCACCAGAAAAAAGATATTTGGCGTGCCATCGCCAAGGACGTACGGAGCCTGGTGGTCTACCAAAGACGGAGCACCCACTGCCGTAAAAGATGTGACGACATTCGCCGCTGGAGCCAGAAGATGGCGGAGGCTCAGCTGGGGATGGCCTCCCAACGTGGGAGGGGTGCCCGTCGCACCATGACCCCCTGATGTTCCGGATCCTGGCGGTGGCGTTCCTGGAGTTGGATGGGCGCTTGAGGGCATCACAGCAGACACAAGGGGGTGAGTCCACTCTCATTCTGCTGACTTTGCGCGCAGTGGAGTTGTCTGGGTGGGGGAGGTGGGCTGTGGGTTTCCCTAGGCCAGGGCGAGTTCCGTAGGCAAGGCCCCTCCGTAAGGCAGGCCATGTGGCACCCCAGCCCACCTCTGTAGAGTGCCAAGTACAACTAGTCATGCCCCTGTGTCATCTATGTGTGCAGATGTCGTCCATAGCCATGTAGGCCATTTCCCAGGAACTGAACAGTGGAGCCCATGAGCGCGGCATAGTGCAGTTGGCTTCTGTGTCTGTCGTGTCCGCCAACGGTACCGGTAATGCATGCACTCAACATGTCTCTCTTCTGTCTTCCCCCCCTTTTTGTGGTCTCCCAGTTCTTGTGTGCATTAGCATCATCAGTCGGCGGAGCAGTGGCACCGGAGCAGGAGGGAGCTGCATCCCACATGGCCCTGGAGGGCGACACTACGGAGTCTGAATTCACCAGTGGGACGGAGGGTGAGGGGAGCTCCACGGCGGGGACAGGAGCTGAGACCAGCGACACTGACTCTTCCTCTGATGGGAGCTCCCTTGTGGTGGCGGCAACATCTGTGCCCCCCTGCATCTACAGGTACAGCCACAGCCCCCCTTCCAGCACCGCCCTCCCAGCAGCCCCTCAAGGCTTTGCCCCGTGCCCGATCACCCAGGAGGGTGGGCATCACCTTCGCCCCAGGCACCTCATGCCCTGCCCCAGTCACCCCTGCTGCCCTCAGTGAGGAGGCCATTGACCTCCTCAGGTCCCTCACTGTTGGGCAGTCTACCATTTTGAATGCCATCCAGGGTGTAGAGAGGCAGTTGCAACAAACTAATGCATTCCTGGAGGGCATTCATTCTGGTCAGGCGTCCCTTCACTGAGCTTTTCAGACTCTGGCCTCAGCACTGATGGCAGCCATTGTCCCCTTCTCTAGCCTCCTCCCTCCAACTTCCTCCACCCAGACCCAATCCCCTCTACCTCAGCCCATCCCAAGCACACCTACAGACCAACATGCACACACGTCAACACCCAAGGGTAGTTCAGGCAAACATAAGCACCACACATCCCACAGGCATTCACGCAAGCATCACACACATGCAGACACACCAACATCCACTGCCTCCACTGTGTCCCCCTCCTGCCTCCCAGTGACGTCTACACTCACACCTGCATGCACTACCTCTACAGCCACTACGTCCCTCTCCAGCACACCCACCACCACACCCCACTCACGTGCAGTCACCACCCCACTACCATTCACACATCCGCTGTGTCCTCTCCCAGTGTGTCTATGACGCCCCCTCCCAAGATACACAAACGCAGACACACCCACCCAACAGCCATCCACCTCACGACAGCCTCCAGCGCATGCACCTTCCCCCAAAGTCACCAAACGAACACCTCCTACAACCACCACCACTTCCTCCACTCCCAAACCCCCTCCAGCTACCCGTCCCAGTGTGGCCAAAAATTTTTTCCTGTCCACCCTTGACCTCTTTCCCACACCTCCCCCACCCCGTCCATCTCATAGGTCCAGAACTAGCACCTCAGCCACAACATCTCCGGGACCAGTGGTGCCTGTAGTCACTGGAATCTCGAGTGCACCGGCCACCAGGGCAGCCAGGGTGGCACGGAGCCACAGCACAGACAGTCCCCCACCTGTGAAGCATCAGAAGTTGACAGTTCCCGGGGGGAGAGGGGGAAGACTTCAGTCACAAAAGCCGCTCCCAGGGGTCCAGGTGGGAGTGTGGAGTCAGCTGTGACACCTTCCAAGGTGGGGAAGGGCCACAAGAAACCTGGCAAGTCTGGGAAGAGCAACACGGCGGAGAAGACCGCCATCATCCCCACTGCCCAGGAGGCCACCTCCAGCACCAGCCCAGCTGCCCAGGAGGCCACCGCCAGCACCAGCCCAGCTGCCCAGGAGGCCACCACCAGCACCAGCCCAGCTGCCCAGGAGGCCACCGCCAGCACCAGCCCTGCTGCCCAGGAGGCCACCGCCAGCACCAGCCCTGCTGCCTAGGAGGCCAGCACCAGCCCAGCTGCCCAGGAGGCCACCGCCAGCACCAGCCCAGCTGCCCAGGAGGCCACCGCCAGCAAAAGCCCTGCTGGGCCATGAAGGACCGCCAGCAAAAGCCCCGTTGGGCCATGAAGGACTGCCAGCAAAAGCCCCGTTGGGCCATGAAGGACCGCAAGCAAAAGCCCCGTTGGGCCATGAAGGACCGCCAGCAAAAGCCCCGTTAGGCCATGAAGGACCGCCAGCAAAAGCCCCGTTGGGCCATGAAGGACCGCGAGCACTCTGGGCACCATGCCCCCTCCAGAACCAGTGGAGAGATACATCCATGACCTCTGTCCTTAGCAGGATGAAGCACTCTGGGTACCATGCCCCCTCCAGAACCAGTGGAGAAGGCATCCACTTGAGAGACTGTGGCTTTGCACTCCCAGGATGGGACAGTGGGCAGCCCACCCACTGTAGAGACTTGAGAGACTGTGGCTTTGCACTCCCCAGGATTGAACCGTGGGCAAACCACCCACTGTAGAGACTTGAGAGACTGTGGCTTTGCACTCCTCAGGATTGAACAGTGGGCAGCCCACCCACTGTAGAGACTTGAGAGACTGTGGCTTTGCACTCCCCAGGATTGAACAGTGGGCATGTGGCCCCCTCGTGGATTTGTCGTCGTGCACTCAAGCGGCTGAGGTGCCCCCCTTTCTCTCCCCCTGAGGTGCCTGTTTAGTTGCTGTCTGATGCCCCTGCAGTGTTCTCTCCGTCATGGTCGGGGATCTTGTGTGGGCCTTGCCCATATTGTGTGGTCCCAGTGTTCCACGGACTTTCTTAGAACACCACCTGGACTACTATGCTTGGTATATATTATGTACATTGTGTATATACCTATTTCTGCCTACTTGCTTTTAATATATTACAATGGTTACACTCATTTTCTATTGTCTTTGCATTCTTCCGGGGAGCTTGGGGGGTGTAACTGTGATGTATTGATACGCATTAGTGTGTGTGTTGTAGGGTGTTGCGTGTTGCGTGTGAGTGTCCCTGTTTTTTCCCTCCCCCCTCCCCTGTGTCATAGGTGCAGTACTCACTGTGGTCTTCGCCGCCTGCGTTCGTGCTCCTGGTAGAGGAGCAAGAAGATGAAGGCTGGGAAAATGTGAAGCTCTGGTTCCATGGCTCCTCGTTCCTCGTGGAGTGTGTAGAGGTGAGCGTTTTCCCTTTAGGATTCCTGTTTCCGCCGTGTTTTTATCCGCTGTGAATCCGCCCCGGAAAAGTTTGGGGATTGGCCTGTCATAATAGTGTGGGCGGTACATTGTCTCCCGCCTGTCTGTTGGCGGTGACCACCGCGCTGTTTGTTTGTACCGCCGTGGCGGTCGGAGTGTTAAAGTGGCTGTCTTTGTTGGCGGTTTCCCCCACGGTCGTGATTCCAAATTTTTTCCGTTGGCCTGTTGGCGGTCTTACCGCTGCTTTAACACCGACCACCAGGGTTGTAATGACCACCATAGTCCTGTGACTTTAGATGTGCACTGCATTTCACCACGGCAATTTCTTTAGGCAGTTGAATTGCATATAACAACTTCTTTATTCTCTTGCCATTCCTCACTGGTGATGCCATTGAGGTCAGGAAACCTCTCTGCGACCACAATTGACCAAAATCATGAACTATTCCAAATTCGTATTTAAGATCTGTGTAGATAGTGGCTCTCAATCGAGCAGAAACATAGCACTCTCTAATAAGAGCGACCAATTCCGCTACCTGGGCAGAATACACTCCTTGAAGCCAAGAAGCGTCTAAAGTACCTGTAATTGTGCACACAGTATATCCTGCTCTCAATGTCCCTGTACTGTCTCTCGGACAAGAACCATTGTAGGAAGTTGGCTCTATATGCACTATTTCAAAGTAAGGAATAGTATGCACAGAGTCCAAGGGTTCCCCTTAGAGGTAAGATAGTGGCAAAAAGAGATAATACTAATGCTCTATTTTGTGGTAGTGTGGTCGAGCAGTAGGCTTATCAAAGGAGTAGTGTTAAGCATTTGTTGTACATCCACACAGGCAATAAATGAGAAACACACACTCAGAGACAATTCCAGGCCAATAGGTTTTTGTATAGAAAAATATATTTTCTTAGTTTATTTTAAGAACCACAGGTTCAAATTCTACATGTAATATCTCATTTGAAAGGTATTGCAGGTAAGTACTTTAGGAACTTTGAATAATCACAATAGCATATATACTTTTTACATAAAACACATATAGCTATTTTAAAAGTGGACACAGTGCAATTTTCACAGTTCCTAGGGGAAGGTAAGTTATTGTTAGTTCTTGCAGGTAAGTAAACCACCTACGGGGTTCAAATTGGGGTCCAAGGTATCCCACCTTTGGGGGTTCAGAGCAACCCCAAAGTCACCACACCAGCAGCTCAGGGCCGGTCAGGTGCAGAGTTCAAAGTGGTGCCCAAAACACATAGGATTCAATAGAGAAGGGGGTGCCCCGGTTCCAGTCTGCCAGCAGGTAAGTACCCGCGTCTTCGGAGGGCAGACCAGGGGGGTTTTGTAGGGCACCGGGGGGGACACAAGTGCACACAGAAAGTACACCCTCAGCAGCGCGGGGGCGGCCGGGTGCAGTGTGCAAACAAGCGTCGGGTTTGTAGTAGGAATCAATGGGAGACCAAGGGGTCTCTTCAGCGGTGCAGGCAGGCAAGGGGGGGGCTCCTCGGGGTAGCCACCACCTGGGCAAGGGAGAGGGCCTCCTGGGGGTCACTCCTGCACTGGAGTTCCGATCCTTCAGGTCCTGGGGGCTGCGGGTGCAGGGTCTTTTCCAGGCATCGGGATCTTAGAGTCAGGCAGTCGCGGTCAGGGGGAGCCTCGGGATTCCCTCTGCAGGCGTCGTTGTGGGGGCTCAGGGGGGATAACTTTGGTTACTCACAGTCTAGGAGTCGCCTGGGGGTCCTCCCTGTAGCGTTGTTTCTTCACCAGTCGAGTCGGGGTCGCCGGGTGCAGTGTTGCAAGTCTCACGCTTCTGGCGGGAATTGCAGGGGTCTTTAAAGTTGCTCCTCTGGAAACAAAGTTGCAGTCTTTGTTGAACAGGGCCGCTGTTCTCTGGAGTTTCTTGGTCCTTTTAGAGCAGGGCAGTCCTCTGAGGATTCAGAGGTCGCTGGTCCTGGGGAAAGCGTCGCTGGAGCAGTTTTCTTCCCGGAGGGGGGAGACAGGCCGGTAGAGCTGGGGCCAAGGCAGTTGGTGTCTCCGTCTTCTCTGCAGGGTTTTTCAGCTCAGCAGTCCTCTTCTTCTTAGGTTGCAGGAATCTGAGTTCCTAGGTTCAGGGGAGCCCTTAAATACTACATTTTGTGCCTCCTCCCAAGGGGAGGGGGTCACATTCCTATCCCTATTGGGGGAATCCTCCATCTGCAAGATGGAGGATTTCTAAAAGTTAGAGTCACCTCAGCTCAGGACACCTTAGGGGCTGTCCTGACTGGCCAGTGACTCCTCCTTGTTATTCTCATTATTTCCTCCGGTCTTGCCGCCAAAAGTGGGGCCGTGGCCGGAGGGGGCGGGCAACTCCACTAGCTGGAGTGCCCTGTGGTGCTGGAACAAAGGGGGTGAGCCTTTGAGGCTCACCGCCAGGTGTTACAGCTCCTGCCTGGGGGAGGTGATAGCATCTCCACCCAGGGCAGGCTTTGTTAATAGCCACAGAGTGACAAAGGCACTCTCCCCATGTGGCCAGCAACGTGTCTCGAGTGTGGCAGGCTGCTAAAACCAGTCAGCCTACACGGGTAGTTGGTTAAAGTTTCAGGGGGCACCTCTAAGGTGCCCTCTGGGGTGTATTTTACAATAAAATGTACACTGGCATCAGTGTGCATTTATTGTGCTGAGAAGTTTGATACCAAACTTACCAGTTTTCAGTGTAGCCATTATGGTGCTGTGGAGTTCGTGTTTGACAGACTCCCAGACCATATACTCTTATGGCTACCCTGCACTTACAATGTCTAAGGTTTAGCTTAGACACTGTAGGGGCACAGTGCTCATGCACTGGTGCCCTCACCTATGGTATAGTGCACCCAGCCTTAGGGCTGTAAGGCCTGCTAGAGGGGTGACTTATCTATACTGCATAGGCAGTGTGAGGTTGGCATGGCACCCTGAGGGGAGTGCCATGTCGACTTACTCGTTTTGTCGTCACCAGCACACACAAGCTGGCAAGCAGTGTGTCTGTGCTGAGTGAGGGATCCCCAGGGTGGCATAAGATATGCTGCAGCCCTTAGAGACCTTCCCTGGCATCAGGGCCCTTGGTACTAGGGGTACCAGTTACAAGGGACTTACCTGGATGCCAGGGTGTGCCAATTGTGAAAACAAAAGTACAGGTTAGGGAAAGAACACTGGTGCTGGGGCCTGGTTAGCAGGCCTCAGCACACTTTCAATTCAAAACATAGCTTCAGCAAAGGCAAAAAGTCAGGGGGTAACCATGCCAAGGAGGCATTTCCTTACACAACCCCCCCAAACGAAAGAGGATGAGACTAACCTTTCCCAAGAGAGTCTTCATTTTCTAAGTGGAAGAACCTGGAAAGGCCATCTGCATTGGCATGGGCAGTCCCAGGTCTGTGTTGCACTATAAAGTCCATTCCCTGTAGGGAGATGGACCACCTCAACAGTTTTGGATTTTCACCTTTCATTTGCATCAGCCATCTGAAAGGTCTGTGGTCAGTTTGAACCACAAAGTGAGTACCAAAGAGGTATGGTCTCAGCTTCTTCAGGGACCAAATCACAGCAAAGGCCTCCCTCTCAATGGCACTCCAACGCTGCTCCCTTGGGAGTAACCTCCTGCTAATGAAAGCAACAGGCTGGTCAAAGCCATCATCATTTGTTTGGGACAAAACTGCCCCTATCCCATGTTCAGAGGCATCTGTCTGCACAATGAACTGCTTGGAGTAATCTGGAGCTTTTAGAACTGGTGCTGTGCACATTGCTTGTTTCAGGGTGTCAAAGGCCTGTTGGCATTCTACAGTCCAGTTTACCTTCTTGGGCATTTTCTTGGAGGTGAGTTCTGTGAGGGCTGTCACTATGTATCCATATCCCTTCACAAACCTCCTATAATACCCAGTCAAGCCAAGGAATGCCCTGACTTGAGTCTGGGTTTTTGGAGCTGCCCAGTCCAGAATAGTCTGGATCTTAGGCTGGAGTGGCTGAACTTGGCCTCCACCTACAAGGTGTCCCAAGTAAACCACAGTTCCCTGCCCTATCTGGCATTTGGATGCCTTGATAGAGAGGCCTGCTGATTGCAGAGCCTTCAAAACCTTCTTCAGGTGGACCAGGTGATCCTGCCAGCTGGAGCTTAAGACAGCAATATCATCAAGATAAGCTGCACTAAAGGACTCCAAACCAGCAAGGACTTGATTCACCAACCTTTGGAAGGTGGCAGTGGCATTCTTTAAACCAAAGGGCATAACAGTGAACTGATAATGCCCATCAGGTGTGGAGAATGCTGTCTTTTCTTTTGCTCCAGGTGCCATTTTGATTTGACAGTACCCTGCTGTTAATTCAAAGGTACTTAAGAATTTGGCAGCACCTAATTTATCAATTAGTTCATCAGCCCTAGGAATGGGATGGGCATCTGTCTTGGTGACAGAATTAAGTCCTCTGTAGTCCACACAAAACCTCATCTCTCTCTTTCCATCTTTGGTGTGAGGTTTGGGGACTAAGACCACTGGGCTAGCCCAGGGGCTGTCAGAGTGCTCAATTACTCCCAATTCCAGCATCTTGTGGACTTCCACCTTGATGCTTTCCTTAACTTGGTCAGACTGTCTGAAAATGTTGTTTTTGACAGGCATGCTGTCTCCTATGTCCACATCATGGGTACACAGGTGTGGCTGACCAGGGGTTAGGGAAAAGAGCTCAGCAAACTGTTGCAGGACCTTCCTGCAGTCAGCTTGCTGTTGGTCAGAGAGGGTGTCTGAATAGATCACTCCATCTACTGAACCATCTTTAGAGTTTGATGAGAGGAGATCAGGGAGAGGTTCACTCTCAGCTTCCTGATCCTCATCTGTTACCATCAACAGATTCACATCAGCCCTGTCATGGAAGAGCTTAAGGCGGTTCACATGGATCACCCTCTTGGGGCTCCTGCTAGTGCCCAGGTCCACCAGGTAGGTGACCTGACTCTTCTTCTCTAGCACTGGGTAAGGGCCACTCCATCTGTCCTGGAGTGCCCTGGGAGCCACATGCTCTAGAACCCAGACTTTCTGCCCTGGTTGAAATTCAACCAGTGCAGCCTTTTGGTCATACCAAAACTTCTGGAGCTGTTGGCTGGCCTCAAGATTTTTACTTGCCTTTTCCATGTACTCTGCCATCCTTGAACGAAGGCCAAGTACATAGTCCACTATGTCTTGTTTAGGCTCATGAAGAGGTCTCTCCCAGCCTTCTTTCACAAGAGCTAGTGGTCCACTTACAGGGTGGCCAAACAGAAGTTCAAAGGGTGAGAACCCTACTCCCTTCTGAGGCACCTCTCTGTAAGCGAAAAGCAGACATGGCAAGAGGACATCCCATCTCCTTTTGAGTTTTTCTGGGAGCCCCATGATCATGCCTTTTAATGTCTTGTTGAATCTCTCAACAAGGCCATTAGTTTGTGGATGATAGGGTGTAGTGAATTTATAAGTCACTCCACACTCATTCCACATGTGTTTCAGGTATGCTGACATGAAGTTGGTACCTCTGTCAGACACCACCTCCTTAGGGAAACCCACTCTGATAAAGATACCAATGAGGGCCTTGGCTACTGCAGGGGCAGTAGTCGACCTAAGGGGAATAGCTTCAGGATACCTAGTAGCATGATCCACTACTACTAGTATGTACATATTTCCTGAGGCTGTGGGAGGTTCAAGTGGACCCACTATGTCCACACCCACTCTTTCAAAGGGGACCCCCACCACTGGAAGTGGAATGAGGGGGGCCTTTGGATGTCCACCTGTCTTACCACTGGCTTGACAGGTGGTACAGAAGACACAAAACTCCTTAACTTTCTGGGACATGATGGGCCAGTAGAAGTGGTTGACTAGTCTCTCCCACGTCTTGGTTTGTCTCAAATGCCCAGCAAGGGGAATATCATGGGCTAAGGTCAGTATGAACTCTCTGAACGCCTGAGGCACTACCACTCTCCTAGTGGCACCAGGTTTGGGATCTCTTGCCTCAGTGTACAGGAGCCCATCTTCCCAATAGACCCTATGTGTTCCAGTTTTCTTGCCATTGGACTCTTCAGCAGCTTGCTGCCTAAGGCCTTCAAGAGAGGGACAGGTTTCTTGCCCCTTATACAACTGCTCCCTTGAGGGTCCCCCTGGGCCTAAGAGCTCAACCTGATAAGGTTCTAACTCCATAGGCTCAGTTCCCTCAGAGGGCAGAACTTCTTCCTGAGAAGAGAGGTTCTCTTTTTGTTGTGTTGCAGCTGGTTTCCCAGTTGTCTTTCCTTTCCTCTTGGTAGGCTGGGCCCTTTTTTCAGACTCCAGCTCTACTTTTTCACCCTGAGCCTTGCACTGTGCCCTTGTCTTCACACACACCAGTTCAGGGATACCCAGCATGGCTGCATGGGTTTTCAGTTCTACCTCAGCCCATGCTGAGGACTCCAGGTCATTTCCAAGCAATCAGTCTACTGGGATATTTGAGGAGACCACCACCTGTTTCAGGCCATTGACCCCTCCCCACTCTAAAGTTACCATAGCCAAGGGATGTACTTTAGTTTGCTTGTCAGCATTGGTGACTGGATAAGTTTGTCCAGCCAGGTATTGACCAGGGGAAACCAGTTTCTCTGTCAGCATGGTGACAGTGGCACCTGTATCCCTCAGGCCTTCTACACTTGTCCCATTAATTAAGAGCTGCTGCCTGTATTTTTGCATATTAGGAGGCCAGGCAGCCAGTGTGGCTAAATCAACCCCACCCTCAGAGACTAATGTAGCTTTAGTGTGACACCTGATTTGCTCTGGGCACACTGTTGATCCCACTTGGAGACTCGCCATTCCAGTGTTAGCTGGAGTGGAGTTAGAAGTGGTACTTTTCTTGGGACAGGCTTTGTCTCCAGTTTGGTGTCCAGGCTGATTACAGCTACGACACCAGGCCTTTTTGGGATCAAAGCTTTTACCCTTGTACCCAAAATTGTTTTGTGAAGAGGCTCTGGGCCCACCCTCCTGTGCAGGTTTTTGGGGGCCTGAAGAAGACTCCTTACTATTTTTGTTTTTGGATGTCTCAACACCCTTCCCCTGGGGAGGCTTTGTGACCCCTTTCTTTTGGTCACCCCCTGTGGAAGTCTTGGTCACCCTAGTCTTGACCCAATGGTCCGCCTTCTTTCCCAATTCTTGGGGAGAAATTGGTCCTAGGTCTACCAGATGCTGATGCAGTTTATCATTTGAACAATTACTTAATAGGTGTTCTTTCACAAATAAATTGTACAGCCCATCATAATTATTAACACCACTGCCTTGAATCCAACCATCCAGTGTTTTTACTGAGTAGTCCACAAAATCAACCCAGGTCTGGCTCGAGGTTTTTTGAGCCCCCCTGAATCTAATTCTATACTCCTAGGTGGAGAATCCAAAGCCCTCAATCAGGGTTCCCTTCATGAGGTCATAAGATTCTGCATCTTTTCCAGAGAGTGTGAGGAGTCTATCCCTACACTTTCCAGTGAACATTTCCCAAAGGAGAGCACCCCAGTGAGATTTGTTCACTTTTCTGGTTACACAAGCCCTCTCAAAAGCTGTGAACCATTTGGTGATGTCATCACCATCTTCATATTTAGTTACAATCCCTTTAGGGATTTTCAACATGTCAGGAGAATCTCTGACCCTAGTTATGTTACTGCCACCATTGATGGGACCTAGGCCCATCTCTTGTCTTTCCCTTTCTATGGCTAGGATCTGTCTTTCCAAAGCCAATCTTTTGGCCATCCTGGCTAACTGGATGTCCTCTTCACTGGAGTTATCCTCAGTGATTTCAGAGGTGCTGGTCCCTCCTGTGAGGGAAACAGCATCTCTGACTAGTATATTTGGAGACAGGGCTTGAGTGCCCTGTTCTCCCTAAGTAGGACTGGAGGGGGGGAATTCTCCTCCAAGTCACTATCTTCATCCTCTGTGTTGCCATCCTCAGAGGGGTTGGCTTTTTCAAACTCTGCCAAAAGCTCCTGGAGCTGTAGTTTGGAAGGACTGGAGCCCATTGTAATTTTCTTTATTTTGCAGAGTGACCTTAGCTCCCTCATCTTAAGATGGAGGTAAGGTGTGAGGTCGAGTTCCTCCACATTCATCTCTGCACTAGACATTATGCTTCTAAAAGTTGGAATACTTTTTAAGAATCTAAAACTAGTTCTAGGTTCTAATTCAAACTTTCACAAAACTTTTAAACTCTAAAAGGAATGCTAAACAGGGACTAACACAAGGCCCTAGCAGGACTTTTAAGAATTTAGAAAAATAGCTCAATTTGCAAAAATCAATTTCTAATGACAATTTTTGGAATTTGTCGTGTGATCAGGTATTGGCTGAGTAGTCCAGCAAATGCAAAGTCTTGTACCCCACCGCTGATCCACCAATGTAGGAAGTTGGCTCTGTATGCACTATTTCCAAGTAAGGACTAGTATGCACAGAGTCCAAGGGTTCCCCTTAGAGGTAAGATAGTGGCAAAAAGAGATAATACTAATGCTCTATTTTGTGGTAGTGTGGTCGAGCAGTAGGCTTATCAAAGGAGTAGTGTTAAGCATTTGTTGTACATCCACACAGGCAATAAATGAGAAACACACACTCAGAGACAATTCCAGGCCAATAGGTTTTTGTATAGAAAAATATATATTCTTAGTTTATTTTAAGAACCACAGGTTCAAATTCTACATGTAATATCTCATTTGAAAGGTATTGCAGGTAAGTACTTTAGGAACTTTGAATAATCACAATAGCATATATACATTTTACATAAAACACATATAGCTATTTTAAAAGTGGACACTGCAATTTTCACAGTTCCTAGGGGGAGGTAAGTTATTGTTAGTTCTTGCAGGTAAGTAAACCACCTACGGGGTTCAAATTGGGGTCCAAGGTAGCCCACCGTTGGGGGTTCAGAGCAACCCCAAAGTCACCACACCAGCAGCTCAGGGCCGGTCAGCTGCAGAGTTCAAAGTGGTGCCCAAAACACATAGGATTCAATGGAGAAGGGGGTGCCCCGGTTCCAGTCTGCCAGCAGGTAAGTACCCGCGTCTTCGGAGGGCAGACCAGGGGGGTTTTGTAGGGCACCGGGGGGGACACAAGTCCACACAGAAAGTACACCCTCAGCAGCGCGGGGGCGGCCGGGTGCAGTGTGCAAACAAGCGTCTCGTTTGTAATAGGAATCAATGGGAGACCAAGGGGTCTCTTCAGCGGTGCAGGCAGGCAGGCAAGGGGGGGCTCCTTGGGGTAGCCACCACCTGGGCAAGGGAGAGGGCCTCCTGGGGGTCACTCCTGCACTGGAGTTCCGATCCTTCAGGTCCTGGGGACTGCGGGTGCAGGGTCTTTTCCAGGCGTCGGGATCTTAGAGTCAGGCAGTCGCGGTCAGGGGGAGCCTCGGGATTCCCTCTGCAGGCATCGCTGTGGGGACTCAGGGGGGACAACTTTGGTTACTCACAGTCTTGGAGTCGCCTGGGGGTCCTCCCTGTAGCGTTGTTTCTTCACCAGTCGAGTCAGGGTCGCCGGGTGCAGTGTTGCAAGTCTCACGCTTCTGGCGGGAATTGCAGGGGTCTTTAAAGTTGCTCCTCTGGAAACAAAGTTGCAGTCTTTGTTGAACAGGGCCGCTGTTCTCTGGAGTTTCTTGGTCCTTTTAGAGCAGGGCAGTCCTCTGAGGATTCAGAGGTCGCTGGTCCTGGTGAAAGCGTCGCTGGAGCAGCTTTCTTCCGAAGGGGGGAGACAGGCCGGTAGAGCTGGGGCCAAGGCAGTTGGTGTCTCTGTCTTCTCTGCAGGGTTTTTCAGCTCAGCAGTCCTCTTCTTCTTAGGTTGCAGGAATCTGAGTTCCTAGGTTCAGGGGAGCCCTTAAATACTAAATTTAAGGGCGTGTTTAGGTCTGGGGGGTTAGTAGCCAATGGCTACTAACCCTGAGGGTGGGTACACCCTCTTTGTGCCTCCTCCCAAGGGGAGGGGGTCACATTCCTATCCCTATTGGGGGAATCCTCCAGGTGCAAGATGGAGGATTTCTAAAAGTTAGAGTCACCTCAGCTCAGGACACCTTAGGGGCTGTCCTGACTGGCCAGTGACTCCTCCTTGTTATTCTCATTATTTCTTCCGGTCTTGCCGCCAAAAGTGGGGCCGTGGCCGGAGGGGGCGGGCAACTCCACTAGCTGGAGTGCCCTGTGGTGCTGGAACAAAGGGGGTGAGCCTTTGAGGCTCCTGCCTGGGGGAGGTGATAGCATCTCCACCCAGTGCAGGCTTTGTTACTAGCCACAGAGTGGCAAAGGCACTCTCCCCATGTGGCCAGCAACATGTCTCGAGTGTGGCAGGCTGCTAAAACCAGTTAGCCTACACGGGTAGTTGGTTAAAGTTTCAGGGTGCACCTCTAAGGTGCCCTCTGGCGTGTATTTTACAATAAAATGTACACTGGCATCAGTGTGCATTTATTGTGCTGAGAAGTTTGATACCAAACTTCCCAGTTTTCAGTGTAGCCATTATGGTGCTGTGGAGTTCGTGTTTGATAGACTCCCAGACCATATACTCTTATGGCTACCCTGCACTTACAATGTCTAAGGTTTTGCTTAGATACTGTAGGGGCACAGTGCTCATGCACTGGTGCCCTCACCTATGGTACAGTGCACCCTGCCTTAGGGCTGTAAGGCCTGCTAGAGGGGTGACTTATCTATACTGCATAGGCAGTGTGAGGTTGGCATGGCACCCTGAGGGGAGTGCCATGTCGACTTACTCGTTTTGTCGTCACCAGCACACACAAGCTGGCAAGCAGTGTGTCTGTGCTGAGTGAGGGATCCCCAGGGTGGCATAAGATATGCTGCAGCCCTTAGAGACCTTCCCTGGCATCAGGGCCCTTGGTACTAGGGGTACCAGTTACAAGGGACTTACCTGGATGCCAGGGTGTGCTAATTGTGAAAACAAAAGTACAGGTTAGGGAAAGAACACTGGTGCTGGGTGCCTGGTTTGCAGGCCTCAGCACACTTTCAATTCAAAACATAGCATCCCCAAAGGCAAAAAGTCGGGGGGTAACCATGCCAAGGAGGCATTTCCTTACAACCATTGACAAAAACAATTTGGTCATTTTCATTCAATCGGGTATCTCTAATATCAGGTCCTGGTTTTGTGCACAACTCAATTACTTCAAGACAATCATGTTCAACATCTTCTCTTTTTCAATTTCAGTAGTATCATTCTGAAGTAAAGTTGCCGGGTTCAGCACTGTACATCTTTTTAGTGTCACATTGGAAGCACACAAAATGCTCGTCTCATACCTAGTCAGCCTAGCACCAGTCAAGTATTGGGTTTTCGTCCTTGTCAGTAAAATCTCAATCGAGTGAGGGACCATTATAGTCAGGGGATATCCCATCACCCCGCCTTCACACTGTGAAAGACTCTGACCAACTGCGGCAACTGTGTACAAACAACCTGGTAAGGTTGCTGCAACTGGGTCCAAAGTAGCTGAAAAATATGCTGCTGGGCGATGAGCACCTCCATGGACCTGAGTCAAGACAGACAATGAACATGCATCACACTCATGACAAAACAATGTGAAAGGCTTTGTGTAGTCAGGCCTACCCAACGCTGGAGCTCTGCACAAACTCTCTCTCAACTCCGTGAACGCTTTCATCTCATCCTCATCTAACACTATAGGATCTATGACATCTTTATGGGTCAACTTCTGCAATGGTTTTGAGATTTCTGAAAAATTTGGAATCCATTGACGACAATAGCCCACCATTCCCAGGAACATCCTAACATCTCTCTGAGTAGTCTGGAGATTTATCTGCAGTATCATTGTGATCCTTTCTCTGGATATTTTCCTCAACCCTTTCTCAATCTGGTGACCCAAATACTTCACTACCTTCTGACAGTAATGCAATTTCAGTGGTGACACTTCATGACCTTACTTTCCCAAATGATTCAACAGGGCAATCGAGTCATACTTGTCTCTTGTCTTGGATGCAATCAATAAGTCATCAAAGTATTGTACCAAAGTCCATTGGAAAGGCAATTCTAATGACTCCAAATTATTTTTTAAGATCTGATTAAACAAAGAAGGTGACTCTGTGTACCCTTGAGGAAGTCTGCACCAGCAGTGGACTTGATCTAAGAATTTGAAAGTGAAGAGAAATTGACTCTCCTCATGAAGAGGCACAGCGAAGAACGCTTGTAATAAATCAACCACTGTGAAGCATTCTGCATCACATGGAATCTGGAACATTATTACAGCTGGGTTGGGCACTACGGGACAACACTTGACCACTATGTCATTTATTTTTCTCAAATCCTGAACAATTCAAACCTTTCCACATGGCTTCTTCAACCCCATTAACGGTGAATAACATGGGCTGCTCAACACCTCCTTCAAAACACCCTGCTTCACAAGATCTGCAATTATCCGAGCAACTTTCATCAGGACATCTTGTGTCATGTTATTCTGGGGAAGCTGCGGGAACACTGCATTCTGCTTCAAGGTAACCTTAATCAGCTCCACTCCCTTGATCAAACCCACTTCTTTCCCTGTCAAATCCCACACGTTTTCTTGCACTGTTCCCTGCAAATCAGAATGAAGCCCTCTAACTGTCAACATCAGGAAAAACTAAATCAAAGGGTACTCCTCATTTGTAGTTTCACACTCAGTTCTGGGGCTGGGTCTTCCTCATCATCACAATTTGTCTGGATCTCAACTCCATCTGTCGAACAAGTAATCAAACATTTTGTTTTACACAACAAGCCCCTTCCTAGTAAGGATACCGGACTCGAATCGTAGAATACAAACTTATGCAGTCCCTGGTAATTGCCAATCTGTAATTGGGTTTGTCAAATAATGATTCACTACTCCCACAACCTGAACTGTTCGACCTGAAAGGGGCAAATTCGGAACTTCTGCACTTCGTACTGTAGAGCGTGTAGCTCCCGTGTCCACCAAAAATGAGACTCTGTGACCCATAACTTTTCCTCTCACACAGGGACCCCTCTGATCTACTTCTAAATAAGTCACAAGCACACATTGCTCCTCATCAGAACTGTCACTCATCCATTCACCATTTATTTCATTCTTAATGTGTAACAGGAATTGGTGCACTGCGTTACTACTTCTATCTTGTCTCTGACCTGTGACCTGTTGAGAAAGCATCATTTGTTGCTGCTCCTTCAGGGCTTGAGGTATCTGCATTTGCTGTCTAGGCACCATGGGAATATGCTGCTGCACTGGCTGCAAATGTGACACTTGTGCACGGGGCAATTGCATCTGCTGCATGGGTTGGAAATTTGCACTTGATTCACATTATTCTGAAAATTTGAATTTGGACCTCTCGTTCTTGGTCATATTTTGAAATGTGTTGACATCTTTACCTCGCTGAACAACACCCTCTGGCACCTTCATCGAACACTCCTGCTTCCAGTGTCCCACGGCTCCGCAAATGTGACATGGCAATAGCTTCCTCATTCCCTGCCCATCATTTTGAACTCCAACAGTATTCAAATCCGGACCACGATTCATCTTGCCTCCCGAACCCCTACCTCTCATCTGAGGCTGAAACATGACATTTCCCTGCTGCTGCGGCATCTGCTGCACAAAATTCCCTTGCACTCCTGTTTGAGCTGCCTCTATCTGCATCACCATTGCCTTCTCTTTCAACTTCTGCTTCAACTCACTCTCATCACTACAATAATTTGCATACTGCAACACCTCATCAATCAGCTTTGCTTGCCAGCAAATCAAATGACTCTTAATCACCTGACCTATCTCAGGTCTCAGCCCTTCCACAAATCTCAACACAAAATGCAACATGTCTTTCGGCTCAATTGCTTCTTTGCCACTGTACTCCTTGAATGCCTTTAACAATCTCTCATAGTACACATGTATCAATTCCTTCACCTCCTACACTGTCCTATCAATTGTCTGCCAGTCAATGTTTTGGGGCGAAATCCTTGTCTTTAGGAACTCAATCACCATATAGTAATATTTCATTACTTCAGGAGATGGTGCCCCTGCACTTTTATCTCTCTCTGGTTCACTTGTTGGCCAGTCTACAGCTCTCTTGCACTCAACCCACAAGTCAGCTGGGACCACTATCTCCAGTAATGTGTTCAAGTCTTCCCACAAACATTCTGTCTGCTGATACCACTCTACTGGCTTCTCTCTCAATTTTGGATAATCATTCGTAAATGATAGAATATCACTCCTACTCCAAGGAACATGAACAAAAGTTCCCCCCGGTATTTCTCTCATTGGTAAAATCTTTACCGGATCCTTGTCCTGTTGTACAGTTTCAGTCACTTCTAAAGATTCTCTTTTCTTCTTGTCTCTTTTCTTTACCCATCTGCCTTCCTACTTTTCTAATGCTCCCCAAACCTGGGCACTCTGCAGTAATTCCTTAAGGTGCGCTTTCATTCCAGCTGATCTCATGTGTTCAAAATCTTTTATAACTTCTCTTCAAATGCTTTGTTTTCTCAATATCTATGCCATGCTTCTCTGCCAAATCTGATAATCTATGATGTGCCTTGCTCACCTCTCTTGTGATTCTCGGGCATAAGTATCTCAACTCTGCCTCTGTGTAGGATTCTAATCTATTCACCCCCATTGTTCCCTCGACTAGTTCACCCGCTCTCATGCTCAATCTGACACATTTTATCTGCTCTTCTCCCTTAGCAGCATTCTGTGGGGTATTCAACTTGTCAGGCCATTCGGTCAACTGCTGAGCTGTCAGTCACTGTAACTAAATATTACTCGGTTCACCTGTGGCACCTGTTGTACACTGCATTCTGTGTCTCCGGTGTCAATAGCTTCAAGATCTGACCTGCACTAGGTCCATTCACAGCATCTACAAGTGCAACAAGTGGACTAAGATCCAACAATGATCTTGACCCATCAAAGGTCTGACCCACAGATGAGACTACCTGTACTTGTTCATCTGGTCCCCTCCTCTTTAGACTCTGAGACATTGTTACTTGTTCATTCATAATTGGTTTCTTCAGCACAAATAATGGTACTGCTGGACCAATAGTAATTGGCAGCGATATTGCATCTGGGGCTGCTCTGGCACCTGAACAATGTGGGAGAGTAACTCCCATGCTCTGATTCATAACTGGTGTCAAATCCAACTGTGTCCTTGGCATCCCCTGCGGCTGTACCTGGGGCAACAAAATCGGTCTGAACCAGCAGTGGTCTTGGAGCAACTTGCTCCGTAGGCACCACTAAGTTTGAAGTCGTCTCTAAGACAGGCACATCAGGATAAGTTCTCTGTATGGGTGGCGGATGTATCTGTGCATGAACTACTGGAGTAGTCAACACATTAGGACTACCTTGGACCAAGCCCTGTATCTGGCTAGTATTAACCTGCACTGGGCTCCAAGTTCCCATTGCCTGTGCTGGGGCTGTTGAGTCAACACTAGTACTCGGACCATCGTCATGCACCGCATACGGTGGTGGTCGATCGCTCACTATCTTTGTAACAAGATCTTCAGCATCAGAGTCCTCTTCTACTATGGAAGACTTTCTTGCTTCCTTACTTTCAGACGGACCCTTATTAGACTTCTAGTTGCTTTCTTTCCTTCCGCCTCATCTTCCTGCGTAATTGGTGGAAATAGCTTAACTCCCTGCAATGTCTCTGCTCTCCACCTTTTCTGCTCCCAATCCCATTTAGCCTCCGCTAAAAACTTCTCTACCTTTCTCTACCTTTCTTACTCTTCTTTCGAATTTCATTTGCTGTTGCTGTCTAGCTACCAGCTCCCAAACTGCAAATGCCTCAAACTGTGCTGGTCTCGGAAGGGGCTTCGATTCATATAGCACCATCCGCAATTGCTCCAAAACTCTCAAATTGGAGGTCCAGTTATCAGGAAACGCTAAGCTCCCATTTTTCTCTGTCAACTTGCACCACCTCTGCGTTAATCAAAGGCATGGCGCGACACCTCGCTCCTCCATTACAATGTAAGCTGGTGTATTCTCTGGCGGTGTAGGCTTTCCTACATTCGCTCTAATGTACGTATCTCCCCTTAGAGCACTCTTCAATGCCTTAAAAAATGTCAACTTTTCTACTTTTTGTGTATTCAAAATCAAATCAGAAAATTACTTTTACTCCCAAGATTCCTTTCACCCACGTTCTCAACCAATTGCCACTCACGGATGGCAGCCAATCCGTGCGCGACCCTTCTCACTAACCGACCTATCCCAGCGCGGCTCCATTGACGTAACACTCACACTTACTGCGGCTGACAAAGTCTTGCGGCTCGTCCTTCAAAACTTAAATTCACACAAAACGAATACAAAATATTGCAAGCACTAATCAAAAACCAACAGCCAAAAACAAATCTGCTGGTTTACTACAGGAAGGTAACACAATCGCTTCAGAAACCTTACAGATTTTCACTGATGGCCCTTTTGCTCATGCAGCTATTCCTCTTTCTCGGTCTCCCAGATTTGCAAGCAAAATTTGACCCGCAAATTTTTCTCTCAACTGATCAATGGGTCTGTCATATCTCAGTCGAAATTTCTTCTCACCCACTTTTAACTCACACACTGATCGCCCGATCAACTTACTAAACCAGACAGATTACAACATATAACCAAATGCCTCATACACTTTTCAATATACTCCAGAGTCTTAGATCATGCAGGGTCTGTACAGCAACAATCATGTGGACAATTTCTTAGCACAAAGCGCCACACACATATGAAGTTTGACGACTTCCCTACTCTTACACTACGAAGTACGCACACTCCTACTAAAACTTCATCTGGAGTATGCAAACTCCCCAAATACTCCCATTCGTCACAATTCACCTGCGATTTGTATAAGCTGTGCAAGCGCAACCTATCTCTCTCACTCTATCACGCCAAGAACATACCCAACACTACTAGCAGGATCCAGGATCTGAGAAAGTAATTTCTTGGCTTAAGGGAACATAATTTTCTCTACAAATGCCATTTTAAAACAAAGTCCAAATCTCATTTAATACTGAACTCGTAACCTGCTCCAGAAACTCACGGCGAGCTCCTAAAGAGACTAACCATCAGTCTGCTACCATAACTGTTAGCTCGTCGGTCCTTAACAAGTAAACTTACAAGGGGACGTGTATAGGTCGATGAACCGTTTGACTCGTTTAGGATGTTTTCACCCTAGTTCCAGAGCAGAAACACAATGATCAATGCACAATACTCAATAATCATTAGTCAAATCAATAATCAATGGATTCAGTACATTTCACACACCATGACTGAAAGTTCATGAATACCCACACCTTTAATTAAAGTTTAGTAAGTTTATTTCCTTTTTCTTAACAATGCTAAAGTCATATAGATTAGGCTTCACGTCAGATCAAACGCAATTACTAATCATTGTTAACCAAAAAGACGCAAGAAACATGATCTTATCAGAGCTTGAATCACAATGCATTCTAAAACATCAGTACAAATCAATAATAAAACCAATTTCAATAAGACTGCAATATACATAGAGTTCGGCACAATAGTTTTCCAACCATTTGTCCCTGCAATATGTCAGTCGTCCTGTGAATAGCCTTAACTAACTCCAGTTAGCATCAGCATGTGGGGCATTTTGGAAAACATCTACCTAAAGAAAGCTATTAAGACAGCGCAGTTGGTACCTAGAAAGAAAAGGCACAAAAATGCAATTCAGTCACATTGTCATATGTACTTATCCACGATATGGGTCAGCAAGCAGAATCAGTCTTCGTCCTCAGGTCATCAATTGATCAGCGAAACATCAGGCTCTCATACAAAGAGTATGAGCCCAATGACAGAATCTCAAACTCTTCGTAAGTCAATATCACATCTCATAACGAAGTAAGATCAAATCAAATCTGCCCTTGTTCTCCTCTGTCACGGTGTTATATCAAAGTCACCCAAACTATCCCCTAATTTCCAATTGGTCAATTAATCATACGTTATTACACTGTCCAGTGAGCGTTCTATACCAAATCTATGAATTCTAGTATTTCACACTTCACATCTCGTTGTTTGGTCTGCTTTACGATGTTCTCATCATCTGCTTCATCAGGTATCGAATTTGTTGCATCTTCGTCTTCAGTCAGTGTCTTCATTGTTCGCGTCCTGGGAAAGAACCTCTAACACACTTTACACATGTTTTGATACATTACTAGAGACATCATCTCCTGTCGGTCGGTTCCCATAGAAAGTTTCTGCTAAGCATTTTAAGAAGACAATGAGCATTTCACAGTTAGTTCACTCTGTCAGCATTTTTCATTAAACGCTAAGAAATACAGCTTCTGCATGAGGCCTGGCAAAAACTAGGCCAAGACACTCGTCAAGTTAAGGCCTACAATTGATAACTAGAACATACCTTATAACCCTTAATATGACATATTACTACATGAATTTAGTACATTTTCAATATTTCATATGGATTAATAGTTATTTATTACATTTCATGAACACTAGTGGCCATTCTTCGATGTCACATTTTCAACGTGCAGATTATATTTCTCTAAATTGCTCATTTTTCTACATAAATCATTATAAAGATACGTAAACACTCATTGATAATTTTGAATTAAGACATCTGCTTCAGCAGAGTCTCCCGAAGGCGTCCAAACGTTCTCCTCATTAAGTCCCTCCCCCCCAAATGAAACATGATGGCAATCAGGCAGGTTATTAACAAAGTCTAGTTTGCTGTGCTGGAATGTATCAGGATTTTTGGCATAATTGGAAACTACTGACTTGGATGATTATGTTAAAAGACATGATTTTATCTTGATACAAGAAACCTGAAGTACAGACGATTTAACATGGAACGGCTGTTTTTGAGCTTTTGTGTCCCTGCCATCAAAGGAAATAGGGGCAGAGTTAGTTGGGGGCTTATGATGTTCATTCATTCTACATGTAGCTTGGGGTTTTCTCCATGCCTGATAAACATACTGGGATCCAGATTCTTTGGCTGGGGCACTCTAATAACTTATCCTTCCTGTTAGTTAACTTTTACAATGCTGTAGACAAGGAAGGAAACCTGTGCAGCCTAAAGGATTTGTTTTTTGGTGGGCATTACCTGCTTAGTATTTTTTTTCCTAGTTAACAGTTTTAACATCATAATTGGTGGTGATTTTAATGCCAAATTGGGGACCAGTAACACCGTGATCAAGCTGTTTCAAGCGCTTAAACCTGACTACGATCTAGGGGCTGCAGACGGTAGGGATGCTAGGCTCCATAATTATATTTCAGACCTTGGTATGGTGAATGCGATGGAACTATTGGGCACCCTAAATACACATGTCCCCACCTTACAGGTAGAGACGGGGACACCATCATAGTCTACATATTTTCCACCCCCTCGATGAGTGGCTTCATACACTCTATCACCATGGTCTCCAGTTCCCACAGTGACCACAACCCCATTGAGCTTTTCCTCCTCTGGCCTCTGGACATTACCCTAAACCATGGAATCACAGACATTGAGGCACACAATCAGTTGATGAGAATTAGGTGGCATGGCATTGATTACACCAACTTCTGTAAACTGGTGATAAAATGTAACCTCATTCTCTTCATGGAGACTCCCCTGGTATTTGACTGCCCTTGCAGCTCCATCACACTAGATATTGGATCTTAGAATAGTAACATTAAAAACATTTTAACCTGTCATTCACCCAGTAGGGCAAATCCAGGCCTTTCCTTCTTTAATGATGAGTGCAGGAAAGCTAACAGGCGGCTGCGCACAGCTATTAAAACAACCCAAGGGACAGTACCTACTAGGTGGCCTGTCGCACTGCTTACAAGAAGGCCATCCTTGCTAGAAAGAGAGAGAGGTTAAAGAAGAGCTGTGGGACAGTCTAGTCTCAGCTATCAATACCAGGGATACTCCTAATAATGGGCTATATAATAGGAGTAAATGGCACTGCTTGTCATGTGTCCAATATATATCCAAACCACCTGATGGTGCACTTAGAAGAAGATCACCCTCTGCTTCTTTAGTTTCAGTGATGAGTCACTGATAATCATTTACATATATATAAGGCACATATCCAACATCCAGTCCATTGAATCAGTGTCCATATTTTGATGCCAACCGCAATTACACGTTTTCTTTATTCTTTAGATCTTGATTTTTCAATCTCATGGTATTCAGTCATTGACCAACATCCCAGCCAACACGTGTTTCGTCAGGGGTGTACCCCAAGACTTCCTCAGGGCTGTAATCAATACATATATAGTAAGTTTTTCATACAATATCTAATGAACCACAACAACCATCAAAAGATTCTCTTATTTGTGTTCGTCCCTCATGCAAAGAGTGGGTACATATACATTTGAACAATCCATACCAGTCTTTACAAATTACAAATTACACATTGTAGTGTGGTCCCCCAATGTGCAAACATACAGAAATGTAAGATGTGATTAATATTAACTGAATAACTAACTAAATAAGCTAAAGTGAAAATTAATGAAGAAATAATACAAGATGATACTGATATGGACACCACCCAAACTGAGTCACCTGTCGCTTACCCCTTGAACATTCATTTTGATCAGCTAGAGGCATGTGAAGCCATGTGCACAAACCCCTCTAGGAAGGCCCTGGGCCTGGACTGTATCCCATTGTACCCCAATTAAAAAAACTTGGACTTTTGGGTCCTACTCATCATTAACGTGGTTAACACAGCTGTAAAAAGTGACCTCCCAGACTCATGGCACTCAGCTGTCATAGTCCTAGTATACTAAAAGGGCTGCCAGCAGCATCCCTGCTGTTACCACCAAATATCCCTCCTGGATTCAACAGTCAAAATCTTTGGGCAAATCATTCTCAACAGGACTGAAAACTGGGCAGTCAATAACCACATGTTTTCCCCTGTACAATATGGTTTTAAAGAGGGCTTGGATACTGTAGGGCAATGTCTCAAACTATATCTCATCATAAACCAGTACACAATAGCCAAGGAGTGAGTGCTATGTCTTTCATTCATGGACTTTAGCAGCGCCTTCAACAGGGTCAACCGTAGTGAACTATGGCGGATTGTTCCTTTTATATAGAAACAGTTTGAACAATATCTTGCATCATAGGCTGGAAAGATTAATTTTCCTCCCCCAAAATCTGACCAAAGGGTACATTCTGTAGTGATATTTATGTTTTGACCACTGACACCACGTTGCACTTAGCCTAGCAGCACACCGTTACATTAGTGACCACCAGATTCATTTTGCCTATTGACTTTATTTTAGCATTAGCCACTGCCACGTTAAAAGCTGCAAGTAGTTTTCCACATTGTACAACGTACACATGTTTTTATTTTTCGTGTTCTTTCCCACCAAACGCTTAGGCTGATAAGAATGTACTAAGATGGCAGGGAATGGCCTTTTTTTAAATTGGCACCTTGGGATTGCGGCCAAGTCCTGATATCTTCTTTTCAAAGCTGGCCTAAAGTAATCAGCATTTTTTAAATAATAAACTTATGCAGTGAGAGGGAGGTTCTAGAATTTTCCTCTTTTGTCTGTTCAAAGTATAAGAGGCCAAGACCAGATCGACCAGGGACCGAGAGAGTCATGCAAATCTCAGACATACCCAGGATGCTGGGTCCGTCATCCTTCCCGTGAGGATAGTTGATCTCTCTCTCATCGATCGATTCTGGGATCTGGCGATCTGATGCTGAATAGGAGGGAGATGAAGCAGTTGTGCCCTTGCCTCATGGTGATGCATATTTTTTAATTCATTATTTGCTTTCCATTATAATATAGGTACATATATTTGCTGTGTATATTGCAGTGGAGAATCATTTGTACATGTCTTCATTTAATTGCTGTGACCATTTTTAAACGTGTGCTTTCAGCATGCTAATCTCCTTTTATGAACCTTGCGACGTGAAGTAATAAATGTCTTCTTCGGACTAAGAAGCGCATTCCAGAGATTTTTGTCAGCGCATGAGTGTTTCATCTCACTCATTACTGAAGCAAAACACATTCTCAAAGCCAAACATTTTTTTCTTAAATATATGTCCTCAGCTAGAGAACAGGAGAAACTAAAGAACACCTTCCTGCATGATTATGTCCTGGTCCAAACAACAACCCTCATAGAACCACATCTATCATGGGTCCCCTGTCAGTGGGATAGATCCCTCTTGGCAAAATCCAGTTAGGGTCAATTGGGTCAATGTTTTGCTTCTCTTTAGGCCAGTTTGATAAAGCCTCTATCCTTGTGTGTTCATGCGAAGAAAACTCAGTTCAAACCCTGGAGCACTTTTTCTACTTCTGCAAATATTATGAGCACCTAACTAAAAATGTCTTAAAACCTATTATTGTATGGTTTTACCCAGTCTAGACCTGCCATGTATTTTCTCCCCCAGATTACGATCCCTAGAATTAATTTTTATGTGGGCAGTTTTTTAAAGTCAGCTATCCTCAAATGCAGAACATCTGTTGGCCATTTTATATGGTGAGTTTTAATGGAGTATGCTTGTTTATTTATCTTGGTATTTGCACATCCGATGACCATTTTCCCTAATGAGACTTAATGGTGCATTCTTATTTTTATTTATTTATTCATTTAGTTTGCACTTTCCAAATCAGATGCTGATTTGCACACTTTTTTATATATTCGTTTGATAGTGTAACGATTTCTACATTTTTAAGATGAATTGCGTCTTTTTATCATGTTTGTCTTGTATCTTTTTTGATCATTTGTTTTAAATGTTCGATTAAAGAATTGAATTTAATTGAATTAAAAACAAAACAAAATATACAACAACCAATACACTACATCACCTTCCCCCTAGGAAAAAAACACACACAGCAAGAGAAAACAGCAAATAACACTAGTGTAAATAAAAATCCTTAAACCTTGTAGGCCAGAAAACATTATGACCAGGTCTGGAATTACCCTGTAGTGTGACATCATTACTACTAGAACCCTGTACAAATGAGGGTAAACATAATGCAGTTGTGTACCATTAGTGTCAGTATGTAAACTGGAATCAGAAAGAAAAGTATCACTACATGATGCTCTTACATGACTATTCCCTTTACAGTCTAGCCACCAAGCACTGTCAGAAGTAGTAGAGGATTCAGCACTAAATGCCCCTTTGGACATCAAGATTGTTGTTTGCTTGTTCTTCAATTAATTTTACCAAGTTTCTCGTACTCCACCAACCCCTTCCAGAAAGTGATACCGACCCCTTAGACAACTTCACCACTTAAACCGGTGACATCAATTTGGATTCACATTTTTTGACTATGTATGGTTTCTTAACCAGAACCCATTCACCCATATTGACATCAAATTCTTCCACATTATGCTTTTTGTCAAACTTTAGTTGCACAAAGCCTGTTGTTCATACACTCTGTCTAAAATTGTGCTTTGAACCTGAGCTGACTTTCCAAATGTGTATACAAATCTTTCACCCATTGAGGACATAAAATGGATCTTGCTGTTCTCTTGCATAAAAGCTCAAATAGAGACTCTCCAGTGGTACTATGTGGCAAGATTAAATAAGACCACAATTTTTGTCTTAAAAATCTTCCACATCAATTCCCAAAGCCAAAGCCGACTGTACCCCTTCTGTAAAGAACATGTTCATCTCTTTCACATAACTGTTTCAGGGAGGTGAACACAAGGCCACTTGAAGATGTTTAATATGTTGAGAATCAATAAATGGCCTTCCGAGGGTAGAAGTGAAATGTGTACTGTTGTCGGTGACAAATTCTTTGAGTGGTCCTTCAATTTGAAAAACTTTCTTCAGGAATTTAATCACTGAAGCTGTGTTGGGAGCTGGTACAAATTCAAGATACACCTACCTTAAAAAATAGTCCACCAACGCTATCATAAACAATTTTCCTGATGGTAATAACTCAAAAGGTCGTGCAAAATCCAAAAAGAAGGCGTGTCATGAACTTTCCAATGCTTATCAGAAAGCAAACAAGTTGTACAAACATTAATCCATTTCAAAATGTGCTCATCCACAGATGTCCACCAATAAAATTGTTTTAAGTTTTTAGATATACTATTAACACCTAGATGACCTTATGAGCTATTTTGATTAGTGTCTTACTTTTTCTAAACAATTTTTACTGGGGTTTTTCTTTTTCCTGTGAATTTGCTGGGTACAAGATGCCAAGTGCAATAAAAGGAAAAATAACCAAAGCTCATGTTTCAGTAGGAATAAAAAAGAGAACAGGGGAACAGCGGATGGATGTACAGATACAGCAAACAGTGCAACTAAAGAAATATCTTGTCAAAAGACATGCATCTCAGAGTACACAATGGCTTTTTTGGGAGGGGGGTCCGAAAAGGTAAGGAATTAAGGGTTTGAATATTAGGTAGTACAGGATCTCTGGAGGGACACATACAATATAAGAGGAAGAGGAGGAAAAGGAAAACCATCTGATATCAGCAAGGAGAACTGACAAATAGGGGCATATCGTGGAGGAAAAGACACTATGATGGGGAGGCACCATGAGTGGAACCAGGAAGTAAGTAAGTACATAGGAGAAAGGAGATAAGTGGGGGCTAGGGAAGGTCTAGTATAAGGCATGCTGCATGTGGGTAGCAGAATGAGACCTGGCCCATGACATGAAAAAGTCACTTGATGTTATTGGACATACTACAGCAAGGAACAAAGCCATATTGATCGAGGTGGACGATGACAGGTAACACCTGTAAGTACCTTTCAGCAAGGACCTTGCCAAGTATCTTGCAGTCTGTGCCCAAGATAGCAATGGGTTGATAGGAGGAGAGATGTGTGGGATCCCTATCTGGCTTCAAGAGGGAGATGAGTAGAGACTGCTGAAGGGAAGTGGGTAGCGCACTGCTGGTTAGCGTCTCGTTATAAACCTTGAACAATCAGGGAGCAAGGTGAGTCAAGAAGCAATCCTAGTACTCTATAGGGAGGCCATCTAACCCAGGGGTCTTGTTGTGGGCTAGGCCATGTATCGCTTTCTTCAGCACAGCCACCGTGCTCATCGAGCTTTTTATGTTCAATGGCTTTAATGGTGGGTAGGGGGAGAGGGCCAAACAAGCATGCAATCACACCAGGTGGTGGAACAAGATACCCCTGTAGAGGTCAGAATAATATGAGCTAAACACCTATGTGGCCAGGGGTATTTCTGTGATTCAGGGTGTGCGTGTCTCCTGGTGTGCCAGCCATGCTAGCAGATGGCTAGGTTTATCCCCCAAGGTGTGGAGGTGGGCTGTGTACAGACAAGGCTCAGTGCGCTGTGTCATCAGAGAGAACACAATTATTAAGGGTGGCTAGCACGCCTTGGTGTCCTGAAGACCCCTGGACTGTTTTTATTGACCCCCGCTATGTTCTGAATACAGAAACCCCTTGTATCAACCTTAGAGTAGTCCCACTCAATGGCACGTGTAGTGACTGTGGAATGGTTCTTGGTGAAGTATTGACTGATATGCATCAGTTGTGTTTTGGTAAATAGGTTCGTCCAGTGTGTCCTGGGTAACTCCAAGTGGGGACCGGGGGTTGTGGTGCTTCCTACCCCATGTCTTAAATTTGTGCAGCTTGGGCAAAAAGGATACAGCCCAGGTAACCTGAGTGTGTGAGTCACGGAAGTAGAGCTGGGGAACACAAAAAGCAATCTAGGTAGACATATAGGTCAATGAGGACTGAATAATTGGAGTATAAGCGGAGTTGCGGGCTGTGGGCCCACTAGGCATTAAGTAGGGGCCATTGTTGAGCCTGTTGTGAAAATTGCTGTGAGTGTAAACATTGGGGCCTTGAGGGAGCGGGGTAGGGAATAGTCAAGAGAGATCCAAAATATTATTGGTCTCTTTCCGGTATCCAGGGCATATCCACCAATTGAGCTAAGACCCTAGATGGGGTTGCTCAAAATGTGGCATGGTCTTTGTTTGGGGCATTAAAAGCAACCCTGGAGGAAGAGATCCCCATCTAACTGGCCCTTTAGAAAGACGTGTCGACCTTGTTCATCAATGATCGCACTATGGGCCTGGAAGGGCGTACCTGTACAGATCTAGAGCGGGGAGCCCCGATTGTAGGTGGAGTACGTCATGCCATAGATAGTGCCCCTTCAGCGTTTACTGAGTCATTGGACTTCTCTATCAGTGAGATGGGTTCCTGCAGGAAACCAATATGGGCCTGTTGTTGTTCCATGTAGTAATACTCTGAGTAACTGTGGCGTGTCAAGTGTACCCTCCGTACATTAAGTGTTAAAAATATGGTGATTAATCAAGATGCCATAAGGTAGTGTCAAGTGAGTGTGCCAGAGAGGGACAGGGTAGGAAATGGTTACCTGTCCCCAGTGTCCATTCAAGCCTGCAGGGAAGAGGAGGATGAGTCGCCCATTCTGCTGAAAGAACAACTATGGTTAACAAATAACAGAGCTCAATCAAGAACAAGAGTCTGCAGCCAGATGCTGAATGCCCAAACAAACTTTAAAAAAAACAGTACCTGGACTGGTGGTTAGATCGTGGTCCATCAGCAGTGTGGTGGAAGGTCAGCAGGGTCAGCTCCCCCTGCAATGTTGAGCCAGGCTGGGTCAAAGGGGTGTTAGAGCAGCTCATCCAATGTTTGTGGTGTGAATAGGGAATCAGATAATAGCCCAGCGATCCCTGAGATGTCTGATGCTTTGCCATCTTTGCACCTATCCGAGCTGGAGTCAGTATCCAGAGGGAGAGTGGATCGAAGAAGGGTGAAGGACACAGCAATTGCCAATTGCTGACTGTCCCTCAGTTCCTGCTGCAATGGTACCCTGGGAGCTCCCCCAGTCTTGTTGTGTGGCTGGCCACACCGACCCTTCCGCTGATCTGGTCAGGACGTGTTGCCTTTATCTGCCGGAGGGTGAAAAGTACCCTTGAAATTTGTCCCTACCCAGTCCCAGGCCATAGCAGGTTCTGTGAAGAAGTAGGTCTGTTGGTCATGAATGGCCTTCAGTCTCACTGGGAAGAACAAGGAATATTGGATATGGGAGTCACAAAGGTGCTTCAAACTTATGAAAAAGAAGCGATGATGTTGGGTCAACATAGCATAATCAGGGAAACCTGAATTCTATCAGTTTTCATATTTGAGTGGGATTGCCAGTCTAGCCGCCTGCAGAATAGCATCTCTATCTTTGTAATGAAATAGTCTGGTGACCAGGGGGTGCAGGGTATGCTCGGTGGGGGGCGGTGGGCCAGCACCCGGTGTGCCCTGTCCATAGAAAAGTGAGGAGTGAGGGACTGGGCTGGTGTGATTGATTTCACCCGCTCCTCCAGGAACTCAACCATGGGGCTGGAGTCTTCAACACTCTCAGGGAGACCAACTACGCATATATTCAGTGTTTCCCATATAGATGTTGGGAGAATGCACCTCTCATTCCACATTAGCACTCCTTTAACCACTGACAATTGATAAGAAATCTGGGCAAATTGTTTCAAACCAACTTCCAAGTTCCCTTCGTTAGGCCAACCAAAATTCATGAAATGTAACACTTTCTGGAGAATTTCATCACACTTTAAGGTGTCCAACTGCCCTCTTGGAGTGACTACACCTTCCCTATCCAATAGATCCTCAACCATTGCAACCACGGGCATTCTTATCAAGCAATCAGCTCTTACATTCTTTCCTGATATCACAGGTGTATTCTTAGAGACATAACAACAATCTTATTAGGTGAGCTGAAGCTTTGCCTGTTCCACTTCTATTACTTAAGTACACAAGAGGTTTATGATCAGTGAAAATTTCAAACTTGCAACCCACAAAAAGTGTTTGAATTTCTCTACAGCCCATGTAAAAACTAACGCCTCACCATCAATAATACTGTAATTAGTTTCTGGCAAGTTCAAACAAAGTGACCCAAAAACCACAGTAATTTCTTTGTTGTTCACCCACTGGAACAAAACTGCACTGACTGAATTTGACTAACAGGAACTGTAAGAAAACATTTATTCCCAGATATAAATAGTGTCATTGCGGGTGCTGAAACAATTAATTCTTTCACCTTTGCAAAAGCGTCTCATTGTTCCATTCAGATTTTGCCCCCTCCTCGAGTCAGCATCCTAATGGTTGGACAATAAAAGCATACCCATCAATAAAGCTGGAATAATATTCACTCAACCCAAGAAATGACCAAAGAGCATCCTTGTCTTTGTGTGGGACACCATCCTTCATAGCCTGGACAAGTTAAAATTTAGGGTTAATACCTTCAAAGGTAATTCTGTGACCAAAGTAATCTAGCTCTCTTGTGAATAATTTACACTTATTAGATCTAATTGTAGTTGTAACCTCTTCAAAGACAGACACAACTTTCTTTAAAATTTGATTGTGCTCAAGAATGCTCTTTGCAAAATTAAAACCTTATGTTGGGAGATTTGTACGCCAACAATACCAACCAAGATAGTGTCCAATAATTTCTGGAACACAGTGGCAGCAGGGGCTAAGCCAAACGGCATTCTCAGAAATTTAAAAGCACCAAAAGGCGTATTATTGGTTAATCCCTGTGACTTGGTGTCAAGAGGGATTTGGTGGTACGTTGATTTCAAGTCAAGGAGGGTTAAGAATTTTGCATGACGCAAATTGGATAGTAATTCATGAATCTTTGGTAACAGATGTCTGTCCACTATTATGTTCTTTTTCAGGATGCTCAAATCCAGATATAAATGTATCTTGCCTGATATTTTCTTCACTGTTCTAATAGATCTTACCGTTCTCTAGAATTGGCCTCCTCAATGATACTTTCATTGACCAGGGTTTGCAGCAAAACGTTGGGATCACCTCTCACACTCAAAGGAACTGGTCTCACCTTAAGTGCCACAGGGTCTGCACCAGAATTAAGACTGATGCTGTGTTGCAACTTTTGATGACCCTGGTTTTTAAATGAAAGATCTCTGGAAAGTTTTTGAAAAGCACACCAACCCTTCTACAGGACTATTCTAATTTAAATGGGCATAGATGCTTCTGTAACTGGTGTATCTGAATCAGACCAATCTTTTCCAACCCACTGTATTCCTTTCTTTCTTTGCCACATAGATTTTGGTGGTGGGTTTCCTGCCAAGACATGTTAATGAGTTAACAAAATACCCCAGCATATCAATATCTTGTTCCCTGAATGCCTTTGGATTAACGTCAGGTTCTTTCAACATCACATTTGTATCATATAAGTTTATAAAACTGTGTAAGAAGCTGGCTCTGTATGTACTATATCAAAATGAGATAGAGGCCCTCATTATGAACACGGCGGTAAACACTGCTAACAGACGTGCGGTCTGAACCTCCAAATAATGAACCAACTGAAACACAGGCATCCTGAAAACCACCCACCACCAGCAGAGGAGTGCCAACAATGACGGCAGAGCCCGCCCACAGGCCGACGGAAAGGCCCTTCCCGCCCATCAAATAATGAACCACTAGACTGCCGTCAGTTCCGGGGCGGGAACCACCGGCACGCAAAGCCAGGCAGAAACAAACCAAATATAAGGAAACACTCCCCGGAGGCTAACACAACACGCCGAAGAAGACATGGATAGAGAGCTGCAGATCATGCCAGCCCTTCTCCTTGCTATATACCTCCACGACCGAGACTGCCAACGAAGACGACGACGGTAAGTACCGCAACCTACGAAACAAGGCAAGAAAGGGCACAGTTATAGACCTATACACTCCACCCTCCCTGCAACGCTCCCACAACCCTTCACAGCAGCCCCCCAAAGCAAGAGGGACTTACCCGACACAATGCAAATCCAACCTGTTCAAAGTACATACATGTGCCCCACACCCACAAACAATGAAACAAGAGACCAGGGATCCAGAGTGTGCCGCCAAAAACACAGGCCACACAATAACGGTTAATTCTATGCTCTGAGCAAATGAAGTGGATATAAGGCTAATGGCCAGTCCATAGTGCAAGAAGTCCCATGGGCCACAATGGCCCCAACCTGACTCCCACAAGGGCTACAGTACTCCACCTCATAAGGGCAACAATGGGGCATCCATGCACCTCAGGAAACAGGGGCAGGAGGTGGGGATTTACGATGGGGGTGGGGCTAAGATTTTTGTTCGGAAGGTGGAGGGGGTTTGGGTTTGGCCTTGAAAGGTGGGGGAGTGTACTTGGACTGGGTGGAGCCAGATGGAATAGGCTCAGCACGGGGCTTCTTCCTCTCTGGGGAAGGGGCATGGGAATGTGAAGGGTGGACAGGGGCAGGCTGTGACGTGGAAGGAGTGGATAGGACAAGGAGGTGTGCACGTTTAGGGACGAGACGGAGTGGGCCAGCGGGTTGGAATAGGTCAGCACTGGAGAGGAAAAGTTTCTTTGGTGCAAATGGGTTGGGCCTGGAGGAAGGCGTGGGAGTGGAGGTAGAGGGAGTGGTCATAAGTGGTGTAGGTGTGCGTGTTGTGGGTGCAGGTGACTGGACAGTATGCTGAGGTGTAGTGGATGTGTGATGGGTGTGTGTTTTGGTGCGTTTGAGTGTTTTGGGAGGAGGGGGTTGGACACAGTGGGACAAGACAGGCTACCAGTGTGAATGTATGTTGTCTGGATGTCTGCAAGTCTGGTGAGTGTGCTGCATGTGTCAACTAAAGTAGTTATGGTGAGTGCAGGTGTGGTGTCTGGGGTGCATGCATAGATGTGTGCTATTGTGGTGACTGCAGGAATAGGGTCAGCAACAGTGAATGAAGGTGTAGTGCCTGGGGGTGTGTATGTAGAGGGGACAGACAGGAAGGCGGAAGAGGTGGGCACACTGGGGGAAGTGGATGTTGTTGTGTGTGCATGTGTATGTTGGCTGTGTGAATGATTGTGGTGGTAGGTGTGGTGCTTGTGTTTTGAAGTGTGCTTCTTGTGTGTTGAGGTGTGTGCCTGTGTGTCAGAATGTGTGCTTTGGATGGGTTAAGGGAGTGGGGTGCTGGAAGAGGTAGAGGAGGTTGGACGAAATGACCAGGGACACTGGCTGCCGTCCAAGAGGAGCCCAGAGCCTGAAAAGATCTCTGTAGGCCAGACATGGCACTGTGAATGCCATCCAGATAGGCATTGGTCTGCTGCATCTCTGATGCTAGCCCCTGGATGGCATTGATGATGGTTGTCTGCCCTACAGAGATGGTTCTCAGGATGTCAATAGCCTCCTCCGTGAGGGTAGCAGGGCTGACTGGGGCAGGCGAAGAGGTGCCTGGGGCGAAGGAGACGCCCACCCTTCTGGGTGAGCGGGCACGGGCAACTCGGTGGGGAGCAAATGGGAGGGCGGTGATGGTATGGGGGGTGGCGGAAGATGACACAGTAGGGGTGGGCCAACTAGGGTCCGCCACCGCCAGGGAGCCCCCATCGGAGGAGGTATCAGAGTCACTACCTCCCGTGGTAGTTGCCTCCCCCGTGGTACTCCCCTCGCCCTCCAACCCACTGGTCCCCTTGGCATCAGACGACTCTGCCTCCGAGGATCCGTGGGCCGCTGCATCCCCACTCGCTGGTGCCTCAGCTCCCTCGCCAGATGATGCTGATGTACACAGACAACACAAGAGAACAGGAAAGTGGAGACAAAAAAGCAAAGACATTTGTAAATAGCTAAATGGAGTTAACATAGTGGATTATACATACACCCACCCAGAAGACCCTCCTACAGCCAGCATCTACCGCTATACCCATGGCTATGCCCCTGACTACTGCCCAGAACCCTGCTCTACAGCCATTCCCCAAATAAATTAAGGACCTGACATGTAGTAGACCTGACCAAAACACGCCTACTCCCCACAGGGCCATAATGTAGATGGACATCAGTCAGAGTCCCTGCAACTAAGCAGCATAAACCCGAATCCACACACACACATCCATCAAAGGTCAAAAATATGGTATGTGTACTCGCCCCCTAGTGACTGCTGTGCAGCCTTCAAGCGTCCATCTAGGTCTGGTTACGCCACCACCAGGATGCATTGCATAAGGCAGGTCAGTGCCCAACGGGCACCCCTTCCCCGTTGGGAGGACTTCCCCAGCTGGGCTTGCAGACTTTCAGCGCCCAGCGCCACAGGTCCTTCCACCTCTTCCTGCGGTGGGTCCTCCACCGGTTGTAGACCCTCAGGGTCCGCACCTCCTTGGCGATGGCATGCCAAAGTGCCCTCTTCTGGTAGGCATTTACCTAAAAGGGACTCATATAAATGTAACACAGAGGTCAGGCACTGGCTAATCATATACAGCTGGCTATACGTCCACTATGGGACAGACAGTACAAACAGACTAACAGCACATACACACGCAGCATGTCAGGAACCCTGGCCCATCCAGTGTCTGAGGTGCACACATGTGTGCAGCCAAAACCAACCACTACGCACATCTATGGCCCCCAATCCTCCTACTCACCTGTACCTCTGGCCGTCTGTAGAGCTTGGCGTACAGAGGCAGGACCCTGTCCACGAGCCTCTCCAGTTCCATTTCCTCTTGCGTGAAGGCCAAGGCCCTTTCCCCTGCAACACGGGCCATCTCCACGACCAGAGGCAGGACACAGCAGTACACTCAGTGGAGTACCTGCTTGCACGAGATCAGGGAGTCAAGTAAAGTTGGGGTGACGAGTTCGCGTACGCACAGCGGCGATGTGCACCGTCACCGCCGGCGGCGATCATGATATGCTAGGATACCCCATTGACATTCATGTTAACCAATGAATTTGCGCATGACGGTAAACACCGCCTTACGCTGTTACGTCAACCGCTAGGGGTATGAGGTCACTTCCACAACAACAGTTCTGGATTACACGGGCCAGACAGTTTTGCAAAAACTACGCATTTATAAAACTCACTTCTGCACAATGCAGGCATTACAGTTCCCCAAACACCAATAGGCATGCAACAATTAATTCTACCTCACATGACAAGCCCATATCTATCATTGTGGTCAAGTTGCTGTTATGTCATACACACTATGTATTTGTGTCGACCTGAATCAAGTCAGCAGTGCTCAATGACTGACAATGTGTGCCAATGTATGTGTGTTCCTCACATGTGTTTCCAACTCCTCCTAGGTACAGACCCTTGTGGCGAGGAAGGGCCCCATCGGTGTACAGACCACTTGTGGATTTGCGGACCATGGTGGAGCGTAACATCAGTATCAATTACAGACTCACCCGTGCAACTATTCTTGAACTTTGTGCATTACTGGATCCTGCACTGACTCCAGCAAATCGTAATCAGCATGCCATCCCTACTAAAGTGCAGGTGCTTTCTGCACTCCATTTCCTGGCCACGGGCTCATTTCAAGTGACAGTGGGCATGGGTGCTGGTTTTTCACAGCCAATGTTTAGCATTATACTGACAAGATTCCTGAATAAATTTGTACGACACCTGCGGTCCTATGTGATATTTCCCCAAAGTACTGAACTTCCTGCCATCAAGTCGGACTTCTATGCCTTTGCCAACATACCCCATGTGATAGGTGCCATCGATGGCATCCACATAGCTATCATCCCCCCAAGAGTCAGTGAACAGGTGTACAGAAACCGGAAGAACTTTCACTCCACGAACATTCAATTGGTGTGTACTGCAGACCAGTATATCACACATATGAATGCCATGTTCCCTGGTTCAGTCCATGATTCGTTTGTGCTGAGGAACAGTAGTGTGCCATACAGGATGGAACAACTACACAAGGACAGAGGGTGGATCATAAGTAGGTGTTTCTGTCACTTATTGCCACCTAGCAGACAGCCAGGCTGTCTGCCTCTGAGGCATGTCATTTTAAGTTGTGTTGTGCACCTTTTTCTAGGTGATTCTGGCTATCCCAACTTGTGTTGGCTCCTGACACCAGTGAAGAATCCTGGAACAGATGCAGAGAGGAATTACAATGAGGCCCATGGACCTACTAGGAGGTTGATAGAGCGCACAATAGGTCACCTGTATTCAGTGGGTCCTCCGGCAGGAGACGGACGGGGCGCTACCACCAACAGCGTCTGCCAGCAGAACACCGCCAGGGTGTATTATAGGTCATAATACAGCTGGCGGCGGTCTACTGACGAGCTGCTAGTGGCAGCAGCACCACCTTACCACCATCCGCCGGCATGGCCACAGACAGATTTCTGCCATCATTCTGGTGGAAATCCGGCTATGGTCATAATACAGCAGACGGCTGGTATCCGCGGCGACGGTATTTTGGCGGCCTTCGCCGCCAAAGCAGTAGGCGGTTTATATCGGCAGTTTAAAATGAGGGCCTTTATTCCTTCTGCAATATCCACTACATATGCAGATTTGGATCTCTAGAAGCCAAAAGATGTGGACACAAACTCTTCCAACCTTTCATCTGACCCTTGTTTCCTCTTAAAGAATTGGAATCTTTCTAACAATACACTCAGGCCCTCATTATGACATTGGCGGTAAATCCGGCTTACCGCCACGCTGACGGCCGCCAACTTACTGCCACGGCGACAGATATCCGTTCACCATATTATGACACACACACACCAATCCGACAGAATTCAGCCACAGACACAAATCCGCCAGACCAAAGGTCAGTGATAAACTGGTGGTATCAAAACCCACACCATTACGCCAACAGAACAACGCCCACCACATTATGACCCACGAATCTCCATGGCAGACATTCAATGGCGGTAAACCATTGGCTGTACATACTGCCGTGCTCACAATGGACACCCACAGACAAAACAACACCACATTTGACAATTCAAACAACACACAACTGACAACCATAAACACACCACACCCACACCACTATAAAACACACAGGAGGAGGACTGGAGTCTGGTAAGTCAACTTTCAACAATTATCACCCCCATACCTGCATGCCATCACACACTCCATCCTCACTCCCATCACACCACTCCATCCCACACACTCCACCATCACATCTCACTAATCCCAATGCCAAGCCCTGCATGCTGTACCAATGCATGGACACCCCTCACAGCCCTGCATGGACACTCATCCCTAAAGCATGCATAGCAGAGAGAACTAACAATCCCACTATACACCAACACACACAAGTAAAAGCTGGCAGGGCAACACCAACCATAGAGGGGAAGCCAGGGATGTACAATATGTCATACAGATTAACCATAACACATCATTTACATTCCCACAGGTGCCCCAGCCAATGTCACCACTGGAGAGGAGGTGCCACCACTATCCAGTCCCTCAACAGAAGTGGCCCACAGTGATGACAGTAACTTTGGACTTCAGGATCTGGACGATCTACCTGGCCCATAAAGGACCACTGGACAGCCGGCTACCCAAGCCCAGTCACAGACCACCACAGAGCCTCCCCCATCAGTATCCAACACCACAGCACCCACCCAGCATCCCCAAACCTCTGTCCCCAGGACACATCAATCAGCAATGTGCCCACCTGTACAGGGACCCCAGGCTACACCTCGCTCCCAAGACAATCAGGGACCTGGGGTCAATGGCAGTGGGCACACGGTTCAGGGGACAGAGGCACAGGCCACCAGGGACACTGAAAGGACTGCTGTGTGCCAGGGAGAGGACCGGCCGAGGGAACCAACTCTCCAGGAGGCACTCTCTGAGATCCTGGGAGCCTATCAACATTCCCAGGACACGATGGCCCAGATCCTGGACAATGTGCAGGAGAAAAGGCGGCTGCAGGAGGGATAGCACCAGGGGATCAGGGAAGACTTGTAGGCCATCAATAAGTCCCTGTTCGCCATAACAGGGGTGCTGGCAGACATGGCCAAAATTATGAGAGAGGCAGTCTCACACCAGTGGGCCACTACCACTAGCCAGTCATCTGAACAGCCTTCCACTTCCGCTGCCGCTAGTGGCCAGGAGGCCCTGCCACAGGACTCACAGGCCACCGGGACTCCTCCTCCTGCAGAAGATGAACCACCCTGCAAGCTTTCCCTGTGATCCAGACAGAAGCTAGAGACACTTGCCAAGACCCCCGCCAGGAAATGAGACTCTCCTAATTGTCCCCCTTGTGTCCCACACAGTCACCCTGTCTACCTTGGACTGCCATTGCTCCTCTTCCTATGCCCCCTTTGGACAATGCACAAAACCTGTGCTACAAACAGACTGGAACAATACCCTGGACTTTCCTCCATCATCACCCCATCTCATTGCAATTTCCCCCTATATGGTAGCATTTCAATAAACACCCTTTGATGAAAATCGATTTCAAGTAAATCATGTATTTCAAATATGTATTGATTGAAACAGGTACAACCAGTGCAAAATAACTGTACATAGAATGAGCATAGAATTAATGACCTGTAGCCAGCTGTTGTGATCACACCAGGAGTATTTGTCAAATCACCAACATCTGCAAAATGAATAGCCAGAGGGTTCAATAAGTGGGCATAGAAGTAGGAAATACCAGCATGCCAATGCCACACAGAATACAACCAAAGTCATTGAGATGTAAAGTTACACTGTCTCACCTGTGTGTCATTGGAAGTACATACGGATTACAGTTGTTCGGTTGTGCTCATTCTCATCCTCTGCCTCCTCATCCTCACTGTCGACAGGGTCAACTGCTGCCACAGGGGCATCTCCAGTCTCCTCTTCCTGCAGAAAAGGGACATGGCGTCTGAGGGCCAGGTTGTGCAACATGCAGCTTGCCACTACTATCTGGCAGACCTTCTTGGGTGAGTAGCACAGGGATCCACCTGTTAGATGGAGGCACCGGAACATGGCCTTCAAGAGGCCAAAGGTTCTCTCAGTTATCCTTCTGGTTCACCCATGTGCCTCATTATAACGTTCTTCTGCACTTGTCCTGGCATTCCTCACAGGGGTCAGCAGCCATGATACGTTTGGGTAACCAGAGTCACCTGCAAATATTGAGGGACAACATTTAGCCACACACTATCCTATATGGCCCACACCATACCCATACACCAACATATACTGGGTGGGAACCAGGGCTTACCGATAAGCCACACCCTGTGCCTCTCTAGTTGGCCCATCACATTTGGGATGCTGCTATTCCTCAGGACAAAGGCATCATGCACCGACCAAGGGTACTTAGCATTGACGTGGGAGATGTACTGGTCCGCTAAGCACACCATCTGCATATTCATAGAGTGGATCTCTTACGATTCCTGAACACCTGTTCATTCTGGTGGGGAGGGGGACTAATACAATATGTGTTCCGTCAATCTCCCCAATTATATTGGGAATAGGTCCCATTGCATAAAACTCGGCCTTCACAGTGGCCAAATCCTCAACCTGGGGGAATGCAATGTAGCTGCACATGTGCTTTATCAGGGCATACAATACTCTTGTCAGTACTATTGAGAACATTGGCTGTGACATTCCTGCTGCCAAGCCCACTGTCGCTTGGAAAGAACCAGTTGCCAGGAAATGGAGCACTGATAGAATTTGCACAAGAGGGGGAATCCCAGTGGGTGACGGATAGCAGATATCAGGTCAGGCTGCAATTGGGCACACAGCTCTGTGATTGTGGCCCTGTCCAGTCTATAGGTGAGTATTATGTGCCTGTCCTCCAGTGTAGCCAAGTCCACCAGGGGTCTGTACACTGGGGTATGTCTCCATCTCCTATTCATCCGCAGCGGTAGTAATCTAAGGGACAAAAGAGTGAGGTGGCTGTCACAAACTGAATAATGGAGCCCCAACAGTAGTTTGCAATCGGTATACATGAAATGGGTCACTGTGATCTGTCCAGTATGTGCCTATTTCTCCTGTGATGCAGCATTATTCCATACGCCCGCCCCCCCTGAAATGGCATTCACCTGTCCTGTGTGGAGGGACAGGTGGAAGTGAGGTAATGCTGCTGACAGTGTGTGCCGTGGCGGGAGGCGGCCATGCTGTGCAATTACTCATTGTTTATTATTGGGCCCTATGGGGTACAGTGGTCAATGGTGATCTACGCCGTCGGTGACAGTATGCACTGCCACGGACGTGACCACCATTTTTTATCTGATTACTCACTTGTTTCCTGTCCCTCCATAGGAGAGGACCTACACTGCATGTGCTGCTGTGAACTGTGTCTGGAACCTACCATGGCCCACGTGACCAGGGAAAGGACCCCAGCCTTCACTTCTGAGGAGTTGGAGAGACAAGTGGATGGGGTCCTACCCCAGTACGGACTGCTGTATGGGCCTCCAGACCAACAGGTGAGTACACTGTGGGCACGATGCATGTGGCATGCATGTATGGGTGTGTGTGTAAAGGCATTGTGTAAGGTGGGAGCGTTGTCCTCCTGGCTGGGCACACGTTGAGTGCTGGGTTATGTGTGTGCCAATAGAGCTGTAAATGGGTATGGTGGGCCACTTGTGTAACTGGCTGAACTGTTTGTCTAATGGCGTTCTCCTGTCTGTATTGCCTCTGCAGGTCAGAGTCAATCAAAAGAAGGGCATATGGCGTGCCATCGCCAAGGAGGTGCGGACCCTGGGGATCTCTGGCAGGCGGAGCACCCACTGTCGGAAACGGTGGGAGGACCTGAGATGCTGGGCACGGAAGACCGCAGAGGCCCTGCTGGGGCTGGCCTCCCAACGAGGAAGGGGTGCCCGTCGAACCCTGACCCCCATGATGGCCTGCATACTGGCGGTGGCCTATCGAGAGCTGGATGGGCGCTTGAGGGCAACACAGCAGCTACAGGGGGGTGAGTACAATGACTATCATTACAACTTACAGCTGGTAGGGTGGTATCCGGGTGGTGGTTGTGTGTCAGTGGGTGCCCCTAGGCCAGACATAGCAGCGTAGGTCCTCTGGTGGCTAAGGGTCTGAAGGGAAAATACTGTCTACCTAGCTTGTTAACATCCACTATTGGTCAGGGCTGTGTGGGTGCTGCAGTTGGCGGTGTGTGCTCCTCCTCATGCCTTGGTCGCTACCAATATCACTGCTAGTGCAATGCATAGTGCGTAAGCCTGTTCCCTGTGTGTGAGGGTGCTGTGTACGCCAATGGTGGTGTTGGTGCTGTCATTGACCCAGTGTATCCTTTGTCTCTCTCCCCCCCTCTCTTGTTCTGTCATCCTGTCCTTATGTGCATTAGCATCATCTGGCAGAGGAACAGAGGCACCAGCGACGGAGGGAGCTGCATCCCACAGGACTTAGGATGCAGAGTCCACCGACGCTGAGGGCCCCAGTGGGACGGAGGGTGAGGGGAGCACCACGGCTGAGACTGGAGGGGACAATACTGACTCAGATACCTCCTCTGATGGGAGCTCCCTGGTGGTGGCAGACACCTCTGTGACCACCCCAGCTACAGGTACTGCCGCCACCCCCGTACCAGCACCGCCCTCCCAGCAGCCCCTCAGCGAGTTGCCCCTGCCTGCTCACCTAGGAGGGTGGGCATCTCCTTTGCCCCACGCACCTCTGGCCCTGCCCCAGTGAGCCCTGCTGCCCTGTTTGAGGAGGCTATTGATATCCTGAGATCGATCTCTGTAGGGCAATCAACCATTGTGAATGCCATCTAGGGGCTGGCAGCCCAGATGCAGCAATCTAATGCATTCCTGGAGGGCATTCACAGTGGATTGGTGGCCCAACAGAGATCGATCCAGGCTCTGGCCTCCTCTCTGATGGCAGCCATTGTATCTGTTTCAACCGTACCCCCCCCAATCACCACTTCCAATCTCCTCAAACCCAACCCATCCTAAGCACACAAACAGATGTGCATGCACACAAGGCAACACCCAAGAGTGGCACAGGCATACACAAGCACCACACTTCATCCCACAGGAACTCACACAAACACCATTCAGTTGCAGACAGAACAACATCCACTATTTCCACTGTCTCCCCCTCTTCCTCCTCCACCTCCCACCCCTCCACCACTGCAGTTACGTCCACACTCCCACCTGCATGCACTACATCATCATCCACTACCTGCATCATCACCACACCAAGCAGAACACACACCTCACTGGCAGACACCTCCACAATATCCATGCACACGTCCGCTGTGTCCCCTTCCACCGTGTCTGTCCCCCTCCTAAAGTACACAAACGCAAGCACTCAGATACCCAACAGCCATCCACCTCACAATAGCATACAACCCATGCACCTGCACCCAAATCCAGCAAACACCTCCAGACCCAGTGGGAAAGTCACCCACTCGAGAGACTGTAGCCTTGCACTCCCCAGGACCAAGCATAGGGCATGTTGCCACCTCCAGAACCAGTGGGCAAGTCACCCACTCAAGAGACTGTGGCCTTTCACTTCCCAGGACCAAGCACAGGGCATGTTGCCTCCTCCAGAATCAGTGGGCAAGTCACCCACTCTAGAGACTGTGGCCTTGCACTCCCCAGGACCAACACAGGGCATGTTGCCCCCTCAAGAACCAGTGGGCAAGTCACCCACTCAAGAGACTGTGGCCTTGCACTCCCCAGGACCAAGCATAGGGCATGTTGCCCCCTCCAGAACCAGTGGGCAAGTCACCCACTCGAGAGACTGTGGCATTACACTCCCAGGACCAAGCACAGGGCATGTTGCCCCCTCCAGAACCAGTGGGCGAGTCACCCACTCAAGAGACTGTGGCCTTGCACTCCCAGGACCAAGCACAGGGCATGTTGCCCCCTCCAGAACCAGTGGGCAAGTCACCCACTCGAGAGACTGTGACCTTGCACGCCCCAGGACCAAGCACAGGGCATGTTGCCCCCTCCAGAACAAGTGGTCTTGTTTCTGCATCCGGCTGAGGTGCCCCCCCTCCCTGAGGTGCCTGCCTATTTGCCAACTGATGCCCCTGCAGTGTTTTCTCCGTATTGGTGCATGTAACAAGTGGGGCCTTGGACTTTGCCCTGTGGCCATGTGGCCCCTGTGAACTGAGGACTGGGCAGTGTCCCTTCTTTGTACATTTGTACATATCTGTTGCATTGCCAAATCGTATTATTAATTTGGTGTTGATCTTATTACAATCAATTAGTCAATTCCTGTTGTCCTTGCATTATTCAAACGATTTACAGGGATAAATTGTTTTCTTGTGCAGCTGGTTGTGTGCATGGTGTGTGTGTATGGGGTGTGTGTGGTGCGTGTGTATGTCACTCTCGTTTTCCTCCCCCCTCCCTTGTGTGCTAGGCGGCTGTACTCACCGTCGTCATCTTCGCTGGCGTTGGTGTTCGGGGTGGAACATAACGTAGAAGATCATCGAGAATACTTGCAGTTCTGGTTCCATGGCTGCGTGGTTCTTCCCAGTTTCTCCAATGGTGAGTCTTTTCACTTCTGTGATGTGTTTCCGCCAGGCTTTTGATGGCGTTGGTACCGCCCCGGAAAAGGTGGCAGATTGTGTTGTCATAATATGGTGAGAAGAACTTTGTCTCCCGCCTGGCAGTCGGTATGGTACATTGACTGTCTTTCGGAGATCTAACCGCCAGGGTCATAGTTTGGCAGTAGTTACCACTAGCCTGTTGGCGGTATTACCACCACTATATCACTGACCGCCAGGGTCGTAATGAGGGCCTCAGTTTTTCCAAAAGTTTCTTGGTTATTCTTGCCACACCTTCAGTACATTTGTCCCAAGCAGCCAAACTGATGCGGCTTAGTGTCAAATTCAGGAAGGTTGTCAAAAATGTGTTGCTCTTTATGGCTAAAATGACTGAAAAGTAATGCCACCTCCCTGACTGGTTCAAATTTGGTGGTAACGACAGCTACTAAACAGTTTTCCAAACAACATAACCAACTTCAGTGGAGGCTTACCAGGCTGTTGGAGAAAAGGTGGAATTTGGATCAAATACTGAAAGGATGCCATGGTGAATAAAGAAACAGACAATGGGGGTGATTGTAATTCTGGCGGGCGGCGGAGGCCGCCCGCCAGAATTCCGCCCCCATAATACCGCTCCGCGGTCAGAAGACCGCGGAGGGAATTATGAGTTTTTCCCTGGGCTGGCGGGCGGTCTCCAAAAGACCGCCCGCCAGCCCAGGGAAAAACTCCCTTCCCACGAGGATGCCGGCTCGTAATCGAGCCGGCGGAGTGGGAAGGTGCGACGGGTGCAGTAGCACCCGTCGCGTATTTCAGTGTCTGCAAGGCAGACACTGAAATACCTTGCGGGGCCCTCTTACGGGGGCCCCTGCCGTGCCCATGCCATTGGCATGGACACGGCAGGGGCCCCCAGGGGCCCCGCGACCCCCCCTACCGCCATCCTGTTCATGGCGGCTTTCCCGCCATGAACAGGATGGCGGTAGGGGGGGTCAGAATCCCCCATGGCGGCGCAGCAAGCTGCGCCGCCATGGGGGATTCTGAGGGCAGCGGTAAACCGGCGGGAGACCGCCGGTTTACCCTTTCTGACCGCGGCCAAAGCGCCGCGGTCAGAATGCCCTGCGGGGCACCGCCGGCCTGTCGGCGGTGCTCCCGCCGACCCTCGCCCCGGCGGTCGAAGACCGCCGGGGTTAGAATCAGCCCCAATAAAATGAAACAATACTGGTATATTCCCAACAATAGAGCAGCGATGTAAACAATTCACAGCTCTATGTTGGTGCAGAAAATTACCAATTGTCCACAGATAATGAAGTACCACTGCTGAAAATATTACCACTATTCTTTTAAAAGGAAAATATTATAGCAATATAAGTCAATCATGGCTAGAAAATGCCCCAAAATGCCTATTAATGAATAATGCAGTACCTCAGCGATGAATATCCGTGGAGGTCAAACTCTGATGGACTGCAACAAACAATATGGCCTCTTCGTTACACACATTGTGTGAGAGCCAAAATTCAGCGTGAATAATCGTCTGTTATATAATCATACTTATGTACTAATGTGTAAAATATTCTAACCATGAAATTAAAGTTGACACGGAAATTGTGCTTTACTCAGTGGCCGCCATCAAGTGAAAGACCTGCACATTGAACTAATGTTGTAAAAGAAAATTATTCTCCGTTAAAATAAATACTGAAATATTATGAGTATTTCTTGTTTTCTGCTGGGTCTCAAGCAAACAACGCATAGTTATCTAACAGTTGATTTTCCTGTTATGGATACATTTATGTATTCTTGTGTCTGTTGCTTAACCAACTCCATTAATTGAATTTGCATATTTGTCTGAAGTTATGTTTCTAACCCATCTTTTTTTCTCAAGGGAAATGCTGCATAGAAAATGTTTCTATATCTTTGTAACTACTGTCCAGCAACAGCTCATTCAGAAGGTGCTAAAACAATGGATCCACAGATCGTAGCCGGAGAAGGAAGTGTGCAAAATACTTTTAGTATTCGTTTGAGTTTCGTCAATGGAGCAAAAGCCAATCAGTGGCTTAGAATTTTTTTTTGTATCTTCTTTAGTATATTTGTGATATCTAAGGTCTTCGCAATTGGATGTTTCATCTTTGTAAAATGTTCTTATCCAATAAGAAATTGTTTAGCCATTTGCCATTAGCTCATACTTCCCTGGTTTCCAGAGACTTCACTTTGTATACTTGATGTGATCTGCACTTTGACATTTCATACTTTGCCAGTTAGTCTAATGACATTCTGGTGTTTTATTAATTTCTGAGTTTATTATGTCCGTTTAATATTGAACTAACTTTCTGATAGTTTAATAATCTTATAGTCCAAATTCTAAACCGTCCCCCTTTCCCTGTTCCTGTCTTGATGCTAACGCTGCTGTCCCCTTGATGGAACCAAGCTGTTCTATTAAGATAGGTAATTGTATAAATTAATGTTTATTACTTTGTCTTTTGCTTTACAGGTACCAAACTGCTGCTTGTTTGATAGCACCAAAGTTAGATGTTTTCTAAATTAATTCTACTAAATCTTTTGCATGAAGCTCAACATGCTAATGCTAATTAGTGGTTAGTGAGCTATTACTCTCATACTCATGAATGGTGTAGGAAAGTCATTTTTTTTTGCCTGATCACCCCCACTCTTGCTGGATAGGTACTGGTGGTTACTGACTCTTGGCTGTGCCCTGGGTACTGCTTACCAGTCCCAGGGCCAGTGCTCTGTGTAAAATGGATATGCAAATTAGGCTAATTATAATTGGCTAAGTGAACCTACCTATAAGTCCCTAGTATATGGTAGGGCATGTAGGTTTAGGGACCACAGCATAGGTGGTGCACACCTAGGTGCACTGCTGAGGTGCCCAGTGTCATTTTAAAAGCAAGCCTGCCTTGCTGGCTGCTTTTAAATTAAAGTTATATGCAAATTCGACTTTGGAATTAAAGGTACTTCCAAAGTCTTAAACTACCTTATTTTTACATATAAGTCACCCCTAAGGTGTGCCCTATGTGCCCCTAGGGCTGGGTGCCATGTAACTATAAGCAGGGACTTTATAAAAATAGATTTATAAGCCCTGGTGAGGTGAAAACAGCCAAATTCGTTTTTCCCTCATTTAAGTAAATGGCCTTCATAGGCTAGAATGGGCAGACTTTAAAGTCTCCTTAAATGTTACATACCAAGAATTTGGTATCAAATTGATTGTTATAATAAATCCCACAACTTCCAGTTGTTGGATTTAATATAACTAGTTCAGGTAAAAAGATTAGACTTTACCTAAAAAGTTGCCAATTTCAGTTCTGCATTGTTTTTGCTGCTGTGCTCTGATTGGCCAGCCTGCAGCAGCTTCTGCCAGGCTACTTTAATGAGGTGTGAAGTGGCCTGGCTTCACACAAAGGAATGTGCTTGGGGGAGAGAATCTCCCCTCAGCAGATGGTGAGGCAGGAAGGGGGAGGGCTGCCAAACTGGTCTTCAAAGGCAGAGAAGGACATCTGGAGCACCCAGCAACACCCCCACATCCTGCAACCCCAGACAGCTAGGTGCCTCCTTGATTAGATTAGGAGAGGGCAGGAGAGGGGTGTGTTTATGATTTTTAGCCACACCAGTGGGTGGGCTCAGCCAGATCTCTCCTCCAAAAATCAGATTCATCCATTTTGGATTTTTAGAGACTGTTGCCTTCTGGGGTGGATTTTTGCCACACTTCCCAGGAAGTGGTCATCACAGGGGGACGACCCTGTCCCTGATTGGAGAACCAGGGCCCCCCTGCTTTTCACCCAGGAGCAAGGATAAAACTGGCAGACCTGCACCCACGCCTCAGATCCCCTCCAGAATTCAACAAGAAAGGAACTAAAGAAGAAGAAGGACTGCCCTGCTGGACCCCTGGCCTGCACCTGGACCCTGCACTCAGAAGGTCTGCACCAGCTGCACACTTGGGCTTCACCACAAGAAGGACTTTGCCTGGCTTCATCTGGTTCAAGGAGGGACTCCCTGTTTGCTACAGGTGAAAAATTGCTAAACCAGAGTCCCCTGCACCAACTCCTGAAGAAAGTGACCAGCTGACCACTGTCTAGTGGCCAAAAAGGAGTTTGCGCCAGGTGCATTCTGGGAGTTGAAGTCCGCACCCCCCAAGGACCATCACAGAACTTCTGGACCCTTGGGGTGAGCTGTGGACCCCAAAAGAACCTTAAAAGAACATCTGGGTGAAGCCCCAGAAGTTTGGAAAAGATTTGAGAATTTTTGGAAAAAAGCTCCAGAGAGGGACCGACCCGCCGCAGAAATTCTAGCCGGCTTGCCTCAACCGCGACCCGGCCTGACTTCGTGGTTCGTCCCGGTAAAGAAAAACATCCAAAAAAGAGACTAAGTCCGAACGTAAAAAGTTGACCGGGACCTCCCAGCCATCGTATCCGAGAAGGGCTCCATGGACGTCGGATCAAGATCCAGGTTTACCCCGGTCGAAGGATTTTCATCTCGAAAAAACAACTAAGTCCGAAGGTAAAAGTCTCCACCGAGGAAACCCACATCGCGTATCCGGATAAGGGCTCCAGGAGGTCGGATTCAACTGGCAGGTTCGTCCCGGTGAAGAAAAACTTCTAAATAAAGACTAAGTCAGAAGGTAACTTTTTAACCGAGGCCTCCCGCGACCTGTAGCCGAGCAGGGCTCCGTCGCGGTCAGCCTGAAAGTTTGACTTTGCCCCGGTCGAGGTGCAACCAGATGACCCGATTGGCGCTTTTTGTTTCTAAGCGCTAGAAAAGTAATAATTCTTTAAAAATTCATATCTCCGGTTCCCCTGAACCGATTTTAATCGTTTTTGTGTCATTTTAAAGATAAAAATATAAACTATTTTTATAAATTGGTTTTGGATTTTTAAACTGTTTCCTGTGTTTTATTTAATTGCTGTTTTTTGATATTTGAATGCTTTACACTTTGTCTCCTAAGTTAAGCCTTGACGCTCGTTGCCAAGCTACCAAGGGTTGAGCTGGGATTAATTTACTGAGACCTAACTGTACCTATGTGGGGGTTAGTGGCTTGTTGCTAGGTGTAGGTACCTACCTGCCCTACCAATAACCCATTTTCCAACATAATTGAAAGCAGCGACGGGATCCTCTACTTGTGTTCAATATCACGTTACAGTTTTAGGTAAAACAAATTAAAAATCCTTTAAATTGTCCTAGTGCAAAAATTGTTTTTAATTTTTAATTAATTTTTTTTTTTATTAATTTGGATTAATTTCAATTATTGAATTTTTGTAATTTTTCTAAATTCTTGTTTCCAATTTTTGCAAAAAGTTTTTGTTGACACAAAACAAGGGAACCATGGAGCTTGATCTGGCTAGCCTACCCACACTGACAGTAGTCCAGCTTAGGGGGTTGTGTATTGAGAGAGGGTTGCCTGCAACCACTGATCTCAGGAAGCGAATCCTGATTAAATCCCTGACAGCATGGGCTGAGGCCCAAGAGGTAGAGACAGAGGAAGCTCCAGAGGAGGAAGAAAAAGGGGAAGATGCTAACTCTAACCACTCAGGGGAGGGAAGGCATCCGAGCCTAAGTGAGGAAGAGGAGGAACGGTCCTCAGTGGATACAGTCACTAGGGGCAGACCCAAAGCTAGTGGTAGGAAGGGGGTCCTTTCAGGGGGAGAGAACCCATCCATCAGAGAAAGAGAGCTGGAAGCCCAGCTAGCCTACATAGCTTTGGAGGCAGATAAGCTTGCCCTAGAAAAGAAAAAGTGGGCAAGCAAAGAAAAAAAAGATGGAGGCAGCGAGAAAGAAACTGAGGTGTCCCTGGGTGGGGGTTTTGCCCCCAGATTACCCAAAGGGGTGGTTCCTGCCTATGTAGAGGGGGATGACATAGATAAGTGGCTGGGGGCCTTTGAGAGGGCCCTCCAGATGAGGAAAGTCAAGCCTCAGTACTGGGGTTCACTCCTTTGGGAGTTAGTTCCCAACTCTGGGAGGGATAGGCTCCTAACCATGAGTGGGGAGGATGCAGACTCATACCCCAGTATGAAGAGTTGCTTGACTAAAAAGTTTGGTCTAACCCCAGAGCAGTATAGGCTTAAGTTTAGGGACACCCAAAAGACAAGCACCCAGTCCTGGGTGGACTTTGTGGACATTTCAGTAAAAGCACTGGAGGGCTGGATACAGGGCAACAGGGTAAGTACCTTTGAGGGGCTGTACAATTTGATTATGAGGGAGCACCTTCTAACTAATTGTGTCCAAGAGAGGCTCCGCCAGTATCTAGTAGACTCTAGGTTGACCAACCCCAGAGAGCTGGGGGAGGCAGCAGATGACTGGTTAAGAACTAGGGTTAACCAGAAACCCCCAGGGGGTGATCAGAAAAAGGGAGGACATGGTTCTTCTCAGGGGAAGAACCAGGGGAAAGATGACAAAAAACCCAAAGAGTCCTCACAAGAGTACCCAAAAACTTATCAGGGAGGGGGAGCCCCGAGCCAATTCACTTTTAAAGGGAAAGGGTATCAGGGAAAGAATTATGATCCTGCTAAAGCAGGAAAGTTTCAGGAGCTTGCTAAGGCCGGCAAGTGTTTTGACTGTCATCAGCCAGGACATAAAAGAGGAGATGCTATCTGCTCCAAGAAGCCCCCCACTGGTGGGCAATCCCAGGGGATTGCTAGTGTAGGGTTGGGGGTGGAAGTTGGCCCAGGGGTGGAATCAGGGTACACTGAGGTCACCTTAGTATCCGTGGGTGGGGTGGACATTGCAACTATGGCCACCTTACCTCCCATCATGGAGAGGTATAGGCAGAGGCCTAAAGTCAATGGGACTGAAGTGGAAGCTCTGAGAGATACAGGAGCCAGTGTGACAATGTTCGCAGAAAAGCTGGTTTCTCCAGAGCAGGTCTTACCTGGTGTCTTCCACCAGGTGACTTATGCAGATACCAGAACCAAACTCCATCCCATGGCTATGGTGAGTCTGGAATGGGGAGGTGTGACTGGCCCTAAAAAAGTAGCTGTAGCTCCTGCCCTCCCAGTAGAGTGTCTACTGGGGAATGATCTTGAAGCATCTGAGTGGTCAGAAGTGGAAAGAAGGGTCCATGCACAGATGCTGGACCTCCCTGAATGGGTGTGTGCTGTGACCAGGTCACAGGCAGCACAACAGGGGAATGCTGGACACTTGGACCCTGGAACAATGGGCCAAGCCTCCAAGAAAAAGAGAAAAGGCACTGGGTCTGGCTTGCCAGCCCCAAGTACAGAGGGTCAGGAAGAATCCAACCCTGAGGGGGAGGATCTGAACTCTGAGGGAGGGACACCTTCCCTGCAAACTCTGCCTGACTTAGCAGAACTGCAAGGGGCAGGTGGGCCCACCAGAGAAGATTTGTGCCAGGGACAAAGAGAGTGTCCCACTCTTGAGGGCCTGAGGCAGACTGCTGCCAGGCAAGAACAAGGGGATACCAGTGGTACCCACAAGGATTACTGGGAGGATGGAGTTCTCTACACTGAGGCAAGGGCCCTTAAAGAAGGGGCTACTAGGAGAGTAGTGGTCCCCCAAAAGTATAGAGAATTCCTCCTTACCTTAAGCCATGATATCCCCTTAGCTGGTCATTTGGGACAGACCAAGACCAAGACCTGGAGCAGGCTGGTCAACCATTTTTATTGGCCCGAAATGTCAGAAAAAGTCAGGGAGTTTTGCAGCTCCTGTGTCACCTGTCAAGCCAGTGGCAAGACAGGGGGCAAGCCAAAGGCTCCCTTGATTCCACTGCCAGTGGTTGGGACTCCCTTTGAGAGGGTGGGGATTGACATTGTTGGTCCCCTAGACCCACCAACTGCTTCAGGTAACAGGTACATTGTGGTGGTAGTGGACCATGCCACCAGGTACCCTGATGCAATACCCCTCCGGACAGTCACTGCTCCCACAGTGGCTAGGGCCCTACTTGGTGTGTTCACCAGAGTGGGATTCCCAAAGGAGGTGGTCTCAGATAGGGGCACAAACTTTATGTCAGCCTATCTGAAAGCCATGTGGGAGGAGTGTGGTGTTACTTATAAGTTCAGCACACCCTACCATCCACAGACCAATGGTCTGGTGGAAAGATTCAATAAGACCCTGAAGGGCATGATCATGGGTTTGTCTGACAAACTCAGGAGGAGATGGGATGTCCTCCTCCCATGCCTGCTGTTTGCCTACAGGGAGGTGCCACAGAAGGGGGTTGGATTCAGCCCCTTTGAGTTACTGTTTGGGCACCCTGTAAGAGGCCCATTGTGCTTGGTGAGAGAGTCTTGGGAAAAGCCTCTCAAGGAATCCAAGGAGAATGTGCTGGATTATGTACTAGGCCTGCGGTCTCGTATGGCTGAGTATATGAAGAAGGCAAGCAGAAACCTGGAGGCCAGTCAGGAGCTCATGAAGCTCTGGCATGATCAAAAGGCTACCATGCCTGAGTATCACCCAGGACAGCTGGTGTGGGTTTTGGAGCCCATGGCTCCTAGGGCACTACAGGCCAAATGGACTGGGCCCTATCCAATCCTAGAGAAAAAAGGTGAGGTCACCTACTTGGTGGACCTTGGCACCCCCAGGAATCCTCACAGGATCGTACATGTAAACAGGATGAAACCCCACCAGGACAGGGCAGACATGACCATGCTGATGGTCACTGATGAAGGGAAGGAGGAGGAGGGTGAACCTCTGCCAGACCTCCTGTCCTCAAAGGAAAAAGATGGGTCAGTGGAGGGAGTGGTACTCTCTCCCAAATTGACAGATCAGCAACAACAAGACTGTAAGCAAGTCTTGGGACAGTTTGCTAGTCTGTTCTCCCTGACCCCTGGACTCACCAATTGGTGTGTCCATGATGTTGACACTGGTGACAGCTTGCCTGTCAAGAACAAGCTATACAGGCTGTCTGACCAGGTCAAGGCCAACATCAAAGCTGAAGTGGCTAAGATGTTGGACCTGAAGGTAATTGAGCCCTCTGATAGTCCTTGGTCCAGTCCAGTGGTACTGGTGCCCAAAACTAATCCCCAAGGTGGGAAGAAAGAATTAAGATTCTGTGTGGACTACAGAGGTCTAAATGCAGTCACTAGGACTGATGCTCACCCCATACCTAGAGCTGATGAGCTCATTGACAGGTTGGGGGCTGCCAAATCCCTGAGCACATTTGATCTGACCTCAGGATATTGTCAGATTGCCTTAAGTCCAAGAGCTAAGGAGAGGTCAGCATTTTCCACACCAGAGGGCCACTTTCAGTTCAAGGTGATGCCCTTCGGGATGGAAAATGCTCCTGCCACCTTCCAACGGTTGGTGAATAGAGTCCTGTCTGGGTTGGAATCTTTTAGTGCAGCTTATCTAGATGATATAGCTGTATTTAGTTCCACCTGGAGGGACCACCTGGTCCACCTGAAGGAAGTGCTTCAGGCCCTGCTTCAAGCAGGCCTGACTATCAAGGCAAGCAAGTGCCAGATAGGGCAAAGTTCTGTTGTGTACCTGGGCCACCTTGTTGGTGGAGGCCATGTACAACCTCTCCTGCCCAAGATCCAGACTATCCTGGATTGGGAGGCTCCAAAAACCCAGACTCAGGTCAGGGCCTTTCTTGGCCTGACTGGGTATTACAGGAGGTTTGTTCAAAATTTTGGGACCATAATGGCCCCTCTAACTGAGCATTCCTCCAAGAAACAGCCCAAGAAGGTCATTTGGACCCCAGAGTGTCAAAAAGCTTTTGACACCCTAAAACAGGCTATGTGTTCAGCACCAGTGTTACTGGCCCCTGACTATAGCAAGGAATTTGTAGTGCAAACAGATGCTTCAGAGGAAGGGATTGGGGCAGTGTTAGCACAAGTTAATGAAGAGGGCCATGATCACCCAGTTGCCTTCATCAGCAGGCGACTACTCCCCAGAGAGAAAAAATGGAGTGCCATTGAGAGGGAGGCCTTTGCTGTGGTCTGGTCCCTGAAGAAGTTGAGGCCTTACTTGTTTGGCACTCACTTCCGTGTACAAACTGACCACAGACCTCTCAGATGGTTGATGCAGATGAGGGGGGAAAACCCAAAACTGTTAAGGTGGTCCATTTCCCTACAGGGGATGGACTTCACAGTGGAGCACAGACCTGGGACTGCCCATGCCAATGCAGATGGCCTTTCCAGGTTTTTCCACTTAGCTGATGAGGACTACCAGGGTGTAGGTTAGTACCCATCACCTTTCATCTGGGGGGGGGCAGTGTAGGAAAGTCCTTTTTTTTTGCCTGATCACCCCCACTCTTGCTGGATAGGTACTGGTGGTTACTGACTCTTGGCTGTGCCCTGGGTACTGCTTACCAGTCCCAGGGCCAGTGCTCTGTGTAAAATGGATATGCAAATTAGGCTAATTATAATTGGCTAAGTGAACCTACCTATAAGTCCCTAGTATATGGTAGGGCATGTAGGTTTAGGGACCACAGCATAGGTGGTGCACACCTAGGTGCACTGCTGAGGTGCCCAGTGTCATTTTAAAAGCAAGCCTGCCTTGCTGGCTGCTTTTAAATTAAAGTTATATGCAAATTCGACTTTGGAATTAAAGGTACTTCCAAAGTCTTAAACTACCTTATTTTTACATATAAGTCACCCCTAAGGTGTGCCCTATGTGCCCCTAGGGCTGGGTGCCATGTAACTAGAAGCAGGGACTTTATAAAAATAGATTTATAAGCCCTGGTGAGGTAAAAACAGCCAAATTCGTTTTTCCCTCATTGAAGTAAATGGCCTTCATAGGCTAGAATGGGCAGACTTTATTTTAAATTTTAAAGTCTCCTTAAATGTTACATACCAAGAATTTGGTATCAAATTGATTGTTATAATAAATCCCACAACTTCCAGTTGTTGGATTTAATATAACTAGTTCAGGTAAAAAGTTTAGACTTTACCTAAAAAGTTGCCAATTTCAGCTCTGCATTGTTTTTGCTGCTGTGCTCTGATTGGCCAGCCTGCAGCAGCTTCTGCCAGGCTACTTTAATGAGGTGTGAAGATGCCTGGCTTCACACAAAGGAATGTGCTTGGGGGAGAGAATCTCCCCTCAGCAGATTTTGAGGCAGGAAGGGGGAGGGCTGCCAAACTGGTCTTCAAAGGCAGAGAAGGACATCTGGAGCACCCAGCAACACCCCCACATCCTGCAACCCCAGACAGCTAGGTGCCCCCTTGATTAGATTAGGAGAGGGCAGGAGAGGGGTGTGTTTATGATTTTTAGCCACACCAGTGGGTGGACTCAGCCAGATCTCTCCTCCAAAAATCAGATTCATCCATTTTGGATTTTTAGAGACTGTTGCCTTCTGGGGTGGATTTTTGCCACACTTCCCAGGAAGTGGTCATCACAGGGGGACGACCCTGTCCCTGATTGGAGAACCAGGGCCCCCCTGCTTTTCACCCAGGAGCAAGGATAAAACTGGCAGACCTGCACCCACACCTCAGATCCCCTCCAGAATTCAACAAGAAAGGAACTAAAGAAGGACTGCCCTGCTGGACCACTGGCCTGCACCTGGACCCTGCACTCAGAAGGACTGCACCAGCTGCACACTTGGGCTTCACCACAAGAAGGACTTTGCCTGGCTTCAACTGGTTCAAGGAGGGACTCCCTGTTTGCTACAGGTGAAAAATTGCTAAACCAGAGTCCCCTGCACCAACTCCTGAAGAAAGTGACCAGCTGACCACTGTTTAGTGGCCAAAAAGGAGTTTGCGCCAGGTGCATTCTGGGAGTTGAAGTCCGCACCCCCCAAGGACCATCACAGAACTTCTGGACCCTTGGGGTGAGCTGTGGACCCCAAAAGAACCTTAAAAGAACATCTGGGTGAAGCCCCAGAAGTTTGGAAAAGATTTGAGAATTTTTGGAAAAAAGCTCCAGAGAGGGACCGACCCGCCGCAGAAATTCTAGCCGGCTTGCCTCAACCGCGACCCGGCCTGACTTCGTGGTTCGTGCCGGTAAAGAAAAACATCCAAAAAAGAGACTAAGTCCGAACGTAAAAAGTTGACCGGGACCTCCCAGCCATCGTATCCGAGAAGGGCTCCATGGACGTCGGATCAAGATCCAGGTTTACCCCGGTCGAAGGATTTTCATCTCGAAAAAACGACTAAGTCCGAAGGTAAAAGTCTCCACCGAGGAAACCCACATCGCGTATCCGGACAAGGGCTCCAGGAGGTCGGATTCAACTGGCAGGTTCGTCCCGGTGAAGAAAAACTTCAAAATAAAGACTAAGTCAGAAGGTAACTTTTTAACCGAGGCCTCCCGCGACCTGTAGCCGAGCAGGGCTCCATCGCGGTCGGCCTGAAAGTTTGACTTTGCCCCGGTCGAGGTGCAACCAGATGACCCGATTGGCGCTTTTTGTTTCTAAGCGCTAGAAAAGTAATAATTCTTTAAAAATTCATATCTCCGGTTCCCCTGAACCGATTTTAATCGTTTTTGTGTCATTTTAAAGATAAAAATATAAACTATTTTTATAAATTGGTTTTGGATTTTTAAACTGTTTCCTGTGTTTTATTTAATTGCTGTTTTGTGATATTTGAATGCTTTACACTTTGTCTCCTAAGTTAAGCCTTGACGCTCGTTGCCAAGCTACCAAGGGTTGAGCTGGGATTAATTTACTGAGACCTAACTGTACCTATGTGGAGGTTAGTGGCTTGTTGCTAGGTGTAGGTACCTACCTGCCCTACCAATAACCCATTTTCCAACAAATGGTCATTGACTTTCCATTTGTTGATTCAATGTATTCAAATTCTCTTGCTCAGATTCTATAGCTATTGATTTATGTATTCTCTATTGAAATAATAATTCTTATTGCAGTGCTCAAGCTTAGATATATGCGCTGACTCAATCTGCCTATATTGTTTCTTTACATGTATCAATTGACTTTGAGAATAATATTCATGACCTTAGCATTGTTAATATAGGGAAATAAACATTTTAATTTCTTAATAAATTGGTGTGGTTATTCATGGTCGCTTTGATCATGGTGTGGTTTTCATTGTCTTTGTAATGATGTGTTTAGTATTGCCTGATATTTGATTTGATGCCTCTGACGTTTTCTTTAAAGCCAGATTCGTTTCGGTTCATCGACTCATAGCATGAAACCTGCTATCTAGTCTGTTGAAACATAAATATAGCTGAGATTTCGGCTTTAACAGTTTTGGTAGCAGAATTTGATGGTTTGCATTGCTTTAAATGACGTCAGAAAATGTGTAAATTGATTTGATTATTTTGATTATTGGTTTTTGAATTGTTGTATAATATGGAGAAGAAGTGTCCCTAAAAGCCAAAAGTGACTAACTCTGGTCCTTGGAGTTTGTCTATATTGATGGGGAGTGTTCTCAGCGTTCGATTGTTAGAAAGAATTGTTAGAAATAATTAAATTGATTATGCGCTTGCACAGCTTTAGCTAATTTGATTGACTTGCTTGTGAGAATTTAAGGTAGTTGGCATACTCCAAATGTGGTTAAAGAAAGAGTCGGTGTACTCAAAATTGTGATAGTAGGGAAGTCAACGAACTTCACATGTGTGTGGCGCTTGGTGCTCAAAAATTGTCCATGTGGTTGTTGGTATAAGGACCTCGCAGGGTAGGTCTAAGACTCCGAAGTATATTAAAAGTGTATTGAGACACTTGGTTTTTGTTGTAATTTGGCTGTTTAGTAGGCCAATCGGGCGAGTTTGGTAAGTCGAGTTTGTTAGATAAATTTGAGTGTTAGGTCTTTTCAACTGAGATTTGGCGAGTGCTATGTGTACCAGGACAGTATCCAATGATTGGTTGAGAGTGAAATTTGCAGGTCAAATTTTGTTTGTGAATCTGGGGAATTAAGAAAGATAGGGTAGCTGCTATAGCGAAAGCCGTCAGTGAAAATCCGTAAGGTTCCTGAAGCGGTATTGATTTCCCCTACCTTTAGTAAACAGACAAATTTGTTTTACAATTGGGTTTTGATGAAGTGCTCACAATTAATGTTGCATTAATTTTGAGTGGTTTTGAGTTCAGGAGGACAAGCCGAAAGACTTTGTCAGCTGCTGTGTGTAAGTGTGATGTCATTTTGGTGCTGCTATGGGATAGGTTGGTTAGTGAGAAGGGTAGCACACAGATTGGTTGACAACCATGAAGCATAATAGGTCGAGAAGGGAGACGAAGATGATTGTGGGATTAAAAGTCACTGAAGGTGCTCCTGCATATATTGTAATTTTATAGACAGGTACCGGAGCATGTCTTTGTTTAAAACAGTAGATTAAAATCACAGAGAAGGAAAGGTGCTTGGCATTTCTTGAAAATGGTACATTTAATTTGAGAATTTTGGAGAATCAGGGACAGGTGATGTATGGTCTAAGACTTCCACCAAGACCAGCTCAGTTTGAAGCATTAACGATCTGGGAGTTAGTAGCTAGACAACAACAAGCATTGAACTTTGAGCGTAAAGTGAGAAAACCAGAGAAGTAACTAGCAGAAGCTAGGTGGGATGATGAACAAAGACAGTGGAGACGAGATACCTTACAAGGTATTAGGTTGTTTCCTGCAATGTCTAAAGACAGTAAGAAAGATGAAAAGAAAGCTTCAAAGACATCTAAAAAGAGTTTTTCTTCATCAGATGAAGAGCAGACATCAAAAGAGCCTGAAGGGTCTTTAACTAATAATGAGGAATCGGATAATGAAGAGTTTATTTTACAAATATTGAGAAATCACCCACCACTTTATGCGGCTCAAGAGGATCCGAGTATAAGTGGTAGAAACCCTACTGCACCAATACCAGTTGCAGTGAGACAGAGTCCAATACAGAACTTAGTGCAGAGTCCTATACAGAATACCATGACTGAGAGTTCTGTGCAGGTTAATCCTGACATGAACCAAAACTCAGTACAGACTAGTCCTTCTACACAAATACCGATGCAGGGCAGCTTCAGTCAGCCACAACCATATTGTTCCTAGGATTTATCCAGATGTACCGATTGTGAATACAGCTACTGATCTAGTAGTATCCTCAGGACAGATTTCACAAGAGCCGATATTGATTCAGACAGAACCAACTCCATCGTTGTTGCCACAAACACAGACACAGACAAAAGAAACTCTGAGACTTACTCCCCTAGTGAGTACACAGACTGACATGACTGTATTAATAAATCATAATACTTGTGTTACACAAACACAAAATGTAGGGAAAAGATTAAGGCCAGATGCAGTGTCAGGTACTATCACAATTGGACCACCTGTGCCTTTATATGCTCAAGACAATGATGGTGCGGAGGATCAAAGAGTTTGAATCCAGGATGGAAAGACTAGAATAATTACACCTGGAAGACAGACTTTAAACAGATCAAGATCACTAATAGATTTAACCCCTACTAGGAATTTGGATTTGGCAGGATTACAAAACGGTTCTGAGCAGAAATTGTTAACTCCTCAAATTGTTAGTTCAAACTAACAGCAGTTACTGAGTATACAACCTGGTAATATTTAATTACACGGTCTGATGGCACAACAATTAAATGTGTGGTTGGAGGAATTGAGTGCCTCAGCTAATCGATCTAGAGAAAAGGAATTTATAAATCAGACTAGGTTGTCGATGGAAGCATATGAGCTTCTTCAAAAGACAATGGGAGTAAATAGACTCAAATCTTACAATGAAGTTGAGCTGAGATACTTGTGTCCAATAATTACAGAGGGAGCAGCTGAAGTTCATCAGCAACTACAAGAGTTAGCAGATAAATATGAAATAGATCTTACGAAAAAGCCTGAAAAGAAGTTACAGATTAAATTTTGAAGCTGGGGATTTTGAACACATGAGGTCTACAGCGATGAAAACACATCTTAAAGAATTATTTGAGAAAGTACAAATTTGGAGAGCTTTAGAGAAATGGGAAGGCAGATGGGTGAAGAAAAGAGAAAAACCGAGGAAAGGTTTAGATACTTTTTCTGTACATGTTTCAAAAATTAAAGTAAAAGTCTTACCAATGAGAGAAATTCCTGGAGGGAATTTTTTACATGTCCCTTGGAGCAGGAGTGACATCATGTCATTTATAAATGACTACCCCAGATTGAGGGAGAAACCAGTAGAATAGTATCAATAGACAGATAGGTTTGTAAAACTTGGAAAAAGGCCTGTGGGAGGATTTAAACACTCTTTTGGAGATGGAGTATAAAAGGAGTGTAGATTGGCCAACAAGCGAGCTGCAAAGAGACCAATCAACAGGTGCACCATCTCCTGAAGTAATGAAAGATTACTATAAGGTCATTGAATTTCTGAAAATGAGAATTTCTCCCCAAAACATTGATTGACAACACATAGAACAGCTCAGGAAGAGAGAATCAATCCAAGCATACTATGAGAAGTTGTTAAAAGCATTTAAACATTACAGTGGAACTGAAACAATTGAGCCGAAAGGCATGATTCATTTTGTGTTCAGGGTTGTTGAAGGGCTCAGACCAGAAATTAGGCAGATGATCAAGAACCATTTGATTTGTTGGCAAGCAAAGCCTATTGATGAGGTGTTACAGTATGCAAAATACTGTAGTGATAAGATTGAATTGAAACAGATTTCCAATTCAACAGCAGCAGCAAGAAAGTCGTATGTTTCAGAATCAAGGCAGAGGTAGAGGACATGGACGAATGTCGATGGGAAGTGTCAATCGTGGTTTTGATTTGAATTCTGTGATAATATAGCGAGAATCTCAGGGAAATAAACTGTTTCCTTGTCACATTTGCAGAGGTGTCGGACATTGGAAAAGGCAGTGTCCAGTGTCAAATCTGGGAGGTATTATCCAACAGATGAATGGTGTCAATGCCTTTCAGAATATGAGAGGACCAAGAATGAGAGGTCAAGTTTCAAATTTTCCGAATAATATAAATCCGATGCATGGTTTCCATCCCTTACAACCCATACAGCCTAGCTGTACAACCACAAGTACAACAAATACAATTACCCCAATTGCAGCAGCAGATGCAGCCACAAGTGCAAATGGTGCCTGCACAACAAATTCAAATGCCTAGACAATTGCAGATACCACAATCTCCTATAGATCAGCAATAGGTGATGCTTTCTCAAGTGGTCACAAGTTAGAAAATGAACCAGAATAATAATGCAGTATATCAATTTCCTTTACATAGCGAGAATGAAATAAAGGAAGTCTGGCTGTCGGATAGTTCAGATGAGGAAGAATGTATGATAGCTGCTTCTTTAAGTGGATCTGAAAGGTCCTTAAGGGAAAAGTGCATGGTCACAACGTTTTTTTTCTGTTTGATAGTGGAGCTACACGCTCAACAGTGAGATCTCCAGAGGGTCCAGATTTGCCTCTATCAGGAAAGACAGTTCATCTTGTGGGATTTGCTAATCAATATATGACAAACCCAATTACGGAACCAGTCTTGGTTATTGGCAATTTTAAAGGTTTGCACAAATTTGTGGTTTGTGATTCAAGTCCTGTGTCTCTAATGGGAAGAGATTTATTGTGCAAAACAAGATGGTCGATTACTTGTACAGATGAGGGAACTGAAATTCCAACAAACAGCGATAATGAGGAAGACTCAACACTTACTGTCAACAATGAGTCAGTGTCTGAAGAATTTTCCTTGATTAGTTTTGATGAGCCGGTGATTGAGGAAGCTCCTCTGATTAGTTTCTTTCCAGTTTTTGAAGTGAAAGATGTTCCTGTTGATTTTCAGAAGACTATTAAAGTCTAAAGTTTGGAGAAAGACATTAGGTTAATAAAAGGAGTAGAACCAGTTAAAGTCGCAGTTAAGTCAAATGCAGTTTTCTCTCAGACTGCACAATATCCAATGTCAGTTGATGTAATTGAGGGTATGAAACCATTAATACCACAGTTTGTCGAGAAAGGAATTTTAAAAGAAGTGTTGAGCAGGCAATTTAATTCACCAATAATGGGTCTGCGAAAACCATGTGGGAAAATTCGACTTGTCCAGGATTTGGGAAAAATAAATTACATAGTGGTCAAATGCTGTCCAGTTGTACCAAATCCAGCTGTGATTATGTTTCAGATCCCATGTGATGCTGAACGGTTTACTGTGATAGACCTATGTCAAGCTTTCTTTTCTGTGCCTCTTCACAAGGACAGTAGATATCTCTTTTGTTTTAAATTTCTGAGCAAGGTCTACTGCTGGTATAGAATTCCACAAGTGTTTTCAGAGTCATCAGCCATTTTCAACCAGATTTTGAAAAATAATTTTGAATCTTTAGTGATGCCTTATCAGTCTACATTAGTACAATATATTGATGATTTATTGATTGCATCCAAGAGAAAAGAAGGGCGTAAATATGATAGGATTGCTTTGTTAAATTTCCTGTGCGACAATGGACATCAATTGTCCCCTGCTAAACTACAGTACTGTCAGGAAGAGGTGAAATATTTGGGTCATCTGATTGAAAAAGGAACTAAGAAAACTTCCAGAGAAAGATTGAATTGCTACAATTGTACAAATGAAACTACTGAGTACACAAAAGGATGTGAGGATGTTTCTAGGAATGGTTGGCTACTGCCTCCAGTGGATCCCACATTTTTTGGTTCTTTCGAAACCCTTACAAAAGCTGATTCATAAAGATGTTTCTGATCCTGTATCAATGGACGCAACTTGTATGAAAGCATTCAATGATTTGAAAGAAAGTTTGTGTCAAGCTCCAACTTTAGGTATGCCTGACTACACAAAACCTTTCCTACTGTTTTGTCATGAACGTGATGAATGGTTTTTGTCTGTCTTGACTCAAACTCATGGCCGTGTAAATCGTCCAGTGGCATATTTTTCAGCCACATTGAATCCGGTTACAGCAGCCTTACCAGGATGTTTGCGGTCCCTTGCAGCAGTTGAGAAGAGCCTCGCTCAGAGCAGGAATATAGTGATGGGTTATCCCCTCACTATTATGGTACCACATTCTATTGAGATTTTGCTTACCTGGTCTAAAACACAATATCGGACCAGCTCTAGGCTGACCAGATATGAGACCGCAATTTTGGGATCTCTGAATGTTACAATTAAGAGATGTACAGTGCTTAACCCAGCAACCTTACTCCCAATTGAGAATACTTTCTCTGACAAATTGGATGATACAGAACATGAATGTCTGGAAATTACAGAGTTATGCACAAAACCCAGAGCTGATATTGGAGATACTTGCCTGGATGAAAATGACCAGGTTATCTTTGTTAATGGTTCCTGCTTGAGAGATAATGTGGGCACATTAAGAGCAGGATATGCAGTATGTACTATTACTGGCATATTGGAAGCTTCATGGCTTCAAGGAGTGTTTTCTGCAAAAGTTGCGGAATTAGTAGCTCTTGCTAGAGCCTGCCACATCTCAAATCACATGAAAGTGACAATATACACACAGACAATCGATATGGATTCGGCATTGTACATGACTATGACAAATCTGGTCACAGAGAGGTTTTCTGAACTCTTTTGGTTCACCAATAAGGAACGGTGAGAGAATTCATGAGTTGTTACAAGCCAATGCCTGAAAAAGTTGCTGTGTTGAAATGTAGTGCACATCAGAGATCACAAGATTACGTATCACTGGGTAATGCATATGCGGATCAATTCGCAAAGTTTTGCGCATTAAACGGCATATCCTTCAAAGGAAACTGGGAATTGCTGCCTGAAAATTATGAGGTCTATGCGAGTTTTACCATGCAAATTATTGACACTTTTGAAGAGTTAAAGACTCTCCAAGATAACGTTCCTAAAGAAGAACGCAGAGACTGGCAGAAACTCAAATGTGTACAGCGTGATGATGATATCTGGGTGACGGGAGAAGGGAAGGTAGTACTGCCCAATAGTCTACTGATTCAAATGGCCAGATACTGTCATTGACAAGCTCACGTAGGTGAGATGCTATGGTCCACTGTTTCAAGCAGCACTGGTTCAATCCAAAGTTTAGGCAGGTTACCGAAGCAATTTGCCATAGATGCATTGTTTGTCAAAACATGAATATTGGCAAAGGGACGGTGGTCAATATGGGACATATTGTCATGGCTGGAGGACCATTCAGCAGAATCCAGATGGATTTCATTGAGATGTCTGCGAGTGCTGGTGTGAAATATGTATTGGTGATTGTGTGCGTTTTCAGTCATTGGATTGAGGCTTATCCTACAAGAAGAAATGACAGTCTCGCAGTAGCAAAGTTATTGCTTTGGGAGTTAATTCCACGTTTCGGTTTCCCGTTCTCTTTGGAATCAGATAGGGGAAGCCACTTCAAAAATGAAGTGATTAAATTGTTCAGCTTTAAATATTGAGCAGAAACTCCATTGTAGTTACCTCCCAGAACCATCAGGACTTGTAGAGCAGATGAATGACACTCTCAAATAACGATTGGCGAACATGTGTGCATCCACGAATTTGAAATGGCCAGATGCTCTGCCATTGGTTTAAAGTCAATGAGGAGTACCACTGACAAGAAAACATGACTGTCGTCCCATGAAATCCTCATGGGAAGAGCAATGAGATTGCCAGCTGTACCTGCAAATGCTCTTGTGAACATTACAGATGATTTGGTGTTAGGCTACTGCAAAGGTCTAGCTGATGTGGTCCGATCTTTCTCTCATCAGGTGGAAGCTACCACAATTAAAGCATCTCAAAATCAAGGACACAACCTGAAGGCTGGTGATTAGGTTGTCATCCGAAAGTACATGAGAAAATCGTGTTTGGAACTGCGGTGGAAAGGACCTTATCAGATGATATTAATAACAACTACAGCTGTAAAGTGTTCAGGGCTTCCAAATTGGATCCGCAAGTCACACACAGAAAGTAAATAATCCAACAGAGCAAGAAGAAGAGCTATTGAGATTACGTGCACCTAAGTGTATTCCAGGTCAGGAAAGAGAAGAGCTGGAGGCTGCACCTGAAAACACTCCAGTCAACTTACTCACTCCTGTGTCAGACGAAGTTGGGGGTATCCCGGAAGATGAGGGTCCTCAAATGAAACAGTGAAAGAGCAAGAGCCTTTCCAGACTGAACACGCTCAGAGTTGGTTACAGAAGGTGGTCTGAACAACCAGATTGAACAAGTGACTGACCCAATGGAAAAGGGGTTGAGACAAATCCAAGCCAAGAGGGTTTGACTGCTCCTGAACCAGCTGCGGGAATGTCGAAGGAGAAGAATTTGTGTCCAATTTTGAAAAGAGCATTAACAAGAAAACCTCTGAAAGGTGACAATTGGCCAGAAGACAGGAAAGATTAACATGGTACCACCAATTCAGGAAGCAAACAAATTAAACAGAAGAAGAAGATCTGAGTGAAGGAGAAGTAAGTGGTGGTCGAAGGTTGAAAAGGAAAAGAGTTGCCAAAAAAATATACTCTGGTCCTGAATGGGCATATGCAACTACCAATGAATGGCAAGAAGAATTTTTGAATTTTTGTTTTGACAGAGACATTCCAGGTCTATATTTTGGCACATGAAGATAAATGAGACCTTAGTGGAAACTAATTTGAATTTGAAGAGAAAAGACTTTGTTGAATATTACCTGAAAAAGACATTGATAGCCTGATTTTGACAAGCTCCTAAACTGATTTTGACAACTTCTACCAAACCTTGCAAAGGGTCCTGAAAGTGTGAATACACTTTTGAAAAAAAAATTATTAGGAGGGATAGAAGATTGAAAATTGAAAAATTTAATTTATTTTGTCTTTTTTGTTTTTGTTTTGCTGCATAGCCATACTTGTAGTTTTGCTTTTACTTTTGATTCCATACAGACCATGGGAGACTTTAGCAAACATCACACTAAGAATAGACGTTGCAAATTCATAGGTATTGGTTTGGCAATCGTTTGTGCAATAGTCTGTTTGTTATTGATTGTGAGTGTGATTGTCTTTGATTCAAATGGAGCCAACCATATCAAAGCTATACATACAACTTCTACATCATCAGAATTAATTCCTACTTCTTCAGCAATAGATAGGTTTAGAATAGACGGAAAATACTTACACTAAGAGAAAGAGCTTTCTTCTAATGTCTTCTATCTCTTATTGCGGGAGTATGTTGACACTATGAATGTGAGAAATTGCTATGTCTGTACGCAGATTCCAACCTACGTTGAGGAGGGAATTTCATACCACAGTCTGCCACTAACTTATGGCATAACTTGCAGTCTTTTACTAACAACGTTCTATAATCAAGAGAGTATCCAATATTTCTATTCAAATTTCGATTTCATGTTTCCTTTTTGTTCCAATAATTAGATATTTTTGAGAAGCTAAGGATAATGACATAGTTTTGGTAAGGGGATTCTTTGAACCTACATTAACCTTTGGGATGGTATATGCTCACAAAAATAACCTAACTTGCTTACTAACACCTGTTGAAAAGAGTTTCTTAGAGAACAATGAGGAAAGAAGAAGGGCGATGAAGGCTAAGATAGGTAAGAGAATAGTTAAAAGAAGCCCTGGAACTGATCATGCTTATACTAACATCGCTAAACAAGGAAGGTTAGCTTATATGCACAACATGTAGGCAAGCTCTGTATATACAGACCGCAATCTTATTTTGATAGAATATGTGAGGGAACAAGTGAATGTAGACGTGTTTTTGTTTGAGAGTAAATGGATATTTATGCTGAATGGTCAAGATCCTGCGATACCTGGTATCTATTACATCTGTGGGAAAAATGCCTATTACCGTCTTCCAAGAGGATGGTATGGCACATGTTATTTGGGAATAGTCTTCCCCTAAATGTACCAACTGGATGGCTTGAGTAATTTTCCTAAATTTACAGAATTTCAACCTAGACCCCGAGCGAGAATCAGTTTATAGCAGTGGTTCCCAGCCTTTTGACTCCTGAGGACCCCAAATGAATCATTACTGGAAGCAGGGGACCCCCAGCAATTTGTACGATTTAATTTTCAAACATTAAAACAGTAATTCGCAAAAAATATAACAAGTACACACCAAACAAATACTCAAATTACTAAAGACAAAATTCTTTTATATTGAAAAAATATGCAAAAATCGAAACATTTTATTGGGAAGGTTGGCGCTGCATTTCAGCGACTTCCTTTTCAATGCTTGGTTTTATTTAGGAAAGGTGAATCCTCAGGTCAGATTCTACATTTCCAGAGCGATTTCTGTGTTTATTTTTTAATGTATGCATGATCTGAGGAAGCTTTTTCACATAAATAAGTGAAGGGGAAAGGAAGTAAACCATAAGGGCCTCTCATCTCTCCCTAGCCTCTCTGTCACATGTACTTCATTTGTTTTATAGCAACTCTCATACCACTGTAGGGTGTCAGGGCACTTTACAGGGGGCTACAAGGTGTAGGATTCATATGTCATCCATACTGGTAGGCATTTTCTAAGAGTGCTTGGTCTGGAGAAGCACAAACTTAGGATTCAGAACACAGCACAGTGATTAGCGATGACATTAGCACAATGCTTAATTTGTAAATAAAAATGTGCCGGTGCACAAAGCCCTCCTCTTAAACACGTGGCTGCTGCAATTAAATGTGGGTACACAGAATACTGAGGCAGCATAATCCTAAACCATCTCGGGCCTCTTCTATCAATATAAAGCCACTCCCTGCCACTTCAGCTCACTCTAGCAGCTTTCTACTTTCTCCCTTTGTGATGCTTTTTCATTTTTCCCTTCCTCCGTCTTTCCCATATGTGTCTTTTGCTCACAGCAAATGCTTGAGGCAGAAGAATAAGCCCCAGCCCTCAAAAATAAGTGCCGGTGCTCAGCACCGTAAACAACAAGCACAAAGTAAGCACTGCGTTAGCAATAAGAATTTATTTCTACACAAGCAAACCTTTTTTAGCAGCATAAGGAAAATGAAAGACTAGAAAAAAAACAACTTTCTAATTTGTGCCATGCGGTTTGCATGCAGCCCTTTAATGGCAGTTCACAGCTCACTGCGCTAGATTATGATTATGAACTGCATAGTAACAAAAGAATCTCTGTGACAAAAGCAGTAACCCGCTGTGCCATGCACATAAAATACTGTTTTTTGCATGATACACATTCTTTGCAGCAGGGATATTAACCATCTGCGCTACCTTTGAGTCAAAACTGCCACTGCACAAAACTCCCATCTCTCTCCAGCAGATACATTAATCACTTGAGTTAGCTTGACGCTTTTATTTTTGCAGTACAAGGAGCTTTGCAGTGCGTTTAAAACTGCTCAACAAAGGAAGTAATACATTTAAAAACACACACGCACGTGTTTGTCAGAGGCCCCAGCTGGAGAAGTACCTTCCTCCCAGCCCAGGACTGCGGACCCCCTGATAATGTGCCACTGGGGGTCCGCGGACCACAGGTTGGGAACCACTGGTTTATAGCATTGTGAGTGGCATTTTTGGAGCAATAATTCCTTCAGTGGGAGTTGTTCTGAATTCAATGAAAATACAAAGGTTGTCTACAGTAGTGGATAACGTTAACATATTTTTCAGGAGCTATTCTCCTCCTAGATACTGAAATAGCTGCGACAAGAGCTATGACTCATCCAAACTGCCTTGCAATAGACATTCTTTTAGCAAAGGAGGGCGGAGTTTGTAAAATTCTTGGTCTGCATCGCTGTTGTTCATACATACTGTACAATAATAAACTAGTTAGAGGTTTGCTTAATAATTTAACAAAACATGAAACAGAACTAAAATAATTATGAACTAAAGAGAACATGTTCTCTGTTTAAATAAATGCTGAAATAATATGAGTATTTCTTGTTTTCTGCTGGACCTCAAGCAGACAAGGCCACAATGCGTTGTTATCTAACACTTAGGCCCATATTTATACTTTTTTAGCGCCGCATTTGCATAATTATTTGACGCAAAAGTGGCGCACAATTGGATTTTGTGAATTTGCTTCGCTTTTGCGTTAAAAAGCGGTGCAAATGCGGCACTAAAAAAGTATAAATATGGGCCTTAATGTTCCTGTTATGGATACACTTATGTATTCTCACGTCTGTTGCTTAGCATACTCCATTCATTGAATTTGCATATTTGTCTGTAGTTATGTTTCTAACCCATGTGTTTTTCTCGAGGGAAACGGCACAGGGAAAATGTTTCTAAATCTTTGTAACTAATGTCTAGCAACAGCACATTCGGAAGGTGCTAAAACAATGGATCCACAGATCGTAGCAGGAGAAGGAAGTGTGCAAGATACATTTAGTATTAGTTCAAGTTTCGTCAATGGAACAGAAGCCAATCAGTGGCTTACAAATAAATGTTGTATCTTCTTTAATATATTTGTGATATCAAAGGTCTTCGTGATTGGATGTTCTATCTTTGTAGAATGTTCTTATCCAATAAGAAATTGTTCAGTAAGTTTAATACAATGTTTGAGAGCTCATACTTCCCTGGTTTCCAGAGCGTTGGAAATGGGGTCTCTAGTTGGCAGAGGTATACCTCTTTGTCCAAATAGGGATCACAATCCTAGTCAGGATAAGTCACACACAATCCAAATCATCCTGTGTCCACCCTCTGGCAGCTTGGCACTGAGCAGTCAGGCTTAACTTAGGAGGCAATGTGTAAAGTATTTGTGCAATAAATCATGCAATACCACAGTGAGAACACCACAAAAAGACACCACACAGGTTTAGAAAAATATAAGATATTTATCTGATTAAATTAAGGTCAAAACGATCAATATTTGATAATCACAAGTTGAAATATCACTTTGTAATGATAAGAAGAGTCTTTAGTTCTTAAAAGCAACAATTGTCCCTTGCAAGCACAAAGTACCTGGTTTGCGTCACAATTATACTCATGAAGACCGCTGAGGAGGAGATGTGTGAAAAAAGGTAGGTGTGCATTGGATTTCTGGGTGCACACAGACGATGCATTGATTCTTTTCCATGCGGCAAGGACTTTGCGTCGAATTCTGGCACCCAGACTTGAATCCTCTTTGCGTTGCGGAGTCTTTTGATGCCCAGGGATGATGAGTGGAAATCTTGGGCTTGCGGGACAAAGTCACAGCAGTTCCATCGATCCGGTGGGCGATGCGGCAGAGTTTCTGTTGCACCGCTGGTGCTGCATCGATTCCTTTCGTAGGAAGTCGGGCTGCGTCATTCAGGCTCGGCGATGTGTTGATCCGGTGGGCTGTGCGGCAATGTTCCGGTCAAAACGCTGGCGCTGCGTCGATCTCCACTTTGGGAGCAGGGCTGCGTCGTTCCGGTTCGGTGATGTAGTGATTTTCTCACTGCTGGGCAGGCTGTGTGTCGATTGCGGCACTTTTCCCCGCACAAGGAGTTTCTTTGCAGAGATGAAGTCTTTTTGGCCCTAAGACTTCAGGAACAGGAGGCGAGCTCAATCCAAGCTCTTGGAGAGCACTTCTCAGCAGAGCCATAGGCCAGCAAGACAACAGGGCAACAGCAAGGCAGCAGTCCTTTACAGCAAAGCGGTCCAAGTGAGTCCTTTGGGCAGCCAGGCAGCTCCTCTTGGCAGGTTGCAGGTTCTGGTGCAGTGTCTTTCTCAAGAAGTGTCTAAGTTGGTAGGGTCCCCACTTCAAAGTGGGGAAGACGTCAAAGAGTGGTTCTGAAGTGCACAAGGTCCCCTTCCAGTACAACTTCTGTGCCAGGGTCCCAGTAGGGGATTTGGCAGTCCATTGTGTGAGGGCAGGCCACTGTCCTTTGAAATGTAAGTGTCAGACCCTCCACCCTTCCAGCCCAGGAAGACCCATTTAGTATGCAAATGTGTGCAGCTGTTACTGAGCATCTAGTGTTTGTCTGGGTGAAATGCACAAGGGAGCTGTCAACCAGCCCAGCCCAGACATGGATTAGAGACAGGCTGTAAGGCACAGAAGGATTTTAAGTGCAGAGGAATGCTCACTTTCTAAAAGTGGCATTTCTAAAATAGTAATCTAAAATCCAACCTCACCAGTCAGCAGGATTTTGTATTACCATTCTGGCCATACTAAATATGACCTGTCTACCCCTTTCTGATCAGAACCTAACACACAAACGGTATCTGAGGTTAGCCCTAATGTTAGCACATGAAAGGAGCAGCCCTCACAACAGTGGAAAACAAATTTAGGAGTTTTCCACTTCCAGGACATATAAAACACACAGGTATATGTCCTGCCTTTTACCTACATAGCACCCTGCCCTCTGAGTTATCCAGGGCCTACCGTAGGGATGTATGTCACAAAAGTGGAGTTTCAGGCTTGGCAAGTATTTTTAAATGCCAAGTCGATGTGACAGTGAAACTGCATACACAGATCTTGCAATGGCAAGTCTGAGACATGGTTGAGGGGCTACTTATGTGGGTGGCACAATCAGTCTGTAGACCCACTAGTAGAATGGCCCTGGGCACATGCAGTGCACCTACTAGGAACTTACAAGTAAATTAAATATGCTAATTGGGTATGAGCCAATGTCACCATGTTTTAAGAGAGAGAGCATATGCACTTTAGCACTGGTTAGCAGTGGTAAAGTGTGCAGTCCTAAAACTAGCAACAACAGAGTCAAAAAGTGGAGGGAGCCAGGCAAACAGTTGGGGGTGACCACCCTAAGGCTGTCAGGTCTAACACAGAGACTTCACTTTGTCTACATGATGTGATCTGTCACTTTGACATTTCATACTTTGCCAGTTAGTCCAATGACATTCTGGTGTTTTATTATTTTCTGAGTTTATTATGTCTGTTCAATACTGAACTAACTTTATAATGTTTTATTAATCTTATAGTCCAAATTCCAAACTGTCCCCCTTTCCGTGTTCCTGTCTTGATGCTGACACTGTTGTCCTTTTGATGAAACCGAGCCATTTGCTGTTCTGTTAGGATAGGTAACTGCATAAATGACATGTCTATTTCTTTGTGTTTTGTTTTACAGGTACCAAACTGCTGCTGGTTTGATTGCGCCAAAGCTAGATGTTTTCTAAATGCATGTTACTAAATCTTTTGCATGAAGCCCAATATGCTAATGCTAATTAGTGGTTAGTGAGGTATTACTCTCGTACACATGAATGGTCATTGACTTTCCATTTGTTGATTCAATGTATTCAATTTCTCTTGCTCAGATTCTATTGCTATTGATTTGTATATTCTTTATTGAAATAATAATTTTTATTGGAATGATCAAGCTTAGATATATTCGCCGACTCAATCAGCCTATATTGTTTCTTTACATGTCTGAATTAACTTTGAGAGTAATATTCGTGACTGTAGCATTGTTAATATAGGGAAATAAACATTTTAACTTCTTAATAAACTGGTGTGGTTATTCATGGTTGCATTGATCATGGTGTGATTTTCATTGTCTTTGTAATGATGTGTATAGTATTGCTTGATATTTGATTTGATGCCTCTGACGTTTTCTTTAAAGCCAGATTTGTTTTGGTTCATCAACCTATAGCATGAAATCCGCTATCTAGTCTGTTGTAACAAAAATATAGCAGAGACTTCTGCTTTAACAATTGCAATGTGTTTCTGCAGGTGTTTGGGCTTACTATCTCTGCCCAATCCAAAATGGCTGTGCTGGAGTGTCTATAGCAGGAAGATTCCAGCCCTGTGATGCTTTGAAGTGATGCCATTAGTGCGATGCCAGTGTCCTAACAAATCCAACACCTCGTACCACACAGGTGGCCCCAACACAAGCATTACAATGCACAGACAAACCTGCAGGGATCTCCCTCTCTTCAGTCGCACTACCCACTGGATGTTCCACCAATCCAGGAGTCCGTCGCAGAGCAGCACACCTCCTCAGTCAAGAGATTTGCACCTTAGGCCAACTTGGACACTGCACAGGAGCATGTGTGGCAGGATCCGAAATGGCCAGAGCAGCAGTGGGCTCCCCGAAGAGTCTTGCTCATCGCCAAAAAGTTAAGAAAGGTCACACACCACGAAGAAGAGTTCACAGGTGATTTATTCTCCAAGGAAATGGGAGCCGACAGAACATCTGCCTCCTCAGGTGAAATCCAACAGTGACCGCTATAAGAACAGTTAAGTGGAACTCACTTAGGAACCAGAATTTATAACATGGAACCAGGTCAAACAATAACCAGGTAAGTTACAATGATGTGTGTACAGTTTAGCATTAATATTGGACATACATTGAACACACCATAAATGAGAATATACAATAAAGCAAAATATGCAAGAATCCATACAGTACACCCAATTATCCACAGGCTGAAAAACAGCCTTCCAGCACCTCAGACATGACAAGGAAGATCCTAACATCTTAGCTTCTGGCAAACCCTAAGGGGAATAATTATTGCTACAATCTCTTCTAAGCTGTCTGCCAGTATTTTGTTATGAAAAATAATAAATAACACATATGTCTATATATATATTTATTTATAAATATAGATGGATTGAAGGCCTTTGGGTCCGTTCTGGTCTGCTACTTGTCTGACAGAGTACAGTTTACTCTCTGCTTCCTGCCATGACAGCTTATTGCATGGGGTAATGCTTCAGTTCACGCCATTCATTTCCTGTGAATGCTGCAAAGTTTTGATCACATGCACATCCACCTGAAAATGATTATGCATTAGTGTCAGGACTGGCTGGACAGTCCTTTGATTTTCAGATTTCTCCTTTTATAGTTCCACTTTTATTTCTTTGCTTTTTCATTTTAATGTTTCTTAAGAGGATATTACAGCAGTCTAGACAGTGCTAACAGGTTGCTTGCCGCTCATTTGATCTGCAGTGCGTCATATTCCACGTGGCCCCTTACTCTAGGAGACCGTTTTGGAATGCTGTTGCCCAAATTGTATTATTATGTTAACCTTCCAAGATGATCAAACACTGATTCTAAATGTGGTGGCCATGCTGGAACTTTAGAACCATAGACTATTTATTTGCTAGGTGTAGTTTTATTAATACAAACGTGTGCCCACTGTGTTTATAAGACACCATGGTTTATTTTTTCTGCTTAGATTCTTTTAGTTTATCTTGGATATGTTGTTGAGTCTGTGTGTGTTTTACTGCAGTTGTATCAAAGGATGAATGCAAGAATGAGTCAGTGGATGAATGAATGCATAAGTTCAACAATAAGTGACAGGATCCCTGTAGGATGAATTACTGAGTGCCTAAACCGATCGATGACACAAAAGGAACTTTTCATAAGTCAGACCTTTTGGCATTGTCAATGCTTGTTAATGCTGTTTTTGGAACAGATGCGGAACAAAATAATTGGAAATCTTCATCTCCTGATTTTCCTGCATGGTGAAAAAACACCATAAAAATGACATGACAAAGCTTTTCTGAAGATGAGACGTTGACTGGATAGTTTTCAGTGCTTCACCCTTCACACAGTGAATGCAGTATTTGTTCCAGGTGTCAACGTGGGCTGCCTCATCAGTTTGATCCTGTTCATCATGGTCTGGAGCTAATTCCTCATGTTCTGAATCTGCATGTGTTGAATGAGCCGTGATTGTCTCAAGGCCTGCCATGTTAAATGGAGTGGGGGTGTCATTCTGGAAATGTAGCTTTATTCAAAGTTTGCATTTCTTATCTTCTGTGGAGGTGGGATCCGTGGTTGCCTTTCTGATAATTGCAACAATGTTCCTCTTCCTCAAGGATCTTTAGCTCCTAATATTCAGTTGTCTCACAAACTGAAGCTGCTGTACTGCAAAAATTCTTGAACTGTTGCAATCATCTTGCCTTTACACCAGTAATAAAAAGCATAAAACAGATAAACAGAATCAGTGAATCAGTCAAAGAGACGAAGCATCCGCAGGCACTAAAGGTACGTTATTTGGCTGCAGTCTTTGTCCATAAAATCTAGTGCTGGCTGCCAGATTGTCATGAAGTGATCTCGGTCTTTAAGCAAGAATCTAGTTAGTCATTTCATCCACATTGTGTCCCATACTCTAATGTATCACATGTTCAGTGTCTGGGTCGTTTTCTATTTCCACAACTGAGCTATCACATTATTTCTAATTACCAGTACCAGGGGTAATCAGCAACCATTTCCTGTGTCTCACATTTCCCGTGTGTTAGTCTTCATCCCTAAAATAGTTGCCCTTGGGTCTCCTGGAACTGAAACCCCCCACCATTCTCTTTTACTGTTACAAATGCTTCTGTCCAATAGGTTGTCACTGTTTGACACACTTACCATACATGCATCTGGTCCCTCATAGCGCTGCATTGTATCCAACATAACCCCTACATTCCTCTACACAGCTTACTTGGTTTCCTATTGTAGTGTGGATTTATTATACTTCACATTGTCTCTCCAATGCTCTGTTTCCTCTGTGATACCCCTCCAATAATTTCTCACAGTTTTCTATATATTATACGATAAGCAGGGCACACGAAAGGGGCTTAAGGTGCAGGTGAAAGGGAGAGGAAGACTGGTAAGGGTAGTAAGTGAGAGAAAGCACATTATTTTATGAAATAACCAACACCTTTTAAGTCTTTCCAAATATTGAGAGGAAAAGAGTGTGTGTGTGTTTGTCTGTGTGTCTAAACATTCCTGTTGAAATTCAACAGACACCGCATCATACCCAACTGAAAGCTCCTGTACCCAACTATTTATCACAAAATGCATTTATTCAGGGGGTGTAGCACCCCAAACAGCCCTCTGAAGGTACTCCACCGGTCAGATTGTTTGAGGCATAGGTTGCCCAGTGTTTCAACTCCTGATATCTAAACATTTCACTCTCTCCTATCCCAAACATCTTCTTGTAAATTCAAAAATTCTTATCATTCCCTTGTGAGTAAGCCTGCTAACATCCTGCAGTCTCCCGTCTGCCAGACTTTGTATACATATCCAGTGTATATCAGGGGGAAGTTCCCCTTATTTGGATGGGCATGGTCTCTCTGTAGCATCTGTTAAAGGGGGCACATTGGTTTTAATAAGCGTATTTGATAGAAAACTAATTTTTACTAATACATTAGTAGGATAGAAGTTGGCATACGGCGAAGTATAAACCTTCATTTGATAGCCTAACAGAGAAATTAACAAGAAATGTTAAAATGTGCATGTTTGAATTTTGACGGACATTGTGACCTCCATTTGTTTCAACATCGTGTCTTACCATGAAAGATGTTGTACATTTATATTTTAGTGAATTACTGACATGAATGAATATTAAAAGCATTATTTTTTAGAAACAGTAAATATGAAGAATATATTATGAGTATTAAACAAACATGAATTAAGCGTACTTATATTGATTTAAATTAATTTATTAATGTGAGTTATAGGTGTGCAGAAAAATAAATGCACGCTTAAACTTTTTCTAATGTCATGCATAAATAATAACTGCAATTAACTAATTTCTTTGCATTATTTGATTTGAATTGTAAGGTACGCAATAGAACTTATATGTAGTAATTTCATTAAAATATGTATTTAGGCTTTCTTAGCTAGACTAGGCCTGAAGATTAATTTTAGTAGCAGTGAAAAAGTGCTAATTCACTCTGTTCCCATTGACATGATTTATTTCCTAGGTTGCTGATGTGTTAGAGAATAACCTGTTGTATTGAAGACAGAAACCATTATTTTACCTAATAACAATTGTAAGAGTATTTGTTCTAGCTGTCGGACAAAACAGGAAGCATTGTTGAATACATATGTGAACTTCTAGAATCATCTTGCAAAAGCCTTGGAAAGGAACCCAGTGTTTCAAACTTTCTCTTAATGGTATATTTGGCGGAACTGTATGAACTCATCAAGATGACTTCACAGCTTCCCTGAGAAAATTTGGAATAGTTGCAAACCTGATGAGCGTCAATAATTTTCATTGGATATCGATCCATTTTCGCAAGATGAATCCACTTTGAGGACCAATCAGAACTCTGCGGACATATCTAGTTAGAGAGAGACTTTTGAAACTGTTATTCAGTCTTTCTTATGACCCTTTGCTGTAATGCTAATCTATGACCCTTAGATGTATTCCGAAGAATCCAAGTCATCCTTTCTATTTGCCCCATTTGCTTATGCTGTTCAGTTCTGATATGTCCAATAAAATTCTGAACTGCTGACCTGCCCTGTGTGCAGCTCATGTTCTGCACTGTCCCGGATGCTGCTGTCTACTGATGCTGAGAAGCTGTGAGCACTCTGGACCAAAAAATCTTTCCTGTCTGCTGTCCCATGTTGAGAGGTATTTAATCTGCAATGTGGTTTCTTGTTTCCTTTTCAGCTTAGATGACTACACTAGTATATTTTTTATGGTGAGTTAACCTAGTTAAATGATTTTTCCAAATTATTTTTGTCTTCTTATTATGTTTGGTCTGCATGTGATTAGTCCCTCCCCACATGTGAAAGTCTAAATTTGCATTAGACATAAGGATAGGTCATATTGCTTGCAATACATCAGGAACAAAAACATGGAGAATGAACAACCTCCCCAAGGAAATAATAAAAAAAGAGATTGATTAATGCTTAGAACTCAATAAGTCTTCTGGTCCAAATGCAGAAATCATCTGGGACACCCTGAAATGCACTATTCGCGGGCACATGATTAAACTTATGTCAAAGAAAAAACAAAGTAGACAATAGAACCTTAGACCAACTAGAACTAAAAATAAAAGCATTAGAGAAAGATCTCAAACTCACCAAAGACAAAACTCAATGAAACAATATAATTAAACTCAAGTATGAATACAATAAGATTCTGAGTAGCAAAGCCCACCTAATAGTCTAAAAATACAAAGGCATACATTTCTGTGGATGTAATAAAACTGGCAAAATACTTGCATCTTATTTAAAACAGACCCATCAGAAGACAAGAATAACCTCTATAAACAACAAGCATGGCGTCACATTGACAAACCAGAAGGACATCCTAAATACCTTTGAAAAATATTACCATACCCTCTACTCCAAAACTAAAAACACATCTTATGACATATGCTTAAACTACCTCAACAAAATTAATGTAACTAAGATAGACAAATCAACAAAAGAATCACTAGAACAGCCGATTTCTCGCAAATAAATCATAAACGCGATCAAAACAATGAAAGCCAGGAAGACCCCGGGCCCAGGCAGGTTCCCAACATCATTCTATCAAACTTGGGGTACCTCTTCTAAACACTCCCTTAGAAGACTTATTTGCCCACTTCTCATCCAATGGCTCTGATGAGGCCTCCACCAGGGAGGAAACCATAATTGTTATACCAAAAGAAGGGAAAGACCCATCCAATCCCAAGAACTACCGACCCATATCCCTCATAAATACAGACTGCAAAATATCCACCAAGATGCTAGCCCTCAGAATAAAGCCCATTCTCAAAAAACATAATACATCCCTCTCAATCAGGATCTATCAAAGAGAGATTCAGCGTGGATAATATCAGACTTTTTAGCCATTGTACTGCCATTTGATGGAGTTTGTTTTGACCAATGACTTTGTGTTTCACCACTGCGCATATTAGTTGCTCAATGTTCACCAGTAGCACATGGTATGTTTTGTTCAGTTTAGCCGCCTATCGGCTTTGACATTGCATTAGCCATTACATTCTGTATTCTGCCTATTGGCTTTGACATGCTGTATCCAGTCTAGCCGCCTATTGGCTTTGACATTGCATGCCTATTGACTTTGACATGATGTATTCAATTTAGCTGCCTATTGACTTTGACATGCTATTAGATATTCTGCCTATGGGCTTTGACATGATATTATACATTGCATTTTGTATTCAGCTCAGCTGCCTATGGGCTTTGACATGATATAAGACATTGCATTTTGTATTCAGCTTAGATGCTTATTGGCTTTGACATGACACTAGACATTGCATTTGATATTTAGGTTAGCTGCCCATTGCCTTTAACGTGGAGTTAGACATTGCAGTTGAGAATCCAAGCTGTATTTTTCCAAGCTGTGTTTTTGCACCAGAGAACCAAGATGTTTTTCTCACAGTAGACTAGACATGATAAGAGAGAGTACATGGGTGTTGTTTTTTCTTCGCTTGAGCTTGGGAACAGGAGTAGTCTTGGAGACCTGGCCAGTCTCCAAAAGGCTTGCTCAGTTTCCCAGGTCTGAGAGGAGGGGGCACACCTTTGTAACGAATGTAACAGGCTGCAGAGAGTCAGATTCGAATCTGCCGGACCTCGTGCTGGAGCTTGGCGCAGGCTGCCAGCAATCCCGTGTGGGTAGATGAATCTCTCTTTCTCGCGGCTGACAGGGGTCATCAGCTTGCAGACCTTAGAAAGATGAAGCTGTAGATAGTTCCCACACGGTGAAGTATTTGTTTTGCTTTGCATTTAATATCTTATAAATATAACCTGCTGTGTATATTGCAAACTGATATATTTTGTTTGATTAACGCGGACTCGAAAGCTACTAATTCATCATTCATAAATATTGTGGTTGGGGAAGAATTAACAACAATAAAAGTCTTCTTTGACCTCAGAAGTGCATTTCTGTTGTGTTATGTTAGTGCTTAGAAACTAGCTAAGAGGAAAGCACTACAATTGGTACCAGGAGTCGTGGGGTGTCGGTCATTAAGAGGTGATTAAGAGGGTGTTGACGAGTTGGTAGATTTCTAAGTGCACACTTTAAAAGTGTAATTGTTTTTTTTGTTGTTTGGAGAATTACAGAAATTGTTTTCTGTTTGGAGAATCACAGTAGCACGGCAGACCATGTCTGAGAATACATGTGTTGATAAACTGCCTGATGGTGCTAAGAAAAACTGTGAATTGTTTTCTGTTTGGGGAATTACAGAAGAAAATGCATGTGTAGCTAAAATGCCTGATAATGCTTTGAGAAATAATTTTGGTTGTACATATGTAGAAAACGTGTCTTTTGGAAGTAATGATGACAGAAAGGTCTGGATCCCTTTATCTGCTTACAGAGAAATGCAGGAGAAATGTAGGAAGTTGGAACATGAAAATAGGAATTTCTTGTCCCATTCCAGTAATGAGGGGGTTAAGACAGCTCCGAGCTGCACTGAGTTTTCGTGTGAGCCAGGGTTTTTGGCCGACAAAATGCATTCCTTAACTGATAACAGGGACGAGAGAGACCAGAATGTGATTTACGAGTTACCGTTGCAAAATGCACAAGTAAAACGAAAGATTTTAGAGAAAGAGACACCAAGTTGCATTAGCTTGTTTGATTTTTGGAAAAAGAATAGCCCTCATTTGAGTGAAATCCTAACACTTTTGTATATGGTCACTGTGAAAAATTATATGCAGCTGCGCGCTTGTGATTTGGCAAATGAAATAATGCAGACTTTAGGTTTCTGCGCAGTGCAAGAAGGAAATACTTATGTACATGTAACTCAAGAACAAGGAAAGAAAATAATGCCCCTAGCTAGAATCATACAATGGATCTGGTATTTGCAAGACAGGGCTAGAGTACCACAGGTAAAAGAGTTACCAATGAAGTTGTGTGCACCATTTGAATTCGTGTCCACTGAAGATAAAAAGCATGTTTGTTTTACTAATGATTCATTGACCGAAATGTTGTTTTCTGGCACAGTAGAAGAAACAGCGTTGTATAATGTGTGTCAGATTTTAAAGCAAGAGCTACGTGAGATGTGTCATTTTTACGCTGATTTTTGGTTCATTGCTAATGTTTTAGCACCTAACTGGTTTAATTACCTTGCAGATGTTAATGAGAAAAATTCAGAGAGAGAAGTGTTCACCCAGAATTCTGCCTTAGTGGGGATGGCTAAGTGGGTGCCCCAGAAATGTGAACAGCTGAGAGAAAAAGCCACTTACAGGTGGGCAGAGATGAGAGAGATGCCCATTCCCCTAGATTTGATAAAAACTGTGAAGCACGCACAAAAGCAATCTGTCATGCAAGCAGTCACAGAGCAGTTGGGGAGAGGAAAGTTACCAGGACAGGAATGGCAAATTGATCAGGTTTTAGGGAGAGTGATTGCTTCAGATTACCAAGGAAAAATCGAAATTATGCTGATACCTAGAAAATAATCTGATTCATTCATACAAATTGGAGACAGAATGGCCCAACTTGGCAAAAATGCAGTGAATGGAGGTTTGTTAAAGAAGGAGTCTGCCCCAGCCCTTCTGACAGTGCAAGAAAAGGGAAGCTGTGGCGCAGCAGATAAAAACCTCAGTGCTGATGTGTGGGCTGAAGCCCCAAGTGACCCTCCAGAACCTGCAGAAAATATAACAAAGGGCCTCAAAAACATCCTGCTGATTATAAAACAGGGAAAGAAAGAGGAAGGGTGCAGTTTAAATGAAAAATGTTATTTGCAAGAAAAGTCATACTTGTTTCTTTTGCAGATCCTACCACGTTTCGCCACTGTCCCTGAGTGTGCTGTGTGGTCCCCCTTCCGGTGTGTGCGTGTGGGGTCGGGGAAGGGACCGAATCCCCAACCTGAACCTGGCTGAGTAAAGTGCCAGCACCATGGATCCATTTTGCGCAAACTGCGCCTTCAGTTCAAGTTCAACTTGTTTGATTGCATTCTTCCACTGGAACTAAGCTGTGTTTTTTTTTTCCCCTCTCGTATGGATCTCTGACTTTTGCTTACCTTCCAGAAAACCTTTCAGGTGGACCGTGCATCTTTACATGAGTAGAACTCATGCCACATCAAATTGCTAACACTGTTGAATTAGAGACTCACTCAGAGTATAAAAATTGCCCAGTCTTTTCTATGTAGATGTATCTGATGTGAAAGGTTATGAGATCAATGTGTTAATTCACTTCTATTGCTTTACAGGGATTGCTTTGATCATTCAAATCTGATTGGCTGATAATGATTTTTTTTGTGCTGATGTTTTTTTGTTTTTGTTGGAAACAGGAGATATGTGAAACAAAAATTCATTGGTCAAAGGGCGGAATGTACTGCCATTTGATGGAGTTTGTTTTGACCAATGACTTTGTGTTTCACCACTGCGCATATTAGTTGCTCAATGTTCACCAGTAGCACATGGTATGTTTTGTTCAGTTTAGCCGCCTATGGGCTTTGACATTGCATTAGCCATTACATTCTGTATTCTGCCTATTGGCTTTGACATGCTGTATCCAGTCTAGCCGCCTATTGGCTTTGACATTGCATGCCTATTGACTTTGACATGATGTATTCAATTTAGCTGCCTATTGACTTTGACATGCTATTAGATATTCTGCCTATGGGCTTTGACATGATATTATACATTGCATTTTGTATTCAGCTCAGCTGCCTATGGGCTTTGACATGATATAAGACATTGCATTTTGTATTCAGCTTAGATGCTTATTGGCTTTGACATGACACTAGACATTGCATTTGATATTTAGGTTAGCTGCCCATTGCCTTTAACGTGGAGTTAGACATTGCAGTTGAGAATCCAAGCTGTATTTTTCCAAGCTGTGTTTTTGCACCAGAGAACCAAGATGTTTTTCTCACAGTAGACTAGACATGATAAGAGAGAGTACATGGGTGTTGTTTTTTCTTCGCTTGAGCTTGGGAACAGGAGTAGTCTTGGAGACCTGGCCAGTCTCCAAAAGGCTTGCTCAGTTTCCCAGGTCTGAGAGGAGGGGGCACACCTTTGTAACGAATGTAACAGGCTGCAGAGAGTCAGATTCGAATCTGCCGGACCTCGTGCTGGAGCTTGGCGCAGGCTGCCAGCAATCCCGTGTGGGTAGATGAATCTCTCTTTCTCGCGGCTGACAGGGGTCATCAGCTTGCAGACCTTAGAAAGATGAAGCTGTAGATAGTTCCCACACGGTGAAGTATTTGTTTTGCTTTGCATTTAATATCTTATAAATATAACCTGCTGTGTATATTGCAAACTGATATATTTTGTTTGATTAACGCGGACTTGAAAGCTACTAATTCGTCATTCATAAATATTGTGGTTGGGGAAGAATTAACAACAATAAAAGTCTTCTTTGACCTCAGAAGTGCATTTCTGTTGTGTTATGTTAGTGCTTAGAAACTAGCTAAGAGGAAAGCACTACAGCCATGCAACTGAAATAGGCAAACTCCTGCACCAACCAACCTGCGCGATAGCAGTAGATGCAGAGAAGGCCTTTGATAAGGTATTGTGGACTTCCTCCGAGCCTCACTCACCTCCTTCAACTTTGGCCCTGTTCTCTCAAAAATTATTCTTGCTCTATACATTGAACCGAAAGCTAGAATAATCATTAATGGAAAGTTGTCCAATCCCTTTTACTAGGAACAAGGAACCAGACAAGGATGCCCTCTTTCCCACCTACTACTTCTACTAACCCTAGAACCCCTACTTACATTGATCTAAGTTATTCCATTTATCCCTGGTATCCCTTTTTCATCAGCCCACAAAAACCAGCCACCTATGCAGATCAGATTCTCCTTTTAACCACCCAGGCAGACTCAGCCTTGCCGCACATCATATCCACCATCAATGGCTACTCTAAGATGTCAGGCTACTGCCTCAACAAGGAAGAGATAGAGGTTCTTCCTCTCATTGTGTACTGCAACAGGTCACACTTTAGCCCCTATGGACTGAAATACACCCCAGATAAGATACTAACATGCTATCCTAGCACAACTGGCTCCTAACCACCAACAACCCCTCACCGCCATAGCTCACTATTGAAATTGCCCTTACTAAACCCTTATCTATTGCTATATTTCTAACCGTCAAAACAATTAAAACACACCACTCTATAAATATTCAGAAAATTTGACAACAAACTACCCGACAAAATTAAACACTCATGTCTAGCCTCGCTATGGCACAATGAAAACTTAAAACTAGAAGGGAGAACGATGTATATAGAGAAAAGGGCTGAAAAAGATATACTCCTGGTGAGAGACATCGGCACTCCCTCAGAACTCATACCATTCTCTCAAATTTGACTTAAGTAACCTAGGGCCAGATGTATCATTTTATCCAATAGCGATTACCTAATTGTGATTTTTTGCGCATCGCAATTAAGTAATCGCTATTGGAATGTATGAAACTCCAGGAGTTTCATACTGTGATTCGCAAGGGCTCACAAGTGGACCTACCTCATCAATATTCATGAGATAGGTTGCAATTTGCGAGCCATTGCTAATGGCTACAATCACAGGGATGGTGGCCTGCTGGGCTCAGCAGACCACCATGTCTGTGATTGCTTTTCAATAAAGCAATCTTTTTTTTTTAAATGCAGCCCGTTTTCCTTAAAGGAAAATGGGATGCATTTAAAAATGAAAAATTAAACGTTTTCTTGTAATTTTTTTAAGAGTAGGACCACTGCCAGCTCTTAAAAAATGTTTTTGCATGCATTCACAAAGGGGAAGGGGTCCCCTTTGCGAATGGGTTACCACCTACTTGGTGTAGGTGGTAACTCCGATTGTTTTGCAACCGCATTCACTGTCACAAAACAATCATACATACCTCTGCGATTCGGTATTGGGAAGGGATGTCCTTGACACGCCCCTTCCTAATACCGAATCAGTATGTAGTGGCAAATCCAATTTTCGATTCAGTAACAAGTTACCGTATCGCAAAGTGGACTTGTTACATACCAAAATGCATTTTTGCGATCACAAAAATGTTTGATACATCTGTCCCCTAGACTTTTACCTGAAAATAAAATCACTTATAGCCAGACATAAACCTCCATCCCCACCTGACCTACCCAACACTTTAGAAAAATTTACCAAAGGCGGTCACCTAGCTTCCAAATTGTACTCCCTCCCATCCCCCACAAAAACCTCATTAAATAAACCAACACAAGACAAGTGGAAAACTCTACTATCAGACTCCAACAACAATCCAAAGGTTTCACTGGACTGGCCATCTACCTGGAGTAACCTCACCTTCAACATAATAACTCCATCACTAGCACAAAGCAGATACTGGATTGCCAAAATGGCCTACTGGACTCTGGACAAACTTTATAAACTAGGCCTCTGATCCTCCGACACATGCTGGAGCTGTGAGAAGGAAACAGGAGACCTAAAACACATGCTAATAGAGTGCACCTCCACCAAAAAGTTCTAACAGGACATCAGTAATACAATATCTCAAATTCTTCATAGAAAATTGACTCCTACTTTAGCCTCTATTACACTGGCCATCCTCCCCACTGTCATTAAACATGGTGGGAATGGGTCCAATTCACCAGAACTGCCTGTAATTCTCGAAGCATGTACTGGCAGACAGCACCAATGAAGAATGGTAAACTCTGGTACAAACTAGACAACTTTATGTCTCACTCACCTGTAACCATGATCATCCGATCACTCTATCATTCATGCATTCACTCACTCATTTTCCTACCCTCCCTCTCCTCTCCCCACACACCCACCTCCTCCTCTCCCTACCCACCCATCTTTCCCACGTAGTCCTTATTTTTCACCCCATCACCTTCTTCTTCTCTTCTCTTATCTCCGCTTTTTTACTCCGACTCATTCATCTATAACAGAGGTACCTTAATCATTCACCACAACATCAAAAACACTCAGTCACAATACATACAGTGACTAACCTCACTTCACCATTGTAAACAAATACACTTATCTCTACCCTCTACTTTTGTAAATATGGACCGACTCATAATGCTATACCCGAAAGTACTGTTCCCACTTGATTTGATGGTACCATACAATGTTTTGTTTCTTTTTCATTTATTTACTTAACTTTCCTATTGTATAAAATCCCAATAAAACACTCAAAATAAAAAGAGGATGGCCTAGCCTGAAAAGTGATTGTTATTAATTAAATTTTGATCATTTACTGATGTCGCCATCATTAGCTTTGAAATCTGATTTTGATGTACATATTAGAGTTCTGATAAATTGGGTTATTCTCTTGGAGTGTTTAATAGTATTGATGTTTAGTAGCCTTAATCTCTTTAGATGCTTTGGTCAGCCTATGGTTTTCATGTATGTTTATAACTTAGTGTTGTGCACCATTTACATTATATTGGCTTTTGTGGTGGTAATAAAGCTTTCAAACTTGATTCAGTTTGGAGTTTTGATTATCTGGCCAAATAGGTCATGGTGTTTAAAATTGTTTTGATTTCTCATGTTATTGATCTGTGTTGAATAAATCTGATTACTACATTCTTCACTGAGTCCAAAGATCCTTTTGACCTTTAGTGTGGGTGGGACAAGTTGTGGCATCTCACCAGAGCGCGCCATTTCTGAATCTGAGTCTGGAGGAAGACCTCTGTGCTTGCTCCCGCACATCAGCAGTCTTGGTAAGATGCATGCCAACCCATCACTTTCTCAGGAATTCCTATCTGACCAAGCCAATAGGACCAGTGGGATCCTCAACTTATTCACCTTTTCTATGTTGGATTATATTATGAAACATTTGTCACTCTCGGCTAAACTCAGACAGATCTTCATGTGTGGTGTCCAGAAGGAAAATGAGAGTATGATTGCCAGTAGTTTCATATATTGTTTATGGTCAGTACTAAGTAGGACTTTGGGTCTACATAACAATAGACAGACACATCTTTCCCTTGTTTTGTGATACCAGTCATTTTTGCATTTGTCATGGGGTTGGGGCCCCCTGCACCTGTTCTCCGCCAGCCTTTTCATGAAATCCCTGGAGGAGAACGAGCTTACAGGGCTGCCCTGAGGATTAGGATCTCTAAACCTGGTGGTGCTGGCCGTCCAACTGTAGGACGACCGCTGTGGTCATATTGTGGCGCTTGGACCACTGCATTGGTGGTAGTCCGACTACCACCATGAGTCTGGCCATCATGTGACAGCCAGACTCATAATGACCCCACAGTCTCCTGGATGCTGTCTCCCATCCCAACCCACCCCACCCCACAACAGACTGCAAGGCTCCAATTACCATTCCCTAAACTAACAGTTTCTCAATCTAAACAAATGGCTAATCCATCTAGTGAAGGTCCTAGGACACCTGTGAAAAGAAGTAAACTGTGAGAACATTTTGAAAAGAGCATCACATCCAGAATATGGGAAAATACCTTTGAACAACCGATGTAGAGAAATATTATTGCTACCCCTGATGTCACAAGGACCATCTTTATGTGAAAATATATGCATTTTGTTAACCAAAGTACTCATAGATTCGCAGTAAAGTGGTGCACTGAAAGCTATAATAATGTGCATTCACTTTAGGTTACTCAGCTAGACTGTTGTGGTTTAGCATTTGAACTTCATGTTTAATCAAATAATTTGTTTCTGTATTATTCATCGTCTTGTTAATAAACAGTATGCACTAGAACAATAAGGTTTTTCAAGTCAGAAATGGTTAAAAATATTAAATGAAAAGGTTGGAAATTGTAGTTCTGCACCACACTTAAAACAATGTGTTAACAGAGTTATTTCTTTTGAAATCTAATGTAACATGAAAACTGACAAAGCTTATTAATAATGTGTTTATATTTTGAATGTTTTATGTGCCTTGAGTAACATAATTGAATGTGCTGTTTGAATTCACTTTGCTTAGCTTACGTGAGGCCCAGGAGTGGCCCGCGGCAAGCAGAAGGGGTGGTGGGAGGGAAATTGAAATGAAATTTAAAATATATTTTTTTAAAACACCTAACACCGCGCACCGTACCGCCCCGCTCCGCCCTTCTGCCTCCTCGCTGCAGGGACAGCCTCTCAGCCTGCCCTGCGTCAATCCTGATGCTGGTCAGAGCTGCATCAGGATTGAGTGGGGGCTCCAAGCCAGTGTGCTCCCGGGCAGACTGGCAGCCTGTGCAGGCTCTCTCCAGCCCGGCGACACGGCCGTCCAAACATACATGCTCAGTGAGGGGGAGTGCTGTGCTCTCCCCCTTACTGCTCGTCACCCCCTTGGCCCCATCCCTTTAAAAGAAAATGATAATAAACAAAGTTTATTACTGTTTTCTTTTAAAGGTTTTGCAGCTGCCAATGCTGGCGGGGAGGGGGGGTTGAAACTCTGCCGCCCAAATGGAGGAGCAACTCCTAGTGAGGTCTACAAGGCCCTGTCTCCTGATTGTGCAGAAAATGTTTAGTCATTCTTGCTAACTGTAGGTTACTCAGCTAAACTGTTGTAGTGTAGCATTTCAATTTCATGTTTAATCATTTCATTTGTTTCTGTGTTATTGTTATTCGTGTTATTCTGTGTTATCATGTTAATTAACAGTATGCACTAGAACAATAAGGTTTTTCAAGTGAGGAATGTTTACAAATTTTAAATGAAAAAGTTCAAGATTATAGTTCTGCACCATATTTAAAACAAATTGTTAATAGAGTTATTTCTTTTTAAATCTACTGTAACATGAAAACTGACAAATCTTATTAACAATGGGTTTATATTTTGAATGTTTTATGTGCCTTGATTAACATAAATGAATGTGATTTTCGAATTCACTTTGCTTAGCATAAGTTAGGCCTGCAAGGCCCTGTCTCCTGATTATGCAGAACATGTTTAGTAATTCTTGCTAACGTGAACTTTTCTATCAGACTTTGTTCCCCTGAAATGTAAGCTTGGTAATAGATGCTCTATTGTTTTACACATAGTGAGCAGGAGAAATTAACATTGAGCTCAGTACATTCAGGAACTGTGGAACCGGACTCTGTATGCATTTGTTTCAACTCGCATGGATGAGCTAAGATGGATGCTTTCTACATGTCAGTAATGTGAATCTTCACTGATGTTGCAGTCCATGTCGCATGACTGACTTCCTTTGGACAATTACACTTTCTGTGTCATATGGAGTGATGGATGAACAAATCATTTTGCTCTAGGAACTTTAATATATCGTTCTTGTTAGAAATGGGGTCTTTGGTTGACAGTCAGGTTACCCCCTGTTCAAGCAAGGACCCTCACTCTAGTCAGGGTAAAAGACAATCACCCGCAGCTAACCCCGCTTACCCCATTGGTAGCTTGGCAGAGCAGTAGGCTTAACTTCAGAGTGCTAGGTGTAAAGTATTTGTACCGACACACACAGTAACTTAATGAAAACACTACAAAATGACACAACACCAGTTTAGAAAAATAGGAAATATTTATCTAAACAAAACAAGACCAAAACGACAAATATCCAACATACACAAGTCAAGTTATGAATTTTTAAAGATTAAACTCAAAAACAGCGCTTAGAAACAAAAATGCTTCGATGAGGTGTTAGCACGGCGTTGTGACGGAGTCGTTCCCAACAAGCCAACACCAGTGGTCCTGGACACGGAGACGCATAGACTCCCAAGTACAGTACCTTTGGTGAAGAGTGAAAACAAGTCGAGCCGCGAAGTCGAGGATTGCGGAGTCGGTGCGAAAGGTTGAATCCACGCACTTCGAGCGGCATCGGTCACGAAGTGGTGCAGCGACTTCCACGGAGTCGCGGACTTCAGCGGAGCTGCAGCGGCGTTGGGCCTGCGAAGAGCATTGCGTTCCAGTGAAGGTCACGGTGTAGGGTGCAGGCGGCGTCACCGGATTTAGCAGCGGCGTCGGTCCGAAGTCATCCGAAGTCGATTTCCTTGGATTTCCACCAGCTTTCCTTTCAAGGGCCCAGGGACTGGATAGGGCATCACTTGTCAAAACAGGAGTCTCTCCAGAGACTCCAGGTGCTGGCAGCGAGAAGTCTTTGCTGTCCCTGAGACTTCAAACAACAGGAGGCAAGCTCTAAATCAAGCCCTTGGAGATTTCTTCACAAGATGGAAGGCACACAAAGTCCAGTCTTTGCCCTCTTACTCTGGCAGAAGCAGAAACTGCAGGATAGCTCCACAAAGCACAGTCACAGGCAGGGCCGCACTTCTCCTCAGCTCTTCAGCTCTTCTCCAGGCAGAGGTTCCTCTTGTTTCCAGAAGTGTTCTAAAGTCTGTGGTTTTGGGTGCCCTTCTTATACCCAGTTTCTCCTTTGAAGTAGGCCTACTTCAAAGTAAAGTCTCTTTGGAATGTGAAATCCTGCCTTGCCCAGGCCAGGCCCCAGACACTCACTGTGTGAGGGCATTGTGTGAGGGCAGGCACAGCCCTTTCAGGTGCGAGTGACCACTACTCCCCTCCAACCTAGCACAGATGGCTCATCAGGATATGCAGGCTACACCCCAGCTCCCTTTGTGTCACTCTCTAGTGTGAGGTGCAACCAGCCCAACTGTCAAACTGACCCAGACAGGGAATCCACAAACAGGCAGAGTCACAGAAATGGTATAAGCAAGAAAATGGGCACTTTCTAAAAGTGGCACTTAAAATCAACTTTACTAAAAGATGTATTTTTAAATTGTGAGCTCAGAGACCCCAAACTCCACATGTCCATCCGCTCCCAAAGGGAATCTACACTTTAATCAGATTTAAAGGTAGCCCCCATGTTAACCTATGAGAGGGACAGGCCTTGAAAGAATGTAGCAATATTGCACTGTCAGGACATATAAAACACATTACTATATGTCCTACCTTAACCATACACTGCACCCTGCCCTTGGGGCTACCTATGGCCTACCTTAGGGGTGTCTGACATGTAGGAAAAGGGAAGGTTTAGGCCTGGAAAGTGGGTACACTTGCCAAGTTGAACTTACAGTTAAAACTGCACACACAGACACTGCAATGGCAGGTCTGAGACATGATTACAGAACTACTTATGTGGGTGTCACAACCGGTGCTGCAGGCCCACTAGTAGTATTTGGTTTACAGGCCCTGGCACCTCTAGTGCACTTTACTAGGGACTTACTAGTAAACCAAATATGCCAATCATGGATAAACCAATTACATACACATTTTGTAAAGGAGCACTTGCACTTAAGCACTGGTTAGCAGTGGTAAAGTGCCCAGAGTAACAAAAACAGTAAAATCAGAGTCCAGCACACATCAACAGCCTGGGGAACAGAGGCAAGAAGTCAAGGGAGACCACGCCAAGGATGAAAAGTCTAACAGTTCCCCAGTTGGATTTTGGTCAGTCTGCTCTATCCCACTCTTCTTGCTTAATCCCTTGGACTCTTAGAGGTGCAGTCCTCTCTAACCTTGCCCTTTATTCCAATGCTTTGCAGACATTTAAAATTTTTCGCCTGTCCCCAAGAAGAAGACTCTTGACATGCAACGCTTTCACTTTTTACCTACCTTTTGCCATGTTTTGTTAGTCATGTTTTTCCCTCCAGATGTCTTTTTACAAATTCTTCTTGTCATTTCATCCTTTTGCCCACGTGTGTTCAGCCCAGCACATGTTAACTTTTGACTTGCTAATCTGTATGGATTTCCCTAGCTAGCTAAGCTTAGATGACTTTTAAATGGCCTTAATGCATAAAAGAACTGTCTGTAAATCAGGTAATTCTTGTGATGTCGTGCATTGCTTTTGTTGAATACTTAGTTCTTTTGATGTTAGTTGATTTGAACCTTTTCTGTCACCTTAGTCAACAAATGGTGATTCTGTATCTTTATAACTTTGTTTTGAGAATTATTTACATGACTTTGAGTCTGAGCTTGTAAAAAACCCTTTTGATTTTATTTCAGACAGGAGATTTCCTTGTGTGGCCAAATGGGTGTTCTGCTTAGCTTCAAACTAAGAGGGAACAGTGCTAAAGAATGTGAAGAATGTAGCACTCTTAGTCCGAGTAATGAATTTATTAAGGTACTTCCGAGGTCTCAAACGAGGGCATACAAAAATATTAACGTGAGCATTTAATTTGAATGCAGCAAAACACATGCAGATACTAAAATAAACACAGCAGTTGAATAATAATCAGCAGAAAAAGTGCAATATATCAACAATGAATATGTATGCAGTGAATATATATATTTATGCATGCACACAGCAAAGCTAGATAATTAAGAATTAAAAATGCATCATCATGAAGATCAAATCCAACATCAATGTCAAGCTGACCAGCTGAGACAGGAGAAATATTCCCCAATGGGACTCTGATTTTTCGAGCAGTGCATCCACCCTCAATTATGAGTTTCTTCTACCTCAGCAGCAAGTTTTCCCACCTTATATACCTTAAACAAACCCAAGAGGAAGGTTCTGGTAACCTTCCCCCTTCCTGCGAGTAAGTTGTGAAATTCAAGCTCTGGCTGTTCTTGGTCTGAGTTGCAAATACACAAAGGAATTGGCCAGATCCCTATGTGCATTTCCAAGCTGTACCCTTATCTGGTATAAACATTCTTATCCTGGTATACTCTTATCACCATCGCACCCCCCACAATATATTCCCTTCTATGGTGAAAAGCGCAAAAACACGTTCAATGTAGAAAACAAGCTGTGCATGGAAAAATACCTGTGCCACTGATGTGACAGCATTTGAAGCTCAAAATGGAGCAAGTGGTCAAGATGTTATCTGTTGTTAAATACAGATATCATTACAATGGGTCACACTGTCTTTCTAAATTGATGTGTTGAGTTAAGTTTTGATGCCTCATGTTTCTTCACCCTATGCGGGATGAAAAGATTTATTGACATTGTTTAAAGCATAATCTTGAATAGGAGAATGATCCAGCAAATCTGGTAGCAGAGGATGGTTTGTCCAACAAGGGGGGAGACAGAGCTAGACATAGGCCCTCATTCTGACCATGGCGGTCGGTGCTAAAGCGGCGGCCAACCCGCCAACAGGCCGGCGGTCCAAAATATGCAATTCTGACCCTGGCGGGAACCGCCAACACAGCCCGCCGCATTAACACTCCGCCCGCCACGGCGGAACAAACAAACAGCGCGGCGGTCCCCGCCAACAGCCAGGCGGCAGACAATGTACCGCCCACCCTATCACGACCCACCAATCCGCCACCTTTTCCGGGGCAGGAGCACCGCCGATAAAAACACGGCGGAAACAGACTACGAACGGGAAAACGCTCACCTCCACATACTCCACGCGAGATTCCGGCAGTATGGAACCCGAGTTGCAGGTCATCCCCGCACTCCTATACCTGCTCCTGTACCAGGAGCACGCCCGGCGGCGCGGAAGACATCGGTGAGTACTGCACCTACGACACAGGGGAGGGAAAAGATTACCGGCACACACCCACCCACCCACACCCACTACAACACACACATCAATGCATTCCCACAGATCACTGTCACAACCCACAAACCCCCCCCTCCGAAATAATGCAAAGACCAAAAGAAGAGATCTTAAACGGGCAGATATATTGAAAAATGGACAGCAGTAATCCCAATAAATAAATAAACTATGTACAAAATATATACATCTACTAAATGTAGTCCAACCACTGTCCGTGGACCACAGGGGTCCTGAGCAAAGGGGCAAGGCCCAGTCCCACGACAAGAACTCCACGGAGAGAACACTGCAGGGGCATCAGAAAGAAAAAAGGACAGGCACCTCAGGGGGAAGGGAAGGGGGGGCACCTCAGCCACTTGAGTACACGACGCCAGATCCACGAGGGGACTCCATGACCACTGGCCCATCCTGGGGAGAGCAAAGCCACAGTCCATACAGTCCATACAGTGGGTGGCCTGCCCACTGGGCCATCCTGGGGAGAGCAAAGCCACAGTCCAAACAGTCCATACAGTGGGTGGCCTGCCCACTGGGCCATCCTGGGGAGAGCAAAGCCACAGTCCATACAGTCCATACAGTGGGGGGCCTGCCCACTGGGCCATCCTGGGGAGAGCAAAGCCACAGTCCATACAGTCCATACAGTGGGTGGCCTGCCCACTGGGCCATCCTGGGGAGAGCAAAGCCACAGTCCAAACAGTCCATACAGTGGGTGGCCTGCCCACTGGGCCATCCTGGGGAGAGCAAAGCCACAGTCCATACAGTCCATACAGTGGGTGGCCTGCCCACTGGGCCATCCTGGGGAGAGCAAAGCCACAGTCCATACAGTCCATACAGTGGGTGGCCTGCCCACTGGGCCATCCTGGGGAGAGCAAAGCCACAGTCCATACAGTCCATACAGTGGGTGGCCTGCCCACTGGGCCATCCTGGGGAGTGCAAAGCCACAGTCCAAACAGTCCATAACAGACTCCACTGCCACTGGAGGAGGCATGTTGGCCAGAGGACATCCTGCAGCCCTGCCCGAGACAGATCCTGCCCTGCCACGTCTGCCAAAGGGCCAGCGGTTCCTGCCTGGAAGGGCCCAGTTCAGCGGTTCTTGCCTTGAAGGGCCCAGTTCAGCGGTTCTTGAGACGGCGGTCCCCAGCGGAGCGGTGCTGGAGACGGCGGGGCCCAGTTCAGCGGTTGTTGCCTTGAAGGGCCCAGTTCAGCGGTTCTTGCCTTGAAGGGCCCAGTTCAGCGGTCCTTGCCTTGAAGGGCCCAGTTCAGCGGTCCTTGCCTTGAAGGGCCCAGTTCAGCGGTCCTTGCCTTGAAGGGCCCAGTTCAGCGGTTCTTCAGACGGCAGTCCCCAGCGGAGCGGTGCTGGAGACGGCGGGGCCCAGTTCAGCGGTTCTTGAGACGGCGGTCCCCAGCGGAGCGGTGCTGGAGACGGCGGGCCCAGTTCAGCGGTTCTTGCCTTGAAGGGCCCAGTTCAGCGGTTCTTGAGACGGCGGTCCCCAGCGGCGCGGTGCTGGAGACGGCGGGGCCCAGTTCAGCGGTACTTGCCTTGAAGGGCCCAGTTCAGCGGTTCTTGAGACGGCGGTCCCCAGCGGAGCGGTGCTGGAGACGGCGGGGCCCAGTTCAGCGGTTCTTGCCTTGAAGGGCCCAGTTCAGCGGTTCTTGCCTTGAAGGGCCCAGTTCAGCGGTTCTTGCCTTGAAGGGCCCAGTTCAGCGGTCCTTGCCTTGAAGGGCCCAGTTCAGCGGTCCTTGCCTTGAAGGGCCCAGTTCAGCGGTCCTTGCCTTGAAGGGCCCAGTTCAGCGGTCCTTGCCTTGAAGGGCCCAGTTCAGCGGTTCTTGAGACGGCGGTCCCCAGCGGAGCGGTGCTGGAGACGGCGGGCCCAGTTCAGCGGTTCTTGAGACGGCGGTCCCCAGCGGAGCGGTGCTGGAGACGGCGGGGCCCAGTTCAGCGGTTCTTGCCTTGAAGGGCCCAGTTCAGCGGTTCTTGAGACGGCGGTCCCCAGCGGAGCGGTGCTGGAGACGGCGGCCATTCTATGGCCAACTGCTCATTGCCTGGTGGTGCCCTCCTGGGCAGCGGGGATGGTGCTCCTTCAATGCCCACCTGGGCTGTGGGTGGTGGGGCCCTCCTGGCCAGCTGGGCTGGGTCCTCCCTGGGCAGCGGCTATGGGGGTGGTGGGCTCTCCCGGGGCAGCTGTGCCGGTTCCTCCCTGGGCAGCGGCTATGGGGGTTGCGGGCTCCTCCTGGGCAGCTGTGACGGGTCCTCCATGGGCAGCAGGCCTGCTGCCTGACTTCTCCGCCTTGCTGCCCTTGCCCTCCTTAGTCGGGAGTCTGTGGCCCTTTCCTCCCTTTGGAGCTGTGGCTGTTGACGGTGGCTGGCTAGTGTCCTGGGGGGATATAGAACCCGGGCTCCGGCGGCACCCCTTCCGCCTTCTGCTCCTCTTCCCAGGGGGTGGGCTGGCTGTCCCCTTGCTGCTGGGCGAAGATCCAGACCTGCGGGCTGGTGGGCTCCAATACCCCTGCACCCTTGTCAAGGGGGCTGCAGGGCTGGTGGTGGCTGAGGTGCTCTTCTTACCCCGACGAGAAGGAGGGGGGGGCTCAGGGTCAGGAAAGAAGGTAGCAGTAGAGAGATAGATTTTCCTGGGACAATGGATAGTGGTAGGTACAGTGGGAATGGGAGTGGAGGGAGAGGATGTGGTTGTAGGCGAGACAAGTTTGCTGTCTTTGGGTGCAGGTGCAGGAGCGGGAGGCTGTCGTGAGGTGGATGGCTGTTGGGTGGGTGGGTGGCTGCGTTTGTGTGGTGTGGAAGAGGGGGTGACAGACACAGTGGGAGAGGACACAGGGGACGTGTAAATGGCAGTGGGGGTGGTGACTGCACGTGTGCGGACTGGACTGGAGGGTGTGCTGGTGATGGAAACACTGGCTGATGGTGAGGTGAATGAAGGTGTGAGTGTAGACGTCACAGGGAGGGAGGAGGGAGACGAGGAGGTGGGGGTCACAGAGGTGGTAGTGACTGTTGGCATGTCTGCATCGGAATGTTGCTTGTGTGAATGTCTGCGTGATCTGTGGTGCTTATGTTTGGATGAGATGCTCTTGGGTGTTGAGGTGTGTGCAGGCTGTTCTGATGGTGTGGGTGGGACAGGCAGAGGAACAGGAGACTGGGAGGAGGGAGTTAGTAGAGGGAGGCAGGAGACAGGGACAATGGCTGCCGTCAGTGCTGAGGCCAGAGCCTGGAACGATCGCTGATGGGCAGCCTGACCCGAATGAATGCCCTCCAGGTACGCATTGCTGCGATGAACCTCCCTCTCCACCCCCTGGATGGCATTCAAAAGGGTAGTCTGCTCAACAATGAGCGTTCGGAGGAGGTCAATGACCTCCTCACTGAGGGCAGCGGGGGTAACAGGGGCAGGGCCTGAGGTGCCTGGGGCGAAGGAGATGCCCGGCTTCCTGGCAGAGCGGGCACGGGGCGAACGCTGAGGGGCTGCTGGGAGGGCGGAGATGGTGCGCTGGGTGGCGGCTGTACCTGTAATGGCGGGGTGCACGGATGGTGCCACCCCCGCAAGGGAGCTCCCTTCCGAGGACGTGTCAGTGTCGCTGCAGGGTCCAGTCGTCCCCGTTGTGGAGCTCCCCTCGCCCTCCGTCTCACTGGTCCAGTCAGACTCTGTGGCATGGCCCTCCTGGGCCATGTGAGATGCAGCTCCCTCCTGCCCCGATGCCACTTCTCCTCCGCCTGATGATGCTGATGCACACAAGCACAGAAAGACAAACAAAAAGGGGGGGGGAGAGAGAAATAAAGAGATTTTGAGTACATGGATCACCGGTACAGTTAGCGGACATGACAGACACAGATGCCCCCTGCACTAAGTTGCGCACTTGGGGTCCCCTACGCATTCCGTGGAACATGCCCTACACGCCTAGAGTTGACAACTGCACCCATGGATGACACGGCCCAGGGATGGCTGTACTGGCACACTACTGAGGGTGGTGGCTGGGGACACAGGGGCTTACGGGGGTGCCCAGCCTACAGATATCGCCCTGGCCTAGGGGGACCCACAGCCCTCCTCCCCCACCCAGACACCTCCACTGCACGACAACAGAGTAGATAATGCTTGTAGTCACCCCCTTGTGTCTGCTGTGCTGCCCTCACGCGCCCATCCAAATCAGGGTAGGCCACCGCCAGGATCCGGAACATCAGGGGGGTCAGTTGACGGCAGGCACCCCGCCTACGTTGGGAGGCCATCCCCAGCAGAGACTCGGCGGTCTTCTTGGTCCCGCGGCGGATGTCCTCCCACCTCTTGCGGCAGTGGGTGCCCCGTCGATGGTGGACCCCCAGGGTCCGGACTTCCTTGGCGATGGCACGCCAAATCCCGATCTTCTCATGGGCGCGGACCTATGTGACACGTACAGGGAGGGAGAAATACCACGTTCAAGTTTGTCTGCATTTTCGTTGCCAGTGGCCCAACGCCCCCCATCCCCGCCAGGCCCAACATGCCCCCCATCCCCGCCAGGCCCCCCACCATGCCCCCCGCCAGGCCCAACATGCCCCACATCCCCGCCAGGCCCCCCGCCATGCCCCCTGCCAGGCCCAACATGCCCCCCATCCCCGCCAGGCCCCCCGCCAGGCCCCCAAGCCAGCCAGTGGCCCCAAATCCATATTGAATTAAACTCACTTGTTGGTCTGGAGGACAATAGAGTAGCGCATACTGGGGGAGGACCCCATCCACAAGTTTCTCCAACTCTTCTCCAGTGAAGGCAGGGGCCCTTTCCCCAGGCGCAGCAGCCATTGTCCCTTCCAGACCGAGGTCACAGCAACACTTGCAGTATAGGTCCTCTCCTGTGAAAGTTCAAGTCGCAAGTGAATAAGTAGATAGAAAATGGCGGTCACGTCCGCGGCGGTGCGTACCGCGGCGGTGCGTACCGCCACCGCCGGCGCCCTTCGCCATTGGCTCCTGAAACCCATAGGCTTCAATGTTAACCAATGCGGCTTCGCGCCGTGGTCTTCGACCGCCGACCGCCGCGGTGTGCCACGCCAGCGCATTGACCTCACATCCCATTGTCACACTTCACAGGTCAGGCAGCCGCCATTTCGAGGGTCCACATGGCTCAATTTCAACTGCGTCACACAGGCCTAGGCCTTGCATAGCCACTCAGACACGCCATTCACTGCATAGAGAATCGTTTACTGTGCAAGCTGTGAGTACGTACCTGTGGGTTGGTTGACTGTGTGCTCCATGTTGTCCTTCCTAGGCACCGTCCGCTGGGTTTGGCGAGGAGACGGATGAATCCTCCCGTGTACAGGCCGCTGGTGGACCTGTCGACAATGGAAGCACGCCACATTATCCTGACCTACCGGCTTGACCGTGCCACTATACATGAACTGTGTGCCCAGCTGGAGCCCGACCTGATGTCCCCCATCCGCCAACCCACAGGGATTCCCCCTCTGGTGCAGGTCCTGTCAGTACTCCACTTCTTGGCAAGTGGGTCATTTCAGACAACAGTGGGAATTGCTTCTGGGATGTCTCAGCCCATGTTTTCGAAGGTGTTATCCAGAGTGTTGTCGGCCCTGATGAAATACATGAGGAGCTACATCCTTTTCCCTGAGGTGGGCGAATTGGCTGCAGTGAAGGGTGATTTCTATGCCCTTGGACATATTCCCAACGTCATTGGTGCCATTGATGGGACCCATGTGGCTTTGGTTCCCCCAAGAGACAGGGAGCAGGTGTACAGGAACAGAAAAAGTTACCATTCCATGAACATCCAGGTGGTGTGTTTGGCTGACCAGTACATCTTGCATGTAAATGCCAAATTCCCAGGGTCAGTGCATGACGCCTACATCCTAAGGAATAGCAGCATCCCTTACGTGATGGAACAGCTAGAGAGACACCGTGTATGGCTATTGGGGGACTCTGGGTACCCCAACCTGTCGTGGCTACTGACCCCAGTAAGGAATCCCCGGACCAGGGCAGAGGAACGGTACAATGAGGCCCATGGGTGTACTAGGAGGGTGATCGAACGCACCTTCGGCCTCCTAAAGGCCAGGTTTCGGTGCCTGCATATGACAGGTGGATCCCTAATGTACTCACCTAAGAAGGTGTGTCACATCATCGTGGCCTGCTGCATGCTTCACAACCTGGCTTTGCGCCGCCAGGTGCCTTTCCTGCAGGAGGATGGTCGAGACGGTGGTGTTGTGGCAGCTGTGGAACCTGTGGGGAGTGACGAGGAGGAAGACGACGGGGCTGAAACAGACAACAGGGACAGAATCATTGAACAGTACTTCCAATAGGACACAGGTAACAATTCAAACATAATTTAGTAAATGTGAACTACTCTCCTGCATCTCTGCTGCCTGTCTATTTGCCCCAGTGTATGATGACTGAGTTGTGGCTTTTCCCTCCCTATTTCAGATCTGGGGTCCCCACTACGAGTCCTGTGCTTCGTTTCCCCATGGACTACAGCTTTGTGGCAGCTGTTTGTTGACTTCACTATGTACAAGGACATATTTGCACTGTCATGTCAATTACAATATTTTGAAATCACAGCCAGACTCCAGATAGTTTTGTGCAAAATAGGTGTTTTTTTCAGTGCTCAAAATGGGATGGGTGGTTTCAAGTGGGTGGGGGCTATGGTGAAGGAATGTCCATGGCAGAGTCCAGAGTAACAGTCACACAGGTGCATTGTCCATAGGCCTGTGGAGAGATGGAGCATGGGCAGTTCAAGGATGGACAGGGTGACAATGTGGGACAGTGGGATGACATCAGGTGGTATCCTTTGCTGGCGGGGGTCTTGACATCCTACTCTGTCTTCTTGCGAGATCTCAGGGCCCTCTTGCGGGGTAGTTCTGCTCCTGCAGGAGGTGGGGGTCTGGTGGGCTGCTGTTGTGCGGGGGCCTCCTGTCCACTAGCGCCGGCCGAGGTGGTTGGCTGTTCTTGGTCCAGGCTAGTGGCAGGGGCCCTTTGTTGTTGTTGAGTGTCCGTCCTGATGTTGATGAGTTCCTGCAGCAGCCCTACCATGGTAACCAGGGTGGAGGTGAGGGCTCTGATGTCCTCCCTGTACCCCCGATAGTGTTCCTCCTGCAGTACCTGGATCTCCTGGAACCGGGCCAGTACCGTCGCCATCGTCTCCTGGGAGCGGTTGTATGCTCCCATGATGGTGGTGAGGGCCTCGTGGAGAGTGGGTTCCCTGGGCCCGTCCCCCCCCTGTCGCACAGCTGCCCTCCGAGTTGCCCTGTTTCCCTGGGCCTCTGCCCCCTGGCCGGTGTGCCCACTACCACTGCCCCCAGGTCCCTGTTGTTGTTGGGGTGGTGGGTTATCCTGGGTGCCCTGTAGTGGTAGACACACCGCAGATTGACGCGCCCTGGAGACAGAGGCATGGGCCCGCTGGGTGGGAGCTGTGCTGGTGTTCCCAGAGGGGTTTCGGTCTGTAGTGGCCTGTGCCTGGGAACCGACTGTCCAGAGGTCCCCGATGGTCCGGGCTGGTCATCAGTGTCCAGGTCGACAGAGCTGCTGTCATCGCTGACGGCCTCTTGGGTGGGGGGTGTGGAGAATTCTGGGCCCTCCGTGGCGGTGTGTTGACGGTCGGGTCCTGCAGGGGTATAGAGGTATGGTTATAGTTTCAATGTGTGGCATATGGATGTATCTGTGGGTTCCTGTGTCCCCAAGTGCTGGCATTCGTGTGTTGGGGCTTTGGTGAGGGTGGCTTGTGGGGGGGATGTGTATGTGCATTGGGCATGCTTTGGTGATGGGTGTCCATGCTTAGTGGACGCATGCAGGCCTAGGTTTTGGGATGTGTGGGTTGTGATGGTGAGACATTGGCAGGGAATAGGTGTGCTGGGGGTGGGGGTGAGGCTGGGGGTGGGGGTGAGGATGGTGGTGGGGGTGAGGATGGTGGTGGGGGTGAGGATGGTGGTGGGGGTGAGGGTGGGGGTGAGGATGGGGGTGGGGGTGAGGGTGGGGTTCGAGGATGGGGGTGAGGGTTGGGGTATGATTTGGCATGCAGGTGGGGGGGAAGCAGTAGTGAAGCTTCAACTTACCAGAATCCATTCCTCCGCCGACTCCTGCGAGGCCGTCAGGATGCAGGATGTTCAAGACTTCCTCCTCCCATGTTGTAAATTGTGGGGGTTGAGGTGGGGGTCCTCCGCCAGTCTTCTGCACGGCGATGTTGTGCCTGGATACCATGGAACGCACCTTCCCCCGTAGGTCGTTCCATCGCTTCCTGATGTCTTCCCGATTTCTGGGGTGCTGTCCCACAGCGTTGACCCTGTCGACAATCCTCTGCCATAGCTCCGTCCTCCGGGCAATGCTGGTGTATTGGATCTGTGTGCCGAAGAGCTGGGGCTCTACCCGAACGATTTCCTCCACCATGACCCTGAGTTCTTCGTCTGAGAAGCGGGGGTGTCTTTGGGGTGCCATGGAGTGGTGTGTATGATGGGTGGGGTGGAGTATGTGTAGTTAAGTGTGTTGAGTGTGGTGGTGTGTGTTGTTTTGTGTGTGGATATTGTGTGGGTGATGGTGTAGTGTGCCTCTGTGTGATGGTATTCTGTGATCGCTGATGTGTCTCTCAGTGCTTCTTTTAGGATTTTGGTCGAAGGGGTTTGTGGGTGATGTGGGTGTGTGTTTTATATTGTATTGTGTGTGTGGGAGTGGTGTGTGTATGTGTATCAGGTGTGTGGAATTCAAATCGTTTTTGTTCGTTTGTGTGTATTCTAACCGCGGCGGTGTGTACCGCCAATGGAAAACCGCGTTTGAAAGACCGCTGCGTGGATTCGTGGGTCGTAATGGCATGGGCGTATTTCTGTTGGCGTGACGGTGGAGGTTTGGTCACCTCCACTTTTCCGCCGACCGCTGGTCTGTTGTGGCTGTCGGATTTTCGGAGGTTTGGCTGCTGCGGGTCAGAATGACCGTGGCGGGTTACCGCGACCGCGGCGGAATTATGGAGGATTTCTGACCGGCGGTAGGCGCCTTTTACCGCCGAGGTCAGAATGACCACCATAGTGTTAGAGATCCCCAAAACTTTTGTCATATGATTATCCCACCCTTAAGTGTCTGTTCCATTGAAAAAATTGATGAAATTCCAGAATTGTTCTTTCACAGGGGATGTGTGAGTGTTAATAGTGTTTGCGCTTTCATTTCTTTGGCCCAAAATGACATTTTTTAAATATATATTTATTTATTGATTAACAATTATTACACATACAACAAAACAACAAAGACAAGCTCACAGAACATGAATACAGGGCTATGACGGAGTTTATCCCCGCACTGCCACCAGGACACAGTCCATGAGGAAGGGCTCCAGACATCACTCTGTGCAGGTACACCGCATTTGAGTCCCTTGATGTCACCAGCATTCTACAACCTCAGCAAATAGTACATTGCAAGCACATAGTCCAGATGCGGGGCCTTCCGCAAGACAACCGTAGGGCTAGATACCAACTACAAAAAACAGCATAAGAGAAAGGAAACAGAAGGCAGGCAGAGAAAGGGCACAGAGGCGCACAACCACTATCATCTTACACAATTCACGCCATGAGAGAAAGGCAGTGGGAGATAGAGTCACATAGCCCATGGGCATTCATGCAGCACTTACACAGCCCCACTAGGGGCCTCAAAAAAAGATAGCAGCAGAGCCCATATACCCTTTGATCGGGAATCCTCCGGAGTCACTTCCCAAAAAAATCATCAGCTGTTCCTGACAGAAGGAGGTGTCACGTAGCCAGTCGGTCCCACGAGGGGCCCGCCCCTGGCCCCAGCACATAGCAACCCTGCGCTTAGCCAGCAATAAGAGCAGGCCCACCAGCCTCCTATGTGTATGGCAAACCTCGTCCACGCACCCAAGCAGCGCTATTCTGGGGGATTTAGGCAGCTCCAAACCAGTCATCGCAGCAAATCATGCGCATTACCTCCACCCAGAAAGCATGAACCTCAGCACATTCCCACTCTAGATGCAAGAATCGAGCATCAGGGGCGCGGCACAGTTTGCAACATGCATCCGCACACAGACCCATAGAGCAGAGTCCACGCGGGGTGTAATATATCCTGTGCAAGAACTTGAAATGTATCAGACACAGCCTATAATTAGGGGACAATACTCTAATATGCACGCAACATCTCTGCCACGTCTCCTCCATAATAGGCTCGCCCACATCCGCCTCTCAGCGAGTTTAGTAATTAATTTACGCGGCGACTAAGCACAGCACAAGACCTCCAGGGTCCGACACTCTGGTGGAATCCCGGGAAGTTGAGGGAACCGAGCATGCAGCATAGCACAGACACGCAGCACATACATCCGCTGCAGCGCGGTAGCACATCCATCCCTAAGTGCATCCCCGGGGGAGATCAATCGACCATCCACAAACCAGTCGCCCAATTCAGACAAGTTAGAATCCCGAAGAAAGTCACGCAACCTCACATCACAAAACATCCGAACATCAGCAGCAGCAAGAACCGGCAGTGAGGGAGCAAAAGGTATACTAACTCCAGAGTAGCGCAAAAGCGCCATCCAGGCTTGAGCAGTGCACATCACAGTGTCGACGACCCGCGATCGAGGCCGGGAGGGACTGCCAAGGACACGAGCCAAACCATCCGGCCACACTGCATCACTCACGAACGTACAGAGCAATATCATCGTTATACAAAGATATCAGAATAGGCCGCTGCCGAAACGGCAGACCTCTATCGTTATGCCGCTGTCTCAGCCACGCAGCAAGAGGCTCCATCTCTACAGCAAAGAGTAACGGGGACAAAGGACACCCCTGACGAGTCCCACGGGTGACCGGAAGAGGGTCAGAAATATTCACGTTTAAACGCAGTCTAGCAGTGGGGGACGTATACAGCAATTTGATCAGTTTCACAAAGCGAGCACTCAGTCCCACTCTAGAGAGCAGCGCAAACATGTACTCCCATGCCAGAGAATCGAAAGCCTTGGTAGCATCTAAAAACACCGCCGCTGCATTCTCATCAGCCTCCGTTGAGCCTGCGACCGCAAAAAACGTACGCAAATTGTGAGATGTGGATCTTCCAGGCACAAACCCAGACTGATCCGGCAGCACCAGCTTAGGAAGCAGCGGCTGCAACCGCCCCACAATCATTTTGGCCAAGTTTTTGTTGTCAAAGTTAATCATAGAAAGCGGGCGATATGAATCACAACAACACGGATCCTTACCCGGCTTAAGGATCGTGACAATCGGGCCTCACCGAGTGAGGCAGGAAGAACCCCAGTGTCCATGGACTCTGCATATACCTCCAGAAGATAAGGAGCAAGGATATCCGAGTACTCCTTATACAACGCAGGGTTCAAGCCATCTATTCCAGGAGACTTACCGCTAGGCAGGCTATGAATCGCCGCAACGACCTCCTCCACAGAGAATGGGGTGTTGAAATAAGAACGGTGGGCATCATTAAACCACAACAACGCAATCTCAGAGAAGTAAGCCTGTGCCGCAGCAGCGTCCAGCGCGGTCGGTTCCGCATATAAATTTGCAAAAAATTGGGTAAAAACCTGCAAAACGCCACGCGCCCCAGCCACACGCTCACCCCCTGCGACATCAATCGCAGTGACATAATTGCTAGTCCATGGCTTACGCAGCATGCCTGCCAGTGTACGTCTGGCCCTCTCCCCCTCTCCATAGCATCGCGCCCTAGCAGTCCTCCCCAAAAAACAAACTTCTCTAAAAGAGGCCTCCTCATACAAGAACACAGCACTAGTCAACTCCGCCAGCACCTCGCCAGACCAGTCCACCACCAGACGCTGCTCCAACTCCGCTATCCTCCCCTCCAGACCTGCAGCTCCCGGCAAAGTGCCTTCAACACACCATGCTGCTTCGAGAAGCACACACCTCGTATGGCCACCTTAAATGCCTCCCACAGAGTGCCGGCTGAACTCACAGAGCCGCTATTTTCAGCAAAGAACAGAACTATGGCCTCACGGACTTCCTCACGAAACACCTCATCTCTGAGCAGCCCCTGTGTGGCAGCCACGACAAAAACGTGCGTTCCAATCCACAGGGCACCTCCAGCACTAACTGAACCGGAGAGTGATCGGACAAAGTGCGAGGCAGATGATCCACAGATCACATTCATAGCTCCACATCTCTTGTACTCAACCAGCGATCAATGCGGGACCAACTACTATGAATATAGTTAACACATGTACCCTCTCTAGTGGGGCCGTGCTTCACCCTCCACAAATCCATCAGAGCGCCTTCCTTCATCACGGACACCAGAGCTCTTGCCACTGCAACGTGCTACACCCTGGCCACACTTTCACGATCCATCCTCGGATCCAAAATCACATTGAAGTCCCCACCCCAGATGACCACGCCAGTTCCCAGCGACTCCACCAGACGCCACAGCTCCCGAAAGAACTCAGGGTCATCGATGTTAGGACCATAGACAGAAACAAGCCGACAAGCTCTGTCCAACAGCATACCACTCAGTGTAACATAGCTGCCATTAGGATCAGCAACAATCTTCTGAGTGCGCCACTGCAACCCTTTATGCAGCAAAATCGCCACACCGCGGGCATAGCGCGAAAACACTGAACGGTGACATTCACCAACCCAGCCGGCCTTCAGCCTGCCCTGCGTACAAGTTACCAAATGGGTCTCCTGTGGCATACAGATATCAATTTCATGGCGTTTAACATACGCAGACATAAGGCGTGCCTTCCGCCTGTCATTCAGCCCACGCACATTCCAAGTCAGACAGCGCACAGTTGTCATATTTCTCATTCCCATCTCAGCCTCCTCCCAAGCAACAGGCACCTCTGAAGTACCCCAACCTGCCAGTCAGAAGCAAACAAACAAACAGACAGAAAAATGCAGAAGAAGGCAGAAAAGTCAAAGCAGAACTGAGAAAATCCTGACCCCCACCCACGCAGACCCCCCAATCGGTCCATAGCAGAAGCCCACCCCCCCCAAAACAACAAACAACCATTCCTAACAAGTAAGCTAGAATCAGGACTCATCCAGAGGGCAAAAACCGGGCCATTCATCCCACCATCCAAACAGGACTGGGGGAGAAGGGCAAAAGGGCCGTACAACAATTGGTACAGCAGAGTGACCTCAAGCACAGAAACAGAACATGTAGACCTCCAGCAACCCCGGTAATCCGCCCCGGTCCCAGTGTCTCGCCAATCAGTCATTTTCACTCAAGGCGGCCTGCTCAGATCCGGATCCAACTAGGCCCACAACCTTTGACCGCTTAGGCACCGTTTTGCCGAATTTGGCAGCCAGCTTCGGGTCAGTAAAAAACAGCAGCTTCCCCTCATGTCGCACCCTCATCCTGGTGGGGTACAGCAGTGTGAAGCTCACGCCCGCCTGGCCTAGCATGCGTTTAATCAGCAAAAAAGCACACTGTGCCGTCTTCACACCAGGAGTATAGACCGGGAAAAAGTTGAGTTCAGAGTTCTTGTAGATCACTTCTCCGCTCCCGGACCAGCCGAAGGATAGTATCCATGTCACGATAGTTCAGCAGGTGAGCAATTATGGGACGCGGAGGAGTGCCAGGCGGGGGCCGAGGTCCCAAGGATCTATGAGCCCTATCAACCACCAGCAGTCAAGAGAGCTCACCAGCAAGCAGATCAGACAGCAAGCCCTCCACAAATTCCTCCATGCGACCCATGTCCATAGTCTCCGGCAACCCAATTATGCGAATATTGTTTCGGCGCGATCATGCTTCCAAGTCCTCATTCTAATTCCGGATCACCTCCAGGACGCGCTCCATTTGTAGAAGTTGTTCTCTATCGCCGCGGCTGTGATCCTCCAGCTCCGATGCCCGCAACTCCAATAACTCAAACCTGGAGTCATGATCATCCACCCGGTCCTTGATTCGGTCTAACTGCTCAGTCACATGATCAAGCTTTGCATCAATACCCGCCAGGCTGCTCTTGAGATTCAGAAACATGGCCCTCACCGAAGCATCCGAGCTCACCTCCTCGTCCCTGATGCAGTCAGATAAAGAGGCAGAGGATCCACCTTTCTTCTTACCACCTTCGAAGGTAAGCATGGCCTGTCTCTGCTCCGCCTTGCCCATGATCCGCAACCACTGTCACCAACCAGCACGACCACCAGAAGAAAAAAGTATAAAGCAGCCATCCCAGAAGATCTTCGCCCCAAAGAGCCACCCCACAAGCTCCGGGGGTCCTCTCAGCACAAGTCAGGCAGTGCAGCTAAGGGCCCCCAGCCCGTCACTCAGGCACACCCAGCAAGCCGGTCTAGAAATCTCCATTTGCCACCAGTAGTCACCTCGGGGGCCAACGCCTACGACCAGCAATGAAACCCCTCCAGGTGCAGCCCGAAACATGGGAGTCCCAGCTCCGGCCCAAACCTGGCTGCGCCAGCCCGCTCTCCACCTGTGCACCAGCGTTCACTGAGGTGAGGCCAAAAAGGGCCTCACCCCACCAGCAGGAAGGCTGTCTCCTCCGGCCTGACCTAGCCGGCGACGTCCCACAGGCCGGCAAGCACGGGCGCCAGCCCAACAGAGCACACCACGCGGCAATCAGCCCGCGCAGGCCACCCCAGGCCAGCCCCCGGTACTCAGTCCCCCAAAAAGCAGCCGGCAGATGGGCCCATGCTCCTCCAACCCGTCCGAGGGCAAGCAGAGGTCCCAGGTCCGGATCCAATCCACAGACCCCAACTCACCAGGAGGCAGGCCGCATCCCTCCTGGTTGGCCAGCCCCGACATGCGTGTCCCTGGGTGCAGAGAAGGGCACCTGTGGACTGCTTCCATGGTCTTTGACATGGAAATGAGCCCACAGGTCCCCTAATGCCTGTCCTGACCCAGGCGTTAAATAATGGTGCTAAACAGGCTTAGCACCATTATTTGAGGCCCTCCTCCTCCCGTGCATCATTTTTGCATGGGAGGATATATAAGGCGCAAATGCCTTAAAGTCATTTTTTGCCCGGGAATGCCTACCTTGCATCTCATTGACGCAAGGTAGGTTTCCACGGTAAAAAAATTAAGTTACCTCCTATATTTTGACGCTAGATGGGTCTGGCGTCAAAATATAAATATGCAGTTAAGTTTGCGTTGGATTTGCACGAAAAAATTGACACAAATCTTGCGCAAACAGAGGATAAACATGTCCCTAAGTTTGAGTGGAAGTGATTGAGTGAGAAACAATTGCAAAGCGGGTGACCTCCTGAAAGGAGTGAGATTGACATCACCGTGTGCCGCACTTGTATAGGTCGGTTGGTGTGAATTTGCACTGGTATTGGTGGACAGTGCTGCGCTGTTATTGGTTGTTAACATCGGGAAGAGAATTGTGGGAACAGAATTATGTCCTGATCTGAACTAAAGTTTATTGTCAATTACTGAATTTGATTGAAAATGAAGTTCTTTAAAGCATTAAAAATTGCATTGAAAGGAGGTGTATTTATTCTGGTTAGAGAGGGAATAGAGACCCCACCTGAGGGTACACCAGGTCATTATGGGTTGACGGAAAAAGGTCTTCATGCATATTTGTGGTTTGAGCAATGTCATAAGTTTACGGAGAAAGAAGGTGCATTATAATTTCATTACTATAGAACATTTAAGAATTATTGAGAATCTGAGGTGAGTACATTATGAGAAGAAACTGCCTTTGATACCCGCACAATTCAAAGAGCTTAATACCTGGGAACATATGGCTCATCAGAAACAAGAGAGATAAGTTTGAGAGTAGAATGAAGACAGCAATAAGGACAATTGCAGAGACAAGATGGAATAGTCAACAGAAAGCTTAGAGAACAGATATCATTGAAGGAGCTTGGCTGTATCCAGGCACAATTGGTGAAAAAGGAAAAAGCACCAAGCCAAAGACTAAGAAAAATACAGATAATGTGGAACAGACAGAAGATACTAAAAGACAAACTTGTGAGATTGATTTGGATGATGAATTTATAAATCAGCTATTGTTAATTTGTACGCCTCCATACAATGCAGAATAGAAAGGAGCAACAAGTAAGGTACCGAGAATTGTGACTTTTGATGTGCCTTCTACACCAGTGCCAAACAAACACAAATGATGGTTAGAATGTGCAACCAATCAAACATTCACCCCGTCACAGATCTGGGTTTAATCCATCAATTATTTTGCTCACCATGCCACCCCAGTTTGGACCCAGCCGTATGCAAATCAGTCTTGACCCTGTTCCCCAGGGGAACAGGCCAGCCTGAACTGCCAGGCCAGGTCCTGTCTGGACCGGAAACACAAATCCTGAGACCGGTTTCAGGGCATCACCCTTCATCAGCCAGGCTATCTTGAATCTTGTGGCATAGCGAAAAACATCAAAGAAACTGTTAGATTAAACCCAGATCTGTGGCTGGGGGTGTTAGACCTGGTATCCTTGGCATGGTTTCCCCTGTCTTTTTTGCCTCTACTTCCCATGTTTTGCCTGTGTGCTAGACTCTGTTTTTGCTGTTTTTGGTAGTCTGGGCACTTTACAACTGCTGACCAGTGCTAAAGTGCAAGTGTTCCCTGTGTAAAATATATGTGTAATTGACTTTTCCATGACTAACACATTTGATTTACTGGTAAGTCCCTAGTACAGTGCACTAGAGGTGCTCAGGGCCTGTAAATCAAATGCTACTAGTGGGTCTGCAGCACTGGTTGTCCTACCCACATAAGTAGCCCTGTAAGCATTGCTCAGACCTGCCACTGCAGTGTCTGTGTGTGCAGTTTTAAACTGCCAATTCGACCTGTCAAGTGCACCCACTTGCCAGGCCTAAACCTTCTCTTTTTATACATGTAAGGCAACCCTACTTTTGGCCTTCGGTATCCCAATGGCCAGGGTGCAGTGTATGTTAAAGGTGGGACATGTACTGTTGTGTTTTATATGTCCTAACAGTGAAATACTGCCAAATTTGGGTTTCGCTGTTGCACGGCCTATCTCTCTCATACATTAACATGGGGGCTGCCTATATATAACTTTTAAGTCCAGTTTCCCTTTTGGAGCAGATAGAAATCTGAAGTTTGGGGTCTCTGAACTCATAATTTAAAAATACATCTTTTGGTAATGTTGTTTTTTAAATTGTCAGTTTGAAAATGCCACTTTTAGAAAGTGGGCATCATCTTGCTTAAACTATTCTGTGACTGCCTGCTTGTGTATTCCCCGTCAGGGTAAGACAGACGGTTGGGCAGTTTGTGAATCTCCTCTAGACAGTGACACAAAGGGAGCTGGGATGTATCCTGCATATCCTGATGGGATAGTGGAGGGAGGAGTAGTCATTTACTCCTGAATGGGCTATGCCTACCCTCACACAATGCAGTCTCCATCCCCCAACTGGGCAAGGCATGATCTTGTGAACAACAGAGACTTTCCTTTGAAGTTTGTCTACTTCAGAGGCAGAAAAGTTATATATATTGGACACAGAACCCTAGATTTTTAGATCACTTCTGGAACCAAGAGGAACCTCTACCAAGGAGAAGAGCTGAGGAGCTGGGGAGGAGTACTGCCCCTTCGCCTGTGACTTTGCTTTGCTGGGTTGGCCTGAAGTTTCTGCTTCTGCCTGAAAGAGGACAAAGACTCTGCCAGCACCTGGACCCTCTGCTGAGACTCCTGCCCTGCCAAGTGGTGCCCTATCCAGTCCTTAGACCCTTGAAAGGTGAAGCTGTTAGAAAAAGGACGGAAATCCACGCACAGTAAACCTTGCGGGCAAGATTTTGATGCACCGCCTGCAACGTGGCTGGAAAAAAAAATTATGCACCACCCACTTTGCGGCTGAAATCGACGCCCCACCTGCATCGCTGCTGGGAGATCGACGCAACATGGCTAGAGAAACGACGCAAACACCCACCGGCGGCTGCTGACAACAACACAAACCCCATGCAGCACGGTTTTCCAACACCGTGCGACCAGATTTCTCACGCATCATCGCAGGGTGTCAAAGTCATCGTGAACCTGCACGGATCTGAGGTGCCCTGTCTGGAAATTGATTCATCACTCTCTTACGGGGGAGAAAAAACCACGCATTGCCTACCTGACCGGAGAAGAAACAATGAACAACCTCACTTTTGACACAAACCAGGTACTTTGTTTAAAATTAACGTTTCTATTGTTTTCTATGGAGTAAGACTCTTTTTATTTTGAAAATTCATATCTTGACTTGTGTAAGTTGGATTTCTGTTATTTTGGTCTTGTTTGATTTATATAAATATCACCTATTTTTCTAAACTGATGTGGTGTCCATTTTGTAGTGTTTTCACTGTATTACTGTGTGTGTTGGTACAAATACTTTACACATTGCCTTTGAGATAAGCCTGACTGCTTGTGCCAAGCTACCAAGGGGGTGAGCAGGGGTTATCTAAGTGTGTATCATCTCCATTGCACTGACTAGAGTGAGGGTCCATGCTTGGACAGAGTGCAAACTGACTGCCAACCAGAGTCAGACAATCCATTTCTAACAGGGGGTGAATTTTTGATTTGTTTCCACATTCCGTCCATCATCTGTTGTTTTTGCATTTGATGCCCTAAGTGGGAAGAGTATGCCCAGACGTGTGTCCCATGCTTGCTATGCCACCAGATTCAAGCTAACCTGACTGATGAGGGGTGATACCCCAAAACCATTCTCAGGATGCTTGTTCCTGGTCCATCGAGGACCTGGCATGGCAGTGTGGGCTGGTCTGTTCCCACAGGGAACAGGGTCAAGACTGCTTTGCATATGGTTGGGTCCAAACTGGAGTGGAATGTCAAGCAAAACAACTGATGGATTAAACCTAGATCTGTGACTGGGGTGGATGCTTGATTTGTTCCACATTCCGCCCATCATCTGTTGTTTTTGTTTCTGCACCAGTGGGACAGATCTCCAGTTAGACAGTGACAGTTTCAAATGTGATGTCAGTAGGACAGACTTCTAATAATCAACCAGTTTAGAGCTTTACCTCAAATCAGTCAGTTCAGAGTTCTAACATGAATCAGCCGGCACAACATTTTAATTTGAATCAGTCTGTGCCAATTTACCGTTCACCTCAGCCTGTGCAGAATGTCAGTCTAAATCAGTCTGTGCAGAATTTTGCCCCCAATCAAACAGAACGAACTCCAAGTGTCACCTTGACAGGATAGGGTGTAAAAATGGCAGTTCCACAGAATCCAGTGAATTACATCAATCCAGATGCTTTGACAGTTCCAGTGACAATAGGTCCAGTTCAGTTATTCCTTTGTATGCTCCAGGCATGACTGGGAACAATCCGCATTCATTAAATGTCATGAATGTGCAGAATGTCCCAAATACCCCAGTTGCATGAAGCAGTGGATAGAGATTTTTGAGCCCAAGTGATTCAGAGAGTGAGAGAATAAATGATCTTCTGAAACCAATGATCCCTACACAGATTTCAGATCCAACGTCGTTGACAAGTAAGACAGGATTTTCTACTGATGCGAGGTTTCCTCAGAGTTTCTGATCTTATTTAGTGCCCATATCAGAGCAGATGCTGAATATTGGTTGCAGTACCTTCAATAGAAAGTTTCCCCTTTTCACTCCAGAAGCTTGTCTAAAGCAAGTACCACGAATCAATCAATTACAGGTCCTTCAAGAGCAGAAACATTACAGACTAATCCAATAAATTTGCAATGTTTTACTACATAGCAATTAAATGATTGGCTGAATAGTTTGAGTCCTGAAGGTACAACAGGTGGAATGAGATCAAAAAACACCCCAGAGAGAGACAGATCATTGAAGACCTAGATTAATGTTAGAATTAAATGAGATGATACTAGGAAATGCAGACACCATTCATTTAGAAATGTACACTGGAGATGAATTGAGGTTCATGTGCAAAGACATAACAAAATGTGCCAATGCAGCTTAAGACAGGCTAACTGAATTAGCCCAGATATATGATGTATATTTGGAGAAATCAAAACCCCTGAAGAGAACTTCAGCGTGGTCCATATGTGGATGGTAACGTAATGGGTCCCCATGTGTCATTTCTAGTCGACACAGGTGCCACACATTCTATTGTCAGAATGGCAGAAGTACCAAGGAGAATCCAAATTGTAGGATTTGCAAATAAACAATTGTTCAACTCAGTAACAGAATCTGTCCACGTAAGAATAGGTTGCTTTGAAGATTAGCATTGATTCATGGTATGTAACTCAAGTCCTGTAAGTCTGCTTGGACACACTTGATAATTGTTCCATCAGCTTTCCATCCAGTGTTATTGAAATCCACATAAATGATGAAGATGCAGCATTTAAGTTTGTGAATAAAAACCTGAGTGTCACATTATACCCAGTGTTGACATGTAGTGATTCACCTGACGGTTTGAAAGGCACTGGGCCAGATTTAGAGTTTGGCAGAGGGAATTGCTCTGTCGCAACTATGACGGATATCCTGTCCGCTGTTTTACAATCCCATAATAGCCTACAGAATTCATAATGTGGCAGACAGCATATCCGTCATGTTTGTGACAGAGTAACCCATCTGCTAAACTCTAAATCAGGCCCAGTGTGTTCCCTGACGTTTGGGACTGTACAGGAGAAGAGATAGGACTCATTAAAGAAGTTGAGCCTATCTGGATTACAATGAAACTGAATGCTGTGTACCCTGTAACTCCCTCATATAACATGACACCTGAAACAATAGCAGGAATCGCCCCTATGATAGACTCACTAATAGAACAGGGAATCCTAAGAGAGATATTGGGAAGTCCATGTAACTCTCCCTTCACAGGACTGCATAAGCCCGGTGGAAAATACTGCATTGTACAGGACCTTAGAAAGGTGAATGAGATTGGCGTTCCATGTTGTCCCATGGTAGTGAATCCAGCAGTGATTTTTTTTCAAAATTTCATGTGAAGCAGAGTAGCTCACATTGATTGATTTGTGCCTGTCATTCTTTTCTGCACAGATGCATGAAGAGAGCCAGTTTCTCTTTGCATTTTGGTTTAGCAGGAATGTTTTGGCATTGTGCCAAGTCTCACGAGGTTATGCCTTTTTAACAAGATCTTGCAAAAGAATATGTACTCCCTTAAAATTCCCTATCATTCAGTCTTTGTGCAGTACAATGATGACCCACTAGTGGCATTAAACAATCAAGAAGCTTGTAGGAGAGATACTGTTGCCCTTTTGAATCACTTAGTTGAGGATGGACATAAAGGTTCCCTGACTAAATTGCAGTGTTGTCAGAAAGAAGTCTTGTACTTAGGACATCACATTGAGAAAGGTGCAAGAAGCAAGTTGCAAGAAAGAATCTCAGCAATTTTGAAAATTAACCCTCTAAAGATGCAGAAAGAAATCAGAATGTTTCTGGGAATGGTTGGCTACCCTCACCAGTGGATTCCAAACTTTTCCGTTTTGGCCAAGCCTTTAGAGAGGCTGAAATACAAGGATGATGCCAATCCAGTACTATTAAATTACAACTACAGATGTGCCTTCACAGGGCTGAGAAAATCTCTGTTGTGCTCCTGCTCTGGGAATGCATGATTACAATAAATCTTTTACTTTGTACTGCTGTGAGAGGGAGGGATGCACTCCCTCATTTTTGACTCAGATGAATGGAAGTGCAAACAGACCTGTGGCATATTTTAATCCAGGTCTTGATCCTGTGGCTTTGGCTTTACCCAGTTGTCTTTAAGCTGTTGTAGCAGTCTGCATCAGCATAGAATCATGCAAAAGCATTGTTATGGGCCATTCTTTGGATGTTTAGTGGCCCACTCTGTGGAAATTTTGTTAATCCTCACTAAAACCCAGCATCTCACACATGCGTGTGTGACCCTTTATAAGCAGATCATACTCGCTACCCAAAATGTCAGTCTCAGACGTTGTAATACCCTATATCCTAGGAAATACTTTGCTGACTATACCTGTAAATGATAAAGATGTCAATGATGATTGTAGTGATGAAATTGAGTTTTGTGCTCTCAGTGTTATTGAACTATGCACCAAGCCAAGGTCTGACATTCAAGACATTCCCCTAACTGAAAATGACTATTTCATGTTTGTTGATGGCTCCTGTTTAAGAGACAGTGATGATACCCTGAGAGCTGGGTATGCCATTTGCACTGTCTTGGGTGTAACCAAAGCCTCCTGGCTTCAAGGAGTCTTTTCTGCCTAAGTTGCTCTTACTAGAGCAAGCTGTGTTTCTGAACAGCTGAACGTGACAATTTTCACTGATAGTATAGCTTTGGTGTCATTCATGACTTTGGACAGTTATGGTCACAGAAACACTTTTAACATCTTGCAGTTCACCAATTCAAAATGGTGATAAAATATATAACCTATTGAATGCATTACGGTTACCTGCTCAGATTGCGGTTGTAAAGTGCTCAGCACACCGCAAAGCCATTGATTATGTAACTTTCTACAACAATTATGCCGATGAGGTAGCAAGATACTGTGCACTAAATTGTACAGCTTTTAATGGACAGCACTCAAATGAGTCTATTGATGAGATGAGTCACAATCTTCTCTTAACTGCTACAGATACCTGGGAAGAAGTTAAGAGGTTGCAAGAAGAAGTGTAAGAGGAAGAACAGCAAGTTTGGGTTAGAGCTGTTTGTGTCAGGAGAGATGAGGATGATATTTGGATTTCAAGTGATTAAATAGTTGTGATGCCTACAAGTTTGTTGCAACCTATTGCTAGGCATTACCATGGACCGTCTCATATTGGTCGTGATGCCATGATTAGAACATTCAGACAAACTTGGTGCAATCCCAGATTCAGACTTATGGCAGAGGCTTTGTGTCACAGATTCAGCAGATGAATGTAGGTACATGTACAACAGTCACACAGAGCCACATAGGCAGATCAGGTGGGCCTTTCAACAGGATGCAGTAATTTTCTATTGAACTTCCAGTGTGCAATGGACTGAGATACATCTTGGCTATGATATGCTTTTTCTCTCATTGGGTTGAGGCTTACCCGACCAGGAGAAATGACAGTCTTACAGTAGCAAAGCTGCTACTTAGGGGGTTAATTTCGAGGTTTGGCTTCAAGACTTCTCTAGAGTCAGACTGAGGGACACACTTCAACAGAAAAGTCCTGAAAGTATTATGTGTGGCATTACAAGTTGAGCAAAGACGGCACTGCACTTATAGGCCTGAAGCTTCTGGATTGGTGGAGCAGGTTAATGGAAATTTGAAGTCCAGATAGGCAAAAGTATGTGCCTCCAGCTCTCTGTAAAGGCCTGACACATTGTCTCTTGTTTTCATGAGTTTGTGCAGTAGTCCAGATGGAAATACTGGCCTATCCCAGCATGAGATTATCATGTAGCACTATGAGATTGCCATCTGTGCCTGCAAATGAGAGTGTGAACATCACAGATGACTTGGTACGGGATTATTGCAAAGGACAAGATGACGTGGTTCATTTTGTGTCTCATCAGGTTCGATAAGCTATGGTTAGGCCACAGCAGGAATTCTCTCATGACCTCTGTACAGGCGACTTGGTCATGGTTAAGAAGCACGTGATGAAGTCCTGCTTAGAACTGTATTGGAAGGGCTCACAACATGTCATGCTTGTGACCACAACAGCTGTGAAGTGCACTGGTCTCCCTAATTGGGCACATGCAAGTCACACTTGCAAAGTTCCAGGTCCCATCAAGGATACAGCACCTGTCCCTGAAGGGGCGGGTACAGTGAGTTGGAGGGATCAGGTTAGTCATGCTGCTGAGGATGGACAAGTGGCTGATACAGCACAATTGCGGTCTGAGGGCGTTCTGAGCAAGTCAGCAGCAGTCGATGGTACAGAAGGGCTGAGACAGAAACAGTTGGCTTTGCAAAGCTCAGATGCTGACAAAGGATCTAGCGCTGGAGTAAAGTGAGTTGTACCAAGAGACAAAGTGTCAAGTGAGAAAGTTGTGCCAGTATTTCAAGTGCCCTCAACGATACCAGAAGAAACTGAAAAATCTGGTCAGAGCGACAGTGATACTGATAACCCAAAAATTCTGAGATCTAGGAGAAAGAGAGTTCCTAGTCAAAGGTATGCAACACCTGAATGGACATACTTTGTAGCAAATTACTAGAAGAAGGAATTTAAAGCATTTAGCTTTAACAATGCATATTCAGCTGAGCATTCTTGAATTCGTTCTTGCGGCTGAACTGAACTTTGAAAATTTGTTGTCACTTGATGAACTGCAACACTATACCCCGGATGTGTTTATTGGTGATTTTTGATCGGGTATTTACTAGAGACATTTGAACTTTAATTAGAAGCTTTTGAGTATTTGCTAGAGAAAAACGTAATGAAATTTCTAGAAGATCAAGAAGACTTTTGTAGCTAGTGTTTGAATTGTGATAAAAAAAGGGGTTTTATTTTTATTTTTCCTTGTTGTTTGCTTTGCTCATAAATAAAAAGGGCTGAAAGAGACATTTGATATTTTTGCTGCCGCAAATTGCATTTTTACATTTTGTATTTTGTGTTTTTGATTTAAAATTTTTGGTCTGAAATTAGAGAACTCATGGAATCGAATAGAAACCAAGGTAGTAAGTGTGTATGATTATTAGTTGTGACAGTCAAATTGATTGTATTATTACTTAATGGATTAGGTTTACCAACTCCTAGTGATTCAGAAAAAGTTAAATGCTCAAGAGCCCCAAGTTTTGCAAGGCCAGTAGCAAACCTAAAGTCTTTGTTTAATGAGAAAGCGTTACATGCAGGTGGTTCCCTGAGGTGATTTGTCCACAAATATTTGAAAACAAAAGTAAATACCATGGAAGTTAAAGATTTCCTGTAGTTTGCTGCTGACTCTTTTGTATCAGCAAGAGTATTTCCAGTATTATTCAAATTATGAAATTGTGTTCTCAATTGTCCCAATCATTAAGTATCTGAGCAGCATTGCCAAAGCTAAAAACATTGGCACAGTGGGTGGATAACGTGAACCTACCTTAACATTTGGTACAATCTATGCCCATAGAAGCAATTTGACCTGTATTCTTACCACAGTAGAAAAATAAGTTATTGGACAAGCCGAAGACTGAAGAAAAGCAATGAAAGCTAATGTAGAACAAGCATTTGCGATGCAGTGGGTCTCGCATTTGCTTGAGTTAGAGCTATTAGCGTTGTAAACTCCTAATCCAACTTTTGTTGCCACATAAATTGAAAATTAAAAATAAACAGTTTCACATAAGCAAGTCGATTCACAGTGCACACTGCCGCCATGAGTATCAACGTGAAGAGTCACACAAAAGGAAAAAGAAGTTCACTTGCAGTCAAACTTATCGGCAAAAGTGCAATTGTCCATGTAGCAGGGGCGATGGTCAAGGCGGTAACAAAACCTCTCCAAGGAGGGACAAAGGTAAACCATTTACCAATGTCATCAAAGGATTTTTGAAGGGCAAGTCCACGAATGAGTGGTAGTGATGGGCATGAGGTGGGCGTGGTTAAAAGCCCAGAAACATACCAACACATTGGAAAAGCAGCACTTGCGCGCTGCTAAACTCAACCTAAGAAGGAGCAGTGCTACAAAGTTGGGGAAAATAAGCAGAAACTCATTCTTTAGCAGGGAATCAAGAATCCCTCACTTTAGACTGGCAACATGTAGGATAATTGAGTGTATATAGGCCTAGATCGAATGCTGACACAGAATTTGTAGAAACTAGTTAATTTAGACATTTCTTTCTGTTTAAAAGCGTTTGGACTTTTATGTTGAATGGACAAGACCCCGCAATACCAGGTGTTTATTTCATCTGTGGGAAAAACACTTATTATAGGTTGCCCAAGGGATAGTATGGAACTAGTTGTCTCTGGGTAGTCTTTCCAAAGCTTTATCAGGTGGAGCATTCCAATGATCCTGAAGTCAAAAGTCAAACACCAGAGTTAAAAGTCGTGCCACTGCTTCAGAGATAGAAAGATATTTTTTTTGTGCTATAATTCCAGCTGTGGGAGTGATCTTGAATGATCACAAGCTAGGGAAGTCATCAACAGTAGTATATAAGCTACCTACTGATACAGCAGTTGCCTTCTTGATAGTAGACACAGAAATGGTTGCCATAAGATCAATGGTTGTACAAAATCGGCTTGCATTCGACATCCTTCTTGCAAAACAGGGTGGAGTTTGCAAAATGTTTCAAATACAACAGTGCTGAACGTACATTACCGACAATATTAATAAACAGAAAAAGTATATTGAAAATAAGGCAAGCCTAAAAAGGGACCTAAAGGATTTAGAAGCAACAGGTGCCTTGAAAGTTATAGGCAGTGGTCTTTCCGCTGTTGGAAAGTTGTTTGGAAGTTTAGGGAAAAGAATTGTTGGAACTATCCTTCGACCTATATTGATAATAGTCTTGTGTGCCTTAGTTGCAGTTGGTCTGTTCAAGTTGTTCAAAAATGTGAAAGTGATGCGAGCAAATAGAGAAAAAAGAAAGGAAAAGATTGAAATGGAGACTTTAAGGAGCATGTATTATAGTGACATTAAGCAGTTAGAGGAGTCCAGAAGATCTTTCCTTGAACGACCTCAAAGATTTTGACATGTCTGATTGCAAGTAAGAGATTGAAATTTGATGTGATGTCTTGATTAGCCATCAGAGGGGGGATTGGTGGCAGAAATGTTATTATTAGCCCTGATGTCACATTGACCATGTATATGTGACAATCTGTTCATTTTGTTAACCTAAGTACTAATAGATTTGCTGGTGCACTGAAAGCTATATTAATGTGCATTCACTGTAGTTTGCTCGACTAAACTGTTGTGGTATAGGCTTTAAACTTTATGTTTAATCAATTAATTTGTTTCTATGTCATTATTCATCATGTTAATTAACAGGATGCACTAGCATGATAATGCTTTTCAAGTGAGAAATGTTTAAAATATTAAATGCAAAAGAAAGAGATTGTAGTTCTGCATCGTACATAAAACAATTAATTAACAGAGTTATTTTGTTTAAAATCTACTGTAACATGAAAAATGACAAAGTTTATTGATGATGAGTTAATATTTTGAATGTTTTATGTGCCTTGAGTAACATAAATGAATGTGCTCTTTTAATTCACTTTGCTTAGCCTAAGTTAGGCCTGTAAGGCCCTGTCTCCTGATTGTGCAGAAAATGTTTAGTCATTCTTGCTAACATGAACCTTTTTTTCAGACTTCGTTTCCTTGAAATGTAAGCTTGATAATAGATGCTCTATTGTTTTGCACATAGTGAGCTTGATAAACTAACCTTGAACACAATACATTCAGGAACTGTGGAATCAGACTATATATATATATATATGTGTGTTTCAACTCACAGGGATGAGCTAAGAGGGATGCTTTCTACATGTCGGTAATGGAAATCTTCACTGAGAGCCTGATAAACTAACCTTGAACACACTACATTCAGGAACTGTGGAATCAGACTATATATATATATGTGTTTCAACTCGCAGGGATGAGCTAAGAGGGATGCTTTCTACATGTCGGTAATGGAAATCTTCACTGATGTTGCAGTCTATGTCGCATGACTTTCATTGGACAATTACACCTTTTGCGCCATATGGAATGATGAATGAACAAATCATTTTGCACTATTAACTTTAATATACCATACCCCAGTTGGACTTTGGTAGGTCTGCTCCATCCCACCCTTTTTGCTGAACTCCTAGGACTCCGAGAGGTACTGCCCTCTCTACATTTGCCCTCTATTCCAATGCTTTGCTGATATTTAGAATTTTTTTTACAATTTAGGTGATAATTTTTGCAGACCCCTGGCTTTGATTTATCAATGCCCCGGCACCAAAGTCCTAGTAAATTGGTGTTTTACTCCTTTCTTCAACATTACTAGGGGGACTGGACAGGGTTGACCTCTACCCCAACTCCTATTTAACCTCTATATTGAACTGTTATCCAAGAAAATTAGAAATATGGGACCATACCTCCCTTTACTTGTAACGGTTGGACAAAAAAAGTCACTCTTTATGTTGATGACCTTAAGGTCTTTACCTCCGGTCTCAAGAGGGTACTACTGCCAATTTAATTGATTTCAGGATTTTTCTGAATTTCTTGCCTGAAAATTAAACAATTCCTTTCACTGGTCCCCCCTTTTGGAGTTTACTTGTTTTAGTCATCTTTCTTATTAAATGTTTCATAATTTGTAGAAATGTTTGTGGGATGCTTGAGTTGTGTTTTGACCTTTTTACTGTTTTAGTGTTGTTACTTATTACACATTTTCCTAACTTAAGCCTGCCTGCTCTTTGCCATATCCATCAGGAGTTGAGCCCAGATGTACGTTATTGAAACTGTGTGTTACCCAACAAGGGTTTAGGATTTATTACTTGGATAGGACTCACATTCTCTCAACTGATAACCCATTTACTTATTGTGTGTACTTGTTGAGTGAGGTGTAATGTGGATAGCAGAACAGTCCCTGGGAAGAGAGTTTTGGTGGTAAAGCACAATGGAATATTATTTCCAGACTTTCTGTTATCTCATGCAGTTCATCTAGCTTCAGTTTGATGTCAGGCAGTTAATTTGCAGGAGTGCATAAGAGATAGGTACACTTGTCCACAACAATTATGCTGTAATGAAGTATGATGTGAGTAATTAAAGCTATTGTATGGATCATATCTGTAGGCTTCTGTGCAGGGAAAGTTTGCATGCTGCTGTTTTGGTGTACCTATTCCAGATCAGGGAGGTGGGTTGTTTGTCAGAGGGAGGCTGTATAGAGGGGCGAATGTGGCTTTAAGGAAAGCTATGGGTTTGGTCCTTGATAGTATTTCAGTTTGTGCTAAAGTGGGGCTGCTTTGTTTCAGGTTCTGCATCCAACTATCTTGATTTGTGCTGGCATTATTTTGTCTGGTTTAATTCCTCCATAAGTGTGTGGGGTATCATATGGTGCTGAAGTGAATGCAGATGGTTGAGCTTGTTGTGTCGTAGCCAGTAGAGCAGCTAAGCATGAGATCAATCTTAAGGTCTCTAGCCATGGTAGGTGCTTTTAGGGCCTACAAGGTATCAAACACTATGGTGAAGATAAGGAGGTTAATGTATCCAGGATTGGATCATGACCTCCCCATTTTTGTACAGATTGATGTGTAGCTTACATGTCTCATTATGGTTACCCAAGAGAGTATTTTTGATGTGAGGGGCTTTCCTGTATTTTGAGACAGGGACCTGATTACAACTAGGACAATAAACATCACTAAGTGCAGTAACTCCTGTTACTGCACATATCGGAATTCTGAATTTTGTGGTTATAATTGCACTTCTTGCGATTTACCCCAGTAAATTTCAGCTGGCAAACTTGCCAATATTTAGCAGAAAATGTGCCTGTTAAATATCGAAATGTGCAGATTTCAGTGGAGTATGCACCAAATCCTACCTATTATTCTCCTTTTATCAAGTGAAATATTACATATATACTCTTCACTCTCCAGTAGCGATGATTATTAGGTGCAGTAGCAGTAATTACCTCAGATGAATAACTGGTGCTGCTAATTGGGGGGGCCTACAAAAAATCATAGTGTATAGGTATAGGAGGGTATGTCCTTAGTTTAAAATAAAGACGAAAAAGAGAAGGCCAGACTTGAGTGTCATGGTTTGATGTGTGTCGTATCTGAGGGAGGTTTTAGGTAGACTGAAGAATAGGACCTCTAGGGGCAGTTACATGCATCATCAAGTTGTACAAGCTGGTAATGCTATTTCTGGTGGATACTTTATATAACTGCAAATTCCTAACCTGTGATGATCCCCCAGGCATCAAAATAGATCTTGAAATGTTCTGTAGCAGTGCTTCTGAGCAATAAATATAAGCACCGCCCCTGCGAGTGGACTCAAGTTTCTTATCTTTTAACTTTTCACCCCCTCTGACACAATGCATGAAAAAGTATTGGTACCAGTGTGCTGACCACTAACTTGTAGATGTTAAAAAGAAGCCACTCTACAAACCGGGGAATTGGTAGGGGTAATAAGGAATCTGCAGTTAGATCAAGTGTCCACCAAAGTTAAGTAACTTGTTATTCTAATGCACACTTCTAGCCACAGGATCCTCACCTTTGAATAGATATAGTGGTACTTCCCGAAGGTGGAGGACCTCTGGAGTGGACTGAGACCAAAAGTCTTGCGGTCTTGCAAACCAAATGGGCAAAGTGTTCTTCCTGCTGGACCTGGCTATCAAGGCAGTAATGCTTCTGATTGTATGAACTGACACCCATGTCGCAGCCTTCCATTGCATTGGTAGCGGCCTAGGCCCTGGTGGAATGGGCTCTTAGATCACTTCTTGGTAAGTTTGTAACAGATATTAATGCAGAGGGCTATCCACCTTGACCAGGTCCTTTTTGGAACAGCCTTCTATTTCTTTGCTCCAAAGGATTTCACAAAAGGTTGATCATCTGCTCGATAGTCCTTAATACAATCTATTTTAAAGATGAAAGCCCCTTTGGGGCTAAACAAATGGAACCTCTTCCCCTCTTTTAAAGGGTGGGTAGGAGCCAAGAATGCTGATAAAGTGATTGGTTGCCCAATGTTGAAAGGGTTCACAACTTTTGGTAAGAAGGATGGTGGGTAACTGCAGTTCACTGACGCAATAAGCTGACATAATTACAATGTGGAAAATGGTCTTCAAGTTAAGAAGACACGGGAAGCAGCTTTGGATAGGGTTCAAAGTCGTACACATGAGGAATATGAAGTCCAAAGTAGGGTCCCACTGTGGCATCACACAGTTTGGGGGGGGCATATGTGTCAAGTCTTTATTAAACCACATCACAACAGGTGATTTAAACAAGGGCATTTGTTCAAGCAAATGTAGAAGGCCAAGAGGGTATACAAATAACCTTTGACAGCACACATGCTGGGCTAAAGTAAAAACAAAATGTTGTCCAACATCTTTGCCTGTAACAGATCAGTGTTCCGGGTACCACACCAGTTTACAAATAACCCAGAGCCATCACAAATTTATGGATGTGTGGTTGAGGTGTCTTACAGTGCGGATGACATCTACCACCTCATGCCTCTGGATCAAAAGCAGTTAACTGCCTCCTCACAATCTCCACACATGGAGATATAAGTTGCACAGTTTTGAATGGCCTGCTGCTGGGACAGGAGCTCTTACCAAAGAGGTAGCCTGATCGTAGGACAGATGCTCATGCACAGGTGCTCCAGATGCCACACACTCCTGGCCCTGTCCAGAGCCACCAGGATTACTTAGGCCAAGTCATGCTTCAGTAGGAGCAGAAGAGGAAGTGGAAGGAAGGTATACAAAAGTTCTTTAGTCCATTGTTGACAGTGTCCTTCTTGGCGATGGCAAAAAGATGGGGACAACACTCATGATCTTCCAAATGATGCCTGCTCACTGCATCCTCTTTGGAATTCAGGGACTTTGCCAGGACCTTGCCAGACTTCTGGCACTGGACCCAGGACCAACTCCTCCTTGCTTGTTGCAGTACCACATGGCTTTGGTGTTGTCCATGAGAAACCATATCAGGTTCCCCTTGAAGGACAGCAATCATGGCCAGACTAATGGCCAACTCAGATGTGAAATCCACCCTCCACTGAAGACCAGGGTCCTCTGATAACTCCCACCCTAGCAGGATGTGTCTGTTACAACCATCAACTCAACTCAGCATGATCTGTCAGCCACCACTCAAGATCTTGATCAGTTGTTTCAGAGACCTTGCTGGTGTCAGGAAGGCAACCTTGATATTGGGCACACAGAAATTTCAGATTCCCGGCAGGGCATTTTTGTGCCATCTGGAGAGGTCGGCGAGGAGGATGCACACATTTAAGAGACAAAGACATTTCTCAGCCACTCTCACCTGGATCTGTGATCAACCCTATACATCTGGATCACAGCCTGAATGCCCTGGACGTATTGCTGCTGGAGAAAGGCCATGAATTCCACCATGTCCAGGATCACCCTTTTGAACAGAAGTCTCTGTGAGAGGCTCAGTTGGAACTTCAGTTTATTTATGGTGAAACCCAAAGATGTTAAAAGTTCTGCTGTCGTCTGGAGGTATTTAAAAACAGACTGCAGCGAGCCCACCTTCAGAAACCAGTCATTAGGAAATGGGAATACAGTAATTTCTGACCTCAGAAGCGGGGCAGTGACCACCATATCATTTTTGGAAACACCTAAGAGATGCTGGTGAGGCTGATGGGGAGCACGGCAAAACTGAAAATGCTCCTGGCCCACTTTGAACCACAGTTTGGGGCTGCAGGGCAGGTGTATTAAAATATGGGTGCTGGAGGTCCAAGGATACCATCCAGTCTCCTGACTCCAGAGCAGATAGGAGGAGTTTACGAGCATCATTGCAATCAATAGAGGGATTGGCTCCTTTGCCAGTGATCTGGATGGAGTAAGACTAACATCTCAACAACCTTGTTCCTCCTCTCTGGAGTCAGAGTGGTGGAGTGGAGTTGAGTCCTGCTGTGCTGTTCTATGCTTGTGTCTAGACTCTGACTCCGACTTAGCAGACGACTTTAGGTTGTTAAGGGGAGTCATCATAGGAGCAGCCCAGTGACAGGGACTGACACTGGATCTGCAACTTGGAGCACAATCTACACGAAGGCTGCAACTTCTGCTCATGTTTAGCAACATACAGCTTCACCTCTCAGTTTTGAATAACCTGTGGGTACATGAGGATGTACTTATTACACAGCTTTGAGTCCAGTCCGGAGCACAAATCAGAAAAGGCACACCTTGTGTGAGTCTGGGACATCTAAATTCTGTAATTACAGCATGGCTTCTATGCTGTTGTTTTCTTTTATTAGCATACTGTGGAAAGGTTTTGGAGTCATTGGAAAACTGACAAAGATGGGAGCAAAGCTCCAGATCCACGTCAAAAGGTGCAGAAAGAAAGGAACTGACATTTGCATGCAGGTGCTGTGTTTGTATGCGGCTCCACTCCAAAGTTTCTGGGGCAGTATATGGAGTCAGCGCAGAGCTGCATGTCACCACCTAGGGGCCCACCAGAGTACTGCTATCTAAATCCAAATCTAGTCTGGCACCTGGAGGATATTCCAAGTTGAGAAATCTGCAGCCAATGATAATGATCCAGTGCATACCCACTCACTCAGCAAGCCTTGTAACAGGGAAAGAGGTGGCATCAAGAGACTGCAGCAGCCAGAAAGAGCACTCTGGAAGATAGGCCCATTGTGGGGGGGTGGCAGGTCACACACAGCAAGGGACTTGAGGAAACACCAACAAAATGGAGGACTCTAGGAGGGTCTAAAAAGTAAACTCTGCCTTTATACCACCAGTGACTCTGGTAGGCTACTGCTGTCTCTCTCACACACCCAGCCAATAAACCTTACACCAATAAGCAATAAAGAGGGGAAAGGCCTATAAAAACTCACAGCCAAAGAAGAGCAGTTCCGTCAGTGCTGGATTCACTTTGCTAAATCTGCTGCTATTGATACTCCTGTTTTCGAGTCTTAACTGCTTTGGTATTTTTTTTTTTGTGTTGTATTTTTTTTTTTGTGTTGTATTTTTTTTTTATTGCTAGTTGCATCATATTACACAGTGTACAGTAAACAGTCTATTAATCTAAGCCATTTCTGTTTCTAATCATATTTTCTCTTAGTGTAGGCAACAAGTACAAATGTACATTCTGTGAATCATTATCAATATACATGTCTGTTTCCTTTAAGCATTATGCATGGGTGATTACAGTTTTATATCTCTCTTGTCTACCTCCATGTCATTTGCCATAGCCGTGACATTTTTCCTATAACGATACAGATACAATCAGAGGTTCGTTGAACGATCCATTATAACCAACTTGTAAAAGAAGAGGAAGAAAACAAAAGTACAAGGACCCATTCGCTCCATGATGTCCTCGTTATATAATTCTGCTTTAATAACAGTCGGGTTCAATATTAATCATAATCAAGTGCCCCATTTGCCATCTCCTCGAGTCTCCCAGAGACTGCTGCTAGTCATTTAAGGAACATAAGTCATAATGCTTTGTAATAAGGATGGGGTACGGTCAAGGGTAATGGGGGACCATTAGGGATGTACTGAGAAATATAAGGAAAAGCAATGGTTAGTGTGGGTTGTAGGAATGGAAGAAGGAATAGGGATGGCGGGTGAGGGGGGGTGTCTAGGGTAAAGATCAGAAAAGATAGAAGATATAGAATAGAAAGAGAAGGCATGGAAGAGATAGGGAAAGAAAAACCATACATATGAATTGTATTAGTGTCTATGGTATCCAATAGGCAAAGAGAAAAATAAGAAAATGCCAGCGATAGTAATAATAATAATCACTGCAGTAATAATGATGTTGATATTAATAGTGATATTGATAGTGATAGTGATAGTGATAGTGACCGGGGGAAGGGGTCGCGTGGATTCAAAAGGCAAATTATTATAGTGGCTGTGTTCATATGAAGGGAATAGGGCCAGGTTACAAGATGTTGTGGGGCGGGGGGGCGGAGGGTGGCGCGGTGACATGGACATCAATAATATATTTCTAAGGATCGGGATATGAGTAGGGGTATAGGTTATGCCAAAAGGTCAATGAACAATGGATAATGGGCAATGGCTTTACCGTGGGTTATGCAGTAACTTTCTACCGGGGGGTCATCTGAGTCCTGGAGGGGAGGGAAGGTGCGTTAAGTATAGGCGGGTGTACCTGCATGGGCATGGCATTGGGAATGATGTATTCCCACTACGTGGTATTTTGTAGAGTTCTTTAGGGGAGATGCGGTCCTAGTGTCCGGAGATGAAGGGTGACCAGGTCTGGAGAAACACCTCTGTTCTGTCCTGTAAACTGTAGATAAGTCGTTTGTGTGGGGCTGCTTGGTACATTGCTATCAATCATTCATCATGGGAGGGGACGGTCGATGCACGCCAATGTCTAAGGATGCATAGTTTGGCCGTTGCTAGTGCGGTGTGTAGGAGTCTACTTTGTGTTCGTGTAATCTTATGGAGTTCTCCAATGTCGTGTAGCAATAGGAGAGATGGGATTAGGAGTGGTGGAAGGGGTAGAGTTTCTCGGAGAGTGTTTCCCACTGACCTCCAAAAAGGTTGTACGGCTGTGCAATCGTGTAGTATGTGGAGTAAGTCACAGTGTGTGTGCAGGCACCTCCAGCAGTTTGCATGGGGGCGAAGTCTTGTATGTAGTTTCTGTGGGGTCCAGTACCAATCATGTAGTGTCTTAAAGAGACAGAATTTCAGGCGAACCTCGCGTGCTCCGCGGTCTCTAGCTTCAATCAAGTCTGCCCAGTCCTCCAAGTCATATTCGGTCTGTAAGTGCGTCTGCCATTTATTTTTGAGGGAAGTCAGGAGTGGTAGTGAGAAGAGGTGACGATTCAGCAATGCCTGAAGTCCCGATACGGTGCCTTTCAGCTGCCCCCATGTCTCCAGATAGTGTAATACGGGAGAGCGAGGGAGCTGTCGGGGATGGACACCAAGTCTTTGTTTAAGACAAAGTCTGAGTTGGAGGTAGCGCCATGAGTGACATTCCGGGAGATTGAATTCCACCTGTAGGTCCCTGAATGTTTTCCAGGTCTCCCCTGATATAAGTTGGTCTACTCGCATGACGCCTTGTTGGCCCCAGTCCTTCCAGAAAATAGTTTTCTCCCCAATCTGGAACCCTTTGTTGCCCCATAGTGGAGCTCTGTCATGTAGGTGGGGTCTATTTTAAGAAGCCGGTGTACCCGCTGCCAGGTTTTCTTCATGGCTCCTATCATAGGATTATTGGTTCGGGGTTGTTTTTGGCTCGTATCGTATAATAACTGGAGGCCATAGGGGGCTCCTGTAAGAGCTCGTTCCACGTCCACCTATAACGGCAGATTTCTTACATTCGGGAGTAGGAGGGCCATTTGTGAAAGATGTAACGCGTAAGAATAATGTTCGATTGAGGGAAGGCTTAGTCCGCCGCACTCCCGTCGGGCTATTAAGGTGGTTCTGGGTAGTCGTGGGCGCATGGATCCCCAAGCAAAGGAGCGGATACAGCGGTCTATCTCTCTTAATACAGGTAAGGGGATCTGTAAGGGGAGCATACCTAGGACATATAAAAACCTCCGCAAGGTCACCATCCGCACCGCTTGTACCCTGCCCCACATAGAGAGGCTCAGTTGACCCCATTTCTCAAAGTCCCGTTTCATGGCACTGATCAGTGGATTTATATTGTCTGTTACTACATTGACCAGCCCTGTATTTACATCAATTCCTAGGTATCTTAGTTGGGAGTGTTTCCATTTGATCGGTAAACCTTGTATGGAAGCACTAACTGTGACTGGGGAAAGTGTTAGGGCTTCACATTTGTCCTAATTGATTCGGTATCCTGATATGCATTAGAATTCCGTTAGAATCTCCCTCAGGGCAGTGATGGAGTTGGGTAGGTCAGTGAGGGTAAGTAGGATGTCGTCCGCGTATAGATATATGTAAGAGTTTCCGCCTGGTAGCGGGATACCTGATATGAGGTTGGAACTACGGATAGCTGCTGCCAAAGGCTCCACCGTGAGTAGAAATAGGAGGGGGGATAGCGGACATCCTTGGCGTGTCCCTCTCCGAATCGCAAAAGTGTCCGATAGGAAGCCCCCAGAGTTTACCTGTGCTGTTGGGGAATCATATAAGAGGCGCACCTTATTGATGAAACCGTCTCCTAACCCGAAACGTTTCGAGATTTCAAAGAGGTACCACCATTCTATTCGGTCAAATGCTTTCTCGGCATCCAATGAGAGGGCTAAGGCTTCCTCTCGTGTATCGCGGGCAGTCCAAATAGCATGAAAGAGTGTGCGGAGGTGATTCCTGGAGGAGCTGCCCGGTACAAAGCCTACTTGGGAGTGATGGATTAGAGAGGGGATAACTTTTTTGAGGCGAGTGGCCAGTATTCCCGCTAATATTTTAATATCTCCGTTCAATAGGGAGATAGGACGATAGCTTCCGCTGAGAAGTGGATCTTTTCCGGGTTTCGGCAAAACTGTGATGGTGGCTTTATTAGACATAGGATGTATGGAACCCTCCCTCTCAGCCCCTTGGAACGCCTCGTATAAGGCATCTACCGTGTCGGTTCCCGTCCATTTATAGAATTCAGATGTGAACCCATCTTCCCCGGGTGCTTTGTGATATGATAGATTGGCTATTGCTTGTTGTGTCTCTACCTTACTAATGTCTCCTTCTAAAAGAGCCCTGCCTTCATCTGTAAGATGGGGGACTTGCGTCCTCTGCAGAAATGCGTCTAAGCGGGCAATGTCCTCCGACGTTTCTGAGGAATACAGAGTTTGGTAGTATCGGCCGAATTCCTCTGCGATCGCCTGGGGGTGTGTGATGAGTAAGTTATCCTGGGTGTGCAGTTCCGGTATGGCAAGTGCTGTTTCCCGTTGACGTAGTTGGGCGGCCAATAAGCGGCCCGCTTTCTCTCTGTGCTCGTAGTGTTGTCCCTTCAGCCTTTGTAGGGCATATTCTGCCTGTGAGGTATAAAGGAAATTAATTAAGCTCCATTTTGGCCTGCTCTAGGGAGTGGCGGCTGGGTGGGGTGGGTTGCTTTGTATATTTCTTCATGGCCTGCGTTATTGTATCTTCTAATGTGCGCTGTTGAGCCCTTCTATGAGCATTGGAGATAGCTGTATCTCTCATTAGTTGCCCTCTAATAGTTGCTTTCGCCGCAGCCCAGAGAAGTTGTGGTGAGGTTACTGAGCCTCCTTCAGGTATGTGGCCATATGGGTCTTGAGTTGTTCCTTTCCATTGGGTGATTGGTACCTAGTGTTAGGGAGGTGCCAGGGTTTACGGCTGGGTGTAATCAACCCGAGTTCCAGGGTTATTAATACCGGAGAGTGCGGCCACCAGTATTTCTACTGACTTAACCGATTGTAGCATTCTATGATTGAGTAAGAAATAGTCTAGCCGTGATGGGGTCCAGTGGACTGAAGAGACAAAGGTATATTCCCTATTGGAAGGGTGGGAGAGACGCCAACAATCTATTAGGCCATGGTCTGAGAGGATGTCTTTTAGTACGGCTCTATCTGCATTGTTACCCGTGTCGAGACCACTTGATTGGTCTAGAATAGCATCTTGGACTATGTTCCAATCCCCCCCAAGAATATATTGTGAGGCACCTATCTGTGTTAGAAGACGATTAAGAGAGAGGAAAAGGGAGCGCTTAGAGCCGGTGGGGGCGTATATTGAACCTATACATATTGTGGAGGATCCCACCACTAGCTTGGCCAGTACGTAGCGTCCCTCTGGGTCATGCCATGTTTTAACTAATCGGAATTGCAGGGAGCGACGCAGAAGTATTGCCACTCCACATTTCCTTCCCGTTCCCTTTGTACCTGCCAGCATAGGTGGTGTTCCGCTGTATATTACTTTTCCCACCCAATCCCTGTGCAGTTTCTCTGATTCCATCAAGGAGAGATGTGTTTCCTGTAGCAGAGCAATGTCGGCATGTTTGGAGCGAAGATAGGACAGTATCTTTTGTCGTTTAATATAGTGGGTCATGCCGTGTACATTTCAGGACAGGGCTGTGAGTGGGGTTGTCGTTCCAGAGGGTGCCGGGTGTGTCATGGTTTATGGTGTATTGAATGTGTTATGGTCCGTGTGATAGAGCCAGGAAGTGGGTAATGACAAGCCTGAGAAGCGAGCAATATAGGTTTCTTGTTTAGTTAGGCCTTGGGATACTGAGAGGGGTCCCCTCGGTCACAATACGAAGAATATAGAAGAAGAGGAAAGGGGGAGGATGGAAAGAGATAGGGTGGGGTGTGTAGAGAGACGAACAGCGATTACTACGCTGGTGTGGGTGAATATAGGAGTAGAACGGGAAGTGGGTCTAGGAACCTCACTAAAACGAGGAAGTAAATGATAATAATAATGAGAGGATAAATAGAGAAAATAGGGAATGGAAATTGGTCAGGGTAGGAAAACACTCACTACTGCCTAACGCCTTCTAGTCTGCGGGTCTAACCTGTAAGGCACGCGCGCCGGTAAGGTATTATATCAATGGGACATAATGAGGGAATATATGCTTTGTTCCTGATGTCATGAGACCTCCCAGGGGGCCCCCCGGTCGTGTGGGCGCATAAATGGGTGCATGAGATGCCGAGGGGCCGGGTGTGGGCCCGGAACAAATATTAGGGTCTAAAGACGGGGTGGGGGAAAGGAGTGGGCCCGGGGCGGCGAGCCATGGGGCACCCCATAACACTCACTCTATGCTTGCTATCTGTTAAGATATCGTAGAATGTAAAAATTTTCGGTATATTATGATGGACTATGGTGCTGCGTTTTGTGGGATCGCCCGGGAATATGTCCCATGTGGCAGCCGCCGCGACCCGGAGTTGTGTTGATCATATTACTCCCTTCAGTGCGGTTATTATATGCCTAAGAATTTGCTGTGCTGTTCGGCGGTTGTGCCTTCTGTGGTTCGTCTTCAATAAGGTTAGGGGCGCTGTATTATCTGTTAAGATCATCTGTAGGTTCTCCTAGCGGGTGGGGGCGTTGGGGCTTTCCCAGAAGATGCTATCAGTATTGTTACGCTGGTGCTGCTTGGGCCAAGGGTACTGAGTGTTCCGCCCGCCCCCTCCTGGGATGGGGGGGGCAGAGGTAGCCACAACGGGTCGTCAGGGTGATCTCCCCTATTAGCCGTCTGTCTAGTAAATGTATAGTGTTTGAGACGGTACGGCGCGGGGAGTGCGATGTGTATCTTCACGCTTGTGTATGCCTGCCCTATGGGGGGGCATACGGGTGACTTGAGTATGACTATGTTAAGAGCTCCCCCATTAATGAGATTGGATGTGATGCTGTGTGGTGCCCAGCGAGTCTATTCCTATTGGTTCCTTGTCCTGGTTCCTATGTAAAATCCTCTCCCTGCCCTCCCCCGCCCCTCTCCCCCCCTCCCCAACCCCACATCGGGACCCGGGTCGACCCGCTCGCCGCGGCGGGCCGACAGTCAATGGATACGGCTTGCCCTATATGTTACATTTTGGCAGACAGCATTTGGTGGGTGTGTTTTTTAGCAGGCCCCCACCCCCCTTCTGGGCGAACAGCAGATAAAGTGGATGAGCATGTCACTTAGCTGTCCCAAGGTAGAGGGTAGGTGGTCTAGGAGCAGGTCCGGATCCCCGAATCATCTGTTCTACTGTGGAATTAGTGTTCAGCATGTTGGTCTTCTGATGATGTTTTCAAGGGGGAGCGGGATTTGTCTCTGCCCGCATCTTGAGTATGGTCAATCACTGCTTGCAGGATGTGTTCCCGGGCTTCCTGTGTCTTTGGGGGTCGGTCATACATTCGGCCTCTTTTTTGCGAGGGAGGGCGTTGAGTCTGGGGCCATGGAGTTGGCAGGCTAATAGCAATTTCTGTATGTGGCGCTGTAGATTCCAGATGCCCGGGGGCGGTGTCCATAGATTGCGAGGTCACACTGTTCAAGTAAGCGCTGAGGTCCTCGGGGTCAGTGAAGTCTCTGGATGTGCCGTGGTGTGTGATCCACATACTTGCCGGTTCAAAAAGACCATACTTGATGTCTAGGGATCTTAGTTGCGGGCGGAGAGCAAGAAATGCCCTTCTTCTGTCATTCGTTAACCTCGAGAAGTCTGCTGCTACTCTGATTTCATGTCCATCCAGTGAAATCGGTTGCAGTGTTTTGGCTGTGGAGATGACCTGGTGGGCTTGTTCATGGTGCAGGAAGCATGCAATGATAGGGCGCGGTTTATTTGTAGACGCTTTGTGTGGGGGACCAATTCTGTGCACCCTCTGGAATTCTGGAGGTGGTGAAAACTCTATGCCGAAGTGGTTGGTCAGCAGCGAGCTAAGGAAGGTTTTGATATCGGATCCTTTTTGTTCCGGGATACCGAAAAAGCGTACATTGTCTCTACGACTTCGGTCCTCCAGGTCAGTGAGTTTAGTTCTGAGCGACTTTAGTTCCTCTTCCTGATCAGGGATTGCCGCTATATTGTATTCCACTGCTGACAGGCGCTGGTCTAGGTTGGTTACTGTTTCTCTGAAGCCTGCAATGTCAGCGCGGATTGAGGAAGAGGCCAAAGTAAGGTCTGTTATTTTTAGTTCCATTACCTCCAAGCGCCGTCCAACTGAGGCAATCTCTTGCAGCATACGATCTGTGGCGTCTAGTGTGGGTTGATCTACCGGGGTGATGTATGTCCCTGTGGCGCCGTTTGTGCCGTCATAGTTTTGGGTTGAGCAATGGCTTCCGAGAATAGCAGTTGGCGAGAATGTTTACTTGCGGTCTTGTCGTTGGGCATTGTTCTCAAGGAGTGGAGGTCAGATAGAAGATACTATTTTAAGAGCTAGCACTCGAGAACTTGTATGAGTCTGTTCAGACCTACGGACAGTTTCTTCGACTTCCGAGGATGGATCAAACTTTGGGTTATAGGATATGTGGGTAAGGTTCCCACTCGGTTCGGTATCCTGCTGTGGCCCGTGAAGCTTCAGAGCATGATCTATAGAGGACAGTCTAGAATACGCTCAGTTTCTGATAGAGGTATGTTCATTGATAGAGGGAAAGAGAGGGATCAACGAATTTGGGTATGTTGCAGCGCGCAACAGAAGGGGGCATCTCGCCTATGTTTCATTTTGGATGAGTCCCTTGTTGTATTGCCCAGTATGATGGTCTTTTTTGGGGGGGGGCAATTGGGCGAAGGGTCGGGTTGATTAGTGAGGCACGTGCTGTTCGAGGTCTTACTCCCCTCTTGTTTCGTTCTGTTCTCCTCCCTTCTTCCTATTCCGGCTTTTCTCTCCCCTCTTTGCTTCTTTGTCGTTCCTTATGTGTTTAATCTTTGTTCCTCTCTTTCTCCCTCCATTGCTCTCTGGTGTCCTTTCGCTGTCCCCCCCTTTTCTTCCTTCCCCTTCTCCCCCGCCCCCCCTCTGGGTGTCGCAGAGAGTCTTATTCTTGGCCTCCTCCTCCGTGTGCTAGATCAAAAAGGAGGGGGGAAGGAATGTGTCCCTTGTTTGCTGCTGGGGGGTCCTTTTGTTGGGTAGTGCCGCTTGGGGAATCTCACCTAGTGGGCTCACCGTTTCATCGTCTTGTTACCAGTCCCCATCAGGTAAGATTTAGTCCTCGTGAAATAGCACTTCCTTGCCGATGCTTTGCTGTTCTGTCACGGTCGTTTTGAGGCCCTGGCACCGTGGTGGCTCAGCGCCTTCGGGGTCCTCCCCCCCTCTGCACGAGGGGGCAGTGCGGCGCCCCAGCACCCGGGGAGCCGAGGCAGTAGAGGGCCAGTCCGGGCACCCCCCTCGCGACGCGCTCCCGGGCCCGTGCGGCGCCGCACCTTAGTCCGCGGCTCCACGGAGGTCCGGAGGCCGCATCCACTCCAGCATCTCTGGTCGCGGCCGCCGTCGCTCAGGTCCCATAACTCCGTCACCCCGGAGGCCCCCTCTCCCCACCAGCTGGGAGGCCACGCCGGGGGTCAGAAACGCAGTGGGAGACCCTCTGTTTACCAGCTTGGCCTGCCCGGCGCGCGGAGATCTTCTCTCAGGCAGCCATTTCCTTCGACTGCCAGACCACGCTCTGCTTTGGTATTTATACTCGCACTGATATCATTATCAGTCCTTACAGTTGAGGAGCAAAATCTCTCGGTGCAACACCAGCATTAGTGTGAAAAACCTTTTGGAACGCAAATCACATTACTGGGCAAATTCATATTTCATATATTTGTGCAAACATCAGTAATAGGTGAAAAATCGCCATTCACTTAAAATCAGCTAGAATGAAGTATCACATCTAGGAGCAAAATCATGTATGGAAGGAAAATCACATTTGGGAGAAAAATACCATGTCTGTTCATAATCATCCTTGATGCATTTAGGTGCAAGACACGTAGATGTAAATTCAGCCTTAGATGCAAAATTACATTGAGATGCAAAATGACAATCAGGTATCCAAACACATTTTTGTGCAAAATCAAGAGTATTGTAGAAAAGTGTAAGATGCAAAAATAACACTTAGGTGCACAACCATATTTAGGTGCAAATTCACCCTTGGTGACAGTGAAGAGGAGCATGGTACCACATGTAGGTGCCCAGAACAGAGGGAAAATGTGGTTGGAAGATGATACATTGTTTTGCCCTGATTTATATTGCAGCGTTTATATAGCAGTTCTTCCAGACAGTGGGATGCATCATTGAATGAGTAGCACACTGCATTATGTGGGAGAGCATCGCCTGATAAAAGTCAAAAAGAATTAACGTCCCTTTGTGGCATCACAGACTGTTTGGGAGGGAACCTGTGTGTCAAACCTTTAATAAAAGTTACACAACAAGCGATTGGAGTGAGCATATTTGGTCCAGTAAATGCAAAAATACCGAAAGGTTCAATAGATAACCCTTAATGGTGCCCAATGAAAGTCTTTGCTGGGCAAAAGACAAAACAAACAATAATACATCCAACACTTTGGCTTGTAATGTATTGCGGGCTCTACATCAGGCCACACATTTGTCTCAGTGAGGATGACATCCACAATCACCGGTGGTAGATCAAACATTGTCCCTGCCACTGCTCAATCTCCATGCATGGAGGTGTAGCTTGCACAGATTTGAATGCAAAACTCTGCCCTGCTGCTGTGAATGATCTTTCCAAGGCGATACCCTGATCAGAGGACAGATGCTGTTGCCTAGAAGTTCTGGGTACCATAATTGCCTGGCCCTATCCTGACCCACTAGGATGACTTGGGCCTAGTTGTGCCTGATATTTTTCAGAGTTTAGGGCAGAAGAAGCAGAACTGGAAGGACATACAGGAGTCCTGCGCTCCACTGTAGCCTGAAAGCATTTCCCAGAGAGTGCATTCTTCAGAACTTAAACATGCAGATGTTTTGAGAGTGTACATTCTCAACCGTGGAGAAAAGATCTACCCAGAGCTCCCCGCTCTGTTGAGAGATGCCCTACCCCAACTTGGCATGCAATCGTCATTTGTGATCTGATAGGTGCCTCTGGCTGAGCTTGTCTTCCTTAGCTTTTAAAGATCCTGCCAGGTAGTTCATGATCAGGGAAACACTCTGAAACTCAAGCCAACTCCAAAGACATAGAGCCTTTTGCCACAGGACTAAGGACCCAGCTCCACCTTCCTTGATGCAATGCGGCATGGCGATTATGTTGTCCGTGAGAACCTGCACCAGCCATCCCTTGATGGATGGCACAAAGGCCTTTAACGTCAGGTGGTGCGCTCACAAGTCCAACAGATTTATGCAGTCAGGTTTTCAGCAAAGACCTGAGTTCTCTGATCCCAGGGAAGCATCAGTTACCACTGTGAGTTCTGGGTGGGGAAGGGCTACAGGTATGTCACAGCTCAGACTACAGTTGAGCAGCCGTTGATGTTTCATGCAGTCTCCTCCAAAACATGGATGGCATCCAACAGACTTCCTTGGTGCTGGGCCTAACGAGAATTCAGATCCCACTGCAGAGCCCAAATAAGCTATCTGTCAAACTTGACAAGCAGGATAAATGAGTCTTGCAGGCCAAGAAGCCTTAGAGCTGCTCTCAGTGAGATCCAAGACCAAGTTTGAAACATCAGCATCATAGCCCGAATATCCTGCACTCGTTGTGATAAAGGAAAGGCTCAGAACAGCTCCTTCCTCTGTGAAGGGGTCAGGTGTGGCTTTGGCTTGTTGATCAAAACCCCCAACAATGTTCGGATGTTTAGCGTCATCATGAAGTGATCTGTAACTGACTGGGGCAAGCCTGCCTTCAACAGCTAGTCAGTGAGATACTGCGATACAGAATACTTGTATTTCCAACCTTTGAATCTGACTGATGCCCACCACCATCACTTATATGAACACTGAGGTGTACTGGTAAAGCCAAAGGGTAGCACAGCAAACTGCAAATACTGACCTAGAGCCGCAGGTATTGTCTGTGAGGCTGCAGGCAGGGCATGTGTGTTCTCCAGGTCCAAAACAAATATCCAGTTGCTTTGATCCAGGGTAGGCAGACAGAAGCTGGGGTAGGGTCAGAATATAGAAATTGTCCTTCTGTAGGAAGGCATTCAGAGGGCAGAGAACTAAAATAGGACAAAGGCTATGCCCTTGAGCATGAGGAAATAGTGGAAGTAACAACCAGTCACTATTTCCAAATCCAGTACCCTCCCTTTGGGTCTTTTGGCAAGTAGAGTTAACAATTCCTGCAACAAAATGGACAGGTACTCCTGTGAACGCCACTGTGATGTGGGTGGAATATGCATTGGGATGGCAAGGAATGGAAGGGCATATCCTCACTGAATGATCAAGAGGACTCATCTGTCGGACGTGATAGTTTGCCACGCTTAGAGAAGATGTTTGATCCTGCACTGCTAAGGTGAATTAGAGAAGGTTGGAGGCTGATGCCACAGGGGAAGAGGACTGGGAAGGTCTCTGCCCCTGGTGACCTGGATGCATCTGCCTAATTCTCTTTCCGACCACAAAATTGCAGAGGTCTGCAGCAGGGCAGAGGGATCCTGGCGCTGCCCTGTATGCCAAACTTGGATGAACAGGAACTGATTAGGCAACTGTCTGGTAGGTGCCAAAAGGCCCATTAGGGTACTTTTGTGGTTTGGCTTTCCTTGAAAATACCCGAGGCAGAATCAGCTTTTTCAACCAAAAGGCCAAATTCATCAAAAGGCACATTCATAAGAGATCACTTGTGGTGATGTAGCATCGTGCTTGTGCCATCTGCTCACCTCAAACAATCGGTAGAGTCTAGGCCAGCCTGAACTCATGAATTTGGCAGCATCCTTGGCATCGTGAATAGCCTGAATTAGGGGGTTCCTAAACTCTTCTGGGACTGCTACAAGATCTCATCAACAATGACCCAAGGGGCACGTGCATATCGTCCCAGTAGGCAACTTGTGTTGTCTGACCTTAAATCTAGGCTTGTCAAAGAAAGCATTATTTTCCTGAATGCCTCAATTTACTTCAACTAATTGTCTGGGGAGGTGGGGGGGAAAGGCAGTCATAAGACATGAATTGGGATTTAACTTGTTGGAGGAAACCTTGCCAACAGACACTCTGGAGTAGGGTGCTGGGTCAGAAAATCAGGGTCATCTGGTGTCGGCCTAGGGTGCATGGCTACTTGTCTGTTCACCGGCAAGCAAGAGCACAACATAGACCAGATGCCTACCAATGTATCAGTCAGGGGTTCTTTGAGCGGCAGTAGGGGCTCAAAGGAAGCATCTCCAGTATGTAAAACATCTGTGAGAATAATGGTTTAGAATTCCACAGAAAGAAATTGGAGATCATACCTTCAATAGCATGTCTACACTACAGCAAAGGAAGCCTTTTCTTCCATTGGTGGCCAATGAGGAGAGGTACTAACCCAGTACCAGGGAGTATTGAGCCCACTGGCCTCCTGTAAGTTCATATATAAATTGCTGTCATCATAAAGTGGGGAAAAATCATCTCCATCATCTTCGTTGATATCTCTTAATAGCAGCAAACTCTGATCAGAGTCAGAACCAAAGAGCTGGAGGAGCAACTGAGGGTGTCTGAAGACATGCCAAAGAGAACCAGAAGAGTTAAAAAAATGCACAGTAAGTTTCTCTGGACCAATTGTGGAATGGCTACTCAATCAGAGATCGGTAGAGAAACTGAGTGGCACCTTTATGTCCTCAGAACTTCTCCTATGATAGAGATGGGGATGGGCATGAGTCCTGCATGGCCTTTTTGTGTTTCCGCTTTGATTTGAACTTAGACTTACCAGATGACCTTGACCACAAAGAGAACTTGTTCGGTAAAACCATCCATGATTTTCTGACCCTGACCACAAAGAGAACTTGTTGCGGTAAAATCATCGGGAACAGGATGGGGGTCTGTGCCTTCGAGTGGGGCTTGTGTGACTTTTTCCAATGCTTGGCAACATACAGCTTCACTTTATGGTCCCAGACCTCCTTTGGGTTCATGAGGGCACATTCTTCTCACAAGTTGTAGTTGTGCACCAAGCCTAAACACCGATGGCACACCTCATGCGGGACTGACCCCGACATCTATTTCTGATAGTCACACCATGGTCTAAACCTTGTACTTTTGGTTGGGATCATTGCTCTCTTGCACACTGGATTTAAAATTTATGAAGAAAAATGTCATCAATCAGTCGAAAAGTAGCGGCGCTCCTGAACAACGTTTGAAGGCACGGAAAGAAAGGAACTGGCGTCATCACACATTGGTGGCACTTATATTCGCCTCTGTTCAGTCACTTTCGGGGGTCGGAACTATCATGCATATTATGTTTTTTCCTCTTTTTGGGCCTGGAATCCCTTCTATGAGCTTTGTGCTAACTAATTAATCAAAAATGAATAAATATGATTAAATCAAGTGCACATTCTTTTCATATTGTTCGCTTCATACAAATATTATAATCAAGCTTACATAATTTTTGTTGTAGCAATTAACCCTCAAAGTTGATCATTTAATGATTAATAAGTATTATGAAACACAGAGTTTCTAGACGATAGATAATTAAGTATTTCATTTTGTTCTCTTTTAAAAAGGACACCGGCTCAGAGTGAAAGTAGCTCAAACGCAATTCATTGTTGTTAAATCGTGCACCCGCCCTAAATGAAGGTCGACAGAAAGCAATCTGCCTCCACTGGCTGTCTGCTTTGCTGACTGTGGTTATCATGCACGTACCTGCTGCCTCTGTGATCTGAAAATAGAATTTGTTGTTTTGAAGATGGGTATGCAGATGTGAACTATATCTGAAACGCAGAGAAGGCTTTTATTTGCTAATGTGCTAAAATTAATATAGTGCTTAGAAATAGTAAATGAAAGTGTTAGTAGTTCAGAGCACAGACCAGTAATCTTGGAGTGCTATTTGCTGCTTACACTAATCATAAACTTCCTCACTGCCTTAATGTGTATCCTCTTTGTAGATACAATTCATGTTGTGTGCAGATAAGGGTTTTAGTTTAAACACATATTATAAAATGTATATTCAGTTTTCCGGTTATGCTTGAGTCTGTTATTCATTCATGAAAGAGGATTTAGTGTTCCACTTACTGTCACTGGCATGTCTCATGGAACTGATCATACCCAAAACACATACCCAAAACACATCTTTTATAAACACTGCTCAGTGGGGTGTGTATGGGTTTCATTCCAACTGATTTTCTGATTCGAACTGGCACAATGGAGTCCTTAGTGTCCGGGAGTCTAAAAAATCCAAACCCTGTAGTTCTAGAAGAAGCTACAGAACATATAATTCGGCACCCATGGGCACTGATTATCTAGATCTTTGTGTAATACTTGGGCCCATATTTATACTTTTTGACGCAAACCAGCACCGGCGCTGGTTTGCGTCCAAACATTTACTGCCGGCTAACGCCATTCCAACGCGCCAGGCGGGCGCCTTATTTATGGATTGGCGTTAGCCGGCTCTGCAGGCTGGTTAGAGTAAAAAAAACAAAAGACTCTAACCGGGCAGCGCAGGCGTAGGGAAGAATGGAGGTTGTGCGTCAAAAAATGGTGCAAGTCAGGTTAGAGTGAAAAATCATGGCTCTAACCAGACTTGCGCCGTTTTTTTACGCACAACCCCCATTGAAATTACTCCTGTCTTGGAAAAGACAGGAGTCATGCCCCACTGCCCAATAGCCATGCCCAGGGCACTTCTGTCCCATGGGCATAGTCATTGGGCACAGTGGCACGTAGGGGGGCCTAAGTTAGGCCCCCCTATGCCACTTAAAAAAAAATAAAAAAATTACTTAACTCAACTTACCTGTACTTACCTGGAATGGGTCCCCCCCCATCCATGGGTGTCCTCCAGGGGTGGGCGAGGGTGGCAGGGGGTGTCCCTGGGGGCAGGGAAGGGCACCTGTGGACTGCTTCCATGGTCACAGACCATGGACATGAGTCCACAGGTCCCTTAACACCTGCCCTCACCCAGGCGTTAAAAATCGGAGCAAATCAGGCTGTGCGCCATTTGTTAAGGCCTGCCCCCTCCTGTGCGTCAAAATGACGTGGGAGTATAAATAAGGTGCACATGCCGTAAAGTAATTTTTGGACGGGATCGCCTACCTTGCATGTCATTAAGGCAAGGCGGTTTCATGCATCCAGAAAATGACGCACACTGCTGAATTTGGACGTTCGCAGGGTCGGGCGTCAAAGTATATATATGGCGTTAGGTTTGCGCTGAATTTGCTTCAAAAAATTTGCTCACTGGTCTCTCGGGGCACCAAGAGACCAAGGCCCATATTTATACTTTTTTAGCACTGCATTTACGCCACTTTTTGACACAAAAGCAGTGCAAACTTACAAAATACTATTGTATTTTGTAAGTTAGCGCCACTTTAGCATAAAAAAATGACAGAAATGCGGCTCTAAAAAAGTATAAATATGGGCATAAGTATTAAATTACTGAAGATGTTTTAATATTGGTTACCTTCTTCAGCTTAGATAGGTGCTCCCTGTTTGCTGTATGTTTCTCAGGTGCTTGACTCATAAAAGGTATTCCCCATTTTTGGATTACTAGATTTTTGCATGTCATGCTTATTGAAACTGTTTTGTTAAAAATTGTGCAAGCTGCTTCAGTTGTGATAGGGGTACACTATAGGGTGAGCAGTCACGCAACATATCTTTGTTAGTGGTGTCCCTAACATGGAGATAGGGTAACATTTATTATAAATGCACATGTTGCATACCCCAATAAAGCATTTGATTCGAGGGTAGAGTTTGATGCTATAGACCCCAAACCAAGGAACGTTCATACTTACGTACCTGCCAAGGTACCTGAGAATTATGTACCATATCATAACCTGGAAAACCCTTTAGGACACCAAGAATGATTTGGTGAACAACTACCTGATATAGTGCAGAATGTTAGAATGGGTTTGATAAGTAATGAAGGATCCACTTCCACTTGTCTATATTGGCTGGGTACACACCATACCCTGACACAGCAAATTTGACATATGCAGAAATAACACCCTTACGCAATTAGGAAGTGAATATCTATAGATGACTTTAGCAGTATGTCTTACAAATATCTACTGTGGGACAAGTTCCTCCTGTACCCGCACCACACATGCATGCCACAATACAGGCGATCAGTCCACAGACTATAAATGCAATTAATGGCAATATTCAGACGAAATAAGATGCAGTTCCATTCTGGATTGCTCATAAGGCCAACCAGTTGGAAGCGGTCAGTCCACATATAACTGCTCAGACAAGCATAGAATTTTGACCATAGGTCTTTTCTTTGAGATGGTGGTGCTGGCAGTAGATAATGGGAAATGTATTTGCGAGTATTTATACTACTGTGTGTAGCAGGCACTCATTAGCAGTGTTACTGGTGGTGCTAAAACAAGTACAAAATGAGCAGGAAGCTGCAACGGCTAAGGATTTAAGGACAAAAATGATGGTCGATTTCAAAACAGTCTCCTTGATTAGTTTGAGAAACCTCAGAGGAGAAGCTGTAGTTCTGGCAGTATGCTAAAGATTGGCAACAGTCCCAGTTCATGATTTTAAACCAGAATTACCAAAAATTATCTCAGAAGTTTACTCATCTGTGGGGTGTGATACATTAAGTTCATAAGCATTTAAACCTCATATTAAAGCAAAAAACGAAATTGAGGGGTCCGTCAAGGAGAAATTCATGCTGGAGACAAAAAAGAAGCAGAAGGTAAAATAGAAACAGATCTAGTTCAACAAAGGAATCCAGCCAGGATGAATATAATTTGAGGGTGTAAGAAACTGGGTTACTAATTCAAGGGGGGGGCAATATTCAAGCAGGTACCATAATCCTTGTCAGGGTGAAGTCACAAACAAATCATCAGTTAACCTGTGCTTAACCTTTGGGTAGCTTGGCAAGAGCAGTCAGGTGTAACTCATAGATAATGTGTAAAGTATTTGTGCATTACTTCAAACACCACACAAGGATCCCAAATCAGTTTTGAAAAATAGAGAACATTTTAATAAATAAAACAAGACCAAAATGACAAAAATCAATAGAAACTGACATATATAGTTTTAAGTATTTTAGTACAAATAGTGCAAAAAAGCATGAAGCGCCAACTGTGAATACCGCAAAAGGACCCCACACCAGTATAGAAAAATATAGCAATTTTAATAAATAAAACAATCAATAGAACCAGAGATATGTAGTTTTAAGTATTTTAGTGAAAATAGTACAAAAAAGCACAACTCACCAACTGTGGATATCTGGGTGCGCAGACTGGGACAAAGTCACAAGTTCAGGCCGACCGCGATGGAACATTATCATTGAGGCTGCTGTCAACTAGAGTTTTGTGATGGAATGCAGTTCCAATGCGGACTGCGACGTAGATGCAGAGTCCTTTCGCTGGGAGAACTTTTATAGCAGAGTCAATATGTCGGTTATGCTTGGGATTGTGCCACACAGCAGAGGAGATGCGAGGTTCTGCTGGATCCACTGATGGGCTGCCAGAGTACCTTCAGGCCCATTTCGAAAGGTCCAGGTCTAGGGTGGTAGGACTTGGCAGGGAAGGAGTCACAGATGGCAGAGTTCAGATACTGGATTAAAGGTTGTTGGAGCCTTCTGTCCCTGAGGCTCTACTCGGAGGGTAGCCAACTACCCTGTGGAGTCACTTTGGGGTCCTGAATTCAACAGATGCAAGTCCTTCTCAACCAGGCAAGAGGTCAGTAGACAACAGGTCAACACAGCAGAGCAGCAGTCAAGCAGAGTGGCAGTCCTTTCAGTAGCACCGCAATCCTTATCCACAGGTCGAGAAGTATACTGTGGTCCAACATTGATTCCCATACCTGCCCTTGAAGTGGGACAAGCTTCAAGAGGTTTCTCATTGGCATCCTGCCTTCCATGTCTTGGCTGCAGACTAACTACAGGGGTTATAAAGCCCTTTGTGTGGAGGCAGGACACAGCCTTTTTAAGTGTAAGTAGGGTTGTGCCAAACTCTGCTCTCCCATCCTTCCAGTGATGGCTATTCCAGGTACACCTAAGCTCTCTATTATGTGTGGCTGTCTAATAGGAATACACAAAGCCCAACTGTCAGTTATACCCAGGCATGTGACCCAGAGACATGCTACAGGCACTAAATGGCTAGGGTAGGAAAATGCTAACTTTTTAAAAAAGGGGCTTTTTAAAAAAGGGGCATTTTCAAAATCTGAGGAGAGAATTTTTCATTACAGTACACAAACGTGAGCTGGTTACCTGCTCCCATTTGGAAAATTACAACTTATTAATTGTAATAAAGTAGCTTCAATGGTATCCAATGGGAGAGGTAGGCCTTACAGTAGTGAAAAACGAATGTAAGAGTTTTTCACTACCAGGGCATTTAAACCTTAAAAGTACATGTCATACCTTGTAAATACACTGTACACTGCCCTCAGGGCCCACCCCAATGGTGACATATATATTGAAAAGGAAGGGTTGGGCTTGGCAAGAGGTTATTTTTTCAGGTTGAAATAACAGCTTAAAGCTACTTACACAGTCTGCAATGGCAGCCCTGAGACATAATTGAATGGCTACATAAGTGGGTGGCACAGTAAGTGCTGCAGGCCCATTAGTGGCATTTACTTTGCTGGCCCGGAGTACAGGTAATTCCATTTTAGTGGGGACTTCAAAGTAAATTACATTTCCTATTGGGGATAAGCCAATGTTATCATGTTTTGAGGAGTGAGCACATGCACTTTAGTATTGGTTAGCAGTGGTAAATTGTGCAGACTCTTAAGGCCAGCAAAAACGAGATCAGTAAAAGAATGGAGAAAGAAGACAAAATGTTTGGGGGAAGACTATGCTAAGGCTGACAGGTCTAACATAGAGATAGTAATAAAATTAAGAAGGAGGATCTGTATCAGTACTCTAACATCTGTTCTTCCTGTTCTGTCAAGTCTGTTACTGTCATAGTCCTGAAAATAGTGGACAGTCTGAAAAATGGAGAAAGGTGAGTATTTCGAACAGAAAAATGAATTTGGATGTGAGGCTAGTGTAAAGAAGGAAATGTTTGGACTCCAAGACTCACTTTAAAAAGAAGAAAGTTTCTGGACTAATAAAGAAACATTCCCTACAAACTACAGGTACTTCTGTGGAACAGGACTTGGTCAATAGCCTATACAATATTACCAATGGGCTGTAAGCACAGCCTTGGTTTGTTTGCAGCAAGAATTATGGAGCTCTTACAGGAAGATTCCGAGGAGCAATTATACGTTGATGAAGACTTGACTGAACACCTGACTATGGTAGATACAGTAGTAACATTGGTATCCCTGAGCACGTATAAAATAAATTAAAAAAGAAAACAAAATTTCACATTTGACTGTGATTTTACTCAGATATTAGCTATATTAGCTATCCAGAGAAGGTAACAGCCCGGCACCTGATGTTTTGCAGAAGTATTCTACTTTACAACCTCCAAACATGTTAGAAAAATTACAACTTCTGATGGGAGTTCTTAACTTTGGAAGAACTTAATTGCCTCATTATGCTGATTGACTGAAGTCCTTGTATGATTTGGTTACTCCCAGATTTTCTGAAAATCATTGGACAAAAGAGCACAAGGACTGCAAGGAGACATGCTAGAGACTAAGGGGCTGATTTACAAGGAGTTTGTGCCACAGTTGCATCATTTTTTTTGTCGCAAAGGCGACACTAAACAACTCCATATTTAAAAAGTGACACTAGAGGCACCTAGCGTCACATTTTTCACCCTAGCATCATTTTCCAATAGCGTTGAATCTGGCTGCATCACATACCGACAATGATATGCAAGGAGGGCCTTCCACCTTACAAATTACGCTGCGTTGAAGCAGCCATATGTACAAGCTTTTTGAAAAATGATGCATGCTGAGGAAAGTTGTGCAAAGCCTGGGTAGCTTCAAAAGTTTAATGCTTGGTCAAACCAGGTGTTCAAATGACTCTTTGGTACAGGTAGAGAAGGAGAACACACACAAAACACCCTGGCAAGCTGGAGGACAACGTTGATTTACTCCTACTGCAGCTTGGGGCACCAAGATGACCACCCCAACCCCCACCACCACATCATCACAAACACCACCACAGCGACATCGCAGGAGAAAGGAGTGCATCTACTGCCAGCAGACATCCCTGATTGCTCTCAAGGAGGAAGAGGTTATCACCTTCTACTGACTGCTCAGGGTGTCCATCATCCAACTGCTCCACCTCATTGCACCCAGACTGCAAGCTATGGTTGACAGGGTCACCAACATATCACCACTGACCAAGCTCCTGGCTGTGCTGCATATGCTTGCTTCAGGTTCCTTCCAGACAGCTGCAGCATGAGTGGGAGGAGTGTTGCAGCTATCCATGTCAGCATTCCTCCTCTCTGTCCTGGATGCCATCATCTGCCTCACACCCTGCCACATCCTCATTCCTAACACCCAGAAAATGCAGCAGGAAATAAAACAAGGATTCCCGCCATTGCTGGATGCCCACATATGCTGGGTGCCATGGACTGCACACGTGCAACTCGTTGCCCCTGCTGCACCTGAATACTTGTACCAGAACAGGAAACATACACTCCATCAACTTCCAGGTCATCGTTGACCATCGTGGATTGATGCTGAAAGTGGTGGCCAAATACCCGGTTAGTGTTCATGATGCCTACATCTTCTGATAGTCCATCAATAACCAAAGATTCCAGGATGGACATTATGGAAATGGCCTGCTTGTAGGTAAGCAAACAGCAAGTACCTAACTGACACAATATCAAATAGATATGGGGACAAAATACACTGCTCACTGTCTGCCTCTACTGATACTGACTGCAGGATGAGGACTCTGACACATATGGGAACCATGCTCCACTACACATATGTAATGCAAAACACCCTGATATACTGGTGAAGACATCTCAAACTGGTTTTGCATAACCAGGCACACATCTGCACAAGAAACATCGTTGGGCTGACCTTAGGCCTACTCAAGGGATGGTTTTGCTACATGGACATTTTCTGGGGGGATACTCTTGTATTCTCCTGTCCTTCCCTCACCCATGCTCCCATCCTGGTCTGCAAAATCATATTGGCCTGTGCAATACTGCACAATATTTGTGTCAGGACAAATGTCCCTTCGGATGAGGAACAGGAGGCACCAAGGGATAAGGAGGAGGATGAGCACCACAACAACCAGACCTCCAGAACACCACTGTAGGTGCACAGATATGTGCACCCACATGCAGAACTTCTTTAGTTAAACATGTGACTGAAGGCATGACTGCCGAACATGTCAATAAATGAATCAATCTAACATATGTCTTGGAGTGTCTGTCACAGTCCCATTTAGAAAAAAACACCCACATCCATTAAACCATAAGTAGGTCACAACAGTTGTCAATCAAGTATGAACACTCTCATCATCCTCAAAGTACCAGACACAATGCACTGATCTCTGAAAAGTGTGGTTTATAATGTATGCATTGCCTGCGTGGTCTGATCCATGTAATGCTTGCACTTTCACCCATGTGGAAGTGAAAACACTCATATCCTAATATGAATTGTCGGTACAAAATGAAAATGAATAGATATGAATCATTATGTGATGAATTAGGGCTAAACTGTATATCAAGGTATCTAAATCGCAGACATAAACTGCAACACTAGATCAGTGTGAGATATGTGTCAACTCAATGGGTGAAAGAGTCACCACTGGTGAAATCTCACAACATCCACATCTTTTGCACTCATATGTATGACAAATGGTAAGTGTATCACAGACAACAGTGCACCAGTATGTGTACTATCTGTAATTACTATTCCCCCAGTCCACCCCGACTCACTGTACAGGTGACAAACTATATAGACTGCAGCTCTATATGAGCACTCACAAGTACACCCATATGTAAAATCCGCAGAGTAATAATTTTTTTCCCAAACAGGACATGCTACATTGTGGAGGGGACTTCCAAAGTACACAAGTATTACTTCAGGATATGATTGGGGGCCAATTAGCCTACTCACCACCAAGAACAACTAAACCAATACTTGTGCGATGAAAAGTGCATAACACATGTGCAAGGTATAATATTGCATGGCCCAATGACAATGAGGAGCAAGAAGAAGACGACGATGAGTATGGTGAAGATGGTGTACAAACACAAGATATAACATCTATAGCAGCACCACGGCTGACGTACCATATACAAGCCATGTGTGTGATACATGCGCAAATGACTCACTATTTGTCAGAAGAGTGTGATTACAAGAAAAGGTTTTACTATGTAAAATGATGCATATCATCACAACCAGTGTGTAGCTAAATTACCTGCCCAGTCACAGTGCGAGAAAGTCATCCTGTTTGCATATACAACCAAATGTGACTTACTGAAAATGTTGGTGACTGACCCTTCCTGTACCCTGGGTCTGCTAACCAGGCCTCGGGCCACTACTCTGAATTAAAGGCACATGCAGAAGTGGTACAAGTACAACTGCCATCAACAGACTTCTCACCCTAGTAGGCAATAGGGCAAGGGAGAATCTAACTGCCTATAAGTCCCTAGTAGATACTGGGGCAAGGGGGAATCAAACTACTTATAAGTCCCTAGTAGATAATAGGGCAAGGAGTAATCAAAATACTCGTAAGTCCCTAGTAGATAATAGGGCGGGGAAGTTTTGAATGTCCCCTGTATGTAATATGTGATGCCAGGTGCAGAGCCGATCTCTGGAGGCAAATTGGCAATGTGCCCTCTGATGCCAGGCCCCTGGATGGGGGGAACATAAGCAAATTGGAGACTGTAAATTCCCCCCTTGCCTGACAGCCTGCTGTCTGCACTGTGGGACACAGCACATATTGGCAGATGCCTGCGCTGTCCTAGATGTGGGTGTGCAAGGCCATGGCATCCCTGGGGGTAAACTAAGCAATGGATTTAGGTGCCAACACATAGCTGGCACATGGGGCAACCCTTCAAAGGTGTAGTGTCAACAAAATTTAGGAAATGTGCCCTATGCGGGGTCTGATCCCTGTAATGCATACACTTTCACCCATGTACACTTACAACACATACATTGGACATATGGAAATTGAGGAGGGTGGTAAGCACAACTATTCATAGGAAACACAGCAACTCATGTGACTATAAAAATGAATTCCACATGACACCATACATATATACACATATTTCAGTCATTGTGTCAAAAAAATCGACGCATTGTCCCAATGCATGTTTTTTAAAATTCATTGCATATGCCAAAAATGATGCATCCCAAGTGACGCGTCAGAACTTTTCATTGTGCATCCTGAAAAAAATCCATGCACTGGCCTGTAATGTAAAATACTGATGCATTGACCCAAAACGTGCCGCATCAGCACAGGAAAGGATGCAATGGATCAGCCATGCTGCAAAGCAGGAACTGTAAAGTTACTTTCACTTTCTCTTACACTCACAGTCTTTGGTGGTCATTACAACCCTGGCGGACGGTGTTAAAGGTGTGGTAATACCGCAAACAGTCAATAAATCAAAAAAGGTTACACACGGTTCCAAACCAAACAGAGGGTTTCTTTCAAAAGGATGAATCAATCAGTAGATGAAAGCCGACAATTCTCGAAGCAAGAGCCCTCACTCACCTTCCGGTGACATGCTTCATCATGGGGCCAAGCTCCTCGTCAGGCCGGCGCTGCAATGCCTGACGGCCCCACAGAGGGGCTCTTTGCCAGAGATCTTTTAAGAATCGTGTATGGCAGGTCAAAAACAGTAAATTGAAGGATTGGTATATGGAAAAATGTTAAAAATGACTATAGGTAATCACTGAAGGTGTTATTCTCATACTGGTACCTCTGACATGATTAAAACCAGTGTGGGGGGAGATACTGGAATGATGTCCAGAAACCCCACAAAAAAACAGGTAGGTATAATTACTGTGTCTCTTACTAGGGAATAATAAGAAAGAGACGGTGCACACAGGACCCCCTGTGTCACTCTATGTAGTTGGTCAACATGTTTCTCGCTTTTAATGCGATTCGTCAGGACCTATTTACATACCTAATCCTTTAAACCATGGATGTTCCCAAAAATAAGGAAATCAAAACCTAAGAGAGTTGAGAAGAAAGAAACCAAGGTTAGAACATGGCATAATTTATAAGGACAGTGTGTTTACAAAATCCTATATCGTGAAACCCCATACGTAAGTGCGGGATCCCTACAGTGCCATGTGACGTAGAAAAGTGATCATAACACTCATAGACAAGAAAGTGTGCGGAAGCCAATCAGGCAACGAAACATCCACTTTGCTTACCCTCCAAAAACTAATGGTAGGGCCTCATCGGGGTGGTGTCAGGCTCTAAAAATCCACTCTGATCTACATATATACACAGAGAACACAGACAATATTATTACAGATAATGGTCACCAGATTTGGTTATCCAACACATTAATCATGACCACAATAAATAGAGTGTGTCACTCACTAGTTGATTCCCTTATTACTACAAATTACTAGTACCCGACCTCATATCATGTCTGGTCGGAGATGCAGCAGTGTGAACAATACATATAAATCAAAATTGCATTATAGAGGTATTACCCAACTTATTAATGACATAAGGATTCATTATGACCCTAAATCATGTGATATTACACAAACATTATAAATACAAAAGAAAAGAAAAGACAATGTCCAATTGGGACATACTGCAAAGAAAGGGACTAAAGAAAAGTACAACAGAAGCACCAGGCGAAACTATCAGCAATCTCATAAGCAGGGCGCTCAATAGTGTATCATAATCGTAAAAAGCACCAAAAGACCCATGTAAGTAGAACAGTCGGGAGAGTACCAGGAGGGCTATAAGCAATTGTGGTTGTATAGACAACATATAAATCAGAGAGTGCTGAAGGACGCGCCATCCTTATCGCGCTCCCAGCCACAACAAGGACGCGCTGTAAAGGAGTGAACGCGTGAGCATCCACATCCATTTCCCTCGTTCGGTAGGTAGAAGGAGGAGAGCACGCGGGATCTAAAGCGCGTATCTCCTGAAATTTTGGCGTCCAAGCGCCCGAATACATTTGAATGGTGTCCGCGAGCACACGCGGGCACACAAGTACAAACGCCGATATTGCATGGTCAAAATTACTTGGCCATGCAGTGTCGGGATTTGGAAATCGACAGTAAAAACTATGCATCCTTTTCAAAAAGGCACTTACTTAACCAGATGACGGACACTGCCAGGCCACCTCTGCCTAATCCAATCACCCGGTATCAAGAAGCCAATTGGTGCCGGGAACTTTTTAACAGAAGGGAGGAAAGTCGAAACTAAAAAAGGACTACAAAGGGAATCAGCATAATGGAAAGTGGATCCAGAAAGAAGGTTTCGGCCATTTTGGAGTGGTCTGGTCACAGAATCATCACGGGAAGTAACCCCTGAAAAAATCAAAATAGGTGAAAAAGAATAAATTAAAATATTATCACCAGTCCTCCAAACTTGAGTAATCACCAAGTAGCCACATTCAAGGACTACAATAGTGTGGTCTGTTGTATGAAAATTTTTAAAAGTGTAGTTGTCAATGAATAAAGCTGGTCCACTGAATATCATCATTAAGACCGAGTTCATGGGTCTTAAGTCTGAAGACCCACCGTTGTTCTCTTTCTAGAAGTTTCTTTGGGCAGTCTACATTATCTCTCATAGTTTCTAGAACAATCCATTTGATATCGTTGGGAGTGTGCTGTTTCTCAATAAAATGGTTGGTCAATTTGGTGGAGGATCTCTTACATCTAATAGTGCTGCGGTGCTCGTTAATACGAATTTTCACCATTCTGGTCGTCATGCGATGTATTTTAGGTTGCACGGACAAGTAATCATATAAATACAACTCTTAGTACGGCAATTAGTATGGGATCTTAATCGCCAGGTATTCTGTTCACCTATTTCCACTTCCTGGACACTGTCGGTAAAGGGACAAACATTACAGCAACCACAAGGGTAATGCCCCTTCACTTTAAGCCATTGGCTAGGGCCCGAATTATCAAGGGGCCGGTTAATTCTAGGTCTGGTATGGACCACTATGTCCTTAATGTTAGAGGTTCTTTTAAAGGCAAAGAGAGGGCGTTCTAATGCAGTGCCTGCACTAGTGAGGATGGGCCAAAGCCTCCGGATAATGCCCTTTATCTGGTTGCTAAGAGGAGTGAACGTGGTCACACAGGTTAATCTTGATTGTTGTGTACGGATGTTATCAGTCAATAATGTTTCTCTAGGGATGTTGCTGGCCCTTTTCTTAGCCTGTTGAATGCTAGATATGGGATATTTACGTTCATAAAGTTTCCGACATAAAGTATTAGCTTGTGTGTGGAAATCATTTTTATCTGAACAGTTACGTCGTATCCTCAAAAATTGCCCGAAAGGCAAGTTATCTCGAAGGGCTTTGGGGTGGTAACTATTGTAAAGTAAAAGACTATTACGATCCGTAGGTTTATGATATACGGATGAGATAAGCAATCCATCTCTGAGTGTGATTCGTAGGTCAAGAAAGGATACTAGGATATCATCTATATACCGGCGCCACAATTTAATGTTGGAAAAGAATGGTTGGTCAGGAGTCAGGATGTGGCGCTGCTCGAAGGTAAACATATATAGACAAGCCAAGCTAGGTGCGAAAGTGCTCCCCATTGATGTACCTTGTATCTGATGGAAGAGACTTTTCTCAAATTGGAAGAAATTCTCTTGGAGAGCCACACCTACACATTGCATAATAAAGCTCACTGGGGTGTTATAAGTCCAAGTATCCGCTAGGAGTATCTCTTCTACGGCAGTGAGTGTAGCCTCTTGCGGAATATTAGTATATAGAGCCTCTACATCTAGACATATTAATATATCTGTGGTACCTGTTTCATTGATGTCATTCAATAAAACCAGAGTGTCTTTTGTGTCCTTCAAAAAGGTGGACGTTTTCTGAACAATGGGTTGTAAAAAGTAGTCGCAAAATTTAGACAAGGGCTCTAAAAGAGAACCAATCCCGGACACTATGGGGCGTCCTGGGGGAGGGGAGCCCTTATGGATTTTAAGGAGACAATAAAAGTATGGAACCCTTGGGTTTTTTGTGTCGAGGAATTCCGCCTCTTGTTGGGTAATCCATCCGGCTGCTTCTGCTTCCATTATCATACCGCGGATCTTGCGTTGTAGATGCGGAGTAGGGTCAGTAGAGATAGGGCGATAGTAAGAAGTATCTCTGAGTAATCTTAAACATTCCTGTTGGTAATAGGTTGTATCCATAACTACAATAGCTCCACCTTTGTCTGCTGGTTTTAGCGTGATCTCAGGATTAGAAGATAGAGAGTGTATAGCTGCCCGTTCCAATTTAGAAACGTTCTGGAAAACTTTTGGAGAGTTTAGACGTTGGATCTCATGGCGGACCGCCTTTTCAAAAGTAAGAACCTCCAAAGGGACCATAGTAGTAGGGGGCGTAAAAGTTGAAGGGTTCCTTAAATTGGTATCGCCCCTTGTCTCTATTTGTGGACGATCTTTGAAGAAAAAGTGCAGCCTGACCTTGCGAAACAAGGCTGCCATCTCGCAGTTTAGTCTAAATTGATACCGCAAACAGGCCAGCGGACAAAAAAAAGGAATTATGACGTGGCGGAAACCGCCAACAAAGACAGCGAATTTAACACTCCGCCCGCCACGGCGGTACAGACAAGCAGCGCGGCGGCCACCGCCAACAGACAAGCGGAAGACAATGTACCGCCCACAGTCTCACAACCCGCCAATCCGCCACCTTTTCCGGGGCGGATTCACCGTGGATAAAAACACGGCAGAAACAGCTTTTGCAATGGGAAAACGCTCACCTCTACACATCCCACGAGGAAGGAGGCCACCATGGAGCCGGAATTACAAATCCTCCCTGCCCTTGTCTTCCTACTCATCTACGAACACCAGCGCCGGCGAAGACAACGGTGAGTACTGCACCTGCGACATAGGGGAGGGGGGAGGCAAAAGTCAGGGGGGACACACGCAACACCCCCGCACATTACAACACACACACCAATGCATTTCCAAACATCACAGTAACAACCCACAACCCCCCCGGAAGAATGCAAAGACAAAAGGAAATCAGTTCAAACATTGTAATGTATCAAAATACATTGACCAAATATATACAAATATATATATACACATTCAAAAGTATATACATTACGAGAAGTAGTGCAGATATGCACATATCAATGTCCGTGCACCACTTGGCCAAAAATGCATGGGCGAGGCCCACACTAGATACCTGTCCACAAACGGAGAGAACACTGCAGGGGCATCAGATAGAAATACAACAGGCACCTCAGGGGGAATGGAAGGGGGGCACCTCAGCCGGATTACAGCACCATGCCAGATTCACGACGGGGCTCCATGCCTATTGATGTATCCTGGGGAGTGCAAAGCCACAGTCTCTCAAGTCTCTACAATGCGTGGGTTGCCCACTGCATTATCCTGGGGAGTGCAAAGCCACAGTCTCTCAAGTCTCACAAGTGGTTGGTTTGTCCACTGTACCATCCTGGGGAGTGCAAAGCCACAGTCTCTCAAGTCTCACAAGTAGGTGGGTTGCCCACTGCATTATCCTGGGGAGTGCAAAGCCACAGTCTCTCAAGTCTCTACAATGGGTGGGTTGCCCACTGAATTATCCTGGGGAGTGCAAAGCCACAGTCTCTCAAGTCTCACAAGTGGTTGGTTTGTCCACTGTACCATCCTGGGGAGTGCAAAGCCACAGTCTCTCAAGTCTCACAAGTGGTTGGTTTGTCCACTGTACCATCCTGGGGAGTGCAAAGCCACAGTCTCTCAAGTCTCTACAGTGGGTGGGTTGCCCACTGCATTATCCTGGGGAGTGCAAAGCCACAGTCTCTCAAGTGGATAACAGTCTCCACTGGTTCTGGAGGGGGACTGGTGCCCAGAGTGCTGCATCCTGTTAAGGACAGACGGAGTGGATGCATGTCTCCACTGGTTCTGGAGGGGGAATGGTGCCTAGACTGGATTAGGCTCCCTGTGACAGTTCCTGTCCCGTCACTGTCCCAGGTGTACATGGGATAACGATGCTTGATGTGGCGGTGTTTTCCTTCTTCAGCGGTGCTCTGCCCTGTTCAGCGGTGCTTTGCCATGGCGGTCTCTGGCCTGTTCAGCGGTGCTCTGCCCTGTTCAGCGGTGCTTGCCCTGTTCAGCGGTGCTTTGCCATGGCGGTCTCTGGCCTGTTCAGCGGTGCTCTGCCCTGTTCAGCGGTGCCTTGCCATGGCGGTCTCTGGCCTGTTCAGCGGTGCTTGCCCTGTTCAGCGGTGCTCTGCCCTGTTCAGCGGTGCTCTGCCCTGTTCAGCGGTGCTTGCCCTGTTCAGCGGTGCTTTGCCATGGCGGTCTCTGGCCTGTTCAGCGGTGCTCTGCCCTGTTCAGCGTTGCTTGCCCTGTTCAGCAGTGCTTTGCCATGGCGGTCTCTGGCCTGTTCAGCTGTGCTCTGCCCTGTTCAGCGGTGCTTTGCCATGGCGGTCTCTGGCCTGTTCAGCGGTGCTTGCCCTGTTCAGCGGTGCTCAGCCCTGTTCAGCGGTGCTTGCCCTGTTCAGCGGTGCTTTGCCATGGCGGTCTCTGGCCTGTTCAGCGGTGCTTGCCCCGTTCAGCAGTGCTTTGCCATGGCGGTCTCTGGCCTGTTCAGCGGTGTTTGCCCCGTTCAGCGGTGCATTGCCATGGCGGTCTCTGGCCTGTTCAGCGGTGCTTGCCCTGTTCAGCAGTCTTCACCATCGCGGTGATTTCCTTGTTCAGCGGTGCTTTGCCATGGCGGTCTCTGACCTGTGCATTGGTGTGTGGCATGACGGTCCCTCATTGCCCAGCGGGGCTGTGGCAGCCGGGGCCTTCCTGGGCACTGACTCCGGCGGTGGTCTCCTGACCAGTGACGATACTGCTGCCCCCCTGGGCACTGACTCTGGTGGTGGTCTCCTGACCAGTGACGATACTGCTGCCCTCCTGGGCACTGACTCCGGCGGTGGTCTCCTGACCAGTGATGATACTGCTGCCCTCCTGGGCACTGACTCAGGCGGTGGTCTCCTGACCAGTGACGACGGTGCTGGCAGTGGCATCCCGGCCGCCGGGGAGGATGCCGCCCTTCTCCGCCGTGCTGCTATTACCAGGCTGTGCAGACTTCTTCTGGCACTTCACCACCCTTGGAGGAGTCACAGCTGACTCTGCAGTCCCTCTGAGACCCTTGTGAGTAGTTTTGCCTCCAGGAGTCTTCACCCGGTCCCGTCGGCCACTTTCCAACTTGAGATGTTTTACAGGGGGTGGACTGGCAGTGACTTGGCTCCGTGTCACACTGCCTGCCCTGGTGGCCGGTGCACTCCACACACCTGTAACACGCACCACTGGTACTGGAGTCTTTTTGGCTGAGGTGCTACTACGGGACTGATGAATTGGAGGGGTGGGGGTGGGGGCAAATAGGTCAATGTTGCAGAGGGAGAGTTTCTGACGAACACTGGCATGGGTAGCTGGAGGGGGTCTGGGAGTGGAGGAAGAGGAGGTGGTTGTAGGAGGTGTCACTTTAGGTGTTTTGGGTGCAGGTACTGGAGGCTGTCGTGAGGTGGATGGATGTTGGGTGTGTGGGTGCCCGCGTTTGTGTACTTTGGGAGGGGGCGTCACAGACTCTGGGAGAGGACACAGGGGACGTGTAAATGGGAGTGGGGGTGGTGAGTGCAGGTGAGCGGGGTGTGGTGCTGGGTGTTCTGGTGCGAATCCTAGTGCCTGTAGATGTAGTGCATGCAGGTGAGAGTGTAGACGACACTGGGAGGGAGGAGGGAGACGACGAAGAGGGAGACACAGTGGACGCAGTGGATGTTGCTGTGTCTGCATGTGTGTGATGCTTGTGTGAGTGCCTGTGGGTTGTGTGGTGCCTATGTTTGCCTAAGTTACTTTTGTGTGTTGAGGTGTATGCATGCTTGTCTGATGGTGTGCTTTGGATAGGCTGGGGTACAGAGGATTGGGTCTGGGTGGAGGAAGTTGGAAGGGGGAGGCTAGACACAGGGACAATGGCTGCCATCAGTGCTGAGGCCAGAGATTGCAGGGTTCGATGATGGGCAGCCTGACCAGAATGAATGCCCTCCAGGAATGCATTTGTGTGTTGCAACTGTGTTGCAACTCCCTTTCTACACCCTGGATGGCATTCACAATGGTAGACTGCCCAACAGTGAGTGACCTGAGGAGGTCAATGGCCTCCTCACTCAGGGCAGCAGGGGTGACTGGGGCAGGGGCTGAGGTGCCTGGGGCGAAGGTGATGCCCATCATCCTGGGTGAGCGGGCATGGGGCGAATGCTGAGGGGCTGCTGGGAGGGCGGTGCTGGTAGGGGAGATGGTGCCACCACCACAAGGGAGCTCCCATGGGCGTACGAGTCCGTGTCGCTGGTTGGTGATCCGGTGACCGACGTGTAGCTCCCATCGTCCTCCGTCCCACTTGTGCATTCAGAGTCCGTAGTGTGGCCCTCCATGGCCTTGTGGGATGCAGCTCCCTCGTGCTCCAGTGCCACTGTACCTCTGCCTGATGATGCTGATGCACAAAAGAACAGGGAGAGCAGAAAAAGGGGGAGGGGACGACAGAAGAAAGACAGGTTGAGTGCATGGCTTACCGCTACCGTTGGCGGACAATACAGACACAGCAGCCCCCTGCACTATGCCGTGCTCTTGGCCTCTACAGATGCAATTCCTGGGATATGGCCTACATGGCTATGGTGGACATCTGCACACATGGATGCCACAGAGGCATCTATACCTGTACTTGGCCCACTACTGAAGTGCGGTGGAGTGGCACATGCCCTGCATTACGGAGGGGCCTAGCCTACGTAAATCTGCCTGGCCTAGGGACACCTACAGCCCTCCTCCCACACCCAGACCCCTCAACTGCGTGCCAAGTCCCCAGAATGAGAGTGTACTCACCCCCTTGTGCCTGCTGTGATGCCCTCAAGCGACCATCCAACTCCGGGTAGGCCACCGCCAGGATCCGGAACATCAGAGGGGTCATGGTGCGACGGGCACCCCTCCCACGTTGGGAGGCTATCCCCAGCTGAGCCTCCGCCGTCTTCTTGCTCCAGCGGCGAATGTCCTCCCATCTTTTCCGGCAGTGGGTGCCCCGTCTCTGGTGGAACCCCAGGGTCCGGACTTCCTTGGCGATGGCACTCCAAATGTCCTTCTTCTGGTGGGCGCTGACCTACATGACATGCACAGGGGAAGAAGAGAAGTCATTACCAACTGCACCGTCGATATGAGTGGCCCCCATCCCTACCCTTGCCATGTGGCACATGCATTCACAGTCCTTCATGTTCCCTGCACTCTGCCCCCTTCCCTCTTACAACCAGCCCTCTCCACCCAGGCATAGCCCATACAACGTGCTCCCTGTGTACTTACCTGTTGGTCTGGAGGACCGTAGAGTAGCGTGTACTGGGGGAGTACCCCTTCTATTAGCTTCTCCAACTCCTGAGCAGTGAAGGCAGGGCCCTTTCCCCAGACGCAGCAGCCATTGTCTCTTCCAGACCGAGGTCACATCAGCACTTGCAGTGTAGGTCCTCTCCTGTCGAAGATCAGGTATTGAGTGATTGAACAGATAGAAAATGGCGGTGACGTCTGCGGCGGTGACGTCCGCGGCAGTGCGTATCATCACCGCCGGCGATCTTCGTCATTGGCTCCTGGGACCCATAGGGTCCAATGTTAACCAATGCAGCATTGCGCCGCGGTCTACGACCGCCTACCGCGACGGTGTAAAATGCCAGCGCAGATACCTCACATTCCCATTGTCCCAGTTTAGAGGTCAGGCAGCCACCATTTCAGGGGCCCACATGGCTTCATTTACTACTGCGTCACACATAGCTAGGCCTACACTCAACACACATACAGGAAGAGTTTTGTGTTTGGTGTCATGTTCTGTGTATCTGTGGGTACATACCTGGGATTTTGTTGACTCTGTGGTCGTTGTTGTCCTTCCTAGGCACCGTCAGCTGGGACATTTGAGAAGATGGCAGAATCCTCCAGTGTACCGACCGCTGGTGGACTTGTTGACAATGGAGGAGCGACATTTAATCATCACCTACAGGTTTGACCGTGCCACTATCCAGGAACTATGTACCCAGTTGGAGCCTGATCTGATCTCACCAATCCGCCATGCCACTGGAATCCCCCCTGACGTGCAGGTGCTGTCAGTGCTCCATTTCCTTGCAAGTGGGTCTTTTCAGAAACAGTGGCCATGGCATCAGGGATGTCCCAGCCTATGTTTTCCAACGTGTTGTCCAGAGTGTTGGCTGCCCTGCTGAAACACGTAAGGAGCTACATTGTTTTCCCTGAGGTGGAGGATTTGGCTACAGTGAAAGGTGACTTCTATGCCCTTGGACATATCCCCAACATCATAGGTGCTATTGATGGGACCCATGGAGCTCTGGTCCCCCCCCACAGGAGTGAACAGGTGTACATGAACCGGAAGAGTTATCATTCGATGAATGTACAGATGGTATGTTTGGCAGACCAGTACATCTCCCAGGTAAATGCTATGTTCCCTGGCTCAGTGCATGACGCCTACATCCTCGGAATAGCAGCATCCCTTATATGATGGGTCAACTCCAGAGGCACTGTGTGTGGCTATTAGGGGACTCTGGTTACCCCAACCTGTCCTGGCTATTGACCCCAGTGAGGAATCCCAGGACCAGGGAAGAGGAACGCTACAATGAGGCCCATGGGCGGACTAGGAGGGTGATCTAACACACCTTCGGGCTCCTGAAGGCAAGGTTCAGGTGCCTCCATATGACAGGTGGGTCCCTAGTCTACTCAACGACGAAGGTGTGCCACATCATCATCGCCTGCTCGATGCTTCACACTCTGGAGTTGCAACGCCAGATGCCTTTTCTGCAGGAGGATGGTCCACATGACGGTGTTGTGGCAGCTGTGGAGCCTGTGGACAGTGATGAGAAGGAAGCTGAGGAAGAAGACATCGACAACAGGGAGTCAGTCATACAGCAATATTTCCAGTGACACACAGGTAAGAACATTTTCATTTTTACAATTACATTAACTTTCACACGTCTACCTCTATCCTGTCTGTCATTTCATACCAGTATTTGGTCACTGAGTTGAACCTTTCCATTACGGTTTCACAGGTGTGGTTACCAACGTGTGTCATCTGCTTGCATCCTTCAAGGACTTGTGATGTGTGACATAGGTATGTTGGCTTTACAATTGGAAACTCATTATGACACGGTCATTGATAATACATATTTACAAAATCACAGACTGACTCCAGATTGTTTTGTGGTTCAAGGGTTGAAGTGCTGAAAAATGGAGGGAGGTTGTAATATGGTGATGGGGGACGGTGGAGGAATGTCCATGGCAGAGTCCAGTCCATTGGTCACACAGGTGCACTGCCCATATGGGCATAGGAAGTGGAGCTGGGGCAGTTTAAGTATGGACAGGGTAACAAAGTGGGACAGTGGGAGGACAATCAGGGTGGTCTCATTTCCTGGCGGGGGTCTTGCCATCTTGCTCTGTCCTGTTCCTGGATCTCAGGGACCGCTTGCGCGGTGGTTGTCCGTCTGCAGGGGGTGGGGTGCTGGTGTGGTGGTCCTGTGGCGGGGCGTCCTGTCCACTAACGCCGGCGGAGGTGGTGGGCAGTTCATCGTCCAGGCTAGAGTCAGGGGCCCCTTGTAGTGCCACGGTGTCCCTCATGGTCTGCTGTATGTCCTACAGCACCCCTACGATGGTGCCCAGGGCGGAGCTGATGGTCCTGAGCTCCTCCCTGAACTCCAAATACTGCTCCTCCTGCAGGCGCTGGGTCTCCTGAAACTTGTCCAGGATTGTCGCCATCGTCTCCTGGGAGTGATGGTAGGCTCCCATGATGGAGGAGAGGGCCTCGTGGAGAGTGGGTTCCCTTGGCCTGTCCACCCCCTGTCGCACAGCAGCCCTCCCAGTTCCCCTGTGTTCCTGGGTCTCCGTCCCCTGGACCGTGTGCCCACTACCACTGCCCCCAGGTCCCTGATTTTCTTGGGGTGGTGGGTTATCCTGGGTTCCCTGTAGTGGTGGACACACCGCTGATTGACGTGTCCTGGTACGGAGGTATGAGCCCGCTGGGTGGGTGCTGTGCTAGTGTTACCAGAGGGTGGAAGGTCAGTGTTGGGCTGTGCCTGAGCAAGGGGATCCAACTGTCCCGAGGCCCACGATGGTCCGGCCTGGTCATCAGGATCCATTAGGGCAGAGCTGCTATCGTCACTGTGGGCCTCTTCTGTGGGTGGAGTGGAGTTGTCTGGACCCTCCGGTGTGGTGACGTTCCTTCGTGGTCCTGCAGGGACATAAGAGCATGATTATTGCATCTGTGTGTGTAATGGTGTGCGATGGGTGGGTGTGTGTGTACCCCAGTGCAAGGATTCCTGTGTGTGGGTTGGTTTGATGATGGTTGGGGGGTGTTCTGGGTATGTGCAGTGAGCATGGTTTAGTGAGGGGTGACCATGCTTAGTTGTGTCATGCAGGGCTTGGTGTTGGGATGGGTGGTTTGTGTTATTTGTACATTAGTGAGGAGTTGGAGTGATAGGGGAGAGGGTGAGGGTGGGGGTGTGTGATAGCATGCAGGTAGGGTGGGGGGATATGATAGTGAAGATTTGACTTACCAGTGTCCATTCCTCCACCGACTCCTCCGAGGCCCTCAGGATGCATGATGGTCAAGACTTGCTCCTCCCATGTTGTTAGTTGTGGGGGAGGAGGTGGGGGTCCGCCCCCAGTCCGTGGAACCGCAATGTTGTGCCTGGAGACCACTGAACGCCCCTTCCCCCGTAGGTCATTCCACCTCTTCCTGATGTCCTCCCGTTTTCTTGGATGCTGTCCAACTGCGTTGACCCTGTCCACTATTCTGCGTCATAGCTCCATCTTCCTGGCTATGGATGTGTGCTGCACCTGTGAGCCAAATAGCTGTGGCTCTACCCGTAGGATTTCCTCCACCATGACCCGGAGCTCCTCCTCGGAAAACCAGGGGTGTCTTTGGCGTGACATGGGGTGGTGTGGGTGATGTGTGGGGTGGTGTCAGTGTTGATGTGTGTGGTGGTGTGTAGTGTATTGTGCGTGTAATGTTGTATGGTTGATGGTGTTGTGTGCCTCTGTGTGGTGGGGTTCTCAGTTGCTGTGCTCTCTGTCCTTCGGTCGTGAATTGTGGTCGTAGGGGTTTGTGGGTGATGTGGGTGTGTGTTTTATATTGTGTTGGGTGTGTGGGAGTGGTGTGTGTATGTGTATCAGGTGTGTGTATTTGGAATTGTCCAATGTGGCGGTGTTTTGGAGATGTGTGTGTATTTTGAGCGCGACGGTGTATACCGCCAATGGTATACCGTGTTTGAAAGACCGCCGCGTGGATTCATGGGTCGTGATAGCATGGGCGTGTTTCTGTTGGCGTGACGGTGGAGGATTTGTTTTCGCCAGTTTTACACTGACCTTTGGTGTGGTGGACTTGTGTGGGTGTCTGAGTTTTGGCGGATTCCGAGATGTGTGTCATAATAGCTGTGGTGGAATTCCGCGGCCGCGGCGGTGTGTTGGCGGTCTTCTGCACGGCGGTAAGCAGCTTTTACCGCCAATGTTGTAATGACCCCCTTTGTGTCTGTGCTTGGGAGAGATTGTGTAGTGGTGTTGGTAGAGTTAGAAGTGCTGTTTGTCGAGTCTTCTGTGCTGTCTGCTGTCTCTGTTTTGTCCCTTTAGTCTGTTTTGTACTTTGTATTTGTATTTTGTGTTGTAGGTTACTGTGTATTGTCTGGTGTTTGTCTTTGGGGTAAATTAGTCTGTTGGGGTGACTAGGGGTAGTTTGGGATTTTCTGTTTTTATTCAGTTAATTGTGGGTTTGGGTTGGGATATATCAGGAAAGGGAAGGGCCTGTGGCAGAGTGCGGAGGTGCTGGAGGCTTCATATGGCTGGTCACCCGCTAGCTCCCAAATATGGTGGCCATGGGCAGACATGGGATCCTGGACTATGGAACAGAGGCACAGAAACTGCAGTTTGGGAACGTCCACTTCCGCAAGCAGCAGATCTTTGAGGTACAGTGGACAACCCACTAACTAAAGCATTGATGGGCAGACATCATCTCTAGGGAATGTGACTACCTGGATTACTGAGAGATAGAGGTCAGTGGAACTGTTGGTAAGTTCACAATCTATGCGAGTGATTCCTGTATTGCATTTGCAAGTAGATGTCAGCTGACCACAGGGCCTCTTTTATTAATTTTGAACAGAGCTGCAAGTCATGTCCCTGACAAGTGCAGCAATGTACGGTAAATATAACATATGGCACATTCTTGTGCTTGTCCCCTGTGCTAACTCACAAATTGATGATGAGTACCAATGCAGGGACCCTTTTGTCATGTTGCAAGGGTACATGGTTGCCAGGGACAAGTGTACATGTGCATGAAGGGACACCTTTCTACCCATACACAATCATCAATGATGTTGTCCTTTGTCTATGTATGCAGTAGATAGCAGCACACATAGGAAGCAGGAAAACGTGGATAAATAAGGTACTGCATGCCCATAGAGCCACTATGATGCTCCTTCTGAGGTGAAGTATGACTCCGATGCATTACCAGCCTTGTGCCCATGGCCAGCCACACTGTGCCACGTGAACTCACCAGATATGTTGCTCTGGCGGTGCAGGATAAACCCTGGGCTTGTAACTGTGGTCCATTGTGTCAGTGGTTAATGTATGTAAAGGATCAAGTTCCATCACACTCCAAATAATCATTTCAAAGATAATGCATCATACAAAGGGTTACAAAAACTGGACTGTCATGCCCCCACACTGAGCACTGTCCCTAGCATGCCTGTCAGACACTTTCCTGTTAGCACCACAGTGCACATCTCACCAGATGTGCTGTGGGTAGCGTGAGGAAATGTGCATAATTCCTATATTTGGCCTACTGCCAGGGCATGTGTCAACATGTGCCACCCTGGGAGATGTCCCTTAGCATTGAAGATCCAAATTCAAAACATTTCAGTGGATCATGTCTCATGAAGATTAGGCATGATGTATGTGACTATGAACATAGTCATAACATGTTGAATGTCATACACCTGATAATGTCACACACGTGTTTCTACCTGAAATGAGAATGTAGTGGTATGGGGATGTAGAAAACATGTATGTTTGTTGTCTTTGACCATGCATCAATGACATCTAACAATATCTGTTAAATGAGGGAACAAGGATGTCTAACTACTGTTGTATGTTGCATAGTCATGTACATGTGATGACAAGGGTCAGGCAGGAGTATTGCTAGCCATGGCTGACTGTGTATTGTGAGTCATGTAGGTGCAGAGTGGCACTACACTCAGCTAGCCTTGAAAAAACTTGGGGTAGTTAGTCATTTGGAAACCTTACACTATGTTCCTGAGACATGTATGTACGATACCATCATATCTGTGTACATATCAGCATGGCCAACAATGGTCAACATACCACACATCGATTTGCAGTTGATTTGCCCACTCATGTGGTGTGATGCCCATACTCTATGTTGTGTATGACAACATTGCTATCCCCTGTCATCTACAAATATCTGGAAATGTGTGTTAGACTAGAGGGATGTCCATACAACAGTGTCATACAACATGCCAATAGCAAATTCAGATTCAGATAGTGATGGCCCTGATAGTCTACAGGATGTAATGCAAACAGGTACATACAATGAACAGCATTAGCCATTGGTGTTCCAAGATCCCTTTGCAGATGAGATGTAGGGCTTGCATGCACCTACCTTTTAAATAGCTGTGCAGTGTGCTGGCGTGCAGCAAGGTGACATGAATTGTGCACCCATAAGTACAGGCAATAGGCGCCATAGTGAGACACATACAGTTACTCTGGGAGTATGCTAGGAATCATGGCACGTCTCACCATGTATGTACATGAGTGGATATTGGAGTAGTTTCATGTATCTCTGTGTGATGTGTGTGAGCTATCCACCCTTCATTCTCACATATGATACCTGACACATGTATATTCCATGTAGCAATGTGTTCTGATATGTGTCCTTGCCATGTCAGGCACATAATGTTGTGAGACATGCCATCTAACATACTGTCCTTGCTCAGATGACTTTGATAAATGCCAATGTATCTAAGGGCAACAGAGTATGCAGAAGGGACAGTGATGAAAAAAACAGCATGATGAAATGTGCCATACTATGATCACAAAACTGCATTTTTCATAACCATAGTCAATGATGACATGGTCATTCAAAGATGTCTCAAGATGGGGCATTGCTATTGTGTAACATTCACTTGGCCTTGATATCTTGACCATAATCATTGTGGAGATGATGGATATTGGGCAAATGTCTATTCACTTTGCCTTCCAAGATCTTATTATGATTTGTGATGTGCATCATGTGATGTCTGCAGATAGAATTTACATGGAATGTTTGATGTTCATTCATTTGCCCAATGAACCTTTGTATGACATGTATTCCTCCTGTTTACTCACACAACGTGACCCAATCCAGAAGAGGAATTTTGAAAAAAGGGCTGACCGCTATCCCCACATCCACCATGTGTGAAAGACATGCAAGAGGATGGGGAAAACTTATGACTGGGAGAGAGCATTGCGGTCTTGGAGTGCCTTTCCTCAAGAACCTCCAGCCATGGAACCAGCCACCTCCATCTACCATGGAAAGGGCAAGTTTAGAGCCACAGACATGGGTGGACCTGCAGGGGCAGGTTCATCCGCCTCCACTGCCACCACAACTGGTGGTCTAAGAGGAACATTAGGACTGAATTCGCAGACATGAACCTACGCCTCTCAAACCTGGATCACAAGCATGACCAGGTGCTCATCATGTTCCAGGAGATCAAGGCTGCTGTGATCAAGAAATGAGTAGCAGGATGTTCCAAATAAACACTTACCTCCCTTGTATATAGTTTTTATGAGGATTTAGATAGTTAGTGTTAGGTAAGTCAGTGTAGTGTAGGGTACTTTTAGTCTGTAGTCGTTTTTATTAGGCGTGGTTAATTTATTTTGGGTTCCTTATTATTGGATGTTATTGGGTTTTTAAAAAAAACAAAGAAAAATTTAACATGTTTTAAAAAATACAAAAATATATATATTTGTTTGGATCTAGATGTTTAGTTAGTTTATGTATAGTAGTAGTTACTGTTGTCCTTGACTACAGATGTGTTTTAAGGGGGGGTTGATGTTTATCATGTGGTGTTAAATGTAGAGGATAAGTTATATTAATACTAGTTATAAAGTATTTTAAGGTAGTGTTGGATAGATAAGGATAGTTAAGTTAGGTAGTTTAGGTAGTTTTAGTGTAAGATCAATAGTTTTCTAAAACTTTTATTGTTTCATACATTATGGTCTCCATCACTATTTACGGTCTAGGATTTAGCATGTCTGCACAGGTTATGTTCGGTACATGTATTTGGCTTTGCAAGCAGTATTTGAAAACGTGTGACAAGGTGTACACCTTATGGCCAAGTACATGTCAGGTTGGCAACGGGATCCCATCAGCTATCCACAAACATAATTTAGCAATGTGAATGAAAGTCTAGATGTGAATGGATACACATCCCATATAAGGTATTTATGTGCATTTGCTCTGTGTTGATAAGTCATGGGGCATGCATTTGTGGAATGTTGTTGTCACTGCACTCACCCTAAATCATGGACTTGTTACTCACACACTTATCCCTGCCCCTCTCAGACTTAAACTAGCATCATTTGGTTGTCACATCAATGTGAGATTTTTGCTACTGTCCTTGCTTAGACCAGCCACTTGTGGTGTGAGTTACATCAGCTGTCACAATGACTCCATGATACCTATTACATTACATGCGTAGGAACCTCAAAAACTGTTTTTTAATCAGCGTACGTATCATATTCATCAAGTATGTTCACTCTGTGTGTCTTTGTCTCGGACTGTAATCCATGCATATCCCTTTGGTAAGCAGTCAGTGTATTTGCTTCATACAAAGCGACATAGTCATGTTGTTCCTGCTTCAGACATGCATACAACACCAGGGTTGTAGTAAGTGATTTTATTTATGTGTTAATTAACTGTAATGATGTGCATTCCATGAGATGCCAAAAGATGTATTTAGCCATTGAATGTCCAGACAAAGTCCATGGGGGCGAAGATGTCATGGGACATGTGTAGGACAGGAGAGATTTAGTAAGGAAGAGGACCACATTGCCATTAGGGAAGATTGGCCACAATGACAGTCCACATATGTGAGAGGTTAACAATGGGAGATTCCAATTGGGAATGGTGCTAGGTGTTTTGACACTGCATGATGTTTAGCACAGAGCAAAAGAGAAAGGGGGCATGTGCCACAGAGAAAAACTACCGGGCAGTTTTCCTGATGAAAGATGTTCCTTCCACATCTTCATCCTCTGATGTATTTGATGCCTCCTGTGGCAGGGATGTTGTAGGTGCTGAGGTAGAGGGAGGCACACACATCAGGGGTTGAAGGTATGGGTCTGCTCATCTGTGGGAACACATGAGGCAGCATAGCAGCAAAAAGGAGCTGCAGGGTCTGCAACACTGTGAACGGCACCCAAGGTAGCAATGAGGGAGTTCTGCTTCCGCTCCATGGACTCCAAGGCATTTTGTATTGCCCCCAGCCTGTTGGCAATCTGACTTGTGGCACTTGGGCTGGGAATTTGCTTGTGCCTCACCCTCACGATACCAGCGATGTCAGCCAGGGGCTGCTGGAGGTCATGAATTGGAGAGTAGGTGCCTCGTATGGAAGATGAGTTGTCTTTATTTGGACTGAGGCACCTCAGGACTGCCTCTAGGGTACCCACCACATTCATCATCCCCACCCACACCATATCTGCCGGCTCTCGCCGGACTCCTACCACAGTTTTTTGGAATGTAAGTGCTGGGTCATGAAAGTCCAGGGCTGTGGTTGAGCTGGCAAGTGGTGTATGTTGGCTGTTGGATGGATCATCCGGAGTCCCCGCAATGCTGTCTAGCCTTCCTGCGACTGGAGATTGGTGTCTGTATGGCACCCAGGATTTGCTGGAGGGTATCTGGATTAATGGTTTGCATCTGGTCATCCACATCATCGGAGAGGTCCAGGACAGGCACCTGGGCAGGAGGTGTGGTGTCATCCTCTGCAATGAAATGGAGATAAGTTAATGTTGAGCTCTACTAGATGTTGAGATGAGTGGTCAGGTTTACAATCAAGATTTCCAAGGGAGCACTTTAAAGGCCTACTTTCAAAGGCCCTAGCAGCACACTGCGCAACTTGAGTGTCATTGAATTTGATGGCCCAGTGGCACAGTGTGCAGGCCCCTAACTTACAAGACCACACCACAACAATTTATGCAGCTTGTCATGGCCCTGTTATTGTGTACCCCTTTCACGCATTACACTGAATACAAGGTGAGTTCCATGGGTGTCGCTATGGGGGTTCCCCTGGAACACCCATGGAAGCCAAAGGAATGTGACACATTCTCAGATTTAGACATCTAGAAATGCGTCTGTTTCCTACACAACCTCAGGAGTGCAATGGAGAGAATTGACATTTTAGTCCCCATTTTTTCTTATTTCAATGTTTGCTGCATTCTGCAGCACACATAGACAGTAGAAGACGACATTGATGATTGTTCGAGTTCAAGAAAGTGTCCCTTTCAGCACGTGAGCAATCAGTCCTGTAATGCAGGCACCCCTACACCATGGTGCAAGGGTGCTTGTGTTGGCATTAGGAAGCAGTGAGTACACCATCATGAAGGAAAGTACAGGTATGTGTTGCATTTAGATAAATACAACGCACCCCTGCACTTTCGAAATGATGCAGCAACACTGGCTTGCGGTACTACATTGCATCATTTGCTCACACATGAAGCACCGAGTTGGACAGTGATGTGTCATACACCTGTTGGGCATGGGTATTGAGGTACAGTTTCCCAGGATTTGCATTGCAAATGGATTGTTCTCACAGGCACTGTGTGCCTGCTCTGAGGTGATGGGCACCTCCTACTGTGTAGTTCAGCTCACTTACATTCCCCCCTTAACATCCTGTGTCGCACATCATATGACTCAGGTCCATGCCATTGTATGTGTTCACACCACCTCAGATTACCCACTTTTGAGTCCTGATACACATGTAAGTGGCAAACAGTGATCCTACCCAAATCATACATTCATTCTCTCATGCTTACGACAGGTCATGCATGTCCATATTCAGTGAGACTATGTGTTCTTTTGTTATAGACAGCAATTGTTGGGGCCTCAACCCACATTGTAGTGGTGTTGTGATTGGTGGCAAGCCGCTACATCTAAATCCCACATCAGTGGGCCCACCACGTCAGCCTACGTTCCTCCATGGGTCCCATGATTTGTGGTGGTTAGGTGTTTCTTTGTATCTCTTGTATCTCTTTGTCAAATCGCTGTTTGACATCCTCCAAATTGTACATGTGGCATCATACTCCTTCTTGGCATGCGCCATGTGTTCTCCCTGGTCCACATGACATGCAGGTTGTGGCCCCCCTATGGGTTTTTCTCTGCGATCCCTTCCCATGTGTACATAAGCGTTGCCCAGTCAGACTCAATGGTGCATGTGTATATGTGTACATACCTTGCAGTACAACTGTCCATTTTTGCCTCCCCAGTATGTACAGACTCTCCATTCAAACCAAATGTCATTTTACCATGAGGAGGTAACACCTACTATGCAAAGCAGTAGCAGTCTTCCACCCTGCTGACACATAATCATTAGTTTGTACACATATGGTCCAATGTTGTACATTTTTCACATCACCCACCCTCCAATTGCTAATTTGTGATGAGTTCCTATGGTCCCTTCCATGGAAGTGGCACCTGTGTGCACTCCCCTGCCCGCCATGCCAGCTGACTGCAATTCATTTTCATGCAGGGTACAATAGACATGTCTCTTTCCATGTCTCCATGTGTGTATGCCTCCCATCGCCCACACTTGACCCCACTCAGATGAGTTGTTTGTCCTGTGACATCACCATTCCATTCAGAGGATTTACATAGTAGATTAGTGTGCTTAGGCCCAAGTGCGACAGAGTAGCTACATGTTGCAAGGATGCCTGTATTGGAACTTACAGGGATGCCTTGAATTTCAGTGCATACAACACATCCCTGCATGGGGGTGCGGCCAACCACCGAAGTTGGCAGATGTCTAACTGCGGGGCTCCCGATCCAGGCCCACCGACCGCCCATTATCTGGCACTTCAAGGGGCCGTCCACGCAGCAGAGACACCACGCAAGTGATACCAGGGCTGGCTAATGGTGCTGACCGGAGCCAGCGGGGTCCTCCGAGGCAGAGAAATTGAGTATGATGGACCGCGCTTGGTGGCGGGCTGGGCCTGCACCAGCTGTGCGCTCTGACTGCGTGAGGCAGCGTGCGGCGGTGCTGCGAAGTAAAGGAGAAAGGAGGCGAGATGGAGAGGTTGGGGGATGCACAGTGAACTGTCCTGGACGGGCTGCCAGCCCTGACAATGGGGTGGATCTGGAGCACCACAGTGTCTGGAAGGACTCTAAGGCGCGACCCTTAGGCGTGAGGCTACCACTGGATGGCAGAGAGGTACGAGAGACGGTGGTGGCTCCGGGCTACATCTGGGCTCCTTAGCTGGGAGCCAGAGGTCGCTGTCATGGAGGAGCAGGCTCTGGAGTGCCCGGGTTCAGACCCAGAGGCCTCACGGTGGTGCAGGCAGACATGCCCATTATGGTGCCAGTATGGGGGTGGACTTGACTGCAGTATGACCTACTGGTAAGGAGGACTGTTTTAGCAGCAGATTCTGCGCTACATACCCTGGCTGTGGCTTCCCCCGATTGATATGTGACTGGTGGTTCCTGAGGAGCACTGCATTATTGACCCTTCCCCTGCTGGATTTCTGTTGAGCCTTGAGGATCTGCTATACTTGCTTGATGTTTGGTGACACCTAGAGGAGACTGGTCTGTGGAACTATATAGTTCTCTCCCACCTGGCATACATACCTGAGCCACCCCTGCATTAAGAGCACGTTGCCATGCTACTGAACAGGCATTCAGCTATGGGTTGCACGAAAGGGAAGCATGCCGACCCTAAAGACCATGGCCTACAATCTACACGTTCAAAGAGCTTCCGGGTGTCCATGTCCGAAGACTGCCCACGCTCGCTGACCTCCTCATGGATGAGCTGGATGTCATTCTGAAAGAATTCTGAGAGTCACGTTCTGCAATAGAGCAAAGACTGGGGTCCATCACTACTAAACTCAGCCTCCTTAAGGATGAACACAGAAAATTGGCGGACAGGATGATGACTGCTGAAAATGGCATTGCTGCCCTCATACCCGGTCAGAACAGTGAGGTTGTGATCAACCAACTACGGAAACAGGTGAAACCCAACAGGAAAGGGTGGAAGATGCAGAGGGGAATTCACGCCGCAACAATATACACATAATTGGCCTACTGGAGGGCACAGAGGGGTGAGATGCCCCACAATATGTGGAGACTTGGCTACGGAACATAGTGACTTCTGGATTATCAGCCTTCTTCACGGTGGAGAGAGCACACCGAGTTCCAACAAGGAAGCCTCCGCTGGGGGCACCACCACGCTCAATGGTGGCTCGTATACTGAATTACAGGGACTGCAACACTCTCCTGCGCACAGTGTGGGAGACATCGTTGACAATGCCCAACTATCTCTTTATCCGGATTACAAGCTTGCGGTTCAGATACAGAGAGCCTCCTTTCAAATTATAAAGCAGCAACTCTGTGGAGAGGGCCTTCCCTACGCGTTGCTGTTTCCGGCCCGGTTGAGGAACGCGTATAATCAAAAAACCCTCTTCTTTGACACACCTGAGGCGGAGTCTCAGGAGTGGGAAGCCGTGTGCAATTGCCACTGGCTAAGATAAGATTTCTAAAAATACTGACAGGTGGCTCCACAAAGTGAGAGTTGGTGCAAGAAATGATCCCCGATAAGCAGATTTGTTTTTATTTAAGGCATGCATAATGCACTGGATAATAATGTTCGTACACAAAACAATCCAGTAGATGGCCGGCATTGGATGTGCTTCCATCAGAGATTGAAAGGGATAATCTACTTCAAATGTTAATTCAACACAGTATTCAGATTGGCCATGTAAGGAAAATATTACTGAGTTGAATACATTATGATTCAGAATGGGACCTATATTTAGACTGTATTTGAATCAGATGTATTTTTTTTGTGGCCCATGGATACTTATGTGTGTTTGAACAGACTTCTTTCCAAAGCACCTGGTCCCTTAGCAAATGGACCAAAGCACAGGTATATATAACATATGCACTCCCATAACAGTAACCAATATAGTGTGGGTAAACTATGTCAGTGATGGCTAGCACATGAAACTGCTTTGAAGGAACATCTGTTCCAAATTAGTGAATATAAGTAATTGCAGGATTTCCTTCTGAGTCCAAATCCATTGAAAAATAAATGATTTGTTTCCACATTAATTAATGAAGAATGAGCATGTTCAGAAAAGGAAGCTGCAAAAAGGGTTAGACAAAAAGGCACATACATAATGCTAACTACATTTCAAGTTATTGACAGTGGCTTCCAAATTCTTGCAAAGCAAGTGTGAACAATCAGTCCTATAATGTTATCTATACTGCATCTTCTAACAGAATATGTAAATCGTTCACAGCAAGGACGGGCTCTGATGCGACCTTGAAAGTTAGCAAAAACACAAGTGCTGATCCTTATAATGATACTGCAACACAAAAAACAGTGGCTAAAAAAGAAGCATTATATACTCTTCTAAGCATTGCGGAGATGCGAAAGTACCCCGTTTTCTGTGGCTGAATATCCACATATCATGTAGCTCCTACATTGTGTAATCTACTTACCAATTGTTACACCTGGCATCCTTGGCTTGGTTTCCCCAGACTTTTTGCCTTCTGACCTCCTGTTTTTCCGACTTCATTTCTGCTGGCTTTAGGATTCTGTGCACTTTACCACTGCTGACCAATGCAATAGTGCAGGTACTCTGTACCCTAAAACATGGTGACATTGGCTTAACCACAATTGGCACATTTAATTTATTTGTAAGTCCGTAGTAAAGTGCACTATATGTGCCCAGGGCCGGTAAAATAAATGCTACTAGTGGGCCTGCAGCACAGATTGTGACACCCACTACAGCAGCCCTTTAAGCATGTCTCAGGCCTGCCACTGCAGAGCATATGTGTGCAGTTCTAAACTGACATTTCGACCTGGCAAGTACATACACTTGCCAGGCCCAAACATTCCCTTTTATTACATGTGAGTCACCTCTGTGTTAGTGTGATAGTCCCTAGTTAGCTCCAAGAGCAGGGTGTAGTGTATTTAAAAAGTTGGACACATATTGTTCAGTTTAACTTGTCCTGGTAGTGAAAAACCATTAAATTAGTTTTACACTACTGTAAGCCTATCTCTCCTATAGGTTGACATTGAGGTTACCTTGGAGCAGACTTTAAGTGTATCTTCCAATTGGGAAAAGAAAGAAATTGGAGTTTGGTGTCTCTGAACTTACAATTTAAAATCACAACTTATGGTGAAGTTGGATTTTAAATTGTGGGTCTGGAAATGTCTCTTTTAGAAAGTTAGTATTTTCTTACTTTAACCATTCTGTGCCGCTGCCTGTCTCTGAATACATGTCTGGGGTGGGTGACAGCTGGGCTTTGTGTTTTCTCTCTAGACAGTCACACATAAAGGGAGCTGGGATGTGACATTTACAGTCTGATGGGCCTTCCTGGGCTAGATGGGAGGGAGGAATTGTGTGCTGCAATACCCCCTGTGGAGTTTCTGGAGCCAGGGAAGGAAGGACAGGGACCTTGTGCACTTCAAGTGCCTCTCTATGAAGCCTCCCCCTCTTCAAAGTCTCAAATGGGCATCAGTACTAAACCCCTAACCCCACCAAATCAGAACTCTGCTGAACCAAGAAAATCCTGTCAGGAGAAAGAGCTGCTGTGCTGTAGAAGGGACTGCCACTTTGCTAAGTGCATTACTGTGTTGGCCTGCTGCCAGCTAATTGCTGTGCTGTAGGAGAGACTTCCACTTTACTACCTACTGTGCTGTGTTGTCCTGTTGCTTCTTGCCTGGGAGTGAGAAGGACTGGACCTACTGTCTACATCCTTAAACCAAAGTTCTCAAAGTCTTGCTGGCTTGTATTATTTTCTGGAAGTCTCAGGGCCATCAACTCTGCTTCAGCTGCTGGACTCTGCAACTGTTAGTCCTACCCTGCCAATAGGCGCCAATCCATTCCTGGGCTTTGAATGGGGACTTTGCAGCAGTTTCTTTTGTTATCGACACACTGACACTCGTTGCACCGATTGCAACCAACGCAGTGCCCTTCAATGTCAATGCAGTGCTGATTTGACGGGCAAGATGTATCCCATTTGTGAGGCTCGACAAAGCAACTCCAATCCAAAGACACCAAGGGCAGCTAGATGACAACTCTGTGCCTGCATCGAAAGGGGTTCAAAACGACGCAGAACCCGACTGTGAGGTTTGACGGCGATGCATTTTCCCGACTGTATGAATCGAAATTAACGCATCAAGTTATCAAGCCCGACGCTTGCTCCATCCAAGGTACTTTTTTAGTGGGCCCTCCGGTGGTCCTTTTAGCCAGCCTACCTTCCATCACGGTTGGCCTGAACTTTGGATTTATCCCAATCTAGCATGACCTCATGTAGCCTTTAAGCACTATTGACTTTTAAGCGCTACATTGCAGTTTATTCTTTAAAAATTAATTTTTTGAGTTCTAATTATTGGGGTTTGGTCGTGTTTTGCTCAGATGAATATTCTCTGTTTTTCTAAATTGGTGTGGAGTCTTTTTGTGGTATTTTGAACTGTGTTACTTTAATTACAGTATTGCACAAATACTTTAAACGTCGCTTAAGTTAAGCCTACCTGCTCTGTGCTAAGCTACCAGAAGGTGAGCACAGGTTAATTTAGGGTGGCTAGTATTTTGGTCCCTACTTGTGACTGCCCCTACTTGGGACTGCCAACTAGAGACCCAGTTTCTAACACCAATTATGACTTTCCATTTTTATGATTTTTCAAAACATAGATGCTTGGGCTGGTATGAAAAAATACATAATTACTTTCTTTACCATTCTATTCTATTCTATTCTATTCTATTCTATTCTATTCTATTCTTGTGGTCTTATAGAGCGCATGACTACTGGAAGCCTCCCAGCTATGCCGTAGACACATTGGGTGGTCTGAATAGTGCTGACAGGGAGATTCAGACAACACCAAAAAGCCAGGTCTTCAAGGCCTTGAGGAAGGAAGATTCACGCTCCAGAAGACACAGTTCCAGAGGTAGAGTGTTCCAGAGTCTTGGAGCCAGAAAGGATGTTGATCGACCACTCCAGCGGGATATGTGAATCCTCAGAACCTTCAATAGTTGGTCTGACAAAGCTCAAAGGGCTCTCCCAGGGAGATATATGGAGGCTAGAGATCTTAACAAAGAAGGGCCCTTATTGTTATATTATGAGTTTTGTAGAGCGCTACTAATACCTGAAGGTGTCTAGGCACTTAATGAAAAACTTCAAAGTACGACCGAGCAGGGTGCCTAGGGGCGAGATAAATTCAGGGTCTCCTTCAAAAGCCAAGTTTTGATGGCTTTCCTGCAGGCTAGTAGAGTGGGAGCTGATTTGATAGTGATGGGCAAAGCATTCCATGCCGTGGATGCTCCACGAAAGAAACCTCTGCCTCCCCAGGTAAGTTGTTTCTATGTGGGAACTGAAGAAAGCATCAAGGATGCAGACCTGAGTGATTTGGCCAGTTTATACCAGTTAATGTTAACCTTAAAAAAGTAGGGCCTTGATTGTTCAGTGCTTTATATGTAATGCAAAGAGCTTTAAAGACAATCCTCTGCCTTACAGGAAGCCAGTGCAATTTTCTGATATGATCAGAGACCGGAAAGTATTTGGTTATGTTGAGGAGTAAGCGATTGGTGGCGTTTTACAGAGATTTAATTTTATTTAAAACTGATTGTTTGACATTGAGTAAAAGACCATTGCAATAGTCTAACTTGGACATTACCAAGAAGGTAACAACCAATTTCTATAGATGATGTGGGATAGATTGTAGAATCTTTTTTAAGATCCTGAGCATAAAAAAAGCAGAAGAGGTTTCCGATTTTACATCGTCAGCAAAGGACAGTCTATTGTCAAGCAAGATTCCCAGATTGCATGTCTTAGACACTGGGGCCCATATTTATACTCCCTTTGCGCTGGATTAATGTCATTTTTTTTACGCTAATCTGAGGCAAACTTAACAGCATATACAGGGTGATGGACCTTCCTACAAAAACATCCACCCTCACAACCAAGTTAGCCAGCTCACCTGGAGCAAATTCAGTAGTGTAGGTGCACGGTTGCACATGAGCCAACTGCCTGAGGGAACAAAAACAGGTTTGCATAGAACTTGTCACACATGGGATAATTGTGCATTGTCAATACTGAACACCTCAGTGCTGCCAACTTATGGAGATGTGTTGTGCATTGTCACCTAGCCAAATCAAAGGGCCTCACTGTTGCATTTCATCTGAAATTACATATGTCTACTTGGATGGGATGTCCAGGCCATGCAGTGCAACAATGTTACCACCACAGTGGAATCTATTGTGTGTGTGGAAGTATCATGTCACCTCCAGTGAATGCACATGAAAACATCTTGCTCACTAAATAACACATGGGAGATACACACTGAACTGCAAGTTTTAAAATATACCAGAGATATCAGGTCAATTAGCCAAACACAAGTTTTGCAAGTCAAACAACCAAATGCAGAAAGAACCTCACAGAAGCCTAGGATCCCACACAATACCACAAACACATATGAGTCTCAGACGACAGAAGATAAAAACTGCCATGCAAAATGACATTTCTGGTGCAAGCAACAACAAAATACTTACCCTTATTTTCTCTTTCAGCTGATCAGGGTTAGGGATCCAGCCATGGATCATTTTGACCTGTGCCATCCTGCACAACATTTGTGTTAGGAGGAACATTCCCCTATATGAACCTGAACAACAACTGCCTGAAGAGGAGGAGGAGGAGGATGCTGTCCAGGAAAATGAGGGGGAACATCCTAACACAGCTTCAGGAATGCATCGCAGACAACATATAGTACAAAACATTTTCCAACAATAGTCACTATCACCACTTTGTAACGATATGGAATTAAACAGCTCACTTTATCATTCAATCATGCTCTGGGTAGTTATTTATGCATCACATGATCTCTAGGAATCATAATCAGAGTATTACTTCAGGGAGCATTGCAGAAAGACAGATTTGCATACTTCAGATGCCACATCACATTTGATGGGTATGAATGTACAACAAACATCACAAACAGTTTTTATTAAATACATCTTGGCTCTTTCACATTTGAAGGGCAAATTCATAGGACCACAGCTATGAGACACATCCATGTTGCCAACATGGTCCATTTCAGCATATGACACCCAACTATGACACCATCAATCATAAGGTAAAAAAAAGTGCATCATACATGAGGCAGTGGATGTGAAATTGCATTGGTAACAGGAATGTATGACCAGACCCTTGACAGCAGTAAGTGTGACATCAGCTATCTCTGCAAGGAGCATGTGTGACAAGAAGTGCATCAAACCTAAAAATGGATAGCACGAGTGCCCCAGGTATGACAAGCAATGCTCACAAGACATTCCCTGTGCAGTCCATCCCAGGTAATAAGTCCTGCCCCTGCCATGTTTTAAGCCTCTGTCCACCCTTCTATAGGGGGCGCTTAAATGGACTCTTTGTACCCTGGGAATCATCATCTACACTCACCCAGACTCCGATTCTGACTCCTGTGTGCTTCCCTTTTCAGTATGGCATGCCATAGTTCTACTTCATCAGCCTGCATGTACTTCAGGTCTCATAATGCACTGCCAAGTAGTCGGGCAGGACCTGTGATCTGCTGTCCATTGCTTCCCATGGGAAAAGTCCAGTTGGCCCCTTATACTGCATTCTCACCTCCAGGACTTGTGAGAGACTGAAGCTGCACACACGTGTGAGGGGGATTGGGTGACAAGTGGAGCATCAATACTGTAAATGGATAGCAAGGCGTGTCCCAAGTATGACAAGCAATGTTCACAAGACATGCCCTGCGCAGTCCATCCGAGGTAATAAGTTCTGCCACTGCCATGTTTTAAGCCTTTGCCCACCCTTCTCTAGGGGGCATTGTAAATGGACTACCTGTACCCTGGGAATCATTATCTACACTCACCCAGACTCCCATTCTGACTCCTGTCTGCTTCCCTTTTCAGTATGGCATGACATAGTTCTACTTCATCACCCTCGACGTTGGACAAGTACATGCTGCTGGGCACCATTAAAGATGCGGGTTGCGACATGTCAGGGTTTAGCGGGGACACCGACAAATCTTCCCCTCAAAGACGTGCCTATGTTGATATCACCTATTAAGGGTGATGTGTATGGGGGCAAAGCCCTGTGTAGAGGTGTAGAGGATGGGAATAACCATATTGACATGGAAGATCTTGAAGAGGCTATGCAACTGCATAATTCACCTGTTTATGAAGACATGGGGTTTTTGGCGACCCAGGCTCCTGAGTCTGTCGCCGTGCAGCAACCGAGCTCAGACTCTGGTTATGCATTGATGGAACTGGCTGGCTCTCAAGATTTAAGAGGGACCTTAGAGTCTTGAGGAAGAGTCGAGGTTAGTAAGATCTGTCTATAGACAATTAGCATGTATACCAGAATGTATGTATTCTTAACTAATAGTTGTCTTTCTTTTGTACCGTAGGAGTCATCGGCCAAAAGAAGAGCTGTGGAGGAGATGCAACCAAAGGTTAACGCCGTAAATTTTTATTGCTTTTGCTGTTCAAATCAGAGTGAAAATTCCACGAGCCAAAACAACGAACCATGTAAGAATGGTGATTGTCCCTATAATGTCTCGAGCATTGAAAAGGAAACGTCGAGCATCCCCTACGCCAACTTCTGGGCTGTTAAAGGTTTTGCAGCGACAGTAGTGAAAGCTTGTATGAAACGTGACAATTATACCCTGTGTTACGGCCACAAAATTAACGATGTGGGACAGGAGGGTCACGAATGTCTAGACCCGTTGGACGACCCAAGAATAATCAGGCACATCTGCAGTTTGCTAGATCCTTACAAAATGTATAAACTGTTAAGATGGGTTTACCGGATGTCGACTTTAAATAAAAATGTTCAACCTGATATGATTAAAGTTTTGGCGACAGCACTCTGTGAGCTCCGATATGCGTGAGAACCGCGCTCAAAGCTTGAAAGTATGCAAAGTCTGGCTGCTTCTGTTGACATAAGTATGGTAGAAAGGATCATAGAAAGACGAATGTGTGATGTTTACTTTAAAAAAGGAAGAACGACCGCTTTAGCCCCTCGTAGACTGTTTTAAGAAATGATGAGACAAACTGATAACGTATCGTAATGGTATTATTTAACATAACATACATACTCACTTTTTTTTAGGAACGGGGTCAGAACAATGTCATGCAAGATGGCTATGAATTACACCCCGGATACTCTTGTATTACGAAAATGTTATATGCGTTGCTAAAAGAAAGAATAACTGAAATACAGCCTCTAACATGGAGCCATATGCAGTTTCGTGAGCCACCAGATACAAAACAGTGTGACAGTTCAGAGTGTGCAGCTAAACGGCTGAACAAAGCGTGGTGCCTTAGGCGTGGTGAATACCGGAGTGTATACAGGCGAACGTCGTTGGATTTAAGACTACACCCGACAAGCGGATTATGCAAAACCCTGGAGCTTGTAACATAACATTATTTCAATGATAAAGGCTTTGCATTGTCCGAGCGAGAACTGTACGAACTTTTAAATGGTGTCAGCACCCTGTATGTGCAAAGTTATATGAGGGGTGAGAGGGCAGTTGTGTCTAGAGCTATAGAATTTGTATCTATGAAAATAGCAAAACATGTGACGCTGAGGCCTATTAACTGTCAGACCCCTCATAATGTCTGTACACGATGTTGTGTTATGTATACGTAATGAAAAGACCTCAAAAGTGTTCGACAGTAGCTTTGATGCGTGTCTGGAAACTGTAAAGCCTGTAGTGTTTATGTACTGCTACCATTTTTATGTTTAATAAAACGACCTTACACAAAACAAATGTCTTTCATTTAGCGGTTGAGGTGTGTGACAGCATGAAAGGGACTGTTTTAAGGAAGCTTTATTACGATACACTAGGAGTTGGAAGTTTCCGAAGCGCCGAAGCTCTGTTTAGAAGGGCTCGAGTTGAAAATTAATCGGTAAACCGATCAAGGGTGAAAACTTGGTTATCGGGGGAAGAGGCGTATTCACTCCACAAACCGTCCAGGAGACGTTTTAAGAGGAGGGCCACATTTGTTAGCGCTCAGGTAGATTATCAATGGCAGGCTGACATAATCAGTCTTCAAGATCTAGCAATGCATAACAACAGTGCCATGTAGATATTAACAGTCATAGACGTATTGTCCAAGTATGCCTATGCAGAAGCGTTAAACGATAAAAAGTGGTACCAGCGTAACCGGCGCCTTTAAAGTCATCTTCGCTAGAGGTCGAGTACCTCAAAAACTACAAACAGACGCTGGAAAATAATTTTTAAACAAGCCTTTTCAGAAATTATTAAAGCAGTACGCTGTTCAACATTTTGTAACGCACACCGAGGTAAAAGTTGCGGTTGTAGAGCATTTCAACAGAACTTTAAAATCAAAGATGTGGCGACAATACCTACAGAGACGTGGATGTTCTACAGGCTTTTATATATGTTTATAACGCCAGTTATCATAGGACCATCAAAATGGCTCCCTTGGAGGTAACGGCTGATAATTCGTTAATGGTATGGAGAACAGTGTACGGGAGTCGTCTTGTGGCGCGGGCCAAGAAACCTGCTTTAAAAGACGGGGATCATGTTAGGGTTTCTAAGTATAAGGGTGTCTTTACCAAAGGCTACCAACAGACATTTAGCAATGAGATATTTGTAGTGGAAAGTGTAGAGTTTAAAGAAGGGGTGTATATTTACAAGTTGAAGGACTACGATGGGGAAAAGGTAACGGGGGTCTTATACAACAAAGAGTTGCAAAAGGTGCCCTACGATCCGAACAGGGTGTACAGGGTTGAAAAGGTTCTGAAAAGGATAGGCAGCGGAGCTAAGAGACAGGCACTGGTGAAATGGAGGAGTTGGCCCGAGAAATTTAACAGTTGGGTTTTGGACAGCTGGCTGTAAGGTGTGTGAGGTCACGCTGTATACGTCGAGATGGAGACCGCACCTTTTTATATTACGCTACCGTCCAACGCCTCGAAGGACATGTTCCCTGACAATCAGATTTCTAATTATACGGTGAAACTGGCTAAACCGGTGGACCTGAAAGGGTCCTGGGAGGTGGCCCTAATGGAGATACAGTACCCTAGAAAGTGGAATACATTTACAAAGCACAAGGCTAAATTTAATATAAAGCGTGAGCAGGATCCTGTGAGCATCCACGTTGGATTTCCTCACGGCTATTACCCAACCATCACATCGGTGGTCGACGCTATCAACAAATCTATAAGTAGCATTGAAACATATGCTAATATATATCTAGTGCTGGATAACGTTAGAAGAAAAGTGTTTCTTAAAGCCCCGGAGCTCAGTGCAGTATTTAACTGTAGGGGTAAATTACATAGGGTTTTAGGGACCGTACAACATGTGAAAAGACAGGTTGATTCAGACCCTACGTGTCCTGATATTAACGGAGGCTTTTATACACTCTACTTGTATAGCGACATCGTTGAACCTCAGAGGATAGGGGATAGTTATTCGCCTTTGTTGAGATGGGTCCCGGTGAAGGGAGAAAAGAACACGATGATTAGTATACAACATCACAAACTCGACTACGTGACAGTTTCTAAAAACCATTTTGACACTATAACCATCATGGTCTACGATGATCAGTCAGGGCCTGTAGCCTTTAAATACAGGAAAGTTATTGTCAAGCTTCATTTAAGGCTGCGCCGTGACGGTGACTATTAGACAGTAGCGATGGTCGTCGTTAAAACATACGGGGACCCCTCCATGTATAGAGACTATTATAGAGTTCAGGCCGGCTATGGCAGATCGCTGCCCTACTTTCAAGGGTCCCCTGTTATGTACGGGGCAGGATTGGGGGGCTTCTTTAGGAGTTTGTTTAGAAGAGCCATGCCTTTCTTGAGAAGAGGGGTCGAAATTGCAAAACCTCACGTTAAAGCTGTGGCTACGAACATAGCCCATGACGTCGTGGGCTCTGTAACATTGGCTGTTGCAGAGCGCATGAACAAACAACCCCAAAAAGGAGCGAGATTAATGTACAAGGCGCGTTCGGGTATTAAAAGGAAGAGAAGGGCTTCGAGGCGTTGGGGTCCGCCAATGCCCTATAATAAATGGAGGACTTCTTCAAAACGTTCACACAGAAGAAGAGTCGTAAGACGGAAGAGATCTTACAAGAAGAAGAGAACACACTCTAGTGCGAATATTTTTTAAATCAACTATCATGGCCGTCGTACACTGCGCCTCGGGTGAATGCGCCAAATCTCAGCTAGATTTGTTTTCTCTAAAGCCTACACAGACAAACATCGAGAACAGTATTTTCATGGAAGTATCGCCTCTAGCCGCTCTGACGCCTCTGGCGCCGATAGAGTTTTTTGTGTCTGGATCCACGGACATGTATTTAGATCTCAACAATACACTACTACACCTCGTCTGCAAAATAACAAAAGCGAACAGTGCCAACACCCCGTCACAACCATGTTTAATCAGGTGGACATAAACCTGGGTGATCGAATCGTCATGCAAAGTGATAACATGTACGCCTACAGGGCCTACAAAGAGAGTATCCTAAATTACAGTTACGAAGCACTGGACACACAGCTTTCAGCAGGGCTCTTCAACAAAGATACTCACGTGCATTTTGAGGACATTGCTTTGTACGGTGGCAATGATGGTTTTAAAAAAAGAGCCAGCTTTGCCGCAAGCAGTAGACAGTTTGACCTCCTGGGGCGCGTACATTCAGATCTTTTCTTCCAAGATAAGCTTCTCGTCAACGGTATCGATCTTAAGATCAAACTCAACCGCAACAAGGACGTGTTTTGTCTCATCTGCGGTGATGCGGAACAGTATAAACTGGTTATCTTGTCTGCGATCCTCTTTGTAAAGAGAGTAAAAATGTCACCGAGCGTCAGACTGGCCCACGCTGAAGCTTTACAACTATCGAACGCCACGTACGCCATTGAAAGAGTGGCTCTGAAGATATTCAGCATCCCCGCCGGTACTCGATTAACACAGCAGCAAAATCTATTTATGGACAATACAGCTTTTAGCGGACTCTATACCTCTAACCCTTTTAACTTCAAACAGTACGATATCAACTACGCCGCTCTGGTCCACGAGGGTGCTGTTATTCCCACAAAACGGTTCACCCTGAGTTTTGGAACATCCAATTTTGTCAGGGAATATCTTGGTCTGGGAGTCGTGGTTTCGAGAGAGGGGTATGGGAGCGGCTATACGCTGTTTGCGTTCGACCTGACTCCTGACATGGAAGACGGTGACCATTACAACTTGATCAAAAACAGAAATCTAAAAGCTGAAATACGCTTTACACAAGCGTTGGCTACCAACGTGAACATGCTTGTATTCTCTGTATTCGACAGCATCATCCAAGTCAATCACGCCCGCCAAATTATGTTTGACTATCATTAAAAGACTGTAAAATGGACACTGTGCAGATACGTGACTTCTTAAGCAGGCATAAATACGCTAAGAAATACGTTTTAGGTGTATTTCCTAGCGACGGGCTACTGGGGGATATAGGTCCAGAAAGACCCACACACTCGTCTTTAACAGCGACCCGCATTACAAGGGTGGTACACATTGGGCGGCATTGTTTCTGGATGTAGACAAGATTATAGTGTTTGACAGTTTAGCGGAATTTCCCGAGCATAGCATTTATACAAAACCGATATTCAAATATGTAAAAAAAGCATCGCCCACGGTTGAGCATAACAAGCTACGTGTACAAGATTCTCTAGCCATAACATGCGGGGAACATTATATATATTTTATTAGTAAAATGTCTGAGGGTTTGACATTTAGAATTTTTTTTAATCTGTATTCAACAGATCTAGTAAACAACAATGGTATTGTTATGAAATATGTGAATGGAAACTCTAGGACTATGTTGAGCGTTGTTAAAACAGAATATGGTGTTTGTCAAAAGTGTAAGGCATTGTAACTCCCCTATTTGTACTGATGAATGTCTAAAATAAATAAAAATTTAAACACGAATTCAGACTATGCATTTTTATTCACAAGCCACACATTTTCATACCATTTTTAAAGAGATGCCGGACTACTGTTGAAAAGTTAAAAGTGTTTGTTACAAACAGTTTTCAACACAATCATTTACAAAGGTAAATAAATGAAGCAAAAATCTTTCGAGATGCGAACCTTTTAACAAAACTGTACAACGGTTCAAATGTCATGATAACATTAGAGCGGTAGCCAAGTGTTCATTTTGAACAGTCTCTTTTTAGGTGCTAGAGTTAGAGCGTCGCTGCTCCTAAATGGTGTTAGCTGCGGAAAAAAAGGTGATGTCGATACGTTGGGACTTGTGGTAATAACACTGAGGCTCGGATCTTTCAAACTTTCAATCCTTCGGCGGTTGTCGGCGTTACCGACGATCGTGGAAGGAATGTTGAGTTCCGCAGAGGTGCGTAGGAAATGCTCCCATCCTCAAGGTGCGTTTTGGGTCGATAGGGTTTTGTTGTGTGTGAGACCTCTGACCAGATCTTAAATGTGTGATCCAGCAACCGGTTGTCCCTTGTAAACGAATTCACCTCGGTCGTTCCAAGAGGTCAGATCTTTAGTAGTAGTCATTTTACTGAGCAGTATTTGCGCCGCCCCTCTATACCTCTGACTTATATTTTTTAAAAGGTCTTCGACAAAGGTGTCCTTGGGGGCTGGGGGTCCTGGGTCTTGAGGCTCTACAGGGTCTGCTGGTGGCTGTTCCGTGTAGGGTGAATACAGAGTCAGCTTGTTTTTTACCGCGTTCCATTGTTTGTATTACTGTAAAAAGTTTTGAAGGGCTCCTGAGTAAAGTCCTGCTTTGTCGTGTGGTTTTAAATCTATTTGGTTCAAAATAGCTTTGATCTCAGCATCGAGACGCTGCGTCTCGTTTCTGCGTATGTCCCAGATGTCGGTTGTAGAAGGGCCCAACTGTTCAAGCTGTTGGCGTGGTACAAGATAAATTTTGTGGGCGTGCTCCATCAGGTCTTCGACAGGAGACCTGTAATTAGTGGTATAGCTATACCCAGCAGCGATCCTATAAAACCTCCAGACTGTTTGACCAGTTTCTTTTTAGAAAGGAGCAATGCCCTTTTATTGCTGAGCTTCTTAGTAATGTGGCGCTTCTTCTTTAGCACGAGGAATTGGCTCGTCGATATCGGGACATTACCTTTTAGAGTGTTTAGGGCTATTTCTGAAATGGCAGCCACTAAATCGTCCGAAGCAGCGCACAGGATAGCCTTTCTTTTCAGAGGGCTGGCTGCGACCAGCAATTTTAGGAGGTCTAAATTACAGCATATCCGCGCAGACATGGTAGCGACCTTATATTATAAGGTTTAGAGTGTGAATATTATAAAAGTCTTTTTAATGGGTCTTTTTACAGGCTTTGGGGACTGTTTTAGGCGTGTAAGCGACTGAGAAGTCAGGTGGCAAAATACCGGAGCGTAGTCAGTACTCTTCTAGAGTATTGGGTTTTAAATCTACCAGTCAGTAACCGTGGGGTTTTGCGGTAGCATCTTTAAACGCTTCCATAAAAAACTGAGTGTTTCCGGGGCACATCTGTTTAGCTATAATTGATATCTGAAACTTGTCACTGGATTTTTAAACAAGACCAGATATGAGGCATTGAGAGTTATAGAATGGCTGCTCTTACACTTGTAAAACAAGTTCTGCACGATGTAGCATATGCTTAGATCACGGTGATGTGAATATGGAGTAAAAGCCCGCTCGATCTCGGGGTGGTCCCCGCCTTTGCGCATGAGATCGTCCACAATGACCATGTTAATAAGGTGTTTAGGTAACAGGTCGTCGTCATTGAGATCACTGGGGATGCCTTAGATAAATCTGATGTGCGGAAAGTTTAGGGATAGTTTAGCGTAAAGATCTTGCCAGCACGAATAAAGCCATACGATGTTGTTAGGTATCTGAGATAAAACACCGGGAGCATTTTCAAACAGTTTCTTTATAAAATAACTTTTACCGCTATTTGAGGGACCTGCTAAAACGCAGGAGAATGGGTGTTGCAGCCTGGTGTCCATAGCTGGTGGGTGTTTACCCCTCTAATGTCTTTTAATAACCGTACGGTAGTGTTTTGTAGTCATCGGTCAGGACCCTTTTATCAAACACTACTCGTAGAGTTTTATATGATGGTTGGGTTGTAATTTACCGTTTTTTCTTGGACCTGACTATGCTGGGGTGATTTACGACTATCGCTTTATTGTCATGATCATTCAATGCGTAGTACTCGTGCACCAGACCCTTCAAACTGTCAAAATGTATTTTAACTGTATTGCTTATGTTTAAAGTGATACCTTTGACTTTCATGCAAACCCTGTTGTTGGAAGTTTTGTAACTGTACTTCTTGGGTCCTGATGAAGTGTACTTGAGTATGTGTTAATCCCTTTCGAGCTTGCTGGTCAAATCACCCAGATAATCACCTAGGCGCAGGATCTTCATCACCCTCTTTACTAACAAAAATAACGGAGTCGGTGTTGTGGTACAAACAGCAGTCCTGTAGCTTAACCAGCAACCTGTAAAGCTCTAGACGAGCGTGAGCGGTTGTGAAGCACGCTATGAAAATGTTTATATTGTTACAAGTTGTGGGGTACTCTTTGGCGTATTTCCAGCACAGAACATCCGTCTCATCGTTGATAAATTTGCAACTGGACACATCGTAAGACGGAGCAAATAGATACTTAAAAAGATCATCTGGATCTGTGACGACGGATGTGTTTGACAAGTTGGTACGCTGTGCGAGTTTTCCCCATAAAGAATTGAGACAGAGCTTAGCTAACTGTCGTCTGGCGGGGTTTACCTTAATGAACTCCGGTCTCAACGTAATACCCTCGTGATTGTGGTAATCGGCGATGTACTTTTGGTTCGAGGGCTCATTGACGCACCAGTCGGGATACCCCGATGCCTCCAGTTTGTCTCTGAGAAACAAGTTGATGTACTCAGAAAATAGTTTGGTTGTGGTGTGAGGAAAGTGCTACATTTCCAATATTTTACCAAGGCGGTACCCTTTCTCTAGTGCCATTCGTACCTCGATGGTACACCACGTCCCCTCCAGCAGCCTTTGCTCATCACTATGTCTACACTCGCTAGTCTGTTTACTTTCAGCGCATGTTCCACATAGGGGGAACATTAGCTTACCGGCGACTCTGTATGGAAGCACTGGGAAGTAAAGCTTTCGCTGAGTGTGGATTTGACACTTAACAAGACCAAAGTACTCGTCTAGGGACTTAAAGTTCCTATATATGATCTTAGGATGCCCCACCGGGTACAACTTCACCTTGTTCACATACGGATACAGACTGGTGAAGTCATAGTAATGTATTTTCTAACCCTCACCAGCGACCCGGTACAGCTGCCTGGCATTTGTATGACCTCCGAATAAGGCGTTGCGGGGTTCCAAAGGTGCTGGTAACTGACGGCTCTTAATGAAAGCGCTGAGTTCCGCATCTTTTGTTAAATCGTCTAACCACTCGTGCTCCCAGAGGGTTCTCAGAAATAAGCCGCTGTTTTCAATATACTGCGCCTTCGCCAGAGTACGATGATGCAGATGTTCAAACGTGGTGCCCTGCAACCTGTTAAACTTGTGGGGTTTTTAACAACGAGGACATCCGTGGTAAAAGTAACCGTTGAACACAAAGGCAGTTGGTACTCTGTTAATTAACGCATACCCATCTAGGTAGTAACGGCCCAAACGGTATTCGCCGCCTTGCAACGCGTGTTGAATTAAGATGTTCTCTTTCTCCGAGAGGTACATGAGCCACTGAATAGATGGGGTGGAGTAACATTTCTGTTTTCCGTTATAGAGGTCAGGCGGTACTAGAGCTATGGTTTCAGGTTTTACAAACATGTACTGATAAATAGGCATGCACATGGAAGCCAACCTTATGTTCTTAAAGGGGTCTAGGTATTCCACGATTTCATTCCTCTTAAGGGATTTTGTTTTAATAATCCTGACCCGTTTCATCATCTCCACCACAACGTCTCTGAAAAGGTTGCATGCTTTTTGCAAGATCATTACATCCGCCTGACAGTAAGCTTTCAATTCTGATTGAAAATGAAACTGATTTTCACGATTGTCATCGTACCACTGTAGAAAGCTCTCTTCTTCAGACAGCATCATGTACTCGATACCGTAACTGTCGGGCGGAGGCATAGGACCAATGTAATTCTGGTTAGCCCATGTGTTAAAAAAGGGCAGGAAATATCCTTTACAGCCTTCAAAACCAAGGGCTTTTGGCAACTTACTCAACTTCATGGGTAGAAAATTCAAGGTGTCTATGAACCTAATTTCAAAAGGTACAACCTTTAACAGCATCAGCTTTGAACCCTGGGTGATGAGCTCTAGGGTCATTTTTTCATGTATCAGGTCCCGGAGAATAAAGAACAAATCGTACGCTTTCGAGTTGTGAGCCAGCATGGTATACTCGTAGTATTTCGGTTGCATGAACGTGTTGAGAAAATCATTCACGCACGTCCTGCCTTCAAACTCCCAGTTTTCATCGGCTGTTAGATGATGAGCGTAAATGTAGTTAGGTTGGTGCACACCCGTCTCCTGCGTACACTCTATATCGAATATGATATAGTCTTCAGTTTTTTTCTGCGGTAAGCCTTCGAGCATGTAACACTCGTGTGCGGTTCCCGCTATAAAATACGCTTTACACCTGGGACATTGCATACCTTTACAATTGTGTTTGGAGGCCTTGTAGCACCCGCAAGTCCGACAGTCCGATTTACGTTCGCACTGTGCGAGGCTGACGTGTACCTTCAAACAGTCTTGCAACCTACAAAACATCTTACACGTTGAACAGTTAAGCTTTTGAGAGGCGCCGTCGACGCACCCGTCCCTCTGTCACATTTTACAGTGCATTTCATACTGGTGTCTGGTCCGATTGTTGTATATGTGGTCGTAATGCTCGCACACGTACTTGGCTCCTAGAAAACCCTTCAGGTTCAAGATACCGTTAAAGTGGTTATTGTGATGGAGCACATAAACGGTCTTGTTTTTCACACGCTCATCGGTAGTGAAGTACTTCCAAGAACCGCTGTGGTATAGAACCCAAGTCCCCAAAACCAACCAGTCTGTCGGGCAGTATTCGGAGCGCCGCATGGGGGCGTCCACCGCCATAGATAAAATGACGTGGTCTGGGGTAGCTCTGTCCATCAACAAACCCGCAATGCTCACCACCAGGCACATATTGGTAGCTCCGGTGTTAAAGTCGAGCAACCACCGATATTTCTTGCCGATGATGTTACTGTACAGGACGCTCTTTAAGGTTCTAGAAGCACCACCCTCACGACTTCTAACAATGAGGGCTATGATTCTGAAGGTCCCGTAAGCCAACAATTCAACCTTTCTCTGTAAAAGCTTAGACAGGTTTTCTAGAAATGTCAGTGTCAAACACATCTTGAGATGACCGTCTGGTGAACAGAGGACTGTTGAGACCCTGCCCCTGTAAACGTAGCTGGAAGAAATCGTTAGGCCCCACATTGTGTAACAACCCTTCTATGAGCGTTTGTACAGCCTGGTGGCTAGCTATAACACCCTGATCAGAGGAGTTGATACGATCTAGGTTAATGAACCTAAACTCCTCATAATGCTCTGTAGCTTTAAACCGCTCTACGTTGCGACTATAAAGTCTCACGCTCTCTAGAAACACTATATCGGAAGCCCCAGGTTGAGGATTTATACTGGATGGGTGACTCTCTGGAGGGTCATTTTGGGGAGTCTGGCCGTTGTTTTGGGTACCTGTATTGTTTAACCTCCGCACAGCGCATATTCTGGCCTTCTTTAATTTACTTAATAAAAGCCTGCGCTGTTTGGGGTTATGTGCCCACTTTTGCTTCTTAACGAACCACCCACTTTTAGGTAGTCCCCCACCGCCTATTTGAACGACCTCAGTGACACACTCTGGAGCTGAACCCTCAGAGGACTATACTATAGGTCCTTCAGATGTATCTTTTAAGTGTTTGGTTTCTTTGAGTCGTCCTACCTGTCGAACAGGGGGTTTGAAGTTTGTGATGGTCCCTGTGTTCTCCCTGTATTGTATCTTTTGAGAACATGTAGGGTGTGTTTTAGACGCAGCTGCCAATATCTTTGGAACTTGAAGGTGTTCTATGTGATTTTAAGTTTTGATAGTGCGTAAGAACCGCAGGGCTTTAGTTAGAATAGCCCTAACCTTTTTGTTATATTTGGGACCCTTGAATGTTGAACCGTCGTCCCATAGGGCGCTTCCCGGTTCTAGGCATGCCGGCATCACCCCTATGTCCGTGGCGGCTGCTTCACAGGCCTGAATAACCTCGGTTTTACACCGCTCTAGCCTCTGAATTACCTCCCTCGGAACGACCCTCAGGTGTCGCTTCCCTTCTCCAGCCTCCATCGGTTTTAACGTCTTAGACCAGAGCGACACTTTTAGCTTTTTGACAGCCCCTTGGATGTCTTTAATGTATGTCTCTAGTACATTCTTGGGGTGTAAAATATCATGTTTAGGGACATCTGCTGTGTCACTGTCAACAATACCTTTGTGTAGATTGGGACTCTGGGGGTTAAAAAAAAACAGTTTCCCAGTGTGAACACCCTGGGACTTCAGAGGTCTGAGAGTCGCTAAAGACGTGTTAAAACTATGGTTTTGACCTACGCGCTCCAACCTAAGCTATTGTCAGGGTATGTTGAGGTTGGTGACATTATTATTACCCTTGACACGGGGCTGGTAGGGTCGTACGCTCCAGGAGGTGTGGGAGGTGACAAGAGGTCTGGGAAACTTAATTGGTTGTCGTAGTAACCCAAGGCCTCGGTGGTTTAGGCTTCGTAGAGACTGTGTGTCTGTGTTTGCCCAAGTTCGGGGTCTACAACGCGTGCGGCTACTGAAGCGGTTTCAGAACTCTCAGGAGCACCTTCCAACCCTTTGAGAAGGTCAATAAATTGGAAATAAGAGGTCTGCTCCATCTGGTATGTTTCAGGATCGTCACACTCTGTTTCTTGATTGTTATTTATATATGGTTTTGGGGATACTTCCCTGGGAATAACATAGGTATTATCCGCCATAGGTGTTGAATAAATAGAGATTCCCTGGTTCTGTGCGTTTGCCTCAACGGTCACGTTCTTTTTTAATAATGAGTCTAGAGGATCTGTTTGTAGGACCGTCAGCGTATGCTTCTGCCTCCTATACTTCCTGGAAAGTTTGTTCACTTTTGGTTGTACTTCTGGTTGGAGACCCCCTTCAATAGGTTTACAATGTCCTTGTTGATGTATGCTGGTGCTTGGTAGCGCACATTCTTCGGAACCCATAGAGGGTTGCTGAAGTGTGAAACATGTAGGTGTGTTCATAGGGTCTTAGGTAGGCATCACACGGATAACGGTGTTGATGCTGCACGATGTACCTGGTTCATTTAGAGTTGTGTCACTCTCAGTGCTAACCAGTACGTTTTGAAGCTTCCTGGTGATATCCTCGAGCATTGTCACCGTTCGTTTACGCTTACGGCGGTCCCCTTCAGAGTTCTCTTGCATCGTCTCTTCTGTGAATACATAAAGGTACGTGTTCGAAACAATTATAAGACGTCACTTATGATTACCACACCCTTTCTACATTTACTGCACTTCTAACTATATACAATACATTTTACAACCCTTACTATACGATCGATTAGTAACCTGTTGAGATAAAGATGTTAGGATTCTTTTTTACTCTACAGTTGTGAAAGACACACCTGTCTTGTTCCTCAGAGGCTTTCCTTTCTTTGCGGATGGCCCTTCACCTGTCACCTGTCACCTTCGACTTTCTTTTCTGACTCTTCTTTTTTGCGACGGGTTCCACCGTTAAAAGGTCATACGCGGTCCAGGTACGCTTCAATGGCGACTGTAAAGAAGGGAAAAAAAACATCCGCGCAGCGTTTACAATATAATTATAGGTTTGGTTCCAATAGAACGTTTGAGGGTTTCAACCTTGAGTATTCTAATGTTAACATAACGTTTGCAACAAATCCCTATTTTATTTACCGGCAAGAGCTGTAATAGGCGACACTGTGTTTACGGCGTCTTGAGCGTCTAGGATTTGCTGCAGAGCATCCACAGCAACCTGTACTTTGGCGTTGTAACCTGTAAAAACATTTTTTGAAAAATTACCATATAAAGCAACTGGGGTAAAACACTGAGGGTTGCTGATTGGTCTCTAAGCTATAAAGCTCTAAATACTTGTACCTTGTAGGAAGGCTTCAGTTTGTTGAAATGTCCAATCTAGTTCTGGGATATCCTACGTACAGACCAGCCAAATTGACATTAAAATATATCAACGAGAGCCGCAGGTTTTAGGTCTCAACACACTTTGACAACCCATCATTTATAAAAACCTAGGCACTAGTCATGAGTAAAACGAGTTATAAACAATAACTGTACATAGGGCTACGCCGTTAAGTAAAACATTTTTTAAAATAGAAACATCAGAACCCAAACAAGTCTTGTTACAACATTTGCACAGAATTCCAACATTTATTTTGACCGGCTCTAAACATGGTTTACAGCCTAAAAGCATTTACAATTAGCAGAGCATAAAAGACCTCCACAAAACAGTTTGAAAATTGAAAATACCCTCAAAACTTTTATTTTTTATTACTCAATTAGCAACGGGACCATCGAGGTCCCTTTGCTGTTAGAATAATATACTGAGTCGCCGCTTCGCCTCAGAGCAAGGCGGCGTGTCAGTATATTACTCTAACAGCAGCGGGAACACCGGAGTCCTGTTGCTGTATTTTTTTTTTGAGGGACCTTGATGGTCCCGCAGCTGCTAGAATAATGTACTGAGTCGCCGCCTTGCTCTGAGGCGAGGCGGCGTCTCAGTACATTATTCTAACAGCCGTGGGACCTCCGGGGTCCTGTTACTGTTTTTTTTTGCAGGACCCCGATGGTCACGCTGCTGTTAGAATAATATACTGAGGCGCCGCCTTGCTCTGAGGTGAAGCGGTGACTCAGTACATTATTCTAACAGCAGCGGGACCACTGGGGTCCTGTTACTGTATTTTTTGCGGGACCTCAATGGTCCGCGTTGCTGTTAGAATAATGTGCTGAGGCGCCGCCTCAACACATTATTCTAACAGCCGCGGGGACCACCTGTTACTGTATTTTTTAAAAATAAATAAAAAACATCGGACCACTATGATCCCGTTGTTATTAGAACAATGTGCGGAGTCGCCGCATTGCTCTCAGAGCATGGCGACGATTCCGCACATTGTTCTAAAAGAAGCTGGATCATCGCGGTCCAGCAGAAATACAGCAGCAGGACCTCGATGGTCCCGCTGATGTTGTATTTTTATTTATTTATTAAATAAAAATAAAAACCATAAGGGTACCAGCGTCACTGGCGCAACATGCTGGCGCCCTTATAAGCCTTATCAGCCCTCCATATCTAAATTGGGGACCGGTAAACACTTATGAATGGTGCTGGTGGTACAGCTCTTTTATTTATTTGTAAAAATGTTTAGTAATGTCTGGACCCTCTAATACCAACCTTTAGTCACCATCATTATGGGCCCCAGTCATGCCCCTGTAACAACAGACCTTCAACAATACAAAGCATATGTCTATTATAATAAATACAAGTCATAACGTGCGCAAAAAAACTAAATATTAAAATGTGCTGTAAATATGTGTCTGTTACTTACCTGCAGTATCTGCTGTTCTCTCCCTGCCTTCTGGGCTGCGTCCTTCTGGGCCATGGGCGCCGGGTGCAACTCCAAATTGATGGGGACTTAAAATTGTCCAAAATGGGTCTGTGCACAGAGTTACTGAGGGGTTTTTCCATACCTATGACGACTGTTAATTATTCACATATAATACTATAAATAGTGTCCTTTTAACCATACTGTGGCAATAGTGATGCCTGTCAGAGGGTCATATCAAACTCCGTCTTGTGACACAGCCCTCACAATCTCTGGTCATAAATTTCAACCTTCCTTGACATTTTAACAGCTCTGGGACCCTTCAGATTCGTTTGTGTAGGTTCGAAGCTTTGACAAATACTCTCTGATTTAAATCAACCTCAGGCATTGTGTTTGTTGTAGCTGTTTACATTAGACTTTCAAGGGGCCACTCAAAGTTTTCAGCTTGACAGCCCTGGAGTGTCCCTGACATGTTGGGACTGATTTACAGCTGCCTACAACAGTCTGTTTGTTGTAGCTGTTTACACTAGTCTTTCAAGGGGACCAATCAAAGTTTTCAGCTTGACAACCAGTTGAATGCTTCTGACATGTTGGGACTAATTTACAGCTGCCTACGACAGTCTGTTCGTGTAGTGATTTAACACTATTGTTTGACTCTGCCTTTTCCTAACTCTGTGTTACTCATTCTGTGACACTTGATGGGAAGCTTTGACAGGTTTGTGCATTTTGTTTATGGTTCCTTTTAAAACCATCCCACTTCTTTTTTTTTTTTTTTTTAAACTCCCCCTACCAGTCCCCACCATCATGTTAGTCAGTCCTGAGGCACCCAGCCCACTCACACATACCCTTTTGCTCTGCTGAGACAGCCAGCACAGCTCTTAACATGCCCCACCAAAACCCTGTTTGACTCACACACTGCGCAAAATGTTAGTGCTTTAACTTTACACATACCTTAACACAGCTTTCCTCACCTTGATAGATCCATACACTACGTAAGCTGTTAGGGTTTTAATTTTTCACAACCCTTTGACAACCTGAACATGTCTGGGCACACAACCACATGAAGGCTCTTAGGGCTGTCAATCACACAGACATATGACAGGCACGGTGATTGATTAACAACCTAGGGGCTGGTCATACACGTCACTGCTTACGTCACTGCTTATGTCATCACGGGGCGTGGCACCTGTCAAAATAGTTTGATGGAAGGTATCCCCTTATACTACTCATCTATTATATACACATATAATCCGTGTATATTTTTGTTATACTTTGGAGGATTTTCAACATATTATAGTTTTCCCCTCCTAATGCCCTTCTGTGAAAGATATGTGATAATTAAATAATAAAAAGTGAATACATACGATTAAATCAAGTGCACATTCTTTTCATATTGTTCTGTTCCCGCAAATATGAGATTCAAGAATACATACATATATTCAAGCTATTTAATCATTGATCATTTCACATTTAATACTTATTACCAAATCACAGAGTGTCTCGAAGGTTGATATTTGGGTTTTTGTTTGTTGTCTTTTCAAAAGAACACTGTTCAAAAGAGTAAAAATAGCTGAAAGGGCATTTCAGCACTCATTGTTGCAAATTTGTTCTGAAAGTCTTCAACAAGCTATTGAATAGTCTAATGAAAACTGTGCGCATGGTGGCTCAGTGTAGGAGAAGGTCCTCATAAAGCAATCTGCGATTAGCAGTATCAGTCAGAAATAGCTTATATATTCATCTCCACTGGGTAACCTTCATTCACATACCCTCTGCCTAATTAGCTCTGCACTCACCTCGAGCATATGGCGCATGATCCTAACAATAGTGGCCAAACAGGTGTCATTTCTTGTTCTAGATAGCTTATGATTTAAGCTCTAAATGGCACCTTCAACCTGCAAACTGTATTCATTGAATCTGCTAGACATTAACAACCCTAGATTGATATCCTCCTCTCTTTCTCTGCAACAGCCTTCTTTCCCCCATGCTCACTCTTTGCTATCTCTTGATGATGACGCATTGAATCATGGGAAGTTACAATGCCATCAACAATATTTCAGCAAAAAAGATGCTTATTATTAATTGCATGTCGTGCAACAAAATAATTATGATTGATATTCCCTGAAATTATCCATGCACGTTGTCCACGTATTACTTCCTTTCGCTGCCTTTTTTTTAGGGTCGGCTGCACAAGCGTTCTGTCCCTGTTGTAATCTCGCTGTTGACTTTTAACCACACCCAAGCCTTTTAAAATTTGCTTGATTTAATTTATGATAGCATACATCATGCCTTTTTCTGGTGTTTAGCCCTCCTCAAGAGCACTGGTCAACTACCGAAAACATTCGAGGCTCCATGTTTTCCATATGGTTTTTGGATTACTTTTTGCTCTTTATTTCGTAGGCAGCACAATCTCGCTGGACAGTAATCGAGCACTTTTCATGACTACCAGTTTAATTCTATTGTTTGTCCTAGCGCTCCTTTGTAAATCAAAGTTTTATACAGCACGATTGTGATCATTTTTCAAAATCTTTATTACTATGCAAAGCCAAAACTGGACTTGTCTTTTTGTTCTGATTAGTCACCTTCACGCTCATGGCATGGCCCTTTAAATCGGCTCCCTTATATGAAATCTTATTACTTTTCATTTACAGTTTATGTGGCAAGTAAAATCCGGTTAGGAGTTTACAACGCTAATAGCTCCAACTTGAGCAAACGCAAGACACATTGCATTGCAAATGCTTGTTTCTCTTTTGTTCACCACTTTGTGCCACCCGCACGTGCTTTGCGTATTCACTCTGAACACTGAACACTTAGGCCCATATTTATACTTTTTTAGCGCCACATTTGTGCCGCTTTTTGATGCAAAAACAGCACAAACTTGCAAAATACAACTCTATTTTGCAAGTTTGTGCTGTTTTTGCGTGAAAAAATGATGCAAGTGCAGCGCTAAAATAGTATAAATATGGGCCTTAACGTTTAATTGATGCTCCCAATGATTATTTGAAAAATCCTAAACAAATACAAGGATTTACTTCAGATGTTCTTTGGGCATATCCATGTTTATTGATTTATTGCACATAACAATACATTTGTAAAGTATTGTATGACTGAAGATATTATTTCTTTAAATGATGCATTTTTGGACCCTAATCAGATGTAAGTTATACCCTTGTCCTCTTAGGTCTACGGGTGACTCCTGTATGCTATCACTTGTAGTCAATGTCTGCCTGCCGTTACGGGCCTCGGGGTTCTGCCTTCCTATCTTCCCTTTTTGTCTACAATACTAACAGTTACTAATAAGCTAATATTCACTGTTACTGTGGTAGAACAAATTCTGATTCTTGCTGAGAGCTGGGCTGAAGCAGCCTGAAGTACATATTGATATATGTGTGATAGCTGGTGTTTGCGCATGAAGGCTCCTGTACCAGCATGAAGGTGCTTGTACCAGCCAACAGCCTGATTGTCCCAGGGCTGGAAAAGTCCCATCCCTGGCATCAGCGGCCTGCCACAATTTCGTGCCTCTGGGTTTTGTGAGGCAGTGCTGCATCACTGCTGAAGATAGCTCTGGGCACATTCGGTTTCAGCCCTGTAGTGCCCGGTGCTGCCAGTCAATCAGCCTGCCACCCCACCCTTTCCCAGATCATCCTAGAGTTTGAAAAGAATAGAGAGCAAAAGCAAAATGCTGAAAGTTGGATCCCGTGCAGTACATCAGCACAGACCCTTGAATGCGTGGTTCGTACTGATGCACTACATGAGGTCCAGATTTCAGGTTCCTGCTTGAGTCAGGAATTTAAGATAGAGCAACTAGATGCCCAGGAGCAGAAATGGAACCAGTACAGCCCCTTTAGAGGTAAGCGTAGTAAATGCTCTCAAATGTGTGCGTGCCTGGGGAAGAGGGCATGTGTGATAGTGAACATGCGAGTGAAACAGTGCGTGAGTGAGGCAGTGAGTATGAGAGTCAGACTGACAATGTGAGACAATATGTGTTTAAACATGTGAGTGAAACAGTGTGTGTGAGAGAGTGTATGAGTGAGCTTGTGAGTGAGAGCAGAGTGGAACATTGTATATGAGGCACTCAGTGCATAGGAGCAGGGCGTCATTGAGACTGTGTGAAGGAGTGTTTGAATGAGACAGTGTGAGCATGTGAATCAGACAATATGAGTATACGAGTGATACAGTGTGAATGAGACAGTGCATATGTGACTGTGTGAGTGAGACTGTGTGTGAGTGAGACAACATGAGTGTATGTGAGCATGTGACACTAAGTGAACATTTAAGAGTGTGTATGTCTTATGCTTTTGCGTCTGCCACTGGCCCTGGCACATTAGAGGTAATTGTTGACTTTTGGAGGCACCCCTGGTAACATACTAGCGTAGACAAACTGGAGGTGCATCTTATGGCAAAATGCTGGTGCTGCCATTCTGGAGTTAATCCTTGGTATAAGCAGTGGTGGCTTGTGGGAGAGAAAGGGTGTGGGGTGGCGCGTGGCGGGGAGGGGGAGAAATAAAATAAGAAAAAAAAAACTTAATTCCACGCTGCACTGCACTGCTCCTCCGTCCTTGACTGCAGGGACAGGCTCCCAGCCTCCCCTGCGGCCAATCTTGATGCTGCTCAGAGCAGCATCAGGATTGGCCGGGAGCACCCAGCCAGGGAGCTCCCAGGCAGATTGGGAGCCGGTGCCTGCTCTCTTCAGCCAGGGTGGAGAGAGCCTACTGAGCATGTGTGTTTGGACGGCCCAAGATGGCCGGCCAAACATACATGCACAATGAGGGGGAGGGCTGTGCAGTACCCCTTAGTGCTCGTCACAGTCCCTGGCCCCGTCCCTTTTAATACAAAACAATAATAAACATAGTTGTTTACCAGTTTGTATTAAAGGATTTGCAGCTACTGCTGCTCCTGGGGGTGCAGCGCTCCTCCACCCTAGCGGAGAAGTTACATCTGGTTATGAGGACAGTGGCGTAGCGTGGGGGGTGTAGGGGGGGCGGCCGCACCGAGCGCAACATCTTGGAAGAGACTTGAGTGCTAAAATCCACGGGTTAGGGGGCGCAAATTACTTGCCTTGCCCCGGGTTAGGGGGCGCAAATTACTTGCCTTGCCCCGGGTGCTGACAACCCACGCTACGTCACTGTATGAGGATGAACACCAATGTTATCAAGGGGGCAGCAACCATGACAAAATGCTGGACCAGACATAGTGGAGGTACCTTTTAATATATAGGTCATGAGTGGTATATGGATGGCATATTGTAAGTAATTATTGACAAATAGCCCTGGAACACAGTATGTGATTATTGACATTTGAGGGGCGCTCTTAGCACATTTTACGGGTGTTTGGTTAATGCGTGTAAATTGTGCTTTAAAATATACTCTTTCACTCCATTTTTCATTCAAAGTCTCCTTGAAAGTGTCTTGCAAGCTGTTTGGAAGTTGGATCAAGTATGGCTCCCCACCACTTTGAAAGGTCACCAGCTGCCGCTGCCCGTTGTGTTTTACTGTAGCGTTTCAATGGTGCTTCATACCTGTTCCTCTTTTTCAAGTTAATTACAAGAAATGGAGAAACAGTTACATAGCCATACATTAAAAATATAGCCCACAGAGGGCACCGGCATCCTTCTTAATTGATAAAGGAAGCTAACAACTTGAGGGAAAGGTGAGCCGCTGCTCCCTAATGCTTCTTTTCACCGCACGACTCAGGTGAGGGGAAGTAATGTGGAGGTGAATGTTGAGGTGTGGGGATGAGTGAGAGGAGCAGGGAAGGCCAAGACCACAATTGCCGCTCCACAGGAGACTGGGGATTGGTGCCTGAACCTAAAGAACACCAATCGTTTGCACAGTCCAATTACATCAAAAGGAAAACAAACATGCAGAAAAGGTACAGCCTACACAGAGCAGAAGCATACCTCCTTGTAAATAATGGAAACAAAAACCCGATCATCTGAAGAAACCTCACAATTTCGAGTGAAAAGTGAGCTGGACCTCCAAAATGCATCTCTTGAACAAGCCACTCAGCTACCATGGCAAAGCGAAAGGAGAGAGGTTGAGTGCTAGGTGGGTGGGAAGGAACAGGGAAGGCCAAGATCACGATGCCCATTCTAGTAGGCAGCCCAGATTGTGTGGAGACCTAACCTGCACCCATTGTATTGTATTGTGTAGTATATGCACTGCTTCTTACCACATTGTGGGGCAGGAAAGCACATTATTGGACGGGAAGTATGCTGCACTTTGTGGTTAGGTGAGGTGCACTGAGGTGCAAAATCATCTTTGGTGCAGTATCAGCGGGAGTGTGGAAAACGTTTAGAAGCACAAATCATATTTAGAAGCAAAAAACTTGTAAGTGCAAATCGCCATTGGTGCAGAATAAGCAGCACTATGGTATCCCATTCAGGAGCACAAACCTCATTTACCTGCAATGTCATTATAAAGTGTAAATTCACCCTTGTTGAACATCAGAGAAAGTGTGGAAACATCTTAAGAAGCACAAATTATATTTAGCAAAAAAACATATGAAAGGGAAAAATGAAATCTAAGAAAAGATCACCATTGTTACAGCATCTACAGGAGTGTGGAAACATCTTTAAAAATACAAATGTGCCTCCATTAAAGCACATGGTTGATTTCCTTCACCATCCATGTTAACAGTGGTAGACACTCTCTAGGAAGGTGGATTAATGCACCTATTAGCCAATAGTTAACATAAAACTGAAATGCTACTTTGGCCTAAACGAAAAAATTAATTGTTGTATCAGTTCGACCCAAATAAACCAGTGGCTGAATGGGGCTAAACCAAAGCCCTTCATTTGATGTAATGGCAAGAGCTCTTGAAATTTGCTAACTATGCCTGTTATCAGGCCTAAACGTAGTTTCTACACTATTTGGTGCATTTTCAGACTCGTACTTCAGCACTCACTAACAAACAAGTCAGTCACAAGAAGGCAATTTAAGTGGGGGATGCACCTTGCAAAATGTTTTTGCATACACATTACAGTAAGATGGGGTTGGTGTTCATAACATTTGCAATTTTTCTGACCAATCTCCGGATACTCCCCTACGAAAACCCATTGCTCTAATCTAATTACAAAATCTACATCTTCACAGTGTACGCACAATTGCACATGCAGTTTCCCTCATGATTTGCCTGTGTGTTGAGCTTTGACTAATTAGGCACAAACTACACATATCCATGCTATACATTTTCCAAGCACGAGTCAGACTGGAAGTAGATTTGTGACCCAAAGCCTGCAATTCACAAAGCCTGGAATTTGCAAAGTTACATGATTTGGTACAGCAAAATTAGGAGATGCAAGGTATCAAGTAATTTGTAAGTGCCTGTCCAAGATAAAATAAATGATTCTATTTTGGGATACACAAACAAGTGAAATAATTTTATCTCCAAAGGCTTCCTTCCTCTGTAAGTGTTCTAAATCACTTGTGTCGTGGCAGTCCCCAATCTTTACTCTCCCATGTCTTTCACGTTTTTCAGTGGGCAGTACCAAAAGGGCTTAATGGGCCTGCTTCATCTGGAATACCTCCTTTAAGAGATCTTGAAACTCAGGTGCCTGCTGGAAAAGCAGAAATAATCAGGCATTAGGGTAGGAGTAATAGGTATTGCATATTACTAGCAGTATTCTGTTTTCAGGCAGCAGCCCGTGAGTTTCCACATGTTGTGAGGTCCCTGTGAGTTTGTGCCTTTCTCGTTTCAGTGCCTGGTCCCATCAGTGCCGTCACCAACCGTGCTAACTTTGAAGTTTCTCTGCAGAACACTTGCTTTGGCCCACGATTCTGTCAGTAAACTATGGCAATATGGATCACCTCTCCATCAGGCAGCTGGGTACAACTTGAATGTGTCTCTACCAGATAAATCTTTATCGAAGGTAGGCAACTTGTTCATCTGATAGAGACTTCTAGTTGCAGACTCTTTACCTTAGAATAGATACCCAAACAATACCATCCTCAGAGGTGGGCTGTGAACCCAAATCACACTAAAAAGTCCTGCAGGACCGAACAACCAAAGAATCCGTCGCTGCTGACCTGACTGTCCAGGCAGTAATGTTTTGTGAACATGTGCAGAGAGGATCACGTTGCTGTCTGGATGATGACCAGGAAAGAAATCCACTTGCTAACTCTGTGCTAGCAGCAGTTGCTCTGGTTGAGTGAGTACACAGGCCCTCTGGGGGTTGCTTCTTTGCCAGAGCATAGCACATTTTGATGCAGAGCAGTACCCATCCTGAGATGGTATGTTTCTGCACCACCTTCCTTATCTTCGCAACCACATATCCAACAAAGAGTTGATCGTCCACCCAGGAATCTTTGGTGTAATTGAGATAGAACGTCAACGCTCTTTTTGGACCTAGACAGTGGAGTCTCTTCTCTTCATGAGAGGGATGTGGGGGTGCATAAAAAGTAGGTAAAGTGATGGATTTACCTACATGAAAAGGGTTAACAACCGTAGGAAGGAAGGAGGCCCTTGTGTGAAGCACCACTTTGTCAGGGTGGACAGACAAAAATGGTGGTTTGGAAGACAGAGCTTGAAGTTCACTCACTCTGCGAACAGAGGTGATGGCAATAAGAAAAACAGTTTTGAGGGTTAAGAGCCGCAAGAGACAATTGTGCATCGGCTCAAACGGGGCACACATGAGATAAGTTAGGACTATGTTGAAGTCCCATTGAGGAATAATGAACAGGGTCGGAGGAAACAAATGGGTAAGGCCCTTCAGGAACCTTAAAACAATGGAAGATATGAATAAAGAAGTTTGGTCTGACAATCTAAGAAAGGCTGAGATGGCCGACAGATAACCTTTAAGGGTGCCCAAAGCAGAGCCCTGCTGGGCCAAAAACAGCATGAACAACAGAACCTCAGAGAGAGATGCAGAAAGGAGGTCAACAGACTGGCTGTTACACCACGCCACAAATTTGTGCAAAACAACAGGCATTTACCGTTTTGGTGGAGGGATGCGCCTGGCTGCCAAGATAACATCACAGACTTCAGACGGAAGGTTGAAAGCTGTCAACTGTCACCAGTCAATCTCCACGCATGTAGGTGGAGATTGGACAGGTTTGGGTGGAGAACCAACCCCCGTTGCTGCTAAAAAAGAACCTCCCAGAGGGGCAGTCTGATCGGAGGATCTGAAGCAATGCTCAGTAGCTTTGGATACCATACTCTTCGTGTCGAGTCTGGAGCACAAGGACTACTTGGGCCTTGTCGTTCTTGATCTTCATCAGAACTCTGGACAGAAGTGGTATTGGCTGGAAGGCATGAAGGAAGCTGAAGTTCCACTTGAGACAAAAAGCGTTGCCGAGCGAGTGCAGCCTTGGATACTCTAATGTGCAAAACAGCTGATATTGTGCATTCTCTGCGGAGGGGAACAGATCTAACCAAGGCTCTGCCCACTGCTGAGAAAGGCCTTGTGCCACCTCCGGATGGAGATGCCATTCATGATCGACTATACATGGATGGCTGAGTTAGTCTGCTCTGGCGTTCAGAGAGCCCACCAGATGTTGAACCACCAGAGTGAAGCCCTGATGTTCCAGCGATGTCCAGAGGCACGACCCCAATCTGCACTGCTTGTTGCAGTACCACATCACAGTAGTGTTGTCTGTGAACACCTGCACCACTTTCCCTTTTAAAGAGGGAAGGAATGCCTTCAATGCAAGTCCAGAGCTCCAAAAGATTAATGTGGAGTCCGAACTCCGCCAGAGACCTCTGATTTCTGCCTCTCCCAGGTGGCCGCCTCATCCCAGAAGTGATGCATCTGTCACTACTGTGATATCTGGTTGGGAAACTGCCTCTGCCTCTGACCCAATCGCGATTTGATAGCCACCACTGCAGGTCTTTCGCCGTTCCCTCCGAGATCTGGACCATGTTGGCGAGATTCCCCTGATGCTGCACCCATTGGAATCTCAGGTTCCACTGCATAGCCCGCATTTGCCATCTGGCATGTGTGACCAACAGGATGCAGGAGGCCATGAGGCTCAGCAGCCTCAGAGTCATTCTCACTGAAATCCAGGATAGAGGCTAAAACATCGGAATCATAGCCTGAATATGTTGGACCCGCTTTTCGGGAAGATAGGCCCGAAATTGCACTGTGTCCAGAACAGCTGTGATGAAAGGGAGTATCTGAGAAGGAGTTAGGTATGACTTCGGCAAGTTTATAGTGAACCCCAGCGAGTGCAGAAGATTCGCTGTAGTCTGAAGGTGGGAGATGACTTTTTGGGGCATGTTCGTCTTCAACAGCCAGTCATTGAAGTAGGGGAAGACTGAAATGCTTAACCTGCGTAGTTGAGCTGCAACCCCCACCATCACTTTCGTGAACAACAGAGGGGGCACTGGTAAGGCCAAAGGGGAGCACAGTAAATTGAAAGTGCTTGTGACATACCATGAACATGGTGTAGGTAGCACCTGTGGGCCGGCAGAACGGGTATATGGAAGTAAGCATCTTGCAAGTCCAACGCTACCATCCAGTATTCTGGGTCCAAGGCAGAAGGACCTGAGCCAGAGTGAGCATTTTGAACTTCTCCTTCAGGAAGAAATTGAGGGCCTGGAGGTCTAGGATAGGACATAGGCCTTTATCCTTTTTGGGCACCAGAAAGTAGCAGGAATAACAACCACAGCCTACTTCTGGTGCAGGGACCCTCTGTATGGCTTTCTTGGCCAAAAGAGCTTCTTGGAGAAGTGCCAGGTGATCCTCCAGATGGTGGTATGGGTGGAGGGGTAGTCTCGAAGGGGAGGGAGTAGCCCCTTCTAACTATTTGCAAACCCACCTGTCTGTCGTGATGGATTCCCAGTGGGTCAGGCGATGTCGGATCCTGCTTCCAACTGGTTTGAGATGGTGGGACAGACCAGGAAGGCTTGGAGGCTGCAGCAGGGTCAGGGTGGACTGGGCCTCTAGTTCCCTGTCCCGTGAGCCAGTGGGTTGCTGCATCCATGGCCGCGCAGTGGCTAGGAATCATGCACTGCTCTGTGGCTGACAGGGTAAGGAGGTGACAGGGAGCCCCTTCCAGGGCCACAAAGGGGGCAAAAAGTGGACTGAGGTAGACGAGGGGCAGTCACTAGGCCAAGGGACCGAACCGTAGCCCGATACTCCCTGAACATCTCCAGGGCCGAGTCCACTTTGTCTTCAAAAAGATGAGTGCCATTAAAGGGCATATTCATAAGAGATTACTGAACATCCACTGAGAAACCAGATGTCCTTAACCAGGCAAGGCCACCATCTACACAACCAAACTTCCTAGAGTGTCGGTTGTGTCCAGCCCACTATGAATTGTGAACTTAGCCACATCCTTCCCGTCAGTGACAGCTTGGGAGATGAAGGCCCAGGCATCCTCCGGGACCTGTGGCAATACTTGTGTGACTGTCCCCCACAGTGAATGGGTGTAGTGGCCGAAAAGGCATGCAGTGTTCACAGACCACAATGCCAGACTGGAGGAAGAAAGAATCTTCTTCCCAAGTTCATCCAGTCTCTTTGATTCCCTATCTGGAATGAACTGATGGGAATGCGTCAGATGATGAGGATGCCTGGATGACAAGGCTTTCAGGCATGAGGTGTTGGGATTGAAATTTAGGGTAGTTTGGGGCAGGCCAATGGCGGCGGGCAATTGTCCTATTCACAGGAGCCCACGTGCTGGGTCTGGACCATGTACCCAGAAGGACATCAGTGAGGGCTTCATTAAATGGGAGTAGAGCTCCGAAGTGGAAGACTCAGGCTGAAGCACATCTGTAAGATTAGTCCTGACTGCCACAGTAAGAAGCTCTAGGCCCTACTGACCACCATTAAGTAAGAGGCTCCCTCTGCTTTAGCCACAGTAGGAGGAGCAAGCATGCCAGTGTCTGGAGAAGTATCCTGACAACTAGCTTCACCCAATTCCTCTGCCCAGTCCAAGTTGGGGTTTTCTAGCCAGTATTCCAAAGGGTCCAGCGTCCCCTTTAATCCTTTCTCATATTTGTACCAATAATAATAAGGGTCTGAATCCAACCTGGCATGAGAACGCGGCGTCGATCGATGCCGTTCCGACTCCGGGTCATAAGGGATCAGGATTGGGTTGATGTTGATTACGGGCCCAACTGACATCAGGAAAGTTGACAACTTAGCTGGCGTTGGGGAAGGTCGAAGTGGTACGACCTGTGTCAGCACGGATCTGACAATGGATCCAGAGGGGGCCTCGAAAGCCAGAGCTGGGGCCACTGGCGCTGAACCCGAAGGGCCCCTATCTGAGCTCCTAGGCCCCAAAGGCATTGCAGGGGGGTGGTCTGCCCAAAGATGAGGCACATGGCCTCCTAAAATTCTTTAAGCTAGGCAGGGGTGTCTCCGGAACTCGGGGAGGCACAGAGCGGACCCAGAAGTAGGCTCTGCGGACGGAGCCCTCTAGCGTAGACGCTCTTCCCGTGTCGCATCGGCTGTGTGATGGGGTGAAATCAAAGAACGTTTTGCCTTCTTCTATGACTTTTTTGTCACCCGAATGTCCCAACGATTTCGAATGGGACAATAAGGAATGGTGATGACTCTGCAAGCGGTCTCAAGACCTTCCTCTCAATTGAGACCAGGAGCATTGTGGAGTCGAGCGCTGGGCTTCCATAAGCTTTAGGGACCGCTCACTCAAAGCCTTCGGGTTCATGGCTTGGTGCTCGGAGCATGACTTCAGGTACTGGTCGCGCTCCAGACACCTCAAACCAGGTGTGGATCCCATCCCGTGTCATGTGGTGACAGGCATTGCAGGGCTTGGATGCGGTGTTATGGGACATCTTCTCAATGCACCAAATTCATCAAAAAAAGTTGAATTCATTAAAAATAAATTACCAGGGTTGCTCTTCTCCGGGTCTGTGCGTGATGCGGAAAGAAAAGAACTGATATCAGCTCATCGGTGTGGCGCTTAAGTACAACTGCGATGTCATCACAGCGACCATGACGCCTACGACAGACGTGGAGTCGACCGACACCACCTGACGGTGTGCAAGGGTACTGCTCAAAGAAAAATCTCCGGGTCCAGTCTGACTCCTGAGGGAAATTCTAAGGTAAGGAATCTGCAACTAGAAGTGTCTGTTAGATATACCAGACAGTGTGCAAAAAAAACTGACTGGTTGTGACTAGGGCATAGTATATTGGTGTTAAGATGCTTACATAAAACAAAAATGCACTTAAATGCACAATATGCGTTTTCACTTGAAGTCTTTGTGGAAGTACTTCTTAGTGATCTTTTGGTTTGTGACCAGCGGAAAACAGATCGTAATGGTCAGAACATCACATAAGTCTAGCTTGCCCAGCTTTGAGCTGGACATTCTCAACATGTATTAGATGAGATAGGCAATGCATATGACCATAGGAGGGGACGGGACTGGAGAGGTCTGGACGAAAGCAAGTAGTCTCTAACCTGGCCTAAAAAAGCCATTTTGGATCTAAGACTATTGGTTTAACACTATAGGAAAATTATTAGAAACATCATTTGAAAATCACATTTTTAGAGTATGCCCAGCTACTGTGCTGTCAGCTATTGGCCAATGCTTTACTTGACATGGTGTTTCATATTGGTCCAGGCTTCAATACATATGTTAATTTGCAATAGGTGAGACCCATTTTAAAGACTGATCTTGATAAAGTGGCTTGGGGAGGAAAGAAGAAACAAAATTAATGCAGATAGTAATAGTTTTAATTCTTATCTGCTATCCTGAAAGACTTCGACCTACTGTAGTTCTTCTGCAGTCGACACTATGGAACCCCTGCTTATCCTGAAAGAAGGCGTAGAGACTAGAGCATCTGTGGAGAGAGATGTGTATCCTGCTTGCTTCCTTTTATAAAATGTTTGCCCTATTGGACAGAAATAGATGCTTTATAAAAACAAATTATTATAAGGGCAAGGCATTTTTAATTCCTATCCCAATGAGATTTTGGATGACCACTATGCAGTACCTTATGAATCTAGGAGAAGCTTCTACAAACAAAAAATCACTGCACAAGTGCAATATTTGTGTTTTGGTCCCACAAGGTAAAAGAGACTGTTTCTTTGGTTTTCCTAACTGTACTTGCCCTACTCCATATTTGTAAATAAAAAACACTATCATTCTAAAGATATCACTGTGCTGAACATTAAGTTTATGAAGTGTATTTGTGTCATGGAGTACATGAGTTCAGAACTGCTCATCTTTCGATCGATGTGAATCATGTACCCTTAGGATGCAATTCATTTAAACAGCTAAAATTGATTACTTCCTGTCACCCCACCCCAAGTGATAAATGTACCCATCACAAGGTCTACAGAGCAACCAAATGTTGCTCACAACAGCCATTTCTTGTTTTCTAAGCAAACCAACTCCACATCAAAAACACTAGTCTGCAGCCTATGACACCATGAAAGTGCTTCCTTTGGTGAGAACTACAGGTTGCTTTCCTGCTGCACATATTCACATTTTTGTACCACACAGTAGGTGTTAAACCAACTACAGAAGCTTTGATTGATGTATACTAGATTTTATTTCAATACAGAAGGACACCATACGAAGGCTGATAACTTATCCCCTCACTCCCATTCTTTCTTCAGAGTAAAAGGGTAATCTTGAGTCCCAGTTAACACACCTCACACTTTTAAATGGATATGTCAAATATTTGTTAGTCTCTCATTAATAATCCATATACAGTCCTTGTTCCTCAATAGTCTTGGTAACACTTTGATCACTTCCACCACTTTCCTGTGGAAGAGAAAAATGAGCCTTTACCATGGCATTCTGGAGTTATGTGCTTCCACCACTCCTTTCTTCTGAGTCATCCTCTGACAATTGGACAATATTCTTCTACCACTGAAACACAGCTCTTGCCTGAGGGATAGAGAAAAGATCAGTCACCATGCCACCCTAGACTCCCTAGACTCCACTCTCCTGGTTCATATAGAAGAAGTATCCTTACCTCGGATTTGTTTGATCCTGCATTTAAAGAGGGTGCTCCTGAAGGATTGTAGGTGTTTGCAATAGTTATTGTGCTCATGGGTTGGGTTACACACCCCACCCCTCTTTACTGATATGTAGTCACAGGGAAGGTCTGTGCACCAGTGGGGAAGTAATGTGAGGAGGACTCTCTCCTTGTCCATGCATAGATATGTGGTGTCAGGGGCTAGCCTCCTATTATGGGAAGGAATGAAAGATTGAGTCTTATTCCTCCAATCGCTGCCTCCGGTGCACCCACGGCATTAGACATTTTAGGGTTCCTGCTAACTTTGAGCTGCACCTCTACTTCAGCAACTCAGACATTGCATGTATAGCAGGGTGTGCTCTTGCTCTGGTGGTGCGCCAGTGAGGCTCTGAATCAGGCCTAGAATTAAGAGGGCTGTCCAGGCTAAAGGAAATCTGTGCCAAAAGCATAGGGGAATGCCCAGTAATACAAACATTGAGACACAGGTATAACACTCACTCACTAAACTTAGGGGCTTAGAAGCAGGCAGTTGTGGATTCAGAGAACAAGAAGTTGGTGGTTTTGGGAGGAACACATTCTGCTTGATTTTAATGTATATCATTTTCAGGGCAGTGCAAGAGGCAGTCTTTGTAACACAATAATACCTGGCACCATCCCATGTAGCTGCACCTGGCCATACTTGCTTGCACACCTCAGTTGTTTTCTTCCCTCCATGTTCCTTCAAATCTTTTAGGCAATTAGTATTACAATTTTGTTATTGTTCTTTTGCTCCAACCATTAAGTGGTGCTGTTTTCACTATTCATTTTTGGCACTGGGATATAGTCCTGATTTTCCCAATATATGTCACAGCACAGTCATCTTCAGAGACTAGCAAGCTACATCTACCATTATTGTGTACAGGGTGAGTGTTGTGTCTTTTATTTGTTATTTATGCTGGGACTTGTTCTCTAGTTGGGGTGCAAGAGACACTGAAAGATCACAGAGCCACGTGACAAAAACACTTTTAATCAACTAAGGCTGCTGAACCTGGTGTTTTGTTCCTTTGTTTTCTTCCCTATTTTACACTTGGGGTTGTTAAACAGTATAATCTGAGGTGTGAAGTTCTGGTTATGTCTAAGATTCTCATCCGATCTTTATATGATTCGCCTACTTTTGAGTCATCAGGTGGAACTCAAAAATAAGCATCACTTAGGATTACATCCCAAAAAAGAAATTGGGGAACCCTAAAAAGAATCCAGAAATGAGGTAACAGGGGTCACTCAGTTGGCTCTCAGTGTGGGAAAACATTACAATAAAACTAGCATTCAAAGCTGAAGGTGCCACTGAACTGGCTACTTGCAGAAGTGAGCCATCACTGTTACTTAACAGTCTGAAATGCATGAGCCAGATTCAAATTAAAAAAAGAAACATTTAGGAAAAACCTCTAAGTTGTTAGGAGTCCACTGTTGGAATAGCTCATGTTTGATGATGCGTTCCAGCATCTTTTGGACATATGACCACCCTCACCTTGCTAGAGAGACCTTGATTCGTTACTTAAAGAGCTACCTTTCTAATTAATAACCCATTGATACAGATTAAGATTTTAAGATACTGGGATTAGTTGACTTGATGGTAAACCTGTTTCTTTAAAATCATTGAAAGTCAATTGACTTAGCATCATGAAGTGGTGGCAAGTTAAAATGTAGGCACTCTATAAATACCAAAATACTTAAACAACATACATCAGGGCATACAACTTAAAAATGCCTTTAAGTACATCTCCAAAAGGATATTTCACATTTAGCAATAGAACAGGGAGGGATTAGAGGGATAATGAATAATGATATGGTAAGCTTCTGACTCTACTCACAGAAACATTTGAACAGACCAGATAATGCATGTTTTATCAATACGGATGCTACACTGCTATCTGTAATAATTAAAGTTATAGAAAGTCAACATTGGATATGTCCTTTTCTAGTTCATTGTAATGGTGATTTAATTTGGTATTTAATTTAAAAGGTGTATTGTCATTGTCAGAGGCACTAATCTGCAGAAATGTGTATCTTGCTGTCAATTACATGTTTGACTATTACTAATTAACAGCTAATAGATACAATGAAAAAAATTCAATCTCCGAATGATCCTTATATTATTATTTCACTTTTTAATGGTCCTTTATGAGGAAAACCTACCTTTAAGTAATTACAATTAACAATGATGACTAGACTGAACAAGCTAATTTGATGACATACCCAATCATTTAAATGTGTGAGTATCAAATGTGAGTATCAAATCTGGTACAACCAATTTTTGCCGCACCGCAGACAGATATTGCACATGAACCAACCCATAATTAATTGTCTATACATTTTCTGTTCTAATACCTGTAAATGTTTGGATGTTACTTTCAGCTATTTTGGTTAATAGAATTCTAAACTGAAAGTCTGAAAAATAGATATTCCAATTTGATAGACATCATTGCAAGGACAGGTTAATGCTTTATTGGCTATAGATATAGGGCAATAAGTCAAGGACAACTTTTAAATAGTAAAAAGGGAATTTTCACAATCAATATTTTAATAGTCGTAGGGATGGATAACTGTAGCCCATAATGCATTAAATAAAATACAGTGAATCTGTCTAGCAATTTTACAAAACACATACCATCTAAAATGTTGACTTGATATAGATATTATAATTTAACATCAGTGAGCTTAAAGATATACTGTACTAAATTATCAACAAAAGTTACAAAATATATACACACAACACCAAATTTGGATGCTATGGTGCTTTAAAAAAATCATACACTTTAACCCAAAATCTATATAAAAAATCATAGTTGTTCTACAACAATCTCTGCAATGCATACAAGTGTTCTGCATATGAGTACAGATTCCACTGTGCTGTCTTGTGTCTTAAACCCACAAAATTAAACCCCATATTCTACTTTTGAAAGAGTTTTCATAAATAATGTTTATTATTGTAGTGAAATATTTGACCAGAAAATTCAAAATAGGTATTTTTGTAAAAGAAACATTTCTTGATGTAACCAGTACATAAAGTTTGAAGAAAACAACGTTATAAAATTATCTTTACTAAACCACTAGCACCTTGTGTTATTTAGAGCACCAGGCATTACAAACAGGCAACACATAAGAGGTAGTGTACATCGCTTAAGATGTATGTGTCCACTTGGGACTATAATACAACTTAGTGTTCAAAGAAATCAAAACTCATTTGTATCATGGCATAATGCACTATCATTTACAATCTATTGCACATTTGGTAAAATTTTTCAGTACTGTTGTGGAGCAGGTCTCCAGCTTTCTTTGCGTTGTCTTGTACAGTGCTCTTGGGTAGACTGTGAATTCTTGAAGTCTGCATGAATTCCAAATTCAGTTTTTTCTCAGTTTCAGGAAATTATATAAGAAAGCACCAATTATTGTTAAAAACTTAAATACTTTATTGATCTTGAGTCGTGCACTTCTTTTTTGAAATGCCCTTTCTCCTTCCTGGTATGAAGTCTTTTCTTCCTGAGATTCATTTGAATACAACCCAAAATTTTCATGAAACATTATTCTATGTTGGTATGAATGATATGCGTTTTCATATTTTTAAGAAATATTTGTTCTCTGCTGCCAGTCCTTAGTGATGCGTGATGCCAGACGCTTAAAGAAAGCAAACCAAACCACTTTCTAAATAGTGCTGCTGTCCTGCTTTCAAATGAGGAAATCTTTGTATTTCAGCAATTGGAAGTTGGTTTGTGTCCTGTGTGTGGAAAAGGAACTGTGTCTTATGCCAGCTGCCATCTTGTACCTGAAATGCAGGTGAATAAAATATTATTACAGAGAGTTACAACAATATAAACCACAGTTTTACAAAGCCTAAGTTCCTGATTTGCCTGTGAATATCATAACTCAAGTGTCTTTCACAAACTATATAATGTACAATTGAAAGATTCAGTAGTGTATCATTGGCTGATATATATAGTCTCACTTTTCTTTGTTGTTCCTATTAGCTAAACAAATTACCTACCTACTAAAACAATTTTCTTTAAACTCTGTTGATTTTCGAATATGCAGGGGGTGCTTGGAGCAGCACTAATAGTGATAGTCTTTTCTGCTTAATAATTATTATGTATTCTAGATTAGTTAATGTACTAATAATCTGAATAGTTCCAACTACAAAGGCATCCTTTGGGGAGCTCAGCAGCATGGTTCATGAGGAAGCCACAGGAACGTTTAGGTTAAAATAATGCCGACTATAACAATAGATTAGCAAGGTGCCTTGTCTCTTGGGAAAACAGCAGGCCTTATGCATTTGATGGTAGGACAAAATGAACGGTCAGAAAATCTAACTGATGTACTAATGAGTTGCATTATAAAAATGTATATTTGCAGAAGGTCATAAAACTTCCTGCCTTCTGAATATCAATGAAGTAGGGTGCATTTTGCTATCCCCTGCTAACGACTGTAATCACAAGGTTAGAGGCCTGCAAAGGACAGCTGTCCACCATTGCTGTGTTCACATTTCCTGCCTTTAAATTTTTTTTTCAATTGCACAGCAGGGAAGACATCGGAGAAGCATGCAGAGTTTGCCTGCCGTCCTGCAGCCACACAAAAAAAGATTATAAAGAAACATCTCTAAATGGGTCTGATCCTATTCTCTGATAACAATAAACCGCTCACATTTTGCTCCAGGACAGAAAGCACGCATTTCATACAACAAAAAGAGGAAAATGATTTCCCTTTTTGTGAGAAACTTACATTGAAAGAGAATGATACATTTTAGCACAGTCTGAAGGACTCATCTTCTGAACTGCCTTCAAATTTATATAATATAGATCTACAGTCTAGTGCACTAAATTGTGAGAACCAAGATGAACACTGAAAAACTAGTGAGGTTATCATCGACTGCAATAGAAGTGCTTTGATTGGGCAGAGCTCTCCGCCACTCACAAAGGGAACCTGCTGGTGGCACAATCATCATACAGGTCGAGAGATTCCATCTTGCGATCGTACATCCATACAGAGAGGATCTACATAAAACTGACCATGTTGCAGTAGGAGCGCTTGTGGTATGAGAATGCACCTTTCTGAAATAAAATATGTTAGTGCATACCATTTTTCTTCTTTGATAATGAAAACATATCAAATAAAATGAAGAACACCGTTCACCTCATAACACTTTGCTAAATCCCCTTTGTCAGTAAGTATTCCGTTTTATTTAGAGGTCTGACTAAGACAGGAAGGAATAATGAACAGATATTAAATATTGATTATTTGCAGAATTACTATTGATTCATGGTTACATCTAAACATCTTTCCAAAACCCACCGGTCTCGCATATATTTGTGCTGATAGTCAAAGACATTATGTTGCATGCTAGCTGCTGTTATGTTGATTACGAGGATGCCAAACAGATCCACAATCTACGGGGCTTGCTAAGAGTGATATGGTCCAGACACAATTCCAAATCATTTAGATAACAGTATGAAAATAAACAGCAGATGTAACCTGAAGTTCTTGACACTAATCCTCCTTGCTCTGCGTCTACCTTATCTTGTTAATGCATTTTATTTGTTATATCAAGGCCGCCCTAACACTTTTTGGTAATGTGATTCAATACACATTTTTTAATAATCCCAATGTCATATATTGTGCCTTATAGGTGAAAATGGTCTTCAAGCCATCATCAACTTAAATGCACGGGCGGAGTGTCATCATACAGCTGGCCTATTGGGATTTAGAAGGGGATCCATGCAGCTGAACATAGTTTGTGGGATGCTTATAGCTGCACGGAGGAGAAGAGGGATCTTCTCTCAAATTGTTTTTAGGCGATGTTAATGACTCAACAGAATGGACATTTTTTAGCTACAAGAAGTCAGAGAAAATGAAGACACAATATTCCATCAGGCATCCAGTGGAAGCTGGAAGATGAGTTAAACACAAGAAGTAGAAGGAAGGATGTGGGGCAGACTTCACCTCAGAAGAAGCTAACTGCGCCCTACAGAGTGCCCTTTCAATGCCCTGGAAAGACTGATATCTATCATTTGAAATCCCTCTTCTCTTGTAAAAGCCCTCTTTCCTTTATTTTAAGGTAGAGCCTAGTCCATAGGATCCTGATGTGGAGAAATCCATATGTATAAAGGGCACTTTGCCAAGAAAAGTATCTAGATTTACTAACAACTACTTCTGTTGGCAATGGATATCTCTTCTTCCTTAGTCATTAGGTTGACTGTGGGTGGCCTCTAGCACCAGCCAAAATGCAAGGCTTCAGCGTTTTTCTTCTTGAATTGCCCTGATATCCAAGTGCCTTTTTTGTACAATAGATTAATTATTTCATGATGGAGGGCTGTATCACACATGCTAGAATTTTGTTAAAACAATATCCAAGATGTCTTCACGATTTTATAGACACTATTTTGTTTAATATTTTTTCCAGTGTATTTCAATGTCAATGATGATTATGGAGAAACAATTCATGATGAAAGCACCAGAATTTAACTCTGAGTTTAGAGTTACTTCTGGTTGCTTCATGTACTAAAATACTGTCTGTTACCATATAATTGTAAGTGTTTTCAGTAATGGCGACAATGCCATAAAATAGAATACCACTCCAAGAGTTTTATTCATGTAGTTCATAGGTACTCTCAAACATTTTCCCAGGGGCAAAAATGTTTAGTCTGTGGTATGACAAAGGGCCGCACTGATGACAGCAGGGTGGCAGTTGGGGCGAGGGAGCAAAGCATGTACATATAGTGACTGAAATGCAGAATGTTAAAACCAAATTGTGTCATCCTAGGTAATTCATTTATTTCACTTCCCCCCCTTTCTCTTCGTTATCATATATAAGAGAACCTAGAGATAAGTGACTGCATGGTGTTTGGTGTACAAAGCCTCCTTTGTTTAAAGCATTAAACTATTATGTTGCCGATGTGTAAAAGCCACTTAAAGGGTGCACACAAAAACTGACTTGCCTCTTAGTTCACAATTGGCATTGTTACCTGGGTGTGTAGAAGCATGAATATTTCGAAATTCATGTTTGAAAACTATCACTATCACTTTATACACTCCTCACTACACTTTAAAAATACTCCTCAATGCACTGATATGGTGTAATAGTAAAGCGATTCTTCATGTTAAAGAAATACACTTTTTGAATTTTGAAGAGGCTATCATATTTCTACATGCCCGTTGAAAGCGTTTTTTAAAAGCCAAGGTGTTCCTAAAGTTAAGTTGTGCAGGAAACATTAGGTACTTACTTTCTTTCTGTTCAATTAACCATTAAATAGATGTCTGCCCCTGTACTTATGTATTATTAATGTTAGTGCTGAGCTGAGTAAACAGCAGCCCAGAGCTGCTGTCGACCAGGGAGCTGCATGTAAAGGTCAGGAGGGCTGTATGATGAGTTTCATTGATGTAGACGTAAGTCACATTTTCTTACCTTGCATTCATCTATAAGCACATTGTCTTCAAGTAGTGTATTTGCATCGAATAAGTGACCATTCCATCCTTTAAAGCGAACAGATGTTTTTTTAGAATTGGTCGTACTGATGCCCCAGACTGGTGTATTCAGACAGTGAACTGTGATTGCATGAACGGCTTCTGAACTCAGCAAATGGAGAAAGTTCATCTGAACCTTACCAACTCCATACTGCAGCTGCAATAAAACAAAAAGTTATACTAGTGAAAACAATTTTTATTAGACAATGGAGTCAAGTTTAAAAATGTAAAATGCAACTTTTCCAAGCTGTCCACTATCTTCCAAATAGCTCACCTTTCATGGCCAATTAAAAAGTTTAATCCTACTAACAAGATACGCCATGTAATTCAGCAAAACTATACTGGTTTACAATAGACACCATCGATCTGTTTTCCCTTAAATTACATAGCATCACAGGCACGCTAAAGAGGCCAATGGATTGCCTCTATGCTTGACGGCATTGGCTCTCTTTGAAATTGAACAAAGCAAAACAAAACAACAAACCATTTACTCCCAAAGAACTTGGCCTTCCTAACAAAGCCAAAAGAGGGCCTTGAAAAAAATGGTGGAAATGTGGTCTACTGACAAAGAAAATAGATTGTGAAATTCACTAAAGGTTAGCAGAATATTCTGTTCCGCCCGTGGAACTGGTGGAATTTTGGTGGCGCTGGGTTATTCCTCTAACGCAGAGGTCCGTCCAAATTCCACCAATCACTGGGTGGTGGAATTTTTTAGGTAAGTTGGCGAGCGTGAGCAAGATTTGGTGTCCCCTAGTGCGATTTCAGGTTGCTAGGAATACATTCAGCGAGATTTTTCTAATGCAGGGGTTGCGACATTCATGGTCCAAAAGCTGCAGCTCGAGTAGAAAATCTAGTTGAGCAGCAGTAAAATTGGCTCCAGTAGCTGCACCCTCTGTGGTGCAGTTTGCACTGGTTTTTCAGCAAGGAGCACTCTATTGGCCTTGAATCACAGTGCAAGCAGCTTAACATACCTTGCTGCTCAAGAATAAGGTGCTGCCCAGTAATGCAGAGTCCTCGGTAGGGCAATTAATAAAGGTACAGGCGGTACCCTATTGGGGAAGTGTGGCCCTTGATTGTGGCAACAGTTACAGAAATCTTCAGCAATAAGGTTTGGGGAGTGATTAACAAATTTATTGAGAAATTCACAAAAAATAAAAAAGGTCTTGTTATTGACAAGAACTCAATTTCTTGATTTCACATAAACAATCTTATAACAAGTTGCTCCTATTGGTGTGGTGGCACAGTGAAAGTGACAAAGTGAATGGATGGTGCACAAGTGCTTTACAAAATGCAGGTATACAGAAGCGGCTGTTAAGGACATTTGGATGTAAAACAACCACTCCCAATGGGAGTGTTGAAATCCTAAATTAATTTAAAACAACAGTCCACTATAGTAATTGTTTATGATTCCACCCACAATACACAATAGTTTAGAGGAGGGCCATCATCAGAAAGGAAAATATACAAAGAAGAAATCCAATGGGTTGTGGGATTGAGTCCCACAATCAAGGATGTTTATGTCAGTCCATTAGGGAAGCATCATCCTGGCTCACATAAGAATTAGCAAGTAGCTAGTGTAACTATCCAACACTTGTCGGACGATCCTTGTGGTTAGGTAACAGGTGATCAGGTGTGGAGTCACCGGACTGAACCACAGGCAGTTTTTTTTTATGTAACTAAAGATCATGTGGCTGCTCACTATGATTTACAAACAGTAGATTTTCCGTTGAAATGGCAACTAAATTTGCAAGACGTAGTTTTACAGAAAAAACGATATTGCACGCAAATGACAATGTATGAAAATTGGCTTTCAGTGATTATTCATCGTTTGTGCATCACCAAGTTGTGTCTTGATTTGTTTTGATGCTATTTGCTTCCTCACACTTCAGAATTACAAACATGTGCTTCATTTTTGCTTTTCTAACTGCTGAATGTGTACTGTACATTGACAAATACTAGTCTTTAACACACATGTACCCCATCGAGGCTGTTACACAATTCACCCTATTTTTCTTCTCCTGACTGCAAAGTGAGATGAGTTTGTGAACACCAATCTCTGTGTAAAAAACACAGGCAACAATTTGTCAGGAAACATGCCCTGACATTTGACATCTGTCTTTGAAGCGCAGCAAATGTGACAAGATAAATACAGATTTTAAACACAACTTTTTTTTTTTCGCTTGAAATTTCATTGCCCACCAAAAATTGGCTTGTGACCACCCACAGTTTGGGAAACAGTGTGCTAACAAATACATGTTTTATCCTAAAGCAGCTATTGCAACCAGATTACATAAAACGGGAAAAAGAGAAATACAAAAGCAGGGGTCCAGTCTGCCTTTCTGAACAAATGCCTCTGTAAGCAAAGAAAAAAGTGTTTTGTACCTTTGTCACAGAGATCGGTGAAAGGCATGTCTGTCCACCAGCAGTGAAGTTGCAGAAGACCTCAATGGCATCAGAAGGACATCCAAGGTTTGGATCAATCCAGTATTTCCCTGGAAAAAAGATAACCTAACTGAACAAATCAGGCAAACATCCAGGCATAATGTGTGCAGCTGGTCTTTGTAGGTAATGATGCTAAAGAGGTAGCATGATAACAAAACTAGATGCCCTGGGGCACTCTTTCAAGGAGAGCATTCTCCTCTGCCCTTCAAACAATGACAAACCCTACTATGTTTTAAAGCAGTGCATACCATTACCATGAAATCATCTGTTAAGCTCCATGCCTAGAAAATGGTTTTCTGGCGCATTTAAAAAACAAAACCTTCCCCCGCTGATATGCATTGGAACACCACCACGGATTTTCCCTACCTGGAAAAAAACACTAAACCTATATGATTCATTCTTATCACTGCAGTTTGCATTTGAAAAAATGTTCACCTTACCTTCCTAAATGAATGCAAGTATACCTTTTGTCAAGATAATAGAATGGTAACTTTTCTCATACATTTATGTTTCTTTTTATCTCTGGGTATAGGGGGATTCAAGTTTGCATATGCATACCCCTATTGCTCCACACTTAATCCTGTGGGTTGCCTAGAAAGGCCTAATCTACAGAATCTCATGCTAGGGAAATGTGCAATGGAACATTATATTTTATTTTTAACCAGGAAAATTATTTTCCTGGGGATGAATTCCCTGCGCCCATTTGAAAAATGGGAGTATTTGGGGTAACTTTACACAGCAATGCACACACATTCCAATCTTTGGCTTGAAAATAAGGCTTGGAAGGTATGTGAATATGGACAACCTTTTGAACGTTCACTACCTTCACAACACTGCTCTGCCACCACACTAGAAACCAATACACCCTACTCCTGACACCAGATCAGCTTGTAAGCTCAAGCTTCAAATCTTCAAGTTCTATTAGTTGATTTTTATGGCAACATATCTTATGGATAGGACAAGGATCTGCCTTTTGCCCCTTCCAATGGTACTTTTGAGTTCTAAAGTTAAAGTTGGGCCAGCAAAAAATGTTGTGAATTGGATTTAGACTCACTAATATCAAGAAGTCACTGTTTACAACCGGGATGCAAAACTCCTCACTCAGGGGTGTATGGCAGTAATACAAGATGAGCCTTGCAAAATGAACCACAACAGAACTGTTACAACGCATCCCTTGTGAAGTCAAAGATTTCCTTTTAATTAAGTACGGTGTGAAAGTAGGTCCTACGTAATAGAATCATACAACATTACAGAAGTGGACTCCAGGTTTACTAATATAAGATGGCCAACATAATAATGCATCTTGGTTGTGAATCTATCTTAATAGCTGTTTTTGTACTTAACTTAGTGGGGAGTATAAGGTTTAAGCAGGTACCTCATAACAACTACAAAAGTATCTTGTGTAAAATATACTTGTAATTGAAATATGTAAAACTGAAGAAAAAAATACAATTTGAATATAATCAAGGTGTGTGTCAGTGTGTGTATGTGCATGCCTGTCTGTGTGTGCGTGGCATTATGCCCAAGGAGAAGCAAGGGTTTACCATATGCATTCATCAAAGAAGAACCCTACGGAGCCATTCTACTGTGATAAAATGGTGGGTCGTACTAATATCTAATGTGTGTAAGGTTATGGGCACCATTTTAGGGACTAGGAATTAAGGAGGCAAGACGCTGTTGGATAGAGACATACAGGAACCGTAGGATGGCATAAAAGTGGCGGCACAATGTGAAATCATAACAAGGCCCATTGAACTAATGAAATTATTAGATTTCTTTATGAATAGTTGGATATATTTTTTTAAATGAGAATAGCGGAAAGGAGGTCTGAATGGTTCGGTAACAATGTGCTTTCAGGGAATAATAGGCAAAATTAAATATGAAAAATATTATGGATCATTACTAAAATACTGAGTTTCACAAAGTGAAATTGTTGGGTAAAGTCAATAAAATCTAAGACTGAGAATTAGTATTATTTAATATATGAAAATAAAAAGGTCTCTTGAAAGACACATCAGCTAAAGATTTAGCAAATTTCAGTACGCAGTTCAGACCATGAAGTTAAAAGTGCAGACTCAGGTTCCATTTTCATTTTGCAACTATGCATGTTATCTTTAAGCGTATTTACCAATGAATATACCTTGAAAGAATGAAGATATGAAAATAAAAAGGACTAATGGACCTGATTGTGCCTTCTCATTCATCCCTGCAACCATGCACTGTCTTCTCAGAGAAAGTAATTTAATGGCGTCATCAGTTTGATAATGTTTGGTGTAAGCCATTGCTTAATTTGAAATAAATATAAATACAGGGGTGAAATGTTTTTCCTAGAAGCCCTTAGCTTGCACTGCCCAGTGCATGAGTAGTGAATACCCATGGTGCCTAGTTGTGATTCTCACTCATGCCTTTTTCTTCCACCAACCGTTTGTCTCCGCCTCTCTCTTGCAGGTTGCTTTCAAGTTTCCACTACAGGCATCTTTAGCTTGTAGGCTACTCTTAGATTGTAGGCCTACTGTTTACAATACATACTGTGGCTTTTGGCCATGAGTCCCCTGCTCATGACTAGATGGCTTGCTTGTCTATTACAACGTCCTGCTCCTGATTTGATAGTTTTACTCCCTATTCTTTTGTTTGTCCCATCTAGCGGAGCATATTTGTTTCAAAATCTTTAGTTTCAATAATTTTTGTCCTTAAATAGGAGGTGTGTTCTAGTAAAACAAATAAAAGTATGTCTCATTTACACCATTCCCTGTGAGTGCTCTGTTTTTGCAAGTATTGACTTGGTGTGAGCCTCACGCATTCTGAAGCTCTGCAGGCAATAAGCGGCTTGTCTGGACTACATTTCCCAGTATTGCTTGGGCATCACTCCAACTCTCTTGGCAGCGCTGAAATCCATAGCAGTCATGTTTATATTTGCCTTCCTGAGTTTAGCAGTATGCACAAGGCACTGGTATCTCTGCACTGGCTGACAGTGCTGATGATACAATCTGTATGTATGTTCCAGTTTTGCAGTTTTGTCATTTTATGATTGCATTTTTCTTTCACTGTATTGTTGATAACATTGTTTTTGTTAAAAATAAATGCACTGTAATAACGAAACTCAAACTCTGGCTAACAAAGAAATTGTAGTCCTCAGACTTCATTTTGTTTGTGCCACTGCCAAGTGATTTGTATCAGGTGGATAACCTGGTATTTTCCTGTCTTAGTAGAATACTGTTCAAATGTACTTCTCTCAAACAAGAAATACAACGAGCTTCACACGAATATGAAACCTTTTCTTCAGTGCAAATGCTTCTGTTCAAGGTTGTAACTAGCTATCTCGGAAGAATCACACATGATGTCACAATATTCTTCTAGTACAGGTGGCATTTGTAAGAAGCTCTATGTTATAGAATTATGAGAGCGTTTCCAAAAATAAAATTCTTGCAACCGTTTCACTCTGATTGTTCTAATGTGTGGGAAACATGTACAACTGTAGTGCAGATATGAAAGCTATTTTTGAAAACCTATAAAAGTAAGCACTTTTTAGATTTGTTAGGGGTCATTTCCTTACTGACTCTTGGATGGTGAATACATGTCGGCTTCCTCTCCTATTTATGCTTTATATACTGTTGACCTGAACTTTACTTACTCGTTTGATTGATTCTGTACTCTAACTGAGATTTGCACTCTAATGTATTGATTAATTGATTTTGATTATTTTAAGCAATTCCTATATGAAAAAGTCTGAAAATAAACCTAAATGTTTAAGACTTCTCTATCTGTCCTTTTGGAGGATCACATGGCCACGTGGTCAATTGAAATAGTTGTTTAGAACGCTTATTTGAAACATGGGTCAGAAAAGAGCACCAAAATTCATAACGGGATTAACACTGCTCCCAGTCCATCAGGTGCACAACTGAACGAGGTGTAACGCAACATCACTACCACAATGTTCTTACATGCACAGTAGCTTTCCAAATAGATAGCTCATTACTACCACTTTGGTGGTGTTGAGGAGCTGTAAAGCAAGACCATCCATCATAAGATTTCCTTGTTAATGATTAGTTTTTGCTTTTACATCCACATGCTTGAAACCATTACAACCAAGCACATTTCAGAAAATAACTACAACAAATGCTGTGGATTGACCTTAGGTTTGCATTGCCCGGTTGGGCACTGAGTGGTGATAGATCTGAAAATCTGGTCATTAGCTCAATGTACTTTTATAAATGCTCCTGTCAGCTGTGCTCTATGTGCTACACCCTGACAATCCCTGTCCAGGCTGGGAATATGAGTATTTCTGTTATTTATCAGAGAAATTTCAGGAGGTATTTTTGTGCAGGGAAAGGTAGCAGAAGATATATTGACCATATTCTTATTGCAGATTCTGGCAGGAGAACTGTTCTAGACTTACGGGTGGGACTGAACTGTATTAGTGATCATAACCCAGTGATCCTAAATTTAAATCATAATCTTCCAAAGAATCGGGACTCAGGAAAAATTGATAATATTACCCCTGTAGGTCGGAATGCTGTTAAAATTAAATGGGCAGGCATTAACCCAGTTAACTTCTTAAAGAACTTGGTGGTAAATAATCTAAACCAAATTGTAATTGGTTCAGCACGGGATGCCCATATAATAACATCAACCTCCTTTGATCAATTTATGACAACGAGGTCTAATTTTTGTGGGAAGGAGAGGAAGTGTTTGTTCGATGGTGAATGCACTAAGGCCAGGAATAATATGAATATCATTTTAAATCAACATCCTAGGAACAGTAAGGCAGTGTGGGTAGCCAGAGCAAACTACAAGAATGCCATAAAATTAAGAAAGAAAACCCTACAAGAGGAGGCCATGGCGAACCTGATAAAGGCCGCCGAAACCAAAGAAAATGTTCTATTTTGGAGAACCATAAACGCCCCTCTGTTTACCAATGGAGTAGACCTTGACTTGGTTTCTGTGATCACTCCTGCCCAATGGGTGGCCCATTTTGGTTTAATTTTCTCCCAGTCCAACCCAGATGAGGGAGGTCCCTGTTTGTGGACAGTACAACACCCCACTGGTATAATATTTACCTTAGATGAAGTATTGAGGGCTATTAATAACAGCCCAAGGCAGAAGGCCGCAGGACCGGACAGGGGTCCCAATGAATGTACATAGAGCCAAACCTAATTTAATGGCCCCTTTTCTAACTAAGGTCCTCAACGCGGCAAAAGCCTGGTCAACCTCCTTCATCATACCCATCTTTAAGAAGGCTTATGGAAACGATCTGAAATGTCCTCGGCCAATTTCTCTACTTGACTCTTCTGCCAAATTATTGGGGAGAGTCTTGTTAGAGAGATTGGAACTCTGGGCAGAAGATAATGAAATTCTCTCTAGTACCCATTATGGGTTCAGAAAAGGTTAGGGGGACACTTGAGCAATCGCTGAACTTGAACCTACTAATGGGGAAGTATACCCAAGCCATAAACTGGTCCATTTATATCTGTTTTATCAATTTAAGCAGTGCTTTCGATTTATCTGATCACAGAAAGCTCTTGGGATGTCTAGACAAAAATGGAGCCCCTAAAGAGATAATTTCATTATAAGTTCACTTGAATAAAGACCTAAAGGCAAAAGTTCGATATGGTACACAGGGTAAACTGACTGAACTTTTTGGTATTAGGCAAGGAGTTCAACACAGGTGTGTACTAGGGACCTTCCTCTTCTCTTTATATATCAATGAGGTGGAAGAAACAGGCAGTGGGTGCAGATACACCTAGAATTGGGAGGCAGCAGATCCCTATGCTCCTCTATGCCGACGATGCAGCTATTTTAGCACATACCCCAAGAAGCCTGCAGCTTTTAATAGGCACATTTACAGATTTCGTGAGACAGGCGAGTATGAAAACAAATATTGCTGATATGTATTCAATGTGTTGTGGTTGCGCAGGAGAGAAACAACATAACTTTAAGGTAGGCATCAAACCTATTGCCCAGATGCTTACCCTTTATAATGCCAAAACAATTTCAACAGCAGCGTATGGCATAGGGATCTGGGCAATTGGGAATAAGAGTGATTTACAAATAACAGAAAATGCCTTCCTACAGAGACTCGTCAGTACTCCGCTCTACTACGGAATCCATTGTTCATTGGAAACTGGATGTTGATTTCTTATCTGACACCCTTTAACCACTTCCCCAGAATGGACGTAATGGTTACGTCCATGGCAGCGCCCGTGTGGCGCCATGGACGTAACCATTACATCCAGCATACTGCCCTCGGGAGAAGCGCTAGCGCTCCCCCGAGGGCCGCCCCCCCCAGGTCATGGCTGAAAGGGGAATCCCTTCCTCTTCAACCCCCGAGCCCCCCCACCCCCCCCTGTGACATCAGCGCGCGAGTGCGCGCTGACAATAACAGAGCCTCCCCCATCGCGCTGGAAGCAGAGCTTCCAGCGCGATCAAAAGAGAAATGCTCAGCATTTCTCTTTCGATCACGTGGGGGAGGCAAGGAGAGGCTTCAAAGGGAAGGAAATGTATTTCCTTCCCTTTGAAGTCTCTCCCAGGGTTTCAAAAGCCGGATTGCTTGCAATCCGGCTTTTGAAACCCCACTAAGACACCAGGGATGTTTATTTTTTTGTGTGAAAATGACATAAGGGAGCGACCCCTTGGGCAAGGGTCGCTCCCAGGGGGGGCAATTTTTTTTAAGGCCTTTTCTGCCCCCTGGGGGCAGATCAGCCTATTATTAGGCCGATCTGCCCCCAGGGGGGGCAGAAACCTCTAGACACCAGGGATACTTTTTTTTTTCTTTTGTGTTTTAGGTGTGGGTAGCGACCCCTTAGGCAAGGGTCGCTCCCCTAGGGGGCAAATTATATTTAGGCCATTTCTGCCCCCCTTGGGGGCAGATCGGCCTATTTTTATTAGGCCAATCTGCCCTCAAGGGGGGTAGAAACCACTAGACACCAGGGAGTTTTTTTTTTTTTTTTTCACGTAAGGGGAGCGACCCCTTAGGCAAGGGTCGCTCCCCTGTAGGGGCAAATTGTATTTAGGCCATTTTTGCCCGCTTTGGGGACAGATCGGCCGATTACAGGTCAATCTGCCTCCAAGGGGGGCAGAAACCACTAGGCACCAGGGATCTTTTTTTGGCGCTGTCACGCAAGGGGAACGACCTTGTAGGCAAGGGTCGCTCCCCGGGGGGGGGGGGATGGGGGGCAAATTTATTTTAGGCCATTTCTGCACCCCCTTGGGGCAGATCGGCCTATTGTTATTAGGCCGGTCTGCCCCCAGGGGGGGGCAGAAACCTCAAGGCGCCAGGGCAATTTTTTTTTTTGTGTTTTTTTTTTGGTTTGTTTGTTTTTTTTTAGAGATGGGGAGCGACCCATTAGGCAATGGTCGCTCCCCTGGGGGGCAAATTGTATTTAGACCATTTCTGCCCCCCTTGGGGGCAGATTGGCCGATTTTAGAAACCAATAGGCACCGGGGATTTTATTTGTTGCGTCAATGTCACGCAGGGGGAGCGACCCCGTAGGCAAGGGTCGCTCCCAGCGGGGATTGGGGGGGTCGGGGGGAAAATTTTGTTATTAGGCCGATCTGCCCCCAGGGGGGCAGAAACCTCTAGGTGCCAGGGCAAATTTTTGTGTTTTTTTTTGTCTGTTTGTTTTTTTATAGATGGTGAGCGACCCATTAGGCAAGGGTTGCACCCCTGGGGGGCAAATTGTATTTAGACCATTTCTGCCCCCCTTGGGGGCAGATTGGCCGATTTTAGGTCAATCTGCCCCCAAGAGGGCAGAAACCACTTGGCACCGGGGATTTTTTTTTTGGTGCCAATGTCACGCAGGGGGAGCGACCCCGTAGGCAAGGGTCGCTCCCGGGCAGGGGTTGGGGGGGCAAATTTATTTTAAGCCATTTCTGCCCCCCCGGGGGCAGATCGGCCTATTGTTATTAGGCCGATCTGCCCCCAGGGGGGGATAGAAACCTCTAGGCGCCAGGGCAATTTTTTTTTTGTGGTTTTGTTTTTGTTTGTTTGTTTTTTTAGAGATGGGGAGCGACCCATTAGGCAAGGGTCGCTCCCCTTGGGGCAAATTGTATTTAGAGCATTTCTGCCCCCCTTGGGGGCAGATTTGCCGATTTTAGGTCAATCTACCCCCAAGGGGGCAGAAACCACTAGGCACCGGGGATTTTTTTTTTGTCGCCAATGTCACGCAGGGGGAGTGACCCCGTAGGCAAGGGTCGCTCCCGTGGGGGTTTGGGGGGCGGGGGGGCAAATTTATTTTAGACCATTTCTGCCCCCCCGGGGGCAGATCGGCCTATTGTTATTAGGCCAATCTGCCCCCAGAGGGGCAGAAACCTCTAGGCGCCAGGGCAATTTTCTTTTTGTGTTTTTTTCTTTTGGCTTGTTTTTTTTTTTTTTTTTTAGATGGGGAGCGATCCATTAGGCAAGGGTCGCTCCCCAGGGGGGAAAATTGTATTTAGACCATTTCTGCCCCCTTGGCCGATTTTAGGTCAATCTGCCCCCAAGGGGGCAGAAACCACTAGGCACCGGGGATTTTTTTTTTTTGGCGCCAATGTCACGCAGGGGGAGCGACCCCGTAGGCAAGGGTCGCTCCGGGGGGGGGGATTGGGGGGTGGGGGACAAATTTATTTTAGGCCATTTCTTCCCCCCCTGGGGCCGGCTGACCTAGAGGCCAAAATCCACAGGTAGGCACTGTTTACTATGAAAAAATGTGATGTGTCCACGTTGTGTTTTGGGCCATTTCCTGTCGCGGGTGCTAAGCCTACCCACAAAAGTGAGGTATCATTTTTATCGGGAGACTTAGGGCAACGCTGGGTGAAGGACATTTGTGGCTCCTCTCAGATTCCAGAACTTTCTGTCACCGAAATGTGAGGAAAATGTGTTTTTTTAGCCAAATTTTGAGGTTTGCAAAGGATTATGGGTAACAGAACCTGGTCAGAGCCCCACAAGTCACCCCATCTTGGATTCCCCTGGGTTTCTAGTTTTCAAAAATGTGCTGGTTTGCTAGGTTTCCCCAGGTGCCGGCTGAGCTAGAGGCCAAAATCCACAGGTAGGCACTGTTTTCTATGAAAAAATGTGATGTGTCCACGTTGTGTTTTGGGCCATTTCCGGTCGTGGGCGCTAGGCCTACCCACACAAGTGAGGTGTCATTTTTATCGGGAGACTTGGGGGAACGCTGGGTGGAAGGAAATTTGTGGCTCCTCTAAGATTCCAGAGCTATCTGTCACCGAAATGTGAGGAAAATGTGTTTTTTTAGCCAAATTTTGAGGTTTGCAAAGGATTCTGGGTAACAGAACCTGGTCAGAGCCCCACAAGTCACCCCATTTTAGATTCCCCTAGGTCTATAGTTTTCAAAAATGCACAGGTTGGGTAGGTTTCCCTAGGTGCCGGCTGAGCTAGAGGCCAGAATCTACAGGTAGGCACTTTGCAAAAGACACCTCTGTTTTCTTTCAAAAAAGGTGATGTGTCCACGTTGCGTTTTGGGGCATTTCCTGACGCGGGCGCTAGGCCTACCCACACAAGTGTGGTATCATTTTTATCGGGTGACTTGGGGGAACGCTGGGTGGAAGGAAATTTGTGGCTCCTCTCTGATTCCAGAACTTTCTGTCCCCAAAATGTGAGGAAAATTTGTTTTTTTAGCCAAATTTTGAGGTTTGCAAAGGATTCTGGGTAACAGAACCTGGTCAGAGCCCCACAAGTCACCCCATCTTGGATTCCCCTAGGTCTCTAGTTTTTAAAAATGCACAGGTTTGGTAGGTTTCCCTAGGTGCCGGCTGAGCTAGAGGCCAAAATCTACAGGTAGGCACTTTGCAAAAAACACCTCTGTTTTCTTTAAAAAAATGTGATGGGTCCACGTTGCGTTTTGGGGCATTTCCTGTCGCGGGCACTAGGCCTACCCACACAAGTGAGGTATCATTTTTATCGGGAGACTTGGGGGAACACTGGGTGGAAGGAAATTTGTGGCTCCTCTCTGATTCCAGAACTTTCTGTCACCAAAATGTGAGGAAAATGTGTTTTTTTAGCCAAATTTTGAGGTTTGCAAAGGACTCTGGGTAACAGAGCCCCACAAGTCACCCCATCTTGGATTCCCCTAGGTCTCTAGTTTTCAGAAATGCACAGGTCTGGTAGGTTTCCCTAGGTGCCGGCTGAGCTAGAGGCCAAAATCTACAGGTAGTCACTTTGCAAAAAACACCTCTGTTTTCTTTAAAAAAAATGTGATGTGTCCACGTTGCGTTTTGGGACATTTCCTGTTGCGGGCGCTAGGCCTACCCACACAAGTGAGGTATCATTTTTATCAGGAGACTTGGGGGAACGCTGGGTGGAAGGAAATTTGTGGATCCTCTCTGATTCCAGAACTTTCTGTCACCAAAATGTGAGGAAAACGTGTTTTTTTCTCTCCAAATTTTGAGGTTTGCAAAGGATTCTGGGTAACAGAACCTGGTCAGAGCCCCACAAGTCACCCCATCTTGGATTCCCCTAGGTCTCTAGTTTTCAAAAATGCACAGGTTTGGTAGGTTTCCCTAGGTGCAGGCTGAGCTAGAGGCCAAAATCTACAGGTAGGCACTTTGCAAAAAACACCTCTGTTTTCTTTAAAAAAATGTGATGGGTCCACGTTGCATTTTGGGGCATTTCCTGTCGCGGGCACTAGGCCTACCCACACAAGTGAGGTATCATTTTTATCGGGAGACTTGGGGGAACACTGGGTGGAAGGAAATTTGTGGCTCCTCTCTGATTCCAGAACTTTCTGTCACCAAAATGTGAGGAAAATGTGTTTTTTTAGCCAAATTTTGAGGTTTGCAAAGGACTCTGGGTAACAGAGCCCCACAAGTCACCCCATCTTGGATTCCCCTAGGTCTCTAGTTTTCAGAAATGCACAGGTCTGGTAGGTTTCCCTAGGTGCCGGCTGAGCTAGAGGCCAAAATCTACAGGTAGTCACTGTGCAAAAAACACCTCTGTTTTCTTTAAAAAAAATGTGATGTGTCCACGTTGCGTTTTGGGACATTTCCTGTCGCGGGCGCTAGGCCTACCCACACAAGTGAGGTATCATTTTTATCAGGAGACTTGGGGGAACGCTGGGTGGAAGGAAATTTGTGGATCCTCTCTGATTCCAGAACTTTCTGTCACCAAAATGTGAGGAAAACGTGTTTTTTTCTCCAAATTTTGAGGTTTGCAAAGGATTCTGGGTAACAGAACCTGGTCAGAGCCCCACAAGTCACCCCATCTTGGATTCCCCTAGGTCTCTAGTTTTCAAAAATACACAGGTTTGGTAGGTTTCCCTAGGTGCCGGCTGAGCTAGAGGCCAAAATCTACAGGTAGGCACTTTGCAAAAAACACCTCTGTTTTCTTTAAAAAAATGTGATGGGTCCACGTTGCGTTTTGGGGCATTTCCTGTCGCGGGCACTAGGCCTACCCACACAAGTGAGGTATCATTTTTATCGGGAGACTTGGGGGAACACTGGGTGGAAGGAAATTTGGGGCTCCTCTCTGATTCCAGAACTTTCTGTCACCAAAATGTGAGGAAAATGTGTTCTTTTAGCCACATTTTGAGGTTTGTAAAGGACTCTGGGTAACAGAGCCCCACAAGTCACCCCATCTTGGATTCCCCTAGGTCTCTAGTTTTCAGAAATGCACAGGTCTGATAGGTTTCCCTAGGTGCCGGCTGAGCTAGAGGCCAAAATCTACAGGTAGTCACTTTGCAAAAAACACCTCTGTTTTCTTTAAAAAAATGTGATGGGTCCACGTTGCGTTTTGGGGCATTTCCTGTTGCGGGCACTAGGCCTACCCACACAAGTGAGGTATCATTTTTATCGGGAGACTTGGGGGAACACTGGGTGGAAGGAAATTTGTGGCTCCTCTCTGATTCCAGAACTTCCTGTCACCAAAATGTGAGGAAAATGTGTTTTTTTAGCCAAATTTTGAGGTTTGCAAAGGACTCTGGGTAACAGAGCCCCACAAGTCACCCCATCTTGGATTCCCCTAGGTCTCTAGTGTTCAGAAATGCACAGGTCTGGTAGGTTTCCCTAGGTGCCGGCTGAGCTAGAGGCCAAAATCTACAGGTAGTCACTTTGCAAAAAACACCTCTGTTTTCTTTAAAAAAAATGTGATGTGTCCACGTTGCGTTTTGGGACATTTCCGGTCGCGGGCGCTAGGCCTACCCACACAAGTGAGGTATCATTTTTATCAGGAGACTTGGGGGAAGGCTGGGTGGAAGGAAATTTGTGGATCCTCTCTGATTCCAGAACTTTCTGTCACCAAAATGTGAGGAAAACGTGTTTTTTTTTCCAAATTTTGAGGTTTGCAAAGGATTCTGGGTAACAGAACCTGGTCAGAGCCCCACAAGTCACCCCATCTTGGATTCCCCATGGTCTCTAGTTTTCAAAAATGCACAGGTTTGGTAGGTTTCCCTAGGTGCCGGCTGAGCTAGAGGCCAAAATCTACAGGTAGGCACTTTGCAAAAAACACCTCTGTTTTCTTTAAAAAAATGTGATGGGTCCACGTTGCGTTTTGGGGCATTTCCTGTCGCGGGCACTAGGCCTACCCACACAAGTGAGGTATCATTTTTATCGGGAGACTTGGGGGAACACTGGGTGGAAGGAAATTTGTGGCTCCTCTCTGATTCCAGAACTTTCTGTCACCAAAATGTGAGGAAAATGTGTTTTTTTAGCCAAATTTTGAGGTTTGCAAAGGACTCTGGGTAACAGAGCCCCACAAGTCACCCCATCTTGGATTCCCCTAGGTCTCTAGTTTTCAGAAATGCACAGGTCTGGTAGGTTTCCCTAGGTGCCGGCTGAGCTAGAGGCCAAAATCTACAGGTAGTCACTTTGCAAAAAACACCTCTGTTTTCTTTAAAAAAAAATGTGATGTGTCTACGTTGCGTTTTGGGACATTTCCTGTCGCGGGCGCTAGGCCTACCCACACAAGTGAAGTATCATTTTTATCAGGAGACTTGGGGGAACGCTGGGTGGAAGGAAATTTGTGGCTCCTCTCTGATTCCAGAACTTTCTGTCACCAAAATGTGAGGAAAACGTGTATTTTTTGCCAAATTTTGAGGTTTGCAAAGGATTCTGGGTAACAGAACCTGGCCAGAGCCCCACAAGTCACCCCAACTTGGATTCCCCTAGGTCTCTAGTTTTCACAAATGCACAGGTTTGGTAGGTTTCCCTAGGTGCCGGCTGAGCTAGAGGCCAAAATCTACAGTTAGGCACTTTTCAAAAAACACCTCTGTTTTCTTTAAAAAAATGTGATGGGTCCACGTTGTGTTTAGGGGCATTTCCTGTCGCGGGCGCTAGGCCTACCCACACAAGTGAGGTATCATTTTTATCAGGAGACTTGGGGGAGTGCTGGGTGGAAGGAAATTTGTGGCTCCTCTCTGATTCCAGAACTTTCTGTCACCAAAATGTGTGGAAAACGTGTTTTTTTTGCCAAATTTTGAGGTTTGCAAAGGATTCTGGGTAACAGAACCTGGTCAGAGCCCCACAAGTCACCCCATCTTGGATTCTCCTAGGTCTCTAGGTTTCAGAAATGCACAGGTTTCGTAAGTTTCCCTAGGTGCCGGCTGAGCTAGAGGCCAAAATCTACAGGTAGGCACTTTGCAAAAAACACCTCTGTTTTCTTTCAAAAAATGTGAAGGGTCCACGATGCGTTTTGGGGCATTTCCTGTCGCGGGCGCTAGGCCTCCCCACACAAGTGAGGTATAATTTTTATCTGGAGACTTGGGGGAACATAGATTAGCAAAACAAGTGTTATTGCCCCTTGTCTTTCTCTACATTTTTTCCTTACAAATATAAGAGAGTGTGTAAAAAATACATCTATTTGAGAAATCCCCTGTAATTCACATGCTAGTATGGTCCCCCCCGGAATTCAGAGATGTGCAAATAACCACTGCTCCTCAACACCTTATCTTGTGCCCTTTTTGGAAATACAAAGGTTTTCCTGAAAGCTATTTTTCACTCTTTATATTTCAGCAAATGAATTGCTGTATACCCAGTATAGAATGAAAACGCACTGCAGGGTGCAGCTCATTTATTGGCTCTGGGTACCTAGGGTTCTTGATGAACCTACAAGCCCTATATATCCCCGCAACCAGAAGAGTCCAGCAGACGTAACGGTATATTGCTTTCAAAAATCTGACATTGCAGGAAAAAGTTACAGAGTAAAATGAAGAGAAAAATTGCAGATCTGACTGGAAGGAGGCTGAAAGCGCAAAAAAATCGTAAAAATGGGGTATGTCGCAGTAAAATGCCAAAATTGTGTTGAAAAATTGGGTTTTCTGACTCAAGTCTGCCTGTTCCTGAAAGCTAGGGAGCTGGTGATTTTAGCACCACAAACCCTTTGTGGATGCTATTTTCAGGGAAAAAACACAAGCCTTCTTCTGCAGCCCCTTTTTCCCATTGTTTTTAATCAAAAACGAAATTTTCACTGTATTTTGGCTAATTTCTTGGCCTCCTTCTGGGGAACCCACAAAGTCTGGGTACCTCTAGAATCCTTAGGATGTTGGAAAAAAAGGACACAAATTTGGCGTGGGTAGCTTATGTGAACAAAAAGTTATGAGGGCCTAAGCGTGAACTGCCCCAAATAGCCCAAAAAAGGCTTGGCACCTGAGGGGGAAAAGGCCTGGCAGCGAAGGGGTTAAACTAAACCTCTATTATTATGGCAATCAGTTTAGTCCAAAGAAGAAACCTCATACACTAAGTTAATTCTTGAGGACTGTATGGGCCTAGTTATGATGAACAGAATTCTGTAGTTGACGGGCTTGGGCCAGTCAGGGAGGGATTTATGGTCTTGCCCCAGAGGATGTCTTAAGGTATTCCCCAAAAAAAAAAAGATTGGGTGTAAACCATACCTTACAGTAATCAACTATGTACAACACAGGTACCTTTTAACTTGTTTCCATCTTCTGATTTTCCATTATCTGACTGCTTTTCCAAAAACTGAAAGATAGGGTACAATCACCCAAAAATTTTACTGTGATAAGCGGTCAGAGCAGACCACTCGGCACTTAGCACTTTTTTGTAAATTTTATTGGAATCCCAAGAAACTCATTCCTAAACTCATTTTCCTACAAGAACGAATAATCCATTATCAGGTGGTTTTTAAACTTTGGTATGAACTAGAGGATGCAACACTATGCTATGGGGTTGCCCTGTTTCTCCCCAGAGTAATCTGTATTAGAGCTCTACTGGAGGACTCAGGGAATCCAAGTACTTTAAAGGGTTTAGATATTAAATGTTATCCCAGGCTGTCTATGCCTTAGGTGTTTCAATGGATATATTTAAACAGTGTCTGAAGAACCTAATTTTAATCATAATGATAATTGTCAGCTTTTGGTGGAAATTACTTATGTTTGTATTTTAGTGTATTTTCTTTTACCTATTTTACGTTTATTCTAACTAGCTTGGCACTATGTGAAGTTCAGTTTTGTGAGATAGATAATTTAATCACATTTTTGAACAAGTTACTTACCTTAAGTAACACATTACCTGGTAGAGACAGGATCTAGCCACAGATTCCTTACTTTAGAATCTTCCCCAGGTGCGAAACAGGATCCAGAAACTTTTTTCCCCTAGCAAATCTACACGTCAGAAGAGGGTGCTGCGCGACTCCGGACGGACGTCATCCACCAGATGTTATGTCAACGGAGTCCATATAACATCCTCGCCGACAAACCGTCAGTTTCTTCCGTGACTATTTTTCCCCACTTAAAACATGGAGCCACATATACAAAATGCCCAACGAAGCAGTGAGCTAAAATAAAAGACACCCTTGTGTCAAATAGTCACTGAATTCTCAATTCAGGATATGAATTGCCATAACTAAATCTTTGAGACAAAAAAGGACTCCGTTTGCAGAGCGGGAGGATGGGAGGGTCATTCAGGAATTTGTGGCTAGATCCTGTCTCTACCAGGTAATGTTTACCAAAGGTAATTAACATGTTCATCTGATAGAGACATCTAGCCGCAGATTCCTTACTTTAGAATCAGGTACCAGGATTCTCGGAGGAGGGTCTGAAAACTGAGACCATTAAAAGCCTCTAAATAGAACAAAAGTGGTCTAAAACAAGATAAATAGACTGGACATATATAATAATTTAGGTCAGCAATAACAAACTCTACAACCTAAAAAGCTGTGAAAGGAACCATAGGTAAATAAAGTCATTAGACATTAAAAAAACATGGGAATAAATGTACCCATGTTAGTATGACAAATCAGTGTCAGAGGCAATCCAACAATATGAATATAAACCTATTTCCACCCTAAAAGGGAGCCAAAACCATACATGCTCACCCCATAAGAACTGGTGAAAAGACCACAGTAATCAAATCAGAAAGCCTTTGAAAGCATGGGGATAACGTTACCCATGACAGTAGGACAATATTGCCAAATGACCCTATGAATATAAATTCATTTGCTTGTGTATCCAGACCTGAACTGCATGTTCGCTACTTGTGAAATATAGATCATCAGGCCATGCCACTGAGCAATACCACATTGCCATATTGTACAAGTTAATTATCTTCGGTAACAAAATATCTGGTAGAGACATATTCTAGTTGCAGATTCCTTACCTTAGAATTTTATCCCAGGCGCCAGACTGGATCTGGAGATTTTTCTTCGAGCAATACCCGTGCGTCGGTAGGTGGCGTCGGTCGACTCCGCGGGCGTCATAGTCGCCGTGATGACGTTGGGGGTAGTATACAGACGCCGTCCTCACAGGGTGATGTCAGTTTCTTTTAACGACTTTCCACGCCAAAGCGCAGAGCCGCTAAGAACACTGAGATTGGTGCACCAGAGCTAAGAACCTGAAATGGGAAATCCCTATCCCTAGAAATCAGTTCGCAAGCGGGGAGGATGGGTGGGCGGTAAGGAATCTGCAACTAGAATATGTCTCTACCAGATATTTTGTTATCGAAGTTAAGTAACTTGTACATCTGATAGAGACTTCTAGTTGCAGATTCCTTACCTTAGAATAGATACCCAAGCAATGCCATCCTCGGTGGTGGGCTGCGGACAAAGATCATATTAGGAAGTCCTGCAGGACTGAACGACCAAAGTAGTCATCCCAATGTACCTGAATGTCCATGCAGTAAGCTTAGCAAACGTGTGCAGGGACACCCATGTAGCTGCCTGGCAGATATCCAGGAACTCCGCGTGCTAACACAGTGGAAGCAGCAGTTGCTCTGGTGGAATGAACACGCAAGCCTTCAGGAGGTTGCTTCTTGCCCAAAGCGTAGTACATTTTGATGCAAAGAAGCACCCATCTAGAGATGGTACGCTTTTGCATCGTCTTTCCTTTTTTCGCACCCACATACCCAATGAAGAGTTGTTTGTCCACCCGGAAATCTTTAGTACGATTGAGGTAGAACGCCATCGCTCTTTTTTGGTCCAGATGGTGGATTCTCTCCACCTCATGGAAAGGATGTGGGGGTGCGTAGAAAGTAGGCAAAGTGATGGACTGGCCTACATGAAAGGGTGTAACCACTCTAGGAAGGAAGGAAGCCCTGGTGCGCAACACAACTTTGTCAGAGTGCACAGACAAGTATGGAGGCTTTGAGGAAAGGGCCTGTAACTCACTCACCCTGTAAGCAGAGGTGATAGCGACCAGAAAAACAGTTTTAAAGGTGAGGAGCCGCAAGGGACAATTATGCATTGGCTCAAAGGGGGTACACATCAAATAAGTAAGTACAAGATTAAGGTCCCACTGAGGCATGATAAATGGAGTGGGCGGAAATAAATGGGTGAACCCTTTTAGGAATCTACTCACAATAGGAGATTTAAAGAGAGAAGGCTGAGCAGGTAGCCTCCGAAAGGCCGAAATGGCAGATAAATACCCTTTAAGGGTGCCCAAAGCAAAGCCCTGCTGGGCTTAAGAAAGAATGAACAGAAGAACATCGGATAGAAGGGCAGAAAGGGGATCAACAGATTTGTTGGTACACATTGCCACAAATTTATTCCACCGAAAGGCGTACACAGTTTTAGTTGATAGACGCATGGCTGCCAAGATAACATTGCAGACTTTGGGTGGAAGGGCAAAAGCCGTCAACTGTTGCCGCTCAATCTCCATGCATGAAGGCGGAGGCTGGACAGGTTCGGGTGAAGAACCGTCCCCTGTTGCTGCAACAGAAGATCCAACCGCTAAGGCAGTCTGAGTGGAGGATCGATGGACATGGTCAATAGCTCTGGATACCATACTCTCTGTGCCCAGTCCGGAGCCACCAAGATGACTTGGGCCCAGTCATTCCTGATTTTCTTGAGAACTCTAGGCAGAAGAAGTATAGGCGTAAAGGAGGCCGGAGTTCCACTCGAGACAAGAAGCGTCTCTGAGCGAGTGCCGCCTTTGAAACTCCAACACACAAAACAGCAGACATTGTGCGTTCTCTGCGGAGGCAAAAAGATCTAACCAAGGATTTCCTCACTGCGGAAAGAGACCTTGTGTCACCTCCGGATGGAGATGCCATTCATGACTGGCTGTGCATCGACGTCTGAGTTCGTCCGCTCTGGCATTGAAGGAACCCGCCAGATGTTGAACCACCAGGGTAATGCCCTGAGTTCCAGCGATGTCCAGAGGGATAGTGCCTCCTGACAAAGGGTCCAGGACCCTACACTGCTCTGTTTGTTGCAGTACCACATGGCGGTTGTATCGTCCGTGAACACCTGCACCACTTTCCCTTTGAGAGAGGGAAGGAATGCTTTCAACACAAGCCTGATCGCCCGGAGAGCTCCAGCAGATTGATATGGAGCCCCGACTCCGCTGGAGACCAGAGTCCTCTGATCTCCATCTCTCCCATGTGGCCACCCCAACCCAGAAGTGACGCATCTGTCACTATAGAGAGATCTGGTTAGGGAAGGGAGAGTGATCTGCCGTGGACCCAATTCAGATTCGAAAGCCACCACTGCAAGTCTTTCGCAGTCCCCTCCAAGATCTGGACCAGGTCTCAGAGATTCCCCTGATGCTGCGCCCACTGGAACTTCAGATCCCACTGCAGAGCCCGAATATGCCACCTGGCATGTGTTACTAGCAGGATGCAGGAGGCCATGAGGCCCAGCAGCCTCAGAGTCAGTCTCACCGAAACCAAAGACCGAAGCCGAAAGATCGGAATAATAGCCTGAATGTCTTGGACTCGTTTTTCGGGAGGATAAGCCCGAAACTGCACTTTGTCCCAAACTGCTCCGATGAAAGGGAGCGACTGAGAGGGGGTCAGGTGTGACTTCGGCACGTTTATAGTGAACCCAAGCGTGTGCAGGAGGTTCGCCGTAGTCTGAAGGTGGGAGATGAGTTTCTGGGGCTAGTCCGCCTTCAACAGCCGGTCATCGAGGTAGGGGAAGACTGAAACCCCTAACCTGCGCAGATGAGCTGCAACCACCGCCATTACTTTCGTGAACACCCGAGGGGAGCTGGTAAGGCTGAAGGGGAGCACAGTAAACTGAAAGTGCTTGTGACCTACCACGAATCGCATGTAACATCTGTGGGCAGGCAGGATGGGGATGTGGAAATAAGCGTCCTGCAAGTCCAACACTACCATCCAGTCTCCGGGGTCCAAGGCAGACAGAACCTGAGCCAGGGTGAGCATTTTGAATTTCTCCTTCTTGAGGAAGTAGTTTAGGTCCTGAATGTCTAGGATAGGACGTAAGCTCTTATCCTTCTTTGGTATCAGAAAGTAGTGGGAATAACAACCACGACCTACTTCTAGCACAGGGTCCTTTTCTATAGCTCCCTTGGCCAAGAGAGCTGCGACTTCCTGGCGGAGAAGCACCAAATGATCCTCTGGAAGGTAATTGAAGGATGGTGGCATGGGTGGTGGAGCAGATTCGAAAGGGAAGGAGTAGCCCTTTCGAACGATCTGCAAAACCCACCTGTCCGTGGTGATATGTTCCCAGTAGGGCAGGTAATGACGAATCCTGCCACCAACTGGACGGGAGTGAGGGGACAGACTAGGAGGGTTTGGAGGCTGCAGTGGGGGCAGAGGTGGACTAGACAGACCTCTGGTTCCCTGTCCCATGGCCATGTGCAATTCCACGTCCTTGGCCATGCTTCGGCTGACCAGTGTGCGAGGCATGGTGGCTGTGTGGAGGACGCGACAGGGAGCCCCTTCTGTGGCCACGAAAGGGGCAAAAAGTGGACTGTGGTGGGCGAGGGGCAGAGGAAAGACCGAAGGACCGAGCCGTAGCTCGGGAATCCTTGAATTTTTCCAAGGCCAAGTCTGATTTGTCTCCGAAGAGACTGGTGCCATCAAGGGGCATGTCCATGAGTGACTGTTGGACATCCCATGAAAAACCAGAAGTACGTAACCTGGTGTGGCGTTGTAAGGCCACCGTCGTAGCAACCGATCTGTGCAGAGAGTCTGTCGTGTCCAGCCCACAACGGATTGTGAACTTTGCCGCATCTCTCCCATCTTTCACAGCTTGGGAGACAATAGCACGGGCCTCCTCCAGTATCTGCTGCAGGACTTGCGCAACCGTATCCCACAAAGAGTGGGTATAGCGGCCCAAAAGGCATGCGGTGTTCACAGACAGCAGCGCGAGACTGGAGGAAGAAAATAACTTCTTGCCAAACTGTTCCAGCCTTTTGGATTCCCTATCCAGGGGTGCAGAAGAGAATGCGCCTGAAGAAGAAAAAGCCTGGATAACAAGACTCTCAGGCGTGGGGTGTTGGGACATGAATTTAGGGTCGTTCAGAGCGGGCTGATGGCGGTGTGCGGTCTTATTCACAGGAGCCCCTGTGTTGGGTTTGGACCATGTACCCAAAAGGACATCAGTGAGGGCTTCATTAAAAGGCAAGAGGGGTTCTGAAGTAGAAGCCCCAGGCTGAAGCACCTCTGTCAGGAAATTAGACCTGACCTCAACAGTGGGAAGCTCGAGACCAAGGACCTCAGCTGCCCAACTGACCACCATACCATAAGTAGCTCCCTCCGCCGTAGCCACGGTAGGAGGAGACAGCATGCCAGTGTGAGGAGAAGTATCCAGATCACTGGCTTCGCCCAATTCCTGAGCCCAGTCCATAGCAGGGTCATCCTGGTATTCATAAGAGTCCAGGAACCCCTCCAATTCCTCCCCATATTCGTACCCATAACAAAAAGGGTCTGAATCGGACCTGGGGCGAATAAGCCCTATCGAAGCTGCTCCGACTCCGAGTCGTCAGGGATAAGAATCGTGTAGACGACGATAGTGGGCACCACCGACATCGGGAGCGTAGATAATCGACCCAGCGCCGGGGAAGGTCTCAAGGGTGCGGAACCCGAAGGCCCCTCAACCGAACCCCTTGGGCCCGAAGGCGCCGTATCGGGGTCGGACCGTCCAAATATGAGGCGCATGGCCTCATAAAACTCTTTAAACTGGGTGGGGGTTGCTCTAGCTCCGGGAAACTTAGGGAAGCGTGGAGCCGACCCAGACACATGCTCCGAGGACGGAGACCTAGAGCGTGGATGCTCTTCCCGCGTCGCAGCGGCCGAGCGACGGGGCGAAGTCGGAGAGTGATGAGACTTCTTCGACTTCTTCTTCTTACCTTGACTTGAGGATTTAGAAGAAGACGGGTGGTGATGACTACGCGACCGATCTCGAGACCTCCCTCTCGAACGAGACCGGAACCTATGCGGAGTCGAGTGCCGGGCCACCATTAGCTTTAGAGACTGCTCTCTCAAAGCCTTCGGGTGCATGGCCCAGCACTTGGAGCATGACTTCAGGTCGTGGTCGCACTCGAGACACCACAGACAAACCCGATGAGGATCCGTCACCGACATCGTCCTCGCATGGCTTGAACCCGGTCACACAGAAAAAAACTTGACAAAATGGTCAAATTCGGCCAAAAAATAGCCAGGGTAGCTCTTCTCCGGATCAGTGTGTGGCACGAAAAGAAAAGAACTGACGACACTGCACAAGGGCGGCGTCTATATACTACTCCCGACGTCATCACGGCGACCACGATGCCTACGACGCCTGCGGAGTCGACCGACGCCACCTACCGACACGCAAGGGTATTGCTTGAAGAAAAATCTCCGGATCCAGTCTGACGCCTGGGGGGAAATTCTAAGGTAAGGAATCTGCAACTAGAAGTCTCTATCAGATAAGATGTATTCTAGTCACACCTGCTATGTAAAAAAACACAGACAAAGGTCTAGCTCCTATGGATAGAGCATCAAACATGGTATATTAAAATAAGTTGAATACAATAGTAACTATTTGCACAGAATCAGTCTTTTTCGCAGGAAACTGAACTAGAATTAACATAAATACCTTTAGGATATGCCTATATATATGTATATATATATTGACATGGAAGTAAGATAACTAAATGCCTATGTACCACAAGAGTAAATGTATTACTTATAGATACAAAAGAAAGCCTAGTTATCAATCAGACCATACCAACATAACAGTATGGAACCTATAGTGGGCATCATACCACTTAGGAAAGCAACAGCCATTCAAACCGTTAGAGTAATGCAAACTGCTTGAGACACCATCATCAAGCAATAGTAGTATAAGGCTTAATAAGATATGAGTTTGAAAAAGAAACCTTGATAACCTAGTGGAAACCAAGGTTAGTATGTGCCCTACTATAAGAATAGAGACACTACAACAGATAATATAGAAACGGTCTCCCATACTTAAACTGGAAAATGTAAAAGATTCAATAGTAAAAAGAATCCGACTGATTTTGTGTATTCCATCTAGGGACAACACTCCGTAAAGTGTGAACCCAAACTACAAAGAACCGGAGTCGGTTGAGTGATGACAATATTTGACAAATTTCAGCACCTTGAGACCCTCATGGGTGATTTGCTGCGCTTTGCTAATGCTGGATGGCCCCTGTATCAGGCTTAGTACAAGCCCCTTAGTATGAGAAGGAAACCAAGGTTGACGAGAAGTCTGGGAAGGCTCCGACAGCTATGCCACCAGAAGCTTCAAACGACGCTTTCGCAGTGCCTTCGGCCAAAGTTGACAACAAGAGTCACACTCTACAGAGTTGTGGTGCTCACCCAGACACCACATACAAATTGAGTGGGGGTCCGAAACTGACATTTGTCATCAACAGGACCCACAGGGTTTAAATCCTGAAGCATAGACAAGAAAACATCGAAGTAGGCTGAAAATGGCCTATAAAACCGTTACCGGATCCACGTTGCAAGTGTGGAAAGGAGGGAAGTGACATTGGTGTTTCGAAGAGGAAGTTATATCACATCCCGTGGATGACGTCAGTATGGAGTTACGCAATGCTCTCTTCCAACGTGCAGATGTGCTGGGGAAAAAAGTTTCCAGATCCAGTCTCGCGCATGGGGAAGATTCTAAATTAAGGAATCTGTGGCTAGATGTCTCTATCGGATCATGTGTATTAAATTGTTGCTTTTATGGTTCTCATAATTTGAGCCGAATAAAGCTTTTGACTAACTTTTTTTCTGCAGTTCAGTTTAAGAGCTTACCAGGTGCTATAGTAAACGTAGCTATTTTGAACCATCTATTGACTTTGCCAATGTTTAGCTATATCTGCTTTTTCCCTTTGTCACTATTTTCCTATTTTTTCCTTACTCAGTTCTCTGTTTTTACCTTTCTCTCATTTGCGCTGGGTCATAATAAACCCCAAACATCAAAGATTAGTGCCAGTGCTCAGCACTTTCAAACACCTCCACAAACTAAGCACTAGTATACTCTATTTCATGGGAACTCTAGCTTTCATCACTTTGGTCAAGAAATAAACAAGCTCAAGCTTAGCAAAGAACATGGTGAATGTTCAAACATATTTATATTCCAGCATATTTTGAGCCTATTACACAGCACATAGGCATCTTTGTTCCACTACACTTTTTTTTTTTTACTGTAAAAGAACCTTGGTAAATCACTAATTCCGGGAGTGATCCTGGCCAAAATCTCCAATCGTTGGTTTTTGTGTTGTGTTACCATGCTAGAAATATGACTGTCACTGATCTTTCCGTCTTCTATAACTCCACTAGAAGGTGGTGTGCGGGCTATTCTTTAAAACAGACCATGCTGCTGACATGCAAAGCATGACTTAAAATACATTTCTAATTTAGAAAACCTACAAAAGTTTAAAAAAAAAAAAAATAAGCATGAAGCACTTACCATCTGACACTTTTCGTTCACAGTTAAGCAAATCCCGACAGATACGTGCCGGGTTATCGCGAGTGCCCAGTGGGTTCTTGATACTGTGCATTAAACTGGCAAGGTAGTGTAGCGTCTTGAATATCTCTGCACTCTGGTCTAGTACATTAACTTCAGTGTTCTGGTAGCTCTGCCATGAGGACATTAAAAATGGAGTGACCAAGACATTCGCAACAGACAAGCATGCAGTTAGACCAAACACCAGAGATATATAGTAAGTAGAGAAAGTTTGAATTCAACCACACATGCCAATAAAAATGACCATTGTCACAAAATGTATGATTAACATTTAATTTAAAAAAAAATCAGCAGCATTGCAAAGCCATGCAATCAGAAAACAGTACAGACAATGAAAGAGAAACACAAAAGCAAGAAGAAGAAAACAAAATAAAAAATGTTTAGGATTATGTTTTTTGTAGATTAGTTTGCATTTTATTTTTTACTTGACATTCCTATCCTATCAAAAAATGACATGTAGTTAGAACATTGAGCACATCACTAAAAGATGTACCATTTGATGTTCAAAGGTGTACGTTTGCACACAGCAGACGCTCCACATGACGAGGGTATTTTATTCTACATTTAACAACAGTCTGAAGCGCAGTAATTCGCAGACTGTAAACATTCTTGTGATTCTGTTCCTAAACTAACAGTGATCAGTACTTCTTCTTCAATTACTGATTTTTTATTTTTGAATAGCATTTACCACCGCCCCACAAAAAACCATAATATGAAAAATTAAATAAATAAAGTACAATCGGGCTAGTTTTGTGTATCAAAAATGCATTCTCCACCTTCAGGCTACTATTTACAACCCACTAAAATGTTGATCTTGTGTTACATAATGACTTGTATTATACTGTGTAATATTGCATTTCAATGCCAAGATGTGAGAAATTAACGATTATACGACATGGTTTTTCAACATATTTCTAGCATGACAGACAGAAACAGAGTTCTAAAGTTGGCACGCACAGTTCTAAGGTTCATATCCCACAATGCTGTGCGTGCCAACATAAACATGGCAAACTAGTCGTCGGGCTATTACCTCCATCTGCAGCGCGGCGTTTGATTCAATCAAGGCCTGAATAGCAGCATTGACGTCCATTTGTTTCTGTGTAAAGCAAAAGCGGTTCAGTTCAGTAAGAAGATCAACACAAGCAGTCTGGAAATAAGGTTGTAAATTCCTCACGCGCTGCTGTGAAATTATAGCAGTTAAGCGGGCTCGTGAATTGCTCTTTTGTTGGAAATAAGGTGCCAGATAGTAAATAACTGAAGGGATAAGCGGGAGTTTAACCTAAATCTGCAGCAGCTTACAATCAAGTCAATGTTCCAAACTCACGTGCCACCCACTCTGTGAAAGATGTAAAAGAAGGGGCACATTAAATATCATAACTAGGCTTAAAGTAATACTGATTATGTGAATTAAAAGCAGTGCCTTCCGTCGCGAACTAACTTAACAGGGCCACCACGGTGCACTATATTAGGCAATGTGCCACTCTGCAGTTCAGTAATCAGTAGTGTAATAAATCGCTTGCATTTAATGGTGCTAATGTGACCAATAAAGTAGTATGCACGGGTTTCTAAGAGACTTCCAACATATGGACTAAACTTTGCCAACATGGAAGCTGGTCAAAATGTTATATATCCAGTGCTGGCAATCGGTGCTATTGCATAAAGAAAAAAGAAGAAAAAAAGAACAGGGGCACAAAGTATTTTTTATGAGCCCACCTGCAGAGGAGCCGAACTCCAGGGCTGCCGAACACCAAGGGTGCCTGGCCTTGATTACTTCTCACGCCTTTTTTTCACACACCCACACTTCTGGTCGCTTGTTCGCACTCTTTGCAGGTTCTTTTTAAACCCCTGCTCTCGCAATTAGTCATTTTTTCCTGTTCTTCATGCCCGCTTTTCTGCATTTCTCTTTCTTGCTATGGATCGAAGTCTGACGAAGAAAATTAAGTCCTGGTCTCCTATAATGAATGCTACTGAGCCCAACCAGCTCTAAGCACTACTGTCACAGAGGCGCCTGTGATTGGCACGGCAATTAATAAAGCCAACATGAGCTTGAACTGATAAATGGCACATCCATCTGCGCGGCTGTGCCTCTTCTGAAATCCTTTCTTTCTAATAAAGAGACTTGATGCCTATGCTATGATTTCAGTTTTTGTTCCAAATGCTACTTCTGTGCTTGCAACTGCTCAGACATTCAATTGTAAACACTACTACTGTGCATGCATCCTAGAAATGTCCATCTTCACTCGATACGATCTGTGAAATTCCCAATCACAGAATCAGCATGTGCAAAACGCACTTCTGATTGCGGAAATTCAGACAGCATTGTTGAATTTTACATTCACTAACTTCCGAGCGGAACTAGGTTTTTAGGCATTTCTGGGTAGGCCGAGTTGTAGAAGTTGAACTTGTAAATTTGTAAGGATTCAACAGCAATTTGGAAACACACACTTGTGTTTCTGCCATACTGAATAGGGGCGTATGGCACATAGATTTTTACCCCAGCAAAGAAAATGTTCAAAAGGAGGTTTGAGTTATTTACAAATGCAGAACTGGACACCTGGGGGCCAATTCACAAAAACACTGAGTATGGAAAACAGTACTAGAGGCACTCTTTCATATACTGTTATATGACTTTGTGAATCTGACCCAAAACGGAAAACTCAATTTTAGTGAAAATATAGAGGGCACAGTCCTTTATATTTGCACAAATTGTATGAGAATATTCCCTGATTATCCCCATTTTAAACATTTTGTGGTGTGTTCAGAATGGCATGTAAGAGTGTATAAAGGAGTACTGCAGAAGTACTACTTTACATACTCAATGAAGCTTTTATATGTATGGGTCTCCTGGTAACAAAACTGCTTGCATATATTTTTCACTTTAGCACTCACATCTGAGTCTCATAGGGTTTTTTGAAGTACTCCAAAAGTTTTTGGAGAATTCTAAAATGTCAAAAATGGACACTAAAGTTAAGAATTACCACAGTGGAGTAAGCTTCTGAATTCTTTCCCTTTGTGCAAAATACCCCTAATTATTAACATCTACACATGAGTGAGGATAACTCAGCTAGGAAAGAGAAAAGCAAGAATTTAAATCTAACATTTGGAGTCATTAAGCATTGTCTAAGACAGAAGCCAAAAATTACAACTTTTGCAATTTAGCTAGTCTTCAGTGACAAAATATTAGGGGTGAGCGAAATTCTTGCAATTTGCTTTTGTATAATTTAGTGAAATTTTGTCAAAATTAAGTGAAGTTACGTGAAATGCAAAACATAATTTTGCCTCATATAAGAGCACAAAAAACATTTTTGTGTATTTTTGTTGACATGACGGTGCATAGCACGTTATAAAAGAGAGAAACAAATACAAAAGCACAGTGAACAATAGCTGCTTACGTTCTCTTGTTTCCATGCTTTTCTTGTGATTTCTTACTGCAGACGGCATGTTTTCCATACATTTTTACTACAAATGGAGTGTCATTATGCTAAGTGGCATCATTTTGGTAATATATATGAGTAACAAGCGGAAAAGCATATTCCTAAAATCACACAACTTACACCAGCGTGATTTAAATTTCAACCAAGCCTTTAAAAAAATGGGTGGTTGTCTCAGAATAAGAAGAATCCTCTATTGGTCATTAAGCATCTTCACAGAAGTCAAGAACCACAAGCTTTACAATGCAGGAAGTTAAAGAAGAGCTGGCCTTCAGTGAGCAAAAAATTAGGGGTGTGCGAAATTCTCGCAATTTGCTTTTGTATAATTACGTGAAGATTTGGCAAAATTATGTGAAGTTACATGAATGCAAACCATAATTGTGCCCTACATATTACCACAGAATACATCTTTGTGTCTTTTGTTGACATGAGGATCACAGCATGCTATAAAATAGTGTATAAAATACAAAAGTGCAGTGAACAACAGACGCTTGTGTTCTGTTGTTTCCATGCATTTGCTGTGATTTCTTACTGCGGATGGCATGTTTGCCCTGCATTTTTACCACAAATGGAGTGTCATTACCCTAAGTGTCATAATTTCGGGAATATATATTTGTAACAAGCGGACAGGGAAATCCCTAAAATCACACAATTTACAGCACAATGACTTACATTTAAAACAAGCCTTAAAACAATTGGTCGTTTTCTTAGACTGTGTAAGAAACCTCTCTATTGGTCATTAAGTATCTTCTCAGACAGAAGTCAAGAACCACAAGCTTTTCAATGAAGGAAGTTAATGAAGAGCTGGGAGCTAGCCTTCAGTGACAAAAAGTTAGGTGTGTGTGAACTTCTCACAATTTACTTTTGTATAATTACGTGAAATTTTGGCAAATTTTTGTGAAGTTACGCAAAATGCAAACCATCATTTTGCACTATATATTTGCAAAAATACATCTTTGTTTCTTTTTTTTTTACATGATGATGCACAGCACACTATAAAATAGTGCACAAAATACAAATACAAAAGTACAGTGAACAACAGCTGCTTGTGTTCTGTTGTTTCCATGAATTTGTTATGACTTCTTACGGCGGATGGCATAATTGCCTTGCATTTCTACCACAAATGGGGTATCATTATGCTAAATGGCATCATTTCCTCTCCATTGGTCATCAGGTTTTGGTGCTTTCTATGAAATTGGGGCCTGATTTACAATGGCAGGGCAGCACCACAAGCTTTCCTGCTGTGTTGCCCTGCGTCCAAAGAAAAGGGCAGGAATGCACTGCATCTATACGATACAGTGCATTCCTGTCCTCTTCTCCGGCGCTAGTGCACAATTGGCCATTGCTGCAGAAAGAGGAAAAAAACAAGGAGAAATACAGTTATGTCTCTGCTTTGTGCCTCCATTATGCCTCCCCTGGGGAGGTGTAGGCTTTTGACATATTGGCAGGTTTACATCCTGTTGCAAATCTGGGACTGTATCAAATGCCATGGGTGTTATGTGGGAACACCCACTGTAACGCCCATGACACATCTCCCTTTCACAGTGTGGGGCAACATAGCAGATTGTGCTGCTGACTTTGCCCCAGTCCAGCACAACCTAAAGTAACCTCTAAAGCTCTATTTGCTTTTAAGTGCTAGAACTCTTATATTATTAAAAAATTCATAACTCTACTTCTACTTATTGGATTTTTTTTTTCATTTAGTCTTGCTTTACTTATAAAATTATTGTCTATTTTTATAAACCTGTGTTGAGTCTTTTTCTTTTACTGTGGTGTGTGTGTTGCACAAATGCTTTACACATTGCCTTTTTAGGTAAGCCTGACTGCTCTGTGCCTGGCTTCCGAGGGTAAGCACAGGCTACGTTTTAGTGTGTTTTTGACTTACCATTTCCAACAAGATTGAATGAAATGGAAAGATATGGCATTGTAGCCAATGCTTTTGCAAAGGTAGATAGGGCTAGCCTAAGAGTGCCTCCTAGCCATGGTGCAAAATTAAATTAAAAAAAACCTGAAAAGGGTACTTTTTATCAGTGCAGAGGGAGTGCGCCATCAGATGCAGGATAAGCTACTGACATTTTACACAGGGTAACTTGTAATCTCCACCTAGGATGCTGAAACAGTAGATGCAAACAACTTTCAATAAATCTGCACAAACATTGTAACTAAAAGTAAATATAGAACTTACACTTCGCCCAGGCATCCCAGGTGGTCCCTAAAAGACAGAAACAGTTGATTAGAAAATTCCTGTATTTATACTGAGGCCAACTTGTGTTTTAACTGCTGATGGAATTCGAAATCTGGCCTACATTGTTCAGTGGGAACAGCTGTTTGCAGGGTGTTCAGAAAGGGTCCATATGAGTGTGACAGTTGTTTCAATGAAAAATTAATCTTTGACAAAGGCATCAAGACGAAATCCAAAATGATAAACTCCCCTGCGCCTGCTTGTCCTTTCTATTCTCAATCTCCCCTATAGTTGAACCTTCTACTTTATCTTCTCATGTAAGAAACGGTGTTTGTTTTCGGACTGTTGCCTGTAAAGACAAATGATGTTCCACTGAAACTGTCTCGTACAAGACCCCTTTGCTATTTCCATTAATGGAAACAGAAAGAGGATGGATGTGCAACTCAGTGCAATGCAATGTGTTGGACCAGCCAGCTGGATGCAGGTTCTTGCATTTGAATTTTTTTCTTGCACTCCACTTTTCGATTTCTTTTTCTGGAAATAGAAATGGAACTTGCATGTGTTCTACCCCAGATATGGAGCATAACGGAAGCCCCTGCAGCCACCGATGATGCGGGGTGGGGCAAGGATCCTTGTTTTGCAGGGGCACCCCCTTACCCTATAAGACATGCCTTTGAATGTCTTGCAAAAGGCGTGCAATGTCATGGAATAAGAAATCATTAAATACTCTTGAAAGCCACTGTGCTTTCCCGAGCAGAACCCTGCCACATAGTAGGGGTGGGAACCCAACTGTTCAGGGCCCCATTGAGCCCAAGACCGATGAATATCCGTGCAATCTGAGAGACGCCAGGGTCCCTCATCACATTCTGCAGGGGACTTGGGGGGGTTGGGGGTATCATTTTGCGTTACACAACTGCCCAGGTGGCTCATTGAGTTGAACATTCTTCACCAACAAATGCGGTGTTCTGGAGGCAGTGAGTGTGAATCCCAGTAAGGTAGACTCAGCCTTTCATCTTACGAAGGTGGATAAAGTGACTAACATGAACTGGATTGTAGTACCATTTGATATTTACAGAACTCGGAACAGCCAGATAAAGCTAAACAGTGGTTTGCAGCACTAGTTATTATTATTATCAATGTTATTAAACTGCAGGAGGATCATCAGTGGCCATATTAGATGTTTTGTGGCGGTGTCTGTTTCACTGGGGTAGAGTGTAAGATTTTATTTTGAAGAGGTGCTGCCCTGTAGGCTTTCCTACAAATATTTCAGCTTGGTGGGATGCTTGCTGCCAGCAGTGATAGTTACGTTCATGGTATAGTTGACTCTGTAATGATGTGATGTGTGCTGGATGAATGAAAGATTTTGTGCACAGTGGGTTCTGCTGTTCATGTGTGAGGGAACGAATAGTGAGTAGTGCGAAGGGCGGTATGGCTTTAATGCTCATTGGCAAGCTTCAGTAAGGTTCTGGCTAATGTGTTCTATTGTTTTAATGTTTGGGGACTTTCAGTAGCTAGTGTTGTGGAACAACATGATTGCCAGCTGATTGACAGGCCAGTGATGTGCTCGAGATTATTACTAATTACAGATTTTACAGGGGAACATAAAAACAACGCCTAAGGGGACATCTCGCCTCCAATGATAGACACATATCCTGCATTGTGAAAACAATCATTAGGACGATATATAGGGTGAATGAGGGACGAAAGAGTGAAGTACTTTAAGAAAAGAAGTGCACACTAGTGATTCTTCCGCCATGCTATGACACACAAGGGATGGGAAGAGGTAGTACGTGCTTCAATGCAAAGTACGAGAGGGTGGGCAGTAAGGGTGCAATAGTCATACCCACTAAAAATGAACTCGAGGGAGATTAAGGTGAGGGCTGGAATGCAGAGAGTTTTCTTCTGAAACGCAACACAGACACCCCTCTTCGAAAATAAAACCAAAGAGACAGATTTTTCAGAAAGTCACAAGAGAAATGTCACTTCTTAATTTTTTGAATATCAATGCCCTCCCATATTTTTATTCCATACATTTAAAGATTGACATGACTGAAAGGGAAGAAACTGGTATTATCTGAGACTGCTACTGGGTGGCATTAAACAGAAACAGTTACATCGTTGCTCCTCAGTTACATATTTAGGGGCATATTTACAAGCCCCCTGTGCCTCCTTGCGCCACCCTAGCATAATTTTTTTTATGCTAAGGATGCTTTAAGGAAGTCCTCACCGTGCGACATATTTACATGCATTGCACCACTTTGTAACCCCTAGTGCCACATTATACCTGCGCCAGGTATAATGTATGCAAGTGTGCATTCCCATGCAGGAAGGCCCAAAAAAATGGAGCAGTGAAATTTACAAGATTTCACTGCACCATTTGTTCCGTCATTTTTAACGCCTGCTCAGGGGAGGTATTAAAGTGACGCTCCCCTAATAACCTATGGACCTCCCTGTGCTTTGCGCCATATTTTATGGGGCTAATCCAGCAAAGCAGCACAATAGCGTCCTAAATTATGACGGTATTGTGCTAACCTGTGCCATGGTGCGCTGTATAGTAAATACAGAGCTACCATGTTGACATTAGGGGGCACAGGCTGATGCAAGAAAAGTGGCGCATCAGAGCTGATGCACCACTTTCTTGTAAATATGTCCCTTTAATTTTCCCAAGGGTAATCTCTCCCTACTATTATTTCTATTTGATACTTTTTCACGCAGTACGTTTAAAGAAATAGCGTGAGCACATCACTCTGGTCCATGACAATGCGTACTATAAATATCAATATCCATTTGACAGACTAAAGGAAGCGGGATTTACACAGATAAACACCTTGATGAAAATTACATGTTGCTACTTACGGGTGGTCCAGGATGTCCTCTGGGGCCTCGAGGACCCTAGTAATAGAGGAAAGAAGATATTGTTTATTATCAGGTAGAGTCTTGTTTTAAAAAAATATTGTATCACTGCTACCCAGGCGTACAACAGTTCTAGGAAACGTTGCTGTAATAAAACAACATAAGAGTATTACAATAGCACACCTGCATCATGCAATAACTTGCATGTTATGATGCAGTTCAATTGCTGCCTGCATTTGGGATAAAATTACATTCACATAAAAGTATGAAATGGTGCTAAAAAGTTTACAGCAGATGATAGAGGGGGCTAATACCAATAAACGTATAAAACGTTAAATTGAAATGGCTGAGGTGGCATGTCAAAGTAGGTATGACAGAATTTAATGTTTCCTGGAAAGCGAGAGCATTGGAGAAGATATGAGGTATGGAACATTAGATGGCAGTCCAGAGAATATGGGCACAACAGTGGATTGTCTTTCATCTGTTGTTGGGTTTGACTATTCAGATTTTTCCACAACTGCTCTATGATTTTTCTTTTCCAGCTTGTGCGTAAGGCAAATCAGGAACTGCCAGTTACAAAGGGCTATATACAGAGTTTGGCAGATGGGTTACTCTAGCACAAACATGACGGATATTCCATCCGCCGTATTATGATGTCCATAGGCTATGATGGAATCTTAATAGGGTGGGTGGATTATCAGGCCCCAAATGTTATTGAAAACTTTGGGAACAGATGCTGCTTCCAGAACGTGACTTGAAACCAAGAAAGCTACAGGGCATGCCATATTCACTGATGGGTGTCTGGGTGTAGAATTCCCTGGATAGAGAGAAAGAGACTTAGGGCCTGATTTAGATATTGGTGGATGGGTTACTCCATCACAACAGTGATGAATATCCCATCCGCTGAAATCTAAATCCCATAGGAAATAATGGCATTTAGATATCGGCGAACAGGATATTTGTCACCGCTGTGATGGAGTAACCCTTCCACCTATATCGAAATCAGGCGCATAATCACAGAGTAAATATGTAACATCATCAGGGGCTCAATACACAGGCAAAAACTGAAGTTAGACAAGATACACTGGTGATTAAAACACCAAACTAATTCAAGGAATACGGGTCTTGTGTTCTTCAAGGGATTCCTGGACTGGGCACACAGTCTTCTAAACCCCAATTTATCCAGGACACCTCCACCGCTGCTGAGCATGCCCAACATGGCATTCACTTCTGCCTCCCAACTCAGGGGACCCTAAAGATGCACTGACATAGTTTCTCAGATTACTTACCTGTAATCTTCATTAATCAGAGTGGTAGTTTTCACAGTCCTTATATCATGAGATGTGCCCTTTCAAACAAACAGGACATTTTTACCCATTTCTACCTTCTTTATTTTTGTTCTTTCTCCAAGGTCTCTATGCTCTCATTCATTCCCTAGAAATAAACCCAACTGAGATTCCCTTACTCTTTTACTAAGCTTAAAAATAAACAAGTGGTTAAATAATTAGTCAAAACAAATAGGAGAGATAAAATGGAAATGAAGGACTGGGTGGAGGAAGATTATAACTCAGAAAGAAGATTACCAGTAAGAAATCCAAACATTACTTCCTCCTTTGCCTTCCTCATCCCAGTCCTTGTATCATGAGGCTGTACCTTAATCTTTCAACCACTGTCAACGAATGTATCAAGACGCAGAAAATCCTGCTACACTGAGTGAAATTTATTGTGTCTGAAAAGGTGTGTAGAGCCCATTCTTTATGTACAGCATCTAAAACATTTGAATCAAAAGAGCTTGAAGAAATGGTTTGAGAGACTTAAATGTAAAATAGAAGTGTTGGAAGAGGCCCACACAGCCATGCTACAAATGTCTCTAAGGGAAACACCCTTAAATGCTGTCCAAGAGGCAGCAATTCTTCTAGTGAAACAACCTAATCCCTCCTCTCTGTGAGAGCCAAAAGCAGCTAAATGGACCCTCCCACTAACGTAAGCTGTTGAAAGACACCTGCATTTGGCCAAATGTCACAAATAATGAGTTCCCTGAAGGAAAACAAGCAGTTCCTGATAGCTAAATTGAGAAAGCCCAGTGTAAGTCTAGAGTCTGAAGGAAAATATCTTCCTTTGAGGGAGGATAAGGGCAGGACTATAGGTAGAATAACATCTGGGAAATGAAACTTGGAAAGTACATTGGGAATTTTTTTTGTATCCAGATGAAAAAATTACCTAATCCAGAAAAAACTGAAGATTAATTGTGACATAACATAACAGCAATCTAATGTTAAAGCAAATAACAACTAAGCTTTGAGAGACACAAACTTAATATGAAGAGTTTTGAGAAGTTCAGAGTTCAGCCTTGAAGTCTTTGAAGGCCAGTACTAAATCCCTATATGGAACCAGTGAATGTACTACAAATCACTTATTTAAAAAAAACACTCTTCAAAAATTAATAAACCAAATGTTAAGGCAAGTGCAGCAGAGAAGTCCTGAAAGCATGAATAGTTGCCCATTGACAATTACCACCCTCACTCACTCACAAGCAGCAGATGAAAGATTCTTGGAAGTACATCAAGTTTTGAAAGTACCTCCAATGGCTGTCATATACCTTAAGGGCACCAAGCATCTAGATTGTTGAAGAGACTTTACTACCTCCCCTGAGCAACCCATGGGATGAAGACCTATCTGTCAATATCCAGACCCCCATGTGTAGATAACCAAGGGAAAGATCTCATAACAGGGGTGATTGAAGAGAGGATTGTGATGTTGGAAATATCCTAGGAGGATGAGAAGAAGTGCAAACCAGGAACTCAAGGACAACGCAGGAGCACCAGCTGTACTTCTACCTGATCATCCTTGATCTTCCTAATAACCTTGCCCAGAAGAGGTAAAGAAGGCACTGCATGTTGAAGTCCCTGCGACCAAGGAATCAACATTACATCCTTCCTGAGGCTCTCTGGTATGGAAGTAGAGAGCAGAGCTGAGGAAGCAGGCTGGATATCTCTGTTGTAATCTAGAATAACAAAGAGCACAGGGATAAGGGAAAATTCTGCTCAGCTGGTTTGCATGTTCATTCTCCTTACCCTTAAAATAAACTGCCCTCACAATAAGGAGATTGGCCAACTCCTAAGCCTTGGAACCAAGACTACCAGAGCTGAGGCTATTATTCCTCACTGCTGATCTACGTAGGCTCTTGCTAGAGGAGTGTATACACAGCACTACCCGACCTCTTAATACAAAAGCAAAAAGCAGCAGGGCATGTAGAATGGCTTCTAAATCCTCCAATTCAGGGAAGGGCTTGCCTCCTGTCATGACCCCAAACCATGATTGGACTGATCCCTAATGTCACTCCCCAACAGGAGTGCCTGCATCTTGTTACTGTCACTGGGGTGGAAGGACCTAGGGGAACTCTCTTCAACAGATGATCCGGGGTGAGCCAATATTACAATTCCTGACAAATCATAAAAGTTCCAGAAATTCTAATCCTCTAGTCTAGACAAGTGGTGGAAAATAAGTGCAATCTCAAGGAACAAAAGAAGAATGGCCACCAACTCATGCTGCATTCTTAAGCAGCTGCGGGCTAATGCTAATGCCCACTGAGATGAGAGAAGATTTGACAGATTAAATCTGAGCTTCTCTTGACTTGCATGAAAAATGTCAACCTAGCTTAAATCGGGCTGGAAGATGGCCCTATGAACTGCATATTCTGTCATGATATTAACTGAGACTTGCCAAAGTTAACAATGAATCAGTGGTTAGAAAAACATGCATACCTCAGCCTCCTTTCCTGGGAAGAGAAGCTGCAAAGAATAGCCAGTATTTGAGCTAGGGAAGCACAGGTGGTTCCGTAGAATGAAGAATACCCATCAGAGTTGCTAAAATGTGGATGACAACTCTTGGGATGAGGTTACACCAAAATGTAGCATTTAGAACTGGTAATTTAACAGTACAGAATCTCAAATATTTTTATTAAGCTATATGGATTGGAATGTGAAGGCAGGAATTCCTCAAATCCAGCAAAGGTAAAAAGTCTCCTGGAGCCACATTGGTGGTAGGATGGATTGCAGCATTGTCATTTTGAATTGTTCATGTCGGGTGGAAAGAGTTTAAATCCTTTAGCTTCGTGACTGCTCAGTATTCGCCTTATGATTCCTGAGCCACAAAAATAATCTAATAAGAACACAGACCTTGCTTCTTCTCTGAAATCTGTTTTGAAAGTTACCTTTGATAACAGTCAACCTTACATTTGAAGGGATCTTGAGGAGCTAGAGAGGCCATGAAATGCTTCACGTCAGTGCCAATAGACTGCATCAGCAACACCCATCAGCGTCGACCGCCAATGCCATGCTCCAGAGGTGTCCTGCTCCTCATGCCAACAATAACTTCTTCACTGTCCCCACCAACACAAAGGCCCAGTTGAGGTTCTCTGCTTGGACTTGGACTGTGAGACTGTACACTCCTCACAGGACAAACTTGGTCCCTATATCCAACCTTCCCTCCTTCACGGTCAGTCTGAACTTGTGACTTTGACCCAGTCCAGTGTGACCAGATACCCATGAGTGGCGCTTTGTGCATTATTTTAACCTAAAAGTTTAAAAGCTCATAACTCTGATTCAACTTATTGGATGTTTGTCGTTTCAATGTAATTTTCTTTATTAAATTGTACAGTATTTTGTAAATGGGTTTGGAATTTTTATTGTGTTGTTTTTTCAATGTATTCCTGTTTGAGTGCTTCATAAATACTTAACACGTTGCCTGTAAATTAGGCCTGATTGCTTTTGTGCAAAGCTACCAGAGGGTTAAGCACAGATGTATATGGTTCAATCTGACAAGGACTGTGTTTATTATTGAGTAAGGCTTCCACCCCTATCAACTAATAATTCAATTTCTTACAACAGCATCATTAAGTGGTAAAGAGGCAGTCTACTTAGGTTGATATTGAAGAAAATAAATCTAGTTACTCCTCCATAGAGAATTTAGTGAGCTTCGAATTAGTGTGAATATGCCACAGTTCTGTATCCTAGAAGCCCCTCTACTCTAGGTGATCACTCTCCAAATCAGGATCCTGAAATTCTTTCCATCCACCTTGTTTGGTGGAGGTGGGCCCTCTCTTCTCTTGATGGCCGCCTTTGGAGTCTGATTAATCATTCCCTGAAACAAGCTGATTGGGAACATATCACAAGCGTCCAACAGACCTAGAGATGAGCCTTCAAGATCACTAAGTAATTGTTGATGATGATACAATTTTGCAGAATGATTTCCCTTTTCCATTGCATGAGGAGAATGTGCCAGCAACACTGGAGCACTTCCTGAATCCTCAGTTACTAATCACTGACTAGCTTAGACATGCTATATCTTGCATGATCGCTACCATGATAGAATCAGACATAGAAGGCAATTCCTGCTAGGATGAGATCATACCCGCAACATTCAACATAGGAAAACACTGTGCCCTCATCTGAATGAGTATCTATCTTCCCCTTAGAACACCCTGATGAAATAGGAAAATCAATACCAGACATACGAGGAGAATGAGCAGAGCCATTTGAAGCAGGTCGCTCACGTGCAAAAACTACTGCATATAAAGTCCATGCGCTACCTTGAGTTCAGTTCCAGGGACTGCAGTTGCATTAAACAAATACACAGTAAGGATATAAATAACACACCAACAATTGGTAGGAATAACTGTACAGTTGTGACATGAACAAAAATCAGAAAGTGGTTTCAGTTGGCTTTCCTTTTTAGGGAAACTTTTCAGGACATGGACATCTCTGGACCTGGGAGGCCTGCCTCTTTAAAACAAAATGATGGAAGAGGCAAAAATAGAAGACAAAGTAGGGCAGGACAATCCTGTTGGTGTTACAGGACATAGTTCATGATGTAAGGGCTGCGAAGAGGAAGACATATGAGGATGTACTCACTGCTGAGCTATTTTGCCTCTTACTGCTGTCAGAAAATGGTTCAAAATAAAAGGAAAGATGATTTATATGTATTTTCTATCAAACAAGCAGCTTGTAGAAGAAAAAAATGAAGGTTGAATACTGCCGTTTTTCCAAGGAGCTGAGTAGTTAAATACTTTCACACAAATGGGATGTTTGCTGCTTCACTGCTATTGTGATATATCCTAGCAGCTAAGGTGTCTACAGCTGTCACACTCCCTGCTAACCAGAGGGCACACCAACATCTCAATGGCACTGCATACTCCTTGACGAAGAGCTAACAAAACGATTCCTTTTGGAGTATATGCTGTCGTATATGGTTAAACTATATGCGATAAAATAGTACTTTAATACTTAATCTTATATATATATATATATATATATATATATACATATATATATATATATATATATATATATATATATATACACATATATAAATAACCATATGTGCACCTTTCATGCGTTGGATACCTGAGTGTAAATGGAAGAGTAAGCTGTCCACAAGCATGCATTATATACTGTGCAGTTTACACATCTAATTTAATACCTGTAAATCGCCCCTTCGATGTATAGCCGCGTATACCGTCACAACGCAGAAAGCACCACAGAAAGTAAAGTAGCATATTTCAGGATATAATAGACTCATACACACAACTGTTGGCCTAAAATAAAAAAAGGTTTTTTAATGTGTCAAAGATAATCTCTTCTATAAATATTCTTGGTGAATTAGTTTATATTTTCTAGAACTATAAAGACACTGTACCCTTCGGGATAAAAATGTATAGTTTATCAGAGAAATGTGCCAGTCAATAGTTCACCCCGTTGCTGCTAGGATTAGTTTGGTCCCCTGTACTCAGCATTGTTTGTTTGACACGTGAATGACAGGGTTCTCCAGTCTTAAAATGGCATTCCACAGCGCAGCACCTAGAGTGAACAAACATTTCTGACCGATAGGCCACAGGAAATTCATTAGCTTACTGCGCAATTATGGAAAAGGCGGAATGTCCCGCCGGAACGCGCTGTATTACATTATTGATCTACTTAAGCAAGTAAAGTACTGCATTTTACTAACAAAACAATGCAGCAAAGACTAAACCTATTATGTTATTACGCATTCCTTAATCTGTTTATGCCGTCAGGCCCTTTGTTTTTCACAAACCGACTACCGAATCCTTTTTCTGTTCTCCTCATGCACTGCATGCAAATTTCCATTAGTTTTACAAAAACGGCGTATTAAATTGTTTTCCCCGTGCACGTACACTTTTCAGATGCGTATTTTCTATGCAGATACTTTTATAAACCTAATTTTAATAGATTTGATGACTGTGATACGGAAACAACCACTGGCAAAGCCAACAGGTCTTGTGATGGCTGACAGCCTTTAAGCTTTGTCAACGTCTCTTTTGTTTTGTCCTGTTTTTTGCAATACTTTATCGTTGGGAACGCTGCAGGTACCTCCCCAATCTAATAAGAACATTAGCTAAAAGCGAAAATATTTTTTTGTCTCACAAAACACACACTGCCACAGTAGTCCCTGCCACTTAAGGGAACTACCTTGTTTGTGGACATGTTTCTTGTGAAATGGCATAATGCTGTCACCCAGAGTGACGGTATCAAATGGCTCATACTGTCATGGTCGGATGATAAAAGTGAATGACACAAAAACAGACCAGTTACTGAAGCGAGCTGGAATGAATGCCCTTCATGCAAATATATTGTACCTATAAAGTTAGCGAAATAAACGGTCTTGCCTAAAGTCAGACCTAAAAAGGATGTCCTGTAGGTAATACCTGTCTGCATCACTGGTTAATTTTCTCTACACCCGACTTCGCTTCTTCTAAGCAAAGGTCACAGGCTAATGTTGTTTATGCGATGCGTTTTCCCCGTGGGCTTTAACATGCCTGCCATGCATGATTAGAAGATAATTTCAAATAGGATTAGGTTTTTTAATAAGGTCAGCAGATCTGATCTTCCATGTCACCGGGAACCACATAGTTCTGTCCCAGGCACTCATTTTACAAATCATTGTTTTCAGATGTTTACTCCAGGGTCCTCCTTATGAGTTATGCGGTATTAGTGTGGGACAATTCTGCACCTCTGGATTCCATAAACAGCACAGCAAATCCGGCAGTGGACCTATGATTACTTGTTGTTTCCAGGTCCTGCTGTATCAGGTTTCCCATGTGTTACCGTGTAAAACACTGCGTGTGAATTATTGTACTGGCTGATAAATCTGCATGATGATTTGCCATACGGTAAAACCATGCATGCGTAAAATACAGATTTAGATCTAAAAGGTAATTAGAAAGACAAGAAATACAGAATTTCTCTGAGCTACCTCCATTAACAGTGCATGGTTGAAGCTTTGGGCCCTAATATGAATACATCTGCTCAAAGCAGACAAGTATCTTCACCAAGCAGTGCTGCAAATGGCAATGATGCCTCAAATACACATCCCTCGCTATCCCTGCCAATAGCCACCAATGCCATATCTGAGGCCATCATATGTTTTGAGAGCACTTAGTCATAGAAAAATGTAATCGGTGAACAAGAGCTGATGCTTCTAATGATAACATTTAGACCTGGACCTCAGATGATGGAGGGGACATAAACACGTCAGCACCACCTCCATCACAGTCCCCAAATCAAAATATCAATTCTAATTCTAATTCTATGGCTGAAATTAGCAGAACAGTAGCAGCAGTCAAGATTTATTAAAATACCGGACCAGTCAACTCCATGGATAACAGCAACTATGTAAATGCACCATAAATTTGCTGAACGTGTTAAAATTCAGCCAGCCGAGGTTCCTTCCGCACTTAAACATTAGCCCTATGTTCACTACAGAAGCTCAGTGTCCTGCTGCCAGAAGATCGGGCCAACAGAATAGCTTCTAGGCCATGAAATAAAAGAATTCACAAGAAATATTGTTCCGGGTCATGTAACAATGTTGGCTGCAAATGAGTTATACATCTTTCTTTTACAGCGAAGTAGGATGACATCTATTCAAAGGCCTTTTGTAGAAAAACATACACAGCAACCAACCATTCCCCTCCCCTTGTAACTCATCGCCCACACATATCTCAAAACAAGTTTGCCCCCTTAGACCTCGCAGGAGGTCTGTAAGTAAGTTGACAAACTGGCAAATACAACTGATATATACATTTAACAATGAAACTTTTTGTCCCCACAATTATTTTATGTCTATTTTTTTTAATAAGGGTTAGCTATGTAGTGAATGTGAGCTGGTAGAGGAAAACTAGGTTTATTTTTGTACCACGTTCTAAATGCATACGCTATACTTGTGAAATGGTTCTAAATTCATATGTAGTTATTAAATATTACTAATTATGTTCACGTAGATAAATATTTAACATACCTACATTTGTGAGAATCTACTTTTGTATTGTTTAAGGTTACAATACGGGTTGACGATGAGCATTTTTACATTTCTGATGAGGTGTGTTGTATGTCTGCTGTTCATTTAATTTAATTACTTATTTTATTACCCTTTTAATAAATAAATAACGTAAAACCATTCCAATATTGAGCTTTATATTAACATTTATTTACACATTTTATAACGAAAATGTATTAATTTTTAATATCTAAAGAAGGAGGGAATTTGAGATTGCAGTACCCGTATATGTATGCATATTTAATACATTTTTAAAACTCTATGTGAAATGTATTTTTTTACCTGTTTTACATCGATACAGCCATGTGGTACAGATTTAAAAAGATTACCATCTGCTACGAGGAGGCGGTGTTTCAGGTGGTATTTCCTCCAGTCCCTGAGCATTTCTAACTACTTCTACCTGTGGTAAACTAATTTTCCGCAAACATAATAATGCACAGTAAATCAATTTATGTTTCTTCAGCAGCTTTCTCCTCATTCAAAATTACCAATCAGTATTTCCATAAGTGAAAATATATGTGTAATCGTATGCAGGAAATATAACACATAAAAGAAGGGGCTTTTACCCCGCACAACTCCTAATGTGGGACCAACTGGATTCACTGGAATTAACCAAGAATACAACTCTTATAATACATAAGAATGTTTAATGAATGGGCTGTAATGTACTTGGCGTGTTATAGCAGATGAAACAGAGAATCTGACACTACTATGTTTAATGGTTTTCTGTAGAGGCTCTTCTGTTATGTTAGTGTATGTAATATACACAACGTTCACCATGTCTATAGAGTCTGCACTACAGAGCGGCTGGGTATATTTGTCAAGGAGGCTGTTTGTGCAAAGGTATCATGTGAAACTGATTTTGGAGCTTTTCTGAAAGGACTATATAGTCCCAAATTGAGTGCAGGCATTTTATTGATGCTACTATAAAATGCCCTACTTGATGCTGAAAATTAAGATGACCTCATATATGGTAATCCAGACTCCTGACTATTTTCTTAAAGTACCACTAAACACTATACGGTAATAGTTTAGGATAGAGAAGCTTGATGGTACTAAGTCTGTAGTAGGCTCAAGTAACATTGTTTCCCCTGAATTTACGCTGAGCCTTTAGAGACCAACTGTACCTGTCTCACAAGACTTGAATATGGGTTAGTGGCACAGAATTTGAATGAGATTGGCCGGTTTAAAACATGGATTCTTCAATTAGAATTTAAAGTGGAACAGAGCGGAAACCTAAGATCCCCCATAAGTGGAGGAGGTAAATGGTGCTTAGTGGTAGCTAAAGCACAGAGTAAGAAGTTCTTACTGTAGCAAGGTAAGAATTTTGCACTATCGGATCATAATTTCAGGTTTCTCTAGATGGATTGAGGGTAAGGGGCATAGCTCAGAGTAAAGGGTAACCCAAAGTCAGTGTTAAGCCGATTGCATGGATTCCTTACCTGAGTTAAGTACTTTTGTGTTAAAGCAGATAACAATTGAGGTAACAGCAGTTATTCATTCAGGGTGAACATGAGTAAATAGAATAAACTGCAGATGTTTTGATTGCTTAGGAACAGAATAATCAATAGGGTGATTTGAAGGCTTCTAGTGTTCTGTAAATCACCTAACAAATGAAGATACAAGTAGATGACACCACCATCATCTTGAAGGATTCTATACGTTTAACGATTACTTGAGCAAATGGTGCATTGAGGTCTTGAATAATCATTTTATTTTGTAAAATATTGTCATAAGACGTGGTCTATTTCTCCTGGAAAAAAACTTCAAATTTGTTGATACCATTCTTTTCAGATTATGGTCATATCCTCAAGAGATTTTAGAAACCTCCATTCAACTTAGGGTACTAAATATTTCTTTCAAAACATATATGATTGTGAAGTCCTGGTGTTGGGTCATAGTTACATCTTTTAAGAAGTCGAAATTATGCAGCTTCCAGGATTGTGATATATCATTTTCTGATGTGGTTTGATGAATTTTATTAATTTATTTTTGAGTTTCATTAATTTTAACCTAGGCTTGTAAAGGGATCTAAACCACCATAGGACTATTGATGTAACAGAGTAGCATCTTCCATCTGAAGTTGTGAGTTAGAGGGGCAATGTTAATCCAGTTTCAACTATCACAAAAAAGGTCTGGATAAAAAGCGAGGATTCTTGTTATCAGTTCAGGCACTGTGAAGTCAAGTACTATCCGCACTTAGAATACTGTTTTCTTTGTCAAAAAAGTTGGTAGTGTTTGCCAGGGGAAGTAACAGGGCTTTTGGGGAGGGCATGAACTAGAAGAAAGGGCACAGCCATAAAGGAAATAATGCATTGTACAGGAGTAGCAGAGGGTCCAAGAGGAAGGCAGAGTATGGTCCAGGAAGAGAAACCGTGCAGAGTCTGACGACAGAATACACACAAGGTCCAGGAAAGGGGGAACAGCACAGGCCCCACTGGTGTAGCAGTACAAAATCAGGAGGGAAAATGCACGAACTGAGGAAGCAGCACAGGGATCATCACAGCCTTCGGAGGATTGATTCGGATGAGGGAGCCTGCATTACTGAGGTGATTGATTGCCAGAAAGTAACAATGAAACACTCTACTGCTCATATTACTGACATGTTTCCTGCACTTGCTTGTGTACCTCTTGTTTCGCTAACAGGCTGTTCATTCTTAAAAGAATGTTCTTTTATATAACACAGAACAAACCATTTCATAATTAGTCACACATGCTAAGAATAAAGTGCCTTCAATCACAAAAGTCAACCAAGTGGGGATGCCAGGATTAAGACATCTGTTTTATGTTGTTGAATTCTTCAACTTAGTCACTAGTTCACATTGCCCAGTTGGTTCACTGTACTCACATACCTTTGTATAGCGAAGTCATAAAGATGAACAAATTGCCAGGTGTGTTACAGAGTAGAGGTGGCCACGTCAGCGGAAATTATTCTTCCGGACCCAGTATTCTGAGGGACATTGTCTCTCCAACTAGGTTTAGGTTTTAAAATAAAATATATCCTATTTGATTTTGTCACATTAAGTTCTCTGACTTGGACACATAAATGTCCATCTTGAGCATGAAACTTCTTTTGATAGTGCATCATTCTAAGTATTGTTGGGTCGTGATAGAAATAAATATTGCAATCTTTAAAGAAAATCCTGAGCCTTACTGTTTATCAAAATATAAAACCTATAGTTTTTATTCACTAACACAGCAAATATATTTTAAAATGCACAATTTGGTCAACATCCTCCCCAATACCAACTGCCCTATTATGGGAAAGGCTCTCACACCTCACTTCATTGATCCGTGGTACTTATGGCCTTATTAAGAGTTTGTTGCAGAGTGAAAAATACATTGCACATACTTTATGCATCCACTCTTTGAACTTGTTGATAATTGTTCTCTCTGTGTTTTTGCACTTCATCCTGCTCCAGCTAGACCCTTGAGGTGAAGGATGGCACTAAACAGGCAATATTACAAGTGCACACAATTTTGCCACTGGTATTACCACTTCACAGTTAAATCAGATGTCAAACCAAGCATATTCAGAATACATGTTGCAGAGTTTCATCTCCTGCTTTTGCACAGAAATCTAAATGGACACTTAAGGCGCCCCTGATTTGCCACGAAAATGTGGCCACCTATAAATGCGTTTGACAATCCTTGAAAAGGCAACTCAAGTAAAGGTCGCACAAAACCTCAGGTTAAGAAAACATGTTGACCTTACAACTTTTGCACCTCCAATGTTCATGTAGTTATCTACTGCCTTGCAGTGCACTGCCATGATACAAGACATGAAGTGAGGTGACAAGACAGTGAGGTGTCCAAATATTTGTGAACATAGAAAATGGTAAATGAAACTGGCCAGGTTTGAAAATGAGCTTCAGTAGTGTAGATGAGAAAGAAGAGGTCTGCTTGACATTAAATAGTGAAGTTTTAGAAAGTAAGGTCAAAAATGTTTTCGCATGTGTAATTGGGTACATGTAATTTTGTTTTTACAAAGAAGAAATCGGTGTGGTCCAAGTCTAAGTTCATGACTGCTTTGTGCTTTTCTGTTGAGATAATAAAACAACAATATTTACATTGGTATGATGATTTCTTTGATACCGTCATTTTGTTACAGTTACGAAGATGAATTATTTAAAGCAGTGTTTGGCTCTGCTATGTAACCTCCACCTTGAAAGATTGACTTTCTGGTCTTTACCTTCAGTTCTGGGCATTTCGAATGGCTTATGACAAGTCACAACAGGAACATTGTAGGAGAAGAGTAATATATAATGCTGTTCTCTGTTGACCTTTAAAACAATAATTGTTCCCCTGGCCATCGCTTGTGAGCCCCTTTTTCACGTTTACTTCACAGAAGGTTGACCCGTACAGATCAGTGGCCAACAATTATACAATGAAGTAACACAAGAAGATAATGGCTATGGCAATTAATGAGAAATTAAGGCATTCAGAGTCACAATGAGGTTCTAAGCTTATGTATAGTAGGCACATCTAGAACTGGTCGTGCGTAATCTAGTGCTCCTGTAAAGCGCCCCAATGCCCTCGGGCTGTGTTTTATCAAGCTCTTTGCTGTCAGTTGAAAGATTCACCACAATTCACTGAAAATTATTACTTAAATGGTTTATTTGAAATCGTTCTCTGATAATGATATGATTTTATTCTGCACTGCCTTGGGTTTTGGGGTTGATAACTGAAATACAGAAGTTTTTTACACAGATTATATAACTCAAGGCCTTATGCGCTGCGTCCACCAACATCAAGCAGCTCCTCTGCGTGCACCACCTGTTGGTGCCGCTGTGACCCGCTCCTTGTGATCTGTCTGACTTCTCTCCTCCTGCTGCTCTGAAAGCCCCATTGAGGACATAGTCGCGGCAGGAATGGCCACAGGAGAGAGAACCCAGGACAAGAGACTGCTTTTTTGTTTTTGTCTCTGCTTTTCTTAGGTCTCATCTGAGGTTCTAGACTGCCTCCATCCCATCCCTCTACCATATCACTGAGCCCTTTGACTGTCAACAGTGGTAGGCCTAAAGGCAACAAGAAGGAAGCGATTCCACATGGGGGTCGAAAACTAGGTAGGAATTGACAAACCAGCCAAGACAGGCAGACAGAAACAGCTAAGCAGGCTCAATAACTGCAGTATCAGAAAATGGATAGGTGATGGTGTAATGTCAAAACTCAATACGTCATGAAAGACTCTAGCAATCAACCAATGGCTAATAAATGTGATCTGATCAACATTTGAAAGACACTTTAAAAATAAATGGCTAAAAGTGCCCCTTTTAAGATTGTATTAGCTTGGAGTAAGAAGTAAAGCTGATTCTACCCAAACCTAAAAAGTGGAAAACGGTGAAAATTCTCGTGAGTTTAACGAAAGATCATTAAACCCACTGAAGGTGGGAAAGACTGAATAGTTAGGGTAATCACCGTATTATGCAGAATACATTTAAAAACGGTATGACTAATATGGAACACAAGTCCCCCGGATTTATTCGCCGTTTATCTTTTCGATAATGCCTGTATTTTTGCAGCAGAAAAAATATAAAAATACAAGGTTACTTTAAGAAAACAATTGACTGTAGGGGGCATTTTTTCAGAAAATTGCCTCATATCTAATCGAAATTCCGATGACAGCCCAGCGTATGCACACAATATGAGGGCAGAACACATAATATAAGATAAATTCAATATAGTAAAAATATTCACTTACCAGTTCTCCTTTGGATCCCTTTTCTCCTCTGTTTCCCTACAGTAAGAAAAATTACATTTTTCAGTGATGGCCTCATGCCAAAATTATAAATCGGTTATTATGACACAGTGTAATTGATTACCTAAATTGACATTCATTTTTCTTAAACACTAAAACAGCTGCTCTGAAATAAATATGCACCTAACTAATCGTGTGAATGTAGTGCCTCCCATGGGACAATACGATTCGTATTCAATTACAAATTAAAAGAAACGCAGTTTATCCAATGTATATTTTTAACTGCTCACGTGTTTCTGCAGAAGCCTCAATATGTTTAAAACGAGATAAGTGCATGCCAATGTATAGTAAAGACCCTTGTCCAGAGAAATAGAAAACAGTGGCATCTGCCTATAAAGGAAATAGATGCAACTTACCAGCTTGCCCATTGGACCAATTATTCCTGCTGGACCAACTGAGCCAATATTTCCCTGACGAAAAGAAAAAAAGGTAGTCATTTGATTACTAAAATGGAATCATATTGCAGCTCAGTCTTTAAATAATAAGCCCCTATAATTTTGGCACATTACATTATTCATCATAAGCACTGACATTAAGTACATTCCACTGTCATTCTATATAAATAACGTACCATTCAAAGTAAATGTTGAATAAACACTGAATAGAAATGTTCATTTGGCATATTTACTTTTTTAACTAGATTTCGACATGCTTTGAGTATTCAGCACTCAGGACATGCTATTCGGTCACTTAGGGCATGATGTACTAACCCTTTTTGGAATTGCAAAGCTCGTGAGTCGCAAAATCACAGGTTTTAAACCTGAAAAAGACAAGGTGCAATGTACCAGACAGTGAGGTGTCCAAAGATTTGTGAACTTAGAAAATGGTAAATGAAACTAGGCAGGTTTGAAAATGACCTTCAATACTGCAGATGGGAAAGAGCAGGTCTGCTAGACCAATAAATATTAACGTTTTGAGAAAGAGGGGTCAAATGTGTTTTGCCATGTGTGATTGGGTATATAGGATTACTTTCCAATTTGCAAAATGAACTTAGTGACTTGTTACGATTCGAAAGAGGAGGGAACATGAAAATGGCATTCCTGTCCTTTTACCAAATCTCAGTAGAATGCTTCACTTGGAGGCTACTGTAATCACATTCTCAAACCAGTGATCTGAATCTAAGTCTGTGAAGTGAACAGCTTGTACTGTGTGTATTTGTGCATTTACAAGGAGGAAACAGTGTTACAAGACACAACACCATGCTCCCCTTGATGTCATTCACCGAATGATTCATTTTGAAACCATCCTCTGTTCCTGCAAGGTACATCCGATATAAACTTCTGTTTCAGGTGTAAGGTCTAATAAACCTGGGTCATTAGCATAAAGTACAACATTCAAATGCCCATTTATAATTTTTGGAGAGGGGCATGCGCATTTCTGAAGCACAATGGGAAATCAGCCAAAAACAAAGCACAATGTAATGGGACCAGGAAACATCATTGCTTAGATTATTGTTTGTCAGATTTATCCTGACAGCCTACCATCACCATTTAATTGGACATGGGTCTTATTTCTATCATGAGAAAGTTTGATTCAGGTCATTGAATATTTACATATACCCATTTTATCTGTCTTCATCCTTAAACAGTCATGATCAACATTGTCACATGCTCTCTAAAAGTCAGTAAAACATGCGTATATGTTTCTGGTATTTCACGCCTTTCATGCGTATGTACTACACATTTAAAATGTGATGATAGGCACCTTAATTCAGAGCAAAATCCAATTATCATTCTAGAAAACACACTGGTTCAAAGTATGATAGTCAAAGACAGCCTTTCAGAGACTTGCCATGGACCTTGTCACCATAGAGGATACAGATTACCATAGCTGCCCCATTATTATTTGAGTCACCTCACATATTACTGAGCACAGTAACTTGTTAACATTTCCAGGCTCGACTAACAAACCTCTTTGCATATCTGTGCTAATTGCTAGCTCTTTGAGTCCAAATTTAGATTCTGTATTCACAAAATCTCATTGGAATATCGTTTAAGGTTGTGAGCACTGCCATTCTTTACCTCAGTCCATGCCCACCTTGGAGAAGGTCAGAGATTAACTACAGTCAAATGCTCACCTAGATCTATAGATCTATTTCCTGGGTTGGAAAGGCAGGGATCACTCCCAGAACTGATGAAGGTACGTGGGACGGGTGATGATTAGAAAAAAATATAAGTGCAAGTTCAATTGCTGTCAAGGGACACATTTTTAAGTCGCAGCTTAACAGACAGCGTAGCTGTCTGGTTTGCGAAAGACATCTTGGGGACATTCAGGAAGTAACTTAGGAATGCATTCTGCCCATTGCTTGCCATTGACTTTGAAGTTTGTAACTCACATTTTCTTGCATTCTATTTGCTGGCTTTATTTGTTATAGGCTGTCTAGCTTGAGTTTGTACCTTCTTCCCTTGGCCAAACCTTATTTACAGTATCCTTCCAAGTGCTCCCTTTCTGTAAACAGGCCTGTCAATCTTGTCCTTATTGTCACACTTGCAGTGCATTTAAAGACTGAGGTCAAATGTAAGGCACCGTCTTCCAAGCGTGCTTGTTTAGTTTTCTTTCACTGATTTCAAAGTGAGAGGACTTTTGTGACAATCTTGCTGGATACTGGGGTAGGAAATAGTTTTTTTCTTGCAAACAACAACATTTAAATGAACTGTGTAAGTGTTTCAGAATATATCAGATTTAGGAACACAATTGAAGCACATTTTTTGTTATTCCTAAGCGTGATGGAAAAAATACTTTAATATGATCAAAACAAATCATTACACTAGGTGATGCCATTTCCATACATTTTCATCTATGCACTGTATATTTTTATTAGTAAAACTGTATGTCTGTGCAAATGTAATGGTACCACATGGCTAAAACACATTTGCAAAGGCAAGACCTAATAATCCCGGAAACCTTTTAAGAATTCCAGAAATATGAAAATCTACAATTAAATGAAGGAGATAATCTACAAGTGTACATTTTCACACTGTGTTAGAGAATTAAGCCCCCACATGTTTCGTATCTGAGACCAATAATACAGTAGCACAACCAATGTGCTTTAAATGTACCTAGACACAAAAATAAACTAGTAACTTAAAGGACAGAGTAAATGAACAAACTAAATGGGGATACTTTCATGGAACAATGGTTCTAACTAACTATAGGAGTTTGTAGATTTTGTAGGTCATTTCTACAAATGGTTCTATGTACTTACAATCTGCCCAACAGGACCTTTAGGGCCTAGAATTCCAAGTACACCGATGTCTCCATTTGGACCCTGGGAATATAAAGACACATTATTGATATTTATACCTAATATTAAGTCAATATCTACCAGTAAATTCATTAAATGTATGGAGGTGGGACAAGTTTCTCTTGCAGAATAAGTCATTGTATGATTATGAGCACTTATTAGAATTCTACATGGAACCACCTGAAGCCTTGGCTTCAAAGCACTTAAATGCAGGCTGTGATGAGTAGGCAGAAGGAGGGCACTGGCAGTCCACTCCTAATGACCTTGGGATTCTAATGGTAGGTCATGTGCATTTGAACAAGGATCTACTGCAAATTGTATGTTTTGCTGGCAATTTCGCATATGAGATTTAGATTTTGATTCTGGGGTACTCTTTAACTGCAATAAAAGTGGTCTGTTGACACTGCATTTGGTGGTTGTGTGATACTGTTCAGATGTGAGCCATACTGGATAGTTACCAGTAAGGTCAGAAAATACTAGTTTATTATTTAGTGATTATACTGGATAGTGGCTAGCTAGAATCTGTTATAGATCTATCCTGAACATTATGTACTTAAATATTAGTGTTGGAGGACATTGCAGTATTTTATTCTGATGGAGAGTACTGCTCCACATTTGGTGGGTCTTATGCTTGAAAGCATCTTTGGCCTTTTCTGTGGTCTTAGCCAAATGGCAGTGCTATGTTCATTTGAGTGTGGTAAACTTAAGCTATCAGCTTCTGCATGTTTGATATGTAGAATGTTGAGAGAATATGCAAGTATTGTTGAGGTGGGGTGGTAAATGCTTAGCAATGTGTGCATGAAGGTGCCAAGAGTGCACCTAATGTGTACTTTTTGTGTAGTGTGACAAATGGGTCTAACTTCAGATTAATGTCCCATTGAGGTTGCATCTGCTTAGGCAACTATATGGCTATATGTAATGTGTATTGCCAACACAGGTCAAAGGATAAGCATTACTTGCTTTGAATGTGCTGTTAAGAGTGGCAAACATGTTACCCCCTAAATGGCTTGGAGCTGTGTTCTGTATATGAAGATGTATAAGATCACAGACGTCAGCTGCACTCTACAAATACATCTTACATTACATGACAATGTATACAGTCCAAAGGCTGAATATTATTTCATATGGATGTGCCATTGAGGTGGCAAATGCTTAATCGACTACATAGATTGATTGAGTACAATCACAATGATGCATTCTAACTTTAGAGCCAGTGGAAAGACCTACCATCATTGCCAACCTTTAGTGTGAGCAGCAGGTCATTGTGTGTAAGAGAAGTATGAAAAAACACTGGATGGTATTTGAGGATGGGACTGTGCCAGTAAGTTAAAGCTGTGCAAAGATGCTCTTTGAAGAAATTATTTTTTATTTCCATTCTGAACTGCTAGACAAAAGTGGTACTCTTGTATGCAAATGGACGGTGCTCCAGGTCTGGGTGTGTGATAATGGGAGGGTTTGCTTTGTTCGTTTTACAGTAAGTGGCGATACCAATGCAAATCATTCTATCTGAGGAAAAACTTCATGGTGTATGGCCCCACGGGTGCTGCAGCTGTGTTACATATTTTACTCCTACACTATTTGAAAATCTTAGTACAATATGTGATGGAAGATTTTAACTATAAACACAGAGGCATGTGACGTCCATGACAGTGCAGTGATACATTCCTGAAAATGTTTTATTAAGAGAGAAAACTATACATGCTCAACAGTGAAGTATGTAGGTATGACATTCATTATCAGATATAATAAGCGAGCCGCAAAACGTACTTAAGATGCCACCCAGTGAAAAAATAAATAAAAGAAATATTCATTGTAGGAAAAACAAAAAATTACTTACGGTGGCATGTGGTCCGAACACCAATAAATAAATATTCACTGTGGGAAAAACAGTGTATAATGGAAGAATAGAAAAACAGGGTAACAATGTAGGGTTGTGGGTATTGTAAGGTGAAGACCAGGAGCACACCTCAATAAAGGTGATGGGAATTAAAAGGTAGGCATTCGGATATAGGTCATCCAGGCATATTCAATGTTAGAAATGTTTGTGTAGAGTGATAAAAAGGCTAAGAGAAGCAAAGTTTGGAACAAAATATGATATTGACCAATGGGCGGGATATTACAGCACTGCTCGTTGTTATGTCATTTGTAAATATTCTTCCCTTTCCACCGCTGCCTCACATTCTTGCACAGAAGGGTATATACACTATACCAATGATGAAGTGGGAACACTACATGTGTAGTAAATGGAAATGAAAAGCGTGTCACAATTTTAACTTAGTAGCATAATAATTACATACCTTGGGGCCCGGGAACCCTTGAAACCCCATCAAGCCTTGATCTCCAGTTTCTCCCTGCAACAACAGGTATGACAATTACTCACGGCACACTTTTGCAATGATGGTATTCACTCAGATGTCTTGTGATAATTCCTCAAGTGTACTTACAGATAAACCTTTCACACCAGGATCACCGGGTGGACCCTGATCACCCTGTGACCCTGGATGGCCTCTTCCGCCCGCCTTTCCTCGCTGGCCAGGGAGTCCATGTTCACCCTGTTGGTACAAAGACACCCATCATTATCAATGCTAAAAAGAATAGACACTGAAGAAATAAACATCTCCAAAAACACAAACCTATCAGACTAAAACGGGCGATTAGGAGAACATACTGAATAAAAAAAAAACTTCATCCATCCTAACTATTAATATGATGTATTGTGTTGCTTAAAGCTAAATAAACCAAAAAAGTGCAAAAATATAAATGTACTTTCCTGGAGAGGGTGATCTTTGTCAATTTTCCATCCATTATACTTATTGGGAATGCATTTATTCATTGGTTATTTAAAACGCGACTTAGGGTAATATTGTCAATTTCAATTTCTACCTTTTTCAAGAATATCGGGCCAAATATCTACCGGGGGGAGGGAGATTGCTGGTGGGTCACTGAGAGCCCTCGGCATACAAGTAAATGTGACCTTTTTAACAAGGTCTGGAGGGAACAATAAAATAAAATGACAGGAAATCTAACCAGCTGTCTGGGGTGGATTCCTCAGCAGGCAAAGTGTGAAACTTTGGGTGTTTTAAATCAGCATTTCTCAGCCTGAGTGAAAAATCAGACATAGGCCTTTTATTTTCCCACAGTTTTTCTACATAACATCTGAACTCTTAAACCAGTTTCTTTACAGCGTGCAATGTCCTCAAGGTATAACGTCTCATATGTGCTCTCCTGCATGTGTTACAAATGATCTTGCTACAGGGGCCAGAAATTTCTGAAATGAATCAGAATGTCGAGAAATCATTCAGAATGCATATTATAACCAAGTGCCTAAGTGCCAAGGACGTTTGCCATTTGGGCTCTATGGAGCCGGTGTTGAAAATATATATTTACTGTGCCATAATTATCCCACACTATAAAATCCGACACCGAGGTGTTCTGAATTTATCGTCTGTAACAATTATCTAGCAAAACTCATAATTCACTGGACTTACCGCACATATCAGATTTACTGGGCCACTTGTTATGATGGTCTGCAATATTTGTGCAGAAAATTGTATGATACACGAGTTTTGGCTTCTGTTCACAAAATGGATTATTTAATTGTTCATCTTATATTTTTTGTGACCTGACAGGGCAAAGAAAAGTGTTGATGAGGGCCTGGGGCAGAAAGAGTTGATTCACACTGACCAAGCAAAGAACGATACCATTGTGAAAAGGCAGATGCGGTCAGTATTTGGCAGAGAAGTGAAAGGGACGGAGAACAGGAATATGGTGCTCCCATCAAAGATATAGAGGTTGATAAGAGAGATATAATGGAGTGGGAAGAAGAGCTCTCGCTGCTGGTTGATGACAAGAATTCCTCTGTAGATGAAATCTTAGAGGAGGAATGGTAACAGTAGAATGCAAGCAAGTGACAGAAAGAGGCGTGGAGCTGTTCAGTGGCCTCAAAAAAGAGTGCAGAACAGTCCCCATGGGCCAGATGCACGAAGCAGTATTTCTCGACCTGTAAACGGTTTCTGGCCACGTACCATCCCTGTTTTCGAGTTGGTAACTTGTTATCGACTCGCAAAATAGGGATTGCGAGTTGCTATTAGGAAGGGGCGTGCCAAGGGCGTCCCTTCCTAATAGTGAGTTGCAGGGCCATGTAAGAATGTTTTGTGACGGGGAATGAAGTCACAAAACATTCTCAGTTACCACCAACTTCAAGGTGGTGGTAACCCATTCGCAAACAGGAAGGGGTTCACAAGAGACCCCTTCCCCTTTGCGAATGGAGGTGCAAACATTTTTGAAGAACAAGCAGTGGATCACTGCCTACACTTTAAAAATTAAAAGAAAACTTTTCAGTTTTATAAATTAACCTTCTTGGAAGGGCTGGAAAAAGGAGTTTACTGTAGGCAGAAGGTGTAAGTGGTTCAGGTTTTAAAAGTGCGATAACGAGTGTATGGTCAGATTGTGCATAGAGAGGGAATAACCAAGAATGTGGAGGTTGGTGAATGGTCTCGGAGAGGGAGCAACCAGTAGAGAGGTTCAATGAGTGGCTAGAGAGTTGCTAAATTGAGGAGAAAAAAAGAATACCATTTCCTGGTGTGACCTGCTGAAAAATTAAAGTCTGCTCTGGAGAAAATGATGTGGACTGTGGTGATCATCTCTTAGATAAAAATTGGGAAGAAGGAGGTGGAGAGTGACCAACAGGAAAGGGAGGGTATGATGTGATGGAAGGGAGTGGGCTTTTGGGCAAGATAAACAGTATGTAAGAGATATGAAGCGGCTCGAAGATGGACAGAGCTTGACTTTGAGAGAGGAAATTGTATTTCCAAGGATAAGGCCATTTTGGGGGAGGCAGCAGGTATAAACAGTAACTGAATATATTGAAACTCGTTTCAGATGTGGCTAAATTTAGTATTAAGTGAAGAGCCAACCTTCCAGGCTGACAACATATTGAATAAAACACTACACAAATCAACTTAAGCAAAGTGTGCGTCTTTGCCAAAAACACGAAAATATAAAAAAAGGATTGCTCAGAAATTATTTTCAACTCGTTCAATTACTTTCCAAATAGAAATTAGCCATTGTGTCATTTAACAAACTCCTTGTGATATCATTCAACCAAATGTTTAGGATAACAAACAAATTTGACCAGAAGGAAAACTACTCAACTTTACATTTTTGAGGGGTTTTAGCTAGTTTGGACTTATATTTGAAAAATATATACATTGTCCGAAAGCGTAACTGGAGCTTGCACATTTAGGGGCTAGTTTATCATTATTTCACACAATGTAGCAAACACCCTTGCTGCTATGCATGAAGGGGCAGGAATGAGCTGTATATATCATGACACGGCGTATTCCTGTCCTTTCCTTGCACTGCAGCACAATGTGCTGCCTTGCACCAATGCCATGGTGCAAGGGAGCCTGCGTTGCAGGCAGGATTGTTTTTGTGCAGGAAGGAGCACCTTCCTGCACAAAGACAATCCTCAGAGGCATTTTCCTCTTGCTAAGAGTGCTGCAGAATGCAGCCTATTTAGAAAGAGGAAACAAGAAGAAGAAATAAAGATTATTCTCCTTGTTGTGCCTCCCCTGGGACGGTGTAGCATTTTGACGCATTCCCAGGTTTATCAGAGTTGGTAAATCTGGAAATGCACCAAAACCCATGGGTGGATGCATGGAAACACCCATGCTTCACCCATGGAACGCCTTCCTGGGGCAGAGTAACACAAGACAGCAATTTGCTCTGCTGTGTGTTACTCCAGATTGCTCAAGCCTTGCAGGGTCATGCAAGGTGGCCTTATGTGGCTTGATAAATCTGACTTTGATGTTGCATCGTCCTTGTGCCCCCTTGTGTGGCGCAAGGATGATGCAACACAATGATAAGCATGCCCCTTTGTTTACTAGTTTCTTAAGAAGCAATTCTTCCATGAAATCTGCACCTTTACTTCAATGTGAACCCCTTTAGGTTGCAAAGGCTTTAACGGTCCATTCCAGACAACTTCTCTGTGTTGCTTAATATGTGTTGTTTAGGAAATTATCTGTACATTTATTAAGATATAAGTACAAAATATGTATTTTCAAAGTTGGAGTACATAGGATTTTCTTTTTTTCTTACAGGTATCATAAATATCCAATCATTGTGCTTGGATAGTGTAAGTATTCGGTACATCACAATAACCATGAGTTGAGGGGATGAGGCATTGAAGAGATCTGGATAAGAAGGCAACTTATTATTCCAACCACTTTCAGTACTTCAGGGATCATATGAAGGCGCATTAGGCACCCTCATATGCAGGGCCAGATTTAGCGTTGGTGGTGCTGGTGACACCCTGTGTGACAGTATTTTTTTGGCTCCTCCACTCCATGACCATCTCCTCGGATTCAATCACTACCACCCGGCAAATGTGCCACCCTCTTCTCTCCTTTGCCCCTCTTTCACATACATTCATTTGTTTTAAACCGCTTGTAAAGGCTGGCTTTACTAATTCACTCAGCTATCCACATAAAATATAGTTCTGTTCTTTGCAGCAGGCATTTTAACCCTCTGCGCTACATTGTGGAGAGTCAAAGCTGCCTTTAAACCTTTAAACTCCCATCTCTCCCCCTAGCAGGAACATTAATCATAAGAGTAATCTTGGCATTTTAATTGCTTCCTGAAGACTGGACACACAGGATACTTTTCAGCAGGTGCTTTTAAATCGCAAGTTATTGCTAAACACAGTGCCCCCCCCCCCCCGAGGTCAGCACCCTCCAATCCAGGTCAGTACCTGGTGTGGCCGCATCTCTCGCACCACCCTAAAGCCGGCCCTGCTCATATGTTTAGCAGTTTGATGAACATCTTAGCTTATCCTGAAATTGGTTCTTGGCTATGCCAATTTTCTACACGTTGTACATTTTCAAAAGTCTAACTGAGAAATATGTATGAAGAGATCAGAGAAATTACAATTACACATGCAGAATTATTTATGAACAGATCAGAGAAATTACAATTGCACATGTACAAACTAATATTTATAGTAGAAACCATATGAGACTGTTTTAGTAAATTGATAAATTATTACTCTAATGGCATAATAATCCTGGCATGGAAGTTGGATTAGTATAAACAGGTTATATTTTACAAGATTCTGGCCACCCATCTTTGAGATACCTTTGGTCCTGGTGCGCCTGAGCTTCCTCGTGGGCCTGGCAATCCTTTCTCTCCAATCGAGCCTGGGTATCCTGCCAACCCCGATATTCCGGGACTGCCCTTTTCACCCTAGACAGTAGAGATCAAATCAGTGAGTCTTTACTGTAACAGGGTAGGATATGAAAATGACGGACACAAATACAAGGTGATTGTTAACTAATGATATGCGATGCAGGTGATACATCCACCTTTGGCACATTCTCAAACAACATAGAATTGCCAACATCTGATTTATCATCCCCACTCCAAATTACAGATACCACCCATCACTATTCAACACTATAAACAATGCAGAATCTAAATTGTGTATATCGGAGTCTGATGTCAGGTAATAGATACTAGTCACTTGTGCTGGTCACTGTGAATGGGCAGATACAGCAGTATTTCTGAACACTGAAATAGACGAAAAAGTTGTATTTTCAGCTGAGGACTCAACACCATGACTTACGCATTGCAGACATGTGAGATTCAGACTTTTCTCCCCAGAAAACTTTCCCTGTCCAACGTGTCACATTGGGGTGGCAGTGGCCTGTGTAACTCCATAACTGGAATTACCTCTTAGAAGAGGTCTACAGTAGCAATATTGTAAACGACTATGCTGGTGGCAGTCGTGATGACTATACACTTTAGTTATCCACAGGCCTGTGAGAATGTGCTCAGCAATGTCACAACAGTTGAGGCACAGTTATGGAGATCTCTTCACCACTACATGGTAGGTTAGTAAATGCATATCATGTTTTCCTTGTCTGTCATGCAAAGCTGCCTCTTAGTTTAAATGAGTGATGTTTACCTCTGTTTGTTAGTCCTATAAAAAAAATCTTTATTTGCAATGCTCCACAAGTTATTCCTGTAGTACACTAAAAAGAGTACCTATCACACGCACTAAACACCATTCAGACATGCCATAAATGGTAAAAAGGACCACAATGGCATTCACCATTAGCAAAGTCTCCTACAGAATACATTTAACAGTACACGGTATAAACAACGTAGTAAAGACATGCCATTACCACAAACGTCCAAAATAACATATTAAAAAGAACACATCCTGGACTCTGCAGATAGTAATTCTTTACTGGAGATCACCATGTACATGAAAGAATGCCCCATTCACCTCCACACATCATCAACAAGCTAGATAAGCTAGCAGATAGATATCAGGGTTACTCATTAATGCCCATAATCCAGATGGTTAAATTTTCACACACCTGCCACGCACTGTGCAAGCCAATACCCAATTAGCATGTAAGCTCCTTTGATTTTACCTCTGGCTACACCCAACAAATGTATCACATCTAATTATCTTTAAATAAATGTAAAATATTGTCATATTTCCCACAATCTGAACTTCGTTATCTTATGGAGTTGTTGAAGAATGGGCAAGAAAATACCAAACATGATTGGTGCTGCATGGCCTTATCACTGGCAGAGTGGGCCTTACACAACGCATATGTCACATCTATAGAAGGACCGTGCAAGCTCATTGCAATAGTTAACATTATTCTTTAAGCTATATGTTCTTTCTCTCTCTCTCCAAGAATGCTCTGCCACATAAACCACTTTATCAGAGTTCAATGATAATCCGATCCAGGATTTGTCCTCATCATCGACCCCAAAATTCCAGTGGCTCTAGGAATGGGAGAGGAGGAATACACAGGGAGTTCCAGAAAGTAGTGAGGCACCAACTCTAGAGCACAGTGCAGAGAAAAAGTGGAGATTTCCATGTAGGAATGGAGGGCCTGCTAACTCACCCGACACAAGAGCTGCAGATTTAGCACTGGGGCATTCACTTGGCCCCATCCCAGAAATCAGGAAATGCAACAGAGGAGTTACCCATTCATCTGCGATATCAACAAACAATGCTAGTGCTGATGTAATCTGCATGAAAGGAGAAGGAATGACATGGCATTCTCTAAGCAAAAGAGATATCAACTACCTGTGAACGTCTTCCTTTGCTACGTTATATTGGAAAAACACTCAGAAATCTTAAGCCCTTGATTTCTCTTTTGCTAAAGCCTTGGTATACTTCAAGCCAAGATACTGTTGCCGTCTACCACTGCAGGGGGGTTCCTTTCATCGATTGGTTCATCACTGCAGGATACAGTTCCCAGGCTTTAAAGTCCATAACTTGAGGTTAGTGAATTTTACGTGCCTAGTTGCAGTGGAAGGTGGAAGCAAAGAAACCAGTTTAAGAGAGATTAAAAGTTTTCCTCCTTTCCAGGTCCCTTGAACTGTGACTACTGTGAGGTGATCCCCGGGAACTAGGACTGCAGGTACTCATTTCTGTGAGGTGGGAGGCCAAGCGCGAGATGGCCAAGATGGTCTTTGGTCTGATCTGCCTAAATCATAGAGTCGTGTCACAGAAAAGTTAAAGAATCATTATTATGCAAACGTTTTTCAGTATCACCTAATTATGGTGAAACTAATTTCAATAGCGCACAACAAGTCAGTGCCAAATGGCAGGATCTCATTTTGAAACAGTCAATATCGCCTGTCAAAATTAAGTTCAGTCTGAAAATTTGAACGAACATGCGGATATTGCAGAGTTCATATGGACAATGCAAGAGGAAGGTCTGTATATGCACATTGCTGGCACATGTCTCAAGTATGCTAAAATTGTGTTATGACCATAAAATAATGAACCAAAATATAGACAGCAGCAGGTACACGTAAACAAACGATTTGTAAGAAACTGTCAAGCGTCTCTTATAGTTTTAGTTTTCAGTTCTTTATATCATGGCCTTTCAGAGGTCCTTGAAATTGAAAGTAGCAAAAGTATCCACTATTTTAAATACAGACCTAACACCACCTTTCCCCACAATTTAATTCAGTAAAACGGAAATTCAAATAATCATCACAGAGAATCTGAAGTCTGGAGACACTCTGCCGTCTTATGGCTGGGTTTGTGGTGTACAAATATTAAATACATCAATATATACTCCAAAAGTATTTTATTAGAAGAAAAGGTGCATTCTTCAGAGTAAATAATATTGAGGGATGGATTCAGGAGCAGTAATCGCGCAAGGTTTTTGGGAGCACCAGGCAAAATCTAAATGTAGTGCCCCACCTCACCAGCAACAGGAGCACGTGTGAAGCCTTCAGTCGCCAGCTGATGGCCACTTGTGAACACTCAAAGATGGCTATCAACCACCAGTACCATACGCCAGTTATGCACAGGAGGGCTGTAAGCAAGCTTGGAAAATTCAGTTTCGGAGTAGGACCTTTAGTACTGGCATCCAGATTCGAGTTCATCACAAGATTCCAAAGCTCACTACACTCAATATTTTAGGAGTTGAATCTGGGCCTTTTCTTTTATCCACTCAAGTGGGTAGCTTTCCAAGGGTGTGAGTCTGAGTCCAGAAACAATGGAAGGGTTGGTCGGCCATGGAAAACAGCCACCCTCAGGACAGGGCAGAGGAAACAGTCAATTACATTGATGCAAATATCTTAGTGTTATAATGTGTAGTTTTTACATGCTTCTGAGATCTGAAAATTCCTCAACTAGGACCTTAAGACCCAAGCGGCAACGTGTGATGCTGAAGCTTATGGTAGAAAACGTGCACCCCTTGTGGAGCAGAGGACCACTGTATCCTATCTTTACCTCTGGAAGTCCATAGTGCTATGCTTCCCCTGGCAGAATGGGCCCAGGTGCTATCAGTGTTCAAAACATCGATGGGTCACTGGGTCTTTGAGGTAAAACTGGAGCAACCTGCATGCGTCGGACCAACGCATGAGTTAAAACTGGAGCAACGCCTACCCTGCATGTGCCGCATCACTGCACCTTATTTTGTGCAGCGTGCATGCCACAGTGTATTTTCACTGCTGCCAAAAACATTACATGTAAGAATATTCAATGCCAGAAATGTATGCTGGGCATTACGTTTTTCTTAGAAGCTCTCCAGCAGCACTGCAGAATGAGGGGGTTGACAACCAATAAGGATGATTTGACCTGATTTCACAATGTCTCTTTCTTTCAGCACCCTACAGTTTCTGTCTCTTTATTTCACTCTTCCACGTCCTTTTTCATCCTTACATTCTCCCTTTGTCTATTTTCTCGCCTTTCCCTTCCGCCCTTTTTTGCCTCTCGTTTTTCCCAGGGTCACAATCTGATAATGAAAAATAAGCCCCTGTATTTAAAAGTGTTTGCTCGTGCCAACCACAACACACATAAAACACCGGGTAAACGGAGGGCTCGCGCGAATGTTGAAGAACAGTCTAAGAGCATCATTCTCATTGTAAAGTAGGGTCGATGCTACATAACTAATATTCAAAATCGAATAAAGGTGGCCTGGAAATCTGTGCCGTTCTTCTGTACACATGCGGGACACGCACTGGGGCATATCCTGCAGGTGTGCGTGCACACAGCCGTGCACTGCTGCTGCCTAGGTTTGTATTCTGGTATGTGAGGGGCACTCGCACTGCATGCACGCGTGCTGTACTTGAGCTGTGTGGGCGGCGTGTGCAAAGCCGTGCTGCTCTTCCTCTATGTGAAGGACCCTGGGTTACAGCTACACATGCACTGCGCGGGGTGTGAGTGGGCTAGCTTGCGTGTTTCTGCTACAAAGAACATCTGGATGAAACACACAGAGGCATCGTTTTTTACAGTATGGTTCAGGGAGATCCTATGGCACGATGCTTTATCCGACACAAACGAGAAACAGGGGTGAACGGAATACTTACTTGTCCAACAGCAGCAGCAGTAATGCGATAAATACATGCACTGAACAGCCGTCTCTTCAGAGCCAGGTCTGGAAACAGTAGATGTTTTAAGAGCGCATTTAGGAAACTTCCTTTCGTGGAACTGCAGATGTTCTGTACTCGGCAAATGCGAGTGGCTGCACTGGGACCAATCATGAATGCCGAACGGAACCTCCAAAATGGTATCACTTACGTCTGCTTAACCATTTCCTCAAGTAAAGTCCAAAGGCAGTGTAGTCTTACTTCAAGAGAGCATACCCAAAACCGCAGGATGTTAGGAACGCATCAGATGTTTTTTTTGTAAAATAAAGAACTTGAAAGAGGCCCAAGATACAATGCATGCATTTTAAAAAAATAAAAAAAAAAAAAAAAACACAGACTTCTGCACCGGCAACTCTGCCCACCAGGCCTGTTTTTTTTCGGTGTTTGTTAGTAGAAATACATTATGCATTATCCATATGTGTCCGGGGTTCAGTTTTATTAGGATTGCTGTATTTCTGAATGAAGTTCTGAAATTAAATCTCTTCTGAAGAGAATTATTTAACATTTCGACTCCCTCCCTACACGCAACCCCACTCTCTTTACCGTGTCACAGGAACTTCTAAAATATGAAACAATCTCGTGACCAGCCAGCAGCATCTGATGAAAACTTGGAAAGCCTTTGCAAATTGTACATGCTGCCACCAGGTGGCAGCAGGTAGACTTTCATTCATTCCTTCCGGCTTAAATGTGTATGTCCTTGGCCTAATTTATCAAGGGTTTTTTTTTCCCCTCGCAAAGCTTACAGTTTGCGAAACTGGATGTTTTGCTAGATTACGACCCACATTTATAATGTGTTAAATGAAAATGCCAAGCCACAAATTAATCAACATTCGCGACTCTTAAGGGGAAACGTCTAACGAAAGGAGTGTCCGTCTGTCCTTCCGTCCGTCCGTCCTTGTGATTCGCAAGTGAATGTGTCAATGGTTTGTGAAAGTTACTGTGGTCGCTAACCATTGATGTAATCCTTGTAAAAGAGGGTAGTCTCTTTTAACATAGTAGTTCTCCCATAGGGTAGGGCCATAATGCAAGCTTCAACCGTTCAGGGGACCTCCCAATACTTCTAGGGGCTACGATTAGGACAGGTCAAGGAATATCTGTGAGATGCGGGAGACTCAGGGACCCCTCAACACATTTTGCAGGGTGAGCCATGATTTTGTTTTAGTTATTGCATAAGAGGCAGTGTCCACTGTTTGATTGTGGGCTGTGGGGGAGACTTCTTCTTGCATAATATGTCCCCCCTTGCATCATACAGCTTTTTGGGGTCGAGCGCACAAAGCGCTCTGTCCCTGGTGTACTCTCTCTAAGGGCTTTAAACCACGCCCATCAGTTTGGTTGGTTCGTGGGTTTCTCTTTTAAAATTTGCTTGATTTCATTAGTGAAAGGCATGCACATGTTTAGCTCTCCTCGAGTGCACCGGCCAACTACTGAAAACATACGAGGCTCGATGTTTTCCGTATGGATTCTGGACTACTTTTTCTTTTTACTTCGTAGGCAATGCGATCTCGCAGGGCAGTAATCGAGCGCTTTGCATGACATCGACCCTGTAACATGGATAATTGCACTTTTGCCGGTTACATGGATAATTACAATTTTGCCAATACGTTTCACTGCAAGCAAACTTCTGTTTCCTTTTATGTGTCTGCTTCACACTCATGGCGGCCGTCAGCTTGCTCATATGAAACTGTTTTATTTTTCAGTTTATGTGGCAAGAAAAGTCGGGTTAGGAGTTTAAAACTCTAATAGCTCTAACTCGAGCAAATGCGAGACCCATTGCATTGCAAATGCTTGTTGGTATTGCTGCCTCTAGAGATGAAATGTACTTTTGCAAATACAGTGATGGAATTCTACTCACCTCCATTCACTGCATTTGCATCCCTCCTCAATGATTCAATATTTCATAAATTCTTTCATATTCATGAGACAAGTTTTCTATAGATCATTTCAAAAGGCCATTTTGTGCGGTTATAAAAATTAATGGTCACGTTGCATCACCGTGCAAAAACAGCGACTGCTTTGGGACTGGAGGAGCAAGTATCGGGAAGGTCAGTAGAAGAAGCCATTAGTGATTTTTCACCGTGAGATGCATCATAACAACAACGAGTTAATTCTCAAACTCCATCTTTCCTAATATAGAATACAGATGGTCCTCCTCACATTCAAGGGCTGTGTGACACCAGCTTTCAACATATCTCGCTTTTAAACTCTTGGGGAACTCAGGCTGCTTCCCAATCGGAAATGGTGGGACCAGACACGTCTGAGGTCTTGTGTTTAACATATGGTTGTTTGAGGGAAAGTTTTACTGAGACACAAAGTCTGCCTATTATGGCCCACGCAGACAATGAGAAGGAAAATATAGGCATCCATACCGATGCAAGGAAACACACACATTTATTCATAGTGTCTGTAATGCGCCCTTTACCCACTTTCCAAGTACTTTAGTTTGTTTGGCGTAAGTCATATTTAGATTTAGGACAGGATAGGCCAGGCAGGGAGTGTAGGTTGATCATATTAAAAGGCAGTACTTAACTAGCCTGCAGGTCCAGTCTATGGCAGAGCCTGTATGGGTCCTTGATAATGTCTATGTTGGAGCCTTCTTGAAGGGAAGAGAAGAACAAATCATCCATGTGGACCACGGGCATATACATAAAAAAAGCACTCAAGCAAACAAACCACCAGGGCGGCGCAGATGGCAGTCATACTGTTAGCAAAGGTACAGGCACTAAACTTACATGATTGTGTGGAATAAATGATCGATTTTTGTAAGTGACTACACAAGTGAATTGATGGAAGAGTAAGTTCATTCAAGAGCCAATAGATTTGTAGACTGATGAAGTCTTGGGTGTGTGTGTAGATGAATTAATGTGTGGTGAATGGGTGTGTGCTATATAATACATGGTCAGTAGATGGACAGACATGGTTGAATGGAAGACAAATCCATATTTGCAGGAGAATATCAGTGGTTGGTGGGCGGCGTTTTGGTGGATAGCTGGATAAGTGGATGCAAGCAGTAAGGCAAAGGAGTATTCAGGAGTGTAAGGGGCGTTGCTCAGTCATCACAGGGAAAGAAGGGAAGAGAGAGATAAAACACATATGGCATCTCTAAACAAAATGTTATGTGGTCAGTTATGAAGTCAAATGAAATGGTGTGCTTTGGGAGTGCCATGGGTTGGGAGTGCAACTACTCATGCACTGGTTTAGGATGTTACTTTCTTCGGAGACACAAGGAAGTGCAGTGACATGGGGGGCAGATTTCACAGCACTGCACAGGTTTGGCTTTGAGCGCTCTTTGCAGTGGACCAGGGCAAGGTCAGCAGATCACCCTGTATTTTAGAGCCAGCTGAAGGGGACAAGGTTGTAGGAGTAAGAAACAACACCAGTGCAGACGCGTATCCCCACCAGCTGCTGATTTAATGTTGGTTGGAGGAGATGGGCTGGAGGAGGAGTCCACCAGCTCCTGGTTCCAACTTACAGAACATGTGTTTTCAGGAACACTTCAGAGCATGAGAAGTCTGGTGTCACCCTCAGTTTATTCTATACCCTTGGCAGTCCATCCAGCGGTCTCCTCTTCTGAACCTCTGGAGAGAGAACCCAGACTGCCCAGCCATCAGTGATGCCAACCTTCCTGCTGCAGCTTACCCACTTCAGAGAACCCTGCCAGACTCGACTCTGCAGAGGTGTCTTGTAGAGGTCAGTCATTGTCAGCTCCACCTCCTTACAGCCTGGGCTTCAGTGAGGCGGCAGGCCGAGATCTGGAGAAAACCTAGTTCCCAGCACTGTAGAAAATGGAGCACAGAAGGCACCTGCCTGCAGCTAGACTCTTTCAGAGGGGTCATTGTCAGCACAGCCTCTTTGGTAGCTAAATCCTGGGCATCTTTTAACACCCGCCACGCACGACAGGAACAAAGAAAGCTCCCTCACTCTCTGACCGGACTCTATGGCGTCTTTGCACACAACTGTCCCACCTTACTTCTTGTGCCTGCAGACTGAGCTTCCCTGAGGTCCACATGTGGCAAGGCTTTTACAGGCCCACATAGTCTTTCCTGGGATGGAATGTGCTTGCTGGTGACTCTTGTGGCAGGCTTCTGTACACATTGGAGGTGGATCCTTTGCAAGATCTCCTGCATGATGGTGTCTCTTTTGGTTAGGTTCTCGTCCCCAGTGCTCCTAAGGCAATGCCAGGGTCTAATCTATGGTGGTGACTGAGGACTTGTAAAAGTCTGGTGCATGGTGGAAGCTGAAGCATTGCAGACCCTGATGCACAGTCGTAGCTGTGGCCTCACTAGGATCTTGTTCATGATTGCACTTCTTAGGTATGCTTTTGTGAACAGCAGTGTTGGTTCCCTTTCCATGCCTTTGTGCACAGTGATGGGTTAGGCCGTAGAAGGCCCTTCTGCACAGCTCCCCTGACAACAATTGTGCACAGAGGAGGGGGCTCCTTTGTGGGACTAAGTTGCACAGAATTGATAATTCCCTTCCCAGGCTTTCGCACTCAGGGGTAGCTGAGCCCTTAATAGGCTCTTGTGTACAATCGTGGCAGCAGTCCTGTCAAGCTTCTGTGCACTGTAGTGTCTGAGGCCTTGTCTTTCCCCTGTTCATTGGCTGGAGATTGTTTTGAGCACGCAGAGCTGCGGATCACTCATTCCTCTGAAGTCTGTTATTTTAAAGCTCATAGATAAATGCCCATTATTAATCTTCAGTGTGAGCCTTATTAGGGGGATTGGGACAGGGTGCCCAGTCTGGCATGCACTGTTCCATGGTAGGAAGAGGCGACTGGTCAGCTGTACATATTGAGCGTCAGGTCAGGAAGCTGTCCATCCTTCCTCTGCCCACCAATACATGGACACCGCCTGTCTGAAGGAGACAGGCGGCCAGGTGCTTAGATTCACATTTAAATCAAGGCAAGAGCGCTCAGCAAGATAATGCACCTACTGAAAAGATATATGTAGGCACCAGCCTGCAGGTTACAGGTTCAAATCCTGGCAAATGCCATTTTCAGCATTCCAGGCTTAGTGAAATAGGTAGTGGCAAGCTGGTAGTAACACCGAGACCCTTGTTTAACATTGCTGAATACATATGAATGCAGTGTGACTAAGGAGCAGGAAGACGTGGCATTGACCAGTAGTAGTGCAGTAATGGAATAAGCAACAGCAAAGCTGAAGACCATGCAGTATCTGTGTGCTCAGGACAGGCAAGGTATGTGTTTGTTACACGGTGCAATAATCCTGAGGTACCCTGGTACTAGGGCGTTGGAATATCAGATGGTGTCAGTGCATCACAGGAGAGTGTTCTATACACCCTTGCCTACAAGGAAAGTAGGGAGATGGGTGGTTTGGATGATTGAGGAGAGATGTCATGTCTCGTTTGTATGCCTCTCCTTAGCTCACAGAATGGCACAATGCTCTGAACTGGTAAAAGTGCATTTCTAACATAAGTATAATGTCTGCTAAGTGAGCAGGGAATTTCTACAAACATAAGGCACCATACAATTTGTTTTACTGTCGACAATCCGTGTGCTTATATACTTCAAACATGCAGAAAAGAACACTTACTGGGAGTCCAAGTTGTCCGGGTAAGCCAGGCCTCCCTGTATTCCCTGGCACGCCTTCCGACCCCAGGAAACCAGCAGCTCCTGTTGGCCCAGGTGGGCCCAGCTTTCCCTGAAATATACATTACATCTAAATTACCAGAATGCTTGAGCAGTGTTTTCACCCTAGATCAAAAATGCTGGAAAAATCAATCTCCCTGACATATCTTAAAAAAACACAAGGGACAAAACAAAATGGAGGAACCTTTCATGAAGAAGGCCCTATCATTATTCAAGCCATCTACTTGTTGAACGCAGCACCTGTATATCTGTTGGCAGAGCTGCCTTGGCCAATTGCCAGCCCTGCAGAGGTCCATCTCCTGCCTGTGGGTGGAATGTCAGCTATGTACAACAATCAATCTCAAATATTAGTATGATATCACTACACAATTTTCCACTCTCATCCTTTTCTTGACCCTTCAAGAGGAGTTAATCACAAGCAGCCCTGTCCCCCAAGGATATTTGCTTTTGAAGCGGATTCAAAACTTTCAAAAGAACATAGGGTGAGGTTCAGGACATAGATCTTTTACAACACAAGTGAGTCATAAAGCAAATCTACATTGACATTATGGAATCTGTTATAGACATGTGTAAATAGGTCCTACCTTGTACAAGCCACCCATAGTCTGCAAACCCCACCCCTTAATAGCCTTTAAGGGCTGGAAATGGCTCTGTGCACAGCAAGTTCAGAAATGCCACTGAATTGAGCAGCTCCTCATGGATGCACCATGCCTAGAGTCGGCTCAGGACTATGATGGTCAATGCACACATTAGCACCTTTAGCACTGGTCATGGAAAACACAAGTCTTGTGTCACAGATGTGCGGTGGTACATAGGTAAACTGGTGCACACATACATACTTCAATGAACCACCTTACATTATCGTTTTCAGATAAAACATTTCATAAGAGCAAAGTGCATTAGCTCAATGATGGACGTTAGTGGGAATGCAGAACAGTCAGTTAGAAGCAGTCTCAAAGGGACCAGTCTTTGCTTTTATTTCTTTTTTTATTGTTTTTTTGAGGTGAGTAGTTTTTACTTATTTTTTGGCAAAAACATCTACACCTCCAGAGAGTGTAATTTTTACTTTTTTATTACTTAAACTTATAATTCCTGTTGTATGCTTGAAAAAACACAAAAACATGTTAAGCTTGCCATGCCTATTGGCTGTGCCATAGGTTGTCTCCATAATACGTCTAAAATTATTTTCTAAGGACAACATTAGGCTGGCAGGAGGGCTTAGACTTCTCCTTTTTCACAGATAAGGGGAGGTGCACACCACAGGATTTGTTTTTCAGTACTGATGGTGAGATTCAGAATTTGAGAAGAGGTAAATATTACCAGTTCCATCTCTCCAGTTTATTTCCCTGAACTCTGTACCATTGCAGAGAACACTCTGGGTGTCAGATTTCAAGGAAGTACAATACATTGTGATGAGCGCCTGAAAGGCAAGGTATAGAAGCCTCTACTGCTGCTTAGTGGCAAAATCCTTCCCTGCAGTCTGTGAGAATCTAGTTGCTACCACGGATTAAGCTTTAATTGACATTCTAGAAACCTATGACAAAGTCTGTCTCTGCCAGGACATTGTAGACTACATGGCAATGGCCAAACCATCAATTTGGTCTAGAGCAACTTGAAAAACTAACTGGATCAGTCGAATACTATTAACATCAACTTGGGGCCAAAAGTGGCAGTTTCGTGCCTGAATGTAAACTCCAGCTAATGTAAGATACTAGTACCCTCATTATGGGTTTGGTGGATTTTGGTGCAAGGATACTAAGAGGGTCAGAATTGCTGTACCAAAATCTCCTGAGAACAAGTTTTTTCCGAAGAATTGGGAAATAACAACACCCCCAGAATCACGATCCTGTACTGTGTGATATCCCGGATTCCGGAGGAAACCACCATCATTTTCTGTCTGCCCTGCACAGGTGACGTGTGTCAGCAGGACGGCCGGTGGTGTATGAACGTAGTGAGTTGAAGGTCAGGGTTTCAGATAAGGTTTATGATAGTGCACAGTACACACTATCTGCACCTGCTAGGCTCCTGCGGGGTTGTGCGTGGGTGCAGCTACGCTAGCCAGGTTATTGTTTCTGGACCAAGATTTATCATGTCCAGGGTTACTGAGCCGATGATTACAGGCCCAGAGACACCTGAAATTGTGGGTGGCAAATTTATCGTTCTGAGAGAAATTTCACCACTCATAACTAGGGTCTCGAAGATTACGATTTCTACCTTCTTACGGATAAAACAAATGCCTTTTGTTCTGCTGCATCTGAAGTGCTGCATTATTAGTAGAGCCGTACCCCCTGCAGATGCCCTAGTGGCAAATCATGTTTGGACCTCATAATGTACGAGATATGACTATTTTAAAAACCTGCTTCAGGCAGCAATGATCAAGGGAGCATCTTATACCAAATGTGCATAATCGCAAATCTTTCATAAAACACAAATTAATTTAAAAGCAGGAGTTTTGCCTCGAACCCAGAGAGTCAAAATTAACTGATTGATTTCTTATGGTCTGATATATTCCGTTATTGACTTGTCATGTCTACACGGGTGCATTGTGTAGGTCAATATCCACCTTTCAGAAGTATATAGCGTTCCTCTCATGTGCAAGAGACTACATATGTGTGGTAAAGGTGAACCAGTTTGATGGTGCACTCTTTAATGAATATCAAAGCCATTATCCTCAAGACTGAACAGATATGAACAGGGGTGAAGGAAGTCCTGATCCACCGTGGCGACTGCTTAAGAGGGTCTAAGACAGCTTATTTAGAAGAAACTCGAAGAAAGTTGCTTCTGGTTAGCAGGAAGAGAGTTCTGTGCAACCAAACGTTCGTGGCAGTATACAGTTATATGGGGATCTTCCTCACTCTTCTCTCTACACATGCATGCTTTGTGTGCAGTATCCATTCGCTAATGCACAAATGAGACATTACAAATGCTGGTCACTTACAGGATTCCCAGGTTTTCCAGCTGGTCCAGTGGCTCCTTTCTTTCCTTTCATTCCCTGAAAAATCAAATATAGAAGTCAAGTAGACTCTAACATTAAAGCAGCTCCCATAATATGGGTGGCCCACGCATGCAAGACGGTGTAATGCTCACACGTTCAGGGAGCAGGCGAAAGGCCCATTTTAAACCAGAAAAACACACTGAATCGGGTGCAGTCCCGGACTGGTAAAGGGTGCTCTGCAGAAAGAATTCAGGCCCGAGAGGTGAAGAATGGCTCTCTGCGGGTTCTGGTTTCGTTTGAAACTATGTACTGTGTTTAGGGGGCAATTCATCGTGGGTGCCCATAAAAAACACAAAGTCAAAGCTTTCTATCTTGAAACATGAGCAAGAATACTTTGGGTTTCATGAGAGGAGCAAACTAACAGTTAAATAGGTTCAACAGGAAGACACTGCATGGATAAAAGGATGATTTGCGGGGTCTGTGCATGAGGGTATGGTGGTCTACGTGACCTATTGTTAGGAATTCTTCTATCCACAGGAGTAAGATTATTCCAGCTCGGGCTACTGGCTGTTTGATGTTTAATGAAGCCTCCTCTGAAGAGCTCACATTACAATGCACAAATGACTATTTTATATTTCAAAAGTACACTGAATCATCACATACTAAATTAGTTATCTCGTACAAGAATTGTATACATGACATATTCCTTTTTAAGGTCCAGCATAGCAGCACGCAAGCGCTGCTTTTCCAACGTGTTGGTATGTATCTGGGCTTTTAACCATGCGCACCACAAGCCCTTCACTAACACTGGTTCATGGGCTTGCCTTTCAAAAATGCTTTGTTTTCGTTGGTAAATGCATTGTGTTTGTCCCTCCTTAGGGCGGTTTTGTTACCACCTTGGCCATCCACCCTGCTACATGGATAATTGCACTTTTGTTGATAACTTTGGCTGCGTGCAAACTTCTTTTTCCTTTTGTCGCTCTCTTTGCGCTCACGGCTGCGCTCTGAATTGGCTCGCTTAGGTCAACTGTTTTATATTTTATTTTCAGTTTGTGTGGCAAGAAAAGTCCAGTTAGAAATTTACAACGCTAATAGCTCTAATGCGAGCAAACGCAAGACCCATTGCACTGCAAATGCTTGTTTCTTTTGTTTCCATGCTGCAGCAGGCAATACAAGTACAGCAGATGTAATGCAAGCTTTCTGTAAAAAGACACACATACATCACAAGCTTACCACAAAAAATAGCAGTAAAAGCTCACTCAAACAGTTACAGCTGAAATCATTGTTGGAAGCTTCTATCATATCGCTGCAAAACTGTAAAGTTTAAGGGTCCTAAAACAGTCAGCAACCAGGCACTTGTGCCACTGCTTATGTTGGCAGGGCAGCATATTTTTTGAGCATTCTAGCATGCTTACATGGGGCCCCAGAGTATATGAGTGTCCCTGATGAGGATGTTTCTGCACCAACTTGCCATTTCTGATGCATATGAAGTTTTTCCTTTAGGGAGGGCTGCTCCTGCATTGTGCGTCATCCTCCTCAGACAGCCAGAGCTGGCGTTGTATTTAGGCCATTGTAGGCAGGTTCCCACCAGTGACCCCTCAAATGATGCAAGGATTGGCTCAAATTGCAACAAATGGCCTAAAAGCTAAACTATCATCAGTGCAGTGGCACCGGGACCTGGACACCGTAGTATCCCCTTAAAACGTGATTATTGCTGGATTTTACCATCGAAACAGCAGCCAGAGGCCAATGTTCTCTCTGCCTCCAGGATCCATTGTACTTCTCCGAGCCCAATGCTCGGATTCCCATAACAAACTAGAAACCAAGTACCTCTGTTAGCACTTGACTCTCAGATCGCAGAGGGAAAGCATTCCAAGTCTTACTAAGGAGGGTCTTCGGGCTGCAGATTCAGAACTTGGCAGTACTACAAATAATACTCAATAAATCAGTGCCCAGCCAGTGCCCTTTCATTTAAAAAGGAACAGTACTTCAACACATACACAACTAAATACTATGCACCAACTTACAAATATCAACACGATGGCAAGTGGGATCCTAAAAAGCCTCACAAAGTTAAATAAGCGCACACTAAAGAAAGGTCACAGAAGTCACATAACTCCTTGAATATGGACTTGACCCTGCAGATCTGAGATACCTAAAATAGTTTGTGTACCAGCAGACTCTAGCCCCTAAAACCATCACACTTCCATATCTACATTTAACAAACATCGTGTGCAATTATAAAAAAAATCAAGGCTACTGGCATTATCACACAGGTCCACCAAAAGTCCGGCAACAGAACAAAAGCATTTCACTATTTTTAAAGATTTCAGTAAATGGCCACAAATATGTACATATTTTTACTTCACCTCTTTAAAAGCCGGGCTTTGTTATATATAATATTATATAGAACAAAACAGCGAACATTTCAACAATTAAGCCAGGTTGCCTGGCACCACAAAGAACCCAGAAACTCAGTGGATAGACTCTCTCCAAAGCCACACCAATAGAGTAGTGTTTGTGAAAGTTACTTGTGCCAAGGCTACTCTTGGAGGTCAGAAATGCAAACCTCCAGGAGAATTAGGGTGACATAAAATTATTTTCAGTGTGTGGATCACTGAAGGGGGGCCTGTGCTACTCCTAGAATCCCCCACCCGGAAGCAGCAAACACTTTTGGATACCCCTACTCTTGGGGGTCCCACAGAAAAATAAGCAAATTAGTGCCTCAGTAATCTATGGGTACAACTTAACCCTAAGGCCTTTTCAACTCTTCTTTTGGTTCCCTTTGGTGCACCCATGCTTGAAGCTAGCAAGTACTTCCTTATGCTTTTGGAATTTGTTGATGTGCCCTTTGGGCTATTTGTTTCAGAAGGCCACACACCCTTTTTCCCTCCCGGGGCACCCATGCACATTTCAGTGCGGCCATGCCGTGTCTCATGACCCATGCAGTTAATGGTGGCTTCCTGTCCTTCCCGATACTTGCTCCTCCAGAGCCAAGCAGGTGAGCCAGATGATGTTACTCCTGCCTACCCCCACTTGGAGCCTTATGTAGCCCATGCATGCACCTTAGGGCGTGTGCATGAAAGTGACTCAGTCACATGGTCAAAGGTGGTTCTCAACCCGCCGAGGAAATTAAAAAGCTTATTGATGGAATGCTTAAATATAACTTGCTCCTCCAGTTCTAGGCACATAAGCCAGATGATGCTGTTACTGCACTTGGGATTCAGGGAGCTCAGTAGTGTGAAGGAGGCAGTGCTCTCCTTCACCTGATGTACCTCGGGGCCCTCCTTCCTCAAAAGGCCACCCAGGTCAGGCTCAGGAGCCCCCCTGGCAGGTGCCTGCAGTTGGTGTCCCCCACCTAAAAAAAACGAGGGTGATGTTGTAAGATAACATTTTGGCACTCGAAGTTCTCCGAGTTTCCTTTGGGGAGTGGCTCCCCTGGAGTGGTTCAAAAGATCATAATTCAGATTAGATGTCACAACAGATGCTTCTGAGCCCCCCGGCACTCTGTGCAAGCTATCACGGTGCTGAACATGAGTAGCTGCTAATGTTTGAAATAACTCTGGCTGCGCCAGGTCAACTTTAGCAGGTTGGTGTTTTGCTCCTGGGGACGCACTCTAGCCACCCGGAAGGTTCTTTTAGTGCATCCTGGCCCACAAACCTTTGATGGTTCTTTCCTCCTCCAACCAGATTTCCATTGGCTCTGTGCAATGCACATTCTCTGTGGGATATAGTTTTCCTAGGTGAAATAGAGTTGCACATCTAATGCTGTTCTCTCCAAAACAAGTATCCTCTCAATCCTAAAAAGCAGCACTGCTTCGGTTGTCCTCTTATTAGGAACAAGAACAATGACATATTTCAACAGCTTTGGCCAGTTTGGATCTCTGGGATAGAAATCCAGGGTTAGTAAATGTCATGGGATTTCCGGATAACAACAGAGACTTCCAAAATATTTGCACTATTACTTTAATAAGGTCTTCTCACAGCGCTAATTAAATCATTGGCTGTTTAGTGACAGTTATGTTAATATATTTGGAGAATAAAGCCGTAAGTTTTATTTCTTTGGAGTTAAATACCAGCAGAACATTCCACATGACCGTAGGTAACCATACACACACTATTTTCTGTCAAAGTGGTGCTGCGATTAATCAGTAGTAATTACTCCTTGATCAGTGGGTGGCCAGGTGTCCACATTTAGATCAACGAATAACCATGCGTCTGCACCGCTAAGAATCAGCTTAGAAAAAAGACACTTCCCTAAGCCAAGAAAGCAAACTCTACAGTTTCAATTAAATAATGACACCTTACTGTGCTATTTAGCAACCACAAACACCATCTGCCCTACTTGGAAGTGTAATGTGATTACTGAGCACCTTTAAGTAGGGTGACCACCTCACTCCATGTCATCACGGGCACTGTCTTCGGTCCTGAACTTTTCACCTACACATCATTGTTTTCAGGAGTGTCCTTCTTATTAGTTTAATGGAAGCCATGTAACACCATATGTGAGGGGAGTGTCGAGGCCCTGGTAATGGTACTTCAGTTTTGAATCCATGTGGTTTCAAGCAGGCCATGATGACAAGAACCTATTCATAGAAGGCTCTGTTAAAGATGTTACAAATTATTAACAAGCCCTAGTTCAATCTTGTATCTGCCAGACAAGGGATATGGGGCTTGATCAAGATACCCTGCCAGAATATATGAAGTGGCAACCCTTTAATTGAAACACAAAGTTAAAGAGCTCATCTGAGATGAAAAAGTGGTGTTTTTTGGCGTGTTAGCAGAAGAGATCTGCAAGGTGGTGGCATTGATGATATCTCTAATTTGTTTTGTATTTTTTAACCTTTTTTATATTTGTTTAGAAAAAACAGTAAGTAATACAAATGTTCAGCAATGCATTTCCATTACACATAACTTTAATGATGTTATATGAGAACCAAAAGGTGTCCCACCTATTTCCCCCGACTCAATCCATTCTCTAAAGAAATCTGCAGAACATTTCACAAAACCTATATCCATAATTAGCAAAGTATGACTGTGCCAGCAAATAAAGAAGGGCATATTTTCAGAATAAGGCAGAGCAAAAACACCACCTGTTTTCCTTTATCAAACAGGTGGGAAACATATTGCTCATATAGATTACTGACACATTTCCAGATCTTGTCATTATATTTTTTCTGATTGCCTATATTAAACATGACTCCCCTAGTTTTGAGATCTTTAGCAATTCACCAGAAATATTTGTGCCTAACTTATGAGCCCAGAAGAACATTAATCTTTGATGGGTAGTGAGTTGTGGGGATGAGTGTCACCGAACAAACACAAGTGACCTATGTAATGGGTAGCCTGCAGTGAGGTCACAATAATGATTAATCAGCTCCATAATCTACTAAGGATCTCATAAATATAAGAACAGTTTAGCAGATGAAGTGTTGACTAAGTGGAAACTGACAGATCAGCTGACAATGCAGGTGCCCAGTCATCAGTTACTTTTAACAAAGTGTTGTTCCTTAACTTGCTTACAGTCTAGGTCAGGCCAATGGGTTTGGCAGACAGAAACTAGTTATTTGTATATCGTGGTAGAACTGTGGTTCTGATGGCAGGCAGCCCATTACCATATTCTGCAATTTCCATAAAGCCTTTAGCTACTCAACTCTCTTGTCTTATATGTTTTTCAATTTGCACTCGGAGTTTAAAATGTCAAACGATAAAAAGAAGCCTGTATCCAAACATCCCTGATTTTCATTATTACTGCAGATATAAAAAATTTCAAAATCAAATAATTGATAATATAAAGTTAAGGGTTACATCCAATTAATGCATTTTCACAAATCTTAAACAGTCTCTTGTGCTCGACAGAAGCTGTTTCCATAGCATCAATGTGTATCTCATGAATGCAGGTTCCTTAATATGTTGAAATCTGTCTATAGTCAAGGGCCTCATCGAGCTGACACCGCTCAGGCAAGTCACTGATTCTGTTTTGCAACCAACAGCTGCTAAAGACCATTGTTCAAGCCTTTAATACTTGTGGGGAATTTTTTGAAGGACTTGTGATACAAATTTGATCATTTTTAGGTGATCAGGGTGAGAGACAGTTCGCTGTCTAGAAAGGACGTTTCAGCTCTGCTTCTTTTTTTTTTTTTTTAATTATAGGAAATAGTTTAAAATAGAAGAAATATATGTTCTTACTTGGGCTGAAGTTAAATTGTGTGTCTAATTTATTGGGTGAAAAATCTTGAATTTTTTCACAATGGTAGGGAGAGTAACCCTTTGACAACATAGGTAATCACCAACCCACTATGGGCACCATCCAAGAAATATTTTTTTTATTGACCTTTGACTGGAAGTAGTCGAGTTGAAAAATACCGCTTTGCCAAGAATTACAATCACCATTCATAAATACTCTGGGGTAAAACTGTCTTGGAAAGAACATGCATTTCATTATCGAAAATGTTTCTCTGCTTGACCAGCAGCATGAGTTGGTTTTGTTTCTGGTCTAGACTTTAGGTACATAAGTACTAAAGACGAAAGGTAGCAGCGATTAGCTCACCAAATTCCATCTGTGGCCACACAACAAGAAGGACACAGTACATTCTTGACACTCTAAGTTACACAAGTTGCAGGATGACTAGTTATGTGTACCCATGACGGTGCAAACTGTTAAAATAAACTCAGTCCTTAGGGAATGCTCCCCATTGTTCGAGAGGTCAGAGAGTTGGGGAGGGACTGGTATACAAAGTAACAAATCCCTTAGTCTGGACAAAATAAGTATTCTTCTTTAGGGAAATGCAGACAGAAGAGCTCAAATGAAGACATATTTTTTTGGAGTGACCCCTATTTATTTATAAATGCTTACTTTTCAGTAAAAGTAAGCCAGGTCCAAAGGTGTGCTTGAACCGAATGACCCTTTCCTTAATACCAATTTACTTCAATAGATTTCAAGCCAACTGAAGCAAACACAGGCACACGCTTGTGTGGCCTGTTCTTTCTCTCCAGGAGCAGATCCTATGGCAGTCTCCATTGTGAAGTGCTCTATGAAGAAGGGCTCCACCTTATAACATAAATATTAGTTTAAAAGACGTGTGAAGAGAAGGAGCAGTTTTGCAAAGGCTTTATTCCACTTCAGGCCAACACATTCTTTTAACAAGTAATTGGCAGCCCACATGTGCTGTTTTAGATAATTGTGGCCGGCTCACAACTTTCCATTAAATGTTATTATTCCTCCAGGGGCCCTAGAGAGTGAAATAAAACAAAGCGACTCAAGTCTTGGCAAATGCAAACCTGCATAAACAAATGCTCGGTTGACGCTGTACATCGCAGATATCTGAATGAGGTTCCCACATTTCACCCCATTTGCAGATCATTTGGAGGCGGCCTTGCAGAAAGCAGTCTCTGCTGCGAAAGGGCGTCCGTGCAGTTCACCAAAGAGATGTTTGTCATCGGTTTATGTCCATACGGAAGGGCTCAGATTTTCCAGAGAATAAAACCACAAGCCACCACTGCTGCCTGCCATCAAATGAAAGTTTATAAAAATCGTGTATGTTTCTTATTATTAAATACGTCTTCAGGACGTACAAGAACGTTATACAAAATAAGACCACTGGAACTACAACTTTGTAGCAGTTAACTGTATTGCTCATTGAGGTATCTTCAGTGGCGTAGCGTGGGGGGTGCAGGGGGGGCCGGCCGCACCGGGCGCAACATCTGGGCGGGGGCGCGCTCGCACTCGCGAGTGCTAAAAATCCACGGGTTAGGGGGCGCAAATTACTTGCCTTGCCCCAGGTGCTGACAACCCACGCTACGCCACTGGGTATCTTTAAAGATTTTAGTGATATTAAAGGTAATTATGTTTTTATTTAATATTAGCTTAACCTAAATATTTAAACAGTATCCTGAAGATAGAAGTATACCCAATGCAATTTGCAAATTAAGGTATTCATAGTTGACTCGTATTACCACAATCCGAATTCAGTTGGTCACCTCAATGATGTCGCACCATTGAAAAGCAAAATTTGTTATCCAATGTTGATATGCCATAAGGGGAAGCACTTAATTACCCTGTGTCCCTCTGCGTTGCCCTTGTCTCCAGAGAGCCAAGAATGGTGGTTGGTGGTCTCACCTGCCTTAGACCGCCTCCCTACTGTCTCTATTGGTGAGACTGAGGGAGGAGAATGTGGGCGACACTCTTCCTCTATCAACCACCACATTCGCTTTTGTTATCTATTTCACGTCAGTAACAACTCCTTGGTGCATAACATCCCCATATTTCCTACAGCTAATTCTATTTTTTAAATATATTCAAGATATTGATTAGATAGTTGTCACAATTCCTACGACATGGCTAGATGATGGACCATTTCAAAATACTACCTGTCCGTCTTTGAAATAATACAGAAAGAGGTTCAAGAGCGCTGAACATATTACGATCTGGATTCATTTTAGCGTTGAGTGCGCAAGCGCTCTGGCCCCTCTTGTAATCACTCTGTGAGCCTTTAACCACGCCCATGTCACAGCCATCAGTTTCATTGGTTCGTGGCCTTGCCTTTTAAAAATGTGCATGATTTAATTTATGAAAGGCATGCATACGTTATGCCTTTTCTGGTTTTTAGCCCTCCTCAACAGCACTGGTAAACTACTGAAAACATATGCGACTCCATGTTTTCCGCATGGCTTCTGGACTACTTTTTCTTTTTATTTCCTATGCAGAGCGATCTCGCTGGGCAGTAGTCATGCGCTTTGCATGACATCGACCCTGTTACATAGACAATTGCATAACTGCTGATACGTTTGAATGAGGGCGAACTTCTGTTTCCTTTTGTGTGCTCCTTCACGTTCATGGCGTGGCCCTTTAAATTGGCTCGCTTATGTAAAAATGTATTACTTTTCATTTTCAACTTATGTGGTAAGAAAAGTCCGGTTAGCACTTTACAACGCTAATAGTTCTAAGTCGAACAAATGCGAGACCCATTGTATTGCAAGTGCTTGTTCTTCTAGTATTCAGGGCTGGAATGAGAGCTAAAAGAGCCATCCATAATGTTTTAAATAACAGCCCAATGCTGATGTGAACAATGAGCGAACAGCACCCTCTACAAAGAATGGTTGTGGAAACTTATGGATAGGAAACCTTCAACTTTGTAAAACAGAATGAAAAAAAACTTAAATTTAAGAAAGTATCCACCGTCTTCTAGGCCTTGGGCTGTTTCCTTTGCCTGGCATGACTGCTTAAGCCTTGTTAGAAGTCAGCAGGTTAAGTGAACAAATGAAGAGCTTACTAGTAATGTATCCCAAAAACTGAAAAATGAACAGAGTGGAGGAGATTTTTATAATATATTTAACCTTTGTTTTTCTTGCTTTTAACCCCCTACCCCCACCCCTTCACCCTCACCCCCACCCTCCTGGGGTCCCATCAGCTAAATTCAGTGCACAGGCGGGATCATGCAAGCATGATACCAACACCTTCTACAAGGACTTAGCTAAAACGCTGAAGATGTATAACCTCGGACCCCGGCCACAGTCTAGCTAATGCACTAGGTTTCCAGGATAGCCACTTGCTGTACGGATTCCTCTATTACATTTACCGTATTAGATGTATATGGCTATTTGGAAAATTAGGCATGGCTCCTGCCTCAAATGACTGGCTTTGGACATGTCAAGAGCAAGAGTTTTGAATGACAGGCTGGATTCAGTAAAATAAAATATTGAAAGCAGCACTGCATGAGCCATTTAGTAGAAAGTGACTGCTACATAGTTTACCTTCAGTGATTTCATGCTGCCTCCTATGCTAACAGAACGTTGTAACTTAAGAATGAAAACCCTTTAGTCCCACAACCACCCACTTCTGTACTCAGATGCACTGGAGATGCAATCTGAAGGATTCCTCTGTGGAAAGCTTACCAATCAATCAGTCCATTAAACATTTGTAGAGTACGGCAAATCACCCGCGAGGGTCTAGAGGCACTGGAGCTGTATGCTACTGCATGGAGGTATGATCATTAGAACATCCAGATCTTCAGTTCTCGTCTGAATTGCTGCATGATGGTGTGGTCCTTACGGTGCGGTCCTCAGGTGCAGAGGGAGGTTGTTCCAAGCCCTGGCTGCCAGGATTGAGAAGGAGCATCCTCCACTGTTGGCTCGACGGATCCATGGGGTGTTTGCGAGGGAGAGGAAAGCTGATCAAAAGTGTCTGGTCAGCTGGTGGAAGGTCAGGCATTTGTTGATGTATACTGGCCCTTCATTGGTCAGGGCCTTGGGTCAGCATCTTGAACTTGCATCTCTTCTGAATCCAGAGCCAGTGTAGGTTCTTGAGTTGTGGGTCTTTCTGGGGTTGTCGAATATCAGTCTTGCTGGTGAGTTCTGCATTGTCTAGACTCTCTTCAGAAGGCGTACTGTGATTCCTACATAGACCATGTTTCTGTAGTCCAGTCTTCTGGTGATGTTGGCCTGCGTGACAGTCTTTCTGGTGTTTGCTGGGAGCCACCAGAAAATCTTCCGGAGCATGCAAACGGTGTGGAGGCAGGCAAATGAGACTGTGTTGACTTGTTTCTTCATGAATAGCTTGCTGTTCAGGATGATGCAGAGGCTGCGGCATGGTCTGTTGTGGTGGGGGGGTGCCGAGGTCTGCGGGCAACCATTTGTCAGTCCATGGCGACGTGTTGTTCCTAAAGATGAGGACTTCCATTTTTTTTCGTTGTTGTTGAGTTTGAGACAGTTGCCTTTCATCCAGTCTGCTACATTCATCGTGCATCTGTGGAAGTTAGCTTTTGTGGTGGAGGAATCTTCAGACAGAGAGATGATGTGCTGTGTGTTGTCGGCGTAGGTGATGATGTTGAGCACATCAGGCAAAATAACATGCAAAAGGGCATGAACCTTATTAAAGTCCCAAGAAGATTAAAAAGCAACTTCTTAACCCCTTAGATTCAGTAAATGACCAAACCACCCATAGTAATATTAATTAAGATTACTTTCCACCTACGTGAATCATACTTTTCATTCGACTGGTAGAACTGTCCATATTTGGACCAGCATGATTGGCACTTCATAAGAGTGTTGGAAGGAAATCTCTGCTCAGTAGCTAGGCACCTAGCCACACTTATACTGTCCTCAAGGGGAGGGATGTAGGATGGTCTCTGCTTCTTCACACCATGGTAGATAGGAGGCCTCAAGGCATTCCCCACATTTTGTTGGACTTTGGTAACTCCACCTCTGCCCTGCATCATATACTCATTTAAAGACCAGGCAGAAGTTGTGCTAGGTCTATAATACCAATTTAAAGCAGAGTATAGTGTGCCTTGCATGCAACCAGGATTTGTGCATGCTTGTGTTTCAATGTGTTAGCACACTAAAGCAGATCTTTTGTCACTGACAATGCTTGTTTTTATATTTGTTGCATCATAATGATGACATGTTGCTGGCAGGATTGTTCAGTGTACCACGAAGTTATGAATCAGACAAGTTAATATGGCCGTAAATTAAAGTCTCCTGCTGATACTTTTAAGGGCAAAGGCCTGAACATATTTGCAGGGATAAATATTAAATACAAGTAAGAATAGCCCATACACCCTAGTTAACTGCTACACTTTGGGAACTCATTGTGCCCATTCAGCACAAATCAATTTTGGTCCGATACCACTCAGGAAGCAAAATGGATTTATGTCAACTGGAGTCAGCACACCATGGACTTTTATTCTCCTTTTTCCCCCATTACCCCTGCCCTCACCTTTCAGGCTGCAGCAGCAAAATGGCTAGGACATTACTGCCATAGGCTGGCTAATGGAGGTAATGTACAAACAATGTGAAAAGAAAACTATTATTCCAAAGGCACTCATCGTAAGTGGATCCGAACCACCAGCACTGCTAACTCTGTGGTTGTCAAAAATCCAGTCCGTTATAAGATGGACCCTGAGGGCCCACTGACAAATGAGGACTTAGCGAGGGAATCAGTAATTCTGACTCGACTTCTCCTGGTAATTCCTCATTTTAGGCCAGACTTTCACCAGAGATGTTTGCTGTTTTAAGCAGCCAAAATCTCAAGGTGAAAGCAAAGAGATATGCAGTGTTTCTGCCGATGTCACAATTGTGATGGGTTCAGTAACTGCATTGGAATTAAGAAGTCACTCATAATGTTGCCTAAGTGCACACAGGGCTGGCTTTTTGCATTGGTGGCGCCCTGTGCAACAGTCTTTTTTGGCACCCCCCTCCAAGTGACCATCTCCTCGGATTCTCTCACCCCCACCCAGTAAATGTGCCCCTCATCTCTCCATAGCCCCCCCCCTCACATACATTCATTTGTTTTAAAGTGCTTGTAAAGGCTGGCTTTACTAATCCACTCAGCTATCCACATGAAATATAGTTCTGTTCTTTGCACCAGGCATATAAACCCTCTATCCTACTTTATGGAGAGTCAAAGCTGCTGCTAGACAAAACTTCCATCTCTCTCCCTAGCAGGAACATTCATCACAAGAGGTATCTTGATATTTTAATCGCTACCCAATGGCTGGAGGCATAAGAAACTTTTCAGCAGGTGCTTTTAAATCGCAAGTTTCTAGGTTATTGATAAACACAGCGCCCCCCTGAGGTCAACGCCTCCCAATTCAGGTCAGCATCCTTTGCGGCTGCAATGCTCACACTGCCCAAAGCCGGCCCTGACTGCACATATACATTTGTATCAGAGTCAGTGTTACATAGGGAGCTATTACCTCCCCTTCAGCAGCAAAGGTGATGTTGAGGAAATACATGCACCAGTAGAAAAAAATAACATAATTCTTGAGAAAAGCAAATTGTTCCTAATGTAAACTATCTTATATGTTTTAAGATAGTCCATAAATGTTCATCATTTATTGATGAATTGTAAAATAATTCTCATGTTCAAACACCATCCATTATTTATTGGAATTAAATTACCCTAACAGTTAAATCATTTTTCTTGTCGATCAGTGTCGTTTTCACACCACGGACAGTGCCCACTCACAATACCAACTTCTTCTGGACTCTTCATTGGAAATGCAGGTTGGCCCTGAGATGGCAAGTGTGCTCCTCTGGATCTTCAGAGCTAGAGAGAAGTCATCCAGAAAGCCCCAGATTCACAATGGCAGGGCTCACAAATCCCAGCAACAATGCAAATGTGTTTCATTAATATTTCAACAAGGATATTAAGTTTGCTCTTCACATGCAGCGCATAAATATAATCATGGTTTTGAGTGGGATGAAAATAGTGGAGGGTTGCCTGAAAAGGGTGGGCCTATATAATTAAGCATGCGGCTTAAACATGTGCACTAAAATCACGCAGAGTGCCACATTACCCACATATTTGCACAGAATCACAATTGAAGCTGGCACACATGACCATCACTCTGTGCCCTTTGCAGAGAGGCCCAGGGTTGGATAGCCACATATTTTGTACACATTTTTGCTTCTGGCAAGCACTTCCTTTAGCCACAACTCAACTGTGCCCTGTTAAAATTACCTAAATATGACTGAATTCAAATTATACACTACATAAGAGAAAATATGCTGCCTGAAAAAGTAACATAAGATCCAGGAAAAGGGAAACACTGCTAAGGAATGCAAGAGTAAGTAAAGCATGTAGAATATAAGCAGGAACAAAATGGATTACCTTGACGATTTGTACACCCATTGTTCAGAAATAGATCACTGTTTTGGGTGAAACGTTAAGGACCTGAATACAGAGCCCGAAAGTGACCCGTTTCAATTACCGTTTTAAATTACTACCAGGTTTGAGATCCGGAGGGACCTGGTCCACTTAAAGCCATAAATATATTTCTGTTTACAAACACCGCGGTCTACAGATTTCTGAGTAATGAAGTAAATTTTCTGTTAACAGATCAGTGCCACTGAAATGTAGCCATGCAACATAATGTAAGAGGGTTATATTATATTGTCCAATTCTGCCGTTAAAAAAAAAAAAAAAAGTGCAATGGAAATACCAATTTTTTATATTTCTTTTGTGACTCTATGCCTATTTACATATGTTTATGTATGGAGGAAGTCAAAGAATCCAGAAAGGCTAAATTCCCAAATTTGTTCTCATACAGATAAGCAAGATCCATATGTTTGTCGTTATAAATGCTATGTGAAGAAGACCATTTTGGTGGCCTTATATTACAGAAAGTGCCATGCAGATACCATGTGCTTTTGTGCCCCTTTGATCCACCTATGGGGCACTTTGGCATTACAGAACGGGCCACAGACCCTTCTGTAATATGAATAATACAGAAGCAAATGTTGGGCCTATCTGACCCCGAAAGTGGGTGTGTCTGCTCCTGTGGCCACCCTGCATTACAGACGAGCATGCTGTGACCCCGATAGTGCCCCTGGGAGGGCATCATGAGGGCACCACGCACCAACCATGTATCACACAGAGAGGGGACCCTTGCACTCGCTTCAAAATAGGGCCAGGTCTGCTCACAGCAAAACTGCAGCTCTGTCTCTCACTGATGCACCATCCAAAGCTTGGGCGCAAACTTTCAAAGTGCATGCCTGCGCTGGACTTCTTATGCTTTCTGGGTAAGTAATAGCCTACACCAATAAAAATGTGCACCTACTCTAAGCCTCTCTGAACAATCAACTAGACATGGTTGGCAAACAGAAGCATTCTACAGGTATCTCTTGTTTTCCCTTGGCATCATGCTGTACACAATGTGTTCAGGGATTCCTCCTTCAGTGGAAGAATTTACAAAGTCGAAAGTCTGAGTAGGGGATACTCTATTTTTTAATGTCTAGATTATTAGTTCAGAAATTAATATTACATTAAGGTATTGTTACTACATCAGATGCACAAAAATAAGCAGTAAAGACTACTATTTCTGAAACTTTAAAGTTATATATATCATAGTGTACGATCAACAGTGTGCAAGGTTGTAACCTCTTCTTCTGGCAACAATCATTCTTTGGAATACATTATTTTCAACACTGCACTGCGCCCCCTGCAGCTAAATGGTGACTCACAGGAATGGCATCCCTGTTTTCCAGAAGAAATGCAAAAATCTCACCAGAAATGCCCTACTGTCATTTTTCCTGTCCCAAGGCAATGCTGAGTGAATGAAATAAGATGTATTGTTATTCTATGATGTAGGTTTCCTTGGTTACTATCTGCTAGCAAAGGGGACTACATCTTGAATTGCGTCTCTCATCAGCCAATTATCTACCTATCAGGTGGCTGCTCTGACCCATAGCTTACCTGTACAGACAACGACATTCACTCGTGATATGTCATTCAGTCTACATCGTTCACAGCTCTAATAACAATTTAATTGCGTTTCTTTCAGTTCATCCTGGAGAAACTCGTTCATTTGCAAATTTGCCTTCTTTCCAGAACGTGTAACATTCCATAGTCTCTTATTTTTTTCAAATAATGTTTTTCTTTTGCCAAGACTTATCAAGCAATTGCTGAGACTAAGTACGAATGCTAGATACACATAAGGAATAGCTGCCAATGTTTTCCACAAAATTACAAAATAAACATTAGTAGAGGAGGAACACAATGCCCAGTTAAAAATCATATTTGTGACTCATATAAAACTGTCTGAGACCGCATCAGGAATCAATTGAAAGACTCACCAATCGGATTGCTTATGCAATCATCTTCCATAGCTCGGTTTGTGATAAGGAGCCATTTTGTAATTTAAAAATAAGAGTAAGAAGCGTGTGCTAATCTGGATCCCCTTACCGGAATTATGCAAGTACCCTAAACGCAATGTTACCCGTTGTTGGGTCAGAAGCGTAACTATGCCGGTGGCATATGAACACTCAATGTAACACAGGAGTGTACCAGGCGCTGAGAAGGAAAACACCAAATGATAAGATGTAGGTCCTATTATTTTACATATCCAAATGTTCATATCTGCTATGTTCCATAACACTTTGATTTATTTCAAACAGTTGACACATGAATTGTATACGAAGTCACCTATTAAGGGCAAGTAAATCCCAACCTGATCCAGTCATATCTAATCACCTCTATAAAAGATTTAAGACACACGTTTGTGATAAAACTAGGGTTGCGCCTTTTTGGGTTCTTGACAAGCGTCTTTGGACAATTATCCATTACTCTGGGAGATTTATTTAGTCAGAGAACACAATAATACACCACATTATTTCACAATTTATCAACCATCAAAACACACCATAGGAAGAGAGTAACTTGCTAGGACTGCATGTAGCATAAGTGAAGTGAGTGAAGGTATAAGTTCTACTGGCACCCAACTAAAAGACTACATTAACATATTAAATAAAGCAATCTGGTGAACAACTCAAGGTCCTAAGCACCTCATAGGAATCTGAAAGGGCCAAGTGCCCAGTGAACTAGGTAAGTGCAGCATCAGGTGGTGGTAACAGGTGAAGCAGCAGGTTTTAATAAGAGTTGATGCAGTCCTTCCAGGGCGAAGTTGTGCATGAACTTGATTACCCACAAAAAAGTGGACATTACATTTTCGGTGGCCCTTAAAATTCACCTTTAGGCCAGATTCCTCATAGACACTAAAATCTCTACACCAGCAAAAGAAACACAGGTTTCACTGAAAAGTGCTGAAAGACAGAAAAATGATGATTGAAACACAACCATGCTTCAAACATCATTCTTGAACGCCTACTCATTTTACTAGAGGTGGTAAATGGGAAATAGTGCCAGGGGAAAAACGGTAATCTAAGAAAGGGAAACATGCCCAGCAGGAAAAAGGATGGTTGTAAAAGCGATGCAGCCTCTGCTGTTGAAAAACAGAGGATTATGTGACCTGCTGGGTTTATGGAATACCAAAACCATCAACATTACTTCCTGGAAATCTCAGCGGAGTGTTGGGTTACCACTGCTAGTATTTTTCAAGCATTATGACCCGGACACCTTTAAAAAGTGTCAGACATTTATTAGACGGCTAAAGAACAAAGGCTTAAGAGCCATGATGACTGCATGTTTGTCATCATTGGATAATGAATTGAATGTTGGTCATCTTAGCATAGGTCAAGGTAAAATACATACAAAGGCAACATTTTTGCTTTAAACTCTAAAACACCTGTGAAGATAATTCATTTCATGTTGTTCAAAGAAAATGGTTAGCAAACATATCACACTATCTTGTCAAAAACTGTTGTCTATGTTAGGGCCACTTCTACCTACTTCAGGTCCTCTGTCGCCCTTCTGTCCTTGTTCACCCGGCTGACCTGGTTCGCCCTTCGAAGAAAGATAAACATGTTTACAATATCAAAAATAATGATGTGCCTGCATTTATGTTAAGCGAGGAATATACAAGTATGGTAACCCAAGTAAATATAAGTGAAAATGAAAATTATATTTCACTATACAACTGTTTTCTCAATTAACTGAAATTCTATATATGCCTGGCATTCAAGTATGTAAAAATGTGAGCACCTTGTTTACAAGAGTTTGACTATTAAGTCATAATGTGTTAAACGAAGCGCGGAACTGATGAAACATACCGGAGGCCCTTGTTGTCCTATAGCTCCTCTTGGTCCCACAATGCCAACGTGACCCTGGAAAGAAATATGGAATTAGTGTATGAGAAATTGCGTTTGAATATGTTCTCAGCTCTTTTGGTTGAAATTATTTCACAAAATGTCTGTGTGTATTTGTGTAACAAACACAAACCCCAACTGTAGTAGTTTGTTTCACTACTGAAGATCAATTGTGAAGATCCTACATCAAAAGGCTACTTAATGAGACCCTGGTATGTTGTGGGGGTGTCTGTAATTGAATTACACACTTCACATATGCTCAGTGTCAGGTAGGTAGTCAGGCCGCAGTGTACGGATGTGTGCTCAGTATTTATTCTTCACCGCCATGACAACGTCACTCACCTGATGTCTTGACTTTCATCAAGAAAATAAAAGTCTACTTCATGTTGATTACAGGGGGTCTTTTTTTAATGCAGTAACCTGATTAGGTGCAGCAGAGCGGAGTGAGATAATGATCCGTGGCTCCATTAGCGACCACAATTCTGTGGAATATTTGCTTTATTTCAGTACTTTTTTTTTTGTAGCTATTATGCAATCATCACTCGAGTCCCACACTTCTAATAGATGAACGAGCAGTGCCAATGGTGGGCACATGGATTCTGGCAATGAGGTAACCTTAATGCATGTCTGAGCACAGATGCCCATCTTGACTATTTGCTTAAGAAACTGGATGAAAACTGTAACTTTTGCCAACAGCGTACTATAATGTCCATGCCCCTGCCTTGCGTATCTCCACAAGGCCGATGTTACCAAGCAGTGGTGCAGCAAAAGCCCTGCGTCTAACTGAAGCACGTTTAGGAACACAAGAAGTGGTTAATTTGTTTGTTGATTATTTGTTTCAGTACTCAAGAGTACACTATTGCATGGGTATTTTACATAGTGCCTTGTTGCCAAAAGTCACCAAATGGCACTGAATTGTAAGCTGAAGAATTGAGGGGCATATTTATGAGCCTCTAATGCCACCTTGCGCCACATTTTTGGTATTTATTTTGACGCAAATGTGGCGTTAAGGTGGCAACCCCTTGTGCCACATTATGCCGGCGGCAGGCATAATGTATGCAAGCAAGGCATTCCAGCGCTGGGTGGGGGGTGATAATGGTGCAAAGGAATCTATGAGATTCCTTTGTGCCATTTTATCTGCATTTTTTAACGCCTGCAAAGTGCAGGTGTTAAAAGGAGGCTCCCATTGATTACAATGGGCCTCCTGGTGCTTTGCAGGATTAGCGTCAGAATTTTTTACTCTAGTCCTGCAAAGCGCCAGACTACCATCAATAAATTATGACGCTAGTCACCCTCACTACTGCCGTGGTGCGCTGTATTATAAATATGGCATTACTATGGTGGCATTAGGGGGATCGCTTAGGGGTGCAAGAAAAGTGGCACTGCACTAAATATGCCCTGAATTATTATTATTATTTTTTACAAAAAGCAGGGAGGAATTGTCATTTTGTGGTAAAAACGAATAACACAGTTTGATATTCAAGATTACTGAGCCTCTGTGAGCTACTTTCTCTGTTTAAAAACATTTATATAACACTCCATCGTTCTGTGAATGAATATTACTAACTCTTCCGGCATAATTTATAGTTACCTCCCTGAATTTTAGCAAAAAATGTAATTTCCCCAAGTACTCACATGTTACTTCAAGGTTAAAATGGTATTCTTAATTAGTCCTCTGTTTCATTGCAAAGTGTGTTGCATGCAATGATTCTGATGTGGCAAAAGGTTACATGGAGAAGTTATTTACTTCACAAACAATGGCATCTACTATTTATGGAAGGTTAATTGACTCGTGAGAATTCTCTTTCTGTTCATAAGGTGCGGGTGTGTGTGCCTCAAAGAGGAGCATAAGTGTGTGGTGAATGAGACCTTAAGGTTATACAGCAATGGATATAGCACCTGAAAGGCCCAATATTACTTTACAGTTGTGTTCGCAGTTCAGTACTTTTCGGTCTCTAATAGAAAGCATTACAGAGTATTTTTGTCACATGTCCACATAAATTTAAGACCGGTGGTTATCTTTTGTTATATTCTCTCTGTAAATTAAGGGGTTTCATAAAACGAAATCAATCCTCTATTAAAGAAGTTAAATTTGACACATTAAATTTGAAATTTTAGAAAAGGCATGATTTTAATGAATCTTATGAACCTCGGTAGGAGGTAACACTTTAAATGGCTTTCGGCTAGCCAATGTACCTGTTTGTATAACTAAATTGCGCGGCTATATTGTTATCTGGGTGTGGGATACTGTAATTCCCCCATTGAATTGGCTAGAAGCATAACCTCAAGGCCAATTTCACATTTTATTTTCCAAGGTGAGGTTTTAATAAGTGGGTTGTCTATGTCCTGATATGGAATCTTTGGTGCATTTACCTACAGACCCTCTACAACCTATAAAAAGGCCCCACAGGATGAAGGAGGCCTGGGCTGACCTGCTGTCTCATGCTCACCAGACATGACCTATCTGTTTGGACAAGTCTCTTCACTTCTGAGGCATGGCTGAGCTGATTGTTCCAAGGTTGGTTGTGCTCGATAAGGGCAAATGTACCGCTTAGCTTGATAAGGTGGCAGGCGCCGGCACTCATTTGAGTGGACCATCACTGCTTTTTCAAACTTTAAACTTTCAGTCTTAAAAGCACATCAAGAGAGAATAAGAGGGAAAAGAGAAAGAAGCGAAAGATAGGAAGATAGGGACAAAGGGAGCAAGGAGGGATTGAACAGATTTTGCAAGAGTGAGGTAAAGAGACAAGTGCATGGTGGTGGAAGAGACTTAAGGTAAAATCAATAAAAGGGAACCTTGGTATTCAGCACCTCTGGCATTCAGCAGAGCTCCTAAGGTATATGTTGGACCTATTTTATGTACTTTTACAAACTAAGCGAAAGCACTCGAAATGATTGAGAATACAGTCCTGAGTGTTCTCGTGTTTAGAAACAGTAACTCTTACATTTTCAGCACATTTTTTCTCTGTAAATGGTCGAAAAAGGTAGGTTTTTTGTAGCAAGTACTGCGTTGTTTCAACTAGGAATTTGCAGGACTGGGTAGTCTTAGAGCAATTACCTAGGATTATTTTCAGTGTAAATGCAGGAAATGGGTAGTCTGTTATTTGAGAGTGTCCTGGTAATGCTTAGCGTTTTGTTCTGGGCGATCATTTGAAGAAAAACCATATCTAATTGTTAAATATAAGGAAGACTCTCTGGAGATACTGTACCCATATGTTATTGGACATATTTATTTAATTCAAGCAGAGGAACATAACACACAAGCAAAGAGAGAAATGAAGCTATATAAATATAACCAAAACAAGAGATGTTAGAGGTCTGGTTAGTGAGGAAAGTGGCCACACAGAATATAGCAGTTGTGTTAGTCTTGGGTATCATTTACATGAGCAGTCAGACCCGTCCCCTTAAGTCCACACAGTCATTAGATTGTTGAGAGTGGACAGATCATAGTCTGTGACAACTGGAGCACAGTCAGTTAAAGCTGCAGGCACAGGCGCTCAGACACCGCTCTCACAACAGGTGAAGGGTTCTTAGAAGAGGGTGGTAACTGATCTTCCACATTTATGTGGTGAATAAATCAAGGAGCTTGCATTCCGTCAATAACACTGGCTGTCTATCCTTACTCTGCTAATATGCCCTCGTGTGCAGTTCAAATCCAAACATTGGGTGAGGGCTAGAAACAATGATTTTTAATGGATCCAAAGTCAATAATGCAACATAAGGGCCATAATAAGAGAATATTGACATTTTGCTTTGCAATCATGAATCAAGTAAGAATGTTTTGATATTTAAAAATTCCCCTTATTGAATAATGTATACCTCCTGCGTGCCTGTGGATATTAGATAGAGCAGGGGTCTCCAACCTTGTCAGTAATGAGAGCTACTTTTGTTCAATGAAACTCATCCTGAGCTATTAGTACTAGTGTTGTAAAGGTGACCCCTTAAAACAAGATTAGTGGCCATCCGATGTAAGATTACCAGCAGTGATCATGTCAGTCCATCAGGAGGGTTGCAAGCCGTAACTCAAAAAGGCTTTGTAAATTTGAAATGCATTTACATGGGTAATACCTAACAATCACAGCTGCAGTGCCCCATGCATCAAGGTAAATACTGTTGGTAATAGGTTTCCCCATCAGCACACGATTTATCACCTAAATATCAGCTTTAAATACATTATTAAAAGTGAATAATTCTTCTCAAACATCAGCTTATAAATTCTGAAAATACATTTTCGTTTTTAAATACACACTGTTAATTTTGTTATCCATCGATTCATTCAACCAACCAAAAGCATGTAACTTAAAAAGCTGGGCTGTAGACTTGAGAGCTACTTACAGCTAGATAGAGAGCTGCCAGTAGTTCGCGAGCTACTCTTTGGAGAAGCCTGCGATAGAGTCAATAACTAACAAATTAACTGTTTTCATATAGTGTTGCCTTTGGAACCCGAGTAAAGGTATGCAGAAGGTTGCATGAATCCTTCAGCAGTGGGCATTTAGCATAGATATCATACTTCAGCACCATGTGCCTATGCTGCTCGGTAAACTATCATTCAGTTGTTTCCCCACCGAGACTGGAATAGATACACTTACCTTGTAACCCTCGTCCCCGGGCTCTCCCCTGTCTCCATGTTCGCCAAAAGGACCCTAGAAACAAGGGTACAAAGAAATCACGTAGCTTTAAAACTGCAACAAACCTTGCCACAGCAGTACAACACGATCATGCTGTCGAGATTTAAAAGATCAAAAAATGTGCACTAATCAAAAGAGAGTTGATGTGATTGGTAGTTGGGAGTGGACGCTAGACGTTTGAACAAAAAACACTGCAAAGAACGCGCCCTTGTTCAAGTGTCAGAAGCAACACGCTTACTGCAGACCGTGGCATCGCCGAAGTGCTTCCGGGTGAAAACCACGAAAATATTATCCAGCCGCAAAACACAATGATCCCTTTGTACACTTCCCCCGTGCTATGGATGAATGAAACAAGGACGGTGCACATGTCTGCCTCCGGCTCGGCAAAATCGCTCAATCCGTCATGGGTGCAATTAAAAAGGCGCCGTACATTTAATGTTTAATTAACAATGCGTGAAATGGTTTTGCCTATCATATTCATCAGGTAGTAATTTTGAAATACAAAAGGTGTTGCATTCTGACTCGTGTGATGCACCAGTGCACGCCTGTCAATCCAGGCATTACGGCTTTGTTGTGCATTAAAACAACATAACACACTTGGCTGACTTCTCTGGGAGTTGAGCAGGTATGGGATCCCTCTAAACAAGTAGGATGCATTTTTTGTGGATTTGGTTTGCAGTGACTGGTGGTTTTCGCTAGAAGGGGTCTTGGAACACCATTTAGAGTATTCACAGCCTAGGCCTGGGCCACCAGGAGGGGGGGGGGGGGGGGGGGGCAGGCACCGCCACACCACACACGCGTAGGATGCCTCGGCTGATGCAATGTGTCATCGTCTTACCGTGCACAAGGGCTACTCCAGATGTAAGAGTTAGTCATTTTAGGGCATTGAGTGACTGCCTTTTCCCTGCCTTTTGACTCCTCCACAAACTATGACCAATAATATAACTATTTTTTTTCTACCCGGCGAATATTTACTTCTGCGTCACAAAGGATTGCTTCAGTTTTGCTCTTTTGTACGATGAGCCATATCAGCACTATTTTACCACCTCTTGACTGAACCTACTGTGGTTGTGCTTTCTCTGTGCCTTTACGGTCAAACCATCTAATTACTAACAAGGTATTAGCTCTTCTTAGACTTCCCAGATTACAGCGCGTGCCCAACAGAGGGATTTCGGAATACAGTGCGAATTCCTCGGCTCTGTTCGCAGCAGCTGCAGCGCTAATCTCCCCCTGAAGAGGAACAGCACGCGCTCACACGTCACCTTAATATGTGCATACATTTCTGATTTGTATTAGCACCTAGAAATACGCGGTTTGACTCAAACACCAAAGTTGGGAGCGCACCATTCCCTAATTTGTGCATATTCCCAAGTGCGGTTCTCTGTAGAAACATCGATGATGGTGTTTCTAAAATTTAAATCCCTTACAGCATCGTTCACCTGTGACTTCCTAAACTGTGCATATTGCATTCTGCCTTTTTTCACAGCCATTCTGTCACCGCAGATGCGGTCTTGAGAAGTGTAATATATTGTTTCAACCGAGAGCTCGGTGATAATTTACTGAAAGGACCCACTAAACGTGGTATTATTTCTTTTTGATGCACTCTGTTCTTCCACTAGCTCTTCCGTCGCCATCACGGAACTTGGACACATTCAGGCGATGCCATTTTAGCGATGGCCACACGGGGGCAGGAGAGAGCTTTTCTACGGGAGGTACGCAGCATGTAACATTCATATTATTCAGGTACTATGTTGGCAGAAACCAAAGACGAGGCCGAGGGAGTCGAAAAACGATTAGGATCACCAGAATTTTAAAGTAAAAAAAACCGTGGCATTTAATAAAAATAGAAAAGGGACTACAATTTTTAATTCAACGGAGCGCACAGAATGACAGCGCTTATCAGCTGTGAATTACAGTAGAGGCACGGAGAGCATAAATAAAATGCAATTTTTAAAGCCTATCTCATACCTGATAACTAGATTCCTGGACGCCATTTAGGGGTCGCCAGAGGTCGCAGCTTGCGACACCTGGCACTGCCTCTGCGACTCCTGACCTCAGAGGTGGCGAAATCAATGCCAGGAACACAGCTTGTCCTTGTGGACATTGCTTGGGGCTACACTGTCTTGGTTTCAAATGTTTTTTAATTACACCAACAGTGTAAAAAATGGAGCACAGCTGGAATGTGACCCTCCTTGGTAGCTGAGGTAAGTAAAAAGCACTTTTAAATGTATGTTGCGTGATGCTTGCGCGTGAGTGTGTTTATGTGTGAGTAAATGTGTGTTTGCGTAAGCATGTGTGTGTGTGTGTGTGAGAGTGAAGGTAAAGATGAAATGGCGTGTGATGTCACCCTGGCATTTTGGTGAATTGACGTTCATGACTAGATTGCTTTCTTATAACAGCTGCTATCTATTCCTGCTTGGAAAACATAAAAATGCACCCCCACCGTTTTCAGTCGAACCTCTCGAAAAGCCGGTACATCTCCCGAAATCTGCTGGGACAGCTGGTGAAACACCAGAACTGTCCCGGCAAATCCGGGATGCTTGGTTACCCTAAAAACGACCCATTTATATGGTAGTGACTTGGAAAGGTACAACTATTCAATGAATGGGACTCTATAACATATAACTCCTCGTCATCCATAAAGCTACTATCGGTAGCTCAGCAGAGTTCGTAGTTATTTGCACTTAAAATAAAACAGCGGACTATGTGGGCAAAGCCAACGACTGGTGCCACTCGGCAGTTGTCCAACCCACTCGTGCTGACAGCCCCTCGCCCGAGGTTAATGTCCGAAACGTTTCACTCCTCGTCCGCCCCTCCCGCCCACAATGTTACCCAGGCCCAGCCGACAACGCGCTCTACAATTAGCCAAAATATCCCCACTTTCGACAACAGCACGTGCACTAACAGCCCGCCGTCCCATACTGGAGAAGAAAAGAATAGACACCCATCAAAACCCAGGCGACTTACAAAGTTTATTTTGTTCTAGTGTTTTGTTATAAATTCCACGTGCAGTTGTAATCCGCCTCCCTGCACCGACACAAATTATAATAAGAATTTACAGTAAAAAAAGGGGGCAATTATCATTTAAAATAACATTTGTGGACTGCTAAATTGGAATCCCTTGACCATTGGTTATGTACAGCAATTACACGATCACTTATTGTGAAAACACAGCCTGGAACGGAGGCAAGACATACTGGCCTGAATACAGGCATTCGATGAAATCTGTTAAAGATTTTACATTGTGCCGGCAAAATAGCATCACAGGAAAGCTGTAACTGGAGAATGAAGCGGGGCAGAGTTAAGCCTGGTTTGTAGACGACAATGCAGCTAGACAAACTTGAAATGAGGAGGGAAGTTCAACCTCTGCGATAGACCTCAATACAAGTTACTAGCTTTGTGGCACAGGGGCGTTTATTCAACATGTTCTCGTTCTCTATTGGATTCAAAACTAGCAGAAGAAGACATTTTTGTATTTTCAACCTGAATACTATTAACATTTACCAATTTCCATTTTTTAATTTAAAAAAGTGGGGACGTCAAACACTCAAGTGATGACGTAAGATTTTACAATGGGGTCCTGCCTGCTATCTGCTCCACTGAAAAGTGTACTGAGGTACTTGTTAGCAATACGTTCTAGCAACTGAAAATGATGCTTCTAGGCACTTATTAGGAGTCAGGCAGATTGCTCTGTCCGATACCAAGTGGGCCCTGCAGAAATTCCACACGGTAAAAATCACACAAGCTTTTGGTTTCAGCAGCAGCCAAGTCTCAGATTCCTGTTTTTTTTTAATGAAAGAGAAAGCATTCTGACAGACAATACCTTCCCCTTTCCTCCTGTAGTTCCTCACACCCCTTCCTACCCCACACCCCATCCAGGTTACCACGTTCATTTTCCACCTGCCTACAGCAGGTGGTAAATATATGCTTTAAATCGCATGGAACTGCGAATTCCAAGCGCTTTTACAACCATGAAAATCAGTCCCACGAGGTAATTCCCCATTCCATGGTGGTAAACTGGGGCAGATTTACCGCAGGGTAACTGTAGACAGAGTCGGATTGGTAAGGCGGGCAGTTGGGTACTGGCCGATGGGCCAGTGCCTAAAGGTGACTTGTGGGCCGTTTTTTTAGGGCCTCTGTCCTGTGATGGGCGGGACGGGGGGGGGGGGGGGGTCGTGGGGAGCGTCGAGTCTGCATCTTCGCCCTGCACAGTCCGGCCCCTTCTCACATCTGCCCCCTGAGGGACCGGCCCTGCCCAGTGGCAGTGTCTTTCCTCAGCCCCCTCTCCTCTGGACCACTACATTCAGATCATGGTGGGCCCGGGTAGGGGGAGAGTGGAGTTAAGGTCAGAGCTGCTGACTTTCGAACTGGGTAATATATGTCCCAGGAGTCTCGGCGTCGACTCAACATCCTGTGATTCTGGGCAAATCACTCTCAAGCTTAAAATAAATAAAAAAAACAATTTGATCTTGTGTAATATAATTCGCTCCCTTGGGCTGCATTCACACCATATGAAACCGTAAAAAATAAACTGCTAATTGAGCGTGGTTTAAGATTCTGTAAAGGCCAGGTAACTAAAGAGGGCTCTTTATATGCCGGCCAGGAATGTGGCCACTCTTTTGGCGCTGCTCGGGCCTAATTATGATCCCGGTCCGACCCTGGCTGCAGAGATTGCATGCGACCGCACCCTCTGTGACATGCAATTCAGAATGAGGGACTTGGAGAAACTAATGTACTTCTGGCTATTTCCATACTGCAACTTGGGTTTACCACCGGATATATCACCATGCGCAGCAACTCCGTAGAGGAGGTTGTAATATGTGGTAGAGGAGGTTGTAATATGTGATAGAGAAACTGATGAGATACCAGCCGTGGAGCATTATTCTCTATACAATTGTAATATAAAGGACAGTGCCGTTTCTTCTGTAATTGTGGCACTTTTGCTTTGCAGTGTTAAGAATGCAGCACGTATTAAATTCTAATCAAGCGTTACCAGGCCAGCCTTGGAAGGGATGTCTGCAGGCAGAGTGCAATACTAATAAACGGTGTCTGTCAAGATGGTTCTCCAGATACATGGAATACGATTCACAGACCTTCCCATCAGCCACCTGCACTAATAGAAACTGCACTTTTCCTCACAAGTCTCATACATCAACAACACATGGTCATTTAACTGCAGGCCTATTTTGTGCATCCTTCAAGGGAAAAGGCTTTTAGAAAGGATTTGCTGATCTTTTTAGACTTCGCAGCTCTATTGTACAACAATAATTTGAGATTTCCCTTTTCCCATAAAAAGCATCTTTTTGGTTTAGAATTTATAACCAAACCAGCACACAAGAAAAGCATACAGTGCCCTAGATACAGTTTGAGAAATAATCGCGCAACGTTAGAAAACACGTAGAAAACATTTGCCATAAGACAGTTAATGGTTCATGCGATATTCTGTTTGCAGCGTCTCTGATAACGAATGCATAAATGATTTACAGAAAGAAAGACCTACTGGTTCACCTGGGGGCCCAGGTGGTCCCACTGCAGTGCTGTCTTCTCCTGGATAACCCTGCAAAGAGAGCAAAAGCCGTTTATTTTCCGGTGGTTTCTGTTTGACAAGGTGTCTTTTAACAAAAGAATTGAAAGAGCACAAGCACATGTTTTGTTATTCAGAAAAGCCAGCCAGCTAAGCAGAAGCGTCAAAAAATGCGACGGGCTGATTCGCGGAGGCAATGTGCAACCACGTTCCACGCATGACGTCACAGGATGCGGTGCACAACACTATAATGTTCCAGGCGTTGTTTGCAATGGGCCTGTTTCACAGCTTCTCACATTTAATATTTAGTGTACTCAGCATCAGAGCTATTTGTATGGTCATCAGGATATGTCAATACATTAAATTATTACATTTCGTATAGGGTTACCTCAGTTCTATATAAATACATAAATAATAGTTTGTTTTTATGTAGTGCTTCATACTTCACTTCCACCAGTTCTAAGTGCTTTAAATAACCAGTGCTATTGTAACTACCCAATTTAAGGCACTCAATTTACCAACCTTTGTGAGTTCGAAGGGTGACTAGGCCTTGTCTCGTGACTGGCAGATCAATCCCGACTAGTTTAACGATAACCACCCCTGAACTCCAGACAGCCTCAAAGGCCAGGTTGTTTCAAATAGGGGACTGCCACAGCTAAAGGACAAGGTGTGCACCTGTGTGCACCATCACACTGTACTCGCACCTTTGTGTACCACACCATGGGCCAGTGCAGTGATAGGCTGCTTGTACTGTGACTGCGAGCACCCTCGATCCGCGTGCAGGATATCCAGGGCTTCCCATGAAGGACACCCTTTCAATCTTACTTTATTAATGTAGCTTTCAGAGACCCTATGGCAATTTGAGACATAAGTGTAACACAATACAGAATCTATGCATTAACGTTATTTATAATAAAGTACACAGAGATAACATAGGAGGAAGATTGTGAACTCAGAAACAAGTAATGCTGACCTTTGGTCAAAGGGCACCAGGTTGGCAATAACTGGTGTCTATAAAAGGGAGATGTTATCAATTCTGTTTTTGATGGGTGAGTATTAGATCATGCCATATCGCCAAGCAAGATAAAAGGAACGTTCAGGGGCTTGGGGCGTTCATCAATGAAAATAAGTTACTGCATTCTGTGAAATAAATCACTTTTAGGTATGAAAAAGAAGAGGCAGAAGCATCATCACAGTTTCCTACTGAAATATTAAAGTTTATGCCACTTTCCAGGACATTTTGGGCATAAACAATCACCAAATCCCCAGGCAGCAGGCACTGCATGACAGGTGTTGTCCATGAAAAAAAATAGGTTTACACTAAAAGTATATGGTTGGGGACCACCAGGTGCTGCTCATGGGATGAAACTTATGGTCAGATTGTGGTTACTGGTTGGGAGCAGCAATGCAGATACCCAAAGCCCCAACAAATGAGATTTAAATGTATTCTTTCCTCAACTTGGAGACAGAGTAATGATGGCCTAAAGTAAGTAACTATTTGGGCACACAAGTCAGAGAGACTGTCATGTTCATGAATACATTACAATTTAACTTGGTAAAAGAGGTGTAGTAACCAAATGGAATGGATCTTAGCATGAAGTTAGATAATTTGTATACCTTGTAGAGGTGTCAGAGTCTATCTATCTATCTATCTATCTATCTATCTATCTATCTATCTATCTATCTATCTATTCAGTTATAGATTTCCATTCCCTTTATTTCATTTAGTAAATAAATAAATATATGCCCTAAATATATTATATTTTAAATGTGAATTGGTATTTGTGGCAACCTGCACCAATCCTGTACCACATATGTATCGGCTTCCACTTATATATATATCTAGCGATGAACATCATTACTATATAAATAATAGGAATGTTCAAATGTTTAATCTCGCATCGGACTCGCTGATAGCTCTAAGACCATAATAAAAAATTAAAAAAATAGGTAACATTCTCTTTTATTGTAAAAGGAAATCACCTGCACTTGGCAAGGAAAAACTCTGTTATCCTTGCTGAAAGCTAGCCAGTCAGTTTCTGAAATGGAAAGTTACTGCTGTGTGTCAGGCAAGATCTTAAAAGATTATAACTACTAGAGGCCACCTTTATGCATGGTTGCACAATTTTCCACTATGGTAAACTATAGTAAACCCGCTTTGCTAATTCCTCCAATGTGAAAAAGAACCGATTCTCTGTGGATCTTCCAACAGTGAATTTTGGCCTCTTGAAATTCATAGCCATCTATATAGAACCCAAAGCTTCCCACAAAAATGTGCACAGTTGAATGAGTTGTATATAATCTTGTTTTTCAGGTAGAGCGCGCTAGCGTTCTGACGTGTTGTATTCTATCTGTGGGCTTTTAACAACACTCACCACACGCCCATCACTATCACTCGTTCATGAGCTTGCCTTTCAAAAAATCCTTTGTCATCATTGGTAAATGCTTTATGTTTGTTCCTGCTTGGGGCGGTTTTGTCACCGTCTTGGACACCGACCCTGTTACATAGATAATTGCACTATTGCACTTTTGCCGATACGTCTGACTGGGAGCAAATTTATTTGTCCTTTTGTGTCCCTCCTTTGCGCTCATGGTGGCCTTGGCGTTTTAAATCGTCTCGCTTATGTCAACTGTTTTACGTTTCATTTTCAATTTATGTGGCAAGAAAAGCCCAAGTAGGAATTTACAATTGTAATAGCTCTAACTCGAGCAATTGCGAGACCCATTACATTGCCAATGCTTGTTATACATTGGAACCCGTTGCCCATATTGTTTCAGAAAGCGCGAGCAGCTTAGAAATGCTTGCAGGCCAGAAATAAGTGGGCAGGCCTGACTTCTTAAAATAAGTATTTGTAGGATAGATCTTTTTCCTCGTGTTTCGAAACATCCGGTAAATGAGAGGAAGCATTCCCACAACTGCTGAGTTTCAACAGTCTTACAAAAGGCGGCTACAAAAACACATCTCAGTAGAAAAACAGATGTTTCCTACCAGTGCTGCATTCAGAAACATAGCCGGCTAAAGTTTGAAAGAGAACGTAAGCCCTGCAAGGGGCATTTAAGGTTTGAGGCCTTTTGTTGGCTGAACTGAAGAAGCTGCTTTGCAATTGGTTCCCAGAACAAGCACGAGTGACTGGTGTTGAAGAATAGATGGGTAAATCACAGTAGAAGGTGTAAGAACGAAGTCCTTCCACACAAGGGGCAGGATTCCGAGATTGGCTTGACTCTCTAAATGGGTGTGAGGTAAGGTATGTGCTGACTGGCTGAAAAGTGTTTTATTCCATCTTGTGCTCAGCGAAAATACTGAGTGACTCAAGTGACACCACTGGAGAACAGAATTCGGAACAAAAGAAATCTTGATTTAGTAAATAAACAACAAATGTCTTTTTAGTTTCACATACCATGATTGTGATTTTACTCAAGACTGTTTTTATAATAACTTGCGGTTGGCAGCATCTTAAATTATGCAAGCTTTATACCTTCCTGTGCACTTTTTAATTACATGTAAATCTCGGAAGTAAATCACCTACTGCTCATCCACGACTCACAGGTTGAGTAAACATGGCGGCGACTCTCAGACATCTGCTTTCTTTTTTTTTCTAGAGCAAGTAGAGGTTAAGCGCTGTCTGCCACAAGTGACCGGTGAGTCCCTGAGGCCCAGCACTGATCTTTGAGAAAAGCTGTTGGCAGGAACATTATTAACCATAGAGGTCTGAGACTTTTTCAAGAGAGTTACTCACTGCACATTCATGTTTGTTTGATTGCTAAACTCAAAATAATTTACGTAATTCTATTCCCGCGGTATAGGAGTTGGAAATAAAAAAAAAAAAGTCTCTGAACTTGAAGTAGTGTGAATAGGAGAAACATAAGGATGTTGCAAGTCAAGTGGGAAAAAAGGTTAAAGTTCTGCATTCCTATGTGCGAGTTTAAAGTTCAGTTGCAATTCTAGCCTATAGCTTCGTCATACTTTTTTAGCTGAGTATCACTTCAGATTGCCCGAGAGCAGATGCAAGTACTGACCTGACTGGGGCTAAGAAGGGTGCTCCACAGACTCACAGTCTGCTGATTGCAGCTGAATGTCTGACAAAAGCCTGGATTGTGTTTTTAGTGACTGAAAAGACTTTGCTGAAACAAATTAAGGGCGTGAATATGTCAAAACTCATTATTAGGGGTGTGAGAAATTTGCATAATCTTCTGCATTACTGGAAGTTTCAGAAAAATTACACGAAATTATGCAAAATACAAAACTACAATGTTACACTATATTTTAGCAGGAAATACGGCCCCATGTCCATTTTGATAGGCGAAAGCATTTTGCTGTAAAAATAGCTAAAAAACAAACACAGGTGCCACAAAGAGCAGCTATTTGCACTCTGGGCATCCGTTTTGTTCCTGTGTACTAACACTACATTGCTGCTGCAAACAGTACATAACTACGCAAACTGGCATAACAGCATATTTTATGGAGCTCTGCATAGCAAGCAGAACATGCATTTACTGAAATTATGCAAAACTACGCTGGTGTAACAAACATTTTGTGTGGGCCTATTCTATAATTTCACTTTTACGTTGAAAAAACTTGCACGTGACACCTACAAACAATCTTACACTGTATATTTTGGTATGCACTGGAATGAGATAATAAAACATAATCTCTATTGAACCCCAGTCCTTTCATGACATATCAAACTGAAGCATTACAATATTTTCTCTTATATAAATATCTTTATTTTGGGGGGGGGGGAAGGGGTTGAGCGCTGATATTTCGTTGTCATCATTTAGAAAGTGGATATGTCACACTGGTGTGTTGATTTTGACAGAGTCTGTGGCAACACCATTTTGATCTATTATTTGAATTCCTCAATGACTGCTGCTGACGTAGTTTTCAACACAGCAACATTTTGTTGGTTTTCTGAACAGTCTGATGAAGCAGAAAATGAAGGTTTTACATTTATTAGCGCATAAACGTAGAGTGAAATAATCATGTGTGACTTTTGGACCGCTCTATCAAGTCTCAAGACAGAGATTCTACAAAAATGGGTGGTGTTTTTGACACAAATGCAATTGCCTTCTGCCCTACAACATTTTGAGGTTATCTGTAAGTGACTAGATTTTGAAAACAATCGAGTACTGTCTACAAACATCGAAGTAGGACTACAATTATGCATGAGCCCACGGGAGGTCTTAGATGACAGCACTAAACATACAAAACACAAACAATGGGGCATTTAGGGGAATTATATGTACCCTTTACTCAGTAGCAACTGTCTCAATGGCGAAAAAGAGGCTTTCCTAGCAAAACCAGGTCACCTCAGCTGTTTGGGAAAGCAATTTCTATTATGCAATAAATTATTCTAAAAGTTAGGAGTTGCTTAAAACATCATGGACAGGATAAAGGTTGCCCCCTAAATTACAACTGAATTTTATGTTTGTCTTTGTGCTCTGGTAATCTTCAAATCATTTTGGCACATGTTTATAGAGATGCTGGATGTCCGTAAACCATGTTTTGCAAGTTTATCTACGCATTTCAAACTGCAGTTTGGATGAGTTGTGCCTGTAAGCACTCACGTGACTGAAAGGAGGTCAGAAGACAGCATTACAACACACATTGTTACTGATGTGAGTGTCAGATTGGGCCACTTGTGGTACTGCTTCTTGACCACTGAGCAGCTTCGGGCATGTTCAACCATGACACATTGTTAGTCTATGTCTGTTCCACTGGGATATCTTAAAGGACATTATCATGGTTTGCCTCCTATCATACAAATAGCTCTCAAATACCAGTGATTAATCAATTTTGAAGTAATGATACGTGGTTGAAATGTGGTGTCCTTAAAGGCTTGGCATTGTTTCCAGTCTTGTTCAGTGTGAACTCCCAACCACATTTTTGTTCACTACACTGACATATGTAGATGATACACAGATACTTCTCAAATTTGACCGTCACTCTTCCAATTCAATTGCATGATTTCAGTAGTGTCTGGTTGGTGTTCAGCAGGGTGTGTCAAGTTTATGTTTTTCTAAAAACTAAATGAAGAGAAGACGAGGTGATAATTACAGGATGGAGTCTGAGACCTGGTGTGCATATTTGTGGTCTTCTCAACTTAGCCTCTCCAACCATCTCCCTTCTTCCAGTTCTAATGGGGTGATGAAGATCTTCGTGTCTTTTCGATCAGAAGATGTCTTTATTGCCTCAAATTCATTAAGTTTTGCCAATGGAATTTGCTCTGCTGAACACCTTGAGGAAAATTAGACCCGTCAGCTCTGGGAAGAAGTTTGGACAGGTGGTGTTCTAGCCCACTGCAATGCTCAATACCTAGACCTCTCAGATCAGTCCACCTCAGAGCTGCAGCAACTTCAGAACATGAACATAAGCCTCGTGAAAGGTGTTATGAAATTTCATTGTGTTTCTCAAGTGGGAAAAATGTAATAAGCAGCCATAAAACAAAGGATCCATCATATTTATTTATTTAAGACAATTATAAAGCGCATTGTGGCCATCCAGATAACCTGGAGCTGACATAAGCCCACTGAGACAGGGAGAGAGAGGGACGGGGCAGAGGAAAAACTGACACTGAGACAGGTCATAAGGGGCAATATATGACATACTGCAATGTAAGTCAACATTACTATGGAAAGATCTAGGTTTTCAGGGCTTTTCTGAAATGCAAAAGGTCCATCGAGGATCTGATGAAACCGGGGAGCTGATTCCAAATATGAGCAGCTCTCATGGTAAATGCACGTCCTCGGTGTCTAGATTGTCTGACTTTTGGAATGCACACAAAGTTGGAGGAGGCAGAATGGGAGCACCTCCCAGGATAGTATCTTTTTAGTTTATTTTTTATCGGCACTGGGCCTCTGCCCTGGAGAGCTTTAAAAACAATACAGAGGGATTTGAAAACTACGTGATGCTGCACCAGAAGCCTGTTCAGATTTTTTAGCGCCATAGAGGTAGATGATCTCCTGGCTCTATTTAAAGGTAGCTTGGCAGCCGCAATCTAGACTCTGTACAGTTTGTTTAAAAGTTAATCTGGTGCATCTAACAAGAGGGCATTGCAATAGTCCATCCTACTCAGAATAGCATGCAAACAATGAGTGTTTTAGCAGAGGGAGCCATAAACCAGAAAATCATCCAAAGACTTCGAAGTAATGAAAAACAGGTGCCTGCTATTTTGTTCACATGTGTTTCCATCAATAGCTTATTTTCAAACATAACTCCCAAGTTACGGACAGATTCAGAAGGGGTTAGCTCTGCATCAGAAGGCCAGAAATTCAAAGGGATAACATTCAGGACTTTACTTGCAGAGCAGCATAGAAGGTTTGTTTTGTCCCGGTTAAATTGAAGGGAATTGAGTTTGAACCAACTGATGACACTGTTCATACAATTATCAAAGGCAGCAACAGACGCAAATTGGCCATTATTGAAGGACAGAATTAACTGTGTGTCATCTGCATAGTTGACCACGCTGAAATAGTAGGATTTAATAAGAATGATCAGAGGCCTGAGATAGATATTAATTAGGTCTGGACTCAGAGCTGAGCCTTGCGGAACTCCGTGATCCAGGTTCTTAAAATCTGAGCTGTGAGCAGAAAGAGCAACTGCCTGAGAGCATTCTGATAGGAGCTGATCCATTTGTGTGCAGTGTCACATACTCTGGATGAAGCAAGCAGACCAAAGAGCTTGCTATGATTCACAGTATCGAATGCGGCTGAGAGATCTAAAAGGACCAATCAATCAATCAGTATACTTGTAAAGCGTGGCTAGTCACCCACTAGGGGTCTCAAGGTGCGGGGGGCAGTAAGTGAGTGGTCGTCGAAGAACAGAGGGGATCAGGTGAGGAGCCAAGTTTTGAGGACCAGGGCAAAAGATTGGCCTCCATCGGTCGCATTCTAAATTCATCTAGTACCATGAGTAAAGGCTGATTCAGTGGCATGGTTCGGCCTAAAGCCAACTGCTCTCCTTCGAGGCGAAAGTTGTCCTCCAAAATTTGATACAATATCTGGCAGAGAAAACCTTCCAGGATTTTAACTGAAAATGTCAAGAGAGAAAACCGCCTATAGTTACTCAGGTCCCCTGGATCCAAAGAATGTTTTTTTAGTAAGGGGGTCACCATTGGCTTCTTTCAGGCTGATGGAACAATGCACAGCTCAAGAGACTGATTGCAGAATTGCATTAGCGGTGGAAAAAGTTTATCCGCTAGTTCTTTTCAGGCCCTGCGAGGTAAAGGGTCAAGAGGGGACCTGAAAGAGATAGACACTGCAATGGCGAAAACAAGATCCTCCGTAAGAGGTTCAAAAGATCCAACTTAGTCTTGAGCTGAGGTTTATCCTAACTACTCAGGAAATCGACCTCAGGCATAGGGTCAGTTGGAGAATGAGGGACACTGATAGACTCCAACATCTTACAGATCATGTCCTCAAAAAGGGAAGAGAATTTATCACAGAGCTCCAGTGAGGGGGTTACTGCTTGGCTCACGCACTCCAGATTGAAGATGTTACGCACAATATGAAATACCTTTTTTGCCTTACTAGGCGTAACTAGGATGGCACTGCTATAATAGCTTGATTTGTCCTTTCCAATTTCTTTTTTGTATTCCTGTATTGCAATTTTTAAGACCATTTTATCTTCTTCTTTATAAAATTGGTGCCGCCCCCTTTCAAGTTTCTTACATGATTGTTTAAGGTGTTTCAAAGATGTGTTATACCAAGGAGCAGAGTGTCTGCAAGGGATTTGTAATCTCTTTTCTTGGATTACTACTTCCAGAGTGTCCACAATGCTATTCACATAAGCAGTATAATTCCCATCCACTGTGCTATCTGGGTTGTCTACATTCAGCATGTTAAAATGCTTGGCGTTTAATGGTTTATTGAATTTGTGTCAGGCTCTGCCAATACAGTAGAGGCCAATGCAGTCTTAGGAGGGCTGGGGTCGCCACTATGAAGAAAAAAAGGTAACAAGTAGATGATTGGTCCAACAGAGGGGAACGAGAGTTCCCAAGGCACTTAGCCCAGCTGTTGCAAAGACTAGGTAAATGGAGTGACCAGCCTGGTGTGTAGGGCCCTGAACTAGTTGCTGCAGACCTACAGCATGACAGAGCTGAGTAGTTCCTTGAAAACGGAGGAAAGATCCTCTTCTGCCAAACAGTTAAAATCTCCTAACACTAGAAATCTCGAGTGGGTGAGGCCCAGATTAGTAATAATCTCAATCAGGGGTAGTGTGTATGCACCTGAAAGGCCCGGAGGACGGTAACAAGGAATGCCAGAAGTGATACACTCTTTCTCGGTTTTAAGGGGGAAGCCCAGCAATTCAGGGCCAGATAGCTCATTGAGGACAAGGGTAGCAATGTTCCGGCTCTCCTTGAATATTGTCAGACCTCCACCTCCCTTTCTGTTAATACAGGGGCTGTGAAGAATTTTAAAACTGAGGGGCATGCCTAGCCCAAGTAAATGGCCGAGTCAGTGTAGGTCCAAGTTTCGGTGATAAATATTATGTCCCAGTTGTCGCTTTGTAGCAACAGGTTAATCTCTAAGGCATATCTCACCTGGGACCTGGCATTAAGTAGGTCACACTTTAGCAAAACCAGCAGCGGGGGCTTGCCAACAACACTGGGACTGGGTCCCACTGGGACTGAGGAGAGTTTCACTTAAAGGACTCTGGTTAATCCACAGAGCTTTGGACAAGAATTGTCTGGTAAAGTGCTTCCTCTCTTCTGCTCATACCCCAGTCTAAACAGACACACTATTGCGGCTGTGCTTTCCATGTGCTGGACCTTAATTTCTGGAACAATCCCCCTCAGGGTCCATGTGGCATCTTCAACTTTGAAGCCTTCGAGAATACTGTTATAACCTTTTCATCTTCCCATTTATAGTCACTGCTTGATGTAAGTCAGGTTCTGCTTTTTGTTTTCTTTGGTTGTGGGCAACAGTTTTTATCTGAGTCACCAAAATGACTCAGTGCTTATGTGCTTTAATAATAATAATAATAATAATAATAATAATAATAATATAAAAAAAAGAATAGGTTGGTCCCCCACGGCTCGCCACCTCTACACTGCTATAACTCAGAGACTTAGTTGTATCTCTCCCAGTCGGCAAGCTAATTATGGGAGGCAATTTAAATGACATCCAAGGTCCTTTGGACTCACTCAGGATGGTGGCATGAAACTTGGGGTCTAGCCTCTAGCCGCTGGGCCTCAAGTCTGGCACTGTGTGATGCTTTGCATGTCTGGAATCCTTCAGCACATGAATGCACACATGCCTCAGGGGCCCATGGCTCCCTCTCCCATATAGTCCTTTTCCTACTGCCAGTCACAACCTCCTCTGCACGCGAGGATCCCGCATACTGGTTAGGGGAATATCGGACCATGCACCAAGGCATCTCAATGCCTGGTTCCTGACTGACAAGCCAATTGTTGTTTAAGCCCTAGAGATGATCCTAGAGGTTTTCCTTGATATTAACCGTGGAACAGTTGACTCACCGGGGACTGTCTGGTAGGCTTGCAAGGCAGTTATGCCAGGAAACCCCTTCTCCTGCATTAGAGTTTCAAGCCCACAAGACACAGACTCATATAGCACAATTGGAGCTTTGATCTTAAAGCTTGAGAGTCACAGTGGAGGCAACCTGTTAGAACTCGTGAACCGCCATTTGGTGGTGGAGAGGGCTGACTTGCAACAATTATGTCTAAGTGAGGCCAATAGATGCTGCAAAGCTTCTGCCAGAAGACTATATGAATGGGAAGACAAGTCGGGCAGGCTTCTGCACTGTCTGTCCACTAAAGAATTACCATTGAATGTAGTATCCAATATCACTGCTCCGGATGGCACATGGGCCACTGCAGGCCCTGCCGTTGCCACCAAGTTTGCAAGGTACTATGAACCCCTGTATGCTGCGAGGTCTCGGCCTCCACGAGAGATAGGGAGTTTACTCATTACAATAATCCTCTGCCTACTTTGACCCTACGCTGTAATGGCCTAACGGAGCTGAACCTGGGCAGAACCCCGGGCCCAGACAGGTTTCCCATTGAAAACTATCACAGGAAATAGAACTGGCCACTATCGTGGTCCTGCTGAAAACTGGCAAGTCCTTGGGCCACTGCGCTTCTTACCAGCCCATCTCTCCCTTTAATTCAGAGGTGAAATGGAACAATAAACTACTGGCTAAACACCTGTCTCGTGTGCTTGGCTGCCTGGTCCAGTCACACAAATGTGGCTTGATCCTCCACCACAGCACTAGACACTGCATTTGCAGGGTTCACCTCACCCTGGTCAGGTTCAGGGAGCTACACTCTGCCACAGAACTGATGCTTCCTGACTATGAAAAGGCCTTTGATTCCTTGGACTGTGTCATTCTTTACGAGGTGCTGGACAAAGTGGGATTGGGACCCAGATTCTGGGCCTGTGTCTGTACTCTGTACACCAGGCCACAAGCAAAGGTGCAGGTGAAGGGTGTGATCTCCCTTAGATTTCCAGTTCTTTGGGCACTAGACAGGGTTGCCTTTGACTCCCCTTCTCTTTGCCCTGGTATAGAGCTCCTGGTTTTGTGGATATGTTGTGATGCCCGAGTTTGGGGGTTTGATTGGGGGATTGCATTAGAGAGTAGAATAGCCCTCTACGCTGATGATATCCTATTGTTTATGGTTTGCCCAGTGAAAGCTGATCCTCCTTCTTTCCATTTCTGACACATTCGGGGAGGCATGAGGACTGTCAGTGAATTGACCCAAGTCACTACTGATCCCTCTTAGAGGAGACTGAGAAGAGGGAAATTGGCACCCTCCTCTGCCGATCTGGCTTCTAAGCTTCTGTTACTTAAGAATCCAGATAACATAGGAGCCTGACCTAGCCTGAAGCCTTAATCTTTGTCCCATTACCAGCACGATCCAGACTGATCTAGACAGATGAACTAAACTGCCATTCAAATTGTTGGGCCAGGTGGTCTTGCACAAAATGAAGGTCCTCCCACGACTCATATTTCTTCCAGAAATTACCCTTCCCCACCCCCAACCAATGGTCCACTGCCATAACCTACCGGCTAGGAAATTTCCTCAATAAACCTCCCAGGATTTCCTTTGATAAGTGAGTCTGATTCATATATGATAGGGGTCTAGCAATGGCCGAAATCTGTCTTTATTATTGGGCAGCACGTACTGCAGTGGTGAACTACTGGCTGTGTGGGGGGTTGGCAGACCCTGCCTTTTGGGTAGAGATTTCACTGATTGGCTTTGATAAACTTATGGGTATGCTTTACTGCATGCCAATCCAACACATGCTCACAGCGATCACTAGAGTAGATTTCCTGACCTGGAGAGCTGCCCTGTGATAGGCAGGATGGGATGGGCAAGTGATGCTGGAAACTCCCCTGTCGGTTGGCAGATGGCTGCACCAGGTAGCACTACTTGAAGGCTTTAAGGGGTGGGACAAAATCAAAGTTTCCTGGTAGGTGAAATCTGGGCGTGCGACCACAGGACATTCTGCGATGTGGGCGACTTCTATGTTCCATATAATAAAACGAATAAAGTGTTGTTTAAAAAAAAAGAATGGGTCGCACAAGCACATTTTAAATGATGTGCTGTCGCCGTGAATACATTTTCTGAAAAATAATTCAGTATTCATTGAATGTGAAGGTTTGCGTGATTTTATAAAGAATGTGCAAAATAAAAAAAAAATTAAAACAATAAAGACTGCAAAAGCCATTTAGTGCACATTTTGTGCTGCAAATATTTTATAGGTCTAATATTATATATAATAATTAAACGTTTGAATGCTAAAGATACACTTTCAGTTGGAAAATCTTTGTAATTTAGTGATCGGTAAGCTAGCCCCTAAATCAATAGGGCCGCGGCCACATGGGACCCCCCTGACCTTCACACTCGGTCTCCTGGTAAACAGCAGCACTGGAGTGCTGTTTACTGGAAGGAGCAATAATATTCAGAAAGGTGTTAACTAAAGGGACCAGCGTTTATTTAAACGCTAGCTAAAGTAAAAGAAAAGATGTAAAGAAAATCTTGCAACAAACCTGTACAAATGTGAAAGTCTCCACAAAAATCCGAGAAAGCATATTCCTTAACAGGCAGAAGACTTTCACCTTTCTATATCAGTGCGTTGAGAAGTATTTTTTCAAAAGTGAACAGTTTGCAAACATGACTTTAGAAACATTCATTAATGCCCCACCACCCTGGCGACAAGACAAAAAGTGAACTACGAGAGGAGACGGTTATTAGATTCACCGCCTGAGTGCTCTGGGTTGCAATTCTACATGGACAACACCTGCCACCCTGCTGGCATCTACACTGGCCAAACTTCTTGGCCCCCTATAAAATGTTTGCGAGTAACTATGCCCTAAATGAAAGTTGCAATCAATAATAAAGCATTACATATTCATGTGCAACGGCATACACATAACATTTAGGGTTGATTGATTTTACTATACAGCACTCGGTATCTCCAAGCTGTCCTACTGCTGATATAAGGGAATGGGGTTTTGTGTAAAAAGTTGTTAGACAGAAAGGATACGTTTGGCCGCAAGGGTGGAGTTTTATCTTCCATAGGCTGTCAAAATGGGGGGGCCCATGCGGGGTTTACTTATTGTCCCCAAAAAATTATTCACCGGGATGGACAAGTTTTCCCCACCCAGATGAGGAATACCATGCAGATTTTGGTGCTTTCTGCCCCAAACTCCACATGTACCACCATTTACAGGAGGTTCTTCCCTGGTTCATTTCAGCAAGTTTGACTTGCCAAAGTTCACCTGCAGAAAATTATGAGGGATTCTGCTAAATTTGTGATTCTGATCCTTCCACAAAATTATCAGAAAAAAATGTGTCACTCATAACGAAGGCCTTAGACTTTCTACCCTGGGCATCACAACGTTAAGAAATTAGTGGTCTTGCTGACAAGTTAACGTTCCAAGTTTAGAAAAATGTAATAGTGAATATAGAAAACTGTCTTTAATGGAGAAAAACAGCAGACACGACTGCCCAGCAAACTCTAGAATGCATCAGAAGCCAACAGCTCAGTCTAAAACAAACCACAAAAGTGAGTGTAGTAATCAATAGTGCAAGAGGTGAAGTGGCACTGAGGACCTTGTGGTGTGAGGGGTCTGTAATGGGGTGCTTGTGGTATGAGGGATCCACTTTTATTACCCAACCTGGGGCATGACTACCCATTTTCAATTATTGAATTACGGCCTATGCTGCCCCTGCACAACTCGCTGCAAAGCACAGATTATTTGAGGCCAAGCCCCACCGTTAATGCTGCCATGATATTATCCTTATGCACATTAAGAATTTATAGTAGACATCCTGGACTGTATATATTTTGTTTTAAATAGAATGATGTATTGGTTCTTATTAACTATGCATTAAAAAATAAATAAAAAAAATAATGCTGCCATGCAGGGGAAATGTAGGGTTTCTTCCAGTCAAGACGTCCTTAGGTAGTTAGTAATGAAATGTTTGAATTGTACATGAACATGAATACACATAGAAACATCCCAGCCGGTAAAATCTAATGTATACCCTACACTGAGTGCTATCTTATATTTAAATTTGTTAGTGCAGTGGGTAAGGCTAATGAGGCATCCATCAAAAAATGGTAATGATGGCTTGCTGTACATTGTTACCCTTTCATCCAGGCTTAGATTGCTTATTGTATTGTTTCACAGAGCATATTATTGAGCATCGGGTCACGTTTTTATTCTAATGACTCTAAATCAATAACAACAAATCTTCTACATACCTTTTCCCCTTTGGGTCCTGGTGGTCCAGGGGGTCCTGGCTGACCTGCGTGACCCTAAAAATATAAATAACTGAATACAAAATTCCATACATCACTTGTTTTAGTATTTACCACTAAAAAGTATAATGAGATGAAAAGACATACAGGCCCGAATCATGAATTATGCAGGGGCTTCATTGTTGATTTTGCATTTGGAATTACTGATTTTGCAGGGATCAGTAATTGAAGGAAAGGATTTATTGCATCACTATATTCTCCCTTAGAATATGGAATCAATGGGGAAACCGATGTTTCCACACTGATTTCCGCAGATTATTTCCAAATTCTGTGATATTTACTACAGACACACCCCACCATGTTGTAGCTAGAGAATATGTCCTGACGAAACCCAGGGAATGTGGTAATACTGCATGCAGGAGTACCGCAAATTTCTGAATACTGCTTTGCCGGGTAACTTCCCTTATTGGCCGAATGCATAATTTACCCACAAATTCAGCTTCTCAAAGCTGAGTCCATGTAAGCGCAGAGAGGTCCTGTCTCGGTCTGTGGGTTGTGTGTGCAGGTCACGATATGTTTCAATGAAGGCTGCATTATGAGATCACAGACTACACCTTTTTTCAGTGACTGTAGTGTCCACACCCACAAATGTGAGCTCAGCTCAGTCACCCATTCATATTATGTTATGTGTTTAGTGCAAATATCACCTGGGAGGGTATCTTGGCACCTGTGAAGTGGGGAGTACTGGCCTGTCTGAAGCCTAAGAGAAGAGCCAGGTCTTCAGTTTTGCTTTGATTTCAAGGACGGATGTGGAGTCTCCGATCTGGGGGAAGAGTTCATTCCAGCCTTTGGGGCCGAGATAGGAGAAGGTTCGGTCTCTGGCTCTGTAGATGTGGGTGAGGAGAAGGCTGGCAGAGCAGAGGTGTCCAGCTTGGAAGTAGAACTGATTGCAGCTGTCGAGGTAAGCTGGGTGTTGGCTGTGAGGTGCCTTGTAGGTGTGTGTGCGAGGAGTTTGTGAGGGGAAAGTTTGTGGACTGGGAGCCAGTGGATGTCTTTAGATATGGGGTGCAATGTTGGAGTTTGAGAGTGAGCCTAGCAGCTTCTTTTTTATAACATGGAGCCTATTGCTGAGCTGAGCTGTGATGCCACCGTAAAGGATGATGGCATAGGTGAGCCTGCTGGTGGCAAGGGCTTGCATGACAGATTTACGGGTGTCATAGGGGAGCCATTTCAACACTTTCCAAAGCTATATGAGGATGTGGAAGCTGGTGTAGACAATCAGGTTGATTTGATTAGTTAAGGAGATTTGGCTGTCAATCACAATACCAAGGTCTCTGGAAGGATTGGAGGGTTGGGTGCTGGTCTTAACTCAGCAGGCCACAAGCCCAGAGAACAGAGACAGGTGACTTTGCTGAAGAGGACCACTCCAGTTTGGTCACGGTTGAGCTTGAGGCAGTTTCTTTCATGCAGTTTGCTACCAAGGACATGCTGCTGATGAAGTCTGCTTGGGTGACAGCAGTATCTTCTGATAGGTAGAGTATGAACTGACTGTCAGTTTGCATAAGAAATGATGTTGAATCGATTTGAGTGAATGATGCTGGCAAGGGGGGTGATGTAGGTGTGAAAGAGTGGGGCTCAGGAAAGAGCCTTATGGAACACTGCAGATCAGGTTGGGGGGGTCAGATGAGTCAGGTTATGATCACCATTTGGGTGACTCCTAAGAGGAAAGAGTTGATCCAAGGAAGATCAGGGCCATGGATTCCAGTCAGGTGGAGGCATTGAGTGAGGATGGGAGGGGAGTTAGTTTCATACGCTGCAGAGAGATCTAGTGGAATGCGTGTTGCTGTCTCTCCTTTGTCCATGATTAGGCAGATATCTTCAGTGACAGCAATGAGGCCCATCTCTGTGCTGTGGTTGGGTCTGTAACCAGATTGGGACAAGTCCAGACTGTCTTTTGTGTTGAGAAATTTGGCCAGTTTGGTGTTGATGAGCTTCTCCAGGACCTTGGTTGCGTAGGGGACGAGGGAGATCAGCCTGTAGTTGGTTAATGTCAGGAGGTCTAGTGATGCTGTTTTGAGGAGCAGTAGCAGTAGCATGGTGACAGAAGTGGCAAAAGAAAAGGCAGAAATGTCAAAGAGAGGCAGAAGTGCTAAAAAGAAAGACTGAAGTAGCAAAGTAAGGAACAGAAATAGCAAAAAGAGATTCAGAGAAAAGAGAGACAGAAGTGATGTTGCAGGTCAGAAAGGGCCCAAGTCCTACTCGAAGGGCTGATACAGAGAAGCTGAGGGTGCTGGATCACCACTGAAAGGAAAGGATAAGGCACGGACCAGGCAGCCTTCTTCATTTATGTCTTTATTTCAACAAGTTTAGATTAGAGGAACATTATGAACACATTTTTCCTAATCTCACTAGTAAGGATGCTTCCGATTGTAGAGAATGCAAGTGATATGGTGCCAAGACATCTATCTTACTTTAATCATATGAACCCTCTTCACCAGTAGTTCCAATGGAAGCAGTTGAGGCTCCTTTTTGCAATTTCAGGTTGCTCACTGCAGTGTTTTCAATTTCACAAAGTGTTGGGCATATTGATTGATTTGATTTGGTTTTGGGCATCAGTATTTGAAGGCCACAGTGATTCTTCATGCACATGACTTTCATGAATGGTTTTCAGGGCACCCACTGCCAAATGCACAGAGTCCCATAGAAAGCTTTACAGATTTTGCAAGATGTTGCATTGGATAACTCGTTAAAATGACAGCTAAATAGCTGTGCTATGAGGTAAGCAACACTAGCAAAGTGATTGATAAACACACATTCAGAAATACTGAGTCCTAAGTCAATATCCCAAATTGATAGTGCACTTTCCTTTGCGGGAGCTTCTTATAGGATGTGAAAGGTGCAACCTTAATTTCTAGATACTCAGGCCCTCATTACGACTTTGGCAGTCTTTCACACAGACTGCCGAGGCCGCGGGCGCAAGAAGTCCACCAGTGCTGAAGGTCTTCCGACCTCCAGATTAGGAGTACTGAAGGATTTCCGCCACAATTTGGGCGGAAATCCTTCAGCAGCCATGCTGGCGGTCGGCGGCGCAGAGGTGGTTCCACAGCCGTCACAACCATGCCAAAAGGACTCCGCCCACCGTATTACAAGCAGTGGAAGCACCGGGTCACGTTCCCTGGTGGACAACCTCCTCGCTAGACAAGGTAAGTCAATCGTCCGACAGAGGAGGGGGGTGTTGCGTGTGCGTGTGTGAGTTGGTGTATGTCTGCATGTGTGAATGTAAGTGTGTATGTGTGTGTGTGTGTGCGTGTTTGAATGCGTGTGATTGTTGAAGTGAGTGCGTGTTGGAATGTTTGTGTTAATGCGTGTCTGTTGGGGTGAGTGAATGAGTGTATGTATGCATGTTGGTGAATGAGTGTATGTATGCGTGTTGATCATCCAATGTATGTAAGTGTTGATGAATTATTATATGTAAGTGTTGGTGAATGAGTGTATGTAAGTGTTGATTAATTCACTTATGTAAGTGTTGGTGATTGAGTGTATGTAAGTGTTGGTGAATGCGTGTATGCGGGGTGCGTGTGGGTGTGTGTGTGTATGCGGGGAAGGTGGTGAGGGGGTTGCTGTCATGGAAGTTGGGGGCAGGGGGTGCGGTCATGAAAGGGGGTGGGTAGGGGTGCTGTCATGGAGGGGAGTGTGGAAGGAGGATGGTGCTGTCACGGAAGGGGGTGGAGGGAGGTGGTGCTGTTATGGAAAGGGAGGTGGGGGGGAGCTGTCATGGAAGGGGAGTCGTCAGCCGGCGACAGGAAAGGAATTTCCTGTCGCTGGCAGCCTTTCCACCAGTGTTTTCATGGAGGTGCTACCCCTGTGGAAACCCTGGCACAAAGCCGACTCATTATACCGCCAGCGGTCTTCAGTGGACACCTGGCCCAGAGGTGCTGTTTTCTGGCTGGCTGTCCTACCCCCCCTGGCGGTATCAGCGGAGATGTGGCAGTTTGGCAGAGGCCAAACCGTCACACTCGTAATGTAGCGGTCTTCACGGCCCGCCCGTCGGCAGAGAGATCGCCATCGTGGCTCTGGTGGTCTTCGGATTCCCAGGGTCATAATGAGGGCCCCAAATACAACCAGTCTCCCTGAGAAACAGGAAGATACATTCCGGAGCACCCACAGTTGCTTTTTTGCCTATGTGTATCTTTAGACTACAATTTAAACAATTTTGATTTACAATTTAAGCTTAACTTTAAGCCTTTCTGTTCATAACTCAATTATGTTAAAATATTCTGCTGGAATTGGCTCTCGTTAAATGTAGACATTACGTTTCTAATATTGCTTAAGGACTTACTTACATGTGAGAGTTTTATTTTGACTTTGAAGAATTACACTGTCAATATTGCCAGAAATGGGAGGCCAGTATTGTTCCAGAATACAGATGCCTAAATTTTCAGCTATCATTGTTTTTGAATTGTTATGTTGTTTTAGCGAGTCATACTCGCAGATGGAAAAGTACAGCACATGGTAAAAAACCATATCAATTGAATTAAGAAAAAGATGTATAAATCGAAAGGATTAATGGCATAGCTCACCCCGTATCCTCGAATTCCAGGTTCTCCCTCAGGCCCCATCAGTCCTATATGTCCCTATTGAATTAAAAAAACACACATTCAGAAAACTTAAAATCGTGCCATGTGTTCACTTGTGTCATTAAAAGAATACATTAAAAGTAACCTGCACATTGAGATTTGTAAATTTGCCTGCAATTTCATATTTAATGCACACATTCCCTTTGATAAAAACGTGCATACTTGTCTAATAATATCAAGGTGTCTTCAAAATAGAAAAATTACAACAGTGAAATTATGTTTAATGCAATTTCATGTTTTTAGCCTGGATGATAGTGTCTCGGGGATTAACTTCTTTACAGTTTTCAATTTCTAATATCTCATCACTCCATTGGGTGACACGTTTAAGACTGCACGTTTTCCCTGTGCTCTATGCATATGTTAGTTAACATATATAAATACAAACAGCAGCAATTTTTCCTAAAATAGGAAAATATTTAATTTTATGTACACCCACACGTATCACAATCTGTACTATTTTAGCCATGGCTTCACATCTTTGCATTCAAAAAGAGCATAATTGTCTTGTAACTTTAAAGAAAAAAATTGTCATAAAAAGATTAAAAAAATAACATCTGTCTTTTATTTTAATATGAATAATTTTAATTAAGTTTAATATTGTTTATTGTTTGAAAACAGTGGGATGCCCTGCCTAACGAAAACATAGCTGCTTGTGATTGGTTGATGGGGTTATATCATTTTCTAAATGATGTCTCTTTGCCACACAATAACCTGAAAATATTTAGCTGGCAAAAATAAAATGCTCTTTAGGGGAGAGTGCTTGGTGTATTATCACCAAACATTTGAAATTGACTCACAAACCACTGGCTAAGGTTTTGATAAGGTTCTGTAAGAAGCAACCGGCTTAAAAAGTTGAAGCAATGTAGTATCAAGCACCCCAAACTATAGACATTTGAAAATCAGCTATTAAGGAACTATAGCAACCTTAATTCCAAACAACGCCCTGTATTGCTCATGACATCAGACTGGCGCGTCAGTAGAGGGCATGCTCATTGTACCAGGTCTCTTGGTACTATTGACATAAAATAAATGCTTATTGTCACCCAACTCAACTCTTCTTATTGTCTCTACTAAAGAAGGAAAGGCTGAGGGGACCCGGGATTCAAACCTGTGACCACGGGGTCAAACACCAAGAACAGATGCTTTAGAACCACAAGCCCATTCTCTAACACAGCTCTTACAAATTGCATCATCAATAACATCACTCAAGATGTAGTATTTCGCATCATTATTATCACGAATGGCATCACTGATGTCAACATAACTTATGTTTATGATGTCAGCGCTATTTCAGCACTCAGATGCAGCAGTGTGGAATAGAACCAAGCTTTGGAAAAGAAAGCAATTGGACAACAGCCTACAATAAAAAAATAATAATCATACAGTACCATGTGGAGACCAAATTGATAATTTTACTTTTCTGACACATGATAGTGTGCCCTCAGCATATTAAGTAACATATGTCCATGCACATAATTACTCACGCTTTAACTTATCTATTGAAATGACAATTAAACTATGGACCAATTATAGATTCACTTAATTTCTACACTCGATTCTTAAAACTCTAAAACACTTGCTCACTGTGTTACTGAAAGTCTCATACATCTTGGTAGGAGAAAGTTAATGTTGTACTAGTATCTTACTGCTAAGATTCAAATGATTTTAGGCCTCTGCCAGTCCAATCAGAATATGACTCCTCATCCACTTATAGCGCTAGCTGAATTTTAACTATGTTATTTTCAGTGGGAAATAGAGTTAGAGATACACACGTACCACCCATTAATACACTGTCTCATATTGACTACAGGTTAGGTTATTGTTGTAAAGGCAAAAATGTATAATGTTTTACCTCTGCATCCAATGCAGCAAAGAAACTTTCAAGACATTTGAATGGTCGCTACAAGCAATCTTTTTTTATCTTGGATATGTAAAGTTAGGTCCTGTCACTTTAATCCCTTTGCTGCCAGGCCTTTACCCCCTCAGGTGCTAGGCCTTTTTTTTGGCTATTTGGGGCAGTTCATGTTTAGGCCCTCATAACTTTTTGTCCACATAAGCTACTGACGCCAAATTTGCATCCTTTTTTCAACACCTAGGGAAACCTACCAAACCTGCGCATTTTTGAAAACTAGACACCTAGGGGAATCCAAGATGGGGTGACTTGTGGGGCTCTCACCAGGTTCTGTTACCCACAATCCTTTGCACTTTGCAAACCTAAAAAGTTGGCTAAAAAAACACGTTTTTCTCACATTTTGGTGACAGAAGATTCTGGAATCTGAGAGGAGCCATGCATTTCCTTCCACCCAACATTCCCCCAAGTCTTCTGATAAAAATGGTACCTCACTTGTGTAGGTAGGCTAGGCGCCCGTGACAGGAAATGCCCCAAAACACAACCTGACACATCACATTTTCCTAAAAAAACAAAGAGCTCTTTTTTGCAAAGTGCCAAGCTGTGGATTTTGGCCTCCATCTCAGCCGGCACCTAGGGAAACCTACCAAACCTGTGCATTTTTTTTAAACTAGACACCTAGGGGATTCCTCACAATTTGGTGACAGAAAGTTATGGAATCTGAGAGGAGCCACAATTTTCCTTCCACCCAGCATTCCGCTCCTCCTAGTCTCCCGATAAAAATGGTACCTCACTTGTGTGGGTAGGCCTAGTGCCTGTGATAGGAAATGCCCCAAAACACAACGTGGACACATCACATTTTCCCAAAGAAAACAGAGCTGTTTTTTGGAAAGTGCCTATCTGTGGATTTCAGCCTCTAGCTCAGCCGGCACCTTGGGAAACCTACCAAACCTGTGCATTTGTGAAAACTAGACACCTAGGGGAAACCAAGAGGGGGTGACTTGTGGGGCTCTCACAGGTCCTGTTACCCAGAATCCTTTGCAAACCTAAAAGTTTGGCAAAAAAACCACCATGTTTTCCTCACATTTTGGAGACAGAAAGTTCTCGAATCTGAGAGGAGTCACACATTTCCTTCCACCCAGCATTCACCCAAGTCTCGCAATAAAAATGGTACCTCACTTGTGTGGGTAGGCCTAATGCCCGTGACAGGAAATGCCCCAAAACACAACACAGACACATCCTATTTTCCCAAAGAAAACAGAGCTGTTTTTTGCAAAGTGCCAAGATGTGGATTTTGGCCTCTAGCTCAGCCGGCACCTAGGGAAATCTACCAAACCTGTGCCTTTTTTAAAACTAGACACCTAGGGGAATCCAAGGTGTGGTTACTTGTGGGGCTCTCACACGGTTCTGTTACCCAGAATCCTTTACAAACCTCAAAATCTGGCCAAAAAACACTTCCTCACATTTTGGTGACAGAAAGTTCTGGAATCCGAGAGAAGCCACACATTTCCTTCCACCCAACGTTCCCCCAAGTCTCCCAATGAAATTGGTACCTCACTTGTGTGGGTAGGCCTAGTGCCTGCGAAAGGAAATCAAAATGATCAAATACTAAACTACCTGTTTTTGCGGGGGGACCTGCGTTTTTGGTCCTGGGCTCAGCAGCCATATAGGGAAACCTCCCAAACCCAAACATTTCTGAAAACTAGAAACCCAAGGGAATCCAGAGAGGTGTGACTTGTGTGGTTCCCCCAATGTTTTCTACCCAGAATCCTCAGAAAACCTCAAATTTAGCTTTAAAAAATCACATTTTCCCCCTATTTTTGTGTGGGATCACCGCACCGGGACAAATTCCCTACCATCCAACATTCCCCTCAGTCTCCTGGTAAAAATGATACCTCACTTGTTTAGGTGGGCCAAGTGTCTCTGACGAGGAAGAACCAAAAACATGTCAAAATTGAGGGGGAACAAAAGCGGGTCACAAAGGGCAGTTTGAAAAAAAAAAAAATTAGGCTGACAAGTGCGGCAGAATTTTTATCGGTATAGATGAGGCAATGCTGGAGGAAAGGAATTTTGTGGATTCCTGTAGATTCCGAAAGGTTCCATCACAAAAATGTGTGAAATATGTGTGATTTCCAGCAAAGTTGGAGGTTTGCAGGGCATTGTGGGTAAGAAAATAGTGTGGGGTGCATGTGAATCACACCACCCTGGACTCACCCAGATGATTAGTTTTCAAATATGTCTAGGCCTTGTGGATTTTTCTACATGGCAGCGTCCCAAAGTCCAAAAAGTGCAACCCTCACCATTCCAAGTGGGATGATTTTGAGAGTTAGCCAAGCTCTCATGGCTCAAATGTAAAACCAAAACACAAAATAATCAAATGTCCTCTTGCTTGCCGTGGGATAAGATGTTTTAGTGTGCAAGGGGAGAGCTGAAAGACTGTTACCCCCTTCAGTTGGGGTGGGACAATAACCATGCCCATACTGGTTAGTAGCCACCACCACACTATTTTTATTTTTAATTCCCTGGTATCTAGTAGACTTTTTGTCCCCCGGGGTGTGGATCGGGGGTAATTGCCCCATCTGCCCACTTGTGGGCAGTAGAACTTTGCCCCATTTATTTGGGGTGGGGGTATGGCCATACCCCCCACCCTCTTATTTTGGAAAAAATATCTTCCCTGGTCTCTGGTGGGCTTTCTTTCCCCCCTTGGGGGCAGATGGGCCTTCCAAAAATAGGCCGATCTGCCCCAACAGGGGCAGAAATGGCCTAAATACAATTTTCCCCACAGGGGAGCGACCCTTGCCTAAGGAGTCGCTCCCCATACAAAAAAAAATATAAAGTAAATAAAAAAAATATACATCCTTGGTGACCAGGGGTTTCTGCCCCCCCCCCCCCCGGGGGCAGATCGGCCTAATTATTATAGGCCGATTTGCACCCCGGGCGGGCAGAAAAGGCCTAAAAATATTTTGCCCCCCTGGGGAGGGGCCCTTGCCCAAGGGGGCGTTTCGCTTATGCAACAGTGTATAAAAAAAAATCCCTAGTGTCTAGTGGTTTCTGCCCCCCTTGGGGACAGATTGGCTTAATAAAAATAGGCCGAATTGCCCCAAGAGGGGCAGAAATGGCCTAAATACAATTCCCCCCCCCCAGGGAAGCAACCCTTGCCTAAGGGTTCGTTCCCCATACATAAAAACATAAGTAAACAACAAAAAATATATATATCCCTGGTATCTAGGGGTTTCTGCCCTGCCTGGGGGCAGAGAAGGCCTAATTATAATAGGCTGATCTGCAAAGGCCTAAAAATATTTTGTCCCCCGGGGGAGCGGCCCTTGCCCAAGGGGCAGCTCCCCTTATGCGCAAGTATTGTATATATATATTTAAAAAAATCCCTGGTGTCGGGCAGAAATGGCCTACAAAAAATTTTCCCCCCAAATATTGATTGTTGGCGGCAAAACATAGGGTCAGCCATTGTAATGGAAAAGGTCAATGCCCCCTGCCTCCCCCACTACGATCCCCATCTCTGATTGCTACAATAAAAACCTTAAGATTTGGAGCCAGTTCATTATTTACAGCTCTGTATGATTCCTCCATGGCTACCTGACCTAGCTTCATTCAGTATTTTGAAGTGCACTGAATATATTAAGATATGGTTTATATTATTAATTTGTGCATACATTTAACCTCTGGGTTGTATTGTGGAGGAAGAGGTGTGCCCACAGCACTCAGCAACTGGTGAAAGTAATGCAGGTTTCCTCCACACTCCACCCATCACTGCTGTGACTGTGTCCATTTCGCAATGTTATCTCTTTTATAGGTATTTACAAATTTGCTAGATATCTTTTTAACTGATGATAGACCACAATCTATTTATTTAATTTGTTTTACAGCTAAATTACATTTTGGGTAACCTCTTGTTTTATTTAGTTGTGTAATCTTTGGTGTAGTCTGGTATTGCCAGCAAGATATTAAAAACAATATATAATGAAAGTTGAATATTTAAAACGGACTATGGGTAGCATACGGTGCTGAGAATTCCCCAAATCTCTCTTTCACTCCTTGCTAGGTTAGAATTTGAGCCATGAGGAAGCCACAATCATACTCTACTCACCCTAATTCCCTGCCTAAAGAAATGCCTTACTGATATGTTATAGTATTACAACAGACACATGCTTGATACAATTGTACACCGAATACAATATCTGTACCTCTAACTGGCTGGTTATTGATTTTAGAGAAAATACATGGTGGCTGTCTCCATTGTTGCTTATCATGAAAAGAATTGGATTCCTCCATGCTCATTACACCAAGTCTACCTGATATCAGGGTCAAATGCTCTTTAATGTGTTCCTTTTCTTGACAGTTCACTACTGATTTGTGTCACATGCTGCTGTGCAACCAAAGTTGTCTAAAAACAAGTTTCTTAATTTCATGTAAAAGTTTGCAGATTACTGTACTCCCCATATGAACACACATCACACCCCACCTCAAGAAACTACACTGGCTCCCAGTACAGAACAGATGCCGGTTCATAATGCTGACCCATGCACATAAGACCCTGCACAATGAAGGACCAGCATACATCAACAAATGAATGACCCTCCACCAACAGACCAGACACCTATGATCTGCCTCCCTCTTCCTTGCAGACAATCCCCAGATCCACCAAGTCAACAGCGGAGGTCGCTCCTTCTTTCACCTGCCGGTTCCCTACACCTCATGAATGTCCCTCCACTCCTACAATTCAGGAAAGGACTCAAGAACTGGCAGTTTGAATGATCAGATCACCATAAAGCATCTAGCAACTCCAACACCTTGAGACTCTAATGTGTTATTTACAGCGCTTTACAAATCTTTGATTGATTGATTGACTGATAGAGATTATGTAATATATTTCTTATATAGGGAGTTTGAGAAAACTCTAAAGGTTTTATTCCTACTCTATTGTATTTGAATGTACGTGTACTGTGATATCTTGAATCTTTGCTTTTACTGTAATAGTAGTGCATTGCAATCAAAGCTGTTAGTGTGTACAAGGTGAAGGTATGATTCCTGGATTTATATATGTGTCGCAATATCCTCTTTGTTTAATGGTCAGTGTGTATTTCACATCCCAATATCAGTTCATAGTTTATCTTTCTCAATCTTCTCTGTTTCTCCATACTAATTTACAGATGACCCAAACATTGTTTTTGCTGCCTTGAAATCATTATTATATGAGTTCCCTTCTCTCTTCAATCATTTTTAAACTCTTAAATTGATACCAGAATTACCCCCCTCACAAATGCAATTGTGTTTTCTCGCTAAATATTTCAGCTGTCTTAAGCAGTGAGCTTTTAAATTGCCTACCACTCTCTGCATCTTATCCCTCAATTGAATTCAAACTCTTAAATTGTCTCCAAAACCAACACTTATACTTCTCCATATCAGCTTTAATTGATCCTTAGTAGTTACTTTATGCCCTCCTCAGCTTTTGTGTCTTTTCACAGTATCTGATCTCTGTCCTCCAACTGATAGAATATCAGCATCTGTGCTGTCACCTAATGTAAAAGGGCAAAGTATCTTATTTGTTTTCAAGTATCAACTATAATGTGATTCATGACTATCATCACTCTTAACATTTACAGTGTTTGCTTTGCTTTATAAAGGATAGGTTTTCCACATTCCAACATTCAAAACTTTGCTATTTAAAAAGTAATACATTAGTGGAGTTTTCATTTCTCTAAGATAGAATGAGATGCATTGATTGACTGCTGAAGCAGTAGCACACCTATTGTGCAATGTGCCACACACTTTGATGTTGTATGAACAACAGACAATTTACCAGATGCTCGTACTGAATACAAGTGATTTATGTAAAGCAGTGTACCTCCACTGTCCAAATGACAGCAAATATCTAAATGAAATAAATTCAAATACTCCATAAATTAAGACCACATTTTAAATTTCCATTTATTAACTACTAATTGAAACTTGATTGAAAGTGAGAGCAGCACTATTCAACACACAAAATAATAAATAGCTGTTGATAAATTGGTAAAGTATTGCATAAATAGTCACAAAAATGATGTCTAATCATGCTTTGACTTGCACGCTTGTAAAAGAAACAATGTACATGTGCATGAGGTGTACTTGTACATGACATATAATATACAAATCTACAAAAGAAGAATGCTCACCACTAGGCCTCGTGTTCCTCTTGATCCTTTAGGCCCAAATTCTCCAAGTGGACCATGGTCACCCATTGCACCAATCTCCCCGATAAATCCCATCTGTCCTTTTTCTCCCTGTTTTGGTATTGTTGCAAAGTTGTAAACAGATGTGCACCAGAAGCATTATAACATAAAAAGCATAACCTACAGTAGACCAAACAAAGTAAATAATGCACTATCATCTTTCATGGACAGGTTTACAAAGTGTTTTCCTATCTATGTGGTAAATGTTTTAATTTACCCATACATAGCTTACACCTGATTTACAGCACATGAAACTAACATACATTAAGGCAATGCACAAATATGTGGTGTACTCACTGATGCCTAAACTACAAGATTTATTCTTGTGTTGCACCAGTAGGCATTCCCAGAAGCCAGTCTGTGGAGCGGTTAGTGAAAATGTAAATAAATATGGCAAACACTCATTCAGTCCTAGCGAAATACATATTTACAAAACATTTGTAAAATATTAGCACAAGTATGTCTCAATAATGAGGGTATATTAGGTATGAAGGGGTATTACACTGCACTAATTACACCAGGTTCCATATGTGAGTAGGATGTAAAAGCATATTAGTGAAATGCAGTGCTCAATTTGTAAAAGAATAAGTGCCGGGTTCCTACATTTTGCTCAGAAGCCCACAGCTGAGCTGTTGAATGTTGGAGTGTTGATTACCAAGGCTATGTAGCCTTGATTCCACCTCATTCCCTTTTAATTCACCCCAAACACTCCGTGCCTCTTAATTTCACTCCTGTTGGTTCTTTGTCATTCCTGCATTCTCCATTTGTCATGTTTTTTTCTATGTTTCTATTCTGCCTTCTGTCCCAATTGTATGTTGCTCTCTTGCTCTAAATCAAAGTCTAATGAGGAACAATAAGTGCCTTCCCCCAAAATAAGTGCTGGTGGGCCCCACCTGCAACCACCGGCTCAGATTAAGCACTGGTAAAAAGTAATTTTAAGTGAAAAAATTAAAAGATAATTAGGATCTTTTTTGTGCCTTATCAAATGCATGTGCACTCTGATAAATGCACTTTGTTCACATGTGGGGTTAGGAAAATAGGAATTAATCAGATTTCTCCATTATGCATGTCTTCTAGACACGCATAACCACAAACTTTATAATTTAACAAAATGAGTGTGAATTACTATAATGTATAGTCAATAGTTATGAATGTCATAATTTGCATTTGTTTCCGTGACTCCAGCTCTAAATTCTTTCCTGCCGGGTTTATGGTGGTGTCAGCATAGCTCAGGCCCTTGTGGTACACAATTGAAAAACTCAAATAAGATCCATAACCTTCACACTGGGCTTTATACCAGTTTATGATGACCTGTTAAAACACATGGAAACAAACTCCAGGTATGTGAAAGCAATGTATTTGGCAAATATTTTAGACTTTGCTTATCAATAAGCTTTAAAACATGTGTGAGAAACTGTGATATAAGAACATAATTTGTGTAGGGAAAGCACAAGGATAAATGTCTTGTGCTCATGCTGGAAAAGGACGAAGAATAGCACTTTTGACACAAAGTCAGCTCTACTAAAAGCCAAGCCGTTGAGAGGATAAGGAAACAACAATTAGACAAAAGAATATTTAGAAATGAATTGAAGAAGTCTGTTACGAAGAGTGTGACCTTCGGCAAGACAATGCTAGATAGCATGTTGTTTGTGGAGGAGAATAGAGGAAGAGGAGTGGCAAACAATGATGGATAACACCCCAAGGAAGCATGCTTGTGCATCTGTATCCAAGTTAACATTTTAGTGCTTGAATGTTCTTCTGCAGTTACTTATCTTTTTTTAATTTATTTTTAACCAAATTTGGGCCCTAACGTTAAATACAAAAAAGCTCAAGCCCACAGAGGTTTCTAAGATGTACAGTAAGTAGTGGCCCATTCCATGAGAAAAAAAAATATATCCATGGAAATCAAAAGGTAGAGGATAGGAGTTTAAGAGCTATGGGAAGATGGACAACAATCTTTGAACGCCAGGTAAGAGTGGAGGTCAATGTGTGGAAATCAAGCAAATAGAGTAGGTTAAATAGTGATTGGTGATGAACCAAAAACAGTAGGATGTTTGAGGTATAGTTATGCATGCAAAGGAACTGGATGACCTAAAAAGATGTGAGTTTTTTGGTTGATAAGAGGAGATATTTTGAGTGATTTGCAATCCACATTTTCACCTTGAAGAAACATTTTGACGTTGACAAGGTTATGTTCTTTGGGGGTGGGGGACGGGCATAGGAAATGTCCAACTATTAAGACAGAAAAGTAAAGATATCACGGGTGCATTGAGGAGATGGTGTTCAAAAAGGTTTGAACAATGCATGAGGAAAAATGACATTTTCATGTTGTTAGGACAATGAAAAGAATACAAAAGGTACCCTGCCTCGGAAAGTAGACAAAGAGAGGCAGGATTAGTACTGCCAGGGGTAATGAATGTTTATTTCCTGAAAATAACAAGCATCAATGTTTCCTTGATTAAACCAACCATAGATGTTCAAGGGGATGTCTTGCACTTGTTCCATACTGCAACGTCTACTGCCAAGTGCACTCAAATTGCTAGTTAAGTCATTCAAATCTGAGATAGAAGAAAAACCTGAGATAATATTGTAGCTAATAGTTACCTTTTTTCCTGGGCGACCACGCTGACCTGGATTGCCTGGTTTTCCTTCAGGGCCCTTCAGATAAAAACAAAAACAGTGAGAAATAGTCAGGTGGTTGAGTAGGAAGTGCAATGAAGCAACAAAGACTGTGAATTAAGTACAAATGTTTCAGAAATGTACAAGTACAAAGCATATTTTTGTGACCTGCAGAAAGATCTTGCAAGCTTCTGCCTCAAGCAAGTTTACTTTGTAAAAAGAGCTTCAAGCAGGGGTGTAGCTTCGGCAGGGGTGTATGACCGGGCTGTTTGGGGTGTTATACCCACCCAATATATGTATATTCTGACAAATAGTTTGGTAGAGGAGCTTTCAGTTGGGTATGGTGAGTTGTCTGTTGGATTTCACAAGGAATGTTTTACATAATAACCAACATAAATGCACACAGTCTCTCACTCTCTGCTTTGAAAGTCTTAAAAAGTGTTGGGTATTTTGCAAAATATTGTGTTTTTTAAGTTATGTTCGGTTAAAGGTTTTCTAGAGCGCAGCAAATACCCAGATGCGTCTTGGCGCTAAGCTGAAAAACAGAGTAAGTGAAGGAGTATTTTAGGCAGATCTAAATAGCCAGGTCTTTAGTTGCTTGTGAAACTGTGATATATTACAAACATTTTTGATATCCAGAGGCAGTGCGTTCCAAGCTTTGGCAGCCCAAGAAAGAAACTCCGGCCTCCCCACGTGGCCCGCTTGAACTTAGGGACGACAATGAGTTTAGCGTTTATGGAGCTGAGCGATCGTCCTGGTGAGTACAAAGCAAGTCCAGCTGTAAAAACTCCAGGCCCATACCATGGAGGGCCTTAGAGGTACTGCAGAGGGCTTTGAATGTATGAGTATATTGGTGAGCATTTAGATAGAGACTGTTGCAGTAATCCAATCTGGCCAAGTTTAATCTAGTGACCAGCGTCTTACGTAGGTGAGAAGGGATGTAAGGAAAGATTTTATTCAGCAATTTGAGAATTAGAAATACAGAAGAGGCTGTAGCATTGGCTTGGTCCTGATAGCTGAGCTTATCATTGATAATAAAGCCTAATTGGGTGCCTTTTTCACAGGGGTGGGAAGGGAACCCATATCGGAGGTCCAGCAGACCAAGGACCAGACGGACAGATGGGGCCAAATAAAATGACCTCGGTTTTATCTGAATTCAGTTTCAGACTATTACTCCCATCCAATAATCAACTATCTATCACTTAGTACCCCTTCCAATCCGCATTGGTCTCTCATTCCACTGCCCCTTTATCCCCCTAATGGGCCCTGCTTGTGGAATAATGTATTTTGACATCATATGCCAGCGTGACTGTTGGGAAATCTGAAGCTCCCCCTTCCCCCCCTCCATAGTACTTCCTAAGCTGCACCTCGGATTCAAGGTACAACACTTCAAGAGAAGGATTGTGAACCCAATCCGCAACACCAATACAGTAAAAGTAGAGATTCTCAAATTAACTGGACAAGGTAAAAGTTACAAAAGAGTAATTTATTATCACAATAACTAAAATGCATATCACACAGCCAAAAAAGGTTCAACATAATTTTCTTCCCAGCAAGCAATGGCTATGTCATATTTTCTGAGGATGCCCTTTCTCAAAAAGATATTTTTTTTTCATAAATACAAGACCTTGAATACTTACAACTGGACCCATTCTGCCAGATTCACCAATAGGCCCTGCAATTCCTGGAATTCCGGTTTCGCCTTTTTCACCATCCTCCCCAGGAGGGCCTCGGTCTCCCTGCTCCCCCTTAAAGAAAGTCAACAAGATTAAATATAATAGGAGCTCTGAACACAACATTAAAAACAATAATATTCCAGTAGGACACTGGAGTTATCTCACTGTTTTAGATGGAATGGCTGGCATACATCTCCATTGGATGTGCCCAGCAAGCCCTAAGAGAGAGATCCTGGCCAGATACACCCATATATCATTATCTCCCACTTCTCACAATACGAAAACAAACAACACAAGTGGGCAGATTTCTACAGAGCACAACTGTACATGCTCATTGTTGGGGTGGGGTCTTTTAGACAGAAACAACCCACAGTAGAAGACTTTAAGAGGAGTTACATTGTGTATGTATGCAGGGCTGGTTTTCGCATTGCTGTTGCCCGGTGTAACAATCTTTGTTGGTGTCCCCAAGACATCCTTCTTCACTGATTACCTCGCAGCCACCGTTTTTGGTGCCCCTAATCTCTCCTTTGCCTCTATTTCACATGCATTTCTTTTATAGCACTACTCATCTCGATATAGACTGTCAGAGCAATTTATATCACAAACATATTATACAGAGACAACGAGCCAATGTACGTGTATAAATCAGTGCATAGGAAATGTTACTTAAGACAATGAGGCCTACAAGGTGTAAGAATCCCATGCTGGTAGCAGTACTTAATTTGTAAAAAAGTGTCAGGGCTCTTGTCAGGAGGCCACTGCAGCTTTCAGCAACCATTGCCCCAGCCGTCTCTTCCAATGAAAGTACCAACACAACTACTAACTATTACAATCCTACAAGAGTAGAGTGACAATTCAGGTTATTCCAGGCCCCCAAAGCTTAAAGAATTGCTTAGGCAGCAAGTATTAGTCATTTTAATGCATACTGAAATAATAACAAGCTGTTGTTGTGCTCATCCTTAAATTACACAAACAGCGCCATCATGTGACAGACTGTCATAAATGGCTGTGTTGACAATTAAGTGCTGGTGGCAAGCACTGGAAACCTCTGGCACAAATTAAGCACTGATTGGTAGGCATTATGGGCCTGATTACAACTTTGGAGGACGGTGTTAAACCGTCCCAAAAGTGGCGGATATACCACCTACCGTATTACGAGTCCATTATATCCTATGGAACTCGTAATACGGTAGGTGGTATATCCGTCACTTTTGGGACGGTTTAACACCGTCCTCCAAAGTTGTAATCAGGCCCTATATGTTAAAAGTGCTTAGTCCTGGAGAAATGAAGGGGCAGATTAAGTTTTTACGGTGTGCAGTAACCAGAGTTGCTGTGCTGCACTGTGTGGAAAGGAGAAAGCACAAAAGAACCATAGCTAATGAGATATGGTGCGGTTTCTCTTTCCGCTAGTACTGGCCTATCTTAGACTTCTTTGTGTCAATACACACACCCTTGCACCATAGTGTAAGGGTGTTTGCTTGATGTCAAGCTTAGTTTTTTTTCCTGTAAGGTTACCTTTTTTGTACAAAATTCTATGCTTTGACAAAGTTTAACACTTTAACTCTTTGTGTGCTGCTTGGTGCAGCACACATGCAAAGGTGAAAGGCTTGAAGATAATAAATCTTTTCACAACTTTATACCCGTCCATAGGAGTCATTTTTTCTATGCCAATCCCAATCTATCAAAGTTAGTAGATAGGGATTAGCATTAAAATCCATGGGTGAGAGCATGGGATGCTCATTTACCACCCATGGTATCCCTCCTCGTTGTAAAGTTTTGCAAAGTGCTTCTTCATGTTACTTTACGTCTACAGCCCAATGGAATTCAGGATTTGCACTAGAAAGTAAGACTCAAAATAAAAATTTACACCAGGTTTGCATCACATTTGTGATGTAAATCAGGTGCAAAGTGTTCATAAATGCACCCCATGAACATAACACAGTGATTGGGGTTTCATACTAATAAAATTGTATTGCTACTCAAAATAAGTCTCTGAATAACGAATGATTGAGGAGAAAAACAATAAGGCTCTAAACCTATGCCTTTCAATTTGCATGCAGCACACTGATGCCAGTCCATAGCTGAATGTGCTTTATTATAAGGGTTGTTCCTTATGAACTCCAAGTAACAAAAATCTCTCTCTCACAAAAGCAATAACCCACTGAGCTATCAACATACTAATCTGTGATCTGCATGTCATATATTGTGCTTTGCAGGAGAAACATTTACCCTCTATCAGGGCTGGCTTTAGGAAGGTGCGACTGGTGTGGTTGCCCTGGACACTGACCTTAGGGGAGGGGGCGCTGTGCTTAGCAATAACCTATAATTTAAAAGCACTTGAAGCAGAGTTCCACGTGCACTAGCTGTAGGGCAACAATAAAAATGGCAAGATAATTCTTGTGATTAATGTTAATGTTAGAGAGACAGATCTTTTGTCTGGAGTCAGTTTTGACTCGCTATAAAGTAGCGCGGAGGGTTAATATGCCTGCTGCAAAGAACAGATCTTTATTTTATGTGGCTAGGTGAGTGGATTAGTAAATCCAGCCTTCACCAGAGCATTAAAACAAATGAAAGGTATGTGAGAGAGGTGCTATGGAAAGATGAGGACACTATTGTCTGGAGGTAGTGAAGAATCCGAAGTGGAGGTCATGAGAGGGGGGAGGTGCTAAAAAAGGTTGTCGCACAGGGTGCCACCAGTGCTAAAGCCGGCCCTCTATGCTACTATATCACAAGTCAAAACTGAGATGAGACACATTGCTGATCTTTCCTTTATGTGCATTAACAGAGTTATCATGTCCTTGCAATATACACAATACACAAGGATCTCTGCAGGCTGCTCTTATCTCACTTCAGCTTGCCATGCAGAGGGCCCAACCTTGACCTTGGCACCTAGTGCAATGGCACCGGTCGTACCACCATAAAACTGGCACTGTACGTATATAGAAATCATGGAATCAATATTCATTCATGTATAATGAAGTATTGCTTAGCATACAAATAATAAAAACATCAGTCCTTGATACATTAAAAACTAGCTTTATGCCGTAACACTGAATCACAAAGGAAAATTATGTCCATCGAGCACTGGCAATGCGAATCAGGCAGGGGTTAAAAAAAAGAGAGGTGTGCTCTACTAGTGGTACATTGTATAATCTTACTGTGGGGGTTTTTGGACATGACACTCTGAAGGATCCCCAAGGCATCCAAACATCCTCAGGCTGGGTTCTTGGGACTGTCATGGATTATAGCCCAGATCTAAAATAGCTGCCATATTTTGGATTGTCTTAATTTGAGTGGTCTAATAGTTGGAAAGGTTTCTTAACACAAGCAAGTCCAGTCTTTGGAGTGCAGGAGCAATCAATGTTTCTTTTTGATTTGTATCTGAAAGTTAAATTAATGAATAAATTCATTATTCTTTTTTATGGAAAAATTATATATAATGAGACTCAACAGACCATTCAAACATTTTAGGAATAGGCCTGTGATTTATTAACATTTTGGAAGACTATTGTAATTAGGTGAGAAATTAATTTTTGAAGATACATTGGTTAGGGGAATATTCTGTGACTTTACCCGCAATGACTAGAGCTAAAAATAGTATGCTCCAAAGTAAACACCCTGCTTTGTTTTTGTTGCATTACGATTTTGTTGACCTTTACATAGGAAGCTATAAGCTGAACACCATTCTTTATAATGAGGTGTCTGATGTTGCCATGTTAGCACAATGGCAGATAATAATGAGCCAGTTACGATGGTTAGTAATCAAATCAAATTAAAAAATAAATATAAAGCGCGCTACTCACCCGTGAGGGTTTCAAGGCACTTGGGGGAGGGGGAGCAGGAGGGTCACTGTTCGTAGTTAGTAACCCAAATGTTAAAGCAGCATAATAGAGCAGAGCGTCAGATTAGTTATATGTCAGTACAGAAACAAATTATTTTGGAAATTACTATAATATACCTGGTACTGCTTGAAAACAGTGGTCTGAAAATGAAGTAACATTTGTTGTTCACAATACCAAGGAATGTGATGACTGACTAGTTTCTCAAGTCAGGGCGAATAATTTGTGCCTATTTACCAAGGTATTTTTAGTCATAAACGTAAGATTAAGGCCGAAAAACCTCATTTATGGCCCCCAAGGATTCACAAAAGGTGCAGAGGAATCCGCAGTCGTAATTTCCATTCAAGGCATCAGAAGGGGGGATTCTGTTTGAGGATGCCTGCAAACATGTCCGTTTTAGGGCATTCCCAATCCTCAGCCCAAAATGGTGGAAAAGAGGGGAGCAATAACTCCTTTCCAGGCTGCGGGAGGGGCAAGACTGAGCCTCAGGTTTGCTGAGTGTATAGGAGAAGAGCTTTCTAGCACAGGGACAAATATTTTTCAGTGGAGAAAAAAGCCCATGCATTTTCACAGGGAGGCTCCATTGTTCCTGTGTAGAATTCTACACTATACAGATTTATGTGCAGTGATTTCTGCACAGTGGGAACAGGTGCCTGTGGGAATTGTCACATGGTATTCCCAGCAGTACACCTTGAAACCTGAACCTGGCACTGCTTTCTAGGCATAATACTGGGAATGTTGCTGACTACAAGAAATTTTTTATCCTCAAGCAATATTTAAATCTTTTTCCATAGGCTTACACCTTTATTAGTGACTAGGTCCTTTTCACTTGTTCAGGGACCGAGATAGCAAAGGGTCTGCCTGCAGTACAACCCGGTCCGAAGGTAGAACCATTCTGTGATTATGTCTCGAGTTTCTAAAGAGATATGATAACTCAGTAGTGGGCAAATGAACAGTAAGAATAAATTGCACATGGCACCGCTAATGAATATTCATTAGATGGATTGAACAGTGTTCCACACTGCTAGGGACTGCTGTAACTGCAATGACAGAGGCACAAAGTAGATGTCTATTTATGTATTTATTTATGTTTTGTAGGATTCCGTACAAAAGAAATAAATAAGTACATTCAATTGATACTGGGAAAAATATAAAGCCCTAACACACAGCAGTGTGACAGTCCTTTAGAATGGAAGAACCACCCACACTGGAGAGCATGCTTCATCATAGGGTTCCTCCTCACACCACTCGCAGACGTTTGCGGTGTTGGCTACAGCGCTCCATGCAGAAGAAAGAGCACTTCGAGTATTGTCTTGAAATGAGAATCATGCGTGAGCTGTGGGTGAGTGGTGCAGAGTGCAGAGAATGGAGTTTAGGGAACAAAACTACATCTTGAGGAAAATCTCAGAATTTTATTATGTGTCCCCGGGGGATGGAGTAAAACAAAGAGGGAAGTAAAACCGCAACCTAATAATGGGTTTCACCTCCTTAAGTTTTCTCTGGTAATGGTAGAGGATCAATTCTAGTACATATATTACATTTCGACCATATACTTAAAACATATATTGCTCCCATCGTTTCAAAAAGCATATCAAAAATCCCATTTTCTAATATTAACCATTTGGGTTAACCATGACGCAACCTTCTGACAGCTGATGTGCGTCATTATCTGCATTTACGGTCAGCACTGCAACCCCAGCCCTTATAGCGAGAGTGGTCACAAAGCCACAGGCAAGTACATTGTTAAGTGTAAGGTAAGGGAAAAGTCCGACGCCCTGGTGCACGGTTGCTTCTGGAGATACAACGGAAGTGGTTCATCGTCAATTATTGCGTGTTTCCACAAAGGCATGAAAAAGGCTGTTGATGATTTAGCAACAATTTGGGGAATAGCTAAAAGCATTTTGCAAATGCTGAAGGCAGTTTACACCTGTACAATTGGGTGTTTCGGCTGTTTTGCAAAGGCACGAAACAACTGCACATTAAGAAAATGCTATACTGAAAAACGTACCTTGGGTCCATCCTTCCCCTGAACACCATCTTCTCCTGGTGGTCCTGGCATCCCCTATTTTAATAGATAATAACAAAAAAAAAACGTTTTCAATTTACAGGCACGTTTCACAAGACAGGGCATATTTCCATGACCACACGCATAACCCCATGAAATACTCTGACCTAAAATCTATACCAAGATCTCTATATTAAACATCCATGTTCCTCTCAGCACACGGTTTTCCTTTGAAACGATCCACACACCATGCACCCCATAAACTGAAACGTATGGCAGCTACATACTGCCCTGATTGGTAATATAAACAAGTACGTTTCAGAATGGAATTTAGGGAAAGCAAAGAGTTTTGCAAATAAATCATTATATGAAGGTTATGCTAATGTTTATTGAGCCAACTCAAAAATCATACAAAGGTGTCATAGTATAGAAGTATTTAGAATCACAAAACTGCATTCTTTAGACACAGTCTATCAGTGCATAATTTTTAAATTGTAAATGTACATTTTTAAAAGCCCCAACCATTCAACAGGTTAAGAGACCTCTGTACGATGATTGGCATCTCTGACGTAGGTGCCCAAATGAACTCTGCATAAATCTGCTAGTCCACTGTGAAGACGGCACACACAAGACGTAGTACGCATTTCTTTCAGGTGTACCTGGAAATAATCTGTGTAAATGTTTTGAGTGCTGGCATGAACGCACCTGTATGTTCATTTCGGTTCCTTGAAGTTATATCTTTTACTGTATATTAAGTACAAATGCAAATTTACAACTTGATTTCTTTTTGGGTGGATTAGATTTAGAAGGAATTATGACATTTCCAATGTTCAATTAAACAGTCTATTGCTGGGTTCTCCAACCAATGGGCTGGTAAACCGCTACAATATTCAGCGACCATTTAGTTTTTTTCTTATGGAGAATTTCTATTGTTTCATTGCAGTTAAAATCTACTTTTCGTAAGTATGAGCTGTTTGTGCCACGGGGATCAGAATTTGTAAAACGTAGTTACAGCCAGAAAGCCTACCATACTGATGTCTCACTCATATTTATTTTATACCCGTTATATGAATGTGGATTTGGAACTTTGTATAACAGTGCTTCAGGCAACACCATAATGTCATGTAATATGAGATTTACAGAGCAGACTATCACAGAAGAGTTCTCTGAAGATGCCAGCCTGGAAGTGGAATATTGCCTGACATTCAAACAGTAGGGACTTGAGATGTCAACGGGAGGTGGAGGAGGGGGAAGAAGGCACCACACGCAGGTTTCGAGGACTCACGACCAATGACTATCTGAAGCAGAGATGTTCAAAAGCTGAAAGAAAAGAAGGCTTGGGATTGGCTAATCATCTACAGCTAGAGAATGTATAGGGAGTTTATCTTTAACAGAGGTAAGTAGTGGTTGACTCAAGTAAGGTCAAAATGTTCCAGCCTCTATGTGTTAACAGTGAAGGGATCAGCTGACCAAAGTAATATGGTAATATGTGGCAAACCCTAAGTGTTTGAACTGCTTCCCAGTTGACATTTGCATGTCATCTATAGCACTGCTACGTGGACCAGCTGATTTAACAGTATATATGAATCCCCTATTAGCCCTTGTTTTAGAGTGGGTGAATTCATCTTGTTGCCAGTTTATTTGTTAATGCATTAAACACAATTACATGTTCCTCAATTCAAAATCAGCAGTTCATAAGCAAATGCCGGACATGTGCTATATAAAATCCATGTAATGTAACCTACCACTGGCATCAGAGATTTTAATGAGGCCTTAAATTGATGATTCGTGATCTTGACTTGCAGTTAGGTTTCATGCCATCTTGTCCTACCCCAGACACATGCAGGTGATTAGTGAACACAGGCATTATCAAAGCTAGGCCTTGGATGCCATTGTTTCTAAAAATGTCAGTGCAACAGCATTGAAAATTGGCTTTTAATTTTGAGCAACCATCAGCCAGTGTACTTTGACCACCCTATAGCTTTACTGCATAAGAAGAAGTATTCTCCCCCTTGCTTCTGTGACAACCTGGGCTACCAATATTCAACTGTTGAAACTCAAACCTACAGCTGTAGGATGGCTGCTAAGTCACCCTGAAGCAGTTAAGTTATCCAAGAGCTGCAAAACCACATTAGAGCCTCGGAAAGGCTGGGCTACTCTTGTTCTGACACCCTCAACTCTCTTGCCCCTAGAAACAAAATGTTTTGTCCGCGGTGAGTTTGAAAAATAGTTCCCTTCTGATGTCAAAATACTGAAAGAAATGTTCACGAATGAAACCACAAAAATAAATACATTTCTACTAACCTTTCAAACAACGAGGCGCATCTTAGAATTTACAGTCACGCATTTGTGTTTCAGAAATGGCTTTTCTAACATGACATGATCAACTAAGCTAAACACTCAACGAAAGGATGCTTTCTCTTTTTGGTCCCTCTCCATTGCACGAGGTTCGTTTTGCTTTTTAAGATCTCTATAACATGTTGGAGGACTTGTTTAAAAATAAGACAATCCGCAGCAACATTCAGGCAATTTATAAACCTGTGATGGGAAATGTATTCTCCAGTACTTCCCATGCTTCCATTACATCTCTTTGTATGGAAGAAATGCTGTAACCTGTACTTGGTTAGAATCTGTCTTTAACATTTGATTGGCCCCTAAAAAACAACTCTCTGCTATATCAGTGCAAAGGCTGATGCTAAACATAACCCAACACCTGGATGGTTGCTCCCCAGATTTCATTATCTTGATCTCTTCCAAAGGGTGGTCCTATTTGTTGTAAGAAATATGATTATTTCACTGCCACTAACAATATGTGGCATCTGGTCTTCAGTGCCTAGTATATACGTGCCAATCACAGGTTTACTCATAAGACCTTTCAGTAAAGTGTTCACCAGCCAGTAGATCAGATGTTCTGAGATCATTTTCACCTCCTTTATTCTCAACTTTTAGCTTTGTGCTTGGGTCACTCATCAGAAAAAGCTCTCATTAAGGAGATGATAAAATTTTTGAAGCTTTTGATGAAGGCCAGATAAGTGTTTTGATTTTATTGGACATCTCTGTGACCTACGGAATAGACCACAACATCTTTCTTAATCACCTTTCTGCAGTGGCTAGCTAAAACTTGCATATCTTTCCTAAAGAGCAGAATAGAAAAGGTTCTCTTTTGTGCATTTACGTTACTTTGTTAGCATGACTAATGTCAGCCTATTCATATAATAATATAGAGATCTCACACACTGTGTTGACTATTATTACTTTCCAAATATTCGTTTTGTAGGCCCTAAGCCTTAGACCCATACACTTTTTTAAGGATTAGTGGTCATGTTCACATACAAGTATGTAACATGCACATTTTGTTGGGAAAAACCCTCCCACTTACGGCAGTACAAACCGTTGTTGCCCTTATGAAGTCATTTCATTGGAAGTACTAATACTACTCAGATCACAAAGTATCACATCAATATCAATGGATTTCAGCTACGTTTCTGTAACAGCTTTGCCAGTTGTGTCAGAGTAATTACATTTGAGGGCCTGCAGCTGGGTTACTGGGAAGAAGGCTGTTAATTCTGGCATTGTAATAAAGAGAATTTTATCAATCAGCATTCATCCTCCCACCCTCTACCATGTTTGGCCACATTCCTATGACTAATCATACTGCAGAAATATTCTCCTCTTAGACTATACTTTAGTCTTGGAAGCACAAATTAATCATTTAGAAATGATAGCACCTCTTCCATCTCTGAAGTGCTTTAGCCTTCCCTTTCCTGGCAACAAGAGAGGTGTATTTTGGTAGAGAGAAACAGACAAACTAACTTTTCTACTAAAAATTTACAAATACCTGGACACCACAATAAAGGCAGAAGTGTGATTGAAACACATCGCATGAAAACAATCAGAAAAGGAATGAAGGTAAGGCAGAAGGGAATGACGAAATATCTTGAGGAAGAGGGAGGTGTGGAGACAGAGCAACAAACTGCACTGACATCTTCTTTTTGATCCAAACAGAAAGAAGAACCAAATGCTCTTGCTTTACACCAACATTATAAATACAAATGTTGATGTTTCACATTAATTTTTTCCATGGAAATATGTTTTCCAGGAACTATGGCTGATGGAATCTGCTCAGAACTGTTGAAAGAAAAAAAATGAGTGCTGTTTGAATAAAACAATGGGGAATCATTGTGTCACACGGATAGAGAGCAGTAACTTCAGTGTGTGCGCACTCCTTTCAGGAATGTTGTCCACTCTCCAAGTCTGCAAGAATACATCCAATCTTCTCCTTCTGAGAGGATCAAATGGTAATATCTGTTGGTGGATGGAGTCATTGCCTGAAGGCAGAGTGGCTCTGAAGGCCAAGACCACTGCCTTAAGTGTGATTTGCTTCTGATTTGGGGTGCGGTTGCAATCATACAGAAAGCACTGCTAAAGGCTAACTGGGGCAGGGGTATTTTCAAGGCTTAGACTAAAGCTTGTAAAATCTGTTTTCCTCTTACTTTATTGGTCTGAGCATGCGTGACTGAATTTCATGGTTTATTTTTTTAAATATTTCCCACCAATCAACTATTGATGAGGTCATGGCAGCAAACATTTTCCATTTTTAGGTGTGATAGAGCCAAGATTGTGAACATATAGGTTCATTTTGTCAGAAGGTTGGTCAATGAATACTGAATGGTCTAGACCTTTGAACATGCTGCAAACAGTGGTATTTACTAGCTTGGAGTATGTTCCTCAAGAGACTTGCTCGAATGCTGGTGAGCGTTGGCGATCTGCCTAGCCCTTTAAATTCTGTAGTCTGCAACTTTTTGAGGAAAAAAGCAGTTTTGAGAAGCGAAGCAGGTCATGACAGGGATAATGATTGTGGCCAGAGAAGCTTAGCATTTTCTGGTTTAGTACATTTTGCTCTAGGTGACAAGTACAGTGTACTGGTTTACAATGACCACAAATTTAACTACCATGCCATATGCTTTATAGTGTGTGGACAGGTGATGATGAAGATAGTTTTGGAGAAAAAAAACTGCTGGTAGGTGAGCCCATTGATATTGAGGTGCAAAGGTCCTTTGAATGCAAGAAGCATTTTAACTTTTATGATCAGTAAAGTAGTCTGTGCTATTTGTTTTGGTTTGGAGGACCACCAGTGACTACTGGATATGTAGATATATTGGTAAAATCAATGCATCTGTGGTCTTGTTCAACATAATCTGTTTCAAGAAGGAGCCATGATATGGATAAGTAGGAGACCTGCGTCTCTGTTCATTAGTCATTTGGAGTTATCCCCACTGTCAGATAAATGCAATTTGGTAGGTAAAATGTGTTGCCTTTCTGGCAGCCTTCTTTTAAAGGCTGGGTCATTTAAACAAGGGCCATAAAATTTCACCACTAAGTACAGCTCTGAAGTAGAGCTCACAGTTGATAGAATATATAGATCAGAGGTACACTTTTTATTATCAAATTAATCTTTGTCCTACAAGATTTTCTCAAGTCACCTGAGCCTCATACAGGCCTATCAGTACTCCTATATAGCACCTGCCTTGGAGTTTGGAGAGTAAACTAAGTCGTTTGGGGAACTACGTTTTTGTTGAAGTGTCATCTAGGTAAGTGACATCTCTATTAATGAAGTAGCTTTCAAGGAACTTCAAGGAACAGTTAGAGACATCAAGGGCAAAGTAGTCAAAGGGCAGGTTTCTGAGTTAATTAAAAATAGCTCTTTATTTTTTCCCATCCAGCTAAAAGTCCATTCCTCAAAACATTTACTTCTTAGAATTCTGTAGGTACTTTAACAGATTCCAACCATACCTATTATTTACAGTGCTTAAAAGAAGTGGCAAAAATGCAGGTATACCTAGTTTTTATCATTATGTATTTTATCTCATATGTCAAACACACAAAAGGGATGTGTTTGATATTATCTCATAAATTCACATTTAGCCACAATTAAACTAACAAACTCTCTACTTTTTAAGTGGAAACCTTTAACAAGCATTGAACTTTGGGAAATTTAATACATTTACCATGCAACATATTCATTGTTCTATAAAACTCACCCTTAAACCTGGTTCTCCTTGCTCCCCTGCATTCCCATCAGGTCCAAGATCTCCCTAAATACAAGAACATTTAAATTAATTCTGGGGAAGAAAAACAATTAATACCAGCAATTTAGATTATGAAAATCCTTACCTCACATCACTATTGATGTATTTATCATCATTACAGAGTTAATCAATTGTATTTATAACTTTGTTTTTTAGTTGGAATACATTTTTTAAGTCTAAAACATACCTTTGCACCAGGTTCACCCTGTGGACCAACCTCTCCTTCTGTGCCTGGAGCTCCCTACATGAAAATAGGAATGTTGTTGCACGTGATAAAACAACTAGACAATTTAAAAATATTGCTACATTAGCAAAAAATAGACTTTTCACATTGCAGAAAACATTGTGCATTACGCTTTTTGTATTTGTAATTTTTGTGCAATGTTTTTTAGACAGCAAAGTTATTATTGCAAACAATGAAATTGCTTTTGTCTCCTAACCATTGTTTCTGAATCCCTACAATGTGAAGGAGGGCTACTTATTGTCATGTAAAAAGCTCACCGCTAGTGAATTCTGAGGAGGGACACTTCCATACCAGCGCGCAGGCCTCATTACGAGACTAGCAGTCCATGGACCGCCAGACTTGCGTTGGTGCTTGGACCGCCGCTGACAGGGGATGTCCGACTGCCATAATATGACAACGACAGAGCCGCCACGGTCTGACCGCCGGCACCGCCAGGTTGCTGCCAGCTTGGTGGTGCCGGTGGTCTCAATCCACCAGGGCAGTGCTTCAAGCAGCGCTGCCCTCCGGATTATAACCTGTTTCTTCACCAGCCTTTGCATGGCGGTCCCAACACCATACAAAGGCTGGCGAAAAGTGGGTGCAGGGGACCCCATGGAGGTCCCTGCAGTGGCCATGCACTTGGCATGGGCAGTGCAGAGGCCCCCATGTACAGCCCGTCTCGCTTTTCACTGCCAGAATTACGGGCAGTGAAAGCGCGACGGGTGCTGTTGCACCCAATGCACTGCAACATTACCACCGGCTCTATTGCAAACTGGGGTCAATGTTGTGATGTGTTTCCCGCTGGGCCAGTGGGCAGAAACGCTCTTTTCACCCGCTGGCCCAGCAGGAAACTCGTAATAGGGATCGCGGAGGGACTGATGCACATGCGGTCATCCTGATGTGGGACTTTAGCAGGCAGCCTCATCCGCCCGCCAAAGTCATAATGAGGGCCACAGTCTCCAATGAGATGAAAGGGTCATCCAAAGTCGCAAAGCATGACTGTGAATAACTCTACAAATTTGTTTCATTACAGGGACCTAAGCAAAGCATGTAGCTACATGTTTTTTAAAAAAATAGGAGAAAGTAGCAGCATCAGCTCTTTGTGGCAGCAGAAAAATGTTCCTCCTGCGATAACGGGTTTTTCATTGAATGCAGGATGGACTGATCCGTCTTCAATTCTTCCTATATTCTTGAGACATTGGTGGTGAATACAGTTTTTTCAATCCCAAACAACTCCGCAAGAAAGGTGTGCTCAGATTGTAACCAGTCTAAAACTTTGCACAGTGTCTTGAAGCTATTTATTCTTCATATTTAGCAAGGGAGCCCCACAAAATGTGTATAATGTGTTCAGGTTTCTTACATAGGTAACAGACTGAATAGTGTATTGTAATTCATTACAAACACCACACAAAACACAATTGCATACTGTGCCACAAAGTCTGAACTGAAGAAGGCTACTCGTGCCCATGGGAGAATATCAGGTCAATATCAAAGTTAAAACACAGGCTTGTTTCACTTATAAAGAAATACTGAGTTCCCCCATGACAACTGATAAATGTTTTATCATTACAGAACAAGCTTTCGTTGCATCACCTCTACATCGTTTGCAGATAATCAGAAGTCATTCTCTGTTTGCCTTTCCATGGCTGCAAACTGCACCGGGATTAGCAATGCCCATGCAGGACATGCATACAAGCTTTGTCACTCATCATGTCATGAAGTGGATGTTGTTATAAAGTGATGCTGATAACGTGGGTTCAGCATTTATCCCTCTAAAATTAGCCCATAGCAGCAGTGAGTCTAGCTTTACAATATCCATCTTTGCAGTCAGGTAAGAGAAGACAAAACCAAAGGCTACATCCAACTCCTTGACCATACATAGGTTTAGCGCTTTCCTATGTAGAAAAGTGAGAAATCAAGCAAAGATTCCAAGATGCAATTTCTAATAAAAGTTCCTCCCTGGGTGTTCTTCAGTCCTGTAGGACGATCACACTGGAGACCCGAAAGCCATCTGGGCTGATCTAAGAGGTGATGAAAGTGCCTAGCTTTTGCGTTTACTTGGTCCCCCTTCTTATCACAATCTTTGCTTTGAAGTACAATTGTAGGTGGAGTTAAAATCTGACTAAAGTTGGTTCATGCCAATTTCCCTTTTAAAAGCATATTTGGACGATAACGCTTTTCACTAGAATTAATGATCTTAGTGATGGCAAACACAGTCCCAATCCAATAAGAATATAATGTTAATGATATATGTAATGTTCTTCAATAACAGAAACTTACCTCGGGGCCCATTTCCCCAGAAGGACCAGGATCACCTTGTTGTCCTCTTGGTCCCTAGCATAAACACATTCATATTAGCCCACTGCTCACTTTCCTGTCATATTAAATACTACATTTATGGTTCCATTATTTGGTCAAAGACATCAACGCAGCTAAATCTGAAATTTAGCAAGTTATGCATGCGCACTATAATACAAACCAGACGCCTCATGCAGTTAAAAGAATACAGAGATATATGCTATTTTAAAAAAACATAAACCTTGAAAGTGATGTTGAATGAACATCTGCAGCATAAAATATCTATCATAGAGCAAGGTTTCTCAGACAACAGACCAGGACGAATTCAAGTAGCCACTGGTAATAAAGAGCTATGCGCTGAGAAAGTTCTTAAAAATAGAATAATTCATGGAAGCCCATATATGAAGGGTTAACGGATTCCAAATGTTTATTGTAAAAAAGAAACAGTTCTTCTCCCAATCCATAGCTGCTTCACAGAGGGAGCACATACTAGATACAGTGGCAAGAAATGATATCTGGAAAACCTTTATTTGAGAAACAGATGAGCAGGCAACTAGAGACCTCTTTGGCAAATGCACACATTTGTGAATATAATATCCTTGTAGACAAACAGCCAACCTGCCAATGGATATAAACAAAGTTCTTGTAAAGCTTTTTAAGGATTTGGAAGCAAGGTGTCAATAGGTTAGAAACTTGAGGCTAAAAATGCAACTGATCTCCATAGACAATACCTCAATTTCTCACTCGATGAACAGGAGTAGGTGCATAGAAATGGGACACACAATTCAGATTGTGGTGAAGCAGACACTTCCAAAATTAAAATCTTACATTTATCATGATTCAGTTTGAAATTAATAACCTTCATTCAGTTCTCAGTTGTACCCATGCGATCTCAATTGAGTAGCAACATGCTTTTCTTCGTTCGTAAGAATTAACTGTATATTGCTCATCTATCAAAAAATATATAGCCATGTTCTCCAATGAGTTTGGCTAGAGGAGCCATGTAGACATAGAAAGAATACTGCCTCTTTCTCCATGACCAAAACATCAACATAAATACAGGAGCTACATATACATAAGAGAAGGCTGAGCTCTGAGGGTGTGTGGCTTGCAAGCTAGCGAGACTCCGCACACCCCCTCTGGCTCCTGTATCTCACCGGAGTCTGGAGCCACCCCGAGCATCAGTTGAAGCAGGCCCAGCCCTCGGAAGGCAGGAGGCAGCCTTAGGGGAGCACTGTGAGCTGTAATCTGCCCTGCAGCCTTGAACAGCAAATCGACTCCCAATCGTGCAGTGGCCCGAAAGATGGCAGCTGGTCGGCCCAGGCACCTGTGGCTGCCCTTCTTTATTGCCGAGTTACAGTGTCACACTGTAAGACGACCCCAGGGGCCTGCAGTGCCTAATTGAGCTGCAGTTAACCTGGCCACAGAGAGCATTCCTTAGACGAAGGAACCTGCTGCGGAGGAGGCATGATACTGCTGCCAAGGACCTGCGAGCCATCCTCTGCAGGGTGGCCCTGTGCAGCGCCTCTCCGTCTACTTGACCTTTGCTTGCAGGGGGAGCCTGCACGATGGTGGGAATCTGCTGATGGTGAAGCCCAAGGAATGCCTAGGCACAACACCAGCTTCGATCCTGCAGATGACTTTAGAGGAGCGACAATGGGGTCCTCCTTACCAGAGCACGAAAAGTAAATTTGCACTCCCTCCCTCCTCCTTTTTTTTGCCTGGAGACCACTGTACAGGGAGCTGCAGAGTTTCAGGTAGCCGTGGTGAATCAGACGCGAAGCCCTGACTGACATAGAAGGAGCCAATGCCATACATGATACCCAATGACCACCTTTGGGTGAGGGGTGGCCAACAGGTCAGCAGTAATGATTAGTTCTGGAGACCGACGGGGGCAATGCCGCCTGCTCCCCTTTGCACCCCTGACTGACTCTTCCCTGGTAACCACTGACATGCTGAATAAGGTGCGATGCTGCTAACCTGGGATAAGTGGGCATCATAGGTCACACCAAACCAGCGACAAACACCACGGGGTGGGGCAGTCTCCTGGAAGCCTCTGGCAAGCTACAGTGTAAGGATGCACATCTCCCACCTGGTCTCCCCAGCTAAATTGTACATGATACTAAATGCTGTGAATGCTTTGTCCGAGGTCCTGGAGAGCAAGATAGACAGAGTGGCTGCAGACCTTGGGATACTCTGGGATGACCATCACATATTGGTGGACAAGATGAAATGCAACATGGACGCCCTTGAGGAAGTGCGGCCCACTATCTGTAGGCTACAAGACAAGATAACCAATCTGCTCTGCCAAGTAGGAATAGGCCTACTAGACCAATGAGTCGAGGATGCAGAGGGACAAAGCCACCGAAAGAATGTTGGGTTAGTTGGCTAACCTAAAAAAGTGAAAGTGGAGAGGATAGACATGGTGACCTTTCTTGAGTCGTGGTTAGCCAAAGATGTTGCCCTCCATAGCCTCTCATCATTTTTTGCCCTGGAGCGGGTAGACAGAGTCCCTGGGAAACCGTCTCCAAAGGGGACCCACTGCACTATGTGGACATTTCCCTGTTAAATTACAGGGACATGATCATACAAAAGGCCCCAAGAGACCTGATTATTCCACATTGACAGTGCTTGAGTAGTCATCTTCCCATGGTGATCAGTAGCGGTGGGCCCTCCTTTCTTGCTGTTAAAAAGGAATTGAGAGATGTTGGCCTACGTTATATGCTCTTATTCCCAGTACATCTAAAGGTCATAGTGGATGGGCAGGCTACCTTCCCTTGAGGTCCCGTCTGCTGCATTAGACTGGCTGGAGGCCTGTAATGGCGGCCTTGATAAAAGGCAGAGTCCCAAAACTGCCAGGCTCAGACACTGCCACCAAGGACACTGAGAGGGCACCAGCACCGCATGGGTGTCGATATGGGGGCAGATGAAGAGAGTTAGAGAGGTGGCACTGAATACTGCATCCTTTCTGTGGATGTTGATGGGGAGCTTCCCACCCTTACCCCCCCCACCGAGCAACACCAATCTGCCTCTTCCTCAGAAAGCCTAGACTCAGGTGCACTCCCTGAAGACCTCATGCCTGAACCTCGAATAACTCCCAGGTCACCTACTGATCTTTGATGCTGGACATTTTACACTCCCCCCTCGCCTTCTTCTCTCACCTCCTTGGCCGGGTGGGAGCTGAGGTCTTTGTTGTGTGACACTATGCCTGAAAGTCGATGGCTACCTGCTGGCTAGAGGCCTGCCCATACACCTAGCCTTCTCTTACCAGGGCAGACTTGTTCCACCAACCTTGATTGTCTACCATTCTGTTACAGCAGAGTCAGAGGGGGAGAGACCTCTGCAGTAGCTGTTGCAGTAGCCACCTCTCATAAGAAAAATACTCATACAACACAACAGTATTGAGAGTTTAGTTTCTATAGAAATTTGTTGTTCCTTGTTTTAGCCAGAGAATCGCTGATGGTGTGAGGATGTTGGGAACTGTTAATGTTCTTCTGCCGAGTGTTTGAGTTTCTGTGCCTGGTTATGAACTCTCTGGTATGGGTGAGGGGGTTAGGGGAGAGTGAGGAAGGAGAGATGTAGAGGAGTGGGACAGATCTGTCATCCATGCCAGGATGGAAAGGATGATGTAAATGTCCTTCCTTGGTTGTGATGTTCATGGTATGGGATCTGTAGACAAACTACACAAAATCCTGTCTTCCCTAAAGCATAGAGGGGAGGAGCGAGAGGGACAGGTACCCCCATTCTCAGAGCCAGGAATCTGAGAGGCCATTAAAGGCATGGTGTGAGGTAGGACACCCAGGACAGATGGCCTTTCAGTCAATTCCTACCAGACTTATTCCCCACACCTTGTCCCTAGGCTGGCTGAAATGTATGCTATAGTGATAGAATAAGAATACCTTCAAGACACGACCAGAGAGGCGCTGATAATTTCCATCCTTAAGCTACTGAGTGGCCCCACAGATGCAATGGCATATTGCCCACTTTCTAAGTGGAACCTTGCATATAAAATTCTTAGCAAAATTCTGGAGGTGTACTGAGGGGCCTCAAGGTCTGAGATGCCTTTTGGCAATCATCGCAGCTCCCCGTCATGGCCTGTATACCGCTGGCCAAAATGGTGATCCTAGCTAGAGTCCTTTACTACTTCTTGACCCTCTCAACTTGGACACATGGATCATGGTTTAGCTTCCTTAGTGCCTTGCTCAGGGACCTGGTTTGGAATGAGCCGCAAGCCCAATGTCACTGCACAACCTTCAGAGACCTAGGTCCGCGGACAACCTCGGTGTCCCTGATTATGAACTGTACTATCTCACTGTGCAGTTGCAGTGGATCGCCCGCTAGCTGGCAGGGCTAAACTTGGCAGTGGTGGGGAAGATTGGAGCCCTTGGGCAGGGAGTTGGCTCTTCTCCTAAGAGTTAAACTCAACCTCCTTCGCTAACCGCAGTTTCTCTGTACTGCCCTTCTTTGTTGGGGGTAGGGAGTTGCTGCTGGGTGGGGACAGCCATTCTGTACACCCCTGCAACAATATTGGTGGGCCTGCCGACCCTCAAAGGGGGCTACTTCACCGCCTGTCATATGATATCTTGGACGGGGTTGGCGTGGAAATATTGGTAGACTGCTACTCAGAGGGCTCCTTCTGCACACTAGAAAAGCTGATGTCCAAAGACAATTTACTCAATTCCTAACCTATGGGGCACTGACTGGAACTATACAACATCTCCTGCGAACTTTAGAGCCAGAACCCCAGTCCATGACCTCCTGCAGACCTTACTCACCTTTGGGGAGAGCAGGCATCTGATCTCCTGGTCATACAAAACTGCACTGGCCATGAGGGCAAATGACCTGCCAGATTTGAAGGCCAAGTGGGAAGATTGTATTGGTAGGTCCTTCAGTGGAAAAGAGTGGGACCAGACCCTGGAGTGCACCTACACCTTTATGTGCTACACATGGTTTAAGTACATCCGTTTGAACTAGTTTAGCCGCACATACCCACGCTGCATAGACTGAATGTCATTTTATATACCACTGATCTGAGCTGCCCCAGATTTGCCCAGACAATGCAGGCTTACGCCGCATGGTGTGGAGCTGCCCAATAGTAAATCACTTATGATTCCAAGTCACAGAACACCTGGAACGTACGCTAGGTCACCCCCAGCTCCACACAGTAGAAATATGTCTTCTTGGGCTATATGCCCAGAAACCTGAGGAAAAAAGTTGGTAACAGGTTTCTAGACCTGGCACTGGGGATAGCCTGTAGCGACATATCCCACCACTGTAAATTGCTTCATGCCCTTTCCCCTTAATAGTCAGTGGATAATACTAGAGAACAAATGGGGTAGGTGCTGAGAAATACAGGGGGGTATGTAGAAGCCCTATTGCATACTCATGGATAAAGGTGATCACTAGTTCTCTAGGATACGACTCCTAACCGCTGAAAGTGCAAACACAAGTTGAGCCTACCCTATGCTTGTTTTGTGTTACCCATGGAGAGCAGAAATCCACCCTGATTCACACTGCTGGAGACTTAGCTATGGGCAGTGCCGGGCTGGAAGACCTTGAGAGGATACCTGCCTTGTTCTCTCCATCCCACATAACAAATGACCTCTTTCACCTTTCCCCACCGAAGTTGGGATTACTTAAATAGTTGTTGACAAATGGTACAACATCTACAACTGGGGAGAAATTCCTCTGTTGGTTATGAGTTATGATATTAATTTCATCTGGTTTTTTTTCTGGTAGGGCTTCTACCTGTATAAGATGTGGTCATAGGTAAATGTCAGCAGAGCGTAACAAGCGCTGTATGATTAAGTAGAAGACAAATGTCAAGACTAGAACATGATGCGATTTGTTATTGTGTACGTATAATGTCTGAGTATACTGGCTACGCTTTGGAAGCTATAGTGTGTACATGTCCACCTATGTTTATGTCTGACACCGATGAATAATTGTTTTTAAAAAAAGAAGCCTGAGCGCATTGATGAGCCCTGATGGACTATACACACTTGTAACAAGTGAAAGGGGGTCAGAGTGACATCTTGTTCTTGGTCATAAGAAAATGACTCAAAACACAGGACACAGCCATCCACACCACATCTGCTCTATACTTTCATCCTTGACGTCCCGAGCTTTAGCAGACTTTTTCCAGCATCATACACTGCATCTCAACATAATAGTTGTTCTGTTTGAAACTTACTGGTTCTCCCATTGGACCTTTATCTCCACTACTTCCAGGAACACCTGGCAAACCCTAGAATACATGTAAAATAAAAAAAGTGAAACATTTAAAAGGGATCATTTTTTTCAACACTTAATTGTGCATTTACTTGGCATGTTACAACGCATAGTTCAATTAGTTACCAGCACATTTGTAAAACACCTTTGTTGCAATGCTCTTCCAAAAGGGCGGATTCCAGAGTTTGTTTTCAAAGAAGCTTAATACTGACATAGTACAAAAGGGGACAATTTATGTGCAACTATTACAACTGCATTTTAATTTATCATAGCATGGGGTAAAGTTGTAGACGTTTCATTACATTTGACGTTAGTGAAGGTTAAGAGATCATTCTCTCTACTCAAATCCATTTTCAGTTGATCATAAGATCATGTCTTTGTCAGTCTTTTACCTGGTTTGCTGCTTGCTCTTCCTCTCCATTTGCTTTCACTCTCCAGTTTGTTTGCCTCATTTGTCAGTTTGTGAAAGGTGGCATTTCTACCTCTACACAATATGTTCTTCCCATTCAACTGTCCCCATTCTCAGTGTGCTCAATCTCATCTCACAAGCTTCCTGTGACTTGACATTCCTTTTCTGCCTTGCCAACTTAATAAATTGTGAGACATGTGGGTCAGGAGATCCGATGCCAATCAAAAGTTGCTGGGCCCTAATTCCCATCAATTTATATTTACCTCATCAAATCCTCTTTCAGTACAGAGCAAAGGCTACCCTAAATGATGCAACTGTATTTGTTTTATTATGAATCGGATACTAAGTAGAGTCTCTTCTAGAATTGCAGTGAACAATAAAACATAATTAAAATAAACCCTTTGCTAAAGCTCATGACTCCAAATGTATCCCAATATAAAAAACAAGCAAATAGATATGGGGAATTAGCAAGCGATACTTCACGAAGTGCCAAATATTTTAAATAAACTGATCTTTAGATCCTTCCTTCACAGAAACTACTCATAAGTGGTCCAGACAAATAGGGAGTAAGGAAAATCTCAGATTTGTCTGACATATGCGGATAGTTGTCTTTGACCCTGTCCAGCGTTTTTTTTGTTTAGGTTCACACTATAGAAACACCTCATGCATACACACATAGAAAAAGCGTCATTACAGATTCTTGAATTTTGCACTTCTGAGCCTCAGTCTAGACAATTTTAGTTACTGGTATCCTGAGAAATCTCGAAACCTTCTAGGGTTTTGTGCAAGATGCAAAAGTTTCTTAAGAAACTATGTTTAATACTCAGGGCAGCTAATTTTTAAATGAACCAATGATTCTACAAGGAGGAAGTAAAGACTCAGTATGACAGTCACACCTACTCCGCTCTTCACTACTAAAGTTGAAGCTTGCGGTAAAACAAAATCTGGAGTACAGTCTGGAAATGGGTCTGGAGTATAAATATGGAACTTTTTACACAGCTGGGATTAATAACATCTACTTAAAGTTTCCAGTACTGCGCTGAAACACTCCAAATATGAACCCAAATATAAACAAAAATATTTGCCAAATTTACTCCCCAGCTGCTCTATTAAATATTTAAAATTGTGGGTGATGGATTGCACCACACAGTGAAAAGAGTTAGGATCTATGGTTAACCCAGCCAGAAAAAAATAAAATATTCCAGAACACACAAGTAGGAGTTGATCGATGAAGTCTGCCCCACTCAACGTTTGTAAAGCATTGTGCAGTGGAAGCATCCGTACTCCAGTCTGGTGCACACTCTGATTGCAGACACAAGGTAGGTCCTGTGGGCTGCATGCCGGAATATCGTCAAGAAACATTTTTCTATAGACATATTGTAGCCAGAATATAGACTGCCACAATAGGTTGATGGTATATATGTTTAGGGCAGTATAGATTAACTCCACATCAAAGGTATCTTAAAAATATACTGCCAATGTAAGTAGATGTAGAGTTAAGATTAGTAAATCTAGATTTAACTATGTACAGTTATCTTTGCAATATTATTGTAATCAATGTTGTTGAAATTACATTTTTATAACATAAAACTGAGTTCAGTCACACACTCAAATATCTGACTCAAAAACGTATTATTGAATCAAATGTTTATTAAGTTTACCATGCTCTTCAATAACAATTGCAACATTGCGTTCTAATTGGTGCTGTTTTTACTTGCATTTTAACACGTGAGTGCATGGTTGGGTAAATGTATCACAAATGGAGTGAAAGAACAAGTTACTTACTTTCACTAATGTGCTTTCTGGCAGAGACTCTACCTTGCATCAGATTCCTCACTTTTTGATTATTCTCCAAGCATCAGACTGGATCGGGCAACTTTTCAGCAGTACTTCAGCATGCTGGAAATTACATGCGGAGCATAGATAGGCGCCACCCCTGTGCACTGACATCAGTTTCTTTTGAGGCTGTCCATGCCACCAGACTCAAGAGCAAATTGATTTTAACTTGGGATTTTATTAAGGGGTGGAGTCCAATCCCAAAACAGGGAGAACAGTAGGGTCAGTGAGGAATCTGTAGCTAGACAGAGTCTCTACTAGAGAGAGCATTACTGAATGTTAGTAACTTTTTATTCCAACAGAGACTTCTAGCAACAGATTCCTCACATTTTGTATAAATACCAAAGCAATACCAATTTGGAGGTGAGTCTATGAATAGACTCAAGCAGAAGAGTGGGCAAAATGCACTTCTCATTGAACCTGACTGTCCACACAGTACTGTTTCATGAACATATGGACGTATCCTCATGTTGCTGCCCGGCATACGTCTAGGACAGGAATTGCTTATGCTAATACAGTGGAATATCAGATCTTGATGGCGAGCACCATCTACAAGAGTACAGAGAACCCCACAAAGAGTTAATTGTCCAGCCAGTGTTCTTTGGTATTGAGCATTTCTGAGCATTCTTTTGGGGTCCAAGCGATAAAGCTTCTCCCCCTCCTTAAAGGGGTGAGATGGAGCATAGAAAGCTGGCAAGGTAATAATGTGACCAATGTGGAACAGTACTTAAACTTTCCATAGAAATTGTGCTTGTATCCACAGAAGTAGTTTGTCTGGGAAGAAGGTAGTGTAAGGTGGATTGACATTAAGAGCTTGGAGCTCATTCACTTGCCATGCCAAGGTGATGGTGACAAGGAACACAGTCTTAATGGTCAGAAGCCATAAGAGAGAGCTATGAAGCGGCTAGAACAGCCTGCACATTAAGCTCCCATTGGGGTATTACAAATGGTGAGGGGGAAACATATGTCGTAGCCCATTCAAAAATTGCATCACAACTGGTGACTTAAGCAATGAGGGCTGATCTGGCAAATGTAATAATGCCAAAAGGGCTGAAAGATAACCCTTAACTAGGCCCAAAGCAAAGCCTAGCTGTTCAGGAGACAGAACAAATAACACAATGTTGGATATCTTGGCCTGGAGGGTGTCAATATGGCATGTGCTGCACCAAGCCACAAATTTGCACGACAACATGCATATATAGTTTTCATCGAGGGATGCCTTGCTCCTAAGATTACCTCAACCACTTCCGAAGGAACTTTGAAGGAGCTAAGCAGTCACCACTCAATCTCCCCCTGTTTCTGTGACAGCAGGTCATCCGTGTGGTGCAGCCTGATTGGTTGACATATAATCAAGCCCAAGAGTTCTGGATACCATACTCTCTGTGCCCCATCTAGAGCCACTAAAATGATGATGAGGGTCGTGGTCAGTCCTGATCATCTTGAGAACTGGGGGCAGGAGTGGTATCTGCAGTAAGGCATACAGGAGTCTTGGGTTCCACTTGAGGTGGAATGCGTCATCAAACGAGAGATGCCTTGGAAACTTCAATCCACAGAAGTGCAGACGTTGTGTGTCCTCAAGGTTAGTGAATGGATGGAGCCAAGCTTCTCCTTATGTGTAGAAAAGGACTTGCGCCACCTCAGGGTGTCAAAGTCACGCATGATCCACTTAGCGCATACAGCTGAATTCACCTACCCTGACATTCAAGAGTGCAACAGGTGGTTCCCAACCAGGAAAATTCCTTGGCGGTCCAACCGTTTCCAGACGAGCAGCGCCTCCTGGCTAAGGGTCCAGGACCCCAACCTTTCCTGTTTGTTGCAGCACCACATGGCAATGGTGTTGTCCATGAGCACCCGAACCAGCCTCCCTTTGTTGGACAGTAGAAAGGCTTTCAGGGCCAACCAGAAGGTCCTCAGCCCCAGAGGTTGATTTTGTGCCAGGAGTCTGCTGGAGACCACAGGTCTCTGATCCCCACCTTTACAAGACAGCCACCATGACCCAGAAGTGATGCATCAGTCACCACTGTCAGTTTGTGATGGGGGTAGAAAGAGGGGTCTGCCAGTGACCAAATCGCAGTCTAGCAACCGTCACTGCATATCTTTTGTAGACTCCTCTGAAATCTGAACAGGGTTGAAGAGGCCCCCTTGATGTTAAGCCCACTGCAGAGCCCACATATGACACCTGGCGTGCTTGACCAACAGGATGCAGGAGGCCATCAGTCCCAGCAGCCTCAGAATCGCCCTCACAGAAATCCAGGACTGAGGCTGAAAGTTCATGACCATATCCTGAATGTTCTGAATGTTCTTTCCCAGGAAAAGGCAAAAAACTGAACCATGTCCAGAATGCCTTGGATGAAAGGGAGCATCTGAGAAGGTGTCAGGTTGACTGCAGCACGTTGAGAGTGCACCGCAAAGATGACACAAGGTTCACAGTAGTCTACAGGTGGGTGATGACTGTTTGAGGTGCCCCATCATCTAAAGGCATTGTCAAGATAGAGGAAGACTAGGACCTCTATCGTCCGAAGATGTGTTGGCATTGCCGCCATCACTTTCATGAACATCGCAGGGCACTTGTGAGATCAAGGAGGAGCACAGCAAACGAAAAGATTTCTTGACCCTCCACGAACCGCGGGTACAGCCAATGGGCTAGCAGGGCAGGTAATTGGAAATAGGCTTCCTGTACTTTTAACACCACCATTCAGTCTCCAGGGTCAAGGGCAGACAAGACCTGGGCTAGGGTGAGCATTCTGAATTTCTCCTACCGGAGGTCTGCACTGAAAGAATGCAGGTCTAAATTTAGATGAAGGCCTCCGTCCTTCTTGGGCACCAGTAAGTAGCAGGAATGACATCAAAGTCCAACTTCTAGCACTGGCACCCTCTGAACAACCCCTTTGGCAAAAAGGGATAGCACTTCTTGGTGTAAAATAGAGAGATGGTCTTCCAACAGTTACTGGGGGATGGTGAAAGGTATGGCAGAGAGGAAGGGGAAAGTATATCTTTTGTGAACAATCTGCAGAACTAACCTGCCCGACATCAGTGCCTGCCAACTAGAGAAGAGCTGGTGGATTCTGCCACTCACTGGGTGGCTGTGTTCGGTAGGTGGGACTGTGACGAAGATGGGTAGACTGAGCAGCTTGATTACCTTGACCACAGGAGTGGTGGGCACTCTGGCCTCGACTGCAAAACTGCTGGGTTCCCTGTGAAAGGTGGACAGGCTAGTGGTAAGGGCACCACCACTAAAGTCACAAAAGTAAAGGGTAAACTGGTGCTGTTGGTGGGGGAAAGCAGACCAGGCTAGAGAGTGAGCCATGCTCTCCTTAAAAACCCACGAGCAGAATCAGCCTTGTCCCTAAACAAGCGAGATCAAAGGGCCTGTCCATCAAGGAGGACTGGATGTTGCTGAAGAACCAAGGCGATCACAGCCACGAATGGTGGCGAATGGCAACACTGGTGCCAATGGCTCAACTAAGAGAATCAGTAATGCACAAGCCTCAACAAATCGTGAACTTGGAAATGTCATGACAGTTTTTGGTCACCTGAGCAACCACAGGGAGGTTGTTCCATGGGCACACCAGGGAAGACTTGTGCCACTGAGTCCAAAGGACATGGGAATATTGTCCTAATAGGCAGCTGGCGTTTACCAAGCAAAGGGCCAGGCTGGTGGTGGAAAACATCTATTTCTCAAACTTCTCCAAATGCTTAGATTCTCTGTCAGGGGAAGTGGTAGGGAAAGTGCTGACCCAGCAAGTCAACGTTGTCACATCCTCCTGCTTCAACACCCTCCACATGCTTCGGATGATCTACAAATGGATCCCCACCAGAACCATAAGGACAGTCACCCAAGCCCTTGTAAGCACCAGACTAGATTACAACAACGCACTCTACGCGGGAATCACGGCCAAGCTCCAGAAAAGAATGCAACGCATACAGAACACCTCCGCACGCTTCATCCTGGACATCCCCCGCTACAGCCACATCACAGTCCACCTGAGAGACCTGCACTGGCTCCCCATCAACAAGAGAATCACATTCAAATTCCTCACCCACGCCCAAAAAGCACTGCACAATGTCGACCAGAATCTCTCAACAGACGACTCACCTTCTACACCCGACCCGCCATCCTAGCTCCGCTGACCTTGCCCTCGCTACCGTTCCACGCATCCATAGAACGACCGCCGGTGGCAGATCGTTCTCCCACCTTGCCGCCAAGATGTGGAACACCCTTCCTATCCCTCTGTGATGGACACAGGACCTACTAACCTTCAGGAGACACCTCAAGACCTGGCTGTTCGAGCAGTAGCAGCATCTCTCCCCCAGCACTTTGAGACTCTCATGCGTGAGTAGTGTGCTTTACAAATTCTATGATTCATTGATTGATTGAAAGGGATTAGATCGATTTGTGGAGGCTTGCCCCACTAAACTCTCAGGTGAAGAGTGCTGTATGAGAAAAGCAGGGTTGCCTGGAGAAGGGCGAGGGCGTCTGGAAATTTCTCAATTAACTGGAGGACCAGAAGAGGGTTTGTCCCACGCCCCCAATAAGGGATCTGAAAAAGACTCAGTAAATGGAAGGAGGGGCCCTGTTAGAAGTACTTCTGCCAAAACATCAGTCTTAACCTCCATGGTGGAGAGCTAGAGTTCAAGGCCTTCAGCTGCCCTAAACATAACCAAGGTGCAGGAAGCAGAGTTCTGTATGGGGAGTCCAGGAGTGAGATTAGGCCAGTTTCTGGGGAGGTATCAAGACCACTAGCCTCCTGTACATCATCGTACCAATTATCATCCTGGTAGTGTTGATCAAACTCATACTCATATTAAACTGTACCTAAAAGGGAATATAATGTATATTGTCTCCTTAGTGGACATTGCAAGTCAGGTTGTGGTAGTGGCGCCTAAGGTGGTAATGGGAGCTACTTCTATTGAGGTCAGACAGGCATTGTCTTGGCTTTGAAAAGACTATCAGGCCTCATCCTCTGGCACAGATACAGTCAGCTTGAATGTTGAAGTCCCTGAGGCCAGCAAAGGTCGTGTGCCGGAAGCGGGGTCAGAAGTTGAGATGGAGGCTAGAAGGGTCCAACTGGCACCAGGGTGAACCCACTGGTAGTACTCCACATGGAGTGCTTCTCAGCTCTTTGAGGTTGGTAGAGATCTAAAGAGCCAGAACATGGCTGCACAGAACTCTTTGATCTAAAGTAGCAATGCTGTTGTCCCTGGAAGCTCCGGTTGTGCCAGAACAGCTGTGGGATCAACTCCAAAGTCAGATGACCTTGGAAGTGAGATTGAGAGTACTAGCGCCACCCCATGCCTGTTCAGCCAAATGCAAGTAGTGTGAGAAGGTGGAATCCCTGTCGATTTTTTTATGCTTGTTTTTGACTTAACCAATTATTACAATCAGGATGAAGACCAGCCTCTCAAATCACAACACTGACTTCATGAATGGCAGGAGCAGGACCAGAAATGAACTTTGACACAGACTGTGACTTGGAGCTGTCCCAGTAAGAAGTCTTCTTATCCTTGGCGATGTAAAGCTTTGCCTCACAATCCTGCACACTTAAAGAATGTTTTGAGGTAAATGTCTAAGGAAGTCGTGATGGGAGATCTGGATCTGCATCTGGTGGCTTGAAAAGAAAGGAACTGGCATCAGTGCACAGGGTTGGTGTCCATATAGGTTCTGCATGCCATTTCCAAAGCAGAACAGTGTCAGTGCCGAGCCGCAGAGCACCACTTGATAGCTCACACAGGTACTGCTGAAAAGTTTCCGTATCCAGTCAGAAGCCTGAGGAATATTCAAAAGGTGAGGAATCTGTGGCTAAAAGTCTCTATCAGAATTCACAGAATTCGAAAGAGATGTGATGTCTGCCCTACACATTTTTGCACTTCCTAGCTTACTCAACTGAATAATCCAGGCACAAGTGGTGCTAGAAGTTAGGAAACATGAATAGGACCCACCCATTCCTCAGTTTTGCCAGCCTGCATTTTGGATAAGAAAGGTCCACACAGAAAAATGTGTTTAATGTGAAAAAAGAAAATAATACATCTGAAACTTTACAATGCCATGCATATGGTTTTTCTGCCAATGCGAAGGGATCAGTCCGCATCGAGTTATGGAATTCAAACATGCATGAGGAAAATTTAAAAAATACTATGTTTCATTGCGTAAACCTTATAATTTTATGGATTGGGTACAACGTCTTAAATCTTAGTAATGCAGAAAGAAATAGGAGCTTTTTAAGAATCAGAGTGATTCCTAAAAAAAGTGAGAATGAAGTTTATCTCATAGGAGTAGCCTCTAAATGTCAGCAACCTTTCTTCCTGATATCATGAAGTTGAAAAGCCATTTTTGGCAGTGAAATAGTTGCTTTCCGTTTAACTTCTTTACCTGCTTTTCTGTAATGCTGGTGATTTTAAAACATAAACCATGTATTGTAGTGACCATGATTCATAATGGAAACTCAATCAACTGTGCACACTTTTTGTAGTTTAGAATGGGACAGCTGTTTGTTTGTGAATGGTACACTATGACCAGGGCCGGCTTTAATGCTGGTGGCACCCAGTGAAGCAATCTTTTTGGTGCCCCCCAATGACCTCCTTTTCCACAAAGTTCCTCACTACCACACTCCACCAATGCCCCTCATCCCTCCGAAGCCCCTTTCTCACATGCACTTTGTTTCATGGCACTACACAACCAGTGTAGGGTGTCAGAGCATTTTACATCACACACACGAATAATACAGAGACAATGAATTATACATGTGTTAATCAGCCTATAGGAAATGTTGTATAAGACAATGAGTATTACAAGGTTTATAAATTGTATTACATTCATACAAGTAGACTGTATATTTTAAGAGCGTTTTGTCTGGAGAAGCTCAAACTTAGGATTTTAAAAACACTACAGTGGTTGTGGTTGGCTTTACCAAAAATAATGTATTTCTACCCAAAAGAACACTTTTTAGTAACATTACGATAATGAAATACTGGTGGAAAAATATAACATTCCAACCTATACCATACAGTTGGCATACAGCTCTTTGATGACAGTTCATAGCTAACTGTGCTATTTAGAGTTGTAACTTCTGAACTGTAACTAACAAAAGGATCTCTGAGTCAGAAGCAGTAACCCACTGAGCTATCCACATAAAATACTGTGCTGTGATTCGCATGGTACACATTATTTGCAGCTGGCATATTAACCCTCTGCACTACCTTTTGATGAGCCAATCTCTCTCCAGCAGGAACATTAATAACTAAAGTTATCTTGAAGTTTTTATTGTTGCCAGGAAACTGATGGACACAGAAAGAAATATGCAGCAAATGATCTTTAAACCCATAATTAATTTCTAAACAGAGCACTCCCGAGGTCAATGTAAGGTGTGACTTCACTGGTCGGATCGCCCAAGAGCAAGCGCTGAGTACTACCTTTCTTCTTGGTATTATACTGTGCATGTGTCAATACTATCTTCAAGTCAATGTATCTTTTACTTTTTGTTTTGCTGCCTTGCAATATTTTAAACACATCTGGTTATACAGATATTCCTGCTCAATGTAAAGTTGCTTTAATGAGGATTTAACCGTGCACAGCCTTTGCCTTATTTCTGTGCAGAACATTAGAGAATTTCTCTTTTTTTGTATAGTGAGGATATATCCTGCTAAGTTATATATTATTTTTCCAGATGTTTCATATAGCACTACTTGTCATTTAGGCCTTGTCAGATTACTGGAACATCAAGAAAAAGTAAAGACATTGAAAAGGATCACAAGATTTGAGCCAGATGTGTGTCATGAACCTGGAACCTTATGTCCAATAGAATTCATGCTACTATTACTAAATACCAGATACTTACTGGTATTCCTTGATCACCTCTGTCTCCAGGATGGCCCGCTTTGCCCTACGAAAATAAACATTTTTGTATTTCAGACACATTTTTCTAGAAGACAAGGGGAATTATAATACACAGATGTGGCGAGACATTCCTACTTACAATATTTCCATTTATGCCTTTTTTCCCAGGCTCTCCGCCTTCACCCTGACAAAAATACCAATTCAAATATATGTTAGCATCTATGCGCCAATTAGCACATAATAATAAAATAAAACATTTTGTACTTAACATACGTTCTAATGTATCTGTTCATTGCTGGCACCGTCTCTACAGAGAAACTCACACATTTAAGCAGGTTTGAAGTGGATGAGGAAAGGCATTGCATGACCTGAACACAACATCTAAAATAGTGTAATATAAATACTACAAATGCTTAGTGAGCTTAGAAAATGTGAGGAGACATGGACAATAAGAATATCGAAAGTGGAAGATACAGTAGCAGAAAACTGGAAATGACTAGTGAAAGTTTTTAAACACTTGCCATTAATTTTACCCGATAAATAAGACAGTATAAGTGTATGGGCTTATCAACAGATATACATCCTCACCTCTTTCATTACTGAAAAGCACATGTGAACAAAAGATATACTTTGATGCAATGTAAACTTATCAATACAAAATAAAAGCGTTACGTGGCATGTTTTGGTTTACAAAAATGGTATTTGTGTCACCAACCCAAGCTCTAATGTTAAACTCCTCAATGGAGTTGCTTTTTTTTAACCAAAATAATACCATAAAAGCCAAAGAGTAACACCAAGCCCTCTAAAACAACCACTGGCAAAGCTCATCTTCTGCTTTTTGTATGCCTTTGCATAATATAGCCAAATCTATTGGCTTTGCCTACACTGGTTGTCCCGAGAGTGAACAGCACAAGCCTGCAGGACCACACGCTGTTACTGGGTGTTGCTCGAATACAAAAAGAGTGGCTGTAATTTATATATTTCAAAGGTACTGCAGTCTGCAAGAACATGTAGTAACATGCAATAAACTGGGATGTATTAATAGCGAAGGACTGAATTGTTTATAAAAAAGTACTGTGCTCAAGAATTGGCCCATACAACAAGCAACATTGAATAAAGGGATACAGAAGAAAGGTTGCAGTGGCATACACAGGCAGGTTACGAAGCAGGACCACAATGGCACATACTACCGGCAACATATTAGAAAGGACACATTGGTGCATACAATGTTGGTAAGGGCACACTGTCAATGGAAAGACAATTGCAGGATCCAACCTCGGACATGATGCAGGAGAAGTAAACCAGTGAAACAATTCAGCAGGAAAAGCATGCAAAAGCAGGATAATGTTTGACGGGTGTATTTGTAAAGACAATATTTTTATGTATTTTTTTTCAACAGACTATAACACATGACACAAGAAATAGTGCACTGCTTATGTTTTGATCATCCTTTGAGTTAGCATATCTTTCTACTGCAAAACATGCTGCTTTTACAGTCTGTTTTTCAGTGTAAATAGTCTCCATCACTTACTGAAAACAATGTACCTCATGCACTGCAATGGAAGCACCTGCTAGGATGTAGTATGATGCACCAAAAAGCCACTAACAAACGTGGGAGATGTTTACTCTTTTGAAGCCCACTGTGTATATTTTCTAGAAGAGCAGCGATGAACGATTTAGCAGGGAACATGCATGACTTTTGCAAGTATTTTTACCTCATACAATAGACATTAAAAAGTTTTTGGGCACGGATTGTTCAATTTTTTTGCATGCAGCATGGTGGAAGCACTAGCACTCTTTGTGTGAATAACTGCATTTCCATACACATGGGTACGCTCATTGTTAATCCATTTTTCATCCATTGTGTAAGTTTGTAAATGAGTGCCTATTAATGAAGCACTCTAGAGAAGAGATTGTTAGCTTACCTAGCAAGTGACCCTCAAATGACAACACATATAACTCAAGAAAATATAACCACAAAGGAATACAAGTGGAAATGCCCCATTTACCTCAACAAATAAAGAAACAGACACCAGTAGAGGATCTGTATTTATTGCGTATCCATTGCTGTTGTACCAATAATAAGACCCTCTATGTGGCAGAAGAGCATTCTCAGTTGTGAAAGTATCACTAAGTAATATTGGACCACTGGAATTGTGGGTGCTCCAGAAAAGACAAGGGAGTGTATAGGGCTACTAATAGCTGGTATAAGCCTCTGTGCCAGCATTCCAGTTTTTGTCTTTGTGTTCTCCCTATTTAATTTAGAACTTCAACCCTTAGTGGGTGGAATGTTCTGACCCTTCTGCCTCAGGCTATCCCCGTTGTTAAAGGTCCTCTCCCTCTTTGTAGGTCCGAGACACTCAGGTTCAAGGCATCTAACAACCCGTATAGCCTTGGGCAGTGGGCTTTAAGGCTGCACTATAACATTCTAGATAGCAGTAGAATCTCTAACTTTGGAGATACTACAGCCAATTATCACGCTTAGATTGTGTGCACTAATTGCTAATACGTGCTCATATTCCAAGCTCTTTACCTAGGTTTGTGACATCCCAATACCTTCCATGAAGTCACCATTCCATGTCCCATTCCCACTATAACAAATTGACTGCTGTACTAAGAGCCCCCCACAACTGGCAGCTGTTGCAGCTGTCATTCATTGATATTAGCTACCAAAGGAGATGGGGGAACACTATGAAGGCCATCTGTGTGTTTTGCAGCGCGCCCATCCTCTACCTGCAGATACTGTTTGAGAATGACAGTTTGAGCAGGACCTTAGTATGTGGTGCTTAAATCTTATGCTCAAATGGTCATTCTATGTCAGAGGTCTCTGTGGAAAGAACGGGGGATTAAGTGTAATATATGGGCATCTTGTGGTATCTCCCAAAACCCTTGTGAGAATGTTGTAATGTAATCATGTCACTAGTGGTCCTCATATTCTAGGACCTCACCATAACAATAGATGTTTTTTCTGTTTCAGATCCTAAAAATAAAGCCCAACCAACCTCCAAATAAAAGCCTGGGTCTTCCAGATTCAATGAATAAAGAAATTCCGCCAGCACCTTCAATTTATGCAACTGAAATCAGGCACTACACTGGCCTGTCAGGTAGCACCCCATTCCATCTGCCTGCTGGCACTACATCTTAGCCCTTTGCGTTTCTAGCCTAAGGTTTTACTTGGGTAATTTACTGAAGGAACATAAGCTCCCACATCCCAATATATGAATTAATCTACAAATGAACAAAACTAGAAATAAAAATCAAAACATCTAAGATTAATCATTTATTACCTTAACACCTTGGATCCCTTGCTCTCCTAAAGGGCCATCTGGACCTCTTGGACCCTGAAAGCATAAACCAAGTAATCCATTTGTCAGTGCAGAGAATCGATGCTCAGTAATAGTAACATTTGCAGAAAATGGCAAAATCTTCTAAAATCATGAACACTGGGCACAATACTATTTCAACATATCTAATATTTCTGTATTTTGTAAAGCACTAGCATGTCATATTTCAGCCACTTCAGAACACCTTGGTACACTTAAAAATGCTTATCTAATAAAACAATAGGACATTCCTGAAAATATAGTCACAATAAAAAAAGAGTGCGTAAAACGATCAAATATTCTAAAGATGTCTATAAAATACTCGACTCCTAAACATTTAAATAAAACCATGATGAAACACCATTCAAATTTGGAATAAATATTGCACTAAAATTGTCTAATTACCATGAATAAAAACAAGTATTTGTCCTGAACCTAGTTACATGATAGGTCATAAAATACTTCTTTCGGAAAACAAAACTATTGAGCTATACTTTGCTTGTTACAAGGGATTTCTTCACATTTCTGTAAAAAACTACATGTAAATAGTTGGGGGAAGAGACCTCAGTTCTAAGGTGAGCTGTGGCTGAGTTGCTAGACAGTCAAAATAGTCTGGGGCATATGAGTAAACAATGATTTCAGTGAAGAATACCAAATGTACCCTGGACAGTTCGGTACAGGCCACAAAGCCTGTGATAAGTGAAGTGCATGGGGTGTGTGAACCGCAGTAGCAAGAGCAACGCTATGGTAAATAGACAGACAAAATAAAATTCCAAACTAATTTAATTAAAAGAAAACAATTTAGTGACTAAAATGATTGAAGGTAAAACAAATCTTATGTAGGAATTTGGAATTATGCAACATCAATTGTGATCTTTTGTTGTATTTAAAGCAGTATCACCAATGCTTAGGTTGCATTTTTCTGACTCTGTCATTGGGAGGTAGCAGCGCATTCAGTTTCAGGGACTGAAACAAACAATGAACAAACAAGTAATATCTCTAAACCACAACAATTGTATGGAAATGCTTTCCTTCAAAAACACAGCTTTATTTGCTTTTACAAGTTCTTGATGAAAACCCATGTTTAGGTCTACTAACGTTACCCTGATTGTTACCATTGAATTGAGAGCTTTTTCTTGGAACGAAACTATAGAATTAGGTCGGAAAAATCTTCCCCTGGCTCCTTCAAGACCACAGCCAAAAGCCCAGGTCCAAGTGGACTTTCAATTTTCTACCAAATTTTTGCCGCTTACTCTGTCTTTCAGGACTCTGCCTTCTTCCCATGCATGGAGAATAGTAAACAACAGGCTCCCATAGGTAAGTTTTGAACCATGAGTCTCCCTGTTAATTGAAAATGACACAAGCTTCCCAATTCTGAAAATAGCCTTGGAAGTAAGAGACGCACAGAGAATCGAAATGTGGTGATCTACCACGTCCTGTGTCCTATGAATACGGTAATACACGTTCCATTCTTCTGGTCTTCCCAGATTCCATCTCCACTCTAGCTTCACGATGGTATGATTGGTCTGTTGTATCACATACCCAATAGGGGTTGTTGAATTCTCTAAACGTATTGAAGAGCAATTGCCCTGTGCATCTCACCCATCATTTTCAGTACGTTCTGACCTTTATGGTAAACCAATCCCAAGAAGGATCATGTCCTTATTTTCCAAAATGACTCAAGAGAGGCAAAACTGAACAGTTCTTTCCAGTCGGATGTGCGCAGTTCAGCCTACTCCTAATCAAATATAAACGAATGACTCCTGTTCATCTATCTGCCATTTCTCCAGTGAATAACATGTTAGGGTGTCCCTGAGAGTTCTTTCTTTCAGAGAGATTCTCTGTTCACTTTTCTCATTTGGCTAACAAACAAAAAAAGGTGCTTCATTGCTGGGTTGACTTGAAATAACTATTGCTTCCTTTACACGTGTTTGCTAACCACATGACAGACTGATATGCCAGTCGCCAGCTCTTTAATCAATGGCTTTGTTTCTTATCTTATACCAGGTACACTGATGGAAGCCTGTGTTGGGAGCTTATTGCTCCTGGCAGAACTTTCATTGTATAAGCCACAGTGGCGGCTGGTAATTTTAGGGGGGGTGCGGGAAGCACAATCACACTCATTCATTCACACAAGCACGCACAATCATTCACAACACTCATCAACATTCAAACATGTACGCACCAAACATTCATTTAAAACACACACACACTTACCTTCAGCTCGGAGGTCCCAGGATAGCTGTTATATGACATGGCTGAAGGTAACAAGTATTTGAGGTATACAATTTTTCTAGAGTGATATGAGAATAATTAAACAGGTGTAAGTAGTCGAGAATTACTAGATTGCGTGAAAGGCGTGGGCTGATCTGCTGGGTACTTGCCATGAAAAACACGTGGCTGCCTTGGAGTTCCGCTTTGATTAAATCATCAGATTATCCTGCACTGAAAAACAACTGATGACTTTTCCCAGTAATGCATTTCCTTGAAGATAGCACACCACCATTGTTTGGGTGTTTTTTCCTCCCTGGGTAAACCAGGGAACCGGTCTCTAGCTACATATCACTGAGAGTTAGTGACATTTGATAATCAAGCCTAAGCAAGGTTTTAAGACTTAAAAGTGCACATGCACCATACCTCATTGCAGTAACCCCAACATCTTGGTTAGTTCATTTCATTTTGGTGGCATTAGTAACGTGTATGTAAGGACCAATATCTTTGATATATTGCTGGATGGTTATAGGACTGAGAGATGGGGTAGGGTTTTAGTTTTTTTTAGGTAAATTCTAGTACTTGCAGTATCCGTGATATGGACCCATCCGCATTGAGAGAGGGCTCTGCCAGTTTTGCATCATCAACTTCCATTGTTAGAGACTTTTTCTTGGCTGAATATGGGATGGAAACTATCTGTACAGCATTAAAGTGGTCAGTATGAGAGCACCATGAAACATTCTTATATATTTTCTAGATTTTGCAACGAAAGTGTAGGCAAAATCATGACTGCATTTTTCTTAAGATGGGCCTAAAAGTGTTATGGCCCCTCCTTAGCTTGAAGGAAGTCAGAAGCAATAACCAGCTCCCTTTAGCCACCATTCCCCTTGAAATGGGGGAAAAGAGGGGCAATAAATAAAATAAAGTGATCACTGAGCTGTGTATTTCAGAGCTTTTGAACCTGGCAAGATCTGTTTCTACTCATTGAACTTTTACTCACAAAGCTCAACATAGGTATGGTTTTGAAGGGTTCATCACAAGACATGCCTGCTACAATACTTACAACTGCAAGGGTCTCTAGTTTAGGCCAAGAGTACCAAACGATCCGGATCGTGGAAAGTGAATCAAAAACTGCGCCGCCGGTTGCTAACGCTGTAGGGACTAAGAAGATTGTAAAGACAGCCAGTGACATTATGATGGACCTCTTTTGTGATTTAGTATTATGATGGACCACACATGGTTTGCTACCGGAGTATGAGACATCATGGGAAAAAGTAAGTACAAAACAATGCCAAAGTTCGACATACACTTTGTTTCCAAAATACACTAAATCATTATGAACATATCTAACCGACACAGGCAACAACCAAACAAATAATTCCTTTTTTATATAGTGCCTTCTGGGATGTATCTTAGAATGGTAGCAGTAAATAAAATAGCTTTATACTCCCTAATTCAATAGTACTCATGTTATGATACTCCTTACGTCGATGGCACTCAGGTTATCAACCTCAAAAAGGTGAAGTGAGGAGCTGACAGATCTATTCGAACAAAGGAAGCTTGACCCACATATCTGCAATGGGCACATTCTCACTGACCTATCTTGTAAGCTTTTTATCTACCAGGACAACAGCACCATGTACTGACAGAAACATAAAAATAAAGTGAGAACAGTAGAGGAAATGTTCAAAGAGTAAAGATTCTCCCCTGTGACCTTGAAATATGTTTAATATTGACCATGCCCTCATTACAAGTAGTGGAGAGTGGCATTACTTCAGTGTTTTCTAGTGTTAACAGCAAAATTAGAAGCGTTGCCAGGTGCTAGGATCGCACCTGGTAATATCACCACTTGCTTTTTCAGTGACAAATTCCACCTGCTAAATGCGAGTGGAGTGTGTGTGCAGAAAGGGGTCCACTATATGGAAGAAGGTGAGGTAAACACCTCGTACGACCAGGTCCTGCATGCTATTCGACATCATGGCCCCCTGCCTATGGTAGCTAATACATGGTGCAGTAAACCCACCTGGCAGGTTTAATTACAATGCCACTTCACCAGCTGAGTCGTAAAAATACCCTAAGTCTTGTTGCTGACACATCAAACGGTTTCTCAGAATCCGACTTGGTAAGTAATTAGTTTTGTTTTTGGTTTACCTGCTTCAAATCGAAACTTACTGCATGATGGTAAGATAGGACAAAGTACTAATAGAAGTACGGTTATCTTTCTTTCATTATCTGGCGTAGGAGCCTAAGGGAGAGAGCAGACTTAAATGGCTATCTTGGCGATGTTTCCTGAGACAACGAAAGTTTATAGTTAACTCAGACTGTCAACAATATAATAGGGATCAGAGAGAAGGCCGTACAGACACGCACTATACTTTCTAGACATGTGTGTCATTGCTGAAGTGAATGTATTTATGTTGCCATATTTTTTTGCGCTAGGCATATCTGTTTCTTTTGTGAATTATCAAATGGGAGAGAAAAAAGAAGAGGTTGAAATTGGGGTGGGGAAGGGGAATGTTTAAGAGTGTTTAATGAACAGGTTTAAGAGTTTTAAGAGTGAAACTGAATTACTATTTGTTCATATTTAAGAAATTGGGAACTTATTTTGATCACACATTACGTCTTGGATCGGAAGTATACATCAGTAAGAGGTGAAAAATCACCTTTTTACATTACACCCAGGGGTACCGAAATATGAAACAAATGGAGTAGATGAGTCCTTAATATGTACATATTAATAAAAACTGGCCTTTTCATGGGTATGAATGTAAAATGTCCTTTCCAACATCATAGAAGGATATTCTTACCTGTAACTTCCTCACAAACGACAATTATTATTCAATCGGATTAGGCCACAGCTCTTCTCCGTGGCAAAAGTGTTAGTCTTGCTCAGAGAAATTTATAAGAATAGCTGTGTGCTACACACTTTACCGATGATTATCTTATTAGTTCGACCAAGATTTGTCAACTCAACTCAATGTGTTGGGAGGGAAGCTAAGTATCTGGTAATGGACCCTGAAATGGTTGATCAGGATTTGTCTCAAATATGATCGTCAATGCCTCAATTCTTCTATGATCAGTATTCTGATATCAGGACTTATACTGAACTGGAAAGTAGCAGACCTGTGTTGACAGATCTAGACTTGGTTAGTTTACAGTAAGAATCCCTACAACAGCTTTCACAGAAGCTGAATATGTAGAGAGCGAAAGTGTGTGGGGTCTCGTTCTCATTTACTGAGGAGCCGTGCCATTGCCTCTTTGCTTCCTCTGCACATATTTTCATTAATTCTGTGAAGGTGATGACTACGAAAAGCATCCCCTGTCATTGATCTAAGACAAACTTCACACTGCAGAACCTCTATGTGGTCCATTGTTCCTGCCGTCCAGGCAGATACTGGGTCCTGTGGAGAGGGTACTGCGGGACTCCAGCTAACGCCTTCCTGTGTTATTTTGAAGTTGTCTGATAGGCATTAAGATTCTGCAGATTTTTCTCATCTTCTGAAGCCAGAGGTCTGGCTATGGAATTCTGTTCGGGAATAATGATAACCTCTCTCTACCCTTGTCCAGAGCCATACTGAAATCAAGAGTCTCTACCCCACTCCCTCAGCTTCACAACGCCTTGACAGGCGGCATTAACGCAAAGTAACCACTTGCATCTTCTTCTCAGCCAGTCAACTTGGCAATGCAGATTTTCCCAACACTCTATAATCTCCACTTAGGCAGCTGTCAGCAAATGCAACGATGATCTCTGATGCACGGTCACAAAACAAGTCTAGAGGATGGCAGGCTGCACATAAGCTACACGTAGGCAAACAGTGGCAATAGTACACAACAGCGAAGTGATTTACATACATGAGAACAATCCCTTGAAAAAGAGATTTGCCTCTACTCTCCACTTGTGCCCTTGACAGAATCTGTCATAGGCCTATTATTGTCACAGCCTCATGATGCAAAGCAACTGTCTGGTCTTAGAAATTATAATTAGCCTGTTTTTCAGACACTGGTCCAGTGTTAATAGCCGCAGAGTGTCCTTTATTTACACAGATGAAGTCCGAGACACCTTCTTACTTAAGCTGTGTACATTTAACAGACCTGTTAGGATAGACAGCATCTATAAAAAGCAGAGACAAAGAGATTAATTTCGAGTGTCTGAAAAATACTATGACCTCTGATGCATAATGTTGGCCTTGTTATTAATAAAATAAGTTACTTTCTTACATATTTTATTTATTTGTATGTATGGATTTCATTTGGGCATATAATCAATAAGATCCTTCATTTACATATTCCTCTTATTTTTGGTTCTGCTACTGTTCCTACTAGAACAAATGAAGGTAAGCGTATTGTTTTAAATCTTTGTATTGCTATTGCCTTTAAACCAACTATTTCTACTGGAGCAATTTTTCTAAATGTTCTTATAATTCTTAGTGAAATGGAAAATGTGGTGGCTATAGAGCCCACAATTGTTATTCTGTTAAAGTTAAATGTAAGGTAAAAAGATACCCTTTGGTAGCCATTTGCTACCTTTTAGGACATCTTAGTCCAAAAAGAAATAATGGCACTGAGAATGTAAATTATGGCTGATAACACATATTTATTTGCTATTCTTTTAAAATGTGCTACATTGGTTAGTCTATTTAATACTACTTTGTTAATAATAATGGCTTTTCATTTTAACTCATTTCTTCTTTTCGTCCTTCATTTCTTTATTTTTCTAGCTTTCATACTTTCTTTGCCACCTCTTATTATTATAACATTATATGGATTTTATAATTGCACTATTGTTTTTTCATATTCGTCTTAAACGGGATTCATTTAATTAATTATTACAATTAGATCTTATTCTTATTTCAATAATTTTAATTATTTTTCTTATTTATGACCTGTATGTATATTTCTTTTAATTAGACCACCTTTGTTTACTGCTTAAAAATTGTACAGGTGTGGTATTTAGTGATATTTAAAAACAAGCTAATATGTCTAAGCACTTTACATAACAGGTGCTATTATTACACAATGCAATGGTTATCAATGAACCAACTTCGGAAGAATGGAAGGCTGACTTGACTTTGGCAGGATTCGGGCAAGTCATCTGTTTATCAAAGATGTAAGCTATAACTTTGCTAGGACACCATGCACCCCCCACAACTCCCCCCACTCCCCACCTCCCTATGTCAAAAGACCGGTGCTATCTCTGTCACAAACACAGATGCAGAAAACAAACGCAATCTGCTAGCTCCTCGCCATTTGTGTCCATAAAATTCAAACTTGAGGCACTTTGGTACATCCTGACTGTGGCAACGTAAATACCATCTGGGACTGGCTCTCCTTTGGTACATTGAGCACAGTGCACTAAATGAGAGACCGAGAGGATCTGCGCAGTGCCTAGAGGGCGTAAATACGTGTCCAACAAGGCGCCATTTCTGAAACTGATCTTATTAAAACAGCATTTTTGAAGGCAGAAATAACCCCTGCAATACTGTAAGCTCAAGTGCACACTCGGTGACACATGAAAGATCAAATGAGTTGTTGGGGCAAACTCTGTGTCCAATTAGCATTTCTCTTTTACTTCTCCCAAAGGAATTCTTAAGGCAAACAAATCTGTATTTCGATTACTTGACGGCAAACAGGCCCCTTCAAGAATTGTTTGCTGAATACAAACAGTTTGCAGCTGGGCACTAACACCAGCGCTTCACGGTCAAACGTCACTTCTCACCGAACCTAGAAGGATAATGACAATATTAGCAGTGAAGGGGGAAATGGGAAGGAATTATCTGTGGAACTAATTGAGCATTCCAAGTTATGGCCCTGGAATGCAAGCTCTACAGGTGTGTAGTAATTGAACCTGCCTCGTAACAAGCCTTGATTCTAAAGTAAGTTCTCATTTCGTATTTAGTCGTAATTAATACCAACCCCGCATTAATTTGTGACTTAGTACAGCCTGGTTTCAGAGTACAGCGTGGACCACAGACATTCTAACCAATATCGTAATGCGGGCGGTGTGGAGAGTTGGCCAGACAGAAACTTTGCCACCTGTTCATTAGGCATGTTTTTTAAAATTATTCTTTATTAGCTTTTATTTATAAATTGCACAGAAATACAATCCATGCAGCCGTTTACTGTTATTTGGTGATGGCTGGTTAAGAAACACTGTGAACTCTGCCCCCTTGATACAACATGGAATGTGTACTCTCTCCACGGGGTAGCAGGCTATAAATTCATGCATTTCCTTCTAACCCCATACCTTGGTCGCAAAAAACAAGCTTCCGCAATGCCAGTAAGAACAGTAAACAAAACTGCTACCCTCGTGCCATGCGCAATCCCACCAACACATGCTGAGGCGTGTTATTGGTGTCAAGACCTCTCCGTGCCCATTGTGAATTCTGAAAAGCAGAACGAGTGGCAGAGACAGTGGGCCATCTGATTCCATCGGAGGTCAGGCACACGGGACCATGTCCTGTCTGATTCAGAAAAGCAACATCTCAGGCACTTCCCATAGCCCACCCACCCGCAGAATGCAGTTTCCATCTGCACGCCATCTGTGCCAGCGGCGCCGTAAGGCACTGTCTGACATTACCTTACGTACGGAGCAGCCCTACTCCGGCTTAACTCAAGAAACCACAAAGCCAACTGATGAAGCAGTAAGTAAGCCCCTTCCTCAATGCTGGTGATCAATCTGAGCTCTGTAGGCAGGAAAGGGCTTTGCAATCTCTTGACCGCCCCAATCCCCATCTTTACATTTTGTGTAAGGTAGGGAAGAGGCAATAGGTGGCATTGTTGGACACCTACTATTTCCACAACTCCATTTTGTGTGCAGACTAAGAAAAACCATCTTGCCTCTACACAGAAGTGCAGCAAGACTTAATTGTGGGAAGTAATGCATTTGTCTCATTAACCAGAGGGATACTTTGGATGATAAGTCAAAAGTATGTATGTGGAATTTGTATACACGGACAGATAAAAACCGCAGAGTCCGCTAGAGGGTCGAAGGCAAAGATAAATTGAGAGAGTGAATTTAGGCAGGTGCAAAGTTATGAGGGGAGGGGATTATTTCATGTGTTATGATGCGTTGTTCTTTGAAGAGGTTTCTCTTTAGCTGTGGTATGTCTTCAGTGATTTATTAAATAAAGATGGGTGAATGCACTCCTGATCATTCCAGATCGGTCCAGATGCAGAAGGTCAGTGGCCTAGTTTATTCTATCTTGCACATCTAACAGTGTCCTGGCTGTGGGTGTGCCAAGGGCCGCTGCAGATAGGGTGCTTGTCCTAATAGGTAAAGGTGCTGACCGCAATGGCTTTTTAGATGATGCATCTTGCCTAGAAAACCTGCATGTTGAGGTGCTTCTGTATTCCTCTGACTCTAAGCTTATCTCTGAACAAGAATGGACAACTTCTCATGAACGGGCCAATAATGTTGCTCAAATAGTATTCAGCACTTTCGAGTAGAATTAGTTCTGCTCCAAAAATCAGGGAAACAGGAGAATCTATCTTGTGTATTGGCGTCCACTTCCCGATCATTGCAGACAGATTAAATGCACATTAGTCACCATTTTAACAAGTTGAGTCCCTTTGTAATTATGAAGAAAAGGCTGCTTTCCAGTTAGTGTTCATACAACACTTTGCAAATAGTGTACTGGTATCGCCAATGGGTCAGACGTACTGATTGCTGCATTAAAACTGACTGTGTCTTATGATAACATCACGGCCTATTGCATTCTGATGGGTGAGCCCTCTTGGATTTCTTTGCAGTTATTTATCTATAGTGGTCTGATTGAGAAAGCTTCTGCTCTGTAAATCAGAGTTCCTAGGCGCTGTGTACCCTCTGACCCCCATCAACAGAATTCCATTCACCTGCCAATAACCTGGCAACTGTTTATTGTGTTTATTCAAGACCTGCCCTAATGAGGTGAATGGAGAGTTATTGACACTTAGATAGGTGTGAATGACTTTTCACTTGATTGAAGATGCAGGAGAAATAACTCAATTTCCTAATAGCCACTGAAGGCTATCCAAACATACCACCAAGAAGCTAGTAAAATAATGCAGAGTCCCTCTTGGATCTTGTTCATTTTGCATCTCCACAACGAGACTGGTAATTGGAGTGTCTGTCTGGGTAAATAAGTGGCTATAATGTTAAATCACCACCAACTAGAGATCAATTTCTGAATTCTCTCAATGAGCACCACTTTTACTTATTTGTTTTAAATAATTCCTATTCATAATTAGGACTTGCCAAATATCATTACCAAGATGACTAATTCTGACCAGGTCTCAGTTACATTGTAGCTATGTGTTATAATCTGCTATGCTTGTAATGTATTCTTCGCATATCTCCATTGTTCTTTGATCAGCCAGTGTGCGATGTCATGAAATGTTGGTGAGTGACTGGAGAAGTGTGACAGAGAGAGTGGGCTAAGCAGGGAGGATGCTGCTCCTGGTTGGGTCTTCTTATCAAGTAACTTGTAATTTATCCTGTAACCTTTCAAATTAAACCTACAACCTCTCTCCTATTTGAACTGGCTACCTGATTCCTACTTACGAAGAAGAAATCTTTGATTACAACACTGGTGACAACTAAAAAAACGAACCTATGTGTGAAAGAGACACTGAGGAAAACTAAGAAGAGAAGGTAGATGGAAGACAAAGTGAACCTACATGTAAGAGAAACTGATGAAACAAAAAGAAAAATGAGCAAAAGAAGTGTCTGTACCCCACTGGTGTCATTTCCAACAGACAGCCTATAGAAATACGTATTCAAAGATGGTAAGTTTAATGTAGCGAGTACTGAACTGATGAACAAAGATGATGGCTTGACTGGAAAGCAGATTTAAATAGATTTATTTTTGCAAACAATACTTGTGGCGAGTGACTATTGAGAGCGCGAGTGACTATTGAGAGTGACTTGTGGCCTTCAACTGTCACTCCGTCGCAGTGACAGTTGAAGGCAGTGTGTGTCTTTAAAGGTGCATGCTCAGCTGGTAAGCAAGATTTACCTCATGTGGTCGTACTGGAGGCGCGAGCACTTGCATAATAACTCTAATCCTTCTGTCATCTGTGGGATTTCAAACGCGAGATCCTAGTTGGAGGGAACAGAATCCTGAGTGCGCCCACATTGTGATCAATGTTGCCTGGGAACACGTCAGAGCAACGTGCAGTTTTGCAGCTAAAGACTAGACCACATTTCAACTGCAAGTCAATGCGATGCAGTAATCATTGGCATCAGCATCATAGTTTTTGGAACACATAAAAGTGGCAAGCAGTGTCATTATTTGAAGCCAAACTGCACTGCAGGATCAACGAAAGAGACATGCCGTTTTGCTGATCTTTGCTTGTTTTTACAGGGATAGGTGATGTACAGATTTGTGACATTCAACTGAGCACTTAGGGGACTGTAATGTGTCTTTAAGTATTGGATCTACGTCAAGGGTATTGTGTGTAGTTCGGGTGAGATGTTGTTTACCAGAGTGGAGAACTTTGTGTTACCTGCCATGGTTATTTGTTTTTATGCCATTCTGATTTTGCTGCCACATATACTGTCATGGATTCTGTGTGGCATATTCGGGTGGGATACCGCTCATCATTGTGGAGGACTTTGGGTGTGCAATTTGTTTTCTAAAACAAATGTCATGCTGATTTTGTTGCCATAGTATATGTTTTCATTTGTGACACTGTGAGCGAAGTTGTAAGGAGAATGTTTTAAATATGTGTTGCATGCAATGTAATGCTGGTTACATATTATGTCTAGTCCTATTGTAACAATTTTGTTCAATGATATATTGAAGTTTTACTGATGATGTCAGATGCCCAAACTTTTTTTTTAGTTTTGCATTTGTGTTCCTGTAAAAGTGTGCAGAGGTTTTGGTGAATGGAAGTGGCTATGGTTGAGTCTGTGGTCTGTGTCCCTGCTTCTGTGGATGGTTATGCAGTAGAGGGTGAGTGTAGGAAATGTGACCTTAGTCCTGCAACAGTGTGCAGTACAAAATGTCCTGTTGTTTTGGGATGAGTTTGGGTTGAAAGAGACCAGCTGATAAATTCAAAAGATGCCCTGTCGTTTTGGGATGAGTGTGGGTTGAAAGAGACCTGTTTTTACATTCACAAGATGTCCTGTTGTTTTGGGATGAGTGTGAGTTGAAAGAGACAATACAATCTAAATCTAATCTGTGTAAAACCGGAGGTGCATCTGAATGGTAGTATAAAATGTGTCAGAGAAGAAATGTAGGTTACAATATTAGTGAAATAATTTTACCCTGTGGAACAACATTTACAGGAGGGTGCAGTGAAGAAAGGAATGGGTTGCTGTCAATTTCTCCTGGAAGGAATCTAAAATAAGAGGGTATAAGTAATTAAGTCCCGATTTTAGCCTGCTGATATGTTTGTTCAGCAGTGACTGATGGTTCTACTTATAGTTGGTCATCAAAGAAAACTGCTTGACTGTAGTGAAGGGGCCATATCATCAGAAACTACTACAGAAGGTTTCTCTGGTTGACACAGCAATGGAATCCGGTCATGCCTATTTAAAAATAATGCCAAAATGATTACCAATTACAGACACCAGTTATCCATGCAAAAGTTCTTGGGGTGGATTCAGGGGAGCAAATCAAAGTGGTCGAGCATATCGTGTCCAGTGCATGGCTTTTATGGTGCATTGGATGAATGTTGCATGTAACTAACCTACATGTTGAAAACGTATTTGCAGGCAAGAGGAGAAGTTAGTTTGTGGAAATGAATGGTGACAACTCTCGTTAAAAGTGACTATGTGCCATTCAGTGCAGTCCACAATAGATGACCACTAATTATTCCTACTGCAACAGATTTGGGTTATCAGGGATCATACACCAACAACAGATTCTAAGAACATGATAGGAAAGAAGAGATTTGCAGGACTCCTATAAACTAGAATCCATTAAAATAGCTTTGAAACTGATTTTCTTCAAGGTCGGTAAAGTGAGTACCATACATTGAATAATAGTCACATCTGCTATTTACAGCATTTATTAATGGCAGAAGTGTGTCAGGAAACATTATATAAAACACGTTTGTATACAACAAGTTATTATTTAGAAGCACTGCAGGTATTAATTTGAAATGTTGGTGTTCCTGCTTTGCCCCCACTCTAACTACAAAGCAGTGCAAATTGTAATACTGCGGCAAGCTAGAGGGTGAGACAGGTTTTTCTAAGTGCTGTGATAATATTCAGATCTAGTGCATAATTGGGAGAAAGCAAAGAGAGGAAGTTTGATGCTCAAAATGCTGATAGTAAATTCGGATGTAAACTAGAAGCAATCTTCGCTGATGGATGAAAAACGGTAGCAGATACGGGCAGAAAGGCTTGGCATTTGGTCCCTCTTTGGCATTTAGCATTTGAGAACATAATCCACAGGTGAAATATTTGACAATGCTGGTATGTTCTATTTTATTGTGGCAGGTCACTTTTGAGTATATAATGGAAGCTGCATTAACTATGGCCAAAGGAATTACCAAGAGCCTGGCACAATGGGATAGCATTAAGATTGCTAATGATATACAAAACACACTAAAATGACAAAAAAAAACCTGAAATTTAATAGCACTGTGTCCTGATCCTTAGTTTCATGAGAAAACGCTTAAGAAACATAGTTCGCTCTCACAGAGTTGCAGAGCCTCAGTCGTAGGGCAAACAGCAGCCAGGAAGCATCCTCCCCTAAAAGATATTTAGTTATCAATCGCCTGGTCCATACAGGAGAGGACTATACTGGCAAGCTTTTTTCTACTATAGGTAGTCAATTCTGAATGTGAAAGATGTACTCCAAATAAGGTGCTCATGGGAATTACTGTGAGTTTACTATCTTGGCCTACGGGCACAATGGCAAATCCTTCAAAAACGGAAACAGACAGAACATTACAGACATTTAGAAGCACAGGTCTCTAGTCCTTTGGATCAAAGGATTTCTGTGACAATTGTTATGCATTTTAAACAGAGAACTATGAATGTGTTCAAAACAACAACTTAGAAAAAACATTATTTTTAGTCCATAGAGGCAAAGTCAATAACCATGGTGCCGAATTCAGAAATTACATGGTATTCGTCTCAATGAGAATATTTAATTGCCTGGATTTATCTTATAAAACTGATCCAACCTCTTAACCAGTGGATACCACTTTTACAGAGTACTTTAGAGTATAAGACTGAATAATAGAATTCTTATGATGAACATAATGCTAAACTTGTAAAGTGAACTGCTGTATGTTTAATTATCATAAATAGTGTGAATGATTGTAAAACTCTAAAGAATTATTTAACTTTGAAAATTAAATCGTGGCTATTGCACAACACATTATTATTTAGCTTGCACACCACAGCCCCAAGGGCATAGCCATCACTGAATTTTTAGACAGCAGGTATAGTACACGTTTAACTGAACAACCGCTTCTCATTCCGAGGACTGACTAATTTTAAACCAGTGATGTGTATATGCATTTTGTTGAATGCTCATCTTTTGCGCTCCGGATTCTCACGTGGACTGGACAATACAATTACCGATGCACTCTATATACTAAACATCACTTTTTTCAAAAATACAAGGATAAAATTACGTATGAAGTCAAAAATAGGAGAACATTGAATTGCCTGCAATCTCGGTTCTCATGAGAACTTCCCATGACAGATTCAGAGCGACTGATATATGCTCCACTTTCAGATGTGGGTTTGAGGCCTTAAGAAAACACAACGCAGATGTCAGAGAGTGCAGGAGGAGCCTATGACATGGGGACCCTGGCTGTGGTACAAAAGCTTCTGGCACTTTTATTCATTAAACGCGTTCCATCGAACTGACAGCTTAGGAATCCTCCATTTGGGAAAAGAGGAAAAATGCGAAGAGCAACACTTAGTATAGAAAGCATTTCACATTCTGCTAACACAACAGTAATTCCATCAGTATTACCCCACATAGGGAAATAAAATGCAATATGTGTTGCTAGACAAAAGAAACCTCACGTAGTGATATCCTAAATGTGATATTTGTAAAGCACTCGAGTCAATTGAGAAATAACTGGTAAGTGTCTTCACATGACAAGAAGGGACTTATTCACACAATGTTTAGTTAAGAAAGAAGTAGAGCACTGTTGCCTTCAGTTTTAGCTGAATAAGAAATTAGATCCATAGAATTCCTAGACAGCTAAAAGCCTACGTTCTCCAAACAATAAGAAGTGGACCTTTTGCGGTTTCACAGAGGCAATGGATCACCGTTATGCCCTGTTCCAAATAAAAAGGGCCGTGTCAAATACTTGAAACAACTCTAATAATTCTAAACAGATCAAGAAATTATACATTTGAGTAGTTTTACCAAGACTAACTCAGTACACTCTCCTCAGTATAGCCCTGTCGAACACTCACTTTTAAAAACTAAGCTTCAAGTCAAAATCTGTAGTTGAACCCCATAAGAGGGGAGTAATATTCAAAATAGGGATATTAAATACGCCACAAAGAACAAAACAACTTTATAATTGAAGCCCCTCTCTAGAGTGGGATGTCAAAGATTCATCACAAAAGGAAAGGTCAAGAAGAATCTACCCCCTCAGTATTCTCAAATGTTTTGAAAACGTTTGAATTGAAATGTACATTATCTTAATTTATTGCTCATAACAAAAAGAAATCGCACTAGTGCCACTATAGGTACTAACACCTTGCCACATGTACTACCACATTGTCATTCACACTGATCGTGCTGGGTATTTAATCAAACATACTACTTTAAAAGCTGTGGATGCATGAAACTACAAAACACTACTCACATCTATTGAATATATGTCCTATACCATCATAAAAACCCAGCACAACAAAGAATGGCCCAATATGTGGGTGTCTTAAATGTGACTTGTGTTTACAAGATGTAATCAAAGAAGCTATTTATCAAATAACATATAAAGTGCAGGCAGAATCCATAAACTAACAGTGATCATCCTCGTCCTCATTCTTTGTTTAATTAGTACACTGTGGTTGCAACACACTAGAACAAAAAGGGAGGCCTTCTAAATAATATCTCTTCATTGTTGTAATGACTAATGAAGAGCCTTCTCTAGACTGAGTACATGATATATGCATTGCAGGTGATTGTCAGGGGCAACCAATGATGATATAATATTTTTTAATTGATTTATATATATGAAACTGATATTGGATAGACTATGCATTTGGTTTGAAAGAGCATACTGTCCTGAAAGGAGGTGTGTAGTGAGAACTTGGCTCCCATTCACTGCTCGAGGAAAAGTAATGTGATTGGGAGGCACAACTTCCATTCAATGAACCCTCTTCAGATGAATGTTCAAGAGGGCGAAGATGCTAAAAATATTTTATTATACAGGGAGTGCAGAATTATTAGGCAAGTTGTATTTTTGAGGATTAATTTTATTATTGAACAACAACCATGTTCTCAATGAACCCAAAAAACTCATTAATATCAAAACTGAATATTTTTGGAAGTAGTTTTTAGTTTGTTTTTAGTTTTAGCTATGTTAGGGGGATATCTGTGTGTGCAGGTGACTATCACTGTGCATAATTATTAGGCAACTTAACAAAAAAATATATATACCCATTTCAATTATTTATCATTACCAGTGAAACCAATATAACATCTCAACATTCACAAATATACATTTCTGACATTCAAAAACAAAACAAAAACAAATCAGTGACCAATATAGCCACCTTTGTTTGCAAGGACACTCAAAAGCCTGCCATCCATGGATTATGTCAGTGTTTTGATCTGTTCACCATCAACATTGCGTGCAGCAGCAACCACAGCCTCCCAGACACTGTTCAGAGAGGTGTACTGTTTTCCCTCCTTGTAAATCTCACATTTGATGATGGACCACAGGTTCTCAATGGGGTTCAGATCAGGTGAACAAGGAGGCCATGTCATTAGATTTCCTTCTTTTATACCCTTTCTTGCCAGCCACGCTGTGGAGTACTTGGACGCGTGTGATGGAGCATTGTCCTGCATGAAAATCATGTTTTTCTTGAAGGATGCAGACTTCTTCCTGTACCACTGCTTGAAGAAGGTGTCTTCCAGGAACTGGCAGTAGGACTGGGAGTTGAGCTTGACTCCATCCTCAACCCGAAAAGGCCCCACAAGCTCATCTTTGATGATACCAGCCCAAACCAGTACTCCACCTCCACCTTGCTGGCGTCTGAGTCGGACTGGAGCTCTCTGCCCTTTACCAATCCAGCCACGGGCCCATCCATCTGGCCCATCAAGACTCACTCTCATTTCATCAGTCCATAAAACCTTAGAAAAATCAGTCTTGAGATATTTCTTGGCCCAGTCTTGACGTTTCAGCTTGTGTGTCTTGTTCAGTGGTGGTCGTCTTTCAGCCTTTCTTACCTTGGCCATGTCTCTGAGTATTGCACACCTTGTGCTTTTGGGCACTCCAGTGATGTTGCAGCTCTGAAATATGGCCAAACTGGTGGCAAGTGGCATTGTGGCAGCTGCACGCTTGACTTTTCTCAGTTCATGGGCAGTTATTTTGCGCCTTGGTTTTTCCACACGCTTCTTGCGACCCTGTTGACTATTTTGAATGAAACGCATGATTGTTCGATGATCACGCTTCAGAAGCTTTGCAATTTTAAGAGTGCTGCATCCCTCTGCAAGATATCTCACTATTTTTGACTTTTCTGAGCCTGTCAAGTCCTTCTTTTGACCCATTTTGCCAAAGGAAAGGAAGTTGCCTAATAATTATGCACACCTGATATAGGGTGTTGATGTCATTAGACCACACCCCTTCTCATTACAGAGATGCACATCACCTAATATGCTTAATTGGTAGTAGGCTTTCGAGCCTATACAGCTTGGAGTAAGACAACATGCATCAAGAGGATGATGTGGTAAAAATACTCATTTGCCTAATAATTCTGCACTCCCTGTATATAAATCTGGCTTACTTTATTAATTTCAGTAGTTACAAAATGCACACATAAATCAACAAAAACAAACAAATTCAGCAACGCTGAATGTTAAAAATGGCAGTATAAAGTACTACAGTCAATATTGCAAGTAGATTGTGTCTAAAGCATACATTAGGAGTTAACTGTAGTCAAAGTAACCACACAAAATAAGCTACTCATTGTTGATACAGTGGCTAGTGGCTTAAGATCATAAACCACATGTGTGCCATCTCTCCTTCTTCCGAGGTATACAAATAGACTGTGCTACTGCAAATTGTTGATACATATGTGTTGACTGTGAGCACTCTGCTAAAATTACCAGTAACATGATAGTGAAAAATATAACAGTTTGAGCCATTTACATCTTCACTGCCTAATAAGGGGACAAAAGATAATGAAGTGTACTATAATTTTCTTAGTAAGATATTAACCTTCACAGTCACCTATAGTCTCCAAGCCTGTCCATCTTGATGAAAGGAATGTTGTTAATAGTATACCTAACCCAAAAAGATGGATGGGTTATTTTGGGGACAATTCTCAATCCTCAAAGAGTTTATTTGCAAAGTATGGCCCCAATCTTGATCTTATATAGAGGCAGACTATGACTGTCTGCAATTTCCAATCCCTGTAATACAATCTCACAATTGTTATATAAAGTTTGGTGATGTATTCTGAATTGGTCATCATTCCTGAAGCATTGCCCAAAACAGTCTAGTGGGGTCCCAAGCCCAAACTGAGCAATTGCTGGTGATAATCACCATCTTTTAAATAGATTAAATTAGATGTAGCGTATCCCCACACATCAGTTCTTTGTGAAACAGAAAAAACTTCCATGTGCCAGACAAATCAGCTGGACATCACATTTAAAAAATAACTGCTATAGATCAATTACAGCCTTTTCCTGGAAGTAAGAGCTCCACCATTTTTTCTTGCCATTGTACTTTATTCATATATTTAGCTTCAATGTAATTGAAAACGTTTTGTCTAACTTATTTTTATTGGTGAAACACATCATTTTAGTTTGCAGGTGATGCCTAAGACAATAGTCATAGTATTGCCTGCCTTAGTAGCAGGCTTTTAGAAATTAGGTCTCAAGTTGGCAGTGGTTTGCACCCTTTCCAGGTGGGGACCCTCACATTGGTCAAGGTTTCGAAGTCACACAGCTAAGATGTCCCTGTTCACTCCCTTGGTAACTTGGCTTATCTCAGAGGCACTGTAAAGTATTTATACATGCACACAGTAACATAGTGCAAACACCACAAAAGTACTCCCCACACCAACTTAGAAAAATAGGCAATATTTATCTGAGTAAAACAAGACCAAAATGACAAACATCAGACATACACAACTAAAGATACAATTTTTCAGAGATTAAATGTTGTATGGCGCTTAAAAACACAATAGCTCCAACTGGGGCTATCAAAAATGGCTTCATGGAGTTGTTTCCAATAGTCCAGCCCCACCCACAAGGGAGCGTGGCTGGCCATAGAGTCATGTAGACCCTGGTTACAGTACCTTGGTAAATTATGAGGAAACAAAAAGAAGTTGCACAGAGTCGGGGAGGTGAGGCGTCGCTGGAGCTGTGCAGCGTCGGTTCCTTACCGCCACTGGGGAGGTGAGGCATTGGTTCCCTATAGCTAGGCAGGTGAGGTGAGACGTCAGCTCCTTACGGCTGCAGAGGAGGTGATGCGCATTGGCGGCGATGCAGCAGTTCCTTACGAGAAGGTGGGCTCTAAGAATTCAGCAGGTCAAGATGTGAGCAGTGTCGCAATCACATTACGAGATGACAAGTGCTGCAGCGGAGTTGGGTGCCATGGACGTAGTTAACATGGTACTCTGGATTCACGCTGTGGCTGGACTTTGGAGATGCTCCAGTGGCATCAGGCCTGTGTTGTAGGTCGCGATCATAGAACTCAGCTGGGACCATGGCTTCGGTGCAGGCAGCAGCGTGGGGTCAGAGAGTGGTGCCAGTTACCAAGCCGTTCTGGAAGATGATGCACTAGTTTCTTCCTCATTGCACCAGAACTAAATCTCAAAGGCCCAGGAACTGGATTTGGAACCACTTGGCAAGTCAGGACTCTCAGCAAGAGAGCCCAGGTGCTGGTAGGTGAAGTCTTTGATGTCTCTGAGACTTCTTAACGGGAGGTAAGCTCAGTCCAAGCCCTTGGAGAACCTTTGGAAGCAGGATGTAGAAAGCCAAGTCCAGTCCCTTCACTCCCAAGACAGAAGCAGCAAGTAGCAGGCCAGTATAATAAACCAACAAGCAGAGTGGCAGTCCCTCCCACAGCATCCAGCTCTTCTTCCTGGCAGAATTTCCTCAGTCCAGAAGGATTCTATGCGGTGTCAGAGGTCCAGTACTTACACCCATTTCTGTTTTTGAAGTAGGTAAACTTCAAAGATAACTCTTTGTAGTGCACAAGACAATGCCCTTCCCTGCCCTGGCCCCAGACACACTCCAGGGGGTTGGGGACTGCTTTGTGTGAGGACAGGTGCAGCCCTATTCAGGTGCAAGTGTCAACTCCTTCAACCACTCTAGCTCAGGAAGACTCATCAGCCTGGTGATGGACCATCAGTATATGCAGGGCACACCTCAGCTCCCTTTTTGTGATTGTCTATAGTGAATTCTCAAACAGCCCAACTGTCATCCTGGCCCAGACGTGTATTCAGCAGACAGGCAGAGGCACACAAAGGTTAAGCAAGAAAATGCCCACTTTCTGAAAGTTGAACCAAAGAAGAAGAGGTTGGGCTCATATCATTCAGCAATGCTAGGCCTGACAAATTGTGTACAAGAAAAATTGGCAATAAACTCTCATACAGACTTTTACTACTGTGGGTGCGCAAATCAATTAACACAATCATTTAATTTTTTCATATTCAGAAAACATTTGCAGATCATTTATCTACATAGAATGTATGTACTGTGGACAGCAAACTTAAGAATAATCAGTCAATCCTTAAATTTAAACTTTAAACCCACAAAAAAACCATTCAGCGCATTACATATAAAAATAAACAAAAATGCAATATTATTCAAATTATGTGTAAAAAAATACTGTTATTTGTATTCTAGTTCTGAATTAGTCTATCAAAAAGAGAGGTACAGCAAGTCCAACCATTTTGTAGCTCATGCCTGGAGGGCTTATACCAGAAGAGGAAGGAACAAATTCAAATAGTGGCACATAACAGGGGTATTGGCTTTACAACTCAAGTTACAGCCTGACTCCCAGCTTGGAAGTCATATTCCATTAGTGTAAGTCCTCAGGTTTGGATATAATAGGGCTTACATGCCTTGACGGTGCTGAGCACTGGCAGGGCAGTCATTTGACCCTGCTTAAAGTCCTGTTTCTTCCCAGTGGGTAGGGGGCACATGCATTAAGTGCCTCTAACCTTTTGTGATATCTCACTGCCCTGTGGTTACCTACGATGATGATGTATTGAAATGCGCTGTCTGCAGCTGATGAAAAGAGAGTATGCCATCTCACAATGGCACTGAACTATGCCCTTTAGCACATGCGGTGAGACAGCCAACCTCAAGCCCAGCTCTGCACTTTTCACTTTGTTACTGTTTTCTTTACTTGTATATTCGGAAAGCAGACCATGTTCCTTTTGTGTTTTATATGTTTTAATTAATGCACATGGGTGTATTATTGTTTTAGGTTTTTAGTCTTATTCTCTTCTTACTACGAATTTAATTATTTTTTAAGTCTCAGAAGCTGAGGGGAAATGCTTCTCTTAACAGAGGTTGGTTTCCTTCTACCTACTGGTTTCTTTTATTTTTGATTGGGGTTTTTGGATGTAGGCTTTCCAGGGCAACAATGTCCTCCCCATCCTTGACCCAACTCAGTGTCTTCAATCTATATAATACCAGTATGGCTATACCTTTTGCTTGCCAACTTCAAACCATTCAGTATGTTGCCACAAGGTAGGTTTCAAATTTTGGCCCAGCTCGCATTGCCTTCACAATCACATTCTCTTGCAACCAGCTACTGGCCTTATGTCCTACATTAATAGAGCAATACACTTCTATTTAAACTCCTTGCCTCACTGTGGATCCCGAACTTCAGCCCTCCTTGAGCCCTCTGCTGTTAGCTTTCGGTTGTACCTTCCCCAACACCTGGCCCATCCCTAAACACACCACTCTATTTTTACAACTGGAACTTGGCTAAAAGAGTTTCTGCACCTGATCCCACTAACCAGGTGATCAATTCAATATTCTGTGGGATGGCATATTATTTTCAGGGACAGTATTTGCATTGCACCCTCCCCTCAGCCTTTAGATATGCCTGGCTCTGCCAAACTCTCAAAAATGATATTGACTCATTGTTGGATTTAACCCTCTTTGCAGGGTCACTCCCAAACGTTTTATGTTAACCTTCCTGTTTTCTGAACCCCTTTTTGTTGGCTGTTAGGACTTTTTGCTGTCGCAGGACTCTTGTAGTAACAAGACTGGTGGATTTCGAGCGGCAGCACCACCGAGCATGGGGACAGAGTCTGATCCCACAGCGTGACAGATGTCAGCCTAATCTTTCTGGCTAGCTAAGAGCATCTCACCAGTACCAGAGGTAAAAAGCATTTGTGGCAGCCTATTGCATGACACTGTAAGACTCCTCAGGGAAGTCGTGGTGGAACAGATCATACCCCTTTCTCTCAGTTATACAAGTCTCATACATGCACAGACAAACAGAAGCAGGGTTTTGGTTCAACAAGTTTTATTGAAGCAACTGTGTTTGATGTAAAAAGGCATGAATTGCCATTATGAGGATAATGAAGCACAACACTATTATAGCAGTGACCAGGAAAGTGAAACACAGGAAGAGTCCCACCATATTGTCACATTAATATGTCTACTAAGTTTCTACATGAGAGCAAATAGCAGTGGTAGTCCTAATCAACCTATTAAGTCCTGGGAAGGAAGCCCAATTCCCATTCCTGTGTTCAGAGGTAGAGAAGAGTTCTGTTAATCTGCTGGGAGTCCTTCCACATAGACGAGAGAATGCGTGGAGTTTCAGCAGAAACTTTGACAATGTGCAGCATGAGGTGGCAGGCTGGCTGGAATGTCCCTTCTAGTGTGGTGGGGGCAGCATGTTGTTTTATAGTTTTATAATAAAACACCTTGTTTTTTCTGAGAACTGCCCTGATGTGACAACATGTTATCTTTCTGAGTATGGTAGACATTGCACTCTCTGGACTGGCAATACCCAGTAAGCTATTGTGTAAGGCCTTGGAATGAGCACAGGATGAAAATGTTGTGCAAAGAAATGAATAACAAATTCTGCATGGAAGGGCAACTGATTAAAATGATAAAAGATTGCCACTAAAATAAAGCCTTGCTAAAATAATAAGAGGAATAAAATGACAAGTGACTAGGTGAGAGGGTACAAGCTAAAATAAAGGTGCCTACATAAATGCTAAAATAACCTCACAACAGTGCACTTTACCACTGCAAACCAGTTCTAAGGTGCTTGTGCTTTCTCCTTTAAACATGGTGCAATTAACTTACACTCAATTGGCACATTTGATTTGCTTGTAGGTCCCTAGTAAAGTGGTGCTGTAGGTACCCAGGGTTTGCAACTTAAATGACATTAGTGAGCCTGCAGCATTGATTGTGCCACTCACTTACGTAGCATTTAAAACATGTCACAGACCCGCCATTGCAGCCTGTGTGTCTAGTTTTAAACTGTGATTTTGACCTAGTAAAATAAACCTTTGGCTAGGCCTACACCTTCCTTTTCAATACATATAAGTCACCCCTAGGCAGTGGCGGCAGGTAATTTTAGGAGGGAGGGGGGCGGGCGGAAGGCACACACACACACTCATTCATTCACACATGCACGCACATCCATTCACAACACTCATCAACATTCAAACATACTCGCATGCACCAAACATTCATTTAAAAAACACACACTTACCTTTAGCTCGGAGGTCCCAGAAGGGTTGGGACTGCTGCCTTCCCTCTCTGGCTGACCTAAGGAAGGCAGCAGCCCCAACTTCGTCACAGAGTGGGATAGGGTCAGTGAGACTTCTGACCCTATCCCACTCTGTGACGAGGTGTTACTGATTGATACTCACCCTGGGCGCTTCAGGGCTTAAACCTGAAGCGCCCAAGTCAGAGTCAATGGGTGACGCTTCCCCTCGTCACCGATGGGGAGGGCCTCGAGGCACCTTTGCTGAGCCGAGGAGGTCACGCCCATAGGAGTTGTGGCCTCTTCAGCCCAGCAAAGTTCAGCTCAGGCTGCCTGGAGCCTGTGCAAATCACGCATGTCTCGCTCTTGGCTACCTGAGCTGAACATGAAGAGTGTTTGGCAGGCTGCCCTTTGGTCAGCCTGACAGACACTCTTCATGAGAGGTAAAAGGTGGAGGGGCGTGGCCCTTCACCCTAAAGGACAAGCCGCGGCTGCCGCTAGGGTAGGTACTAAACAGTCCATTGGGCAGGATGCATTGTATTTCAAAAATTGGACATGTATGTTTTAGTTTTGCAGGTCCTAGTAGTGAAAAACTCCTAAATCAGCTTTTTACTCCTGAAAGGCCTACCTCTTCCAAAGGATAACATCGGGTTACACAACAGTGGGTTACCTTATTACAGTTAATAAGCAATAAAGTTTGTGTTAAAGCAGGTAGGAATCTTGTGTCTGATGTTTGACGAATTATAATTTGAAACCCTCTTTAATAGAAAAATTGAATTTGAAGTCACAATTCTGAAAATGCCACTTTTAGAAAGTTGGCATTTTTTCGTTCTGACCATTTGGTGCCTGCAGCCTATTCCTGGGTTACACGACTAGATGTAATTGGCATTTGGCCTTTGTGTATTCCTACCAGACAGCATAACAATAGAGGGTCTGAGTATTGGCAGGATTGGCCATGCTGGCTTAATGAGGAAGGGTGAAGTTGTCACCTACCCCACTTGTGCTTCAGAGGCATTGGCCACCTCGCACACAAAGGACTGCCATCTAGCCTATTGTGCCCCCATACAGAATGGGAATAGGGCAGGAAGATAGAAAATTCCAGACACCTCTGCAGGGGGAAATTCCAGAAGTTTCTCCCACTTAAGAGTGTGCACCAGGAATTAAAAGGGGACCCTCAGACCCTCTTCAGTACTGTGGACATTACAGAAGGGCACCCTGCTACCTTTCTGCTTGGGGCCTGCCCTGCCTGCTGAGAATGAAGACTGGACCTGCACCCTTCATCCCAGGCTGAAATTACTCCAACGGTCAGCTGAGTGATCCCCTATTCTGAGCTACAGGGACATGACATGCTCCAGAGAACTCTGCATCTGCCCAGCTGACCTGATGCTTGAACCTGCAAGTGGAATTACCTGAGCCATGATGGCCTCTGCAAGACAGTCACTGATCCCCAAGAGATGCATCTCCAGGTCCTGGATACTTGGCTGGTATCAGAGTGTACTCCTCAAGAAGGAGAAATCATGATGTTTTGGACTCTTAGTGACCATGATCTCGCTACCCACACTGACCACCAATGCAACGCTCTGATAAACCCGACTCTTCATGCTACAGAGGCTGCCAGCGCAACCGGCAACGAGAGATCTGCAGTTCATGGTACAGCATCAACACCTCCCAGCAACTGCCTCAATGCGAATCTCCAGCAATAACCAGCAGTGACGCCCGAGGGGATCTTCACGCTACAACAACGACCAGTCACAATGCCTTGCCTGCTCTTCGTGCTCCAGTGACGACCATCTGCAATGCTCTTCCTGCTCCTCTCGACCTCATCCACTGTTAACTGGTCTTTTCATGCCAGACTTTGAGAAGGTGACTTTTTCAGCTGGACTAACCTGGTCCCTTTATCCAGCCTGAACTTGTGACTTTTCCTCATCTCACAGGACAAGATAACCAATAGGGGCGCTTTGTCTTTTTCGGCGCTATACTCACCATAATTCTTTAAAATTGCATAGCTCCGATCATACTGTTGGGATTTTCGTTTTTTTGGTGTTACATAATTGATTATATTTGGGATTTTTTATTTGCATTGTGTTTTCTGTTTATTACTGTTTGTGTGCAACATAAATACTTTACACATTGCTTCAAAGTTAAGCCTGAGGTTTAAACAGAGGTTACTTAAGTGATTTTAATGGTTCACCCTGACAAGGACTGTGGCTGTTACTTGAAAAGGCCTTGCACCCCCCTCAACCAACACATACATTTCTTACACTTGTGCAACCCTTTCTATTCTTCATGGTGACTTAAGTATGTGGGGAGAACAGGTCATTTGCTTTGAGGCACCAATTTTTATCTCTGCTTGTTCAACTCTCTCTCAATTTTCCTTGCTTCTGGTAGTTCTCACATTACCAGTCATTTGTTTCATCATATTTATTCCTCCTGTGAGCACATTTGCGTCACCCACTGATTTTTCCACTCTCTACTCTGTTTTTAGTTAGTTTGACCTCTTTGCCTCATTTGACACACTCCTGCTCCCGATCCCTCTTGTAGTTTTGGCAGAGGCTGAAGGGAAGTGCTCCTACCTTGTAACCCTCCTTCCAACCTAAGTATGCCCAGGCAGTCTCTCAGGTGTCCTTTTTGAGTCCACTGTTTCAACAGACATGCTGCTTCCCTATTTAGCTCTTATGGTTGTATATTTCTTAACTATTCTGACAACACCCAGATCCGGGTCAGAACGACTGCTGATGCATTCGCCATTCAGAGCCAGTTTCATGAGTGTCTTCTCACTATAATTCAGTGGATTAAATTAAATTCGTTAAACCTAAGCTATTATAAGATAGAACTTTTGATCGTAGATATACCCACTTGCTGGTCAGCTGATGGGCTTCTTCCATAAATGAGTCTCCGATTGTTTTTTCTTTGGAGAAAGAGTGAATGGAAGTGTGTGTTTGACAACAAACTTCTTTTTATGCCTTAGATAGGCAAACTCCAAAAACTTGCTTCCTCTTTCTTAGTATCTCTAGGAAGATAATCCCAGTTTTTCTTTTCACTTTCCTATGTGGACGAATTACTGCCCAACTACTGAGCGAAAGATCAAAGATCAGGAATCAACATTTAGACAGAGGAACTAGATTGGCAATAAAAAAATGAAGGACATAGACATACTTGCAAAGGTCCACAGGTGATTTGTTTCCGACAATGTACTTCCTTTCCTAAATTATTTCGTATCTTAAGCATACTTACTCTTCGCCCCTTTGGACCCTGCATGCCGGGTGGCCCTCTTTGCCCCGCTGGACCCTAAAACATAAAAAACAAAGATTTACTCAATTGACTGAAATATTTATTCAACAATACACAGTGGAGGCTGCTTTGCATGTGTTAATTTTGTTGTGGTCTCATTCTCCTCGGTTTTGTTTTTAAATATCTTGTTTTCACACATAAAAAAAGTTAATTATTCTACTGTTGTACCACTATTTGGCCTCCTCCATCCTATCTTTTTACGGGAAGAGCTGGGTTCTAGCTGAGATTTTGACAAGGCATTGTCTTTTGGAACTACAGAAAAGAGGTTGCCTTTAAGAATGTGTAAAGTCGTGAATGGACATTTCCTATAAGCCACAGTAACATACAGACATTGCACATTCCCTTTTCTTAATTAAATCGTGTTTGTGTAACACATCCCCATCGACTTGACATATAAAAACACAGTTAGAAAAAGTAATCTGTGATGCACTTTTGTATCGTACTTTTTTCATCCTATTAACAAATTCAGTTTTCAGGTACACATCATCATTTGATACTCAAGAGGATGCCTATATCCATGACCACTGGTATTGTCCAATCGGTGTTGTGCATTATCAATCCTTTTCCAACAACCTCCAATAGTGTGTTGTTGCGGTTGGGTAAAGTTAAAGGCAACAGTTGGTGTTTAAAGGAGCAACATTGCGGCCCCAGGAACATCCCTAAAAACAGAGATAGCCCAGTCAAACATCTAAAAGCTGCACTTTTTGTGAAAAATGTAAATAGTTGTCAAAACTGACAACACCAATTCTCAATAGACATAAAATCATCAGAATCTGCTTGAAGGATCTAGTTTGAAAGGTAATACTTCCAAACGTGAAGAGTGTATCTGAAAAAGTTGGTTGTATAGCATTTGGTATAAACTAACAGATAATTAATTTTATTTGATAAGAGTGGCAACCAGTGTACCTTCGTGATAATGGCCTTAGCTGTCTTTCAGTGCGGGGGTGTGAGGGAGGGCTCACTATTATTATGTATAGGTAACTCACATCTATCAATAACAAAAGTGCACGCAGCAGGGGAACTATAGAAGCATCCCACATTCTGGTACTGATAAACACAAGTGGGAAACTATTTGTAGGCAGAGATTATTCAGTTTATTAGTCAAATACTTGTGAAACAGCACAGGAAAACGTTAAAAAGGGAAACGTTTTCTAGAAACACACAGCATATCTGAATTGTTGTTTTGCCATCTATTGCTTTTTTTAATTGGCAGGATGATGGTAATGGAAAGAACTCAGTCCCTATCGCCTCTATTTTGTCAGGTGATGCATGAAAATAGATTTTGCACATAAAAATATTTTGTGTGTGAAATTAAAATATAGATAAAAACGGAATAACTGCCCTACATCTAACAACTTTTCAGCTCGGCTGTTAATCCATAGGTAGTGATGCTAGATGGGATTCATAAAAACGATGACAGGCATGCTTTTCCATGGCAACTGCCTGCCACTTTTGAGGATCTCACAAATGGGGAAAAAGTCTTTACTCATTTGCTATGAATCTTTCCATCACTGAGGGCCACTGTTTTAGTTGATTATAGTGCCTGTGTGGGCAAAAAATAATTATCATTAGCTTATATTAAGTTTTGATATATTCCCTCATATTTACTTCCTCTACCTGGCTTGTGAATATGGGACTTGATGGAAGTTCTACCTGCTAGGAGGGAACGAAACATTTCCTCCAGTCAGTGCCATAGCTCAATATGTGTTGTAAGAAACACATTTATTATTGATCATTGTCCCTCAGTGAGGTCAAAACATTTGCTTCTGGGTTTGAAATTATCACTTGAATAATTAATATTATGGACGTCAAATTTGTTGTTTGAGAAAGGATTAATTGTGGTTCAGCTTTCCAGTGCACTCAGATGGGCACAACCCCAGTTCCAAAAGAAACCGTTTAGCATAATTTGGTGTACAGTGACATGATCTTTGTAGGGTATAACTCTCCTATTATGTGTACCAAACAACTTTTTGTCAGGGTTTTCTAAAGAAAATACATTTGCTATGTAGAAGCTCTTCCTACTTCACCACCTGCCCCAGCATGTGTCTGTTCTTGTATTTTATGTCGGCGGAGATCCGTTCCTTTTTGTGGCTGCTGCCTTAAAAAGTTCTCCACATAGACAGGTAAACAGATGCCCAAAAGCAATTTCTTCCTAATGTCATTACTGATTACTGAATATAAGACTATAAATGACATTAACTGTGTTTCTCATTAAGTTCATCACAATCACGTCTCCATCCTGACACATTAACCTGACTGGATTTACATATTCAAGGTACTGCTAAGTGCAGTTTTCGCTATGTGCTGTGGGGACCACAAACCTGCTCCTCCTGCGGTACATTATAATACAATGTGTGGTGGGGTACTTCCATTCTGGGAAAGATCACGAGGACAAGGAGTTTGCAGAGGGACGTGCTGATGGAGTTATGGCATGATAAGCGAACCTGTACTACTACTGCTGTACAGCCAGTGGCCATTTTACAAAAGAGCCCCTTTTACAAGTAACTAAACTAAGACCTGGGCGTGAGTAGGGGGCAGGTTTTGGACATTCCGGGAATCGCCCCAGCATAAAGGTGTATTGTTTAGGTTCATTGCTAATGCTCCCTATTCTCTTACCTATAAATGCAAAGTTTTGGAGCAACATTGGATGCTTCTGCTTATGCAAGTTTCATACAGGACCATTACACATGGCGTGCAATTTAATTTCAGTGAAATCACAATAGCAACATTTATCCAATAAAAGTCATTTTTTGAGATTTCAGTTGTTTGTACAATGAAGAGTGGATGTCTACCTGTTGAGAGGGAAAAGCTATAGTCACCCCGTTACTAAAATGTCCCCAGTGAACCTGACAGCCAAGTGATGTCCAAATTGTCTCTAATCTTCAATAGCCAGGAAAGCCCAGCTACAAGACTGACACAAAATCCTCGAACTACATTCACTGCTGGATCCTTGCTGGACAGTATTTGCATCAAGTCATGACACAGAGCCAGTTCTTTTGACCCTGGTAGCGTTTTATCTCAGTATATCATCTGACAAAAAGGTGTATCCTAAATATTGTTACCAAAATATCGATCCACTGGGTGTAGATTTTCTATAATTTATGTTATTTATTTTATGTTCGCATTTACTACAATGGGGTTATATTGTGGACGTTATATAGAGGACACAATATTTAGGTCAGAAACACTATTTATTCCTGATGATAATTTACCAATTATATTCTGGTTCCACCTCTGATGGACAAGCTAAAATGGTAGTTGGATGACAGTGGTGTCAAGTATGATTTAGGACTTGGGTAAATTTCTTTACATTTTGTAGAGTATTAGAACTTCAAATTTCTCAATACACTGATCTATCATAGGTTGCTTTTAAATTCATGAATGAAACAGCATTTTGCCAAATGGACAATGGTAAATATGAGATTTGAAGTGTTTCTGATAAAAGAAATATGGATCCCTACTTTTTTAGCTAGGTGAATTTACTCACCATGGATTCCAGGTCAGGTGTCCAAAACAGTGGGTGTACAGCTGGATGAAATCTCATAATTCTTGCCCAGATTTGAACAAACTCCAAGTTTCAAGATGCGAATATTGAGGAAAGTCAAACTTCACGTCCTTTCTTGTGTAGATAACATGGCTATTGCAATGACCTCAAAGATCAATTACTGTCACTGTCTATAATTTGGCCTAAAAAATACCCCTCTCGACAATGTCATTATCTTCTCAATGCTACTCCGTGACTGGTTATGGTGGTACACTATCATGCACACTTCAAGTGTGTTTTAAAGCATTTAAAATGGGACCCTCCTCAATCAGAAAATAAAGTTTAAGTCATTCTGTACAGTGCACACCACCACCTAGGGATCTGACTTCACCATTGTTGCCTCTAGATTTGCTGAATATACACACACACACTCATTAGCATTGATCAGCCACTGGAGGCCTAGTACTGGTTAGACATTACCAGAAGAATTCATCCCACCACGCTAGTGCTGACTACTCTACCTAAAGTCAGTTGTGTCCAGGCCTATCCAGATGATTTACTTGGCCGCATATTGACCATCTTGAATGGCCTGTGCCAAAATGGCACAAAATTCTTCTGGGACTGCTGGTAAGATCGCAGCAACCGAGTTCCATAATGCATGAGAGTACCTTCCTAGCAAACAGACCTGAGGGTAAGACTAGCAGAAGAAAACATCCTCCTCGCAAATGCCTCAATTCAGGTAGGGAGGCAGTAGGAAAATAATTGGGGTTAACCGTGCTATTGGAGGCCTGTTTTTTCAGGTTCTCAGGAGCAGGTTGCTGCGTTAGGAAGGCAGTTTCACTCGGAGGACCTATACTCTCAGGCTCTTAGGAGCAGGGTTCTGTTTTTGGAAGGCTAGGTCACCCAGAGTGGGCCCATAAAAGTGTGTTGTCTGTCTGTTCCCAGGTGAGCAAACAGCTGTACCTAGTCCACATGCCCCTGAGGATGTCAGTCAAAGCCTCACTGAATGGCAGCAATGGTTCTAATGAGGATTGTCTTGGTTGTAACACTTCTGTGAGGACATTGGTTTTTACTTTAACAGAAAGCAACTGCAAATCTAAAACTTAGACCATTTGTCTAATGAGCATGACAAATTAAGCACACTCTGTAGAAGGGCCAAGGTTTGAAACCAGCCTAGTGTCAGGGGAAGTGTCTAGCCCATTGGCTTCTTGCAGGTCCACCAAGAAACTGTCATCAACATATTGTGGGGGGATTTAGCCCTTACAGACACTATCATCACCAGAGACTGGTTGACTCTGGCAAGGGTCCAACCTTAATAGCTGATGAAACACTGATGAGTGGCTCCTAGGCAAAGATACTGTATTTAACAGTGTCAGAATGTACTGGGGAAGAGTACATAGGTATTGATGCCGGATGTGGTTTTGGCTGAGTGTAAACACCAGGTCAGTGCGTGCTCTACAGGCGACTAGAATGCAAAAACCCAGCACTCTCAAGATAATGTAATTTATGCATAGTGCTGATATGTTGTTGTTTAACCTTTTGCATTGCAGAGTTTAATCCTGAAGACTTATATTCAAAGGTGCTTATAAATACTGTTCATTTGCAATTAATTGCTGCAGGCTTTCAGAGTGTGTCAGGGTGTGGTCCCTATCCAGGGCCTTCTAGAAGCTTTCCCTGCAGCATGCCTGGGTGTGGTTGGTGGGCTGGGCTAAGACTCTATAAAAGGGAGCCAGCCCAGCTCCACGTGCTCACTATTCAGAGGTCCCGGTGCAGAGCAGCAGCAACTTCCTGAGCTCCTGTTCCGGTGGTCTACTTTGATCTTCCAGGCTTCTGCCCTTCATACTACATTGGTGATCCTTAATCAGGGCGGTAGGAAGGAGGTTGGGCTGAGCCCCCGACCCCGTTATCGAGGACGCTCAAATTCTTGGGCCTAATTCTTGCATGATAAACAATTTACTCTTGCACGTGTGAATGTGCGCTTGGGCGTTTTGGTGGCATTTGCATGCTGTTACTAGAATCGGCAAGACGCGCAATTCTTTCTCCGTGTTTAATTCATGTTATTCATTGTGCGCTACCATTTCTTGACAGTTAAATTATGGCCTTCGAATCGGCAAGACGCACAATTCGTTTTCTCGTGCTTAACCCTTGATATTCATTGTGCGCTACCATTTCTTGGCAGTTACATGGTGGCCTTCGAATCGACAAGACGCGCAATTCGTTTTCTAGTGATTTAACCCTTGGTATTCATTGCACGCTACCACTTCTTGGCATTTACATGGTGGCATTCGAATCGGCAAGACGCGCGATTCTTTCCTTGTCTTTAATTCGTGTTATTCATTGTGCACTACCATTCCTTGGCAGTTACATGGTGGCATTCGAATCGGCAAGACGCGCGATTCTTTCCTCGTGCTTAATTCATGTAATTCATTGTGCGCTACCATTCCTTGGCACTTACATGGTGGCATTCGAATCGGCAAGACACGCGATTCTCTCCTCGTGCTTAATTCATGTTATTCATTGTGCGCTACCATTCCTTGGCAGTTACATGGTGGCATTCGAATCGGCAAGACACGCGATTCTTTCCTCGTGCTTAATTCATGTTATTCACTGTGCGCTACCATTTCTTGACAGTTACATGGTGGCATTCGAATTGACAAGACGCACGATTATCTCCACGTGCTTAATTCATGTTATTAATTGTGCGCTACCATTCTAAGGCATTTACTTGGTAGTACTTGAGAAGTCCCGTGATTTATTCCTTGAATTTACGTTGTGTTATTCATGGTGCACAATCCTTCTATGGTGTTTACTACCTATGTGAAAATCTGCAATGTGCGCAATTCATGTTCCAACATTTAGAGAGAACAAAAGGCCAGAGTTTTAGAAGTAATGTTGTGTGTTCCTAATATGTGTTCTCAAAAAAGGATTCATATGGTGGTTCAGAACTTATCCAGATTGTTTTCCTGATTCTCATGCAAAGGAAAGTACTTGAATTTAAAAGTTTCATTCAACCTCTCTTGATTCTCTCAGAGGTATCCAGTCATCTTGACGCCTAGTAATTTTAAGTCTATTCTTAGGTTGTTCATGTTTTCAGAATGACAATGCTTAGAGTCATAGCCTAGTATTGATTTCATGAGATGTAATTTAAATGTTGTGTGTTTTAACCTTTTGCTTCCTACAGGTCTCCTTCCTAGCTGTTCCCTTCCTAATCCCCTTGTCCCCACTTGGACTCTCTTAGAATCTGTGACAAATCTAATCAGAGTATTGGAGCTGTCTTGTAGTGGAAGTGTTGGGAACGTGCACAGACCCCAAGGATCTGGTGACTCTGACACTGAGGTCGAGACAGATTTAATTTTGAGTCAGACAGAATGTCTTTTTCAAGTATCAGCAGCATTGGTGCTGGTATCGATGGGGCAGAAACTGGCATGGTAGATGGTGCCATGCAAGGAATCAGCTCCAGAGTTGGAGCCGAACACAGTCACAGTCCGTGACAAGCATGGACTCTCTGGCATTAACTCAACTGGAGGTTTCGCTTGATCCATGTGGCCTAAAGGAGCTGGCAGGGTGTCGAAGAAATTTAGCATGGTTTCATTCTTTTTGTGATGTTGCAGACAGACCTGTTAATTCAGGGTACATCAGAGCAGTGTATGTATGGCTGTCTTCGCTGTACTTCATTGAGCACTAATGCTTGCATTTCACTTGCTTGATAAAACAGTAAATAAATCCAGTTTTGCTAAATTTATTGTGTGCCAGTGCTGCCATTTTCTGTGCGAAGCTGATAATGATGAAACAATTGGTGGCCTCTGTGTTTTAGTTCTATGCAAATGTTTCTAAAAATGACATGACCAAGATGCTGAAAGGATTGCAGGTGCAAGCCAGAATGCTTGTTAAGGACATAACACTTGCTCATAGAACTATCTATCACTAACTCCACCGACCTCCTAGAACAGCTGGACAACATTGGCCTCATGCAGCTGGTCACAGACCCCACGCACAAAGAAGAACACCCAGAGGACTCTGTATTCACATCCAGTAACAGAATCAAGTACAGTAACACAACGGAAGTCACCTGGTCGGACCACTCTAACATACACTTCACCATCGCCGGACCTCCCTGCACCACCCCCAACTGCTACTTCACCCCTCACGCAACTTGACCAAGGTCACCAGCACCAATGGACCGATAACCCTAAGTGTCACTCAGTGCACCCTCACCACATACTTGAACCTGACAGTCCAGAACTTCAGCACATGGATTACCACCAACCAAGTCGCTCCCATCAAACCGGTCAGAATGCAAAGATCCACCAAACAAGCAAGCTGGTACACCCTGGAACTTAGGATGGAAAAAATACAGATGCAAATAACTGGAAAGAGAATGGCGAACCAGCTGAAACAACATGGACCGAGCCACTTTGAAGTCGGGCCTCTACGATTACCACTGCCTGCTCAAAGCCACAATAAAGTAGGCCCTGACACACCAGATTGAGACCAGCACCAACAAAACCAAGGAACTCTCCTCCATCATCAGGGACTTCACTGGCCCATCAGCCACCGAAAATGTGATCCCTTCCTCACAAGAACTCTGCAACGCCCTAGCCGAACACTTACAAGAGAGCAACCATCTACAGAAACTTTGATGCCGAACCCACCGACCCCCCAACATCCGATCAACCACCGATGCTCACCACCCACTCACCACATGGGAACAACTCAGCACTCTGAACACAAACACTCTTATGAACTTCATCCACTCAGGAAGACCCACTGACCCATGCACCCACTGACTTTTCAATCTCGGAAGGGAGGAAATTAGCCGCCAGCTCCCCAACATCCACAACACCACCATCGCCACAGCCACCTTCCCCGATGCCTGGAACCATGTAGAGGTAGGCCTGCTCTTCAAGAAACCCCCTGCAGACACCAGCAAGCTCCAGAAATACTGCCCCATCTCACTGCTCCCATTTCCCACCAAAGTCCTAGAGAAGGCCATCTACCTCTAACTCACAGAACACCTGGAGAGAAACAACCTGTTGGACCCCCACCCAATTAGGATTCTGGGCTAATCACAGCACCAAAACAGCCCTGATGGCTGCAACAGATGTCATCCGCACCCTACTCGGTAGGAGTGAATCAGCCGCCCTCATCCTACTTGACCTATCTGCAGCCTTCAACACGGTCTCCCACTACACACTCATCGAGGGACTGCGACAGACAGGAATCACAAACTACGCACTAAAGTGGATGGCTTCCTTCCTAATGGGATGCACTCAGAGAATCTGTCTCCCTCCCTTCACTTCTCAACCCAAGAGCACACTCTGCAGCGTCCCCCAAGGCTCATCCCTCAGTACAACTCTCTTCAAAATCTACATGACACCACTCGCAGACATAGTCAGAGCCAACATCATCTTATACGCTGACGACACACAGCTCGCCTTTTCGGTCTCAGCGGACACCACCAGGATGAAGACCAACTTCCATAACTGTACGAAGAATGTCTCAGCATGGATGAATAATAACTGCCTGAAACTCAACACGGACAAAACTGAAGTAGTAATCTTCGGCAGAGCTCAGACCCACCCTCACTCTGAAAGACCATGCCTGCAACCTCATTATCACCCTGGACAGGGAAATCTCTATGAAACTCGAAGTCAACACTGTCTCCTCATCCTGCTTCCACATCCTTTGCATGCTGCGCAAAGTCTTCAAGTGGCTTCCCACAAGCACCAGGAAAACAGCGACACAGGCCCTCATCACCAGACAACTGGACTACAAGAACACACGCTATGCATGCATTACCACCAAATTTATGAGGAGACTCCAAATGATCCAGAATGCAGCAGCCAGACTGATCCTCAACCTTCCAAAGAGGACCCAGATCACCCAGCCTCTGACTCCCCAGCATCTGGCTCCCCATCCAGAAAAGATGCAAATTCTAACTCCTGACCCATGCCTAAAAAGCCCTCCACAACCCAGGACCAGCCTACCTCAAACACCTGCCTCCCAGGAACCTCCACTCACCTTGCCCTTGCAGAAGTACCACGCATCCACCGCTGCCACACCAGAGGATTCTCTTTCTCCCTCCTCACCACTAAGTACTGGAACACCCTCCCCTTCTACCTCTGCACCTCACCCTCACTCACCCACTTTTGTAAGGGACTCAAAACCTGGCTGTTTGACTGACTCCACAGTACAGCAACTGGATACCTTCATGGGTGATAAGTAGCTCTCAATAAATACTGATTGATTGATTGAGATTCCAATGCACATTCTCACTAGAGCCTTACGATCAGAAAATAACACTCATCACTGCCAGTCCAGGTAGCCGGGTGTTTGATTATATTTCTATTAACTAAGTTCAATAATTTACTTTAGGTTGGTATATACAGATTAATTTAAGTCCTGACATTTAGGAAAGAGATCAAGTGATGATGTTCTATTCAGGCTCATAGTTTATGCTCTATTAAACAAAACATTTTAGAACAGTATAACCAACAGAGAAAGTACTTTCTAAAAATTAATGGAAGAGTATACTGTCCTTGCCCCATTAGGTAATTAACATGCCAAATACACCAGAGGGTGATATGAATGAGGATATAAAAAAGTGGTAAAAAATAAATCGGAAATATAAATAATCACAATTGTTATAGCAGTGACAAACTAGAATGCCCATGAAAAATTATTTTCCTGCTTCATACATTTTGGATTTCTTTTACTTATTCCCAATACTTTTTAATGAATTTCATAGCATTGTCCTATTACAAATTACTTCAATTTGCAAAAAATAGAAACACCGAAGTAATTTTTCAACCATTTAATAAAGGCAAAGTGGCTCTTACTGGTAAACCTTCTGGACCAAGTGTTCCAGGGATGCCAGGAGGTCCTGGATAACCCTAAAATCAAGGTATAAAGAATATAAATGTTATTTCTAAAACAAAAATACAAGATAGGAAAAATCAATGCATAATTGTCAGCTCTTACAACTAATGAGATGTGCTAAACATATTCACAAGAAGGCAATGCAAATTTCAATATTCGCCTGTACTATAAATGCATACACTCATCTGTTATTGTGAGAGGAGCTGAGCCCTTTTGTAGACTCTTTGACTCATCTGAGGAACAAATGATAAGCAATGTGAATATGTTACAGCTGAATGAGCATTCTAAAATATAGAGAAAATAATGCAATAATATGCAGAATTAATGGGTAGACTTTAGTGGAAATAAATGCTTTTAAATTAAATGCAAAGATTTTAGTAGGCAACCATATTTACTCGTACTTGGCCTTAACAGTTATAGCAATGCTATCTGACAGGCTAACATGCCAGAAGAATGATGATTTCATATAAAATGTTTATTTCCTGACCTTCCAGTGGACATGCTTTCATTAGGAATAACAAGTGCATAAAATGTTTTTGTTTAACTCTGAATATGTTTACACTTACACGATGATCACTGTTAACTAATGAATAGATTTTTGTGCAAATATTTGGATATGCGATTTCCTAATTGTGGTTCCATGGGAATCGCAATTAGGGAATTGCAAATCCAAATGTAAGAAACTCCACTGAGTTTCTTTTGTGATTCCCAGTGGGTCGCAAATAAACCTGCCTCATTAATATTAAGGAGGTAGGTCGCAATTTGCGACCCACCGGGAATCGCAAAAATCACAGGGATGGTGTCCTGCTGGTGTCAGCAGACCATCATGTCAGTGATTGCTTTTAAATAAAACAATCATTTTTTTTAAACGCAGCCCATTTGACTTAAAGGTAAACGGGCTGCGTTTAAAAAGAAAGAAATGAAATGTTTCAGTTTCATTTTTGATGAGTAGGCAGTGGTCCGTGAGACCACCACTGCCTGCTCTTCAAAAACGTTTTCGCATGCATTCACAAAGGTGAAGGGGTCCCCAAGGGACCCTTTCCCCTTTGCGAATGGGTTAGCACCAATTTGAAATTGGTGCTAACTGCGATTGTTTTGCGACAGCATTCACGATCATAAAACAATCATACATACCATTTAAATTTGGTATTAGGAAGGGAAACCCCGAACACGCCCGTTCCTAATACCGAATCACAAAGCACGAATTGCGATTCGGTAACAAGTTACCGAATCACAGTTTGTGCCTTGTACATCTCAAAAAGCATTTTTCTAGTCGCAAACGGGCCAATTTTGCGAATCGGCCCGTTTGTGACTTGAAAAATGTTTTGTACATGTGGCCCTTAGTGAGATAATGAAGAAGCTTGCACACGATTTTACAAACAATACAGATTTTCTGAAGGCAATGAATGGTGGGAAAATCTCTGAGGATTAACATTGTACTTGATAAGAAATGTTTCACATGACATTGCTGTCTATGGACTACTGTTTTCCTGGAGAGAAGACGAGGACGGATCCTGTTCTCATGAGTCATGGAAAGCTGATTGGGGACTGAAGACAGAAGCAGCAACATGTTGCAAAGGTTTTAGATCATGATGTCTGTAATAGTGTGTGTTCCTTGAGTAGGTTTCCACATGCCACTTACCACTTCCCCTGTCCTTTCATTCACATAGCACGTTGTTCGTGCTGAGACTGTACTGAGTTTCTTGAACCTCCCTTTTTTAGGAAGTTTTTCTGTAATTGATAATTGAATTACTGAGCTGATAATTTGACACTGCAGCTTTATGCCTGTTGATCTCTCTAACTGGAACTCTTTATGGGTTCTAACTGACACCATTTCATCCTCATTCCTAGAATAGGGATTCTTTCCTTTACGGAACATCCTTAATGCACTTATTATGATTTACTGATTACTTATTTTTTAATCATTGATAAAACTATGATTGATATCAATGAATTTATATGCTGACTTAATAAAGATGGATTAATAAAACGATTTGAATAATAAAACCCTTAAAACGTACAAACTCTCATTATTGACTGAAAATAGAATTGAGATTATGATGACAATATAATTTGATGTACAGTTCCTGGTTAATCTCAACTAACAAAGATCCTTCAGCCAAGTGAAACAGCTGGGATTTCTCTCCAATGAGAGGTAAATTCTTCTCATAAACCAATAACTGGGATACCCGTTCCAACACAGTAAAGGCTTCAGATTTACAAAGTCTTTGTCAAAAATGTGTAGTGAATTACAGAATATCAAACAACTTTAAATAGCTATGCCTTACTACTAGAAATTCAGAGTAATTCAGATGTTAGCCAAGAGTAAGTGGTGCGTACTTTCAAAAAACTGTTTGTGTTAATCAAATAGCACTGGCTTGTTCAAAAACAGAACCACTTTGACCACTGTTTTTGGATTAAAAGGGACATTTTTCAGAGGTGGTGAGTAATAACGTAGTCATATCTTTCTGTAAGGGAGTTGTAATTGAGATGATCTTGATATGCTTTGATATAAGCAAGGATGATTCAAGTGCAGACAACATTATGGATTCTAGGAGTTAAATAAATGAATGAAGCTATCTAACAGATTTCATATAATCAATAAGAAAACACTTCGCATATCATCCATATAACAAATGTCCTCCTTTATGTACTTGTGCTTGTATTTATTTATTTATGTCCTCCAGTTGCTTTAGAACAGACCAGAGTCAGCGGGAAACAGAGAGCTTTACAGAGGAAAGACAGAGTTACAGGATATAGAGAGGTGCATAGATATACAGTGAGCATTTCATGATTGCAATTTAAGTGCTTGTGGCAAAAACAGATGACAAGATTTTGTTAATATTGTTCTGACCAATACTAGACCTCAACAAAGCAAACAGAGCACAACAGGTGAGTGAGGAACATATGTGAGGTACGTTTAGTGCTTATTGTCAAGCTATACATAAACATTATCACTGCCTTAGAATATAATCCTGTTCATAGTTTTTGCATGATAGGCTAAAGGAACGTGTGAGCAGTCTTGCATTGCAATTCCTTGATCATGTGGTGAAAACGGCTTCTATTTCTTGAAATGATGCTGTGAAGTATATGAAATAAATATCTCTCATTCTCTCTACCTCTCTCTCTCTCTATATATATATATATATATATATATAGCTTTAAAAAAACTTGGAAATGTAATAAAAACATACTTAATGTTGAGTTAAGGTAACTTCCACAACAGACCTGCAGATCATAACGTGCTTTAATTTTTCTAGCTGGTATTCATAACCCTCATTACAGTTATACAGAGCAGAACGCCCTTTATTTTTTCAAATAAAAATCATGTGGGAATCCATGGAAGATCGGTGATTTAATGTTTCAGATGGCTCTAAAACTCAAACTCTTCGTGCCCAGATTTGAACACTTTTGAAATGCTAATTTCTCCTAAACTACTGAACTAATGTACACCAAAACAAGCATAAACACTTCCTGGAGTAACGTTCTGTAGACATGCAAAATTTGGTGTAATCCCTTTCAGTCATTTCTTCTGTATCAAGTAGTAAAACATCTTATGAGAAATATAATGGCAGATGTCACTTTTGGGACTCACATTCATTTTCCTCACCTAGTAGATCTCAATGAAACTTGTCACGATGGACCCAAACTAATAGTAAATCCTTTTGGAACACTTCAAACAGATTCATCAAACAGCGTAAAAGTTATTAGGAAAACAAGGAATGGCTTTTCAATGGAAGCTCTGACCTAACCATTAATACAGAGGTGCTACCAGTGGCGCTGTAACATATGTTAATCAGTTTGTTGAGTGCAAATCAGGCCACTATTTTAGGCATGCGAGAACTGCCCTTAAATGGGGACTCCGATTAGAAGACTTACAGAATTAATCATTATGAACTTTAATAGCAGATGTAGATTTAGGTATATTATTAAATGTCTGATGCTGTGGATGAGGATACTTGGAGTCCTAATTGCTTACAGACATCATGTGTTTCCAGTTGTATGCTAGCCCAAAGCAATATCTGGTGAGATGCCTGGGTGCACAAATAGAGAGTGGTATACTTAGGGTGCGCATTCAGAGAAAGATCACTGAAGAGTTAGATGGTATTGGAATGTAATTGTTTTGGGGCAACAGATCATTTTGTTGCAGCGCTTTAATGCACCAGTCGAAATCGTATAGCAATTCTTTTTTTAGCCTTGAGAGTTGTGGTTGGTGACTTAAAAGTTGAATAGGCTTTTTTGATGATTCCTCAGTTTTCCAAAGGAAAGACAGTGCTGGGACATCAAAGCTCGGATTATGGTTTTCTTGAAATGCATCAGTCTGAAATGAAGTGGTTCCCTGCATGCTGTTCTACCTTAGTGATGCTGGTATGGTTCTAAGGTGTCTTGATAGTATATGACACTGAAGTAGGTGGTCCTAGTTAATAATTTCCTCTAGGACTGTGCTGAGATTGCATGTGCACATGCATTTACTTTTTGTAAGAGACTGGGTGAAAGAAGACATTTCCAGGCCCATTTTGAATGTTAAAGGCTAGGTCAACTTTAGAGTCAAACTGAAGAAAACTAAAAAGATGGAATGTCTGCATTAATCTCCACCACTGGTAATTTACTTGTGGATCACATGCCAGTACATCATCTTTTTGCCCACCGTGCTATGTCAGGCAGGAACCAGTCATATATAAATAAATCAGCATTGGTCATGCTCCAATCGGAGCAGTCTACTACAAACTGCCAGTCCAGGTCACCTCTGAATGGGAGCACTAGTAACCCCAGGCTGGGTTCAGCCTATATGGGTCTCTCCTGTAGGGTGTATTAGAGTCCCATGTCCACATCTAGGCATACCCATCACACTTAATGCACTGCACTGAAGAAACAAAAATTGTGATGTGTGGAATGCTTGGATTAATCTCAGTCACTGGCAATTACTTTAAATCATTATTTTGCACACCATGCCACCTCAGACAGGAACTAGACATATGCAAATCAGCCTTGCTTCTGCTACAATAGGTAATTGCAACCCGAACTGCCCCATACTCCCCTCTAAATGGGAACACAAGCAACTCTAGATCAGTTTCAGCCTATTCAGGCCTCTTTAGTTTGGTGCTGTTTGAACCTATGGCACACAGTACACAGGATCAGTCTGGAGTTGCTTGTGTGTTGGTTTGGAGTGGACCTCATTTTTTCACAAGTTTAGAGTCAAGCCAATCCCCAAGTCACTTATTAGTGTATGACTAGTTGCTTTTACTTTGTATGCTGTTAGCCAGGTCTAGGTGGGGCATTTGAAGCAGGAGGATGATTTAAACCTAGGGGCTGAGTCTCACATAACATCCTAATCCAGTTCTCATTTTCTGGCACACAGTCTTTTAGGTGCAGCATGCTTTGCAAGCAGGTGATACTTTGAGGTACTGTAGTGTGTCACTGGCATAATAATGTATCTTGATGTGCAAGCTGTCAAAAAAGACTTTAGGATTCTCTATTAAAGAGAATCAGCACATGTGGTCCCATGTTTGGTAACACAGGTGTCACCTTCGATTTAGGCAGGCTGCTGGAATAAGGAGAGGCAACCTGCAAATCTACCACAATGCTGGCAATGGTTTCCTTTGGGATGGGTTATGACAAACATTTAAGATTAGATACAACACATTGAAATAATACGAAGTGTACAAGCTGCTATGAGACTGATAGTGCTAGCGGTCCTTTAATAAGAAAATTACTATCTTCTTTAGCTTCAATCAAATTTAATGCGTGAAACAAAATTTGGTATTATATATATACAAAAAGGCTTAAGGCCTTATTTACGGATTGGCAGATGATGCCTCATCTTCCAGTTCTGCACTTCCCCTCACTTCATTTAGAGATGTGGAACCACTTGGCAAACTATGACAAAGCCCCAGCTGACTCCTCCATCAGAAACATTTAGCTGGCTGTTCGATTACAGCATCCAGAGGCATACGCGTCTTTAGGCAGGCCTTATAATGCGGTTGTTTTCGTGTTTGCTACCATTATGTTACTCATGGTGGCCGTGAATAGTGAAAAAACGAAGGACCCCTCAGCCACTGGCAGAAGTCTCCCCGCACGGCAGCCTATTGTTCTTCCACTTCCAGACTAGTTGGCTGAATCTCAAGATACTGCGGAAGACTCACTGGTGGAATGCAGAGGTCGGGCCCACCAGGGCGAGAGAGCAAGTTTTGATTCTGTCGGAGGACGATGATAACGCGTATATTTAACACTTTATACAACCACATCCCTAGGATCATATACTGTTAGAGACAATCCTAAATTTTGCCTCAGCTTCATGTTATATCTTGGCAGTTCATGATACATCCATTTTTATTTATTGAAGCAACTACATGATTGTTACATCTTGGAACTTCCGATTGCAGTTCAACATAGTTGTTTACTACGCACAATGACGGTTTACATCTTAGCACTTGCAGTGAAGTTCAATCCTACTTTTTCAATCATATATGTTTCTTTACATTTTGACACTTCTGGCTATGGCCACCTCTAGTTCTTTACTTCTTTTGGATGCAACCCATCCTTGTGGCTCACTCATCTACATATGATTTTTGGATACATCTCAGCAGTTCTAGCCATGGCACATCCTAATTTTGCACTCATCTGTTTGTTACATCCTACCCTGGTTGTTTACTCATCTACTTGGGCTGTATTATACATTGTGCCCTGGGAGTGCTTTGTGTGCCTCCGGGGTACGGTGGTACTACAGAAGGGATTGCAGATGCTTAAACAGCCCCTTTTGTAATCCGGATAGCGCTGGTGCATGCGTAGTGCCAGCGCTATCATGAGAGGGCATTCCCTCAATTGCATGGGGCAGTGGCATTATACAAATGAGGGAATCTCTTTGCTTCTTGCGCCCGGGCTGCATTACAGATGCTGGCACACATGCAAACAGACCCTTAGGAGGAGCACTCACAGTGAGTCACAAAAAGGTGGTCAGTGCACCTCCTGAAGGCAGCCTTCTGAAAGGGAGGAAAGTGGTCCCATGGACCCCCAGATATCCCCAAAGCAGGTGGGTATAGTCACTCAGTGCACCTACCTGCAGGCGGATCTCTCCCGCTCCTTCAAAGTGCACGAGGCATGCTGTCTTCACTGCGAAACTCAGTGATTCTGAAGCAGCTTCTCTGTATTTTACTGAAGTTTGCCCTGGGTGGGGGAGGGGGCAGCACATTCATCATAACGGGGCACACTTTCCTTGTTTATGCCCGGCGCACCCTCTGTGACGTGTGCCTTCGCACAAACAAACAGGGACAGTGTACCCTTTCAGTATTACTGCCCATTACATCCTACCCTAGTTGTTTACTCATCTACCTTTTCTTTATACCATACCCTAGTTGTTTAATCATCTCTATGTTTGTTACACTCTACCTTAGTTGTTTACTCATCGACATGTTTGATAAATCAGTTACTTCATTCTTGTGCACCACAGGTCTGTTGAATTTCTTTGGTTATTTGTTTGTGATCTTCACAATGTGAAGACGCTTTGTCTACTTTTTAGAAAAAAATCTATAATATGTTTTCATTAGGTTGCGTTTTCATTTTTACACAACAGCAAAACCAAGTTCATCTAAAAAAAAAAAAAAAAAAAGGTAATTTAAGGACGACCCAACACTCTTCCTGCACATTACCTACTCTGAGTCTCTCAACCGCTACAACTGTAATGATGGGGCGCTATGTCACCTTGTCCCTGGATTTAGCAGCTTGTGCGTATTACGCAGCTCCAAACACACCAAGGTTTTCACTTTTTATTTAAAGTTCTTTCAAACTAACATTGGTGGAGAGTTAAAACGGTGCTGAGGATTCTACTGGTGCCCATTCTACGGCTGAGACGTGTTGTGCTTCTCTTGCTTTCTCTGTGAGAAACAGGACGTCCCTTATAACAAATGTTGAATCATTGCAGAGCGTGACAAACGTGGACAATCTTGTTCCTAAAATAAATTAACTTAGCACGTGTATGATTTCTCTTTCTGTTCCGGTCAAACAGACTTAATAGAATTACCATCATTCGTGGTTATTTAAACGAATATACCATATGCTACAATATGCATATTGAATTAAACCCACTTCCCCCTAGTTCATTCATAAAATGTTCAGCTAAGAATAATTGTCTGAGTCACGCCGTGAAACAGTGAGAATGCGAATCTTGGCAAGTGACACTGACAACTTCCTAGGCCATCCTTCTGAACTTTAAAGAGCTGCTGACTCCCACAAAGAAATCTGTTTATGTAATCAGAGATTCCACATCGTCCAGCTTCCTAGCAGTTCTGCCTAATGTATAGAGCATAAAGAAAACGTTGACAAGGTTTGAAGCGACCTAACCTTTAAGGATTGTATAGGCTTATTCAAATCCTATAATATGGGTAGTTTACATCCACGTATGTGTCTAATTTATGGGTAAATACACATTGCCTGACATTTCATTGGACTTTTACAACAGTCTACATGTGTAATTGCATACTATTTAAATGACAAAGGATTTACACCCTAACCCTATATGTCCACAATGTACTAATTTGCTTCTCTGCATGCTATTTCTTCGCATAAAATCCTGCAAAAAATCAGCACAGAATGGCCCACTATTCTGCAATGTCAGCAACACTTAAAGCCTGGCTCATATGAGTGTAAGTTAGATGTTCTGATAAGAAACAACTGACTGTCTCCTGTGTAAGCCTCCGACACTCTCCTGGGAGAACGTGCTTCTACCTAAATATATGTACAATTGCAAAATGTATGCATTATGCAGGATTATTACACGCACCTCACTTTCACTTCACCTCAATATGTGTAATATGGCCTTGCAAGCCCATGACACGAGCTATATTTACAACTTAATTGTCAAAATTCTAAGCCATGCACAGAAAAAGGTTGAATGGATTAGGCCTTCAACTACAAATGTCAAGAGTCATTCTAGATGATGTAAAACTACTGCTCCCAGTAAACAGTAACAGCAAGCACTTCAAAATGTGGAATAAAGCATTAGTACCGCATTTTTTCGCCCACTCCATGCTGCGAACCTAGGAACAATGTTTTTTGTTCTCTGCATAAATTCCATTCTGCAACTGATGAGTCCTCATATATTTCTCTGCAATCCGGTAACTTTCTATATGGTTCAGGGTTACCATCGAAAAAACTTGATTCAATTTATGAGATGGGTTGAGGTACTGTGTTCTGATCTAGTTCCCAGATTGCTGACGTCGATGATGTGCTGAATACGTTGTCCAATGGGAACTCCAAAATACAGGCTTTGGCAGCAAAGGGCGTAGTAAGAAAAATGGGTGGTTTTGAAATGAATGAATGTATGATTAAGCAGTTTCAAGTCAGTGAAGGCAGTAAGGTTACGCAATCGTTGGCAGATAGAGTAATTGCTAAATTGGCAGCACAAAAATACTGTTCAGGGGTAGTGTACAACATTTGAATTTTCCGGCCAGACTAAAAGGAAATGCTAGCCAAGTGATTTCGCTTTGTTCACCTTTGGACACATTTCACTCGCCTTCCCTTTGGAGGACAAATCTTCGCTGGATTTTGGCAGCAGATTGCAGGAAAGTTGAGTACCGCGTTTGTGGGAGTCTAATGACGAATTGAAAATGGAATCATGGATTTAAATATCATTTCTCATTTTTTATATAATAATGCCTATAAATCACTCTTAAAACATGTGCACGCCAGTTCAAAATGTTTAAACATTACAGAATAATTGAAAAGTGTAGCTTAGTTTGCTGGGTTCACATTCAATATATCAGATATTTGCGATGCTGGCAATAAGAAAGGACACGGATTATAAGCAACATTCTGTTACATTGTTGCACTGGTAACTAGTGCGATAATAAATAAATGGCAAGAACTCAATGGAGAATATTCAGGTGTGAACGGTGGTGAAAATGTGAATAAGAAAGTGAGGGTTAAATGGGATGAAGGTTCTATGTTGATGAGAAACTAGAAAAATGCAGAAATTAAATGGCCAACAAAATGAGAACTGGATGAGAAATAGATTCAGAATTTAAGAAAGTTGATGCTACCAGAAGGACAGCCAAACACACAATAACGGAAGAGGGCGGTCTAAAACATTCACTTGGCGATGGTGGGTGAACAGTAGTTTGGAAGAGGCAAGTGATAGTGATTCGGCAATAATGAGTGACCTGTGGGGTTAGAGCCTGTTATATGGGAACTTGATAAGAAAATATTCAGCTCCTGTAAGAAAAGACACAGCCCTCTGCCCCCAAAGAAAAGGAAGAATGCTTTTTCACTAAATAAAATACTCAAAAGCACGCTGGAATTAAAGAGTACCAAGCAAGGTTGAAAACAGAAATAGGGGCTTTAGAAAGAGTGCATGTCTTTGGGGACAATAACCATTGTCTTTAAGAGTCCATCCAACACTATACATTAGATTTAGGGTGCCTGAACCCAATAATGGTGCTACAGTGCTGTGTACAAAGATAATGTGTCTACCTATGAAACTCAGTCCAGTGCCAACACTACTAAACTTTATTGGCTAGGAATTGTGCATTAGTCATTGTCACAGTAATCACCTTTTTAGGTCTTGGCTCTAGATGCCATGAATGCGCGGTCTCGTACTAACACATGATGTATCTACTTCTGGCCTTACTGCCCGCCTACAGGGTCCTTATCTGCTTGTACCATCCTCGCTCCATTTTTCCTTATCCCCATTTGACATGGGCAGGGCTCTTCCGGTCTTTAGCCCTCCCCGAGAGCACCGGCCAAGCGCGATAAAGTTATGCAGCAGCCACATTTCACCTATTGTTTCAGGACTACTTTTTTTAAATGGTGAGTGGTCCGCCACACATTAGGAGCACTGTTGTTTGAATTAGCACCAAGCGCCAATTTTTCCCATACTTGCAGCTTTCTCTGCAGGCTCTTTTTGTTTCATTATTTTGTTTTTTTTTAGGTTTTTATGTAGATTGAATTCAACCTGAAGGTATTGCAGTGCTTTTCACGTTACATTACACAATGACACATTCATATTTTTGTAGACATCGGGAGATTACGTGATTTTCCCACAATCACAGAATGTTGAGCCAACGCTGAGACTTGAACCTGGAACCCTAGCTCCTAAACCAGCAGCTCAGGCCATTACTCCTCATCCTCTCCTTCTAGAGACCAAAGCCCAAGGTCCCCAGGGTTGGAGTCCAGGGCAGGCGTCAAGTGGGTGGGGGTAGTAGTGGGTTTTGGGAATGCGCAGCAGCGGCATGCTTGTTCTCAGCTGTTCCTTATATACGACTTGTGGTAAAACATACCAGAGCACATGGTCATCCTCACCCAGAGCTGAGCCACACCCATGGTAACAAACCCCGCAAGCACTGTAAAAGGCTTACACGTGGCCTCCTTCACCCACCGCTCTTCGTTCACATGTACGCCTGCCTGCCCACCCATATCAGAAAGGCAGGCACAGGCAGTGGAAAGAGCTCATTTTGAATGTTTTGGACATATGTTAGAACAACATGGGTAATGCAGTGATGTGACTTTTTACCACAGTGTGTATCACGTGCCAGCACAGAGCACTTTGTTTTCTGCTTTTAATTTATTGAGTACATGCACTGAAGAACGGAATTATTTTATTGTTCTGATTTTTGTAATAAAATATATTCTCATCTTCATTCTCCAATTCTCAGTAACTGATATAGATTGTTCCCGCAATTTGCGGATAGGGACCGTGGTCTTCTTTAATAAGGAGGCAGGCCAGTGGCAAAGCCAATATAAACCAGCACTGGCAAAGCCAATAGGTCTCGGAGCTCTGAGAGCTATGGGCGTTGACAGTGTTAATGCATTTGTGTGTATCAATAAGAACAGCTCTAGAGCCCTACACAAATACATTTACACTACCAACGTCTATGGCTCTCGGATTGCCGAGACATATTGGCTTTGCCAATGCTTGTTAGATACTTTTAGTTGCCAAGATATAATCTTTGGATACAGGAGACCGATCTTGTGCCAGTTTTTTCTTCATTCCCACTTATCAAAACTGTGTGGTGCTGGAAAAACAATATACACCTGAGGCCGCTAGGGCCCTATGGTATTACAGAAGAGGCTGAAGATGCTTCTGTGGCCCTTTCTCTAATAGTAAGTGCTGGTGCACAAGTAGGAGGCGTGGTTACATACAAATGTGATAAACCCTTTCAGATATCGGTGCAGAGGGAAACAAGCCATTAGGCGGTGCACTGACAGCCCTTAAAGGCAGTCCTCTGGGGAAGTAAAGGGCAGCCTATAGACCCCCCAGACAACCCCCTGAAGGCGGTTGCAGAGGGATCGCTACCTTTAAAGTCTATCTCTTTAAAGTACAGGTCGCTGTCGCCTGCACTGTGAATCATAGAGTGGCTGGTAAGCAGCTGCTCCATATTTCACTGAATGCAACTGCCATGGGGGGTTATGCATTAGTTTAAAAGGGTGCACTGGCCCCGTTTTCTCCTGCCACGCCTGCTTAAAGATGTGCCATAGTGCAACCTGATACAGTGCAGTCATTAAAAAATTCAGGCCCGGGATATTTAGAAATAAACAAAAATCTGGCCTTTTCACTTTTCAATAGTGGGTTACATACTGAGTGACTTTTCGATGGTAACCCCTGAACCATATGGAATGTTATTGGATTGTAGAAAGCGAGATGAGGACACATCGGTTGCAGAATGTGCTCTATAAAAAAGGCAATAAACTAACAATAGCATGACAGACCATCTTTGATTCAAACCATTTGTATCCTCAGTTGTTGCCTTTAGCCAAATGCATATGTTTGGGAATGTACTTGTTTATTCTCGACGTCTCTTCTCATACTGCCCGGTGTCATTTCTTATAGCTCAGCTGGACTTCCCAGGACACTGTATGCATACGATATATTTGCATAGGAGATGCATACAGGCTGAATTTGTATCATTAGGGAAAAATATAAATATGAGTGGAAGTCAAAGACCATATCCAATTTCAAGGAAGAGGGCAAATCAGCCACCGAGACTGACACACCCATTAGTATATTGGCTTATCATGTAAGATGAGACTGAAAAAGTGTGACTCACTCTCTTCGTCCGCCGTAGGTTTCGAATGCACACATCATCAGAGCAATGTGTTTAGGCAAGTCCATTGAGGCACACCATATCATTTCTGACCAATCAAGACTCTCCATTTCACAATGTCTGACAACTTAGCAATCATCACTTAAATACAGACAACATTCAATGTACACTAACAACAAAGAGGGCTGCCAATGAGGTGTGAACTTCTAGTGTTAAAAGTTGTGTTGTACCTTCTCCTCAGACCTGCCTCACTAGTGGAACTCAAAGTCGAATCTGTAAGTGATAAAGGCATAGAAGCGTGCTTAGCACAAGACATGAGAGATATATGTCCTTCTGTGGCAACTCAATCATCAACTTTGATAATTAAAACAAGCATCTTGTCTTGGCGCCCCACCCCCCATGCCCCACACACCGCAGCCAATTCGTGTGTCCAATGGTGCAGGCCTTACCACAATGCCTTTCTCTCCAGGAGGGCCCTCGGGACCTGGGCTGCCACGTTCTCCCTTCGAAAAATAAGTACACAAATATTTTATTTAAAAAAGTTTACTTTTTAGTCTTACAACTTAGTAAATTAGACATTTTTGTTTTCTTATGTTCTTATTTTAAAGAACTAGTAAATGAAACGCACCTTAAAAATGTAATACAAAAACTAAGTAGCACGTTTTTCACGGTCCACGCACACAGGCACTCTATCTAAATTATTTAATGGACGCATTTTATTAAAACATGATACTGGGGCTGTTAATGCGGTGAGTGATTCATGGGACGGTGCATCCCACTTACCTACTGTAGGTTTGCGCTCACATACCTTGATGCTGGCGTTATGCACGAAACACGTGCATGTAAAAGAAAAACAAATTCCTTCATTGACAGCATTTTATGCATCTGTTGATGGATTAAGAGTCAACATTACATTAGCAGCTGTACATCTGCATCTGTTTAAAGGCTTAAAAGCTTCATGAAGTTTCAGCCGGGAGGATGGACATAACAGGCGCCGACCACTGCTAGGTGCTCCAGATCTTGGGGGATGCCTATTCCAGGTTGGTGGGTGAACTACTGTCTTCGGGAAAGACGCTTCTAAGTGATACCATGTGTGCAGTGCACACATGCACGTGAATCAGTCATTCCGAAGACGCAGAGCTTCGGCCCTCTGGGCAGATTTCCATGAGCACTTCAAAACATACGCGGGAGGAGGGTGTAATTTTCCATTCACCTTACCCTCCCTGTCATCATAGAAGACACTGAAAAAGGGTAGGACAAAACATTTATCAAAGTTCATTGGCAGTGGGCGGACCTCGTCTTACAAACTCAGGGGTGACCTTTACGAGGAAGAATGTCATTTGCACACTGTACCTTCGTTATAACAAGAGGATCCATATTCACAATGCAAACTTTTATGCTAGATCTGGGCACTTTGTAACATGTTTCAGTTCAGACGTCCCTCTAGGGTTCTTTCTATATCTTTGCTTCTTTTCTTAAATGTAGATCCAACCCTTGCAAAATATTTTTTCTAAAATGTGGCCTGGACTTTTCCCCTCTGTTGACTGGTTGTTCATTTGACGGAAACTTTGTTATGAGGATGGTGTCACACCGGGTATTAGAGCACTGGCAGGCTAGGGTCCCACTGAGGGCAGGAGTAGCAGCGGGGCATTTAATGGCTGATATAGGCCGGCTTCTCTAGCATTCTAATGGTTCTTCTTTGCTTCTCCCTCCATTTCTATACCTAAGTCCAGTGCTTTAAATGGGCCGGCACGGTCAGGTACGGAGGGCCGGCACTTTTTTATTTTGAGAGGGAGAGTACCTGCACTTCCCAAAAAAACGTAATACTTTTAACTGGAGAGTACCGGCACTTCTCAGAATTAAGTGAGCACTTCTGTTTTTCTATTTCAAGCACTGCCTAAATCTACACCCGACGGGGCCATATTTTGAATGCTGCATTTAGGGCAGGATATTTAATTCTGAGATATTTCAGTATCCAAGCACCTCCCATAATTGGGTCCCCCGATCTGATAAAATACTTCAGAGAAGAGCCTCATTGTTTTTTTTTTTTACATTTTATACGAGCTGATTTGGCACTGTTTATTTAGCCCTGCTCCCCTGACTGAAAGCGCCTTCACACCAAGCGATTGATGACACATTTAATGAACGGGCCTGCGGCGAGAAGCTGATTGCTTCAGATCAAACTGCCGAGCTGCAGGTGTTAGCCTGAAACAGTAGCGCTAGAATACAACCCAGAAACGCAAGAGACGAGGCAGCCAGGAAGGGTTTAGCCAGTGACGCTTTCCAGCTTTCGTTGGAACAAGGACTGAACCGAAATGCTCGCCGCAATGACTGCATTTTCGTCTCTCATAACCTGAAGGTCCTCCTCGGCTTAAAAGGTGTGAACGCGGGACTCGTGTTGTCGAAGAGTGAGTCGTATTTAAAAACAAAAAATACAATTTATTGAGAGATATAGGGCCTGATTATAACCTTGGCGGACGGCGGAGGCCGTCCGCCAAGGTTCCGCCGCCAAATGACCGCACCGCGGTCACAAGACCGCGGCGGCCATTCTAACATTTCCTCTGGGCCGGCGGGCGCTCTCCAAAAGAGCGCCCGCCGGCCCAGAGGAAATGCCCCTGCAACGAGGACGCCGGCTCAGAATTGAGCCGGCGTAGTTGCAGGGGTGCGACGGGTGCAGTTTGCACCCGTCGCGTATTTCAGTGTCTGCATGGCAGACACTGAAATACTTTGCGGGGCCCTCTTACGGGGGCCCCTGCCGTGCCCATGCCATTGGCATGGGCACGGCAGGGGCCCCCAGGGGCCCCGCGGCACCCCCTACCGCCATCCTGTTCATGGCGGGTTTCCCGCCATGAACAGGATGGCGGTAGGGGCTGTCAGAATCCTCATGGCGGCGGAGCGCGCTCCGCCGCCATGAAGGATTCCCCCGAGCAGCGGTAAGTCGGCGGGAGCCCGCCGACTTGCCGCTTCTGACCGCGGCTGAACCGCCGCGGTCAGAATGCTCGTGGGAGCACCGCCAGCCTGTTGGCGGTGCTCCCGTGGTCGGTGGCCCTGGCGGCCGGTGTGTTTCTATTGAAAATACTAACCCAGCTTATCGGAAAAGTTTGGTCTGCATGTTCACAGAACTATTGCAACAGGGTTGAAATCGCAGTCAATCCACTGCAGAAGCCTAATTTTCAGCAACTTCTTTTCTGGAATTGAACCGTATAAATGATAACAATGTTCCAGTAAATGAGCTTTAGAAAGTAATAACGCCTGTTCGTTTCACGAGTCGACCTGGCAGTAGTGTTTTTTCTTTAATAACATTCTAAATGACGATCAAAGAGAACAGAGGAGTTTTGTATTATTCAAAAGCAAACTCAGTCTTAAACATCGATTGGACAGAGCCTTGGATTCGCAGATTGCCTCTCAGAGCATCTCTTATATCTTCTGCAATATCCTCGATCTGTCTGCAGCGTCCTCACGTCACTAGATTCATGGTGTATGGACTGTGATGAAGAATACAACATAACTAACCATTTTATGGTAAGAAATTCACTTTCTCCAGGAAGACCCTGCACAGGATTATCAGATTCGAACACCAGTGGTGCCCACCTACACTCAGAGCCTAAATTAGAAAGAATACAAATGTTTAGCCTCTTCAACACGGGGATAGTCGGGGAACACGGAGAAATGTGTGAAGGAACTGAAGGAAAGCTCAATCCACCAGATAATAATCCACCCCTCTTCCCTCTGTAAGAGGATTCTTTTTATAATATCTTTCATCCAACACTCTTTGTGGTGTCAACATCTGAACAATGCCCTTTCAAGAATACAGTGCTTCAGGTATTGGAGATATATTCTTTGTATGGTAATCTGGGTATCCTACTTTTTGACTGTGGGAAAAGTGTTCCCCTTTTGTAAACCAGCCACTTGTCTTTTCAGAGACAAATCCATCCTGCTTGAGACTATCACTGCAATTAGAACAATGCAACAAGCGACTGTGGTTGCAGCTTGACCAGGGCTCACACCCCAGTCAACCAGTAACTCAATTTCTTACTGTTGCGTTTTCATTATTAAGAATCTGGTTGTGCTCAGTAATATGTGATGACTTTCTCTCACTCATTAGACTCACATGCCAGGTGCATGCGTAAGTTTGTCATTTCATTGTCCTGTTCCGGAACTCAGGTTGGGACCAGCACTTGCTGCATGTTGGATCACAAGGACAACAATGATAAAGACCATGGATAGTTTGAAGAGCAGTTCGGGTATCTCTTGGTCTACATCCTACATGACCTCTTGCACAACAACTCCAGAAAACCTGCCTTGGATGGGCACGTAGTCTTCCAGCATGCACAGAGAGTTACTCCTCTGTGACAAGCATAAAATAAAATTTGTTAGTGCTCCAGTGAACTGTCAATGGAGCTCAGGGTTTCACACTTATTAGTTCCTAGAGTGACTGTGTGCCTCCGTACTGTGGTTGCCTTATTCCTTAGCTATAATATATTCTGTTTGTGACTACTTGGCTTCAGGATCGGGTTTCTTCCATCCAGGAGAGTCAATAACATCATTACACTGTTAGTAGTCCTGGCCCCTTGACTCTTGTGGCTTGCTCAACTCCTCCCCTCCTCCTTTTGCATGGAGTGTGTAGTTTTAGTTAGGCTGCCTAGAAGGAACAGACTATTTGGCTCCCAAACATGGTCTACTGCTCTTCGCTCTCAAAAAAAGGAGGAGGGAAGAGATGTTCACCTTTTCAATTTGGGGTCCTTGTGTATGCCATTCAAGGACTCTGTTTCAAAAGTGGTGCCAAGAGGGACACGCTTGGAATAGGGTCAGTCAAAATACACTAAAAGCCAAAGATGGATCAGACTGTGATGTCTCCCAAAATGAGCTGGGATAGAAGCAATATAAAGAAATAGTTGAGGCAGTTTTAAATATTATCTGGAACAGGTGGGGCCCACCAGCACTTGTTTTTGGAGATCAGCACTTCTTTTCCAGCATCAGACATTTACTGAGAGCAAACTGGGGAAAATACACAAAGTGGAAAGATGGAGAAAGAGAAAGACAGATAAAAAGTTGTAAAGGGATAAAGCAGGGATCTGCAAGGGGTTTGGAGTGTTTGGTAGTGGATTAAAAAGGCTCGAGGTGGATTCAAGACTACTCATCCTTTGAATCTGGCACTCCAACAGCAACGTCCACTGTTTCTGAGCAGAGTTTTGGGGATTGCCACATTTGCTTTTAGAAATTAAGCACTCAGCAGTACACCCTGGGTGTTTAACTTTGCAGTAAATATGCTATGCATGATCTCCTGCACAGGAAACACTCCTGTCTAATGAGACAAAATGTCAAAGTGATTCTCACCCCAGCAGAGGTACTGCTACTATTCCAAAGCACAGGCACACCCCTGAAAGAAGTGATGCATTCCCTTGGTTCATGCTTATGCACATTGCTCTATTGTCAAGAAGGAATCTGTGGAAGTCTCTGACTGACGGCCAGCTGGCATGCTTCATCTGATAATAGGGAGAACATACCTGTAAGTTCTTATCTTGATGACCCGTTGGGTAAATCCTGGGCACATTGGTCTCCTGGAGAAAGTGATGGGCACTGGAGTGGTTGCAAGCATTTCAGCATTATAAATTTACTTAACTGTAAAGGAGTTACCCGAACCCCACAAGCTTAATGGCTAATGTTCTATTTTAGTTTGTACATTTTGAGAAGTGATGGTGGCAACCATGACTCCCCATATGAGGCATATGAGGAGATTTAACATGGAATTTCTGAAACTAAGTAGATAAGGAAAAGCAGCAGAAGGGGTGATAACTCAATTACTTTCACATATTGATGAATAATTGGTATTTGTGAGAGATCCCTGATTAGCAGTGAGCCACGTCCTTTTTTCTATTAAGTAAGGCCACGCAGCACCCATAAGGCCTATTCTGGAATAAATGTTCCACAAATTACCATAATGTATTAATCGCCGCTTCTTACACAGTCTTGTTAAAACATATAAAGAATCAGATGCAGCATCACACTTAGACGATTTCGCTGTACTGTATCAAGCACAATCTAACACCCAACAATTCTTGGATCTCCCTGCAATCAGAGATGAAATCCATGCTCTTGAACCAAGGGTGCACACACCACTGGTACTAGTAATCACTCCAACCTCAATGATAGAATTTAATGATAGCGCTACCGTGGTAATTTGGGCACGAGAATACTTAGCTAGGGACTCTTGTTGCTTTCTTTCCTCTGGCCTCTGTGGGAGCCAGTGGAGTCTTTACTGTCACCTTCCTAATTTAATATTTAGCTAAAATTGATGAGAGACAAAATGCAACCATAAGGTTCAACGAAATGAATGTACTATTCAATGTTTTCTGTGTCCCACAGAGTGGAAATGGTGCTGCACTTTGCAAATATCTTGTCGAAATTGAGTGGATGCAATCCTGCTCAGTTGAGTGAAAATAAACTCTGGAAATTAACGTGTTTATGTCAAAACTACGTCTTCTGCAGTGATTCTCATAAGTGTCTTAAGATCTGAGATCAATCAGTTGAAGTTTTCGTTTCTACATGAAGGCTTTTGGTTTTGGAGGCTGTCACGCTATTTGTAGTTTTCTAAACTTGGTAAACCCATACCATACCCATACCGTAGGTTATCAAGATTTGTGTTAATTTTCCTCATGCTTATGCTTCCATTTTTTAATGGGGTATCCAAGGTTTAATTTAAGAATACCCACCCCTTCCTCTGCCATCAAGCATGGATGTTGATTGTTCGTTGTAATTACATTCCTATCTACAATCAACTTTCACTTATGGAAAGTTTTGTTGAAGTTCTCTATTTGCCTCATTGCACTTAAGGGACTGTCTTTCAGCAGCAGGGCGTTTAATTTGTCCACGGTGCCTACAAAGAACATTATTTATTCTTGTAAAAAAGAAGTATTACTTTGAATGACTGAGCATATTTAATTTAACCTATCAGGGAGTTAAGAATGGTCATGAGATTAGACAGCTTTAGATGTCATTTCTAAAAACATCTGCATTATTGCTTACTTCTGGTGTTGCTTACAAACTGCACAAAAACCTTGAATTTGTCACACATTTTGAAGAGAGAACGAGCCAAGCCTAATGCACTGTATTAATTCCGAAAGTAAATTCAGTTTCAGATTGATGACCGTGCTAGTTTCCTTATCAGCAACCCAAATGTTCTGCACAGAGTCTAATATATGTTTTGTCTATTCCCAAAACTCAGTCTAATTCCTTGTAAATCTTTTTTTACCATATCAAATGCACCAGGTGCAGTAATGAGTGCCTCTAGGAGGAGAGCTGTAAATGGCACTAGATCACTTCGACAAAAATGTTATTTGCCTAATTAAATCTGACATTCAGCTGAGGAAAGGCTTCCTGTATTCAAAACATGACCTTGGTAGAATTATTCATGAACAAAATAATCTAGCATATCAAGCCTGCCAAGAGATTCTCTGGCTTTTATGTCTGCAGTTAGATATTGAGAATATTAGCTGAATCACTTTTTCAGCAATGTGCAAATCTGAAATTTCAAAGACTGGTGGGTTGTTTATCTACCTCCCTTTCACATTCCAACACTTAGACAGAAATGAGAGAGTGAAACGGCAAAAGAGCAAGGCCCACACTTCTAGAATACAACATAAATTAACAGTACCAACTGCTTTAGACAGTTGGTCGGGCTCTTGTTCAACTCTTTCCAATCTTCTTTTGATGTGGTGGGACACTTAGAAAGTATTGCTTCACTTCTGTCCTGATGTGTGACTTCCATATAATTTCTGGTGCCATAGAGATTAAATACACCTTAGACAAGTGGGTGGCGTCAGGCTGACTTCGTGATGGAGCGTAACCGGATAATGATAAAATGCCTTCTTCAGGTCTGCTAAAGCGAAGACCCCAAGGGCCCCATAAACCAGATTAAAAAACGTGTACTACTTAAAAAACAAAACTTAAAGGGTTCTGCGTCTATGTCCTAACGAAATAGGCTTAGACTCCAGTATTAACTGTAAGAAGAAATGATTTACAAAGATCTGTTTCGATGAGGACCCATCTAATTTTCAAACAGGATGTGTTAATTAAACGTAGTTAAGTATCTATTAGGAAGCGGATTCCTGGAAATTACCAACTTCATTCATTCAGCTTCAAGGGAAAAGCAGAAGAAGATTCTTTAATTTAAAAAAAATGTAAAAGGGATGTGTGCAACTAGACTCAGAAGCTAAGCACCCTATTCCTAAAATAAGTTTAGCAGCTGAGCCATTTATTGTCAAAGAGTACAGACAACATGGAGCTCAGACAGCGACAGTAGCTTGCCCACCTTTCACTTTTACACCACTCCAACTTTCTAAATGTTGCAAACATGGTCTCTCAACAGAGGTGGTTAAGAGTTGGGCTAAACAAACCTGAAAGAAGCTGGTGACCGAGGACTAGTAAGGGACTCAACCAAGGCGATAATGAACATCCAGAGAGGCTTGTTGACAGAGGGCACCTACAGCCTTAGCGATGTGGAATGTCACAAGTGCTGCAGCACCTTTGCAAAAAATGTTTAATGCCCATATTAGAAAGCAAAATGAAAAGTAATACAACAGGGGCCATATTACACATAGGACACACTTTTGCTGTTTGTGCCATGGGGCACCTTTCAAAAGATGCACGCTGCGCAAACAAGGAAAGTGCACCGTATTAGGGTGAATTCGCTGCCCCCAGGGCAGCCGTGAACTCCTGCTTCCCTCAGGGCAGCGCATCTAAGAGAAATACAGAGCAGCTGTTTCAAAGCTGCTCCGTGTTACTCTGTGCAGGTGGCTCCCCGCCTGCACTTTTAAGTTGGATTAAAGATCCCCTTGCAGGTGGGTGCAGTAAGTGATTGCACCTGCCTTCAAGGGGATGTCTTGGGGGTCCATAGGGCCCCATTGCCCATCCAACCTTTTATGTGGCACACTGTCTGTGCGCCTCCTGACAGCTTCTTTGCCTCTGCGCCAATGTCTATAATGCAGCGTGGGCACAGAGGCAAAGGGATTCCCTCTTTCGCATGCGACCACACCCCCATATTTGAACACCCTCTGGTGGCAGCACTGCCACTATATGTGCGCCAGCACTATCTGTATTACAGAAAGCGCCACACAAGAGTCTGCAGCCCTTTGTGTAATACCAAAGTGCCCTGGGGGCTCACAACGCGGGCCACATGGCGGCTGCACACCCGGGGCACATCTATAATATGGCCCCAGGTGTGAATGGTGAAAGCACTCATGTCTGTGGAAGACCACCAAAGCATCTAATATAAAAGGAGACAATAGTCTTGCTTGTAGCTAGTGTGCAGGTATGTGAGCCAAGCATTCATAGTGCAAACCTTGCTACGAACCATCTGAGTGCTGCATGGGAATCATGGAACAACGCAGGCATATGGTCCTTAGGGAGATGGGAGGGAGAGGAAGGCATGTCTGCTGGGCCCTGGTTGGGAAGAGAGGAGGAGCGAAAAGAGCATGGATAAAAAGCAAAGGCTGAGAGTGAGAAGGGATTCTCAGAATACGCTATTGGAGCAGCTCCATCTCTAGTGTGCAGGGCATAGAAGCTGGTATTGAGAGAGATGAAAGCTCAATTTGCAGGTTATTCGTTTTAATCTCAGCGGGTTCCCTGAGCCTGCAAAACACGAAGTTGATAATCTGATTTTGGCAATCCTTAACTCTTTTATTCACAGTGTTGAAAAACAGCAACACTGTTGTAGTAAGCACTATATGAAGGAGACATTGACAAAGCCAATAGGTACTTTGCCACTGCTTTTTGGACTGATGCAAGAGCCTGCATGGCCCTTCAAAGACAGCCGCCGAGGCATGCACATGCATCACAATACACGCGTGCTCCGAGACCCCTGCACACATACGTCATAACTCCCTTTGGTAATCTTGTTATTTTTAATTTGCCATAGTTTTTGGTAAATAGGAATAGTGTTCTACATGTTTCTAGCGGTTATAGAAGAGCGGATTCAGTTAATAAACTTAAATATCTGGCGTAGCCCGAATCAATGCGATTTTAGCTCCTTGCCTCAGAAATCTAGAGGCCATGAATTTGAAACCGAGCAAAGCCACCTCTGATTTTCATTCTCTTGTAGACGGTAAATTAAGTACCATTAAGATTGGTAATTATAATATTCATTGTATAAAGGGCTTAAATCAGGTGAGGGGTGCTTAGAAGCACTATACAAAAACGCAATGTATTAGATTCTATCTTTTCTTGACAATCCTGTCTCTCTGTGCGCAGCAGTTTAGTTTAGTGAGAAATTGAACTTAAGTCCTGACCGTAGCTAAGAACAGCTTGAAGCATAACCAGCCAGTTTCGACACTTTCAGGCACATGCAGTGCTTCAAGGATACAGTTATACTGCGTGGGCTCAGCATCACACATAATTAAACTGGGCAGGATTACCTTCTCACCGGGGCCACCTGGCGGTCCAATTTCTCCGGGCAATCCAATGGGTCCCTACATGAAAAACAAGGGAACAGATTACTTCTAGCACGACACTGTGTGATAATTTATTTTTTAACTCGCTGCTTTTGTACAAACCACGTGCATTACCACAAGCCACGATATCCCCAAAGAAGGATCCATGGTGGCATAACCTTAGCTTGTGTTCACTTTTTTTTATCTATTCGATTTGTGAATCTTGCAAACGGTGGACAACACTGACACTCGTAGACTTAAACCCCATCATTACGATATTGTTAGAAAAGTGCCACTATCTGGTTAGTACCAGAGCCTGTGCCAAAGCTAAACTTTCCAATTTCGGGGGGACAAAGAGGTACGGCCCTGGCATTGGCACTAACACCTGTGGTATAAGGCGAAACTATGAGGAACCAGATGGATGGATGAGGAAATCAGTGACAACTGAAATAGATTAGCATTTCAAGAAAAGTAAGTAAATATACTTAAAGCATATATCCTACTCCCTTTGTTACTAACACCAGGCAATAGATTACAAATCAAGCAGCTGATGGGAGTAGCAGAACACACTGCATCTCGATGATTAAACATCAAGACTGCAAAATTATCAAACATTTGGAATGCAATTGAGAGGGTTAGGGCTATTGGCGTTGTAAATGACAATGTACTTTACCTATGCGTTTTGGTTTGGAATGTAGTGTTTGTATGCCAGGTGCCACAGCAACCATCCCAGGCCTGTCACTGCAGGAGAGAGGACATAACAAGGCCGCCACCTTGGGAGTGTTTTTGCCTCATTCCTTCAGACTAGCTGTGATATACACAGGAATCCAGAGGGTGATGTGGAAGCGTACAGCGACAGTGACAGCGGCACTGGGGGGTGGGGGTATTCAAGGTGGGGCCTCTCCAAACAGGAAGCAGTGCTATTCGAGCGCTGTTTTAGACAGCGCCTCCGGAAGTGGCATCTGCAAGGTTGCAGTAGCTGTGAGGGGAATGTCAAAGCCATAACACCAGTGAATTCTGAGAGGAGGAAGTGATGGAGTTTGCTCCACTTTTGTACCCTATGATATGGTGCTCCTGTGGCACCCCTGTGTTAGCGTCTTTGTGCGACAGGTTTAGAAATTGAACTCTATTTGAAGAGCCCCAATTTGCATCCAAAGACTAGATGTATTTTGCTATCAAGCTTGAGGCCATGAAATGGTTAGGTCTGGAGTCACGACTCCTTTTCCACCATTTTGGAGAAAACAACTCTCACCACCTTCTTGACTAGAACTAACCTATGTGCTTGGTTGGTGACCCTCCGGAGGTTATCAAGAGCACATGCTATCGCTTAGTGTTAAACTCTACTCGAGTCAGTTGGTTAATGCACCCGCTGCAGAGGTCTTGACGGAACAGGAATGTCACAGATTACCATACTGATATAGATTTTTCACCTCTTCATCTCTGCAAGGTTGATGCAAAGGAATTTTGTTAAGAATGGCACCTGCTTTGCAGTGCTAGGAAATGGCAGAACCTGCATTACCAAGCGTTATGTAAAACAAAAAACAGTTATTCCCAGCCTGCCCCAACACGCACCAGACAAAGAACCCTAGGGGAGAGGTTATGGCATAAGGGCCAGAGCTGCCAGACTTTGTAACCTGGGAACACGGTTTGAGTTTTGATGCCAGCTCAACATCCTATGATTCTGGGCAAATCACTTAATCTCCCCCTTGCTACCAAAAATGACTGTGTTCTTGTGTCATGTAACCAGTGGTCATGTAAAGCACTGTAATACCTTTGTATCGAGTTCGCACTAACTGAACTTTATTTGAAGATGCCCAATTTGGATCCAAAGGCTAGTTGTTTTTTGCTATCAGGCTTGAGGCAGTGAAGTGCGTGGGTCTGGAGTCACGACTCCTTTTCACCATTTTGGAGACATCTTTTGCCACCTACTTCCCCAGATCCAACCTATGCGCTTGGTTGGTGACCCTCTGAAGGTTATCAAGAGCATGTGCAATCGAATAGTTTTATGCTCTATTCAATTCACTTGATTATTGCATGAACTGCAAAGGTCTTGACAGAACGAGAATGTCACAGATTACAATCCTAACATAGCTTTTTCACTTCATCTCTGCAAGGTCGATGCAAATTAATTATAGCGATTTTGTTAAAAATGGCATCTGATATGCAGCTCTATGAAATGGCAGAAATGGTATTACCAAGCACTATGTAAAAAAAAAAAAAGAGATATTCCTAGACTGCCCCACCATGCACCAGACAACAAACCCTAGGGGAGAGAATGTGGCGTAAGGGCCTGAGCTGCCGACTTTGGAGCTGGGAAACACGGTTTGAGTCTCGGTGCTGGCTCAACATTCTGTGATTCTGGGCAAATCACTTAATCTTCCCTTGCTACAAAAAATGAATGTGTTCTTGTGCAATGTAACCTGTCATGTAAAGCAATGGAATACCTTTGTATCGAGTTTGTGCTATATAAAACTGCAAAATAAATAAAGTGCTCCAGTACCTTTGCGTCAGGTTCACTCTACATAAAACTGCAAAGAAAAAATACCCCACAGACATCACAAAGAAACAGCAAGATGCCCGAAAACAAGGAAGAGGAAGAAACAAAATACAGCCACACAGCGCAAAGGGCCGTGGCAAAAGAGAAAAATAGTGCACCACACTAAGTTACATGCCGATTGTGTAATAATTCATGTAACAGGGTCTGTCTCCAAGATGGTGACAAACTATCTTCAAGGTGGGACAAACGTAAGGCATTTACGAATGTCATCAAGGGTTTTTGACAGACAGGCCAAGGAACCAATGAAAGTGATGGGCGTGAGATGGGGATGGTTAAAGCCCATAGAATAGATTACATGTCGACAAGAGCAGCGCTTGGGCACTGCTATACTCGACGTAAAAAGTGTGCAAAGGCCATCCCCTGCAAATCATAAATTAAAAACCCTGCATGTAGCCCCAAAACTAATGGCGACTTCAAGGATAATCCAGAGGTGAAAAAGTAGGCAACAAAACTGAATATCTTTTCCACAGTTGTATATGGCACCAAAATACTAGTTGGTGGCCAGTTCAGTGGACTATTGGTTAGATGCTCACCGCACTATACTATTGATGAACTCTATGCTCAGCATTTATTATGTTATACAAATTCAACTTTATGTTCCACAGCAGATTTAGGAGAGTGGTCAAATCTCATCTCTATAATAAGTCATAATTATTCAGAACACTGGAATGGGAATAAGTGGGCCTTTAAAAATGTGAGGATGTGTGTCTGCTCATAGAAAGAACTAGAGCATTATGGAGAAGAGGTGGCATCCAGAATTTGTCAAAGGAAGGGCAAGGAACGGAGAACAGGAATGTGCTATTCTGATGAAAGAAATGCACAACAGGAAGAGACATGAAATAAAGTATGAAGAATTTCTCTAGCTGTGGCAAGTTGACAGTGATTGCCCCACAGATAAAAACTTGAAGGAGGAATGGTAACAGCATGATCAAAGCAACTGGGCATGAAAAAGCCAAGAATCAACCCTTCTTGAAGGAATTGATAGATCCGCAGCACTCCATAAAGTTTCCAAACTTCTACCCAACTATCCGAGGCTAACTTTGGTAACCAATGACATCTACTAACCTAAAACTGCATAGCTGAGTTGTATAAGTCAAATAATCACCCCATATGAGAAGTTATGTAGCGTAATATCTCACTTAATTTTGAGAAAAATAATGGTGCATTCTGTAAACAGCCTCAGCACACCTAATGAAAAAGAGTCAAAACTTAAGGGTAGTTTTTTTAGTATCTTTTGCCTAAAATTGTGACACCTGCATGAAATAAAGTCTGAAAGCCGCAGCTTAAAAAATAAGCTACAGCACCATCTGAAGTGGCATCAGAACGAAAAACTATTCGGCAGTAGGGAACTGCATAATGATGTGTCCTTCTAATTGAATGCAGGGTATCCTTTCACATCCTTATGTGCACTACTAGGAAACAATATGAGTCCAGATTGAAAAGGATCTTTTTATTTAAAAAAAAAATCCTGCATTCTGTAAGTCTTCTCAAAAGGAAGATTTTTAGAAAGGCAAAACCCCTAATGCCTCTGCCACCGTTGTCTATCTTGTTTCATTTGGGAAAAATAAAGTCTGTTAGTGAGGCGATCAGGCTGGTATCTCATCACTTGATTCACCGAAAGCTATGAAGTTGTCTCCGGAACTCCTGTGGGCCTATAGCAAAAGCTTTGAGTCTATCGCCGTTGCAGCCAATGGGGTGAAAAAAGCACAGGTTTAATATGGCCTTATGTCTTGAGATGAAGGATTTCTCCAGTTGCTTTATGATGAAATATGTAAAGTCCATGTATCAGATATTTTGCCCCGCTACTATACTGGGAGTTGTAGCAATTAGTTCCTGCTACTGCCAGGGCTCCTACTAGATGGCCATTCGGGGGACAGATGTCCTGGAATCAGTCAGGAACATTAAATTATTATAGTTGTTCTGAGTGTACGTGTGCCGTCTCTATCTTCTTTGTCCCATCACCTGTCAAGGCCAGGGCTTTCATCACCAGAGTGAACAAAGCGCTGAGAGTGGGCATCCCTGGCAGGTGTCTCACTCTCCTATTCATCTTTCTGAATTTATCCTCCCCGTTCTAACCTGTTTATATTCACAGATATTCATTTATTTTATTACTGTGCTTTTTTATTTATACCTGATCATTCATGTATGAGCATCACACTTGAGTTTCTTACCACTAGAAATGATTCAGGAGGAGAGACTAGCACCTTGGCCCAGGCAATAAAAAAGATTAAGGTGTCGACAATTAGTTATATTGATTGTATTATAATGTCAATTTACCATAACTTAACCCCAGCCAATTTACCTCCCGTCTGAAGGAACGGTTTACTCTACAGCACTGATGAAGGATGCTTCGTATGTGAAACAGACAATTCTACAGCACAACAGTGAACTCAACTGACTGAATCCGGCTGCATTATCCGTAACCGGCGGTCTGTTCGTGCGAATATAAAGGAAGCATCAGAAGTGCCACTGTTAGGTTTCAGTGGCCAGGCAGCTGGACTACCAGGGGGACCAATGGAAATGTTAGTGCGGATGGAACCCTGGAAATGATACGTTCGGATAAGGTTTCAGTACACAGACTGGCCTCATGAGTTTGGATCCTGGCTTAGACATTTCATAAAGCAAGCCATTTTGGTCAAGTCTCTCGACCGGATACTCTCTTGTTACTAAAATAATACTGAAAGACCGATAATAGTAGAGGGGCACTGTGGAATATTCTGCAAAGGGTCGGTTCACTGCAAAGTGCTAAATTAGGTAAAATACTGTATATCCACATTAACCTCACTGCTGAAAGCATAAATATTAGTAAACATATTATGCAGTAGAATGCTAAAAGGTTGAAGGCTCAGTAGCTCAAACGTATGACTCAAAACAGAGACTCGAACATCCAATGGGCTCATGAGTAGTTGAGGCCCATGTACTGTCCCCCAAAGGCTAATGAGGAGGGGACAGGAATACACTTGTATTAGAGTTATTTAGTCTCGGAACGACTTCTTCAAAGACAACTGCAAACTTACTTGCTATCAAGTAGGTAAATCATTATTTATCTACAACCCTCAATGGTATCATTATCTTAAATATTCACAGGAAAGCAGCAATATGTTCCATTTGTCCATCCCAAAACTATTTCAAGCACAATACATGATTTTACTTTCACACTGTAAAAAACAAAACGACACATTCAAGAACGAATGGGTTCGTAGTCATATAGTAAAGCAAAATGACAACTTTACAATTAGCCATAAAAAAATAGTTTTAAACAGCACATTAGGCAAATAAATATGTGCAAACAGTAAACAGTACCATGACAACTTAGCAGTCCTAACTTAAGGAAATAAGACTGCATGTGTTCTGCTGCACATATTTGCTTCCACCATGACACAAAATACACATTTTAATGAATAATATTCGAGAAAAAATGTTTTGCTGGATGAGCACAGCAAATAGACTGTGCTGTTAAAAGATCAGGTCAGTCCATTTCCAACTATCCTATGCTTAGAAGAGACTCTCTTACAAAGCAAATTAAATCAAATAAATTCTCACAAAAGGTTTCAATTAAGTGCACAAAACATCTGTAGATCACGGTCCACAGATTGAAAATCCTTGGACGTCTGAGCACTGGTGAAAGAACTGCAGATTTTCTCCAATCGGTAGAGATGCAAGGGCAAGAACATTAATGTTCCCAGGGGACATGTGGAAGGCATGGACTTGCAGTCACCACAAACAAATTGTCACTCTGTAAGTATTGACGACCATTCAGTGATGTTATCCACTCCATTTACACACAGAAGCTCCAAACAAAGGGCAGAGGCATGTGCAAACGTGGGGCAGAAAAGTTTATGAAATTTCCCCTTTTTCCAGATTGTGTAAGGAAGATCTTTGCCATGGGGAAAAAATAGATTCCAATCAATCAATCAATCAAAGAGATTTATAGAGTGCGCTACTCACCCTTGAGGGTCTCAAGGCGCTGGGGGGGGGGGGCTGGGGAGGGAGGCTGGGGTGGGATAGGGGTAGGGGGATGGGAGATTACTGTTCGAAAAGCCAGGTCTTAAGGCCTGCCATAATAAGAAGAGAGAAAAAAAGTTCACCGTTGTAATTCACATTCTCAAAGAGTTTTCTCTCGAAGTTTGTCTGCTCAAGTCCTCACAAATTTAAAGACGAGTAGACATGGGACTCTCTGTTTTGCACAAGTTCTCTGGAGGGTGTATGTGAATTCTGGGAATGTTTGTCGTTTATTCCAATCGTAGGAATAACCTTTGTAGGGCAGAATTCAAACTTCCGTACTTTTCACAGTGAATCAGGCTTAACGTCTCCTTCAAGATATAAAGATCACTTTGTAAAGTAGCAACGATTCTGCACAACTGTAAAATGTATTTTATAGAACTCAACTAATTTGCCTAGACTCAGAGGATGGAGCACTGTTGCACCACCAGCCACTACAAGAATTCTCGGACTCCCAAAACAATGTTTCAGTTAATTTTATTGTGAAATCTTTTTCGTAAACTGCTTCTCGGAGCCTTCTAAATCATTTTTCTGAGTGCACTTCAAATGTATTTCCAAGACAAAATTGTATCTTGATTAGCAAATGGAAAGAATTTAGGCCTGGGGGTAGTGGGCATGTCTGTAGATGGACTTGGGCATCCGAGGAGCAGTTTAGAGCGGCCTGATGGAAATACTTTGCGAATAGTTCACAATAATCACCTAGAAAAAATGAAAACAAGGCTAATGAAAGGAAACGACCCCGCGGTTCCTAGTCATTCCTCTTGGACGGGGCCCTAGCCTCCCTCCCCAGTCCATGCATAGCTATTGATCTCTCATACTGTCCTAATTTTCTCCCTATTAAAATCCATGTAGATCTGTTTTATTGGAGTTGCTCTGCCAGACCGAAGGCATTTGTTTCCTTTCAACTTGTTCCAGAGTTGTTTGCGAAGGGGAGTTGGGGACCTGAAAAGCAGCCAGAGTGAAAACTACATGAAAGACGAGATACAAAGAGTAAATACCTAAATACGAGCCTCTTGCAGAAAGGTAAACTACACTGAAAAAAATGGAAACCATCAAGCATATGAACGGAACAATTCAGAGGCTTCCTCCTCAAGCTAATGCTGGAGACGAGATATGCCATATCTAGAGAAAAGCATGTCCACATGTGGGAACATTTAGGAGGCAGAAGGAAGACTTAGAGTGACGATCCATGTTCTCCAGCACCTCAGTAAGAAGGAGTCGGCAACATACAGTTGTGAAAAAATGTAAACTTTAAAGTTGTGGAAAACTGCATAGTAGACCCTACGATGAGTAGATAGAACACATATGGTGCAGCCTACATTTTGAAGGGATTGGATGGAGAGGCTTCCTGCAATAAAAAAAAATCGGGAAAGCTGCAGAGGCCAGGCAGTGCTTGATTTCTCAGGTTCCTACAGTTTCTAAAGTTATGTCCACTGTACTGCATTGTTCTGCTGGCAGCTGTGTAGCATGGATGATCTGGGCCCTGACAAGGACAATGGGCTCCCAACCCTTCTGTTGGGTAGTAAAAACATCAATAATTGAAGTTTAATGGGCACTTCGTGGCCCTCTGATCCACTGCACCTGCTGCACCATTCATGGTTACACCCCATACTAAAAGGAGGGGATTCACTATATATCAAGCAAGCCAAAGCTACACACCCAGAAGATAATCTACCTAAAAAATAAATATGTAGTACACTACAGGAAGGAGAGCTTTCCTCAAGAGTTGGAGACCACATTTTTACTTGCAAAAGAACCCACATGCAATGCTAGATATAGCATCCCACATTACCTCCCGTCCCTCCCTCGCCTTCCTTTTAACCAATGAGGCCTCCCGCCTCCCCCCTAGACCCTCCCTTCCCCTTTCAAAACCCCCCCCCACCCTTATCCCCTCCTGTTCTTTTGTCCAGCCCACGCTAGACAAATCTCTTTCCCTTTTCTTACCTGCACGGCGGGGCCTGGAGGTCGTCGAAGGAGGCACTCCTCGGGACGCGGAGCTCCGCGAGGAGTGCTACGGCTGGGTCGCGTCTTGAACGAGCAGCATGGCTGCTCGAGAGGCGTGTACTGGGGGCCGGCTGACGGGGTCAGCCGGCCCTCTGTGGCTGGGGCATTGGTTTCCGGGTTTCCGCGCCGCGGAGCCGCGAGGAACTTCAATTTTGGGATGCTTTTCAGGTAGGACGGGCGTTCTGCCCGTGGTTTTTATGAAAATTTTACAAGGATGTTGACCTTTTTAGGGATTGGTGGAGCCCTGTTGGGGGAGGCCCAGGGACCTATATATAGGGTAGTTTTTTGGTATGTAAGTCAGTGTTATTTGGTGTTTTACCATGCCTAAAGCTCCAGCAAAGAGACGTAGGATTGTCTCTTCTTCCTCCTCGGAGGAGGGAGGTGAGGATAGCATTGCTCTTCCTGAGAACCCACAGGTACCTGACAGGGGTACTCCCCTCATGTCTAGAGAGGAAGTACAGGATATGATTGAGGTTGCTGTTACCAGGGCACTGCAAGCAGGCGTGGCCAGGTCTGGTCAGTCTAAGCATACGCACTCATCGGTAGCGGCAAGGAAATCCTCATCAGAGAGTGAGGATGAGGCCCCATCAACGTCATCTGGGGGGAAATATGTGTCCAGAGAAGAAATGTGGGAAGTGATGGCACATGTTCGGGACAATTTGGGTTTCCCAGTGTTTCAACCTACAAACTCGGATTCTCATTTATTTCCTCAATATCAGACACCTTCGAAGTTTGCCATGCCTTTCCAGGGTCCTGTGAAGGATATGGTGTTTCGTGAGTGGAAGGATGTGGAGAAGGCTCAGGTTTCACGATTCCTTCAGAAACTTTACTTACTTGAGGGTGAGGAGGTTTTGCCTCCTTCAATACGCCTGGACTCTATTTTGGCTACTCTAATTGGCAAAACGGCAGTCAATCCGGAGGATGGTGTGCCTACGGATGCCACAGACCGTAAAGTGGATTAGGGTCTTAAGAGGGCTTTTGCTGCGGAGAATCTGGCGCTGAAGGCAGGGATTTATTCTGCTTATGCGTCACAGTCATTGGTTCAAGACTTTGATAAACTGGCGGTTGCTGTACAGGAAGGGGCGGAATGTTCAGAGCTCCTGGCTGGTATGGAGCAGCAGGCCAGATTGTTGGCTGATGTGTCTTCAGATGTGGTCCGTACTTCGGCTCTGGCTTCCGGGTCTTTGATTGGGGCTCGTAGGTCCCTCTGGTTGCGTTCCTGAAAGGCTGATCCAGGGGAAAAGGCGGCCTTGTTGAGACTGCCGTTTGAAGGCCGTAACCTGTTTGGAGAACAATTGTCGTCCATGCTTTCCAAGGCATTTAAGGAGAGGAAGCATGCCTTACCTTATAAAGGGGGTTCTTCTTCGGGTAAAGGGTGGAAGAAGCATTCCAGATCTTCTCCTACTAGGGATGCTAAAACCTTTTCATTTAGGAAACGGCGTTTTCAGCCGCGTTTTTCGCCTAAGAAGTCTGCTCCTGCGACCCGGGGTGGTTTCAAGATGGGGTCCTGACAATCACTGTGGGCCTGGCAGAGGGCCGGTTGGGGGAAGACTGAGTCACTTTCTTTCAGCTTGGGAGGACAGTGTAAACGATCATTGGGTACTAGACATTGTGACCAATGGTTATGTCATAGATTTTGTTGTGGTTCCTCCAGATTCAGGGGTGCGTCCCACACCTCTGCCTTCAGAGGGGTCACGGAGAAGAGCATTATTGGACGGAGTACGAGACTTACTGGTCAAAGGGGCCATTTCCCGCGTTCCGCTAGACGAACGGGGTCAGGGCACTTATTCGGTCTTGTTTCTTGTACAGAAAGTTTCAGGGGGATTTCGACCTGTGCTCAATCTAAAGGAGGTGAATACCTGGATCAGGACAGTGCATTTCCGCATGCTGTCCATTCAGACTATTTTTCCATTGGTCAGGCAAGGGGACTTTCTGGTGTCACTGGATCTGCAGGATGCTTACCTACACTTGCCTGTGGCAAGATCCTCTCAAAAGTTCCTGAGGTTTGCTGTGGGTCAGGACCATTTTCAGTTTTGCGTTCTGCCTTTCGGTCTAAAATCTTCTCCTCGAATTTTCACAAAGGTGCTGGCTCCTCTAGTGGCTTTGCTTCATTCAGAAGGGGTGTTTCTGCATCCTTATCTAGACGACATTTTGATTCATGCCCAATCACGAGACCTTTTGCAGAGGCAGGTGGCCCAAGTTCTGGGGGTCCTGCAAAACCACGGGTTTTTAATCAATTGGGAGAAGTCAGACTTAGTGCCGTCCCAGGATCTGGTTTTTCTAGGGGCTCGGTTTCAGACTCTTCTAGGGTTGGTGACTGTGTCAGAAAAAAGGTTGGGTGTACTCCAGGCTTTGGTAAAGAAGGTATTGTTACTGTCTGCTCCCCGAGCTCTTCTATGGTTGCGTCTGCAGGGTCATTTGGCGTCAGTGATATTTCTGGTTCCTTGGGCACGTTTCCATCTCCTGTGCTTGATGACATGGTTCTTGAGAAGGTGGGCTCCAGGGTCCGGTTCTCTGAAGGACAGGGTTCCAGGGTCCGGATTGATTCGCAGAGAGTTGCGATGGTGGTTGGATGCAGACCACCTGAGGGTAGGGGTTTCTTTATCGCCTCTGAGACCCGTGGTGGTGACGACGGATGCCAGCCTCTCCGGTTGGGGGGCATGGATGGGGTCAGCTCAGATTCAGGGGTTTTGGTCCCCTCGGGAGGTGAGTCGGTCATCAAATTGGCACGAATTGCGGGCAGTATTCTTGGGTCTGGTCCATTTCCAGGATTCCCTGAGGGGGTCGGCGGTTCTGGTTCGCACAGACAACTTAGTGGCCAAGGCTTATGTCAATCGACAAGGGGGGACCAGGTCGAGGGCTCTGTTCAATCTAGTCAGGGAGATTTTTGTGTGGGCTCAGGAGTGTGTTCCCTCTCTCAGGGCTACGTACATTCGGGGGGTGGTAAATGTTCGGGCGGATCTACTGAGCAGAGTGATTCCTTCCTCTCAACTTTTCTCTCTCCGGAAGTCTCTGTTTCAGCATCTGGTTCGGCTTTGGGGTCTTCCAGTGCTGGATGTGTTTGCGTCAGTAGGGAATGCGAAAGTGGAGCGCTTCTGCTCCCGGTTTCGGTGTCCCCAAGCATGGGAGGTGGACGGGATGTCATGTCCTTGGCCGCAGGGCCTTTTGTATGCGTTCCCTCCTTTTCAACTACTCAGGGCGTTTCTGTTACGAGTGAGGGATCTGGGGTCCAGGGTTATCCTAATTGCGCCACTTTGGCCGAGGGCAAATTGGTTCCCATTGTTGATGCTGATGGCGGAGGGGAGGATGTGGCCTCTGCCTCTTTGTCCGTCTCCCCTGGAGTTTCCCTGCCTCCCATTGGGGTCGTTGAGGAGGTTACACTTGACGGCTTGGAAGTTGAACGAAGGGGGTTGACAGATCTAGGGGTGCCGGTGGCTTTGAGTTCTACCTTGCTGGCTTCAAGGAGACGTTCAACTTTGCTTTCTTATGGTAGACAGTGGAAGGTGTTTTCGTCTTGGTACTTAAGTCGTGAGTTGGATCCTACCTGCGCTTCTATCTTTGAGGTGATGCAGTTCCTGCAGGACGGTGCTCATTTAGGGTTGTCAGTGGCGTCTCTTCGGGTACAGTGGGCGGCTATTCAGGCATTCAGAGGACCATGGGGAATCTTCAGGATGAAGGGCGATTGATGCCTAGATTTTTTCAAGGGCTTATTAATTTATTTCCTCGCCCGGTACGTTCTTTTCCTTCATGGGATCTGTCCTTGGTTTTGGATGTGTTGACGGAGGCCCCTTTTGAACCATTGGGGGACTGTGATTTGCGACATCTATCTTTGAAGACGTTCTTTTTGGTAGCCATTACTTCGGCTCGTCGGTTGGGGGAATTGGGGGCATTGGCGTGTTCCTTTCCTTTTTGTAAGATTTTTCCCGATAGGGTGGTTCTGGTTCCGGTGCCTTCCTTTATTCCTAAAGTCAATTCTTCGTTCCATTCCAGGCAGGAGGTCATCCTTCCTTCATTTTGTCCGAATCCCTCATCAAGGGAGGAGGTCCGTTTGCATTCGTTGGATGTACGTAGGGTTTTGTTGGAGTATCTGTGGGTGGTGGCTCCTTTTCGTAAAGGGGATTCACTGTTTGTTAATTTTGGTCCGGCTCGCAAAGGTGAGAAACCTTCCACAGCTTCCTTGAGTCGGTGGGTTCGATCTTTAATTCTGTTGGCCTATTCCTTGAAAGAGGTGGTTCCTCCTTTAGGGATTCAGGGGAGATCTACCAGAGGCATGGCGGCTACGGTGGCAGAGCTTCAGGGGACTTCGGTGGTGGAAATTTGCAGGGCCGCCACTTGGGCTTCTCCTTCGACGTTTGTGCGTCATTATAGGCTGTCGGACTTGGGTAGTTTGGAGTCGGTGTTAGGTCACCGGGTCTTATCCTCTATGAGATCATGTTTGGGGATGTTCTTGGTGCAGGATATTAAATAAAGGTCTTGCAACTCGATGTCCGTCTCCTGTGTGTTTTCTTGCTATGTCTCATTGGTTAAAAGGAAGGCGAGGGAGGGACGGGAGGTAATGCTTCCATTTTCTTACGATAATGGCATTACTCCTAGTCCTACTACCTCGCCTTCCTTTTCCGTTCCCTCCCACCCTCCCGGTACGGACTGTCCGAGTTGCAGCTTGGGCTTGGTTTTTGTACAGGAGGGGATAAGGGTGGGGGGGGGGGTTTGAAAGGGGAAGGGAGGGTCTAGGGGGGAGGCAGGAGTCCTCATTGGTTAAAAGGAAGGCGAGGGAGTAGGACTAGGAGTAATGCCATTATCGTAAGAAAATGGAAGCAGTTACACATATTATATCAGTCATGTCTGACGCTCAAGATGCTGTACAAAATAGACCAATTCAGGGCTTCGCATGACCTAAATGACTGACCGAAATGGTAACGTTTATTCACAAGTTGTGGGGACGTCCTTTAATATCGGCAACACATTGATTCACCATTTCACAAGTGTAGCGCCTTTTAATATCGCAAACAAGATATGCAAGGAAAGTGGCACTACTGGCATTAATACTGGTTGAAAGAAGGGCAGGGTTTAGATGACTCAGTGCTGAGACTCCCACGATGGACAGCCGGCTTTGGGATGTGGATGAAAGGTCACAGGGAGAGAAAATGCATATGACAGAGGTCCATGAGGTTGATAAACTGGGTGTAGAACTAATTCATTTAAGCGTTTGCCCAAGATTTGCTGTATCCTCATGACCTGATGCTCCAAAAGACTATCCAACATCTATTCACAGGTCCTGTAAGAGGATAACAACTGCAGTAACTCTAGATACAGTATTTGGACAAGAAATGTAAACAAAGCCATTGTTTTGTATTCCCACATAGCATTCTCGGCTTTGCATCACTTTCATCCTGAACATTTGAGGTACTGTGTCTTCTTTTTTATGTTCTTGTGATCTGGGACTCCATGTTTACAGCCCCCCCCCTTAGAAGATCCAATGCTCTGATATATGTGTTGTGTTATGTTATGCAGTTTATTAGAGCACACTATCACTCAGGAGGGTATCCTGGAGTTGAGCAAGTGAGAGTCCAGGAACACTTAAAGTCTAGTGTGACTAGTCAAAAAGCCACGTCTTCAGCTTTTTAAGAGATTGAAGAAGTGAGAAGGCTCTTATTTGTAGTGACAGGTCATTCCACACTTTAGGAGCGATTTAGGAGAAGGCACCAGAACTAGTTTTCTGCCTCTATGGGATTTGTGCAAGTAGGAAGCAGGGTTCAGTCATGTGTGCAGAGTACCCCACAATGCGTGAAATGCTACCTGTGTATTGATTTCATTAATGAGATACATGTGCAACCCTTTCTCTGTGTTATTCTTCCATTGCATATTCTAATAAAATGTGTTCTGAAAAACGTTTCCACAGTAGTTTTAAAACAAAGAGCAACAAAACAATGACAACGAAAAAATACATACATTTTTCTACTCCATTTTGTGCTGTAAATAAAAATTGCAACCTAAATACAAAAATTAGGTTTCAGTTCGAAAACTGGCTAAAAGTGTTCTTCTTGACATCAAATGTTGATTGTACCCAGCACAATAGTTCAGTCAGATCTTACAAGCATGAGGAGAATTTAATGAACTACCATCTACCCCCAAGGAATGATACCCAAGAACATCCATTTGGGGTCGGAGTACGGTGACAATGAGTGGGGTTAATAAGCCACAAGTGTATATGTATTATTTTCTACAATCCATCTGCTTGAGTACCCAGTAGCAAAATTACCTCCAACCAAAGGAGAAGGCAAATACTTGATTATATGGAATGGCAAAATCTCTGGTGCGATACAGAATAATTCTGAGTTATTAAATTACTGAATAGCCCTGATGTGCTCCACAAGCACAGATATATCCTTTGAAAGAGTTTTCCCATGAACATTGGATCTAATGCCAACTTCTACATCTGACACATCTTGCGTAAGGTTATGGATGCTGGCAATACACATGTTGATCATTATGAAGAGGACTGTAGTACAGTAACTGGAAACATACGTAGTAGTTCTTCAATGCTATAAATTATTTTGACAATTTTGCATACAAGCTATAGTACAAGACCATAACAGAACACACTAACAGACACCAACAGACATATACATTGTAAAGCAATGCTGTTTACCACAGTGCACACTATATTTGTACTATAGTGTCATGATATGTATTGATTCATGCCAACTGTTTAAAACTTATTTTAATTTACTGGCCATCTGCTGTCAGTACTTTAAAGTGTCTGGTAACTTAGAAATCGAGGAAGGGAAATTTAATGTATTCTTCCTGTATGTTTTGCTCCTGGGACTGTAGAAGTGGCTCCATTGGCAATAAAAGACTGATTGAAGATACTTGTTACAATATTTAGAAGCAGGTTAAACTATTCCTATGGTTTATTGAAATTGTAGAGACAGGATCCTTCACACTGCACTTCAAGAGCAGATTATACTCCTTCATCCTTGTTCAGAATTGATCATCCAATCAAATATTTTATACTGACACACTTTGTGTGAGAGAAACTGCTGAGTACACATTTTTCAGTAGAAGGAACTTCCAATGTAATATACCAGTGGTTCCCAACCTTTTGATTTCTGTGGACCCCCACTTTAAAAAAAATGGAACCCAGGGACCCACACTGAATCATCATGGGAATCCGGGGACCCCCGCCTGAGTCATTACTGGAAGCTGGGGACCTAATTTGTCAATATTTGTTCATATTTTTTAATTTTCTAGGCTCTCGTGGACCCCCTGAGAAGGCTTCGCGGACCCCCAGGGGTCCCCGGACCACAGGATGGGAACCACTGTAATATACCATTTAGAAAACAGAAAATGATGAGGAGAGGTAAAGAGTAATTACAAATGACAAAGAAGGTTGAAGAAGACTGAGGAGCAAAAGCAGTTTCTGCATAAGCTGTTAACCAGCAACTTAATGTGTTTTGATATTCACAGTGATGTTAGTGCTGGAAGCCATCAGTGCTAAAACTTACTAAGGCATCTGTGACGTCATGCGTAACAAGTATGAAGTCATTTATAAAGCACTGGGGAGAAATATGGTTGTTTTGATCTATATCTTTCTAATGTCTTTAGTAAATTGAAGTGAAAACACAACATACAACACTTTATTCCTGAATATTGTTTTAAAAGATATATTGAGTCATTACTGCAGCATTTTGTATTTTATTATTATTAATAATACTTTAATACCTACTAAATTCCATAAGAAAAACACGGAGCTCAGAGTTCTACTACAAACCACGTGGGAAATGAAAATAGATTGCTATTTTAGAATTTCTGCAATGATCAGCAAAAAAATCTGAAAAATATGCACAGATTTACAAATGCATCTCAATTACTCTTTTTCATTGTGTTATAAAAACCAAATGGAGTAAAACCTTTTTTAAAGAAACTTTTGAATGGCTATACTTTTTAATAGTGGTTTATTAAACACCCACAGGCAAGATACAGGAAGGCTTACCATAATCTAAAAAGGAAACACATCTTGCATTGCATTTCTTTTACTACGTATCCACCATATCTATATCACCAGCGTTCAGGGATATAAAAATTGTGGTTAAGTTATGATTGTAAAATGTATTATCTACCTCTCTGTGTTGAAAAATGGCTGAAAATGTGATGGCGAATATATACTTAAAAATAAAGAACATTGAGCAACCGATGTAAGCTGATGATGTCAACATTCACAATAGTCTCCTCTGCTCTAATCTTTGGCTACTGAACCCAGTAGGAATGGCCACACTCAGGCCATGTTCAATGTTGTGTAGGTATTTACAAAGCAAGGATGAATTGTTCCACTCTCTCCAGTTCAATTTCTCCATTATTTTTGTATGTCTTTGCAGACCAGCAGCTTTCAATCATTTAAACACAAATATTTTGACACTGTGTGTTTTCAGTCAATCTGGGGTCTACACACCATCACTGAATCTTGCAGTTTCATCTGTTACCAACTGATCTTTTGTGTGACCATCCTTCTTGGTCCCACCACTTAGGTCCATGGACAGAAAAATATACTCACTTTTGTATCTTGCTTTTTCAAAGCAGCTTGCTTCATGATATTTTTTTGTTCTGGGTGTTTGGGGTCCAATAACCTTTTTGGTTCTGGCATTTTTTTAGGTCTGCAGAGTAAGCAATATCATCTCTAATTCTGAATGGTACAGGGGGCTCAGATGCTCTTCAAAGGATTCTTGCACAATAGCAGTTAAATGATCATTTGTCAGCACAGAAGGAAGCCCTAGACACACATGACCGAACATCGTCATGTATTATACAGGCTTTCCATTTTAGAGTCTAGGAGTAAGGCAGCCAAGACTACCCTTTGTTTATGGGTTTTCAGGGCCCTCATCTGGTTCTCTATTGCATAAATATTCTCTCTTGTTTCAATAAAATAGAAACGTGTTGCTTCAAATATTCCCTCCTCTCCAACTCCCAGGATTTGGGATCTACTTTTTTTCCATCCTGTGCTCCACTATTTCACCTATTTCTTGCATGTGATAACTTTCTGGAGATTGGTGACCAGAGAGTTCATAATTTCCATCTGAATCCTTTCAGGTTAACCAGCTCCTCATTAGTGTTCCTCCCTTCCTCTGCTTTCAGGGCTGAGGTTTAACATGCCTTATTTCTCAATCACAGTAGTTTTTCTCTGGAGACCAAGCTTTTCCTGGCTCTCTCATTCGTTTCTTTAAGCAATCAGAATCAGAAAAATATTTGATTCCTGTTGACACTGCCACCATCTCCCTGGAAGACCCCTCAGTCACTCATTACTCCTTTTAGCCCGACTGTTCCCCAGCCCAGTGTACTGTCATCATATTTGGATGCCCTGATATTTTCAATATGGTGGAGGCTGAGTTCATGAACACTATTTTCTCCAGATTGGTGTATCCGCATGGAAGCCAAGAAATTGCTACCTTCTCACTCAATGTGCATTACACCCACTATGCTGCATTTTTACTCACTGGTCGTTGATGGGAGGCTCCCTCTTCTCTTAATTTGCCAACCTTCCAAGGCAATCTTTCCACCTAACTTCATGTTTATATATCCATTCCTATTACTTCAGGGACCCGCTGTAATATAGGAGCTGGGCTGCTGCTGGAAAATTGTGATCAAGCTCTGCGCTCCCCAGAAGCAGCCTACTTTGTGCTTTCTAGTTCTAGTACCATTTTTAAATGATTTAAACTTTCAGGCCAGATGCTAACACTTTTGTTCACTGACAGAGCTATTAATCACATGTCATGTGGGCTATGTACAAGCCACTTATTAGGTGGTTTTATCACTTGCATTATTAAGCTTTAAGACAAAATTAGAGGAGATATTCATACTGTTTAAATACTATTGTCAGACTAGTGGAAAACTGCTACGGCTGCCATGCCAAATGATGATTATTTCTTCATTTTCTGCAAAGATATCTCAACAAAATGTAGTTATTTAGCCAATAAGAAAGTTGGAGCATTATGAGCTTACAAAATATTTTATATGCCTACTAAAGTACATCCTGCTTCTTATAATGGGCCACTGGATATCTCCCAGACCAAATCAGTACTTCTGCATAAAACACTAACTTCCCAGCACACTAATGCACAAATAGGAACATTAAAAACCTTTCTAAATAACTTGTCTGGTACTCCCTGTGAAGTGTAAGCAGTCTCTGCCTATGGCCTCAACCGTTGTTGGCTATATTCCATTGTGAACGTCGTTGAAATGTCCGTACATACTTAGTACCAAATTGTCAAAGTAAATAGTTGTGACAAAGGACTCTCAACTAATTCAAGACTGAAACATTATTGACTGAGTCGGCTTAAGATGGCCCATATTTTTATGGGCATACGTAAGGTGTCTATTGCATAAACTTAAGTAAGTATGAAAATTATGCTACACCTTTTGTGACTTGTGTACTGCAGTCTAAGGGCTTCGCTCTAGCACTCCTTGAAGTTTCATTTATAAAACTGGAAGGAAAATGTTACCTACCCAGTAGACATCTGTTTGTGGCATGTAGTGCTGTGGATTCATATGCTTTGCATAAGTCCACCATCTAGTGTTGGGTCCGGAGTGTTACAAGTTGTTTTTGTTCAAACAATGTTTTGGAGTCACAAGATCAAATGACTCCTCCTCTCAGTGATACAGCTCATGGGCATCAAGTCCTTTGTTAGACTGTTTTCCAGCAAGCGGGTGAGATAAAGAGTGTATAAAGAGTAAAGAAAAAGAGGTGTCTATGCAGTGTATATCCATATATCCAATACTTACATGAAAATGCAATTGCTACGTCTACAGGCATCTGGGGAGGAGGGAGAGCGCATTTGCATCTACAGCACTATATGCCATGCAATGAACAGATGTCTATTGGGTAAGTAACATTTTCAGTTCAATGGCATGTGTGGCTGTAGATACACATGCTTTGCATAGGCTGTAAGGCAGTCTCTCCAAGTAAGCGGTGGCTAGCGCGGTGGCTAGCCTGTAGGAGTTGGAGTTGCTTGAAAAAGTTCTAAGTACTGCTTGGTCAACATTGGCTTGTTGTTGTGCACAAACATCTACACAACAGTGTTTGGTAAATGTGTGTGGTGTAGACCAACTAGCAGCTTTACATATGTCCGCTATAGGGATGTTACCTATAAAAGCCATAGAAGCACCTTTCTTTCTGGTGGAATGGGCTCTAGGGGTGATAAGTAACTGTGGTTTGGCTTTGGCATAGCAAGCTTGAATACATTTGAGTATCCACCTGGCTAGACCATTTTTTGATACTGGGTAACCTTTATGAGGTTTAAAAAATGCTACAAAAAGTTGTTTAGATTTCCTAACCTGCTTGGTCCTGTCAATATAATACATAAGAGACCTTCATACATCTAGTGTGCAATGAGCTCTCTCTACAACTGAGTCTGGTTGGGGGAAAAATGGTAATTCAATTGATTGATTGATGTGAAATTGTGAAACTACCTTTGGAAGAAATTTAAGGTTTGTGTGGGGAACTGCCCTATTTTTGTGTAATTGGAAAAATGGTTCTTCTATAGTTAGGGTCTGGAGTTCACGGACCCATCTTAGAGAAGTGATCGCCACTTAAAAAGCTACTTTCCATGAAAGGAATTGTAAGGTGCAAGCATGCATAGGCTCAAAATGTGGACTCATGAGCCTAGTAAGTACAATATTAAAATTCCAGGATGGTGCTGGAGGAAGCCTGGGTGAAATGACTCCTTTGAGGCCTTCTAAGAAGGCTTTGATAACTGGAATTCGAAATAAAGAGATATGTTATCTGTTTTGGAGGTAAGCAGCTATAGCTGCTAAATGAAGACAAATGGATGAGTATGCTAGATTTGCCTTTTGCAAATGCAGCAAAAAAACAATGTCTTGGACTGAAGCTTTGAGTGGGTTAATGTGTTTAGGCATACAATAGAATACAAAATGTTTCCATTTTGCAGCATAACACTGTCTGGTTGTAGGTTAATGTGCCTCTTTAAGAATGGCCAGGCTTTCTGGCAGTACATTTAAATAACCAAACTCTATGTCTTCAGGAGCCATATCACCAGGTTGAGCGTTTTGGGGTCTGGATGCCTGATCTCACCTTGATTTTGAGTGAGAAGGTCTGGCATGTTGGGGAGTTTCTCGTGAAGACCTATGGACAGATCCAGAAGTGTTGTAAACCAAGGTTGACATGCCCATGTGGGATCTACAAGGATCATGGTGAGTGAGGTTTGTCTCACTTTGTGCGCTAGAGACGGCATGAGTGGGAGAGATGGAAAAGTGAAAGCAAATATACCTGACCAATTCATCCATAGACCATTGCCCTTGGACTGAGGGTGTGGGTTTCTGGACACAAAGTTTTGGCATTTTGTATTTTCTGCTGTGGCAAGAAGATCTATTTGCGGTGTTCCCCACTTTAGAATGTCTGGACTTTGTGGGTGGAGTTCCTATTTGTGGACTGTGCTGCATCCTGCTGAGGAGGTCTGCAAATTTATTGTCCAAGCCAGGGAGATACCCTGACACTAAGTGAATGTGGTGGTGAATTTCCCATTTCCATATTGCTTGAGCAAGATGGGACAACTGAGAAGAATGTGTCCCTCCCTGTTATTGCAGATAATACCAGGTTGTCATGTTGTCTGAATGGACTAGAACCACTTTGTGGGAGAGCTGTGGAAGAAAGCCTTCATTGCTAGGAAAACTGCTTGAAGTTCTAAGTAATTGATATGTGAAGGTTGTTGAATGAAATCCCACAGACCTCGTATTGTGAGTTTGTTGAGGTGAGCTCCTCAACCTGTCTGTGATGCATCTGTAGTCGTAGTGACCTGAGGCACAGGGTCCAGAAAGGGCCACCCCTTGGACAGATTGGTGGGGTTCCACCATTGCAGAGAGAGGTGAGTCTGGTGGTCCAACAGCACTAGATCTTGGTGACGACCCTGTGACAGACAACCGATGAGGCAGATATTGCTGTAGGGGATGCATGTGCAGTCTGGCATGAGGTATGATGGCAATGCAAGATACCATAATCCTAAAAGCTGCATCACTGTCATCGCTGTGTAAGTGTGGTCTTCCTGTAACTAGGAAATTAAAGTTTGAAAAGTTTGAACTCAAGCTGGATTTGGATATGCTAATCCTGTCTGCACATTGAGCACTGCTCCTAGATAAGGCTGTATCTATAAAGGGTGAAGATGGGATTTGAGAAAGTTGATTGTGAATCCCTAAGTGTGAATGAGATCCACTATGATCTGAATGCGATACTGGCAGTGTTGTAACATATTAGCTTTGATGAGCCAATTGTCCAAGTAATGGAAGACATGAATGTGTTGATGTCTGAGATATGTGGGAACTACTGCTAGACATTTTGTGAAGACCCTAGGAGCAGTGGTAACCCAAAAGGGAAAACTTTGAACTGATAATGTTTTCCTGCAATTACAAATCTGAGATATTTGCAATGTGCTGGATGAATGGTAATATGAAAACTTTGAACTGATAATGTTTTCCTGCAATTACAAATCTGAGATATTTGCAATGTGCTGGATGAATGGTAATATGAAAGTAATTGTCATTTAGATCGAAAGCTGTCACAAAGTCGCCTTGCTGTAACAGTCAAATGACATCTGAGAGTGACCATATGGGAATACTGTGAGAGAATGTAGAGATGTAGTGGTCTGAGATCTAGACCTTCCTTTCTTTGGTCTAAGTAAGTATAGGGAGTATACTCCTGCCCCCTGCTGTAAGAAGGGGACTGGTTCTGTAGCCCCTTTCAGAAGAAGGGATTGAACCTCTTCCTGAAGAAGAGTAAGATGTTCTTGTGAGAATTTGTGAGTGTGAGGCGGAATGTTTGGTGGAGTGGAAGTGAGTTCCAGACAGTAACCATGTAGGATAATTGAGAGAACCCACTGGTCTGTGGTGATATCGCACTACTGTGGGTATAAATGTTTGAGTCATCACCCTACAGGAGAGGTGTGAGGTGGTGGAAGGTGTAAATAGTCACTGGTGTGCAGTGGAGGCAGATCCTCTGGAAGTGGATGGCTTTCCTCTGCCCTTGTTGTTTGCACCTCTGTAGAATCATCTAAAGGAACCTCTATTGTAGAAATGGGAACATTGTTGGTTTTGAGAGGTGGAAGGCTCAGCAGAGGATGGTTTGAAGCCTCCCCTGACTTGTGGCTGGAGAAAATTCCCACGTTGCGTGGTGGTGAGTAATGCCCCCATAGCCTTTGCTGTCTATGAGTATTTTTAAGTTTTTCTACGGTGTTGTCTTGACCAAATAAGTGTTCCCTATCAAATGGCATGTTGAGGACTGGCTGTTGTATTTCTGGCTTGAATCCTGAACACCTAAGCCAAGCGTGCCTGCGTGTAATGACACTTGTGTTAATACCATGTGCTGTGGTATCTGCGGCATCAGTTGCACACCTGATAGAATTATTAGAGATGGTTTGACCCTCTGAAACTATCTCTTGTGCCCTTTTGCGATGTTCCTCTGGAAGGCACTGGAGGAGATCCTTGGTTTCGTCCCAATGGGCCCTGTCATATCGAGCTAAAAGTGCCTGTGAATTGGTGGTACACCAATGATTGCCAGCTTGCGCAGCCACTCTTTTTCCTGCTGCATCTAGTTTTTTACTTTCTATATCAGAAGGTGTTGTATCTTCTGTGGATTAACTATGAGCACAGGAGGGATTTTAGCTGGTATAAATAAAGGATCTGTAGGTGCAGCCTTGTATTTCTTACCCATCCTTTGGGTGATAACCCAAGACTTTACAGGTTCTTTAAAAATATCATTGGCATGTCTAAGCATGCCTGGCCACATGGGTAAAAACTGACTCTATGTGTGGTAGTGAGAGTGTTGAAGAGGGAGTCCTTTTCAACAGGGTCAGTGTGCAGCTGGACATTGTGGTATGTGGCTGCCCTTGCTATGACCTGCTGATATGATGTTGTGTCTTCAGATGGTGATGTTCGTGCTGGATATGTCTGGGTCATTTGGCAGGATGGTATATGAATCCCTTGGGTCTATGTCCTGTGGCATGTTACCCAAATCATATCCTTGAAGTGGTGGTGAACCCTGAGGTGAAAGCTGTGGTGTAGGAGAATAGGGAAGCGGTGGAGGAGTAGAAGAAAGCACTGGCGAGTGTGGTGGAGAAAGCGGAGGTTGAACTGGAGCCTTGTCCTAGGAGACCTTTTTAGGGGGAGGAGCAGTATCCAAGGCCTCTTCAAAGGTGAGCTTCCTTCTGAATGGAATAGGGGGAGAAGCAATTATTCTCCCAGTTCCTTTTTTAATATGGAGTTGGCGCTGACAATCGTCCATTACTTCTAAGATGGACTCCACTAGTAAAGCTGTTTCGGAGGAATAACTGCAGTTTTTAGAAGGCAGAGTCTTAGGTTCCGAAATTTTCAGAGCCGAAGTCTTGTGTCGACTCTGAAGTGGTTGCAGAGGGCATTTTGCTTGGTGCCGAAGCGCTCGGCTTAACAGATCTTCTGAATTCTAAGACTGCCTGGGATGTAGATGAGCCAAAGTTCGCTGCTTAAGACGTCTTGGCTGTCCCTGATGCCGAGCCAGAGGGCGGGGCACCCGAAGGGGATTTTCGGATCAGACAAAAAGGCAATGGCATTCTGGCGACCTGCTTCTAGGGCTTCTTTTAAATCTTTCTGTAGGGCGTAGGGGCTGTTCTACTCATGGTTGCGTGAGGGTGCCTGGCTGGCTCTTGATGTCAGATTGGACGTCAAACTATAAATCTTCGATGGAGGAGGCCTCGTCGTGTTCTGGCTCCTCCTGCGCGTGTTCTTCCCCAAAGATATCCGGAGTGTCATCTGGTGTTTTGGATGCCATCTTTCACCAACAAGGTCTTCGGTCCCAGAGCGACTTCTTGGACCAAAAAGAACAACAGCCATAGCAGGTTTGTTCATTGTGATCCGGGGAGAGACACAAATTACACACCAGATGTCAGGCACTGTGGGGAAATTTCCAGTGGCATCAAGGGCAAAAGCAAAATTGATTACATTCCATTAGCCCTGCATAGTCCCACAGCATGTGGAAGATCAGGCCAGAGACTATGTGCGGATGCCCCGAAGGGTGGTAAGCCGGCTCCCGGTGCGGAAATTCGGACTGACCGTGACATATATAACAAACTTGATTGAATTACAGTACCGGCACTGAAAGAAAGACAGAAGAGAACAGTTCGGAGTAGATAGAGCCGTGGAAATACCAGAGCAAGAGGAACACACGTCCGAACCTGACGGAGGAGAGAAAACAATCAAACAAAGGACTTAATGCCCATTCGCAGTACCACTGAGAGGAGAAGTCACTTGATCTTGTGACTCGCAAACATTCTGCAAACAAAAACAACTTGTTACACTCCAGACCAAACCCTAGATGCCAGACTTATGCAAAGCATGTTTATCTACAGCCACACATGCCATTGAACATTCATTTTCTTCTGTACAACAATCACAACTCTATTGTTTAATTGCGTTGTTTCTAAATTCACAGGAAACATGGATCTCATTTGTAAAAAATAATAAAATCATATTTCAAATCATCAATGGATTGGTTGTACATATGCTTATGATCAACAATTTGGCTTCCACATTATGTAAAACAGCATGTGTAAGGTTTCCAAAATAACCATCCACATTCCTGTGGAACTATATCAATGTAATCTCCTCTGCATCTACGCCAGTGCTTATATTTAGTACAAGGCATATAGATAAAAAAACATAGGGCCCAGTGTACAAAGTTTCCATTTACAAAAAGTGATTGCAAATTGAGACTTCTTTGCAAGTTTACTAATAGCTCCGTTCCCATAATTCTGATTCTTAGTGGGTCGCAATCTGACCTATTGTATTAATATTTATGCGATAGTTTGTAAATTGCGATGCATACGACCACCCTGTCTGTAGTTATAGTTATAAAACAACAACTTTTTTTTAAATGCAGGACATTTTCCCTAAAGGAACTGGGGCTGCATTAAAAAAAGAAAAGATTTGTTTGGTTGTTTGTTTCAGAGTTGGGTGTAGTCCGATGTTTTTTTGTTTTATATTAACTAAATAATGGATTGGAATGCGAATAGGACCTACTTTGAGTTGTTGATAAACATTCAATGTTTTCCAACTGGATTTCGTTTGCAAAACATGGATATATCTGTTAAAGTACTCTTAGGTCACTGTTTGCTATGACAGGTTATGTGTTTTCTTCTAAAAATTAAAATAAATAAATTAAGAAAAACAAACTGCTATTTGGAAATGCTTCGCTAAACAAGCCCCAGCCATGTAGCAGTTCATTATGGGTTCCTAAAACCATTTTTGCTCTTCGGTAACCTTTTAGAGAATCGCAAAATGGGGTTAGCATTTAACAAATATGCACACCCTCTTATTTTGCCAATCGCAGTCTTTGCAACTACAACATTGCTTTGTACGTCAGGCCTGAGGTCTCATCTCTAAAATAGTTTTCTGTATCCTGATCATTCGGATTCAGTTTCCTAGACTAATTTCGGTAGATGCTGCAATGTCTTCAATGTATTCAAAGTTGTTTAGCTCTTCTGGGTCCTAAAACATCTCATGGAAATTAGTTGGTCTCAGCAAAACAGTTCACATATGTGTTTTGTATGTTGAAGAATGACCCATGAAGATGAATTTGCAAATCAGTAAAGAGTACCACACATTTAAAGGTGAGGCAATGGATACGAAATCAATTTCGTATCCATTGCCGGTGCCGGTTTTTATATGGAGAAGGACGCGTTTCTTGGCATGTCATTGGTTTCTATAGATTAAGAACACATCCAATTATTATAAACAACAAAATGGTTTGTTTTGTACTGCTGCGCTCTATCTGAATGCCTTGAGAAAGCCCCGGCTTACTGCCTTTTTGGGGCGAAACACGTGTTGGCTGATCCTTCTGTGCCGTTGCTACCGACTCATCATTGATGTTACCTATTTTGGAATCCATTTGTTCTACCTACTAATCAAAATAAACAAGGAACTAGTGGATCAACTATGATGTAATCTTGTTCACCTCATTTCTCATCCAACTTATAGTATTTGGACTTTTACGGCAAAGACATTGTTCTAGAGGGACTTTCCCACAATTCCAGTTTATATATTTGTACCCTTGGAGGACCTGGGTCCATGTCCTCCGGTAAAGTCCCCATATACTATTTAAATATACCAATTAGGCAATCTATACAGGAAGTTAGTGCCTTGGACCCTCTCCTTCCATTGGAGTTCGTTTTGTATGCAAGTAGATCAAAATCTGAGCCGCTGTGCTGCTCCATAACAAAGAACCATTGCCTACATTTGTCCCATCCAGACAATGGTACCCATACCTCAACGTAAAGAACCAAAGGGATGTCGCCCATAAACGTAGATTTGCATATCCTGTCCAATTTGAATGCAATGTGTGATGTTACAGGTGTCACCATTGAGACTGGTGCAGTTCAGGAAGGATGGTGTATATCTAAGGGCATTTCTAATTTTACATGAATTTATATTTGCCACTTAAGCAAGTGAAAGATGTGCTGCCCTCTTTGTTAACTTTCCACAAATACTAACCTTTCTTATTTTATGTTTTTAAACAGATAGTAACTACCTGGTGAAACATAGCCTTAAACTTGCCCGAAGGGCAGGCCAAAACGAAAATATAATTAGAGAAGCCTTCTTTTCAAAAGATGGAGAAGGACATCTCTGGTAAACAAAGGTAAAGGCAAGGAGGAGCAGCCCTTTGAGTAAATGATGTAACTAAAAGTCTGAAAAGCAAACCGGGCATCATTAGGCCAAAGTGCATTGTAGGATCATTATGGTGCATTTGGTGACAAGAAACGGGTCTGTTTCATATGACAGGAGGGACACATAAACACGTTAGACTGAGATCAAATTACACCCATGTCTTCAAGCATTTGCAGGAACTTGATTATACAATGTATAAAAAACACAGCCACAATAAAAGTGAAGAGACATATAATTTACCAACAGGGAAATATATACTTCTGTGCTGTAAGCATTACAACATATGGTATGGATGCAATTGAAAAAATCTTAAGCTTACTGCTTCACCAATTTTTCCAACATTTCCTGGATCTCCGACCTCCCCCTGTTTAACAAAGAACAGGAACAAAGTGAGCTCATTTATGCTTCAGATGTATGCAGTTCTGGCTTACTATTCAATGGCAACTTCAGATTTGTTGTGCTTATAGCTGTTGTTTTGAAAAGATGCCCAACAGATATCACTTCAACTCATTATTTGTGTATGTACATACGTTAACAAGGGAAAGCAAGCACCGAAGAAAGAGCTGGCACCACATCCTTACACTGTACCACCAACGGAGGGTCTGTTTTAGATTTCGGGGTTAGCGTTGTGACGAAGTAACCCCTCCACTGAGATCTACATCAGGACCTTAATGTGAATAAACTAAGAGTTAAAAGGTCAGATCAAAAAATATTTTTGCCTGACGCTGTTCGTGTTCTCAGTGACAAGTTAAGGTAGATCTTGGTGCGAACACCTTCGGCCACTGTATTGTGAAAGTAGGTTTCTGAGGACTATAAGGTCTGACAAGACTGGGCATATTTGTCGTGTGGCAGCTTGATGTGGTGCTTAGGTGTTCTGTTGTTTTTGTGCAGCTGTTTTTTTGTGCTACATTACTGCAATGTGAGGTTGGCGTGTTCTGACTTATGTTGTGTTATGCCCTATTATGGTTTAATTGTGATGGTGTGTTGCTTTGTGTATGTTGTTTCTTTAGATATGTCAAGAAATGTTGCTGTTTCCAGGTTAAAGAACATCTGCTTTAAACCTCCAGTGACAAGCAATCATTTGTCACTGGGTATGGTAGTAAAATTGCACTGCTCCAACTCTTTAGCTATTTAATTTAAGATATCACTCAGCCCACAACTGCAGCAGAAAGGTTGTCCAATTAGCAATGGCAGTGCTTACCACATGTGATACATTGCACTGTGTTATCGTATATCCCGGTGATCCCTAACCCCCTTCTGCACAGGAAGAGTTACTTCCACTGGATCAGCCTTCAAGGCACTTCTCTATTCTCTCTTACTATCATTAACAGGTATGAGCATTATTGCAAATGTAAGTGTGTCTCATGCTATCGTGAGGGGTACTTCTATGTCCTCTAGAAGTTTGTAACCAAACACAGTTTCATTAATGTAAAAGAAGAACAATGAATTAGCTTTTACACTTTTTTCAAACATTCATTCATTCAGTTTAAGGAAGCACTGTATACACTTTTCACATTTCACACTTATTGCTGAAAAGCAGTGCTCCTAAGGTATTATCATCGGTGACTAACTGTGTCATTAAAATCACAATCTTGTGAACAAGGAAGGTAAAACTAATCTTTGACTTGTTGAAATGATGTCATTGTTGAGTGATACAACCACTTGCAACTAAGAGTTCATAACACACAACTAAGTAAAAATCAAACTACCTAATAGACACACAGTGCACATATAGTAGGACAATGTAGAATGTTTAAGATTAAATGAAAGTGAATTTCCCTATTTTGTACTATGTTGCGAGGATCAAATAAAAGGTAATATAAAGACATTGCTGTTGTATTATGATGAAGCTGCTATTAAAGTATCAGCAAGACTTCTGTTGGGACTTTCAGGGCAGCTGAACAAACCAGGCCAGTTGAAAAATAAATAAAACAAAGCAATGACAATTAAAGTGGCCACATTGATAATCAAAGAGCATCAACAAGACATACAAATAAAAGTGGTAAGTACACAGCAAATGATAAAAAAGAACACAAGCAGGTAATATCTGCTTCAAAGTATCACAGCTAGGAAGCAGGTGGAGAACAGGTTAACAAATACAAAAGTAGCGAAAAAAACATTGACAAAATGGAAGGGAAACATGCTGTCGTAGTTAAGCGCACCTAGTAGAGTGAGAAAGGAGTACTGTTGCCCAAGGCATGGGGGTGGTAGACTAAATATGTTCAAATGGAGAAGTCACTCGATTGATATACAAGAGGTGGTGAAGCCCATGGATCCACACGTTAGAACAACTCTTTATATGTATGCCCTCACCATCTGTAGCTGGAGACATAACTGTTGCAAATTAGCAAATGCTGGTCTGAATAGGAGCGTTTTCAGCTATCTCCAGTGCGGGTTGAGTTACTAATTGAAGGCACTTTCGATTTGAACTTGACTTGCTATTCACAAGGCTCCGAACCATACAAATCTAATGAGAGAGTGCATGAATTGTCTAACTTCCATGATGTCCTAGTCCTGCCATAAATTTAGGGAAGGCAATGCTATGTGGAAGGGCTGGTACCCAAAGCCATTACACCTAGAATAGAAGAGAGGAAATAGGTCCTTAATAACAAATTATTCTTGACTGTCGGGTTGAACAGGATAGGATATTATAAATTGTTCTGCCTATAATACAGAACGAATGCTGGTAGATGGGCACTGATAACACAAAGAAAATGATCAGACTATACAGGTGAGTAAAGGGAATACTGCACTTCTAGACATAGAGAGGACAGTACTATAAAACAACTGAATGCGATGTGAGTGATTGTATTGATCATTGAGAAGTAATGGAGTTCTAGAGAGAGTCCTTATTTAGAGTTTCACAGATGGGGTATTAAGTCAAAACATGACATATATTATGTTCGTCATATTACAAGTGTGACAGGCTACAATATGATTGTAATATGGTTAATCGGGCATCCACCACATTTGTAATGGAGTATCCCAACTACCAAACTCTAAAAGAATGCTCAAAGTTGGTATAGCAAATGGGACATTTTAATATAAAACTCTGTGGAATGTAGGCAGATGCAAGGAGCCTCTCCATTTCTTTGTAGCGAGAGTTAAGATGGGTGTTAAATTCCAAGAAAGTAAACATACAGCCTTGTCCATTCACATATCCCAATGTTTGTTTCTCCTCCTCCACAGAATATGGAAATTTGGCGTTAAAACAGCATATTTTATTTGTCAACTGGATACTGAAAAACAAAGAGGAATGTATAGAAGAGATGTGTTTTCTGCCAATGAGCACCTTTTGATATGTTGGGCACTAGCTTTATTGGGGAAGAAATTAAAAAGTGATATTGTTAAAAAAAACTTGAGTAGCAGAGGTATTTGGGACGCTTTTTAATTTAATAGCAGTGGTCTTGGACTGGAGCCCGGTACTGCTGCTTTAATTCCCAATTTACCCAAGTAAGTTTGACAGCTGGGGTACTGCTGAATGCTCTGTGGTGTTAACAGGATCCCTGTAAACCTGCCTCTAATGCAGATTAAAAAAAAATATGGCATCAGCTACCCAGCTCTACTCTCACCAATAAATGCATCAACCATTAAGTAATATGGCCAATGAAGAGAGGAAAGATAGCTCATAAATGGAGCAGCCTAATATTTCACACTGGATACAGGGGGATATAATCTCTTTTTGACACAGGACTCAGCCAATTGTTCCCCCTTTTAAAATTCTTGAGCATGACTCATCGAAATATATCAATGTAGCTTCTGGAATCCTAAAGGATTACTGACAAATGCAACTTTGCCAAATGTATGTTTTCATTGGGCTACTGAATGAAACTGACTGTGAATGGCATGTCCGTTTCTATGTGCACTAAGGGTCTTGTTCCAATGAAATCATAAAGCACAGAAGCTTGCATACTATTAAATGGTTTTATAAAAACATGAATTATTTTCCCACTGGCACTTAAGTGACACCCACAATAAATTGATGCGCAGAGACTGCTCTGTTCGAAATGAGAATGGGAAATTCAAATTTAGCTGAGAAAGCATTTTAATTGTCAGGATATTTTATTTTGCAGTAGTATGTGGCAACCTTCCAAACTCAGAGTGTGCTATGGAGGCGAGGGGTGTTAACATACTACGTCATGGCTCTTATTTCTCAGAAACTAAACACTAAGCACTTTTAGTGGAGCATATCACAGGATACATATGTCTTCACTGTTACAAACACTTTCATTAATAATTCAATGTACTCGACCACTGGCCCTTATGAAAAAATGGAAAACAATAAAAAAACTGACAATACAAATTGGCCCTAAAAATCCATACACTATAACGGAAACATAAAAATACAATAAAATAATGACATTCATTTAAATGAGTCCCTGATATTCTATAAGGACCTGTTTAATGATTACAATGAACCTTTTGTGTGCGACTTGGTGTTATGAAATACCCATTTTATGCTGGCTTTTTTTGGGCTTCCGGATAGTGTAACAAAGGGGGAATTTCTTGTTGACATATCCCTGACGGAGTAATGAGGACATGGTTGCTGGTGCCCACCTTTGAAAGAAATAATCATTTTTGATTGAGAAATGTAATTCCGAATCCCTGGTCTCTACTGTTCATATTGAAGTTTCAAGCACCGGGTTTAAACACACAGACCAAGAACAAATGGGCATCAAAGAGACATACTGATATACGTGGAAAGTACACTACAAATGACAAAAAAGAACACAAGATGGGAATATATGCTTCAAAGTATCGTAGCTGGGAAAGAACAGGTGAAGAACGGGATTGCAAATACAATAGCTGTGAAAGAGAACATTGCCAAAATGGAAGGGATAACATGCGATGAGTAGAGAAGGGAGTAGTGGTACCCAAGGCAAGGCGATGGAAGACACAATGTGTTTCAATGGAGAGGTCACCGGATGGATATACAGGAGGGTCCAGTGGTGAAGCCCATGGAGCTGTACTATAGAACACCTCTTTATCTATATGCCCTCAACATCTGTAGCTGGAGACAAACACGCCATTTTTTATATTTTGGGTCAGGCTATTCTTCATTGCATTACTTCTTAATAAGCGTGCATTACCCATGGCGTGGCCGGCGACCAATGGAGCTACACGCGTAGCGCGGAGCTCCGAACAGTGTCCACCGGGCCTGATATTATCCTGACATCAAATAGCCTTAAATCAACTACAGAAACAGAGTTCCGATAATCCGAACATCCAGAGCACATACTGGGAGAATGGCACATCTAAATAAGCACTAAAAAACAGAGAAAACCAGAAAAGAAAATCCCGATCGGCAAATCCAAGATGACGGCCGCAAGTCCACGCTGAAAAAAGAAAAGTTCCCACGACGATCAGAGCGGCGCTGGACATCCCCCGAAAACCTCAGTAGGTGCAAGCCCCTAAGCACCCTCTCCTCCAACCCTTAAAAGGAGAGGGGGTAAAATCCAACTATGGCAAAAGACTCTGCCGAGGGCTTGGGGAAGAAGAGTAAAGCAAACAGGGTGCGGCTGGGTCTGCAAGGGCCTAGAAGAGAGCGATGAAGCCATAATGGGACGGCCTACATTGATTCTGGTGACACTAGGGGAGGTGGAGCACTGAAGACCCTGCCCCAGAGGGAGAAACAGGAATAACTTACAGCAACTCTCCAACACTAACAACGAGTACCTCCCAAGCTGTAACTGGCAAAACGTTCTTACTGAGGGAGCGCGGAGCTCAGAATAATGTCCACGGGCCTGATATTACCCTGACAGCAAATAGCCTTAAACCAACTACAGAAACAGAGTTCCGATGACCGGAACATCCATAGCACATACAGGGATAATAGCATACCCAAATAAGCACTAAAAAACGGAGAAAACCAGAAAAGAAAATCCTGATCGGCAAGTCCAAGATGGCGGCCGTAAGGCCACGTTGAAAAAAGAAAAGTTCCCACGACGCTCAAAGTGGCGCTGGGCATCCCCTGAAACCCCCGGTAGGTGCAAGTCCCTTTGCACCCTTTCCTCCAACCTTTAAGAGGAGAGAGGGTAAAATTCAAAAATTGGCAAAAGAACCCGCCGAGGGCTCGGGGAAGAGGGGAAACGCAAACAGAGTGCGACTGGGTCTGTAAGAGTCGAGAAGGGAGCGGTGAAACCGAAACGAGACGGCCTACACTGATTCTGGCGACACAGGGGGAGGTGGAACACTGAAGAACCTGCCCCAGAGGGAGAAACAGGAATACCTTACAGCAACTTAATACCCAACACCTAGCATACAACTGAATAATAGTAACGAAACTCTCCAACACTAACATCGAGTACTCCCCCGAGCAGAAATTGACAAATCAATCCTATCGAGGGATCGAGTGGGAGACGAGGAGCAAGTGGGGAGCGAAGAGAGCGACTGGATCTGAGTGAGTCTGGAGAGGAACAGAGAGACTGAAGCACAGCGGCCATCCTTAATTCTGGCGCTACGAGAGACGGAGGAGCACGGTAGACCCTGCCCCAGAGGGAGAAGTAGGAATACCTTATTGCAGCTTAACTTCCAGCACCCAGGGAAATAAGATCTCGGGAAATGAGAGAGTTATAAATAGGGTACGAAGAGAGCAGCTGAATCTGAGAGAGTCGAAAGAGGAACGGAGAGACTGAAACACAACGGTCCTCCCTGAATCTGACGATTCCAAGGGTAATGGAACTCTGAAGACCCTATCCCAGTGAGAGAGGCAGGAATACTGTACAGCAGAGTAATACCCAGTACCCAGGGAAATAGGGTACAATTAAATAAAAGTCACGGACTGATCCAACGCTAACAGATAGCGCGCCCTAGCCAGAAACGCAGAACGCAGACCTTCAGCCCTCACAATAACGATCTATAGCAACATCAGAGGGGAACCTAACTCTCGGGTACACAGGCTTCCTAATCAAAACAAGCAGGCTCTCGGAACACTACAAAATGGGTAAACCTAAGAAAAGAGAAGGTCCGGAACGAGAGGAAACTGCGTTGGTTCAACCCGCATCTCAAACACAAGCAGGAACAACAAACATTGACTCTCCTTCCACAGAAACCACGCTGGACATGATACTAACAGCGATAAATGACTCCCGAGAAGCACTAGAACAAAAAATAGACTCCCTGACTTCGGACCTCTCGCTCTTAAGAGATGATCATAGAAAACTGTCAGATAGGGTAAGTGCAAACAAGAGAACACTGGAACAAATGATTCCGGATCAAAAATCCTACACCACCAACCTGAACAATCTAACAACTAGAGTGAGGCAGCTTGAAACTAGAGCTGAGGATGCCGAAAACCACGCCCAAAGGAGTAACATTCGCATAGTAGGTCTCCCTGAAAAATCAGAACATGGATCACAAGGCATGGAAGCGTTCCTTGAAGACTGGATAAAACAAATAATCCCACCAGAAGGGCTGTCTCCATTTTTTGCAATCGAAAGGGCGCATAGAGTGCCAACCAGACTCCTCCCTCCGGGAGCAGGTCCAAGACCAGTGGTGGCCAAACTACTGCACTTTAAAGATAGAGACTACATCCTTTCTCAGTCAAGACTCAAGGGGGACATCATGCTTGATAATCAACGAATAATGCTGTTTCCAGACTTCACCAAAGAAACTCAGAAGCAAAGAGCATCCTTCAGAGACTCCAAGAAATGACTCCGAACCATGGGAATTCAATATGCTATGCTCTTCCCAGCCAAATTAGGAGTGGCACACGGAGATAGAACTCACTTCTTCACTTCACCCCAACTAGTGTGGGACTGGCTGGAAACGATGGAACGGCCCACACCCACGCCACAAAAAAAAAGACAGACGATGGCCAAAAAACAACGGAATGATGCAATCAGCCGCAACCCAAGAAGAACACCAATAGACCAGCTACCATCTAAAGAAAGACTAGAAGCGGTATCTAACATAGCTATAATAAGTGGAGGAAACCTGGCCACCACGAGATCAATGGAATCACTATCTGACCAAGACTCTAACTCGGGCCACACCTCCATTTCCTCCCAGAGCACTTCAGTCAGCATGCCAAAAGTAACACCAAAGTCCTCAGAAGAACTTTTTTGATCCTTTATTCTCGAAATAACAAGAACTCGAGGGAAAACACAAAAATATAGGTCACCCAGTGCCTCCAAAGAAATGAACAAAATACAGGAACGGTAAGAAGCAGTTGGGAACTCCAATTTAAATACTAACATTGCCTAGCTTCAACAGACTGTAACATTCTCTGCGAGGGAACTTAATACTTAGAGTCATTGACCTAAATGTGACAAGAACTATGCTTGAAATGTTTGAGATATAACAGAATTTACTTGGCCCGGAGGTCCAACCTAGAGATAGGTTTGAAGTCCCTGGTACACTGCCTCACCCAATAGTTACCAATCTTAGATTCAAAAGTTTGGACGGGGATAGTTCTAAATACCGGTCCTGGGGTAGGGAGGGGGGGAGTTGGGGAAATTTACGTTCGAACAATAGGGGAATTACATCCAGCACCAATATGCTAGTCACATTGTACCATATGGAAGCAAGAAGAAAGAAGACCCTGGGAAAGGATCAGAAGGGAGGTCACAACACACATCACTTTGACCATGTAATATGGATTCCCAACTGAAATACAAAATTCTTACTTGGAATGTTAGAGGCCTGAACAATATGAACAAAAGATATAAAATGTATAACCAACTTAAAAGGAGAGGCGCCCATATAGCAATATTACAAGAAACCCACTTACTGGAACAAGAGATCAACGCCCTGACGAAACGATGGCGAGGCCAGGTTTTCGCAACATCCTATTCAGCATTTGCCAGGGGAGTTCTAATTTGGATACGCCCAGGGGTCCCCTTCCAAAAAACCCAAGAGATACTCGATAAAGAGGGTCGTTATGTCCTGATCACTGGAAGACTAGCGGGGAGAGATATTGCAATAAGAGGAGTGTACGCCCCAAACCAGGAACAGGGTTCCTTCCTAGCTAGGATCTCAAGGGAATTAGGTCCTAACTTTACCCAAGCCACCCTAATAGGAGGAGACTTTAATTGCATTGCGGACCCTATGCTTGATAGATCACACCCCCCCCTAAAGGGATCACCAACCATTAAAACAGCTAAACAGTTTTCGGAGTGGCAACACCAGTGGGGATTTAGTGACTGCTGGAGACATGTCCACTCCACTACCAGAGATTACTCGTTCCATTCTACAATTCATGACCTACATGTCACACTAGACACATTCCTAGCCTCCCCCGAGTTACAAAGTGGAGTGTGCTCGGCAGAGTACCGGTGTCGTACTCTCTCTGATCATAACCCATTCATGATTTCACTGTCCTGGGAGAGGGAGAGATCCTGCATTCCGACGTGGAGACTAAGGGCGGAAATGCTGGAAGATGTAGCTTTCAAAAGCTCCTTATCGGAATCCATCAAAGATTTTTTCAGTATCAATACGGGAACAGCAACTAGCAGGGCGATAGAATGGGAGGCTTTTAAGACCGTAATCCGAGGGAAATGTATAGCAGACAATGTTGGGGTGAGGAGATCACTGGAACAAGATATCCAAAAATTTGAGAGAACCCTTAGAGAACTAGAGCGCCAGAGACCCGAACACCCAGAAATTGCCTCTGACATCACATCTATTAAAGAGAAAGTATCGGAGGCCACAGAAACACTATGTAAATTTGACTATAAGAAATATCTAGATAGACAACACACAGAAGGGGACAAAGCAAGCTCACTCGTAGCTTGGATGGCGGCACCCCCGAGACAGCAATCAATGATAGTGGAAATAGAAGATATAGATGGAAACCATTTATTTGAACAAAAAGCAATTAACCAAAGATTTGCAAACTATTATGCACAACTATACGCCCCTCCCCCAGAACTGCTAACCTCCTCTCAGGTGAAATCTCTAGATGATCTCGACCTCCCACAGCTAGAGGAGAGAGAGTCACTAGCCCTTGCTGAACCTATTTCAATACCTGAGATTAGAACTGCAATACAAAACATGGCAGTAGGGAAAGTACCTGGGGAAGATGGTCTCCCTGTGGAGTTCTATAGTGTATTCCTCGAACAACTTGCCCCACAGTTATGTAACCTATATAAAGAAGCCAAAGAAAAGAAAACCCTCCCTCTAACCACCAATGAGGTGATTATGATCCCTCTACTAAAGCCCAATAAATTAATGAGAGACGTACGTTCATACCGCCCTCTTTCCATGCTAAACCTAGACTACAAAATACTTAGTAAAATATTAGCTTCCCGGTTACTGCCCCTTATGTCACAACTAATCCATAAAGATCAAGCTGGATTCATTCCACAGTGCAACACTGCGCAGAATATACGGAGACTAATATCAATTATCCAATCGAGTTCACCATCCCTACAACAGGCCGCAATAATTTCCGTTGACATAGAGAAAGCATTCAATAGTCTACGATGGGACTATCTGGAAAAAGTAATGCTGACACTGGGCCTCGGGCCTGAATTTGTGAAATGGACGCAACTGCTTTACACGAAACCTACAGCACGGCTACGTACGGGCAAAATACTCTCAGACTCCTATATAATTGGTAGAGGCACCAGACAGGGCTGCCCACTGTCCCCATTACTATTCGCCATAGCAGTGGAACCACTGGCCAGAATGGCCAGATCAGGGGTACACTATGGGGGACTTCTAGTAGGAGCACAGAGACACCATATTGCATTATATGCGGACGATATGCTAATTTTCCTTGGAGACAAAGACAAGGAACTCCCCGGGGCGATGGCCATGTTAGAGAGCTTCGGCGAAGCATCAGGTCTTAAGATAAACTGGAAGAAATCCTCAATCTTCCCGTTGGTAGAGGGAGTTCAAACGATGGCTGATACCAGGGGTCTCCCCTGGACTCCCACCACATTCCGATATCTCGACATCAATATATATCACAAACCCTCAGACCTATTAGATGGGAACATATACATGGCAATCAGGAAACTTAAAACTGATATACAGTTCTGGAAGACACTACCCCTGACAGTTACGGGAAGAGTAGCAATATTAAAAATGATAGTACTTCCAAGATTTCTATATTTCTTCTCCACCATTCCCCTAATCATACCCAAAACAGTATTTAATGACTTAAAGTCTATCATGCCTAACTTTATATGGGGACCCGGCAGACACAGGCTAGCTCTGAATACGCTTAAGAGATCTACCTTAAGAGGGAGGACTTGCAGCCCCTGGTATGGAAACCTACTACTGGGCAGGCCAACTACAATGGCTGGCAAGATTCCTAAGCGAAGATGCATCAATTTTGGAATCACAGAACAATACTAGATCATTATCTCATACACTGTTGGAAGTGCTAATATCCCCAGGAGGGGAAAAAAATATCACTGCCCCCAGACTGGCAAGCAGTCAAATTCTCCTGGGAAAGAGTAGTCAGACGCTCACATCTGCACACTCCATACGCACCTGACATTCCAATAACAAGCCTGGTAAGTCTGTTAGGAAACCAAGCTTTAACCGGTTTAAATAAACTAATCAGACACAATATCACCACACTGGGAGACTTATACCACAATGGGCAACTTAGGACCTTTGCCGAATTACGTGCGCAATTTGAAATTCCTCCAGGAACATTCATAATATACTCAGCAATAACTAGAACCATTCTAAGAACCTGGAAACAGGGAACACAAGAACCACCCACACATGAGGGCTGCAGAGTTATTTGTACCAGAGGAGGTGATAGAGGCTTGGTATCCACACTATACAAAACATTACAAAAAGACACTCTTACCCAACTAGATAACCTTAGACTAAAATGGCAAACTGAACTAGAGACCACAATAGAACCACAACAATGGGATAGAATTACCGCACATATATACCCAGTATCAAGAAATGCTCATTTAAAACTAATAAACATGTACATTTACCATAGAGCCTATCTCACTCCCCGTAGACTTGCCAAAATGTTCTCCTCCAGCGGAAATAACTGCCCCCGATGCAAGGAACCAGAAGCAGGACTAGAGCATATGCTTTGGAAATGCCAGCAGGTAGTCCCATTCTGGATAGAAGTATTTAAACCTTGGAAACGATAACGGAACACAGACTGCAACCTTCCCCGATGTCAGAACTGTTGGGGGACTTTCCACGTCCAGCTATAAAAAAAACAACTAATACATTTATTGACTTAGCGTTATTGCTAGCTAAAAGAGAAATAAAGAGTCACTGGAAAGCATCGACTGGCCCTCAAATACAAGGATGGTTAAGTGCAGTGTTAAAGTGGGCGGAAACAGAAGGACGTATATTACATAGAGAGGCAGCCCAAGGAAGGAGACCCAGAGATACCGCAAGCCAATGGGACACAATAATAGACGAACTTAAATACCCCGAAGAACCAGAATCAGATCACTCACAACAAGTATCAGAGTTAAGCTCTGATGAAGCCTCTTAAAATACATTACAAGAAGTTAATGACCTGAAGAAACACAGACTCACTATACGGTACTCAATTATTTATTAGGAAATAAACAAGAAATGTAATGATTGCTGGATGTAAGAAGGGAGGGAGGGAACAGTTGGGGAGTATTTAAGACTTCGCAAATGGGAATGTTAACCCTTATTTTGAAAATTAATAAAAGATATTGTAAAAAAAAAAAAAAAAAGCGTGCATTACCCATGTGGCCTTTAACCAAGCCAGAAGGCCTGTACTAGTTGGCAGAGTGGAGATGCCTTTAACCAGGAAAACCACTGACAGGGTGAAATGCAGTTTTGTTTCCCCAGCGATTACAACGGTGACACTTACTATCAGGAATGAGCAAATGTAAAAACCAATGCAGCAAGTATTGTCTGTGATGTAGATTAGAGCAATTAATGAAATGATTGAGCAGGGCATCTTGTAAAAATCCACACTGCAGTTGAAATCTCAGGCATACCTTCTAACAAGTAATCAACAGCTTTAGCAAGGCAGGAATAGAATGGTTCTGTCAATAAATGGAGTGGTACATTTTCTAGCCCACTGTCACCTGGTTATGTATGCCAGAGAGAAGTCCAGATGTTATTTCATTAGTCACTGTTCTCAGCAATGTTTTAATGTGTGATGCATAGAAAACAAATCTCACCTTCAAGCCTTCTGGTCCTTGTTCACCCGCATAACCTTTTCGACCTAGTCTTCCCTGGATGAAGCAAAACAAAGAAACGTTATAGTTCGAACGACTACACAAATCCCACCCATGGCAGATATTACACTATTGAAATCATAAAATGGAGCGACACAAACTAAACAAACATCATGAAACTATGATTCTTGTCAATTAGAAAGCACCTTGGTCTTTTGCAGGGGTAGTACATTTGACCTCAAACGGCATAAACACTACATGTCGTTGAAACGTTAAACTAATGGGGTGTTATCTAGGCAAATTTCTTTTTAACACAAGATGCGTGTGAACTTCTTGTAATTTGCTTTTGCTTAATACCTGAACATTTTGGAGAAATTACAGGTAACCACACAAACACAAACTGCTAATCCATAATGTTGCACTAAATTATAGCGTCAAATGCATCCTTGCATCAATTTTTGACATGCATGTAAATAGCACAAAAAATGCTGCTAACACCAGCCACTAACATGCTACTTGTTGGTGTTGTTTTTGCACTATAATGTTGCTGTGAATGGCAGCAGAATGACGTGAATATGTTGTGACGTCATAATTTCGCATAACAAGCATACCACAAAATTCCACAATTTACGTGGGGTCATTTACATTTTGCCCAGGACTAATCAAAACATCTTTTCCTAAAACACTATTCCACTAGACATATAACATGAATACACTTCTAAATATGTATGTACACAAGAGTCTGTGCCCCCTTCTGTAATATCATTGTGCCCTGGGGGTGTAGAACGCGGGCACACACCTCACTTGAACCTCCACTACACAAAGTAATAGAGCCCTACATGTTTGCAAATGTAAGAAGATATCACAATACTTCTAGCAGATGGGACATCCATCACATTTGTGACAGAGTAAATCGCCTGCCAAACTCTAAATCTTGCCTTTAGTTTTTTAAATTGGTAAGTCTATGTATTTTTAATAAATAAATACGTTACACCATAAAAAAGCAAAGAAACAAATATAATGGAAGCATAGAAAGTACAATGTTACAATATACCATGAAAAATAAGTAAGCTTATAATTGTTATCTCAGTGCTTGGTGGAAAAGTAGTGCAAACTATGTAAGACCAGTATTAGGTAAAAAATGTCTCTGACCTATAAAGGTAACAGAATACATTTTAAGTAAGGATAAGCTACAGAGTGGAAGTCAGGAGTACAGGCTCACCCAAAAGGCAATAAAAAAACCTTTTCAGCACTTTAAGGATCAGATGAAAAAAAGACAAGCAGTATATATATTTCTGGGTCCGAATTTGATGATCTGGATAGACTACTCCTTCACCAGAAACACAAGAAAGGAACACAGCCATGAACAGGTCTTCAGTGGTAAAGAATTAATAGGTGTATGAAGTTCCTTGTGTTATGGAGCAGATGTCAAAGAATGGGAGGACATGGTTTTCACGTTATCGCTTAGTGCCTTTTACCTTCTTTCAATTAACTTCTTGAATCTGCCACTAGAGAGCAGCATATTTTATGACTCTAGTTACTCGGAGATTACATCAAGGGAGAAAAACTAAAGTCCTAACTTCATGAAATTACTATAATCTGTAGGTTTCAATACAATTATAAACATCTGAAAAATATATATTACATTAAAGGGTGGCTCCTGATAAACAAAAATGCCAACATGAGAAAAAACTGTTGTTTTAATTAAAAAAGCACTGTCTCTAACTGCATGTATCTAGTCAAAGGGAATTTTCCTAATAAAACAACGGCAGGCATATGTCTTCTATGACATCTTCTTAACCACAATTCTGTACAGACAATGCAGTAAACAATTGAATGTCATCAGCGGCGGCTGCCGCATATGTCAAGGGGGGAGGGCAATGGGGTAAACATTTTATTTTAATAAAAAAACAGAAGACACTTACCTCTGCCGCCCATCTCCCACCACCGTCTCCTGCTGCCTTGCTGCTCTTGTGGTGTCCCAGCATTTGCTGGGACACCAGAACAGGCTCCCCAACAATCCTGGCGCTGCTTACATGCTAATCATAGCATGTAAGCAGTGTCAGGATTGGTCTGAGCGGCAGTCACTGTTACTCAGACACAAGCCTGGGGTCTGTGCTGTTTCTCCAGCCCGGCTGTGTATACAGCCAACTTGGAGAAACCTAAGTGCGCATGTGTGTTTGGCCGGCCTGAGACTGCCAGCCAAACACACATACGCACTTAGTGTACTCTCCCGTCCTCCTCGTGGCCTAGCCCCACCCCTCCCTGCACTTGCTGGCTGAGCCAGCAGATGAAAAATGAAGAATAAAATGATAGCAAGCTATTGTTTTATTTCCATTCTGCTTGCTCAGCCAGGGGGGCGACCCCTGTAAAATACACTGATTGTAATGGGAATGAAGTCTAATATAGAAAGTACAGTGTTTATTGCCATGCCTCCAGTTTAAAGAGCTTTGAAGAGCATGTCCTGAGCAAAATATTCTGGATTGCGTGTGTCATTCTTTATGGGACCAAGAAAGATTCTGTCATATTGTCATTCAAAGTGGCCTTTCATTGATGAGCGAATTCACGACTTGTGGGGCCCAGTACATAAACAAATTCAAACCTCAATACAAAATCTTCTTGTTCCACAGAATGGGGAAAAAAATGTGGCAGGGTTCAGGTGATGTACGGCAAAGATTTTAGAGCTGCAGCAGGAATGGAACTGCCTATTTGAGATGTGGCTCTCCTGGATGCGGGTGCAGAGACAAACATGCCTTTAAGAGGTGCACTGATAGTGCACAAAAAAAGGTTGTACACTGTCTGTGTGCCCTCTAAGGGTAGCACTCAGACAGGGGGGAAAAGGAGTTCAATTGACCCCACCAGACATCCCCTGCAGTAACATGTCTATGCATTGAAGAGGGATTTGAGGAAGGATTAGGGATCCCCATTTAGGTGGGTGCAGTGAGTAACTGCACCTGCCTGCAGGGGGAGCTCTAATCCCTCTTCAAAGCACAAGCGTGTTACTGCATGCAAAGGGAAACACAAGAATGTTTGAAGCAGACTCTCCTATTTAACTGAATTTGCTGCCTCCAGGGCAGCATGGGTTTGTGGCTGCCCTGGGGGCACCATATTCGTTGTAATAGGGTGCACTGTCCCTGTTTGCACCAAGCGCACCTGCTTAAGTGCGTGCTGTTGTGTAAACAAGGACAGTGTGTCCTATTTGCAACACATGCCAACATGGCTACAAAAGAATTCATGGGCGTTCATTTTTGGATAGGCTTATCTCTTTTAAAGAACTACTGGTTTAACTTCAAGATGTTTTTATCGGGGCATTTAAGGAAACAGTGTGCTCAGTGAGTAAATTATTGGCAGAATATTTTGCTAAAATAATTAAGACAATAGCTCAACAACTTTTCTCCATCATCTAAAGAGCAAGTTCAAGAACCCTTCCCTGTCATTACACTTGGCATACATCAATTGTGCCATCCCTTATGTTATTTTCTAAAGCTAAGTTTGAATGACAGTGTGAATGATGATCGGAGCAGGCTAGTTTTGCACTAAACAAGTAGAGAGAAACAAAATGCAAATGGTTTTGTGTTAAGTACTTGTTAATCAAAGAACTGAATCTAGCACATGATAGGACCCAGACTAAATTTGGTCTATAAAGAGATGTTCAAAATTGTTCTTCTCTTTAGAATAGGTAAAAATGTGCTTGCCACAAATGTGCGAATAATGTAGAATGGGGTGACTGCAATACTGACTGCCAAGAATCAGAGAAGAATGTAATAGGAAACAGAAGGAAACAAGCTACATTCTGCACTAGGTTTCATCTGCTTAGATGAGAAGTCAAATTACTTGTGGGAAAATAAGGCTCCTACCAAAAAAAGGGCTTTTTTAAAGTTTTACTCCTTTACTTATTTGCATTTTAATTTTTACTGTGTAGGACATTTATTGGGGTTTCTGTCTTTTAATTCTAGTACGTTTTATACAAAAGGGAAAATGGGTAAGGCTGCCACTTACTACCGCAACTGCTTAGATTTTGTTTGTATTAAGGACTGGGTTGTAGTTATTCTGGGTAACAATGTAAATTGCCCAACAATGTTCATTCACTGTTAAGGAAAAAGGAATTGAGTACTACTAATATTATAGAAATAAAGAACAGTGGGACACCTTTTGGCCTTAATGGTGTGACTTGACGGTTAAGTATTCCTTATAGATAAATATCAGTGTATATAGGAACAGTGTCACATGCTTTCAACTTACATGGTGACATTAAATGCCAAAGTTTAAAACATTTTCTAACTTACAATGAATCTACAAAGCAAAGGCAAGGTGTTAAGCTTTTTATCTGACAATTCATCTACAACCTGTGGTGTCCAGCATTGATACACCTTTTAAAACAGTCAATAACATTAATTTATGACCATGGAGAGACATATAAATAGTATGACTCTTCTAGAATCTCTTTCCTCCACTTCCAAGAAAGTACTTGCCTCACTTTTGGATACATCTACATATATTTCAAGAATGTATACTCATCTTGTCCTGTAGCTCCCATATGCCCAGTTACGTTTTTTTTTATTTGCGTTACAAGACTTTGCACCTTGATAGACCCGATAAATTATCTGATGGAAAACATACAGCTGACAATCAACCAAGAAACATGTGTGATGGAACATTTAACTGTGATATCTATGACCCAAGCTTAGCTGGGGAAAATGGTGACCTATTACTGTGTCCCATTGGAAACACATTTAAAGGGCCATAACTCTTCCTCTTTCTAATCTTTAAGTCCATTATGATGAAATGAAAGACACCATGATACATGCCTGAATTCCATCTTAACAAGAATCACTAATGTTTTGTGATCAATTCCAGTTTTCTTTGAAATTTTCACCACCTACATTCTGGTTGTAAAAGCTTGCACAGACTCAGAAAAATAATGTCTTATTGCAAGTGAATATATTAGTGCATAGGGGTGTTATACATTGAATTTGAGTATGTTGAAAAACTTTAGACAAGTTTCTCAAAAAGCATTGCATAATGTGCATTAGTATTATGCATTGTTTTGTCCTACCACAATCAGGAAATACATTGATTGTGCAAGGGTGGTATGACTGCCATGCAGTAGCCCCGGGTACCACAAAATAAGATGTCAGACACAATTTCCGCTGACATGAAATTGGGAGGGTGTGGAGTGTGCCACTGAGGTAATATTCGGTTTGCTCAAGGGGTTGTTGTTCATAAGTGTATCCCTTCAGTATGCATTACACCAATAAAAGTGAGAGTAATATTAGTCATTCAGAGAAATATCAGTGCATGAGAAAGCACTTGAAGATATTCCTGTGCTTGGGTATAGCCCCAAAACTCAGGGTGAGCACTGTGCTGTTCAACCTGAGTTTTGGTGCTATACCCATGCATGGGGAGGCTCTGCTGGGTATTTGAGGCTAGACCGGAGCACACGGTATTTGAAGGCTTAACTGTGAATTGGGAGACTGGTTTTGCTTTTATATGGTATATGTGCATATGGAGAGGATTGATGGTAAAGGATCACCATACATGGCTATGATGATATAACCATAGGCATTGAGGCTACATCTGCATATGGAAAAACATACTAGGCATTTAAGTCTTATCTTGCATGCAGAAGGCTACACCTGGAATATGAGATTCAGCATGCATACATGGAGGCTACAATGCACATTTGTGGTTAAACATGCATATGGGAAGGCTGTGTTCTGTATTTGACCATGCACCTGCCTGAAAGGCATGAGAGGCTTACAAGATCATTTAATCTGCATTCAAGATCATGGGTCAGGGGCGAAAAGTAATTTTGTATTACAACCAGGGACATCATGAGGATCCAAGGGCTTTCCAAAGAAAGGAAGTTCATTAATTTTATATAGCACAAAATAAACATCTTAGGTCTTGCAATATTATGTATCAAGTAAAATACTTCAGAAATGTTTTTAATTGTTTTACTACACAAATAATGCACAAGCCAAAGTGGACTCATTTGGAATATTGAATCAACAGGTTTTCCACAAGGAGGCTGCAAAAACCAGTAATATACTGATATCAGAAAGCTATGGCCTGGACATCTTCTTAAGGACAATCAAAACCCATGAACCAAGACTGTAGAATGTATTGCCCTTCTTTATCTTCGCATGGTCTTAGAAATGGACAGGTGCCCGCACAGCATATGGTCAACTCATTTCAGAGACTGTGCTAATTTCTCCAATAGTTGGGAGTCTCTGCACAAGATTGATCACGTTTTAGTAAACTGAATAAACTCATTATCTCGAAGATTTACGAACTAAATATGCCAAGATTACTACATCTATGTCACAAATCAGAGCCAGAATTAAAAAGAATGCCAATTTCTTTCCGATCTGGTGCCTTTTGGTCTTAAACAGAACCAGTATCATTTGCTGCAAAGTTTGTAAACATCCAGTTTGCACATCTCAAGGTGGTTCCTATTCATATACATCAATCCCAATGTCCTTCTCTGATAAAACATATTTATGATACTGTTGTTGCAAAAATGCATTAATGTTAGACTATTGTTGCAGCAAGTTAGCTTTACCTCTTATTAACCAGCTGTCCATTCCCTCTTGTCCATAACAGTGATGGATTTATACCATACCCGATTCCTACAGTCTTTCCTTTCAATGTCTACATAAATTACAGTATGACAATGACTCTTTTGGGAGTCTTGCAGCTCCCTGGTGGGTTTGGTTCCCACACCTCCATTCCTGAGCTTCTCCACTGTCTGGAATTTGGCACTATCTGCCAACTAAAGCACCCTGCAAAATACTCAAATGTAATATGTTCTTGTTGGATGGGGGCCTCTCTATTACGTGAAATTCTAGAATACAAGCTTAGGTGACACTTTTATAAAATTTTACATTTCTAAGTTCTCGTTATCACAAAAACGACGAGCAACATTGATAAACCAACACTCTTTCTGTGTGAACCAGGGAGCATTTTTAGACAATTTAGCATTCCCTTTACTTACCAATATAATCAAAATCAGGAGCAGTAGTAATGCACACATAAAACATTTTTATGCATATCTTAAGAATTTATGTTTTATACTCAAGATAAATGCTTAAGAGTTTCAAACTGGGAAGGGTAGGGTATTTTCATAAAATAGTGAAGCTTTCATTTTAAAATCACATAAACATATTCACTGATAATAAACGACATAACAGTGTGCATTACAGAAGCGAATTTGAATGAACTGTGTGAAAGTTGAAAGATGAATACATACCCTGGGTCCAATGCCTCCCGGCGGGCCTAAGGGTCCTTCTTCTCCCTAAAACAACAATCAGACCTTACAATATTTTTTTAAATAATGTCCTCGGCATGAAAAATGTTACAGACATTTCATTTGTGTTTAAACATTAATCCTGTTCAGAAACCCGGTTGATTTATAGTACGCAAGTGTGTTCTTAGCGTCTTCCTCAAGGTTTCACTGTGACAGATGAGATAAATATTTTCAGCTTAGCTCTAATTCTGAAACTTCACCGTCACTTTTTACCCACTACGCATAATCCTCCCAAAATCCATGTCCTATGAGCTCATCTGCTACAGTACAAACTATGAACCCTTCTGAACAGAAGCTTTTAAAGGAAAGCACTTAAATGACAAGCCATCATCTCTGGAAGAAGCAAGATTAATGACTCGCATTAGAAGGGAACACTCAAAAGTCAACTGGTAAAAAAACGGAGAAAAAGAACACAATTTACAGAAAAATTGAAAATGTGACTCTTAATTATGTTCTGTCTTGTTGTTTGGCACGTACAATGCCAGTTTCTTTATTTTTTCCAAATTCAGCAAATAAGTTAATAAAACCCTTATTCTCAGTGGCACAGTGAAACTGAGCACAAAATGCCCAAGGTGAATACCATTTCTGCTGGCCGAATGTTTGGTCCTGATTAAGAATTTTACTCTGTGCAATGTGGAATAACATTTTGAAACGACTATTCCTACACTGTATGACCATTAAACTGTTTTTTCTACACAGTTTCTTTAAGGTTGGGATTGGAGGAAAGTCTGACTACTAACACCCCCACAAATGAGCGCAATTTTTGTGACATTTCATTATAAGAACGGGCAGAGTGATGAAGTGGGTTCTGACACACCCTAGAACCCCCTATATTTGTTTGCTTTTGAACAACCTGATTTTTGGACCTCTGCTGTGAGTCTGCTTAACTGAGTCTCACTCACTGTAAGCTCTGGTAAAATGGACTTGAGTGCTAATCACCAGTAACCCTCTTTTCAAATACATTCTGTTTTTGCACCCTTGCAGTGCTTAGATTTAAACTCATGTGCAGACGGAGTGAGCGGGACTACTGTTTAACTCAGCCTGGCATCTGTGCAATGGTAGCCTGCCGTGGATTGGACCTTTATCACCATTTGCTTTGACTACAGTGCGAGCTACACTGAGTCCGGCAAGACATTATACCATAGTTGACACTGTGCTTTTAAGTACTATTTTTCTGGTTCTACTAATTGGATTTTTGTCATTTTGGTGTCAAATAATGTAATGAAATTACTCAATTTTCTAAATCTGGTGTGGAAGTTTCCTTGTGTAGTGTTTTCACTATGACTGTGTGCTGCATAAATACTTTACACATTGCCTCTAAATTAAGTATGTCTGCTTTTGTTACATGCCACCAGAGGGCTAAACACTGGTTAATTTGGTGATTAATTGTGATTCACCCTGAGTACTTAGGGTACCACAATATTTTCTGAGCCAGTCCTAATGCATTTGGGCTTTGAACTATCCTGCTGGACCAAATGAATAACTTTGCTGGTCACAAGGTAGATAAAATCCTCACTCAAAAGAAGGTCCATTTCCCTCAGACCGTAGGCCCAATCGCAGGGGAGTAGTCTGCCCCTGTGGGAGGAAGAGAATAAGAAAGAAATCTGCATGGGTCAATTAACAAAAATTAGTGAAAGATCTGGGCAAGCTCTTTCTCTCAGAAACAAATGGACCCCGGCACTCCTCTCTTCCGAAGGGAAGGGGTTAGCTGTCTGTGTCATTTGGAGTTAAAATCTCTGGAGCAGCAGTGGTTGAAATGAGCATATTGAAAATTCCCAAAAATACTCTGTCGTGGGATGGATCATGAGTGGGGAATGTGGCATCTTTGGATTAGGCAAAGACACCTACATCCTAGAATCCTCAACCTCAACTTTAAAATCTCTGCAAAAGGGAAAAAATCTGAGCATCACTGAGACCTGCATACGACAATGCCATGGGACCACCCATAGGTGAACCTCTGTTTGGCGTTAAAGTAACACTCTGTATTGACTGTTGGACCTGTGTCTCCAGAACCAGTGTCGCTGGTTTCCTCTCTTTCTCTGGGCCACAGCAGAGGGTGGGCTTACTGGGGACCTTGGACAAGAAGGTCCTGGTTTCCTCTGGAACTTCCGTGGATTGGTCATTTGGAGGGTACCCTAGAGGAGGACCCCCTGACTGCTGCTAGACACACAGGTTTCCTGCAAGTGGGCAGGAGGCCGCTGGGCTTGGAGAGAGCAAGGTGTGCACACTGCTTTGAGGGCCATGAGGGGCTGCTGTGGAACGCCCTGGGACAAGGAGATCACCAGGAGGCCAAGCAGAGGAGCAGGCCCTCGGTCCTGTGCAGTTATTGCTGCTGGAGTGTGGCACCAGGGTACTGGAGCTGTGCGATAAGAATCAAAAATCCTGAGGGGCAAAAGGGGCAGGAAGGAAAGCAGTTAAAAAACAAACTGTTAGGAAACTGCAAACATTTAGAGGCCAAAATCCAACACTCCTAGTAGCTGGAGTGCTAAACCAGGAGTAAAATGCCACTGTTCCCCATCATGAACAGCCACAGGGGGTTCATGATACCACCATTTGTTTGGCTCCTTCGTAGCTTATCTTACAAGTGGGTCCCCAGTGCTGGTGGAGCAAAGAACAATGCATCACTTGTGCAGTTTCATTACTAATTCCAAAATGGAGGGCTGAGGCCACACAGGCGCAATCCCAGCAGCTTTGAATTGTTGCATGCAGTAAAGTCTCCACCAGAAACTTGCCAAACACCTGCAGGTTTATATTGTTGCCAAGTGCACTGCAATCTTATTTCAAATCCTATCTCAGGGAGAGCCTGTGCCCGGAGGATGAGTCGGTGCCCCCCAAAACACCCCCTTACTACCCAGCCTTCGTGCTTGAGTCCAGGAAGATGGGGCGAGAGTATGAGAGGAACTTCAGGTTTTCTTTCACCCGTGCTGCAGCCAGCAGAAGGGAAATGAGGAGAAAGCCAGGCCCCCTGCAGGCCCTAAGAGCTAAAGTTCCAGGTGGATGGGGAGCCTAATGGTTCTGTGATGCCTGTTGGACTCCTTTGCAACACCCAGGGTCAATGTTGCAGGTGCCCAACTTGTAGTATGGGCACTAGGTACTTAAAAAAGGCATCATCTTAAGAGCATTCCAAATGAATAAAAGAATGTAAAATAAACTGCCACAAAGGGTTTGGGAGATTAACATTTGCATATCTGGCTTACAGTGGGTGGTACCATGCAGGAGCATTGCTGGGGTTTTGGGGAGCTTCCCAAGAGCAGCGGTGTCCTTCCATTAGATCAAGGAGCCCTGCAGTGGAGTTCCTGATGACACCGTAAGTATTTCAGGAAAACAATTGTGAATTTGTTGGCTAATTTGTGCGTAGAATTTATTAGTGTGTATAGTAAAGTACTTTCCCTATTTATAAGAGAAAAAAACCTGAACAGAAATATATTGAGTGCTGCTTGTTGTGTTGCTGAGTCTCTGGTGCACAGTACCTTCCAGAGGACCCTGCCTTTGGACTGCTCTGCCTCACCAACCTGAGAACCAAGCGCTAAAAAGGGACAGCTGGTTACCAGTAGGGGTTTCCGCAGTATGAGGGACCTAGGACATCAGTGGTAAAGCACCCATTACAATTGTAACTCCGTGTACCCCCTAGTCTGCTATGGGGCCTTCCAGTGTGGATTCCTTACAGGTGAAACAATGTATGCACTCTATTAGACAATCAACACAGTACTCAAAGGGAGGAATTGTATCCAATTTGGATCAAATTACTAAACTTTACAGCTATATTAACATAGAAAGTTAAGTTGTAGTGTACCAGCATCATAGTTGTACAATTAAATACACAGGTGGACTAACTAGGGTTTGCTAAAAGAAATCCTATTTATTTTAGGTAGTCACCTCCTAGATACTGCACCTGCTCTCAGCAAAGCTATCTGACAGTAATGGCAAATGGGCTAATTGACCTGCATGCCTACTATCAGATCTTAGAGTTTTGTAAACACCCATGTTTGACTCACATACAAAATACATCCACTGGCTTATCAATATTACTAGCAAGAGTGCAGTAATTGATCATTAGTTGCAGCAACGGGATACAAATGGGTTTCTGAGTCAAAGGACAAGAAAATAAACAGGCGCCATTTTGGGCTTCATAAAAAGTTATCATTGCTTTCTTAAGGGTCTCACTAGGCAACAGCTAAACGGTTAAACACAATTCAGCTACTGGCTGAGAAATGCAGAAATTTGCATTCTAAATATCTGCTGTTCTTGCATTTGTTGCATCATATACCTTATGAAAAGATTCAATTTACAATAAAATACAGAGCCATGCTTTCACTTACCTCTGTTCCTTTAGGCCCTTGCGGTCCCGGGGGTCCTCGATCACCTTGAAGCCCCTGAATAACATACAAATGTCATGAGCGTTCTGATCACCCGGTCTAATTGTTTACAAGGAAGTATTTACTTTTGGTGCCGCCAGCCCTAACTAGTCGAGGCACAAACTTTAGAAGCTCGGATTCACTATCATTACTAAAGAGCAATACGGAACTATCGGAATCAAATCCACCTCTTAGATGAACAGTGTTTATATGAGTACAGACAACACACTTATGGCCCAGCTTCAAAACACCCAGAAACGAAACAATCCACGGATCTTATTTACATTTATCTTCGGAGAATACTTCTGGAGCTTACAGTCGTGTCTGCAGCTGTTAAAGCACATTTTTTTGACATTAAGACACTTGAATGCACGATAAACATTGCGTCTTGGAGCTTAATAGACCACAGTTTTGCTGTATACTGAATAACGTTATTAAATGCACGATCACATCTGTGACGGAGGCGTGCTCTCATTGGTACACACGGCATGTCAGTCAAACTTCCACCAGGCTGCACAAAGGAAGAATTTGTAACTCCACATTTTGAGTTGACTATTACCATATCCAAATTCGAATACTAGCACGAAATTGGACATAAAAGTACTGACAGAGAAGTCATAGGTCAATTTACACGTACACCAATTTCACATTTGACAGCATTTAAATTGTGTGTTTGGAAGCACCGATGCTGTCTAAACAACTATCTAGTGGAGCAGACGTGAGTAATGTAATCTTCATTTCTGAAACTTTTAACTATTTGCCATAAACGGTAAAAGGCTTGAGCTAGAGATGAAAGGCAAATGCTCCTTGGAAATCTTTATCTGGCATTAGATGTGTGTTCCTGACTACAAACAACATACTTGGAATTTACAGTGCCATTTTTAGGGTACCATAAAAAAGGTATTAATGTCAACAATTCTTAAAACACCAGATGAAGCCATGAAGATCCTTTAATGATGGGCCACCATCTTATTTTTAGTGCTCGTGGTTTTATGTATTAGCTTTTATCTTATGGCATTAGGGCAAGTTAAAATAGTTCTAGTGGCAGGTCAGTTCTCTTAAAAGCAGAGATAACATGCCCATCTGATGAGTTACTGCAGCGTTAAGCTCATGGCCACCAGCGATGATGCTGGATAGCTCTAATATTAACAGTGCAAAAAGCAAACCCGAGGTCACAGGTAAGCCACAGTGATCTGCAGTAAGACAACCTAAACATTCTTCTTTGTTGATGACATTTTAGATTATGTAAGACTGCACGTTTCTTTTATTTATGTGTGGTCTGTTAATTTTTACTACTGTTTATTCTTCTACTTCCCTAGTCGAGACTGCACAATCAAACCTTATGGCGAAATTACACCAAATAATGTAAAAAAAACGCAAAAACGTTGGCTTTTATCCATCTGCAGTGGGTTTTATGTTTTAGTCAAAGAACAGCCTTTCGGCATCCACTGCCCCCCTAAAAAAGGTGTATGTGGGCAAAACATGAGGCGATGGCCATGGGCTTGTAACTTCACTGAGAAAATTACTCTTGATACTAGGCAAAATCATTAGTGAAATACGTATTTTTTTCTGATTGGAGCGATTCAAAAGAAACAAGGAAATTCTGACTATTTCTGCACAGCTAATCATTCTCCATCACAATCTCATTATAGGAAAAATATATTTTCGAGATAATCATTAAGCTGACTCCAAGAAGTTTCTGGAGACAATAGAAAATAAATAGGTAAATGTATTTTTAGTCAAAATGGAATAAACTTTGGCATGGCAAGAGTTAGGTGTCATGTGTTGCTTTATGTCTACTGTGTACAATTCTTTTCAGAAGAGGAAGGTAAGGAGAGGAAAGTGGGGGCCTCAACAGCGCTGAGTAGGGCAAAGTAGTTTGAATAGGAAGACTGATTCAGAAGGGCTCATGAAACACCTGAGTTTCTGAGAATTGTTCGGAAAGAAGCATGGAATATGCAGAGGAGTTAAGAAGCAAAACCACTGTCCAGGCAAACGAGGGAATAAATATCAACCACTCTGCCAAAAAACATCAATTATCATTTATCTTCTTGAAACAACAAAATCGCACAAACATTTAACAACATTTAACCGACTGATAAATCAACCACCAGATTCGCATGTGATTAACCAAAGAAAACAAACCTGCAACTGAACAGTGATTTTTTTGTCTTCTACAGTTCCACATAAACATCACCTTGGACATCCTCAACAGTCCACGTGACAGTTCCTTAGTGCCATTTTACCAACAAAAATCCTTAATAAAAAAGTACAGGGACAATTTTATCCCATCCAACAGTTCCTCGTAAAACCAGAAGAATGAATAGTTCTTATCAAACTCACACAAGCCATCATCAAAACCCACCCTTGACCATCCACCAAATATATATATTGTCGATCACCCCACCCCACCACATACGTAACCCTTTAGAAAAAAAAACACTGCTTCTTATGTCCAGGCTCATATTCACAATCGTGACCTTTTTGACCTGTAAACCTCTGGTTTCCACCAATTGCATAACATTCAACCCGTTCTTTTTAAAATATAGGATGCCACCCTACCACTAACAAACAACGGAGAAACAATGGTCTGCTTCGGTCATCAGCCTCTGATATAATGGACCAAACATAACTTCTTTACTGTCTGTTGGTAGTAGCAAACATCTTGGCACCTTTTACCCCCTCTTTCTAATTTTTTCTTTCAGATCTCAGCAACTGAAACTAAGCATTTCCCATCAAACTTTCATCAGCTTCTGTGGTGGAGTTTGCAAAGTTAATCCCAGTCAACTGTTTACTCAACATTGACACTCCTGATGATCAAAGGTTACCATATTATATTTAACAACTCGTATGTTGATGACATTCAACTCTACCATTAAACAACAGCATTCACAACTAATAGCAGACCATAGGAAATTGTACAACTACAATTATTGGAAATTCAGAAGCTTCCTACAACTTAATAACATCAGAAAACACCTTATTTTCTTACATGACAAAAGTACCACCAACCTTCCATGAATCCAATTTTCAACACATACTAGGTCTATCAAGGTCTCATTTCACTTGGGCTAGGAGTGACTGAAAAGGTCCTCACTGCTCATAATGGCTATGATGTTCACACATTTCAAAAACTACCTCATGCTTTAACATATTCTTCATTCATACACCCTATGGCCTGTCCAGGAATGCTCTCCATCACTATTAACTCTTAAAAATAAATAAAATCTCCCATCTTCAAGTGAAAAATTGTAAGTAGAAATCACTCCAGTGACACCACATTCACAATCCAAAATCACTATACTGGTCACAATCAATCCCTAAATCGCCCTCAATACCATACACTGGCTCATGCACACTGATCAGAGGGTTCCAAAATACTTCAACTCAAAATGTAGTCCTACATAATAAAAGGAAATTTCTCTGGCCATCTAAACCAAAATGCATCTGCTTGCATATGAAATATATCCAGTTCTCATCTTTTCAAGCAGGAAATCACATACAAACTGTTACAAACCTGAAACAGTAATGAGAAGTGTATAGACATTTTCACAGAACTAACAACCTAGGAATCTGGCTCAGACCCTCGCAAGAAATAAACCTTCATTGGAGTAGGAACTGTTGAGAACCATAACTTAACTATGGAGTGTAAACAGATGGGAAACTAGCAGATAGACCACTACCAGCAATGCACATAATTGAACAAGTCTCCACTGATCCTCAAGTGCAGATTAATCAATGTTGGACTGCATAGAGTGCAAAGTAGCCTAGAATTACACTACAGAAGGACTCTACTCAGACATTCAACATCAAAACACTGCACAAATGTCACTGGGTCACTATTTTGCACAGGGGTGGAAAGCATACTACGTGGCCTATTTCTCAGAGCATTTAAGGGGCTTTCAAAAGTGGACAAAACAGAACCTGGCATTGGAGGTACAAACAGCTTCCTTAGAATGGAGGCATTAATATTGATGAGTCTTGGGCCACACTCTAGGAAACACTGCATGAAACACCTAAATGACGAATGCACACACAATTTGAAGAAACCACCAAAAACGTGTAGGCGAGTTTCCAGTGCAAACAAGGATACCTTAGTGAGGCTTCTCGTAGTAGAGCCCTTTTGTACAACAATCACAAGACTAATGCCTATTGTCAACCACTTCTGGATACCATAAAAATATAAACTGCGTAGAAAAACAGTGTATCCTTAAAAAACAGGTCACATAGTCTGCAGTGTCGTCTGGCAGGACAAGGTTTTCTGGGACTGTTAAATGAAATAAAATACTTTATTTTCGTTTGAACCCATTCAATGTAATGTAGGATTTGGCAACCCTGCACTTTGAAGTTATCCATGTGCTTTGCACAGAGACTAAAGTTTTGTGAACATTTATCACATCAAAGTGGAGACACCCCTTGTTCTTAAGAATACAACACGATTAACTTGATGCCTGGATTCTGTAGCGATAAATGCACAATATAAATTATCACCTCAATAAATAAGTGTGTCCGAGAGATTTCATCATTTTCTTCATATAACAAAGAAACCCGGGATGATCATTTTTAATTGGTTCACTTTTAAAACTGTTACTTTTCTTCACCAGTGATTCTAAGAAAAGTTTTGTTTACATGGCTTATTGTGGAGGCAATAGAAATATTCCTTCCTTGCGACAAAACTAAAATAGTTCGACTTATGTCCTTCCATCGTACTCCAACTTCATACTTCTGAAACACATGTCTGATATACTGAACACAAACAATAATCTTCAGGACTGTTAGTATACCTGCAGCATAATGTGTGTAGGGCAACTAAAGAAGTAGCTTGTGGGACTTTGTTAGATTATTCACTGTCCTATCTTTGCAAATCAATTTCTTTTGGCCATATACAGCCTGCAAGTCCAGATGTTTACACTTTTTCTTGCAGTTTCATACAGCGCGAACTCGACCCAAAGTTACTGGAGTGCTTTACATCAGCACCAGTTACATTACACAAGGTTATATATATATTTTTTTTTTGAGGGCTCAGAGAGATTAAAACATTTCCCGAGAATCACAGGATGTTGAGCGTATGCAGAGACTCAAAACAGGTTCGCCATTTCCAAACTCACAGCCCTGGCAGTAATGCCACACCCTCTCCACTTGAATTGAAATAATGCAGTACCTGCATAACATAGTATGAGCTTAGAATTTGCACATACATTAAAGAGAAAGGAAGGGAAGCTTCCATCTTGGAAAAGATAGCAGACAAAAGAAATGTGATAAAGGAAGAATAACATGATGACAAATTATACGATTATGAGCTATAATAGTTACCAAACAGAAATGCTGACTGCTTGTTAAGGTATAATGCAGATATTTGTAAACTAAAATTGACTAGGATTACAACTGTTTAAAAAACAATTTGAAAATTATTTAAACAAATATTTCTTACCTTTGGTCCTTCAGGTCCATTTAAACCTGGCGCACCAATGTCTCCTGGAAAACCCTAAAACAAACAGGCACCATAGTTAAACAATGGAAAAAATCCAAGTACAACAACAATTGTGCAATTGTCATTCTTTGTAAATGTAAATTGTAATGATTTCCCAGGCTGATCATTCATGAATTAAGATACAAAGATGAAAATATTCCTTTTCAGTAACTTTGTACATCTTCAGTTTTAAATTCACCAAGTGTATCAAGCAACATAATTAAAGCATGAGGGGGTAATAAATTGGCCAGTATGTTGCACATCATGTAGAAAGTAATATTCACACAAGTCAGGGTACAAAATTACCTAAAGACCTATTTATAACAATACTCCATATGATTTCACTTAATCAATAAGTCAATATGATGAAGCCTGGTCTATATTTATATATGATTGAAGTCGCCGCTTGAAATCATCATTAAGCAAATGGCAGCCAATATGCAAGCAACATTCAGTGCCATCTGTTCACAAAATGGATTCTTCAACAACCCCTAACGTTTCCTGCACAGTGTGTGATCTATAATATGGCGCTAAATAGTTCAGAGAGAAGAAGGTTCAGAAAAAGGTACAGCATACTTAAACTACTCATTTTTATTCAAGACATACAATGTTTCATTCATGGCTATAATGGAGGCAACAATTCACAACCATTTTTAGAGATCACAGGGTCTTACCAAGTAGCAGAACTCTGCAGGCATTCACAGAAAAAAGTTTCAACACATAAAGGTTTTGTTCATGTATTTCTCCCAATCTCCTTCAGTAAAAGTTATGACGACTCTCTAATTGTCTTATACAACTGCATTTTTTTTAATTTTTGGGACAGGACAATTTATTTAACGCTCATGTAGAGGCTCGAAGCTCGTTCTAGAATGCCACAATTTATTAAAAATAATTTGAGTGATATACTCATGCTTTGCACAGCATGGCTTGCACTGAAATGCCTGAGGGAATTGTTTGCTACTTGCAATTCTTTATTCTATATGCAAATTGTGTACAGATAGCAATCATTTTCACGACAGCATGACTATGCTATCATTATCACCACCATCACTAGCACCAATATGACCAACAGCACTACCAATGCCCGAGCCTTCAAAACCGAGTAATACTACTATCACTACCAATAAATCTAATATAAATACCACCACCAACAACACAATGACCTTCAATGCTAAAGCCAGAAGTGCCACCAATAATACTACCCCTAAAGGCAAAAACAGCATGAATACCACCAGCCACTCCTCTACCAATACCAAAAATCACATCAATATTAAAACAACACTAATAACACTGCTACCACAAACACCACGCTAACGTGATGCACTACCATCACCACTACTCGAAGCACTGGCAAACCCAAGTAGTCTGGTTTTAATATGCTATAAGTGAAAATAGTTTTGCATGCCTGTACTTGCCTGTATTGCATTATCACATTAAATCCAGGCCATTAGCTTTGCCAGTGCCCATTTATCCCTGTTTCATCCTTTATCCCTGTTTAATTGCCTTTCTCAACCTCTCCTTTTTTCCATTCTGCCTCTCTCTTCTTTGCTTTGGGTCCAATATGCTGTAGAAAAATAAACCCCGGCTCCGTAAAACGAGTCCTGGTGCCCACCATCTGCACAAATTAGGCAATGAAATTGACGGAAAACTTAAAAGACCTCTGTCATCAAGTTCCAGTCTTGGAAGTCGTTTGCAGTAATTTCTTCAGAGTAAAGCCACCTGTCAGGGACCAGTTGCTTAGCGTTACTTTTCATTATAACACATACATTTGACAGGTTTATTTCAACCTTTATCAGGGGTTTTCCCCAGAAGCAAAACTATGTTTCTCATAATACATTGACGTTAATTTCTTTCACGCATTTTAATTTTACAGAGCCTATAATCAAATGCTTATTAAAAAGAATTACAGCTGTACGTTTTTGCACGCATGCTACTGCCGAGCATTTCAGAAAAATATTCAGCCGCAGAGTCTTAAAGTTTCTGTGGAAGTTGGCAGCCGCTTTTAATAATCGTTTTATGGTCTTCTTCTGGGAGTAATTTCATCCCATTGCAGCCTCGGATGCCCTGGCTACTGCCAACAAATTGCAAAACAGTGGAGTCGTATTAAGTATTTTCTTTAATTGTTCCACGCTAGATTGTGAGTGTTTTCCGTATGAATAGTTGTGCATGCATCATGTTAACTTGGCGCATTTTAAACAACTTTATTTCGTTGATGTATGCATACATGTGCATAGTCTTGAACAGTGCTTAATTTGTAAATAAAGAGGTGCCGGTGCCCAAAACCCTCCTCTTAAACACGCGGCTGCTGCAGTTAAATGTGTGAACACGGAATACTGAGGTGCCATAATCCTGAAGTCATCATGGGCCTCTTCAATCCATATAAAGCCACTCCCTGCCCCTTTAGCTCATTCTTGCAGCTTTCTACTTTCTCCCTTTCTGACGCTTTTTTGTTTTTCTCTTCCTCCGTCTTTCCCATATGTGTCTTTTGCTCGCAGCAAATTCTTGAGGCAGAAGAGCAAGCCCCGGCCCTCAAAAATAAGTGCCGGTGCTCAGCACCGCAAACAACAACCACAAATTAAGCACTGGTCTTGAAGATATCTTCATCCATTCCTGTTTAACATGTGCACTATATTAAGTGTATACGAAAGGGCTTTCTTAGGTAATTTAAAGAGAGATGTAAAGATTTGCTAATCATTGCATCATTCAGCCCGCTGGCCACCTTCAGCAGGTAATACTGTGTAGTGTCTACTGAAGCGTTCAAAATCTGACTTTTTAGTTCCGGTGAATAAGAGGAATTCCATAGCTTTGGTGCCATGAGAAAGTGATCCCTCGGTCAGGAAGAAACAATCTCATATATTCTTGTTCACTCCTTAACCTTTGCCAAAAAGAGATGTTGTTGGTGCGCACCAAACATAGGCCACAACACTGCAAGAAGGGCACACTGATCCATGTTCATGCAAATCCATCGTTTGCCATGCTTGACAGGTCATGTTGCCAAAGCGATCTTTACATTATTTTTTCAATTTTGTCTGCTGCTTGTAAAACCTTCCCCATCTCTGGCAGGCTACTTGATGTGTGGTGTAGCCTGTGAGGGTGATGATATTTTGAGAAATGGACACATGTATGCGGAATGTCTCTAATTGGACCACTGGAGGGAAGTAATTTATCTTGACATAATATAAGAAATCACCAGTCATTAATTGAAAGGCTAGTTAAATATTATTACATGTCATAATTCAAGATTTCAGCACCTACTAATCCAGCCCAAACAATAACAATAAATATATATTAATTTGATTATAATTTCTTGTGATCTCTTATTCACATCTGAAGATGAGCAATATTCTGCAATGGTAAATTTAATGTCCAATGTAATCAATTCTTAAAATGTATATTTCTTGTCCCATTAACCAATAGCTCAGAGTCCAGGACCTTCTGAAAGGTGAGAAGTGCTGTTCACTACATGTTTTGGCACTAACTTTCTCATCTATAGAAAGTGAAACTGTTCTTCAAGATTTTGCCAGAAAGCGGCTTCAAATCTGCTGTTTAAGCACTCATATTCTCACATCTAATTTAGGGCTCCTCTCCACCTCATTTTGAAGCATCTCCATTGGCTCCCCTTGCCAGCCAGCACCGTCTTTAAAACCAGCTGCATCCTTTAAAAAGCCAACATGACCAGTACTCATACGTATCTTACAGACATGCTCCACATCTCTGGTAACTCTTGACACACTCACAGCCAGGTCACCATCAGACTGGAGACAAAGAAGTGTAAAAATACAAATGCACCTATAAGCTGGAACATCTCTGTATCCATACAAACTACCTAAACAGTGCTCCAATTTAGGAAAGAGTTGAAGACGCACCTCTTTAGAGAACACTACATTACTATGCAGAAACAATCCAGTAATCACCTTCATCTATGTCATGTTGACTGTATGCTTGCTTTTGACCCTGTACAACGCTCCTCTGCCTTTTTGATTACCACGTACATGTTATTAAATAATCATGGGCTTTCCTTAATATTTGTTGATGTGTTTTTTCTATTCTCAGACAACATTGTTCACAGGGTCAATGGTCTGAGTGGCTTTAGCCCTTCTGATCTATGGCAAATTGTGGAATATTTGGAGCATTGTAGAGGGTTAAAGAAACTAAGGAATCTGGAGCCTATTGCTAGGACTTGGGTGACATAGTAAGACTTTGAACAAAGAAGTCTAGAGCAGTTATGTCCAACTTCAGTTTAGACGGACTAGTTCAAAGCCAGACTTTAAGGATAACCATGGACTATGTAAATTGCACTATGATTTAATTTATTTGACATTGATACCTGGGACATATGGTATCTAGATGACTGTCTTTAACATGCTGGATACCAATAGTCTACCTAACATGTAGGGTGCATTTTCTTAGCAGGTTTGTTTCACATTAAAAGCAAAAACGCCAAAATAGGGGATACCATCAAGCCTCCAAATTCTTGGATAATAAATAATGCATCTGGACCTTAAACCTGGTTTAGCACAACCTTTAAAAAAATTAAGGGCCAGATGTATCAAAGTACGGATTTGCATTTCGTAAATAGCGAATTTTAAGAAATCGCTATTTGATAAATGCAAAACGGTATGTAAGAAAATAGCGAATCCCTAATAGCGATTTCTTAAAATTCGCAATCGCAATTACGGAATGGGACTCCATTCATCCCTATGGGCCTGAAGGCCCATAGATGCAAATGGTTCTGCATTTCCTAATTTGAGAATTACTTTTAGGGTAATTGGGTAATGCAAATCCCAAGGTGCTGGGGGCCTAAGGCCCCCTTTGATGCACCGCCCCCCAAAAAAATTGTGCACATGTAAAGTGCACATATGCCCTAGGGGCATGTGTGCGCTACAAAGCACTTTTAAAAATGCATTTTAAAAAGTGCACATGGTTACAACCAAATTGGATTTGGTGGTAATTGCATTTCCTAAATGCTCAGTTCACATTTAGGAAATACATGATACATGTGCATGGGAAATCGCAAATAGGAATTCCCTATTTGCGATTTCCTATCTAAGGAATCGCAATTTGCAATTCCCTATTCGGAGCCGCAATTTTAAGGAATCGCTAAAAATTGTGATTCCCTAAAATTGCTCTGCAATACCTTTCATACATCGTGGAAGGCAATTTTGCATTCGCAAACGGTGGAATCTTGCGATTTGCACCATTTGCAAATGCAAAATATCTTGATACATCTAGCCAAAAGAGTCTCTGGTATGGTTATCCCAAATTTTTCCAGACTGATGTGCTTCTGTCTTGGCCACTGCAGCCCTGATACCAAGAACTGTAGCTCCAGGCACCAGTTTACTTTAATCCTTAATATGCCCTAGTGTTCAATCCCTGGGTCGATCTTATTTTTAAGGGACACCTAATAGAAGGACCCCATCCCTTCACTCAATGAAGCAGGGCCCTAGCTCTCTGCCTATGTCCAATACATAATAAGTAAAAAAGAAAGGAAACCTTTGCAAACAAAACACACATTTGTGACACTTCATATTTATTAAAGGATTCAAGTATGCAGTTTTCTGAGTAGGGAACAAAAAGTATTATTAAATTAAAATGTACTTTACTTTGTCGAGACTGCTGTTAAGCAGTTTTTTAAAATGAATTTCACTATTCAAACGTATAAAAACATATTCTACTCTTCCCGACTGCATCACATGCACTGCTCTTGTAAGACACTTTTGCGCCTGTATGTCTATGTTGCAGAGTGAGAGTCTTAAAATAGATGCATGGTGCAAAGTGACACATTTTTTGGTGGTCACCCCCAGTTTTTCTGTTTTTTTGGGACTCGCATGCTTGAACTCTAACACTGGGACTGTGATATCCAGTTACCAGTATGTAAACAAAATGCTCCTTTTTGCGTAATCACCTCTATTTTATTGTACTGGTGCAGCTGTTTGCTTGATTGTGAGCACTAGAACTCTGCAGTTCCCTAAAACATGTTGAAATTGCCATGTTACTTGTAACCAATGGATTGCAGCACCCTTCGTGCCAACCACTACAGTCACAGAGCAAACATGAAGGCAGGCTTAGCACTGTAGCCTGTCTATGCAGTTTTAAAACTACAAATTCAAAATGCCTAAATAACCCCTTTTGACAGTCCTAAACCCTCTGTTTAAATATTAAAAAGGCACTCCTACATAAGCCTTACTACTCAGATGACAGGGTGCATGGATACGTCTACAAATCGAATTCTTGGATTTATTGAAACTATTTATTATAAGCCAAATTTACTGGTGACATTGAATTTAAAATAAACATTTGGAGATGGTACTTTTTTAGAAAGTTACAATTCCCTCCCCCCCCAACGCCTCTAGAGCTCCATGAGCTTCAACTGTCAACTGGCAGCTGAATAACACCCTTGATGAAGTGTGAACTTGCGTCCAGAGCAGAGACAAAGGTCTTGGGAGTGGAGAGGTGTTCTAATCCTCTGACAGAATGACCACCTGGGCTGCATAACTAAACTTAACTTCAAAAATGCCTACTTTGTCACAGGAAAATGTTAGCTGACAACTTAGCAGGGCCCTCTTTTGTCCATCAGGTCAGGCAGGCACCAAACTCAGTGGGAGAGGATTTTTTCCTAGAACTGGTTTGAAGCGACTACAGAGCGGGGGAGGGTTGCTAATTTCCCTGGCCACACTCTGGGTGGGCACTTGCGATTTGCACAGGGGAGAAAATGTTCTGCCATCTTGGTTTTTAGGTAGAGATGGGCACTGTGAAATTGTATGCAGTAGGTCACAGAGGACTGCAAAGAGTGGGTCGGGTTACCACTAGGAACTTTTTCCCTGTTGGTTAGGGTAGGGCCAGGTGTCACCCCTACCCAAAGGCTTGTGCTAGGCATAAATGTGTCACCGCTGGACCTATGGAAGACAGAAGAAAAAATGTACCTGTTATTAACACCTGTGAGGAGACCTGAAAGGGTGGACCTAAACCCACTTGTAAAAAGCCAGGACAAAGAAGTTATGTTAATAGACTTGTAAAGCGCATAGCTGTCCAGAGAAGAGGCTTTACAGTGCTACTCACAAACACACACCAAGTGAAATCACCTGCATGATATTCTGAAGATTCCTAATCACAAGGGGAAGAGAATACCGTAGCCAACGGGCTTTAACCCGAAATTAGCGCCCTCGCGCACAGACTTTCTTAAAATGGGGAAGAACAGCACGCCTGAGACCTGCTGACCGCAGTGACTGAGTTGGATGGTAAAAGGTCATCATATTCGCCAAAACAGGTGTCCCCTGCGAGAGCATGATTTTACGAGCTGTATACAGGGCTTTAAACTGTACATGTTACTCCCCAGCGAGCCAGTGCATTTTGTGCAACAGGTCAGAGGCGGGGCAAAAAGTAGGGACAGAAAACAAAATCCTGGCTGCAGCATTTTGGACTCGTTTAAATTTACACACTACAGATTTAGTGGCTCCCAAGTATAAGATGTTACAATAGTTTAGGCATGGTAGAATGGCTGCCTGTGCAGTAGATTAGTTGACCACAAGGGTCTGTTGACTGAACTCCTGTTAAGTTATATCGACTCAAGAAGCTGCAAGAAGCTCTTTTTCCTGAAGGTGCAAGCTGACCAGTTGCACCTGAACCTGCCCTGGACCATAAGGGTGGCTTCTGCTGGAAGGAGTCTTGACTCCCAAGTCCTGTTCCTGAGGTCCTCAGACTCTTGAGTCTGTCAAAGGGTACTACATTTAACACCCTGAAAAACCTGGGACTTAGAAACCTTTTGGCTCTGAAGACCATGGGAGGACTGAGACAAATATGCCAAGTCAATCCAATGAAGGTGCATTTGGCCCAGGGCCAAATATTCAGGTTGCTCCAGGTCAGAGCTTTTCCACAGCAGCAAATATGTTCCAGAGTGACATCATGGACAGGGTATTTGACATTGTGACGCCCTGTTTAGCTAAAGCTTCCATCCTTGCCCCGCTGGAGAAATCTGACCTCCAAAAAAGATGGACTACATCCAAACATAAAAATCCTCACCATGCAAACGTATCTGGCCAGCGAGGCACCTTCCTTAGGTGTGAATTTTGAATTCCTCCTGCTCTGAGGTTACTTGCAAAACGTCACCGACCTTCACCAGGACTTTGCCCGACAGCTATCTGGCCCCATAGAATGCTTATCAGCCACCACCTGCTGTTCTGAGGATTTTTCACTTCTATATCAGAGACTAAGTCAGAAAGTAAAACGTCAGTATGGACCTGGTTTCTGTATCTGACCCGTGCTTAATTGCAGTCATTCTTAAATCGTTCCTAGTTCCCAGTCAAGCACAACCAGATGTCTGCTGGTGGCGTTCAATGCTTTTTTTGCCTATTTATATTTAAAACTTTCCCTTTATTGGATATTTATCATTTGGGTGTAATTTTGTTGATTAAATTATTTTCTTTCTTCATAAATTGGAGAGGAATTTTTATTGCATTGCGTTCTCACCTATTTAACTGTTTTGGTACTTCTAAGTGATTTAGACATTTTCTTAAGCTAAGCCTGCCTGTTCTGTGCCACAGGCATCTAGGGCTGAGCTCAGGTTTAAAGTACTGAAGCCTTTACTGGACCTACTAGACAAGAATAATAACATTATTATTTGTGGTGGACTCACATTCACCCCAACTAATAATTCACTTTCTCGCACAGTGTATGTGCTCTGACCCCTAAAGTATGTCGAAATTGGCTTAAAACGCATTTGGCACATTTAACTTTCATAAAAAGTCATAGTACATGGTGCAGAAAGGCACCAATCGCATGGAAAGTTGCATGCTACTTGTAGATTGCAGCACCTATTGTGCCATCCACTACAGTGGCATTGAAAACTGATCTTTAGGCCTATCCTTTGTAACCAGAAAGCAGCCATTTAAACCCTGCTGCCCACACTTGTCAAAAACACCCTTTCAACAAGTTGCAAAAATAGATTTTAAATATTGAGTAAGTCACCCCTACGCACATAAAGCTGCCCACAATGTAGGGTACATAAGACTTCAAAGTGGAATATGTGTGACACGAGAAATAGCTGTTGCCCCAGTAACACTGTCACTGGTCAATCTGTAACTGGTACAATGGAAAAGAGAAAGTGTAGATTATACACTTTATAACTTTTGACCTGTACCAGCTATTGACTTCATGCAAATACATAGATTTATATTTAATAAAAATACAGTCTGATGGTGAAATCTGATTTTTATTAAATATATTTAAAATGTAACTTTCATAAAGTTACCTTCAGCTTGCTTGAGGCTGATGGAGGCATTAACATTAGCCTTCCAGAAACTACCCAGCTGGTATCTGGCTTAGGTTATGTGTGAAAGAGGTGTGAAAATACCTCCTGGAGCAGATGCAGGAATCATGGCATTGGAGTGGGAAGAGTTTTCTTCTTCTGGCAGGAAGATGATTTGGGGTGGTCCAAGGAACCTAATTTAATTCAAATGGCCTTCCCTGTCACAAGTAAATGTTAGGTGTCACCTGGAAAGGCCCAAGCTATTGTCCCCTTAGTCAGGCTGGCACCAACCCAGTGGGAGGAAAGCTACTTCCAGAATCAGTTTTCAGTAACCACAGAGGAGTAGGCAGCTTATTATCCTGGCCTCACCTCTGGGTGGGCACACAGGCTCTCCATATAGGGAGAGGAGTTTCCCCATCTTGGAATCTGAGAGTGAGGTGCACTGTGGGATTGTTTGCCGTAGGGCATACAGGAACTGCTATAAAAGTGGGAATATATGTTTGCCCCATTAATTAGGGAGCACACAGGAATCACCCACCACCCACTGGCTGGTGTCAGGCATAATGGCAACTAAACCTGGACTGGAGTTTGCAGTGGAACTTGCACTGTAAGAGTCAGTAAGCATCCTTCCCTGAGTTCCTAGGTGCCTTAGAGATGTACCCCTGAGGTTTTGTTGGCACCAGATGAAAGTTTTAAAACTTTTAAAGCTTTCCCTCCAGCACTCCAGAGCTACAGTGGGACCTGGAGGAAAAATAATTGGTCCAGCAATTCCATAGTGCCAACTTAATTTCAGCTTTATCCCTATCAAGGCTCCCACCACCTCTGAAAAAAACACTAAGTCCCATTCTATATTGAGACTTCCAACATTTTCAGTGAGAAATCTTCAAAGCTCCAGGGCGCCAAGACGCCTCCAGGCATTTGAGCGTTCTACAAATTTCGCCATCATTATAATCATCACCATCATCGTTATCATTGGGATTAACCTGCTTTAAGTATTGGGACCTAGGTCTCAAAGAGGCAGCTACAATTCTGCTCATCGAGAACATTTCTGATCAAAATGTGGAAAAGCTCTTTACTGTATTAGGACTTCAAAATATTTTAAAACATTTTGACTTCCAGGCTTTCACTGGGACCAATCCACTTGTATAAGACCATAGCTCCATCACAGTCTGTTGTGCATAGGCCCTGGTCTACAGCTTCCATAGACTAGCATTGCTGCTTTGTTCTTTTTGGTGCTATTTTCACTGAAATCTTTAAGCATTCATATCTCTGGTTCACCTACTTTTTTGTCGCTTTGGTCTTGTTATGCTCATTTTTATTTATTTAGTTTAAAATTGTTTGTGGAATTTTATTGTGTTTTTGTGACTTTTTCTACTACGTATGCACTGCTTAAGTACTTTACACATCGATTGCTTTGTGTCATGATATTAGAAACTGTGCATAGGTTTACTTTATTCAATTTGTGTGACATCTAGCAGGTGATGACCTTATCCTTTAAGGTGGATAATTTTCCACCGCAAAATATACTCCACTTTTATATGCATAGCATAATTCCTGACTGAATCAACTGCTTAGGAGTAAGGCATCGCAGTTCAAAATTGTAAAACACATTTATCAAACGTCTTTAGAAAGCTATAACAACCAAAATAAAAAACATCAAAATTTATTGCTAAATCAGAAATGAACTTAAACACTGGTGAAAATTAACTTGTCGCTCCCAAACTAGCCACATTTCATAAATGCAATATATGCACAGGCGAGGTAAGGACATTAGGGTGCCAAAGCATGGCACTTGATATTGTTTCATTCCATTCTAAATAAACTCTACTGGTAACAAATTGGGAGTAACAGCTGCTAGGAGCAAGGCATTTGGCAGGGTCTGGAAGTACCATGCCACTCCCACAGGGATGAACACAGAGATTTCTGATGTAGCTTACTGCCTGGTTGCGCTGTCCAGATATAAACTAGAAAGTTCATTGCCATTCCGAGCCCTGTAACACATGCCGCTGGTAAGAGGTCTCAAAGACTGAGAGGGTGGGGGACAGAAAGCAAGCCTACAATAGTAAAGCATTCTCAAGGGCTTGTAGCTATGTGAGGCCTTGCTTCTTCTACTTTCTTCATTTCAGCCATACCTGAAACAACTTATGTCAAATGCTGTGCATCCAGCTGTACTATGCGCAACAGATGATGAGTGCCTGGGGATCAGGCAGTGTTCAAGATGCAAGACAGAACTGGGGACAGTAATCATAGTTGGAAGAGGGTGTTTGGGGCTCAAATTATACACTAAAGGGCTGGAGGTTCTCCAATAAAAAAACATCAAGGTCATTTAGCCTAACAGCAACTATCCTCACAACCCGTACTAAGTTATCTGAAGCTTTAAAACTGACCAAACCACCAGCCAAATATTCTTTCATCTTTTGGTAGTCAACCAGGCAAGACTCCAAGGTGTGCTAAAGAGGGCAAAGAGTTGAAAGGCTGCAGCCTGATTTCTAGGCCTATTTGTAAGCAGTCTCTTGGCTTGTGCACTGATCGAGGAAAACCAACTATGGTGGCTCCTCTGACCTTGCAAAGTACAATCCATCATTCTAACACATAGGATCCCTACCTGCCCGTTCTTCCAGTGAAAAAGACCATTACACGCCCTAGCACACCTGTCAGTCCTTCATATGTGACCTTGCCTTTCAAAGTTTTTAGTTCTCCTTGCAAAAGGGGGTAGTCACAAATCTCAGAGAATCAGTTAACAATCCAGTTTTTAAACTCATTCCTGCAGGTTCGATATCAGCAGCGTTCTGAACCTGCCTGCCCAGATCTTTAACCAAGTTAACATAACTTATTTTTCGAGGAGGTAGAAAAGAAACTGGTGATGTTGCAACACCATGATTCCCCAATTTCCTCTCCAAAATCTTTGAAATCAGTAGAAATTGATTCATGTTATGCTAGATGACAGCATGCAGGACATTAAAATCAAGAGAGCTTCAAGAAGATAGTTGGTGTTGAGGCCAATCCCATAACTCCCAAATCAGACTATTCCCTTTCCCTCACCTTGAAATCCGGAACTGCCACAAGACCACCATGCCCATCTCCAATGGAGGCCATGAGGACCCTCAAGCAAATCCTGTAGATGACCATTCAAAGAATAATGGAAGGTACTGGAAATGAAAAGGCTCTCAATGCCGGCATGTGTGCTCTTAGTAGACTGTAAAGGATTCCCATATTAGACATGCAAAGAAAGGAACTTTATGGGAAAATCAGCATGCTCAGCCCAATGGAAAGTGAAAATGGAAGTACAACTCCTGAACACATCATACCAATCAAACTGTCTTAAATTAACATAAACCAAGTTCTAGAAACATCTACGAACTATGTCATATCTGAAACTAAGATGGCCATTGTTTCCTGCTTAAAGTATATCAGCACCAACATCCACATTCACATGCTCACAACGGTAACAACTCATTTCTTGGAAGTACCATGAAATAGCATCACTGCTCCCCTCGCCAAGGGCTCAGGTAATTTTTCTATAAATAAGCCACAGAACCTAGAGCATTTCTTTTTATGAAACACAAATATGAAATACATAAGAGCAGTACGATAAAATGCAGCACTTGCACTTTAAATGGAAATGTTCCCAAAGTGCATAGGGACGAAAAAAGGGAGATCCCAAGAAAGCCAAATGCATGGCTCCTGTAAATGTTTGATCTCAACACACCACATCTGAAAGTTTCTCGAGGCACCAATGGACTCCAAACCTTATTAGAATTGTTTTTTCCTCCCCTTAGGGTTCGTTTTAAGCTTGTGTGAAATTCAGTGTATCGAACCGTGAGCTGACTCTGGCAAAAGAGTCTGTAGATGAAGCTAGTGAGGTGTGGTTCTCTTAGAGTGACGCACTGGGGCAAGTCTATGAGGGATTGGCATTGCTGTTTGATATGCACGGGTTTATTTTGCGTGTGTATGTGTTTATTTATTTTTATATATATATATATATTTATTTTTTTTCTGTGCCAATTCCACTTAGACTTTTCAGGCATAAGAGAGCGAAACCAGGGAAAGGCATTTTCAAAATAGGTAGAAATACTCCCAAAAATTAGAATGGGAAGCCCTCTACTCCCAGTTCAGAACAACATGTGCAGGGCACAGACACTTATGTTGCATAAACAATCCAGAAGCAGACTCCACTTGTGTGCACGCAATACACGTTTCACCATTTCACCCTATGCGTATGTAAAAAGAAATTCTGAAGCACAAGTCAGACCACGTTACAGTAACCTTATTTTACCCTAAAGGAGATATATATGTTCTTAAATGCATTCCAGGGCTCAGTGCAACCAGGGCCTATTTTAGCGCTGGTGGTGCCAAGTGCGACAATCTTAGCTGGCACCCCACCCTTCAAAAACCTCCTTCTCCATGAGTCCCCTCATGACCACTCTCTACCAGTGCCCCTCATTTCTCCATAGTCCCCTCTCACACGCATTTCATTTGCTTTATAGCGCTACTAATGCCAGTAGGATGTCAGAGCACTTTACAACAAACACAAATTATACATAGACAATGAATCATACGTGTGTAAATCAGTGTATAGGAAATATTGCATAAAACAAAGTTTACAAGGTGTAGGAGACACATGTCACAAATACTAATAGGCAATGTTTAATAAGGAGAAACACAAACTAAGGATTTAAAACGCAGCACGGTGTTTGGTTTTTAGTCACATGAGAATAATGAAAGACTGGACAAATGTTCTAACCTACACCCTGCAGTTTGCAGCTGCTCTTTGATGACAGTTCATAGCTTACTGTGGTATATTAGGATTGTAATTTATAAAATACATGTAACAAAAGGATCTTTGTGACCAAAGCAGTAACCTACTGTGCAACCCACATAAAATAGGGTTCAGTGATTTGCGTAGTACATTTCTTTGCAGCAGGCATATTAACCCTCTGTGCTACTTTACAATGAGTGGGAACTGCCAATAGACAAAACACAATCTCTCTCTAGCAGGAACATTAAAAGCCAGAGTTATCTTGACATGTTTATTGTTGCCTGAAAGCTGATGGACCCACAAGGTACTCTGCAGCAGGTGTTTTTAAAATCTGTGTTATTTCTACACACAGTGCACCAGGTCAACCCTAGATGCAACTGCACTGGTCGCATCACCCTTGAGCCGGCCCAGAGTGTGACCATGAACGTTATGTCATTATTTTCATTTAGCGCAACTACATTTATTGTACACTGTTTCTAGGCGCACAGAGGTGTTTTAAGGCACTGGCAATGTAGGCAATTACCCAGGGCCCCTACCTTGCAAGGGCTCCCCTGTGAAATTAAATTTGATCTGTATCTCACATTTGTCTATTTCTCCATCTCAACCATTTAATGTATTATTCAAAACTGTTTGGCATCTTGAAGATTGAATTAGCAGTAATTGGGTAATAAAATACAAAGCGGACAGGCCCCCCTACAGTATTTCTTGCCCAGGACCTTCAAAATGTTTAAGATGACACTGCGGGCACAGCAATGGTCGTTAATCTTTGTAAGACTGCATTGCACAGTTGTACATAGCAAGTAAACTACATGATAGACAAGCTTCCACTTTGCAGGGGGTGTGATGTCACCACGAAAACAGCGGTCATTGGGAGCACATGGCCCAGAGAGCATGTGCTGGAGCAAACTGAAAGGGGGCGGAGGGCCTCCACCAGTGGGAGCCGAGGTCATTGCTGGGACACTGAATGGAAGCATACAGGGCCGATCTCCAACTGAACCTGCCTTGTGGTTCAAACAAAGTCATGTTTGAGCGCTGCCAGACCCTTAACCTTTACGAACAAACAATAACTCAAATCCTGGAGATTTCGTTAGAAAAAGAAGAAATGCCAATAATCTTCAATGAACTTTAGCGACGTTGTTCTCTGACATTTCTGAAGCTCTCTGGCATATCAGAAAATGCCTGGTGTTGCTGCTGGAACATCACTGCTAAGCACGCTGCTCTGTGATCCAAAAAGAGTCAGGAAAAACGTTTCCTGTAAAATTCTGTATTTTTTCTTTTACAGAATAGAACTCGTTTCATAAATTAGTACAGAGAAGCAAATGGCAAGTCGTGTACAAGGGGTTACATCCACTGGAAAAGGGCACAAGGCCAAAGCAAAACTCAGAAAAGGATAACAAAAATACACATGCAAATTGAGAACCTACAAGTAAAGTATACAATTCATAGAAAGGTATGTCAGTTAGGAGAATAAGAAATGATCTCAGAATCTGAATTTAAATGTATGTATTGTGCAGTTCATATAGCTCTGTATTGTCAAAATCCAGTTTTAGTTTCTAAACTCCTTTGTATAGATTTTGCCTAAAACACAGCAAGACTATCTGTTGCTGATTTACACTTCAAATGCCTCAAATCTGTAGATGTCTCAAGACTCCCACCATCCTACAAATCATTATTGTTTCAGTTTCAAAAACTGATACTAGATTTATCATTACAAACCCTGAAGGGTTTGACTACGAAAACAGCCAGCTTGTCTGAGAGTTGAAATATTACAACCTTGCAATACATACTATTGAACATCATCCACAAACTGGTCTTGGCGAACTTCATATAGCAGTGAAGAATATCTGTTTCTGCTCAAAACACTGTTACCAACTCCAGTTTGTTTGCTGACCATACAAGAACTACATTAAGGTGAAGTAAGGCAGTCACCTTACAACATTACCTACCACTAGCAGTAGGTACTCCACTGCATGTTGAAACTGCTAGCATAGCAACATAGCAGTTGGCATGGGAGGTGCTCTACCCCTAAATAAAATGAGCTTTTGCTCAGGTGCCAAGAAGAATCATATTTTTGCTCTTCCTTAATACAAATATGGCACTTATTTAGTTGAAAAATTAACCAGTTAACTACGTGCAACTTGTTCTTCTAAACTTTATTTTGTTATTGTATTGGAATAGATTCTGTAAAAATTGTGTAATGATATTCTATGCAAACAGATCGATGTGATCACTTTATTAGAACTCTCGAAAGTCATGGATATGTTCAGACTTCAAAAGCGCCTGCCATGGGATTCACGTCACCTATTTAATACTATAACACTGGAATGCCGGGGGCTCTACTAAAGCCAATGAAGTGCCTCAGAATCGATATTGGCTGGTGTACACCCTCTCCTCCAAAATGCCAGCGCTTGTCATTCTGCTTCTTCCTTTTCAATTTAGAACATTCTACCCTCATTGGGTGGAATGTTCAAACAGCATCATGGCCTTTCTGCCTTAGGCTACACCAGCTGTTAAAGGACCTTTCACTCGTTATAGGCCCTTGTGTGTTGTTCGAGCTTAGGACTTGGGTTCTTGCCCAATAGCAACCATTGTAGACCTCAGCACTGGGTTATACTGCACAGTATTAATGATCACCAACCTCTTGATGTGCAAACAGCCATGGGTTTCAACTGTGTGTTATCCAAACCATTTTTTTATTTTCACATAGGTGTAGAAATGCGCTGCAGAATACCACCATAAATAACTGCTCTCTTGTACAACTTTCACAATAGGGTAACCCATGACCACATTATTTAGAGACAAGGAGGCTGCAACTGATTCTAGTGAAGACTAATACAATGCAATTGACTAAGGCACCCTCATCTTAGGGGCAGCAGATGTTCAAAAAATCATCACCTCTAAAATGGCTCCGTTGCCACAGAGATGGAGAGAAAGCCTTTTACCGCCATAGGATAAACACTGCAAATACTACAAAACCTAACAGGATAACCGATCCTCTCAAATCAAATCCAACTGCTTAGTAAATAAAAATTATGGGTGCCATCAACTATGTACCCTTGCCATCACCAGAAGTGGCAATGAGGAGCTCTTACTCCTACTGTTGAAAAGCTCCACACCCTAAAACTACATTAGAATTGCTGCAGCGCATCAGTCTGCCCTAAAATAATGTTTTACTAAGTGCTGTATTACACATATAAAAATCATATAATGTTGAAAGAATCACACTGATCTTTCAAAGTTAGTGCATTGTAAAAGTTGGGCTCAGTAAGCACCTGTGTGACCACAAATAGACTAGGCCAGTCAAGATGAGTGATGGCAGATACTGGGCACATTACCCATGCGTTCATAGACACACAGAAACAATTTACCCTTTGTAGGTGAAATATTCTAATATCCTTGTGCATTGTGGTATAGCCGTTGTCAAAGACCCTAACCCTCGTTGTAGCTAGGTTCAGGCCCCTTAAATAAATGGTATAGCTTTTGACAGTGGGCTATAATGCTACATTAGAACTTTGGAATACGGGGGCTTGCACTGAAGAAAAAAAGAGCAGTAGAAGTTTTATGATGATGGTTGGTATAGGCCTTCTGTTTTAACATTCTACTTTGGGCATTTTGTTTCTGCCTGTTTAATTCCCAATATTTAACCCTCATATGGTGCACTTTCTAATAGAATTATAGCCATTATGTCTAGGATTATAGAAGCCCTTATAAGCCCTCTCCCTTTTTATATTACCTGAGAGCACCCTTAACATCTGGTCAAGCCTTTGGCAGTGGACAATGACTGTATTATGTAATGAGTACTTGTAGAGCACAATTCACCCAGTAGGGTATCCTGACACTGGAAATACAGGAATGGTGTGGGCAATGCCAGGGCCGAGACTAGCAGAAGAGCCATATTTTCACTTAATTTTGAAATTCAAAACATGAGGAGGTGGCTCTGATGTGCAGAGGTAGGTCATTCTAGGCTTTAGGGGTGATATAGGAGAAGGCACGGTGCCAGATCCGGTCTTTCATATGTGGGGGATGTGTGTGAGTAGGAGTCCAACTGAGAGGAGGTGTCGAGTAGGTAGGTGGAAGTTAATATGATTGATGAGGTAAGTGGGGCTGATGTGTGAACAAGGAGCTTGAGGAGTGCCACATTGTGGATGTGGAGCCAATGGATGACTCTGAGGTGTCTGTTGATGTGTTTACGATGGTGGGGAAGTCTGAGAGTGAGTCTGGCAGCCGAGTTCTCTATGGTCAAGTGTCTTCCAGATAAAGACTTGTGTTATGCTTCACCCAAGGACAATTCTCTTAAATGTAACTGTTGCGGACTTGCTTCCAATATACCAGAAAGTACCTAAAGGACATGAGATAGAGAGCATTTTATTGTACGCTTAATTTAAACTTTAACAAATGGCACAACCTTAATAAATGATCAGCGCAGTAGGTGAAACAGAAAAAATCCATCATAAAAACAAAGAGTACAATATAAAAAGACTGATACAGAGCCGCATATTTTCCTTTTTTTCCTGTTTTTTTCAATCGAGACGTGTATACCATAACAAAGTAATTTTTTTCAAATTAGTTTGGCTCCTGAAAAGGAGAACAATTTGCAGAGGGATGTCCTGGGAGTGCTTCCGGTGTTATAACCTTGCCTTTGCAAATTACATTTTCCAAAAAAAGAGAATTAACTTTTCATTTGATTCATTTACTAACACAAAGCCCTCCGAGGGAAACGAATTAAGGGCAAGAGGCATGTTTGAAGAGTCCTAATACAGGGAGCACATAGCATGAATGCCAAAGATGATGTATCATGCAATGTGCTGCATTAGAAATAAAAGAACAATGTGCGAGAAACAATAAGGGAATGTCCCCTGGTTATGGTGCGGAGCACAGTGACTGGAACCATGCAACATTCATTTTTGGTGCCCAGGAAGAAAGGGAGCTGTCCATGCAGGCAAGAAGGGAAATCCCTAGAGGGCCTTGAATGTGCTTTTCGGGCATTCTGCAAGGTGCAATGTGCAAATACAAAAGGTGCTGGTACGAGCAACAAAGTGCCCCAAGGTGGAGTAGAAGCTGCCCGAAGAAGTGCCACGCGAGGATCTACTTGGGGTCGAGGGATACAAAGTGCCGCCGCAAAGTACCAAGAAGTGACTCAAGTATTGTGAGACAGCAAGGTGAACAGATAATAAAGTTCACAATTTTGGGGAACAATTGGAGATTACGGAGTACAGTTCAGCTGTGGCCGTCATGAGGAACTTTACAGCTTTCACACTCAGTATAGTGTTGCCTGGATTCAGACAGGCTATTACCGCCTGTAGGCGAGCTGGAACTCCTACATGAATGAAATCGCCTAAAAGACATGTGGAAAGCGATGAAGTCTATCAGACAATAGAATATGATGGTCTACACTTGAGGTCAGGTGTAACACAGCTGAAAACTCAGACAACATTAATGAAAGTCTGAGACATGTTTACAAAGTAGGCTGGATAAGCCCATCATTACCAATACTATAGGAATTGTGGTCTCTTGTTAGGACACTGACCAATGAAAATTCTGTGACAGGCAATTGCAGGCAGGATTGGCTGCCCAAAGGCTAATCTGTATTGATCTTCACCCGAGGTTCTTTAATTTACAAATATAAGAAACTAGCCCACAGACTGAACTATTGCTACATATCACTTATTAATTTGACTGAAGGGCCTGCTGACAGCAGAATTCTTTGAGTTTGTTGTTGATATGTTGTTATTGGCTAGTCTTACGAGATCTGCAGGTAAACCTGCACTCTTCATACAAATTCTTTTAATAAAAATAAAATAAATATTCCAGTAGGTCAACTGTCACCAGAATCATATAGCAATATTTGGATTGTAAGGATGTCAGACATGATTAAACACAAATCTTTACAATGCCAAGTAGGGTAAAACATAAAAACAAACACATCATATCCAATTTTGGGGATTCCTACTAAGACTTTCCTTTGCAGCAGGGAGGCAATGCGCTTTCTCTCTGAAAACATGCCTCCCATCAGTAAGAAAGGAGGGCTTTTGATAAAGCTACACAGTCAATAATGGCACAGGTCTTCCCAAGTGGTAGTGTATTTACAATTTCATAAACACCAACAACAGCCAAGAAGGATGACCAAGCACACATTGAAGAACAGCCACAGCTACTCGTGTTTTAACAGTCAGCTCTAAAAAGCCAGACATTTACATCAATAAAATTGGTCCTGCATGTCCCTCTATTGTGAGATTCTTAATAGATCTCAGGAGTGCCGATGTGGTAGATTTCCTTGAGGAAACAAACTCCTTTTCATACAACCTCACTTCTTTAAATGTCCAACTGTTATCTGCCCCGATTCTCAATTAGAATGCACTAAAGGTGGAACACATTCACAAAATACACACAAACATATTTACAACAATAATGCTTCATCACTCTCTCTCCTCAATATAAAAATCGTTAGTGTGTATTAATATTTTATAGAAAAACCTCCCTACAGACTAATGCTCATATAGCATGTCATATATATATGTTAAAACAACGATTAAAAGATGTCTTCTTCATGATCTATCATATTCTATTGCATTTATAATTGACCAGCAATATTATCCCAATTTCATTATTCACATAACTATATACGAAACATTGTGGGCAAATCAATCACTGTAAAAAATGTTTTCTATGTTTCACTTGCCTAACTCCGAGCAATAACATTTAGCACACAAAATCATAAAACACTTTTCATTATAAAACCAAAAGAACTGTCGAAGCAGTGGTACTTCTAATGGCTAACATCACCTTCTGCAGGACAATACTATTTTTCAGTAACATCAAATTCAATGTTCTATGAGACAAGGACATTTCAAAACACCATCAGTCAACAACTAACAATATTATTTTTGACATTTTAGTGCTTCCACACTCTAGTGCAGAATATTTGTCTCTATGAACAGTATATGTCATTCCTACAGGTGGATCTTATGGACTTTAAATGAATCAAATAATACCACAAGTTTAAAATCAAGGTATGAACCTCCTCATGTATACCCAGTAATTCTTTAGTGGTTAATACATAAATAGATTCCTCCCTATTCATCATAGAGGTTGTCTTTCATAATTGACCCACTCATTCTCTGAGTGACTCAGTACAAGTGTTAAATAACTACCCTTTATTCATGGAGCAAACTCATGTGCTCACTATGACGTTCACGTGGATTATAACGTACTATGCCTTCCTTACTTGTTTGCTCTTCCCTTTATGTGATTAGAGTCTTTATAATTCACTCTTAAGATTATCATTGTACCTTATTCCTCTATGGTTGGGGTTCTTTTTTTAAACTCCACTTGAAGGACATCCTTGTAATAATAACAATTCTTTACAAGGTGTGACTCTACCTACAATTCATGTGGCTAAATATTAGAGGATAGTTACATACTTTCCTTATTTTTATATACAATCTGTCATACCTTAATTCCTACTAATCTCCATATTTTACTCACTATTGAAAATGATCCACATGCAGTCCAATGCTCGATTCCTGGGCTCCCCAATGATTTCTTATAAAGGAATGTCTGCAACAGTATAAAGTATTATTATACTTCTCTCCCCTCTTTATTTCATAGGACCATCAAAGTTCACTACTTTCTCGCTTACCTTTTCATATCAGGCAAGGACCAGCCTTTATATTGGGTTATACTTGTATTTTCCTTCAGGCCAATGGAGTATCTTGTATTCTCTGTCTTATCCTTTCTTTTTTTACGTTACTGGTCCTCTTCCTATTGAGACCAGTTATATTACCATTCGATTTCCCCTGTTTATATCATTTATAAACACACCCCACTCCAGGTAATTCCTCTACTCTCTCACAGGTGTAGGCACAATGATCTTATGGTTCACACTAAATATATATTATGTGGGCCCATTCATGTCTTTGCCTACCTCTCAAAGCACGATCACATAACACCCCGGTACTCAGTTTATATCTCTCCCCGAATGTGGGGCCAATATCTTATCTGTCATATTCAATTCCTATTATCTCTGCTCATGCATGTCTTTTAATACATCCTGTTACGTGATAACATTGTTTCCAGACGATTTGTCAATGTTCTATAACCTCTTGTGTGTCTTTCAATAGCTACTGCTCCACATTTACATTATATCAGGCACCCAACTCAATCAATCTTTAGCATCATTCTCTTTCACTTAATTGTTGTGCCCACAACTTATCTCTGGTCTGTTCCGGGCCAGATATCGGTCCTTTAAATGTAAAACCTTTCATAATAAATGACCCATTTACATTTATAATACTGACCCCCACCATTGTCACTGATAGATATTCTCTTAGTCTCCGCAGCGGTTCCACCACCATGCAAAGGCTGGCAGACACGGGGTGCAGCGGGCCCCATGGAGGACCCTGCACTGCCTTTGCACTTGGCAGGGGCAGTGCAGGGGCCCTCATGGGCAGCCCTGTTGTGCTTTTCAATGCCTGAATTATAGGCAGTGAAAAGCGTGAAGGGTGCTGTCGCACCCGACATACCGCAACATTGCCGTCGGCTCGATTGTGAATAATAATAGGGCCAGCAGGCGGAAAACTGAACTGGCGGTCTTCAGACCCAATGAGTTTGGCAGGGGGCCTCCGCTGCCCGCCAAACTTGTAACGAGGCACTGAATCACAAACCTAAATTGCGACGTTTCCAAATTGCTGTTTGGCTTTTGTAGATTTAAAAATGCTTTACTGTGGTCGTAAACAGCAGGATTGTGTGAACTTGGCCATTTGAGACCTCAAAAAGTTTTGTTCATGCGGCATAGGTCTATAAATTAACTGCATCAAAGATCAAGTTAGGACATAATTAAAATTCTACCATCCTATAATCACATTTTACACATTTGTATCCCCTACAAAACAAATGAACAGTTCCCTGTCTATCAAATGCCCGGTTAGGTTAAAAGTGCCCGTATTAAGTACAAGTATGTTAGAAACCAGCACAGCACAGATTTGTCAGACATTTCCTCCTCTACCAAGGCAAGAGGCAGCATGCATTCGTTTAAGGAAATAATCGCTGATTCCCATCTTCCCAAAGCATGCTCACAACGAAAGGAGACAGAAGGCCACGCTGATTTATGTACCTGAGAGAGACATTAATCTTCCATACTTGCGGCCTAGAAACCTCTTCCTGTACAACCAAAATGTAGGACAAATGGAATAAGATGCTCACTACTGTTAAACCTAGAACCTGGGTAGTGTTCTAGGTTGGTCTTTCTTCTGCTGTGTACTGAACAGGGCAGACCCGGAAGAAAGCTGTGTCTGTCCCTGGCAACGAAATTAACTGCTACTGACAGTTTTAAAGTTTTTTAACTAGGGCACCTCAGCATATGCAGAAGTATCTCAGAAGCGTTCTTGCCCTATGTCTGTGCTATTCTCGGATATATTGCTCTCCACCGGTGTGGAGGAATATTTTGGACTAATACATTCCAAATAGATTTAAGTTGGAAAATGAAAATATGTTGAGATTGTTCATGCACTTTCCAGCACGAACAACGCATCTGATAGCTGCATACAAGTCATCCAAAACCAACTATAGTGTAATCTGCTAAACTGTTTCGTTTATGTCGACCCCTAGTCCTCTGTAAAATGTTGCTGGGGTGATACCACGCATTGCTCGGATTGCAGGTGGGTGTTGATGGCACATTTTCTGCGGCAATCGTTCATGAAAATTAGTACTTTCGTTTTGTCCCTCTAGGCTAGGGCGAATGGCTGTCTTCATTCATTCCTCGCAGTGGCATGATGAACGTGTTTTTAATCACGTGTATTACGCACGCCGGAGCATGTTTTCAGTGGTGCAACAATTACAAATTTGCAACCTTGACTGTTGACTAGTACTGGCTAGTCAAAGATGCTATTACAGATAGTGCGCATGTGCGCATGTGGAATTGTACTGTTTTATTGCTATGTAGGTATTTGAACTCTGTTTTATGGTTGCTGTGGAAACTACATCCAACATCGACATCCACAAAGATCCCATCCATAAAACGCGACTTGCATCCATAAAGCTGTGAGAAACTATAGACTAGCATGTGACCACAATGAAGAAAAAGAACGAAATCGAGGAAACCAGGAAATGCACTTTTATTTTTTTATAAGAATTTGGCAGATATGCACAACATAAATTTGAAAACTGTATACATGCAGACCAGACAGAGCTTTTTGAAAGTAGCCCTAATTGATGGTAAGGGTGAGACAGAAACAAGTTGTACCTGGCATTTTTTTTAAATAAAAAAAGCCTTGGAAGAATGTTTTCGTTCAGTGACCCTTAACCTACAGGGAGCCCTGTCTGGACCAAATTTGAGAAGAAGTTTGAGGTTCGTTAATCTTCACCTCTTGTTCTGGTGTAAATGTTACACACTAGTTCTCAGTACCCATATTTGTATGAACAATCTATTCTGATTCACTGGAGCACCCCCCTCCCGAACCCCCCATAAAGTAATTTCACAGTTTGCAAACTGCCAATCCCTGTATGCGAACAAACACATTTGCCATGTTTGTCTTTCCTTTAAAATTGGGAAACAAATTGCACAGGATAGTGGTGTTAGGTTTGACAGAGAGGACTTGGTTTGAGTGGGAGCCCAAAAGAGGGGTTTGGATGGTCACAGACCCAGCAGAGTTCTCTGGGTTGATGATGTTGAGATAGTGTGCCGACTGCTTCAGGACTGGAATCCTAAAGTCCATTTGTGATGTGAGCCTAGTCTAGGGTGGTATTGGCATTGTGAGGCATTCTTTCTTAACTACAAAGTGATCAAAGACAATCATGGCTGAGGCAAACAGGAGAAAGGTTTGAATGACATTGCTGTTTGAATGCAGCTGTAACTGCAGAAGGTAGGATTAGGGTATTCCCAATGAAGGAATATGTGTGGAGCTTGGAGTTTCTAGGTTTTTATAGTTGATACTCAATCTCAGTGTTTCACCACCTAGTGAATGCTGGGGAAACCTCCCAGTGATGTTTGTTGTTGTTGACATGCTACAAGCCAAGATTTTGTCTGTACGTGCCAACCCCCAGACCAAGGGGGTAAGTACAGGAATTTTGGAGTAGGATTTTTGTTCTGGAAGCCACAGCTTTGAGATCCTTCATCTCAAAGATGAGAGGGTTGTACACAATTATTTTTCATGTTCTTTGCTAAAGGGGATCAGTTGTCCTTTGCTCGGCCAGTGTGTAGTGCTATTTGTGGATCTTACGTTCCGTTTTTCTGCCCATTTCCAAAGTGTGATTGTGGATATCTGCAAGTCGAAATTTGGGTTCTCAAGGTGCTGGAAGTGTATAGAAAAGGATATCAATGTATTAGTTATGGACATTTGTGTTGGTTTTCGGTTGGATGATGAATGTAGTCTGAAGAAACGTATTCTTCAGATCCAGAGTCTGCTGTGTATTTATTGGAAGATTTGGTGGTGCTTCCTGAGGGATACTAGCTCTGTTGTCCTGTGATGGAAAAGCACAAGGAGAGGCAATGCAATCTAAATTGTCACAAATAGAAACATTCTGCAACAGTCATAAAGTAGTCCAAGTAGCAGAATTTGTCTGGTCTTGAGGGCTTCTTCTTAATCTGAAGGGGTGACCTGGCTCTGGGGCGACCTGGCAGCTATTAGCTGCTGCTTTTGTTGAAAGTGTTATGCGTGTGAGACTTGCTTGCACGGCTGCTGCCTTTGCTTAACTCCTGCAGCACAGGGTGTACTTTCTCTCTGTAAGGGAAGCTTACTTGCCGCCTAGTCTGTAACGTTTCTGTGTTGTGTGTAGTTAGGTTGAGAATTTTACACTCTTGTTACCTATGCGCCACCTGTTCTGTGTGATCATTAGAACCTTCCACTTCTGATTACCATGTGTCACCTGTTTTTACTGAACCTAGAGAAAACCTTAACTATACAAAAGGTAAACAATAGGCATTGTTAATGGTTATTTCCAAACTATTTACCAAACCTTATACTGCCAACACTTATGGTAGATAAATAAATGTGTACAGTCTCCCTCTGCTAATAAATTGTTGTTTAAGTTCTCAGTTATTGTTCAGTTCTGTTCTGGGTTTTTTAATCAGTTACTGACAATATTTTACATGTTTTATGCAGACCTATTTCTATTGTCACTTTTGGTATTAAAAGACCAACCCGGAATTGCCATTAAATAATGCACACGTTTACTGTAGACCAATGTCATTTAGTGCCTCTGGGGCCTCCAAGAGTCACATTTTAAGTGCTTTTTCATGTCTTAAACATTTTGAATGACTGAAGTCGGCTTTTTACGTGTGAGGTTTTCCCTTTCATTTCTCATTTGCTGCTTCATAATTTATTACTATGACAATGGTTATATTTAATTTCTGAATTTCTTGACTATGACTAATGGTACATCTTCATATTCTATTTATTAGCCGACTTTATCATTTATCACAGTCTTTTGTTATCTTGTTGCATCAGAATTGTATAAATAGTTTGTTAATCTTTCTTTGTGAACCATGAGCTGTTGCTTTAACACTATAGGTCTTCTGTGAATGTTCAGTTTTCGGCTCTCATTTTAAATTTGAAGCATTGTCTCTGAGTTTCCATAGATTTATGGTTAATGTTTGCCTCGAACCTCACTAGAAGTGCTTTTTTTCGGTCTGGCCTGACAGTGCAGGGTCTAAAAGCTTATTCTTACTAATTCTTCAAACTATACGCAGATTAGACTTTGGCTGCACCTGGAGTGTCCCCCTCTCACTTCATACTATTGGATATTTGGGGTATCATTCCACCTTCTTACACTTGTGGACCCAAGGCTTGTCGAATAGTCATTCTGTTAGACCTTTAGTTGAATCTGTAATCTCTAATCTACATTGTGGCATGCACTGACGTGCCATAACTATGGACGCTACATGGCATTGGTGTTTGAGAAGAGTGAGCCCTAGACATAGAAGTGACAGATCAAATGTAACAGCCTAACTACTTGTTTGTCAGTACATGCATGGTCTCCTTTGCAGGATGGCAGGATAATGCAACAATGCATATTGGTGAAAATATAGTGTAGCGTTTCCAGTTGTATCACTGGAAGCATCCACGTTTAAAACAACAGAAGCATGTCTGCCATCTAGCTCTGGGGTGCTCTGCTTTGTATTTGTAGCTAAATAAAGTGGTGATGCTCAACTGGTAAAGCTCATACGTTCACATTCCTAAGCATCAGGCATATTACCAGTACCAAGAGGTTTGTGGTAACTGTAACACATTATCAATTTAAAGTCTAACTATTTATATTAACAGCTATGCGAGTATTTATCATTTATCTGATTGTAGAGGCAGTGCATTTAAGGTGCACATAAATGATACTTAATTATTGGATGATTGGCTGGGAAAGGGGACAAGTCATGCACAATGGATCACTCACAGTCAACGGGATATTCTTATCCACAGAATAGGCTTCAAAATAAATGCCAAAAAGTCACACCATTGGCCACAACAAACCCAAAGCTTCCTAGGCGCAGTATTAAATGCACTCACAAGGAAGGCAGACCACAACGAGCAAGTGATGGCATTTCAGAGGCTGCTTCCCTTTTACCAGACATAGCATTCTCTGACAGTGAGAATAATGAAGCTGTTGAGCTATTCTGCATGCCATCATTCCCAAGGCCAGAAAGCAATGTTGCATATATGTCCTTTGCAAGGGTGTCAAGCCAGCAGCGGTGACAAGCGACTGAGGGATTATTGGACCCCAGTGGCCAACATAAAATGCAAAGACCTTACTGGGTAGATAGTTTCTCAGCCCTCTACTGCAGGTGACATCAAAACAGGTATGTCTATGACAGGTTGAAGAATGCACTCGGAAACCCTCACGGTTTGGGTCAGTGGTCTCTTCAACAACTTTACCACATCTAGGAATTGTAGTTAGTGACAGTGCTTTTAGCCCCTCGGGCATTCCAAAAAGCACTTTCCTGCAAAGTTGTCCTGATTTGGATAGAGTATCACCGCCATATACTATGTACCAAAACAAGAGAGTATGTAATGTGCCCAATTGTCAATGCTTGCTGACAAGATTAGGCTTTGGGTTTTGCATCATAAAATATACATGCTGGCAGAACATCTAGCAGAGATGGACAATGCTTGTGTCAAATTCCTCAGCAGGACAGATCAGGAAATGCATGAATATGGGATCATCCCCAAAGTTCTGGGTCAGTACTTCTTCCATTGAAAAGCGCCAGCATGAGACTGTTTACCACACCCAAGAATGGAAAATGCCACCAGGTACCCACACCCGTGGTCCCCGAGCAATGGTGTGTGGATAAGCTGGGCATGTGTAGGGCATTTTACTGTTAATTTGTACAGTCCATGTGCACCATTTTTTCTTGGAGCTAGGATTACCTGAATTCTCCCTCACGTGATGCCCAGTTAATGGGGTAATGGAAAGGTTTTCAAATAACTTCTAACCTGAATAGGAAGTGGCTCTGATTGGATTGGTGACGTCCACATTCTTGCGGAAGCTGCTGAGAAAGCATGGTCCCCAAATGTGTCAGTTCTGATTCTAGGGACCCTCAAAAGAAACAGGTTATGAGGTCTCAAACTATCGGAGGCCTTATTCCATTCAAATGTTGCAGCCATGTAATCAGTACATTTGAAAAAAACGAATATGAGCTGTACCCATTATTTTAAAAACTCTCCTTTTGATGTACTGGAATCCATTGTAATTGCTTCAAAAAAGGACAAAACATTGCAATTTTTATACCTTGTACCGCTAACGAGCAGCTGAATTTTGAATGAATTGAAGTGGTTTCATTAATTTAGGTTATATAAAAGTTGTTATATTAAAATGATTGTAATTAAAGCATTTACATAGGAGCTATTAAGATAATCTCACTAAACGTGCATCCTCGGCTTCAGCATTACCTTGACTCACTGACTCAACTTGGGGGGGGTGGGGCGGGGGTGAAATCACCTTTGAAGTCACTTCACTTGTGCCCACTGCAACATCTATCTTAGAAGACCTTTTTCTGGAGGCAGTTACCTGTCTCAGGAGAGTTGGTGAAATGCAGGCAGTTGAAGAGGAGGTTCACACACTCACTCTTGTTTTTGTTGAAAGGTAGTACTGTCCCTTCATGTCAACCAGTCTATAGACTATTATTCCTTTTACCCCCACCCTCGGTCAGTAGCTAAAAAAACGTTACACACATTTGATACCAGGTGAGCCATCATATACTGTGCTGATTGTACTCCTTCCGCTAGGAAAAAAACATAATTGTTGCCGTTGTACAGCCACTTTTAGCAGTCCACTATCAGTCTAGTAAGGTGGATTGACAGATGTGTTCAGCTATGTTACGCACATTGCATGACATGCTGATAGAACATGCCACTTGTTAAAAAAGAAATGCACAATTAACCAAAATTAAAGCGAGCGAAAGCTAATGTGTGAACATGGCCTTGTTTATGTTCACCTTAGTGCTTATAAATCCATCTCCCATAAACAGACATTACAATGCTTCCCTTGGGGAGGGGGAGAAGGGTGGGAGAAACGCAATTCAAGGTGGAGTCTGCTTCCTGGTGCATTGTGGGTTTTAGGAGAGGGTCCAAAGGTCACTTTGAATCAAAAACTCATTTGAAGAAACAGAGCTTGTAATGTTTTGAACCCAACACTAGATAGACTGTGAAAGGCATGTAGCTTTACTGCACTACTTTTCTAGATACATGCTCAAACCTTATTACACTATACTCCAACCTATGCATTCTTAGGGATCTAAAAATTTAGTTTGACAAACCCAATATGATCATCCAAAATCTATCACCACTGGCCTAGTCGCATTGAACCTACATCAGATTGTACACAATCGCACACACATCGCTGGACACATCCTAGATGTCATTTTTGCTAAGCCTGAACTAGTTACCGTTCATAGCATCTCGCCAATCACATGGTCAGACCACCATCTGATAACTTTCCCAAAAAAAACTCTACAAATCAACACACACCCACAACTACTTACATACATGCACCTATCGACCATGGAGCAAACTCAATTTTGATGACTTAGAAACACAACTAACAGCCAACACAGATCTAGATACAATTAATTCTGTTCCAAAAGTTTGAGGGGCTACAGGAATCTTTTGATATCCTAATACCACTCTGAAAAACTAAACACAACAAAAAAAAAACAACACCTTGGAGAAACACAGAACTTAAAAAGATAAAGCAACAAATCAGAAAGTTGCAGCAGATCTGGCTCAAAACGAACAGTCAAGAAAAACTGCAGCTACACAAACTTAACAGAATATACAAATCATCAATCAAAAAAGCTAAAAAAAGATACTACTCAGGTACTACTCATAAGTCAAAATGCAACCAAGGAATTTTATAAAATTCTCAATGAATTTCGAAAACCTACATGCATGGAAGGAAGTCATCCCACTACTCAAGATTTCACAAACAAATTGGCAACTCATTACACAACCAAGGCAGACACATTGGACTCCTAATTAAAACAGAAGAAAACCATCATCACCAACCCCTTTCCTAAAATACCCTCTAAGAATAAACCAACCCAGCCTCTACAGTCCTTCCAACAAATATCCCAAGGTGAATTTATGGATTTGGTCAAAGCAAGCAGGCCTTCCGGTTGCCCTTCTGACCCTTGTCCACCACAAATCTTCAAAAAAAATTCTTTTATTTACTTCTGCTGCCACACCTGTAAGAAGAATCATCAACAACTCTTTAACTACACTTTTCCTGTAGTCCTGAAAAAGGCATACATACGACCGTTATTAAAGAAAACAAACCTAGACCCACAGGACCCCAACAACTAGAGGCCAATCACAAATGGAACTTTCCTGAGCAAACTGATAGAAAGAGCAGCATTCGCACAGATGTCACAATTCATAGAAGACAATTCTATACTTTCAGACTTCCAAACTGGATTCCGCCCAGGAAGAGGCACTGAATCAGCACTCATAGCAATCTGGGATGATCTTAAAAACACAGTCGACCGCAATGGAGTTGCTGCACTACTTCTCTTGGACCTCTCAGCTGCCTTTGATATGATTGACCATGACACCCTAATTCAAAGACTCCACGAAGCCGGCATACAAGGGACTGCTCTCGACTGGATTACTTCCTATCTTCAAAAAAGATCTAAAATCATCTACTCGCCCCCCTTCTCGTCCAAACCCTACCTCACAAAAGCAGGGGGCCCCCCAAAGGTCAATCATCTCACCTTTTCTTTTCAACATCTACATGATATCCTTACCAGAACTGATCAATGATTTTCATCTCACATGCTACAACTATGCAGATGACACACAAAAACTACTTAAATTAGAATTCCCCCAAAACACTGAAAACTCAGAAATCTTCAGTTGCCTCAGAGCCGTTGATCAGTGGATGACCTGGAGCCATCTCAAACTAAATACCTCCAAAACAGAGATACTCATAACTGGTGACTGGAAAAGTTATGACCCTTTGTGCGTCTGGCCTGACGATCTCGGACCACCTCCTCAATTATCCAAGGAAGTTATAAACCTTGAAATCACCATGGACTCCAAGTTTACTATGAATGCCCAAGTGGACAAATTAGCACAAACCAGCTTCATCACCTTGAAGACTCTACGGCGCATCTTCCCCCACCTTGGATTTTCACACAAGGTGCAAGCTACTATCTCGCTTGTACTATCCAAACTGGATTATGCCAATGGCCTCTACCATGGATCACCTCTACCTATTATGAAAAAACTACAATGTATTCAAAACTCCACAGCCAGGCTACTATTACATGTAAAGCCACAAGCCCACATCTCTCCTGCCTTGAGAGCACTACACTGGTTACCCGTTGCCAGAAGATGCACTTTCAAGCTGCTTTGTATCACCCACAAAGCTATACATGGAACAGGACCGCTTTTTATCAGAAACAAAATAACCAAATACATCCAACAAAGAAACATCCGCTCAAGATTGGCACCCCGCCTTAGAAAACCACCATACAAGAAAAAGACTATAGGTGGTACATCCTTCTCCGTTCAAGCAGCCAAACTATGGAATTCATTACCCCCAACTATAAGAGCCACAGATAACTTTCTTGTCTTCAGAAAACTACTCAAGAGTTGGCTCTTTCCTTCATAACCACCATATTCAAACAATTATGGACTGCATATGCCTATGTTGATAAATATTGTTTCTGATTATATGTATATTTCTAGTTATGTATAGTTCTTTAGAAAATATATATTGGTACTATGTCATAACAATAAAATACACACACACTCTTTAAACCTTTTTAACTAAGTATATTTACCCATGGTTCTAAATATGTATTGTATGTACATATATGTGTGCATTTGTGGGTGTATTAATGTGTGTATGTATGTGTGAGTGTGTCACCACTTATTTGTCACATTGGGCAGCTTTTAGTCACTGACATGTGCTTGTGGCACAAGTGACAAATGTTTTTACGCACAGAACTGCTACTTAAGTGCGCAAAACACCGCCTTACTAAGTTAAATCCCACAAATTGATTCACAAATCAGGATTGTTGGAATTACATGTTTACAGGGTGAAATTATGGATATGCAAATTGTCCTTGTTTTGTGGAATTCCCATATTTTCAAGCATAGGCGTATAGAAGGAGATGTGGGCATAGCTGGTTGAAGTACCCTGCAGAAATAGGAGAAATCCCAGGTATTTCCATACCTATGATAGATAATTTACTTCCCTGGAAATCGAAGTACAGAAGAGTAAAGCAGGTTAAGGCACAAAACTGGGAGAGAATAATGGCATGTTTAAAAGTTGCCTTAGACGGGCTTTCTGCAAAGGGAAATCAACTTGCTTGTGTCAATTTCTATTTATGCAGAATTAACTCATTCAGAATTACACAACTGGCTGCATTTTTGTATGCTGTTCACTGTCAGGCTTTTACCCAGATCTGTGATGCTGTATGGTTCAGCTGGAAAGCTCGGTGGAGCAGTAAATGGCTAGATCATGGAGAGCTGTGTGTGAGTTTTAATAGATTCAATGTGACACATTTATTGCTATTGTAATAAAGAAAAAATGTATATTCATGGCGAGCTGCAAAAAGCTTGGCTGCTTGTCGGCTCTCGGCATGAAGTCATATGGGTGGACGGTGAGATTAGGGGTCATTGTGACTTCCCCACTTAGGTGTTGAATACCAAATGGGCGGACAAATACCTTTCAGCTATGAACAGGAGCATCTCTGAAGTGCCTTTGAACATTTGGTTGTAGTGGGGTTCGTCACCCGACTAGATGGTCAAATCACATCGTATTACTGACGAATTTTCACAGTCGGAAATGTGTTTCTATATTGTGCTACGTAGACTAAGAACCTGAAAGGACAGGGTTGGGTGAGAGTGGACAGAGGAAGATAGAAAGGGGGGTGATGAATGACAGAATATATTGTAGATTGTTTATGTCATACAGTAAATGTCATTCAGAGACGCTATTGTTTTCAGTTGCTTTCCACGAAAAACATGGTTAAAAAATATATGGCTTTTCAGGATTAGTGCTTTAAAAGAAAAGAAACACATCTCTGAATGAAATACCTTGAAGTTTTAGAACTGTAAATATTGGAAAGAATAGTAGTTGGCATAAGTGGCTCCAACCACTGAATTGTTATAGTCATTACAAGATTTTAGGCAGGGTCGTTTCACCACAGTTAGTAAACAGATTTTGGTGCTATTCCATAGTTTAGTTTGTCAGGATTTCTCAGTTTTCAGAACTTTCTCTGGTGTTTCAGAAATCTGCACCTTGATCCACATTTTATGTGGTATCTTAAGCCACATTTTAGTTAGGAACACAGGGTCAAGTGGTCACTGCCGCAGGAAAGTTTCACTATTGGATGATACAGGTTATTGCTGGTTACTAGCCCAAAGTTAAGTTTGTGGTAAATAACCAAGGGTCACTTATGGTCCATCTATGGCTTCAGGATCTGATGGCACAGTGGCTGACCAGGTCAAACAATCCAAAATTGTGTCTTGGGGACACTGGTCCAGTATCCATTTGAGAGTCTTTCTATGAACCTGTGCAGGCACACATCAGAAAAAAGTATATGCTACAGAGGTGACTGTAATGGGTTAATAGAGTAATACAGATGCAAGAAAACGTGGGTGACTTGGGAGTGTGCCTGTCAGACAGTAAACACTCTAAAGGGCATCTTATTTGAACCTGAAGAATAATGTTACTCTGCATCATTGGTGGCTTCAAAGCATGTTATGTCGAGTCTCTTGGGCTCTTCGTGCTGGCTAAGGTTACCACTGAACTTAAATCCTGCAAGAGTAGGCACATACGGGCCTGAGTCAGAAGTTAAGACTTTCAACTAGTCTAATAGGTTAGGTAGGACTTGTCTTCAATAGGATGCAATTGTTATGACAGAAAGTTCACACAGGACTTATCATTGTGAAGTTCTCCAGTTTGCTGAAGTAAAGCTCCAGCTTTTATCCTCTTCTCATGGCAGGTGATCTAACAACCCACTGAATGTTGATAGCAAAGCTCAATGTTTGGACACCAGCCTTTTAAGATATTTCTGGAAGATGGGCTAACACACACACACACGCATCACATGCATCACCACACACACAAACACAAACAATAAGTAGAAAAATGTTTGGCAGCACTTGGATTCCAGCTGTACTTTGCAAAGGTGTCATTACACCTCACATGTACAGTATAGCCTCACTACACTTACAACACTGCACTTACAACAACTACAAGCACTGCCACTTATCAGAACCCAAAAGCAAAGGGGCTGAGGAAGATAAACTATCAAATGGCAAAGAGTGGGTCAGCCCTGTCATAACAGACAGCAAGAGTGTCAGTAGGGAGCACTAGAGTTGGATTGTCTGGTGGCTCCTAGGCCTAAAGGACACTAACCATAGAGGTGAAGAGGATATTTACTAAGTGGTAGTAGTGAGAGGGAAAAAGAGAAATTTGACCAGGATAAACGTACCAAGTTATACTGAAATAGAATAATCAAAAGAGGACTTGGAAGGTATTCAAGTGATTGACAACCTATCTTAGTCCTACTTACCCCAGTTTTGTGAACTTGACTTTTGAAAATAAATTGGCATTGGCCTTTGGAGGTCTCTATCTCAGGAACAGATTCTAAATATATGTTTTATACAACTGTTCACAAGGATCTTGATAAATACTGTAGGTTGAAGATCTTGAAATGCAATTGTGTCTCCACTGGGAGCCAAGGGAGGATCTGATGTATTCTTTTGTGTATCAGTATCTTTGTATCTTCTTCTATATTTTAGACTACTTCAGTTGTTTCACGATACTTTTTTTCTAAACTGAAAATATTCATAGGCCAACTGTGTGAAAACTGCACACAGAAGTAATGCTTTGTGGCCTGCATACAGGATATGTGTAATGTTCCTTGTTCATCACAGTTTGTGATCTCATAACCTAAAGACCTGTGCTTTTAAATAGTTTAGTGATCGAACAGCATGATGATGCTCCCAACCCAAAGCCGCCCTGCCAGCCAAATGAAAGTCTGAGTGTGTGGTGTGCCTCAAATGACAAGGAATTCTTCCTCGTATAATTTAGGGCCATCTTCTAGCTGTTTCAATTTTCAGTACTTTGAGAAGAGATTATAAGGTAGATGAATATGCAGTTGATGACTTTATTAAAAAAGCAATAAATCAAATAGGTCACTCAAAAACTCTGACTTGCACCACAACATTAGGGAGACAGCTGTCTTTCAGAGGTGTGTGAACAGACACGGCAAATGAGAAAGGTCATGGTTTCCTTGCAAATTTCCTATCATGTTAATAACAGTCTGCAATGTCAGGTTCTAAACAATTTTAGAAGATGTTGACATTGATTTTTATTATGCTATGCTAAACGTTTGATGATCCCAATTGAAAAACTAGGTTTTTAAGCATTTTTGCTGAGTTGTTAGGTGCTTTCAATAAGGACCTACTGTCTATAAAGTAAATAAATATTCAACTGTGGTTCTACTTCAATATATGTCCCTAAAGAAAATAAGTGGATATAGCCATTGAATTAACTTGAGACAAATCCTTGTCCAGTGACCATGGCCAGATTCCTAAAACACCATTGAGATGAGGTGAGGATTCCAAATCATCTGTTCACAGTGAATCTCATTTAAAACCCTGGAGAAATAAATGGTGAGAAATGTACTAACCCTGTTTGCAGATTTTAAAAAGAATGAATCTCAGGGAAGGGAAAAGATATTCAAGCTGATCTAAACAATGCTATGTCACATAGGTTGTTTTATAGGGCTACTTGAGGTAAATTATAAGTGTAATATTGTTGGTCCAAGATTTCTGTCACTTTTTATTTTGCTGCCATATCCACTACTTTGCGCTCACCCATTGTTAGTATTTCAGCACCATTAGCTTGGGCCTCATAGGGAGATCCAGATGGCAGACTCAAAAGGAAGACCAAGTATGGAAGATCTGGAAATACCAATCTCTTTTGAAGTAACTTTGGGCATGCTATTTAATGGCTCTTGCATCTCCATGGAAATAAAAGTGGAAACCCTACCTTTTGGAAGCCACTAAGATGCACCATCTGCCACTAAGATGAGCATATGCCAATACTCAATGAATCACATGCATTTGCTACCCAGCTGATTCCACAGGCACAGCTGAATCAGTGCTGTGGCACTTCCACTAACATACATCACCAGATGAAGTCTGTTGACTAGGAAACAAGTAGCAACAGGTTTGGCATCCTATTATGCATTGTTGGCCACAGTGAAATGCAATGTAGCATATAAAATAGGTGCCTGAAGATACATCAGATGCCTGTTTAATGAGATACCCACTAAAAGCCAGGAACTCTAACTCTGATCAGACAATTTGGGAACTGGTTAGTCATGTTTTTGGAACATATTGCTTTGTTTATCCATTTCATTTTATTTCAGAGGACTATGAATGACACAAATTCCATCTAAATTCATTTCCTGCCACAAGTAAAATCCTTTATGATCCTAATTTTCAATATGTAAATCTTTAGCTATCAAGCACATTCCAGTTCTCCTTTGCCCCCAGAACGGCTGCACACAAGCTGTTGTGTGATAATTCCTTGCGTGGATTCCCTTCTGGAATTCTGTAAATGGATGTGCCATACAATAGTGTTTTTCTTTCCCTTCTATTACAACCTGTGCTTTTCCTCCTCCCAATAGGTTATCCATTGAGAATAACAGCTCTCTGTCTTTTGTGTACACTAACTCATTTCATCAGCATTCACCACTGGTTCACTCTGTGGGACTGTGGCTTCCTTTTATCATCCCTAGGGTGCGCCCCAGGAATTACCTCACACATCATTGATGTTAAAATGATATAGAAGAACTGTAGGTCATTCTTTCTTAGTAATTCATAACACTTTTTTTCAACATTCATTATTCACAGTGTTTGGCTTAAATTCGATTGATCTTGTCACCATTGGCAGTTCCCTGCACTTAACTTTGACTTTCAGAAAATACCTACAGCTTAGTGTATAACGTCTGCGGGACCACCTGCTTTATTTACAACACTGTAGTAAAACGTAAACTAAAATATGCTGAATAGAAGCAGTGGAAATCTACTATCTACTGCAGATACGTACTAAGGCACAAAATCAGAGTGGCAACACATTCTTAAATGATTTCAAAATTCTATGCATAGCTGAACGAGGTTATCACTGCACTGTTTAGAAAGACTTTGTAATTCTATAGCCCTATGAGTAAACCTATCGCCACCATCTCCCATATGTCTACCTTCCTGCAGAAACAATTTTAACGAGTTAATATCAAAATACTTGAAAGATGAAAAAGGAAGATCTACTGAAGGTATGAGTAATGCTGTCTAGCTCCATATGTAAACTATCTACATTATGCAAACCACATCTGAGGCATATGTTAAAAAAATGGCAGCATATCTGCCGCTCTAATAGAACGTTAAATCTAAAACACAATACAGAGGAACAGAGAGCACACTTCAACAGATTCCAAATGGCTCTGGTGAGATTTTTAAATTTAAGTTTTAAATTTGAACTTTATGCAGAGGGGATCATTTGGTCTGACTGCAAAGACTTTTCGTGAATAAATTACATTAGAATTTTAGATCAAGAACTTGGCGTCTAAAAGTTATTTTTGTGTAAATAGAAGGTTGTAAATCTGTGCACCATTTACTGTAGATTTCGGAGCGCAATCAATGGATTGTGCCTCTTGACTGTTCGTATTTGGGTGAGTGAAGTTAGTAGAGTGTTTAATGTTCATTTTGGGAGTTGGTCATGTGTGGTAGTGAAAGCAAAATTAGTTTGATCCTTGGATCTTTGAAGTATCTTATGTGCATAGGTGTATTTGCCTAATGATGTTTCTGTTTCGGATTGGGTGATAGCTAGTTTATTGCTCGCTCGCCTGGAGTACAGTACGAGCTATTATGCTTGCTGTTATAAATGGTTATGAGATGAGTGTCAGTGTGGTATTTACTTCCTTTCTATCTCACTTTGTTTGTCCAGCACTACTTATTGCTTTCTCCTAAGGGCCCCACAAAGGCATTTTGTCAATTCAGGTGCTGAACTTATTGGTTACTAAGATTTCTTCATGTATAAAATTCAATATATCACCCAGTGGAGATCACAACTAGGTAGTTATAGTTAGGTTAGCATTTCCATAGGAAATGCATTTGTTAATTTGCTTATAACTTTGGCACTGTAGGACGAATCTCCAAAAACTTTCCAAAAAAAGTGCTCTTTTTTGCCTAGTTTGTGCATGGAAAGTTTCTGGGTGATCTGCAAATAGGGGGCATGAAAAAAATTGGGGTCTCAAAATGTGAAATCCTCATGCATTTTCAATAGACTCTTGTAGGCAGCACTGCTGCAAAAACCGCTGAAAGGAATAATGGAAAATTTCCCAGGAAACAAAATCTTGGTCCGTAGATTGTGCTTTATATAATTTGGTGTAAATCTGTTCAATAGTTTAGGAAAATTATTGTACATAAATATTTGCAAATCTGGACGCTTGGGTCATGGGACTCCTGTAAGAGTCTCACAGGAGCACCAATTGAAAAATGGAGGGTTTTGATTGACACGTGGAACTTTTTTCCCCTTGGGACAAGACTTAGGGACTTATCCCCTGTTCTGAAGTAAAAAAAAAAAAAAACAATAATAATATAAGGAAGCGGGGTAGGAATACCTTACCCCAGGTCCTGGGGCCCAAAAAAAAAGGTGTTTTTTCCTGTGATCCCTCGGGACTCATGCAGGATTGCAGAAAAAACGAAAAAGGCGGCCTTCATTTTTTTAAGGATATAGGGGGGGCTTTAGTAAGGCCCCCTTACCCTAGCAAATTGTGGGCCCTGGGCAACCCATCCCTCAGGTCCAAATTCAAAATGAAAGAGAAGTGGGGCGATGCAGAAGCCGCCTCCCCCGAGAGCCCACTGAGACCCCAAGGATCCCACCCCAAGTCAGTATTAAAAAAAAGGGAAGGAGACCCTGGGGACCCCATCTACTAGGGCTGTCATTTTAAACAAAAGGAAATATATATATTCACTGAAATAACAAAGTTTAAAGGGATGTTATAGTTTGGTGAAAATGTCAGTTACAACAAAGCGTTTTGACTTTTTGAACTCAAAAGAACACAGCAGTTCAGGAGTTATAGTAATCATTGCTAACTATAACTTGTGCCTCCACCATGCACTGCTTATGAACTCACATATTACATCACTCATGACATGTTCAATGACCTCATTAATTATACCACTCCAATGACTGTATTAGTTTGTTTCTTTTACACTTTACATATATATCTTTACTGAAAAAAAAAAAAAATCCAAACAATCCAAAGAAATGGCAACAGCCTAATGCACATTCTTTTTACAAAATAATAATTATTTATTTTATCAGTCCTTTTTTAGTTTCATGTTTAGACTACTGAATGTCATGATAACTATACATTATTTTAGTACATAATTTTCGAATTGCACACAGAGCATATGTTGCACAGTCTACCACTTTCAGCGGACTGACACGATTTTATTGAGAGAAACCCTTATAGATGATTGCATACGGGGACAATATGCTATCTAACCACCTGGTGATGTGAACTGCATACATGAAGTTGTCTAGAGAATATAGGCCACTATAATTATTTCCACAATGTCTGGTGCTATTTTTAATAGGTCTTTCAGTCCCATGATTATAGGTCTTGTTCAGTTTAGTTTGAATATTTTGTTAGATCTTGTGGCTAGCACGTGGTTTCTTATGACTATAACAGAGTCGTTGATGTTGTATTACAGAATGAGATTAAGATTATTGATAGATTACATTAAGTCATCAAATGTTGGAATGTGGTTTAACATTATGGGTGACATCATGTTTGTTTAGAGAGCTATGAATTTGTTTGTACAATAAAATGGCTGATTTGTTTGCATTTTTGGGGAAACTTATTTTCTAATATTTGCTGATCACTGCTTTCAGGACTGAATTGGCTATCATTCCATAGAACTGAAACTGGAACATGAAGATCTACTTTATGTAATGACTTATGATGATTTTGCACCATAAGGTGTTTATCCTTGTTCGCTCTATGGATGGTAATATGTATGATCCAGGAGTTGCGGCATCCAGGTCCTATCAACTTTATTAAGCAAATATCCTAGTCAGAATTATTGTGAAAGTGGTCATATAAATGTGTACATAATATATTTCCCTTTTAGAATTGTTATGAAATACTTTTGTGACTGATGCATTTCTCATGTTGTCTACAAATTATTTGACCCGTGAAAGAGGATTACGAATTTAACTGTAAGATCCGCTTTGCAAATTTATGTATCGAAATCGGGAGTGGTCTTGGTTTGAATATTTTGTAGTGCTTGATCAGGCGTTAATATACTCTCATCAGATTTCTGGTGCGTGGGATAATTCTGGTTTTAATGATGCACATTTGTTATTTTAATGTATATGTACTGAATATTTGTTTATGCATGTTTTGAAGCCCTGAAGAAGTTTCTAAAGAATGAAATGCGTTAGCTACTATCAAATTAATTATTTTATGAAGAAGAATGACTGTAAAGCATTAAATATCTACACATGTCCTGGACCTCTTCTTTTGTGTTTACAACAATTGTCCAATGTTAAGCAATATTACATTGATGCTGAAACACTTAAACACTGAAGCTTTGCATTGTGCTAAGTAGTATTGGTCTGAAAATCTGGTTTTACTCCCTGTAAAGAGGGGTTTTGGTGACTGCTCTCTCATACTTTAGCACCTGTCTAAATTTCAATTTGTATATATATATATATATATATATTATATATATATATATTATATATATATAGATTTATATATCTATATATAGATATATATATATATTTAGGTGCAATTATAGTAGATTACAGTGGTAAGTGTGGTTTCTTCCTTTTTCTGGTTTGCTTCTGCCATCCATTGTAAATCATTACTAGACTAAGGGTATATTTACAAGCTGCATGCGCTGCATGAGCATCACTTTTTTTGACGCTCCAACAGCACAGAGTGCAGGCCCATATCTACGAGGTCATGCAAAGCCACTTTGTGCGGCTTTACATGGCCTTGCAGAAATGGTGTGAGGGAGCACAGCGCAAGTTGCTGCATTGCCTTATTCTGCATCAGGGGGGCATTCCATGGGTGCTGAGTGAGTTTTCCCATGCAACACTCAGGGGTTTTGACACATTCCCAGATTTACAGGGCTCTGTAATCCTGGGAATGCATCAAAACTGTACATTTCCCCAGGGAAAGTATAATGAGGAGAAATATCTCTATTTCGCCAAATATTTTCCTCTTTCTATGTGTGCTGCGTTCTGCAGCACACATTAAAAGAGAAAAATGCCACCATGGATTGCCCCTTCCTGCACAAACACAATCCTGCATGCAACAAAGACACCCTTCCCCCGTGGTGCAAAGGTGCCAGTGTCGGCGCTAGGCAGCCAAAAGGGTGCCAGTGCAGGGAGAGACGACAGAAATGCACCGTCTTTCGTAAATATGGCCTGTGGCGCAGGGCCCTTGCTGTGTTGCCATGCTCCACTTTATTGTAAATATGCCCCTAAGTCAGAATATAAAGTCTTTGATCTAGAAGAACCTGATTGGTGTATTTGAGCTGTGCTCCATCATGGTCAGCCTGAAATTGTAGCAACACCACTAAATAAAATGATAGATGGGGCGTTACATTTTTTTCAAACACTTACCCTCAGTCACAGATCTGGGTTTAATCCATTGTTATTTTGCTCGCCATGTTTCCCCAGTTAGGAACCAATTTTATGCAAATCAGTCTCTAGCCTGCTCCCCATGGGAACAGTCCAGCCTGAACTGCCAAGCCAGGGCTTCCCTTGACTGGAAACAAGCATCCTAGGACTGGTTTCGGGCTAATACTCCTCATCAGCCAGGCTAGCTTAAATCCAGTGGTGCAGCAAGCAAGTAACCCACGTCTAGGCATACCACAGCCACGTAGACTGATTTGCATATGGCTGGGTCCAAATTGCATTGACGTAGCAAGCAAAATAAGGAAGGATTAAACCCAGATCTCTGACTGGGAGTGAGTGTTTGAAAAGTCTCATTCATATTTTATTTTTAGATGCTGCAGCCTAGAATCATGCTTAGGTTCCAGTCTACTGCTTACATAAATTATCATTGGTGCTTAGGGCTTTGTGGTGATATTTTTACTTAAAACTTTAAAAATTCATATTTGTGGTTCCCCTTATTGAGTTTTGAATTTTTTTTTGTCATTATGTTTATGAAATTTTACTTTATTTTTCAAATTTGGTTTGGGATTTTTATTGTTTGGTGTTTTAACTTTATTACTGTTTTACACTGCTTAAATACTTTACACATTTCCCTAAATTAAGAATGTCTGGTCTGTGCCATAGCTGCCAGGGGACTGAGTTCAGAATAATTTAGTGACTTTAGTGTTCACCCTGACAAGTTAGCATTATTATTCCATGTGATGATTACAATTAATCACTCTACCATCCAGGGGCTTCAACTCACATCACGTATCTTGCTACACCTGACAGCCTTAGGGTGGTCATCCCCCAACTTTTTGTCTGCCTCCCTCCATTGTTCTGACCCTGTTTTTGCTGGTTTTAGGACTCTGTGCACTTTACCACTGCTGTTCAGTGTGAAAGTGCATATGCGCGCTCCCCTAACCATGGTAACATTGGTTCCTAGCCAACTGGCATATTTAATTTACCTTTAAGTCCCTAGTAAAGTGCACTACATGTGCCCAGGGCCTGGAAATTGTGCCACCAACGTAAGTAGACCGTTAACCATGTCTCAGGCCTGCCTTTGAAAGGCCTGTCTGTGCATTTTCACTGCCACTTTGACTTGGCATTTAAAACTACTTGCCAAGCCTTAAACACCCATTTTCAACATATGTCACCCCTAAGATAGGCCCTCAGTAACCCATAGGGCAGGGTGCTATGTAGGTAAAAGGTAGTACGTGTACTTATGTGTTTTACATGTCCTAGTAGTGAAAAACTCAGAAATTAGTTTTCCTCTACCGTGAGGCCTGCTCCTCTCATAGACTAGCATTCAAACCGCCCTCATATACTTTTGAGTGGTAGATTCTGATTTGAAAGGAGTAGCCTTCTCATATTTAGTATTGCTAGAATGTTAATAGAAAAATCCTGCTTACTGGTGAAGTTGTATTTATTATTACTATTTTAGAAATGCCACTTTAAAAAATGTGGGCATTTCTCTGTTCTTACTTCCATCTGTGCCTTACAGCCCTGTCTTCAATCTACGCCTGGTCTGTCTTGGTTGACAGCTCCCCTTGTGCATTCCACCCAGACAGCCATTAACACAGGATACTCAGTCTCATCTGCATTCACCTGCATACTGAATGGGTCTCCCTGGGCAGGAATGGTATAATGACTTTCTCTTACATTTCAAAGGCCAGTGGCCTGCCCTCACACAAAGGAATGATAACCCCCCACAGGGATCCTAACAGACAGGACTGGGCTGAAAGGGGAACGTGCATTTAAAAATCAAGTTTCCCCCACTTCAAAGGCATTTTTGGATACATAAACTAGGTCTCTCTCCACACCAAATCAGACACTTCTGGATCTACACCTGACTGCCCAAAGGACTCATCTGGACTGCTTTGCTGAGAAGGACTGCTGCCCTGCTGTTGCCCTGCTGCCTGCTGGCCTCTGGCTGTGCTGGAAGGACTATGCCTTCCCCAAAAATGCTCTCCAAGGGCTTGGATTGAGCTTGCGTCCTGTTTTGAAGTCTCAGGGACAGCAAAGACTTCATCTACTGGCTTTTAGCTAGCTTTCCAACTTCAGCAACTCCAGGAACGGCTTCAGCGATGCCAGTAACAACTTCATTGATGCCAGCAATGATGCCACAGCCTGCTCCCGCTCCATGAACATCGCTGCACGCAATGACCGCGGCCTGAAATACAAGTCTAGCATTGCCGCAACACCGCTGACGTTGCGCAGTATCATCACAATGCTGTGAAGTCGACACATCACGTCTCGACCAACTGAATCCATTGACCCCGCCGGGTCACAAGGAACCAACACCTCGCCACTGACGCTGCACCAGCAGCCCTGCCTCACAGTACGAACCGAATCCTCCTCTCCCTGGACGCGCTAAGGGACTGACACCGCACCACCCCCAGCGATGCCTCATCTCCACAGCTCCGTGCGACGTCTTTGTTTCTTCGTTTTCAAAGGTACTGTACCTGGGGCTCAGTGCGACTCCGTGATCAACACCTGTGGTGTTGGACTATTGGGAACGACTCCGTCAACGACGCCGTGATAGCCCCAGTTGGAGCTATTGTGTTTCTAATTGCTTTAGTGGAATTTAATCTGTAAAAATTCATAACTTTGCTTGTGTAGATTGGATTTTCATTGTTGTAACCTCATTTTATTCGGATAAATATTATCTGTTTTTCTAAACCTGTGTGATGTATTTTTGTGCTGTTTTCACTGTGTTACTGTATGAGTTATTGCACAAAAAGTTAACAAATTGCCTTCTTAATTAATCCTGCCTGCTCTGTGCCAAGCTACCAGAGGGTGAGCACAAGATAATTTGGGTTGTGTTGTGACTTACACTGACTAGGACTGTGGTCCCTACTTGGACAAGGGTGTATACCTCTACCAACCAAAGACCCAATTTCTAACATACCTGTTTCAGCCCTTACAAGGATTTGAACCTCTTTTTGCTCACTATTATAATCCAGGCCTCCAATCTCACATTCTTGTACTTATATTTAGTTACTTTTTCCTCTCCCTCTATATTCTATGTTACTGTTTCACCTATCTAGTGTATTTTGTTGGTCAGGAAGCATTTCGTATGCTTGGCCATTCTTTGTCTTTCTGGTCACAGTAACATCTGTAAGTCAAGGATTCTACTATTTCTCTAATATGCTCAAGCAACATTGACACAAATAAACCAATTAAAAGAAAAAAAGACAACATTGCTTAGAAACAAAGACACAGGCCAAGCCCTACTTCAAGAGACTAATCTATGGGAACTAGGCAGGGACTATAAGTTGTTGAAGACTTTAACACTCCCAATGTGTTAAGTGACATGCTTTCAATCACAGTCTTTATATAAACAGCAAAGGGCAAAACAAAGATAAGAGATAGAATGGTAGATCTGTTGTCTTTTCATTTATGCATGACCTAGGCTTTGCTGCCTTCTGGGGTCACCTCCACCCCACTAATAGAGACAACACTCATTGTCATTGTTCCACTATATATATATGTTACACAGGGGTATTGGTTGTATTCTTAGACAGCAAATATTTACCATGCTCCAATCTTTCCTCAGCGATTACAAGCATATTTTTCATGCCATGTAAACATCAATCTTGTCTTGCAGGGTGTATCCTGAAATATACTAACAGGATATTTATTCTCTTAGGCCCTTATGTATGGCAATTTGGCATAGGGTAGTGCAGCAAGTCACCTTGCTGCTCTGCCCTATGTCAAAGTGAAAGGTCAGGAAGGTACCATATTATACCCAATAAGGTACATTCCTGTCTGTTCCCCCTGTGTTGTTACAGTGGTGCAAGGGTGCCTGTGTTGTCAGCAGGATTGTTTAAGCGCAGGAAAGGGCACCTTCCTGCAAGGAAATAATCCATGGGCGTATTTTCCTCTATGTATGCTGCTAAATGAATAAACAAGGACAAATAAAGATATTTCTCCTCATTATGCCTGCTCTGGGGACACGCAAGAGTTTGGCACGTTCCCAGGTTTACAAGTCCTTGTAAATCTGGGAATCCATCAAAACCCATGGAAATTGTATCAGAACACCCACCGTAATGGCCATGGAACACCCAAAGCAATGGCCATGAAACACCCACCGTAAAGGCCATGAAACGCCTCCCTTGTGCAGAGTAAGGGGATGCAGCGATTTGCGCTGAGTTGCCTTTCTCAAGATTTATGAGGCCACTCGAAGCCACACAATGTGGCTTTGCATGGATTCATAAATCTGACTCACAGGCTTGCATCACACGTGTACCACTTTGTGTGCCACATATGTGATGCAAGGCTCTCATAAATGTGGCTCTTGGTGTTACAAGGCAAAATATTCAGAGACCACCCCTATTCAATGATCACTTTTTTTTCAAAGACACGAAAAGAAATTCAGTTGAAGACATCGGCACATTATGGAATGGCCTCAAAACATACTCTAGAAGTAACATCAATGCATATACATAACACATAAAAAAAGTAGAAGATCTTATTACACTGTAAAATAACAACAAAAACTACACACTAAACTAACACATTTGCCTCTAGTCCGAACACTGAATTAGCTATGTGGATAAAAGTAGATGGACTTAAAAATGATACACACAACATTTACTCCCAAATGGTTAAGCTAACATGCTTTCTGGCCTAACAAATAAATATATTTGGGATGTAATGATAGATCTACTACTCTTCTAACACAGTAGTTCTTAACCTGTGGTCTGTGGACCTCGCCTACTCATGGGGTTCACAACTCCGCCAAAATCGTAATCTGGCCCTAAGAACCACTGTCTAAAACACAAATTACAGCATTCAAACAGAAAGAAAAATCAAACCAGTATATTTCATTAAGGAACTTTCATCAATGACTAATTTCACCAAGTTTTTCAGCACTTGTTAGGTGCCATTCAACAGCCAAAATGAATGTTTTTTTAATATACATATCTCTTCCACATCTATCAGATGCAGAAAATGAAATTAACAAATGGACACATGAATTCGAGATTTGAACAATCATCAAGTTGCTGCATGGGGGCATGGCCAGGTAAGATGGCCAAATAGATGTATCTACTAGTTGCTTCCGGTGTGGAGTTTAAAATCCTTCAGCATCCTGTGCTGATCTATTCTGCTGACATCTTTGCAGTAGCACCGCTGCTGCCCTGGAGTTTAGCAGTGCTCATAATTACAGATACTGACCCTGCATTGAGCAGCATATTGGTGGGGGCACTGTGAGCAAATTATTGTGGAGCAGCTCTGGAGCGCTGCACAGGGCACATTGTGGGCCTGGGCAGCGCTCTGAGTGAGCTGCACAACTGGTGGATTGTGGGTCCTCCTGGAGAAGACTGGCCCAGAGTGATGGGCTGAAACCCCCCTTTGCAATGTATGTCAGTGCCAGAGCACGGGAAACAAACCGACAGAAGGACATGGCAAGTGAATCATCTGATGTGCAGTGATCCAATGCAAGATGGCGGTCTGTATTTGTGTGGTGTGGCTCACAGTGAGTGGAGAAGTGACTGCAGGTAGAGGCTGTTCCAGGGTGCCAAAATGCAGCTGTGGTCGGTGGTGGCAAAGACTGCAGCTGCAATGATAACCTTTGAGTTGGCAGGAGCTGGAGAGCAGTAGACACCTGTCATGGGCAGCAACCAGTGCCCCACTGAGACTGCGAGTAGCTGGGTGCAGCAGCGTGCCCAGCTGCTGCAATCCTGCCACTCACTCCTGGCCTATTTGGGGATGATGACGAGAACTCCCCTGAGAAACATATGGAGTTGAGGGGGCAAAGAGAACTGGGCTTGCCACATGAGACTATTGGGCGGGCCCATTGTGAGAGGACAGCCTGTGACCGTGCTGCATTGTGCCCTGAGAAGAACTGAGCCCCTTTGGCAGTTGAGAAGCTGACTGGAGCTCCAGCTGCAGAGGGATTGTATACTGGGTGAGTCTGGTGGGGACCAGGGACTACGGCTGCAACTGCAGTGGCCCAGTGAACCCCAGTGCCTGTGGCGGGGCTGCTGGTGCCACCTGTTGACTGTGAAGGTGATTAAGCCAGAGCAGAGAGGGATCTGTGGGTACCCTCTGGTGACGTGGGACTGCTGGGTGCACCCTTTGCCTGCTGTGGGTGAGTCCCCAGAGATTATGGAGTTTCTTGGGTGATCCGCATTGAGGACACAGGTGGAGGCTGATCCGTTATCACCCGTCATCAGCAGCATCTGTTACAGGCACCATGCTGGTGGTACGAGCCCAAAAGATGGCAGACTGATGAGGTAGGGGACCTTGCACTACTGTGATATCCTGCTGGGAGAAAGCAGTGTCTACTGTGGGCACAGGACATCTAGCTGGTGGCAGGCCACTGAGGTGAGTGGTCCTGCACTACTCAAACTGCGTGCTAGTGGGAGCCTGGAGAGGACTGGCTATAAACTGTGCTGCCACATGCTGCAGACTGGTAGATATAAATAGTCACACTGCTGCCATAATGGGTAAGAAGAAGGGTGAAAAGTTTGCATATTCCAATAAAATAGACCCCATACACTGTCACTTGACCTGAGATTCCAGGGCCTGAGCCACGCAGGAGCAGTGGACAGATGTGCAGGAACCAACCCCTGCCACAATGGAAATCTTGACAACTATACAGGGGTCACGCGCACTGAAATGGAGGGCAAAATGGCCATTGAAAGTAACCATATGTGTATGTACCTGCAAAAAGTTACTGACTGAGCCACAGCCATAGAGGAGTATTTTGTTGAACTGAAGTAGGAGATTAAGGGCCTGATTTAGCGTCTAGGGGATAGAATACTAGGCCTGGGAGGATTTGCAAAGTGACCAAAAAACTCTGCTGCACTATGCAGAGTTCTACAAGCGGCAGAATGCATTAGGTCATGCCGTTCATGCTGATTGTTAGCGCTGGGTGTTTGTCCCACACTGTGAAATCAGTGTGATCAGCAGCACCATGTGCAGCGCAAGAGGGCGCTGCATCTTTTCTGCTGCTCGAGTAGATATTCTACTCGAGCGGCAGCTTCCTCAATGTGAATGGAAGGCTTCTTAATGCAAGTGGTAGTGACCATCCATGACCGCCCGCATTGAAAAATCTTGCAGGAAGGTGGTCTGGAGTAAGATTTTCCTCGCTCGCGGTCACCAGCTTCACGTTGGCGAGAGCTAACAAGGATAAAACTCTGCTCAGCTGAGTTTTTCCCAACTCCGCGCTCTAATTAGAGCATGAAGTGGGAAAAATTCTGCAAACTCCGCATGCAGAGCGGAGGTTACTGCCCACCCCTATAAAATACTCCATCACAAACATGATGGATATCCCGTCCCCTGTATTTATGAGCCCAAAAGGATGTAATAAGATCATAATATAGTAGGTGGGATATCTGTTACGTTTTCAACTGAGTATTCCCCTCTGCCCAGATCTAAATCAGACCCTAAGTAAGTTAGAGCTACTGTGGCTGGCCCTAAATGCAATTACACATATGGAGGAGGACCTTGAGGACAGTGAATGGTGCTTCAGGTGGACTGATGTATGCTTTGTGGACATTCCAGAGCACCGGGAGGGCTCATGAGTGGAGCTATTCCTGGAGGACTGGCTTGTGACCACGGTCAGGTCCTAACAGTTCTCTAAGTTCTTCATAGATGAAAGGGCACACAAGTTTCTGGCGGCAGTCCCTAGGCCTGAGACGCCACCTCCAGCTCGTTTTTTCAGTTATGGCAAACAAGATGTAATTATGCAAGATATACGCATGTATAGCTCCCCCCCAGATACAAGGACAAATACATTTTTCCACACAATACCTGTAGAGTACAAGACCTCCACAAGAACTTCATGCCAGTAAGATAGAAACTGAGGGATTGTAATATTATACACATTCTGATGTTTTCCCACCGAGCTTAGAATCCAGTACAATGACTGAGTCCACTATTATGAATCACTGCAGGAGGCCATGAACTGGCTTAACTCCATTGGAAATTACTGCAACTAAGTTCCTTCACATGGGGGGACTCAGAATGGCCCCATGAGTCACTCTAGCATGAATGCGAGGACTCTGGCGCTGGAGAATGTCGCTGAGGACCGGATCCTTGCCTGCCCTGATGGAACTTTGAAATCTGCTACAATGGATACCACAACCAAAACTCCTTTTCGCAAATCCGAGTGGTCCCTGATACCCTAATTGACAGCACAGATGCTGGTTAGGTAATCCGGTACTCGCCAAGAGTACCTGGATTGTATTGCGGGGCCTGATTGGAGATAGCTGATGAACGGGAGGAGGGGTGTTGGAGAGCAGACTCCAGTGTCCCTGGAGTTCCAGCACAGTGCCATTTTACATTAAAGTGCACTGGCACCCGAGGAGGGGTGTCTCGTCCAGGGAGGACACATGTCACTGTACTGAACTACTGTAACTAATTCCTTTCCTTTACAGGTGGACTGACTTCCTACAGGGCTGTTGTTTTTGCCAAGTATTCAAGGATTTGTCAGGGGCGGCTGGTGTTCAAAGGCTAAGGGGCTGCGCCCCTAGCCTTTTCTGGCCTCTCTAGTGAACCATATATTTAATTACATCCCCTGCTTGAGTGCTTCTGTCATATTCAGCTCAGTGCTTATACTCGGAGTGGACCTATCTACATCAGTTTCTCCATTTTACAAAAAATGCTGCCAAAGCTAGAGAAATTTAGGCCTTGTTCCCTGAGGCCCCCGAACACACACAAACAATGACCACTTTGCTCACTATGAAAGTGGGACAGAAACTAATCAAACATTTGTATCGGGGACTGTGAGCTAATAAGCCAGTGGCACCCCTGAAGGTTGAGGATGCTTGGCAGTGGGTTTGCGATGACCTTAGTGTGAGGGGTGTCGATCAATGCACAATTTTAGCTTATATAGTACAATGTCATACATATTGCTTGACTTTTTCCCAAATAGCCACATAATATATAACTGGCAAGGCAGCAGGTGTGGCAGAGTTTTTTCATGTAGTGTGGAGTGGTCCTATTATTATGACATTCTGGGTAGAGCTGTTGGAACAGCTTAACAGAGCTGCCTACTGGGATTGCTCCCCCCTCCAAAAAAGAAGAAATTGAATAGGGAATTCATGATGCTTTGATTGGCCATAGCTAAGAGACGTATTGCCATCAGATGGCTGAGTCCACTGCCCCCTGATATCAGAATGGCAATGTGATTTAATGGAATGGGGAGGAGCAGAGGAGGTGTATATGAGAAAGGTGAGACGTGATGAGAAACTGGCTTAGGAGCTGATCTCTTGGGAGCCATGATACACGCCACAACGGACACCCCCCGAATGCCAGGCCCCCATGAGGCGTCTGTCGGAAATCAATGGGATGCTCCTGGCACGTGTGATGTAGTATGCACATATGGTATGTTGGTCTAAAGTCAAATGTGGGGTGGACATTGGCTGCCCAAATCTTCCCTAAGATGATATAACAGGATAAAGAAGGGAACCACTGGGCCACACTGGTGATGGAGCACGGGGTATGGTGTGGGAACTGGTTGTTCTTCTTTACCCTTTTCATACAGTTCAAGTGATTTATGATGTTTCAAGTCTAGCCTGAACTAGGAGGTTGCTGTTAATTCAACTTGGCATGACACAGTGTAATGAATTCTTGGATATTGTGCCTGTCTTCACTTGACTGAATTTTCATTTTTTACAATATGCATTGATTGCTTGTCCTTGTACTTTAAAAAATGTCAATAAATACATCAAAAAAAGTTGTTGCATATAGGAAAAGTGCCAGGCCCAGATTGCTTTCCAAATAAATTCTTCACATTTTTGAGGTCTGCTACTTCCTCTCACAATTTGAAGGGTAGAGCATTAATACCAAAACAGAAAACCTTTTAGGGTTTTTTTTAACCGAGAAGGCAACTGCAGTCATGTTTTATTATTAATAATTACAGGTTAAGGTCTAGGTATAAAAGCTGCAACAAATCAGATGCAGGCATGGACAAAACAACACTGGCCAGCTATTTTATTTCATTTATCTTTGAAGCCACAGGAACCTACAAGTCTACAACAAAGCTAAGATATCCAAAAACCTTCGGATAGTGTCAATCAGAAATATTTGTTCATTTTTTATTAGTATGTACTGCCTGGCTGGCACTATTTGCAATGCCTTTTATGTACTATTCTAACGTTAAACCTCAGTTATTCTCACTGACGAAGTTTATTTAAATCACTTCACCCTTTGTCTGGCCTGTAGCCTCTCACCATTCTTATCCATCATAAAGACAGCATGCAATAAATTACCTTTGGAGAACATATCTTTAACGTCTCCCTTTTTGCGGATGTCCTGCTCATCGCTCTTCCTCCCCCAGGTTACCATCCTAACTCTTCAACTAATGTTCAATAACTTTGTAACATTTGCAGGACATAATACTAATTGCTCAATGCTACAAATGGATTAGCCCATTTAGTAACACATTATTTTTTTGTTTTTTATCACCTGGCTTTTGGACCTTTACTGTTGGTGAGTCTCATCATCTAAGTCTCACTCATGGCAACTGCATGGTAATTGAACTGTGTGTGCTTCTAGCAGTGTCTGCCTTTTAAGATAAGGCCACTGTGACGCACCTAACATAAGGAGCACTGGGATGGTCACATGTGAACATATGCACAGCAGTGTGTGCATATGTGCAGGCTGCATGTGAGAGACCACTGTCCTGTGCAGCCTGATAGCTGCACACAGGTAACCTGCATGTGACAGTAGTTTTATACTGCAAATTCAACCTGTCAAAGTAACCCCTTTTAACAGGCCTAAATATTCTTTTTAAAAATTAATAAGTCACCCATATGTACTCCTTTTTGCCCATAAAGGCATGGTGTATGATACTTAAGAGTATGACATGTAGAAATTATTATTAAACATGTCATTGCAGTGAAATATTCCCAAAAACAATGTTCACAGTAGTAATGTGGACTGCTTTCATAGGTAATCATTGGCCACATTGTTACATTTATTAAATACTAAATTCCAATTGGTAGTAGCTAAATACTTTTTCCACTCATTTTAATTGTAATTTAAAATCCTCTTTAATTGTAAAGTTGGACTTTAAATTATTATTTTGGAAATGCCACTTTTAGAAAGTTGGCATTTCCCTGACTAAGGTTTCTAGAACCTTTCTGTGAGAGGTCAACTGTCTGGGATGTGATGGGTTTCCCACTAGGGAATGTGTATTGAGGCCAAGCAGGAGACAATAGGGTATGGGTGTAGAAGGGAGTAGGTCTATCTGAAAGGATAGGTGGGAAGGCTGCCTTCAGCACACACAGAGAAGCCAAAACTAGCCTGTCTGTGTCTTTGTTTCAATAGACAGGCTGAGACAACCCAGAGGAAAAGGAGGAACTGACCAGAACCAGTTTTAGGATTAGGCAAAGAAATGTCCCCCACTAACAAGCTAGCACTGGGCATAAAAGTGGCATCCCCAGAACATGAAGCGGAGCAAAACCCTGGACCTGGGTGGCAATGACAGCAACACCATGGAGAGCTGGAGCAAAAGCCACCTGATGTCCTGATGAACTAAGGACTCTGGCCTCCAGAACTAGATGGTCTCTCCAGGGTCAATGATGCTGCCCCCCTTAAACCCTCTGAGGAGCACTTGTGAGAAGAACTGGCCTACTGTGCTCCAAGCAAGAGGAGAATAACACCAGGTGCCACGAAAAGAAGAAGGCTGGCACAGAGAGCCAGTAAAGCTAGCTCCCCAAATGGTGCCAGGAGGCTTGCTGAAACTACTCCAGGCAAGACCAACCACCAGGAGCAAAATGAGCCTATGATCATATAAATTGGCTCAACAGGGCTGAAAAGGGTGAAAGATATATTCATCTCCAAAAGGTTGACCTTTAACTCCAGAGAATGAAAAAAGGAGCACGTGGGCTCTACCACTGCTTTCTGTCACTAACCCAGGGGTGGGCCAATTGCCGCGGGTCAGTGCATACTTATTTACTCACTGGTGCGAGGGAGTGGGTGTGCATCGGGCCCTCCCCTGAATGCTTCTTGCCCTCGGGCCCCCATTTTGCAGAGGCCTTTGGAGTAGAAGTGGACTGGGGACCCTATCCCCGAGCCGCCCAGAAAACTATGTGGGTATCCTTGCTGCTTCCTGTGTCTGGGGGTGGGGAAGGCAGATGTTGACTCATCCTCTCCCTGCTCACTCCTCCTGTGGTTAGATGAATCTGCATAGCTCCCACCTGTAAGCGGGGGCATATGAAGAAGCTAGTTTCCGCCATGGCAGGAGCACCCAAGGAGATTGAGGACACAAGCTCCAGCGCTGGCAACCAGCATTGCTGGGCAGGCAGGGAGCTGCCTGCACAGCAGTGGGCTCCCCATGCTGCCCAGTGTTATACATAGCTCTGGGTGTCCCGAGAGGGACCGGAGCACACATTAAAAAAAAAAACAGTAAAAGAAAATTAGCGGCACAAGAATGCAGTAAACCAAGCTGCCAAAGCTACTAATTAAATATGCTAATTCTCCGGCTTGGAGCTCCCTATAATGCTGAGTTGGGCTTAGTTGCATATTTTCCTTGGCTTATTGGTGCCCCAGTCTGGGCAGGGGCACTACCAGCAGAAGTTTGGGAATGTTATGGGGGCTGTAGAAGTCATAACAGCCACCCAGACTTGATTTCACAATTAACCCTATGCCTCCAAGCCCACTGAACACATGATGTTAGGACATTTTTATCACGTCTGTAAATCACTCCAGAGTAGGAGCTCCTGCTCTACAGCTCAGGAGTGCAGGAACCACTAGTGGTTAATCCTATGGCTGCATTATATGTGGCCTTACCTTTATGAGGATTTTCATTGCTTTATTGACAATATTGTGCTGACACTCATTTTTAATAACCATTGTAAGGCTTTTGTTGACAATAGTGATTGCTTCTAAACATGACTACTGATTCTAGTGATAAGATGCAGATTTTTAGCATACGGATATCCACCTTATAATGGGGTGACCCCTTGACGAAGTCAATAGGCATGCCTTATATTTTATTGTGGTAAACCTTTACCAAAGCAAATAGACTTGCCTTATATTTTGAGGTGACGATCCCTTGACATATTCAATAGGCTTGATCAATATATTGATGTGATGACCCCCTGATAATGCCAATAGCCATGTTTGGTTTAAAATGACACACTCATATAATGTGATGTTCTATCTGGCAGAGGTGGGGTGGGCATGACTCAATAAGAATCAAAGTGTGAATTCAGAATATCTCCAAAGATGATACACAGGCCTGATGTGTATATTTGGAACTTGCTATGTAGTATTTAGTATGTTGTGTGTAATAAATGTGCATCTCCTTTTCCAAAGAAAAAGCACAGGCTGGTCCATCGTTTATTGACTGCTATTGTTGCCTGCCAGCAAATGGTGATTACTAGCTCACATTACTTCCCTTGAGTACACCTTGGACTGGTATGCTTCACTACCCTAAAAGAGCTATCTGCTACAATGGGGTGTTTGGTTGTGGTTATGGACCACTTATTTGTGCAGACCGCACATCCTGCACAACTAATAGCCCAATTTTTTTACACTGAAATTAAAAGTGTATGCCCCTCTACTAACTGGTTTTAAAAGTTAAATAAACATATGCCAAATTGAATGGCCCAAATAGATTTTGGGATATGCTTCTCGTGTGTGCTGGTGTGCACTAACGAAGGCCTTACCATTAAGCGTACATCTAAGAACTGCATGTTGAGGAAACAAGCCAACTAGCACCAGGCCTGGTTTGGAATGAAGACTGCCAATCTGTTTTTCATGCTCACACCCAGATTATTCTTTCACCTACCTGTATTAAAAATAAACCATCAACCTCAAAATGGATAGTATGATTGAAGAGCGTTTGTACAACCTGAATAGAGTGGGCAGCAATCTGTGAACTCATGTCCAATAAGAAGAAGATGCATAGTAGTGAAGAAAGGCTTATGTAACTGCTACTCACCTAAAAATACCTACTGGAACTTAACTGGACTAGTGATACAGTTCTAGGCTGTTTTATTGTATGGAAAAAAGTGGAACTGAGGCACGTACCATAAAGCAGAAGCATGGAATGAAGGTTACTTCAAGAAGGACTACTCATTCACCTTCCAGCCCAAGATAGTTAACCTTCAGCACAACTTCTTGTATGGTGCTCTCACTGCTGATCTCCACTGCTGGTGTCTACTACAGTCTTGATGCAGAGATGACTTTATACGTGTGTCCATACAAAGTGTGGGCATGGCTTGAGATTTGTTAAACAAGCTGATGCATCATTAAACACTCCACTATAGTAAAACATTTATTTTTGTACAATTTTTGATAACCACAAAATGTAAATACCTAGCTCTAGTTAAATGCTCAACAACATGTTGATTTTGAAGTCTTTTATGAAGTGCACAGAATGTCTCCGACTGAATCTGGAATTGTTATTCAGATATATAAGATGGTTAGAGTGATCTAAAACACTAATCCAGCTATATATTACATTGGTATCATGTATCCGTTACTCATTATTGCAGATAGCATTCTTAGGTATCTTAATAGAGTATTTTTATCCAGCACATATACTGTGAACAAATCTTCCACCACACATGGTCTAACACAGACAGTTTCCAGGGGCTAGATGTACAAAACATCTTTGCATTCGCCAAATTGGGCCGTTTGAGTAAAAAAAAAAAAAAAGCCCATATTACGATTCTGTACCTTGTTACCAAATTGCAATTTGGGTTTGCGAATCGGTATTTGGAAGGGGCGTGTTTGGGGCGTCCTTTCCAAATATTGATTTGCATTGGTATGTACAAATGTTTTGTGACCGAAATGCGGTCGCAAAACAGTATAGTTTACCACCAACTCAAAGTTGGTGGTAATCCATTCGTAAGAGGGAATGGGTCCCCTTGGGTCCCCCTTCCCATTTGAGAATGGCTGCATGAATATTTTTTAAGAGATGAAAATTTTAATTTTTTATTTTTAAACGTATCCCATTGTCCTTAAAGGAATTTAATGAAAACAGGCTACAATTAAAAATACAAAAATGTTTATTTTTATTTAAAAGCAATCACAGCCATTGTGGTTTTCTGGCCCCAGCAGGCCACTATACCTGTGATTGCAGCAAATCCTAGTGGGTCACACGTATTGATTTACCTCATTAATATTTATGAGGTAGGTTTATTTGCCACCAACTACGAATCACTAATAAGTCAGATATCACTTTTGTACATTAATAATAGTGATTACCAAACAGCAACTCACAAAATAACGCTATTTGGTAATCACTATTATTAATCTTCATACGTCTACCCCCAAATGTTTTACAGGCTAAAGTGGCTATATTTTAGGACATACTTATCATCCACTTACAGTCACTTTCGAAAATATTTCAACAAAGGTGTGAACTCTATTTTGCATTTTGGTAATCCAACATCCTGACTGGCCCGAATGGTCACCATTCGAGTGTTCTTGTTGACTAGCATGTGTACAGCATACAACTGGAGCATGGCAGTGATGTGACCAGACAGCGTTTGAACTAAACTTTTCAATGCTGCCATTGCCATTCCAACATACTAATTAGCTGTAAAGCCACAATCCTTTGCGCCATCTCGGACCTTCCCCTAGCCAGAAGTGCATTTATAATTAGTGCAGCAGGTGCAGTGGCACCAAGGACCATGTGTGTGAAGGGCCAACTGCACCCTAACTATGGGTATATTTCTAAATATGGGTGTATTTTAAAACCCAAATGGGGGTTAGAAATGGCCATTTCCCCTGCTTGTATGTGTAACTATGACACCTTTGCTAAACCTCTGGCTCCGCATCTTTTGAATGAAGAAGTCATTCATTCTTCCTTTGGATTTCTGACACACTTGCAGGGTCACTGAATTAAAATACACTTTCATTAAGGTTTAGTCACTTCTATCGTCTCTTTTAAAACCCTCTGTTGCTCTAGTGCTTACAGATTTTCAAGATTACATTGTGCTAGCAATGTCAGAATATGGCCGCTGCATGTTCACGTGCTTTCCAATTTCTAACAACATCTGTTTAATCCCCGTCATAATCCAGGACGTAAACCTGTAATGGATCGTAAATTCAGCATGCTTTGTCTCAACGAGTCCTGGCATGAAGCCGCTCGCCGTTCTTTGTGACATTATATTCCTGGTCTTTTACGCACCACTGACCTTTGAAAGGGGGTGGCACTTGGACGTCAGTTCACCGAAATGCCGGGGTAGCGGACATTACATCACATGCCCTTTGACCTCCATTTTCAAACACAAATTCATACTTACATACACTGTCTCACATATAGACACATTTACCCGCAAGCACGAACACAACATACACTTAAAAGCATTTTTACTCCGTTTTATTGCACTAGTAGTGAATAATATGTATTTATTCACTATTAGTGTACTAAAAAACTAACAGAAAACAAAGAGAGTTGAGCCCTAAGTGACGTCCATAAGGACGAGCTGCCACTGTGTTCCTGGCACTGAATTTGCCACCTATGAGGCTAGGGGTCGCAAAGGCAGTGCCAGGTGTCGCAAAAGGAAAGCCAGGGGTCGAAGCTGCGACCCCAGGCGACCGACCCCTAAGTGACGTCTATTGGGTGGCAGGAGCCTGTCGTAAACAACTTGCAAACGTGTAACGACAACAATGCAGTCTTGCTAATGAGCAGCCCTGGCATTCAGCAGCACCAGTGGTGGGCTGCTAAGATAAACCTTGGGCCCCTGCACTTGTGGTAAACAAATTATGCTCTTGTTTACTTTTTGTGTTTGTTTTCTAAATAATTCCACTCAGTACCGGGACCACTACAAAGAACCACATGAAGAAAGCAGCAGTGTTGGCGTTCATAGTCTGACACTTTGCCTCATGTTAATAACTTCTATCTAGAAATCTAGTGCTTCAGCTGGCCTCAATCAGAAGCTCCAATACAATGACAATCAAATGTAAAGATATTTATGTTGGTTGGCTCACATCCAGAATGGTCTGCCAAAGTCAGAATATTTTTGCTTTTAACATGTGGGATGAACATTACCAACTAAGCTGAATCAGACACACTGATGTACAGAGTACGCTATGTTGAGACTCTTCTGATAGTTGCAGCACAAGGAGAGACTACAAATCAGACACTGCAAGTACATGGTTATAGATTTCACTAACGCTTGGTGGGACGCATATAGCCTTTGACCATTACAAAAAGATCAGCAAAGCTGAGCAGTGGTTCCCGCCAGAGTATTTTAAAACAGCCAAATGCGACCACACCTCATCCATCACCGTTCTTTAATACAAAGATGCAGTTACAAACCCAGCAGTAGATGGAAAACAGCTGCATTCTGAAAGGACTGGAAACCAGTGGTATTGTTAACAAGTGGCCAGTTAGGAGAGTTAGCCATCTGGGAGGGAAACAGGAACAATTAGCCTTAGTATTTCTTTCACTTGGTGATGCTAAATGGGGCTGGCTAGAATTGCTGCCATTGATTGTCAGGGTCCTCCATGACTTTGTGGCTCCAATCTGAGCAGTAGGAAAAAACAGTTTTGACCCTGATGAAATGGACGTCACCTCATTTAAATAAGGGAGTAGCTAGGATAAGGATTCTTTGTAGAGGATGGTGGAAACCATCTTGTCTTAGGGCACATGTCGCATTTGCTCCCCATGTAGATGATGGTGGAAGCCATCTTGTCTTAGTACAAATGTAAATGTTTGCTCCCCTTGCAGAGGGTGGTGGGAGACACTTTATTTTAGGGCACTGGTAAATGTTTGCAATAAACCAGGAGAAGCTGCAAAAGAAAGTGTGGATTTATAAAAAAGAAAATAGGAATGTGTGTAGGCAGTTCTCTAATCACTAGCTAGTCCACAGGATTAACAACATGTTAGATATGTCATCCTTGGCATGGTTTTCCCTGTCTTTTTGCCTTTGCCTCCTGTATTTTTGACTGTGTATTGGATGTTGTTATGCTGGTTTTGGTACTCTGGGCACTTTACCACTGCTGATCAGTGTTAAAGTGCAAATGTTCCCTGTGTAAATTGTAAATATGATTGGCTATCCATGATTGGCATTTCTGATTTACTAGTAAGTCCCCAGTACAGTGCACCATGTTAGCCCATGGCCAGTAATTCAATTGCTACTATTGGGCTTGCAGCACTGATTGTGCCACACTTTTTGTGTTGTTTTCTTATATTTGACATGTGTGGTACACATTGATATGAGGAATGTCTTCTGCTTGTTTCTCAGGTACCAGAGGTTAAGCAGAGTTTCACTGAAAACTGTGTTCAGACTTAACCAGGTCTGTTAATTTTGTTACGTTGGTAAAATTATCACCTTTCCAAATTAACAACCCGTTTTCTTGCGGACGTAGGTATCAGAAGGGGAACACAATTTTACAAGGGTCAGGGTGAATGCTATCGGACACACATTTGTGAGGGCATGCTTTACTAGATCCGTGTGGAGCTAAGTGAATTGATCGTGTTACTCCTTTTCAGTCATTATTGCTTATTTCAGTTGTTGATGCTGAACACAAACAACAAACCTGCATACAGATAAGAACTACTAGCCCAATTCCTTAATTGAAACAAACCATTGCTGCTGCTCACTAAAAATACATTACTACTTCCTGAAGACCTCTTGGACAGGACGGATTCTACTCATCACGTGTAAAAACTGATGATATTTATGTATGTTTTGTCTGGGTATATATACATTGTGTTTTTCACAATGAAAGCAGGTTGCTTGCAAGCTATTCCTGCTGAATGGCACAGTAGAACGTTTTGGAACTAAAATCCCAAGACCTCGCGTGGGACTGCTCCCCTCATGCTTCTTATTAACTAGTCTGTGCTGCAGACAGACAGGAGCCACTGGGAGGAAACCAGAGAGAATCCAAGGATAAAACTCAGTCTGTGGTTGAGGAACTGACAGTTATTTCAGTCTCTTGGTGATTATGTACTTATCAGTTTACATTTCAATGTTCCATTAGCCAAGAATCTGATCGTCTTTAGATGACAGAACCGTACATCTCCCAATTATTCTCTACATTAATGTCCAATTTATCCTCACTTTGCAGTGATCAAGCACTCTCTCCATTCTCAGCTGCATAAAGTGCAATCCACTATTTCAAGATACATATATTCCTAAACAGCTTGCCAAATGACAGGTCTGCTGTCTAGCTAACTGTGTGAAATTAGTCAGTCAGGTGCCACCACTCAGAGCCTTCGTGTACCTGGCTAAGGTCCAATCATATCATCCTCTCAGACCTCTGGTGGAAGGAAGTGTATCTGGCACTGGTGTCTCTCAAAACAAAAACAGTGCTCTCCATGCCAGCGGTTTGCTTTACAGATCTACTCTGTGAATCTCATGTCCAAGACAAACTCATGTCAGTGTGCGGTTTGTGTAAGACGGTTTCCCTGGCCACTAGCTGGGAGCAACCAATCGGCTCATGGCCAATGCTGGTGGATGTATGGGGGAATACACTGCTCACAATGAATTTAGAATATCAGGATGAGTCTAGCAAGACACAGAATTATTATACTTCAATAGCATTTACTTTTGCTTTTAATAAACAGTTGGCTTATGCATTCACCTGCCAGGTTTGTCAATCATACCAAACTCTGAAATGAATCAAGAAATCATGGAAACGCAGAATGTCTGTTGCAATTTAGGTGGTCCCTGTTTCTTAACAGTGTTTGGTAAAGCACCTGGATAGTATGTGAAAAAATGCCTCACCACCTTTCAATCATTCCAAAGAAGATTAGTCTTACTACAGTGCTTGGTGGAACAGAGATTACATAAGGTGTACTACTCAATGTATGCTGCGGTGGGCGCTAAACTAAGCCATGCGTGAAGGTTCGCCATCTATTACTTACTTGGTGGCAGGCTGAATTTGGAGTGTTGAGCTTTTTAGCACCAGTGAATATGGAGTGACAGGTTTTCTTGCTCTTCTTTCCTACTAAGCTCTCCCCTGGTGGTCAGGGGCCCAGGGATGCCCTATGCATGTACTATAGAAAGCAGGGGGAAAAAGTTCAGCAAAAGCGAAGGTCGTGAGTTAAAATGCACTCACAGCCCACAGCATTGGTACTCAAGAGTGCAACCTATATATCAAGGCCCAGGACTGTTCATTGCATGTTTAGGAATGCTGTTCACATGCATTTTCATCATGACCAATAACAACTCAATATACTTTTAAGGAAGAACAATGCTGACTGGGATAAGGTTAAGTTTATTCACGACTGCAGTAATGCTACACTGGTTCGAATGGAGTCTCCATCTGTAACCTTTCCACTATGTATCACTAAACCTGTGTCACAGGAGGAAATTCCAATGTGAAGTTCATTAAATGCACCACACTTTGGTGTGACAAATAAGTGGCATAGTGGCTCATGCCTGCTGCAGCTGGAGACCATTACCAGGCGCTTTTTAGTAAAACTCTCAAGCATGATCGATCCGTTAATCTGCAAAGCAAAAAACTATGTTTAGAAGTATGTCCAGCAAATGAAAAATGGCTTCCTGAGTAAAAGAGGTATGCCACCAGGAGAAGTCTATATTTGACGCTGATTGTATAGAAGAAAAATCTAAATCTCCTCTGCAGCTCTTCATGAAAGGCAGCACCGCGGATTTACTTTCTGTGGTTACGAGCATATAAGCACGAGGCACAATAAAGTACACAGTGTGAACCAAGGTCGGAATAGCAGGACAGGGGCATTATCAAAAATCAACTTCGAATTACTCTTTGTCTCTGCAGTGCTACATGACTTACTCTCTAGGCACTATAGCCCTTTACTTCTCAGAAATCACAGTGTCTGGCCATTTTGCAAAACGCGGCTGAGGTGATAAAACAGAGCGCAGGTACTACCTAAGCTGAAGTTCAGAAACAAGCATGCAGCTCACTAGGGCTTTAGTTGAAGCAACAGACCCTGGAGTCTTTGGATGCCAGAGGTGAGCTCTTGTCTGTTTCTTTCTGTCTTCCTGTGAATTTGATGTTCAAGCAACATAATGTTCTCTTTCTCTGGTCATGAATGGATGATTAATAGAAAACCAGCAATGTGCGCTCCCAGCCTGATGTTTAGTTGTAGGTAAGAGGAGACGAAGCAAGCCTCAATTACAATAGTCGTACAAACATGGACAAAGTGCTCCAAGGCAGCACTCTGATAAAGTGGGAGTGTATGAATAACAAGAACTCTTGAAAGCTAACCCAAAACCAGAGTAGAGGAGGGGGAAACCTAAAAAATAATTAAAAAATGGTTATAGATCCAATCAAGGTAAACTGACACATGGAACACTTCACAATACTGGATTGTATTTATAGAATGGACATTAAATATCTCCCAGCTTTCTAGTCCAGGAAAGGATGACATGACATGAGTCTCATCGTTCATCTTCCCACGATGTATGCCACGGTACAGCACCTTGAGGTTCAGTGTGGAGGCATTTGTGGAAGGCCCCCAGGTTATACTGAAGGCTAAAATGGCTCCTACAGAGACATGGAGACCTCTAAAGAAAGAGGTAATTCGGAATACTAACTTCTCTTATTGGAATCCTTTATCACACCTTAATCTGGCTTTTACCTCCCAAAGATCGGCACTGAATTTTATCGCTAATTTATAGTGTCCATTGCACTCACACAGTCACACAATGATTGGCAATTTACTTATACATCTAAAGAGTCATTTAGACTCATAAAATAGAATGCTGTAATCTGTGTTCAATGCATGATTCAATCGTTAGTGGCAGTGTTGCTGAGCACCTTGCCCTTGGCACATACTGACCTTCCATTATCCCAGCTCTTCCTCCCAGAGTTCTTGTTAAGAGAGCTCTGCTCAGCATGATCTCGCGCTCAGCAGTAGAGGCTTCTGCTAAAATGCGCATTAAGACCAAATGAACATATAGCTTCATCTAGCCACCTATCTCCTAGAAACAATGCCGATGTCATTTTAAAGGCAAAGGTCTCCGACAGAGATGAGCATCTGCAGCATGCAACACATGCCCTCCTGCTCCCACCACTTGGGTGCTCAAAATGTTTACTGCCAGTCCAACATCGCCCCCACACTCGCCTTACTGAAGACCTCAAAGTGACACCAGTGGCGGCCGGAAGCTTTGGGAGGGGGGCGGGCGGGGCACACACACAAACACACACACACACACACACACACACACACACACACACTCATTCTTTCACACACAGACACGCACGCACGCTCATCCATTAACAACACTCATTCCATTCAAACATACACGCACGCACCAAACATTAATTTTACAAGATCACACACATTCATTCTTTCACACACACATGCACGCACGCACTCACATCCATTAAGAACACTATTAACACTCAAACATGCACGCGCGCACCAAACATTCAATGTAAAACATAACACACATACATACACACACACACACTTACCTTTAGCCTCCAGGTCCCAAGAGGGTTGGGACTGCTGCCTTCCGTCACTGGCTTACCTGAGGTCAGCCAATGAGGGAAGGCAGCAGTCCCAGCCTCGTCACAGAGTGGGATGGGGTCAGTGAGACTGCTGACCCCACCCCACTCTGTGACGAAGTGTCACTGATTGACACTCTCCCTGGGCGCTTCAGGTTTAAGCCCTGAAGTGCCCAGGGCGAGTGTCAATGGGTGATGCTTTCCTCGTCACCCAGGGGAGGGCCTCGAGGCATCTTTGCTGGGCCGAGGAGGTCACGCCCTTAGGGGTCGTGATCTCCTCAGCCCAGCAAAGTTCAGCTCAGGCAGCCAGGAGTGTGCGCAAATGGCGCATGTCTGCTCCTGGCTGCCTGACCTGAACATGAAGAGTGTCTGTCAGGCTGGCCTTTGTTCAGCCTGACAGACACTCTTCATAGGGTGGGGGGCGTGGCCCCTCTGCCCTAAAGGACGGGCCGCCACTGAGTGACACCCTTTCTTCACCACTCATCTCATGCCTCAACTGATCATACAACAATGGCACTTACAGGGTCGAAATTGGACGGAAAATAAGCCCAGGCAACAAAATATAAGAGGCCCTCATTAGTGAATCAAATGGTTAAAAAAGTGGCCCGTGTTTACATTTTCTTGGGAGTTTTGAACTTGATTTGCAGTTTTGAACTTATAAATAAAGGCTGATTTGCAAGTTATGAAAGAGCACATCGATTTGCAGACATTTTTTTTTATTATCAGGGAAATCACCAGACTGTAATATAAAATCGACCAACAAACAGCTATAAAACCGGCCCCCGCACAGACCCTTCAGATCAGCCCATCGTCACTGCCTGATTGTCCTACAGACCAGTCTGACACTGAATGGGAACCCTTTGCCTAGGAGACCTGCAGGGTGAAAGAGGGCCGCCAGGCCCCACAGTATCCACAAACCCTGTCATTTGAAAAGAAACAGGCGCCGGCACTTATGTAAAGATATATGAAATGTCTTTATTTAATCACCAGCAGCGAGTCCTTGTCTCTCTGATATATATGTTTCTTGTGTTTGGGATCTCAGACACATAGGGCCAGATGTAGCAAACCGATATACCCAGTCTGTCTCTATGGGAAAATGTGTTTGTACATAAGGCCCATAATTCTGAAGGGCTGAAAACGGGTTGCTGAAATCTGTAGATCATTTTAGACTGGATATTTTTAGGGAACAGTGTGTGCACGGGGCTACTCCCACGATCAGTTTCTTTGGCACAGAACTAAATACACAGAAACCAACTGAATATTCAGAAATGTCAGAACAACATCAGGTGCACGTTGTAACCACCCGTGCATTAAATATTGTTCACTGTGTAGTCATTAGGGGGGATATGTTCTCCTGAAGTTATTTTAATTGTACTGCTCCAAAAATGATTCACACGTGCTGCAGGTCATTACCAGCAATTAATATTAAAAGACTGTCATCGTCTTAGGTTATTAGTAATAGTCCAGTGAAGGGCACTTGGCTGCACATTCAACCTCATGTCACGCACCAGTCTGGTATACACAAACTTTAACTTTCCACTGTTGCACTGTCTGTAGAAGTGGAGGCTAGCACTGGCTGTTTCCATTTGCTTCTCAATCTCTGTGAGGCATTTATTTCACGAACGGTAGCTTGCTCATTGCTTTCACACTGTTCACTTTTGACTGGAAATGAAACATAAATGTCAGGAGGCACAGAATTCAGATAATGCTCGAATTATCTTGAAGTTGTTTCATTATTTCACCGATAACAATGGTCTAGATTTCTAGATAATATGCAACAAAGACTTTACTATTTAATCAATCAAGTGTTATCAGTTGAAGCTTTGGTCATTGGCAAAAGGCTAACAGCCTGATTCGCTAAGGGCCTCGTTATGTGTTGCTCATTATATTGGGCCAGGTATGCTAAGAACTGATTGCAAAATACTGGTCGCAGTATGCAACCAGTATTTTTGCGACCAGTGTGGTAATTTGCAAACTGACCTATGCACTAATAGGTCAGTTCGTGTTGCCAATTCTAAGTGGGTTGCAACTCGACCCAACTCATGAATATTAATGAGGTAGGTTGCAAACTCCATCCCACTAGGAATTGCAGCCCTCACAGAGAGCACCTGTGAAGATTGGCACAAAGGAAAATGGGATGAGTTTGGACCGAAAATTAAAAAAAAAAACTTTAAAAAAAAAAAAATCTGTGTAAGTTTCATTTTTCAGGAACAGGCAGTTAGTTATCCATGGGTCCATCCCTACTCCTAAAAATGATTTTGGCAAAATTGAAAAAGAAGAAGTGGTTTGAAAATGGTGTAACACTGCCTTTGAGGAATTGGCAAAAGATTAATGTTTTGCCATTAACTGGCATTCAATTGCAAACCTAAATTGTGAGTCTGTAATGTAAATTGCTATTTAGTTTTGTATGCAACAAATGGTCTGATGCTATCAATTGGAACATTTACAACCACAAAAAGGATTTGAGCATCTGGCCGTTTGCAAAATAGTGCAATATGGGGAGTGATAGTGACTGGGTGCTCTATTTATATATTAATCTTATTTTGCAGGCACTTGTGGTGAAGCTCTTAGAATGTGCAAAAATAAAACATACATAACTTTAAAAAACTCTATGCATTTCAAAGCGACTGCATTTTCAGTACGAAAAAAGAGAAGGTCATCAGCTGAATAAGTTGCTCTGCCACCCCCCCAAATGGATATGCACGATCCTTGAATGAGTCCCACTATTACATTTCCTTTTGTTCTCCATCTTAGCAGTCATGCAACTCGGCAAGTGGAAACAAAACTGTACACCAATCAAGGAAATACACCTAGCTAAATCAGGAAGACAACTCAAACTGTCTGCAGAACAAACATCCACAATATGGAAAGTTCACTCGTACACATTCACTAAAGATTGTAACAAACTTTTCAAAACCCAATAGGTCTTGTGTGTGAAACCTATGGACTTTGGCAATGCTTTTTGTTTAATGGCGTATGCTTGCCTCAAATGTGCCCACATTCACGGCAACCATCAAAGCATTTTAATTTGTTTTTACAAATCTGATTCAACCATGACCACTGTGGTTGCCATCTTTGAATCAGATTGTTAAAAAACACTGAAAGATCTTTGCTGTGTATACAGGGACCATCTTGAAACAGTCAAAAACATTTTAAGATGGCCACTTGTCAAGAGTACATGGGGAGCAACATTTAGCAGAGGGGCAAAGGGACACTGGGTAGGGGAAGTAAAAGAAAGATAAGTTAAAAAACACAGCGATGGGGCACAACGAGAGGAGGAAAGGAACAAGTAAAGAGAGAGGGAGAAAAAATAATTTCACATTGCAGTGCAATGTCTGATATCAGCAGTGTAATAATGCAACAACCAATCAAAGTACTGTGAGATTTAAATGATCCTTGTGGGATAAACACAAAAAGAAAGGAAAGGTATCAAATCAGAAAGAGTTTCTTGAAATAGAGAACAAAGCCATCCAATCACTTTGGCTGACCCAAAGCCTAACCTAAGCGCAAGTAATGCATTGCAAATAGTAAGACTCCACCTGCCTATAGCTGAGCCCTAAAGATTGCAGCCTCTGCCGCACATCTATGGCCAAAGCCAAAATGAGGTCCACAAGTTTTAAAATGGTTTTTCAACTAATTTCAGAAATCTGTAGATTAATCAAAAATAGAAACGATCAGATCAAACAATTAAGAGACAAAAATCGATTTTTCTCAGTTTTTTTCTTTATATCAAAGCCCATTTTAAAGTGCAGTTTCTTACCTCTGGCCCAGGAGGACCTGGTGGTCCCTGCATGCCAGAGTCCCCAATTTTTCCCTGCAAACAAAACAACACAAATGTAATCATAATGGGTCAAGTGGTGGAGACAGAATTTATACTGGAAAGACAAATCTTACTGTGGGACATAGTCACAAAAATCTTGGTTGATAGACGTGAATTTGAAATGAATATCTGCCTCGTTTTTATGCCAAAAGCTAACATCTCAAACCTTAACGAAGAGAGTACGTGTGTGTACAGATATGCGGAGAGCACTGCATCAATTATGCATTAGTGGAATTAGGAAAAAAGTTGTCTTTACTTTTTATTTTAAAATTATCAGTTTTCAGGCAAAACTATTTACACCTCAGTTAGTACTACTTTAATGGTGCATTGGGAAAAACTATACTGTTGGGAGCATTTCCCCATTTTCAGCTCTACCAATGAAAATGTAATTTTTCACACTCCCAAGAACTTTGTAGTTTGGACCAACAAATCGGGGAAAAATAATTAACCTCTTATGGTCGTAATGTATTTCTCTTTAGTTTTACCGTTAGTCAAATAACTACCCAAGACAAAAGCACATTGAACACCTTTTGTTACTCTGATGTAAAGAAATGACTAGATAAAGGTGTTAGACAACAGGTGGCATGGTATTTATGTCCTGAAAAATATTAATGGTGAGGACTAGCACTGACACTAGTGCACTCCTTGCTTCAAAAGTTGACTGAATTGCCCCCATCTTGAGAGTATGATAAGCAACCGAATACAAAAAGGGAGCACCTGAGAACACTCTTTCAGTGGTAAAGGGAGAGGTGCGTAATACCATATTAAAAAGCCAATACAGGGAGCAAAATGTTTACTAGCTGTTACTTTTATGGTTTCCATTGCAAACTACCTTAAGGGATTATGTTGAGGCTCCGAATAGCTAAGAAATAGAGAGATGCTCAAAAAGTTGAGAATGTTTAGGATTGTACTACTGAATATCAAGGCAATGAGAAATGTGATACAAGAATATTATGAGCAAAATATCTAAAGGTAAATACCTATAGAGGAAATATAGATTTACCATTCCTAATACCACATCCACATACCTTGAATATTTATATCATCAAGGTATGAGTATATGGAGTTAAGTATAGAAAATCTATACTTACCTTTTGGATTTTATATTTTGTCATCAACATTTACCGCTCTACATATTCCGGCTTCGATATTCAAGGTGCACACCAATGTTTAGCAACTAAATATGGATGCAGGTAGGGTTGCTTTGTTTTTAAGTTCCAAAGACAAAATCATACAAGGTACCAGCTTATTGACCATATTAGCAATAGAACATGTAGTACCTGGCCTGTTTAGGCATTTGAGATCACTTTTCATCTCCTTTTCATCTCTTTTAAGTCATTGTTATTCTGAACTGATGTGGGACCAATGAGGCTTTGATTACAAGATAAAGTAAATCGAGTATTAGCTCTAGCTCATGGAAGAGTAAAAACACAATTAACTGAACATTTTGGGTTATAGCATTCTGGGATAGAACTCAAAGATAGTATTCAGTTTGGAATCCAACTAGTCAATTCCATCAATGCATCTGACCGGATGGTTCCTGTACCAAGAAAGAACGCAATGGAGAGTCAGTGATAGGTGCTCCACACTCGCACACGGAGTCTGGAAGGGGATGGGAGACTTGTTAAATGAGGGCACCTTAATCTCTTATGATTTATATGAAAATGGTATGAGGTAACGTTTTAATGCATCTCATTTCTGACCAGCTACCGGAGCTCAAGTGAATTATTTCTCTGAGAAGACAGGCGACAAGGAAAGCTCTACTTCCAAATGGGCCAAGATAACACCTGCATGGGCAGATAGAAAACAAATACACTTTTATTTAGTTTATTCTTTGGGATTAATAATGTATTTCTTCATTTTATAACTGTACTGTGTGTTGTTTAAAGACAGTAGTCTGGGCTTTTGTTCTTGGGCGAGGCCCTGCAGCACTTTACACGTCCGCTTTCCATGACCCTAAATGCCACTTTCCATGTCCACTCTCCATGATCCTAAATGCCATACGGCTGGATTTGTAATCAAAGATGGCAGCAGTGACAATCTTACAACCACGCTGCTCCCCTCCACCAACTGCCTAAAACCAGGCACAGCACAAGCCGGAAGTGCCATGACATGTTCCTGTAGCCGAGTTTATAAAGTGCTCCAATTTCCTCCTCTAGCACTATCAGTCATACTGTACTGCTAGTCCACGCGAGTTCTAATAGAGAGTTTTTTTCTATCCGTACGTATTTTCAGAAACACAGTCAAGGGCCTACTTCCAATTACAATTATTTTAAAGGGTTTCAAATACAACATTAATATTCGGTCAACCTTTGCCTACATTTTGAGCAGAAGCTATTCAGTACTCGGTACATGTATTTATGGCTAGCAATGTCAACTACAACTTTGAGCAGGCAGCAATGTTTTGAGAAGAAGTAAACAGTCCTGTTGGACAGGATTTTCTAGTACGACGTGGTAAACAGAATTACACAGTTAAATTATTTCTATGGACCACGGTCACATTTATCTTATACAGCTAAATACTTAGTGAAACAGCCTATAAAACAGAGTGTGTGTAGGAACAACACACTACATCCATCAAGAAATCACATGCATGGAGGTTGCCGTATACTGCAGGAGCTTCAGCCAACAACCACATTTCAAAAACAGGTTTAAATTGTTAATCGTTAACTTTCAGAAGAGTGGCAGCTCGGTGGTTGGCATGTTTATTTAATTAGGTCGGGCAATATTAAAAGTGCATATTTGTATAACAGAAAATGAGTAGCTCAGCGTTCAAATGCACGTGCCCAGCTACTGAGATCTTTGTGAAAGCTTCCTGCAAAGGCCTGAATCCTGTCGGAACCGTTCTGCCTTGTGCACTTTCTGAAGTGATCAGTCCTGCTGCTTACCAGTAAGCTTCACCCCAGTCACCCTTGTTGCACTACTATATCCATGAGGTGTGCCGCATTGAAACTCGCTTGCATTGCATCTCACGTTCCAAATATAAGAGCAGAGCGCACAGAACATATCGTTTACTGCCTTAACCAGCTGTAGTACTAAATGACACAGAACACTGCCAGGCAAACCTGGCACCTGGGTCGGTAGGGAGAGGCGTAAAAAAAAAAAAGAGTTTGTGTAACAAAGACTACAATCAGGGTATTACATTCTTCACCATCTTCCTTGCCCAAATCCTTTATCTCTGAAGATGTTACAAGCAATAATCATGGTTGTGACTGATCATAAGGCATCCATATTGAAAACATACCTGATTTCATAGATAAAGAGGAGGCTCCTAAACAATGCATCACAGTTTGCAAGCATGTTCCCACCCATTCTCAACTGACAGTGTGTAAATAGGCAAGGTGTAGACCATGTAGCTGCTGTGCATATGTCTGAAAGAGGGATGCTTCTAAAATTGACCCAAGAAAATGTGGTGCACTTATATTCTTTGGAAAATGGATGTGATCGTTCTTGTATACATAGGTATTTTGTTTGATCTATTGACCATAGAGAGTTCAGAGCCATCCTCCATGCCCAGAAGTAGGAAGCAAGTGGATCACCATTTAACATGTACCACCCTTTGCAGATGCCAGAAGTGAGAAGGATTTCCCTCTTGAAGTGCTCAGGAGAAGCCAAAGATGGAAGTATCTGTAACTGGTACAGTAGGTCACTGTCTGTTGTTTGTGATATTAAATGGATGGCTAATTCATATACCCCCTGTCCTTTATTTCTTGGCAAGAGTCAGAGTTTCGGGCACCAGACATTCCTTCATTGAAAGGGCAGCAGAGAGAGCAAAGATGCGGAATTGGGTGTAAGATGTTTCTAACACACGTGTTAAAAGGCTGGGCAAACCTGTTAACCAGACTACGCCAGGGGTTTCACAGTGAAGGTACACACCCTCATAGTCTAGTGATTAATCAGTGGTGGGGGAAATCAACCTAAACTCAATAAGGCGTAACCCTCTGCTATGGTCATGAAGGAGACAATGGTTGACATTAGTAGGTGCATGGGCACTTGCAAACTGATATAGTCCAAGGTTAGCCGGCACTGCTGTAGCATGGGGCCAGGTTGGAAACGACAACTGAACTGCATAGCAGGGTCATTAACAGTGCCATGAAAACGTTTACTGAACAAAGAGGCTTCGGTTTCATAAAGCACAGTCTGATGAGTGCACATACGAAAGGGTATTTCACAGGGGATGGAGCACACTTGTCTGCTGTGGGTACAGACATACAAGAGGCCATGGGAGCTGCATATTACAGACAGGTTAGCGAAGCATGCAGTACGCGGCAATGAGAGCACATTTGAGCCAACAGCAGCCAACTCTTCAGCTTGGCAGAGTTGCGGAGAGATCCAAAGGATTTTTATGCAGAGAAGCAATCACATGAGCAAGCCCCATGAGTTCACTTTCTGCCACTCCCCTGGGGATCTTTTCAGCAGGACCTCGGGTTGATATTGACAGTGCCCCGTTAGTTTTAAGAGGAGCTGTAAGCTTGAGCAACTGGTGGCTGACCTGTTAACACTTAACCTCTGAACAGGAGTTAAAATTGGTCCAGAATTGGGGTGAACCCACTTAAAAGGTCTAAGCACCTGATCAAGGATAAGTCTGGTGCTCATGGCTAATCTGGTGGGTGGGCATCTAACAAACTACCACTTCTACCCAACCTTGAATCACCCGTAAGATAACCCATTACTGTGCCTACGTTTAAATAAACCTGCAGCAATGTTTTCCCAACAGACAAGGTGTGGTCTGAGATTGTTCTTTTGTGTTTCTTTGTTGGGGAGTGCTAGTGTATACATCTGATGGGGACAGCAAGTGTGGGAAAGGGCTTTGGGATATTGGTGCTAGGTGTCTGACAAGCTTACTACTATGCTTTGTGGTGTAATTCCAGGCAGCACAAGTGGGAAGAAGAGCAGGAGGAAGGTTATATTACAGGCTTCCTGCTATCAGATGCATTAATGGATATCATGACCTCCTATGGCAGAAAGCAAATTACAACGAAAATGGCGTTTGCCATGTGCTTGTGGTGTAAAACAGAAGCAGTGCATCCTGGCTGGATCAAAAGAGGCCAGGCCATGCATGACCCACCCTCTCCCATATCTCCAGCTCACCCTAAGGGAAAGCGTGCAGGCAGCTGGAAATATGTTTCCAACTGTCTACACAGAGAATAGGCTCAACCATGCACCACCCCAGATTTCTGAAAGGGGAGTAGGTTAGCTTCCATCCACTGATAAATCTGCAGGAGGCCTGGAACATTTGTCCCACTTGTGAGCTACACAGGAACTGGCAACTATATGTTCTGTCCTGATTAATACTACACAGAAGGGCGAGGATCTGACCCCAGCCCTTGACTAATAGAAATAAGCCTACATTCACTCACACGTCTCCATTCTTGCAAGTTATCTCGTCGCAGGAATGAGTCTTTTTTTTAAGCTACATTTGATAGTGAATGGTGCCCTATACAAACACAATAGAAATTGACATTAACCATTACGAAAGCAGATTTGCTGTACAGACGATATTGGGGTTACTTAAGAAATGGTAGTGGAGAGGTATGTTCCACATTAGGAAGGAAAGTGTGTTATTTTGTAAAAGCAATTTGCAATATGTGTGGTTTGTCCAGATGTAGCTTGACTTAGCTATGTAGTACTGGGACAAAGACAGGTAAAAAAAGGGGAATTTCACAGCAACTGGGATGATCAATAGTAACAATTACTCCCAATTTACAGCGTGCCACCCAAAAATAATTTTATTTTTAGCACACTAATGGAACAAGAGCAAACACAGTAAAAAGTCAAACTTACAGGAGGCCCGGGTTTTCCTCTGATCCCTGGTGGTCCTGGCAAACCGGCAGCACCCTTAAAAAATGCAATTAAACATAGTTAAAAATAAGCAGTGAAAACATACAGGCAGGTCACTGTTTAAAGTTAGGCCTCTGATTTCAAAACAATTATATATTGCCTAAGGCGAGGGTTTACATTCGAGTAAATAATACCATTATTTACAAGTTTCTGCATCATGTATTTCTAAATACAAATACATGTAAGAGTTGTATTTGAACACGAATTCATATGTTAAGTGCAATGGGTTACATATTTAGTTATCACCAGAAGACAGAATTTTTAGGCCACACAGAGAAGGATTTTATAGTAGAAGGAGAATAGATTCATTTTAGGTTCTATGCTTTTAATGTTTGGCTGCAATTAAACAACTGTCTCCTAAGGATAGGATAGATAGACGGACTAGTTTGTTTTATATGTTGTTTCCTCCATGCACTCATACTAACAAATTTATGCCTTTCAACCAAAGGATCTCTGTAGTCTTTGCCAGCACTTACTTTGTAAATCATAATAATAATAATAATAATAATAAAAATAATAATAATAATATGCAGTTACTGAAAGGTCTTACCTTCAGCACCTCTACTGCTAGGACCTCCAGCTACTTTGGCTTGCCCATCAGCTGAGCAGAGGTAAGCCACATGCACATCGAGAGAGAGCAATAGTCCTACTTTAATTTCCATATGGAAATATGAGGACGCCTGCCAATCTACAGAAATGGCATACAATCACTGTATTGGTTGTCCTATTTCTACACTAAGTGGAAAAATATAATAGCTAGTCTGCTTTCTCTTCTGCTCAGGCAGGAATGGGCATTGTGCTGAAGGTAGCAATGAGTCCCATTCCCCTGAAACCAGTTCTGGTGATACCCATTGGAACCCACTGGCGCAAATTAACCATGCCACTGGTATTTGCCAACATTTCAGAAGGATTCCACACCTTCTCAGTGTACACCTGTAGTGTGTACTACAGTATGAGACCATAAATACTACCAGAGCCTAGGTTTTGGTTCATTTCCACTGACAGTCTGAGAAATATTAGTTCGGAGCCTATGGAAATAGAGAAGGAAGCTTATCACTATTGAGAGAACAGCTCTTGGGAAGACCGTCTAGTTCTCATCTCAGTTATAGGAGTTATATTCTTAAGTATTGATATACAGTGGAATGAAAGAAGCATTTTAAATAATTATTTGTTGGAAAAATGCAATCACTCATGCCCGTGATCTATTCGGTACAACAGTATACCACAAATCGTGCCACCTACCAGTTTTGAGCTTTTCTCCATGAAATAAAAGTGTTGGTCTAGTGCTGACCGAGGAGTGGGTTGGATAGATCCACTGTCAGGGCTGATTACCATGACAGGACTAATTACCAAGAAACTTTTGTAATTGCTCATGTTCCACGTTCACTGTGTTGAGGTTCTCTCCATATTTCACAAAACCCTGGAAATGTTGTCAAGGCAACATTTAAAAAATGCATGGAGGAATGACCAGGTTTTAAAACCACTGCTCTTTACTGTATGCATCTCTTCCAGAAACACAACAGTAGTAACCATTAGACTATTATTTCTGGCAACATATGGGATGTACAAACATAGCAAATTAGCTTGAAAGCTGTCATCCATCTGGGCATAAGTGCAACAGAATTAAACTAATATTGCACTTACCTAAATTTCATTCTGAGATAAGGTAACTTTCAAAAGTGCCTTCAAGTTACTTTGATGGCATATGGGACAGTAGAAAAATAAAAAAATGTGAACTAAACAACACCTTTGTTTTTGAACCACGAAAGTAATGCCAAGAAATTATTCTTGCCTCATGTTCCTACTAAGTGTTTCCCCAAAATTATTGCTGTATCCAAGAAGCTGCAAAAACAAATTGGCAGAACAATCTTTTGAGACATTTGCAAACATCAAAGTCTACACTGGCAGGACCAGTGACTGGAAAGGATCTTAATTTAACCCGCTCATGTCTTAAGCATATTCTTAATTTGTGTCTGAGAGAATTGGGAAATTACACACTGCATTATTCAAATAGTGTTGATTAAAACATTCACACTTCCAATGCTAAACCAACCACATCAGACTAGGAACAGAGGAACTGATGATACAGTGCTCCGAGAGAGGTTAGTAAGAAGAATCACCAATTTATTTGTGTAGTGTGCATGAATCAAATCATCTATAAACTAGGAGAGGGCAATAAATTCTTCTCCGCCAGCAGAGATTGGGGAATTTTGGCCTCTCCACATTATGCTTGTAATGTGGAGTTCGGGGAAACTGCTGCCATCCGCTGCCTGGTGAATTTTTTTCTCGCACACAGCTCACCAATGTTAAGGTTGCAAAAGGGAGTGAGAATCGCCATTCCCTAGTGTGGTTTTCAGGTGCCAGGAGGCACCCAGCAAGACTTTCCCTAACGTGGGCAATCACGATCATTTGTTGTGATAAAGCTGCTGCCTGAGTAGGAAATCTATTGGCACGGCTGCAAAATCAGCTCTATCTGCCGCTCCCCTCTGAGATGCCACGTGCTGCCATAATCAACACGTCATGAGCTCCTGTCGCTGAAAATTAGCGCAAGCAGTGCAACATGATGATTTCCACCCATTCACGGAACTTCTTTTATGTAATTCCATGGAATTCTGAGGAGTGAAACTCTGCTTGTTCTGCCCACCCCTATTATAAACCCGAGGACACTAGTAGAAAAGTATAAGAAACAGGTTGTCTTTTATTCACCTTCATATCACCACTGAAAGGCCATCTATCACAATATCTGGCAGAACATGAAATATAGTTGGTGGAAACTAATGTGATATGAATGAGCAATTTGCTTTTAAGTAGAGTCATCCTGAACAAGGTAAGAGCATGGTTCTTCATTCCTTAGATCAACCACTAAGGGAGGTCTCAGATAAATCACTGCCTCATAGTTAGAATTACCTTCATATTGTGGGCATCTCAGCCTCCTCTAAAATTTAGGCACCATGCCAAAAGTTTAGTGTTCAAGAAGAAATAGGTTTCCTGATCTACGGTATGTAATGCAACAATTAAGGATAAGCATTGGTAGCAACTGCTAGTCGTTCAAAGCTGCTTTCATCCCTGCCCAACTGTACTTATGACCGCTGGCTTCCTGCCAATAACTTAATATTTCCTTCTATTGTGTAGAACCTTTTACAAGCTTCGACTTTCATAATAAAAAACGAAAATTGGAAAATACTGTGTGGGAAGTAAACGTTTATTACAGTATGAAACTACAAAGCCCCTTTATATGTAGCAGCCATACGATGCACATACATGAATAATAATGGGATTTGCACTATGCTGTGAAGGACATAGCAATATAACTGTAGATGGCGGAATGCAGTTCATGCTGCTATGAAACTTAGTTCAACATGACGGTATACTCCAGAATAAGTGTTTGGGCTGCACTGAACTAGAGTTGTCAACTGGTAGTCGATGATTTGTATTTAATTCCTTGATTTCTGAAGATTGCTGCTGTTTACAAAGTTTTCAAAATTATGAATTAGGTAGACGAACATTTTCACTGCTTTCTTCTCATCATTTTCAAGAGGAAAACAATAATACTTTAACAACACGGCTAAGGCGATGTACAATTAAGACTGTTCATGCACGAAAAAACACCATCCTTTTGAGAGGAACGTGTGAGGTTCATATTGACCTGCATAACTGTGGTGTCAGCATGATGGAATAAGACTTGTAGAAGCTTAATCTGTAAACACCAAGGTGATGGCTGTGGCTATGAGTCTAGACAGGGATTGGGGCAGGGCAAGGTAGGTCACTTTAATGACCATTTCCTCAATATTTACATTGGGGAAATTTTAATGTATCAATGAATGTGAATTCATTATCATTTAGAGTTCTTCTGAAGAGATGCTGGTGCTTAGAATAAGAACAAATGACAGCAATGGGTGCCGCAGCCATCTACTCACAACAGAACGAATGAAACAGATGCGTTTAAGCAAGTTTTGAAATATAGAAAAGTATAATTTAACATGCCATAATTTATCCCCTTTTTCGAATCCAATAAAAATAAGTTAAAAACAAAAAATGCTGAAGATCATGAGGAATGCTGAAAACCCAAACTGGCTATGATCAGAGGTAATAACGTTTATTGGGAGGGGATCCATTAGTGAGGTAGATACAGTGTTTAATATGATTTGTAAAAACCTTTTCTTAGGAGCTGGCTGATGGTGCTGATAATTAGGGGATTGCTAGATACTAAGGCTGCCTACTCTTAATTTCAATATCATGACTCTTTCTCTCAGAGACCTACATGTTTTTTAGCTACATGTCTTTTAGCACAATTTTGCAGGTTGTTTCAGCCATGCCTTGTCCCTTTCTCACTGTTCTTTCATCTTTTTCTTCCTCCTTTCTTCATTTTCTATCATTCAATCTCTTGTTCTGGGTCATATTCTGATGATGAAAAAACACTCTGGTCTTCTAAAAAAAGAGTGTCAGTGTCCACTATCTGCAACCACTTGAACACATGAAGAACTGGGTAGATGAGATAATTATTGTGACAGATGTACTGTGGAAATAGGTGGGGCAGGAACAAATTGCAGAAAGTCAATTGTCATCCTTTCCAGAAATGTGTCAAACTAACATGCTCATAACAGGGCTGATAGAACAGTGCTCATGTAAAGAAATTGACATCAGTTTGGTACATCAGTAGAGGACTATGTGGTATGCTGGAGTCTTTGTGAAACCCACAGTACACCTATCTTGATGAAGATCTAAAACTAGACTATCACCGAAAGGAGATGTCACCGAAGAGCAGTTAGGATATTAAAGCCTTTTGTGCAGGTGGAAGAGATGAAAATGGGGTGTGTGTAAAACCTGTGGGGTGAGGCATTGGTCCTACAAAAGATGGAATGCTATGATCTCCTCAACGTTTTGGTGGTCCTCATACCACGAGGCATGCCTCTATGAAAATGGATCTATAGGATATAAGTTTGACTTACAGAATCTAAAGTTATCAGTACAATCTTAGTGCCATGCATTTAAAGTGCTAATAGGTCAATATTACATTTTGCACATTCCTACTCACCATTAGAAAACCTAACATACATTATGTTGTGAAAAGTGAAACATAAAAACAGCTGAAGCATTTATTATGGTTTGATGTGTTTTGTCTACAGCTGACTGCAGCCTACTTTAAATGAAGGTGGCGCTTCATTTAATGGCTGCACCTGCTTCAACACTTGACGGTCATATGTGTTCTGCTCTACTGTTGAAAATGACCCCTTCTCTCCACCATTATTTTCAAGTGCAATTCACATTTTGCTGGAAGGAGACCATGTACTAAAACAGACAGATTTTGAATGGACCCATGCATTGAGTTCTTGAAAAGGCACATATATTTTGTGTGGGAATAGGCCCATGAATTGAGAACTTGAAAAGGCCCAAGTATTGAGTATTTGAATAATTGACTTCAAATGTGTCTGATGGTAAGATGACTCAGTAATTTAAATGAACGAAGAACTGCAGGTAAGAAGTTTGAATCATGTCAAGGTCAGCTCAGCCTCCCATCCTTCCTAGTTCGGTAAACTGAGTACTATTGAATTGGGTAATAGAAGCATCTGCTATTTATAACAGGTAGGAATGACAGAAGTGTGGTAGGAGGTGGGAATGACTGAAGTTGGGTATACCGTCATTAATCTATAAATATACATGCCTACACCTGGACATTTTATAAATGCTGGAACCTATCAAACCGACATGTAAAACCACATTTACAACCTTCAAGACTCTCCTAAATCCTGCAAGTATGCTAAATGTAAACCTACTTGGAGTTCTTCAGAGGTGAGCCTTAGGGAACAACTGTGGTTCATGGGATTGACAGCTAAGTCCCACTACAGACTGCAGAGCTAGGCTAGGGTCATTACTAATATATATCTCTGGTTAAACCTCCTACCGGTGTAGGGCTCTGCACGAAGAATTATGAGCATTCGTTCCTTTGAGCTTCCACATCAGTGGGAACGTGCAAAATTGACTCTTACATAACTGTGTTACTCTTCGAAACTGACGCCCCAATGCTGTTTCCAACGCTACCACCTATGGGAAGACCAAAAATCACCTTAGGAGCTTTAGAAAGTGACCCCTAAATATAGGTGGCTGTAATACACCTACTTACCATAGGCACCTCATGTAGATCTAGCCATGGTAGATGAAGTACTGCTGAGAGTAACTATGTGTGATATTCTACCCCAAAACTACTTTTTGGAGCTGCACAACCCGTGTCTCCATTGGGCATGAACAAAAGATTAATACCAACAAAGTGCCAACATTATTTCATGAAGTGTGTCCAGTGCAAAGTATGCACTGGGGGGTGCAGGTGGGGCCCAATGGCACTAATTTTTGGGGACCGGCACTTATTTTTTCTCAATAGACTTTGAGCCAGAGGAAAAGAGAAAAATTGAAAAAAGATAAAGAAGGATGAAGAGAAAGACAGAAAAACAGTAAGAAAGGGAAAAGGCTGGGATGAAAAAGAACCTGCAAAAGTGAGATAAGGAGCCAGGGAATGTCTGATGGTAAATTAAAAAGGCATGAGTTGGAACTAAGAGTGCACCGCCTTGGTATTCAGCACTCTGACCTTCAACAGTGCCGGCTTCAGGCTTCTGAGCAAAACATTAGGCCTGGCAGTTATTCTTTTACAAATTGAGCACTTACTGCATCTGACCTTTATTTGGGCCGTAATTCAATGCAAACAGTCAGATAAATTAACAAAACGCACGTCAGAGCTACAGAGAAGGCTATACCTTCACCATGCACTCAGCACTTTTACCTGTTTCCATAATCTGACATGCTCTTCTGAGAAATGCTCATGAGGAGCCAAAGAGAACTGACTGACTTTGCAAAAGCATTTATCAATTACAACAGCATACAAAGTGCCTACCTTGTCCCCTGGATACCCCAGTTCTCCAGGTTCTCCCGCAAAGCCTTGTTCACCCTAAACAGAATACCACATACAAGATACAGCTTAAAACAATTATGATAGCAAAACAAATATGTATACATATATTTGCAAAAAAAGCCTTTATTAACAGGAAACCATGGAACATGGGAAATATTTCACAGGTCCCTGTGAAATATGAATGTCATCATCATGAAAACCAAACACCACTGCAGAGCTTTGCCATACTCCTACTCCGGGCTAATAGCATTATGCAGCATGGAGGGCAAAATTATGTGGCAAGGTTATCTAACTTATGCAGCTAAACTGCACATTATATGTCACATTCTCTTGCAGTACTATTTTGATCCACTTGAGCTAGAATATTTTTCGTAAAACCTGTGAAATACACAAATTATGTGACAAAATTCGCCAAATCCTTAATTGAGAAAATAATCCTGCAGCCACAGGATCTCATAATCCTACTGGGTGACTCATGGTGTCCATTGTTTTATTTTTGAAAGACAAACAAAGCATTCAAATTCCAAGCATTGCCCATTAGTAGCTGCACCTTCAAGATAACAGAGGTTTCGAAATATCTACCCCAAATAAGCAAGTAATATATAAAATACATAAAGGGTAAAGTGTAATGGGTTTGGATGATATATATATATATAAATATAGTACCTACTGGGGGTCACCAGTTGGTAGTTATAGTTAGGAATTAGTTTCCATAGCAAAAGTGTTTTTGACTTAACTATATCTTTGGCACAATTTGACGGATCTTGATGAAATGTTCCAAAAAAAGGTAAGCTACTGGATCTTGGGAGGCAAGGAAAGCTTTGGGTGATCCGTCGAGTGGGGGACGAGAAAAAGGGGGATCAACAAAAGTGTGTTCTCCATGTTGACTCCCATAGGGTCTTTAGATACACCTACAGGCTGAACTGCTGAATGGAAGTACACCAAGTTTGGCAGGAAGCTAGATCGTGGCACACAGAGTGTGCTTTTGTGATTTGGTGTAAATCTCTTCAGTAGTTTCGGAGGTAATAAAAGGTTAAAAAATAGAGATATCTAGGGATGTGGAGGATTCACAGATCCAACTGTCCCTGTGCTGATATCTGATTGGCTGTCAACTCTTCAACAAAAAAATGCGTTGGCAGCGATTTTGGGACTTGGCCGAGTCCCACAAACATCATAAAGAAAAAGAAAAGGTACCAGGGTAGGGTAACCCTGAGCCCCTAGCCATGCTCCAGGGCTAAAAAGCAATTTAAAAAAGTGGTCTTCTGCATTCTTCATTCATTTTGCCCCCCTGGTGGGCAAGGTCCTGGGGGCATTGCAGGCTGATGAACGGAGGGGGGAATCCCATCCTAGGGCTTTTAGTAGACCCAAGGATCACCACTTCCCCAGTGCTAAGATTAAAAAATATGCAGGGGGCCATATGGCTCCTCCACGCCCGGGGAACCACCAACTCCCCAGGGCAAGATAAATTTATAATAGACGGGGGTACTGCGGGGACCACCACCACCTCTCCGGGACAAAAATAATAAAAGAGAATTAGGGGAGGGAGGTCATTGCGGACCCCCTGAGCCCCAGAGACCACCATCTTCCCAGGTCTAACTTTTAACATTATGCAGGAAGGGGGGACACACAGCTGCCCCACACCCTGGGTACCACCACCTCAACAGGGCAAAATACTATGATAATAGAAGGGGAGTCGTATGGACTCCCCCAGGCCTTGTGACCATCACCTCCCCGGGGCCAAATAGAAAGATGGAGGAGGCCCCTTATGGAGCCATATATAGCCCTGGGGACCACCAACCCCTATGGTGGGCTCCTGATACCTCACGAGGTGCCCACCCTTGGGAGGTAGCTGTTTGCTTTTGCTTGGCAGGAGCTGACAGCTCCCACCAAGCAAAAGGAAACATAACTCCACTTTCAGCAAGCAGGAGCTGTCAAACAGCTCCCCCTTGCTGAAAGCGAAGTTTTCATCTCTTTCCCTGCCCACAAATATATGGGCAGGGAAAGAGATTAAAACATTGCTCCCACACGCAGGGAGTTGCTATTTTTAGCTAAAAAAGGCTATTTGTAACCTGTGCCCAGGTCCTGAGGTCAACCCTCTTTATGCTCTAAACCCCACACAATGCACAGCCAAAGTGGTTAAAGGGGGCAACATTAAATATAAATATTTAGTTAGGACATATAGCCCCCCAGGTCCCGGGGACCACCACCTCCCATATAACTTTCGCAATTGCCAGGCACTGCTAGTCACCCCAGATATTACAGCACTCATGACATCTTTTATAACATCATTGATTAATATCACTGTAACATTTTCTGTAAAAATATTCATAAAAAATCTGTGCACGGTTAGGTTGCGAATTATAGTTAACTTAGGGTACTTGTTATAGTTACTTGATTTAACTAACTATACCAGGTGAATCTCTATGGTTTTGTACGTTTATAATGTGAGCCTAACTATAACGTCCCTGTAACATTTGTTTTTTAAGTGAATATATATAGATTGATACATTAAGTTTGGGGAGGGTGGATGATCTGTGTTTAATTCACCAAAACCACATGGCACACACACCCCCACACCCAGTCATATATATCAGTCACTACTGAAAAGGATTTTTTTTTCTAAATTTGGTATCATTCAACAAATCTGCAGAAAACTTTAAGCTTTGCTTAAAAGTGCAAGACTTGTTTAAATCTGTAAATTCACAAAAATATTTTTCTGACTTTTCCCACGTTATCTTCTACAGAAATCTTTGCTGTCCTCTATAGTAAATAAATAGGAGAATCAAATTAAATCAAACTTAAAGGTAGAACTTTAGAATGAGAACTGTAAATCCGTTCATTTGTGAAATTAGCCTTACAAAAATGTGTCCGTGGGGCTAAAGGGGTGAATAAGGTAGAAATGTCTGGACTGCTAGTCCACAGATAGTATGCAATTGTATGTAATTTTTGCACTGGAGAGACTTCTTCAAGCAGATTTGTATTTGGCTAGACTTTCTTACCCTAAGTGCTGGTGAGGGGAAAAAAAAAACGGAAATCACATTTCACCCTAGAAGCAATTTTCACAAAATGTAATGGCAGGATTACAGGATTTTGCCCACATTAAAACATAATTGGCCTTTAACTTTTTTTTTTTTTTAAGTGGTGTTTATTTTATGTATGTAGATGCACAGACTGTTATGTGTTATCATTGTTCAGTGCTGGAGAAAACTGATTGACTGGTCTTTATGAAATATGGGACATGGGTTTCATAACCATAATAACAACTGAAACCTTACTGCAGAGCTATACTTTTGTTCATTGTTTAATCCAAAATCTATTTCTAAAAAGAAAACAGATAACGGCTTCAACAGTGTTCTACTGACATAATGTACTTAACAAAGCAAAGGGCTTTTTAAAACAATTCTATAACTTCTAACTACATAATAATGTATTTGTCTCCTTTTTTTTTAGGTACAAACATCCTATTTGTATAGTCCGGCATTTCAGTTAATGTGTTCAATAAAGAGGTACTATAACAAATACTTAACAACCAATGTGTTATGTGGGCTTGTAACGCCACTCCTTGGTTCTGGAGATATTTATAAGTCCCCTGGCTTTTGGCCTTGTGGTTTATGACGGTTAACCGTAATATATATATATATATATATATATATACATACACACACACACGCTTACATACACATATATAAAATTACACTATATATATATATATATATATATAAAGTACATGTATATATATACATACATGCTTACATACGCATGTAAAATTACACTATTTAAATATATATAAAATTACACTATATATACATATATATATATACACACACACATATATACATACATATATATATACATATGCACAAAGTAATGTGTAGTCACACATGTATCACTACTGTCACTAAGACAGGAGTTCATTAAACATTTATACCAATTCATTGTGAGTAACATTCTGTTTATAACCATTGTTGAGGATGGAGATGGGCAGCATGATCCACTCAAGCGTCCCCCCTTCTTTTGTCATGGCTTCTCATTATAACAATAGCAATTAAAAGCTGATTACAATTTGCACATCTGCTTGGATGATAAACACACACAAACACCCACATATATATATAAACATATGTATGGACATATCAATACCAATGCAAATATGCATTAACGCAGAACTATGAAAATGGAAATATTTAGATCACCTTATCACCTTTCAATCCAGGTTGTCCGACCGGCCCTGAAATACCCTGTGGGACAAAGAAACAAGAGGTCTAACTTTATCTCACAACTTTTAATGTACAACATTGTCTCATAAGTGCTTAAAACCCTACCTGAGGTCCTGGAATCCCCGTTGATCCAGGTGGCCCCACAGACCCAATGTCGCCCTATGCGATAGGAAATAAGACAAATTTCAATTAAACATCCATCATCCCAGGAGTTATATTTTTACTGAAGAAATACTATGCTTACATGTAGCATGCTGGTAAAAAAGATGTTCAGTTACCTTACTTGCGTAATAGGAAACTGCTATAAGTCACTGTTTATGCAATCCAGGGACAGTTACCTTAGCTTTTAGTGGGGCTTCTTATACTACATAATCCAACAAGTACTGCATCATAACATGGCCTTCTAACATTTGCACACAGATTCAGGAATTTGAGATAGCAAAAGTGAGATTCACCCTCAATGTGAAAGTCAAACCATATTGCCTTTTCTTCATTTTCTTTATTTTGTCTTTGGCAAGTGAAACATGCATTCTAAAGTTCCACGTTTATACATCCCTCAGTATCAATAGGCAAACCGTCCAGGCACCTGCCTGAGGAGTGAGTACATTTCAATGAAAGAAGATAAACGTCATACTGAACTTAACAAAGTGTAATCTAATGGATGCCTAGTAGGTGTAAGACCAAGTTAGAGAGGGATGGCTGCTAATACCCTGGATTGCCCATTGCTAACCTTGTCCCTAACATTGCTATCCGTGGTTTAAAAGGTCATGTGGACAGCAATAGGAACTAAAGAATAACATGAAAACCTTGTCCAGATCCTGTAGCGTACACATCTTGTCCTTTCCCTAGCCCACAACAACCAAATATAAGGCTGTTTAGGGGCATGGCTCGACAAAGGACAATTCTGGGATGCCATTGGCGATCAAAGGATCTGTGTAAGAAAGTGATTTATTAATTGTAGTGGTTGGTAGTCCACTACACGTAATAAACTCACAAGCCTGTTTAAGCAAACATTGCAGTAACTTAGTTATGGCGCAGAGCAGATAAGCATAACTTGTTGAAAATGTGTAAAACAATAAGTAGCACCAAAATAGTTAAAAAGTCAAAAACAAAATACTAGAAAAATCCCACTCCAATTTAGATAAATAGAGAAAAAATGAATACAGAAAATAAAAACAAATCAACAAAAACCTAATAAGTTAAACAAGAAAAATGAATGCTTATATTTTTAAGCAAATATAGCACCAAAAACTTCTAGGCATCAATAATTGTCTATTGGCAGAGTAGTTCGGGATCTGTGTGTGAGTTCAGGCCAACTGAGATGGAGTGTGGGGTGGTAACCAAATCAGGTTTGTCCCGGTCTGAGGTTTTACGTAGGGTCAGAGGGCCACATGTAGCAACTTTCAGATTTGCGACTCGCAATTTGCGAGTCACAAATCCAAATGTTGGATGGTGTCCCTGACACCATCTGCGATTCGCAAGGGGGTCGCAAATGCCCACCTCATGAATAACCATGAGGTGGGTCGCAATTTGCGACCCCCTTACGAATAGCGGGCCTCACAGGGATGGTGTCCTGTAATGTTTACAGTGCCATTCACAACGGGGAAGGGGTCCCATGGGGACCCCTTCCTTTTTGCGAATGAGTTACCACCCGTTTGAAATGTGTGCAAAATGCGATTGGTTTGCGACAGCGTTCGCAGTCACAAACCAATCCTACATTGCACGGCAACTCGCAATTAGGAAGGGAACACCCCTTCCTAATTGCGAGTCACAAACCCGTTTTGCGATTCGGTAACCAGGTTACCGAATCGCAAAACGGGGTTTGTGCATTGCGATGTGCTTTTTGCACATTGCAAACAGCAAAATTCACTGTTTGCGACGTTCAAAAAGCTTGCTACATGTGGCCCTTAGTCTTTGAAATGGAAGTCAAAATACTCCAGTGGGGCAAGGTTGCAGCCTGTGTCTGAGGAGGACCTCTCAAAGACAGACAGGGGTTTTATGAGGTCCTACTGAAGTTGTTGATTTTGAAAAGAAAAGCTCAGAGAGGGAAAATTCAAATTTCGCACCCAGGAAAGTCCTGGCGTGGGCCAGATGCTTTTGGCATCTTTGCCCAGTCAAGATTTTTTTGTTTGACTTATTCTCTTTTTCGGAGTTCCGAATCCGCCAGTGGGACAAAGTTGTGGGCTGTATCCAGTGATGAGTTCCATGAGGCTGGATTCCCTTCTCACCGAGGACCTGATGAAATGGATTCCCTGCTGCAGAGAAGCTCCAAGCAGGGAAAACAGGTTTCTTCAGTCCTGTAAAGTTACACCTAGGGTAGATTGACTTGAGTAGTTGTCCCAATCCTCAGAAGATCTGGAAGTCCAAAACATTTCAAAGTTTTAACTTTTCAGCGTTGTTAGGAGAAGCCGAGTCAGACACAGCCAAGAATTCCAGAACCTCATGAACAGCAGTTGGTGGTCAAGACACACTCCACCAGAAGATGCCAGCAGAGTACAGGACAGGTCCAGTTGTAATTGGTCAGCTGCCACTTAAGGGAAAAGGCCTCTTGCAGCTTGTTGTGCCCCTTTAGCCACATAGGAGGTCAATCAGCCACCTGCTACTTATTTGTCCAGGATACAGGAGAGAACAGGTCATGTCTTTCAGGGCTAATTTCAGGTTACAGCAAGCAGGGTCCAGTTCTCTTCTCATATTCTATAGATCCAGAAAGTGTTTTAAGAAGGGTGCCTTGGGGTGCCAAACTTACGGTCGGGATCAGGTAGTAGGTGAGGTTAAATCCTGGCTCCTCTCTGACCAATGGATTCAAATCTTCCAGGGCCTACACTACTGCAAACAATATCACAGTGCACCTTACTCCTAAAATTCGAGACAGAAAGCCCCTTTCTCCCTTGTGCAGAGTCTGAGACTGTGTGCTCACAAAGAGAGGTGAAGAAAAGTGAGCAGTTCCCCACCTCTGTGGTCACTCAAAAAATGTTCTTGGGGTAGATTACCTCCCACTTGGTTTGATGTCAGCGTGGCTGGGAGAACAAGGGTTGCCTTCTCCAGGACTCATCTTACATTTGTTTGTGAAAGGGCATGAACCATTTACAGGTTACGGAAGTTTCTGGCCCTAACTTACCTGGTCTTTTTGCAAGGGGAAGGGAAAACCCTCCTCACACACAGGCCACTGTTTCTGCCCTGGGAACACTCCTGACACCTCATTAAGGTCAAGCTATGGCTGGGAACTGGCAGAGAGAGAAACTTGGTAATCACTAGAAAATTGTATTCTGGGGCTGTTTCTGTGAACCATGGGCACTAGAGTGATTACACAATTTGCAGACTTGGTGCTACTACTAGCTAAGCGACTCGGCTAGGCAATGCAAATCTTCAACAGTGTCTTCCATGTCTCAGTGGAGGCAGAGTTGGAAAGATGGGTACTGGCAGAGAGTAAAGCTTTATGCTGGGAGGAATATGGAGGCTCATGAAAAAAACCATAGTGATGGAGTGGGATGCGTTATTAGAATCCTTTAAAACTCAAGTGACCAACAGCACCTGACCTACTCCCCAAGGGATCACCCCAGAACACACAGCATCTATTGAACCCCTGGAGTGATGACTCCCACACTTCACAATACGACTGAGAGGGAGCCCCCAGCTGTCTGTTAGTGGCCCCACTATCCTATATCATACCTACATGTGCACCACAACACCTCAGGGTTCCCTGGGTATAACCACTTAATGCTACAATTATTAGTTTACATGACACAACAAGATGTATACACACAGTGATGATGTCTAGTTTAAGGGGGTGGGGGCGGTTGTTACCTTGAGGGCATAGTTCACGGTATATGTATTTTATAGACGCACCTCACGATGATATGCTTCACGTATTACACCATCATCTCTTCATTTAAGTTTGTATTTTATATATCATCGTTATTGATGTGGTCAACTGATCTGATATGTATGCTTCTTCCACATGAGAGGAAAATGTCTAACATTTGTTCTCTTTTTATATAGGAAAAGCAATAAACTTTTGTGTTAAAAATATGTCAAGCTATGGCTGGGCATTTGGTGAAGGTCTAATGCAAATCTGCTTCCAGATACTTCAGGTAAGGAAAATATAACTTTATAAAAATTGCTTTCACTAAATATTTAATATAAATCTAACTTCACCGTTGAATACAACTTTGCAATGAATATAGAGGTTGGTTGAATTACTTAGTTTGCAGGTGCTAAGCCAGAGGAAGCAGAATTATTATTTGAATCTGTACACTAGTTTTCCTTCCAGGACAATCAGAGGCTTCCACAGTGAAAATAGCTTTAGCAACCTTGTCACTGGAGGGACATGGTAACATTACATTTCTTCATGTCTGACTTTTAAATACCATGCACCCTACCTTGTGGGCTGAGGGTAACTTAATAATATTTAAAAGGGAAGTTTTTCTCAGTGGAATATGGCTATTTTTTACAGGTTTGACTGCAGGTTTAAGCTCCTGCAGTTATTAACTATAGCGTGGGGAACTTTCTCTGAAAGGGATCCTGATCCATCTACTTTCCCTGGTACAAAAGATGTAGACATGGTTCCTCTATGTCTCAATCAGTATGAAATATGAAACTGGAGCCTCCGTTGGATGCCACCTTGTGGATTAATGCAACATTTTGTTCTGCTGCTCTCAACTGTTCTTCTGTTTTGCTCTGGATGGTTGATGGTTGATTTTCCAGATGATATTAACTCACCTTGGACCAACATCCTCCTTGGTCATTTTTCTTAGGCAGATTTTAGGAAAACCTTTAGGCTGCTTACCTAAATGTTTTTTCGACAATCTGTCCTGATGATGGCCCTGCTCACTTTTTCCATAAGGGATCAAACATTGGTGTGTGATCTGTAATATGGGCTTCACAATGTGCTTAAATAATCATTGTTATCACTGAATGTGTTCAACTTGTTCATGTATTATTGACATTCAGTGCCCCTTACTTGCAGCCTGTTATTTTGAATTGGTTTATTTTCTGTTTTGTTTGCACCAAAATCTTTTTGACTTATTGTCATATTGCATAAGATCCTTGACTCTTTGCCTCTAGACTATTATCTATACTTTAATACTCCAATTTCTGCAGTGTATTTTAGTTATTTGGCAAGGGAATCTATTTAATTCATTCAGTACCTTTAGATATCTTTTGTTTAGCTGCTGTGTTCCAGTTTCTGAAACAGTTTCCTGAGAGAACTGAATGTTTTGATATATTGTTAGTACTCTAGTTCCGAAGGTTATTGGGTTAACCGTGTTTATTAGTACAGATTAAAGTGCCACACTCAGGCTACACTGGTGGGCCAGAGGCCATGTTTTCCTTGTCACATTAGTGGATGGCACAGTAAGTGCTGCAGTCTGAAGGTGACATTAACTTTCTATGCCATGGGTGTAGTTTCTACACTATTGCTTTAAAGGAGAGTTAAATATCAGGGATTAGACCCTTTATATATGTGTAGGGGTCAGAGTACATACACTGGGAACTGGACAGAAGTTCCCCATTACACAGAATCGAAAAACAAGTAATGAAATTCATTAAAAAATGGGGGTGACCACACAAAAAGGAGTATATTCTCAAAGTTCGAAAAGGCTTGTCATCTACCTCTGACATTTTGATGAATCAACTTTTTGCTGGTTACTCCGTGCTCCATGCTGCTCTGCAGCACCTGCGAAAAGCTGTAGAGTTGGCTAGTTTATGTGTGCACCGCGAACAGCACAATTCAGATGTTGAGATCAATCTTCTCCCTGAGGCCCTCATGACATTGACCAAACTGGCACCGTTTGAAGGCGAGAAAGGTTAAAGTCACAATGAAGTCACAATGAAGTCAGGTGCTTATTTCACTGAGAACCCTACCTCATTCAGCATTTCCACAACATTAAACCGATTTTTTAAATTTTACAAATCCTGCAAGGCTACAAAGTTTGAATTTATCATTCAATTGTAAATGACTGGCTGATTTTGTAAAGAAAAACTATCACCTCAAAATGGTTTATGTTCTTGGTATTTAGAAAGGAAGACGATAAAATGGTTGTAACTTTCTTCAATAATTGCAATAACTAATGTTTACTGTAAATAAGCAACTGGCTACTTTGAGTTGAACGAGAATATCATATAGCATTATAGATGGTTAACAGTGAATTATGGGGATGTTTTTCACTGAGGGGTTCTGAGTGACATCAAGTAGACAATGAGAGAGGAGACTGAGAACTCATGTTTTACTCATCTATATTTTTATGTTATGTATGGGCCCCAAATTCACGCTTCTGCTTCCAGTTGCTAAGCAGTGGCAGAGGAGTGATGGGGAAGGAATACATAATGTGACCTCTGCTCCCTGTCGCAAATGTAAAAAATAAATTCCTGGCCTTCTGCTACCCACCCCCACTACTCTCTGTGCCTTCTATTCCTTCTCCTGCAGAAGCTATGCTCCTAGCTCTCCAGCACTGCTCTGGCTGGGACTAATAGAGGCCTGTCGGAGCAGCCTGTAATTGTCTTATGATGTAGAAACAGTGGTTGGCAGCTTTTGTTAACACATGTTGCAATATCATAGCAGTCAATTACCAGATTTGAATCTGGCACTCCCGCTAGTGGCTCTCGGTGAGAGTCAAACACAACATATAGAATTATAGGTGAGTAACAGTGAGTTACAGGGATGTTTTTCCTCAAGCAGTTCAGGGTGATATCGAATAGACAAGAGTGAAATGAAAAAAGTATGTCCCCTCACTTTCAGGCATCTGTGCTCCTTGCTCCCGCACTGCTCTGACAGGATCTCATAGACCCGGGACAGAGCAGCCTTGAATTCCTGTATGATGAAGCAACAGTGGTTAATAGGGTTTGTTTCCCACTGTTGCTACTGGATTTAGAATCCAGTCCTTCACACGAATGCCTCTCAAGGACAGCCATACATTACAAGTGTTTTAAGTAGTATAACCAAGATTCCACGGCATTTTTTTTTTACTTATTCACAAAAAGCATGCTATTATATATATTTCTTGGTTTGTGGTAATTTGACCAACAAAAGAAAAGAAATCACATCAGCAATGTAAAATATTATAAAAACATGTAGATTGTGGACCTATAAAAAGAGAATTCTAAAACATTTAGAACAGTTTCAATAATTCTACTGCTTCTCAAAAATAAGCACAAATATCCCAGCAAAGAAGTAGATTGTTAACTATCCAACAGACACTTGGGTAGGATGAATCATTGGAGTAGCACATTAACATCCACGGTGGCAAAACAATGTGAAAGAAAATGTTCAATTATTAATATGAGCTGTTACTTTCTGTGGCAGTGACTTAAATTGTATTTTGCAGCCAAAAACAATTACTACATTTAGATTTTGAGATGGAACGTTTTTCTCTGAAAGGGAGCTTGTTAGATGTGGTGTCCAAAAAACCCTTAATGACTACCTAATATTGACTTTGGATAACATTTTTATTACTATAATGCGAGCGCTAATGTGATCAGTAGAGGGCCACAGCATGTTGAGGCTGGTTACACTGTGCCATTCACTTTAAGGTTCTGGTGGCCCGGAAAAATAATTTATTAGAATACCAGTTGGTGCAGATCTGTCAGCAAAAGAAGCGACTTCTCCACTTATCGCGGAGGCTTCATTACAGAGGCCCACAGCCTCACTAAGGCCCATATTTATACTTTTTAGCGCCGCATTAGCGTCATTTTTTTGACGCAAAAGTGGTGCAAACCTACAAAATACAATTGTATTTTGTGAGTTTGCGCCACTTTTGCATCAAAAAATGACGCTAATGCGGCGCTAAAAAAGTAACTGTCCTCCCTAGATCTCTTAACACTGTGGACGCCAGGCATGTTGACTTTGCCAATGCTTGCTTATATCTTCACCTTCAATTCTCCGCTTCTCTGCAAAACTTAGATATTTATTGCCGTGGGTCATTTTAAGACGTTCAGCACACACAGAGACATCTTTGTTCCAGGTGACAACTGCAATGAACAGAACTGGTGATTTCATTATTTGTAAGGGGTGACCTCTGTCACCTCAAGAATATGAAAATACAAACTGTGTCAAAGGGATTAGCATTAGTTTTGATATTTTGATTCAAACGTTTTAGTTCGCTTAAAATCTCTCACAGCTGAATAAATGGGTTGTTTGGTCTTCTGAAGCTAATGCACTTTTCTATCTTTGCATTTATTTTGACGTTTAAGTAAAATGTGCCATTGCCGAGTACGACGTTGAGCATACGGTACTAATCTTAGACATGCAATAACGAAGCGTAAGGGGTTAGAAAAACAATTCACCCACAAAAGATGCATTGTTGGGATGTGAACATGGTGGGTGGTTGGTTTAATTAAGGAACGTTCCTCTTATGATAACTTAGTGCACACAAGTTAGTTCCACAAAATGCACGTGGAGCAAGTACACGTTCAAGAAGAAGCTTTTAAAAGGGACAGGTGGCTGTTCAGTGGGGTGGTGGTCACCACACACTTGGCTTTATGGGGCAGAGTGGAATGAACATTTGTCGCATTTATGTGTGTGTCCAAGGTCGGCCGAATAAGAATGGTACGATGACGAGCAGCTGCTTATACTTCCATTAGAGTAGGGGTAAAAGCAGCTTTAAGGTAATGCAAACCTAAAACACACCTTGAAATATATATCCTACGGATTCATCTGTGCAAGAATTTGCTAGACTGTGGATCTAGGTGTTCTGCAGGGTGCAAAACAAGCATTAACAAAAGGGTTTCTTTCCCTAATCCATGTGAGAAGTAATAACTGCCCCAGTGTATTATTAGCATACTTTCCTCCAGGATGTCACTTAGTGCTTAATTTGTGCTTGTTGTTTCCGGTGCTGAGCACCGGCCGGCGCTTATACTTCTGCCTCAAGCATTTGCTGCGAGCAAAAGACACATATGGGCCAGATTGAGGAAGGGAAAAACGAAAAAGCGTCACAAAGGGAGAAAGTAGAAAGCTGCTAGAGTGAGCTGAAGGGGCAGGGAGTGGCTTTATATGGATTGAAGAGGCCCGAGATGGCTTTAAGATTACGCTGCCTCATTATTCCGTGTTCACACATTTAATTGCAGCAGCCGCATGTTTAAGAAGAGGGCTTTGGGCACCGGCAACTTTTTATTTACAAATTAAGCACTGATGTCACTTCAAGTTCCATGTTTTGAAATTCATAGTAGCAGACAAAGCCTAGAAGAGCCAGGATATTCTTCTCTACGGATGGGAGCACTTTGGGAGGTAAAGACACACATTTACTTGACCATCAGATGCTCTGATATTCCTTCACAAATGTAGCACCACGTTGCCATGAGCAGATTGTTCCTTAGCAAGGCTGCAAGGTCCAGGCAACATTTTAACAGTTTTTGAGGGGACATAGGAGGACCTGAGGTAACATATGCCATTAAGGTCTGCAGAGTGTTGGTAACGTCAGCACAGCAGCCATTCATGTTAATCAAAGATAAGTTATACAATAGAACCAGTGTCATTTTTATGGCAGAAGAAATCTTTCTGGCGAATCTGTTGGAGGTTTTCCAAAGCACTGAATCATTGATGAATAGAGGAGAAACAAACATAAACTCATTGGCAATCTGAATACGGGTAAGCCTGTTTTTCCCGACTAAGCTCTGGCATGATACCATGCGGTGATTTTGCAATTGGTTTATTGTGGTATTGTTTGTGTAGAATGTTAGCTTGACCTACTAGCTAGCAAATGTAAGCAATCGTACTAGCTAGCATATTCGAGCAATTGTCACTCTGTATTGGCCCTTTCAACTATTCGGATATCTCCACAAACTATTTTTTAGGGAGCAACATTAAGTACCATTGCTGTAAATTATTGTAATTGAAAGACAATTCATATACTCTAAGAAAATCTAGTTAAGATGATGCTTATTTTCATTACAGTTAGATTTACCGATTTTCCATGAGCGCAGTGAAGTGTCTTATGGAAAAAAACACCTAACACTGTTTGGGAAGAAGTAATGCATTCAGTCACTCAGAGCAAGGGGCAAAAAGAGTAATTCCCATTTTAAGTAGATGCATCAGTTGAGCAAATAGCTTGTACTCAACATAAAAGTGAACTTAATTCAAATGTAAGGCCTTTGAGCTGGTGGAGCTGGCCTATGACTGTGAAACAAAACTATGCTGTGAAGAAACATTTTTCAAGAAGCAAATACAGTCTAATTGCTGCCAGTAAGTTTGAACTGTCACCATCTTGAAGGAAATTGATGTGACTGATGTTTCCAATTGTTTTACGTTTTGGGCTGGAATAAAGCCTCGAACGACCTCTAGCAGCAAGACGAAGTAGAATCTGTCACCTCTTTCCACCAAAAAGCAACATGTTGTGGCTCTTCACACAGTGCTATGGAAATAATGCCTCTGCTGCTAATACTAGAGAACTGGACATCAGCCAGGGGAATTCTACAGGACAGCCCATTTATACTGATCCTGGAACCCAAAGGTCTGTAGGACACATCCATGTGAGCCAAGAGGCTTAAGCACACATGTCCTCACGAATAAACTTAACAAAGTGTTGGATCTGATGTATCCAAATAACCTTACCTTTAACATCTAGCTCTCCTGTATGCGTTTGGATAACCATCAGAATAACGGATTGGCTTGTTGAAAGCTATATTAATTGCTATGGTGTGAAGAGACCAACCAATTGCCTAATCGCATACATTGTTAGCCTACTAGGATAATGAGAGAAACAATGGATCAAAAAATACATTGGCTCTTTTTCTTAAACATTTCAAAAGTTCCATGAAAGTAAACTTGATGAAGCTCTGTGGCAATAATCATTTGATACCACCCCGAGAGAGATCACATGTGATAAACAGAGGGTGATGCTGCACTCCCGTTCACTTATTTTATCGGTCATTGTGAGATTATGCTTCTCCTGATAAGATAGAGCATAAATTGAGAATGGTTCTAGACGTACATTGGGTATTTCAAGGCTAAGTCCCCATTTCAACACCTATCCCAATAACTGGACCGCCAATTGGATTCCAATATTTAAGTACAAAAAAAATAATCTTCTGTATGTTCCAGTGAAATCAATGTTAAGTTAACAACAATAGAAATTATTACAAGGTGTATCTTCCTCTTTACAATTATATTGAACATACAATATCCAACGACAACACTATGAGAGATTAATAATACTAAATTGAATTCAACAGGATTTGCTGTGGCGGCCAAGGCATCTTTTGTTTTGATGCTGCCTATTTAATGTAATCGCACTGAAATGTTTCTGTAATTCATTTTGGGAAGGAGGAAGACTCCTGCAAACCCACTTACTTTTTTCCTCCTGTTTCCTGATGCACTTATAGATGAGGAAAACCTCTATGGTTCTCCCAGTTCAACCCACACTTCATTTTTAGCCTGGTGTTTGCTCTTTCCCAATCTGACTTTTACTTCTGTGTTTGCAGCCCTGTGTGTGACATGACTATGCCTGTATCATACTCAACAAGGTGATGTATCAGTGACTTTTTCAACTTACTTAACCAGCATCAACATTTTAAGGCATGGATAATGTGGGCTCTGGCCCAGGGTCCCAGCCTAGAGCCAGGTCTGTTCTGCAGAAAGTCTTGCTCTGATGAACTTGAATAATTCTTTAAAAGAAATGTTGTGTTTATGTTGCAAGAAAAATCCTTAAAAAATATTATTTTAGATTACAATAGGACCACTTATATGAGAAGTCGGGGGGAATCCCATAGATTATTTGTAGTAATATTAGTGAGATGCTACTGTGTTACAATATTGAAAACACGTCACAATCTCTGAATATCAGATGCAAACACATTTAGAATTTGGACAAGTGCACCTGTGCACCGTCAGTGACCAGGCCAAAGAGGGCATGAAAGAGCTGAAATCAAATCCTAAATTCAAAGCTGTTCCGAACAAGGGCGCACAAAATACGTTTGGCCCAGAGCCCCCAAAATCATTAAGATGTCCCTGTTAACCAGAAGAGTATCAACTGCTTACTTCTCAACCTTTGTATAGCTGCTTGGCAGGTGAGACTCAATTTTAGCAAGGGTTTATTTTTTCACCCGACTATGACATTATTTGACCTTTCAGCTGTGTAGTCAAAGCACACTGGATAAACAATGATTCAAATGCAAGCCATGTCGACCAAAGTAGTCTTTCTTCACTCTTCTCCTAGCTGTGAAACTATCAGGATGTTTGCGGACCATCTCAATGGACCATGTGCACGTCTCCAATACACTGATGATCTGCAAGTTATGAGTTCGAATCCAGGCAAAGCCCACTAACTCTTCCGTCCTATAAAAGGTGGATAAATGGAGTACCATAGATTGCGAAATACTAACATCTGTTATTTACAGAGCCCAGAACACTGTAAAAAGTATTACGTGCAGATTATCGGGAGCTGTAAAAAACAAAAAGGCCGCCTATTATGAGCTGCAGATTGCTATCTGACATTGCAGCCGAGAGCTGGTTGACAGGCAGGCCGGCAGTAGAGCTGGTATAAGACCCCCCAGGTGTCTTGAGAGCTAGGCCAGCAGATTATTATGAGAAACTTGCATGTTTGTGAGGGAAGTGCCAGTATGAGACACTCGCCAGGAATTGTATTAAAGCATTACCTTACGAAGTTAAAACACGTTCTTCTTTTTACTGCAGTTTATGGCAAGCTTCAAATGCTGCTTTTTCCTCTATTCACCCATCTATTTTTACAAACCTTAAATTAAAGCTCAGTTAGTTCAAATAATGTCACGTTAATCAACTTCAGGTTTAACGCCAAATCTCTTCAAGAAAAGTTTGTAAAGATCTAGCTCGCAAACAGAAATGCAAATAATTACAAATGGAAGGAATTCCCACGTATAGGTATCTGAATTAACTCGGAGAGAGGAGAAAAAATCGAGTCCAGTGAAAACAAATCGTTCGTATATCTCCACTGAGCACTTTCTGGCACGCCTGTTTCGAAATTAAAGTATGTTCGATTGTTTGGAATGTAAACAAAACTGTGAAAGCGGAATCTGATGCCAATAGTAATTAATAGTAGGTCCACTTCTATCTCAGGAAATAACATTGGGCAATTCAGTCCTCCTAATGCAAACATATCCCTCTTGCTGGCAAAAAAGCTCCTCTTTTCTGCCAACACACCTGCCAAATAATACCTTTATAGCTTTTTGCAAAAATCAGTTTACTGGAAAGGGTTTATGGACGGCGTGAGAGGTTCGCTTTCCAACAAGCCTTAAGCAACTGTTCAGTAGCATTGTTAGCTACATGAGCCTTTTACCAGCCTATTAATTCCCCGAAAATTTGCAGCCCATTCATTGGAAACGATAGATCAAGTATTTTGGCAGGGCCACCCTTGGGGTTGGTACTATGGAAGCCTGGCACAGGATCTCGTGTTAGCACTGAATTAAGGACTTTTTTTGTCTAGCAGAGACTGTGCTGGCTTTTTCGAGATGTGCATAGAAAGCTAACACACTAGATCATGCCTAACGGAGCTGGAGAAAAAAAACAGTTCAGAAAATAGAGACAGAATAATTGTGCTCTTCAGGAGAGCTTAAAATGCCATCGGAGACGACCACTCATCCCTTGACTACTTGTCAAGGATTTACAAGTGTGCCTGACAAACATGTCTTTAAACACTCAGCCTCATCCTGGAAATGGTTGCAAATTAAAAGCATTTGCTGAAAAAAAAAAAAAGAAATCTCAGTCGGAAAGAAGGAATGCGCTTGGAGGGTTCAGATATCTGTTGATAAATGGCCTCAAAATTGGAATCCTGCCATAAAGACACTGACATGCCCTTAAAAGGCTGGAGTGCAATAATACTTGGTCATCTTTATAATACAGACTTTCAGCATGCTACTGAGAGCTATAATGGTTGTTAAAGGCCCTGATGCCAAGTTATCGACCCGAGCCACCGATAAGGTCATTTAACAACATGTACAGCTCGAAGCAGATGGCTTATAAGGATATTAGAACATTTCACACCCTTAGTGTAAAAAGGGGGAAACAGAAAGACAAACACTGGAATATCGGTGCAGATGGCCAATACCAGCAATCTATGCCCAGAGCCCCTCCATTGTCTTGAATTAGGCTCTCAACATTCCAATGTTCTCATATATATTCCAATACTTCTGTACTTTTTTGCTAAAGTTTTAGATTTACAGAAGAAAATGCCCCAATACTGGATGAGATGATATTCGTTGTGAATCATTTCCTATTAGTTCTGCAAAAGAAGAAGCACCTAGTCTGTAAGTTGTTACCCTTAGTAAGCGAAACCAGTTTCCAAGAATGCATCCTATCATTCTGCACCATCAGCATATGAGAAGTATACATTAAAAACATATAGGCCCTTATTACAAGTCTTGCAGTGGTGGTCGGACTGCCGCCAAAGCAGCAGTCCGGACTTCACATGATGACAGTGGCAGAGTCGGCACGGTCTGACCGCCGGCACTGCAAGGTTGCCCCCGGTTGACAGCCTGGCAGTGCCGGCGGATTATGAGTCCCCTCTCCGTTGGCTTTTACATGACGGTTCCCCCGCCATATAAGGCTGGCGGAGACAGGGTGCCGGGGGCCCATGGACTTGGCATAGACACTGTGCATGGGTCCCGCAGGACAGCCCGTCGCGCTTTTCACTGCCTGAATTACTGGCAGTGAAAAGCACGGCATCCGATGCACCGCAACATTGTCGCCGGCTCGATTACGAGCCGGCGTCAATGTTGTGGCCTTTTTCCTGCTTGGCCAGCAGGAAACTGATAATAGGTCCAGTGGGCGGAAAACCGGAGTGGTGGTTTTCCGTCCTAAAGAGTTTGGTGGGTGTCCTTTGCTGCCCGCCAAACTCAAAATGAGAGCCAAAGTCTTTGCAGAAAAACTGCTGCTGTATCAGCTCTGAAATATGTATTTTCAGATCCTAAACCTAAGCTCTAACTGAGAGGTGAACCCGGAAGATATTTTTTCCTTCCAAGCACTCTCTAATGGCATCAATTGGGCAACTGATGTCAAACTCGGAGAACAGAACAGCAGCATAAAAAGTGACATGGAAATGATGCTACAGAAATAACACCAGGCTTCGAGAAACAGGTCCAACTGTTAAATGTGTAGAAGAACAATCAAGAAAAGTAGTAGTTTTTGCTTTCCGCTACATCACTGTCCTCCCCAAATGTTTAAAATTCCAACTTCATGGCCACCTGCGTCATGATGTCTGGCAGATTGTTAATACCCCTCTGTGCTCTGGTTTACATTATTAGTAGTTATCACACAACCTATCACCCAATATCGAACATTTCCTATCATGAAACACTGCAGGAGGTGGTGGTGCTATAAAGTCATCAAACATAAGTCCAGGTTAATAAGATTTAATTGCCATATAATGCTGTGTTTTGCCCTCTGAAAGGGACTGAATCGGTCCACGCAGGTCATGTTTTTTACATGACATAGGTGGATGCAGACTTGGGTAGAATTGTTCCTGCAGTGTTTCTGGATCTCTATGCAGTGGTTGACACCAATGCCTACTCCATTTTGCAACAGTATTTTCAACATGTAGATGGCTTCCAACAGAATTGGTTTGCATTGGCTCAGCTCCTTTTTCTTTAAAAGAGCGAGGGTAGTAGTGAAGTCTGCACTTTAATCCTACTTTTTGAGAATTGTGTGGCTTTGCTCAGGGTTTTGGGTTCCGAATTGTTTAATCCTTTTTCAGTATTTGATTTCATTCAATGGTCCAACTAATGCAATCTCACTATCTAAGCGACATTACATTGTAGTAAAACTGCTGCAACTCTTCCTTTCTGCTTTTAAAGCCACCAGGTTAGGTGTAAGAACAGTGACATTATGTTAGCAATGGAATGGAAATGTTAATAATTGTTTTTTCTCTGGAAAATTATTAGTGACTAGAATTGGCACTTACAGCCTTTCTTGTGAAAATAATACAAGAGCATGTAAGGCAGGAGATAGTGTGAAAACAATTGTCAACACTATGGCCTATATATAATACATAACTAATCCATTCTGGCTGAAATATGTTCACAGTTCCTACAGAAAATCAACAAGTTTATCTCATATGCCATGTTTTGCAATTCAAACTGCGAGCTTATAACTTATAGAGAGGACCTGGCTTTTCAATTATCCAAGCTATCGTAGGTAGGGCTAGGCACGCAAACCTACTCACGATGCCCTCAATGGTGATAGTGTGCTTCACCAGCATACACAACATAACATAGGATAAGCAGGGCTACTGGATTTATGTGGCAAGGGAGGACCAAATTATGTGATTGGGTTGACTTAATTGTGTGGAAAGAAAAGGCAAATTATGCAGCATAATGCAGTACATACACTGTTAGTATACCCTTACCATTTTGGAACTTTCACACTTTAACACTATCTAGGCAAAGGTTTCACCTCATTAGTACCACTTTGACAGAGAATACAGATATAAGCAACAGTTAGAGGTGACCAGTCAACCTTTGTATGGTGTTACATCGCTTTTAGTAACTTTTGATCCGCTTGAGTGTGAAACAGATTTCTTTGTTGAAATCTGCAGATTATGCAGCAGATGACAGATTGTGTAGCAAATGCGGCAAATCAATGATTATGCAGAAAATGCTATGGCAAAAACAAATCACATAATTCCAGTGACTGCTAATAATCAAATATTAAATGGAAGTACATTTCACTTATGGCAAGAGAAGTATCCTTACTTATACATTTTATGGATCTGGTTAGTCAGTGAGGAGTTTTGCAACCAAATAGAACCATAATGTTGGAGTCTAAGCATCTTTTTATGGTCAAATAACTCATCTGTGAGTTGCAATGCACTGATAAGTACAAATGCAGATACCTTAGTTCCCTTTATGCTGATGTATGTAGGTGTAAATCGGACCTGGCTACAAAAGCACCTGAGAGCTGTATATAATGGTTATTTTACAGATATAAGTGAAGACGTCTGGGGAGAAGGAAGTAGGGACACAGCATCAATTGCTGCAGTGAGGACTGAGAACAGACCACCAATCACTGCACCAATCACCCAGTAAGACAGTTGCAGCTTAGTTTACATTAAATGTATCACCTAAGCCATTAACCTAGTTAATCAGCAGTCTGATAATCGGGTAAAAACCCTTTCTTTGCATATCCCACACCCTGGGTGACCGGCTTCCCTGTAGGTGGCAGTGGAGCCAGCAGGCCCCATATATCGCAGAGTACCCAAGACTATGAATGACAAGGGGGTTGAGCACAAATGACTTAAATCATTTTAAGTTCCAATTCATTCTCTGAGATACAGAGGAAAACGAATCTAGGCGATTTCCTGATCAACAGAAGATTTTTCAGGCTCAACCATTTCAAGGAAAGTCTCTGTTCGTGCACAGAAAAAAGGGGTTCTTTGCATTTTTGTGTCTCAGATTTTTGATGTAGAAAATTTACAGAGTCATCCTCTAACATAATGAGATATTAGCCCTCGAGAGAGGGTAGAGTTTGAGTATGAAGCTCAAACATGTATCCTGGACATTGTGATGATTATGTGGTCCTGTGTGTGGGACTAATTGGCCTGTATTGTGCTATGACAGTGGCTATAAGTTCTCAGCAAAAATATTACTGAGAACAGAGTTTCAGGTTTTTTCAACCTGTTACTACAAGAATGTGTAAGAGGTGAAAATGTCCTTATATTGGTTTATTTGTTCCAAGTTAGATTACACTTCACTTTTTTTCAGATCTCCTATGAAGGCCTGGGTGGCCAGTGCTAGGACCTGATTATACGAATCTGCCTTTAAATGTGCTTAGTCTTCACACACAATTAAAAGGCAATGGAGAGTTCACAGTAAATGAACTTTTGGTAATTTTTGGAAAAAATACCATTTCAATTTACATGTTTTGTTACTTCACGTCTTTGATACAAGAGTTTACTTTTTCTGCCATACAACAGGTCACAGCAGAGCCAAAACGTTGGCACAGACAAAGCTTTACTGCCAAATGTGATGGTGTGAGGTAGTTACCAGCAGGTGTTGGGGAGTGGTAAAATAGTTTCAGATCACAAACCATGGTTTAGACTTGAATGTGAAAGTATGACTGGTCAGCGGGGTAGTAGAAAACAGGTGGGAGTCAAGCTGAGACGCCCAGGAAAAGGCCTATGGTCAAGGAACAAACCAACTATGACAACAAATCACAGGAGCCAGTACCGCATTGTGCTCTGACCCTACAAACCATCACACCTCGCGTGTAACCGTCAAATATTATAAATATAATTAATTGTGGGAAGCTCACTCTGAAAAGGAACGTTGGGCACACCAAAGACTGCGTGAAAAATAACTTCATGGGCTCTTCCCCATTCCAAAGGGTTACAAATTTCGTGGGAATCAAATAGCAACAATGTATACCTTTTTTATTCTTTTTTGGCAAAGACGGTGACAAATATAGAGGGAGTTTTTAAATATCAATTGATTCACCTATGTTTAGAGAAACAAGCGCAACAGACTCTTCATAACAAATAACACATGGATTAATGCATGTTTACATATTTAAAATAACATTGGCTGATATTGAATTGGACATGCCACAGTGATACATATTTTGACGAGCAGGCCTAGTGTCAAAGCTTTGAATGAAAAGACGTAATTCAATTGTACTGTGCGAAAGCCAAGAAACTATGTAATTGGAAAAGTAGGTTATACTCACTCTCAATCCAGGAAATCCAGCCGGGCCACCACCGCCAACAGTTCCCTTTAAAAACAGCATCTTGTTAGTGGGTGAAATAGTTCCAAATACAAATATTTGATAACACAGAAACTGACAACTGTCTTGAGAAAGTCCTGATTTCTGTCTAGAGTGCAGGACGCTGGTCAGAGTAAACAGTGCATCGTGATTTGTTTTCACACAAGGGCATAAATACAGATGGCATTTCATTTTCCAAATGACACATAAAACAGGTTGTATAGCAATCAAACAACACATTGTACAGGCACTGTACAGTGCCGAAAACCAAAGTCAGCTCTGCTAAAAATGTTCAAACCAGCCCGACACTGCACGAACCCGCGACTACGATTGGGATATGAGAGCATTGGTGGCAGGCCATCCTTCTGTAAAAGCAGTCTTCTAGCTTGCAACCAATTGGTAAATTGTCAGAATAGCACAGTGACCTGTCCAGCTCTGTAACTGTTCAATCTACGCCTTTCATTGCACATCACACTTGTGGAGAGCTGTAAACCCAAGGTGTGGTTTCAAAGGTGTAGAAGACATCTGGACTAAACACAAGGCAGGCGGAATTCGCAACGATCCCTGACACTTCCCTCTGTGTTAGTTCTACTACAGGCCTAGTTACTAGTTGCCCATTATTTTGCGAGGGTATAGTACACCTAGCAAATATCAATCGCACTGGGTTAAGCATTCCGCACCTTGGGATTAGCAATAACGTTTACCACCTCATGTTTTACTCCATTCTAAGCTTCAATCTACATATGTGCGGTGTGTTACCTCTACAAATTCCAAGTTAAATCTGGCAAAATGTGTGTGTGGGGGAGGAAGTGAGGTATTCCATTGCAAGTTGTGATGATCCCAAACTCTTGTTTGCTCCTGGACTGTGATTCCCGGCCCAATGGGAGCATGTCTCCAAGGGTATGGATCACCCAGTTTGTCTTCACGTACAGAACGTGGATCAACAACAAAATTATCAGCTATATGCAGCTGTATGTATGCTACGGAGCATGGACTGTGTCTTAAGTGTGCAATACAGCATACAGCATTGGGCAGCCCATGTCAGCCACTGGATGTTGGTTTTCACAGTATAGCAGATTGTGTCTATTTGAAATTGTTCTGAATGGTTATTAACAGCACATTTATTGTGGACTCAGTTTCACCAATGGTTCTTTAATAAACATTGCGGGGAAGAAAACCAGCACTTGTAACACTTTTTTGTCTTCTTTACTGTATTTTTTCCTTCTTCTTTCTTTGTTTTTTTCCCCTTCTTCCTTCCTATCATTCTTTCAATGATTTTCTGTTATTCGTCCAATCCTGTTTTCTCTTTCTTTCCTTTCATGTTTTATTCCTTCTTTCTTTTTCCTTGATTTCATCCTTTCCTTTTTTTCTTTCATTCCTTCTTTTTTTTTCTTTTTTCTTTTTCTTTCACTCTTTCATCCCTTCCGTCGTCCTTTCTGGCTTTAATTTGTCTTTCATTTCAGCTTTCCTTTTTCTTTCTTTTATTTTTTAATTCATTCTTTCTTTCCTTCTTTCATTCACTTACTCTTTCATTCCATCTTTCATTCATTCCATTTTTGCTTTCCTTTATTCTTTCATTCCTTCTCCTTTTTCTTGCTGTTTCTCTTGCATTTTTGTTTCCTTCTTTCCTTCCTTCTTCATTCATTCATTCTTTCTTGCTTTCTTTCTCTCTTGCTTTCTTTCCTTCCTTATTTCACTCTTCCTTGTTCATTCCTTTTTTGCTTTCTTTCCTTCCTTCTCTCTTGCCTTTCTTGCTTTCCCTCTTTTTTTGCTTTCTTTTTCCTTTTCGCCCATCTTCTTTCTCTCACTCTTATCATTTCTTCCTTCTTTTTCATTCTTTTCTCTTTCTTTTTCTTTCTATCTTTCCTTCATTGCATTTCTATCTTTCTATCTTTCTATCCTTCTCTTTCTTGCCTTTTTTCTTCCCTTCCTTCTTTCTTTTATTCTTGTTTTACTTGTTTCTTCTCTTCCTCCTCCCCTTTCTTTTTTGAGTTCTTCCTTTCCTTCCTTCTTTCTTACCTTCCTTATTTCTTGCCTTCTCTCTTTCTTGCCTTCTTTCTAACTTGCCTTTTCTTTCCATCTTTTTGCCTTCTTTCCTTCCTTCCTTTTTTCTTCCCTTCCTTCTGCTTTATTTCCTTCTTTCCCACTATCTTTCTTTCTTTAAGGCAATAGACTGGTCTGCATTCTTTTGATTTTTTCTAAATATATGTATATGACATAGTTATTTGTAGGGGTTTTCGGCCAAACTTCCTCCATTTGTATGTGCTTATGTCATTCACATACAACCTACTCAACATGTATTAAGGGGCAACGTGTCATCCCACCTCAGCCATTGGCTGACTTCACAATGAGACATGGCGTGCTGCCCTTTTCGCAAGGCTCACATCCATACACAAAGTAGTTTTTAATCAGTGCCAGGGAGAACTATGGTAATGTATGTGTTTGTGGAGACCAAAAATGTTTTTGAGTTTAGTCAATTCTGTTCTTAGATTGACAGACTCACTGCAACTTCCAAAACAATAAGGCTTGGCAAAAGTCATGACAAAATGAAAGAAGAATTGCCAAAAGGCTGTTGAATGACACCGGACCTATTGGCTTTGCTAATGCTTGTTACTGTGTGTCACTCTTTATTGTGTTTCACACTCTTTACAGTGTGTGACGTATAATGTCATGAAACCAAGAAAGCATGAAATATTCAGAATCCTTGAGACACTCACTCAGTATTATTGTTCAGTTCTACCCTGTGTTTACATCAATTCGCGAGACAAGGATGGGGTTATCACCCCACGGCTTTATAAACATATCAACACAATATGCATGAGACAAATGTACATGTAATTATATTTAGTGCATGTTGGTTGCAAACGTGCTGTTCACTCTGAAAACCCAACTGGATTTTACTATGTGATGGGCTGGTTTGTCCAGCCATAGGGAAAGAATCATCTTTGGGACGATATTTATTTGGAAAACTAGGCAGGCTCACCTCCACTGAACCTTTCTGAAGCTAAAATCATAAACTGCAAGCTCGCCAAATGCATGACTGTTCATTAAGCAAGAACGTCATCAAGAGGATTACAGAATGATGTTATGTCTAATAAATAAATCAAACAGTTCTAGACCCTATATTATGAATGAAAGTTATGCAAAACTATAAGAATCTGTATTTAACGGTGCAATCAGATACCCTGAGGCTAACATATTTGCAAGGAATGCAACGAATGTAATAATTGGGAGGGCCACCTTTTTTTCCTTTCAAAGTCATTCTGAGGCTGAAGATATTTTCATCTTTCCCATCATTTCTTTCAGTTTTCGATCTATACTAATGAAAGCGAGTGATGTATAATAATAACTAAGGAGTCCTTTTAGATAAAAGCCACTGCTACGGTATATAGTCTAAGATTGGGCACATGGTGGCATACGAACTTGTCCATTCCCAAGCACTACCTTCAGGTGACCTGGAAACAGACCTGTGCTTTCTGCAGGAAGAAAAAGAGAGGACTGATGTAAGACTTGGCCAATCTAGTCAACAAGAGAGGGTCCAAACAGAAATAAATACAGATCACTTCTCCATATGTCTCTAGTCTTGAGTCTCAGCTGAAGGCCAGGATCATCAGACGGGCAGTGACATATCTTACAATAGGATTATTTTCTTTTTACAGATTCTGCCACTCGAGTGAATATCTCGAAGTGGCTGTTTGGAATTAATTTTTTGATTGATTTAGGGACTGGAAATCAAATAGTCAGGTGAAATAGAGAAAAGTAGTTGATGATGCATGTCACATTACTAGCCCCTGTAGTTAACCCTAATGGACACCCCTACCTAATTATTGAGAAATATGGAGTCTATAAACATACCTGTCAATTAGGTCAAGAAATCCCAAAAGGAGTTGGAATTGATATGGAATTCCTTATTACTCATTTAATCACAAGTTACCTGAAAACATAATAAAATATGAGGGTGATCTAGGAAGAGGATTTGGGAATGAATTTTATGGATTTTTGCAGCATGTAAAAATATACTGCATGTTGAAGAGGGTTCTATCTTTTCCATCAAGTTACTTTTACAAAGCTATGTTTAGCCATCTAATCAAAAGTTAATACAACATGCTTTCTCTGAATACAGCATTTCTGTTGCAGATTCTGTTGTATTTGGAGAGTCTACAGTGTAATGGAAAGGAACCTTCCCTGATAAAAAATAATCTAGCTTTTAACTGTAAAATGCACGCTACACAATGTGCTTGAAATCTCTCTTTTATCTGACATTATAATCTACAAAAGTATCAGCTAAAGGGTACCCTGTCATTACTTGAACTAATTTATTTTGGGTGCTCCTATGCCCATTCAGTAGTTTGGTTCACAGTTGCTAAACTTTATTAGCATCACATATCTCAGTAATATTTACCCATCTGCTAAATTCAGTCATTATCACTCTACACATATATGTATTGTAAATGCATACTAGCGGCTCAGGGATAAAACTTTGTTTTATATTCAACATACTATTTCCAAACAAACACTGGGCCAGAAGTATTATTACACTGGTCACAAAAAACATGTTGCAAACAATGTGGTAATTTGCAAACCATTCTATGTTGGTCTGATAGGACAGTTCACCAAATTCGGGATTGGATTGAGTTGCAGTCCAACCTACCTCATTAACAGTCATGAGATACACATCACAAATAACATATTAATCTGATGGGAAACATTCACAGTGATGGTGACCTGAAAGGGTCAGCAGACCATTATGTCTATGATCATTTTTCAATAAAGAATTTCTTTGTAAATACAGACCATTTTCTTTCAAGGAAACCGGTCTGTGTTAAAAAAGTTTTTTTTTTTTAAGTTTCAGGAAGAGATGGTAGTGGTCCTCTGGATCATTGCCACATCTTCCAGGAACTTTTTTAAACATTCACAAAGAGGAAAAGTTCAGTGGGAACTCCTTCCCTTTTGTGGATGAATGGCCACCCCAAATAGGGAGCCTGCAACTTTTCAATGTTTACGACCAGAAGTCAGGTTGCAAACCATTGATATACATGAATAGGAATTGCTTTTTAAAATGGATGGCTATAACACACCCACTCCAAACAGAGATTTGTTATCCATTTCTAAACCAATAGCAGGAGACTGTAAAAGCACATCTCCTCCTAAAAAGGTTAAGTGGTGGGGCAGAAACAATTTTATGGTAGCAGACTCCAAATTGGAGTGATTCCAAATGCAAAAATGTTTAATACATCTGGTCCTTTGTCTCTTAACGACTGCCCACTAAGTCTATTACAATGTAAAATGCCATTGGATCCAAGCAAAATCAGCCTTTCAAAATGTTCTAATGTAAATTACTTCCTTGTTCAGTGTAACAACAAAAGTAAGTAGTACAATATGGAATGCTGGTATGCTTACAAATCTAAGAATTTTGCTGTTTGGAAAATGGAAAGAAGTAGCATCATGACCCGTATCATCTCAGCATCCAACCACAAAAAAAAACTTTTCAAAACAGTCAAAGAATACTTCAACCCAACAGCCACAGAGAACACCATTCACCCCTCCCAAGAACTTTGCAACACCCTCTCAAACTACTTCCTCACAAGGATCACCACCATCTACAGCAACTTCGACCTCCAACCCACAATCTCCAACCTCAGCTCTCTCGACACCCTAGTGCACACCAACAGCACGATCTCGAAGTAGGCACCACTCACCACTCAATTCACCTCAGCCATCATGTTATCCATTCACTCCGGGGCACCCATGGACCCATGTCCCCACCACCTGTCCAACCTTGGAACCAACCTCATCAGCACGGAACTCACCAGCATCCTCAACACCTCCATCAACTCACCAGTTTTTCCTGACAAATGGAAGCATGCGGAAATCAAAGCCCTCTTGAAAAAACTCGACGCCGACCCCAACAAACTCAAGAATTACAAACCCATCTCTCTACTCCCCTACCCGGTTAAGTACCTGAGAAGGCCATCAATCAGCAGCTGACCAGCTACTGGGAAGAAAACAACCTATTGGACCCATCCCAATCAGGTTTTTCTTCCAACCACAGCACCAAGACAACACTCATCACCACCACTGTCGACGTCAGAGCACTCCTCGACTGCTAGTAAACCACCGCCCTGATCATCCTCGACCTTTTCGGCCGCATTCAACACTGTCTCCCACCACACCCTTATCATGCAAAACGACACCCTTAAATGATTTGTCTCCTTCCTGACATGATGCACTCAGCACTCGATTACCCCCTTTCACCTCCGCACCCAAGAGCATCATTTGCGGCGTACCTCAAGGTTCATCCCTCAGCCCCACTTTGTTCAATACCTACATGAGCCCCCTGGCTGATATCATTAGATCCAACAGATTCAACCTCATCTCCTACACAGATGATACTTCACTGATCCTCTCACTTACTGAAGACCCCCTAACCACCAAAACCAACTTCTGCAACGCCAGGACCACCATAGCCGACTGGATGAAGACCAACTGTGTGAAGTTCAACTCTGACAAGACGGAAGTCCTGAGCTTCAGGAAAAACACCTCCATTAGGGAACATAGCTGATGACCAGCTGAACTCAGACCCACTCCCACACCTAGAGACCACACTGGCAAGCTTGGCATCAGCGTTGACAGTGAGCTAACCATGAAGAGGCAGACCAACGTAGTCGCCTCCTCCTGCTTCCACACACTCTGCATGCTCCTCAGAATCTTCATCTGGATCCCAGCCAACACCAGGAAAACCATCACCCATGCCCTCGTAACCAGCTGCCTCGACTACAGCAATGCTCTCTACGCTGGCCTATCCTCCCAGCTCCTAAAGAGACTCCAGGCAATACTGAACACAGCCACCAGACTCATCCCTGACCTTCCCAGGTGCACCCACATCACCCCCCATCTAAGAACCTCCACTTGCTCCCCGTCCAGAAGACATGTCATTTTAAGCTCTTCATGCATGCCTACAAAGCCCTACACAATCAAGGACTGGACTACATCAACCACCATCTGCACTCCCACCAACCAACCAGACACCTGTGCTCTTCATCTCTGGCCCTCATACACACACCCAGAATCTGGCACAGCGGCAGATGCTCTTTTACCCACATCGCCGCCAAGGCCTGAAACACCCTCTCCCTCTGAACTGCACCCTCATCGGCAGACCTCAGCAGGGGACTCAAGACCTGACTCTTCGCCTGGGACATCACACCCCAGCGCCCTGACACCCCCAAGGGGACAGCAACGCCCTCCACAAATGACTGATTGATTGATTATTGATTGAGCTCTTTAAGCACATTTTTGCTAGACACATATTCTAGACTTCGCTGTGTTTGACTTATACATTTTCCAGCTAATACTGTATCACTTGTTTGAAATTATATGTCATGGCAAGACCTTTACCTCTGTGTTCTTAGAATTCTTTATAATCCCTTCTTTATGTTTTGAAATTGATGTAAATGCATGTGTAACCCTTGTTGTATATATAAAAATTTAATTTAAAGGCTTAAACAAAACCTAGGTAAAGAGTGACCGCTGCATAAAAAGCAAACCAACATTGAAGATTATTGCTACTAAAATTATACTCTTGACCAGTAGGAAGGGTACGCCTTAATGCAATTTTTTAACATACATATTGTGCGTTCATCTTTCGTAAGTGATCAAAGTTTTGTGTTTCTGAAGGGGGGGCTTGATTCATAAAGCCATTTGTGCATGTAAATCTAACTTGTGTGTGCAACTGTGTGAGTTTACTGGTACAAACTATGCAGATATGGAACCCTGTAATCGTAAATCCTTTTACTCAAGCAGATAAATGCCCTAACAGTGGGTGTAACATCAAGGTCTGAGTGATGGCGTTCCAGTTTCCCTGATACAGCCACAAACACAAAAGTATTCTCAAACTCTTTCCTGACCCCTGCTAACCTACAAAATGGTTGAAGATTTAACCACACCAAGGGCAGGAGTGAATTCCCTTTCAACGAAGTGTATTTTATTACAACATTTTATTGTGCACTTAGGGCAACATTTATACTCATAGAAACAGCTGTCACAGTCTAGCATCGAGTGCAAATTGAGGGAATAAAGGAATCGATGACAGATTTGCCTTTAGCATGCATATAATCCGTGACAATTTTACAATAAAGTTAGAATGGCGTCCCAGCATGCATCACTATATAGGACATTCTCCATTCTTTGATGATATGGGCCTTCAGGCCCCAAACCTCCGATGGCAGTCAGTGCAGAGAACATCATCACGCCTCCTAGTCAATACCATGAGCTCAAACCAGCTATGCTATGTGAAATGTAAATAATACAAATGTGCCAGAGCATAAGGTTAATGGCATTTCAGAGCATATAATTGTACAATGCGTACCATTAAGGAGATGGAAATGTTTAAACAGATATAGTCAAAATGAACACAAAAGTTCAAGAAAGTTTTCATGATTTACGGCTGGAAAATCTGTGACTGGCACTCCTTTCCAGGAGCCTAATTACAGATATGGTGCACTGTCCCACTCTGCTATGTGGTGCACTCTTACGTGTGTGCACCAGGGGCAAAATGGAACATTGTGTTCTTTTATAACAGATGTGCTGAACAGTACAATAATGAATGGCAGATCTGCTGCTTACCTTCACTGAGGGCGCAACCCAGTCTCTCTTTTAAAGGAGGTTGGGAGGGGTGGACATCCATCTGTAGGTGGTTGCAGCAAATCACTGCACCTGATGGGTTTGGGGGGTGTCTGAGAGGTCTTTGGGACCCACATGACTCCTTCCCAAGGACCACATTTGTGTGTGTGAGGGGTTGGGGTGGCAGGGTCACACTGACTGTGAATCACCTCCATGTGAAGCATGGTCAGTGAGCCTGCGGATGACCTCCTTACCTCTGCCCTGGAATCTGTAATATGGTGCGAACATTAAAGTAATGGATTTCCCCATTTGCTTGGGAGAACACCCACATGCAAATGAGGGAACGCCCCCTTGAGGATGCACCAACATTATCCTTATTTAACAAGGGGATGCACAACATTCTTTGGCCTCTTCTGTAATACTAAATTACCGGTGGGGAAACAAGCAGGCGCATAGGCACAGGCGTGCATCATTTTTTTGCATACTTCTGAAAAGCTTTGTAAATTACCAAGAGTTGTAAAAGCATACCCATAGGAGGGTATAATTCTGTAGTTGCAAATGTATACCTTTTTGAATTAAACAGGCCGTGATTTCTAGGCAATTGCACACATATTTTCTGAGTGGCAATAAGTAGAATTAGGTAACTCGTGTTTGTTTGATCTTAGAAAAGCAAAGTGTGTTTAAGCGCTAGAGTGCCAGGAGACAGACTCAGCCTGTAACAGATTGCATCTCTTCTTGACAAATCATCCGAACAAAGCTTCTCTTCAGCATCCCTGCCTGAAAACGAGGTTCTGTGGCAGGGAAAGCATGCAGCTATCTGGCGATCAGTTACCCGCAGAATGAAGGCTATGAGAGAGGAATGTAACAGAAGCAGCTGTACAGAAATGTTTTGCACATGATCAAAGGAGAAAAGAAGACAAATCACAGGCTGCACAGGGCACAATAGGGAGACATGGGCCAAATTATACTGCTGGCTCCGAAAGCGCCGCACTTCGAATCGAAGTCTGATCTAGTCCCACTTTCAAACAGATACATTGTCATACACATCATTTGGCCATTTTTCTCCTAAAACAATCCAGTCTAATGTTAGTTCACTAAGGAAAAAAACCTAGTCTGGTCGACTTTTAGACAGAAGCAGGTTGCTTTCAATAGAAACGAGAAACGTTCCACACAATGTAAAATAAGGGCACACTTAGCTACTTACAGGACTGCCATCTGGACCAGGAGGCCCCCTGTCTCCAAAATCCCCCGGAAATCCCTATTACAGAAAAAGAAAGAAAAAGTCGGGATGACTCCTGATGTCATATGCAGGACGCACAGCAGGTAATCGATGCCATTCCAAGCCCCCGAGTGTAACATTGCCAAGTACAGAAAATAAAATATTCAACTTTTACAAATGTTAGCATCTTGTGTACAGAACGTCCACACTGATTTGATATAGGGCGTGAAGTGCCACAGACGTTTGTTATACATTACACAGAAAATATAGTTTGAATTGCGCTGTACCTGGCATTGCAGCTGGCACACTATCACATAAGATCAGACGGCACCAACAAGCACCTCATCCCTAAAAGCACACCTGTGGGATAGACGTGGAGCCAAACTTTACAGCTCGCCATGAGTATTACCATCAAAGCTTCAGGGAGTATCCGTAGACGTCTTGAGGGGTTTTGCAGTCTGGCCTGGTTAAATCACCAAAGTCTCACATTTACCGCTGAAAATGCTACGTCTGATCAGGGATGCCTTTTTGTATTTTTTTCAGTTAGGGGTACATCTAAAAAGTATAAACACCACGTGGGAAGTGGAATATTTGCCAAACGAGGCGAGCACTGAATGGCTGAATGTAACACAGACGTGCAAAAAATGCACACTGACTGTTTCTGTGGCATTTGCATCCACCCTCTTTCTGTGCCCTCTTTATACTCAAAGCCTGTGGTGCTGTATGGCACCAGAATTGCAAGTGTGGAAAATACAGAACAGCAGAGCAAGCTTGGGATATTATAACACAAGCTTCAGGAATAGGAGGCATAGAACGTGTCAGGTTGCATAGAAACATGGCACAACTTCTGTGTGCATTTCTGTTTGCAGGTAAAGCCAGATTTGCTAATACTTGTATTCAGTGGATTTGTAAGATTTTCTAAATTTTAGTACTTCCATCTTCGGTTAGAATTGGTAGGGTGTATCAACATCAGGATTTTGGAAGACATGAAGAAGAGGTATGACCAGTCAAATTTGAGAAGATTATGGATTTGTATGTGGTGTTTCTTCATAAATATGATATTTAGGACAGAGCCCTTTTGTACATAGGGAATGTGCAATTTTATAGTACGTTGTTGTCTGATAGGAAGGATTTGTGAAGGGGGCAGGTTGCTGTCTTCATCTTTTTCCAGTGACGGATATCAAGAGAAGGTGAGTTTACCAATGCACTAAATTAAAAAAAAAAAAACTCATACCATCAATAAAACCTTTTTGCTGCCAGACGGGTGGAGTGTTTTTAACAACCACAGTTAGGAACTGAAATAAGAATACGTTTACTTTGATAATCAATTTGGCCATACAGTACTTCTTTAGGAGAAAGATAACCCTCCGAAGTTTTTCTTTCTATCAAAGTGGTAAATGGTGTGCGCTAGGATATATCAGGGTAATTAGAATCAGAAGAACTGACAGCAGTACAGTTTCAGTACAGATATGGCAGTTGCATTAAAGACCTCAGACTTACAGTTCAGGAGAACAGCTTTGACGTGATGTGTAAATAAAGGGTCACCTGACTGAGAGGAGGCGACCACTCTTAGATTGCTTTGATTGACTGATCGTTGATTTTGTTTATGGTGTCTAGCTCTGGAGATTGGTAACAGAATGTGTTGTGGGATCTTTGATCACTGTGTATTTGGGTGTGTGTTAGAGGTAATGCTCTTTGAGGAAAGTTCCAAGGCATTGGGGTTGACGTACATGTTTGGCTCTTCAAGAATAGTTGTTTCAAGTGAGGTATTTCTGGGGAGTGGGGATGAGGACCGCAGGCCTTGCATTGAGATTGGCTGTGGAAGAGTAAGATGGATAGTGTGGTTTGCAGACTTAGGCCCTCATTCTGACTTCGGCAGTCTTTTCAGAAGACCGCCGAAGCCACGGGCACCAGAAGACCGCCAGTGCTGGCGGTCTTCTGACAGCCATATTATGAGTACTGAAGGATTCCTGCCACAACTTGGGTGGAAATCCTCCAGTAGTTGTACTGGCGGTCGGAGGGGCAGGGACGGTTCCACCACCAGCCCCGCCCTGCCAAAAGGACTCGCCAGCTGTATTATGACCTGTAATACGTCCTGGCAGTGTCCTGATGGCGGGCGCTGCCGGCGGTGGAAGCACCTGTTCCAGTTCCCTGCTGGACGACCTCCTTGCCAGACAAGGTAAGTCGATCATCCGACAGGGAGGAGGAGTGTGGGAGGGTGTGGGATGTTATGTGTGCATGTATGAGTGCGTATTGTCTGCGTGTGTGAATGTAAGTGTTTATGCATGTGTGTATGGGTGTTTGAATGCATGTTTGAATGCGTGTGAGTGAATGCGAATATGGATGCGTGTGAGTGAATGTGAGTATGGATGCGTGTGAGAGAATGAGAGTATGGATGCGTGTGAGTGAATGCAAGTATGGATGCGTGTGAGTGAATGCGAGTATGGATGCGTGTAAGTGAATTCGAATATGGATGCAAGTGAGTGAATGCGTGTATGTAGGTGTAGGTGAATGAGTGTATGCAGGCTGGGTGTGCGGTATGCAGGGAGGGGGGTGCTGACCTGGAAGGGGGGAGCTGGTATGGAACGGGGGCTGGGGGTGCTGGTAGGCCAATAAGGTAGCAGTCTTCACTGCTGGCCAGTTGGCGGTGAGACCGCCACCATGGCCCTGGCAGACTTTGGAACGCCAATGTCAAAATGAGGGCCTTTGTATCATGTAAGACTGGGAAGCCAGCTTTAGACTGGTGTCACGCAAGTTTAATATGGGGAATGGATAAGAGATTTGTGTTCTGGTCAGTAATAAGTGGCTGTAATGAAATATAATTAGAACAGTTGCACCTCTCACCTGACCTATGTCTTTGGATCTTAGAATCCTTCTGTTTAGATTCATTTTGTGTGCTTTTGTTGTGGTGTAGTTGGTTAGACTGGATCAGATGGTGGTTTGACAGAGAGACACTGTTTTTTGGGGTGTTGGCAATGGCAACAGGGAAGGCTGTGAGTTTGATAGTCAACAGTATTTTGGTATGGGTCTGTGTAGGATTAGCTGTATTCCAGGTTATAGTCAAAACTACTTTGATTTAATTTGGTTGAGTTCCCCAGTGGTTATGTGGGTGATAATGACAAGGTGGAAACACCTGCCATGATCTCCCACATAACTATAAGCCCTAAAACACTTTAAATCATGTTATAAGTGTTTTAGGGCCTTATGGGTCAAAAAAGAAATGTGGCGAAGACTTGGAGATATATATACATGGGTATAAACATGGAGTGTTTCATGGCGTTTCCATTTCAATAAAGGGGGATGTGTAGCTCACATTTCTAGGTATGCTAATCTGTATGTATGGGACAGCTGGGTTATTTGAGGAGAAGAAGAAAAAAACAGAGAACATCAATACTGGAGGGTATATCATCAGTGGAAAAAGAGTGGACTAGTTTTGATAGCGACCTGTCTGCGATTATGTTACTTGTTACTTGTTACTGATTAGGGCTCTTGGGATGGCCAGCAGGGCTTGGTGTTGGTGGTACTTAAGGATGATTTTGGATAGGCTTGGTGAGAAATTATCTCTGAGATATTGTATTAGGTTTAGTGCCTCTGTATTACAAAGAAAACACAATGGTGGCAAACTCTCACAAGTTAGTGAAGTCATTAGAAACATTTAAACTTATATCGCAGTTTTAATAAGAGCAGAATAATAATTATTCTAAAATGTTGAGAGATCTTCCATCCTCATCATCCATTGTGTAAATATTTTACCATTGATCTGAATCTATAAAATAAGTCACACTGAATTCGTTCTTTGAAAATTCACCTTTATAATATGCATAGAAACATTTATGCATACTCTGTATATTCAAAATTAAATCTCTTTCTTGCTAAATCTGGTAAAATAAATCAGACTCACATTACTATGTTATGTTTTGCAAAGTAATATTTGCATCTTACTGAGGTGGCAATTATTAAGCACATTGATGCCTTTTTGATACCTTCTCCTCATCTTCTTTGCACTAAGTACTGCTAATCTCCAACTCATATGATCTGAATACACACAGCTACGAGGTAGATGTATTGGAGCCTGTGATGGAAGAGACTAGGATAATGAACTCAGGCAAACAGGTATTTTGATGTGCTCCCTGTAGCCTTTAAAATTCTTGTTATTTCCTTCACGCGGAAGGGGTACAGATACCTACTATGTTACTGCTCAGCTGCAATTTAGACGCTGAACTTAATACCCAAATAAAAAACGATCTTCTTTTTTTGGCGGAGTGTTGCATAAAAAAAACAGGCACCTCCATTACTCATCAGCCTCTTATGCGACTGTGACAACTGTATTTTGCTATAGCTGCTTTAGCCATTTACTAAAGTAATAAATTACAAATGTACAGACATCTATTAACCACAATGGCAACAATTTCTTTCAATGGATTTGAAGGTATCCTATTTACAGTGCTGCATCAGATCCCATATTCTTACAAGCTCCAGATAAAGCATACATCAATAAAATTACTTCTTCTACGTATTCTTCCAAAGCTGCTTGAGATGCTTGTATCATAGAGCTTCTTAGGAAGCCTTTATCAAGAGCACAGGTTTTGAAGCCTGGCTATTCGTGGCTGTGACACGAGAGTAGCCAAATATGAGGCTCCAAAGTCTGGGCTTTGACAGACAGTCAACTACTGGCCTCCTGATCCTCCATAGACCTAGGGTAAGGAGGGGAATTCAGGAGACACTCTTGCACCTCCAACTGCCACCTTGGTAAGTACGGATGTGTGCACTGTGTAAGTGGACGGTGCAGCTTCAGAAAGAGAAGAATGCTTACAGGATTGTGTGTGCTTGCAGCAGGATGCTAGGCATTTTGGATGTTTAATATGCAGTGGAGGAGAGGTTAATGCTGAGGGTGGTGGGGTGAGTGTCAGGATACCAAGATTTGTTTACATTTAATTCGGAGAGACAAACAGCTGATCGAGTGGAGGATATCCAGTATGCATTTTAATGCTCATATAAAATGGGGAAGTGGGGCTGAATGAGGGAAGGACTCGCTATGCATGGCTATGTCGTTTCCTCTCCTCCTAAGCAGACGCGGCCCGTCCTTTAGGGCACAGGGGCCACGCCCCCCCACCTTTTGCTCCTCATGAAGAGTGTCTGTCAGGCTGAACAAAGGGCACTATTCATGTTCAGGTCAGGCAGCCAGGAGCAGATATGCGCGATTTGCACAGACTCCTGGCTGCCTAAGGTCAGCCAGTGAGGGAAGGCAGCAGTCCCAACCCTCCTGGGACCGAGGCTGAAGGTAAGTGTGTGTGTGTGATCTTCTTAAATGAATGTTTGGTGCGTGCGTGCGTGCGTGCATGTTTGAATGTTGGTGAGTGTTAATGGATGTGCGTGCGTCCGTGTGTGTGTGTGAAAGAATGAGGGCAAGTGGGCTACCCGCCCCCCTCCCTCCTAAAACCGCCGGCCGCCGCTGCTCCTAAGTAGCTCATCTGACAAGGGGGAGACGCTTTGGGTGAAAAAACTTTATAAAATTGTACATGGGTAATTCTCAATCAAGAGTATTTTGTTTACCTTGAGAATCTGAGTGATACAGACAGTTCAAACTTCACTCTCATTGACAGTTTGATCAATAAAACTCCTGTGATGGGAAAGTTATTAGTACATAGTCCCACATGGTATATGGTGGCAGTCAGTTAGGAGAAGCAACACCACTTTGCTAGAAGTACTGCTCCCAGAGACAAATGCATCTTCAAAATACAATTGGGTATTCTGAGTACTAAGTACCATTGGTAATGGCACATACTTATTTTCTTTTGTGAATGTGTACAAGTTATATATCTATAACTATGTGTACCCAGTTCGTACTCCTACTGTTATTTTACTACCAAACGATTGGCTAATAACAAACTTATTCAATGACATGCACAGTCTACACCTCTGCATGGTCATAATGTACTAACCAAATCCATGTGGTGCTTTATCCAGTTGTATCACACTTACTGCATTACTAACACATCAATCGTTCTAGTTTTCGTGAGATGTACAATAAAGTGTGGGAAATGCATAACAACGTGTTTTTGAATACCCACAATGTGCGGGTGGCCATCTTATTTTCATTGTGTGTCCCTTAACACCATGTAACATTGCCCGTGATTGCGATCACAGGTTTCTATAGAGTGTGCATATGTAGATTCAAGTTATGACAAAACATTTGGAGATATTTCATCTTTCGGAAGATTCAAGTCGCACTTAAGCATTGCAAATGGTCCTTTAAAATGGCTATTTTATCAACTATATTAAGTGGAAAACGTTAAGCTGCAAAATAAGTGCTTGTAAGTATGTACAATACCTGTCTTCCTTTTGGGCCTTTTCTTCCAGGTGGTCCTGGAGGACCCTAATTTGATAGAAAAAGAAAAAAAAGTCAACAATTAGCATTCCTAATTATGATTAGCAGACATCAGTCACTCAACAGCTGAATGAATGTGACGCTGATAAGCAGATTTGGCAATCAAACTTTTGTAATATAACTTATTTTTATGTGCAGTAAATGACTGTAAATGGAAACAGGTTTATATTTAAAGGTTTTGTGTCACAAAATATATTTTGACTTGATAGCACTCAAGTCCAACTGCTTTCAGGAAAAATGTTTCTTACGAAGTGTGAAGTTCACTGAAACACAGTTTTCATAACAGCGCACTTACTCGCTCTCCTTCTGGTCCAGGAGGGCCTGCCACACCAGGAGGTCCAATGAAGCCCTAAAATGTAACCATGTAATACTATTAAAAAGTAATTAGAACACAAACGGGTATACATACAACATAAGAACAATGTAAAAAAAACAAAAGACAACACCCTCTTACTCTTGTGGATAAAATGACTGAACATAAATAGGACAACAATACAAGAACCCATCACTTTTTGTCATGCACTATTACCTCTGTTACGTGCCATCCAGAAAGGACGCTACAGTGGGAAAAGCACACACAGTCTCTCTCAATGTCTGGTTTGCTTAGGTGACGTGTAAAATACTGCTTGTAATGCTGCAATAACTTCATATTGTTCTTGTACAGACATCCAGTACTGCAAAAACAGCAGACAGTGGATCTTTAGAGTCTGGCAGGAGGAAGTGAAACTGGCAGCCGGCTTTCATTGATGGTGATATAAACATATTACAACTCAGTGTGGATGTCACTGTGATAATCCTGTGCTTAAATACTTTGCTATAAAATGGCAAAATGCTTTGTCACTATCTTGCTCGGAGTGGATGGCACCGTGCTAATCCCCTGTTTAAGAACTCACCTTGAAAAACAGACATTTGAGGTGAGCAAATTCAGAGAGTCACTGGTGTTGTCGGGCTCTTCATAAAAATGTACTTCTCTCCACCTAAACCTGAAAACTACTCAGAGTCCCTTATTCCTTTTTTGCAAGATATACAAATTACTGGATTCAGTGAAAAGATTTTTACAGAATGTTTCTAAGATATTGCAGGTTGCAACTTAGAAGAGAGCTTATCAGAACTTTGGTGGCAGCTGTGGATTTCTTTAGAGGTGCAGTGAAGATTGCATGATTTAACTGGGTAGGTACTATACCTGTTGACGGAGATGAGCTAATCAAGTTAGTTGTATAATTTGTTACAGAGGAGAAGACTTACTTCATGCAGCATGTAGGACATGGTTCCATTGGCAGATTTTATACATTGATAGTAGTTTGGAAATTGTATGTAGCCTCCCCAGAAAATGGAATGAAAAGGCCCAAGGAGCGTTTTGACAGATTATAGTGAATGGGGCAGTATGGTTAAGACCAAGGGATATTTAATACTACCTCATGGATTTTTTGATGTTTTGATCAATAATTTCAATAGGTCTTCACACAGCGTTGTGCTGTGGCATCTGGGGCAGTTGTAATGATTCAGATTTAATCTACTGCATGCAGATATTGAAAACTTCCTTTTATTTCTTATTAGAGCAATCCGGCATCTACTTTTTTGTTCTCCAAAAACATTTTTGGTAACCACTTCGGCAAAGCGTGAAGGCAATTTTGTGCCTTTCAAAATGTAATGTACACCATTGACCATCGTGGTTTTGTACTGTTGTTTTATAACAACATAATTGTGATCAAATAATTTGCCATTTAATTGTTTGTGTTTCAGGATTTAAGGTTTTAAGGAGGTGTTATTATAGATGTTCTCAATTACAGACCCATGGTAATTGTTATTCATTGATATGAATTGAGCAGTTTTACATAGCTTGTCAAACTCCACATTGTTAAGAGCTTTTAGAAGCCTGCTGGGAACAGGCACCCACTTCAATGTTCAGACAATGTGAAACAATTTTTGTAAGAAAATAATTGTTTTCTTTAAGTACTAATTCTTTCCTTGATAATGATTTTTTGAAATTCTAACATTCAGATATTTCTAACAAAGATGACTTTGAAGTCCGCCACTCAAAAATACTGTTCTGGACACAAAGTCCTTCAGCAATTTTAGTTCCTCTGTAAAAAATATTTAGTGGATTGCTCATTAGTTAATAATGAAAAATCACAATATTATTCTAGGTAGCCATATTAATACATTTTCACAATTAGATGGTCGAGGAACTGATGCTTATCCCTTTAAAATTGTCACTGCTTGTGCTGCTGTTTAGTTACAACCTTCTATTCCCAGACTGCTAAGGAATTTCCAGTGATTATGTGTTAGAAAATGACCCAGGATTCCTGTTTGTCCTGCCATGAATCCCCGAGTGGAAAAAACTCTATTTGTAGGAGGATTTACATTGCTGGTTAATAATTCTTCTTTAAGACAGCTTAACATTTTTGAAATATCGATGTGTTTGTATCCACTTGGGCTAGATGTATTAATAGATAAGTTTGGGGATGTAGCAAGCACAGAGCATCCAATCATGGTCTAACTGTGTACAGAACAGTCAGAATTGGGTACATTTGCTGATGAGTTGTTTGGCTATGTTAATGACATTGCAAGCTAGGCGTAGAAATGGGGTACTGCAATAGTTAAGAGAAAGCAAGCACTTGATAATCCATTGCATGTTGTGTACGGTTATTCGTCTAAATTGGAATACACTTCCCTCTCCCAAGGATTCATCAAGCATATTGATTGTCTATGTGGCTTACAATTGGGGTTGATTGTCTGTCTGATTAGTCTTGTGGCTAAAACAGAATTCTGCACAACAAATAGTCCCTTCCTACTCTCCCTATATTATTACCCCTCCCTTTAATGATAGTACAGATTCCGAGGTACATGTGCAAGTATCTGGTAGCCAGTTATTGTAAGGTTGGAGAGCTTTGGGCTAATTTTTATATCTTTGCGTTATTATGCTTGTAAATTTCATTACATTTGCATTAGGAGGCATTCTGGGTATTTGACAACCACAGGAGTTTTACATTACTGATGAAATTGTGTGAGAAACCTTGTTATAAAATTTTAAAATTGCCAGATACAGAGTCACTTTCCATGTTACTTAGAAGAAAGCTCTGATCTGACAAAACATTGTGGTGGATACGAATGAAATCAATGACAGGCCAGTACTTGGTACAATGGCATAGGAATACAACCATATGACCCTAATTTTGTATGTGATTGTGAAAATGTAGGTCGGGAACACATTTGCAGCATTACCAGAGCTTTGAATCTAACAAATTATGCCTGTGAACCTTGCCACCCACCAATAATTTGCAAATACATTGAATGACTTCTCCCTTTTACCATAGAGTTGATTAACTGCTCATTCCGCAAAGGCATTATTCATGAGGCAACCCAATGGGTTTTGCTACTTCTTGTGATTGCAAATACTACACACCAATTTAGTATTCCTGTCCTTTTAAAGAGCTTCAGGAACCTGCACAGATATCAATAATCTACTGGGTGATTTGTCTTCTGTTTTAGGCCACACAAAGGAACTGACACAACACTATTTGAGGTGAAGATATCCATCTTGAGAGAGGTGCGTATGCTAATGTTGCTGTGTCAACACCCTGAACCACTCTTATATTAAGGGTGTGGGCCAGGTTAGCAAATTGGCTTTCTCTGATTATTTGTAAGCAATACACTCTTTAGAATCCATTGGGGCAATATATCTCATTAGGAAACATCACCTGAGGAACTGCTGGGCCCAAAATTGGTTATTTCAAACACCCTGCTGATTTCTACTACCAAAAACAATTAAAATGCTACAAATTCTTCAGAATTAAACTACAAAGAAAACATAGTTACACAAATGTGTGCACATCTCTCTTCTATTCTTTGAAGTGTGCACTGGCTGCCAGTAATGTCAAAGATCAGTTTCAAAGCTCTGGTCATTATTCATAAGGGAGCACGTGGGAAAGCACATCAGTATCTGAAAATCAGATCTAAAACATACTGTACTTCTTGCACCATTGGCTTTGGTGGGAATTGGATATCAGTACTTCACTAAAGTTGTAACAGCACGTGCAGCTGCTAAATACTTTTCTTATCACATACAAATCACATAAGTTGTTATCCTTATCTTTGTGAGAATTGGAAATTTGTTAAAGGTCATCCTTTTGTTATTCTGCCCTTGAGGCATCCAAGTTACTATACTATCAATTGTTGAACCATGATCGTTATAATGATTTATATCATAGAAGATGTAATCCACCAGAAATCAGTTGGTCTCCTTGAAAGTTCTTTTGAACATCATATTTATCTTCGTGAAGTTTATGATTAACTTTTCTCTCTACATTATAAAAGCAATAAGCGTAAAATCAATAAACCAAGCTTTTCATGTTCAGATGACCCAAAATCCTCTGTACAAGATTACATTCAATATAAGAATTAGAAGAAAGAAAATCTGTGCAGAACATAATTAGATATCTTTGAGAAAGACCTAAAAAAAGATTAAACATTGATATAAACATTTTATAAGGTGAGTGATAAGCAAGCAGTAAAATAAATGATATAATCATGGGTAAACCACTCTCTACTAGGAAAATAAAATTGTTTTGGTTCATGTAGCCAATGTGCTCTAGGCCAGAAGATAATGCTATTTAGCACATGATAGATAAGGTATGGAGGAGGCTATGCGAAATTGCTCTATGACCATAGTATAAATGCCATCATTGATAAATGGCCATTAAAGCTATGGATGAGGTCAAGTTCCTGCATGCTTAGGTTATTCATGCTTCGTAACCTGTCTAGATCTCCCAGTCACAATACAGTCTACTTTTCTCAGAACGATAAAAGCCCACTAACGGATGTACCGCCACTATTTTTCCATTTCTCCACACACTTCAGATTTTTTCTCTGTACCTCTGGAAAAGCATCCACTGAATGGTATGGTAAACGTGTCCTTTCCTTTATGACTTTTATAAATTGTCACTATTGACTATTTCAGCCTGTTTATAACTGTATTATTAGCTTGGCCCTGAACTGTCTCTTTCTACAGTGACTACTTGACTATAACTCTATGTGACTAGCAAGCAATGCTTTATTTGCGGAATAAATAAGTATATTTATAGATAAATAAATTGATAAATAAATAGAATAAAATTAAATAGTATAATATAAAATGAAATAAAAAAATAAGTGCATGCATTGCTGAGGCTGATACATATCAAGGATACCTAGTTTTGAGCCCACGTCATGCAACTTTTTTCCGCTTCCCACTCACGTCCTGCATCTTTTCCCATTTCTACTGGATATTTTTCACTCCTATGTTCTCCCTTTTCTCACTATCTTTCACTGCCTCCTACTTTCTCCCTTTCGCACCTTTGTCTCTAACGCAATAGGCCAAAGTCTGATGAATGAAGTTAAGACTTGTTTCTCAAATATTTGTGCTGGTGCACACTATCTGAAACCACCGGTGTTAAATAGGCACTGGTAAGACCACCAGCCTGTCTTGAACTATATATTCAGGTACTGAGTCATCGTCAGGATTTTGGGGGCACTGGGAAAGAAATATTTTGAGGGACCCTTTTTGGTACAACTTTGAAATGTATTACTAAGTTTCTGTAAATTCAAGCTTATGCTGGCAAACACTGAAATATGCTTTAAAGACTGTGATACAGAAATACACACAAGTGAGGCGGAGAGAAAGTCCACTTTCCAACTATGTCCTTGGAAGATGGAGGACCTAGGCACCTGCCCACTTTACCCATGCCTTAAAACATCTCTGTTCAGATACAATGATTAGCACTTCACTTCATACCATATTTGCACCAGAACACTTCATCAAGGGTTACCTCTCCAGAACTCAGGCAACCACTTCAGACATTCATTTGTATATTGTATTTATTTTGTGTCTTTTCTGAAGTCCTAAATTCAGTTGTTAACCACCTTAAGGCCCTTAAAATAAGTCACTGGATGCAATTGTAGGGTGACCAGCTCGCTGCATGTCAACAGAACTCTTATTTTACATATTAGTGAATTTTTGGAGTTGTAATCTAGGTTCATTTTAACTGATTCAATTGGACCAACACACCTTATAAGAATGACATTTGAAAGCAGGAGTGGCTCGCGGCGTGTGGTGGGGCGGTGCGGGGGAGGGGGGGGGAGAGAAAAATTAATAATAAAGCAACAAAAAAAAAATTTACCTGAATCTGCCACCGCCGCCACCCCTGTGCAGCTCCTCTTTCTTTCGCCACAGGCTCACAACATGCCCTGCAGCCAATCTGAATGCTGCTATCATGCTGCTGGCAGCATGACAGCAGTGTTCTGACTGGCTGCAGCACCCAGCCAGGGTGCTCTCAGGCAGACTGAGAGAGTCTGTCTGCTCTCTCCAATCCGGCACTGCGGTGCCAGGTTGGATAGAGCTCAGTGCGCATGTATGTTTGGCTGGCCTGAGACGGCCGGCCAAACATACATGCGCACTGAGGGGAGTGCTGAGCACTCCCCCTCTGTGCTCGTCAGCCCCGTGGCCCTGCCCTTTCTACAATACAACGATAATAAATCGAATTTATTACAGACGTTTGGCAGCTGCTGTGGCTGCAGGGGGGGCAACGCTCCTCTGCCCTAACAGAAGAGCTGCCCCTGTGTAAAAGCAAAGTCTAGGAACGAAAAGGGGTGTCCTAGTGACATGGAGCCCCCTAGTCACTCTATACAATTATGTGTCAAACTCTTAAGTCAGTGATTGCTGTTGGAAAGATGTTTAGTGTCATGGCTGAAGTACTACACCAGAGATTAAAAATAAAGTTTGGAAAAGGTGTTCACCAATATTGTTATCTTCAGCCCGACACTTCCTCCCACTGCTCCACTACAGAGAGAGATGCTAAAACGCCTGCTAGCCTGAATGAAGCACACCATAAACAATGACACCATGCACTGGGGATGACGGCGCTGGTGGATGAGTTGCAGCTGGCTACACAATGTGAGCGTCTGCACACTGTGATTATGGCAGACAGGAGACGCACACATCTCAGTAATTTATGTGGCGCCTACCTCAAGGCAACAAACCGACACACAAAAGGAATCAGTAGATTTGATTACATCTGTATTAAACGATGATGTGATTATTTATACTGTTAGGGTGGAAGTCAAGGAAAAGCAACACTTGATTGAAATTCATTTAAATGCAATATGCGCTTTACTTAGAACACTTTAGCTCTTCCAGCATTTCAAAACTGGCTGATCTCTTCCTGTGACAGGAATATTTCCTTCCATCAGTTCATCCGGTAGTGCTTGCAGATTAGCCGTGCCAAATGTGCCTTCAACCTTGACAGCTACTCTTAGCAAATAACGCTGCAGGCAGCAGTTGTTCTACTTTTTTCCAAGCTCTTTTCATGTCTGTTTATGCTTCCAGTGTGTAAGAAAAGCAACATGCAAGTGTGTTTTGTTTATTTTTGCCACAAGAAAACGGTATTTTTAAGTACCGGGAAGGTACGTTCTGCCAACATCCAAAAAGCACTTGCACAACCACACTTTTTACACGTTTAGGACAGCCTCCTGCGCTACTTATTTATTAGTTGAGAAGGATTAGTAACGTCGAGAATCAGGTCCCTCAGGACATGAGGGCGTTGCGCAATTCATGAACCATTCAGGGAAAAGGACACCTGAGCAAAAGTCAAATTTACCATCTGCGGGGCCTGAGAATAATCTTTAAAAATAGATTACTCACCCTCACACCTTTAGGGCCCGGGTTACCTTCTGGTCCAGCTAGCCCCTAAATAAAAAAAAAGAAATGTTTTCCTTCTCATAAAAATACAATCCAAATATATATTACACTGGTAGTCTTATAGAGTTGTCATATATCTATTGCATGGACTCAAGTATATGTAGAAGGTCGCCCTTGGATTTTGTTGAAAAGGAGAGAATGTGCAACAATGTGAATAGACGACTTCAAACCAGATTGACAAAGATGCCCTGCAAATCATATCTGGCACCAGTTCAGTTTCAGCTCAATTTCTAAATTCTACACTTCTTTTCCCATCCATAGCTCTTAGTTTTAAATGGTCAACTGATTTGTAGATCTGACTTTGAGACCATGAGTAGTAGATAATTTGGGTTGGACCCCTAAATTGAAGGACCAGTGGAGAGGTGGCTTACCAAAAAAACTAAAGCAGAGAGAGTCCTATGGAGGCAGTAATCCGTTCTCGGATGAAAATGTCCATGTGTGCCCCGTGTCCGACCTCCTTCAGGTTTCTGTCAGTACTGTGCAGAGCTCAATGGCTGACTTACTCTGCCAGAGCTCGCTGTCCCTACGACCTTCACCATCGTCCAGTTTTTCTCTGACCTCTGCCAGAGTTCTGGTTCCAAACCCCTACCTCAGCTCTGTGCCTAAACTGCATCGGATCTTTGTGTCCGCCTGCCATGCGCTGTAGCTCTGTGTCTGTCTGACCTTTGCAGGAGCTCTGTCTGTCCAACCGACAACAGAGCTCCACCCTCTACCAGAACTCGGAATTTGACCTATGTTGCCATAGCTCTGCAAAGTTGTATATTAAATGTTAGCCATTAGAATCACAGAAAATGAGTCCATGTTACCGTATAGTAAAAAAAAGTTGCCTTAAGGAAAATGGCAACAACCTACTAACAATAGTGATAACATCAGTTAGGATGGTGCAACTTCAGAGACAGATGAAAACACGTTTGCTTTGTTTGATCACTGACGTTTTTGCTTTTAAACTATCTGTAGAGTCTTAATTAGGAAACTACGGCCCTCATTGCTCTTCGAGTGGTCTTCTACATTGGTACCATTTGTAACCTGTGTTACATACACACACACAATCACCCATCCTGGGCTAGAATGTGTTGGGTTGTTGTGGCTGCATCTGAAACACACAGGAAGACTGCAAATGTGACCAGTCCCTTCATTACCTGCTAAAACCTGAGAGACGCCTGTGTTAATAGACATAGTCCACAAACATTACAAAGCCCAATTCACAACAGAATCTCATATAACTCATATCTTTAATGGCTTTATTGAACAAAATGAAGGTGGCCTGCTGCCAGATTCACCAATAAACCTCCCTGCATGTCACAGGCTACTCTCCATAATTATACTTTAACGCTATTGATTTCTTAAACTTTGATTCTTCAAAAAACAAGATGAAGTCAGCCAGTAACAAGCAAAATGATTACATGTAACATATGGAGAACAGATCCTCTGTCACCGGAGAAGGCCTGACAACCATTTCTAGAAAATCTTTGAAGCCACTGGGAATCTGTAAACCATTGTGGAATGATTCTGAACACATTTATATCAAGGATCATACTTCACTTAAAACATTTGGGAGTGGGGCAGCTTTACCAAGGCCTCTGCAAGGCCCACCTTGTGGAATTTGTTCCTTACCAAAATGGATAACACCTTACTGGCCATATCCCCCAACACCTGCTTGAAGAATGACAAACATATGGCACAACAGCAAAACAACCACAAAGTCAATATTTACAGCTAGCTTCCGCTGCACTAGCAATTACTCAGCTTATCAAATGAAAGCATCGGCCTCAAAACAATATTACAACTATACTACTTGTCTGGTATGGTTTATAGTTGTGTTCTATCATCTTTGTAGACTACAAAATGTGTTAAGGATCTACACATTTTTCCAATCCTCTTTGCAAAATCACATGACATCTGACAAATACAAGAAGATACTGCTCAATAAGCTGTCACTCAAAACCACCTTCTATCCTCTAAGCAGAGTGAACAAATAGAATTGTAGATGTATACCAGCACCTGCTTGTAGAGAATATTCGGGTTGGAGAAGTTCGAGAACACACCATGCTGTTCTGTGGAGTACATTAAGTACATTTTAAGTTTTTGCATTAATGTGTGTTGAACCTGACTGACCAATATGGGAAATAATGAGGGGTTCTGGGTGACATCAAATAGACAATGAGAGCAAAGCTTGAGTTGTCCATGATGCCACTCAGAACACTGAGATGAAAAACATCCTTGTAATCCACTTTTTACTCATCTATAGCTTTTTGATATGTACTGCCCCCACTTTCAATTGCTATACGAGAACAGAGAGATATTGGGGCAGCCATTGAAAACACTGCCTCTCCTCTCTGTCCCAGATGTAAACAAAAAAAATAACAAAAAACAAATCTCCTCTCACCTACTCCTAACCCTCTCTGTGCCTTTCCCTTTTCTCCCTACCAGAAGCCTGTTCTCAAGCAATGCTCTGACAGATTGTCGGAGAGCCCAGGCAGAGCAGCCTGAAATTCTTTTTGAAATAGCAAAAGTCTGTAACAAATTCTAATACCCACTGTTGCTAGTTCGTAGTAGTGAATTACTTGATTTAGAGCCCAGTTGTGCATGCTAATTGTGAGAGCAAATAACAAAGCTAATAGGAGTAAGTAAATCATCAGCATTTCAGAGAAGAACTATACAATATAAACACCCACCAGACAAAGAAAAATAATCATCACTGGTGGTCTTTGGGCTCCCTCGCTTGAGATGGGAATATCCAGATTTTCTATACCACTCTCTTTGCTCTGTTTGGTCTTTCAAAAACTCTGATGTGACAGAAATGTTGCATTTGTCTTTCTGGTCAGTGTTTGCCACTACCTTCCTCGTAGCTCCACCTGCTGGTGCTGTGACCGAGCCTCTCAAGAGCCTGCCGGCTCTGAGAAAAAGGCCCGTCTCCACCCTCAGGTACACACCTGCATTTCATCCCTGGTGGCCTAGTTGCCATCTGCTTCTGTCTGCTTTATGTCTTTCTGCTTTCTCTGTTTTTCTCTCTTTTCTTTTCTATTTTTTGATTTCAGATTTTTCAGTTTTTCTCTCTTTTCTTTTCCATTTTCTGCCGCTTTCCGTTTTTTTGCACCTTTCTCCTTCCCATGCTCCCCTCCTCGCTGCTGCAGCCCTACCCACAAAGTGCTTTTCCCACCCTCCTGTCTGTCCAGATCCTCACAGCTTCCTCCCCTTCTTAAAGGTGGCTGCTGCGAAGTGAGGGGTGACTCCAATGACCTTTCTGGTCAGCGTTTGCCGCTTCCTCCATCGTATCTCCACATGCTGCTGCTGCGACTGAACCTCTCAAGAGCCTGCCACCTCTGAGATCAAGGCCCACCTCCACCTGCAGGCACCCACCTGCACCTCATCCCTTGTGGCTGAGTGGCTGTCTGCTTCTGTCTTTCTGCTTTCTTTGTTTTTCTCTCTTTTATATTTTTTGCTTTCTGATTTCTCTGTTTTTCTCTTTTCTTTTCGATTTTCTGCCACTTTCTGCTTTTTTGCACCTTCCAGCACTCCACTCCCCACCGCTGCTGCCCCTGTGGGCCCACTCCAGCCCATGAAGTACTTTTTTTGCCCTCCTGCCTCCCAGCTGTCCAGACCCTTCCACCTTCCTCCCCTTCTTAAGGGTGGCTTATGTGCGGCCTTCACAGCGGGCGCATCACTGGCATGCTGAAGGCGTGCCAAAGGCAAGCCCGTCTGCGTCCGTCCATGCCTGGACCACGCCCAGCGCCATGGACCCTGGTCCTCGCTCCATCTGCTGATTCATCCCCCACACACTACATGCCTTCAACCTGGAAAGATCCTCAGCCTGCCACCTAGCCAATCTGTGGAATACACATGGACCTTTCTCATGCCTTGCATGCTCCTGCACCCTCCACCAACCACCACACGATCCCGAACTATGCACAGACAACCACTACAAGTGCATACTCCTCAACACATGCTCCCTCATCATGCACGCAGAAGAAGTCTGGGACCTCCTCGACTCGACCGCCCCGGACGTCGCCTTCCTCAAGGAGACATGGATCACCCCCACCTCAGCCCTAGACATCGCCACAACCATCCCAGACAGCTATAAAATCATCCACAAGGACACAGCCAACCGTCCAGTAGGAGGCATCGCCATAGTCTCCAAGAACACCCTCTGCCTTGCAACCACCAATGAGTCACAGATTCAGCCAACCCATGAACACTTACACTTCCCGATCCAGACCAACCCCAACTCCTCCCTCCATGGCACACTCGTCTACAAGCCACCCGGACCCTGACCTCAATTCAGCGAAGCCATCGCCAACCTCATCACCCCACAAGCGCTCACCTCCACTGACTACATCCTACTCTGCAACCTCAGCTGCCACCTTGATATCCATGATGACCCCAACACCACAAAACTCTCAAACAACCTCACAACACTTGACCTCAAACAACTTATCAACATGCCCACCCACACATCTGGACACAGCCTCGGCCTATCTTCTCAGCAGGGAACAACATCACCATCTCTCACACCTCCGAACACCAGCGGACCGACCACAAGTGTGTCCACTTCACCTTCACGAAGAACACTGCATGCCACTACACCCCACCCTCCAAGCAGATGCTAGGGAAAAGTCACAGAAGCACAATTCAACACACTCAGCCACTCCCCCCACCAGACGCAGCAAACGCAAGTTAATACCCACATAATCTACACCACTGGTAATCGGAATGCACTAACAGTGTAGCTCCCCTCAGTAAATCAACAAAGCTAAACACCCAGATGATTCACAACAGACCTACAATAGTCCAAACGCTCCTGCAAGCAACTGGAATGGAAATGGAGAAGCAGCGAATCAACCGAAGACTGCATAGTGTACAAGAATTCAGTCACCATGCACCACCAGAACATAAGAGCTGCCAAAAAAGCCTTCGTTCAAGAACGCCTCAGCACCAGCGTTCACAACAGCAAAGAGCTCTTCACCATGAGCAAAGAGTTCACTAACCCCGGGACCGACACCTCATCCATCCCTCCCTCAACCTCTGCACGACATCACCACCTTCTTCCACCATAAAATCCAGGACATATACGAAGGCTTCAAGAACCAAAACTCACCCACACCACCCACAAACACTACCACGGACCGCACACCACATCAAATCCTGAACTCTTGGACCCCCATCACCACAGAGGATACCCAAAAACTCATGAACTCCATCCACTTGGGAGCACCCTCGGATCCGTGCCCTCATCATATCTTCAACCTAGCCAGCACTACCAAAGAACCTGAGCTCTGCCAGACTATCAACCGATCCTTCGAGACTGCCACCTTCTCATCAGACTAGAAGCACGCTGAGATCAACCCGCTACTCAAGAAACCCACTGCTGACAGAAGGGAGCTGAGAAACTACAGACACATCTCTCTGCTCCCTTTCCCAGCCAAAGTAACGGAAAATGCTCTGAACCAGCACCTCATCGAATTCCTTTGCCACACCAGATTCTAGACCCATACCATTCTTGATTCAGGAGCAACCACAGCTCCGAAAAAGCACTTCTAGCAGCCACCAATGACATACACACCATACTAGACCACCAAGATACAGCCACACTCAACCTCTCTGCCGCATTCAACATCGTCTCCCATTCCACCTTCTGCGCCAAACTCCACGGCGTCGGCATCCACAACAAAGCACTAAAATGGATCACCAGAAGAACACAGAGTGTCAGACTACCACCGTTCACATCAAAACCCAAAGAAACCTGCTGCGGAGTGCCCCAATGATAATCACTCACCCCACCTGGCCCTGCTCGCCAAGATCATCAAACAACATGGGCTAAATATCGTCTTCTATGCCGACGATACCCAAGTAATCCTCCCCCTGTCCTGCGACCCCATAAGGGCCAAGAAAAAGTTCCACAATGGGATGAAAACAGTCGCCGCCTGAATGGAAGCCAGCTGCCTCAAACTCAACTTGGACAAGACAGAGATCCTCGTACTTGGCTCCACCCCCTCCACCTGGAATGACTCCTGGTGGCCTACCGCACTGGGAAACGCCCCTGTTCCCACTGACCATGCACTCAGTCTGGGCATCATCCTGGACTCCTCCCTGTCCATGACCCACCAAGTCAATGCCATCTCGTCTTCATGCTTCCACACACTTTGACTCCTTCGAAAGATCTTCAAGTGGATCCCAGCCAACACGAGAAGGGCAGCCACCACGCACTTGTCAGTAGCAAACTGGACTACGGCATCATCAAGAAACTGCAATCAAGACTACAAAGAATCCAGAAAGCAGCAGCCAGGCTCATCCTGGACATCCCCCAACACTGACACATCTTCTACCTCAGAGACCTACACTGGCTCCCAGTCAACAAGTGCATCACATACAAACTTCTGATTCACATCCTCAAGGCACTACACAACATAGGACCGGACTACCTCAACCACTGCCTCACCTTCTACGTACCCAAAAGATAACTCTGTCCTTCCCAGCTCATCCTCGCAGCCATTCCCAAGACCTGAAAAAGCACAGCAGGAGGAATATTGTTGTCCTACCTCACAGCCCAGACATAGAACATGCTACTTCTCAAACTCAGACATACCGCATCCCTGAAGCAGTTCAGGAAGGACCTCAAGACCTGGCTTTTCGGTTGAGCAACACACCCACAAACAGCACCTTGAGACCCTATGGGTGATTAGCTGCACTACAGAAGTATTGATTGATATTGATCAGTCAGGCACAATACACTTTAACACAAATCTGAAAACGTACCTAAAGTACTGTAAAGAACAGCATGGTATGTTCAGGAACTTTATCGACCCAAACACACCACAAGCAGCAGCAAACACAACATGTGCTGACTGTCAAGCAATGATACAATTCTTGACAAAGTCCATGCCTAGATTTTTTGCCAGCATCAATTTACATTCTGGGGCTTAGGGCTTTGTCCAAGCAAGCCAAGGATTCTTAGTTAAAAATCAGGAGTGACTTATGATGTGGCATGACTGGATGATGGATGCTGCAGCCATTAGTGAGATGAGCACTTCTGGCCCAGCCGCCATTCCACAAGGCTTTCCCCAAAGATGAAGTTGCAGCCATTTTGAGATGAGCCCTTCCGGCACTAGAAGCCTTTCCATGAAGCAGACCGGAAGATGAAGACTCAGCCTTCATAGAGATCATTCTATCATGTACTAGCAAACTAGAGGGTGATCCAGCAGCCGTTACAGACATCAGGTCTGCTCCCACCTCACAACTACTATACATATTTTTGCGCAGTAAAAAGGGACACCAACCCAAATAAGCAAGGCAGAGGGGACGTTGAAGTGGCATAGAGACAGAGTGAGGAATCACAGAGCTTAGACGGTTGAAGCTCAGCCTGCCTAGCTGAATACTGTGCAGAAATGGATCCTAGCCATAGGCTGTTAAAGGGTCAGTTAAAAAAAATAGACCTCTCACTGACCAGAAATGAGCACAGTTTCAAAGTGTATTATTTGTTCCTGGGAAGGCGGTGGAAAGTACATTGATGAAATACATTGATGAAGCAGACGCTGTCCCACGTGGACACCATATTCATTGATTCTTGCCACTGGATGTAAAACAGACAATTAACATAGAAACTTCTCATTGACTGGACCAGGGAAGAGTTCTAAAGTGTGCTCAGTGCGTCTCCCTGAGTGTGCATTGAACACGTTGGTCGGTATGTATAATTTGCCCAGAAGCTTGGGCTGAACCAAAGAGAAGAGATTCAAATCACAGCTGGCGACTGTCATTAGGGTAAATTTGCAGTACAAATAGCAGGCCTTCAAAATACAGAGCAACAATAAGAAACAAGGGCAAATTCAAGCATTTTGAGTTTTTACCAAAATAAAAAATATTATCTTGAGAGCTACCATCTAACATATATAACACATTTATTAAAAATAGCAGTTGTAATGCATTCAACTAGTCAATAGTGTAGCGTTTACACGGTGTGTACAGTTGGCGCCCGCTTCAAATACTGTGTCACGTTAACAACACCACGAACTTCACATTGTTGCACAGTCAGAGAAGTAAACGTATAAAGCTATAGTATAGTTACTGCACCTGCCTGCCAGGGTAACCAGGTGCCCCAGCACTGCCAGTCATGCCTGGTAGACCCTGGAAGAAAAAATCAAGAGTCAATGACTTAACAAAAATAAACACAGACATCTTCACTGTAAGACATTGATGCTCTATTTTTAGAGTTCGGTTTTAAAGTGTTTAGTTTAATATGCAACAGGTGCAAACCAACGAAATGAGGTGCAAGGGCTGTCAGGCACTGAGCATGTACTTCTGAAGAGAGCTCTCACTTAAATACTTAAAAGTGAACAGTTCCTTTCCAAGTGACTTCCATTTAGATTTTTACACATATTTATTTCATAGGTTGAGCTGTAAAATCGGTCGTGGATCTTGCAACCTTGGACTCATGTTGGACACACCTGATACAATAAACAATTCACATAGGCTTTACACTCTTTAAAGTTCTTACCCAATCCAATAGTCCTGTGTCAACAAATACATAATCCATGTTGGTTAATGTACTTTTTTCAATATGCATGCTGTTGTGATCGAAAAATCCCATGCATGGTGATAGATGTGCATGCCTGCCTTGAGTGCCTTACCTGTAATGATGTTGGTATCCCTGATGCTGATTTTTGTTGCCATGGGCTGGGCAAGCAGGGTACCACTGACCGAGTGTGCGCCATGACATAGGCCTGACTCACAGATTGTGGTCTTTTTTAGACTGGGGGTTGGGAGCACCCAAAGCAATACCCTCATTGTAGTGAAAGGCTACTGCCATTACCAGGGGTTAAGCAGCACAAGTATTTGTGGTGGCGGCATATCATGTACCGATCAGTAGAAGTGAACATGCCTTTTTTACCTGTGTTGCTGGATTGAGGCCAACAGTTTGGTGTGCAGTTCTGCGCAACACATGTATGTTCTACATCTTATGCATGTGCTGGGTGTATGTGTGACTGTGACTGGCACAATACAGGGATGGTGCAATGCTGTGCAGTGCCTTTAAGTTATATGCATGTGCTGGGTGTATGTGTGCCTGTGAATGGTACAATACCTGAAGGATGTAGTGCTGTGCAATGTATATTAGATGCATGTGCTGGTTATATGTGTGTCTGTGAATAGTCCAAAACATGGAAGATGGTGGGGTCCATTTTGCGATACCACAGGGGAACTTTCCTGCTGTATAGCACTTCCGCGCTGGAACACTTTTGACGTTAATAAAAAGTCCAAGTGGGACTCCTGAGACTCAGGCTGCTAGTTGGACTTAACCTGAATGTCACCTGTTGTGAATGGGGAATAACCACTACTGCTAGAGAGAGGGGGAGTGAGATGCAGGGACCCATCTCTAGAGCACTAGAGCCCTTCCCTCAGAAGGAATGTGTGTATTGTTTATGAATGTCACATTTTACTCTATGTTTCTATATAAAAACTTATTTTTTCATAAAAGCAAGTATTTGACTTGACCAAAATGTATTGCTGCTGCTCAGCTTATCTTTAGAGGTGAGCCTGTGTTCACACCCATGTCTACGACTCCCCCTCCCAGAAAAGCCTTTGACTGCTTGTCCTGCGCTATCACTGAGAGTCAAGTGCTGGAGGGGTACATGGCCCAGTTGCTTAAGATTCATTATAGGTCGGGCCTTGGGATGTCAGGACTAAAAGGTCTCAACCTCCAAAGTTGGGTCCAGTAACTCCTGCTTGCCGGTGTCCTATGAATGGAGTTCTGACATTTACTAAACCCGGAGGGACAGCTCCTCCATTTCAGGATAGAATCTGGTGTTCCACCTTGAACAATGCACATAGACAGCAGACACAATATGCGATCATTCAGTGCACAGTGAGAAAAATGAAGTGAATTTCTTGCTCTGTCCCAGTAAGGGCAGTATCACTTGTTTGGCAGTTATTCCAGGGGTTGGAGGGTTGGGGATAGGGAGGGTGATGGGTGCAACTGGGAGTGACAACCAACTAGATGAAATATCTTTGGAGCTGGTCATTGACATTGTCTAAAACTGTGGTGTTGTATATGAAGTTCATAATCTTACCTGGTATAATATAATTTTATTCCTAGGCTTGTTGCCCACCAATTAAAATAAGCAACATAAATGGAATTAAGAACCATTATCTGCCATCTTATGGACTACCTCGGAGACAACAACATTCTCGACCCATCCCAATCCAGCTTCCAGACCAATCACAGCACCGAAACCGCCTCGATCACAGCTACCGATGACATTAGGTGCCTCCTCGACCTAGAGGCAACAGCGGCCCCCATCCTCCTCAACTTATCAGATGCCTCCGACACCGTCTCATGCCACACTGATATTACCAGACTCCACATATTAGGCATCCAAGACAACATACTCAACTGGATCTCCTCTTTCCTCTCCATCTGAGCCAAGAGGATCCTCCTACCTTCGTACGTCTCCACACCCATATACATCATTTGTGGTGTCTCCCAGGGCTCCTCCCTCAGCCCCACCCTCTTTGATAACTACATGACTCCAATGGCAGACATTGCACGCATCCACGGACTCAACATTGTGTCTCACGCTGAGGACACCCAGCTCGCCCTATCCCTCACAGATGGCACCACCACCACACAAACTAACGTCCAAAACACTTTGGCCGACATCACCACCTGCATGAGGGCCAACTGCCTCAAGCTAAATTCTGACAAAATGGAAATCCTCATCTTTGGGAACTAGCCCTCCACCAGGGACGACACGTGGTGGCCCACTGCCCTTGGTCCCCACCCACACCTTCCAACCACACATGCAACCTCGGGATCATCCTAGACACCTAACTGACAATGAAGCAAGAGATCAACACTGTCTCTTCTGCCTGCTTTCACATCCTATGCATGCTTCACAAGATCTTCCAATGGATACCCATCTCCATCAGTCACTTGGGCCCTCATCTCCAGCCAACTCGACTACCGCAACGTGCTCTATGCCAGAACCCCAAAACACCTCATGAACCACCTCCAGATCATCCAGAACACAGCAACAAGACTCGTCCTTGACCTCCCCAGAAGACCCTGCATCACCCCCCACCTCCTATCCAGCAAAGATGCCTCTTCAATCTCCTCACACACATGTACAAGGCCCTCCACAATGCCAGATCCGCCTACCTCAACAACCGCCTCACTTTCCATCAACCAACCTGAGCACTCGCTCAGCCTCCCTCGCCATGTCCCGGGTACTTGCCTCAAACGCTACACAGATCGCTCCTTCTCCCACTTCGCCGCCAGATACTGGAACGATCTCCCCCTCTACCTGCGCACCTCTCCTTCCCTGAAGGACTTCAGAAAGCAGCTCAAGACCTGGCTCTTCGACCGCCAGCACTAGCCATATGATGCCAGCAGCACTCTCCTAGCACCTAGAGACTGCCCCTGGGTGACAAGCTTGCGCTATATCAGACCCCATGATTGACTGATTGATTGACTGATTGAAATAGCCGCAATTAAATATGTCTCATCCATATTAGCTGCATGTACGCAGGTTATATTTTACCATTCATTGGATTGACAGGGCCAGCTAGCCTTTCCTGCCTTTGTAAAATGTGAAGATTACTTAAATATATAAGATTATGATCAAGATACGGAAATCCACAAAAAGTGACAGAAGAAGACAAAAACAAATTATGATCAGTAGACCACTGTGTACCATTTTGTTGTGCATGTTTGTGACTTCTAAATACAACAAAGACCCCTGGGAGCAAAAAATGTATAACTCCAAACCCCTCACTCCTCATATATACACACACACCATTACCTTTCACTTATTCCAAAGACATAATTTATTACAAATACCAAATATATATTCTTTTCATATATACGCAATTTATAAAGTCCCCAATCATATCACAACAAAAGAAAATTAGAATAGATACAAGTGCAAATGAAATAAAGTGCTCGTGTTTTAGTAAAGAATGAAAAGTAATAGATTTCCCAATAAACCATTCCAGAAAAAATCTTCTTAAAAAACATATAAAATAGCCTGTTGGTTAATCCTTCAACCACATTGAATCACAATATTATTTCATCAAACAGAATTGTATCCCCAATTTGGTCCTCTTCAAAAATAAACCAAATCCAGGCTAGAGCAACACCCTCTGTATTTTTGATACCATAAAAGCGGATGTGCAAATGTATTCTCATCTCACATCTGTCTTCAGTGAGAAAGTCTAGTCCTATGTAGGCCTAGCAACCACAGCAGGGCAGAATTATTAAAGACAGACAGATGTGGAACATTAGAGTGCAATATTACATCATGGCATTATCATTTGGTGTTACGATGATAAAATGCGTTAGGTGGCACCAACCTTGGCGGTGCTCTCAAATTTGACTCTAGAAAATGACAAAAATTAAATTAAAAAGAGCTTCTGCAATAAGGGAGGATTTTTTTTTTTTAAATGCAAGCACTTCACGCTATCTATCTCTTTAAATGGCCGAGTGAAAATAGTCTTAAAATTAAATGCAGCAGGCATCAAAGTTTCTTTGCATTCAGACAGGAAAAGTAAATAGTGTAGCTTAAGACTGAGGGGCAGCTTTTCTAGTGAAGTGATTCATCGGCAGTAACAGAAGGAGTATTTTTTTACAGGCAGGAATAGTCCAGGGGAAGAAGAACACTGCTCAGTTATAAAAAAAAATAGCTAAAGAATGCCCTAACGTTCACCCAAGACAGATGATAAATATTTTTAGAGACACTATATAAATTATAAGTGCACAGTTTTTTATTGAACGGTTTTGTATAGTGCACGTGCATCCTTGGAGCACTATGGTGCTTTGGAAATAAGTAACATTGTTAAAGAATGGAGTAAGTATTAAGCGCAAAATGTTGTGAAATAAACAGAATATTTTATTCTGATGAAGAATAGCATAAAATCAAGACTGATGGGACTGGGCAGTAACAGCCAAAACACCTAGCTCTGGTGCAATGAATTTTGAAGTACCAGAGAAGATTGTATTTCAACATAAGCTCACCCCCTTTCCCCTAGCAACAAAATACTTTTCATGTCATTTATTGCATTATCATACTCTCTTGCAGCTAAATGTAGTGCCACTCTAAGGCAACTGCCTAAAATGGTATTAATGTTGTAACTGCACTGAACGCATCAGGTACGAGACATATAAATAATTCCGGAGGAAGAATGATAAATGCAACTAAAGAATGAACTGAAAGGGTTTGAAAGTTATAGCAAACTGTGTCCCATTTAGGTCATAAATATATTTTAAAAAGGCAAGTTATAGCATGTAAACTATATGTATTGCTTTGATAGCACGTAAAACAGTATAGTTTAAAGTTAAAAGAAAGCTCTCAGAAAATATATTGGGACTGCATTCCAATTCAATACTTGAAACACGCCCCATAGTGGCCACACTCTAGAAGGACCAATATAGGGGTGCTGCTGGGCCAGGATTTTCTTTTACCTTTAACAATATCTAATTGAAACCAAACTATTCCTCAACGTTTTATCAGTTGGTGTGACCCAAAGCCCCAGGAAAGGCCATTTTTATCTTAAGCTTAACCCAGATAAGATTACATTTGCTCTTAATGTCAGTAGCTAGGATGCAAAATCCTCTCAGAGCACAGCTGAAAGCAGTGGTGTGTGGATGCAATAAGAAAATGCAAAACAAAACCTAGTTTCCACAGATACAGTCAAAAAGGGAAAGCAAGAGAATTTTTCCTGCCAAGTGAAAACCTTGAAAACTGGAAATCGCTCATCTACAGGATCAGGCCTGCAGAAAATCTGAACTCGAATCATCACGTCATTTGCCATAAGCAGGGCACCACTAACTATTGTCATCAGACGACTTCATGGGAATTTTGCCAACAAGGTCACATCCCAAATGGACACAGTAGTGCAATCAAACATGATAGGGATTATCTCAAAAGAACCTGAATCTGGAGTCAAGACAACGTGATAAAAACAGTGAGTGTACATTGAATGAAATATCTAGGGAAATGCTCCACCTCTCAGCAGCTTTTGAGATGTACCTCAGAGTGGAAGCTCAGATGTCAAATATTTGGTGGACAAAGCATGGACAGAACAGGCTGTCAGGTTAACTTAGTTCAAAAGATTTTGGAACTTCATCCCTCCCAGCATAGGTACGAGCTCTCCTTTGTTTCTTTCAAGAGACAACTTAAAGCATCACTCATTCTGTTTTGATTGAGTGCCTGCCTTTTAGTTACTAGGTGAGTTCAGAGAAATGTTCGAAACAAACTTTCTGGACAGACTATGATTTCTTTTATGTCGATTACCTGATCTCTACCTTCCCCTTGAATCTTTGGAATTCTAAATGTACTCTTACAATGCTGGATTTAGTCTACACCGGTCCAAGCAGTCCCCACTGTTTAAATCGAAATGCTTGTGTGTAGTATATGAAACTTCATGAATAAAATACATTTAATAACTACGTACGTGTTTCAATCAGTCAGAATAAAAACTGTGATCAGACAAAGCTCACACCTAAACCAGCTGAATGTTATGTAAAATGTGAAATTAGAAGAATATTTAGAATTATCAGTGGTACTTAGACGAGTGACACCTCTTAACTGATGTGCACCCAAAACTATTCTTACCACCCCCAAAACTATACTTACCACCCCCCATCCCCATCCCCAAACATCTAAGGAGAGAAGAACCTTCGTTCTGGCAACAGCTGAAACAGTTGACACCTTAACCCATGATACTAAAGTGTCCAAAAGGATACATTGCCATTAAGGCCAATATTCACAATGCACTTAATGTTCAGGAAGCAATAATCGAAGTGAGGACCGCAGCGACCTTTTATTAACTTTAGCATACAGACATCTTTTTAAGTGGTAGATTACACCTTACATAAAGGTGGCAGAAGGATTCCATTAATACTATGGTATACACACTTGCAGATCATCACCTGCATGTAAACAAACCACTTTAGGATACCTGCTCATGTTCTTGAAGCTCTTTCATGGCACTACCTGGACCGATTAGGTTAAGACACACAAGTCGAAGAAAAGATTTAGGAAATATATATCATTAACAGCTGAAAACTTCTAATACAAAGACTGCCTGTAAATCACAAAAAACTGCTAGTGCGGGTGTTTTAATAAAAATATTAATGAGTGTTCATGTATTATGAGTAATGGATTTGCATAGAAGTAATAACAGAAAAATAATGCACACATTTGAAAATGTGATCAAGATGAGTGACCGTCAATATTCATGAAGTGTACTTATTAAAGGCTTATTAATATGAAATGTTGAGCATATCTTTGATTGATGTAGTAATATGTCATATTAAGAGTTATGCAATATGTTTTTAGCTTTATTAATAGTAAGCCTTAATTTAGCGGAGGTCTTGGCCTAGTTGCACGGCCTCATGTTAAGCTGTACTTCTTAACGTTTAATAAAATGGCTGTTCAGAGAATTAAACTGTGATTTTCTACTGTGCTGTCTAAATGTGCTCATAGCTAAAAGTCTTTCTCATGAGAACCGACTGCTAGAAGATGCTGCTCTTGCAAAATGTAACATTATGAGTGTAATATGTGTAAGACTGACTTTCTCAAGAGGAGAACAATGAAGACACTGACTGGAGTATAAGCTGCAACAATATTGTTACCTGATGAGCCGGATGATGAGGACATTACAAAAGATGCCAATCAACGATATGTGAACAGAGAGCTGGCAGAATTCATAGATTTGAAGTTTTAGCTTTATTGGACAAAGTGTGAACATGCGATCCCTTGACCAATAGGGACTTTGGAAGTAGTTCTGGGGAATCTAACTTAGCCAAACTGCACCGAGGGAAGAGGGAACTTTTACCTGTTTTCTTTCTGGCCGAAAGGGTGTTATTTTCTTGAGCACAGACGTGCTTAACTTTACTTTGCATTTTCTGAACTTTGATGCTAAATCCTGATGCCCTGCTGACCGAACTGATGTCCTGCTGACGAAGACTATCTTAGCTTGCCGATCCAATTGAGGAGAGGTATAGGAAATACTAAACGTGACTTGCAATGTATGTTTGCTTTTTCTTTCTTTTTCTTTCTAGGTACCAACAGCGCTGTTTTGATAGAGCCATAGTTAGATGTTTTCCAAATTTGTATTTACTAAATTGTTTTGCATGAAGCCCAACATGCTGATGCTAATCTGGTGTTAGTTTAGGATTCCTTACTAAAGAAAGTCTGCTATAAGGAATACTGTTTGATGCCTTTTCTTTGCGGAATCTAAATGTATGTGATATTGTTTGTGCAATTGTTCTTGCTGTTAATTTGCACTGTAACTTTAGAATGTGTAGTGGTTCAAGCTTTGATTAGATTACGTTTCTTTCATTGCATTGGACTGCCAGTGTTCTTTCTGTATGTTTATCATTTGATTTTGAGATTAATTTACATGACCTTATGATTGTTATTATAGGGAAATAAATATTCTAACTTTTACTAAAGATATGGTTATTCATGACTGAGAATTCATGGTGTGTGACAATTACTGCTCCATTGATTACTAATGCTATTGATTATCATTGATTATTGATGTTATTGATTAATTATTGATTATTGAGCTGCATGTACTGAAGATATGGTGAGCACATTTTAATTGCGGGTCAAAAGGTTCATCTGCCTACTCGCGTCCCCTTGTAAGTTTACTTATTAAGGTCAGATGCGCTAACAAAACCAACATAGTTTTTTGTCATGCAGGACACGGACTTTCTGTTTTGGTGATTTGGGTTTAGCTTTAACTTGTTTTCCAGAGCTCCCAACATCTCCATAATATTCCTCCTGTACTCACCATCACCCTTGGGCTGAATACAATAAAACATGTAAATTATGTTTCTGTAAGCACTGCCAACGTGCGAACACTAACATATCAACAAAACAAATGTGATCCTCGACCGGGCCACTTTAAATATAGAGAATCACTCTCGACTTTTCATTGTCCAGCACAAGACACCATCTTAGGTGCTCCATTTTCAGGCTAGTAGGCTTCTTCTGAGATCACTTAAGGCCGCTCCTGGCACTATGCACCTCAATTGTAATGCTCCCCTATGTCCATCCTATTCCATGCTGCATTACTTGACCACCTTTTTTGGAGCAAATAGTGCAAAGCTCTTCTATCGTAAGACTGCTCAACTTATGCATATGGCATTTTTAATATATTACTCTCAAAGAATATGTAATGAGTTTTTATTGTTAACCTAATAAAATACATCATTTATTTTTTCCAGCTGTGCATCGTCCAAATAAAGATTCAGGCCTGGCATGGCAACATGAACCTTGAAAGTTTCTCACCTAGCTTTCTCCTCTGTGCCCAGTCTCTTAGCTTTAACAAAAACAACTTTCTCCTTCAAGGACCACGTTAAGAAAAAAACTTTGGGAGAAACATGGTTACAGGAATGACGGGAAGCTTAGAATCAGGCAGTCCACACTAGGACAAGTAAAAACCCCGTAAGTACTTTGGTACTAGATGCTTGGCATTTCCTCGTGCAACATCCACGGGCAATAGGTTTTTGAGCCCTTCTATTAGGACATCTTGGGCATGGCTTTTGGTATCACAATGGGTCATGAATGGCCTTAAGGCTTCATTTTACAGACATGCTATTTCCCGGACGGTCAAAGTGACTCCTGATTGCAGCACCAAGTACATCGATTCAGCTCCTTTTACACAAACTATTATTTCACCCCCTCAAAATGTGAATTATAGATGACAAGTCTGGGATATGAAGAAAAATTAAAAGGACACAAAATTTTAAGACCTTTAAAAAACAGTCGAGTCAGTGATTACGAAAAGACACAGTCGATGGATTTAAATAGACAAAACAATGTCGTGGGCTGCTCAGGATGTCATACACAGCAATTCGCAATTAAGTTGAAAAAATACTCGGCTGAGGTATTAGCTAGTACACGCTGAAGAAATGCACTAATATGAACGCCTGATACCAGTGGTGATTAGAAACTAATCACTACTTCAAAGAAATTCAGTGAAATTTAAAACCAGGCACCGTGAAAGCAGGTCGTGCATCCATATCAAACGGTACTTCTTTTCAATACACGTTCTTATTATTTTTTATTTTATCCAAAACTTCACCTCTAAAACGTGCTAATGTTTTCTGGTTATATTAGTCCAAACACGTTATAGTTAGTTTTCAAATTCTGACCTGTGTGGAGGTGAACATTGGAAGAACCGAAATGCACGTGTCCCTTTCAAAACAGTTCAACACATGATTTATACATCATAGGACATCTGAGAATTTGAAAGTGCACCTCAGCAACTCTTTGAGACGACAGTACTGTAAAAGGGGAATTATATAGACGAGCGTGCCCTGAATGTCTCCATCTTCTTTAGTACATATGTCACAGAGGGAAGCCCAGAGATTACTTTGAAGTAATTCATCCAGGCATGTCTGACACATCAGCATCACACTGGTGCAGCAGGCCAAGCTCTTGATGTTTGATCATTTTAGTTGGAGGAAATGGAAAAGAGGCAGTAAAAGGGAATAGGCAAGTCTATTGAAAACAACAGATCCCCATATGTGGACTTCGTTTTGGAAATCTAACACGTTTACTTGATTTAGGGAGAGTTGAGATTTTCTCTTTTTTATAGTGGAAATACTGGTATTGCATGTTACAACAAGTTTGCCGTAAAGATGCATGTGGAAAAGGAATCCACTCCCCTGCCTCTTAAATCTGTAAATTCACAAAGAGAGTTAGAATATCAAAGCATGCCGTATATGTGGTTCCCTGTAACGGTATAACATAAGAAAAAATATATCAGATTCATGTCTCAAAAACAATGTATGACTGAAAGTGGCATGCATCTTTCTTCTGCGTAAGAGCTAGAGTTTACATTTTAAGATGTATTGATAAGTCTAGGTTGGACCTAGGGAGGCCCTGCACACATGAAGGAAAGCCCATTAAGGAAAGGTTCATCAAAACATTTACTTTGTCTTCTCCAATAAAGAGATTCTAGAGGATGAAGAGCAGAGGTGTTTCAAGGACCAGTGGAGGCGGAGTAGTAAACGAAAAACAACTCCAGATAAGATCATTCTTATTTATTTTACCGAATTAGGATTTTTATCTAGAACTATGGCCCACCAATCTTTTGAAACTGTCGAATCCTTACTCTGCATAGACATACATCACATCACATTCTCACCTGGCCATTTCACATAGCTAACTCCATTGGGCAACTAAAGGAGTCATAGGATTGACAAAAGTTCTAATCATCCTTTTAGTGGGTCCATGTAACATATACGCCTGCTCAAATTTCAATAATGCCAGCAAAATTTGCTTAATTTCGAGCTTCCCTCATTATGCTCTTTATGAAAATTCTGTGAAACTACATCATTATGACAGCATAATTAGGAGTTCACTCAGGTAAAAATCCTCCGTTGGAGGACAGAAACAACACAGCCAGATTAAACATGTGCTACTCTTGTCGCACTCCTTGTGTTTATGTGCTGTGTTTTAGAGTGAACTATACCCCTCATGTCGAAAAATGATTTGAGGATGCAGTCACACTAAAATGTAGCACAAAATGCCAGATTTGCTTTTCGCATACATTTCTGAAATTTTGAATAATTTCACAAAAGGAAATTACAGACATTTTGCACACCCCTAACAACACCCACTTCTTGTCTCGTACAATGGAAAACATTAATGAGACTTGCAACCAACAACCCAGGTGAAGCTCACAGATTAGAAATGGCAAGTAGGGACCATATTTTCACAGGATAGAACTTTTATTTTCAAACAACGTACGTGCATTGCTTCTGTAAGCCTATTGACCAGGTGCAAGTCTGATTTTGACAGAGATAAAGATCTGCGATCTAGAAGACCCATAGGTGCCATTTCTTGTTAGCTTTTTGTATCTCCTACTCAACACTGGTTTTGCAAACTATGTAAGAAGTGGGCATTTGCATAAATATGAAGAATTACTTTTTATTAAAGGTTAAGTGTCTTTGAGTTACCGCTTTATTGTCTCTTTCTCATTACATTCCTTGTTTGCGAGACATTCTGCTGAGGAATAACTAATGGCAACCATCCTCTTGGAGAGGTTTAGGTTGGACCTGAGGTGCTGGACACCAGAAGAAAAGCTCCATTATGTTAGGTTCAATCAACACCTTTACCTTTTGTTCTCCAATAAAGATATCCTACGAGATAAAATGCAGTGGGGTTTCAATGACCGGTGGAGGCAGACTAGTAAACGAGAAGCCACTCGAGATAAGTGCTCTTATTTGTTTTACCCTAGTTAGGATTTTTTTCTCCAGAACTATGGCCCACCAATCTTGAACATGTTGAACATGTCAAATTCCTCACCCTTCTTAGAGCTTAACTTACTTTACATTCTCGCCTGGCCATATCACAGAGGTTTGAGAAAGATCTAATTGTCCATTTAGTGGATGCATCACTGCCCTCAACAGTTAGGGCCTATGATGACCCCTAAAAACATCCACCTCTCATCTCATAAAATGGAAAACATTTATGAAACTTGTGACCGACAACCCATCTAAAGCTCGTGGGTTAGAACTGGCAAGCGGGGACCATAATTTCTCTGGACTACTAGTATCACTTTTAAAAAATGCATTTGAACAGCTTCTGTAAGAACGTATGGTTCAATATGCTACAGAAGTATGTCCCACTAAACGTGTGCATTACTATTTGTGGGAAATTATTGCTCCGAAACTCCTGTTCGTTTTGTTTATATATCTGGTGTAATCAGAAAGCAATAGCTATAAGAATAGGGCACACCTATGGCAACGTCCTTGTGTTGGTTGTTGCCAGTCTCCTGTGCTGCTCCTCAGTTTGTACAAGGTCCACATGCTATCAGGATAGTTACACTCTACCTTACATGGCATTAGGTAACATTCTCCATCCCAGCTAGGCCATAGACAAAAGTGTTGTAAATACAGGTCAAACATTATGCAATGATATAATTCAGAGGCACACTCTTTGTATCAGCTACAGAAACCATTGGACAGCCACAGACCACAAGTAAATGAGATGTTAACAGGTGTAGGGCACAGCTCCAAAACACAGTTTGCAAAACTATTGTAAATGATCAAGGGAGTATAAAGTGTCCATACATAACACTTCTGAGAGAAGGAAACCCAATAGTCTTTACAATGGTACACATCAGAAGTGTGACAAAACTGGGGGCTGATCAACTTAAATAAGTATTACCGACCTCTATGGAACTTTGCATTTCAGTAGTGGTTTTCAGGCCACTGTGCAAGAGGTTCAGTTGACCCATCATGGACCTATTTGCCACAAGCTACAATAAAGTGGCCCTGAAATTCCTTCCGAGGGACTCAAACTTTCTGGCTCGTGGTGTGATAAATGTACTCATGCCCTGGAAGAAAGGATTGTGGAACATATTCCACCTATAGGATTGATTCTGAGGATTGTGGCCAAGCTTTAGAAGGAAAGGTTGGTGGTGATATTTATGACCCCCGATTTGGATTCACAGTGCAACGTTTTTAAGACTCAGCAGGTCAAAGATGCCAGTTTACGATCTGCAGGAGGCATTCAGGTCCTCTCTATTTTTCAGTGAGGTGGGTTAGGTTTCAAAGGCATAAGAGGTGGCAGAGAAGGAGTATCGTTCCATAGGTTCAGGAGAATTTCACTAAAAGGGTACAACCAAGACATTAATTTGCAGCGGAGGTGAGAATTGTTAATGCTTGCTGAACGTGTGACCTGGGTCTTTCAGTCTACATGTTGACCCACTGTACACTGCTGATTTTGAAGTGGGTGCCGATCAGGATGTGAAGGTAGGAAATGGACACATTCAATGGTGTAGCATTTGTTGTGTATAGTTTGTTAGCAAGATTGAAATGACACATGCATCACATTGCACTGTGATCTTCAGGGCATCATCCACTTGGACTGTGGCAGTTTCTGTATTGCAACATAGATGAAGGTAGATAAGAAACCAGTGTGGATGAGGCATTGGTGATTTACGAACAGAGAGGAATAGCATTTGGTGGGAGTGAGTTTGTAGGGAGGAAGGTAGTATGCCTGAGTCATATGAGGCTCTCATGAAGGCTGTTAGGACCCTCTCTAGGCAATGTTTAAAGAGAAGCTGGAAGGAGTGCGGCATTGGGGTACATTGTTGGGTAATTCTGGTATGCTCTATGAGGCATTGGAAAGGTCAGTGTTAAGACGGTGAGGCTTGAGAAGTGATCAAGAAGATTTGTGTCATAGGCAAAAGGAAATCAGATGAGATAAAACATGATAGAGAGTGGGTGAGAAACATGTTGACTGACATTCAACAGTGAAGGTGTGAGAAGTGGGGATGGGAAACAAAGAGCGGCTTTGTGCATGATATGAGGCTGCCATCATTTGTGTGTAGACTGGTGGATGATGCTGAAACTATTAGAAATTAGCTCATCAAAGGTGAATCCAGACATGGGTGAGCCAGAGATTAATTATAACAAGAGCACTGATGTCATTGTATGAGATGGTGTTACCCACGTCATATTTGTGCTTGCATGTAGAGTGAGCATAAGCAAATTTGAAAAGGTGAGGGGGTTGGCACTAGTATGGAACACATCAGAGGTGTTGATGTGGAATATGAATGGTGTGCATTTGAGAGATGCTCATTGGTTTTCTGTGGCTGAATCTGTGTCGAGTTTGGGAGTGTGGTGGTTAGAAGCAAGCAATATGGTTACGTTCATTCTGTCTGGAATGCAGGGGGTCCAGCTTGCAGCAAATTGAATAGCTGCTACATGACTTGGCCTTAGGTGCTTTAGTCCTTTACTGAGATTCTAGGACTGCATGCCCTGGGGCAGTTGGTGACAAGACACAAAGGTAAGCCATGAGAATTCTGTTTAGTAATTGAAGCAATCAGGGACTCCTGTTAAACCAGTAAATTGAAACCTGTAATGTGCACTGCAAACTCTTCAATTTTTCCAGACAGGTTGGTTCTGGAAATCCCAAATGTTGGTTTAGGGGCTCAGTAAATGAAATATAGCTTTCAGAAAGAACCCAATGACTTGCAAACAGTGAACTGGCGGCCACGCGACCACAAATGATCAATCAGAGCAGTATCCACTGAAACCAAAGAAAACAGGGAAATAAAGTTGTAGAGTCTTTTTCAAACTCTTCCTTTTTCCAAACTAGTGTGTGCTGGGGCATTCACTTGATAGTGCTCGTATTTTCTGAATGAAAGGAGGCGTACAGGGTCGGCTCTTTCAAGTGACATAATATGGGTGCCATTTGAAAGATATTCAAACATTAGGTCATACTTCCTCACCCTGTCAAATAGTTAATGAATCACTATTGTCATATTTCAGAAATATAACGTATTGTTTCAGTCTGCCATTCAGGGAGATGGATCAATTAACCTGTGCCCTACTTAGTCACACCTAAACAACCCGCCGTCATAAATGGGGACCTCCTATGAGGATCACCTCTTTCCACACTAGCTGGTAGCATTCAAGGTGAGAGGTTATGGCCAAAAAACACCCTGAAGCATTAGAAGCATAGAACCTGTGTGAAATCTAAAATGAAAATTGTAAGAAAGAATTACTTCAGTAATAAGATGAACAAATTAGTATAAATTATTTAGTGAATCAGAGTTCTATAAACGAATTTTATATTTGGTTTTGGCTAACTGGACCACATTACAGCACTGTTGCAGCGGCTAAGAAAATCCTGCTGATTCCATTGATAAAGCATGCAATAAAATACAATAACTGGAACAGAACCCTAACTATAACTATAATAATAATAGGCAGATACTAGATTCCAAAATCTGGACCCTTGTAAGTTAGATTCAAAGACCATGGATGCAGACAGAGGAGATCAGAAAAGATTTTTTTGAAAACTATAATCAAAGAACTATTGTCTCTGAAACTAGAAAACAAAAGAAATTGAATTTCAAATGCAGTGCATGAGGGACCAAATTGTAAAAATAATTTAGTTTAAAAAAAAGGCTCTTTCAGCAAGCAGATTGCCCAACGCCTATAAAGACAGCATCAAGGCTGGCTCAAGGAAAAGGCCTACAGTGACATCACCTACAATAGAAGCAGAGCGTGAGCTGTGTTGATCCCACTATGGACAGCTTCCTTTTGAGTGCTGCATCATTTCCAACTTACGCGGTCCATCCCACTAAAAGCTCTGAAACTGCTGTGTGGTGGTATAAAGCACTTTAAAAACCCACCAAAATAAAATAATATGCCCAAAAGTGTCTGCCTTTGGCTAACCCGATGTAACAGTTGTTGTGTCTCAAGAAAAACAACTGGTTGGCTGCCATTCAAACATGTGATGATAGTGGCATTTAATGACCGCCAAGTAGTATTCCCATGTCCTATGTTCCACTACTGGTAAACTATACTTGGACTAATGGAGGCTTCCATCAGTATAAATAATTTCTACCAATCACGGATGTTCAATAAATTGAGAAGCCAGAAATTGTATTATAGTCTAATCATTTTACTTCCTTGGAATTTCCCAAATGGCAAACTACAGTTCAATCAGAGGGAAATTCCAATGCCCAAAATAAGAAAGAGGTCATTTGCTTTCTTCAAGTGGACCTATTTGAAAACATTTCTTTTTGACATACTAAAGCCTATTTGCAGAAATGTAAACATTTTACAAAGATTAGCAGCAGGATTTGATTGTCAGTCAGTATGTTGCTTCTCAAATGGGCAAGCCACATAATGAGTGATAATGCTCTGTTGGACGATCCACACTTTATGGCATATTGTCTGCCTGCTCCCATATGGGGCTCGTGTTTGCAAAGAATAGATTAAAAAAGAGGCTATGCCATGCTACTGCTGTGCAGCTGTTCATGAGCTAAAAGGGGGTTTGCTGCCTATTCATGGAATGCATGCAATGCGTGGACAGGACTACAAAAAACACACACATATGGATTGTTTCATGAGCATTTTGGGATTGTCTTCTGAACGTGTTTAAAGGAGAACGTGACTGCAGAGCACCAGAATCAAAATGAAATTTTGACTTTCTAACATTGGTTGTACAAGAAATGATCACAGTGGGGAGAAAAACAAACATGAAATAGTCCACTTGAAACATTGTGTATTGCTTACGAAGGGTATATTTTAAAAGGCATAACAACTCAATCTGAACGCTAAAGACTTGTATAATTAACATGATTTAATGGCATCTCTATAGAATTAAGTGATCTTTAAATGTAAATTAGGATCATATATTACAGGAATTGCAATAAAGCTTGAAATAGCTATTTGAATTTAAAGTTTCAGACATCAGAAAAGATGAACAAAGAAGGAGGAACTGAATAGTGGTGAAACACAAGTAATAAGTGTTGATGCACGATTCAACTCCTATTGGCTAGTTAAAAGGGTTCTTAAATAGGACGTGGGGACACAGCCAATAGGCTGTAGCACCCCATTTTAATTAGCATCTGAAACTCAGGTTTGCAATGAACCGAAGAGGTGCCAGAATGTTGTGGTGGCAAAGGTCTGCTCACTCTAAAGTCTAAGGGACCAATTCACAAAGGTAGTTAGACCAAAAGTCTAACTTTACTACGTTTTGATATTCAGAATGGTAAGTTACTTCTAGTAACTTTATTACTAGTAACATTACTACTAGCAACTTTACTAGTGGTAACCTTACTAGTAGTAAAGTTATTAGTAATAACATATCTTTGTGAATACTGAAAAGTAGTAAAGTTAAAATGTTAGTCCAAGTTAGACTTTTGGTCCATTTTTATCTTTGTGAATCGGGTGCTAAATATCTAAGGAAGCAGGGCAGCTGTCTCTATCAGTGACCTGAACCTCACATACCACAAATGTCACAGTGATAATAAAGTAACCAAGCAGTCACTGCAGTACAACTATTCTAAACAGATTTGGTTGTGGTAAATGACGTCTGTGATACTAAAAACACATCGCAACATTGGATGCATACTCTTCATCTCCAGGTCTCCCCATGCACCCCACTACATTAGTGGCTAAGGAATGACAACTTGAACTTCATACATTGCTTTTTGGTGATCACATAACAGTGACTCGCATAAGTTGAATCCTTCAATCAATCAACCAACATTTTTTAAAGAGCGCTACTCACCCATAGGGTCTCAAGCCGCTGTGGGGTAGGTCCTCAAGATTCAGTCGAAGACCCCGGTCTTAAGGTCCTTCCTGAATTGAGGTAGCGATGGCAACTGCCTGAGGTGGAGAGGCAAGGTGTTCTAATATTTTTCCACAAGGTAGGTGAAAGATCTCCCTCCAGCTGAGGACTTCCTTACTCAGGGTACGGTGGTGAGGGACTGCTGGGAGGAGTGGAGAGGTCTGGCAGGGGAGCAAAAGGTGATGCGGTGGTTGAGGTAGCTGGGTTCAAGGTTGTGGAGGGCCCTGTAAGGCTATACGAGGAGCTTGAAGTTGATCCTCTTCTCAACGGGGACCCAGTGGAGATCTCTCAAGGTCCTTTGATGTGTTCTTGGTGGGGGATGTTCAGGATGAGTCTGGCAAAGGCGTTCTGGATTTGTTGTAGTTTGCTCAGTTTCTTCTTGGTGGTTCCGGAATAGAGGGCGTTGCCATAGTCAGGTCTGCTTGTGATCAGGGCATGTCTCATGGTCTTGCGTCAGTTGCTTGGGATCCATCTGAAGAGCTTCTGGAGGAGTCAGAGGTTGTGGAAACAGGAGGAGGAAACTGAGTTGAACTGTCCTGACATGGTGAGCATTGAGTTGAGAACAACACTGAGGTTGCAATTGTGGTCTGTAGGGGTGGGGGAGCTGCCAGGTGTGGAGGGTCACCAGGAGCCATCCCAGGCTGAGGAGGAGGGTCCCAGGATGAGGATCTCGGTCTTTTCGGAGTTTAGCTTAAGGCAGCTCTTCTTCATCCAGGCGGCGATTGCTTCCATCCAGTCTTGAAAGTTCTTCTTAGTCGTTGTGGGGTTTCGGTCAGGGAGATGGTCAGCTGGGTGTCATCGGCATAGGAGATGATGGTCAATCCATAGTTTCTGATGATTGGGGTGAGTGGGGCCATGTAGATGATGGACAGTGTGGGACTCAACGAAGATCCTTGGGGTACTCAACAGCTGATCTCTGTAGATTCTGACAGGTGTGGCAGGGGTCTGACTCTCTGCTTTTTGCCTGTCAGCAAGGAGAGTATTTAATGAAGGGCCTTGCCGCGTATGACTGCTGTATGGAGTCTGGCAGACAGAGTGCGGTGGGACACTGTGTCAAAGGTGGCCGATAGGTCTAGTAGGATGAGGGCTGCTGTTTGGCCACGGTCAAGGAGAGAGTGGAGTGGGGGAGAGCAGGGCGGTCTCGGTGCTGTGGTTAGTTCTGAATCCTGATAGGGAGATGTCTACAATGTTGATGTCCTCGATGTGTTGGCGGAGCTGAGCACTGATTGCTTTTTTGGCGACCTTGGCTGGGAAAGGCAGCAGCGAGATGGGGCAGTAGTTCTTGAGATCTATGGGGTCGGCTGTGGGTTTCTTCAAGTGCGGGCGGATCTTAGCATGCTTTCAGTCCTCGGAGAAAGTGGCTGACTCTAGGGAGCAGGTGATGGTCTTGCAGGGCTCGGTGCGATCCAGGCACTGGCCTCCTTGTGATTCTTTCCCCTTCATAGAATTCAAATTCCAACTTTCTCCCACACTCTACTTTTAAATGCTTGGTAGTTAACTAGAGAGTGGCCATAATGTGGCTTTCAAGGTCAATACCATGCTCTCCTTTCAAACAGAACACAGTGGTGGAGTTTACCTCTCTCAGTAATCACACTGATGGAATAGGAAATTCTTCCTTTTGCAGTCACATCTGTATGGATGAGAGTACATAAGTACCTCTCACAGTAGAAATATTTGTACCCTTCCTTAGCAATGACAAAGGGTCCTAGCAAGACATCAGTCTTTTGCTATCTGTCTTAACTGAGTACACGGCATTTGCTCTAGGTGCGATGACTGTTGCTGGATAGTACCTTTCGGGCACTGGAAGTAGAACAATGCCTTACTAATGAAAGGTAGCACCTTTTTAAAGCAGATGGAAGGGGCTTGAAGGTATGTGTTTTTGTACAACACTGTAAGAGCAGGGGAGGTTATGTAAACTCCGAAAGCTGTCCAAGGCACTTACTAAGTCATTTCAGGACAGAAAGATTCTCTGCCTGTTACATGTGACCCTTCTCCTGATCCCATATTTAAGTCATTTGCTTTCTCCTTACTCATTACATCGTTTTAGCTTCCTGTCTTTGAACACTTTCTAACTCCTTTCCTCCACCCATCCTGTCCATCTCTTCAACTGTTTAAATGTAATTTGCACAACATTGATCTTTCTACTTTTGCCATGTTCAGTTTTCTGTAGTCTATCCTGTGCAACCAGTTATTCAGATCTAAATCCCCTAGTTTACCATTTTCAGAAAACAATTGCTATTTGCTTGGGCTTCAGCCATACCCTACATCCTCTATCTTCGTCAGATAAACTGCTACAGCCCGTACCACACTTGCTATCCACGCCGCTCACTCCACTTTGCATAGGTCTGAACACCTCTGGATTCAATATAAATGCTCTCTCAATAAAACGTACTCTCTCTGTCATCCACAATTCCATTAACAAGCAATTAAAAACTCCCAGTCGCATTGTGTATGTTTGTTATCTGCCTTTAACTAATCATTTCTCTCCATTTCATGGGTCTGCCACTTCAAATTTTACAATGTGCACAGATTCTGACACCATATTACTTTTTATACTATCACATGTTGGCCTAGATCTTTTCTTGGCAGTTGCTCTTCTCTCCTTACATAACACTCACAACAATGTATTTCCTCAAATTAAACCTTAATTTCTTCTGTTTGTCTTAATAAGCTACTGCCCCTTTTCTAGGTCAACCTGACTACACTCGACTGTCTCTGTTTGGCTTCATCTACAATTCTACTGTTTGTGTCTTTGATTTAATACATTCACAATGTGGCGTCTCTCTCTTTCTTTGCATCCTGATGACGCTGTGTGCACTATCTTTCCTTATCCTCCCAATTTCAGAAAACATTTCCCTTCAGTGCCCATTTGGGCTTCCAGCCCCTTTTGGTGTGTGCCCCCAAGAACCAGCATACTTTTTCCCACCAATTTGCTTGACTTACACAACATCATGCCTTCAATATTTACTTAAAAAAACTCTTCTCCTATCCCTCAATGCTACTGTGATGGGCATGCATTCAAATACTGCATTTTACATCACTGTTTTGATGATAAACATGAAACTGCGATGTAGATATTTCATAATGGAATAATAAATAGAACAAATAAGTACATCTTTGTGTTGTGTGCTGTGGATGGGGTGGAGGATGGAGTGACCTTGATTGCTTAGTTACACCAGCCAACTGATAGCAGATGCTTACTGAGCCAGCAGTGGGACACTGCATGCAGATGTATGTTTTTATACAAGGCTCAGCTGAGAGGATTACCTATAGCAGCTACATGCTTTCACGTCACGAGAACCCTGGAGAGGTTTATGCACAGACCTTCTCAAGGCTGGATCAAACTCAACTCTATAGCTCAATGCGGGGATGGCAGTCATCTCTATCACAATGCCTCTGAGAAGATCTGACAGCCTCCAGGACCAGTCTGGTCCAACACAATGGTTTGGATCTCCTTTAATGAAGGGAGAGCCTCATGCCATGTTGAAGCTTTTCTTTCGCTCTGCGATTGAGCATGTTCGCGATCGTGTATATATATATCATGGACTTGGGGTTCTAGTCATTTTTCCTTTACTTAGAGTTGGGCTTTCCCTGCTTTCATGGATGTTAACATAATTAATTACTGCATCTTCAGGTCCCACTTATTTCTTCATTCATAAACACAAGAGTAGTGGAGCAACTTTTCAGGAGTATTTATTTACAAAATATATTATTATTCTCTTACAATGCACATAGTTTGGTTAGTACCAGCCCACCTCTGAGAGCCCATTCTTTAAAAGAAAGTCATAGGTGGTGGTGGAGTAGCTTGTCTCCTGAAAAAAACATACTCAAGGGGACTGATACGGTAAGCTTTCCTTTGGATTCAGAGATTTCTTAAAACCCTAGTTACACAAGATTTTAAAACAAATAAACCCAAGACAAGGAGAAATTGAGATTTGTCAGTGTGGAAAAAATGTCGCTCTCACCTGCAAATTCTTTCAAGCACTTAGGTAACTCTACTTTCTTTGTAATGCACTATGTACATGCATTCTCATGCTTTCTCTTTTCTCTCATTTCACGTTGCAGGCACTCTTTGCTCCCTCTCCCAATTGACTGCCAATTAGTCCAAGGCATGGCTATGTCTCCTATCATTATTGGTCACAGTGACCCTGCCCGTGGGCAGAGGCAAAATTCTTCTCCTTATGTACCCACAATCTGCATTCCATTCCAGGATCTCGTTAGCACTATCTTTACACATATGTATTGTGCCTAGCACTGTAGTAAACGTGTAGGTTCTCACGTTCTGTACCATACATATATCTCACTGTAACAAAGACACTTCAGAGAGATTTCTGCCTGACCATCTCTGCCCACGTGGCAGTGTGTGTGATTACTACACCCTAATAAACTTGTGTTGTTAAGGATCACTGCCTTCTGTGCATTACTCCAACAGTCACGTACCACCAACCAAGAGGCAAGTGTTGCACCTTCTCTGCATTTTCAATTTATGTTGAACTCATATTGTTGACTGAATGCTGCAAATAGGAACCTTCTGAGGTAACACAAAATGTTGCAGCGGTTCATCCCATGCATACGTGCAACTTTTAAACAGAGACAAAATACCCTTCAGTTCTTGAAAGTGTTTTTTCGCCAAATTCTGCTGACTACTGAGACTCAGCAAATTCCAACAAGACTTCTCATTCCACTCATAGGAAACAAAATATCATAAATATGAGGCACAAATCAGCTTTTCTACTGACACTTGATCCACAAGTGTGCAGCAGGCACATGCAAATCAGAAATAATGTTATGGTGGTTGTGGTCAGGCAGTAATCCAGTATTCCTGCGCAGACAATATCACACTCAAGCATCAAGTGTCAAATTCCCACCAGGGAATTTCACAGACGGCTTCTGTTCAGTGCCAAAAAAGATCCTTCACAAGTAAGCTTTTCCAGGGTCTAAATTTCCCCCTGTCTGCTTCCTCTAACAGATGAAAGGTTTTTCAACACTCCAATTCAGGTGGACAATGATACTTTTCAGGAAAACCAGCAACATTGCTATTTCATCCGGCATGAACAACACACAACACCGATTTCAAGGTAAAGACATTGATGAGATGTGCCCAGATATGACAGATTTGTGACTGCCGTCTTTATGTGAAGAGGTCGATACTGAACCAAAAGTGAACAAACTTTTCCTAAGTGCATTGTAAATGACAGTGATTCATATATAGGTCTTCCAATTTTATGGTATTTATTCTTTTAAATTTCTATTTGCCTTGCTACATAATTTCTTGCTTCGTATTCCTATTTATCCATATTCATTTTGAGTTCTATAATAATGATAATGTTCCAACAGAAATATTTCAGTATTTATTTAGCTTATAAATGTGTACTCCGAGACTGGATGCCCGTCACATTTTAGGACCATAAACTTCCATATAAATATTCTCCTGAAAATAAGGTGTTGCAAACGTCCTGATGTGTAGATATATTAAGGCATCCATTTTTCAAACCCCAATGGTGGCGAGCTACGCAGCTATTTGCCTGGCAGTTTTGATGCACAGCATGGAGATTAATTTAGTAGAAGGCCTACTTTATGCATGTTTCCGTTTTTAAAAACAAAGACACGAAAGCACACTGTTCTCGGTCATCATTTAGGTTTATAATCTCCAAAAAACGAAACACAGAGAGGCGTATTCCTAAACAATTAAGCCATTTGCATCTCGCTTCCGGACTGAGAGTCAGCTGGAAGACTTCACCCAGTCAGTGGAATAAGGCAAAACGATTAGGACCACCCTGCAGGATGTGAGGGACCGCCAGCATTTACATATCTCAAGGATATTCATGGGCCTTGTCCCCCCCCCCCCCCGCCCCCCAAGACTGCAGGGGTCTGTGTTACACGCCCCTGCTCACAGCGATGACTTTCTGTAACAGCCCATGCTTTCACAGCAGCAAAACGAAAATGTATGTATGTGTTCGAACATGCCAGAGCCCACGGAGGAGGCCAGCCAGCCCCGTCTTTGTATAACATGGAAACTGCGGCAAGAGGTAATGGGGCAGACAAAGATTGCTTTATAAAATCACTGCAGTCACGTGATTCCACGAAGCAGTTAACTATCACAATTACGCTGCAAAGGTCTGCTCCGCACTTTGATAATACGACATTACATACACCGTGCAGGCCGCGTGCTGGGCCCGTTCTGCGCGGCTGCGTGCGGATTTCCTTTCAAGCACTTACCTTTTCCCCTGGCAGACCTCGGGGCCCTGGATAGCCTTTCGGACCCTGTAGGTAAGAAAGATGAACAGATGTTGTCAGGAATTAACTGCGATAAGCAAACAAAATCTCTTGCTATGTTAAAGACTCTACGTAGGAGCTTCTTGATTGTCTGACTGAAAAAAAAACGCGAAATAGATTTCTCAGGTTACGTTACTTTCAGTGACAAACGTTTATAACTAAAGCAGACACTCGACTTTTTCAAAGCTAAATTCAAGATGTTTCTGGGAACTTCTCCGAAGTTCGGTCTTGTTAGCTCAAATAGCACACAGACAAACTGCCTTCAGCAACGCCGTGTTTATAATTACTTCCCTTCAAACCTGGACTGAGTCCAGGGCGGGCCTTTGTTCCAAATACTCGACTAGTCCCTGTGTACAGCAGTGCAAATGCGAGAAGCATAACCGTGGGGTCAACAACGAGCAGCAAGCAGCTCTCTAGGAAAAAAACACAGACCGACTGCAAAAATGTAACACTTCCTTTTTCTCTCCATTACAAATCAAGCTGTGACAGCAATTCCCAGGTCTAGGCCCTGTGAACAAAAACGTGAAACCAGTAGCACTTCATCTTTCGCAATAAAACACTTACTACCGTTTCAGGTTCAATGAAATAGGTGCACCTCAATGGGTTAGCAGCCTGGTGGCACATGTCTGTGGCAAGCAGAAGAAACCTTGCAGAATGGTGGGGCGGAGAGTAGCACAAGTGTGGGTAGCTCTTAAAAACTATTGGCTAGGCCCACAACGTATCATTATTACACAGGTTTACATTTGTGTAGTCACATTTATGTATGTGCAGAGCTCATAACTAATTAGGTATTCGTAGCATCCCTTTCCCAGTTATGAATGAAATATGGCTGCTATAATTTAATTGTACATGTAAAATTGTGTGGTATGGGGAAATACTATATGTGCTTGTTATTTCCCACTGAGTGCTGCAGAGTACCCAGGGGAATCAATCGGTTACCAGTTTCATACTGGATTTTCCTCTACAATTTCAAAGTCAATGGCACTCCCTGCTGAAAAAACCCAGGGAAAGTGGCCTTTCTTTCCACAGTGTCCACCCCTTGCTCCTCCGAGAAACACTCAGGGTGGTAAAATAGATGCACAGTTAAGCATGCTTAAAAGACATACCAAGATGCCTAAAACCACTTACACAGCAATTTGTGGTTCTTCACCTGATACGCGGTGCCTTTCCATGACCACTTCTGATACAAACGTCCTAGATACCCACAGAAGATTTCATATATGCTTGTGCAGCATGCAATACAGATATCCATTCATGCCTTTTCTGTATAATACCTCGTTAGAAAATGTGTATAATAATTATATCCAAATATATGGATCCAAATCATATTTTTTTTTTTTAAACTCAGTCTAATTAAAGGGTTCATATAGTCTAGAAAAAACCCTGTTTTCTTTGCCCAGATGTGAATCTCTGACAATGACCAATAATAAGTGTTCTACAATGTTGTTTTGTTTGATACTGTCAGCGGTAGGTTTTGATGTGTAGTTTGACACTGTTGACTGGATGAACCCTTTAAATAATTACACGACCCAACAACTTTGTTATAAAATGCAGATGGTGTGTATCTTTATGCGTGGGTTGACTGATGAAGAAGACTCTAGGAAAAGCCTTTTTCTTTTAGAGATATTAATGAAGGCAAGGCATTGCCACATCCCTTTATCCCTTTGCTTCAGGCACAGGAGTTAAGCCCATCTTCCTGTTTAAAGAGTCATATGGCATTGTATCAACACGTCTAACCAAGCAGGGAGACACCTCAAATAAGGATAGAAGGGAACATTGAGTTTGGTTCATTGTCCAAACTGGAACGTCTCATCTCAATCTTCTCCCTTGCCTTTGACTATTTGAAATCAACAACCCCATCACAGAATAGCTTAATTCACCACTTGAAAGCCATAAGCCATGAATTTGAACATTTTACCATGAATCACAGCCCCTATTGGGATACCTGTCATATTTATAGGACTGTCAACGCTATCAACTTAATGTGAAGTCTAGAGAAAGCGATTCTATTTTGCCTTTATTTTTATGTTTCCTTAAAATTACACTGAAGGGGGATAGGAGTTGGAATTTGTAACTATGCAATTCGTGCAATCAAAAATACTTGCAGGATTACTTGCTCAATCCTTGCAACCCAAAAGGCACACAGGAAGAATAGTGATTTCCCCATGAGAACAACATGAAATTGTGCCACAGTTACATTTCCGTACAAACTAAGCTATTTACCCATTGGCCGTATTGATGAACACCAACAGTCTACAAACAAATATTGTCTTAACCTCTCACCTATCAGAGGAATTTCACGTCACCCACCATGTTAAAGCAAACCCAAGAACTCATTGCCTTATGTCCTCAGCAACAATGTGGCAGAGCTCTGCAGCTTAAGTAAAAAAGGAAAATGAAAAGTAGAAAAAAATAAATACAGTATTCCTAAAAACCTTTGCTTGAAAGCTAACTTTGACTTACAGTTTCAGAATGTCGACTCTCCTTTTTCTTTCAAATGACTCTCTTCTCCCTTTCCATTCTCTGCACTCCTTCTCTCTCTGGGCACAGCCTACTCTAAGTCCGGCGCATGTTTGCCGTAAACCCTATTATTGCATTGCTACAAACTTCCCTCATTTCAAATATCACAGCCTTTCCTTTAAAATACATACTCCTGCAACAATACCCAATCACCTGTAGTTCATCTATTAATACAGCCAAACAATGCATGAATTCACATATCCCCCTCTTCTACTAGGTAGAACACCTAACTCCTATTCATTAATTGTGTCACGCAGAGTAGGGTAAATGCATGGCATGGTTTCCTTAAGTGTGCATGATTAAAACCAGTAACTAACAATAACCCCCAAAACTAAAAAGAACTATTAACTCTAGGTAATGGTGTAGTGTGTTGACTGGTGTAAAGTGTTATAATAGCTATTCAGTGGTAGTAAGTGCTATATAAATGCAATTACAATAGAATACAATATATAACCCTCATTTTCATACTAATAATACATCTATAACATTTAATTTAAATTAGTCCACTACTGCAGGTCCCCCATAGCTACATACATAAGTTGCTTTGGGCATTTCACAATGACAATCAGATGTGGGATGATAGTAAAATCCATCCCAGGAGATCTCTGATCCATGTCTGCTCAGGACCATAAACTTTTAAACAATAAACCTCAGAATGGACAACCCAGTTCAGTGACCAGCTTTAGTGGCCTATGAAAATAAGAAATACCATAAAGGGACCTGCAGAGCAGCTCAAAGCTGCCAGCTTACTGTAAGCCATATATTGTGGGCCTGTCTCTCACTCTTCTTCATCCATAAGCCTGCTAAGTGTTGCACCCCACAATATGAGAACCACACCTTGGTAGTAATCATGCATGACATGGAAATACTTCTCACATAGGATCAAACAAAGGCAATGTCTTCCAACCACACACCCTACATGGTATGACATTCTACCCATGTATGGAAAGTGCTTCAGTGGCCCACATATGAGTAGTAAGCACTATATAAATGTTGCAAAACAATACAACAATTTGCAGTCTAAGATGCTGCCTCAACATGAGCAGCAAGTAAAGCAGTCAGAACCTAATAGAAAGGTGCATTCTAGCCTCCCATTTGTTGCCAAAACTCTTTGATGAATAGAAGTGCTTACTAGTTTAAGGCTCCCAGTTTCACATAGTTAATAAGTAATTATTTTCAGCTATGGGAATTCTCAAATAGATTTGTTCAGAAGGTCACAAACCCCATGTTTGCTTTTTATATTTTGGTTACATTACAAATTTACCGTCCAGAATACACACCTTCCTAGACTTCATGTTCCAGAATGGTGGTTATTCTGTCTTTGTAATTTCTGAATTTGAATTTCTTGTAAAAATGAAATACGTGTGTATATGATGTTTGATACTTTCAAAGATAATTTGGGAGAAGTTAATGAACCAAGAAATCATGTCTAAGACAGATAATCTGGCATCAGTCAAAATGTACAATGTGGACTATAAATGGTACTTCAAAGTGAGGATGACGGGCAGAATGTATTATTCACAAAAATATTAGACAGAATGTGAAGTAATTTATTAGATATATATCATTATTTTGTGGTTATGTTGCAAAGTGCAGGTCTCTTAGGAGGAAGTTATGGCTATATACATTAGCACCACAGACACTAAACTACTGGTTCTGTGAACAAAATGAATGACAGTTGTTTTGTTTAGTCAATAATTGACTAATAATGTAGTACGTAATGAAACACAGAAGATTTCACATATGAGAATTGTCATGGGCCCCCGATGCAAATTTGGTTCACAATAAAGTAGAATTACTTTACAAAGTGAAAAAAAAAACATTACAGCCAAAAGCAGATATGGGTGTAGACTAGGACATTCAGTACATTGAAACTTCCACCATACTCTTGTAGATCAGCCTTGCACACTGCATAATATTTCTGTAACCCAAACAGTGTTTCTAGAAGAATACCTTGAGAAATATGCAAATAGGCCAGCACTGTTAAATGACTTTGTGCCTGTCCAAAGGCAGTTATATAAATTTAAGGAGGATGCCTACTTGCTCAAATGCATTAGAGTGCACAGTTATTTCCCAGAATCTATAATTGTGTAGTCATACAACTTACCCAAAATGTGTGCACTCTACCTGTCACACCATAGTATTTTTCCTAGTCCACTGCTTCCCAAATCACCATTATATGCCCCACTTTCCTAGAATGCTTTACTAGTGCTGTCATTCAACTCCCTCTCTATTTCAGAACACCTAAGAGGCTCAGCCTCCCAACTACGAACCCAACAACAACCCCTTATTTTCCCACCCCCTTCCTGCTTCTGTATATTCAGACAGCCCACAATCCTGATCCATCTATAACTCAACATATCTCTACCACAACACCAAAGGCATACCTAAGTGGAGTCCTGCCATATCCCAACCATACCAAGAATCCTATGACTCCACCACCTCTTGATCACAGAACACATGAATAGTCCAATCATTCTATGTTTTTCTAACACATCAAGTTCAAGGATCAGAAAATGCAATGGGACACTGTGTTGCAGCCCACTTGATTCTGTGGCATAGACTGACAATGGTCAGGTTTCTGTATGTGGGCCCCAGTTTTAAATGTATAGATTCTCTGTATGTAAAGCCAGTTGTGGAAGTGGTATTTTCCATTGCTATCATAGTTTATGTCATGCTGCATCAATTTCTCTGTACTGCTTTGTAATCGGTTCTTGTGATTCACTAACCATGTACTATTGTGGCAGAACACCTTATACTTGTCGGGTGCAGCTTCTATCAGGTCTTGGAGGACAGCATTATTCTCAGTGGCAAAACCCATGTTCTAGTGTGGCACAAATGGCTTCCTGTATTAATTTCAACCCATTATTTACATTTTTCGTGGCCAATGGGGATACAGTAGAAACAACTGTGACAGATGCTGCTCTGCATGGCATCACCCCCACTGCTGAATTGCAGTGATGCAAACTGATGAAAAAGAAAACTCTTGTAATGTCAAATCTTATATGCTGCTGACTCATTGTATTAACATAATAGAATGTATCTGCCCTGATATCTCCTATTCCCTGCATAATCAGTTGGTGTATTCCCACAGTTGGTAGTGCAGCCAGCATTAGAATGTTGATGATGTTGAGATCCTAGTCTGTCAAGCAGGTGACAGATTGTGAGGTGATGGTGGAGAGAGGAGATGCATAATAAAGACCTATGACATCTGACTTAGCGTGGATTCATCTTTACAACAAACAACATACAAGTCTCTTGTTCTGTTGTGCCTCGTGAACAATAGGAAATTCATGGAGTGCTGACTAATGAGGAAGGATAAATGGTGCTGGGAATGGGTATGGTCTTGACCCAATATCTAGAGGTTTGAGAGAATCCCCGAGGATGATGGGATATGCCTGTTAAATGAGCATCTGTTCGCTGCAAAAAAAAGACCTAGCTCAAGTTTCTGTGCTACTACAGCATTCACAGCATATGTCCAGTAAACAGCCAGTCACCTCCCTTGGCTGGGTAAACTTAACTGCAACAATCAACAAAAGAAGAATGGTGAAAAATGAATTAATCACAGCCACTGTCCATCACTTCTTCCACATTTGTGTCATTCACTGTTATAATCTAGACAAAGATGTGCCATATGCAAATCAGCCTTCATCCTGCTCCAATAGGAAGAATATAGCCAGGACTGCCAAGATAGGCCCATCTAAACAGGAACACAAGCAAGCAAAGGTGGTTACGGCCTACATACCTCATCCATATAGTGTACCTTGAGTCCGGTAGTATAGAGAGCACAAACCCACATCTGTGCATGCCCAGCCTGGACACTGTGCTCATAGTAGCTAATGGGTGATTGAAGAAGGGATTCACAAAGCAATTGGCCTGTCTTTAGAAGAATCCTACATAATTCTCTGCAACCTGTGTGCAACCCACTGCTGCAGCTATTTGACAAAGGCGTTAGTTTGCACAAGTGTGGCATTTTCCCATGACACAGACACATCACATCTACATTATTTCCCTTGATAATTACCATTTTGTAGGTTAGAGATTATGGCCCTCATTTTGACCCTGGCAGTGTTTTGACTGTCAGGGTAAATGTGGCAGTCCAACCGCCAACAGGCTAGCGGTGGAGACCACCACATTATGAGTGTGGCGGGTTGGCCACTGCAAAACCCCCACATCTCCACACATACTGCCAATGGCGGTCGGAACCACTGGGCCGGAGATGATCATCTCTGACCCGGCGGTCCACAGAAGACTGCCAGCGGTAGTATTAGCTGGCTTTACGTGTCGATAGTACTGCAACGAAAACCATGGTGGAAAGGCTTCCAGTGACAGGGAATTCCTTTCCTGTCACCGGTAGATGACTCCCCCCCAGCTAGCACTAGACCCCCTCCAGCCACAACAAACCCCACCCCCGAGACACTGCGCCCCTTCCCCCTCCAGACACTGCACCCCCTCTGCGCATACAAGCACACAGACTTCCATATGCACCACGCATACACCCATTCACCTACACTTACATACACACATTCACTCACACGCATCCATACACTCATTCACTTCAACATTCATACACTCATTTACTTCAACATTCATACACACATTCAGGCACGCATACCCACACCCATCCAAACATGCATACTCACACGCAGACGAACACACATTCACCACAAGACATGCATAAACACCTACATGCATACATACATTCACATCTACATTCAGACACACATACAACTACACATACACACATTCATGCACACACGCAGACACCGCACACACAACACCCCCCACCCTCCCACCACCTTCCCCTGTCAGACGATCACCTTACCTTGTCTGGGGAGATGGTCGTCCGGCAGGGAACGAAATGGGGCACTTCCAACGCCAGCAGCGCCATGCCAGCAGGACACCGCCAGGTCGTATTATTGCCCATAATACGGCTGGTGGAGTCCTACTGGCGGGGCGGGCTGCTGGTGGAACTGCCCAAGCGCCTCCGCCTACCAGCATGACTACTGCCGGATTCCCGCCCAAAGTGTGGCGGAAATCCAGCAGTACCCGTGATATGGTGGGCGGTCTTCTGGTGCCCGCGACTTTGGCAGTCTTCTGTGAAGACCGCCAAAGTCATATTGAGGACCTATGTGTTTGTTTAGAACCATAAGAACATTACTTTTGAGGTGAGGGACAATGTAGGTGATGGTGTATAGTGTATAGTGAATGCCTGTTCGTCGTGGATGCTCTATCGATGTGCATTTTTGTTGAGTTTATCTGTCTGATTACATTGTGTACTAACCTGGATAGGACAATTAAGTGCACATTGGATGACAGGCCATAAATAGTTCTATGCTGCTCCTCACAGTATCCTAATTTTCTCAGAAACCTCACTCAAAATCTAGGACCTGTTATCTCAGCACTTCCAGTATGGCCAAGTGTGAGAAACGTCATTAAGCTTATCTAGTCATGAGTGGAGCACTTTTTAAAAGAGGAAGTTACGAGGTCAAAAGTTTTTTTCAGAAGCCTGTGGCTGACTCTATTGAATGTGCTGAATACCAAGGCTCCGTAGTCTTGTTTCCACCTCCTGCCTCTTTCATCCACTACCAGGCACTAACAGCCCTTTATTTCACTCTTTCAGGTTAATTGCACCCCTCTTTCTTAATCACTGTTTCATTGTTCTCTTCCTCCTCTTATCCACCTTTTTTGTGATTCTTTCTCTTGGACAAAGTCTGATGAGAAACAATAAGTGGGCCCAACAACCTCCAACCACCACCTCATATTAGGCAGTGCCTGAATGCTAGCCGCAGTCTAGTGGGAAGGTTTTCTGTGTCTTTTTATGGCCATTCAAGCTTGCATGCTTGTTTCTTTTCTAAAGTCAAGGCTTCTGTCAAAGACGGGCATGGGTAAAATGAAAAGAAAAAAAAAAAAGATCATTTTATTAGTTTCTCTGTCACATGCTTTTTCAGTCACATGTGAGCCATACATTCTTGATCGACTGGATTCCAGACATGCAGAACTGACCGTGGACATTTGAAAGATATTGAGAACCGGCTCCAGGTTGCACATGTTGCATAGATGTTGAAGATGTGTTATTTGCATAAGTCTTCTTTCACTGCTACTTTATTAGTGACGTTTATTTTTTTCTATCACGTGTGCATATTCGAACGTCTGCTACACATTTGGAGGCCGACACTGCCCCAATATCACCATCTGCTTCAAAGTGAATGATCTCGCTTCCTTTGATGTTCAAAATACTCTGAATCTGTTTTTCATATTCGAGCACTTTTTCTAAGCATTTCAAAGTACATTTCAGCAGCACTTTCTTTCCAAATGTTCAAAATAGACATATCATGGGAGCCCTCAGTTTTTTGGACGTGTTAAAGAACAACAAAAACGATTTGCTTAAATGGCAATCAAACTTCATTTTTTCTTCTAATAAATATTTCACTAATGTTCCTTTTAGCCTGCTTGGAAATTAGAGATTGGATTTTGAAAGTAGCATCAAACTGGCCACCCTCATCCTATTTCTCTTCAAAAAAAAAAAAAAGATAACAAGCATTTGCAATGCAACGGGACTCGCATTTGCTCGAGTTAGAGCTATTAGCGTTGTAAACTCCTAACCGGACTTTTATTGAAACAAAAAAAACTAGCGCAATCGCACTATGTAAAACCCAGCACGATCGCACTGAAAGTGAAAACAAACAAACCCCAGCGCTATGTAAACCCAGCGCAATTGCGCTGCATGGAAAATAAAAAGGTAAAGTAGTGCAGAAACCAGGCTGAAAACCTGGAGCCTTGTATGTTTTCAGTAGTTTACCAGTGCTCTAGAGGAGGGCTAAAGACTGGAAAAGGCATGACATATGCATGCCTTTCACTAATGAAATCATGCGGATTTTAAAAGGCAAGCTCACGAACCAATGAAAATGACAGGCGTGACATGCGCATAGTGAAAAGCCCAAAGAGGGGTTACAACGGAGTCGGAGCGTTTGTGCGCTTGACCCTAAAAATGACACTGTCAGAGTTTGGCAGCTGCCCTCCTAAACATTGAAAGCATCCAAAATTCAATCAAATATTCAATGTAGCGTCTGGGAAACCAGCAACCCAATTTCATGCTTTCTTCTAAAATGAAATCTGATTATACCCCCTTCAAAGTATTTTATCCTGTTGCATATACGCTGGGGAGCTATGTTTTAGAACTATTTCATAATACAATTCAATTTATTGAACAATTTCAGCATCTGCATTCTTTGCCACAGGTGCAAAAAACAAGGAAAAACAACTTACACAATTCTTATATATTATATTTGAGGTATCTTTCAAAGTACTATTCTTTAGGAAAGTGTTATTTGCTGGAAAATACCAGCCATAGTTACTGAAATAAGGCAGATCAAAATGCCAACTGCCATAGAACTATTAAAAATATACCTACTGACAATCAGCATCTCATTATCCATAACCATCATTAACCATAATTGACACAAGGAAGATGAGATTCAATTAAACCAAGCAATGGGAAAGCTAAAAAGCATGGCTTAAATCTTAGTGTTCTTCCAACAATAGAGGAGTTTTTCTGGGTGTTAGTGTGGCTAGGTGAGTTGATGTGTGTTGGAAAGGGCTCTTCCTGCAAGGTTATCCCCAAACGTTTTGCCTTTCTCCTCTTATTTTGTATATCATTTAGTTGGCCTTAGGACTCTGAGCACTTTACCACTACTAATGTACTTCTCCCCTAAGCATGGAAACATTGCTTTATCCCCCACTGACATATTTAATTTACCTGTAAGTCCCTTGTAAAGTGGTACACCATATACCCAGAGCCTGTAAATTAAATACTACTAGTGGGCTTGCAGTACTGATTGTGCCACCCACTAATTTCCTTGTAAGCATTTCTCAAGCCTGTCACTGCAGAGGCTGTGTGTTCAGTCTCACTGCCACCCTGACGTGGCATCTAAAACCTCTCACCAAACACAGAACTCCCCTTTTCTTACATATGTCACCCCTAAGCTAGGCTCTAGGTAGTCCATAGTCCAGGGTGCCATGCAAGCAAAGGGCAGGGCATGTATGTTTAAGTTTTTCATATCCTAGTAATAAAAAAGTCCTGAAGTTGTTTCTCATTACTATGAGGCCCCTCTCATAAGCCAGCATTGGGAATTCCTTACAATTATCTTGAATCTGTAATTCCTGATCGGAGAGGAGTAGCTGCATCATGTTTAGTACGATTGGAATGGTAATAATAAATCCTCTTTACTGGTAAGGTCGGATTTATTATTAATATCTTAGAAATGCCACTTTTAAAAAGTGGGCATTTCTCTGCACTCACTGCCCCCTGTGCCCACAGCCTCCAATGTACGTCTACCTTAGGCTGGGCGACAACTACATTTGTGCAGTCCCTTCAGACACCCACAACACAGGATACTCAACTGCAACTGCATACTGATGGGTTTTCCTGGGGAGGAGGTTGGGAAGAGCTCACACATACACCTCAAAGATTAGTGACCAGAGTCCACACAAATGGGCTGTTAACCTCCCCTTGATGGAGTCTGGAGCCGAGGCTGATCTGAAACTGGAATCTGTGCACTTCACAAGAACTCTTTGTAGCCATCCCTTGCATCAAAGGCACGTTTTTAGTATAAGTACTGGGTCTCTGACCCACTCAAACCAGTACACTTCTGTACTCAAAGGAAACACTGCTGGAATAAAGACTGCTGTGTGCTAGGGCTGCCACTCTGCCAGGACTGACTGCACCCAGGAACTGCTGCCCTGCCATGGTGTGCTGCCCTGCTGCCTGCTGATCTCTGCCTGGTAGACCAGGACTCATACACCAAACCCAGAGTGACTCCAAGTGGCTTTTGCTTTACTTTGACCCTCGCATTCTCCAAACGGCTTTGATGGACTTTGCCCCTCACTTTCTTCAATCACCCAGAGCAGCTCTGCTAACCTTTGCCGCCTGCTTTTTGTCAATCACCCGAGCAGCTTTGTGGTGCTTTGACGCTTGCTTTTTTCAATCACCCGGAGCGGCTCTGCTAACCTTCCATGCCCGCTTTCTTCAAACACTCTAAGCGGCTTTGATGAACTTTACCGCCCTCTTTCTTCAACCATCCTGAGCAGCTTTTCTGGATTCTGCCGCCCGCTTGCATCAATCAACTTCGAGCGGCCTTGCTGAGCTTGGCTGCCCACTTGTCTCAAAGGTCCTGAGCAGCTCATGTGCTTTACTGTCTGCTCATTCCCCGCTCGCATCAGTCACCCTCGAGCAGTCTTGCTGACCTTGGCCGCCCACTTGTCTCAAAGCCCTGAACACCTTCTTGTGCTTTACTGTCTACTCATTCCCTTTTTGTGGTGTACCTCTTGCAATTATTCTGTGTGTTGCACAAATACTTTACGTATTGCCTTCTAGGTTAAGCCTACCTGCTCTGCACCAAGCTACCAGAGGGTGAACACTGGTTCATTTAAATTGTATATTTTGGCTCAACCTGACTAGGATTGTGGTCCATACTTGCGCAGGGTGCATACCGCTTCCAAATAGACACCCAATTTCTAACAATGAATGAATGCGTAATAATTAATGGAACATGTCACAGGCGTTTTGGAATGCTTACAGTATCAGTAGGAATTAGCTTGTTGGGAATGTTAATGTCAGAATTAATACATTAGTGAAACATTTTGGTGCACTGGCATTAAGGGCAGCACAGTACCTTTTCAAGTGTACCAGCATGGCAATGCAAATATGAAGTGTTTCCATGTGTTGAACTATGTGAGATAGTCTGACAATTGTGTCAGAGAAAATGAACAAATGAAGTGGAAATGATGATCCAGCAAATCAAAGGAGGTGGAGGGAATAAGACTATTGCTAAGACGAGGAAGAAAGGAACAAATAGAGTAAAGGAGAAGGCAGTGGAAAGAGCAGACGATGGGGTGGGTAGGAGAAGAAAGCATTGGCAAATCCACTATGTCTGGGTTTAATGTTCTAAAGCATAAGCACATTAAAGAAAGACAGTAACAACACAGACTATCTTTGAGGTGATATAGCAGAAATGTTATTGCTACCCCGGATGTCACAGTGATCATCTACATGTGACAATCTATGCATTTTGTTAACTGAAGCACTAATAGAATGGTTATAAAGTGGTGCACTGAAAGCCTATATTGATGTGCCTTCACTGAAGGGTACTAGACTAAACTGTTGTGGCATGGCCCTAAAACTTCATGTTTGATCAATGAATTCAACAATATGTGAATCTCTGTGATGTTTATTAATACTGTGTAAAATGATAATTTCAATATTTCAAGATTTCAAGAAAGTAATGTTTAAAATCTTACATGCAAAAGATGGAGATAGCAGTTCGGCACCAGAATTAATGCAATGTATTAACAGGGTTATTTCATGTTACATCTATTGTAACATGAACACTGAAAGCTTATTGGAGTTGAATTCATAATCCTGAATGTTATATGTGCATTATTTTCAGAATTGAAAGTGCCATTTTAATTCACTTTGCCTAGCCTAAGTGAAGCTTACAAGGCCCTGTTTTCAGACTGTGCAGAAAATGTTTAGTCATTGTTGGTAATGTGAACTTTTCTGTTCAGACTTCATTCCTGTGAAATGTGAGCTTGGTAATAGATGCCCTGTTGTTTTACACATAGTGAGCCTGAGAAACTAACCTTGAGCCCAGTACTATGCATACATTTGTTTCAACCTGCACGGATGACCTAAAATAGATGCTTTCTACATGTTGGTAATGGGAATCTTCACTGATATTATAGTTCCCTGTTGCATGACTGACTTTCATTGGAGAATTATTCCTTCTGCATAATGTGGAGTGATGGATGAATGAACGATATTGCACTATGAGCTTTAATATACTGTTCCCCCGGTTGGACTTTGATCAGTCTTCCTCACTCTTCTCTGCTTGCTGGATCCCTTGGACTCTGAGAGGTACAGCCCTGTCTACTCTTACCCTTCTTTTGAAATGCTCTGCTGAGACTTAGAACTTTTCCCCTAACCCCGGAAGGAAAACTCTTGACTGAGCTTCTGGCATGCTGAAGCTTTCCCTTTTTACAGACTTTGGTTAGTTATCTTTTTCCCCAGATGTCATTTTTCCAAATTCTTTTTGGACTTTTGTATTTTTTGTCTTTACCTTCTTGTCCACATGAGTTCAGCCCTGCACATGTTAACCTTTGACTTGCTAATCTGTAGTGGTTTCCTTTGCCCTAGTTAGCTAAGTTTAGATGACCTTTAAATTGCTTTAATGCTTAAAAGAACTGACAGCGCTTGTTTTCTGGTCATCAGATAATCCTTCTGATCTTTTGATTTTGCATTTGTTTATCCCTTTTGATGTTAGTTCGTTTGAATCTATTCCATTTTCTTGGTCAACCAATAGTGATTTTGTATCTTTATAACTTTTTTTGAGAATTGTCTATCTGACCTTGATTCTGAATTTGTAACAAAACCCCATATCCTTATTCCAGACTGGAGTTTTCCTTGTGTGGCCAAATGGGTCACACTGTCATTTTAAATTGATATGTTGAGAGAAGTTTTGGTGCCCTGTGTCGCCACACCCTTATGCTGGGTGAAGAGATGTATTGACCTCGTTTAAAGCATAATCCTGAGCAGGCAAATGTTTCAGCAAATGCTTCCTTGCCCTTGATACAGTCATTTTTGTTTATGCTTAAAATTAAGGCCTGATGGCAAGGGATAATTCATTATAGTGTTCCCTGAGTTTCTTAACGTAGAAAGAAAGGAATAGCAAGAATGAAGACTACATTGCCTTCTGTCCTCATTTTGGTATAGAAAGAAAAACTGGACCATATTGAACCTGCACTATAACCTGCATTTGTTTTTAGAAATGAAAGAAACACCTCTCACAATGGCTCAGATTAATTGCTGCTGAGTGAGAAGAACACAAAATGAAGAGAGGGAGGAGAAAGAGAAGAATGCAAGTGAAGCTTACAAGGCCCTGTTTTCAGACTGTGCAGAAAATGTTTAGTCATTGTTGGTAATGTGAACTTTTCTGTTCAGACTTCATTCCTGGGAAATGTGAGCTTGGTAATAGATGCCCTGTTGTTTTACACATAGTGAGCCTGAGAAACTAACCTTGAGCCCAGTACTGTGCATACATTTGTTTCAACCTGCACGGATGACCTTAAATAGATGCTTTCTACATGTTGGTAATGGGAATCTTCACTGATATTATAGTTCCATGTTGCATGACTGACTTTCATTGGAGAATTATTCCTTCTGCATAATGTGGAGTGATGGATGAATGAACGATATTGCACTATGAGCTTTAATATACTGTTCCCCCGGTTGGACTTTGATCAGTCTTCCTCACTCTTCTCTGCTTGCTGGATCCCTTGGACTCTGAGAGGTACAGCCCTGTCTACTCTTACCCTTCTTTTGAAATGCTCTGCTGAGACTTAGAACTTTTCCCCTAACCCCGGAAGGAAAACTCTTGACTGAGCTTCTGGCATGCTGAAGCTTTCCCTTTTTACAGACTTTGGTTAGTTATCTTTTTCCCCAGATGTCATTTTTCCAAATTCTTTTTGGACTTTTGTATTTTTTGTCTTTACCTTCTTGTCCACATGAGTTCAGCCCCGCACATGTTAACCTTTGACTTGCTAATCTGTAGTGGTTTCCTTTGCCCTAGTTAGCTAAGTTTAGATGACCTTTAAATTGCTTTAATGCTTAAAAGAACTGACAGCGCTTGTTTTCTGGTCATCAGATAATCCTTCTGATCTTTTGATTTTGCATTTGTTTATCCCTTTTGATGTTAGTTCGTTTGAATCTATTCCATTTTCTTGGTCAACCAATAGTGATTTTGTATCTTTATAACTTTTTTTGAGAATTGTCTATCTGACCTTGATTCTGAATTTGTAACAAAACCCCATATCCTTATTCCAGACTGGAGTTTTCCTTGTGTGGCCAAATGGGTCACACTGTCATTTTAAATTGATATGTTGAGAGAAGTTTTGGTGCCCTGTGTCGCCACACCCTTATGCTGGGTGAAGAGATGTATTGACCTCGTTTAAAGCATAATCCTGAGCAGGAAAATGTTTCAGCAAATGCTTCCTTGCCCTTGATACAGTCATTTTTGTTTATGCTTAAAATTAAGGCCTGATGGCAAGGGATAATTCATTATAGTGTGCCCTGAGTTTCTTAACGTAGAAAGAAAGGAATAGCAAGAATGAAGACTACATTGCCTTCTGTCCTCATTTTGGTATAGAAAGAAAAACTGGACCATATTGAACCTTCACTATAACCTGCATTTGTTTTTAGAAATGAAAGAAACACCTCTCACAATGGCTCAGATTAATTGCTGCTGAGTGAGAAGAACACAAAATTAAGAGAGGGAGGAGAAAGAGAAGAATTCAAGTGAGATTCAGGTGAGGGGGTTGATAAACAAACAAAGGAATGCAGGTGTTCAGCTGTCAAAATCCAAACTAATAATGTCAAAGTGGAAAGAAGGGCAGGTAGTAATGCAGCTGAAATTAATCTGAGGCAGAGAGAATGTGTTTGAAAACAGGCCAGAAAGGGAAAGGACTAAAGAGATACAGGAAAGAGGAGACAGTGCGAGGTAAAGAAGTGTACGCTAAAATAGCTAAGTAGGGGAGGGGGGAGTGGAAACAGGAAGAGAGAAGAGAACAGTACACAGAGAAAACTGCAAACTATAATGACATGAGAGGTAACAGTAGGGAGAAACTGAAGAGATAGACACAGATGAACAAGTGAATGATGAACAAGTGAATGATGGGAAAGGTGAGAAAGGAGGTGAGGGGCAATGTGCAGCAGGGAGGGGAAGTTTTCAGAATGAAAGAGAATGAGAGGAGTAGAGGGAAGATATTTGGAGTAAGGAGAGAACACAGAGAAATCAAAAACTAGAACTTGAGAACTGGCATAGAGAAGAAAATAAATCGTAAGGGAAGGGATAAATGTGGGGCAGAGTAGTGGAAGGATATAGAAGAATGAATAGTAGTGAACTGGAGGAAAATATAGTAGAAACACCAAAAGGTTACAAGGAAAAGCGGTTCTAGGGAGAGAAAAGGGAAAATAAGAGAAAATGATTATGGTGGGGAAAACAATTCATCTTGAAGGAAAATTCAGGAGAACAGATTACCTGGAGGGAAAGAAAAATAAGATAGAAGGCAGCAGGCAAGTGTAAAAAGAAGAAAAGAGAGAGAATACGATAGTGGAGAGAACTGGGAAATAGCAGTGGGAGGGGCAGAAAGGGGGAGAATGATTTAGAAGACCGGGGAGAAACAAATGGTGAGAGCAGAGAGCTGGTAGGAAGATAAGGAAATGGAAAGAGGAGAACACTAGCAGTAGCAGCATAGTACAGTGGGAGGAGAAAAGAACAGTACTGATAATGAATAGAATACAAGAATATGAAAGTAGCAAACCTGAAAGAAAAGAGTGGGAAGGATGGAGAAAGTGGAACAAAGAGGGACAAATGTGGGGAAGGGAAGATACATTCTGAAAAAAGGCAGACAAATGGGTACAAGAAGTGAATGGGAGATGGAAAAGGGCTGAAGGAAAGAGTGAATGATGGAAAAAGGAGAGATTGGGGAGAAAAAGAAAGAATGGGGAAGTTAGAAACAAAAAGGGATGACAAAATTAATGTGGAACAGTAAAAAGGCCAAGAGGGAGTGAAAATTGCAGAACACATTGAAAAGGACAGAAATGGGGAGAAAAAACAGAAAGGGAGAAGGACATAACTGGAGAAAGAAGGATGGACAGAACAAGCAACACAGCTGATACAGAGTTAAGAGAATGGAAATAGCACTACAAGAAGGGAGAACTGTGAGAGCCCATCCACTTTGCACATTCCATTGAAAAGGGAAAAATCAATCATTCAGCAGCCAGTAACGGTTCAAGCGACAAGTATTCATTCAATTATGACATGCCAGACATTCTATGGTAATGCAAAGATATTACTTTGGAGTCAGTGATTCCAGGTGCAGTGTTATCAGGGCTAATGGATTTTAAGGCCCGGTGTAACCAAATTATGTCAGTCATTTACATCTCAGGTGGGATGACGCTTTCTTTGATTTACATTAGGGCATGAATCAGCCTTGTTATACCACCAAAGCATGTGGAAGTATATCTTGAACCAGGTGGGAGGTGCACATAATAGCCAAAGCACTGGCTAGGAAGTATCACAGTTTAACTAGTTTATGATCATTCCTGAAAGCAATATGTCTAAAGCTGAGCTAACTCGACTATTTATTGTTTGTAGTGTCAGTGGTGTTGCATTTCTGAGAGGAAATGTTGATGAGACAGAGGATATGATATGTACATGTAGGCTGACAGGGGGTTGAGCCCTGGTCAAGCAGCAACCACAATGCTTGCCAGGGTAAGGCTTAAGCAAACCCAAACTAACCTGTGCTCAACCCCATGGAGGCTTGGCCTTGGCAAAGAGCAGTCAGGCTTAACTTAGAGGCAATGTGTAAAGTATCTGTGCAACACTTTAAACAGTAATAAAGTGAAAACACCACACAAAAAGGATCACACACCAAGTTAGAATTATAGTGCATTCTTTAATCACTAAAACAAGACCAAAACAACAAAAATCCAAATAGTAGAACAGAAAATATTAAATTCTAAAGGTTTAAGGCAAAATAGTGCCAAAAAACACAAATCGAAAATTGTGGACATTTGGTTGTGCCGGACTGGAACAAAGTCACAAGCTCATGCCTACTGTGATGGAGCACAGGCCAGCAACAGGGGCTCAGATAGGTTCACTGAGCAAAGTACCTACAATCCTGGTTTGCAGGGAGTTGCGTTGCGTAGATGAAGCAATGTATTGACTCCAAGATTTGGCGAGGCTGCGGTGCAAGGTCCTGTTGCGTCGTTATTAAAGATCTCATTGACGAGGGCTTGTGAGGCAAAGTCCGGAGTTGGGATTGCATCACACAGTTCTGGGTCTTTGTGATGAGTCCAGACCACGCAGGAAGGTAACATGGATCGGTTCGGCTGGGAGCGGTGCCAAGCAGTAGCAAAGATGACCCTGTTCCACTGGATTGACAGAGGTTGGCAAAGCACCTTAAGCCCACTTCAAAGGGCCCATGACTGGGATGGCACCACTTGGCATTGTAGACTCACATATGGCAGAGTTCAGGTTGTTGGAAGCCTATCATGTCCCTGAGTCTTTAGATCAGGCGGCCCGCCAGCTAGCCCTTTGAGTCACTTTGTGTTCAAGAGAGGCAGGTCCAGTCCTCCTCACCCAGGAAAGAGGACAGCAGGCAGTTAGTAAACACAGCAGGGCAACAGGTGCTTCCGAGCAGCAGTCCCCAGGCATCCTGCCTCCCCTGTCTGGCTCCAAACTAACTATAGGTGGTATACAGCTTTTTGTGTGGAGACAGGACACATCCTATTCAAGTGTAAGTGAGGCTGTGCCCAACTCCTCTCTTTCACCCTGCCAGCGATGGCTCATCCAGGTACATCTAAGCACCCTATTGCGTGGCTGTCTAGGAGGTGAACTCAAAGCTCACCTGTCAGCTATGCTCATTCATGAGACCTAGGTACAGGATACAGGCACTAAATGGCTAAGACAGAAAAATGCCAACTTTCTAAAAGTAGCATTTTCAGAATTACAATTTAAAATCTGACTTTCCCATATGTTAGAAATGTCAGAGACACCAAAATCAGGGGGTGTCTTTTCCCATTTGGAAATTACCTTTATTAAGTGTGATAAGGTAGCTCCAATGCCAATGTTATCCTATCGGAGAGGTAAGCCTTGCAGTAGTGAAAAACAAATGTTTTTAATACCAGGACATGTAAAACTTAAAAGTAAATGTCCCGCTCATAAAATACCTTGTACCCTGCCCGCTGGCCTGTCCAGGGCCTATCTTTGGGGTGACATATGTTTCAAAAGGGAAGGTTTGGACCTGGCAAAAGGTTTATTTTGTCAGGTATAAATGGCAGTTCAAAATTTGCACACAGACTGCAATGGCAGCCCTGGGACACATTTAAAGGGATACGGAAGTAGGTGACAAAATTAGTGCTGCAGACTCACTAGTAGCATGTCATTTATAGGCCCTGGGCACATGTAGTGCCACTTTACCAGGGACCTAGAACTACATTAAATATACCAATTGTGTATAAGCCAATGTTGCCATGTTTAGAGGAGAGAGCATACGCACTTTAGCACTGGCTAGCAGTGGTAATGTGCACAGAATTCTATGGGCAGCAAAACAAGGTCAGTAAAAATGGAGGACGAAGGCAAACAAAATGGTTTTGGGGGAAAACCACCATAAGGCTAACAGGTCTAACAAACTCATATGACCTTCCACACGAATAAATAAGACCACATTTAAAGCTATTAAGAGGGCATTTTTGATTGTGTGTCAGGCACCCTTAAGGCATACAAGCCTAAAGTGTTATGTCAACATTCAGTAAAGTAAGATGATGTACACTTCAGTGGCGGCTGGTGACATTTGAAAGTGGTGAGGAGTAAAAGTCTGGGATGAGTGCCCTGTTTCAAGTGAGCGTAGTGAGCAGGCCCGATCATCATAAGGGAGGTTCATGAGGGTTCTCCCACTGGGAACATTTTGAAAAAAAGAGTGGGCAAACGGTGCATTTTCAAGCAAAGTTGAGAAAGCAAGAAGATTAATAACATATTTAAAATGTTTCAATTCAGAAATTGTAAGACTGTGAATTAAACATTACCGAGGCCTGTGGAAGGAGCAGTGGTATTCAGTGTGTCTCAATCATGCGCATTATGCTCATTCTGTGTTAAACACGTGCACCCTTTTCTCTCCACAGCTCATCCATCTGCATATCTTATCATCTCAAGCAGAGTCCTTTCTCTGAGTACTGAATGCACTTCCTCGCATCTCCTTCACTTCACAACACCCAAACACTCAAGCACTGTATTTTCATTTACTTTTGCCTTCTCAATATTTTGGCAACTATGTACCTCCTTCACACACAGTTGCACAGAGTCACAATTGCAACTGGAATAAGTGACCATTGCTGTGTTTGCTCAGCAGAGATGACCAGGTATCATGAACACCTTTTTGACCCACTGACAGGAACTGTGAGAAATTAGCACTGCCTTCAGATGGTGCTCCAGAGCTCTCAATGGTGGCCTGTTATAAACGACTGAAGCGACGCAGTTCAAAGTATGCACTGTACAAGAGAAAAGAGATTTCATGGCAAGCTGAGGTCTCCAACTGACAGTTTCTGGCCACAGAAAAGCCATGTGTTTTAAATCGTCCAAACACACCCTTTCTATGTACGTGTTCTGACATGCATATGGCTATATTCTAATAAACAGTAAGAAACGATCAATGTTGAGGGAAAGAGCAGTGATTACTGTTCCTCATATATACATTGTGAGTGCTTTGAATTATGCAGACAGATCTTCTGTTTAATCACATGAGGTCTTTCAAGAGTGATATAAGGGATATCCTGCTAAATTTAATGAATAAGTATACTTTGACAATCCTGGGCAGTGCCTTGAGTTAGATCCCAGGTAATGGCAGAAGAAACATGTTTTAAAAATGATCGCGAGCAAACGGCATACTCTTGGCTCCTCCTCAGCATTTACTTTTTTCATTTGACATAGTTGGTGTGATTTAACCTTTCCCAGATTTGGGCCTCAGCTGCAGAACAGCTGAGCATGGCAGTGATGTTGTGCCGAGCATGCAATCAGGACAGCGGACAGGGCCCCGGGGATAGAAATGAATCAACAAAACAAAGGTAATCAATTTAATAGAAAAACACATCATGTCATGAAGGGCAGTCTCTGCCCAAATGCATTTTTTTTATAACAGCCCTTTAAAAGGATACACTTCACAGCTCAGCTAGTAATATCCCTAGCAACACCACTCAAAAAGAAAAATTCTGTCTCAGGAGGGTTCAAGGGATTTCATCAATTAAAGCCAATACCAACTTTCAAGAGCCCTTTAAATTTGCAGATTAACCAGTTGCGCACATTCATATTACTTTCAGGCAAGCAGGCACTCTGGCAGGAAGGCAAGCCATGTCTACAGTAAGAGCTTACACAGCAGTGAGCTCAGGGCTTCTTAGGGGTATCCTGACTCCTGTCTGCATTAAGCTTCAGGGACTCTGTATAGAGTTCACACCCCTGTCTGCAGTGTGTCCAGGACCACTGTTTGCCATTGGCCGCCGCTGTTGTTATGTGCATGTCCTTGTAATGGAGGTTATTCCTGGGCTCATAAGCGTGCATATTGCAGTATCTATGCTGTCCACGGCAACTGCAGAGAGGGATCGGTGGCTAACAGCAAACTGTGATCACAGCTCACTTCGGACATGGGCCAGCTGCAAGCAGTGGCCCAGGGCTCACTGCAAACAGTAGCATGGGCTGACAAGACCCATGATCTAATGGATGCTTGCCAAGAGCCCTCCGCCGCAGTAGTAGGCCGTGATTGATTGATATCAGACATTCTAGTAGTAAGCGCCCCCTGTGGTCCACTCTAGTGCCTTGCCTGATTCCTCCCCAGCCCTTCTTCAGAACTGGGCCTCAGCGTGGGCACAGTCCGGGGAGCCCCAATAATTAAAAACACATCCAATTAAATGGCAGGTGTAAACGTTAAGTCACAGGCCTCCCTGTTATTCACATCGTGCCCCGTCCCCAGGCTCAGCTGTGCAATGAGAGCTTCTCTGAAGCGGTGCTAGTCTGCCAGAGTGACGGATTGCCTGGCCACTTCCGCCCTGCATCTGTTGTTTATAGTTAATACATTTTGTCAGCTGTGTCCTGCTGCTGCTAAAGGTGCCACCTTCCCTCCTTGGCTGCCCAGATCCCAGAGGGAGCCTCTTGGAGGGGCCCTCCTCAGAACTCTGACCTTGGGGAGGGTACTGGTATCACACCAGATGTCAGCCCTCCCCCAGTGGATGGCACCAGCAGGAGGAAAGGGAAGGAGCATGCCTCTGCAACCCCAGCGAACAGCCCTCACTATGCCAGCTGGTCGATTTACCGGAGTTGGAACAGAGTTCCAGGGTAGGTGTGGGTGGGAGGTCCGGGACTGCGCACAACAAGATTACTCCAAACTAAGATCCTGGGCTCACTACTAACGGACTGAGGCTTGCTGCAGACATGGACCGGAGGTGGGTGTTACTGCGAGATGTGGCATGGGTTTGCTGGAGACAGAGGCAGGTGGGTAACTGCAGACAGTTGCCATGGACTCTCACACCTTCTATGCCACAAGTGACTTACTATCTGGTCTTTCACAGAGAACACTCATGACTTTTCCTCCAGGTGTGCATGGAAGCTGTGACCAGCTCCACCCTCCAGTCTCACCCCTGCGACGCCTGAACCATTCTAGACGCTGCTCCTTTGCTGTATATGTTAGTAAACACCATGACAGCAGTGCAATGTTTGGCTCGGCCAGGCGCTGTCAGCGCTCTGTAGGAGAGTTGGGGGCTGTGGCTGTAATCCCCCAGGCTCTAATTTTGCAGCAAGTAAGCAAGGGTTCAGGTTATGTCAGGCTGGTCAGAGCAAGGCACCTCTCCAACCTGACATGCACACTTCACCCCAAGGAGGACCAGCTGAACCTGTGTCATTGTCAATTATTTAAGCTCCACCCCCCCCCCCATGTCCGCCTCCCCTCACTCTCCTGCAAAAAGTCAAACTTTGCCAGGCCAAAAAAACAAATTGAATCAAAAGTATTTTAAGTAGTCATTTAATATGGGGCCAGAGTCAACAAAACAAACAGGGGGGCAACACTCCCATGCCCTAATAAAGAAACTGCCATTGATACAGTTCCTTCTGATTTGTGATCTTCTCTATTTTAAGGTAGTCCAGTGGCACCAAAAAGGAAAAAAAGCACTATATGAATAGCAAGGTAGAGAAAGGTCCAACCTGCGATGATGATTAAAAAACGAGTGCAATAGCATAAAAAACAGGTGCACCTCATTTCTATTGTTTAGTGGTACTGCTATCCTAAACCTTGTCAACTCTGGTTTTTAAACCATTAGCTAAGGGAGATTACACAATCTCCTTGCTGTGCACTTAGCTACTAAGGGCCAGATGTAGGAAAGGAATTGCAACTCGCAAACGGCAAAAACTGCCGTTTGCGAGTTGCAAATCACATATTCCTATGCAGAAATGCATTCTGCGAGTCGGACCGACTCGCAAAATGCATTTCAGAATCGCAAATAGGAAGGGGTGTTCCCTTCCTATTTGCGATTCCTAGTGGTATGCAATACCATTTGCGACCGCATATGCGGTCGCAAATGGTGTTGCAGTTACCATCCACTTCAAGTGGATGGTAACCCACTCGCAAATTGGAAGGGGTCCCCATGGGACCCCTTCCAGTTTGTGACTGGACCCAAAAACATTTTTTCAGGGCAGGGAGTGGTCCAAGGGACCACTCCCTGCCCTGAAAAAATACCGAAACTAAAGGTTTCGGTTTTTTTTTTTAAGTGCAGCTCGTTTTCCTTTAAGGAAAACGGGCTACACTTAAAAAAAAAAAAACTGCTTTATTTAAAGCAGTCACGAACACGGAGGTCTGCTGACTACAGCAGGCCTCCATGTTTGCGAGTGCCCATAGTCGGTATGGGGCCGCAATTTGCGACCCACCTCATGAATATTCATGAGGTGGGTCATTGCGACCCCATACCGACTTGCAGACGGTGTCTGAGACACCGTTCTGCATAACATTTTGCGACTTGCAAACAGCGAGTCGCAATGACTCGCTATTTGCAAGTCGTAAAATGTTATTTTGCTACATCTGGCCCTAAGTCATTAATAAGCTTTAATGTTTTGTGCAAGTTGGAGAGGGGTAATGTCTGCTTTTGTTTTACCCATCAATGAAACCTAAAGAATGTTGTGCACGCCTATATAAATTATATATTGATTTGTTGTAAAATTCACTATGTATTTCAATGTGAACACAGTTCTTTACAGTCACGCTATAACTGATCCCGCAGTCATTATATTAGTAACATATTTGGGGATTGTTTGTTCATGACCAATACTAAAAGCTTACCTCCCTATTTACCCATCTTATACTTCTGATCCTGAGCATAAAGTAACCACTACAGTACAGCTGTTTGGAAAAAATCAAGAACTTGCCTGGCACCGACTGCCTTTGTATCGGGCCTTCAAATTACTGTAATCAACAATGGCTCATTAGGACAGTGAAGCTGACCTCAGCCCATCCCGCTTCCTCCTCCTGCATGCTCAGGGCCTTGCCAGATCACTGGAACACCAGGAGAGGCAGCGATGTAATGGTCGAAGGCCAGGTCACCTCTCCTAAGCACTACTTGCATCCTTCCCAACATGAAAATGTTGTAAGCAAAATTCATGCTTGCTTGCCTGATGGAGAGATAAGGAGGCAGTATTTCCTAGCATTAATCCAATTCGAAAAAGTTTTTTTTTCTGTAGAATAATTTATAACAAATGTACTTAAAATATATACCTATTTACCTTTTGTTGCTTCTAAAACATAACCTTGTAAGAGAGGACGAATGTTACCACCTGAATTGATGTTTTATTAAATATTTTGCATTATGTTGACATAACACACAAGCATGCAAATGTTAATTACCGTGTTTTATTCATGTTTTTAAATTGATCATAGCTAAGGTAGGCCTGCATTTCAAAATAGCTCCCATAGTTTGCCATCTTGCTTCACTTTTATTTCTAGACAAATTAATAAACTTTATAATCCTTTGCTTTCTCATGTGAAACGATTTCTCTTACAGTGATAATCAAAGAATGTTTTAATTAGTTGCAAGAGTACTTTTGCAGAGTACAAGCAGGTCCAGTGCATCTACCTTGTTGCAGATACATGTATCTTTAAGGGATGCTTAGAACACCTGTATTGTAGAGGATCTGAGAAACTAATGAGCTCAAGATTGTATCCTTTTTCTCTAACCTGATTGGATATTTTTATGGGAACTATGTGTAGTTGTAGCAAATGTTAGACTTGTGTTATTTAAGCTAGTGTCAGTTCATAACACTCACATAATGCTTATCGATTGCTAACTGAGCAGAGACTTTCCAGATTCAGAGAATAGAGCAGAATAGATGAGTTTGGATATTCTCTTTAAGGAAGAACATTTAATTAAGTTATTTGTGTAGGCGTGTTTATGATAGTGCGCCCTTTTACTTACATTACTTTGTTTTGAACATAATATCTAATGGATTCATATGAATGAATATTGATTGAAGCTAATGAGATGATGTTCCCTTCTGTAATCCATTTAATTTTTAATAATCCTTTATGGTTTGAAATGTATTAATTCTCTGACACTCTTGAGCCTAATGTGCTTGACATTATTTGAATATATTGATTTGTTGAGTAGCCTGACTTTTGAATTTCAGTTCATCATATATGGCCCTGAAATTTCCACAAGGAACATTGCTAACACACCCAGGTGGAAATGTTACAGTTACGTAACCAGTACTTAATAATGTTAAAGAATTGCTGGTACTCAAAACTTAGTTCAGAAGCTTGCGACTTATGCAATTAAATGTCTGCACACTGAATACCAAGGTTGCTAGTCTTAAATCCTCCTCATGCCTCTTTATTCCATTCCCAGGCACTCCCGGCCCCTTTATTTCACTCTTAAAGGTCCCTGCTTTCTCCCCATGTGACAGTTTTACTGTGTTTCTCTTCCTCCATCTTTCCGATTTGTGTGTGTTTTCCCTCTCTTGTTCATTGTAAATATCTGAGGAAACCAAATAAGTGCCAGTCCCCTAAAATAAGTGGTGGTGGACCCCACTGCCTAAAATTAAGCACTGAAGTTAGCTAAATACCAAGCTGCCTCAGTCTGTAAGCAGGAACATTAGTTACTATTTTCAGACATCACTTTCCTTAGAATGTTCTACAAAACAATGCGCGAAAAACATTCTAAATACACTAGAATCTATGGATCATTTGAACTCCCAGAACTTATGCCGCCCTTTTTGAGCAAGCCATTACTGAAGTCTTTGCCCCTACAGCCTGCCCTGATCAGCATCCACTGTAACTCACTGTTAATCCCCATCTGGTGAAAGAGGTCGCAGTCATGACCATGCTATCAAGCTTTAGGCGCCATCAAAGAAAACACAGGCAGTGCCGTTTTTGTTAGTATTATGTGAGAATCATTCACCCCACCGGACCACAATACATTGCTAAATATACTTCCTAACTTTTCTGACCAATTAATACGGTGCTCTTCAAAAACACCAACCCCCCTACCTCACTCCCCACCAACACTATTTCAACTGACCGGATTTTGAGCAGCCATTAATGAGAATGCTGCCAATCAAACCCAGTTTGTGTGTGGAGTCGTTATGTGTCTGGAGTTGGAAAAGCTTGTCTCAGCAGCAAGTGATGCTCAATTTGTACATTTGTTTTTTCTATGCTAGGCTGCATGAATATGCGACCTCTGAAATCTGTAGGACAATTTATCTGGGCTCACAAGCTAGCAATGGATATAAATGCTTCAGCAAGTACTTCAAATCAGGCAAGCATCTTAGGTTCCGGGTTATCATGCTACTAGCCTAAAAAAGCACTTACATTCCCTAGAAGGGGTCGTAAGCGCCATATAATAACATTTACAATTACAGTCTGGAGCGCTGTCCTCAACTGGGGAAAACCCGGGAGTACTTGCTCCCTTGAATAACAATATTTCTAAGGGACACACAGCAATGCTCAGATCAGAGGGAGCTGAACAGCTAATTTTGGTTGTAAACCCACCAGTATTTGATTATTCAGAAACATTATGCATACATTTTATGTCAATCCAGTTTGCCCAATTTCAATCACTGGGGAGCATATATTAAGTAGAATGAATCCCATAACTATATAAAATGAATTCACCTAAACTGTGGTAAGGCATGCACCCATAAACTTCAATTTGGCCCCACATCATGACTCAATAAGAGAGAGTACCTGATGAAGCAGAAAAAGAAGGACCAACATATATTCATATATCATGTAACCAAAATCGTATAATGTAGTGTGATTTTAGCAAAGAAAATAATGTACGAGGGAAATTGTGCCCTCGGAGTAGTTTGCCATTATTATAAACGAGCTTAATTAATCATGAAGAATTGAAAATTGTAGTAATCCGTCATAATTGCAAATGTGTTTTATGATTTTCTTGATTGAAGCTGTTTTATGCTTAGCTTAAATTTAGTAGAGGCTTTGGCCTAGTCGCCTGGTCTCAAATTCAACTGCGTGGTTTTCACTTGCACTAACCAAACATATTATTTCATTTAAAAGGTTGTATTTTTCCAGTAGAAATGACTAATACACTTATCTCAAGGTTTCGTGCTAGGATGGTTGCATCCCTTTTGATGCATGGTCAGTCTCTGCAGGTGCGGACAATAAAAGTACTGATACTAAAATAATTGGCAAACCTTGTTGCAACTTGTGTTCCAAGGCTCCAAGGACAATGTATGCATAAATGAGTACTAGGAGAAAGACACTATTCATTGGTCAAATTGAAGCCACCCTATGAACCCTCCAATGGAAGACCCTGAAGTATTTGGAATGTTTCTTACTTAAACCCACTGGACAAAGAGAAGTCAGCCATTTTCCTTGATGCCATCTTTGAAGCTAAATGCCAGACGTCATCTTGGACAACATCTTGATGCCCCTTTCTCTATTCCAGAGAAAGAGACTTTAAGAATTCTCACCCTAGAGACTTTAACTTTAATTTGCCCCGTTTTGCCCATGCAGTAACTTTTGCCCCATTCTCCTTGCTGCTGCAAGGAAACTTGCCCTTGACTCTGCCCCTTTGAAATCTGCCCCATGCTGATCGAACCGGTACCTGAAGGACGAGGACTTTTCTTGAATGCTGACTGCATTTGGTAAATATGAAAGGATAATTGTATTATGCATTGTGTTTTTTCCTTTTAGGTACCAACTGCTATTTTGATAGGGCCCAAGCTAGAAGTTTTCCAAATTTGTGTTGACTAAATCGTTTTTGCATGAAGCCCCACATGCCAATGCTAATTAGAGGTTAGTTGAGGTATTCACTTGACGCACCATGCTGAATTGAAATCTTGTTATGCTGACCGATGTATGCAATTAGTCAAATTCAATTACTCATATTAGTGATTTGCATTGCCGTAACCGAGTGCATTATAATTCAGATTTTGCGTAGATTGCGTTTCTTCCGCCGTTATGGACAGCTAGTAATGTTCGTATACATATATCATTTGATTTTGAGACTCATATATATTGTCTTAGCTTTGTTAATATAGGGAAATAAACTCATTAACTTTTAATAAACTGGTGTGGTTATTCATGACTGAAAGGTCATGTTGCGTCAAATTACCGACTGATATTGATTTTAATGTGTTGTTTAATCTAGTAAATAGAGTATTGGGTATCGATTAAAATAGTTATTGATTATTGATTAAAGTGACCCGACTATTCGAGGATGAGGAGAGCCCAACTCGGCTAAAAGGTTCACCAACCTCCAACGTTTCCAGGTACAGGTAATTTATAAGGGCTGGACGCGTTATCAGTAGATGGTAGCAGAGGGCGGTTACGCCCTTTGGGACCCCATCCGAACAATAGACGGAGTCAAGTTAGAATTTTCTTTGATAAAACAAGTTGGAGAGATGATGATGCCCTAAATCCCCAATGACTTTCCCGGAAACTCGGAGCTTGCAAATGGAGGGAATAGAGGTGTGAGAATGTTTCCGGCGTTTCTAGTGATGGTATGAGAGAAGTTAGGGTTTTGCGCTTGCATAGCTTTTTGCAGCAGATTAATTGAGAAGTTTGTGAGGATTTTAGGGGGTTACAAACTCCAATTAAAAGATTTGAGAGGAGTGTTACTCCAAAGTGTGAGAGTAGGGAAGTCGTCGAACTTCACATGTGTGTAGCGCTTTGTGCAGGAAAAATTGTCCACGTGGTTGTTGATGTTGAGACGGGCCCTGCGAGGTCAAGAGACTCCGGAGTATGTTGAAAAGTATATGAGACACTTGATTGATGTTGTAATCTGTTCGGTTTAGTAGGTTGATCGGGCGTGGTCAACAAGTCGGTATGAATATTGAGGAATGAAAGAAAGTTTTCAACTTTGAGATTTGTTGAATTCTAAGGTGCACTAGAATAGCTCATTGATCAGTTGAGAGTAAAGTTTGCAGGTCAAATTTTGCTTGCGAAAGCGGGAAACCGAGAAAGATGGAATAACTGCTAGTGAAAAATCCCTAAGGTTTCTGAAGCGATTGTATTACCCTTCCTGTAGTAAACCGACAGATTTGTTTTCTTCTTTTTGGTTAGTGCTCGGGATATATTGCGGAAATGAGTTTTGAGTGAAGCTGAATGAAGGAGGACAAGCCGCGGGACGTTGTCAGCCACAGTGTGTGAGTGTGACGTCACTAGGAGCCGCGCTGGGATAGGTTAGTCGGTGAGAAGGGTCGCGCATGGATTGGATACAGTCCGTGAAGCGCAATTGGTGGGGAAAGGCAAGCGAAGAGTATTCCGGGAATTAAAGTCACTTATTAATTACATATTTTAGAAAAATAAAAGACGGAAAGATGAAATTTTTCAAAGCATTCAAGAGTGCCTTGAGGGGAGATGTATATATTAAAGCAAATGTAGGAGAAGAAACACTGCCTGAGGGTACACCAGCTTACATTGTGATTGAAGAAAAGGGTGTCGCACCATGTCTTTGGTTAAAGCAATGGTGCAAATTAACATAAAAACATGGAAGTGTAGCGTTCCCTCTCCATGGGTCGTTTAATCTAAGGGTTTTGGAGAATTTAATATTCGCGCTATATGACATGAAAGTACCTCCAAGACCAGCACAGTTTGAGGCATTAGCAATTTGGGAGCTAATAGCTAGAAACCAACAACAAAATAAATTTGAGACAAGAATAAGAAAAGTAGAAAAGACACTAGCGGATGCTAGATGGGATATCACACTAAAGGTTTGGAGATCAGACGTGCTGCAGGGAATTAAATTGTTTCCAGCAATTACTGATGAAGCAGAGACGGAAGGAAGGAAAGCTACCTATAAAACAAACAGGAGTCAGTCCAGAGATAGAGAAAACAACAGAAATTCGAAAAGACCAGACGACTTGTCACAAGCATTCTTTTCTGTGCCTCTTCATGAGGACAGCCAATTTCTCTTTTGTTTCAAATTTTTGGTGTCGAATTCCTCAAGGATTTTCGGAGTCACCATCAATTTTCGATCAGATTCTAAAGGAAGATTTGGAGTCATTGGAATTACCATTTGAATCAACCTTGGTACAGTATATTGACGATTTGCTGATCGCGTCCAAGACAGAAAATGACTGTACAGCTGACACCATTGCTCTATTGAACCATTTGGGAAGGAACTGACACAAAGTGTCCCCTTCGAAATTACAGTTCTGCCAGAAGAAAGTGAAATATTTGGGTCACCAAATAGAGAAAGGGTCGAGAAGAATTATGAAAGAGAGAATAACAAGCATACTTCAAATGAGTCCACCAAAGACGAGAAGAGAGGTGAGAAAGTTTTTGGGAATGGTGAGCTACAATCGCCAATAGATTCCAAATTTCTCAACTCTAGCAAAACCTTTACTGAAACTGACCCAGAAAGATGCGCTGGATGAAATAGAGATGAAAAGAGATGAGATGGATGCTTTTATTGAATTGAAGGAATGCATGTGCAGGGCTCCAGCTTTAGGTATGCCTGATTACACAAAGCCTTTTACATTGTTTTGTCCTTGTCTGTCTTGACTCAAGCCCATGGTGGTGTAAACAGACCATTAGCATATTTTTCAGCTACTTTGGATCTGGTCGCAGCAGCACTGCCAGGGTGCCTGCGTGCCGTAGCAGCAGTTGGTATCAGCCTAAATCAGACTGAAGGAATAGTGATGGGACATCCTTTAACACTCATGGTCCCTCACTCAGTTGAGATACTTTTGACACGTTCCTGAACACAGCACATGACCGGTGCCAGGCTTACAAGGTACGAGACAATAATTTTGGGTTCACCTAATGTGCAGCTGAAAAGGTGCACTACGTTGAATCCAGCAACCTTGTTTCCCAGTGAAAATGTCGAAATTGAGAATGCTGAAGACATCGAGCACGACTGTCTTCAGGTGACTGAATTTTGTACAAAACCAAGACACCCGATTGGAAGAAAACGATCAAGTTATTTTTGTTGATGGTTCATGTTTAAGAGATGCACTAGGAATATTGAAAGCAGGATATGCTGTATGTACAATAACAGGTGTTCTGGAAGCATCTTGGCTTCAAGGAGTTTATTCTGCACAAGTAGCAGAACTGGTAGCACTTACTAGAGCTTGCCAACTTTCCGCATTAATGAGAGTTACCATTTACACTGACAGTCAGTTCGGATTTGGAATAGTGGACTTTGGACAATTGTGGTCACAAAGAGGCTTCATGACCTCTTTAGGATCACCAGTGAAAAATGGTGAAAGAATAAGAGAATTGTTACATGCCATCCAGTTACCAGGAGAAGTAGCAGTGGTAAAATGCAGTGCACACTCAAAATCACAAGACTATGTTTCTTTGGGAATGGATATGCAGATCAAGTCGCAAGGTTTTGCGCATTGAACTGTATATTGCTCAGAGACTAATGGAACTTGATAAATGAGCCAGAACTTGAACCAAGCGAAGCTTCTGCTCTAAAGGTTGTAGATACAATCGATGAATTGAAATCCTTACAGAACGATGTTAGTGAAGATGAGAAACTCTCGTGGAGCAAATTACAATGTGTAAAGAAACCAGATGATTTGTGGGTTTCAAGTGAAGGGAGATTGGTTCTGCCAAACAGTCTTTTGACGCAGTTGACCAGGTTGTACCATGGACAAGCCCATCTTGGAAGGGATGCCATGGTTAGACTGTTCAAAATTGATTGGTTTAATCCCAAATTCCGTCAAGTTGCTGAAGCAGTTTGCCATAGTTGCGTCATTTGCCAGCAAATGAATGCAGGGAAGGGAACAGTAGTAAATTTGAGCCACATTGGAAGAGCGGGAGGCCCATTCAGCAGGATGCAAATGGATTTTATTGAGATGCCTATGCATGGGGGCTTGAAGTATGTGTTGGTGATTGTGTGTATTTTTAGTCACTGGATTGAAGCATACCCCACACGTAGAAATGACAGTCTTACAGTTGCAAAACTACTCTTGAGAGAACTAATACCACGTTTCATATTCCCGATCTCCTTAGAATCAGATAGGGGAAGTCACTTCAATAACGAAGTAATAAAATTACTGTGTGCAGCGCTGAACATTGAGCAAAAATTGCATTGTAGCTACCGACCTGAAGCATCAGGACTAGTGGAGCAAATGAATGGCACATTGAAATCGAGGATGACGAAAATATGTGCATCAACAAACTTGAAATGGCCTGACGCATTGCCCTTGGTGTTAATGTCAATGAGAAACACCCCTGATAGGAAAACTGGACTGTCCCCGCACAAGATCCTCATGGGCAGAGCCATGAGACTTCCCGCAGTTCCTGCAAATGCTCTTTTGAATATTACAGATGATATGGTGTTGGACTACTGCAAAGGTCTAGCTGATGTGGTGCGCTCTTTTTCTCACCAGGTGAAGGCAACCACCTTGCCACCGATCCAAGGTCCAGGACACGCCCTGAAAGCAGGTGACTGGGTCGTGATAAATAAGCATGTGAGGAAGTCGTGTCTGGAACCCCGTTGGAAAGGACCTTTCCAAGTGATTCTGACAACTACCACCGCTGTGAAATGTGCGGGAGTTCCCAACTGGATTCACGCCAGTCACACGAAAAGGGTGACGTGCCCCACAGAGGAGGAAGTTGAAGCGCTGAAATCACCAGTGACTGACGAGAGAATACCAGACACCGAGACAGAACAAAGAGAACCAGGAGGCGAACAGGCAGAAATAGAAGAAGGAGAAATATTTTTGGAAGAAGAAGCAGTATTCCCATTCGAAGAGGTCGGAGGAGAAACATCAGAAAGTGACAAGGATCCTGAAGGTGACGAAGAGCCTGTGACAGGTGAAGAAACAGGAGAGCCTGATCAGAGGAGGGCTTTCCCAGAAGCAGACGATACAGGAAAAGAAAAAGAAAACCTGATTGACCTCCTAGAGGGAGAAGACAAGACAGGACAGAGTGAAACTGTTCAAACTCTTCCAGAACCGGTTGCAGGTCCATCAGGTGAAAACAGTGCGAAACGGAGACAAAGCATATCGCCAGTGAAATTAAGAACTAGGGAAATATTAAAAGAAAGTGAAGGGCCAAAGTTGAAAGAGAAAAGAAAAGAAGTGTCTGTCGCAATAACAACACCAAGTGAAGAGAAAGACCCGGCCAAGGAAGAAAGTACCAGCGAAAGAGAATCAAAAGGAGATGCAAAATTGAAAAGGAAAAGAATACTGAGCAAAAGATATTCTGGTCCGGAATGGGCATACATAGCCACTAACGATTGGTCAGACGAATTCCTATTTCTCAGTCTTGAGAACGAAGAAGCAGAACTTCACTTTGGCACTTGAGAAGTGAAAAATTCCATGAACATTACCGAATAAGACATTAATAACCTGATTGACTTTTGAACCGGCTAACACATTGCTAACTTGATTGACTTTGAAACTGATTTTGAGACAAAGCTGCTAAACCGATAAGAGACTAATGCTGCTAAAAAGAATCGTGTGAACATTGAACTCGTTCAGCTTTATATATATATCTGCAAATCTGATTTGATAAAGTGTCTTCAACTTTCTGATTCTATATAGATCATGGCAGGCTACACTACACAGGGAAATAAGATGAAGTGTTGTAAATACGTGTGTATAGGTCTAATAACTGCATGTGTACTAATCATTGTAGCAATAGTTCTTGGAATGCATAGAAAGAATGAGAAAGAAACGAATGATGCTTCTACTTCTAAACCTATTACTGAACTAACACCTTTGAAGAAACTCGAACAAGACAAAAGGCATTTGCATCATAAGAAGGAACTTTCGTTCAACGTTTTCTATCGCTTGTTGAGTGAGTATGTTGAGACAATGGATGCGAAAGATTGTTATGTATGCACACAAATACCTACCTCAGTAGTGGAAGGGGTGACATATCATAGCATGCCTCTTACGTATGGGATTACATGTAGTTTAATAATGACTAGATTTTATGGCCAGGAGTATATTCACTACTTTTATTCCAATCAGGATGTTACACTTGCATATATCCCCATAATCGAGTACCTGATTAAAGTAGCAAGAGATTATTATATAAAATTGATGAGGGGTTTCTTTGAGCCATTATCACCTTTTCACACAGCTCACGCACATAGAGAGAACCTTACATGCTTGCTTTCACCGATAAGCTTTATAGATCGCACCGACGATAGGAGGAAAGCGGTGAAGGAGAAATAAGAAAGGGAATTACATAAGAGGACATCTGTAGATAACTATGCTTTTGCCGCGATAAAGACACAAGGGAAAATAGCCTTAGATGCATTACACGTAGGGAGGTTCTGTGTACATAGACATAAATCATATTACGACACAGTCTTTGTGGGAACGAGTGAATGTAAACATACGTTTTTGTTTCAACCTAAGTGGACGTTCATGCTGAATGGACAAGACCCAGTTATTCCAGGGATATATTATATTTGTGGACTTAACGCCTATTATCGTCTTCCTAAAGGATGGTATGGGAGATGTTATTTGGGAATAGTATTCCCAAAGGTTTATCAACTGGACGACTTAAAGAAATTCCCAAAGCTGTCTGAATCACATCATGTTCAGAAGAGGGAGACAGCTTCTGGTGTGGTAGGAGATATATTTGGAGCAGTGATTCCTTCAGTGGGAATCATAATGAATTCAATTAAAATACGAAAGTTGTCTACTATTGTGGATAACATGCTGACACAATTCTCAGGAGCTATAATCCTCATGGATGCTGAACTTGCTGCAGAAAGTGCTATGACTCCTCAAAATCGGCTTGCCTTAGACATTCTTTTAGCAAAGGATGGCGGCGTTTGCAAAATGCTTGGTACACGTAAATGTTGTACTTATATTCCGGACAACAGTGGGCAAATTACAAAAATGCTTACAAATTTAACTAACGAAAGTACAGATTTGAAAGAATTGAATGAACCAGGAGTATGGGAAAAAGTTGGAAAAGGATTTGCTTCCGTGGGAAATTGGCTCAGCAACATTTGGAATGGATTATTACTGAAAATAGTAAAAGGAATATTAATAGTGTTAATTTGTTTATTAGGTATTTGGGGAATATGGAAAGCTATTAAAATATTGAAAACAAGAAACAACAGGAAAAGAGAAGAGAAAGAACAAAATAAAATGGTAGAAATATACAGAGAAAAATCAAAGGGAACAAAAAGAAAGAGGGAATTGACTGAAGTGCCAAATTACTAAAACAGCATTTTAATGGAATAAAATTTGTGGGTAGATTTGATGTGATGACATAATTAGTCATCAGAGGAGGGATTGATGACGCAGAAAAAGAAGGACCAACATATATTCATATATCATGTAACCAAAATCGTATAATGTAGTGTGATTTTAGCAAAGAAAATAATGTACGAGGGAAATTGTGCCCTCGGAGTAGTTCGCCATTATTATAAACAAGCTTAATTAATCCTGAAGAATTTAAAATTGTAGTAATCTGTCATAATTGCAAATGTGTTTTATGATTTTCTTGATTGAAGCTGTTTTATGCTTAGCTTAAATTTAGTAGATGCTTTGGCCTAGTCGCCTGGTCTCAAATTCAACTGCGTGGTTTTCACTTGCACTAACCAAACATATTATTTCATTTAAAAGGTTGTATTTTTCCAGTAGAAATGACTAATACACTTATCTCAAGGTTTCGTGCTAGGATGGTTGCATCCCTTTTGATGCAAGGTCAGTCTATGCAGGTGCGGACAATAAAAGTACTGATACCGAAATAATTGGCAAACCTTGTTGCAACTTGTGTTCCAAGGCTCCAAGGACAATGTATGCATAAATGAGTACTAGGAGAAAGACACTATTCATTGGTCAAATTGAAGTCACCCTATGAACCCTCCAATGGAAGACCCTGAAGTATTTGGAATGTTTCTTACTTAAACCCACTGGACAAAAAGAAGTCAGCCATTTTCCTTGATGCCATCTTTGAAGCTAAATGTCAGACGTCATCTTGGATGACATCTTGATGCCCTTTTCTCTATTCCAGAGAAAGAGACTTTTAGAATTCTCACCCTAGAGACTTTAACTTTAATTTGCCCTGTCTTGCCCATGCAGTAACTTTTGCCCCCTTCTCCTTGCTGCTGCAAGGAAACTTGCCCTTAACTCTGCCCCTTTGAAATCTGCCCCATGCTGATCGAACCAGTACCTGAAGGACGAGGACTTTTCTTGAATGCTGATTGCATTTGGTAAATATGAAAGGATAATTGTATTATGCATTGTGTTTTTTCCTTTTAGGTACCAACTGCTATTTTGATAGGGCCCAAGCTAGACGTTTTCCAAATTTGTGTTGACTAAATTCGTTTTTGCATGAAGCTCCACATGCCAATGCTAATTAGAGGTTAGTTGAGGTATTCACTTGACGCACCATGCTGAACTGAAATCTTGTTATGCTGACCAATGTATGCAATTAGTCAAATTCAATTACTCATATTAGTGATTTGCATTGCCGTAACCGAGTGCATTATAATTCAGATTTTGCGTAGATTGCGTTTCTTCCGCCGTTATGGACAGCTAGTAATGTTCGTATACATATATCATTTGATTTTGAGACTCATATATATTGTCTTAGCTTTGTTAATATAGGGAAATAAACTCATTAACTTTTAATAAACTGGTGTGCTTATTCATGACTGAAAGGTCATGTTGCGTCAAATTACCGACTGCTATTGATTTTAATGTGTTGTTTAATCTAGTAAATAGAGTATTGGGTATCGATTACAATAGTTATTGATTAAAGTGACCCGACTATTCTAGGATGAGGAGAGCCCAACTCGGCTAAAAGGTTCACCGACCTCCAACGTGTCCAGGTACAGGTAATTTATAAGGGCTGGACGGGTTATCATACCTCAGTTTGACAATGTTGCATCCGAAAGGAAAAATATCACTTCTGCCTAGGTGGTGCTATCTCATGGAGTGCGATTGTGGAATGAAGATCAATGGGGAACACCGCTGTACTAATATATGTAAACCTTCTACTAGACCTATTTGTGTGATTTTGGGCAATTAATTTAATTTCCCTACCAGCCCTTCATTGTCATCTTTCAAATAATCAAACCAGCTCCGAAAACTAAATGAATTGTACACCAACATAACTTCAAATGATGGTAGGAAACAAAAACTCATCAAAAATAACTTTCTTTTTGTGTACATTTACACTTAAAATATTGGTAAGTCTAATGCAAACCATATTAAGCTATGACAAGCATTACAGAAAAGCAAGTTTGTCATTAGCACCAGGTAAAACTTATGAACTAAATTCACAAAGGAGTCAGAAACCTCAGCAAGTCACAATGCAATTACCATAAATTTACACGTGCAGATTGTCCACAGAAAGAACAGTATGCTGGCCTAATGCAAGGCGAAATGTAGAGTTTTCCATCATTTTCACTTGTGTCCCAGAAATGAAATATTTTACATGCCCCAGAGGTTCTATTTCACGTGGATTACACAACATACTATACAGCTAATTTGTTTAGAAGTGCAGATAGGGTGATAAGAAGCGCAGTTTGCCCTCTCACTGCTTTGTGTTTTTATTTCATTCAGGTGCGCTGTTGAGTTGAGACTCCGCAGAGAGAGGCAGGGGGGTGTTGGCCCCAGTTAAAAGCCTGCCTGGTCCTCGAGTTGGGCAGTGCCCTGCAGATCCCTCCCTGCACTGGTGGGTCTCAAACTACCAATTTCCAACAAACAAAATACCGTGGACAAGACGAGCAAAACTGTATCTTGTATGCATCACTTGCCCCAAAACCCTTCTCTGGGTCTATGTGCAAACTGCATTACGCTAATTAAAGCAGGCGATAGGCCCAACGTGAAGGTAACTGGGTTTCATATAAACGTGGTCAATGATAGCAGGCAATGCTGCATGGGATGCTCTACCAGGAGGGAACAATCACCACTAAAGAACTTTTTTCATCTCTACCCTTCTCCCTCTACCCCTCTATGTAAAACCAAGTCCCTCAGCACCACTTCATCGACCAAACGCTTACAACCAAGGCAATAATTTTCTTTTAATCTAATGGTATGTAAGTAGAGATAATGAGCTGGAAGCTGTCAATATTTTGAATCAACACAAAATGTGACTTGATTTACAAAAACTGGACAGACGCAACTCCAGTCACTGGGCACAAACACTTTAGTACACTTCCTTCTAACCAAGAGAACGGTTTACCAAACGGGCTCTAGATCTGATGATATTTTGGACCAGAATAGGTACAAGTATTCCAGATGGGGTATCAGCAAAGTAACTGGTCCAAACAACAAGCCATTTAAATACAGACATTGAAAACAGGGAAAGATTGCAGGAGAAGAGAGAAAGAACAAAACACATTTGTCAGTCACACTTTCAAGAAAATCTCTCCCAGCAAGAGCCCTGAGCTGGAGATAATTGCTCAGGAAGTCATAACAGTCAGCAAAATATCTTCACTGAAGATTGAGCAGTTTTACCAAATATCTTTTGCCAGCTAAACATGAAACAGAGTTTTTGATTCAATGTTTGCCTCCTGGGATGCATCTGTTGTCCAGCCTTTGCGTTTAATAAATGCGCTAAAGCTTACTGGAGTCTTGCCGCTTCTTTTTGTCTATGGGGATAAACAAAGCTGGCAATCTAAGAGAGAATAAAGACATGCACTCGAGCACTACTGTAGCACTGATCATCCACGTATCTTGGCCACTGAGGAACTGTTAATGTTATTCAGGTTCTTTTTTTCTTATCTAACCCTGGTACACTACTGCTATGCACATATTTTGATATATCCCCATGGCTACTGAGACACAACCATAGGCCTTTAGCTTGGATAATTAGAAGATATTTCGATATCCAGATGGGAGGCAGGACTGGTCTTCGAACTCTGAACAGAACTTATACATGTGCAAATTGTCTTGTCATTTTAGTATAACTAGATTTTCTGTATGAAAGGGTATAATAACTGCAAAACTGTACCATCTTCAATAAACATTACATTTGAAAAAAAAAGAAAGAGAAAACGATTATATATGTCAAGGCTGACCTATGGGGAAGTTAAGGCTTTGCAAGCTACTGATGCTTTTGACATTACTGTGGACCCGCAGAATGTTTTAGAGAAGTAGCAGGAACTTAAGAATATGCTAGTTATTAAAGTTATTAAATTCAAGATAGGGTTTTTACTGCATGTGTGACTAATGGTTTCACAAATAAGGCCGAAATGCAGCTTCCAAATAAAACACAAAACACCCTTCCTGATTTCTACAGATCTTATTTGAGCAGAAACAGACTGCCCACCCACCTTCTCACTCTAGCCTTCTCTAAATAGTTCTCAGTATACAGCATTTTCATATCTCATCCCACCTCTCTGAACATGTATTGCAATCCTGTGGGATGTCATATCAATGGTTTATAGATATTCTTTATATCTTAGAATTCTAAATTATTTTAAATGGGTACCAAATAATCATACTTATTATTGCATGGTGTTAGCAAACATCCTAGCCTCACAATCCTTCATAAATGCCTGGCAATCTTTACAGCTATCCATGCAAATTATCCTAAAAACTCTAGACCCAATTTCTCGAGATAATATACAAATAAGCACTGCAGTTCTAGTATGAGCAAGAACAGAACAGTAACCCTTTCTTGCATGTAGACTTTGTGGCAGACTTCAGTTTCCTGGAATTGCAGTACCAAAAATTGTGTTAGGCAAAGAAAGACTGTGTTCATACTATCTACTGCATCACTTAACAGGAGTTATGGTGGGAGCTGTGCGGTGTAGTATCAATAGAAGAGTAACACAGCACTGCATTAGACCTTAGCATTAGTGGGTCTGAATTATAAGGCAGGAGAAAGATCATAGCAACCCCATTGCAATTACCTCCAGTTCCAACAAACAAAAATCTGGATGGACTGTACTCATTACCAATTGAAGAGGGGGAATCACTTGAACTTTGGAGATATCATGATCCCCCACACAACCTTTAGATTATCAATTTATAGCTGAATGTTTAGCTCATTAACAAACACAGTCCCCAGATTTCTCACATCAATTTAGAGAGGTTGGCAAATGAGTGGGAACCCTGTATGTTCCTAGAGATTCTTTCCAGAGCTTCATGGCAAATCCAAGACACCCCAATTTGGTGAAAACCTGAAAAGAGAAACTGGAATGTTCTATGAGAGCCTTAGAGTTATGACCCAATTTTTATTTATAGAGAAACAAAGTCAATCTCTTCAATAAACCAGAACATACTAAATAAGCTATGGTGACCCACAGGTGGCTCGTGTACATTAAGGTACCAATGCACACATACATATTGATTCACCAAAAAGCTAGGGACAAGGGAAGTAACATAATGCACCCCTTGGCTCATAATGACATCACAGGTGTGACCCCTCCATCCCCCTAATAGACGACCAACAGCCTGCTATTTGCTTCCGAGGGACTACAGCATTTACAAAGCATGGAAATTACAGAACATGAGTAAGGCTGTGGAGTCCTGTTAACTTTCTGTTTCTGTTGCTGCATTCATGATACCCAAGATGAAGGGTTCCAGGAACATGCCAGGGGGATATAATTGCAGGCATCTGGTAACCCGTAATACCTCTAATTGATACCTATGATTGTGTAGCAAGAAATATGCAGCCTACATTGTTCCTATTGAATAAAAGCCCTTATAGGTTCCTGATAATTCTACAGCTTACACTCAAAATTGTTGATATTGCATTGTATATTACTGACACTAAGGGCCTGATTCCGACCTAGGCGGATGGGATACTCCGTCAAAAACGTGACAGATATCCCGCCCACCGTTTTTCAAGTTCCATAGGATATAATGGTACTTGTAATACTGCAGACGGGATATCCGTCATGTTTGTAACAGAGTATCCCATCCACCAAGGTCATAATCAGGCCCTTAGTGACATAATATGGGTGCAATGGACCCCAATTCAGGCAATACAAATCGGCATGCTACTCTCTGTTTATGTACTAAAACATAGCCATAAATTGTGTGCATTGGGCATTTTACACATCTGGATCCCTGAGCCCCTTACCTGCTGCACTACTCTTAACTACACTTCTGCAGAAGATCTAGACTCATGCAGGAAATTACATTTGATATGGTTGTATGATACCTAGGGACCTGCATGTAAAGTTTTAATGAGGCGCATACACTTTATTTTTTTAATTAATTACAGTCTTTTGTGGGAACATAAATTATTCCTTAGCTACGTATGCTCACAAAGTCTCACACATGTATACACATACATATTCTTCTAGGGTGAAATTGTGTTCAGAATAACGCAAGCCTTGTAGATCATGAAATTAGAGAGTGGAACATGGATTTAATGTTGATCAGGAACTGCATTATTTTTGGGGGAATGAGATAATGTGGATTTGTTAACATTTTTAGACCTGATTAGATTATTTATTGTGTTATTGATTTATACTATGTTCATAAATAACAGTCAACTAATGGTAAACCGATATTGATCATGAATGATACATTTGTTGGAGGGTTAAAATACATATAAATAGGTCTGAAAATTTCTCTTCCCTTCTCTCTGGAAAACATCTGAAGAATGACTATGTAAAAACAAAACGTATTATGATTTCTAAAAACGTTGTGATTTCTATGCTGTGGTATACATTTATTATATGTATGTCTCATCACCTAACGTATGATATGTTATTTTTCCCTACTTTCAAAGTTTGCAGCTCTGGCCGTAACGCCACATCTTCTCCTTAGTCGGAACACACCAGTTCTGTTGAATCAAACACAGGACTCATGGAACCAACATTTGGGTGGTGCCTAAGCTTCTCTCTCAGAAAAACTCTGGCAGCTCTTTTTGCTGATCACTGAAGGTCAAACAGTTGCACTGGCAAACCAGACCTAAAGTCCAAATAGTTAAGGGGACATCTGGGGACACCTAATGCTACTCTCAAACACAAAAATGCACTTTGAAGTCCAAATTCAAAGACGGAACGGTGGTTGCTGGTCAGGCAGCTGGATAATTTAACAAAATAATCAAATGCAGCTCTGTGGAGAGAAAGCACTTTTTTGTGTGGAAGCACCCAGCGTGAGTCAAATCAAAATATGTACTCCTGGATTCCAATATGTGGGAAGAGCCAATAACCCTCTCTGTACCACTCCTACAAGCTCTTTTTTAGGTTGATCGCAGTATGTCTGGAAACAGTTGCACTGTCAGGCCATACCTAAAATCTCAGTCTCACCACTGCTCTGCAGGTCAGTGGGCAGAAAGACAATTACCATTTCAACAACACACTTTTCAGATTCATATATGCTTAGCTATTTTCCTTGATAATTCACGTACATTGGCTGATAACAAGCCTTTGTAACAGCATGTTTATTATTATTATTCCATTTCTAGACTTCATTACAAAGTTTGATTTTGCTTTTTTTAATGAATTATGTACCCTCAACCCCCAAGTTCCTTTCAATCCCACTTTTAACGGTCATGGCAACACACTGTTATTCATTTTATTCTTGCCTCTCATGAGCTTGAAATACTTTTATGTGATTTTATTACCCACCCCATTGCCACAAGTGATTGCTACGCGCACAGCATAAATGTAAAACAGGTGTGGGGTTTGAAAAGTAATCATGTTGAACGTTCTCTTGATAACACTGTTAGCTACTTGAAATGGTACTTTGTTAAGTTGGTCATGGGCCAATTCTCATATTTTCTTTGAAAAAGTGATCACTACTCATAGAAGTACTTTTGATATCTGCCTAGATGATTCACCTAATGTTGAGGATATTAGGGTGGCTTTTCTTAAGATTTCTTGTGGGATCAAAGAATGCTTAACCAGTGATCTGCCCCATTTTCAGACTGTTAGAGCAGGTTGGTTCAATAGTAACTGTTCTAAAGCCCATAAGTTTCTCATGGCAGTCCTTCACAAGATACCTCACTGTCCTTTGAAAGGGAGAGGGTGCAGGCATGAGTACAGACTAGTACTGAAAACAAGGAAGGAGAAACTAAAGGCTATGGCTTGAGGCCAGCTTTACCAAGGACATTTCAGTTTTTTGGTGTGTTATTAATGGCCCCCTATTAAAGGATGATAATGCTTCCAGACTAGAGGTGGCCTTTAATGAGTCTGATTGACTTGCTCATTTCTCAGTGATTTCTTCTGCCCCTAGCATGCATACTCTGGGCCTTAGCCTTATTACAGCTGAAGGCTTGGTGCAAGACTCTAGCAATCTATCTTTTACCCTGGGCAAAATCATTATTGCATTAGTGGACATTAAAGGCTGTAAATCCCGAGGCCCAGACAGTATTCCCATCAACCTGTTTAAGGCCAATGCACCTCTGTGGGGCCCAATTTTGACCAGGGTGTTCGGAGTTGGTTACCATTCTGGCATATTGAATACCTGGTCAGAGCCTGTAATTGTTCCTATTTTTGAGAAACTGGATCTCTCAAACCCCATTTGCTGTCACCTTATATCAATATTTGACTCCCTGCTGAAAGTCACTAGAAAAATACAACTGAATTGAACAGTGTATTGAAGCCACCAACATCTGTCAGACCTGCAGTACGGTTTCCGCAGAGGTCTGGGAACATTTGAGCAGGGGTTAAACCTTATTCTTTTTATTGGTAAATATACTTTAATGAAAAAATTCAGCTGTTTCTAGCTTGTGTCAACTTGAGTGCTTTTGACTATACCCTTCATAGCAAACAGAAGGTAATCCTATCTGAGCTCGGGATAGATCCTCAGATAATTGTCCTCCTTAGAGAAATATATTCAAGGGTAAAGGCAAGGTTCCGCTTTGGATCCAGGGGCAAATGCACTGATGCTTTTAGTCTTGAAAGAGGAGTTAGACGGGGCTGCATCCTTGCACCTCTCTCATTCACCTTGTACACTAACAGCCTGGGCTCTGTATTAGCTAAAACTGCAAAGATCTTCCCCAAACTGGCCACAGACCTACTCCTTATCTGCTTTACGTCGAGAATGCTGTCCTCATGCCCCGCTCCCCAATGGGTTTGCAGCGGCTACTTACTTGTTTTAGCAACTACATGTCAGAGCTTGATTGATTTTTAACATAGGGAAGACCTTTGTTATAAAGTGCCAGAGAAAAGTCAGGAAGTGTTGGGATTTTATGGCCAGCGATGGCAAGTTGTGTCTCACCTTGGCTTTTTCCTTTTTAGGCATTTTATTCAATGCACACACACGGCCTTCAGCTGTAAATAATAGGAAGCTGTATTTCAATCAGTCTGTAACTGCCCTCTCAAAGTTTGCCACCATGCTAGCCAACAAACCTGTGAGGGAGATGCTAACATTATACAATGCAAAATGGGTTTCTGCAGCTTTGTATGGGGCGAGTATTTGGGGACATTCTAACTTTAATCAGCTTCAGACTGTAAAGTCTATTTTAGTCCTTCCCTAAAAGCTGCTTTACATTTGTATGTCATTCTGAACTGGGGGCTTTGTTTTTTACTGATCTGATTTGAATTCAGCTGATTCAATCATGGCATAAAGTATGGGCTTATGAATACACCGTTTTAAATAGCTCATTTACTAACGACTGTTAACTCAGGTTGATTTATTGCCTTGGTTTAAATTTGTTAAACAGTTGTTTTTTAGATATCTGCATGTAGAATACTTTGATACTTCTGAAGCACTTCATAATTTCAGTAGAAGTGACCTATAAAAACAGTATTAGTCCTTACTTGAAGATCAAAGGTTGTTTCAGGAAATGATTAAGCCCAGTATTACTAACAAGTATTTACAATGCAATGGGTCTTGCGTTTGTTCGAGTTAGGGCTGTTAACATTATAAATTCCTAACTAGACTTTTCTTGCCACATAAATTGAAAATGAAACGTAAAATAGTCGACATAAGCGTGCCGATTCAAAGCACCATGAGCATGAAGGAGAGACACAAAAGGAAAAATAAGTTTTCTCGCAGTCAAACGTATTGGCAAAGGTTCAGTTATCCATGTAACAGAGTTTATGTCCAAGGCGTAACAAAACCACCCCAAGGAGGGATAAATGTAAAGCATTTACCAATGATAACAAAGGATTTTTGAAAGGCAAGCCCACGAATGAGTGATATTGATGGGCATGCAGTAGGCATGGTTAAAAGCCCACAGATAGATTACAACAGGTCAGAGCGCTTGCGCACTCAACCTAAAAAGCAGATGCTTCTTGTAACAAATGACGTGCAACTTTACCTTGACTTTGTGCAGAACTATCAGCACAGGTTTGTGTTAACCCATTTTAGATTAGACATTTTTCACCACCTAGTCACTTTTCTTGTTACCAATGATTGGGCAGATGTATTGATAAAATGCCCTCGCAACAATTTATCTAGTCAAGGTTCCTTGCACATTACTTTCTTTTGTTCTTTATGAGATATTCCTCAGAGGTGTTTTAATTGCCAGTCGTCCGCGAGCGGAATTTTAAACAATGCCGCCCTGCACTACTGTTTCTACAGCAAATGTCTTTAGTAGCGATTTGCTGTAGGGTCTCTAGGTTTTTATGGTCAGTGGTTCGATTAAGAAAAAAATTGGCTATTCAGGAATGATGCGCGAAAGACTTCTTTTTAACATTTAATTGATTATAACTGCTTTTATGCATTTGACTGTGCACTTTACATATGTACTGTATGCTTTTATGTTTTTTTATTCATAAAAATCAAATAAAGCTGATTTTGACTTGACAACTAGGATTAAATACGTGAAAGCTGTAATGCATATACATTTTACCATACCTTCTAAACTACAGGCATTTTGAAAGCAACTTAGGTTAAACTGCTTAAAAATATGTGATTTTAAAATATTGCAGTATTCATACAGGCATATGTATTTTCAGAGCACACGCTCTGCATGTAGGAAGGAGATAGAAATCACATGGAGGAATCACAAAGGTGCTTATGAGTATGCTATGTTACATTACGTTATGTTTTAGAAACCTGTTGAGTGCACATACATCACATGGTTACTTGGCGCTAGGTTACAGAAAATTAACATACTCAAAGAATTCCATCAAAAGATTGTACTAGCATTAGGTTTGCTGAAATAGCCTGGCCTTTAGCACCTATCTAAACTTCCAGTAATCCGGAGACAGCTGTACTGTGGGAAGAAAACAATTCCAGTTCTGTGAACCTTGCACAGAGAATCGAATGCCACCCATCATTTTTTTTATACTTGGAGACGAACAGAAGATTCTGAGAGGAAAAACATAGGCTCTAGCTCAGGGTATATTTCTTAAGTCTAGATTTTATAAAGGAGTAGTGTTAGAATTGGGGTTTCTGGTTGGCTATGGTATGCACCTAAGCCAGGAAGAACCCACCACTTTACCAAACAACATGAAAGAATACATTACTGCACATAATATGCAGTCCACTGAAGCAGTACTCATTGTCCTGGCACGGCAGGTACCCAGAACTTTATATAGCGAATCATCAGGGCAAGAAGAACAACAGTAAAACATGCACATTACCTAGTGTCCCCATACAACTCTACCAGTTATCCTATTTGAGGCAGTGACGCATGAGGAACACCTGAATCACAACATGACTGTCAATAGCAAAACAATATACCCTAGGGCATCTGTGCATAAACTCCACAATTTAGTTATGTCACGCAACACAAAACACCATGTATCAATGTGAGTGCCCCAGTGACCACTAGGGAGTGCTCCGGCAAAAAGGGGAATGATGATTAGATCAAGAGATGTGAAATCCTCTACGCGTCTACTCAGGGCGATACAGTAGTTTTAGGGCAAGGTCGCACGATGAAAGGTCAAAAAAATTTGAAGTGTGCCCTTCAGGCACAGCAGTGAGAAAAGTAGCAGAGTCAGCTGCGTGGGGTGGCCCTGCTGGACACACCTGATGGTGCCTCACAGTGGAAAGCAGAAGCGCGGCTCAGAGGTGATGTCAAGACTTCAAGTAGTTGGCGCATTGGCCCAAAGGATGCAGCAGGAGCTTGGACATGAGAGGGGCCCAGACTTTGTGGTTGACCAAATGCCACACTGAGCTTCTCTGGGGGACACACTCTCCTGATGCAGTGAGGAGTGCTAGGTGGCAGGGGAGGACTCCACATTGGTCAGCCATGCACTGACTTGGTTACCAAAGTAAACAAAGCACTCTTCCCACAATGCGTTTCTCCCAGCAGTGCAGTCGATGTGGCTCTCCGCATGTGCTTCAACAAAGCGCTCACCATGTGCTATCCTTATAATCATGAAAAGCGCTCTTCACACGCTGAGTCAAACAAATCAAGGACCAGGAAACAGTGCTTCCCCTGTGCTGGGTTCATTGAGAGGCACTTGGAGGGGGCACAAAGCGAGCAGTGCCAGGCAGGCAGACACCCACAGACCTGCAGTCTCAGGGGTGAGCTCTCCTTACAGTGCTTCACTATCCTGGCAGAACAGAGTCAGGGGCAACTGGCAGCAGGGTAACAACAGAAGAGCAGTCCAGATGAGTCCGTTGTGCAGTTCAGCAGTCCCTTCGACTGAAATTCCGTCCCAGTTCCAAAAGTGCTCTACCTGTTATGGGGCGAGAGCCTCTGTACTTACACTGTAGGTACCCAGCTTCTAGAAGGCTGTAGAAGGTTCCAACCAAATCTGACAAGTTCCAAGAATTTCCCTTCTTTCTACTCTGGATCCAGGCAATAGTAGGGGGTAAACAAGCCCTTTGTGTGAGGGGAGGACACAGTCTATTCAAGTGTAAAGTGTGAACGACCCTCCCTCTCTCCCAACCCAGGAAGACCATCAGTATGTAGATGAAAGCAGATGAAAGCAGATGTAACCCTGTCACACCTTACCCTTCCTCATGGATGGCTGTCTGGAAAGTATGCACAAAAGTGGAGCTGTCACTCAGCCCTAGACGTGGATTGGGGTCAGGTTGCAAAGCACCAGAGTTATAGGCACAGAGAAATGCCCACTTTCTAAAAGTACTGTGATAGAAAAGGGGCATGGCCAATAAAACAGCGAGGCTATGCCACTCAAACTACACAAAGGAAACAATAGCCAACACTGTAATAGACTTGGAAAAATGTATTATTTACAAAGAGAAGGCAAATCCAATTACCTCTCCCTAGTATTAATACATTACATTTATCCTTAAAGGTCATGTATTAATACTAGGGAGAGGTAATTGGTAATTAGGTGCACTCTCTCCTTCTCCCTTCCACCTCCCATGGCCAAGTCCGCACCTACCTTCACATGCTGTTAGTTGAGCAAGCAGCTGAAAGATAAAACGATAAAGAAATCTAATTTTATATTTCAGCTTCTGGCTTAGGTGGGGGGAGTGGGGAGGTGTGATTTGCGAAGGACCCACCCCTGTCTTTTACAGTTTTTGAGGCAGATGTGCAAAGCCACTTTGCATTTCTAAACGGTTCAAATCACTATTTGAGGAAGTTAAGAAAAGTAAAATGTGCTTTTCAGATGTACAAAGCCCTTTATGAAATTGAAAATTGCGAGTTCTACCCAATAGAAATCACAATTTGTGATCCTATGAATAGGAAATCGAACATAGGGATTCCCTATATGCGATTCCTATACAGATGTACAAAGCAGTTCCTAAATGCGAATTGGTTATTAAGGAAATACCATTACCATTGACTTCAAGTCTAAGGTAACCATGTGCAATTTTAAAAAAAGCACCCCAAAATGCTATTTTTAAAGTGCAATAGAGCACATGCATCCCGCTTGGGCATATGTGTGCTCTACATGTGAACCATTATTTTTGCGGTGCATTTTGGGGCAAAACCAGCCCATTGCCACAAATAGCATGGGACTTCTTAGCAATTTCCTAATAGCGATTCCAACCTTGTAGGAATCGCTATTAGGAATTTGGTATCTTGGTACATAGCATTTTGCATTTCCTAAATAGCGATTTCTATGAAGTTGCTATTTAGGAAATGCAAAATGGCATCTACGTACATCTGGCCGCTAATCTTTTCAAGAAAGATATCACAGAAATCCAGGGAGGGAGATAAGGAAAGAGAGAGTCTGTCAGATTTGAGTAATTCTGACACAATTTTAAAAACTTCCTTTGATTTGTGCGCTGATTGTAATATCTTATTTGTAAAAGAGGAGGACTTTGGATGCAGTAACAAAACTTTATAGTCTTTAAGATGCGTTTTGTAAATGGTTCTCTTTTTCAGAGCATAGTCTTTATGGCATTTGTGCCCTACTTGACTTAATTCCAATTTAGCTAACTTTAATTCCTCCAAAAACCACCTGGCAGAATCATGGCGTCTAACCACTTTGGATATACATAGGGGGGCATGAGTTTAATTGGCCTTAATTAACCAGAGAGCCATTTCCTTTTCCATAGAGTGAATATTCTGGTTCAGGAACAGCATGGAGGCTACAAGGGAGTCGCAGAAATATTCCATGTCCACACAAGATCAATTGTGTAAGTGTTTTATCAGACGTGGTTTAATAAATTGATGGTGTAGCCCATTGAGGGTTGATTTGCTAAAGAAAATGATCTAACTAAACTCAAGGAGATACATTTAGGTTAATCAGTTGTAGATTAGTTGACCAAACTTGGTCTAGTGTGTGGCCTTCATTGTGAGTCGAGGCGAACAAATGTTGTTCCAGATAAAAATTATTTGGCTAGCCTGTAAAGTCACAAGACTTCTGGCAGTTGCTCTCATCATTGGCCAAATAATTAAAATAACATACAATCAGTATTTTTGGGTAATCTATTAATATAGGGGAAATTAATTCCTAGAATTAATAAGGGAAACAAGGCGTATAATCAGGAGGCTGGTAAGGAAGAATACAAATTAGAGGTTGGTGTGAGAGCTCCATTTTAATTATTAGAATGTCAGTTCCAGAAAGACTGCAGCAGGATAATTTAGAAGATTTATGTTTTATATAAATAATAGCTGCGAGTCCACCACCACATTTGCCAGCCAGCCTATTAGCCTGGAGCATGTAATTTTTGTCGGGGAGAGACGCTAGAATATCAGGACTGTAAGCATCTGTAAGCCAGGTTTCTGGCACAATTAAAATGTCAGGGTTGTCTGAACTTAACGGATGGAAAATCTCCAGTTTATGTTTGGTTAGGGATCGGGTATTATGGCAAATAACCGATAATCTATTTAGTTGGGGATTCCGACTCGGAGTATTCTTTCCAGTGTGGCATGCATCAGCGAGATTAGATAGTGTGGTAGGTCCTAGAGAATTAACCAAAATTGAGTCAGCTTTTAAAAGTCCTGATGTCTTTAAATTTGATTAAGTGAGAAAATGGATATCCAAGGGGACACTCACCAACTGAAGATCTCCAAGTTCCTACGAAGTTTAAATATATATTTACCAGCATAGTGGCTGACCCTGGTCTCGGCCGGGGCCGGCCACACACAGATGGGCTTGCCTTAGGTGAACTGTTAGCGCCCCCTCTGCATCCTTCCACTGTGCGTCCGTGCTGCAGACAGATCTAAATAGGCCAAGGCAGCAGCCAGCAACCAGAGTGAGACTAGAGTGCGACCCGAGGAAGAATGGCGGCTCTAGTGGGACAAGCCCAAAAAGAAGAAATGGTTCCTGAGTTCCAAACAAAAGATCAGCGAGCATGCAGCAGGAGAGTCCCCATATTGTGCACTATGCACTACAAAGCCCCTCAGATCCAGACAACAGTTTAATTCAGATTCAAACAGACAAAGTGAAAATTCATCATGGAAACACAGAACACATAATATACGGGTCATAAAATGTTGTCAATCTCTAAAAATGAACGACAATTTTTGGATGCCAGAAATACTAAAACTGAGCCAAATGCAGAAAAGTGCAAAAACAGCAATATGATGGTGTTATGATTTGTAGCTGTGACCTCTATGGCTGGTGTCTGCGCTGCTGCCAGGTTTGAAAAGGCCAGGGCAAAAGTCGTAAACTAGCAGCTCTAGCGGGACGAGACCAAAAAGACTGCCTGAGTTCCGACTAAATGATTAGCAAACTCGCAGGAGGCCCCGTGAAGTGGATTCCTCCAGGACTTGCACTATTTGTATAATGTATGAAGGTGGCACTGCATCCAATCTACTGCGCATTCCATTGCCGTATCTCAACACAAATCAACTTGTTGCTTCTATGATCAAAATTTGTGACCTTCAGAAAACACAGAGAACTTTACAGTAGTTGCATCTATTGCTGCCTTCTGGTCACTGTATCACCAGCCTTCTATCAAAACATTAACTGATCTAGAGCCCCTCCTGCCAGTGCAGAGTATCTGAGCAGGCTGCTCTCATTCTCACCAATGCCCACCATAGTGTGTATTTCTGTCCGGCCTCACCAGAGAGTAACGTTATAGACCGAGGTCTATTTTACTACAAAATGCAATACAATTACTACCCATCACCACAAGTTGAGCACATGTTGTTGCCCATTCTTCACAGGGTATGAATTGCTGCTTCTTGGATTGGCGACAGCGGTTAACCAGTAATGCAGATCTCTTTGCATTTGCCTCTTTGCATGTGCTACACTAACCCACTGCACGATCTCTTTTTGATGATCAATATAACAAAGCCCCCTGATTCTGCATTTATTGTACAAGAAAATATTTGTTCTATGCTCACTGTTCCGCAGACCAACTTTGATACTTTTTCTAGCCTCTAGAAGCATATAATTACTCTCCTTTCTCAGAGGTTCATCAATCTGCTGTGTCAAAAGTTTGCAAATTGTGGCCTGCAGTTTATACATAAGCCCCCCCCCCCCGGTGGCTACCATAACCAATGTATGCATCTCTCCACATGAACAAAGCCCACCTGTTTTAGCATAACATGCAACGGAACACCTCCTCTTTATGTTCGCTGTTGTTTCAAAGTGTGTTTTTCCTCTTATGCACCTCTCCCTACACATCTTTAGAACATACTTCATTCCCTCTTCTGCTTTAGGTGTCTGTAACTTCTGACATTCAAATCTGCAACCGGAAGGTTACACAGGTGTGTCTGCAATAGACATGTTGACCCACCAATATATTTCTCACTAAAAATCACTGACTTAGACTCTCCTGCCTATATTCACTGTAACTCTGTCTCATCATATCTATGGTGGTTAATTGGTTAACTCACTGCTCATTTGCTGGTCATAACATGTGCCTATAGAATACCCTATTCATACCGCATGTGTTTTATCACATAAGAAAAATATTGTAACCACCACATTGAGCTAACCACTTCACCCCATGGTGGGTCTAAAGAAATAGATGTGGATGTACGAATAGTAAATATATACTTACTCTGTGTAGTAGCAGTGTGGATGCAATATTTTTGTGCGTTGATATTGTAGACCTACCATACCATAGTAACATACACGTGTGCGTAAAATCGTACAAGTGTACTACTTAACAGTGCACAAAATTACATTTCAATCCACTGAACTTTTTTAAATCCCACCCCCCCCTCATAATACTCATACTTGTTTTGGAACGTTTGAAATCTTAATTTGTGGAAAATAAATAACTAAGTTTAAGTGTTAAAATATCAGATTCCTAATAACTTCATTATAATTACACCAATCCTCAATTTCTGATGGAACATTTTCTAGAAAAATATGTTAGAAAATCAACACTAACTAGATTTATGGAGTTCAGGAACCAGGATAGCTACATGAACATTGCACTCCTATAGAAGACTCAAAATGTTCAGTATAGTTTTCCATGAATTAATACTTTTGCTCTTTGAGACGCAATGTTGTCTGTTGTCTGGATGACTCCAGTAGCAGTAGGTGTTTAGCACAGATCACAGGTGTGGAACGCAGTGTGAACACCTGGATCACAGCCGTTCAAAGTGGTCTTGCTGTAAGGAAAACAGAAAAGTTCCTCTGAGTACTTTTTTGTTGCCTGTAGGCAAGGCTGGGTCACTGAGTTAACCCCTTGTGCTCTTGTTCATCTGGTTAGTGGCATTAAACAGCACTGTGTGCAGCAACAACGTGAAGATAATTCTTTGAAGGCCTGAAACAACCTTCAGTGTCATTGAAATGCTAGAGAAACTCTTAAAGGTGCACACACTCTTGGATTATTGTTTGCAATTTGACATTAAACAAATCTCACTAGGGACCATTTAGAACTTCATTATTAAGAGGCATATTTACAAGCCCCTTGCACCAACGTTGCATAACGTTTTGTGACGCAATGGCAGCGCACACCTTTAAATCATATCTATGAGGCCACACAAAGACACATTGCATGGCTTTGAACGGCCTCATGGGTAACAAGTAAGGCAAGGCAGCGTAAATCGCTGCATTGCCTAACTTCACTAAAGAGGCGTTCTGTGGGCGTTGCGGTGGTGTTGTCATACAACATCCATGGATTTTGGTGCAGACCTTGTAAACCTGGGGATGTGCCAAAACCTTACGCTTGCCTAGGGAAGGCGCAACGAGGAGAAATAACTTTATTTTGCCTAATTTGTTCCTCTTTCTCTGTGTGCTGCATTGTGTAGCACACAGAGAAAGAGGAACAAGCCTCTCACGATTGTTTTTGTGCAGGAAGGTATCTCTTCCTGCACAAAAATAATCCTGCAGGCAAAACAAGCACTCTTGCGCCATGGTGTAAGGGTGCTTGCATTGGCGGTAGGCTTCCGAAACAGCGCTAGAGCAGGGGGAAAGGATAGGAATGTGCTGTATGTCATAGATGCTGCACAATCCTGCCCTTTCCCTTTAATGCAGGGCAGCACAGCAAGGTGTCTTGCTGTGCTGCCCTGTACCTAAAGCCCATAAACATGGGCTACAACGTCTTGTAAATCTGGGTTGGGTCAAAAACATATTGCGTAATTCTTTTTTTTTTAACAGATTTCTTGGATGAAAACACACAAAATGTTTTCATTAGTAAGACTCTACAAAATACCTCTTAATTTTAACAACATACTGATGCATACAAACTCAATATATTGGGTGTCAGCATGCCTAACAATAGGAGACGTTAGTACCCACTTCTCTTTTCAACTTACTCACTTTCACTTAATCTTTTTTGGAACACTGCAAAGAAGCCCTATAATCCTGAGCCTGGGACTATCAAGGACCCTGATGCTGTAATATTGTTTGGTACAATCCGAACAGAGTTCAAATTGATTGGACCTGTTACAAACTGTTGTACAAGAACATTAGAACCTAACTTAGTTAAAACAGCTCTAACTAGAATGGATGAGTCAATGCAGCTTCAATCTGGCATAGAAAAGTAAAATACCGGGGTCCACAAAAAGGAGGTTATATTACTTAATATTTTTAAAGAAGCTACAAGCTGTGTGCTGTTGAGTCAATGGAGGAAATGTTGCCTAAATTTTGCAAAGAAACAGATTTTGTTTGGGTAAAACAAATGTTATTTTACAGCCAAACTAGTAAAGGATAGAACTCGGTTGACAATCCTCTAGTCCTCAGATAACTACATTTGGTGGTGACTCAGTTAAAAAAATTAAGCTGAAAATTAAGGTGATGAGCACAGTATTCTGCATAAACAAAACAGTGGTCCTAAAGACCAGATCTTTCATTGGATTACAGATTAAGGCCCTCATTACGAGTCTGGGGGTCTACTGATCGCCAGACTCACGGTAGCTGTCCCACCACCGACGGACTGGTGGTGACGACCACCAGATTATGAGTGTGGCGGTTTGGCCTGTGCCAAACTGCCACTTTCCCATTCCTACCGCCAGGGCAGTTGGACTGCCGGACCGGAGATAAGCATTTCCAACCTGGCAGTCCCCCAAAGACCGCTGGCAATATTACGAGTCCCCTTTCCGCCAGGGATTTCGTGGCAGTAATCCCTGGCGAAAAGACTACCAGAGACAGGAATTTGCATTCCTGTCACTGGTAGATGACCCCCCATCTACCCATAGCCCCCCATCCCCTTCCCTCACAACAATCCCATCCCCCACACCCAAACCCAGTAGTAAGCCCCCCAGCCCCCTACATACACGTACTTACCACCACCCTGATCCCCGTACTAACCCCCCTCACCACGCATACACGTACTTATCCCCGTACCCCCGATCACCAGACTAATCCCCCAAACCCCTGCATGCAAGCACGCACCCACAGACACACACACCCTTACACTCTCGCGCACACACTCACAACACTCTTACACTCGGGTGCACACACACACACAACACCCCCAAAATCTATACACACATACACGCACATACTCCCCCTCCATCCCCACATTCATGACACGCATACACACATTCACACACATCCATTCACACACCCTACCCCCTCCACTTGTGCAGGACACTTACCTCGTCCGACGAGGTGCTTCTCCCTGAGGGGACAGGAACCGGTGCTCCCACCTCCAGCAACGCCTTGCCATCAGGACATAGCCAGGCCGTATTACAGGTCGTAATACTGCTGGCGGAGTCCTTTTGGTGGGGCAGGGCAGGCAGTAGAACTGCCAACTGTAGAACGACTGCTGGCCACTTTCCGCCTAAAGAATGGTGGAAAGCTGCCAGCAGTCGTAATATGGCGGTCTGCAGACGCCAGCTCTAGCGGTCTAGTGGCAACTTTGGCGGTCTAGGGAAAAGACCGCCAAAGTCATAATGAGGGCCTAAGTGTATACCCTTCACAAAGTTGTTGCCCTGTCATGCAAGAAAGACATTACTGAAAGCTGAAGTTTCCCAGAAGAAGGAGTTAGAGTTCATTGCTTCACCCCATTCATCATCTATGAGGATAAAAAAAATGTCTAACTCCCAAAAAATAAATACATTTAAAAAATTGTCAAGTCTTACTACTGCGGAAACGATTACCTGCTGCACCAGTACCATCATGTCCTAAATGGCGCATAACTAAAGAGAAAAGGGCAATAGTTTAAGTGATATACATAAACCAAATATGAGAGTTATGAAAAACTGATTTCAGTGTTTTATTTAGAGTTTGGCATACAGGGTTCTCCGTCACAACTGTGTCCCTTACGCCGTCCTACAAGTGCATTATAGTCAACAGCACTTTAAAAATGCTAGAAGGGACTTCTATCACATTTGTGATCACATGTCCTGTCCACCAAACTCCAAATAAGGATTTTGCTCTTATGGTCACAACCAATTTTAAATAAAATGATGAGCCTTCCAAATCCTCTTCTTTTATGCCATTGTGATTAAATGGAACATACATTAAGCATTATTGTGCATCAAAAGAAATGGTGGCCAGTGCTCTGAAACTGTGTGTACTCTGACACAGTACGACTTCACAGTGAAGGAAATGTTTCTCTCTAGCTGAATTATTGCAAGACTTGGTACTGCTCCAACGCCGACCGCTGTATATTTGTATTAGCTACTGTGGCAGGACATTACTCCCACACACATGTGGAACAGTCATTTGCGTTCAGCTATTGAGACACAGGCAAATCCATGAATGGCGTGCTAAGAACAACTACACTGAGACTGGTATATTCTCTAGATCACAAATATGGAAATATAATGGATCTTTTTTCTTGGCTGCTGCACAATATGCACAGGTCATTCTAAGGTTATCAACCTCGAAAGGACAATTCCAGACTCCCAGCAAAGAAAATAATGCTGAAACTAATTTCCTGAGGTCATTATGAGACTGGTGGGTTAACTGATGGAATACAAACTATTAGTAGTGTGCAATACAAACTGACTTATCACCTTGAGGGTAGTAGAAAGTAGGTTGAATTGAAGTGTAGCTTCAGGAAGCCAATGAATGTTTCTCAAGAATAGCTTGGCATTTTAGTATGTTTTACCAGAGTTGTCAAAGCATTGTTTGCTGCCAATAGCTTTTTCATTGCTTCCACATTTTTGTGAAAGTAGAGGGTGCTGTAGTCATCTAGGAGAGGAGCTTTGGGTCACAGTTCTTGTATAAATTGCATTTAAAGTGCTTTAACTGTGTTTAGTACTTATGGTTTGGATTGTTTTTTCATATATTGTTTGTCTGATAATGATACATTCGATATTCCCCATGTGTGTTGTCAGTTTGCTTGGTGTGTTAATTATTTTTAGGTCTGGCCTAGAGACCATTTTACCAATCTCACCCTCTCAGGTTTGATAAAGTATTCATAATATAAATGCACACAGATACACATACAAGAATTTTGGGACCGCCCTCTCCATCAGTTGGTTTATGTGACATTCCCTGTTTGCTTATTCCCACCACCGCAAAAATCATGAGGTAATGTGTCACCAAACTTCACTCCCTGTCTCTCTTGCACTCTGAGTGACAGCATTTTCCTGATCACATGTCACCAGAATAGGAGTGCACTTCAGTGGAAGGTCTGGTGTGCCTATTTTATTTTTTGTTCGCAATTTATACATAGTCCTTATGTTTGCAAATAAATGTTTAAATTGCACACTTGCCAGAACCAGCACTTTAGCTTTGCCAGTGCTTATGTTTATGGTAACTGGATGTTATCAACATCTTTTTGGAAGCAGCATCCTTGTTTTTCTAATTATCACCACAAAAAGGTACAAACCTTCTGAATGAACCTGAAGAGAGTAAGGACTCCAGAGTATCCTACAGGATGGCATGTTCCAGTGGCATTCTTTGTATACTACCTTTGACTGTCTGTTGGCAAGCTAATGAGATCCAAATGATATCTAAGATTTGGCTGCTATCATTGATGTCACAATGATGTTCTATACGTGACCATATTGACATTATAATGTGTGAGATGGTAACAAGTTCATTGTAAAGTGGTGCACTGAAAGTCTATATTAAGGTGCATTCACTGTAGACCAGTGATTTAATGTGATGTGGTATAGACATGCCAACTAATAAATAATAATTTATTCTGATTGTATGTGTTTCCTAATGATGTTAGAAAGTAGTCTCACTTTAAACGATAATGAAATTGTGATGAATATGCTTTAAATGCCATATACCAACGTACGATTCCTATTGACATATATGAAGTTATTTTAATCTTTAAATATTAACGTAATGTGAAATATAACAAGATTTAGTAATGATGAACTTACAGTTTTAACATTCTATGTGTTTTACTTAAAATTATTAAATATGTCATTTTAAGTTGCTTTAGTTAGCCTATGCTAGGCCTGCAAGGCCCGGTTTCATAAAATGCATGAGAAACTGTTTTCCTTCTTGCTTACGTGCCATTCCTTTCAGATTTTATTTAGATGAAATGGTAGCTTGGAGATATATGTGCTATTGCTTCACCCATAGAGAGTCTGAGAAATAATCCTTGAAGTCGGCACATTGAGAAACTGAGAACATGGACATTGTAAAATGTTGCAAAGTCGCCCAGGAGAGTAAAGATGTATGCCTTCCTATGATGGCGTTGAGAACCTTCCATTATGTTCCAGATGCATGTCATATGATGCACGATGATTGGACAGCCGCTCTTTTGAATAATGGACAAATCATCATTTACTTTGGACTTTAATTTACCGTTTCCAGATGGATTTGAGGGATTCTTTCTTTGGAATTTAAAAGTTTCCCCTGACCCATGAGAAGACTCTTGAGTGAGCTTGTGAAATGCTGGCACCTTCCCTTTTTTACCTACTTTTTGCCAACTTTAGTTAGCTTCACCTTGGCCCAGATGTCATTCTCCTAAATTCTTTTTGTGCTTTATTTCCTTTTTACCCTTTGTCTTGATGTTTTGTAGCCGAGCACAGGCTATATATATTGAGGGAACCCCATTGCTTAGAGAACTAATTAGATGTTTGACACTTTTGCAAATGCTTAGAAGTGATCAAAGTGTATTTTCCGAACACCTTGTTTTGGTGCTTTTTCTGTATGGCACTTATTGAGTGTTTAGGTTGTTGTATGTTAGTTAACCTGCGACTGTTCCAATGCTTGGAAAGCTGATGGTAATTTTGTATCTCTATAGTCTTGTCTTGAGAATTGTCTACATTAACCTGAGTTTGAGTTTGTAATAAAACTCTTTAACTTTATTTTGGACTTGGGTTTTCATTGTGTGGCCACATTGGTCATACTGTGAATTTATAAGCATAATGATTTGTGATGTTAACCTCTTTTACCCCTTGCTAGGGTGAAAAAGCCTGTCGACCTTATTTAGAGCATACCTGAAATGCTCCAGCACATACTACTGACTTGCTGCACAGCATTGATGCCACCATTGTGTCTACATTGCTTAATTAACCCTATCATTTTGAAGGGAACTTGGCTACAATTTGGGATGAATGGAATAATGTTGCCTCCATGTGCCTGCTGTAAGCATTACAGGAGTAGTATTACCAATGCTTGACTGTAAATTCAACTGAAAGCCCATGACTAGTTTGAGGACCAAATGAGCTACACAGACACTTCAGATTCAGATCTCAAAATGACAAAAGAGGAAAATACCATTGAGGACCTCATTACAAATTGCTCATTATTTAGTGCAATGATACTGGGGCCAGAATCTATAATTCCAGTTTACCCACACCAAAGAACAAGTATCTAAGTTATTTTGGTCAGAATGCAGAATACCATAAGAATTTAGGAACATCTGGTCCTTTTCTGAAAATAAATCCCCCTTCAGGGTCGAACAAAGGGCTATTTTGAGGTGGTGGTAAAGGGTGGCCCATGGATTGGTGCAGGTCAGTAGCTGAGGGTGACAGGGAAAGGACAGGGAAAGGGCAACAGGGAAAGGGCATGATGGTGGCGTTTTGCCTTTTTTGTGATGTTCAGTGGTAAGGTTTGGGACTGATCTTTGCTTCTGCCTACAGGCCGTGTTCACTATTTCACTGGGTGCACATCTGCACCTGGCGGGGGGGGCAGAGCCTCTGCTATGGCAGAGAAGTGTTGCACCCCCACCAGCCGCAGCAGCTGCAAAACATTTACAGTAAAACCATAATAAACAAGGTTTATTATGGTTTTACTGCAAAAGAGGCGGGTCACGGGCAAAGAAATGGGACGGGCGCACTCCCCCTCTGTGTGCATGTATGTCCCCCCCTCCAAACAATGCTGCGCCACCCCACCCCTTTTCTCGCCCGCGAGCCGCGACTGGCACCTGGTAAAACTGAACCTGGTACTCTGGACCAGAGATTTGCAAGCCCGGAATTTGCAGACCCAATACTGACAAGTCTGAAAACAGCAGCGCACATAGAATCACCTGAAGCTGTATACCCGTGGGGATACAGCTCTGCATCCTGTAAAGAGGACTTAACTTGTATGGCTCATCTGGTTTTGCTGCTCTCCAAACGGAAAATACTAAATAGTAAACTTGCTTACTATTGGGGACGCCACTATTTTGACACTTTAAGATATTTCACAGTTGGACTTAGAGTGCAACTGGTGCTGCAAATACACAATACAATACTGTAATTATGCAAATTTTCACATGAAATATAAATATATCTGTGAGTATATATGATTGCTTTACTTATGAAAAAAACCAAAACGTCGATAGCATTTGGTCACTTGCTGCTGCCTATTTTCTTACTTGAAATCCTTTATTACATATGAACTAAATTGAGAGTTATGACATTTATTTTACTTAATCTTATGCAGTTTTAATTTTCTTAACCCACTAAAGTTAGCAGATGCGTTCTAAAGCACTGTGAAACTGGTACACCAGAATAGCTCCTGTTAATAACACTTAATCGTCAACTTAACTATGAAAAACCTCAAACTTGCTTTTATCTGTTTAGTAGCATCCAGCTTTGCAATGCATGTCTTGGGTATTAAGCAGCGTTACCTTTCCTATTCTAGAACAGCGCGGTATGTCATTCTTCTGAAAAACGTGCATACATGAAAACAGATACTTAATCCGATCGACAAATCTCCTATTTTGCTAAGAAATGACGTTTTGGCATGGTAATCCCTGTTTCTTGACAATGCGAGGCTTGTTTGACACCCAGAAAGCTCTGCACATCCTGATCGGGAAGCAGATACTCCCTCCAAATGACGGGACGGATTGTAAAATGCTGTGCAAGTTAAAATAGGTAGCCACACATGCTTAGTCTTCAACTTCATGAGCGCATGCTTTTAAAAACAATTAATTATGATGTGAAAATAATGTAAATTACCTGGCCATCAATAATTCTGAAATGGGGAAATGCAGGGCCATCATGAGTTGGACCCTGGCAAGTGGTGAATAAGAAGGGACATTTGTTTCACCGCACAGAGTTCCACAGGTTATTCCCATTTTAAGATTGTTTCCCAACTGGAGAATTTTCTCTTTTTTTGCTGCTGAAATTATCTTTGCTCCAGGGATGGGGGATGTGGTGTTCCCCCCCTCACTTCTAATCCCGATGTGGGCAGTCACTCTGTTTACGAGCCGTATCGGGGCTACCAGGCTACTCAGAAAGAAGGTCTATTACACCACTATGCTAAGCGCTGTTGTATTAATGTACCACTTAAATTCGATTTTCAAGTGAAGAAGCGCCCACTTCAACAACAACTGGTGCATATGCTGTGGAATTACAAGTTACCTTACAAAACTAGTTCTATTCATCAAATAAAAGAGAAAAGGGGAACTTACATTTTGACCTTGCGGACCAGGCGGTCCAATCATTCCCATTAGTCCTTGGTCACCCTGTAAAATAAAACAAAAGGGAATGTGTTTTAAAAGTGGCGCTTGTTCACACCATGCAGATAATACCAAATAAACCCTTCCAATAACACCTTGCGTAGGTCAGTTTACAGTTATTAATGTGTTCATGAGTTTTAGTACGTTTCTATCAATTAATATTTATATGTACTTCCTCCTCTAAAAAACCCTGAGACTTGTGTTATATACTTATAAGCCTATACTTGATTGCAACCGTTTTTTTTAAATGAGTTGTAATTTGTTAGATAGTGAGACAACCACATAGAGAAGGCTGCGGACCAGGTCATGAGAACAGGGATCAGAAAATGGTGAGTTCCTGTAAGAAGGGCTCCTTCGTTTTACCGCACATTGGGCCCCTGCCGGTATGGTCTGGGTGAGGGAGTAACTCTACCTACTGAACACAACCTTACAGCCGTGTGGCAAATACATCAAGGGCCTGAAAGCAAGGAGAAAAATTGACCACTCTACGCCCAACTGAGTAGTGAAAGACAACCATAACCATCACTGTCCAGGGTCCCGATGTCACTGCCCTTGTTGCACTGATGATAGCTATGGTCTTGCTCGCATATTCCAGACCTGCAACTAACAGTCAGGAGCAGATTCCCAAGCATCATGATTACTGGATAATGTGCATGAGAACAACACAAAGGAGAGTGGTGTATGATGGAAGCCTGATACGATTTATATCCATGTTAGTATCCTAAACAAATGAGTACTTTCCCAGAAGGTCCTAAACTTTTGAGTCCGTTTAACCTCAGGAGAGCTGTTAAAGATGTCCTTTCATAGGGCAGAATGACCATGGGCTGTAGTGAGTGTGATATAAAATGTATAATGTGTCAACATACCAAACATCTTGCAACAAAACTAAGCAAAGTATAAACACTATTAATAGGTTTTGTCACTTTTGTAAAAAAACACCAAAGCAACTGATTTGTTGGTCAATCTTGACCCAGAACAGCTGTTTGTTGGCATAGCTGCACTGAACAACGTATGCGCATGATGAGGTCCAAACCTGCAATCATCAGAGCTGTTCTTATGAGATTCAGGAGGAATGAAATGCCTGGGAATGGCACCATTTCTGTGATTCTCAGTTTCGCTTGGGCTGGTTCTGCTGCCTGCTTAGGCTAAGGCTGGTATAACACACCAGACTTGATCAAACAGCAGCGTGACTGGCAATTGCAAGCAGTCATGTCATAAACTTGTGACTTGCAGGGTGGTTGCATGGTGCTGGCACTGCTCATGCTGCTTGTGTTGAAATTGGGTGTTGCAGCTGCAATATTAGTGATCACTGTCCACGGCTACTTCAGGTAGTGGAGTAGCTGTTGTGGTTGATAGAATGTAATGTCAATAAAAATATATGCCAAGAAGGCTTGGCCAGGCTCACAGCAAAGTCAATATCCCAGAAATATAGATTTGTTATTGTGATGTGATTCTCTACTTATGGCAAGTGATTCAACTCACTTTTAAGTCTATTTCTGAAAACCAAGAGAAACTGTTACAAGTCTAAGATTTCTAAGTTTAGGGAGGGAATATGTATTGAACTTGGTCAAAATGCTGCTTGTTGCGGGCCATGGCAGAAATAATTACATATTCTACCAAAACCATTTTAAGACTCAGAATTAGTCTATTCTTGTTCAATATCCCGCATTGCCGATTTTCTATACGTTGCTAGCCATGATTATCAGAACACAACACTCAAGCTCTAATCAAAAACAGCCTGGAAAATGGGCGCGTACTTCCCCACTCCCAGAGTTACCGAGATCGGAGGTACCAGCAACTCAAGAGGTGGGATAAATCTGGCCCATTATGAGTTGGGCTCTTTGGGTCACTGGGAAATAAGGATTTACTGGAGGAATTTCTAATTCTAGGTCTGATTTCTTCTTTAATTCCGTAGTTAAAATCTGTGAGTGAAACTAAAGAGATCTCTGGTGTTCCAATGGATTTCATCATCCCTAAAGGACCACCACAAAATTTTAGAGGTCACTTGTAAAATGGCTACAGTGCTTCATTTGTACCAGTGATTGCACTTCATGAGCTCCCTTGATCATTTTTGGCAGTGCAGACTTATTTTAACTTTTCACATAGAGGAAGACAGACAAAGGCATAAAGGGTAGATCGAATGAGAGAGAAAGGGGCAGGAAAACAGTGAGAGTAAAGCAAGTAGAGACAAAAAAAAGAACTCACAATAGTGAGATACAGACACTGGAAGTTTAAGAAAGAGGCACAAGCTACATGCAAGACTAGGCAGCCTCGCTGTTTGCCAACCCTGGCATCCAGCAGCTCCTACGAAAAACTTTGGGCCTGTGCAGGTATTTTTTTTTTTTTTTTTTTTTTTTAAAGAAATTAAGCACTAAGTATAGTTAATCTAATGTTGGTCATTATTAAATATAAAACTCATCATCGATCACGCAGAAAATATGCAAGCAGCTAAACAAGAATGTATATCATCCACACTGTGGCTGTTCACTAAGGATTCCAGGGCATCTTATATTGAGCCACCTCTGTGTGCGTGCCTCAGCCACATGCTCTGCCCATTGTCTTTGCATTAAGAAGGTTCTTTCGAAAAACTGATTTCGAAATTTGAATTCTTGGCTCAATTCATAATTTTGGATCCCATTCAATAGAAAGGGAGCTGAGACCAAAGACCATGTTCTTAACGTGAACATACACTTCGCTTGTTGAATGAACGACCTTTTCAGTGACCAGTACAAAAGTGCTTAAAAATTAAACCCCTTAAGTTAGACAAAAGAAAACATTTATTTATCACACTCCTGGACATGAGGCCAACTGATAACAGATATGTAAGCATGTATGCGCGTTACCAATGTTAAATCAAACTCCATTTGTTTCCCTCAATTTGCCGAGGCATTTATATATGTTTAGACCAAGGAAAGAAGTGGTGTAAGCAAAGAGTTGGGACAGAGGCAATAAAAGCCATTAGAAATTAGGTTTGAGCAGGACAGTAATAGACAATATGAAAAAAGAAACATTAAACATCTTCACCATGAGGGGAATTTTAGAAAGATGTTTAAAATGTAAGATTGTTTAATAATAACATCAATACTCTGTGTATAAAACAGCGCTTTTATGTGCTGGTAATTACATGTGTTTCCATTATCTGATTAATGGTGCTTAGATTAGCTCAATGTCTAAATCTGGCTTGCTTGGATTCTTATAATCTGCAGATCACAGCAGATGTCAGCAGAGAGCAAAAACCCACGGCACAACAAGCCGAAGGGAACTGTCAAAATGCCATTTGCTTTTATTAAAGTGATACTTTTTAAACTTTTCTTGCATAGGTAGCAATTTGCATACTTTCAGCTGTCGCTCCCACCTTTCTATGATTCTCAAGTTACTAACTTTATGGCTTTCCTAAAAGCAGCAGCCATGGTCTGAAACAGAATCTACACTCTTTAAAACCTCAAATAACCAGCAGCCACCAAGCAAAACATACGTTGTACTGAAGGAGCTTTTCGGCACCACTAGGACAGATCTGCTATTTCCAGATATCAAGGACAGACAAAAACATTTTTATATTCTTTCTACTACAAACACATCCTTGAATCATAAGTGTGCATATATGGAGCAACAAGTATTCCCCACTTAACAAATCCATATATAAAAGATCCCACGGTTTTCATTAAAACTGACCAGCTGTAGAGATTACCTATTTGATATAACAATAAAAAAATGAATCTTCGCTTTGTGCCTTGCAGGGGGTAGGAAAGCGACATATGTAGTTAAAGTGCATTACAATACAAGAACTGTATATTAACATTACAAATTATGATTTTCATATATCAGACCTCATAAAGAGACCTGCCACTGGGGCCTAAATTACAATTTTGGAAATACCTCATGAGCCAGTGAAGTACCATCACACCAGTGGAGAAATCCTACATTTTGATTTATTTTTGAAATCCATTTACATATCTGCTATTGAATGCCACTGTACAAATGTCCCTTTTTGAGGCAATCCCTGATTGTTTCATCTTAAATGGTGTGTTGTTAGACCTCACATCCTTGGTGAGGTACTCCCCCAAACGTTTTGTCTTCACTCCTTTACACTGCTGAACTCGTTTTTGTGAGCATTAGTCATCTGTGCACATTACCCCTGCTTACCAATGCAAAAGTACTTGTGTTCTCTTCTTAAAACATGGTAGATTTGGACTGTACCTAACTGGCACATTTAATTTGCTTATAAGACCCTAGTATGGGGTACTACGTGTACCCAAGGGCTGTAAATTAAATGCCTCTAGTGGGCTGCAGCACTCATTCTGCCACCCACCAAAGTAGCCTTTTAAAAATGGTCTCTGGCCTGCCAGTGCAGCCTGTAGTGCAGTTTCAGACCGCTATTTCAAACTTGCAAAATAAGTCTCTTCCAGGCATAAGCCTTTCTCTTTAAATCTTATAAGTCATCCATAAGATAGGCCCCAAAGGTTCATAGGTCAGGGTGAAGTGTGTTAAGTTTTACATGTCCGAGCAGTGAAAAACTACTCCCCATTCCTAAAGTCATTTTTTCACTGTTGTAGAGCTTAGCTCTCCCATAGACTAACACTGGGTTACTTTATTTCAAATAATACATGTTAAATTTAGATTAGGAGCAAATAGAGAAATTATGTTTACACTCAAATAAATTATAATTTAAAATCCTCTTTAATGGCAAAATCGGATTTTAGATTATAATTTTGAAAATGCCACTTTTAAGAAGTTGGCACTTTCCTGCCCAAAGTTTCGGAGGCCTTTCTAGGAGTTTCCAGCTGCCTGGCCCCATTAATGGTTCCCCCCTCAAAAATGTGTCCAGGCAGTGAACAAGGGGACCTGGGTGTAGCTCGGAGAGGAGCTCCCTGGCAGGATGGGCGGGGAGGAGATGTACACTGCCCTGATTATGTTTCAAAGGACTTTGTCCACAGCACGCACAAAGGAACCAGACCGAGTCTTTGTCACCCTTGATAGTTTGAGCCAGGACTAAGGGCAGAGGAAGAACCTGGTAGGTCCAGGAATTTAGTCACGTAAAAGCTGGCACCAGGTGTAAAAAGAGAATACTCAGGACCACCTATCAGAACACTCTGGGACCCATGGAGGATTCAGAAGAAGGACTACGCTGCTGTTAGGTGGACTGACCTGCTGCAAAAAGGACTGATCTGCTGTCTGACGAAGGAATATTGGATCTGCTTGCCTTGATCCTAGGCTATCCAGAGTGACTCCAAGAGTCAGTTGGCTGACCTCCAGTGTGTGTTACAGGGACACAACAAGCTTCCAAAGACCTCCCAGCAACTGCACAGCTGACTAGCACCAACTTGAACTGCCTGGATCTGCCTTAGCCCCACTCATGGCCTCTGTTATAGTGAGTCCTGACCCCCAAGAGGTGCCGCCCAGGTCCTGGGCTCTGATTGTCTTCAATGAGAACTCCTGCACAAGACAGAGGCAAGAATCCTGAAGTTTGGGCTGTTTATGACCGCAAACAAGCCCGTCCACAGCAGGACTCTGCCGCCCAGGGCGACCACCAACTCGAAGCTCTGGTGAGACCTGCTCTCTGCATTAATGACAACTGTCGGCAACAACAGGCAACACAAGGCCCGCACTTCAAGCTACAGCAACGTCAGTCCTTGGCAACTGCCAACCTATGATCCAGTGAGGACCGGCACTTCGTACTACATTAATGACCATCCACAACACTTGAGCTGCTCTTTGTGTTGAAAACCTCTCACTCACAGCGTCCTACAATGCAAATAAACTCTTCATGCTAGACTTGAAAAGGTAACTTTTCAGTGGGACTGACCCTGTCGCTGTACCCAACCCACAGGACATTGCTGTCGACTTGAACTTGTGACTTTCTCCCAGTATAGGGTGACCACACAACAGCAAGTGGTGCTTTCTGTTTGTTGGAACTATTTTCACTAAAAACTTTGAAATTCAATACTTTCACTTCTGCTGATTGGATTACTTTTGTTCTGAATCATTTTATTTGTTAAATGTACTCTATTTTGTTCTAAATTAATTTGGGATTTTTTGTGTTGTGTTTTAACTTTATTACTGTCAGTATGCTGCATCAATACTTTACACATTGTCTTTATTTTAAGCCTGACTGCTTTTGTACCAAGCTACCAGAGGGTTAAGCACAGGTTAAATTTAATCTCAAGTAATAATCACATTTCTTACAATGTGCCCTTTTTTTCAATTTTCAACTTTGAACAGAAAACATAATATTTTCTTACTAAAGAGAATTTACAGTCTGTCTCAGCCGGCAAGAAAACAACATTTGACTAGTTGGGGAAAACAGTCAAGTCTTTGATCAATAGCACGGCATAATACTATACAAAGTTTGTTACCTAATAAGATATAAATCTTTGACTAGCATCTTGCCTGCTTTCAAGTCTTCCTTTCAAATGCAATATTGGATTTTATGCAAACAATGTTCAGTTAAAGTACTGTGCCACCTAGTTAAAATGGAATCCCAGAAAGACAGTGTTTAAATTCCTTAGGAAAGAACAGGTTTGCTGTTGTGTTATAAAACTTGAAAAAGGGTGGCATCAAAGAACCAGAAAGATTTTGACCATCACTTGTAGTTTTAGTAGAGTTCTGGTAGGACTCTAATGGCTTCCGGTGAGTAAAATATTATATTTTTTCATGCAGGGATGAAATAAAATGATCAGCTCTTCAAACATTTTATCAGAGGATTACTGGCCAGCAATGCATTTATACTTGACAGAGAATCTATGGCCTAATCCAGTGGTCTGAATGATCTGTAGTGCTATCTGGATGATCAAAAGTGCGGTCTTCATGACCTCTGTCACTTGAGAAACTCCAGCAACAGATAGTTAAAAAGTTAGGCTTGAAGGGCTGTTGTTAAATGGGATAGCACATATTTCATGAAATCTGGTTCTCTGCCAAAACTAACTATCAGTAGCCAAGACAACATTACCTATCCACAGATGAGTTAAAAATGTGCTGAACTATGAAGTAGCATTGGTGTGCTCAACACTTTCTAGAAGGCTAAATATGCATACATTATTAATTCTACTTTGGTTCTTAGGATCCTTTTTGGTCCTGCACTCCACATAAAAACTTCCTATAAAAGGATGAGCATTCTCTGAAAGCGATGAATACTGGTTATGCTGGACAGTATGAGGGGTTTTAGCACCCTTGTTTCAACACACATAAGGGTATGTGCAAAATTCAAGGGAATCATCTCTATTGTATTTAATAAGCAACCCACAAAGGAAAATTTGCCACTTTAGAACTAGTGAAGTAAATTGTACGTTGAAGATGCTGACAAGTGTACTGACTGTAAAGGCTAAACAGTAGCAACCATACACTTAGCAAGGAGTTACATTACAGTTCCTTGCTAATTCTGTTTTGAACACAGTATGTGAGTTAGAAGAAGGATTGAGAATTAGCTATGGTTGTAAAGGTGTGTACATGGGGAGAGTCCACCTCCCCCATCATAAATTTAATTTTGGAAATCCTTATGACTCCATCAGTTGTAGGAAGAGAAATACTAACCTGATGGGGCAGCACAGATGTGTGTCCGTACCACTCAAATGTCATTCTTCAATCACTAATTCCCACATGTTACATGAAGGAATCTTTAAGTGCATGATAATATATAGTACTGCAGTCCGCCCATTTAAACCTTCCCAAATCTACATTGTCATATTATGGTCCATAAAGCATTAAATGAGTACAACCATTAAGCACAGAAAGAATGTACATAATAAATCAGAGTACTATTTGACATGGTAACTCTGACCAAGGAACAGAACCAAACTCAAACACAGAAATGACCTACCCACCCAGATGAAGGGGCCGACCCACATGCCCTTTAGTGCCAGGTAAGCCAAAACAGGACATTGTGGAGCAGAAAGATTTGGTGGAAACTGATCCCTTTTCCTTACTAAATGTCCCACATATGGAAAACTTACTAAAATGTTTGACGTGAGGTGGTGTAGATGTACATGGGTTGAGATTTCCATTGAGATGTCACCCATTTATGGGGAGTAGACCCTGCAATCCACCACATGCCTTTTCCTTATTAGAACAAAGCTGGTGTATGTGTTGTAGTGGAGTGGGGATTTCCTTAGATCATCTCATCTACATTTATTGCCACTCTCATCAAGTCATGTTTTGACATCTTTTTATAACTGGCAAGCCAGAGAACAATACTGAGGGGCTGGTGGAAATAGCACTCACAGCATAAACTATTGGCTAGTGAACAACACTTGAGTACCACTTAGGCACTTTGCATCAGGCGATCTAGAAAAAGTGTAGGCTATGGACATGTATCACCTTTAGACAGATAGTCCTTCTTAATAAGTAGTCCAAAGAGTCACACTCCATGCTTACAAGGAGTAATGTAGTGCAGTAGACAGGGATTTAACAGCACAGTCTTGTCAATGTGATAAAGATGGGGACACCCCACACAGCAGCCTCCACAATCTTCTGTAAATTGACAACTTGTGTTAGGACAAGAATGTAAGAGGCAAATTCTGACTCTCTATCTTTCAAAAGCCACACAATTGGAGAAGGTGGCCCTCTGGATAAGTCTCTAGCTACTTAATGCCTGCTGTGTGGGAGGGCTGGGTTATCCCAAATTATTCCAGGCCACACCTGTGCTGCACTAGTTGTGATGCAAATATTTCTACCCTGAGAGACAACAAAGAGACCTCAGGAGAGAAGATATCTAAAGGGATACATATTTTTTGTAGGTATACCAACGTAGAGATGGGACGCTGAAGAAATAGCATTCCAATATTTGTTCATTGGCCACACAGTGTGTTCTTCAGTGGCCTTAGAATTACACTGGGAACCAAGGCCGTGAATTATACTCAATTATTGACCAAATATAACTCTTTCTGATTCTACACTGTTCCTTTGTATCTTTTGAGGGCCACCAACCATGAATACAATCTTTGGCAAATGCTCAAATCTTACTAATGTTCTGTGCAGTGTTTGGGTCCAGTCAGCATCAGATTATTTATTGCGCCTCAACCACAATTGTGTTCAAGATATGCCACTTAAATAAAGCAGCTTATTGACGTTAGTGGATTCCAATGCAGCACAGTGGATCATTGATCATTATGCTTTTGTTTAATTTTTATGATGTGGTCATATTGCAGGTTTACACATTATACCTAAAAATATAATACCTAAATCAGACTTAACATCCACTGCGAAGCCTCTATCAGCTACAACCTTATGTGGTCTTCACAATCGCTTAGGTGAAAGCTAATCAGTTATATTATGTTGCTTAGATAATAACTTTGATGCAAAAAAAAGGTAAAACTAAAAGTGTGGAAGAGAGAGGTCTTTTAACTCTGATTGAGAAAACCAATGGATCTCTGACTTTTGGCCCTCGTTTATGGGCACTGTTCCTACAAATGTTTAGCAAGTTAGAAATTAAGGTGTTACTCAGTTATGTTATTTTCTCATATTACTGTACCATCTAAGGGCATCCTTTATCATTGTAGGAACCTATTATGTAGTCCCTTCCATTCCTGCCTGATATAGAGAACCAATTACTTGTGATATTTGATCGCACTGATGACTTTGGAAATTTGAGACTTGGATTTAAATCCTGGCTTGATCACCTTACTGAGAAGTCGTTTCATTCTGAGCAAATTACTTTATTTCCCTTTTCTTTACATTGTACATATGTGTGCTATAAATACTAGAACAAAAGCAGTGCTCTACTGAGTAGCTAAAAAATCTAGTAAATCCTCTTCAACACGTAAAGGATGTGGCAGCCCAGCTAGTGACCTGTGCCATGGCACAAATGGTGCTTTCTATAATTTACTCTTATCATCCCTTCTACTCCACAAAGAAACTAGTGTCTTCCACCAGTGGATTTTGACCATGCTAGTTCTAAAGTAATTTATTTGGTGTGAGTCCCGTTGAATTCAACATCATGTGCCAAGGGGCTATTAACAGCATGATTATATAATAAAACCTTGGGAAATTAGCAGAGAAAACCAAAACGTGCAAGAATGCTAATTCAACCCTCAGTGCAAAATAGTCATCCGGGAAAGTCTTTCTGGAAGCTACTTTGTTGGCCAATTGTAATAAATCATCATACACACATTGCTGCAGGCAAAGCTTGAAATGTGTGGTATTAATACCATTATAAAACCTGAAACAAAACCTACAACAAAAGATCCAAGGCAAAGCTATAAAAAGCCTAATGCTTTCTACAAAAAAACTCCTCAATGTAAATGTTTTTCAAAATATAAGAAGGACAGCATAAGTTATCTTTAGAAAAAATAGGGGGTCAAACTATGATGGAAGGCAGCATGCCTGGAGTCATGTTATGCCAGGTGTGTCAATAAAGCACTCTATCACCAGGGAGGGTATCTAAGCACTGCAGGAGCGGTTCGAGCCTGGTGGCAGATGAGGTATTTTGAAGAGTCAAGTCATAAGCTGTTTACAGAAATCAAGCATTGCAGATGTTGTTCTGATGTGTAAGAGAAAGCCCAACCACCGGATCTGGTTCTCTGTATGCTTAGGATATATGCATAAATGAGCCTGACTGAGCAGTGCCATCTGGTTGGTTCATGAAATTAAACTGGTCGAGAGTTTAGAAGGTGTGGGTGAGAATTTGGCTAGTTTGTGTGGTGTGATGTGCATGCTGCATAGCAGGCTGTGTGTGATCCTGACTTCCATGTTCAGAATGGTTTAAAGATGTCCTGTGAGTTTTTTGCTAATTCTGACAAATTAGTAGGTTCTGTAGTCCAGTGTACTTATGATGGTTTTGTAATTCTGGTTGGCAGCCATTTGTAGATTTTTTTCAGCACCTTCAGGTTGTTAACCCATGAAGCTGAGACAGCATTTGGGGCACATTTTGAACTGGCTGTCAATGATGATTCAAAGGTTGTTGGTGCGGGTGGTGGGGGATGTCTGAGTTCAATTGGCCAGCAGGCTGAGTCCCAAACTGATAGGTTTTTACCAAAGAAAATGATTTCTGTCTTGTTGGTGTTAAGTTTGAGGCAGTTGGCCTTCATCTAGTCGGGGACTTCAGTCGACAGGCAGCGATCTTGGTTTGGGTGTTTGGTGTCTTGTCCGAGAAGTAGGGTTTAAGCTGAGTGTCATTGGCATAAGATAGAATGTTGATATTGTTGGTGCGGATAATGTTTGCTAGTGTGATCATGCATGTGTTGAAGAGGGCAGGGCTCAGTAAGAACCGTTCTGGTACTGTGCGGATGTGGTTGCATGTGTCTGAAGAGTAAAGGGCCAAGTTGACTGACTGTGCCTTTCAAGTCAGGAAGGAGCATATGCTGCTGAGAACAGGCACTTTGATTTTTATCTCATGCAGTCTTCTAATAAGGATAGGGTGGGATGCCATATCAAATGCAACGGAGAGGCCCAGGAGGATGAGGGTAGCCATGTCTCCTCTATCCAGAATTATCCAAATGTCTGATGCATCCATGATGACAGCTCCATGCTCTGGCTGGATCCAAAGCCAGACTGAGTCTAACATTGAAGATTTGAAGGTCATCAAGATAGTTGGCAAGGTATGTTTTGATACGTCTTTCCAGGATTTTGGCAGGGTACAGAAGCGGAGCAATAAGTCTGCAGTTAACAAGCATTGTTGATTTTGCAGAAGGATTCCTGAGCAGGCGGATTAGTGAGGCATGTCTCCAAGTGCCTAGGAAGATGGCATATGCCATCGAGGTTTTTGGTTTTGGGATGAGTGCTGCTCTGATGAGCTGTAGGTCTTTGGTGAAATTCATGGTGAAGGGGTTTCATTTTTAACAATCACATCTGCTTTCTTCCAGACCCTCCGCTCATCTGAACTCCTGCTTGCAGAAATACTATGCTTACAGAAAACCAGATATACAGGTCAGGTCTTCTCCTACATCGTTCCTACAGCTTAGAACAACCTGCATCTACACATAAGAGGCTCCTCCCCACTTCTTGAATTCCTCAAGAAGCTGAAGAACTGGCTTATCTAGTAGTCCCACTACCCTCTAGGTGTGGCAGAACACACACCTGCTCAGTGCCAGGATACCTTCCAGGGCGATGGTGCGCTCTACGAATCTGCATAACATAACAACAAGTCCTAAGGATGCTAGGAGGCAGCTGCCTAATGAACTTCATGAAATACATATAGATATATCAATGTTGGTATTTTCAACAATTTAGGGAATGCCACTGGTTATGGGTGCAATTCAAGAGCATATTTATGCCAACACTGCCTTTGGTTTCTTAGGGTTAACACAATGCATTCTAGCTACTAATCTCAACAGGTAAGCACATCTCCCAGCAATTACTATTAGTATACAAAATATTTAATTATGCTTTTAAGTCAAGATAAGAACAGATTATGTTCTTGTCTTCAAGGTCAGTCATTTCTCCAAATTTTAGAGTACCAATGATTTTCTCTACAATATTTAGAAACAACATCTCTGTATTAACCACCTTCTACCATTAATGTGGGACAACGCAATGCTAACATGGCCATTAAGATATGAATGAGTTTCCATTTTGTATTTTTCACTGGCCCTTTTCACCAACAATCATACATTAGAACAGACACTAAATTCAAATAAATTCTGACACTGTTCACTGAGCTTCGTAATACAAAATTATAATGAGGCACATATGCTTGAAGGAAGAAATCTCCAGCCTTAGACTAGGGGTTAAGTGGCCTTAGGCGGAGTGTTAGGGCATGATCCGCTCCAATCAGACTTTGTAAGCTCTTTCTAGTTTGTGTTGTGTTCGTTATAATATGTTATGTTAATGAGATTTATCATGCACCGACTAACCACCAAAGGGATATCCTGGCACAAGCAGGTGCAGATAATGGAGTGGGGATGCATGTAAAGGTGGTCGATGGCAAGGAATTAAAACAATCATATTTTGAGCAATTTCTTAAATAGAGAGCGACTGCGGTTCGTATGGAGATTCCAGGGGAGAGTGTTCCCGTCCTGGGTCGCCAGATGAGAAAAGGAGGGCCCTGTTTTTGCCAAAATGAATCTGTTGAACTTGTGCTAAAACAACATTTGAAGATCTTTAGCTCTAGTCTATCTATAACGGAGATAGATTACTGGGTTTTATAACAATGGAGGGGATTTGAGAGGTGATTTGCTATGGTCTTCATTTGAGGCATGGAGGTAATATGTGATTTAAACCAGTAGTTCTGCATTTTATTGAATACAATTGTTACTGCAACTGCTTATTAATTGATTGCAATTGTTCCTGCTCCTGCCTATAATCTGTGATTGTTATATGAATGTGTTGTTTATTAAGTCAGTTGTATTTTAATGCAGTTGACCTCTGCACTAAATTATCTTGCCAAAAATACCTTCTGTTAAAGAATATATTATTTAACATTCTATATTTCCAATATTACTATTATTTTCCCTTCTGCTCCTGTTAGAGGCAAGGTTCACGAGTGAGCTTCCACTAAACACTAAGCAGGGCGTGGAGGGGACCAAGACCAAACATTTCATTCTGCCCTGAAGCTACCTTGATCTGCCTTATCAATTTTTTCACCACTGCGTTCATAAATTTAAAAAAATGCCCCGATAACTGGCAGGATTCTCTTTTTAGGGAGCCCAAAACCGCGCGGTCTCCCAGGTTCATAGGTTTAGTAAACAGAACATTAGGCATAGCCAAAAATCCTTAGGGCTTTCAATCTTTCGCAATTACATATCATATGGGTCAATGGCACCTCAGCTTGATCACAGTGTCTGCAGTGGTTAATGATTTCTCCTTTCTTGCTCCCATAATAATAGGTTCTCAATGGAACGAGACAAAAAGTGGAGTCTCATAAGCTTGTATTTAGACTAGTTTTCTAGAGGCTGACTCGGGAAGTCTGGAAGAAAGCATGGTGAGTAAAGGACTACTGCCCAACTGCTGTGCGCTTTGGATGTTGGCACATTAGCTCTTGTTCCACTGAAATTGTCTTAGCACTTTTCATTAATAATTTTGATATACATTTATGTTGACGATCTGCTCTTATTATCCCTTCCACCTCCAAAACTGTTGTTGAGGTTGCCAGTGAAGACCCCCATGGGGAGTTAGGCTCCTGCATTTTATCCCAGAGAAGATGTTTCATTGTGCCTCTCCTGGAGGCTTTAGCAGTAGGACACATACTTTGCACAGAGTACCAGATCCTATTTTGTCAGCTTAAATTCCAACCGTATTTGTGCATGACTTGTGCATTCTGGAAGGGCAAACACCGGTAGTAGCAGGTTTATTGTTGTTCATCTAGTCACACAAAGAGCTGTTTTTTAAATGCGATGGCACCACAGTTTACGCTCCACTACCCTTTGTCCAGACAAATTAGAAATGGGAAAACAAGACAGATATCAGTTGCTTGCACTTGAATGAAGTACACTGTAAAATGAGCTTTCTTAGCAAAAGGTTGACTAATTTGGATATAGGTTTAAAGAATGGTAGGTTTAAAATCTAAGTTAAACATTTTTTAATGAAAAACAATATGATTATGGCTTCGGAATCGGACGCCATGGCAATTAGATTCCTACAAATTTCTCAATGTTAGGAATCAGAAAATGAAAATGGATTGCCCACACTGTACCACCAGAATCCGGTCAGCATTTGTAAGACATTTGAGTATTTGATGCACCACTCCCAGTTTTGCATAAGAGGCTTGGATGTGGGAGTTAACCATGAGGGTAAAAAAAATAATTCATAAATTTATAAAAACATGAACGTCAAATTTACAAGACTGTAATCTCAGTACTGACCAATTCCAAGCCACTACGAATGAAAAATGGTGTTGCAGACATATAATAATATAATTTACTTTGTACTAAATTAAAGAAGCTGCAGAGCCCTATCCGTCAAGCCATCCTAAAGTGTTTCAGACATCTGACTGGTAGAAAGCTCCAACAAAGCCCTTGCCACTGCTCTGATCAACTTCCCAATTGGAATGTGCTTGAGGAATGCTACAGATGCAGTCTTCTTCTCCTGGAATGTAGACTTATGCCTCCAAGGCAAGCTACACTTTCTCATTCCATGACTACAGACTAATTGTAGGCTACAGCCGGCACATTTTTAAGGCATTGCTGCCACAAAACAGGACAAGTTTACAAACAAAAATGGTATTCATTCCCTCTGTGATATTCAATGTCAAACTTGGGGTCCGTCTCATCACATCACATTACAGAAAATAAAAGTGTAAAATTATTCCTAGAATATGTAGGATGCTATGAAGGACGGTAAATTGTACATACATCTTGGCTATGAAATAATGCCATAAAAAGAAATCACATTGACATCTACCCAGTACCTCCTGACAACATAAGGCAACAGAGAGACAAATTATGAGACATTGCTGAATAAATTATGCAACAACAGAAGGCATGTTTTGGTGGCCCATTGGTGCACATTTGATGGCAGTACTATTGTACCGCTTTGTCATTATAGCATATATTAATACGGTGGGCAAATGTTTCATGCCAGTGGAACGGTGGAATATAACAATCAGCAACTAAAAGATGGGCCAAATAACCTTTGCAAATGTTCTCCTACACTTTGCGCTTTTTTCAGTAACTTTCGTTTGTGTTTCATCTAGGAACAATTTTTTATTGTGTTGAAATCTGCTACCTATGCAGCAGATGATGAATTATGTGGCAAACATGTGGCTGGGGAATTTGGATATTTTCAGTTGCCCTGCAAAAACTGAATGTGGACTGCTTCTCTAGAAAAGGGCAGCACACACTAGCTTGTGCTCATTTGAAAACTTCCTTGATAGGACAGTGGCTGCTCTGTATGAACTAGAGTTTGGGGCAACCTGAGTGACAGGGCTTTGAGAGGAGGCTCCCCTGAGCTATGTGGTTTCACCTATGTGTGACAACTGAGCCGGGGTGGATAGAAGAATGCTTGACCCGCAGAGCAGGGCTGAGTGCTTTCACCTCAGGGTAGAGAGGTGGGCTGCCATTTTCTGTGAAAAAGATACCAAGTCTTCTGAAAGTTTCTGTAGGGTTGTTTGGTTTGAGATCAGATAAACAAAAGGCCTTCTGACCATGGGCCCAAGGCAAGCTTATATTCTGCAGCCACCCTAAATCCTCCTCATGGAGTGTTCAGGGGCAGCTGTGTGTGAGGTTAAGGATGTGCCAGTCCACGCATGTAGGGGGGGAAATACTACAGGCTGACGGAAAAACACAAAATAATAATGACACAAGGTTTCTTTGTAAGGGCAGCTATGTGGCAATGAGAACAAGCTAAGCGTCTTAAATCTCCTAAGACTCAATTAAAATATTTTCAACCCTTAAATTTCTATAGTTGAAAGACAAATCGTGAAAAGTCTATGATGGTGTAATTGCGGGAACAAGTATTCTCTGTCTCAAAGTCCCAGGACACAAACATCTAGAATTTTTGAAAGAGGGTTTGTAAGAAATCAGAGGCTTTTTTATTTGAAAATGGGCCTATTAAGAGCTAAGCATATGTTAGCGAAATACCTTTGCCACTTGGCGAGCATCCACCACAAGCAGTGATAAAAGATTTTCTACTATCAGGTTTCAAGGCGCATACTTTCTCATGTTAAGAATAGAGCTTTCTGGTAAGTTTTCCTTTATTAGACAAAAGAGAAAACTACAGTTTTTGCCTAGAAAATCCATTCTGCTGTTTATCTTTGTTAAAGTACCAAATGCTTACGGATGCATTCAAACTTGCATTTATCACGGCAAAAAAATTACAGAGGTTTGAAAATTTTTATGCAGATAATCTACTCATTTGTGCAATTCGTGTCATCTGTGACCACAAACAGAATTAAAATTTACTAAATCTGGATCGTCAGAGATTTCTAGTTACAGATAAGACATAAAACTATAGAAAAAACAGAAAGTGCCTAGAGTTGTCACCGTAGTAAGTGTGATTTGGGAGTGGTATCACAGAGGTATCCATTTCAGTGCCATTGGAGGAGGGCTTTCCAGCCTAAGGCACACTCTAGAGGTATTGATTAAGTGTGACAAACACTTGCTACTTTTTTCTCCACACCTAAAGCACTTTTAAACCTGTAACTACTTCAGGTAAGCAAGAGTGGCGTAATAGATGTAGGGACAATCTCTAAATAAACACACTACGGCAAATAGTTAAAAAAATGTCCGCGCATGGAAACGTTTTTCAGATTAAACAAAAATTAAAACAAATATGCAGTTGCAATGAGGTTATTCTGTGGATGTTCTGCTCTGTACTGAATCCGCGGTGATAGGAGAGGTGTGGACCAAAAAAGCTGCGGAGTATGGGGTTTCTCTAATAGTACATCTGACACTTGAGTTTTGCAAAAGCGTGCGAATCAGGGCGCTAGTGAAACCCGTGAATCAGCCATCACAAGTCAAGTCTAAATGCCGTCAGGTGTGCACATGGTATGCATAATTCCGCTGAACATTGACAAACATGTATCACGCCCCTTCATCAAGTACATAGGGTGCGCATGCATTAACATTGCATATTTATTTAGAGGTACATGGTACGGTACACATATATTAATACATATATAGTATAAACTTACATAATGATTACATTAAGAAAGCAAGTTATATTTCTGACTATTTAGCAGGTAAAATAGAACATAGCTGAGGTATGACATTTAGTCGTGCAGCTTGAAACTGCATAACTAACGGGCTTGCAGCTAAAATGGGGGTTCCATCAGTTCCATTCACAAGTGAGCTGCAAGAATAAAAACTGCACTGAACCATAACTATTACTTGTACAAGCTGCTCCATTGTACTGCACTGTACTCCTGTTTCCCTGCCCTTTAACTGTAGCAGACAAAGACAGCATGTGTCTGGAAAGTTGGTCTTAGATACCGTGGAATCAGTGTAAACCTTTGAGTCAGGACAGAGAGGGACAGTGGCTACGTCATGAGACGTGACGTCATAGGAGTGTGTCTATATCGTGTTACCGCTCTATGGTCTTTTGTAGGGCCCCGGGTTGCTATCCTCGCCTACCTGACGCACTCACCATTCGGATATGCACATGTCCATCACTTAATACACCAGAGGCCATTTCATGAACATGTGCACTCATGCAGCGCACAGCTGTGTACCCGTCTTGTGCAAACTCCACTGTTTAAGGCATACCAATTTAACCCACGATTTTAATGAGTTAGTGCATAAGCTACAAGCAGCACTGGGAGGAAACAGAGAGGGAAAACTACAGCTCACTCTTCCTAGCTGTGCTGTTTACAGCTCATGCACTAACTGGGAAGAATTCCCAGTTAAGCGTATGCGATTTGTACAGGGTAATGTTCTGAAACAGGTGCACAGCTATGTCACTCATTAGTGCACTGATTCAGATCTCTACATGCCAGACTCAAACAGGGCAAAGCTTCACCCTTACTGTCAGCCTAACCACGGCATCGTACCTGACCGAGTTCTTTTATTCCAAATGTAAGGCTATATTGCGGTGCTCTTACAGAGGATCAGCAGAAGAGACTCAGGCCTCTATTCGGACTATTGTGATTATAAATTTCTCCACAAATGTACAATGTAACTCTTGCAATGTATCTTCACTACTTGAGCGTGGATTCCCAGCTTTAGTAAATACGGATAATCTGGCTTTCGGAAGAGACAAACGTCAGCATCACTTCTTCAGTGAAGCCACTCTTTTGACTGCCTAGGGCCCTCTCCCAAATCAAGCTTCCCCCTAAAGCACAAAAAAGGAATGCGTGGAAGCACCCTTTTTATATGAGGGCCCTTCTCGAATCTCACAGGCCCACAAGGCTCCTTCGCTCCCTCCATCAAAAGATCCTTGTTAAGCTCAGTTCCAGAGGAACAATACTCAAAGGAAGGTATTTATCTGGGCGAGATCCAGCTCTCTGAACAAGCAACACTTGAAATTGTAGCCACACGGGGCTGGATACCTTTAGCCAAGCACAGACGCCTGGTTGTTTAAAGGACAACATCCTTTGAGACATGATACTCTATCAGCTGCTGTCCACAGGTGTGTTTGTCCATGATTTAGGGTGCTATGAAACATCAACACAATACAGACAAGATCATCAAAGTCAGCAATACTTACATTAACTTCAATATGCATAATATTGTTAACAATGTTAACCCATAATAATTGCAATATCACATATGAAATAAAAATCAGTAATTCAAACAGGACATAAACACAATTTCCCTAAGGGTACATCTTTACAAGGAAATTGACATTTAGACCTTAAATGAGATACAAAATTGACTCTTTTTTTTAAACCATTGCAGGCTATAATAGTGGTGATGAACTCAAACCCTTTCACCCAAAATCATATTCCTATGACTCATGAGAGAGGTACCTTGTCTCCAGGAAGTGCTTGCTCAGGCGTAATTCCAGGATCTCCTTTGGGGCCCTAGCAAAAAAGGGTAAATTAATCAACTGACCATCCATAATCACAAATATATAAAGGTCAACTCCTAATCCTTCCGGTATAATACTGCTATATTAATCTATGACTTAATTAAACAAAATACTTCGGGCAAAATTCTCAGCACATCCAAATCAATCCTAACATCCTACAACTTTTCACAATGTGGAAAGCAACTTTAGACGTATTTCTATTATCTCATTAGAGGGGAGAGCGCCTCTCTCACCACAACTGTTTCCAGGTGTAATTTTGATCTGGTGCATTGTGCGAGACTTTCCTATATATCTGCTTGTTCTGCCTATTTCTCTTCCTTATCTTCAGCCAGTGCCCAGCATGTATCTTGATCTGTTCTCATTTGTTTTGCCACCTACCAAGTCAACGCCCTCTGCCCACCACACCCAATCCTCCTCATGTTTCTACTTATGATGTCCTTCCTGTGTCCCACTTCACATCTGGTCTGGGTCTTGTGTCCTCCTGCTCTCGATGCTCCCAACCCCTGAAGACCTGCTCCTCATCTCCTCCCCGATACTTGTGGTGGCTGTCACTGAACAGGGTTGGCAGGACTCGGGGGGCAAGAGGAAGAGTGGCATTAGGGGGGTGGGGTGTCATGAGTTGGGGGGGGGAGGGAGTTAAAATAAAAAACACCTGCCTTGAACGGAGATGGATTTGTCTCCTCCATCTACATCTGTGCAATACAGCCGGGAGGAGAAATGCAAAGTGTGCATGTCTGTTTGACCGGCCCAACATGGCCCGCCAAAGAGACATGCACATTTATGGTGCGCTCACAACTCCTCCTCCAGCCCCTCCCTGCCCTAACCTGGTTCAGCTAAAAATAAAATGCTCATAACGCTCTGTTATTATCATTTTATTTTTGCATCTGCTGCAAGCAATAAAACGACGCTCCTCCGCCTTTACGGCAGAGCCGCCTCTTCCTGATACACTCCTTGTTCCATACTGCCTTGCACATTTGCTCCTTTTGTTGTTGGAACTGATGAATACACACTGTTTTAATTTGTATCTATTATTCAACTTTATGCTGTTGATGCTATATGTGACACCATATTATAATTAAAGATTGCCATATTCTGCCACATTTTGGAAGGCTTTTCAGTCACCATATCCTCCTTTAATGGTTGTTGCACCATAGTTTTTTCTTTCTTTACAATATTTCTCGCTGTCCTGCTGATATAGGTTGGAAGAAGACAGAACAACAAGTCTCCTGCCCAGTTACCCACCGGGAGTGATGGAGGAATCCCAAATGCAGATGATCTATATATAGTTTCAGGATCCTCGAGGAACATCAATGCCTAGAAATCTCTATTGAGTAGCAGGTTTGCTTGCTTAGTCCAACTGCTTTCTTTGTAGAGAGCTAGATGCAAGTGTAGCACGTATAAGTACACAGCAAATATTCGAAGCAAAAAAGAAAACTCCTGCACAATTTGAGCTCCCTGAAATGTCAACGTCACTGCTTAACACCATATAACTTTCTAAAAACGGTATTTTGTAGGAAGTTGGTGGAAATGTTCTAAAAAAGATGTGGCATAATTACCACTAAGGTTTGGAATTCTGAATGCTCTACATGCTATGCCCATCTACTCCTACCGAGATGAAAGGGGAACAGAAAAGAACAATGCATTTCTCCACTTTGATCAAAGCGACAAATTCATTCACAATTTAGGGACCTCCCATTACCAAGAATCACTTGATTAATGTGTTAATGGCATAGTGTTATGATTTTCATTCTAAAAAATGGTGCAAAATTGTAAAGTATATACATGCCTACACATACAAACACATACACTTGTTCCCTTTTGGTATGAATGGTGCTTTGCTTAGGCTAATTTAAAATGCAATCCAATGAATATGAATACAAATAAAAAATAATTGGCTGTAGGCTGTAGCTCTCAACAAATGGTAGACCATGGTACGCGTTAGACCTGGCATCTTTGGCGTGGTGTCCCCTGTCCTCTGCTCCCTATGTTTTGCCTGTGTACTGGACTTAGTTTTTGCTTGTTTTGGTACTCTGGGTACTCTACCACTGCTGACCAGTGCTAAAGTGCAGGTGCTTCCTGTGTAAAGTGTATGTGTAATTGGATTTTCCATGATTGGCATATTTGATTTACTAGTAAGTCCCAAGTAAAGTGCACTAGATGTACTCAGGGCCTGTAAATCAAATGCTACTAGTAGGCCTGAAGCATTGATTGTGCCAACCACATGAGTAGCCCTGTAAACATGGCTCAGACCTGCCACTGCAGTGTGTGCAGTTTTAAACTGCCAATTCGACTTGACAAGTGTACCCAATTGCCAAGCCCAAACCTTACCTCTCAATACATGTAAGACACCCATTAGGTAGACCCTAGGTAACCCCATTGGCAGGGTGCAGTGTATGTTAAAGGGCATGTATTGATGTGTTTTACATGTTGTGACAGTGAAATACTGCCAAATTCGGTTTTCACTGTTGCAAGGCCGATCTTCATCATAGGTTAACTGGGGGGCTGCCTGGAAATATCTTAACTGCAGTTTTCCCTTTGGGGCAGATAGAGATATGGAGGTTAGGGGCCTTGAACTCACAATTTAAAAATACATCTTTTGGTAAAGTTGGTTTTTAGATTGTCAGTTTGAAAATGCCACTTTTAGAAAGTGGTCATTTTGTGTTTAAACCATTCTGTGACTCTGCCTGCTTGGGTATTCCCTGTCTTGGTCAGACTGACAGTTGGGCTGTTTTTGAATCTCCACTAGACAGTGACACAAAGGGAGCTGGGAGTGTAGCCTGCATAGCCTGATGAGTCATCTGAGCTAGAATGGGGGGAGGAGCTAACACTTACACCTGAATGGGCTGTGCCTGCCCTCACACAATGCAGTCTCCAATCCCCTGGTGTGTGTTTGGGGCCAGGCCTGGGTGAGGCAGGATCGTGTGAACAGTGACTTTTCTCTGCCTGCTTCAAAGGCAGAAAGGGGTATAAGTAGTGGACCCCAAACCCCAGATTTTTAGATTACTTCTGGACTCAAGAGGAACCTCTGCCAAGGAGAAGAGCTGAAGAGCTGGAGGAGGAGTACTGCCCCTTTGCCTGTGACTGTGCTTTGCTGGGTTGGTCTGCAGTTGCTGCTTCTGCCTGAAAGAGGACAAATAGTGGACTTTGTGGTATATTCTTACTTGTGAAGTGTCTCCAAGGGCTTGGACTGAGCTTGCCTCCTGTTTTGAAGTCTCAGGGCCATCAAAGACTTCCTCTGCGGGCACCTGGTCTCTCTGTTGAGACTCCTACCCTGCCCACTCAAGTCCCTGGGCCATTGAAAGGTGAAGCTGGTGGAATCTGGGTGGAAATCCATGCACAGGAGTGGTGCAGGGAAAAATTCAATGCACCACCTGCAACGCGGTTGTAAAACTAACACACCACCTGCATCGCAGCTGAGAAATCGACACACCACCTGTATTGTAGCTGAGAAATTGAAGCATCACCTGCATCACAGCTGGAGAAACAATGCAACACTCACTTGCGGCTGCTGTAATTGACACAACTCCCAAGCAGCACAATTCCTCATCAGTGTGCGGCCGGATTTTGCACGCATTGTCCCTGAGCATCAAAATTAACATGAACCTGACCGGATTTGAAGTGTCCATCCAGAAATCGATGCATCACTCTCTTGCGGGAGAGAAAATCGATACTTATCCTACCCGACCGGAGAAGAAACGACGCACGGGCTCACTTGTGAGTAAGGAATCGATGCATCGCTGACTTTTCCAGGGCATGCTCGCCCATGCGGCTTTATTTTTGATGCAAATCAGGTACTTTTGTGTAACATCAATGCAGCCATTGTTTTCTATGGAGTAAGACTCTTTTTAATTTAAAAAATCATAACTTTACTTGTGTATATTGGATTTTTGTCATTTTGGTCTTGTTTGATTTAGATAAATATTGGCTATTTTCTAAACTGGTGTGGTGTCTATTTTTCATTTGTTTCACTGTATTCCTGTGTGTTTTGGTACAAATACTTTACACATTGCCTTTGAGATAAGCCTGGCTGCTTGTGCCAAGTTACCAAGGTAATGAGCAGAGGTTATCTAAGTGTGCATCTCCATTGCCCTGACTAGAGTGAGGGTCCTTGCTCCTGACACCTAGTCCCTGTCAAGGTCGGATATGTGTCAGGGCATCTGCATGCCCATTGTGACTGCCAGCAATATATACTGTGGATTCTTTACAGTGCCTACATTTATTCAGCATACGGTATTCAAGATGAGACCAACATTTTTCTGATCTTATCCTGGGCAGTGTATGTTAGGGCCACTGGCAATTCTCCCTGAGAGCTATTAGTGTGCGTAAGGGGGTCCAGGGGAACCCATACATCCCTCTGATAGTAGCTGTATAGGCCCATTTTTATGAGGGTGGAACCACATAACCCCATTTGCCCAGCTGACATGTTTCTAGGCCTTATCACCCCAAACAGCAAGACTTTAAAACTGAAACACTGTCCCAAAATCTTGCTCTAATGTATGTTATACAGAGCTGAAGAAATGTGGATGATGGAGGAAATTAAGCACAAGGGCTATTCAAGGGGTTAGTGACCATCATGTCCATAGGAATAAATATCCAAGACAAAATGCAGGGCCACTTTGTTCGTAAGTGAAATAAAAAATCAGCCCAGACTGAATATAACTCCATGACACAGTGAGGATTAAGAGACAAGGTTTTGCCCGGTCTATGGAAATATATTTAAGGTTTACTTTACCTAGACCTCACACTCAATAACTCTTGGCATTCGTGGCCTGGTGATGAAACAATTCCTACATATTAACAATCATTGAAGACCTTGGTAATAACCTGGGATGGATGCTGCAAAGCAGATAGCCTCTTAGTCAATGGTAGATGGTGGACCTGGCCCTCTTTACAGGGTCAACCCCAAACTTTGTGCCTTCCTCCTCCTACTTTTTCTGACCCCTTTATGTTCAAGTTAGGACTCTGGTCACTTTATCACTGCTGATCAGTGCTAAAGTGCATGTGCTCACCTTTCTAAACTTGGTATGATTGACTTACACCTAATTGGCACATTTAATTCACCTGTACATCCCTTGGACAGTTGTATCCCTATGCCCAGGACCTGTAAATTAAATGCTACTAGTGGGCCTGCAGCATAGCTTGCAAAGAAGCCTTTCAAACCTGTCTCAGGCCTGTCACAGAAGAGCCTGCGTGCACAGTTTACTGCCACAGGGACCTGGCATCTAGATTTACTTGCCAGGCCTGGAACTCCCCGTTTACTACATATAAGTCACACCTAAGGTAGGCCATAGCTAGCCCTATGGGCAGAGTTCTGTGTGGGTAAGAGGTAGAACATGTGCCTTGTTGTGTTACCGGTCCTAGTAGTGACAAACAGCGTATTTGTTTTCTCTTCTCAGTACTGTGAGTGCTGCCTCTCTCATAGGATTGCATTGGAATTACCCTACCATATGTCTAAGTGGTATTGTCTAATCCATCAGGGTGGCGTAGGCATGTTTGGTATGGTAGTAATGGTAGTGGGAAATGCTGCTTACTGGTGCAGGTGGATTTTTTATTACCATTAAAGCAAAACCATTTTTATAAAGTGAGCATTTCCCTGTGCTTATGACTGGTGGTTTGCAAATTGCCTCCAATCCACATCTGGGGCAGAGTGACGTCTGGGCTTTGTGAATACTTTTCAGACAGTCTGTAAACAGGGAGGGTGGAGGTGTCGCAAGAGTACATCTGCATATTGAATTGTCTTCCGGGGCTGGGAGAGGTAGAGGAAGGGCACACCTGCATCTGTAGAGGCTGTGCCCTGGCCTCACACAAAGGGCTTGTTTACCCCCTACTGATGTCTGAAGCCAGTGCTGGAGGAAAAAGGGGACATTACTGGAAATGGCTAGTGCTGATTGTAACCCCTCTCCCCTTTTGTGGAGGCTGCACAAAATGAGTATAAGTACAGGGGCCGCCCCCACCATGATAGAGCACTTTTGGAACTGGGACTGAACCTCTGCCAAAGGGATTGCTGGACTTCACAAATAACTTATCTGGATTGCTTTTCTCTATGTTGCCCTGCTGTCAGCTGCTCCATGACTGGGTTTCCCTTGGGCATGGCTGGATTGCTGGGAGGAACCACCCCTACCTGCCTTTAGGGTGCTGGCCTCTTCATCTACTGCTGCATGCCTTATGAAGACCCTACCAGTGTTCCTGCATATTGGGGAGTACTGTGCACTACCCCAGGATTCCTCTTATCAGCCGGAAGAGTGCTACCAAGCCCCTGCTCTCAAACCCAGCTAGCGTAAGGTCGGCGCTCCACCACACTCTTGAGACACAGTGTGTGTCGAGAGCTGCCTTAGTTTTCCCTGGGTGATTCTAGAACATGGAGAGGGCTATAACCTGTTCCCCGGCAGAGGAGTGCTTGGAGGACTGCTCCCTGAGTTTACCCCCAGCGTAATGCAAGGTGAATGTGGTGTCTCCTTCCCAAGCAGGCAAGTTGCACGCGAGTGCCATTCCAGGATCGCCTGCCAGAGTCCCCCTCTTCAGGGAGACCCACCCCCCCTTAGGGAGAAGAAGCACAGAGCCGTGCAAGGAAGAGAGCTGGTCTGATAAAAATGGGCTGTGCCAGGAACGGCATGCCGCCAAACTGACCCGTGTCGGTGTGGGCGCAATCTTGCACACCTTGGTTATTGTCAGGACGGACTGGAAGGGACACATTCTCGTCTGGAGCCATGAGTGACCAGGCCCGGCAGTCGGAAATTCCCTTAGCGGGGCCCCACTACTATTAGGGCACTGAGCCTTCCCACCAAAGAGAGGACATATCCATGGGGGCAGAAATCGCGGTCCAGGAGTCCCAGCAGGACCCCGGACATGCGGTCAGTGCAGGAGGCAGACCAAAGAGGAAGCTGTGTCAGTGATGGCGGTGGCCTGATAACCTACCCTGTGCGGGGGGCTCATAAAGGTCTCCCCACAGTTGGAGGAGTTGTGTGCTTGCCCCCCCACCTCCCTTAGGGGCATACAATTGGTTGGGTCAGTTGCTTTATGGCCAGCGGGACGGGACAAAGACCTCAGCGGAGGCCCATTCTCCACTGGAGGAACAATCAGTGCTGCATTTGCAAAGTGAGGCGCGCAGAGACTTCCGCACCTGGCGAAAGTAATGTAATCCTTGCCGCATTTCGCAAACCCTCATTACAGGTACCAGATTGTGTATAATAGGCATGAAGGTGCCTTGGAGCCCCTGGCTTGTTACTGAGTTTCCCAACACTTGTGTCCCAGATTGCCGGATAACCTGTAATAGGAGCCCGGGTGGCAAGTGACCCTATCTCTTTCTTTATTACATGCAGCATAATTGTGGTTCATGGGATGTGCATTACTGATGATGTCTTGGCATTCATGAGCTGATGTTTTTCTCCTAACATGTGCACTGTCGGTGTCTGACATGTGCCAGATGAGAAAGGTTCATCTTATGTGCATTCACAGTGGTGTCTTGGCATCTCTGATATTATGTTTAGCCTGATGTGCATTTTTGGTGATAATGACAACTTGACTTCTGCCGGTGTTGCAGAACACCAGCAACCTATATGTTCACCTGACTACTGCTTATAGTCGCAGAGTACTAGTAACCTGTGTTATGTTCTGACAGCTGCTTGTGTAGCAGGGTATTACTGATACATGTTGTGTTTGGTCTAATAATGTTTTATGCAATACAGTTTATCTTTATATAACTTGAGTTGTGTTTCCTTAGTGGTGTATTTCTTGTGTCATGTGTGTTGTGCAAATGCTTTATACATTGCCTCTGGGATAAGCCTGACTGCTCGTGCCAAGCTACGAAGGGGGTGAGAGCAGGGGTTATCTTGGGTGTGTAACTCCCTCGCCCTGACTAGAGAGGTGGGTTCTGCTTGGCTTAGGTGCATACCCCAGCCAACCAGAAACCCCATTTCTAACAGTAGATACCAAAAATATTCTTAGTGAGCACAGGTACTTTGGACTTTATATATGTATATATAGCAGAGTAGATAACACTACTCCATTGCATTTCATCCGGGACACTGCTGATGTTTAATATGATTTATTAACAAAAAGGTGATTTCTGGAACATTATTCATGTGGAAGAAAAACTGTTTCGAGACCACTGGGTCACTGGGTCCTAAGAAAAATAGTGAGGGAATTGCAGGCACAGAGGTATGAAAACAACATACAATAAGACTAGTACTGTGGTAGGTGGTTACAGCAAACATGCTCCACAGAACAGATGCAAATTCTGGGAAAGGGAACATAGATTTGGACTGTGAAGCTACCCATTAGAGCACAGCATGACAAGGATGAAGCATCATTCAGAACCTCTGCCTCATTATGGAAAGTGGTTCTAAGACAGCACCCACAGGCAAGAGCAGACATTTGACACCTATTTCTTCTAGAAAAGGGACAAAGGTTCCAATTGAGAACTAGCTTGAGGAGAGATGAAGTTCCTCTGGGGAATGATTTATCACACAAAAGGGTATCCTACAACCTGTAAGTACCAGTAGAAAATAACCGCTAGACAATTGTCCTAGTTGTTTTGAAAGTAAGTGGCTTGATTTAATGGCAGTGTTTGTCACCCTGGTTGGCCAGGACCTTCTCTCTTCACTCTCTTGCTGTGTGCATGGTCAGCTCATTTACCTTCTTGGAGGTATACATAATGAATCAGCCTAATACCATCAGATAAATATTGTAATTTTGTAAGTTTATGCTTCAGATGTTTTTTAGTTTCTCTCTGCCCTGGTTGACCCCAATACCATCAGGTTACAGAATCACTTGACTGTCTTTACGTCCCTAAATCTGAAAGTGGGAGAGTAGCCGAATGCTCTGCTGCAAACTTTGAATCACATTCCAAGGCATCTCACAGGTAGTGTAAGAAAAGTATTGCAAAGCACTTGTAGATTTATATACAGCTGTCTTGCTTTATGGCCGAATTGCCAAAATCGTCAATACTGTATTATTGTAGTGGAAACCAACCGAAAACAGATCTATGTGAAGTTCAAGTGTACTGGCCCTATTAATTGTAGGAGATATTACAAAAATGGCAATCCAAAAATATTGAAGGATATTTAAATAACTTACTGACTGTTTAATATGTTGCTCAAATACACTTTAAAATCCTATACATTTCTAGAGCGAGATGCTGTCAGAGATCTCTGTCCTGAGGAAACTGGTTTTATATATCTACTGTCAAAGGTACATAGTAGAACCAGCTGTTCATTTACTTACTCGCATGTAAAAGAAACAGGTTTGTGTCGTTAGCTGAAATTTTTGCTGTTTGGATTGAATGCACTCTATAAGTGCCAAAGAGACTCACAAAAGAGTATTCATCTTCCAAACTAATATCTTTTTGGCAACTGCAAACTTGATTTTCATACCTTTTTTTCATAGTTGTCTCGCTATAAGCTTTTGCTACTGGAAAATTTTATCTGCATTTCAGAATCCTATTAAATAGTTCACAGGGTTACTTTTCAACTAGAAAGCCAGCCTTTTCTTGGACATCACTGAGTTTCTAAGTATCGCTTGGAAGCACAGAGTAGAGATCCATGGTTACTTTTCAACTAGAAAGCCAGCCTTTTCTTGGACATCACTGAGTTTCTAAGTATCGCTTGGAAGCACAGAGTAGAGATCCATGGTTACTTTTCAACTAGAAAGCCAGCCTTTTCTTGGACATCACTGAGTTTCTAAGCATCGCTTGGAAGCACAGAGTAGAGATCCATGGTTACTTTTCAACTAGAAAGCCAGCCTTTTCTTGGACATCACTGAGTTTCTAAGCATCGCTTGGAAGCACAGAGTAGAGATCCATGGTTACTTTTCAACTAGAAAGCCAGCCTTTTCTTGGACATCACTGAGTTTCTAAGCATCGCTTGGAAGCACAGAGTAGAGATCCATGTGTGTATCCTCACGAGAGAATAGTGAGTTAAATTAATTGTTAAGATAATACGGACAGGCCAGAATCTCAGTCGAGCAAATTAATTGAATAAAGAAGCCAGTTTCTGGTTTGTTAAGCACTGGACTGGCTTGTTCTTTGGTCAATCGGTTTCCACTTGAAGTAAGGTGCGTCTAAAGCACTCACCATCCATAAACTCGCAATAGTGATGCAACACCTTGCAGCCAAAACATTGCATGTAACCCGTATGTGGAGCATGAGACTGCTAGTGAGATAAAATAGTGAAAATCTCCCTGCAAACCGTTAGTTAGCTCTCCGAATAGAAACCATAAACAAAAACAGGCACTTAGATTAATATTTCTCTTCATGTCTCTAAAATCAGAGATCAGTTAATACAACGATCAAGATATTCAACATGATCTTTTTACACAAACCCAAAGATTGGGCATCCTCTCTCTCCTACATAGTTTGTAAAGTTTTTATGGTGTTCAGAATAGACCTAAAAATATTTGCTGAATTTTTAAAAGTTGAAGATATGGGCTTGTTTTGTAGGAGGCGAGAATCTTTATTCAAGAGAACAACCCAATAACGATATTTCTCGGTCCCCAAATGTCTTTTCAAAATTCCCATTTTTCTTTGAAATAATGGCAATAAAAGTATAGGTATGATTCTTTTCTGTTGACATCAAACAGAAAGTTTATATATTTTGGAGATTGGAACTGTAATTGATCGACTCAAGAGATAGCCTCAAAAAGAACAAAATGTAACTGAAGGCTGTTTTGATATGCCACTGTTGACAAGAGTGTATTCCTTTTGCTGCTTACTGAAGGGCAGAATACTATTATTTTTCCACACCTGGTTAATATAGAAGATTGCTGTAGTACTCTACAATGCCCAGCGTTTATTTTAAGTTGGAGATAGACTTTGTAACCTATTACAGCTTTTTCATAAAAGGAGAGTTCATACTATATTCTGTCTTGTTACCACGTGAAAAACCTATCCTTGTGAGCTATTAACTCTTCCTCATATTTACTAATGAGAGCAACAGGATTTGAGATCCGACCCTAAAGATTGCTCTGTATGTAGTGCTTAATTTGTAAAACGATGAAATGCCAGGGCCCAAAGTATTTCTTTGGAGTCCACTGCTGCTGGCAACACCCTAGCTCCTTATACTGCTGTCAAATGCCAGTGACATCAATATCTACCTGCTTGTTTATAAACAGTACATCAAATCACCTTAAAGGAATTCTGCTATAAACAGTATGGACACGGTGCCACCATATGTTGGATACATATGTGCAGGTGTTTAGAAAAAGGTGCTGGTGCTGAGCACTGGTAAACACTGGCACAAATTGAGCACAGTCTTTATGCGGCCACTTCAGCAATTTGCCTTTTATTTTACGGTAATGTTTAGTTTGGTGTGTGACACAGCTGTTTATATTCTGTTTACTTTAGAATAAACCAAACCCTCTACTATGAATAAGAACTTTTAATAGCAGTGTTAGGTTTTTTTCTTGATGGACAATAATTATTTTATACAGTATTTGAAAACCAATAGATATCCAGCTATGGCTGCTAACAAGAAGATGTGATAGCACATAAGCAGGCTTAGATATTTTTTTTTTAATGGCAATCAGCTTTACCTATAAATAAAAACCAAGCTTATCTATCCACTTTCTTTATTAGTCTCATTCAACACTTAATTATAAGCTAGATGAAAAAGGGGTTTTAATCATAATCTCAAAGGAGGTTTCTAGATAACGAAGGTTGTGTAGGGTCCAAATAGAAATGTAGGCTTCAAAATAGATTTTTCTTAATTTAAGCTGCACCCAATAGATAATGTAAGGAGGTGGCATTGCACTCATTGGCAACTGCAAAAGAAACACGTTAATGCTGTTAACTTTGGATAGACCGTGATAAATATCTGGAGTCATGATGAGGTCGTGGAACCAAATAGTCTACAGTCTTACACATCCCGTCTGTGTCATCTATAATAATCACATCATAGCATGTATAGAAAAATTCTGAGAATGTTATATTTGGTAACACAGATCTTACAAGGGTCTACTCCTTTTCTACTGTGGAGAAGAGATTGTATTAATGCATCTGGAACTGATTTAGTACAAGTGTTTTCCTTTATTGGATCATTTTTGGAGGCTGTGAAAGAAAACCACTGGCGGATTGATAGTCATGCATCACAACGGTTGTGACTTGAGTTAAAAATGTATTACTCTGAATAGTAAAAAAGCGAGGAATCAGTGATTTTGTTCATTTACATGAGCATGAACTGGTAGTTTGCTCATGTTAATGCTTTTGTACGCAGCCTCTTTTGGCACAGAGAAGCAGGCAATTGTCAAATCGGGTCACTTTATTTGGCTGAAGATACTGATGGACTCCCCAGTTCTTTAGCTGAACATCAAAAACCTTTCACACATTTTTGTAGAGTAGTTAGTAGTTGGATGATCTATATTTGCAGTCTTTGTATTGGGAAGAGTTAAATCCTTGGTTGTCTATGTCTGTGATGTACTTCTTAATGCAGTTTTGGCAGGCGAGTATCAGCCTTTATCTTAAAGTGCAACTCTGCAGTGGTAAGAGATCAAGTCCCCTTATGGCTTTATGTTGATTTAACACAGTAGGTAAGACGGCTGAGCCCTGATCTCCACATAGTCCAAGAGCATGTGTGGAAGAGTGCTCTAAGGTGTATATATTTTGATCATTACTAGAGGCAGATATTTAAATGAACTAAAAAGAGTCTTTGAAGGCTTTTAACTGCTTAGTCTGGATATTTTGAGCTGCAAAAAGATGTAAAGATTCCAAGGCGTTGACTGCTAAAACAAATAAATATTACTACCATCCAGGGAAAAGAAAAGGTGTGATAAGTTCACATACATTAATTTGTTGCTGTAATTTTTCCAACAAAAATCAATTTCAAATTCTATTTAAATTGTAATTAGAAGATTCAAAATGTCCAGCTTTCATTCTGGCTGCGTCGTAATTCCCATATGTTTACTGCATTGTGCATTTTCTATGCCTACTATCATCACTTCTAGATTGTAGTGATTGGTTTACAAATCAAATCATCTCCAGCCATGCCCCTCTAGTGTATATTCCCTGTATTGGACCCACTTCTATAACAGTACAACTTCCCTTGCACTTTGCAACTGCCATTCCAGGTCTGTAATTCTGTTGGAAACAATTCATGAAAAACTCACAGAGTGGCCTATTGCTCTTACTAAGTTAGTTTTGTTCTATAATCAGTCTTAAACACCCAGATTCAATGCGTGCTTCTTTGGCTGACTCCACAGACAGTCCCACCTGAAAGCCAAAGAGCGAGCGTCTACCCTGCAACCCTTCTGAATAGTGCACGAGAGTCAGGATCTATGCGCGGCTTGCACAGCGGTGTGGGCACCACTGAATTTGTTGCTAACGGCTCCGGAGTGAATAACTTCTTCACCATACTAATGAGCTGGGCGTTTCCTTTCCAGCAATCTCACTGGAAGGACTGAGCTAATCCAGGTACACAGGAAAAAGCAATTATTGCTTATATAAATGGCCTGGATTCAAAAACAATTCTGAACTGTGGAGCCCTTTCTACAAGCTGCTGAAACTCGAGACTTGCTTGACAAGGCACACATTATAGGACCCTGGCAACCTGATGGAACTGAACCCTTAATGTTTAATGAAATGTACACATTCTCTTAATTTATTTGATCGGTAGTTAGCAATCATCACAAAAAAAGGCACACTCCTTCTTTTGCCTGTAAAGTATTGCACATACATTTAGAGCAAGACGACTTAATAGAAATTGCGAGAAGTCCCGAACAACGATCAAAAGAGTGTACACTAAAACACAGGACAACTTTGTTTTATAATGTCAAACTCCCCGAGTGCTAGTTGACACACTTCATGCCCCAGAGCAGTGTTTAACACCTGTCACCACAGGTTAGATTCCTGCCATAGGAAAACTCACTTACAAAAAACTGCAGCCAGTGTTGGTTTTTCCAGACATATTTATCAAAACGTTAAGCTAAATATGAGCTGAAGGCATTTTTCTAAGCGCAGAAATCTGTCTGAAACTATTTAAAAATGACTAGGGGAATTATGTTTGAAATATTGAAATGGGTCTCTAGAGAATCTTTCTCATTATTTTATATATCCAATTTACAATGTGCAGGTCTGGCAAATTCTACAATTTCTGTTCATCAGAGGGAAGAACTCAAGCAATGCCAAGCCAAAAGATATTAATGAAAGCAACATTAAATAGACACTACACTTTGGACGTGCTTCAGATTGTTAACAGAAGGTAAAAGTTGCTGCGAGTGATTTAATTCCCATAAGCCACTTAAAACTATCACAGTATGTTTTCTTTAGTGTAAGAACGATTTTTGTTATTAAGAATTCAGATTACTTCTTGCGAAGCTCTGAGAAGGCTGGCAAAGCAGCTATTTTATCTATTACAGCTCGTGTGATATATTCCAGTGACAGTAACTTACCTTTGGACCTGGCAATCCCGGCAAACCCGGATTCCCGTGTGGTCCAGACAAACCCTGCAAAGCAAATCAAAAGAGAATGTAAAAATATCGAAAACTCAAACACATAAACCGCATGAACACGTGCAATGCAATACAATGGAATACGTAGAAAATATGTATAAATACATACTTGTATACTAATACATACAAATCGAACTACTACTATATGCACGCAACTACTACATTTACAATACAGGTTTAATCCAAAACACCTACATGTGTGAATCTTTATGCAGCTATAATAAATACTACAAAATCTATTGCCTGAAATTTTCAATCTTTTTCCAGAATGTTAGTTTATGGCAAATTTGGGCTTAAAAACTGGTCACATTAAGAAAGGGTAATTGCCAGAGTTTTGTCTGCTACACATGGTGCCACTTTTAAAATACTCCTAAATCAGCATGGAAGCACAAAATAAATGAGCCTTTTAAACCTTTTAAAGAGGGGCAATCTGCCCACTACATTGGGCATATATCATTCTCCTTCCACAGTGAGACACCCATATGTACAACCTACTGAAAGTTGCAGTTCTATGTCAAAGGAAGACAAGGGAATCTTTAGAGGGAAACTCCAAATGGAATATTTTTCTACCGATAATGATAGCAGCAGGCTTGTACTTTAGCAACCTCTTATTTCTGTCACTTCAGAGGTTAAATAAAATGCATTGTACATACCTGAAGACATAGCCTTGTTCATCCATTCACAATTCTGGTATGACATGCCTGTCGCACATATGGTTAATATTAACCTACCCCTAACATTACACTTGTGGTGGGGAGGTGAGCTAGTGATGGCCATCTGTGTCATGTATGAGTCAAGCAGGGAAACTTGATGAATCAACATGGTAGCACCTGAAACTATCATCTCCATCTTTCCATCTGGAAAAAACAATGTCCTGAGTAATACCCAGGGATGATGGGGGATTATAAGCATACTGGGTATGTGTTTTTTCATTACAGAAAGGTCTATGCATCATTTTTGTGTTCTGCAGTGCATAATATGTTTCACATGAACACATGGATCACCCATCCAAGACCGCTAGCTAAATCCTTATCCTCATTCAAGTCAACTCAAGCGCTCTGGAACACTTCCTCACTTCATCTTTCTGAGATGTATTCTTTTTTGACAAAGAAAATTTGGATCATGTATGGCAAAAAGTGTCTCTAACGTGACCACAAAATATTGTCTAACGAACAAAGTGAGACAAACCTGCCTGCAGGGCCGAACTCACAGAGGAATGCTGACCCATCTGTATTGCTCATTTCTTGAGGGGCTAAACAAGAGTGCCAGATGGCCTGATATTTGCTGGATACAATCATGAAATACATGGAGAGGATAAACAGCCCCCTTGAAAGCTAAAAGCAAGGTTTTTGAGAAGCTTTCAAGGATTAGACCATCTGTTGTTCAGCGGAGGCCAAGAAGGTGATACATGACCAGAGTCCGTGCTCGCTAACATCTCAAGTAATATCCACCATGCAATTGTTTTGTTGTGTGTTGGACCTGACTCATGTGGCAGGTTCATCCCCTGACTTTTTGCCTCCTTCCTCCTATTTTTTCTGACCTCTCGCTGTTGGCTCTAGTACTCTGAGCACTTTATCTCTGCTGATCAGTGCTAAAGTGCAGGTGCTCTCCCTTCTAAATTTGGTATGATTGGCTTATACCTATTTGGCATATTTAATTTACCTATAGGTCCCTTGTACAGTGGTATTTCTATACCCAGGTCCTGTAAATTAAATGCTACTAGTGGGCCTGCAGCACTGCTTGTGCCACCCACTGAAGTAGCCTTTCAAACCTGTCTCAGGCCTGCTAGCGCAGGGCCTGTGTACGCAGGTTCTGCCACAGGGACCTGGCAACTAAATTTACTTGCCAGGCCCAGAACTCTCCTTTTACTACATGTAAGTCATCCCTAAGGTAGGCCCTAGCTAGCCCTATGGGCAAGGTGCTATGCATGTAGAGGGCAGGACATGTGCCATGCTGCGTGGCCTGTCCTGGTAGTGACAAACAGTCTATTTGGTTTCTCACTGCTGTGAGTGCTGCCTCCTCATAGGATTGCTTTGGAAATGCCCTGCCTTATGTGTGGGGTGTATTGTCTGGTTTATGAGGGGTAGCGTAGGCATGTTTGGTATGGTTGTAATGGTGATGAGAAATGCTGCTTACTGGTGTAAGTGGATTTTTTATTACTATTACAGAAATGCCACTTATAGAAAGTGAGCATTTCTCTGTGCTTATGACTCTGGTGTTTTGCAACTTGACTCCAATCCACGTCTGGGCAGAGTGACAGTTGGGCTTTGTGCATACCTTTCAGACAGCATGTACACAGGGAGGGTGGAGGTGCCACAGAGGTGCATCTGCATACTGAATAGTCTTCCTGGCCTGAGAGAAGGGAGAGGCGGGGCACACGTGCATTTGTAAAGGCTGTGCCCTGGCCTCACACAATAGGGTCATTTACCGTCAACTGTTGTTTGGAGCCTGTGCTGGAGGAGAGAGGGGGCACTCCCAGAACCAGTTGTAACTGGTTGGGACCTCCTCTCCCCTTCCTTTGTGGACACACTGTAAAACTGAGTATAAGTACAGGGGAGTTTTCCCCACAATTTGGGAACTCTTGGAGACACTGAAACTTACTTGGAACTGGACACATAATGCTGGAGGGACTCACCAGGAACCACCATGGACTGCTGCTGCTGTGCTGACCTGTGACCTGCCTGGTCACCTGGAGGAACTGCTATTTGCCTGTATCCACCTTGTGCTGGCCCGCTGCTGAGCCCTGCCACCTGTGCTCCTTTCTCCTTTGTTGATGTCCCCCAGGGGCAGGGTGCTGTGGCCCTTGACCCCTGCTACTCTACCTGAAGCGCATGAGGAACGCTTCTCCTGTCCTGGAATAGCGCCTTGAGAGCACTTTTTCAACTAGGCTGTGTAGCGCCTGGGGGGCGCTGTGGCTGTAAATCAGTGGCGCTTTGGAAAGCGCATTGGTCCTGCCGATTTCACTGCCGCAACCCGGCATATTTTTAAAAAAGCGCGAGTGACACGCTGCTGCTGGGACCCCCGGGGCGCCTTCGATCAACAAACAGGAGCGAGCACGCTTCTACCGTGTCCCCGGGGTGAAGCACACTCTGAGGAGTGCCCCCGGGGCACAAGCAGGCACCTACTTTGGTGTGTCTGACCGCTGCTGTGGGCCGGGCCGACTCTCCGTAGTGTTGAGAAGCCGGGTGGGGGAAAGGAAGCCTCAACGGAGGCACCCCCGCCCCACCAGGCCCCTTTGGTTTCGTGGCCGGGCAGGGGGGGGGGGGGGAAGCCTCATCGGAGGCTTCCCCTGCCCCAACGGAGACCCCCATCATCAGCTGAGACCGCAGGCAGGGTGGAAGCCTCGCCGGATGCCCCCGCACCGCTGGTCCCCCGTAGTTTCCCCCTTGTTGGCTGGTGGTATTGTTTTGCCCCCCTCGCTGGAGGGCCAATAAAGGCCCAGGGGGCCCCCAGAGATCGCTGACCCCAGGAGGGGCCCATTAAAAAAATCAGAGGGGGTGCATGGCACCCCCCCTCCACCCCCAACTGTGGTGCTGGCTTTGGCACCCCCCCTCTCTGGAGGGCCCGTTGAGGCCCGGTGGGCCTCTGAGATCGCAGGCCCCAGGAGGGGTCTGATATTAAGGAAACGGAGGGGGGGTGCCGTCCCCGACATAAACGGCTCCCGTTTTTGCCTCCGAAAGCACCGGGGGGCCCTTTTTGAACCTTGTGGCACTAGAAGTGCAGTTCTCATCATAAACAGGTACTTTTCAAGAATGTACATATTTCATATGTTCCTGGTATGGTCATTAATGATGTATATGCTACCCTGCTTATTTATGATGTTTCATATATGTATGCTAATGTTCCTTTTGTGGGCATAACATGCTAATAAGTTTTCCTGACTTGCCATATGTTTTATAATGCTCTTGGTACAGGCATTTATGATACTCTGATGACAAGTACTTTTATGTGATTCCTGCTTATGTTGCAGAATATTAAGTAACCTGTGTGTTATATGTGACTACTGCTGGTTCTGCAGAGTAACTAATGTGTAACGTTCTGACAACTGCTAAGGTAGCAGGATATTGCTGACATGTTGTGTTTAGTCTAATAATTGCGTTGTGTACAATACAGTATATTTTCATATAACTTGGTTTTGTGTTTCCTTTGTGGAGGGGATAGTGCGTCATGTGTGTTGTGTGTGTTGTGCAAACGCTTTACATATTGCCTCTGGGACTAGACTAAAGTGGGTGGGTTCTGTCTGGGTTAGATGCATACCTTAGCCAACAAGAAACTCAATTTCTAACATTGTGCAATACCGAACTTGTACCTGGGCACACGTCCATGACGCACCTCTTAGAAATCTGAAAGCTACTAAGGCAATGGCTTGAAAATGATCCGTTCCCTTTAATATTGCACATCGTCTCATCCTCTCTCTACCTTCCTCATTATTGCTTGATGTGATTGACATAACCATATTCCTACGTTTCTCTTAGGAACTAGGTTGCATTGGCAGGAAACAACATCAGACTGTGGGTGTTGCACCACCTTTTCACATTAGCCAGTTAAACTATTAATTCTATATCTCATGACCCATGACCACCCTAGGAAATGATTTCCCTTCATCAGAATCATCATTGACGAGCAGCACCAGTATTGGGAACTGCTGCCAGTTCCCAGAAATCAGTTCTTTCTAACTTGCAGATTCTCTGATGCACCACCAAAGTTCTCTATTTGATCTGAAATACAATCAAACAAATTGATAGTGGTACAGGGGCCTGCACTAGCATTTTAAGCCCTGGGACACCACATTCACACATAATTGAAACTAAGTTTTAACTAATCTACTACCACATACACAGATATTTGTTCAGTGAGCAAAAGGTCAACGGGATTTTAAACAATCATAACCATTGAAATTCACCAGTTATAGTTATCTCAAATATAACTCATGGCCTAAGTATCTATAAATTGTGTCAATGCCATGCACAGTGATGTCCTCAATTATGTCATTTCCGATAGTATAGTCATGTTATCAATGATGTCAGATGTCATAGAACATCTTATAAGTGATGTAATATATGAGGTCGTAAGCAGAGCCTTCATTTCTCAAAAAATATTGAATGGGTTAACACCAAAGCACAAAAAGCTCACTTCCTGGACCAAGATCCTGCTTTCTGCTACATTTAGTGTCATTTCGTTCCACAGTTTTTGTGGTGTTGCTATTAATTTCTCCTATGGAAAAAGTGAACGAGGAAAATATGTTGGGTACCCCCCTTTTTCTCAGCCCCTGCTTAACGGATCATCCCACAGCTTTCCAGAAAGAAGCTGAGGTGGATGAGACATTATTTGGAATGTTTTGTGAAGATTCATCAAATGGCGCCAAACATTAGAAGCAAACCAAAAGTTGCTTTTCTCATAGATATTATATTATATTATATTTAAACAATATATAGCTATATACATATAGATATTTTTAAGTAAGAAATCGTAGAATGTGGCCTTTCAATGATTTCCGGTAGGCCTTCCAATTACTAAAGCAGATTTTTTTAAATAAGTCTTCTAAAAACATTGTCGCTGAAACTAGAACTCTAAGAAAACCAGGGCCTCAACTGTGGTAAATAGAAGTCCAAACAAAGATCTTTGAAATGTGCATTGAGCCAGTTTGAGGCAGTTTTAATAGCTCCCATAATGAGGCTTCAAACCATAGTTTCCATGGGCACAGGAAAGAATACGGCAAGCAGAGAGAATGACAATGTTGTGAAGAGAATTTCAACTAGCTAAGGCACTACAGAGTCTGTCTTTCTATGTGACTTCAGCCGAGCAATTCTTTTGGCACTAGCTCTTCTTCTTCTAGTCAGTCTTATGTCCTTCCTACTCACCACTCCCTGCAGGCCAAATCTCTTATCAGCTTCCAAAATGCCTTTTGCTTCCAGTCCTGCTGAGGAGTACAAGCCTCTTAAGAGCTTGGATTTCCTGTTCCATGGTATTGTGTCTTAATGCTCCTCATTTGTGTGAGCTTTGCAGTACATGGTTGACTGATTCAAGATTTGGAGATGATCCCTCTTTAACTAATAATCATCCACGACATACCTTTCCTCCAGTCGCCTCAATAAGTTGTCCAGGCATTCCCTACAGAAATCACTATCCTAACACCTAAATGTGTTGGTGCGAGTGACCAGGCCTCATGATCTACTCTTTCATTCACTTCTCATTGCCCTACCCAAAGTAATTACCAGTGCCTATTCAGTTATCCACCCATCACTTTCGCCTTTTCCTTGGTGCTGCACCTCCACAGTCCTTAGTGCAATAGGCAATGCCATGTAATTGTATACATTCCCTAGGAGCCCTTCCAGGTGGCATCACAGTAATATTCCCACTGCAGACTTGATATTTGGGATGGTCTATATGTGCTTTGCATTCAAGAATACATTATGAATCCTACTTTCTCAACATTCACCCATCATTTGCAGCCAGTGGAGCTTACACAGGCAAAAACAACAGTACCACACGATGCAAAGACAGTAGGTGTGTTACAGACTACCATACACTTTTCTCTCTTTAAACTCCAATTACATTAATTGCCTATAGGGGTAATGACCTATGTGGCGACATCAACACCAACAAAACACAGCAATCGACTGATTTTATACACAAATTATGGTGGGTCTGAAATGAAAGAGGATTAGCTACTTGGTTTACTCAGTAAAATATATAATTATAACACGATGGTTTAGTAACATTTTCACAACTCTGAAACACTGAGTTATGTTTCCAAAAACAGATTCCAAGCATAAACTCGTCATCGTTATAATAGAACCTTAGCAATAAATAGACATGTTGACATTTCTATTTAGGCCTGGAACCACCACGCACTGCCCTTTTCCTTAGAAGTGACTGGGCAGCATGCGGTCCATTTACAATAAAGGTCTTCTTGTTCCTGGAACAAACGTTATTAAGTTTGCCCACACACGGAAGCATGCCCAAATGCAGCAATGCACTCACTTTCAGCAGTGATGGATGTTTCACAGCCGTGGAAGAGAGATTATGAATACATTTACTGGGCAAACTTGTCAATGCTACGTTCTTCGCCAAGCCTGAATAAATCATTGGTGCATTAGGCTGTAGTGTCTTTAAGGCTAGACTCGAAAAGCCATTTATCAGATGCAGATCAAAACTTGAGCATCACTATTTAATACCATTTTCCAAGAATATTCTTCTTGTGGGTAAACAGCAAAACAACCTAAACAATTTCACCACGGAAATAGTTCAATGATTTGCTGCGAGATGTTCAGTGCTGAGAAATAACTAAGCGTTATTGCACTCAGCTATATGTGGCACTTGCTGGTAATTTCCCGCTTTACCATCAGTGGCTAACGGCACTTAGAGACATAAAAACATTAATGCCTGATAGCATGTGGTCAGTGTGACTAGTGGCAGCCACTCAACCGTACTCCCACACAGCTGTTGTCCGCCTCTGCTCAATGATCCATTTTCACGCTGTCACTGAAATCATAGAGCCAGGAAGACTAATCATTGGCCACTCCACAATTAGTGCCCAGAGGTTCTTAAACGCAGGAAAGATGATCATTAATATACCTCATAACGTGGTCACTACGGCTATTAGCACTCACCAAATCTCGCCCCTCACACTTATATTGTGTCCCTGCTTTATATTCCTACTGCAAAAGTCACTCAAATCAGAGAGGCAGGAAGGATGTAAATTGCCCACTTCTCATTTATTGGCCCTATGTGTCCACAAAGAGGAAAGAGAAATTAGTAACCATTAACAAAGGACAGCATTTTGTCAATAAGAAAGTTAGCGCCTACTGCACCCTCCCTGACCACACATTTCCTGCGGCCTCTGCTCCTCGCTGGACACCATCACTCACACCGCAAAGCTGGCAACAGTTGTTCATAGCTGAAGTCTATACCGTCTGGCTGACTCAGATTGAGGCATCAGTTTACTGTAAAGGCCTCTAATGTCTAACTACATAGGATGAAACTGAGGCTGTCTAGACAGGTGTGAAGGATTCGCAATTTGTAAAGTAATGCGGATGAATACATATAAAAAATGTAGAGTCAGTAGCCAAATGCAACACGATTTTCTTTCAGAGAAGCTCACCTGTTTGTTGTCACAATAAGTGGGTAGTGACAGAGGTTTACGACCATCAGGATATTTGGTTGATATCCTGAGACACGTGGCACATCTACTGGCTTTCAAAACGGAGGGGTTAAAGATTAGATGGGGGTTGGGGTCTACATCGCCATCCCCTCTGACTTGGGGTGCTTGGTTGACGGCAGGCAGTGTGAGGAAACCTCAATGACCGTGGAAAGCTCGATCTGCCCTCATCAGAGTCTGACATCTCAATGGAACAAGTGCCCAGAGACTAATGCCATTTGCAATGTGTAACACGCATACTAGAGAAACGAAAAAATAAATATAGCACATCGGTGTTGTAAAATTATTTTAGTAAGTAAGTTGGTGGTCTAAACTGTGTGCAAGCCATCAACTTGGGTGCACATCTCGTGCAACATTTTCTAGCAGAGGTCACAAAGCTGCATCCTTTCTTACACATAGTTTGCATGAAACAGATTTGCCTGCACTGAATGTTGCGATTGCCCATGCCCAAAATGTACGCAATGTAACCAAGTGATCCTATAGCCAGCATCAATCATCCAGAGAGGATGAACCAATGTGGACCCAGACAGGATGGAGTAGAGGCTGACAATATACAAATGAATGTCTTTACTGCCGATCATGATCCTGTTAATTCTCAGAACATTGCCTTTTACTTACCTTGTGAATCTTGTTTGTGCTGGGCCACATTTTTGCAGTAGCGTGTGGTGGGGGAGGTAGGGAGGGAGTATTAGATACCAAAATTAATAGCTCCGAATCTGATAATTTTCAGTCTTTGGACAGCCCCTATAATTGGCCTGAGTGAGAGTATAGGAAACCATTTAACTCTGCCTGGAACTGGCCCCAGTCTGCTATGGCTGAAGGAAGAATGGATACTGTGAAGTAAGTGAGGTTGGATGTTTGGAAATTGGAGTGTGAGAGGTTATGTGTTAAACCTGACATCCTTGGCATGGTATTTCCCCAAACATTTTGTCTTTTCTCCCTTACTTTGCTGAATTTGTTTTCGTTGGCATTAGAATTTTGTGCATGTTACCCTTGCTAACTAGTGCTTAACTACTTGGGGAGCAGGGTCAAGACTGATTTGCCTAAGGCTGGGGCCAAACTAGAATGGACTAGCAAGCAAAAAATAATGGCATAAAAGCAGATCTGTGGGTGGGTGTTTGATTTGTTCAGCATTCTATCCATCATCTGTGTTTTGCACTAGTGAGCTGCAGCACTCATTTTACTATCCACCAAAGTGGCATTTTAAAACCTGCCTCAGACCTGCCACTGCAGCCAGTGGTAGAGTTTTAAACTTCAATTTTGACTGTACAAAATTTGTTTTTGAGGCATAAACCATCCTTTTTAGTATGCTTAAGTCATCCCAAAGATAGCCCCTAAAGACTCATAGCACAGGGTGCATGGTATTTATATTTAAATCTGTTATATTAAATTGCAGAGGTATAGAAACAGTACAAATCATCCTGCACCTATGTCCACAGGCCAGTGAGGCAAGGAAAACACCAAACAAAAGGACGTTAACCAGGGAGATGATGTGGGGGAGGACAAAAGGGGAACATACAGGGGGAGAACCTGGGGGGTATAGGGTAGTGCAAAATACAGTTCTCAGCAACTGATGGGACAATGTAGTCAGGTATATAAAAGAAATGTTCTACCACTCCTTTAAAGGGTCCTGATCCTCCTGGGTGAGGTGTGGTACTCTTCAATATCTCAGGCAAGACAGTTCTCAAAACTCCTGAGAGAGGAAGTGTATGCAGGGCCCCCATGTCTTATCAAATTGGGAGAGCCTATGGTCCAATACTGCAGTTAATTTTTCCATACCCAGGAGGCCCCAGAGTTTGTTAAGTCAGTCCAGCTTCATGGGGACAGAATACGTTCCGCACTCATTTAAGATGGTTTGTTTTGCTGCAAAGAGTGCAAGAATGATGGCCTTGCCCTTCCCTGTTTTCAGGTGGTAAGTTAGCACATTGGGGAGTCCCAGTAGTATGTAGCTGGGAAAGCATGGTATGTCAATGTTGTACATTTCATTTATATATCAGTCAGTACCTCTGACCAAAAGGACTGTAGTTTCGGACACTGCTAGAGGATAAGTGTTATTGTCCCAGGCTGACCACAGTTCCGCCAGTAACTGGCATCACCTCCCGGTTTCCATGTTGCCAGCCTCGCAGGTGTGTAGTACCAGTAGTGTACGATTTTCATAAGGGTTTCTTGACCACTGGCACTACAAGTGGAAGAACACGTTTGATGCAAGATGTCCGCCCCTTCCCTAGGTGTGAAGGAGCATCCGAACTCCAGCTTCTATTGCCGCTGTGCAGAGGACCGGACCTTACATGTCAGTATGTTAAGAAATGCATATATGGCAGGCAGGCATTTCTTATCCATCTTATGTGTGATAAGCCATCACTCAAACGGAGTGAGCAGGCGACTGCCATGTGGCTTTTTATGAGTTCTGTGACTCAGTGTCTAAGAGTTAAATATTGCCAGTGAGCAGTGGAAGGGAAGGCAAACTCTGCTTGGAGTTGTGCAAAGTCTAGAAGGCCATCGAGGCAGCGAGGTTGCAAAATTAAAAGTGGAGTTGGGCACATTAAATCTGGCTATGTGACTAGAGGCTATGGTCCTGTGTGTCAACGCCCATAATCCCAGACGTCTTCCAGGTTAAGCAGAATAGTTTAGTTCAGTGCAGGGTTTCTTTCAAGAAGTTACTCAATGATGTTCTCCAAGATAACTTTTCAGGCTTAGTGCAAATCTGGATATGCTTTATACTTGTAAGATATCTTCATAGTAAACATGAAGATTGTGAGCCAAGTAGTATGCAGATTCTAGAGACTTTGTGAGCCAGTCAGTCCAACACATTATCTGCAGGTGATGGTGTTGGGAACTAACATGTAGTAGACTGACTAAAAGATCGAGTTTTAGGTCCCCAACATCACTAAAAGGCAATGCCATGACAACCTTAGCATCAGGCATTTTTTTTAGAGACCACCCGAGCCACCTTTTCCCCCTCCACACACTGCGTCAAGAAACTTTAAGATGCTCCAAGAGCAGAAAATCAAACCATGCACACTGCACTTTACCAACACACCTTGACCTCTCCCCTTTGTGCTGTATTTACTCACCACCATCGCCTTCTCATACGCAAGGCATACCAACAAGCCTCACAATGTTGTATTCCTAATTAACAATGAGACAAATTTCTGCATACAGTTTGCTAAGCACCGTGAATTTAAACACAGTAATTATTATAAATTGTTATACTCTGACAACGTACAAAGGACAAAGTTAAATCAAGAAGTTAAAATTGAATTACAGTGACAGCTAATGGCCACCGCATAGGTTTAAAAAAGCAGCCTGGTATCTTGCCCTCTGGCTAGCGTTTCCTTTTATAAATGTAGACACTGCGGGTGCCATTTCCTATAAACAAGCAAGCCTCAGCTATAAAAACAAAGAAGGATAAAAATAAAGCACACACAGACAGCCATTTATAAATGTGACACAAAGCAATGTAATCTCTATTTTTTTGATCCGATTCAGAGGAAGAAATACAGCATCCTTGAAAGGACTGTTTTGCTAATTACACAAATCCATTGTCTCTTCTCCGGATCCCACCTTTCTGATGTCACCACTCCACGCGCTTGTGTGTGATTCCTCACAGCGCATGTACACTACAGCACTTTGCCCTCTTATGGAAGTAGAATTCAAGTCCATATTTAATTGTGTACGTTGTTTGCAGTGGCTTTCAACCAAAGAACACGCAACATTCTTCAAAGAACCTGCGGGTCGTAAATGTGTGGAAAATGTACAATGAAGGGGTTGAGTGAACATGAAAATAAGCAGTTTCCACTTACTGTGGACCATCAGTACGAATACTACTAATAATAATACTACTACTATTGCAGGGGTCCAACGTTTTTCTTAGGAACCTGGGACTAGTGGTGCAGAATGCTGTGGTGGCTAAATATCCAGGCTGCCCAAATTAATTTTTTTCGTCCACCAAGCAATACTCTTGTTATATGTTCTTTACTTTAATAATTCCTTTTTTCAACCCTGCTTTCTCCCTTGGTCACAATTTTCCTACTTTTCTCTTCTTCCGAATATCTCTCTTCTGCCGTTCTCTTGCTCTGGTCCCATTTTGATGATGAAATAAAGTTAAGTCCCCAATAACGAGTGCCACTGCCCTCCCCTTCGCCGGCTTGTACGTTTGAAGCACTGTGGGAGAGAGCAAACTCCAAAAAAACAGAGCTGTAAGGCCGATTGTAAAATCACCAGACACGCAATTATGGGGGAATGGTAATGGAGGCCTATAACTGCAGAGGGCAAGTTTGGAACTGCCATGTAGGCGAAAGGCAACAAGGCAGACCTTTTCTACGGGACAAGAGGACGTTGCATCCTGGATGTACGTCTCATGTTCAGTACACAACTAACACTGCGAAGTGTAAACACAATCACAGGACATTTGTGGCCTTGAACTCAGAATTGACAATAATGCACTGACATAGGAAGAGCACAATTTTGCAACCTCCAAATGGAGTATGGCTCTTTTATTTTCGGCCTCGGAAAAATGACTGCAGTTGGAGCTGCTCTTCGTGAAGCCAGCGCTTCCTCCGCAGCATTCCTGCGACTTGGCAGCCACTGAGCCTGCGTCCTCTTCTCTGTGCGCGCGCCAATCCTCAACTCTCAAGTCATAAATGCACATCGAGGGACTCGCAGCTTGGGATGTTGTCATAACGATTTATTCACGTAGAGGATTTTTAGAGTTCTTTTTTACACTTCCCTGGATTGTCAAAGAATAAACAAATCATTCAGGGAAAAAGCTGGGATACATACTTAAAAAACTTTGACTCAATACCAAAGTTCCCCTTTAACCAATGCAATAGGTCAGGCTATTCGTCCTATGTCATGACCTAGCTAATGCTGTTCACTACAATCAAATCGAATGACAGTATTTTTTAAATAACTATGTCGTGCTTCTCACTTACTTTGAATAAACAATATGCTAGGTTGGAAGAAGGTTAGCTCATTGAACTTTGGAAAGCACCTGACAATATCACATTATTCTAAAATGGTGTGTAACCCAGTGTGACTACAAGACTGATGTAGAGTATAGTGTGACTGGATAACTCCGTCACCAACGGGACGGATGTCTCATATGCTGTATCTCAGGTCCATTATATCACATGGTACTTGTAATACAGTGGATGGGATAGCCATCAAGTTTGAAATAGAGTAACCTGTTGAAGCAGATATGCTAATTATGAAGATTATTAATGATTTATATGTTATTACTAATGAGAAAATGTATAGAGAAATTAATCGTAGAAAAATAATGTGCACGTTTCAAAATGTGCCCTCGGGTATGATCGCCATATGTACTAAAACGACTGAAATTGTACGCAATAATGAAAATATATGATAAAAATGTAATAATATGTCATATTGAGATGTATAATCTATGTTTTACATTAATTTATAGTATTAAGTTAGCTGGACTAAAGGCCTAGTTCCACTGGGCCTCACACACTCTGCTGTATACAACCTTGACCCATTCGAAGTTCAAGTTAATTAGCTAGAATTTTCTGCAATGTACCGGCGGACAGGAGATGATGAAGACAATTTGCTACAATTATGCGTAGAGCAGGCTAAATGTACTTTCCCAGGACTTGAACAATAGAAGCACTGACTGAAGAGCCATATGTAACAGTTTTGATACCTGATGAGCCGGATGATGAGGGCATCGCATGAAGAACCAATCCGCTTCAGGTGACTTGGAACATATGAAAATTAGTAGATTTGGTAAACAAAAACTATGGGTTAAATTCATATCTGCTAACTGACCAATTAGCAATTAGGGGGCTGGACTGGGAGACCCTAATAAAAAGTCATGACAAGGGGTAAGAGATCAGAGTTGCGGGAAGAAAATTGATGACGTCAGGAAATACTGTTCGAGGTGCTGATATTAGGTTCATACTGTGAGCCTGATTCGTAGCTGACTAATTGATGACCTGAAGATGAAGACTGATCTGTTGCCGATCCATCCTGGATAGGTAGCTACAAAAGTGTGAATGACGATTTTATGCCTTTTCTTCTAGGTACCAACTGCGCTGATTATAGATATCCTCATTTAGGCAGATTTTTCCAAATTAATCTTTTCTCCAAATTGTTTTCGCATGAAGACCCACATGCTAATGCTAATCTTGGTTAGGTAGGCTATTGAAGGGTGACGTTGACAGTGACAATTGACTGACAAACTTAATTGCTGAACTTTATTATCAATGCGAGTGTTGTAGCTTATGGAATTACCTTTTGGCAAATGTCTTCTTAAGTGATGGTGTTTTATTAATTAATTAATAAATTGAATAAAGTTTGAACTAACGTATGATTTAGAATTGTAAGCAATAGGGAAATAAAATAAAATTTGTTAATAAAAAGGTTGTGGTTATTTATGAGTAGATGGGTTTGAAGGTGATTAACTAAAATTGTTTCATGATAATTGATATAGTTTATTGTTCAATGGTCATCGCATTACTAGGATACTCCATGCGATTCAAAAGGTTCATCGACCTATATGCGTCCCCTTGTAAGTTTACTTACTAAGGACAAGGCGCGCTAGCAAACCCTCCAAACTCTAAATCAGGCCCTATGTCTATATCACTTAGTACCTCTCACAACCGTATTTTTATAGTGGACATTTCACTTCACTAGCACAACTGTCGCAAGAACGCCATTGACTGAGTCCCAATATCAGGCTCATTGACCAATCACTATCCACATCTGTGGGGTTACGGATTTCTCAGGGGCCAGTATATTATAGCATAAAACATTATTGTGGGCTCTGATCATCATTTCTGACCATGCTAAATTTGGAAGACAATGCACAAAGTGGATTCAGATTCTCTAGACTATTCATTTGGTTCATCAAAGATTCTACATTCATAGCCAGTTCCACAATTTGTAATGTTTCTGCAAGTTCCCGACTCACAAATCTTCTGGGTGAGCAGAAGGAGGGAAAGGAGAACAGAAAGAGATGCAAAAAATAAAGGATAGGATTATTCAAAATTATGATGTACCTCAGAATTTACAGTCAATGAGTAAATGTCCTAATGCAGAAACCATAATGAGGTAACTGTGAAAACCAATGCTTCTTTTATGTTGACACCCTCAAAGATGGCACTCCATTCTGAGCTCAACGATGCAAGAAGTTATATTCTAGGGCTTCACACTAGCAAGCAGAGTGGGCACTTGTAGTATTGGATTTCAAAGTGAATCTGGAATATTCTAACTAAAAACAGATCCTTTTTTGGGGCAACACATAAAGAGTACCAAATGTATGCCCATGTAGGGCCAAAAGTGCAAACATCGTGCTCCCCAATTATGCTCTTCAGAGTCATTATATAATCTGAGTTTCCAATGGCTTTGTACTTGTAGAAGTGCAGCGGCTCACGTGTATTTACACTAGAGAAGCTCTTATCTGCCAAGAGCATACGTGCACTAAAGGACTTCCAGCAGTGGATTCATAAGCAAATGTAATAAAAATGCAATATGCTCATGAACGATGTTTCTCAGAAAATAAACTGTATCTCTCAACCCCTCCAAAAATAATAATTTAAAGAAGTCGAAATTAAAGAATTGAGATATTGGCCTACTGTAGCGGAGCCAAATATAATGAGAAGTTACCATACCGCATGTCTTACATGTATAACACTAAGTCGTTGATAGCAAGCTTGTAAGTAAACAACAAAGTATGTCACCATGTACTGCAATATCTAATTTCTTTGAAAGCAGAATTCATTGATCTACATTTCCTGCGACTAACAACACACTGTTAAAAGAAACATCCCATACCATTGTAAGTTTTTTGAAAACTTTGCCATTTGAATAGAATAATCTTGGATTTTCCGAGATTCTGTGGTGAATGTGAAATGGGCAGTAGTGAAAAGGGGTTTGATCATGGAGCTCTCGATTATCAATTGCAGTACGTGTGAACAAGTGTGGTAACACCTATTCTTAACATTATTCAGAAGGTTTTTACGGAGCCTCTCTGTGAGTTGCATGAAAAAGCTGTATTTGAATTTATTATGCATTTCCTTCACTCCATGCTCTGTGTTTTCATACATTGAGCATGAATCAAAGCCGCTTTTGTGGTGAGACAGCTCAGCGAAAAATCATGCACAGATGAGATTAGTTCACCATTAGAACGTGGGGTGAGTAATATAATACTTCTGAAACCACAGCAAAGGCTTTTGCCTCGAACCAAAGAACTGAGTGAATGACATGGTCCTTTATCACACATGTGTTCTTTTCTCAGATCATGAAACTGTGGACTCTCTTAGATGAGAACGCAATTGCTAAAATGAATAGAGGTAAACTATCATATGCTATACAGCGTGTATGTTTGGATAATAGCTTGCAATTTCCGAATTGCAAATGCGGATGCAGAACGGTGTCTCAGACACTATATTCATGAGGTGGGTCGCATTTTGCGACCCCATAGCGAGTCCCTGCACTCACAGGGATGGTGGCCTGCTGAAGTCAGCAGACCTCCATGTCTGTGACTGCTTTTGAAATAAAGCAGTTTTTTAAATTTATTTTGCAGCCCATTTTCCTTAAAGGAAAACGAGTTGCAAAATAAAAAAAATAACGAAACCATTTGGTTTAGTTTTTTCAGAGTAGGCTGGACCACTGCCTGCTCTGAAAAAACCTTGTGGGCAACATTTACAAAGGGGAAGGGGTCCCATAGGGACCCCTTCCCTTTTGCGAATGACTTACCACCAGTGTGACACTGGTGGCAACTGCGAATTGCGATGCGAATCGCAAATAGGAAGGGAACACCCCTTCCTATTTGCGAGTCGCATTCACAATTTGCGAGTCAGTACCGACTCACAAATTGTGAATGTGCATTGCAGAAGGCTGTTTGCATGGCGCAAACCGCGATTTTCGCAGTTTGCACCATGCAAACAGCTTAGTACATCTGGCCCTGAGTGTGTGTGGATGAAACTCAATATACATACAACAAAAAAAATTGACAGTGGATTTTGGGTAAGCCACACCTAAAGGGATTCCTCACAGTCTTGAAGAAAGCAGGGTGACCACTTTGGCATAAAAAAACAGCTTAAACATGTCAACCCTATTAGATGTGGGTGAAATATTATGCTATAAATCAAATCTAAAGTTCTTTTAAGTTAGTCAATTGCCCTTAGAACATGGAGGCACCAGAATGCTATTTTATTATTTTATCATAAAAACAAATAGAATGCCAAAAAACGAAAAACCCAAAAGCTTCCCTTTCACTTAGCTGTAGTCAAAAGTAAAGCCCATCCAGTAGTAATAAGCAACTGAACAAGAACTCGAGCATGAAGCATGCCACACAGAGAAGTATAGAAATAAAAAGGATTACCTTTTATGGCTATGCGGAAATAGGGACCCCAGATTTTACCATAGAGAATAATTAGAATGTAATCCATTTCAGGATAATGACAGAAAATCCCATAATTATATATGTATATGTCTTTTTTATAACATATAAGAAAATGACGTCAATATTAATGCTAGAATGGACTTAATTGTTACATTTGTTACATATGTTTGCAAGGAAATTACAGAAATTTGAATAGAGGCATGTTTTTCAACCATTACATTCATAGACATTTAACTTCTCTGGTCTGATAATCTTTCTTCTACAACTACTAACCTTTCATCACCATTTGCTATCTTTTTGTTTTTACTATTAACTTCCATTCCCTTCTGTGAAATTTTAATGGATTCCTTGTTGTTACCAAACGTTTGTGTGTCATCATCAAACATTTGTACATTTTCACTTAGTGCGTTATTTTCACTATTACCTACTTTCTGCATTTCTTTATCTTCCCTGGTTACATCCTCCATCATCTAGGTGGCCTTATTCACACCTATATTTCTCCTCCCCTTGAATGGTGAGACACGACTCAGGAGCCATACCTTTCCATCATCAAGCAACACAGCATTGCATAACACTTTCACCACTTTTAAAGGTCGGTAGAATTTTCCTTCTCCTTTCTTTTTAAACCCTGGTGCTCTCACCTTTACCAAATCACGAACTTGCACATTTACTTCTTTACATCTGTAAATGGCATCATAATAACTTTTTGACTGTGTTAGTATGTCCGTTATATTCTTTTTGACGGCCTCAGCTGTCCACTTATGCTTCCTCCGCATGAACATCCAACCTATGTTGTCCTTTTGTAATGGAATCCTGCCTCTCATTATTTCAAAGGGACTGTAACCTGTGGAACTACTAGGTGTTGTTCTATACAACCATACTGTTCCCCACACTTCTCTACTCCAGCATCATTTTGCGCATTCTGCTAATTGTATGCTGCTCTTCAGTACTCTATGGAAACGTTCAACAGCACCATTACCTGTTGGGTGATAAACTGAAGTGGTAATGTGTATTATTCCATATGTTATCAGAAATGTTTTTAATTTGTCAGATATGAACTGAGGGGCATTATCTGTTACAATGCCTTTCGGCAATCCATCTCTCAAAAAATGTTGTCCAAATAATTAACAATGGCTTGAGAGTCAACTTCAGCCATAATTTCTATTTCTGGCCATTTTGAAAAAAGGTCTATAATTACCACAATGTATTTAGATCCTTCTTCTGCATGTATGGGACCAGTTATAGCTAGGCCTATTTTCTTCCCAGACATCTCTGGACACTTGAGAGGGCACAATGGAGGTTTAACTGTTGTCAAAGTTTTTTCTGATTCATTGCATGCAACACATTCTCTCCCCTTTCTTTCAATAGCCACACCCATTCCTGGCCACCAATATAACTCCTTAACTCTACTTTTAATTTTAGAAATGCCTAAATGCGCCTCATAACAGATATCCAGTATTTGGTTTCTTAGTACATTTGAGGAAATGAGCCTACCATTACACATTATTTTATAATTTTCAATGGATAACTCTTCGTTCAGTTCCCAAAATACTTGTGAATTTCCTTCCAGGTCATTTTTAGCAGGCCATCCTTCATTTAAAAGAGTTTGTACCTTGGTTAAAATTGTACCCTCTTTAGAAGCCTTGCTCCAGTCTTCTTCTGTTAGTCCTTGAATTTCTTCAACAACGTCTGCCACACAACAATTTTCAATTTCATTCACTTTAGTGTCTGGCCCTACCAGTGGCATTCTGCTCAAGAAATCAGCAATTTTGTTCTTTACTCCCTGTACATATTGAATTTCATACTTAGAATCCAAAATGTTTATAGACATACAAGCTATTCATGGAGAAGCTCTGAACAACTCACTTGTTATTAAGATTTTAGTGAGGGGTTTATGGTCACTTTCTAAGATAACATTTGTACCCCATATAAATGATATAAAATGTTCCAAACCCCAAACGTACACCAGGGTTCTCGTTCAACAACGAAATATTTTGCTTCTGTGCCTGTTATTGAACAGGAAGCAAATGCAATCACACACTCTTTTCCTTGGTTATCGATTTGAGTAGCACAGCACCAATACCTCTACTGCTAGCATCAGCTGTGACAATACATTGCAAGTTGAGATCAAAACCTTGAAGAGCAGGCACCCTAAATATGTTGTTTTTAATAGTTTGGAAAACTTCTTGACATTCTTTCGAGTCAGCGCCTTGAGACCCTCACAGGTGAGTAGTGCTCTTTTTAAATTTCTGATTGATTGATTGATTGACAACTCAAATACACCTTTTGCTTTCAATAACTGTCTAATGGGGTACGTTTTACTGGAGGAATTGTGCACATATTTGGCATAACACTCTGTCAATCCTAAAAATGACCTAATCTCGTCTTTATTGGTAGGAGCAGGTGCTTCTTTTATCGCATCAACCAAACCTGCCATTGGTTCCACACCTTTCTCACTGATCTCATGCCCTAAATATGTGACACTTCATTTTGCAATCTTACACTTACTGTACTCAGCGGTGAGTCCATTATGATTTAACAGTTGTAGTACTTCCTTAACCTTGGCATTATGTTCCTCTTTTGATTTTCCCATGATAAGGATATCATCTTGATGAAAATCACATCATGTAGTTTGTTAAATAGTTTAAACATTAATCTTTGGAACATGGCTGCCGCAGAAGCTAGTCCAAATGGGACTCTGACAAATTGATAACAGCCAAAGGTGATAAAAGCAGTAAGCCTGCGGCTACCTGGAAGTAAAGACACTTGATGGTAAGCTAAGGTTAAGTCAATAGTGGTGAACCATTCCATGCCTTTAGTGAATGATACTATCTCGTTGCTTTTAGGAAATGGAAATTGATCCACTATATTTTTATTCAAATGCCTTAAATCAACACATAACTTCAGGCACGTCTCGCCACTACCAATGGTGCAATCCAATCTGAGGCTTCAATTTGTTCAACTTGTTGTACTTTGTCTAATTGTTTAGATACCTCATGCCTAATGCCTAAAGGTATATTCCTTGCTTTATGGACTGACAGTATGGCATTATCCTTTATCAAAACTTTGTGTTGGAACTTTTTGAGGTTACAAATACCACCTGGAAACACAGGTGGGGATAATTTTTCAATAGTTTCCTTAATCATGTCCTTTTCTTGGATCACAGAAAGATGTTCTGTACTATTAGGGTCACAAATCATACCTAGTTCACCTTGATCCCACCAACTTAATACCGAAGGACTGGATTTCGAAACATACATTTTACATTCTAACAAATCAGCCTAACAAATCAATTGGTTCTCAAGCAAAGCTTTTTGGAGAAATATCAGGTGATTCTAGATTTTCTCCCACATTGTGTTTAAATTTCTTTAACCATACCATTTTGTTTATAATTGTGTAAGGTGACCCAGAATCTGCTTTGATAGTAATAGTAACACCCCCAATTGACCCTTTACATTTTGGCTTCTTCTGTTGATCGCTTGTGGTTGGTAGGTCTGTGTTTTTTTAATTAGGAACACACATGTTCTTATCATCACTATTAGACATTGAGGATTCCGAATCTGTAGCACTTTCTAATAACTTCATGGCAATCTCCTTTTTTTTCCTGCACACCTTAAGAAAATGTCCCATGATTCCACATCCCGAACACCTCTGTTACCTGGCCGGACATTTCTTATAATTTGCATACTGACTTGTAAATCCACACCTGTAGAACTTCACTATTGTTTTGAGATCTTCTTCTTTTTTAAGTTTTGGTTTGTAAGAATTTTGTTGTTTGGACTTATTGCCAGTAACATTTGTAGTTGTGTTTCCTTTTTTTTTATCTTGTTGACTAGTTCTTTAGATATGAGTCTGTGGTCTTCCTTCTTTCTATTTCCCATTAATACAGCTAGTGCACATCTTCCAGTCAGTTCTGCTTTTTTGACTACATCTATCACTTCTTGTAAGAATACTTCCCCTTTAGCCCACAAAGAATCTTGTATAGTTTAGTTTGCAGCGTGCATAACAATTTGATCTCTTATCATTTTGTCATGTAAAGTGCTGAATCTACATATTAATGCCAAATTGTTAAATGCTGAAATGTAATCTTTAATGGATTCATCCTTTCCCGGTTCCTGTGATAACATTTATATCAACCAATTCCTACACATACTGTGGGTGCATAATATCTGTCTGCATCCTCTAAAGCACTTGTAAAGACATCACCTTGTCCGTGTTCTCTATGTTTCTTTTCTATGCGATTATATGTTTTTAATCCTTGAGGACCTAAGTAGTGTAACAATATTTTCTTCTTTTTTTCTGCAGTGAAATCATTGTCCTTGTCACATGTAGATATGTAATTTAGAAAGTATTCTCATCATTTCTGCCATTTCATTGACGTATTACCCGTAGATGGCATAAATGATTGTGGTGGGGTAAATTCAATGTATTTGATGCCATAGTGTATATTTTTTTATTTTGACACAATTAATTCCTTCAGATTTGTCTAAGATTGTGAATATTTTTGTGAATATTTTGCATGATAAAGTCATTAAGATTTGTCTTTAAGATTGTAAAATTGTGCAAGATAAACAGTCAATAATAGTATTTTCAGTTTCTATGAAAGCCATTGTATGGGTAGGTGTTTAATTCAGAAGGCGTCTGAAGCCTGCTAGTTGTTCGGATTTGATTGTTCTCCCATACTGCATGCGTGCTCTCAAGTACCTCACATCATGCCCGTGATCCTTATGCGCACAGAGGCAGTTAAGAGAAGCGCAAGCTCCGTATGCGCGCAGAGACAGTAGCGCGAGATGAGCATGCTCGCATAATGAATTTAATGGATGTTTTTAATAGAAAAAAAAGTCTATTGTCCACTCACTGTTCTGCTGGAAAATCTTATAAGTAATACAATAATAATGCTTCTTCTCCATACAAGAAATGTATTGTAGTATGCAGGTGACCGTAATTATGATCCGTTGACGTGTGGGACGGTTTTCGGGGCTGCAGTACGATTGTCGCCAATTTTGTTATGAAGACTCCACACCAACAGCCCCAACTCATAAAGGCCAGTGCAGCCTCTGTGCTCCAAGAAATTTTTGCTCCCCGCCACACAACGATCTCCTAAGGTTGACACGACTACATTCTAACTACACTCTCCTCTGGTGTAGTGAATAGTACAACCTACCTACTTATATTCTAACCTACTCAACATTCCATCATAATAGATCATAACACCACTTGTGAAGGGCAAAGGGATCTGTATTACCCTTCAATTGCTTGGACTTTTCTGCTGTTTTGATTGAAAGAAAAACACAAAATCTGTGGGCCGTGTTCAATACTGTTAGAAAGGGGGTCTCTGGTTGGCAGTCAGGTTACCCCCCTGTCCAAGCAAGGACCCTCACTCTAGACAGGGTAAAGGAGAATCACCCTTAGTTAACCCCACTCACCCCCTTGGTAGCTTGGCACAAGCAAGCAGGCTTAGATTCAGAAGGAATGTGTAAAGTATTTGTACCAACACACATAGTAATTCAGTGAAGCACTACAAAATGACAACACAGGTTTAGAAAAATAGGTAATATTTATCTAAAAGAAACAAGGCCAAAATGACAAAAATCGAACATACACAAAGTACCTATTTAGCGTAAAAAATAAAGCTGCACGGGCGAGCGTGCATCGGAAAAGTCAGCGATGCGTCAATTTCTTACTCGCAAGTGAGGCCATGCATTGTTTCCTTCTCCGGTCGTGTTGGCAATGTGTAATTTGTTTCCTTCGCAAGAGAGTGATGTGTCGTTTTCCGGACGGGCACCTTGAATCCACGCAGAGTCGGGTTGACTTGGACGTCCAGGGATGATTCGTGGAAAATCTGGTCGCACGGTGTTAGAAAACTGTGCTGCGTAGGGTTTGCGCCGTTATCAGCCTCCGTAAGCGGGTGTTGCACGTTGTTTCTTCAGCCGCAATGCGTTGATTTCTCAGCCGCGATGCAGGTGGAGTGGCGATTTTAGCCGCAAAGCCAGTGGCACATCGTTTATCAGCTGCGTCGTAAATTTCCCCGCACGATGTTCTGTGTGTGGATTTTCATCTCTTGTCTTCCAGCTTCACCTTTCAAAAGCCCAGGGACCGGATAGGGCACCACTTGGCAGGGCAGGAGTCTCAGCAGAGAGTCCAGGTTCTGGCAGGGGAAGTCTTTGATGGCTCTGAGACTTCAAAAACAGGAGGCAAGCTCAGTTCAAGCCCTTGGAGATTCTTCTCAAGCAGGAATGCACAACAAAGTCCAGTCTTTGTCCCCTTTCACAGGCAGAAGCAGCAACTGCAGGATAGCCCAACAAAGCACAGTTACAGAAAGGGGCTGCACTTCTCCTCAGCTCTTCTCCTTGGCAGAGGTTCCTCTTGAATCCAGAAGTGATCTAATTTTCAGAGATTTTGGGTCCACTACTTATACTCCTTTCTGCCTTTGAAATAGGCAAACTTCAAAGGAAAGTCTCTCTTGTTTGTAAGATCTTGCCTTGCTCAGGCCAGGCCCCAGATACACACCAGGGGTTTGTAGACTGCATTGTGCGAGTACAGGCACAGCCCTTTCCTGTGTGAGTGACTACTCCTCCCCTTCCTCCCAGCACAGATGGCTCCTCTGGTTATGCAGGCTACACCCCAGATCATTTTGTGTTACTGTCTAGAGAGAGGTGCAAACAGCCCAACTGTCAAACTGACCCAGACATGGAATACACAAACAGGCACAGAATGGTTTAAGTAAGAAAATGCCTGCTTTCTAAAAGTCACATTTTTAAACAAACAATCTAAACACAAACTTTATTAAAAGATGTATTTTTAAATTGTGAGTTTAGAGACCCTAAACTCCACATTTCTGTCTGCTCCCAAAGGGAATCTGCATTTTAATAACATTTAAAAAGCAGCCCTGTGTTAACTTATGAGAGAGATAGGCCTTGCAACAGTGAAAACTGAGTTAGGCAGTATTTCACTGTCAGGACATATAAAACACATAAGTACATGTCCCACCTTTAACATACAATGCACTCTGCCCATGGGGCTACCTAGGCCCTACCTTAGGGGTGCTTTACATGTATAAAAAGGGATGGTTTAGGCCTAGCAAATGGGTACACTGGCCAAGTCGAATCGGCAGTTTAAAACTGCACACACAGACACTTTACAGAGCTACTAATGTGGGTGGCACAGCCAGTGCTGCAGGCCCACTAGTAGCATTTGATCTACAGGCCCTGGGCACCTCTAGGGCACTGTACTAGGGACTTACTAGAAAATCAAATATGCCAATCATGGAAAGCCAATTATACATACATTTACACAGGAGCACTGAATAGCAGCAGTAAAGTGCCCAGAGTATCCAAAACAGCAAAAACAGAGTCCAGCACACATCAACAACCTAGGAAACGGAGGCAAAAAGTTAGGGGAGACCACGCCAACGATACCAATTCTAACAAATGCGCTTACAAATGCAATGGTCAATGGAGAAAGACACTATTTCAACTTTCTATGAATTAGTAAGCGCAAAGCTTGCAATGTCATTGACCCTCTTAATAAGATACTTTCACAACACCGTACACATGAGCCTACTCGAAACACTGGTCCAATGCAAGGGCCTACTAAAAAACACTAGTCCAGAGACTGCTGAGTATATTGAACATGCCTGAAAACCATAATATTAAAACCCACATTAGTTTGTAACCCACTGTGAGAAGAATCAATTATCAAACATCAACTACATCTGTGCATGATAACCTCATACCAGTACACTTGCTGCAAGCAACACAATAGCCATTCTCACAATCTAATCTGCCACAATTGTCATAACCAGCTGTGCGCTCATTAATGCAAGATCAGCACGGCATATATCAGCCCTCATTAAAATATATAACATGCATTTACTTGAAATTACCTAAGCGTGATATCAGATTAACACTTCTATCATCCTAAATACAACACTACCACGAGGTCACCTAGCGAAACTAATGAAAAGGGGGGCATCATCACCTACAACTACCAATTTCAATGAATAGAAACAAACTCTGGAATAGCATACACCGGAACTCATTTCATTACTTTTCAGCCTTCGAAACAAACGGAATCAACTCCTAATTGTGAATAAAGCATGATCTCACCAATTATGTCGGTACTAGGAATGCTAACTGATTTAAAGGTCACATTTTCCTCCTCAATATCCGTATGACCTCTCCAAACTACCTGCTGCTCAAAAAGGTTATTCTGAAAACTCTGTCCCAAATCTTATTGTGAACTCTGATTACTCTGTTGGGTTTCTTACCTCTGCAGTCTCTTTCTATCCCTATCCTTACTCTCCTTTTTTATCAATCACTACTCCACTGGCATGCTTTGCACATTACAAATGTATGCTAAATATGTTCTCTTTGAATATGCTGGAGTCTTATGTAATGCAAGTAAATAGCCATAGCCCTAAAAACATTTTAACATCTACCTTTTGATTATGAAAGACATTCAAAACTTCTACCAGCTTTCACAAGTCAGTCAGAGGTAAAGTAATAAATAGTTTTAAAAACTGCCGTGATAGTGCGCACCCATCAGGAACCCAATCTCCAAACAGACCATGGTATTTTGCAAAATGGGTTTAAATGAAAGAAAGAATACTCATGGCAGTGGTTATAGCATCTAGAATTACCTTCAAGTTAGGATGCATCCATCATCAGTTGAGCAAGGACTCGAAAACTATCATTTCAGAAAATTGTTTGGAGATTAGCAAATCCCGTAGGACTAGACCCTTTTTTGAAAAGATCATTACAACATTCAAGAGTTCCGTGTTCAAGCTCAACTTAATATGATGCGGCTACACAAGGAAAACTTCCTTGATCTGGGTTGTATAGATCCAACCTCGTGATGGACAAAACCACCAGATAATTACCAAATCGATCTGCAAGCCATTAGGCATCAGTGGGACCCCACATGTGTCATAAGTGCCTCCCTTCTACTGGGCTGGCATTACCATGAAATGGCCAAAGCCAATGTAATAGTTCAAAAACACTATCAAATAAATTAAGCAACTGTCACATTTTTGTGAATCTGATTCGAAAGAATATCAAGTATTTTAACAAAAACATGTTTTACAAATGAGCTATAGCTGGACAGTTGGTTTTGGAAGTGCTCTCAGATGTTCTAATGATGGATTGGTAAGTGCAATGCTATTGGAGTGAATAAACCCTTAACCATCTGATAGGAGTGCAGATGCCATGCTATCTTTATTTTTATGGAAAGTTAAGAAGACAGTGTTGTATTAAGAACTATAAAACAGAAGGGCACTGTTAGACTTACAAGTCAATAATATTGCAATGCACGTGTATTTCAAAAAGTGCTCAAAAGGGAGATCATGTATGCTGTGTGCACATGAAATTACAGACCCAATCATGGCACTCTAGTGCATGTGTTTTTTTCATAGTGAAACCCAAAAGGGAGTTACATTAAAATGTGTGTTTGATCGCACCTTATTTTATATACAGCAACTGTGAAATGTCTGCCTTGCCCATAAACTAATTTTACCAGGTACTAATGCCTCAGGCTGAAATCTAGAAGCAAGGCACGTGAACTAATGTGGTGAAAAGTAAAAAAGCTTAAGTTAGGTTATAGTGGTTGCATACATCTTAAGTGGCCACATTAAAGCATTTCTGAAACATGAGAGAATGGAAGACATAATGGTCTGGTATTCTATATAAACACATTCTCTTTGTAGTGCTCATGAAAATATCTTGTCATAAATGAAAGGCAGAAATCTACTTACCCTGGGACCTCTTTTTCCCGGAGGACCTGGCAAACCCGGTGGACCTGGGGGGCCCTGAAAAGATAAAAACAAAAGCAGATTAATTACAGACAGAACTTTCCACTTCCAGGACTGGCATGACTTTACTGTACTGTCTGTGGTTAATTAACAATTAACAAAAAATGCTCCTGTATTAAACTAAGCACATAAATTAGGATGATCACATTGCTGACTTCCCAGGGATTGCTTTCACATGTTATGTCTACCACAAAAGTGTTGACTTTTGAAAAAGGAGTATTTTGAATAAATACAATGGATCTTAAGAGGGGTAACTAAAGTGGCGCAAGTAGCTCAAGGAGAAACAGTTATTACTAGAGATGTATGAAACTGAAAATCACAGGTCTCAGTTCACAAATAAGTTTTTCACTGGGTAGTTTTGAACACTTGTAAATTCACAAAATGATTTGAATTTGCAAAGACTGCTCTATGCTTCAAAATGTTTGAGTAGACATAATTTGCACGTTAGTGGGCCAGGGTGAATGGCAGGCACTTATCATGAGTTTGAATATTAAAAACGGAGGCCCAGATGTCTGAGTTCGATGCACTTCTCTTTTTTTCCTTAAATCTTTAGCAGAATATATATATATATTAATATATATTTTTTTAATCCCAAATGTTACATGGATGTTATACTAAGGTCCTGAATTTACTCATACAAAACCGTAAAAAGTCACCAGTTATAGATATAGTTATTTCAAGTAACTATAACTCATGCTCTAAGGTAACTTTAACTCATGACCCCACCATGCACACTTTTTCATGAATAATTTTACAACAAATGTTACAGTTATATCATCAATAATGTTATACAAGATATCATAAGTGCTTAAATATCTGGAGTAATTAGCAGTACATTGTGAGGGTAGAGTGATAGTTACCTTAGGGGACGAGTTATAGTTACTTGAAATAACTATAACTGGTGAATTTCTAAGGTTTTGTATGGGTAAATTCAGAACCTAACTATAATGTCCATGTAACCTTTGTTTTTTTTAAGTCAATTTCTAAGTTTTTAAAAATTGTATATCCTAACTATAAGGTCCCTCTAACCTTTGTTTTTTTCAGTGAATTTATATATTTTTTTCAATGTATAGTAACTTTCATTACTATATGTCAATCCAACTACTGCCGCCCATGGCCTTTGGTCGTGCGCAGCGACGGTTGGCACCAGGACCTTGCCTGTGGCAAGTCCCTGCAGCCAACCACCTACAACCACCCAACCCCGAAAGAGAGTGAGAAATTGAGAGAGAGAGTGAGAGTGATTTAGGCTTTATTGAATGATATACTTAGAATGAGATATTTCTGGACAAATTGAAAATCATTTTTTTGTCAATTAAAAAGAGTGAGCTCACCTTTTAGTACGTAACTTAAATATTCATAGTTGAAAAGAAACTAAAGCAGAAAATGACCACAGACTCACCTAGACTACAACCCTTAACCTTTATTGTGCCTGTCTGAGACCTTAACCACTAGGCGAGAGGTGACTCCTTACTGTGCAGTGGCAGTCCCCGGGGCTGTCAAAGCTTCTGCCAAGTGAGAGAAAACAGCTATGTCCTGGGGGTGGGCACCCCGGGACATAGAAGGAGCTGGCCCTGGGGGATGGTGGTATCCAGGGTCATCATTGGCTCCTTGAGGGGGGCTGCAAGGCCTCCCTCCAATGATACAATTAGCCCCAAGAAGGTGGTGATCCCTGGGGCTGCGAGGGAGCAGGCGGCCCTCCTAAACTCATAATTTCAATGCCCCAGGGAGGTAGAGGTCCTCAGGGCTGTGGGGGAGCCATGCAGCTGCTCTGCATTCAATTTCTTTAAAGCACCGGGGTGGGGGGGATGATCCCTTGTGCAGCAGGGTGACTGGGCACCCACAACGCATTCAATTTTTTTAAAGCCCCTGGAAGGTGGCGGTCCCTGGGCAGCAGGTGGCCTGGCACCCCCCCCTGCATTTCATTTACTATTAGGCCTGGGGAGGTGGTGGTCCCTGGGGCTGCAGGGGGGCCATGCAGCCCCCCTGCACTCATTAGAAATAAGCCCTGGGAATGTGGCGGTCCCCGGGGCATTAAACTGCCCCCTAGGATGGGGGCCACGTACACCCTTGCCTTTATTTCAAAATGCCCTTGGGACTTGGCCCACCCAGGGACTTCTTAAATCCAAACCTGGGAGCCCACTCTTTTTTTGTAAAAAAAAAAAAAACAGTTTTGCTGCAAAATTGCGGATCCACTGCAAATTCCCTACAAAAATGTTTTTTAAATGATTTTTTGCCCTGGGGGCACCAGAGCTAAGGGGCCAGAGTGTCCCTACCCTGGTCCCTTTTCTTTTTTTTAAATCTTTTTTGTGGGACTGGGCTGAAGTGAAATCCCTAGATGACAGCCAATCAGAGCTCTGCATTTCCCTTCACAAGCTCGTTATTATTCTCGCCTCTAGATAGCTATGTTTAGTTTTCATTTAATATTTCAAAAAGTATGGAACGGATTTACACCAAATAAAAAAAAACACTCTTTCTAGACCAAGAGCTACCTTTCTGCCAAATTTGGTGTCCATTTGCTGTTCAGCAGTTCGGGATGTAGTCGTGTCTAAAATCCCTATGGGAATGAAAATGGCAAATGCACGTTTTTTCACCCCCAAAACTTCCCATGTACAACAAGATTCACTGGAAAGTCACTAAAACCTGCACCCTAAAGTAACTATAACTCGTGCCGCCACCATGCACAGTTGTGTCATCAATAATTTTAATGCAAATGTTGCAGTAACAATATGAAAAGTGGCATAGACTATGTTAACAATGAAATATTATGTGGAGAAGTTAGCTGCTCATGGTGAAGGCGCGATTTATAGTTACAGGAGGGCATGGGTTTTAGTTACTTGAAAGAGCTCCAAATATAACTGCTGAATTTCTATGGTTTTGTATGAGTAAATTCAGAACCTAACTATAAAGTCCTTGTAACCTATGTTTTTTTTCATTGAATTTATATGTTTTTTTAATGTATAGTTGCATTGCTATAAATGAATCCAAGCATTGCTAGGACCGGAGGCCAAGTCCCTATAAGCACCCAACCTTGAACCGTACATGGCCTTTTCCAGTGTGCAGTAGGGGATGCCCATAAGGGCTGCCCTGGAGCCAGTCCCTGTGGCCAACCACCCTAACCACCCAACCCAATGCTGTGCACGGCCCTTTGCGCATGCACAGTGGAAGTTGGCTGCAGACTCTCTGGGTGTGAGATTAGGTGTGAGAGGCTGTATCTGTGGGTAAGAGTGGCTTTCAGAGTGTCTGTCTGGTTGAGACTGCATCCATCAGTGTTTTAGTGGGTGCACCAGTATGTGTGCGGGCCTGTGAGTGGATGTATCATGGTGTTAGTGGGCCTGTGAGTGGCTGTGTGACAGTCTGACTGGGTGTGTGAGTGGGTGTGTGTAACTGTCTGACTGGGTCTGAGTGGGTGTGAGAAGGTCTGACTTGATCTGGGAGTGAGTGCATGAGGGTGTGAGTGGGTGCTTGAGTGTGAGTGGGTCTGTGAGTGGGTGCATTAGTGTCTGAGTGGGTCTGTGAGTGGGTGTGTAAGTGTCTGAATGGGTGTGTGAGTGGGAGAACTGATTGAAAGAGAGACAGAGAGAGAGAAAGAAAGTGAGAGGGAGAGAGATACAGAGTGTTTTAGATTTTGATGTCTGCTATACTTAGAATGAGCTTTTTGTGTACAAGTTAAAATAAAAAATAAAGAAGTATTTGTTAAATACAGCTTTTTTTCCTTATTATTTTTTTGGCCCTTTATGGGCTAATGGGCTATCAGGGACCACGAGGGAGCCCTAAAGGGCTCCCTGTGATCCCTCATTATTTATTTATTTTAAATAAAAAGCCCTTTATAGACTACCTGACACTGTGGGGTAAAGCTTCTGTGGCAGTGTCATTGCTTCAGCAAACAAGAAGCTGCTTTGACAGCAGCTCCCTGCTTGCGGAAGCATTTCATCTCTGTCTTCCGTATGCATGCAGGGGACAGAGCTGAAACTTCAGGTTTTGACAGCAGGACTTGCTTTACAGGTCAAGCTGTCAAAACCCAAAGTGTTTGCTGTGGCTTGGCTGCAACTGCAGCACTTCAGCCAAGCCACAGCAAACAACTATGTCACGGGGTAGGCACCCCGGGACATAGTGGGAGCCGGCCCTTGGGGGTGGTGGTCCACAGGGCCAATAGTGGCTCCACGAGGGTATGATGTTTACATAGCTCTGAGGGGTGGGGGTTCCCAGGGCTAATGGGGGTCAGAAATGGCCCCCATTCAGTCTTTTTTCTCTTTGTCTCAGGGGATGGTGGTCCCTGAGGGGGCTGCAGCCCCCCACATTTATTTTGAATGAAGCCCCTGGGGTGGTGGTCCCCTGTGGGGCTGCAGGTCCCCGCATATAGCTAAATAAAAGCCCCAGGGATGGTGGTACCCGGGACATGGGTGACCATGGGCCCCCCACATATAGTTTAATAGAAACCCCAGGAGGGTGGTCCGCAGGGAAGCTGTGGGTCCCTCCGTAAATATTTAAAATGAATCCCCACAGGGTGGTGGTCCCCGGGGCACGGGGGCCGTAGCCTTCCTCATACATAAAAATTGAAGCCCTGGGAAGGTGGCGGTCCCCAGAGCAGCAGAGGACCGCGGCCCTCTCCATATCAAAAATGAAAGCTCCGGGGAGGTGGTGGTCCCCTGGGCTATGAGGGGGCTGGGAGGCCCTCCACACAACATTTTTAAAGCCCCCGGGACCTGGCCCACCGGGGGGCCTATAAAAAAACTAAGCGCTGTAGCCAACGCTTGTTTTTAAAAATGATTTTTGCCGCAAATTTGCAGCAACATTTTTTTAAAGAATGTCTTTTTGTTCTCTGGGCAGTTCCACCAGAGCTAAGGGGCCAGAGTGTCTCTATCCTGGCCCCTTTTATATTATTTTCACTTTTTTACTGGGACTCGGCTGAAGCCAAGTCCCATGATGGCTGCCAACACTTCCTGGTTTGAAGTGTTGGCAGCCAATCAGAGCTGTTTATTTTCCTGCACAAGCTTGTCTTTGTTTGAGAATACTTTGTGGCCAGAGATATACAAATGTGAATTTCCCAAAATTTCTCACAAACTACTAAATCAATTCACTCAAAATAAGCAAAATCGTAATCTGCGTACCGACAGCTAACGTTCTGCCAAATTTGGTGTCATTCTGTCCAGTGGTTTGGGTTTAAAGAATCCTATGGGAATTAACATGGTAAACACAATGTTTTTTGAGCTCCCTTTTTCTCAGCCCCCACTAGATGGATCACCCCAAAACTTTCTGTGCGCAACAAGAATCACTGCAACACTTTTTTGGGAAATTTTGTGAAGAAACTGTGCCAAAGATATAGGCAAGTCAAAGAACGATTTTTCTATGGAAACATGGTCCTAACTATGACTACCTAGTAGAGACTGCCACTAAGATTGATTTTATATATATATATCTATATATATATATATATATATATATATATATAGATATATATATATAAATATATATTATCCCTTGTAGATCACTGCATAAGAAAGTCATGAATACTGGTGCAATGAATTGCTTTCTGCCCCTAACAACATACTAGCGGAAAGGCATTACGGGACTCCCTTGGGTGGTAAGCAGAAAGTACTGCAGGCATTAGCGTGCTCCTAGACTCTACCTCACACCTGTTCCTTTGGAGCCAATGAACAGTACACTAGGGAGGGCGAGCCTCAACTCTTTATGGAGGGTCAGCATGGAGGAGATATTGCTATACTTTCACCACTGGCATGGCCCTGAATTCTGCATACGTCTTTTGGTGATTTCTTACCTCATGCACAGAGAATGTGGAGCAGGATTGCCATAACTCCGGCCCACGAGGAGTGTGGAAACCCAGACTATGACTTAATTAGATATGCTGATATAAATGTCATGTAAGTTCTGCAGTTTGTTAAAAATCCATCCATCCATTTGAGGGTCACAGAATTTCAAAGGAAAAATATCGATACTGTCTCATGGTGTTAAAGCCTTAATTGATTTCTTCTTCAAGTAGAAAGGAATTATTTGTGTAGAAGCAGATGACAAAGTGTCATGGATTTAATTAAATACAAAAGCACTAAGGTCAGCAATTAATATCTGCAGACCACCAGCAAATTAAACCTAGCTTCCAAGGTTTTCAGATCCTTTGTTTTCAAGCCAACAAATCTTACATCATGCACCACCTGACTGGTAACATTGTCCATTAAATGTAAGCAAAAGCTAAGTATTTGAGTAGTGTTGTGCAAAATCACATAGGCCCTCTTTACGACTTTGGCGGTCTTTTCGTAAGACCACCGAAGCCGTGGGCGCCGAAAGTCCCCCAGTGCTGGTGGTCTTAAGACTGCCCTATTATGAATGATTTCGGAATTCTGCTCGAAATTGGGTGGAATTCCGACACTAGTCGTGCTGGTGGTCGGCGGTGAAGAGTCGGTTCCACCGCCACACCAAAAGGACACTGCATTCCATATTATGACATGTAATATGGTTTGGCGGTGTCCTGATGGCAGGGCACTGCCGGCGGTGGGAGCGCCTTGGACCCGTCCCCTTCCGGACGACCTCCTTGACGGACAAGGTAAGTGGATCGTCTGACAGTGGAGGGTGGGGTGTGTGTGTTAGTGTGTGAGTGCATATGTGAATGTGAGGGGATGGGTGTGAGTGATTGTGGATGGGGCGAGGGGGTGTGTGAGTGTTTATGGATGGGGGTTTCTGAGTGTTTGTGGATGGGATGGGGTGTGAGTGTGGATGGGGAGAGGGAGAGGGTGAGTGTGTGTGTGCGGTGTGAGTGATTAAGTGTGTTAGTGCGATTGAGCAGATGGAAGGGGTGAGTAGATGTGTGCATGTATATGGGACTGGACAGGGAGGGGGGTGCATGTTTGTGTGAGTGAACTGGGAGAGCGGGTGCATGTGTGTCAGTGGACCGGGTTAGTGCGTGTATGTGGTGCAGACTTGTAATGAGGGACATAGTCTTTTTTCCAAGAAACTATGGAAAATGTTATGAATATTTGACAAAATTTTAAAATATGCACTTGCTTGTATCTTGAGTGAAAATTGAACACAAGAACACAGCTTGCATTAAAAAAAAAACACTTGAGATTCTGGCAAGGAGACAGGTTCAAGCTGAAAATGCCTCTTGCAAGACCAATTTCCAATCCACTAGAGCAGAAATGATGAACATTTGTGCGATTGTTTTTTCCGACATTGCACGTAATTTGCATAGCACGAAACTGTGCAAAATTTGTGAACATATGGAAAATTCAAAGGTGTGGTAGACAAACTACACCAGTGCACTAGTATGAAACAAAAAACAGTGCAGTCTTTGTACTTACGTTGGATGCACACCTGAGGTATGCTATTTACGGAGTATTGTATTCTGGTTTGTAAATTTGGGATCATAATCACATCGACAACTGACAGTCGGATATACAAAAGTACTTTTCTAAAGTTATTACTTTATTGAGATTCACAAAGATTCCTAGATCCATTCAATTAAACTTATAAAAATAAGTGTTCTCTGTCTACCTATTGCCTTTACCATGAGGAGTTTCCCAGTCTGCTAGTTTACACTTCGGTTTTAGTTGCAAAGCCACCATGATTTTCTTAAAACTTTTTTACCACGACATATAGACAAATCTATTTATTTAAACAACCAGTGGCCATGAAGTTACTTGAGTTTTTGTACAGGATGTCTGGATAATTAATCCAGCTTGTTTTTACACTGTTATTTAGTATGGAAATAGGGTGTGACAATTGTTAAGAAAGATTAAAAACCACCACATACATATGATTTGGAACCGTCCTTCTGCCTATGCCTACTTTCATATCGGCGTTTGAGTGTTAACATTGTACCTCATTCTTGCTCAGCCTGTTCAGTTTCTTATCTAACTTGAACAGCTTTTATCTCCCTCGCTTGAATGTACATTATTTGATTCTAGTCTCAGCAAGTCTGTATCCCCTCTTTGGCTCACACATTTGCTTCCAGGCCCCAGGCTTTCATTTGTTAACCAGCTGACATTCAAATAGGATGGTTCATATCTCCAGCTAATTTGTACGCCTCATTCTTTCCTCATTTTTTCAGGACCAAGGTCAGATTCGAAATAGAGTTTTTCTAGAAGTTTCTCTTTTCTCATGTTTTTCCTATAATCTGCATGTGCTAATAAAAAGCTGCATTTGTGGCATAAAAATATTGTTATCGATGTGTGAATTGTCAGAGAAGGGTGCAACAGCCGACTGTGGCATCAGAAGTAAAAGCTTAGGGTGGATTGTGTTTTGCAGGAAAGTTTGCCAAATATACATACATATAATTTGACAAAAACCTTACTAAGGATACACTGCAAAGGCGTTCTCGGTATAATCATAAATATCTGTTCTCTAAATGTTTGAATCACTTCCTAATTTTCACTACTCACCTCATTCCTTGCACTTCAGTGAAAAGGCCTGATGAGGCTTCCATGTTTCACTTTAATGCGGCCCTCTCCAGCTACCTCAAACAAGGGGTGAAAGAAGACATGGTCCACCTTTCTTTCAACTTCCACTAGTTTAGCTGTGCTTGTCAGGTTCTAGTCTCAAGGTAAAGTGCATGCAGCATCATATCCCTAACCCACGTCACCCCAATATAGCTCCTTCAAACTTCCTCCTAAAAAGTACTATATGTGACAAGGCTGGTGGAAGACAAGAAGGAACTGGAAAGATAAGGCATGCCATTCTGCATGTGTAAATCACAGGTTCACTCCCAAAGAGGCATCACATCAACACGATTTATATTGTTACCCAATTTAAGGGGGATTTCTTTGTCAGCCTCAAAAGCATGAAAAACAAATGAACCTGCCCGAATTTAAAATTACCCATCTGTTGACACATAGTTTTTTCGACAGTGTCTTACTCCAGACCTCTTTATAAATAGTAGTGCTGCTGATGCACTTTTTTGTAAATCAATCTTGTGTAGTGTTTGGTTAGAGAAGATACCTTGCACATTTATTATGTGTACCAAAATACAGGCTGGTGTTCCAGGTTTGGCTCTCCCATCTTGAAAGGCTTCCCAGACTCTGGGCATTGATGCATAGCTGAGCCCAGTGGTTGAGACACAAGAAATACACTGTGCTGGACAAACGTTGCAGATCTAAATAGTCCTCAGTGTCACTGCCTTAAAGAAGAGAAACTTCACTGAATCTAGAGTCCACAGCAGTTTCAATAACAAGCTGAATCACATTGTGTGGAAATTGGTGTTTGATCCATGACTCAAAAAGATGTACACGCAAAACCAGCAAACTAGGACTAAGGGCTGTGAAACGAGGCGGATTTAGGAGTTGGAAGGAAGAATATGTGCTTTTTATAAACTAAATTATGGAAGATAAACCACGGGGCTGGGTAGGACATAGGCTAGAACAAGACAGCCAAGGGACAGAAAATAAGTTCACATTTTATTAGCCATAGAAGATGCATTCATCATCAGTTGTTAAAAACACATCTTTAGTTACCATTAGGTTGCCTGATCGCTGCAAACCTGAACATGCATTCACAAGGCAGATATTTAAACTTGTTGAGTTCTGCAATCAATGGACCGTAGTGCTCAGATGATAGTGCCATATCGAGTAGATGAATACCTAATCAGACCATGAAGAATAGCTTGCCTGTGATTCCCAATAAAAAAAAAATCTGCTATTCAGCAGCAAGAGATGTGATCACAATAACAGAAAGCATTGATTCTAGGAAGTTAAGCCACAAAAATAACTCCTCACTAGGAGACCTTCCTGCTCAAGACTCTGTGCATGTAGTGCAGTGTAGGAGAAGCATCAGGAAACAACTGGGATCTTCTATAGATGTGACAGTTAGCTCTAACATCACCTAACTGTACTGATGCATGTAATTGTTTATTCAGCTAATATACACATTTTCATATTCTAACAATATCCATATTTCAGCCAGAACAAACCTTCACCTTAACTTTTTCAATGGATTGATGGAAAATAAAGATGACAAATACATTTGGACAAAGGTACAGACACTAGACTTCATTTTCCTTTCATCTGCCATTATAAGGCAGTACTCATCTAGCATTTCCTTTCTTTTATGAGCAAACTGCATGTTGACATTATGCTACAACACAATGTGTTAAATTTCCACATAGGAAAAGGGTACCTGGTGCCAGATAAGCTCAAGTTAGAGACTTACATTCTCAAACTTATCAAATGCCTTGATATTACCTCTTGTGAGATAGTAATTTTAATGGACTTGGATTTGGGAAAGATATGGATCCAATGATAATCAATTTTGTTAGATATGAATGTAGCAGTAGTACCTATTTATGTTAAAGTTATGATCACTAAAATAACTATTTGCTCAAAACGGTATGGCAATAACCTCACTGTGGGTTGGAATGTGGTATTCGGAAAGATTTGTTTGCACCTGGAGGGACTACCATGAGACAGTACTCAATATGGGATGAGTTTTTCTTATCTAAACATAATAATTCTGATTAATGTATATATTATGCACTTTACAAAAAACTGTCAATGTGTTAAAAAATAATTTTTAGTGCACTGAAGAAACAACTAAGAAACATAAAATAATGAAAAATGTTGATTTGCAAATGACAGTGAAATTTCAGTGCTCAATTTTACCTGTTAGTAATTCAGCACCACAATGACTATATGCACATTGCTAACTGAGTGACAAATTATGGGCATGGAGATGATGCTTTCTTTTTCATATTTTTGTGAATAGAATGCATGAATGTAATGTTTAATGCCTTCCAGGATATGAAATTGGTCTTTTGCCAGCTGTCAGAACACAGCTGTTCATTTACGCTAGCCAAAAATGTTTCAGCATGCTTGCTATCAGGGTGTGGACATGAGGGGGAGTGCTTCAATATAAAGATAAACTTATGCTGCTCACTGAACTCCATGAAATGCTTTGAATAGTTTAAGCATCTGATATGGAGAAGACTAGTGCGTGATGATGATATTTGTAGTCCACCAACTCATCATGGTTCATTTCGAATCATGCTAAATGTTCCCTCTACTGCTACAGAAAGTAACACAGATTTTGACCTCAAAAGACTAAGGGCCTCATTACAAGTCTGGTGGTCCATGGACCGCCAGACTCGCGGTGGCGATCGGACCGCCACCGACAGGGGCTGTCCGACCACCACATTATGTCCAAAGTGGAGTCGCCACAGTGTGACTGCCGGCACCGCCAGCCAATGACCTGGCAGTGCCAGCACTTTTAATGCACCAGGGCAGCGCTGCCCTTCGGATTACGACCCGCATATCCACCAGCTTTTGCATAATGGCATGCAAAGGCTGGTAGAAATGGGGTGTCAGGCCCCATGGGGGCTCCTGCACTGCCCATGTACTTGGCATGGGCAGTGAAGAGGCTCCCATGACAGCCTGTCGCGCTTTTCACCGCCCAAATTACGGGCAGTGAAAAGCGCGATGTGTGCTGTTGCACCCGATGCACTGCAACATTGCCACTGGCTCTATTACGTGTAGGCGTCAATATTGTGGCCTGTTTCCCGCTGGGCCAGTGGGAAACTCGTAATAGTGCCAGTGGCTGGGAAACTCGTAATAGTGCCAGTGGCTGGAAAACCAGAGTGCCGATTTTCTAGCCCAAAGAGTTTGCCAGATGGCCTCAACCACCCGCAAAACTCGTAATTAAGGGGCTAAATCTTTGTCCAGGTACGTATGGAATGCATGGTGGATCCAGAGTCTGCAGGACCATTTGTTAATATAACCCTATACTTTTGTTTCTATTAATTCTTTATAAAACGTTAACAAATCAATAGGCCACTTCAATTGACCACAGTTTTGTTTTTAGATATTAATAATGTAAGGTTTTTATAATGTACTACCTACATTTAAATAGTATTTTTTTCAGTTTGAATAATGGCAGTATTTGGAGTAATGTAATGGGTCTGAAGAATTTCAATCAAAAGGCATAGTATTCATCCACAGACAAAGTGTGTGCATGAAAGACAAACATCTTCAGAGATCACATGGAGGGAGCGAAACTGTTCACATCGAATGTTTCTGATACCTGCACTTGTTCCATAGGACTTTCTCTACAATTTACAAATGTACAGCAAGTGATCACAGATTCATGATTAAGTTGGTGATAAAGAACACATCTAGATTTTCAACTACGGAGACAGGAAGGAGGGAAATTTCCACAGTGCTCATAGGCCATCCTACAATAATAGGAGCTGTCTGTGGGTCCATGTGGGTCAGTGGGGTAGGGGTGCTCGTACAGCTGGTGCATCATCTTTGAGTGAACCAATTCAGAGTAACAAATCATTATATGGTGCAGTGACAACTTCATAAGGAAGGAAGCCTTTGTAATCTGCCAACTTCCCTGCATGCCTCTAACAATTAAACAGATGCATATGCACTAGGTATTGATTATAATAACATAATATTTAGTGATACATAGGAACGCTTTAAGGGATGGTATTATAAAGTGATGTTAATGTGAATTTCTTGGCAAGCAACTTCATTCTGGATTTTCTACAATTGGCATTCTGATCCTCTCGCTGAATGGAGACAGTCATGGTGACAATTATTGACAACTTGCTGCAAAGATGGGCCTGATATGCTGTGTCCCGTTAAGCCACCTAAACCTGTCAATAGTGCCAGCTACCTAGAACTACAAACCCACAATCAAGGACCATCCTTGCAATCTGTAGCAAGATTATTGACTGCTTCCTCAAAAACAATTTCACATGATTTTGCCTGGAATACTCTGTGGTCCCTCCCAGATGCTCCTAATGTAGAATCTCTTTTCAATCGATCATATCCCCATTCAAATAAAGGACTGCATGTCCCTCTTAAAATTATTCATGCAAACCTTGGGGAAGTCTTCAATATATATATATATATATATATATATATAATATAAAAATTGATGATAAAATGTATGTATATTATGCTGATAATACAAATGTGCCAACATGGGTATTAACATATGCATAACACTAGCTTACAACTAGCCTCCTTCCCAAAGACCGTAAATCTATTTTGGAAAATAATTTCACAAGATGTTTAATTCATTTTGTTAACGACCTTGAAACCAAAATTAGTTTGATGTATAATTCACATTCTTTTTACTCCTTGTGTTTCGGGATTCAAATTTGTTCATTGACTTAAAGATAACTTTATTCAATCACTGTTCTTGCATTCAGCAACAGTATTGATCACAGCAACTGATCCAGTAACAATGTCTTATAACTATACAAGTGAAGGGCATTCTAAGGATAAGGACAGATATGGGCATCACATATTTCTTTCCTTTTCTCCAGGTTACATTTACTGCAAATGAATTACAAGTTCTTGATAATGTCCAAATGCATTTATAAACATTTATGTTGACTTGCTCCTCTTTTCTAGACCAAAAAGATCATCTTGTGTGCAAAATATTCCTGACTTCCTGCCACAAAAGGTTCGACTTTATCACTGAGTGTATTAAAATACATGGATGGGATGGGCCACCGACACTCCAAGGTAAATGTATGCATGAGAGCGCGTAACCTGGCTATGCCATTATGCCTCGTAAAACGTGAAATCAAAGGGTGGTTGTTTTTCTGCATAATGAAAGGAATGTTTCTTTTAACATGATAAAATATACGAGCTAAGCGTGCAGACAAATGCAATGTTTTATGTATGCCATATATATATGTATGTGCATGTGGGTGAGTGTATATATGGAATATTATTGTTTATAATCATTATATATTTGACATAAGAGACATATAGAATTTATATATCCCAAAAGTGTATTCATGTTTAATTAGTTAGCCGGATGAAGGCCCATAGGACTTTTAAACTGAAATTTGCAGCCTGCTTTTGAATGTTTTCTAAAGCTGCAGGTGTCAGGATCCCAGACCAAGTTAATAGGGAGCTCATTATTCAACATGATAAAAAAAGATATGTGGTTATGTGTTTGAACTTGGAAAGGTATTTGCCAATGAGATCATCCTTGGACGAAATGGGATTTAAATGTGGTGTAATTAGCGGTAAGCTTCAGATTCCCTCTGCCCTTAGCTGAGAGTGGATCTTACTTAGATACTTCTCTTGAACTCTAATTTTTGTGGCTTCATGCCACCATACCTCTTTTGATGGAAACCTCTCCAGTAGTTCTGTTGTGTTGACTACTTTCCTAAACCCATAGAATATTACGATAGTTATGAATTTAGATTAAATGGTTAGGCAGGAGCACCTGGAGTCATATTCTATGCATGAATTGTTTTTCCTCATTTTCTTCATTATCACTATTGAAATAGTGGTTCTTCATATGTTAGTTAAGTTTCATATTGTATGACGTTTTGACCTGTGATTATTCTGTACATTTATACCATGATTTTGAGACTCATATATGTAAATTTAACTGAGTCTAAATAAAGCCCTTTAAACTATATTTTGGCCTCTGAGATTGAATGCTTGACTATCGAGTTACAATGAAATTGATTTGAATAATTTGATGTATTGTCTCCTCATTCTTCAGAACGGAGATGAAAAATCATCGGACCCCAGAATTCAGAATTAAGGCCCGGAGCTGGATCAGATGGTAGCAATGAGGATGATTCTGTTTCCGAACTGAGGAGAACCGGAATTAGGCTCTTGAGCAGGTTTTTCCCAGCGTCCACTTTAGATGCTAGTATCCAGACTTAGAAGATCAGCAGAATTGTGGTCATTTAGAGGAGAGTTGTACTGGCAGCCAATGAGCAAGTATTTACAGGGTTGCAGGCTGCGGTAGTTGCAGTTAGTTTGCAACAATTGTGTGAGTAAGTGGTGTCTTGCAGAGATGTTTTTGCATGTTGTGTGTGTCAGGATTTATAATAGAGATTGAAGAGGTTTTTGGGTCCAACGTGGCCTAAGATCACTGGATAGTTTAAAAGGCGGAGAAGACACCATAGTAAATTGTCTGCTCAGAGGTTGTGTTGTTGTGAGATGTCGTCAACGGCATAGTTAAGATAGGGACTTACTTTGTGTGAATGTGAGGCGATTGGTATAGTGAATCTTGATGCGCAGAGTGAAACTATGCTGGTCTTGATGATGCCCCACAGGTCGAGGATTCATCAGAAGGGATTGTAAACCTTTGTGTGTTTGGATTTATTCATTTTAGCAAAGTAGACAAAAGTATTATATTCTGTGTGTGTGATACTGTGGAGCGAGTGTGTGTGCATGTTGTATAGAAGGAGGGGCTGCTGTGAGGATTGAGGTCTACATCACAGAGTACCATGCTGGTATAGATTGGTTGGTGTAGTCATGCTGCTGTTGGTGGACAACAGCATATGGTGCTGCACTGCAATTGGTAGTTGCGCTGAAACAAGGAATTGATGATACAATATTGTGGTGTGAAAATTGTTGAAAAATTAAGGGGGTCATGACCGACAGGGTCGCAGTCGGTCCGCTGCCAAAGTGGCGTTCTGACAGCAACATCATGACCTTCAGCCTGGCGGTCCCAGCAGGTGTAATCCACCAGGGCAGGGCTGCAAGCAACACTGCCCTGGAATTATGAGTCCCCATCCGCCAGCCTGTCCATGGTGGGCATGGAAAGGCTGGAGGAATGGGATACTCGGAGGGCCCTTGGGGCCCCTGCACAGCCCCATAGCGCATTCCACTGCCCGAATTACAGGCAGTGGAACATGTGATGGGTGCTGCTGCACCCGCCGCACCGCCACATTGCCGCCGGCTCCATTAGGAGCCAGCTGCAATGTTGAGGCCCTGTTCCCTGCTGGCCCAGCCCAGCGGAGAAGCCATAATAGGGCCAGCGAGATTAAGGCCGTACAAGCGTCCTAATGGATGGATGGCATTGGCAGGCAGCGAATGTCATAATGAGGGCCTTAATGTTTTAAAGTTTTGCAAGATTTGTGCAGAGGCAACGCTCATATTCCTAGTAGAGAGGGTGAAGTGGCCCCTCCTGAAGGTACTTCTAGTCATTATATTATGAATAATGTAGGCCTTCATACATGGTTTTAGCATGGTCAGTGGTACAAGATCACAGAAAAGAACCATTGAGATTTCCACAGTATGGTATTTTTAATTTGAGGATTATTGAAAATTTGAGGAGGGTGCTGTATGAAAGAAAACCACCTCTTAGACCTGCACAATACAAAGCACTTAAATCTTGGGAATGTGCTTCTCATGTGAAGGAAAGGGAGAGATGCCAAGATAGGATGGAGAAAGCTGTGCGTTTTAATGCAGATGCTAGATGGTATGCTAAGCAGAAAAGGTGGAGAACAGATATGACAGAGGGGGTTAAGCTGTATCTGGTTTTGACCACAGATGTGACCGAGGGAGAAGAGGAAAGAAAGACTGGTAGAAAGCAAAAGGAGAAGAAAAAACGAGCCCAATGACATGAGTAAAGATGAAGATGACGATCCTGGAGAAAGTCTTTTGGATGCGCTATTGTCTGAGCGTCTAACCCCATATAATGAAGCTAGACGTGAGAGTGGGAACAATGGTATTGGAGGGAGTGGTGTAATTTCCTTTCCTACTGCTCCAGATAAGAAGGTTTTTAGTCCTGTAGGACCTACTCCTACTAGTGTTCCTTTGGAACTAAGAAGTGAGGATCCAAGAGAATGTGCCCCAGTTGACCCTACCGTGAGTACTGTTGATGCTCTCATGGTACTAGTTACTATTGGCCTGGTAGGTCCTATGAAGGTTCTGGGAAAAATACGTACACTTGGGCAATACCTAATAGCGCTGCGGGAACAATAAACACCCCCAAAAATTCAGGTAATAGAGAATGTGTCCCTTTGCTTCCTACACATATAGGCACTACATGTGTAGCAAGTGCAGATTCGACTCTGAATATGTCGGGCTGCACTTTCATAGGCACATATACGAAAATGCCCACTCATAATATTCCTGTATGGGAACTGCTTTTCAATTTGGGGACTGGTGCACAGGGAATTGATTCCACACCTGAGATTCCTGTAGTAGCCCAATCCATTACTGAAAAGGATTTAGACAAATGGGTACAATTCTTTAATGGAAGCACCCCATCTAAAGAGAGTACGAGCACAGAAGTGAGTCAGAGAACACTTCATCGACACCAAGAGAAAGGGCTTTGGATGTAGTGAAATTGACAGTAGAATTGGAAGCAATGATTGCTGGAAATCTTTGCTTAGAACAATTAGAGACATATCAAGAGGATGAGTTCACATTTATGTGTTGGGACATCACTCAGTGGGTGGATCAAGTTCATGATAAATTGGCAGAATTGACTCAGAAATATGAAGTTAACCTAAATAAGACCAATACTCTGCAAGAAGCTATTGAGTATGCTTCAGTGAAGAAGGCACTGCTCGTGTGAGAACTCTAGGGCTGAAAACTCTGATCAAACAATTAATTCAGAATATTAGGAAATTGAATTAATTAGATAAATGGGAGCCTAAATGGGCAAAAAAGAAGGAGGTAAAGAAACCTTCAGGTGAACCGCCTCCAGTTAGAGCAGAGGGAGAATTTGCAAACTTTCCTTTGAGAGAAGTACCTGGTGGAGGTTATGTGCAGGTGTCATGGAGCAGGAGTGATCTTGTATCATTTACCAATGATTTCCCAAAATTAAGAGAGAAGCTAGTGGAATGGTATCCACAAGCTGAAAGATTTGTGAAAAGTTCACAGGTGCTGTGTACACTGTTGTTCCAAGTGAAGTGTGGACAGAATGTAAGATAGCTGTTCGCTGGCCTGAGGTGGAACCAAATAGAAATACAATGACAAAGGGTCCTTCACTGCTGGTAATGAAGAAATATGAGGAGGTCATGACATTCCTGAAAAGGGATATGCCTCCTCCGGATGTTGATTGGATCAAAATTGTCAGAATTGATATAACAACTCAGAAACCAAATGAGTCGATCCATGCTTACTATTAGAGATTGTCGCAAGCATTCAAACAGTACAGTGGTTTGGAAGCGTGAGAGGCAAAAGATATGGGACATTTTGTGTCAAGGTTTGTGACAGGGTTGAGCACAGAAATAAGCACGATGATCCAGAAATATTTGATCTGCTGGCAGAATAAGTCTATTGATGAAATTCTGTGTTACGCAAAATATTGCCTTGATGAAATAGAGCTGAGACAGAAAAAGTTGAAGGAAAATCTGATGTTTGCCCAAATGAAAGCTGCACAAATAAGTAGCCAGACACCCCTAGAAGTAAATAATATGGGCACAATGCATGGTGTATACCAGCAACCACAAAATCCTATGCAGGTTAGAGGTCAAGGAGCCCCTATTGATCCGGGTAGGGATGGATGCAAATAGTCTAAAATAAATCAACACAGTGTCACATTTGCAACAGAGTGGGACATTGGAAGTGGGACTGTCATTTAAATCCATCTAATCAGGCTCAAAATGCTGGATTTTTACCTTCTTGGAATAATAATTAAAATCAGATGCAGGGTGTTCAAAATTTCAATGTGCCCCAAGCTCCCAGAATGCAATTTCTTCAACCTCTGATGCCACAACAAAATGCTGTAGGGTTACGTCAGAACATGAATCAGGGTTTGAGAATGAACATTAATTTGATCCATATTTTAAAGGTGCAGAGATTGCAGGAACATATTTTGTGTCATTTAACCCTTTAGACACTGCACATAGAAACAATTTGACCTGTTCAATGACTGAAATAGAAAATACGTTTTTTACTTTATTGGAGGATTGAAGGAGGGAATTAGAAACCAAATTTAAAATAGATAAGGATCTTACTTAATAAGGAAATTAGAGAAAGTCTTTTTTACAGGTATTGCAGGCTCCTATGTAAAATAATGTATTTTTTTACAGTTGTGATATTACTCACCTGCGTCCCTCAATCAATCAATCAATCAAAAAATTTGTATAGCGCGCTACTCACCCAGAGGGTCTCAAGGCGCTGGGGGAGGGGGGGACCGCTACTGCTCAAACAGCCAGGTCTTGAGTTGCTTCCTGAAGGAGAGGTGGTCTTGGGTCAGACGGAGGTGGATGGGGAGGGAGTTCCAAGTCTTGGCTGCCAGGTAGGAGAAGGATCTTCCTCCCATGGTGGCTTTTCTAATGCGTGGCACGGCAGCGAGGGCGTGGCTGGTCGATCGTAGCTGGCGGGTGGGAGTGTAGAAGGTCAGGCGGTTGTTGAGGTACCTGGGGCCCAGGTCGTGGAGGGCCTTGTGTGCGTGGGTGAGGAGGCGAAACGTGATTCTCTTGCTGACGGGGAGCCAGTGCAAGTCTCTCAGGTGTCCGGAGATGTGGCTGTGTCGGGGGATGTCAAGGATGAGGCGTGCGGAGGCGTTCTGGATGCGTTGGAGTCTTTTCTGTAGTTTGACCGTGGTTCCGGTGTAGAGGGTGTTACCGTAGTCAAGTCGGCTGGTGACGAGTGCCTGGGTGACCGTCTTCCTGGTTTCGGTGGGGATCCATCGGAAGATCTTTCGGAGCATGCGCAGGATGTTGAAGCATGATGATGAGACGGCGTTGACTTGTCTGGTCATCGAGAGGGAGGAGTCCAGGATGAATCCCAGGTTGCGTGCGTGGTCCGTTGGTTTGGGTGCGCTGCCCAGGGCAGGGGGCCACCAGGAGTCGTCCCAGGCAGAGGGTGATGATCCAAGGATGAGGACTTCCGTCTTGTCTGAGTTCAGTTTCAGGCGGCTGTTCATCATCCACTCGGCTACGTCTTTCATCCCTTCGTGCAGGTTGGTTCTGGCGGTGGCTGGGTCGTTGGTGAGGGAGAGGATCAGCTGGGTGTCATCGGCGTAGGAGATGATGTTGAGGTTGTGATGGCGTGCGATGGCTGCGAGGGGGCTCATGTAGACGTTGAAGAGGGTGGGGCTGAGTGATGATCCTTGTGGTATGCCGCAGATGACTTCGGTGGCCTCGGATCTGAACGGGGGGAGGCGGACTCTCTGGGTTCTTCCGGTGAGGAACGAGATGATCCACTCTAGTGCCTTCTCTTGAATTCCGATGTTGCTGAGGCGCTGCACTAGGGTGCGGTGGCAGACTGTGTCGAACGCTGCGGAGAGGTCCAGGAGGATGAGGGCCGCTGTTTCCCCGTTGTCGAGCAGGGCTCGGATGTCGTCAGTGGCTGCGATGAGGGCGGTCTCGGTGCTGTGGTTGGCTCGGAAGCCGGACTGTGAGTGGTCGAGGGCTCCATTAGTCTCGAGGAAGGCGGCCAGCTGTCTGTTGACGGTCTTCTCGATGACTTTGGCAGGAAACGGGAGGAGCGAGATGGGGCGGTAGTTCTTGAGGTCGGTGGGGTCTGCTGATGGTTTCTTCAGGAGGGCGCGGAGTTCGGCATGCTTCCAGCTCTCCGGGTAGGTGGCGGTGTTGAAGGAGCAATTGATGATGTCCCGGAGATGGGGTGCGATGACGGAGCCGGCCTTGTTGAAGACGTGGTGGGGGCATGGGTCGGTTGGTGATCCGGAATGGATAGTGTTCATCGTATGGATGGTGTCTTCGGTGCTGACCGGGGTCCAGGAGCGGAGGGTGGTGTTGGGGGGCGTCGGTTTGGTGGTTGGGTGCGCGGTCTGTGCGCCGAAGCTGTTGTGTATGTCGGCGATCTTGCGGTGAAAGAACGAGGCGAGTGAGTCGCAGAGGTCTTGTGAGGGGGTGATGTAGTTGTTTCCGGCGCTGGGGTTGGAGAGCTCTTTGACGATGCTGAAGAGTTCCTTGCTGTTGTGTGCGTTGTTGTCTAGTCGTTCTTTGAATGCTGTCTTCTTGGTGGTGTGGATCAGCTGGTGGTGTTTACGGGACGCGTACTTGAGGGCGGTCATGTTGTCTGTAGTCGGGTTTTTTCGCCAGGCTTTCTCGAGGGTGCGACAGTTCTTCTTGGAGTTCTTGAGGTCATTGTTGAACCAGGAGGCTTTCTTGCTGTTGGGCCTGATGGGATGGGTTTTCAGAGGTGCGAGGTTGTCAGCGCAGTTGGTGATCCACTGTGTAAGGTTGTTGGCTGCTTGGTTGGGGTCCGCTGAGCTGGCGGGAGGGTTCTGGCTCAGTGATGTGGAGAGCTGGTCGGTGGTGATCTTGTTCCAGCTCCTGCGGGGAGCCTGTTGTGGGTGGTGGTGAGTCGTGGTTTTTCTGAAGCTGAAGTGGACGCAGCTGTGGTCTGTCCAGTGGAGTCCGGTGGAGTGGCTGAAGGAGATGTACTTGCTGGAGGAGAAGACTGGGTCAAGCGTGTGTCCGGCGTAATGGGTGGGGGTGTTCACCAGTTGCTTGAGTCCGAGTTTGGCGAGGTTGTCCAGCAGGGTGGTGGTGTTGTTGTCGTTGTTGTTCTCCAGGTGGAAGTTGAGGTCCCCTAGGAGGATGTAGTCAGCGGAGGAGAGGGCGTGAGGGCTGATGAAGTCTGCGATGTCTTCGCTGAATTGTGTGCGGGGTCCTGGGGGTCTATAGATGAGGGTGCCTCTGAGTGTGGTCTTGGGGTCGGTGTGAATCTGGAAGTGGAGATGTTCGGCAGCTGTGAGGGTGTCGTCGGAGTTGGTCGTGATGCGGATGGTGTTCTTGTGGACAATGGCGATGCCTCCTCCTGTCTGGTTGATGCGGTCCCTCCGGGTGATCTTGTATCCGTCCGGGATGGCGATGGCGATGTCGGGCGCTGAGGAGGTGTTCATCCAGGTTTCTGTGAGGAAGGCGACGTCTGGAGATGTGGTGTCGAGCAGGTTCCAGAGTTCCACGGCGTGTCTGTGGATGGAGCGGGTGTTAAGCAGGATGCACTTCAGGTGGTTGCTGTTGGTGCTTGGTTTGGCGGGCGCGGTGCGGGTCTGGATGCAGGAGAACTTGCAGGATTGGCAGGTGAAGGGTCCGTGGGTGCGTCTTGGGGCGGCACGGCAGCACCCGGGGATCCGGCCGGTGTTGAGTGCGATGAGGGTGGCGGCTTCGTAGGTCCGGCGGGTAGGCTCGCAGCGGCGGGGACCAGGGGGTCTGGCGCTGGGCGCGGTCCGGGCGCAGACGGGCTTGCCTTTGGCGCGCCTTGCGCGCTGCGCGGCGCGGCCTCCATATGAGGGAAGAGGGAGGGAGGAGCAGCTGGGAGGTGGGAGCGGGGCGGCCAATGGGGAGCGAGGGGGCGGAGCTACCGGAGTGTAGCGGCGGGAAACAAACGGGCGGCGATGGGGTGACACGACGAGGCTGGAAGAGAAAAGAACACAGAAGGGCAAAAAGGTAAAAAGTACAGTGGAACAATACCAGGGGCACAGGCACTCGGGATACAGAAGAAAGAGCGGACACAGGCACTCGGGCACAACGAAGAGGACGCTGGCGCTAGGTCACTGGAGGCGGGAAAAGGCAGTCAGGGCACAGGAGCACAGGGCACAGGAGCGAGAGCGGTCACACTGGAGGCTGTGAGGGGAGCGACCTGCCTGAGAACCAGGGTCAGAGGTCGCTCTCTCTATCACTGCGCGGCCTCCATATGAGGGGAAGAGGGAGGGAGGAGCAGCTGGGAGGTGGGAGCGGGGCGGCCAATGGGGAGCGAGGGGGCGGAGCTACCGGAGTGTAGCGGCGGGAAACAAACGGGCGGCAATGGGGTGACGCGACGAGGCTGGAAGAGAAAAGAACACAGAAGGGCAAAAAGGTAAAAAGTACAGTGGAACAATAACAGGGGCACAGGCACTCGGGGTACAGAAGAAAGAGCGGACACAGGCACTCTGGCACAACGAAGAGGACGCTGGCGGTAGGTCACTGGAGGCGGGAAAAGGCAGTCAGGGCACAGGAGCACAGGGCACAGGAGCGAGAGCGGTCACACTGGAGGCTGTGAGGCGGTGAGGGGAGCGACCTGCCTGAGAACCAGGGTCAGAGGTCTTGCCTCTTTCCAATCAACTGAAGTAAATTAGTTGTGTTTGATTTTGCAACCTAAGCCAGCAGTGTTGGCAGGGGTGTTACATCCAACTCCCAAATAGATGTCACTTACATCATTCATTAAAAAGATAAACTGTTTGATTCCGTTCATACAAACGTCTTTTGACAAGTCTCATTAATTTGCTGATAAGGAAACATTTCTGGCCTCTCATTTAGTGGACCGCCTGAGATGTATAAGCAGTAGATAAATGTGAGTCTCTTCCAAAGACAGCAACATTTGTGGTGTCTCACAATATTCGTCACAAATACAAACAGTTTTGATTTAGCTGAATGAATACACCACCACTTACTGAGAGTGTATGCAGGGATATCATTAGGAATGCATCTATTATAAGGTTAAGGTACCTAGTACCAGCTGTAACCGTGTAAATGAACACAGACCTTCGACGAGTTGCTCTATGTGGTCAAGCAATTCATATGTGTCTTGGAATATCCCCAATTTATGTGGCAATGAAAAGTTATTGCTGTACCTGCCATTGAGTTCATCTTGTGAAGGTGTGTGCCATTTCATAGGCCGATAAACTATGCTAGCTCTCAGAATGTTTGTCAGGGCCAGACTGGGAACCCAAAGCAGCCCTGGCAAATTTTGTCAGACCAGCCCCTATAGTGTGCTCAGTGTGTGAGCCTGACCACTACAATAGGGCTTGGCAGGGTATTCTTAAAAAAAAAAAAAAAACGGTCCATCGTATAACACATTTTTCATTATTTTTTTGTTTTCACTGTATTAATTTTTAAAGGTTAGTAAATGATGACCTTACAGTGCACAGGGTACAGCAATCTTTATTGGGGTTCCTCAATGATTTCCTCACCATCAACCTTTAACAGTGCCTCTCATCTCTCTCTTCATCTCCATAGCTCCTCTTTCACATGTATTTCATTTGTTTTATAGCGCCTCTCTTGCTGGCAGAGGGTGTTGGAGCATTTTACATAATGCACACGTACAGAGACAATCATACTGTGTAAATAAATATATAGCAAATGTTACATAAGACAAAGGGGACTACAAGGTGTAAGATTCACGTCATCCATACTGGTGGTCATTTTTTAAAAGTGATTAGTCTAGGGATGTTTCAACTCTGGATTCAGAACGTAACACAGTGGCTAGGGTGACTTTACGACTAACAATTTATTTCTACCCAAACAAACAAAATTAGGGTAATCAAAGACTGGGGAAAAGCATACCTTTCTCATTTGTACCATGCAGTTTGCATGCAGCTCTTTGATGGCACCTCATAACTCACTGAGCTAGATTATGATTGTAACTTAGGAACTTCGCGATGACTAAAAGATCTCTGTGATTAAAGCAGTATCCCACACATAAAATACTGTAATGTTATCTGCCTTGTATATGTTATTTGCAGCAGGCATATTAACCCTACGCCCTGCCTTAGATGAGTGAAAACCGCCTTTAATCAAAACTCCGATCTCTCTCCTGCAGGTACATTAATCACCAGAATTCTCTTGCCACTTTTATTGTTGCCTGAAAACTGTTGGATATGTAATGAACTCTGCAGTGCTTATAAAAAACTGTGCACTGCTACAGAACCGGCCCCCAGGAACAAAAGCGGCACCCTCACATTTCCAGCCTCCTTGGAAATCGTGCAATGCCCGGCACAACCAGTATGGCTTTGACTTTAGTTATTGCAGACACAGCCTTATAACCCTTCTCCACAAACTGATCCCGATTTAAAATGTGTGAATTTTTATCAAACGCATCCTCTGTGGCATGCATCCCAGTCATAGCTATCTACCTATCTCAAAAGTGACTCACGCGTACATCTGTATAAAAACTATAAGAACATGTGGTTGCGTAGACCTGGAGAGTTGGTTTCTGGGGGCATCAAATACCATAGTCCCACCTTTACGCCTATGTACAACGGCTATAGTAATATTTACAGACTGCAATGGGAGGATAAGCCTAAAGGAAGTGTTTGACATAAAAGGTCTTGGGTCCCTCTAAAAATGAAAATGTGTCAAGGTAGTGGGTGGCAAAGATGCAGAGGCTGAATATTCATATGTTCGACAAAGCAGTGAGGCTTTGTGCCTGTAGGTTTATACTACTATGGGGCCCTTAGTCCTACAACAGAGAGGGAAACTGGCAAACCAGACGAGCATGGTGACACCTACATTTTGCCACTTACAACGAAATTAGCCTCAGAACTCTTCATACTGGAATACCAGCATGTCACTCACCGCCTCCGTCAATGATGCACGGGTCACAATTCAATAATATGCAGTCAGCCATCTGCAAGGAGGATTGCTCTCTTGTGGAAGTGCATTTTTTCATGCACCTAGTTCCTGTTTCACAAAGGACACCTGCATGAAGGAACAGGGCTGGACTCCAGAGCAAGTGCTGTGCAGGCCACAGATAATGTCATTTGCTTTAATATCCTTTGAGCCTTATCTACCTCGTGGGGGCGAAGCATATATTTTTGTGATGTCAGTAGGACCCCGACATTCAGCCAGGCGGTTTAAAGTCAGCTACAATGTTAGGCCTAAATAGCTCATTCGAGAAAATATCAAGTGAATGTCTATATCCATGTGCGGAATATGAGGAGTGTTAACATGCTACACAGATTGCGGCATGAGCATTGGTGTGCTGGGATGCGCAATGCAGACAGGGGACAGGTTTGCTTTTGCATATTCCCTCGTGTTTTTCAAAGCCGGATCCAGATTCAGCAGGGAGTTTAAAAAGAATAATAAATACCGAGCGCAGATAATCCATCTGTGAATGAGTGATCTGCCAGGCTCTCAGTCCACCATATCATTTGCCCACCCACCATGCCCACGTTGTACACTGGTTTGGTGTGTACAATGCATTTCGCGGTCATGCAGCATAATTTACTCAACCACAATTTCTGTTTGTTATTTCAACAAAATAGCCATTTTTTGGTCTGTGCACATGCAGATTTGAAAACTACTGTATTGTGACTGAGGTTCTACACATCACTGTAGTATTTCCAAAACGTTATCTTGTTTCACCCACCCGAAGGGGCCGAAAAGGTGCACGTTGCTACTACTCCGGACTCCTGAGATAGATTAAATAATATAATAATAGGAAAAATGGGGTCTAAAATTAGCATTGTCACTGTGAGACAACGATGTTCTCCTCTTGAAGATAGTGGTGGCATTAACAAAGGAAAAGAATAAATATACAACAGTGACACTTTAATACAAGGAAATTGTAAGGCAATTAGACACTCATCGTTTTGAATTTGACATAAGACATGGCCTGGCCCTACATTTGTTAAAGAGATTAAACCCTGATAAATTGTATGTAAAGTGCCTCAAGTTTAATTGTGAGATTTTGACTTTCCTGCAAACTAGCGGTCTAATTTGCCAATGTAGTAAGGGCACATATTTCCACAGCATTACACTCTGGATTTTAGCTCATGTGTGCTCAGCATGATCGTTCCGGAAGTCTTTATGCAACCTATATTCTGTATTCAATAGTGTGTGCACATAACACTAATGTTGGTTTTCTACTAAACACCTTGGAGAGCTTAACTGATATAACCATACACCATGACTTCCAATCCGCTTCAACTATCACCAGAAACTAAACATGTTCTCTTATGGTCAATATATGAATTACGCTTCACAAATTTTTCACTATTGTAAAAACTATTTGAAATGCATGAGCCTTTTTTTTTTTTTTTTTTTTTTTTAGAGTTCCACCAAAGAGGATAGTGCTATGGAACATTTTCACAAAATTTGTTACACTATATTTTTTATTTTGTTCTATTGTGTTTTATGGCATGAATCACCACACTGAGAGAGTTGACTGAAGGACTTAAAAAGCCAAGTGTGGTCTGTTTTGCAAACAGGAATAGACAACCAACCTAACGACTCATAGCTTTACTAATGCTGGACTTGTACAGCAAAGTTGTGACATATATGGCACCTTTCCAGTACTTAACCCTTTTCAAGAAAATGCCACCTATTGATGAAGACTCACTGCAGACTAGACAGTGATCTCCCTGTTGGGGTATGCACTGACAGACGAGTAAAACGGGAAATGCTGGGTTGTGCTCTGTGTTTATGATAATAAAGAGCATTTTTTAAAAGAGGGCAGTGCACGGATTGCTTCATTGCCAAAATCAGGCATCAAAAAATGTTTGGGCATGAAATGTCCATGCGCATTATGCCAACTGCTCTTAATATTAAAGGTAAAGTGTATCAAAACTGTGTAGTAATATTCATATTATACTCTGTAGACCATAATGTTTGCTGCCAAACAGCTTATATCAAGAAGAGTAAGCCCCACAAAATCCACCTTGTACCAGGCCTGAGGAAACAGTCTGGACATACTCATCTTTAATAACCACAAATTGCAATGATCTCATGCCCATAAAATCAAGAAGACATAATCCCCATTTCTAGTCTGATAAATACTTTTAGCAAGCTAGTACCTGATAAACCATGACATGCCCCTCGCAAGAAAATTAACATTTATCAACCAATTAATGAAAGGTGATGATGGAGAAGACACTAGGATAATGAGGAGCATAGGATGCTGGTCACCTCCAGGACATGATGGGAAACAAAGCGTCAGGAAGCTCCCAAGGAGATCTTTGAAGCCTGAGATGGAGAAGACATCTATTTAATAAGATAGGGCAACAGGATAAGTGTCTAATGCACTGATGCATGTGTAATAAGAAGATCACCCAACTTATACTCTCCCTCACCAAGGACCCCGCCAGCGCCAAGACCAACCTACAAGAGGGTATGAAGGACGTCGCAGATTGGATGAGGCTCAGCCGCCTAAAGCTGAACTCTGAAAAAACTGAAGTCCTCATCCTCGGCAACACCCCGTCCGCCTGGGACGAGTCCTGGTGGCCCACGGCCCTCGGCACCGCACCGACCCCCGCAGACCACGCCCGCAACCTCGGCTTCATCTTGGACCCCCTTCTCACCATGACCAAGCAAGTCAACGCCGTGTCCTCCGCCTGCTTCCTCACCCTCCGCATGCTCCGCAAGATCTTCAGCTGGATCCCCGCCGACACCAGAAAAACCGTGACCCACGCCCTCGTCACGAGCCGCCTGGACTACGGCAACACCCTCTACGCTGGGACCACCGCCAAACTCCAAAATCGCCTGCAACGCATTCAAAACGCCTCAGCCCGCCTCATCCTCGACGTACCCCGCAGCAGCCACATCTCCGCACACCTGAGACACCTGCATTGGCTCCCAGTCAGCAAAAGGATCACCTTCCGACTTCTCACCCACGCACACAAAGCCCTCCACGACAAGGGACTGGAATACCTCAACAGACGGCTCAACTTCTACGTCCCCACCCGCCCCCTCCGCTCCTCTGGCCTCGCACTCGCCGCCGTCCCTCGCATCCGACGCTCCACGGCGGGTGGGAGATCTTTCTCCTTCCTGGCGGCCAAGACCTGGAACTCCCTCCCCACCAGCCTCAGGACCACCCAGGACCACTCCGCTTTCCGGAGACTCCTAAAGACCTGGCTGTTCGAGCAGCGATAACCACCCCCTTTGTCCCTAGCGCCTTGAGACCCGCACGGGTGAGTAGCGCGCTTTATAAATGCTAATGATTTGATTTGATTTGATTTGATCATGAGACTGGGTCATATTACATCAGCCTACCTAAAATAACTGTTATGGAGTTTGTTAATAATAAGACTACTTATGCTTGGTTAAGAATTCATCAATTCATGTCAGTAGCTTTGCTAACATTTGTTTTAAAGACAAACGACAGCCACATAAAAATATCATGTTAGGTGAATGCCTCCCAGAGTGCTCCAAAAGTCATGCTGCTACATCCACATGCAAATTAAGCATTTCCTGCTGGTGGCGCGCCTGATTTCCTAGGCTGACGTGAATTGCTACATTTGAACAGCGAAGGAATCTGCAGTAGTGCTGACAATTTTGACACATCCCAGTGATCTTTGCCACCCACTCTGCTCCGCTTATTTCAGTACTCCAAAGCACTGGCTGTGAAAAGCAGGGCAGGGTTGCACAGTTCGCATGAGTGTGCTAAAACGTTCAGCAGCAGTGCCTCCAGGGACGCTTAAAGGCACACGTCAGAGATGAATTGCACTTTTTAGCCTTACGGACACGTAAGTAGCACTTGGCTGCCAGGAACTGGAGAGCTGAATGATTCAGGGGGTTCGGGCAGGACGGTGGTGACACACCACTGGTGAGAAGGTGACCGACAAGACAGCCACATTATCACCTCTAACCGAGTGCAGCACTAGGATTTTAGAGGGTCCAGGCCCCTGTGCAGTGCCCCTCCATTACTACACTTGTACTGTCACGCAGTGCTCCGCCTCCATGCTCATGCTTGCTAGAGACGAGCTATCTTGTACTCTGGTGAGTGGCGCTGCATTCACCCAATCACTAAGCAGCTCAATTCAAAATGAGCAGTAGCCTGTCCACCAATACAGCCTGGCACAATGAGTCCGGTCCAGCTACACTCACACAGATTTGGGTGGACAATCTTCCATATCCCCCCCAATCTAAACTGGCGGTCACAATGACAATTCTGAGCATCCACCCTGAGTAGCCACCTCTTAAACACAGATGAGCCACAGTACCGATCGCACCACTGACAGCATTGCTGGTGCCCTGTGTAGAGGTTTTACAACATCTATGCTAACCAGTGCCCTTACACAATTAGTGCTTCTACTCTCACAATTCCCAAGATGGCTTTGAAATAGTCAAACAGGTAATCTACTATCACTTCAAGGTCTGCAGGGATGTAACTGTTAAAATCTTGAAAACTCTGAAATGCAAGCGCCTATGTAAACCTTAAAATCTGTAACGACTGGGACAACTGACAAAGGCTTCAATGAAATCAGGAGTACCTTTAAAATAGCCTTTCATTGCAAGATGCTAGTAACTGTTTTTAAATAGTGAAAATAAAAGACTGATTTTCAAAAGTAAAAAGTAAGTTCATAGTATTAATGCTAAGCAGAATTACAACCAAAGCAGCGATGTACAACAGTGGAACAATCCATTTAGAAATAACAGCAGAACATAACCCTTCAGAAACATCATAGAATCGCTATAGGGAAAGTACATCGACAGGCTATAGGTGCCCCTTGGGGCATAGAAAATAAAATACACACTAAACAAACCACTCTATATAACAACATGTGTTAAACATGTTCTTAATATTTCAGAGCACTTTGTTGTACATTAAAATTACGTAGAAATCATACTTGTCACACAGTCAAATACACAGAATGTTCTTAGTACTTTAAATATCAACGTGAAAGCAAACATAACCTAACAGCAAATTGTGCCACAAGAACAACAACTAAAATAATAGCCACATGCCACATCTGTGGAATTTATAAGAAAATACTCCACAAAATAGTGTATTTGAAAAAGAAAGGAAAACACAGGATGAATAAAAGAATTTTCTTACACTTTAAAACATCTCCCCTGGTATTAAGTAACCACACCCAAATGCACACAACAGCCTATGTTCAATCTTTACACGTCAAACCACTTGCCAGATAGATCCCATCTGCTGCCAAAACCGTCATTGGTTATAGGCAAAGTCCAAATAAACCACACAAGATGACCAACACTACTTGTGTGAGAAGCCACACTATACATTCATCAAGAGAAATACTGAAATTCTAGCAAGTCGACCATCAAGTAATACCTCCAGGAGATCCAAACCTTTGCTTTCGACAATCCCAGAATGTATGGTACATCACACCTAGGGTAGATTTATAAGGCTAGAAAATGTTAGAATCACATAATTCAATTTTCCCAGAATTTCCATGCAGTAGAACCGGATAATGAATGGAACATAATCAATCTGCATAAAGGCCACGTATTTAGAATATTCAAACTCCATTTAAATATGTCTTCAACAAACATGCTTCTTTCTTTAAGATATCTCCTCCCATTCTATTCCATCAGCTTAGCTTATTGCTCCTTATTTTATTTGTTGAATTCTCCCCAAAAGATGCCTCATTATGCTCAAGATATTTAATGCCTTTTCTATCCATACACTCTTTTCATGTCATTAGGATGTGCATCACTGCTGGAAGCATGTCATTAGCTCTATTCCCATTTTCAAAGAATATACGAATTTCAAGGAAAGTGACACACTGCATTCTAGCCAGCCTTGGACCACATACAAATGATAGCCTCATTATTCATTCATGAGAAACATTCAAAGGCTTCTAAATACTTCTTAATATCCATACACCCAAAATCATCTTGTTCTTAAAAGCACATATGATGCACCTTGTTTTCTATTATCTAGAGTCATAAACATCTTGCATACAGAAGCAATGTGCTTAGAAGCTGGGGAAACAGCAATGCACTGAAAAGATATGGAAAGCTAGGTAAAACACACTTTAAATACGTGTTCATCCTCCATGATGGTAAATGAGCGATTTACATCTTTTCCAATTTGTGGTGATGAATTAGTAATCTTGAGATAAAAGCTACCCATAAATATCCTAGCATATAAATACATTATTATTTCATTAGACCATCTTAAAGTCCATCTTAAAAAAGTAGTGTGTGGAAAGAGAATATGATAACTGGGAGAACGTCCTTATTGTCAGTACTCCACCATTTTCTAAATCTATTCATCCAACACTCTACGAGACCTTCCACAGTGTTTCACTGGCTTTTGGAAATGTGCATGCTATACAAAGAGCACCTACATACAAACATCTGAAATGAATAGCACAGTATCACCTGCCTACAAAGTTAGACACTTGAATCATGATGCACAGCCCTGGTAAAGGACTTCACAGCTCTATTAAATACATTTCCCTAGTTCGTAGACCCCTTTGATTTTGAATATTTTATTTTCTAGCTACAATTTGTCCAGTCTTAAAAACTCATATTTTTGCAACGTATTCTAATGAATTGGTAATAAGTCCTCCAAGTGTGACTTTCTGTTTATCGCATATAATAACAATCTTCTGCACAGCTAATAGCCAATATTAGTAAAGAGAAAATCACACATTTCTTTGCAGAGCACAGCCCTAACGAAGTCGCCTCGAAAAATGAAGAGTTCAGTCATAATTACGTTCATACACAATAAGTGTCAACAGCAACCATGTAATGTCTATATGAGTGTGGGCTGATACAGCTCTCTCTAAAATGCCTATATTGTGTATTTGTGGCTGAAGCTATAAGACCTTCGGTTAACAAAACTATTTTCTTGAATATATTCTACAAATAGGTGAGAAAATATATAATAACAACCAGAAGCATGTCTCCCCTGGATGTAAGATCACATTTATATCAACGTTTAGTTTTTTGTTTAGCTACATCTGCATAGCTTTAGTCAGTGAAAAGATGTTTTGGAACAGTAAAATGTCAAATGCCTCAATGAAAGCACAATAACAAGCCTGCTGAGTTAGTTAATTAATTCAGGTAGATTAATTATTAATTTTCATGCATCTTGTTTCAAACCCATGCTTTGGTGTAACAAATAACCACTGTGCAGAGATCTGTTGCATCAATGAATGTATAATTAGTGACAGACACTGTAAAAAAATACATTTTAGCAGCAGTAGTTGCTTGTATGCTTGGTATGTTGCTTGGTATAAGCCAGAAAGAAAACTAGCATGTGTAACAACAGGATAGCAGTAAATATTTCATTTTATCTCAAACAACTGGAAAATGCGAACTAGTGTAGACATAATTCCAGACTTCCCTCAGGCAAGGCTGACGTGACTCAGCTCGGTCTGAGGCCTACCTTTCTCTTCTTTGATACTGATGAATAATTCAAATATTCAAGTTTTGCCTAGTCTAGATGTAAATCAGCGATACAGAGGAGCCTCTGCCAAGCAGGCTCTCTTAACTCGAAATACCCTCAAAAATAGCTCTGCTGTCAAATCATTTGCCCAAGTGAACATTCAGTCAACAGAGTCAAAACTGGTTAACACCAGGGAAACTGCGGTGTAGATTTCGAACCTGACTATTTTATATCTGTGGTATATTCTAAATAAAAGTGACTTAAGCATTGCCATATACCAAAGTTTATAAACACATTTCTACAAAACTAAAAACTGAACATACGCTGTACCGTCCAACAGACTTTTTACAGAAATCATTGTGTGTGTATATATATATATATATATATATATATATATATATATATATATATATATATATATATATAATTAATATAAAGCGAACGCGAGACTCAGAGGCTGTAGTTTTAGAATGCTGAAATAAAAATCTAGCCTTTTACAGATTCACACATGGGCAAATGCAGCAAGTGACACATGAGCATTTACTGTTATTACTCAATTGTCTAGTTGTTAAAATGTGTACATCTCCGAGTGTCAGCCTGGTGTTAGGATGCTAAGTGAGGACAGGACTTCACTGCGGCGAAACCAAAAAAACACGATGCTCGAATAAAGTGGATATCTGAAGCCAGCTGTAGCAGAAGTGAAAAAACACAGATGTCAAAGTCAGGAAATCACGAGGAAACATTGTGCAGGTGGATATCCTAAAGGCAGCCATCGCCGACCTTCTTACCAGGATTTTGTGTGCTCCTCAACAAAATTAATGCAAAGGAAATAAGTCCCTAAAATACTAGTCTATGGGCAGCACAAATCTCAAGGGGAGGAGCGGACAGGGAAATATATATTTTTTTCTTTTTAAAAGTACGTACTGCTTGCTCCTCTTCCCTCCTGGTGTCCCAGCAGTCCCTGGGACAGCAGCACATGCTCCCCCATGCAATCCTGTTGCTGCTCTCGTACTATGTCTAGCATGAGAGCAGCTCCAGGACTCAGAGTGGCTTATTCTGCCGCTTAGACACTGCATGGGAATCTATGCAGTTTCTCCAACCTGGCTGTGCTATACAGCCGGGTTGAAGAAACTTAAGTGTGCACGTCAGTTTGGATGGCCTGGAACAGCCGGCCAAACTGACATGCGCACTTAGTGCACTGACTCCACTCCTCCCACCTCTTCACTTTCATGGACCAGCCCCGCCCCCGCCCCTCCCTGCACCTGCTGGCTGAGCCAGCAGCTGAAAAATGAAACAATAGTATAATATCGTTTTATTTTTCAGCTGCTGGCTCTTAGCCAGGGAGGGCAATGCTCCTTTGCCACTGCCAAGGAGCCACCCCTGTCTAATGGGTAACGTATGTTGGTTTGTCAAGATATCTGTCTGACAAAATGGGAAAAAGTGTTACTGTTCAGCCAGCAGCAGTAGGAGGAATCATGTCTCTGCTACCTGTGGCTTGATCAGGATCACAGCTGCACTGTTCACTTGTCTCAATATAATTTAAACCCTTCAGAAAGGTGACAGAAATGTGTATTGAAATGTACTGACTAAATGTACCACAACGCACTTGCTCATGGTTCTGGATACATGGCAAAATCTGCATTGCATCTGAAGACCTACAACTCCTAGACAACTGAGGGCTTACTTTGATTTTCAAAGCTCCTGAGTGAAAGAGGGAGAGCATTATCATATGTGATATACTTCAGGTGCAATCGTCATAATTTGGTTTGCACCAGGTGATTCTTTTTAGACAGAAAAATTTAATAATACATTTTACTGCTAGTTAGTGAAACTTTTTTTAGTGCGAACCCATGATAAAACATATAACTCAATTTGTGCAATAATAGTTCAAGAACTTCACTGTTTCTGTTTTTTTCCAAATTAATACATTTTTCCCAGGGTGATTCATATAACGTTCATATTTTTATGAATACACCAACACAAATGCAGTCTGAATTATTAAAACAAACAAAAACCACTGCTCTGCAGTTTCATATATTTAAAGGCGAAATCCTGGCGCTAAACATTTACTATGCTCATTTAAAAAAAAACATCGACAGTAGCAAATAACGAAGGCACGTTTTCATTCTTATAGGCCAAAACCTGCAGTTACATTTATGTCTATTTTTCCATTTTTACTGAACGTCTCCTAGAACAAACAATACAAAGAGGAAATTGAGACATTTGATCTTTGCTCCCATAATACAGCAAGCTCTTGGTATGCTTGTGCCTTATTTAGCGGGCAGCTGTCAAAGACCAGTTGACTGTGGAATCTTTCTCTAAAAGAAGTAAGGTCTTTTTCAGCCCATTTAAAGTAGACATACTTCTGCAATATATTTTAAAGGTTGGGTATGTTAAATGTTGCTCCCACAGTGGTTTCGTCCCAAATGCATGAAGAGTTGAATCAAAAGTCCTATTCCAAAGCATTTTAGGAGAGATTTAAGAAGACAAATTCCTTGCTGTGAGCGCCCCTAAAGGACCTTTCATCCTAGAGTTCAGTTTGAACCAATATTTTAAAAACAGCTGCATTCTGTGCAAGCAGTAGGACAATGAGCTTAAACTCAAAGTGAACTGACTTGTCAACTGAGGCAATGTATTTAAGATGTGGTATTGAAGAGTTCCTTGTTTTTGCATTGTGAAAATTTGCAGACCAGATTGAATTAGGACCACTTTCTGTTTGCAAAGCCTCAGATACATTTTCCTTCCCTGGTAGGTGGAACTCATGGAGTTTCAAACTGCGGAATTCCGCTGAGTTACATAGAAATTCTGCGAGATTATGAGGAGATCCGCCAACAGGCAAAATACATGCAGCTCGGACTACAATTTATCAGTAGTAGCATAAGCAGCACTGAGAAATCAGCATGAACCGCACCATGATTCGCGCAAGAGTACGCCGCCATTCAAGGTGATTTTGCTGCCACTAGAGTAGATAATCTACTCGAGAGGCAGCAAATCTACTTGAGAGGCAGCCCTCTGACAGTAAGCACTCAGGATAGAACATCTTGCTAGGGGACATCAAATCTCACTCATAAGCTCGCTTTTTCTAGCGCCTCAAGGAAGAAAAATTCTGCCATGCAGCAATTGGGAGAACTTGGCCAAAGGTCTGTGTTAAAGAGTAAAGAGGAGTGACCAAGATTCCACCAATTCTGTGGGCGGATTGCAATATTCCACCCACTCCTACTGGTTTTTGCACTCCTTCTGTAGCAACAAGTCTCCAAAGCTCCTTTTGTTCGCTCCTAGTATTCCAGATTCATATTCCCTAGGTCCCCGTCACAATGTCTTTACTGATCCGTTTACCAGCACTTTAATATTCCATCTTATATTCCATTCCAGCTCACATTGCGGATAGTATTCATCCCATTCTTCAGAAACATGTGCTGCATTCATCTGTATTCCAGTTCCTATTATTGTTACCAAATGCCTTAGTTACCATTGGTACAGGTCCTATAGTTCATGAACCACTGTCTTTGCAGCCCTTCTCAAGGCACTCATTATTCCCTGTCCTGATGCAATAATTAACAAAGCCTTTCATGTTATTTTTTGCCAATTTCTGACAAGGTTTATCATTCTTATTAGCAGTGTGCGTAATGGAATTTGTTTTGTTCACAGGTTGGCTAATGGCTACTGGGTTAGCTAGTACACAACAGCATCCCCATTTTTTATCTCACAACTGTGTGCTGCCTTGCATGTCCTATTGTTTAACAGTGTTTGGATGCTGTTTTCATGATGTTCTGGCCTCTGTTTACAGAAGCAAAGTGGGAGAAACTCAACTGGAATGGCAAAGCTTAATTCAAGCATTCCACTAATCACTTTTTTGTTTTTCTAAATGTTTTCAGGAAACAATCACTAGTCTTATCTTGTTGGCCCTACTTGTATTGCTGTCTCATTAGCACCCCTTTTCCAAAGCATGATGAGTGTTTGTGGGGCTGAGCAAAGGTCAGTCTAATAGACACTCATCTTGCTGTGGTCAGACACCCAAGCACTTTATTTGCGCTAATGCCTAATGTCAAGATCTCACACAGTGGCATCATCTGCTCAGCAAAGTACTGTGTGTATACTCCCTCTTAATGATGAGGGATACTATCTCTGTTAGTGTCAACCATGGGCACTTTTGTTATAAGCCCTGAAATGCCCAGAGCTGACTGTCCATCAGTGATGCCCCTCACAAATCTTTCCTGACTGGTCACAGAGTGGGGTGGGATCAGTAAATCTTATTGCAATTTCTCACTCTGTGATGAATTAGGTAAAGTGCTCCTCTTAGCAGTTGATCCTTAACAAGATTAGCCAATAAGAGGACCCTGCAGTGTCTTCAGTTTGCTCCTTCACTCCCAAAGTCTCCGGCTCCTTCTAAGGCCATCATACGTCTTTGTCTTGCCACTCGCTGGTTCTGCCTTCTACCTCCATGGTTGGATAAGTGATTTATAAAATGCTTGGGTGCATTTGTGCATGTATGAATGTGTGTGTATTTGCATATGTGTGTGCGCACATGTTTGTGCTTGTGAACGGGAGGGTGTGAGTATGCGATTGTGAAGTAATTTGTTGATGCGCGCACATGAGCATGCACACATGCAATGAATGCATGGGTATGAGTATGGGCACCTGTGCATGCACTAGTGCATCCCAGTGGATGGGAGCAGGAGGAGTGAGTGTGCATATATGTGTCAACCCACAACTCTTTAAACTAATCAGTTACCATTTATTCAGTCATATTGGTCTGCCCTTGCTTCTGCTTTCAAAAAGCAAACAAAGTGAGCCAATGTCATGGGTAATTGCTAAGAAGAACTCAAACATTCTTACCTCTGCCTAGGAAAACCAATGCTCCAAAAATCAGTTCACTGGTTTGGCATGTATGTGTTGCCTGTGCAGGCTCTGCAGAGTGTCTGTGCCCCTTGTCCATTTAATTCAACTGCAGGTTAGGAGGCTATTACCATTAAACCTCTAACAATCAAATGTTGATATTTACAGTGTAAATGTATAAACATTTTTATCTACCTATAACAGTGGTGATCTGTGGGAAAGGATCAAGAATGTTAACTACCTGACCAGAATTGGGCCTTTCACTCTGGAGTAACAGGCTTTTCAGGTTTCACATGATTGGGATATCCTAAGAGCCAGTATCATGGAGCTCCATACCACAAGAGCACATCACAAGAAGGATTGTTTAGTGCTTTTGTCTTCTTAATGACAGATATGTCAAGGAGAAAGATGTCCATCCTTTGAAGGTGAGACTGACCACTTGAGATAGCCAGTTTCTGAACAAAATAGTTAGAGGTTCCCAAAATTAAAGATTTATGATGTGATGGATGCTATTTTAAAGATACGCATCCCCTCTACGGTGAGACAGCTCAAAGATATCAGAATATTAGAGATGAGGTTCCATTTTCATGTGCCAGTGGCCAGCCTGGCAGCTCTGAAGAGACCTGTGATGTAGTGTGAAAGTTCTTGTGAAAAAAATGCCATATTCTACAGCACTATTTATTGGTTTGCTTGTCTTAAATCATTCTTTGGGATAAAAGGTTTGAGTCCAGGAGGCGAAGTAGCACAGTCTTAAGAGTAACCGCCTCAGGAGCTAAAGCTCTGGGTTCGAGTCTTGGCATCGGCACAACGTCCTGTGATTCTGGGCAAATCACTTAATCTCCCTGTGTTCATGGACAGCGCCTTGAAACTCTCATGGGTGATAAGCTGTGCTATATAAATCTACATATCATTTAATTTCACTTTAAGATTCCAGTTAAAACTTAGCTGCTTTAGCCATTGTGTTAATGTGTGTTGGGAGGATACAGTGTTTGTTCGGGAAGAAGCCCAGAGATTTTATGTAATACATAAGTAAGGTGTCACAGTTTAAATCTGTATGTGATTTGAGCGATAGTTGGCTTGGGATTGTGGTAGTAGGATCAAGAGGAATCCTATTTTGAGCAAGTGAAGCAGAAGCCAGGGCCATTCAAGCTTGCATGCCATCCTCAACTTGGACCATGAAATAAACATGATTAGGGTAGGAAGCTTTTAGAAAGAGCTGTTTGTCATAAGCATGGAAATGTTATGAGGTGTTACATTAATTGAAAACACAGGCTAGAAGCTCCATGTAAAGGATGACGAGGATAGAGGAGATAACCAAATCATCAAGATCCCCTTGTTTGAGTTTCACAGAGTTTGAGGGGAAATGTTTATATACTGAAAAGTGTTTCAAGAATTATGAGAACTCCTCCATTCAACCTCAATTTATTTGGAAGATTTTAAGGTTGTGAGGTCAGGTTGTTGTTCATTGTGCCCAAGGCCGCTGATAGGTCAAGGAGTGCAAGGAGGAAGACACCACAGAATGCAAAGGACATCAGCAACAATTTTTAAAGTTGCATTCTCACCCCTGCGTCCTGATGCAGAGTGGCATACATCTGGAAGGCTATTCTCTTCAAAGAATCATTTGAGTTGGGTTTCAACATTGGAGTCTGGGAGTTAGTTCTTCATAAATGAAGGTCCAACCCGGGTTTTTTCTTTGTAAAAGGGAGACCTTTTCTATGTTTAGGCATTCTGTGAGAGTTGTTTGAAACACTGAGGGATGATCTTTATTGAGTGTTTTGCTTGGTCTTTCTCCATTTCCATATTTGTAGATTTGGTTTGGAAGGCATTAGGTATGATTCTATATTAATTTATTTTACATTCAATTGCACCAGGCTCTCTAAAAATGGATTTTAATATCAATTCTGTATGACAGACAGTGAGCATTGCTAGGCAGGGGGACACCTGCACTGCCTATACCAAGTGCAGTACAGGGGCCCCCCTTGTGGCCCCCTGCATCTGTTCTCCGTGGAGAACATGCATGCAAGTACCGCCCTGGCCCACCACAGGGTCATGATGAGGTGATAGAACCTCCATAGCAGCGGCGGTCGTGACTGCCACAATGAGTCGACATGTAATCAGGCCCCAAGTGTTTCATACTTCAACATGTTGCTTTATGGCTACTCTGTAGCCCTTAAGTCTCTAGACGTGTAGGTCAAATGATTGGTTAGTAAAAACAGTGTGGAAAATAGGTTAGATAGCTTGTCGCATATGGTTTTGGCTGATACAGGTTTAGTGAGTTCTAGTTCAGATTTTATTTGACATGGCCGCTTTGTGATACAGGAGGGATGGTGTCAATGACTGCCTAAGTTACTTAACCCACACAGGGCCTTTTTTCTTCTCACATATGCAAGTCCAAATACAAATAAGCATGTGTGAGGGACTAGTTCTCTCTTCCATACACTTTAATTGGTACTCCAGACCACTTTCGTGAATTAGAACGTCTAGAACAGGATTGTTTTTAACCTCATCCTTTTCTAATTCATATTACTTGCTTAATACTTAAGCACATCTGAACTCTGAGAATTAAGAATAGGGTTGCACTCCCAGAAGTATAACCAGGGGTGTATAAGGTTTTGTTTCATGAGCGTAATCTGGCATAGTTCACAAGAGTCTACGTACTTGTTAAAGTTTCTCTCTTTAATACGTCAACGAAAGTTTAGGCTTTCTACACAAACTGGTAATATATCCTTGCAAGTGTTAGTTGGCCCTGAAAGTGCATGTGCGCTCCTGAGTTACATTTAAAACTTTTTTTCTTATCCCTTTGAAATGGGGAATATATTAGCGATTATTTCTTCTCGAAACAACCTAAAGGGTGTTGGATATCCTTCGATTAATTGTGAAAATTCACATACAAAACCACAACTAGAATTTTCAAGAATTACAGAAAGTCCATTAAAGACAAACTTTGCACGCCGCTAAGTTTAGTGTGGGTTCATGTGCACGTGACGGCAACATTCGGGGCCAGCTGTCAACACAGGGTTTTTGCTCACCTTTGGGGTGACTCTACTGAATGTTCAGTAGCGGCAGTTACACTTCCAGTGGGACTGCAGCAGTCTTAAAAGCACCTCATCTTGTTTTTTATGAAGAAGGGTTGTCATTTTACATCTCTGCGTAGCCCAAACACTTACTTATAAGATCATATGCACCGTGATTGGTTAAGAGTTGTAAATCGTGATTTTCAGCGACTGTAACGGGAATCAAAGAGGACTGTGTAGGCTATCCTCTAAAAAAAACTCCCTAAGTCTCATTCTTTCACAGGAAGGGGCGCTGTTTGTATAAATGTGTCATGTCTGCTCCGCGGAAGCCTCACTTCCCGGACTATCACTGCATACGTGACCTACGTAGACCACACACGATAAGCAATCAACTCGGAACCAAAAACACCCCCAATTACTTCTAAAAGTGACACCAATCTGGATGTGAATGCTATGAATGTTGTCAACGAGATACCACCTCCACTCTATTTCGAGCAGTGAGCTCCTCCCCGGAAAAGCTGCACTCATCTTTCAAAACATCTTGCGTGTTTTGTTTCCCACTTCTAAATGTACAAAGAGCTTGGACATTTTGCACTTGATCTTTCCTTCTTTTTAGCAGTATTAACGCGCTTTACATGAACACCAGTTACATAGCACAAAGTCACATTAAATTTTCACTGCACAGGCAGATTAAGGGCCTGATTCTAACTTTGGAGGACGGTGTTAAACCGTCCCAAAAGTGGCGGATATACCACCTACCGTATTACGAGTTCCATAGGATATAATGGACTCGTAATACGGTAGGTGGTAAATCCGCCACTTTTGGGACGGTTTAACACCGTACTCCAAAGTTAGAATCAGGCCCTAAGTGTCTTGCCAAGAATCACTGGATGTTGAGCCGATGCCGAGACTCCGACCTACTTCTTCAGTTTCAAAGTCGGCCAGAAGACAGACGACTTCCGCTTCAAAGTGGGCAGCTCTGGCCCTAACACCAAACCTTCTCCATAAGTGTCGTGAGTACGAACCACAATAATACACATGTTTCTAAAATTGCGTCGTTTTTTTGCCTTGTGTCTGTCTCACACTCCGAATCATTTCACTTACCCACCTAAAGGGCGCATGCATAAGTGTTGTCTATCAAAAGGTCTCCCACGTTTAAAAAGAGGTATGCAGACCAACAAATTGTCAGGGAGCGCTGAGCCAGAGCCGAGCCAAGCGCCTAGGTGCAGGGGCGGCTCCTCCATGGGGGCGGAGGAGCATCGTCCCCCCGCCAGCAGCGAGAGCTGCAAAACCTCTACCATACAACGATAATAAACTGTGATTATTATCGTTGTTTTGTAAAAGGGGTGAGGCATTGGGGGGTAACGAGTAGTGAGGAAAAGCACATGTGTGTTTGGTTGGCCGTCTCGGGCTGGCCAAACACACATGCACTGTAGGCTCTCTCCCAGTCTGCCTGAGAGCACCGTGGCGGGGTGCTCCCAGCCAATCCTGACACTGCTTTGAGCAGCGTCAGTATTGGCTGCAGGGCAGGCTGGGAGCCTGTGCCTGCAGTCGACGAGGGACAGAGGAGCGGCGCGTGGCGGAGGAGGTAAGTTTATTTGATTTTAATTACCAACCCCCCCGCACCCTTTCTCCCAGATGCCGCCCCGCCCCTTCACCTTGCAGGGAGCCGCAACTGCTGGCTTGGCTCTCAGAGTCCATGCATGAGCTCAGTCCTCAAAATGTTTGCTATATAAATCATACAACAAAAATTAGGTAGAATATGATAAAGTCTCCTCAGAATTCCAAAAACTGCATTTCTTTAACACGTGTAATCTTTTACATTAATATGCCTTATCACAGCACTCCACTGAGAAGGACTTATTAAAAGTGGTAGTTTTTAAACATGAACCATCAGTGAACTAAGAGGCAAGGCAGCTGTCATATAAATCCTGTAAGTGGCCAAGATTATTACAGAGCAACATTCTAGTCTGTTGCATCAAAACAACAGGTTTTTGTACAACTGATATTTTGAACTCACATATTAGAAAGTGCTTTCATATGCAATAATGAAGAAAAAGGAGTTTTAGTGAAATAAAATATTTGCCTAAGATCACACAATCTAAATAGTGAAAGGTTTTATCCTGGTTTTCTAGTTTCACTTTGTATATATCAGCCAGTAAATGGGTATCTATTTGTTTTTCCTTATGTTAAGGCTTTATTTTTACCTCTTTGTGCATTTTTCTGATGTTTTTATATAGCGCTAGCTCGACCTGAAGGTATTGGAGAGCTTTACACGAGCACCACTTATACTACACAAGGTCACATTCTTTGTTTACAGGCCAGAGGAGATTAAGGGACTGATTACGACTTTGGCGATCAGACTGAACTGACCGCCAAAGCTGCGGGGAGGAGGCTGCCATCATACCGGTGGCCTCTACCTCAGTTGTATTACGATGTTTCCACCGGGCTGATCGGCTGAAACATTGTATTGTGAAGTTTCCACCGGTCACACCGACGGAAACAGTGGTGTACCACAGCATTGGACTCGGCTCACTTAAGCACCCTCAGTATGTGCACTACCTGCATTGCAACAGTGTGCTTTCCTAGGGTGCTGGCAGGGGGCCCTTGTACTGCCCATGGGCATGGGCTGTGCAAGGGCCCCCCTGTGGCCCCCAACACTGGCTTTCCGTCAGCCTTTTCATGGCGAAGACCTCGCCATGAAAATGCTGGCAGAAAGAGGACTTGTGGTCAGCACGGCGGTGCTGAACTCAGTGCCGCCGTGGCTGACCCTGACTCTGACCGCCGCCACCCCATTGGGAACCATGTTCCTGGCAGTGGTCCCCTGGTGGTTCGACCGCCAAAAGTGCAGCGGTCTGACCGACCAGTGCGAGTCTGGCAGTCTTAAGACTGCCAGACTCATAATGATGCCCTAAGTAATTTGCCCAGAATCACAGGATGTTAAGCCGATACCAAGACTCAAATCTGGTTCCCCAATTCCTAAGTTGGCAGCTCTGGCCTTAAGGCAATATCCTTGGTAAGGAAGGGGTGGCAGGCAGAAGCCTAGTGACAGCTTGTCTCGTTACAGGCTCGACGCTCCAGCAGGACCTTAAGCTGAGCCATAGCCAGACTTAAGGCTTGAGGCTGGCTTGAGCATTCAGCGGCTCACCAACCCCTGTGTTTAAATATGCCACATAAGACAACTGCAGTGAGTGCTGCGTTGCAAATGGGGAAACACTGGGCATAACATAAAAAGCAAAAATCAGATATCAGTTTCAAGCACGTAGGCAGAGGGACAGCTAATAGCTTCGGCTGTTTTTAAATGCAAGGTTTCCCAGTGACATCATGAGGCTTACACATTTGGAGCTAGTTAAAGTATTAATTGGGATTTTCAAAATATGCTGATGGTCGCTCTCAAGGCTAAATAACTCTGTGGTGCCACCCGATGATCTGCACTAACTAAATGGGCTTAGGCTCCCTGACACGTATCAAATGGCTTTACAGTTTAACCACAAAACACACAGAGGAGCAAGTCAGCAACTACCATCAAATATTCCATTCTATGGCTGCTGGAAGTAAACCAAGAGCTAAAGAATGTGCTTGCTAGCAGAATTTATCAAGCCTGGTGAAAGATTATTCATGCAGCTTTTCCTTAAACAGGATTGCTGTTACTATGTGTGTTAGAAAGATAAAACAAAAGTGAAAAAAGTTTCAGACACAGCGTACAATGGTTTACATCATGGTATGATTATATAATATTATCGAAAGTAAACATGTTAAATTGCTTTTATTGCACCCAGTGTAGTGGTACAAAACCCATATTTCACATGGAACCATGAACTAGTTCACTGTTCCCTGTAAAACAAGAGATTCATGGGCAGAATGACAGTCCTCAAACCACTTTGAACAGTCTTCCCAGTGGCTGGGCTGGTAGGATTAGGCAGCTCGGCTAACTGGGCAGCAGGGGAAGTTATGCTGTAAATATTCAAAACTTTTAGTAAGGGGGGACATAGCCTGGGAGTGTCATTTTCATTTATGTGAGTTAGAACCAGCTTATTTTAATGACATTTTGCAAATGTACATCCATCACTATATAGTCAAATCTGCAGCCACAGAAGCAATCTATCCACTGGACCTCACCATTTTCCATTGTTTTCTTAAATACACAAAACCCAATTATTCTAATTTGACATTGTTAGCTGCACTTCAAGTAAAGCATGCAACATAAAAAAGTAATAGTGGTTACCATGTCATATAACACTGAAGCCAAGAATGATACTGCTCCCCTTGAAGGGCACAGCCTGTGGCTATAGGATTACCACTGCTGCAGAACGACATATTTGACCCACGATCTTTCAACATTGCTGCAATCCAATAAGCGAGGGGCACTAGAGGTTTATACCAGTCCCTGGGCCTCATGATTGATGCCTGCCTCTACACTCACAGTTTGTTTATGTTTGCTATACTCTGAGCCTCTCATATGGCCAAATGCGACTCCATCAACACCCCCCACAGACACACAAAAACTACTATAACGTAGCTTTCACGTGGAACACTCCTGTACTACTGTATATACCTCAAATGCGGCTATTGCTATGACAGTTTCCAGTACTTTTACAGGAATTTGATGTACGCCACCTACCTGGCTTCATTGTTGTGCCATAAAAACACACATTCAAATAAGAAGAAACCAGAGGTCAGTAAATGCAGGAAAATTGCATCCTTGGCAAATGATATTGAGTGCAACACTGCAGGGAGGCCTAAGAGTCATGCACATGCCAACAATAAATGGCACGAATGAATATCTTTCAAGGAGTGGCATGATCGACCTGAGGGCAGTTTGCTAAACCTGAGGGTCATGTTTATCAAGCACGCAAAATGAAAATGAACACACAAACACTGAAAATAGGTGAATTGATTAAAGAACTAAAGCCAGTAAAGGATAAGAAAGAAGTGAAAGAGGCACCGAATAAAATGGAGTTAAATGTGGAAAGACATGAGAATGATCCACAAGACAAAAAGGGAGAACATTTAATAGTGACCATATTAGACAATATTTATGGGTGAATATGCATCTTTGCACATAGCTATGAACCACTATGAGCCAAAGACCAGTTAGATTTTTTTTTTTTTTAACATTACAATAAGGGAAACCGATCATAGCTCAAAAGTTGGTTCATCCCCAGATAAAGGTCCTGGTACCAAAGTTAATTTTTTAGCAGAACTGAGGCTGGTTCATATAATACACATCAAAGAGGACGAAGTGGTCCTACAACAACAGGAAGAGGTGCTGCAAAACAAGGAGGGTGAAAAGAAAATTTTTAACAAAAGAAAAAACAATGATTAATATGAAGGAAAAAACACAGAAACTATGGATAAAGCATTAGTAATAGATATTGTATCGAAAACACTTAAAGTGGCACAGACAAGTATTTTGAACAAAGGTTTAACCATTTGCCAACAAACAAAAATACACTATTCAAATCACATAATTGACCGCTACAAATTAAAACTCCAGAAATATTATTCAATGCACCCCAGAAAAGCAATGTATACGGAAATGGAAAACATATCCAAGCTAAGTGGCACAGATATACTTGATCATCTAGGGATGGGAGGCACTCATTTTGGAGAATTAATACAATGTACAAGAAGGGGCTACTTCAACGGAGGTGGAGAAATGCAGAATAATTATACTGACACATCAGTTACAAGTGAATCAAGACGAAAAAGTAAGTTATGCTTAAACTGCCAATCGGAAACAAGGTGGCTACATTCCATGAATTAGGTCTGGGTGGCATCAATAAAGTAATAGCCCTGAAAAATAGGAGTACACAAATGAAAATGGAAGGATCTCAATATGATCAAGAATGACACTACCCTTATTTTAAAAGCCCCTGATAAAGAAGTGAACATTGTGGTAATGGACAGGACTACATATGTTCAACAGGGCAACTGACGAATGAAAAATCAAGATCACTATGAATGGCTGCACAGTAATCTCATAAAAATATGAATTGAATATCATGGACATTGCTAAAGTGGTGAGAACTTGACTTATAAGAAGAAAAATATCTCTACTTGAACAAGAGCCACCCAGTCATTCCAACAAGACACTTTCTTCTGAAGGTCCACAAAGACCTGAAGAATCCCCTGGGAAACCCATTGTCAGTTCTATAGGATCCCTGCTGGAGAACACCTCACAATTTCTGGACATTTTGCTCTTTGAATTTTTTCCAGCATTGCCATTTTATATCAGGGCCTCAATGGAATTCCTGCTTAAAATTAATACTTTGCCATGGAACGAAAATGCTATCCTGGTATACTTGATATCATAGCCTTGTAAAAATTTAATGGTTTGGGACTTTACGCCTGCAAGTATTTTTCTTTTTAGAGCAAGCTCCATCAGCCACTTGGGACATACAAATATGCTTGTTGAACTTTTGGAACATTGCCTTAAACATAACATCCTCCTGTTCAACTGCGTGTAATGTAGATAAAAACTTGTTACATGTAGAAGAAAATTATTCTGAATCCTATAAAACTTGCACAAATGAGAAAAACAAGAAGCAGTATGCCACCTTTTAAGGAATAAAGAAACATATAGATGAAAAAAACCTGCCAAGCAGAATATGCCATTTATGTATTAGAGAATGAAAGTTGTGAATTCTTGATGACATGAATGTAAAGATGAAATTGTACCAATGAGGTGGATAGGTGTAGATTATGCACATGGGAACTGTGGATGAATGCAGACAGTGCACATTTTGAGGGTGCTGGTGTCCCCTGCATGCAGCAGCATTGCTGCTGGCTCTATTATGAGCTGGCAACAATGCTGCCACAACTTTCCCAGTGGGCTCACCCGCGGAAACCTTTGTCCAAGTGTCCAAGGTCATGCCAAGTGGGGGCTGGCCACAGACAGAGAATTGGGTGAAGGCAATGGACTTAAGGCAAGCCCACTGTTCAACCCTTATGTTGAATGCAGGATCTGAAGTGACACCAGATTGGGTATACAACTCAACTGCGTATGTCAAAAATATATGCACAATGATGGGTGGTCGTTTGTGGAGGGATATTGCAGACCCTGGCTACAGGCTTACCACTGTGTCACACCTGTCCTATGAATGGCTGAAAGTTACATGCAATGGCAATTTGATGCTTGTGGAGGGTTGAGTGCAGGGCCATGCCAGAGCCTAGACATAGAATACAAGCACCAATGCAGATTTGCTGCAGAGTCTGGCACCGTTTGTCAAATCTTCATAAAATCCCCCCCCCCCCCCCCCCCACAAAAAAAAAATATCTCATCAACTCCAGTGACTTCCTGAAATGTTTTTGGGTGAATCGCCGGTCAGGGACCAAGCAAAATGGGGGTCCTAAACATGTTTTCACCATGTGATTTTCAATAGGAAAATTGAACAAGTTGAACAATGATACTGCAAAAACAGCAAAATAAAATTGCACTACATTTGACAGAAAGCAATATCTTGGTTCAGAAAGCATGCTTTTGTGATTTGGTGTAAATCAGTTCAGTAGTTTTTGAGAAATAAAGGTTGAAAATGTATGTATATATCATGCCACAGAGGATCAATGGAGAAAACACATCTAGATATAAGATCTGCATGTCTACATCAACAAAGATGTGGTGGCTGCCATTTTAGGACTTGGGGGCTCAGTCCCCTGTCCTGCAAAAGGTGAAAAAAATGATTTAGTGGGGGAAAGTAGGATGCCCTTCCAACCTAGGCCTGATTTTGGGTCCCAGAGGAACCGTATCTGGGGCCAAAACATACCTTTTTAAAACGTTTTACTGCAAATTCCCAGAGGATCTGCACTTCTATAGTGACATTAAAAACAATTGATGGTCTTCCGCCATCTTTGGAAAAAAAGCGCCCTGGGATGAGCCAAGTTTTGGGGGCCATTGCAAGGTACCTTTTTTGGGAAAGAAGCATGCAGTCCTCCTTCCCAAGCCTTTGGGAGGCCCCTGGGCTCTATTCCCCTGGGCCAATCCGTTATTTTTAGGGGATGGGGTGTATGTTCACACCAACCCTGAGCCTCAGGGTGGGTCAGGGGACCCCATTCTTTGGGGCTGTTTTTCATACTGAGGGGCATATGGCCCCTCTCCCAGAGCAAATTTTTATATCAGCAAAATAAATATCAGGGACCCTCTCACCCAGGGCCCATGTGTTTTTTTAGAATGGGGTGAGGGGCATTAGGTCCCCCTTCCTTGAGCTAACTGTGTCTCCTGAGAAACCCATACCCAGGGCTTGATGTATGGCTCCTACATATGGCAGGAGCGAACATTTGCTTTTTAACCTTGCTGGTGAGCATGGGCAGGAAAAAATGTTTCCCCTGCTATGGAAGCACAGTGATGATCTGCTCCTGCAGGAGTGTACTTTATTGCTGGCTCCTAGCAGCACCCTGGATGGGCTCTGTCCGGGGAGCCAGCAGAGCCCTCAGCGGCACTGGGGCTCTCTGTGCAGCCCACAACTTATTTAAAAGATGTGGGTGCCTCAGGTGTTCACCAAGTCACCCACCAAAACTAAAAGTGCCCGGCTCCCGCCAGCACACACAATGGGTGCTGGCCAGACAGCCTGCCGGGGCTGCGGGGGTCTTGGGGCTTCTCCCAGCCCCCAACTTGTTTTAAAGATGTGGGACCCCGGGTGGCAGATGGGACACCCACAAACACAATAAATACCCAGCTACTAGCAGCACCCACAATGTGTGCTGGATGGGAAGTTGGCAGGGGCTACAGTGGTCCTAGGGCGCCCCCTGCAGCCTTCAACTAGCTTTAAAGATGTGGGTGCCCGAGTGGGCACCGTGGCAAGCCTAAAAACAAAAAAAAGTGTCCAGCTCCCACCAGAACCTACAGTGAGTGCTGGCCTGAGAGCTGCCAGGGGCTGTGGGAGCGCTGGGGATCCACCTGCAGCCCACCCCCAAAAAAGATGTGGGTGTCCCTAGTAGGACCAGGACACCCTCAAAAAATAATAACCCCCCCACAAAAAAGTAAGAATAATAAATAAACAGCCAAAGCTTCCCATTTATTATTCACTGCTCTTAGAAGGAGCTACCCATCGTGCCCTTCGCCAGCTAATTTCAATATATTTGGATGTATGGTGGTGTCCCAGTTTGGAGAGGTGAGCCACCTGCATATATTTTTAAGTATTGTTGGGGTCTGCAGAAAGTACAGCTGGCCCCCAAAAATACCCTAAAACATTAACCAATCAGCCCTATGTTTCCTGGAGTCTATAGAACAAGACCCCAGGAAGATCTTTTACTATTTTCTAAGCATCCTCAGAGCGAGAGCTCTTTCTCTTCTGCTTTGGAATGCAAGGACTGCTTGTGGCTAGTTTTATGGCTGCATTATGTGGTTTGAAGAGTGCAAAAGAAAGCCTCTGACAACTGTTTAATGTAGCTTTCGCTGTGAATGCTTAATTTCTATGTATAATGACACACATTGCTATGGTCCCTTTGACAAAACCAATAGTTCCCCAAGGCTTCTTTACAGCAGTTTTTCATTGCCGTTCTGTAAAATTTCCCAAGTTTTCCTATTTCAACATAGCAGAGCCAGATGGCACAAGGAAGACATCTGGCTTCTTGGTCACTCCCTCATTAGACAGGGTCAAACCGGGTTTGCTTCCTACTTTAGCTGGAGCCTGAATCTATAGGAGGATCCATGGAATGAATAGTAGAAGCCCTCTCTGGTATCTTCTGTTCAAAAGAGATAGCTCTAAAGTTGCCATCTGTGCTGCCAACTGCTTCTATCCACTCCTAGTAAGCTAATCTCTGCTATGTGGTTCACAGTTAACACCCATTGACATCTCCTTGGCTCAGAGGCAGGCCACTGTTCCCTGTGCAAGGAAAGCTAAGAATGTGCCTTCCAGCTCTGGAGCTGAAATCAATGGCAGAACTGGTTGGTGTAAAGCCAGGCTCAGTAGTCTACAGTACATTATTACAATGTTACTTTCTGCTTGTTATCAAAAATCTGATTTGTGGATTAAGTTGGATTAAAAAAAAAAAGCAGGAAGTAATTTTGGAGCATTTTTGTAGACCTTTACGAGGCACATTTGGAAAATAAAGATTGTTTTCCTCACCTAGAGCTTTTAGGTAAATGTCTAGCCAGGCCTACCAGTCAAAAAGTTTGCCGGGTTTCCTCCACCGTAAGGTCACACTAACCCCAATATGTAGTGTGCCCTATGTGCCCTCTTTTCTATATATTAGCATACTGTCCTGTGGGTGGAAAAGGCACACCTGAGGGGTGATTTCAAAATATATAAAAATAGGATTTTCCCACAAGGTAAATGAATTTTACCCTGACAAATGCCACTGCAGTACATATAAACTGAAGCCTAGTGAGAGCACAGTGCTGCTTCTTGCAAAAACATATTTATTCACCTATTTGGGTGGTACAAATATCCACTGCAGTCTACATATGACATTTAACTTTCCATGCTATTGGTGCACTTTAGGTACCGTTTACAATAGACATGTAGGGACGTTAAATAGGCCAAATAGGGAGGTCCAACATAGAGCACATCTTTTAGGGGAGGAGACAAAGGCAGTGTACTAATGTTTAACACTGCAGAATGCAGAGTCATAAATACTGCAAAAAAGGTAAAGAAAAAGGGAAACACATTTTGGGGTGACCATGCAGAAAAGGCAGATTTGTAAAAGCAGATACCAGAATTTTATGTCTAAGTGCCTCGCTGCTGATTTTGACAGTGTAATAAAGCTCCGATTTTAAGGTTAAGTGAAGTGGGCCACTGGTAACAGGAGCCAAGAGAGACATCTGGTGCAAAGAAGCACACTGTTTTCCTGTCATAAATATGTGCATTCCTTTGGGCACGTTTTAAAAGAGACTTAACTGAAGGTAAACCACTGATCGAGGTTATGTGCCTGTTGTAATGATGGGGCTCGGTTAACTTCCCATGTGAGTACTGGCTAACAGATGGAAGGGACCCTTACGTTATTTGACCTTAGGTCGCCTTGGTCTAGAGCAACAGGAATCATTACATTGGGTTATGTGTTCTTCTACCAAAATGATTTTAAAAAGGAATATATTTTTTCTTCCCTTAATAAAAAAATATGCAGGGCTTCCTATATACAAAACTATATATAGTGTATGATGAACTTAGCAGTAAGAGCTCTACCTGAAGTCAGTTTCAATAAACCTAAGTTTTGAAGGGTGATAGGATAGTTTTAAATTCATCCATTAAAAATGTATTGTTGTTAGTTCTCGTGAATGAAATAATTATGTTAATTTATTATTATTCATTATTTACTGTATAATCCCTCTCGATTTAATTACAATCAAGGTTATTTTACAATAATTAAATTGAGGGTTTTCGTGATTAATTAAATAAACTTTCTTGATGAGTAACGTTTTTAGTAATTAAATGGGTCTGCGGGGTTATGTTTTATTCAAAGTGTATTCATATAGTAAAATAATAAAACATTTTTGAATACTATGAAGCCTGTCAACCTTCACATGTTTTTCAATGTTTTCCTTTGGGTTTCCATTACTTGTTTTACTGATAAACAAAGAATCTGAAAGAATGATAGATGGAGATGAATTTTGATTTAATGGTGAGTGGCTAATAACAGCTTAAAAGGAAGAGATAGTTTACTTTTGCGCTAGACTTGCGTCCCACAACACACCTATATTCTGGGTTGCTAAAATAGTTTTCCAGGTATCTATGTTTTTAAAATATTAAAGCCAAATCGTTTTTTATGCTGCAAGTAATGGCAGAAATTCAGGGACAGCCACGGCATCTAAAAACGAGGGAAGAATAAGGAACTTTAAGCAAAGAACAATGAAAGCCCAATTAGAATTCTCCCCAAATGCTTTTAACTTTTTTTGGCTTTCATCACAGCAAGAAGGTGGCTTTCGAGTGTTGCAGCGATGGGCAGTGCAGATATCCAGTCATACATGTTTACATCTCTTTTTGCTTTTACATTCCCCAAAGTGATTTTTCTGCTAAACAAATTGCTGTATTACTGCATTGTTTGATGTATTGCTCCCTGGTGGTGTACTGTGTGATAAATAAGCGTTCTTGGACAGTAGTCTTTGTGTTAAAAACCATCCATTATCTCTTTATACCACTCTTGCACTTGCAGTCAGGCAACCAAGAATCACTTCTTATAAGTGCCTTTCTCTTTCTTGCATCCACAGGAAGTATCAACCTGAAAGAAGCCATGGGTCAAAAAAGGTGGATTCTGATTTCCTGCTGTTTGAGGGTTCCTAGCAAGTCAATATTAACTTGGGTAGTATCTGATCTGTCCTAATTATGGCTGTGGCTTTCATCAAGCTAACTGCTCTCTTCTATCAATGGTTTCTCAAGTAATTTGTACTTACTTGGATGGATCAATGTGTAATAATTAGATGCTTTGCAGTTCTGTTTATCTATACAACAACTGTTAAGATGAACACATCATAACATGTTCCTCCATTTTATTAATGTCTTTTTCTCAAACCAAAGTAATCCTTTTGGTTTGAGTTATTTATACAATAATTTTCTCTTAGATGCTTTAAGGAGATCACCTGATCATTATCCAGCTGATCATACAAACTTAATATGTCTTTGAAAATCCAGGAATCCAGCAAATAGAAGGTTCAGTGTTTTTGATTAGTGGAATCCAACAGGGCAAAGCAATTTTACATTTAAAAATGAGTTTCACATACTGTTAGAAATTGGGTCTCTGGTTGGCCAAGGTATACAACTTGGTCCAAGTAGGGACCATAATCCTAGTCAGGGTTAGTTGTTACACAACCTAAGTTATCTTGTGCTCACCCTCTGGTAGATTGGCCCAGAGCAGGCAGGCTGGCTTAACTTAGAGGCAATGTGTAAAGTATTTGTGCAATAACTCATACAGTAACACAGTGAAAATACCACAAAAAATACTCCACACCACTTTAGAAAAATAGATATTTATCTGAATAAAAGAAGACCAAAACGACAAAAATCCAATATGCACAAGTCAATATATGACTTTTTAAATGTTTAAATGAGTCTCAATCCTTAAGAATCAGTGGTTGTATAATTTTAACACACAGTACCTGGGATGCATAGAAAATAACAATGCAAAGAGGCCGCAGAGGAGATGTGATGAAAAGTAAGGAGATGAGTTGAATTTTCCAGCATGGCACAGACAATGCGTCGTTTCTTTACATGAGGCAAGGCATTGTGTCGATTTTCAGGAGGCCATCCTTGGTTCCTCACTTCGATGCGGGGATATTTTGACACCCAGGGATGATGCATTGAAAATCCAGAATGCACTAGTAGAAAGGGGCAGGCGCTGCATGGATCCGCCACAAGGCAGGCTCTATGCTGATTTCTGCAGGTGCTGTGTCAATTTTACGACACACAGGGATTTTCTTCTTTTTGGAGAAGACGTTGTTGTCCCTGAGACTTCAGAACAGGAGGCAAGCTCAATCCAAATCCTTGGAGATCACTCGTAGAGGAAGGCAGAATCCTTCTAGCAGGGCCAGGGGCCAGCAGGGTAACAAGCAGGAGACCAGTCCTTTCAGCAAAGCAGTCGAGGTGAGTCCTTTGGGTAGCAAGGCAGTCCCTCTGACAGAGACCAGTTGTAGGTCCAGAAGTGTTTGATTTGGTGGGGTCACAGGCCCAGTATATATACCCAAAGTGCCTTTGAAGTAGATGAAACGTCAGAGTGATTTTCAAGTGCACAAGTTCCCCTTTCAACCCACCCATCTCCCAGGAGCCCTGTGGGGGGTTATCAGTCCTTTGTGTGAGCGCAGGCCACTGTCCTTTGAAGTGTAAGAGAGAGCCCTTCCATCCTTCCCAGGAAACCCATCTGTATGCAGATAAATGCAGCTTAGTGTCCTGTGTTTATGGCTGCCTGAGTGGACTGCACAAGGGAAGCTGTCAACTAGCACAGACCAGACATGGATTGGAGACAGGCTGTAAGGAACAGATGGTAGTAAGGGCAGAGGATTGCCTACTTTCTAAAAGTGGCATTTCTAAAATAGTAAGATAAAATTAAACTTCACCAGTAAGTAGGATTTATTACTACCATTCCAACCTACCAAATATGACAAGTCGATTCTTCTCAGATCAGAAATTACTACTTAAAAGCCTATAAGGGGATCTCTAAGGCAGGTCAATGAGAGGAGCAGGCTTCACAGTAGTGAAAAACAACTTAGGGAGTTTTTCACTACCAGGACATGTAAAATGTATAAGTTCATGTCCTGCCTTTTACTTACATAGCACCCTGCCCAATGGGCTACCTAGGGCCTACCCTAGGCGTAACTTATATATAAATGAAGGGGCATTTAAGGCTTGGCAAGTAGTTTTAAATGCCAAGTTAAAGTGGCAGTGAAACTGCACACGCAGGCCTGACAATGGCAAGCCTGAGGCATGGTTAAGGGGCTATTTATATGGGTGGCACAATCAGTACTGCAGGCCCACTAGTAGCATTTATTTACAGGACCTGGACACATGTAGCACACTTTACTAGGGACTTAGAAGTAAATTAAATATGCCAATTTAGGATAAGAGAGCACATGTATTTTAGCACTGGTTAGCAGTGGTAAAGTGCTCAGAGTCCTCAAGCCAACAAAAATGAGGTCAGACAAAGGGGAGGAGGAAGGCAAAAAGTTTGGTGTGACCCTTCAGAGAGGGCCATTTTCCAACACATTCTTAAAAACAAATTTTATATCAACACGAAGGCTCCTGTTATGCTTCCAATTCTTGCTTTATGACAAATAGCAGCAGTCAAGATAACAAACTACATATTCCATGGGGTCATATAAAAATGACCAATGGGAAAAACACGTAGTACAACTTCCCCAGCCAATAGGAACCATTGTCCATTATATCACCCAATTTGACAGCACTCTTTTCTTGCTGACCGCAGTCAAGATAAGTACCTTTTACCTCATGTGCATGTTTTAAATGTCTTATACATGTTTACAATTTGTAGTATATGTTTATGAATATTGTTTTGCTTCCCTTAATAGGTTGTATTTACTGCGTTAGGCTGAGTGCCTCGTGCTCGTTTTTCTTCGTATGCTTACCACGTGCTCGACAGCATCCACCTCACATTCCGGTCGACATTTTCCCTTGTCATCTGCATAGCGCTGTCAGATTTGTCCTTTTGCCGTATTGACAAAGACTTTTTCCTCACTCAAGTGGTTTGTTTTCTGCACTGCTTCCTTGCTTCAACCTCTCGCTTCGCTCCAGTTCCAAAGCGTCAGGCGAGGGTTGAATTTCTTCCCAGGCCCACCCCTTTGAGGCTTTCCCTGTACTCAGGGAGACCCAGAAGGGAGGGCTTGAGACCTGTTTCCTCCCATTTGACTTCGGTCTCAGTTTAACCCTTTTTAAACTGGAATTTATTGTGCAGCAATGAAGATAGATAGCTCCCATTTCCTAATCCTGAATTTGATGATGGGGAAGCGTTTAAGAATGATTTGAGTGATTTTATTCACTCTTCTGTGGAACAGGCTGTTTCAGCCTCTATGGAAGGAAAAAAAAAATATTGAAAACTCTATAAATAGTTTAATATAAAAAGATATTGGCCCATTCTGCGGGGGAAAGCAGAAAATGTATGTCTTCTTCCTCTTTATTACCACACAAACAGCCCATTTCCACAGATTTGGTGCCTATGATTAGTGAGTCTATCTCACAACAGACTGAGGACTCTGCTCCTCCCATTCTTCCAAGGAGGGGAACACCAAAACTTCCCTTAAATGCAAAGCCAAATCTAAAAATATTCAAAATGCACAAGATATACCCAAACAAAATTGTAATATCTGCCATCTTAGACACTGATGATGATATGGGTGATGTGGATGACGCTAACGATGTGTCAAAACATTCCCCTTCTTCTCCTCCACAAAATAAATCAAAATTTGACTCTCTTTTGAATAAAAGTAACAATACTAGATGCGGATGGTTGTCCCATGTTTGAATCCTCTCTTATTCAACAGCCTAATTCCACGTAATGGCTCGCGGCGGCACATGTAGGGGACTACATATCCTCTAGACTACGTCTCCCTCTGGATAAGCAGACACTGAGTAAATTGAAGTCGGAGTGACCAAGAAGTTCACTTCCGGCTAATATTACTGTCACGCCTGTTATCAACCTGGCTTTGATTACTTTCTTCTCAAAATCTGTCAAGATCCACACAAGAGTGTTGACAAGGCTTGGGTCAACTGCCAAGACAAAGTGCTGGACGTGGTTGGTCCTTTGGCCTAGATTTTTTATATAGCGGAAGCAGCTAGACTGGAGAATTCTGATATCGATCCTCAGGAACTTTCCATGTAGGTTCAGAGAGCATTTTGCCTTCTTGGTAATGCTCTTACTCACGTTAAATCCTAAACTAGCTAACTTGGTGAAGTTAGACACAGGCATTAAAGCAGAAGGACTCATTTTTGGAGAGTCATTCATCAAAGGTCTGAGGAGATACGTGTCAACTTTTTCTTCAATCGACAAAGCTCAAGCTTCTTTTAAAAAGGTGTTTTCCCAAAGAGTTTTTGCTAGGGCTGGTAGGGGCAGGAGCCGCTTTACCGGCCGTGCGTTACGCAACCAAGGATCAAGAGGCTCCTTCAATAACACCTATAACTACCAAGAGTACAAGCTGCAGTTCTACCCACCAAGGAGTAGGGGTTTCAGAGTTCGTGGTCAAAGAGGCTTCAGACAGAACAATCAAGGTAAGTTTTCTTTAAAATTTTCCTCCTGTGGGGGTCAGGCTTCAGTTCTTTCTAGCAAAGTGGCAATCGATAACAGCAGATCCTTAGGTTGTAGACACTCTTCAAGGTTACTGTATAGAGTTCTATGGTCCACCTTTTCAAAGCGTTTTTCCTCCTCCTCCAAAATTCGCTTCAGATATGACTATCCTAATTTCTTCTGAGATTCCCTCCCTGTTACAAAAACAAGCCATTTAAGCTTCCCTCACGGATCAATCTGGGTTTTTCAGCTCCATCTTTCTGGTTCAATAGAAAAACAAAAAGATGCGTCTAGTCATTAATCTCAGATACTTTATTCAGTTTGTGGTTTATCGGCACTTCAAATTGGAAACAATAATTAATCTCAGGGATTCTCTAAGGTAATACGCTTGGATAGTAAAATTAGATCTACAGAATGCCTATCTCACAAATCCCATCCATCCTCATCACAGGAAGTTTCTTCAGTTCCAGTGGCAAGGTTAAACCTACCAGTTTTCTTCCCTTCCCTTCGGTCTCTCCTCAGCACCATGGTGCTTCACAAAGGTAATGAAACCTGTGGTCGCTTTCCTCAGGTCTCTAGGTGTCAGACTAATTATATACTTAGACAACATCCTTCTCATGAGCCAAGACATTCACACATTAGATGATCATCTTCAGCTTTCGTGCACACTTCTGACAGATCTCAGTTTTCTCCTCAATCTAGAAAAATCGGTAATGGTACCTTCCCAACAAATCGAATTTCTAGGCTTTTTAGTAAATTTGGCTTCCGCTTTTCTGCATCTTCCTCAAGCAAAGGTCATGGCGACAATACACAAGATTATTCATACTCTTCTCAGTTCCCAGATTTCCCTCAGGTCCTTAGCAAGAATAGTAGGTCTTCTTTCTTCTTCCATCCAGGCAATTTTTCAGGGTCCGCTTCACTACAGAGGTCTTCAACAACTAAATATTTGCCATCTCCACAGAGGTCTCACATATGCCGACTCCATAAGGATCAGGACTGTGCAATGAGGATTTGTAGAGATATTGCGATTCTGAGATTTTGAGCCGCTGAGACGTTGAACAGTGCAGCAGGCCAGGCCTGGGCTGGTGCGGCTTGGCGTGGTGTGCGTAGCTGAGGCATTAGTGGCAGAGCCCTAAGGTTGAGCCGAAGAGGCGTAGAAGCAGCCAGACTAGGCTCTGATGCGGCTTGCTCCACTTCAAGTGCTCCTCCGCCACCTGGACTAAATGATTCACACTGTTGGGCCGCGCCACTAAAAGTGGACCATCACACATAGGGGGTCATTCTGACCTTGGCGGTCTTTTCGCAAGACCGCCGAGTTACCGCCGCGGTGAAGACCGCCGACCGCGGCGGTATGCCGCTGTGCGCATTCTGACCGCTGGGAGCGTTCCGCCGGAAAACTGCCAGCAGCCACACTGGCGGTCGGCGGGAAAGTGGAGACTGGTCAACCTCCACCGCCACGCCAGCAGAACACCGCCCACAGAATTACGACCCACATTTCTGTGTGGCGGTCTTCTGTTGGCGGTCACCTCCCCATGGCTCCTGTCACCTCCCGGAGGACCAACGCACAAGGTAAGTTGATCGTCCGTGAGGGGAGGGGGTGGGGGGGGTGTTGTGTGATGTGTGCGTGCATGGGGGTGTGCGTGTGAGTGTGTAGAGGGGGTGTGTGAGTGCGTGCATGCGGGCGGGGAGTGCTGCTGTGCCTATGGGCAATGTGTGTAGTTCGGCGGGTGCGCATGTCGGCATGTATGTGTGCGGGTATGTGTCCCCGTTGTGTATGTGTGTGTGTAGGGGGTGTGTATATGTGCATGTTGGGGGTGTGTGCATGTCGGGGTGCGTGTATGTGCATGTCGGGGTGGGGGTGGGGAGGGGGTTCGTACCACCTCTGCGGGGTGGCAGGGGGGTGGAGGGTGTGGGGGGAGGACTCGGGGGGGCAGTGGGGGGTGGGGGAGACCCCTATCAGTGCCAGGGAAGGAATTCCCTGGCCCCGATAGTGCCTACCGCCATGGTTCGCATGGCGGTTCCCGAACGCGAGAAACCGCGGCGGTAAGCAGGGTCATGATACCGTTGGCGGTCTTGGGTCGACCGCCGGACCGGAGTGCGCAGACTCCAGCCCGTCGGTCATGACCGCCGTGGCTGTCGGAGTGGGGAAGTGGCGGTCGGTCGCGGCGGTGACCGCCGCGGTCAGAATGCCATTTTTAATACCGCCGGTCTGTTCGCGGTCCGACCGCCGCCTCTCCGCCGACCGCCAAGGTCAGAATGAGGGCCATAGTGATTGACTGTGCTTGACAACCCAATTGGCCATTGGTCACTGTTGGACATCGGTGGTAGACAAAAAGTAATAGGGAAATGACACTGAAAAATAGACAAACCACCAGTGCTAGGCAAACAGTACTGAGGCGCTCAATGAGAGTATATTTTAGACTGATCATGGCAAAACCTAAAGCAAAAGGAATATAAGACTACTGCGGTCCCTTATGGATCAATGCCTAATGGACCTGATTCCGCTTCTGCCATACCCCTGCTAGCTGGCAACTCTAGAGAGGCTGACTCTAGTCTTCCTAATACGCTGATAACTAGTTTCTACCATAAGGTGGGTAAGAAGGTGGACAGGGCACCTCCCCTACAGCAGATCACTGAGCAGATTAACAAGCAAAGAGAATCGGCATTGCAGCTAGAGACGCAGGGTGTTGCTCTGGTTCAGTACCAGGTGCAGGAGCCAGTTGGATGGTGGTGGAGAATCTTATGGCAGATACAGACATAGCGAGACAAGAGCTGCTGAGAGTGTTAAAATTGACGTGGCTGGGTCATCAACAACAGTGCTGGAGGACGAGCAATCTTATAGGAAGTCTTGCTGTATGCTGAAGGGACAACAAAGTGCACTGGAGAGCCTGAGGATGGAGAGCGAACCTAGAGGTCCCAGAGAAGGAAGCGCCAAGAGCTTCTGCAGGAATCTTCATACCACAGGCGATCTAGTGGTGAACATCTGACAGCAAACAATGAACTGGGGGACATAGGGGTCATGGACAACAGTACTCCAGAGGGCAAAAGTGACTATCTTAATGATAGCTCCCTGATGTTTCTGGATTATATGCTGTCAGATGTACCTTGCAGCTCAATAGCTAAAGCCGGACCTTGAGGGCCATCTAAGATTTTGCCGGCAGCTGAAGATAGTCCTGCGGCCTCAGTGGAAGCTGCGTTCGCCATCAAACCTGTAATCAACAGCTCCTCCCCAAGAGGGGGGTTTTGTATGACTGACATAACAGCATATTTCTGCCTGCCAGTCCTCAAGGAATAATTCTGTATCCGCGGAGAGCTCACAAGGTTTTATAATCTCCGAGGCTATGACTGCATTAAACAATGTTTTAGTTTCGACTCTTGCACTACTGGAGAAATTTCATGGGGGTACTGAGCACATTGAATCACTATTAACTATGATACTGCAGGCCTTAGTTCTGGGTGAACAAATAATTGGGTTGAATCAGGCTCCACCTCCACAGACCCCCTGGTATGCTAGTCAAAGCTGGTTTAATCCATCAAATCTTATTAGGAGTACTATACAGATGCAATCTGCAGATCCCATCCCCACTCAAACTGGGAGTACATTACAGATTAATACAAGTATGGCTAACCCCAGTGGTAAAGGCGCCAATGTCCATGGAGAGGGTGCCGGGCCCACTGGAATAGAGATGTGTAGCCTTCTTTCAGATGAGCACAAGGCTAGTCCTAGCAAAAAAAACGCACCCATCGAACCAAAGGAGCTTCTAGCTAGCACCGTGGAATGTAAAAGGAGAGCTCTGGGATCCCAGAATTAAGCACATGTTGATTTAGAGGTAACCATGAGCCAGGGTAATAAGAATAAGGGAAGTGCTAAAGAAAAGGGGAAACGGGCTACACCATTTCCAGTTTACTCCCTTAAATGGTTATTCTCCAAAAATAAGAACAGCATAGACACGGGGATAGCTCCAGTTTCCAGCTACATGGATACACTAAGGGCCAGATGTATCAAAGGGTTTCCCCCATTCTGTGTCAATGGGAAAATGTGTTTGTACATATGGCCCTAAGTGAGGAGAATATGGGCATCAGAAATTCAGCTGCCCCCTCGCCTGAGAACACCTCGTGGCCAGCTGCTAAGTGTAAGGGGGCAGCGGAACACTCATGATCCACCCAACTCCAATCCTGCGAGGATAATCATAGTTGGGGGTGGGTAGTGGAAGGAGAAGCTTGCCAAGAAAGCCCAGCAAAGGCAAGGAAGCTTAGGAATAAGAAGAAAAGCTCTGCAAAGAAAAAAAGAAGGGCAGTAAGGAAGGTGTTGGAAATGGCCTTTCTGCCGGGTCACCCCCAAACTTTTTGCCTTTCTCCTTCTCTTTTTCTGACCTCATTTCTGCTGGCTTTAGGACTCTGCACACCTTACCACTGCTAATCAGTGCTAAAGTGCATATGCTCTCTCCTAAAACATGGTGACATTGGCTCATACCCAATTGTCCTATTTAATTTGCTTGTAAGTCCCTAGTCAAATGCACTATATGTGCTCAGGGCCTGTACATTAAATGCTACTAGTGGGCTGCAGCACTGGGTGTGCCACCCACATAAGTAGCCCCCTAACCATGTCTCAGGCCTGCCACTGCAGTGCCTGTGTGTGCAGTCTCACTGCCACTTCGACTAGGCATTTAAAAGTAATTGCCAATCCTAAACTCCCCTTTTTCTACATATACGTCACCCCTAAGGTAGGCCCTAGGTAGCCCCTATGGAAGGGTGCTATGAAGGTAAAAGGCAGGACATGGACATGTGTGTTCTGTATGTCCTGGTAGTGTAAAACTCCCAAATTCGTTTTTACACTGCTGTGAGGCCTGCTCCTTTCATATGATAACATTAGGGCTACCCTCAAACTGTTTGAGAGGTAAATTCTGATCTAAAAGGAGTAACAAGGTCATATTTAGTATGGCCAGAATGGTAATACAAAATCCCGCTGACTGGTGAAGATGGATTTAATATTACTATTTAAGAAATGCCACTTTTAGAAAGTGAGCACTTCTTTGCACTTAAATCCTTCTGTGCCTTACAATCCACGCCTGGCTGGGTTAGTTGACAGCTCCCTTGTGCATTCACTTACACAATCCCAAACACAGGATGCTTAGTCATACTTGCACACATGTGCATATTGAATAGGTCTTCCTGGGCTGTGAGGATGGAGGGACTGACACTTACATGTCAAAGGACAGTAGCCTGCCCTCACACAAAGGACTGCCAGACCCTCTACTGGGACCCTGGCAGACAGGATGGAACTGAAAGGGAACCTTGTGAACTTCTAAGCCACTCTCTGAAGTCTCCCCCACTTCAAAGGCACATTTGGGTATTTAAGCAGGGTCTCTGACCCTACCAACTCAGACACTTCTGAGGTAGACACTTCTACTTTACAGACACTTCCTGGAGAAGAACCCCTGAACCAGAACCTGCAACCTGCCAAGAAGAACTGCTTGGGTGCCCAAAGGACTCACCTGGACTGCTTTTCTGAGAATAACTGCTACCTTGCTGTTGCCCTGCTTGCCTTGCTACTCTCTGGCTGTGTTAATAAGTGCTCTCCAAGGGCTTGGATAGAGCTTGTCTCCCGTTCCCTGAAGTCTCGGGACCAAAAAGACTTCATTCCTGCAAAAGAACTCTTTGTGCTGCAAAAATCGATGCACAGCCTGCAAGAAACGGCACACAGCCTGCATTGTGATGAGAAAACCACCACACACTGAACCGGAATGACGGAGCCTAACTTTGCAAGGAGAAGATGGACGCAGCGCTAGCATTGCAACCGAAAATTATACGCACGGCCCACTGGATCATCGCGAAGCCGAGCCGGAGCGATGCAGCCTGACTTCCTGAGAGGAATCGACGCCGCGCAGGACATGCGGCAGAAATTTCCCTGCATCGCATGCTGAGGACAACTTTCACCTCCCCTGGGCAGGCTGCTATAGGGGCAGTAAAAGACAACTACACAGGACAAATAGAAATAGTTGTTATAAGTTAAGATCATGGACTATTCTAACTTTTCTTAATAATGTTTGTTGATTAAACCAAATGGTTTTTTTCTGTGTACTCACAGTAAACTTGATATTGTTTCTTTGGCCTTTGTCATGTAAGTAATTTGTCCAATACACTATAATAACAAAAATCATTACAGAAAATAAATTATACAATGTAGTTTTTATAGTGTTTTTTTGTGCCTTGATATAGTGTGCATGTCAGAGAAGGACCCAATCCCTGTAATTTCTCCCACTCCACTTCTTCCTCTATTGATGACACTAGATAAGGGCCAGGCCTGAAAGATTATTACATTTCACACCTCCTAACTTTCATGTAGGGTGTGTGTGTTTTTTTGATTTTGCATGTGTGTTGTGTTTGCAATGCTTTAAGATCTGGAATAACTTGTAGAAGACCTTCAGAAAATTTTTAACTTTATTGTGACACTTCAGTTTTATATTTAGAGTTCTTCTAGAGAGGTTACTAGAAGCAATGGGAATTTTTTCTTCAGCTCTCAAGTGTGTATTTGAATTATGCTTTTGATTATGACTTTCATCAAGTATTGAAGCACATAATGATGCAATAGTAGTATTAGTACTTTCATTCATTGATGTAAAGCCTACACCCGCATCACACAAACATTGGACACGCATGCACACCAAGTGGCTGTGTTGGCAATGTGTTGCCAATGGTGAGGCAACATCAGACACCAGAAAATGCTTATGGCATCTAGGTGCGCTCCACTATCTCTTCTATTTGGGTTGGCGGTAGCACAGATGATGAACTCTCCTCCGGTGGCAGATACTTCTTTTCAACTACTTGCCATTTTTTCGTTTTTATTGAAACATAGTAAACTGTATCAACGCTTCTTATGCCATCAAAGCATCAAGATGTAACTCTCCCAGCATCCATATGATCTTGCACATGCAGCCAAATACACCCTTTGATATTCTTTGTCACAGAACTGACAAATAGTTGACCATTACAGGCTAAACACTCCTCAAATAACGTTGCTAACTTCTGTTTACTGAATTTATGCTCACTCGCGTTCATGCACATAGGATGCTATTTCACAAATGCATAAACCTCTTCTAACACCATGCTCCTCATGTTTGCTCCTTTGTTGTTTCAGAAGTGACATTAGAAAAGCGTTTACAGCATGTGAGGTCATCATTCACTGACAGTGTAATGTTTGTTAATTATCTGTGTGCAAATTAGATGTGTAACTAGTGGGGAAAAATGTGGATGCTATAGACATTTTATTTAGAAATTGGTAAGCTGAATTTGTGAATGGGTGCAAATCACAATTTCATCTGGTTTTAGTACATTAATGAATCAAAAATTGTGATTCCTTATTATTTGTAATCTATGATTCTTTAATTCTATTATTACTGTATCTGGCTGCTAGCTCCTAAGTAATAAATGTATTTGTCCACCCAAGAAAATGCTAATTTCACTAACTGAATCTCTGCATTTATTCAGTTATGGATATGATTCTTGATCTCTAACAGTTTATGCTGTATACTGGTAGCTCGCCAAACAAATGCATAGTTTTGAGTATTTCTTGTTCAGATGTGTGATACTTCACTAAAACGAGTTGCAAACAGAAGTGATTTAGGCCCTCATTATAACATCGCCGTTAAAAAAAACCCTACCGCCACGGCGATAGCCGGCAAAAGACTGTCTGTCCACAATAACATGTCCACAGCCGGAGTTCCACCATATGCGGAGCGGAAATCCGGCTGTGGCCATACTGGCGGATGGGGGTAAGGTGGCGCTGCTACCACCAGCAGCACCACGCCAGTAGACCGCCGCCATCTGTATTATGCAAAATAATACGGCCTGGCGGTGTTCTGCTGGCGGGCGCTGCTGGCGGTAGCAGCGCCCCGTCCTGTCTCCTGCTGGAAGACCCCCTGGATCCAGGTAAGTTGGGTCTCTGACAGAGTAGGGGGTGGTAGTTGTTGTGTGTGTGTGAGGGGGGTGTACATGTGTGTGTGAGTGTGCGTGAATGTGGGTGTGTGTTTAGTGTTGATTGCCTGCATGAATGTATGGAAGTGAGTGCGTGTATGTATGGAAACAGGGATGCGTGTCTGCGTGCATGTTTTGAAGTGTGTGCAGATTTGTGTGTGAATGGAAAAATGCATGCATGTATGTATGTGTGAATGAGTGTGTGTGTGTGTGTGTGTGATTGGGTGTGGATGTAGGAGGGGGTTTCTGGAGAGGTATGGAAGGTGGGGGGTGTGTGGAGAGGTAGGGGCGGGGGTGTCTGGAGAGGTAGGGGATAGGGGCCTCCTATCAGTGACAGGGAAGGAATTCCTCATCACCGATATGGCCTACTGCCATGGTTTTCATGGCGTTAAACCATGGCGGTAGGCAGAGTCATAATCTCGCTGGTGGCACAACGAGACCCGCCGGGCTGGAGTTGGTTATTTCCAGCCCGGTGGCTACTACTGCCATGGTGGTCAGAGTGGTACCAACCCGCCAATGTCATAATGTGGCAGTAAGTACCGCCAGCCTGTTGGGGGTACCACTGCCACATTATTGCCGACCGCCGGGGTCAAAATGACCCCCGTAATCTTTATGTCACCTATTGCAAGTAAAACGATTTTCTCTCAGAGCCGCAAAAGATTCCACAATAGGAAGAGTTTGAAGAGGTACATTTTTGCTACGACTTGGGCCATGAAACCAAATGTAGCAAAACTATTATGGAAATGAAATGAGGGCAAAGTCACATGCTCAATAGTACAAAGAGCAGCTAATACCAATAAAGGCTATTAATAATTTTTTGCTGCATCGGTTTCCAGGATAATTACAAAAATGGACCTTTCCCCATTCCACTCCCTGTCCCCAAATATTCAGAGTATCAGACCGCGAATATGACTTTCAATTTCCAATAAAACCTGCCTGTGCTTTCTAAACTAACTAATCTGAGCTTCTGGTTTCCTGTAGACTTTCACAACCATGTTTACTCAGGTACTTAGGTACTTCGCACATAGCTTCCACATAGTGCAAGGTCTTTCCTGGCTAAGGGACACAATCATTAGTCATATTCGGGAGAGAAACCAGTGACTATGTTATAGTGGATTAACTGTATAGATGATAGGAATGTCCTAAGCGGTTGAATAATGTATTTGAGAATCCATTTTGTGTTGGGAGTTTGCTCTTGGATATCAGGCCATATGACTGAACAATTTCTTAGAGTTTACATCCCTATTCAGGCCTCAACGTTCCTCATTCTGGATATGAGAAATATTTGTCTCTAAAATCAAGACATTCTTGGCTTTAATATGTAGCTTTGTATACACTTGAACGGAATGATCTGAATTCACTGCCTAGTTTTTGGCCCTGTGCAGGCATTTACTATTACAAACATTTGATAGCTTGTTTGTCAATTTTGAAGAAAAGAGGCCTGCCACCTTTTTCAGCACTGCTCAGGTAACTTTGTTTAATTGCATATGAGGCAATGCAGTTTTGTCAGAATCTCCTGCCTGTGACACATATTCGTTTTCTTTCAATTCTGTAGAAGTACCAAATGCTCAAATTTGCATTGTCAATCTGTTAACTCCAGCTGTGGAACACAAAGTTGAACGAAAAAAATATTGATTCAAATATCAAAATCTGCTTCACACGTCTTTCTTAAAAGACAGAGTGGTACATGAGGCTCAAAAGAATAGTGACTGATCAGTCAAAATCAGGACCATAATAAAGGGTGAACGTCTGCAACATTAGAATGAGAAGGTGTTTACCAAAAGGTCCATCAGTGAACCCCATTTACAGTACTTACACCATCTAGGATATTTAACCAGAAGTCATACTTGCTACAGTCACGAGCCACTATTGTTGGGGGTCACGCTCACTGATATAATTCCTCATGGGGTAGCCTGGATTAATAGTTTCGCTAGACTTTTGAGCGAACCAGTTGCTAATTTAGAGTCACTGACTGCTTGCCAATTGGCATTTCTTACCGCCCAATGTGTGTCTTTTACACTGAGTTGTAGCTCCCCAAGTTTTACTGTTTATAACTTACGGCCCTTTTACAGTTTATGCAGGACATCCCCCATGTGCCCCACTCCATTCTTCTTCTGTGTCTCACAGGTCATTGTGGGTTTCTTTCTGTTTGCTCCACAGCTTTACAGCCTCCCTTATCTTGCTTCAAATATCTGATCAAAACACTTCTGACTTTTTCGTTTTTTTAAGTAAATTTTGCCTCTGTGCCCGTGGGAAAGTTCTTTCAAGCCTGAATTCTTCCATGCTTTCAGTTGTTCTCCCCTAAACACATTCACTCCTGCCTCTATATTAAGTATAGGCTGAACATACAGTTGGAAAAGATATACACTTGGACTACTCTGCCATAGTTTGACAGTTCTGTTTAAGTGTAAATATGTTTCTGTTCGTATCCGTCTTATTGTATGAAACTTGATGGGTGTAAACATCACTGAGTTAGTCCCACGTTCGAGCAAACCAAATCTACTCTTAACTTGGCTAGTCATAACTCGGTGGAATCTCTTAATGTTACTTATAACAGTAGTTGGAGATATTTAATAAAATAAGCAGAGGTGTACAAATGCTCTATACGTATACTTTATTACGTAAATAGGAGACAGTGCAAAAACAATGCATTTCCGTTGAGGTATAAATTTGCCAAATCCTCGGATTATTTGCAATTAATAATTCCATGCAGAGGATATCATCTCCGAAAATAAGGCAGACATTTGAGGAGGATGTAGTAGGGAATAACTGCCCAAAAAACACTTCGCATCACGGGACAGCCTGCTTAGATTATTTGTGACTACTTTTATGCCTAAGGTTAATTACTTACCAAGGATGCAGTCCTACAACCATCTGTGTTTCTTTAACAACCTAATCCACTCCTAGGGTTAATAAAATTAAGCTAATACACCTGCCAAACTATAATTTGTAAATGAAAAGCCCAGTACTGGAGCACTGAGAACAGTATTTATGTATAGTCATTACAGTATCACTTTAGTGACATCTTTATTGCTATACATCAGAAGCATTGGGACTCATCTCTGCACACAACAAAGTGAAAACAGGATGCATTTTTAGAACTTAGTGAATTTTCTATGACTTTGGGTCAGAAGGTAACATTTAAAAACGTTAGACAATGGAAATAAATACACATGACTTAGATAATTGAAAAAAAGCCTATAAAAAGACAAACATGTTGCAAAATGATTTTTTAAACTTCATTCAAATCATTCATACCTTATTAAAAGCAAGCATTGAAAATCCAATAGGTCTGTCTTGCAGATTTAGTACTAATTAAAACATGTAAAAAGTCTGCAGCAGGGAAAAAACTAAACAAATAAACAATTAATTTCTTCAATAGTGTCTCAACTGGATGAATAATTAAAATGCTATGATTAAATGCACGTTTGAAGTGGAATGATACATCAAACTACCAATATCATGAGATGTGAAAGAAAACGATCCTCTCAGTGCAGCCAAAGTCAATTCAATACATATTTAAAGAGAAAGTATGACCAAGTATTGCTGACAGCTAACTGTTAAACCATGCCTAACCAGGGTATACTGTACACACATAGATGGACTAGGAAGTGAACTCTATTTTGGACATCTTCAGGATTACATGAGGAGGGAAATCCACAGTTTAAAATCAAAACTGTTAAGGTCTGGGCCTAACTCTTACAGCAGACACCCAATGAGTCACACAATCACATCCCCATCCCATTTAACAGCTACATGATACAAAGGCAGGGGTATCCAAAGTGATGGTCAAAGAACATGTCAGCAGGATATTTTGAAGGGCATAGCCATTGGCCAAACCAGAGACAAAACAGAAGGGAGCATCAATCTTTCCTCCAACTTTTCAATTCAACATGGCAGACTTTTTCCGATAACTCAGAAAAGTGAATTTTCAGGATCAGAAAAAGAGACATCCGTATTGTTTGTCCAGGTCAACTTAAAGAACTAGGGCCTGATGAAGAAAATGGTTACACCAAGAGCTTCCATGTAGTCGGACAAATTAGTGTTTTTTTCCCTTAGAGGATGCCCCTTTCAGGTATGTGGTGAATTGTTAAAATTAGAAAAATAATTTTGCTTACCAAATTAAGCATTTTTACCTAAAAAATAAACTTTCTACTTTAAGACTATATGCCATTTCAGTGCATAGTGCTGTGGCAGAATGCAATTCAGTGTCTTTCCCACAGAACACAAATATTTCCCCCAAATCAAAAAAAAGTTTAGTTTATCAAATGTCTTACAATTTATGTAACTACACATACAAATAATTTCGAATTTATATTGGAATACTAACACACATATCAAACTGAAAATATGTATGGTTATTTAAAACTTATTAGATTTTATCATTATTTTCCGAGACCTAATCTCTGCCCAGCATTACTGCTGAGTAACAAAATTGCCTTGTTTCGAAAATATTAAGTTACCATTAACAAACAAGTGCTCTGAGTAAAAGTCTTAGGAGACAGAAGGTTTCCAATCACGTCATCATAATTTTTAAATTTAAGAGGCTGCTATCTTGTTGAGAGGACAATATCGTTGTATTGCTATAATTCATCTTTCCTTAATTCACATTTTATCTTCTTTTCCTATGCAAGATTCTTGACCTGAAAGCATACACTAACCCGGCATTTTTTTTGCAAGTCTCCTGTCTCCATATTTTTGCTGTTTAGAAGCTTGGCAACATTTCAGTTGAAAAGAAAACAAAACATCTGGTGTGTCTACAACTTGTCACTTTCACAAAATTGAGTATGGCTGAACCCAGCCAGTTATAAAGGAAAAAAAAAAAACATATCCAATCTCTTTTGCCAAAACGACATTCTAGAGAAATAGCATGTCTTATTGAAATCATAAATTTGGACTACATATCCATGATACATTTCTTTCTCAGTTCTGGCAATCTCTTCACCGTTCACTCCAAAGCCTTCCATTCAAAGTATATTAAACAATCATAGAGTATGATAGGGATATATAATTGAGGGTACTCACTGGTGGACCGGTGTCGCCCTTTGGCCCTCTGAGCTGCTCCATGTCGAACATTCTGCTAAGTTCTTCATAATCATAATCATAATTTTCAATGTCAATTTCATAGCTATTTTCAGAGTTATATATATCTTCATCCTCTACTATGCTTTCCTCCCAGGGATCGACGTGATTATACAAAGATGGGTCGAAGGATGCTCTGTATAGCGTCTGATTAACGATCTGCTGCATTTCCTTAAATCCTTCTGAATGGTGATTTGCCTTGCTGTTTTTCCTGCTGCTATTTTTAATCCTGTTGCGTTTTTCAGGCGGGTTTGCTGGTGGTGTCTCAATTTGTGTAGTATGGTCCCTGTCAGTCCCTTCCGTGCCGTTATCAGAAACATTTTGGTGGGTCCCAGATTCTTTTCTGGTGTTATTCCTTTTTTCATTATGATGTGTTTTGGGTGTTGATGTTATAAATCTTTCCTGGGCAGTTCTGTTTTTACTGGCAATGTTTGGATGTTCGGCATTTCCTGTCCTTGAGCTGTGGGTGGTCAATGAGGACTTCGATGATAATGGAAGAGTTGGACGAATGGGCTTCTTTGGCGAGCTGGTTGGCGTACTTTTGTGAAATAAAATTGGCTCTCTACTTGCATTTTGTAGTGTTTGCTTTGACAGCAGTTCATAATAAGACTCTTTTTTCTTTAGAGAACTTACAGACACTGAGGATGATCTTGATGTTGTGGTGGTATGTGCCTCCTGAGATCGGTATGTGTCAGCTTGGCGGCATTGCTTTTTCACATATTTACAATAGTTTGCCAAGGCCTGTGCCGAAGGGATGATATCCAATTGGCATACTATGCCTTCAAAGTGAACTGAATGAAAGTTCATTCTTCCTAGAGTAAACGAACCAGCAGAGTCAAAGGTTGGTACTGAGGAGACAGTTTCTTTGCTGAAGTGTTTCTTCCCACAATCGGCAAACATGGAGACAGTTTTGTCTCGAACATCAATGGCGAATGAGTGCCACTGTTCATCGTGGACGCTATAATCGAAGGATACAGAGTGCTTTCCTCCCACATATACCACAACTTTTCTTGGTAGAAGCTGCACACCAAACTGCAACCTATGTTTTGTATTCCTTATGCTGAAAAGAAAAGCATTGTTTACGCTATAAGAGCGCAGCACAACCAGTACCGTGAATGGTTGCTGAAAGCTTGAGGGAATTATTTGGTCTGTTGTTCTCTCAATGTGTATATCACTTTCTAAAAGTACTCCTGCAGGAGTTAAGCGGATTCCGTGAGGTAATAGAATATGTGATCCTGGCAATGCAGTCTCTGTAGATAGGTTTCCTACTTCTTTGCCGCCAAAGCCTAACTGGTGGAGAACATTGATGCCTGTTATTAAAAAAGAAAAAAAGTTATATAGGGATTGACAATTTTACACTCAGAAGAACTAATCATAGTGCTGCAGGTTCACAGCTTCAACTTATTGCATGAAAGAAGAAGCACTAACTTTCCAATCAGGCAACTCAGGACAAACAATAACGTGCAGTTCAACAATCTACATGTTACGTAGAACAATACAATTTCATGTTGGTATAACGATAGAACAAGTCATTCTAAGACCAAAAGTAACAAACCATTGGTGGCAGGGGAAGCAGTGTCATGTTCAGTATCATAGCAACTGGGGCTCAGTTATGGAAGGGTGTAGGAGCATGTTTTGGGAAAATCATTTTCTAAAGATTAAAGAATGCTGTGCCAATACTGATTTAGTAGTAAACTTTTCAGTTATGAACGGTAGCCTGCATGCTTCTTTGGGATTTTTGCCATATTGAAGGTTACATGTTTTGTCTGCAAGTGTAACCGAAGGAAGACTAGTGCCTGGAAACTTCTCTGAAGTTTATGTTGAGCTGACGAGACTCAAAAAGCTCACAGCTGGACTAGACACTTGCAGGGACGTCATCTTACACTACATGGAAAAAGCAAGTAGTGGTTGTCACATAGCCTGTATATCCTTCTCTGTCCACTAGCATCTTCCGCCACTGAATAGAGGCAGACTGACTTGACTAGCAATAATCAACATGGCCCCATCCTTCTCCTAAACTGCAGTATCCCTGTCTATACCTCTGCCACTGTACTTGACACTTTGGATAACAGATATAAGGAATTATTACTCTTAAACACACAGTGCAACCTAACAATTACATTTATTGCTTCATCATTACATTGTGAGACACATATAAGGGTTAATTTCGACCCTGGCGGTTGACGGAAAAGTGGCAGTTTTACCACCAACAGGCTGGCGGTAAAAAATTTTGAATTATGACCATGGCAGTTACCGCCATGGTCATCCGCCGCTTCTCCGATCAGACCGCCATGGCGGAGACGACCGCTGGGCTGGAGACTTGGGTCTCCAGCCCGGCAGCCGTCACAAGACCGCCAGCGGTATCATGACCCGGCTTACCGCCATGGAATTCATGGGGTTTGGAACCGCCATGAAATCCATGGCGGTAAGCACTATCAGTGCCAGTAAATTCCTTCCCTGGCACTGATAGGGGTCTCCGCCACCCCACACCCCCTCCCCCGAGTACGTCCCCAAAACCCCCCACCCCCCTGCAATCCCCCAAAGGTGGCAGGACCCCCCTCCCCACCCATACCCCGACATCACAACACAGACACACACCCGACATGCATGCAGACACTACCAACACAAATTCCCGCACACACACAAACAAACATGCCAACAGACACACAAACAGTCATACACGCACACCCTCATTCAGACATACACGCACACATCCATACAGACATACATACAGACAGACACGCACACATTTCCATTCACACTACACCCCTGCATGCATACACGCACTCACACCCCCCTCTACATTCTCACACCCCCATGCACCCACACATCACACAACACTCCCCCACCCCTCCCCAAACGGACGATCAACTAACCTTGTCCGTTGATCTTCCGGGAGGGGACGGGATCCATGGGGGCTGCTCCGCCACCACCACACCGTCAACAGAACACCGCCACGCCGAATCACAGAACGTGATTCGGTGGGTGGTGTTCTGTTGACGTGGCGGTGGAGGTGGAGCAACCTCCACTTCCCCGCCGCCCGCCAGTATGGCTGCTGGCGGCTCTCCATCTGGTAAAGGACGGAGGGCTGCCAGCAGTCATAATACGGCAAGCGGAAAACCGCCACCACTGGCGAACTTCAACACGGCGGTCCCTCAGCGGTCTTGTGAAAAGACCGCTGAGGTCAAAATGACCCCCATAATGTATTAGTTTAAAGGCGAAGTTGCAAAATACTATTTTGGTATGAATGTGTTGCCCCAGTATTGATCTAAAAGACGTGAACCCAAATATACCCTTATTTACCTGTGTCAGCTGACTCAGACCTTCTGCTGGAAGATCTGCTGGCTTCAAATTACCAGAGGTTGTGCCTCCCACTTACAGCCCGTAACCCATCAGCTTTACTAAAGATTTGATGTTATGAAAATCTTGTCATAGCCTTTAGACTTCTGCCCCCATGGTGCAAATGGAAGTAAAAACATGGGGCCTCATTACGAGTGTTGCGGTCCGAGGACTGCCACACTCACAGTCATAGTCAGACCGATGCACTCCAGTCATCCGACCACCACATTATGACCCTGGTGGGTGGAACCACCTGAAGACCGTCATTCCCGCCAGGAACATCATTCCTGAAGTGGTGACGCGGTCAGGGATGTACTCAGCCAGTGTGGTGCTGAACTCAGCACCGCCTGGATGACAGCAACCTCACTTACTACCAGTCTTACCATGGCATTGGCACCGCCGTAGAAAATCTGGAAGTAAGAGTGTGCTGAGGACGACAGTGGGGCCCCTGCACTAACCATCCCCATGGGCAGTGCAGGGGCTTCCATGCTCAGCACCATTGGAATGCGCAGTCTGGTTTGCAGACAGTGCGCATTCCGATGGTGCTGGGGTGCTACGGCATTGACCAATACCATAGTACTGTTCCCACTGGGCAGCCTGGCGGCAACCCGTATTACAGTGTTCCCACCGGTCAGCCCAGTGAGAACATTGTAATATGCTCAGAGGGGATGTCACCGATATGGTGGTGGTGTCCTCCCTGTGGGTTTGGCGGTCAGCTTGTCCAACCTCCAAACTCATAATGAGGTCCATAGTCACTTCCCCTAAGACAAAGGTAATTGCCAGTTCTGCAGATTAATGACTAGTACAAACAGTGGTTCTGGTATTCCTGATGACCTGCCTCAGAGTAATTATATTGTTTCCAAGGGCTCCTGAAGTTTTGCTGAGCAGTAGTTGCATACCACCGCCCCCCTAAAAAAAGAAAATACGCAGCACATTGTAAAACTCTGTTAGATTATTTGGAATGTAACTTTCTGGGCATTTGGCAAATGTAAGTATCACATTGTGACGTTAGGCTGCAGAATATTATAGTTTAAAATCAGTGCATCATGTCTCCCATTTTCATATTAACTTCTGATTGTAGAGACTGCAGGACACTCCTAGCAGTGCTCACCACGAAAAAATATACACATCATCAGACTATTGCATTTACCACACACCATTCTAGGAACAAGTCTGTACTTTACACAACAAATTGTTACCAAAAAGTGACAGTCATTAAAGAAAATTAAATCAAAACTTGTACTAACTCATCAATCCAGTTTACACAGGTCAGTGTGCCAGGAAACGCTTCCATCTCCTTTCACTGACATATTTAAGAACCTTCAGCAATAATCCAGGGAGATGTAAGTGCTACAGATCATATTTAACCACATGGTACAGTACAACATTAAACCAAAAAATCCATAACCCTCCACAAGACCAAAATATTCTAATCCCCCCAATCCTTGACTTTATGGGGTTTTGCATATACAGAGTAGAATAATTCTAGCATAGAACAAAATAACACCTAATCTGAATCAATTCTAAATATTTCATTGGGAAATGATCTGGATAAGAGATTGTCCAATAACGAGTTTCATGGTAAAAGCAAATAGCAACAAGGATAAGGCGCTGCTCTGTATATGAATCCTTCAATAAGAAATCCTGCTGGAAATGCAGCATTGCCAGAAACTGGCTCCCTAAATAGAAACTCCACTCAATTGAAAAATTGGCATGCCAGCCCAAACTCATCCCAGTATTCCTTAATTAATAACAATTTATTGAATCGAAGGCACATTGGAATATAGACAAGACACTGCTGTTCTGGTCAGATGGTAGAAAATGTACCCATTAATAAAAAATAAAAAAAATCCCACAAATTAGAGATGATATTCCTAAAAGGAATGAAGGATGCCTTACGTACAGCACAACACTTGAAATTACTTTTGCAAATGTACCTTCATGTCCACATTCTTAGGCTAAATGATCTACGGCAAATACAATCACCATGATATTTCTTGGTTTGAGCAGTACTACAAGAGTTGTTTTTTTCATATATGTAGGCAGAATTAATTTCATCATGTGCTGCATATTATAGCTCGAACATAATTAACAGGCCATATAAAATACAGATCCTACAAAAAATGAAAGGAAAGTAGATCCCTGCCTACTATTTCATTCCTTTCCAAATTTTATGTTACATGCTTAACTTTCATTTCTGTGATGGGAATGTTTTCCACCCATTCATGGTTCTATACATTCTTTGGAAGATTAACATGTTTGTTCCACTTGGCCTTTTTTGCAGGATCATACCCAGTCTTTTTGCCTCCTTCCTCCTAATTTGTCTGACCAGTTTCTGTTGGCTTTAGGACTCTGGGCACTTTACCACTGCTAAAACAGTGCTAAAGTGACTATGCTCTCTGTGTAAATTGTACTGTTGATTGGCATATTTGATTTACTGGTTAGTCCCTAGTAAAGTGCACTAGAGGTGCCCAGGGCCTGTAAATCAAATGCTACTAGTGGGCCTGCAGCACTGGTTGTGCCACCCACATTAGTAGCCCTGTAAACATGGCCACTGCAGTGTCTGTGCTTGCAGTTTTAAACTGCCAATTCGACTTGGCAAGTGTACCCACCTGCCAGGCCTAAACCTTCCCTTTTACTACTTGTCAGGCACCCCTAATGTAGGCCCTAGGTAGCCTCAGGGGCAGGGTGCAGTGTATGTTTAAGGTAAGACATATACTAGTGTGTTGTATATGTCTTACCAGTGAAATACTAACAAATTCAGTTTTCACTGTGCAAGGCCTACCTCTCTCATAGGTTAACATGGGGGCTGCCTTTACATATCCTTAAAGCGCAGATTCCCTTTGAGAGCAGATACAAATGTGGAGTTTAGGATCTCTGAACTCACAATTTAAAAATACATATTTTAGTGAAGTTAGTTTTTAAATGGTCTGTTTGAATAAGACAACTCTAAAGGAATAAGGAAGTGAAAGGTCCACATGACCTTTCACTTCCTTATTTACACTCACCGGGAAGACCAGCAATGTTTGATCCTGACTCGCATGTGTTGAGCGGATGTGGATGGAGACAGGCACTAGCGGTCCCATATTTAAAAGGTATGAGTACACTGCAATGGAGGCAGAGTTTTTCTAGAGTTTATGATGTATGACTGTTAAGCACTTCTAATATTTTAATCTTTGTAGATTTGTTTACTTGGGCTTGTAGGTGGAAGTCCCCTGGTGTGTTGCTACAGAGCCTATTTTTGCGACCTGTTGTAATTAGCAGAATATAGCTATTCTAGTTGGGAGCCTGACACAGTGTACTTTATGATGCATGTTTGCTATGTTTTTAAAGTATTTTTTGAATTTTCCTTCATATAGGTGGTGGCTTATATTAATATCCACATCTGTGTTTTGGTGTTTTTTGGGGTTCAGCAGGTGGTACACATGGTGTTATTTAATATATTGCACGTACTGTTTTTTAATAAATGTTTCTTATGTGTAGGTATTATTTAACAACACTGAGTCCTGATGATGGTCTGACTGACCTCTGACTGCCACTACAGGCCGATACGTCGACATTACCTTCTCATGTGACAAGCTGAATTGAAAGTCCATAATATTGCTTGAACTGGGACTGAAAACCAAGCAATTATTGTGCAGAACTGTGTCATGAGGGGGTTATAACCCCTTCCTGGATCTGCAGTTGGAATTCAATCTTGTGACCTAGAGGGGTTATATACAGTGTTGTTGTTTATAAAATGGACATTCGTTTGAACTGCTGTACATTTGTTTGAACTTCCTGAATCCTATTGAATACTATATTGGATTTTAACAGTACGGAGTTGTCTTATTCATTAATTGAAGACTGGATAATATGCACGCATACTATAGCTAAATATTTCCTCTAGGAGCATTTTTAATTGGATTGTCTGTCTGGGTCAGTTTGACAGTTGGGCTGTTTTGCACCTCTCTCTAGACCATGACACAAAAGGGGGCAGGGTGTGGCCGGAATATCCTGATGAGCTATCTGAGATAGAGTGGACGGGGGAGTGGTTGTTCACACCTGAAAGGACTATGCCTTCCCTCACACAATGCAGTCTCCGACCCCCTGGTGTGCATCTGGGGCCTGACCTGGACAAGAAAGGATCTTTCAATCACTTTGAGACTTTTCTTTGACGTTTGCCAACTTCAAAGGCAGAACATGGCATAAGAAGAAGACAAAAAAAACCAGACTTTTAGAATCTTTCTGGAATCAAGTGGAACCTCTGCCCAGGAGAAGAGCTGAAGAGCTGAAGGAGGACTACTGTCCCTTTGCTGTGTTGCTTAGTTGGACTGGCCTGCAGTTACTGCTTCTGCCTTAAAAGAGTGTAAAGGGTGAACTTTGGTGTGTGTCCTGCTAGGGAAAGTTCTCCAAGGGCTTGGAGTAGAGCGTGCCTCCTGTTGGAAGTCTCAGGGACACCAACGACTTCAGTTCCTTGACCTGCAGCACTGGGAACTGTGTGTTTTGTGCTGGTCAAGAGAAGCAACCACGGCGACGCCACCAGCGACGATGCTGGCCTACACCGTGACCTGCCAACACTGTACGGAGTCGCATTGCCCCGCTTCGCACCGTGACCCCGGTCTCACCGATGCCGTCATCAGATGACTTCACCAAGCCACTGCTCGGACTGCGACCTGTGGGCCCCGCACTCCGGCATTGCCTGCTCACACCACAGCCTGGGCCTCCCCGGCAACGCCGCTCCTGCTGACACCGGCACCGCTGCCTGCACTGTGGCCTGTGGACACCACTCGTGAGGAGCACGAAGCACTGTCCCGCACCGCTGCCCTGGTCCACCGACGCCAGAGCCAGTGTTGTCACCAGGCATCCCTGCCAGCACCGTGGTCTGTGGACACTGCTCGTGAGGGTCATGAAGCACCGTCCCATCCTGCACCGCTGGCTTGGGCCTACTGATGACAGCGCTTCTGCAATGACGACGGCGCTGCCTGCACTGTGAGCTGTGGACACCGCACGTTGCACTGCTCCGCTTCACACCGCAGCTCTGTTCTCACCCATGCCGCTGGACGCCGTCACCGAGCCGCTGCCTGCACAATGGCCTGTGGGCACCGCACGCCGCATTATCCAGCTTCGCACCGCAGCCCCGACACCATCAACACCGGCGCACTTGACTTCATCAGCCCGGAGTTAGATCCACAAGGCATGTGACTCCAAGGCCCCGACGACTCCTGCACGGACTCTGGAACCGACACTGCAACGTCAGCGACGCCGCTCTCCGGAGCTCACCGCAAGGATCACAACGCCCTACAAATCCAAGGTACTGTTTGCGGGTCTTCCCAACACCGTAGCTTGCCCGCAACGCCAGGGCCGGCCTGAACTGTTGGTTTTGTTGCTCACGATGAAGTGATAGCCCCAGGTGGAGCTATTGACTTCAAGAAACTGTATTTGTGAGTAAATCTTGCTGTATTCATATTTTTATTACTGTATGTTGGAATTTTATTGTATTTTGTCTTGTTTTAAATAGATCAATATTGGCTATTTTTTTTTAAACTGGAGTGGTGTCCTTTTTCAGTGTTTTCACTGTGTTACTGTGTGTTATGTGCAAATGCTTTACACATTGCTTCTGAGATAAGCCTGACTGCTCATGCCAAGCTACCAAGGGGGTGAGCAGGAGTTATCTGAGCGAGTATCTCCCTTATCCTGACTAGAGTGTAGGTCCCTACTTGGACAGGGTGCAAACTGACTGCCAACTAGAGACCCCATTTCTAACAATGCTCTAACAGGTGAAAGAGCTGGAAATTTAGTGGTGTCCCTTGTGTCACAAAAGTCATTTGAATGTGACAAAATATGACTTATTTGATTCAGAGCACTAATAGATTAAACATAGAAAGTTGCACTGACTCGCTTATGAATGTGCCTTGTTATAATGCAAAGTTCGACTTAGGTGGTGTTTGGAATTAATTGAATGTTATTAGAATAAATGGAATAAAAGTGGTATTAAAATGTACTTTAGATTCTAGACTAACAGGATAGATTAAAATGATTTTCAGTTTCTAATGATTAATGAACTGAAAATGCATGCAAAAATGAGAGAAATGCACTTCTCTGCTATACTTAGTGAAATGTGTTTACAAAGCTTTTTTGTTTCAAGCGAAATGTATAATTCATATTATTGAAGCATTATTAATGTTGAAGTTACAAGTTTGCATATTACATGTGTTTTATTGAAACTTATTAATTAAATGCATTAGTATAATTTCTTGTATTAGCATGAGTGATGGCTGTTAAAGCTTGCATTCTGTGATTGTACTAGAAATGCGAATTCATTTTGTAACATGAACTTTCTTGTAGGTCATGTTCTCATGAGATGTTCAGCAAGTTGGTTGTAGGCTTTATTGTTTAAGCATAGAGAGAATGTAGTGTAGTGTCCTTGACAGACGAACAGTGTGGAACATGGACTGTCATCATATACAATTGTTTAAAACTTATGTGGAGTCCCACGGGTGGAATATGTGCCTCTACTCAAACTCTAGGGTGTCTCACAATATCTACAGTGAATAGAAGATAGCTATTTAAAAACTCGATAAATATAAGAATAAAATAAATGAAGAGACTTGTAGACTATATTGGTTCATACAGTATTCTTTGATACGTTTAACATGAATACTACTAAAATTCAAAGTGTTTCATTTACTGATACTTCTAGCATGAATTGATATATAATAGCACTCCTATTTTCTCTACGCTGTCATACCAAGAGGACCTCCCTCTTGTGTAAACGTTTGGTTTCCTTGCCCCTACAATTCTTCGCTACGGTCAACTCAAATGCAAGGGTTAGACATCATGCCAAAAACATTGGTTTGTTCAATGGGCCATCTGCCACATCAAACTATAGTATTACAATTAGTAACAAAAACAATGCTTTTGGTCACACTGGATAATTTCCATAAATCGGTTTATTCCCATATGTAGTGTACTGCAATGACAATTGATGATCATTTGTTGTGTAATAAGCACAACTACTTATATGGACTAATCCTGTACTACAGAACCAGAATGTCTTTTAATAATTCAAATTAAGAAGGTAAACAGATGAGCTACTATTGTTTAATTATTCCTGGTTCTCTCTAACAAAAGTCTTTCCATTCACTTTCCCAACTGCTTACACCATATCTGGCCTTGGAAGCTCAGCATTCTTGTAATGGTGCCTGACAGACAAAAATAGAATTGGCTGGATTGGCCAGAGGAACAGCCAAAGCAGCAGCACAAGTTGCAGATGAACTCATATTCAACAGTTCCTACTTGGCTGACACACATTCTATTCCTGTAACCCGAGAAGCATTTATATGTTTTGTACATAGGTCACATACATCGCGCCATATTTTTAGATCTTGTGTTAGCCAAAACATTTTGATTTTACTAAAATTATATGTATAATAATATGATAATTCATTCAGCCTTGTTCATTCATTAGTGTGTAATGTGCCATTGCACATTTTCATCCACCCACTACAGCATACAGAGTGGGTTAGTGGGCCGACCCACTTCATCCATTGGTTTATTCACTGTGAGTGAAGGAATTCTGCCCTTTTAAAAGGAGCGTATTCACACACAAAGTAGTCCCCTTAAGTATCCTACACTAATATTGCATTGTGCGATTTTGGACACCAAAATATGTTTGCTGTGACTCATTCCTGTTTTTTAAGTTATAGGTGGGAAAGCTACCAAGTCCTCAAAGTTTTGCTACACTATGACAAAATAAATCATGCCTTGTCAAAGCCTAATGATGGTGGCCAACACAAACCTATTGGCTTTGCCAATGCTTGTTTCCAGAGTCCAACTGATATAGAAATGGCTAGCACACAATATAATTTCTTCTGGACGCGCATGAATTACCAAACCTGGTGTTTAAACTGTCGAACTATTTCACAGTTACTATGAGCAAGTGGGAATTCTGATCTAGAAGCCTCACATTTTTATAACGAACCCTTCCACCTCTATGCCAGCTTTACCAAAATCTTACGGGTCAAATCAAAAAGGTGTACGTGTGTAAATCGGCCTCCGGGTGCACGTTTGAATTACAAAGGAAGACACAAACGTGTGGAGTCATAAAATAAACATTGCACCTGCATAGTGTGCACTGCCTTAGTTGAGTGGAAACAAGGACTTCAAGCAAATAAGAGACTGCCTTGTCTTCGTATGTGCAACATATCAACCTTATAGGCATACTGGCAAAAAATGCAATTGGAAACGCAACCAGGAGGTGGCTGATGTTTAGTGAGCCCAACATACCTCATTTAGGGGCTGCCAGGGATTGCAGAAAGTAAACAGTGCTGTGTTGTGCACTGTTTGCTTTCTGCGCCTCCTACTGTAGCATGGGGCATTAATGTCTCAGCTCTGAAAACCAAATACAGCAGATCAAAGTATAATATTTTGAATAAAATAAGGCAATTAAAAAAATACATATTTTAACAAGATCTGGCTGATTTTCATTGCTGTGAACACAGAAAATTGTGCTTGATCAAACACCTCATCACTGTGCTTTAGTGAGTGATGCTAAAAATGTATTAACAAAGCTAAGGAATAATTCATGCCAATAATCTAATTCTCAGTCAGTATATGGTATACATGAAGAAATAAATGTGGACAAAACCACTACATGTTTTTTAATCTTTTCGTTTGTCTTGTACATTTCATTTTATGTGTGGGGTTTACAATGGAGAAACCAATAAATCCTAACAATTTGTGGTATAATTAATTTGGCCTCCTAGTGGTTTTATGTTTTCTGTTGCACTATATTCTCCTCTTAAAAAATCATTTATTCATGCTTTAAAAAAAAGAGAAAGACAACATTCAATCATAGTCAATAGCCTATTTAAAATATATGTGGTAAATAAAATGGACATCTGAGTGTGTTAACTGTTGTGTCATTTCATAATTGTGCACTTAAGTAGCCCTGAACTTCATCAAGGCCGGCTAGTGGGATGTCATCAGGATGAAGGACATATGGTATAAGTGTGAGGAAAGAGTCAGTGTCAAAGATTATGTGATGTTACATCCTGTTATGTCATTGTGATAAAAGGTCGTTATGTGATGTCACTTCTGTTACCATTGCGCTCTAGTGAATTGGTACCCATTGCGACCCCCAAGGGCATTTAGTCCGCCAGTATATTGAGAATTCATCAACTCACAGGGAACAATCCCACTGCCGAATCTAGCTATCAAACAGCACACCCTGTGGGAAGGTGTTTGGATAGCTCTCCAATGCAGGCCAAAGGTGTATATAGAGACAGTGACAAGGCACAAGGAGCTGTGATGTAAGGATCTAGGCCCACGCCATCTCTAATGGGGGCCTGCATAACCTTCTTTACAAGTCAGAGTGGGAGTCTGCATATAAGTATGGAGTAGTGGTTTCAGTCCCACTTAGCGTTTTCCTGTTGTCTACTAACTGAGTTATGTAGACACTGGAGGAAGCACATTTTCTATGCTGATGTGACATTTGCCGCGCCCTGCACCGGATACACAAAAAGAGTTTGAGCACCAACGCAAAACAGTTTGTGCAGCAGATCGGAAATCTGGCACCAAATCTTTTGAGTGTGCTAAATGAAATCAAAATTAACATGTAGGTTAGAGTATTAGAAAATGCGTGTGAGCTTTGTGAAGTGATGATTTATAGAATGCAATGCCCAGAAGATCACAAGGTGTTATGTGGCATTCTTGGGAATGTCATTTTAAGGAAGTACACGTCTTGATCTATCATAAACTATGCAACAAAATTAGGCAAAGGGAGTTTTCATTAAAAAGTACATACTCAATTGCTTTTTATAGCCACATTGTGTATTTGAACATATCATTTCATCATTATCCCTACTCAGTTAAATTCAAAAATTTCCAACAAATATCTCTAAACCACGGGGCCACTGACTATTTCCAGAAACGATGAGAATACACCTGGTTGGTATAACCCGAGAAAATTTATAAATACAAGATCACTGTTCATTTTCAAAATGGTGCAGAGTGATGGAGGGTGAAAACGTTACACAGTGAGTTTGTCTAGGCACTACTTATGTTAGGACTCATTAAAATGTAATTAGCCGTGGCACCTGCAAGCCCTAATTATGTTTTCTTACTCTGGCTGCGTCAATAACCTTTCAGTAAAACATATAAACTTCAAACTACGTGAGGCCTAGCGTGCTTCTCTGCTCAGCTTTCAGTAAGGTTGACATTACTAATGGCCACTATGACAACCACCCCATTGACAGCCTTTTTTGAGATCATATGTATTTATTCGGGAATTTGTGTACAGCAGGAAGCATTGCCTTCCAGCCACTTCAGAGCTAGCATGTTAATTCAGGCTGGAAACAAATTAATTATTTATTGAGCAAAGATTTTACTAGCTAAAGAGCTTTGTGTGATGGATGTTTTAGACAGAACTCAGTTTGACTTATATTCCTCATAAGATATACCTGTATTTTCGATCTTCTCTGTCTCTTTCGGTCATTTTTTTCTATCCCTCCCTCTGCTGAAAACCTGCAAACTTTGCTTTCTGCTGCTTTAAAGGTCATATGAAGCTTTAGAGCGGTCGTATTGGCCCATTCTAACATGATCAAATATATGTCCAAGCGATGAACTACAAATAGCTGTTAGGAGAGAAAATTAATCATCCACTCATTTCCCATCGCAGCTGCCAAGAAAATACTCTACTGTTTATTAAGGTTTTACGTAGGGCACGGCCCAGCCTTGGTTCACCTTAATAACCATACCTTCTAGCCTGAAGTGTATCTATGATCTTGCGTTAGTTAATTTAGAACATGATCAGGATATGTGTGTGGCCCTTCCATTTGTACCTGTGATGTCAGAAAGGCATAACCTATATTTCAGGCACTTATGTGGCATAAACCAAACTACATCAGCAATGGAGCCCTGTGCCGTAAAGGGACATTGGAGGAGAGACTATGTCGGGGGTGGTTCCCATATTGTGTCAGAAGCTAGGCTATCAAGGGGGCCTTCTGTCAATGAAGTTATGGGTTTGTGATATTTTAGGCCAGGGTGGAAGGGAAAGGTGGAGGTAGTTAAGAAGGAAGTGCTCCATGAAGAGGTGGCTTCTAAGATTCTTCAGAATGGCCAGAGATATGTGGCACAGCTAAAAAGGCATGCTTCTGGGTTCTACGTTTCTTGTAGCTTTGAAGCTTAAGTCTGGTGACACTTTGGCTTCTGGTCTTGAATTTTCTGACACAGGTGTCCAGTCCCTCTGGGGTTTGTGGTCACAGCTTTGGAGGAGATGCAGCATCGCATGAAGGGGATATCGGCTTGCAGGGTCAGGCAGTCTGGGTCAAGGACGGTTCAGGTTAGTGACATTTACATTGTCCCTTATTGAGGTAGGAGATTAATGCTGGACAATGTTTACGAGTGTCAGAGAGGAATTGAGGATGCTGGCAACTAGGCTGCTAAACAAGCTATCATTGATACAACTACAGCTTGAAAGGTGGGGAGTGTCTGATTCTTTTAAGTAGATTTTCATTTTCTGGAAAAGTAAAAGCTCATTTCATGCCACTGTGTCTTCTTTGTGACATGATTCTTCGAAGTACAGACCAAAGTCAATGGAAAAGTAATTCAATTTAGTGCAGGCACATATGAATCCTTCCCGAATCATGTCTGATATGAGTGGTTGGTATTGTAAATGAAATAAACATTCAGTTTTGATTGCACTGAGTTTCAGCTAGGTACTGGACATCCACATCTGTGTGGGAGAGATGCAAGATTTGAAGGGGATTATTTAAATAGCAGAAATGTTAGATTCATGTGTTTTTTTGGCATATGTTGATTATATGATCAGCAAGGATGACTTCTAGATTGTCTACATTCGAACACTTTTTCCCATAGACACAGAATGGGTAAAAACCTTTGCTACATCTGGCCCTTGGACTCCACAGCACACTGGTAAATGCTGCGATCTTAATGGGCACATTTGAACAACTTAGTAGCTTCAGCTTAGAAAGGGTGTTACTATCTTTACTCTCTGTCTTCAGTATCCATTCCAAATTAGATGATTGCAAGGAGGGCTATCTGAGCAATGGCGCTAAAGCGTGCTGAATGGTAGAGTAGAGCTAGGAGGCAGGGGTTTCCTTTGTCCATTGTGCAAAGTGATTTTTCCACAACTTGAATGGAAGCAGTTTCTGTGCTACTGTGGGGATAGGAGAGTGGCAAAGCCAATAAAATGCTGCTGATGTTAATGTGGACCTGTGACTGAATGGAGGCATGCAATTTGAGGATCTCTCCAAATAAGGCTTGTCGAAAGGGCAAGAGTTGCTGAGGTGATATATATTGAATGTTGCTTTTTGGGGAGGACGGCGTCTGGACAGTTGTAAGTTTAAAGGTAAAAGTCCTAATTTCTTCCATGGGAAAAGTTAGGTCAGCTTTGTTGGAGTGTAACAGTTATTAATCAAATTGTGTCACTTAAACATAATTTTAAGTAATGAAATAATGTGTATTAAAAGGCCTAGCTGAAGATGAGTGTTTTAGGAAATGTGATTACTCGGGTGTCAGCCACAATGAAGTTCGACATGAAATTAAATAATGACTAATGAAAATATATTTTTTTTAAATATAATTAAATATACTGACAAGATGATTATTAACATGTACTTATGGTTTAAATTTAAATGAAATATTTTATTCTTCATGCTTAGCACTAGTTCAAAGGCATCACGTTTTAGTAATTTTCCAGAGGCACAATGTTGAAAAGAATGTTAACTCTGCAAAATAATGTTTCATCAAAAATCCTGTGACTTGCACAGTGGAAATTTCGGTCTTGCTCTCACTGCTCGTGTTGCATATTTTCTGGAGATAAAACTGTTAGCTAAACAAAGAGCCTCAGTGCTCAATGTCATGTTTTTATTGTTACATATTTGTCCTGCTTGAGTTTCATTTTTGGCAGGAAATACATGTAATGTTTCCACGTAGTTTTAAATGTAATTTTTGTACGGAAGCTAATGTTAGAGGAAGAAAGAGGAGTGACAGTACAATCCTCTCACGGCTGCAGAAAACATGAAGAGATACATCTGATGTGCATTGGCTGCAAACTAAACCACCCCATCGGCATGACCAATAGATGCTTAGTTAGTAACTTTTGGGACTTTAATATATCAATGTTTTAGGTGATGCAAGTTAGTTCTTCATTTTTCTTAGTTCTGTTCAGATGCTGCTTAGTTCTTGCCTAAGATTCTAACAGTTCAGATATATTAGGCCCAACTTTACTGAACTGTTTCCCTTCCAAGTTCTGATGCTGACAGATGAAGACCTGATGTTCCTGCGTCCTGCTGATGAAGATTCAACTGATTGCTGACTCATTTAGGAGAGGTATAACTAATGTGCATTTGTGTTTTCTTTGCAGGTTTTCTTCTTTAGAAAATCCAGCTGCTTATTTTGATTAGTGCCATAGTTAGACGTTTTCCAAATTAATTTCTGGCTTATTTTTCTTTTTACATGAAGCCCACACATGCTTTCTAATTAGAGTCATAGTTGAGGATGCCTGACCTATTGTCTAAATTTGACAAACTAAATGTATGCTGTTTTTATTTTACACTTGATTCTGTTGTTATTCTCTATTCTCCTTTTGAAATGTTTAATTTTAAATTTCTTAATTAGATTGAGATTCTTCAGGCATTTTAGACAGCCTGGGATGTTTCTGTGTTTCTATCATTTGGTCTTGCGCATGATTTACGTGATCTTAGCATTGTTAATCTAAAGGGCAATATACATGTTTAAACTTTACTAAACTGGTGTGGAGATTCATGGCCACATAGGTCATGGTGTGTTTATATTACTGACTTCATTTGATTATGTTGATTATTTGATGTCACATTTGATAATTATTGTTTTATATTGTCTTGTTGGATGATTTTACACTCCTGTCTGGGTCAAAAGGTCAGAGTCAACCTCTGAGAGTAATAGATGAGTTACCCTATACCTGTCACCTAATCATAATAATATAAAAACAAATAAGGTGTGACATGCCCGTAGCTTCCATAGGTCTGATTTTCTCATTATGAAAAGGTACAACACATTCAGGATGCCTGCCTTACAGTGAAAAGCATATGTGAAAGGTAATGGGCCTTTAAGGGTGGATTGTTATTTCCCTTTGTTAAAGCCCATGGGCATGTATTTTGTTCAATCAGCCAGACTACTTCTTTATGGAACCTTTTTGGCGTTGGGCACCCCACCTGACAAACCCTTGGGTTGTACCATTTCCACTTTGCTAATCCCTGTTATGCCATTTTACAATGGATTGTATAGTGTTTTGCCAATTGTACATTTGTACATCTGTAATTTAATGATAGTATGCCTGATGGTTGCCTTGTCTAAAAGTGTATGCTCAATGCATTATATTTTTATGGTGAAAAGACAATGATGAACTTTAAAAGCCTAACTGCTTTGATGAATAAATGTGTCTCTGTTGCATAGGTTTAATCTGTACATTATAAAAAGGTTACAGAGCCAGTAAGGCAGACCTGTTTATTGTGAAAAGCATGTGTTGAATCCAATAGACATTTATGAGTGGTTTGATATTGCTCTATGTATATATTATGCACAACACCAATACAATATGACTGCTCACTACTGTACTGCTTAATTTCTGCCATCAGCCAACAAGACTTAAAAAAAAATATATATATATATATTTACATATGTGTCTGGACAAAGCTAAACCTCTCTGATGAGCTCTAATGAGAGCGAAACACGTGTCAGGGGTTGCTTTTACTCATTTCAGGTTGGCTTGGATGGTATTTTATCAGTCCAAAGCTGTAATACTGTGCCTGGAGTGGTAAATGGCTTTTGTCATTTTACAGCTCGGCAAGGTTGATACTGTGTCAAACCTACGCTTAAAGACTTTGCTGTATAAATGGCAAAAGACTGTCACTATCTAGCTCGGCGTGGATAGCACTGTGCTGATCCAATGCTTAAATACTTTGCTAGATAAACAGACATTTGAGGTGAGCAAATCTAGAGTGTCGCTGGTGTTGCAGGGTGCTCCTTACTAGAGCTGCTCTCCACCTAAACTTGGGAACTACCCAGAGTTCTCTATTCTCTTTTTTGCATATTTACATATAGATATATATATTAATTACCTAGTGGTGGTCGCCACTAGGTAGTTATAGTTAGGACATTGTTTCTATAGAAAAAACTGTTTTTTGCTTGCCCATAACTTTGCCGCTGCTAGATGAATCTTCACGAAAATTTCCAAAAACAAAAAAGACGAAAACAAAAATTGATAGTCGCATGCGTTGCTGCCTGGAAAGTTTCAGGGTGATCTGTAAAGCAGGGGGGTCAAGATAAAGGGGGGGGGGGTGAAATTTAGAGGCTTTCCAATTTTTAATTCCCATAGGAAAAATTGAACAGCGATATCGCCAAAACCATTGGATGGAATTACACCACATTTGCCAGAAAGGTAGTTATTGGTCCAGAAAGAGCCCTTATTGTTATTTGGTGTAAATCTGTTCAATAATTTTTGAGAAATTGAAGAAAACCCAAATTTGTATATATAGGGATGTGAAGGATTCGTGACCCCTTCCGATCTCGTGCTGAGATCTGATTGGCTGCCAACATTTCAATCCAGGAAGTGTTGCAGCATGCTGGGACTCGGCTTGAGCCAAGTCCCAGAGAAAAATGGAATAAAAAAAGAAAAGGGGCCAGGGTACAGACACCCTGACTCCTTAGCACTAGTGCTGAGGTCGCAATGGGGCCCACTGAGCAAAAAAACATTTTTTTGTTTAATTTTCACTGCGATGCATGGCAGATCAGGCAAAACGCTTAAATAAAAAATATTTTAAAAAACACGGGCTCCTGCGCTTTGTTTTTTTCAAGCCCCTGGGTGGGCCAAGTCCCAGGGTCAATGCTTATTGAAATGTGAGGGGGGGTACCCAGCACCCCCCAGCCCAGGGGACTGCCACATCCCAGTGCTTATTTCAGGTTAAATGTGGGGGGGCTGCTTGGCCCACCCCGTAGACCTGGGACCGCCACCTCCCAGAAGCATTCATTAAAATTAATGTGTGGGGATACCCAGCCCCCCACAGCTTCAGACACAACCACTCCCCGATTTGATTGTGTGCGGGGGGACCATGAGCACCCCCCCCCCCCCGCAGCCCCAGGGACTACCACCTTCTCAGGTCATATTTTAAAAAAAAGTTTGGGGGTTCGTTTCAGACCCATCGTAACCCTGGGGACCACCATTTCAGACTCCTGGCATCCCCGGGGACCACCATCTCCCGGGGATATGTATGTTGCGGGGGCCACATGGCCCCCAAAAATAAGCCAATGATGGCCTTGGGCACCGCCACGCCCCAGGGCCAGTTCCTGCTATGTCCTTTGGGTCCATTCTCTGATGCATACCTGTTTGCTGTGGCTTTGCGGCAGCTTTGAAAGCTGCCTCCGAATCAAACAAAACGCTCTGCTCCGATGAAGGGAGAGTTGTCAAACAGCTCTCCTTTCATCAGAGTGGAACTACCTTTGTCTGCCTGCTCACGGGGATGCAGGCAGGCAAACAGAGGAAACATTGCTCTCACAGCTCCCTCTCTGTGACAGCAATGCTGACTCCCACAGGAGGTAGGGAGTCAGCTGGGGTCGTAGGGGCCTTCAGGCTTCCACCACAGTCTCCAACATTGAGACTGGGAACCCTAGGGGGCACCCAGGTCACATGACTTGGCCCCAGGGGATGGGGTCCCGGGGCTGAGATTGGCCCTGGGGAGGGGGCCACACATCCCCCTTCGCCCCCAAAAATGTAATGTTTCAGCCAGGACCCAGGGGATGGGATCCTTAGGGCTGCGATCGGTCAGGGGCATGCAACCGCCCTCCCCCAAAAACATATTTATGCTAGGCCCCAGGAGATGGGGTCCTTTGGCCAGATATCGTCCGAGGAGGTGGGTATGCGGGGCTGGGTGGTTATAGGGGTTGACCACAGGAACTGGCTGCAGGCAGTGGTTGGATTAATGTATAGTAATGAAAATTACTAGATGTTTAAAAAAACATGGAAATTCACTGAAAAAAACAAAGGTTACAGGGACGTTATAGTTAGGAAATAGAATTTAAAAACAAAGACATTCACTTAAAGGTTATGGTGTTTTTAAGTTTATTTCCTAACTATGATGTCCCTGTAACCTTTGTTTTTCTCACTGAATTTCTATTTTTTTTATAATGTAAAGTATTTTTAATTACTATCTGTTAATCCAACCACCGCCACGCACAGCTTTTGACCTTGTGCAGCGGGGATGTCCACAGCCAAACTGCTATAACCCCCCACCCCATCCCATGCATGGCCTTAGACCGTGCATGGTGGGTGTTGGCCACAGGGCCTGTCTCTCTGGGAGTGAGAATAGGTATGTGAGAGTGTCTGTGAGGGTGTGTGAGAGTCTGAGTAGGTCTGTGAGTGGGTACATAAGTCTCTGAGTGGGTCTGTGAGTGAGTGCATGAGTTTCTGAGTGGGAATGTGAGTGAGTGCATTAGTTACTGAGTGGGTTTGTGAGTGGGTGTGTGAGCCTGAGTGGGTCTGTGAGTGTCTGTGTGGGTGTTTCAATAGCTGCTTGGGTGAATCAGCCACAAAGGAACCACACCTGCCCGTTTATCCAACAAAAGTCCATAGTTTTCCACAAAATATCAACCCAACTGTAGTTATGTATAATGGACCATGAGGAAATGTCTCCAGGTTACCTTATGTGCATTTAGCAATGCTCCTTTGTTTTGTGTAGAAGTGCTCATATTACTCGGCATCAAGGACGTGCCACAAAATTGGAGGGAGACGCACTAGGGGGTACCTTGGTAAGCTTTACATTATCCTGGTAAAAGGCAGGAAGACCTTTGCATACTACTAAGGTGGACAGTGAGGGGCCAAGCAGGCGGACTTTCAGGTGATTTGCACATTTGCATGCTTGCGGTAATTTAAAGGGAGATCCATGGACTCTAGGGGAGGGGGCTGCGCAACCCACCTCCTCAGGCTGATTTTGGCCCTGGGGCCCCATCCCCGAGACCTGGCCTTCAATTAATAGGTATGGTCCCACTCCCCGGGCTGATCTTGGCTCCAGGGACCCCATCCCCCAGGGCCCAGCCTTCACTAAATAGAGGAGGGGGGCTGTGCAGCACCCCTGCCCAGGCTGATTTAGGCCTCTGGGATGCCATTCCCCGGGGCCCAGCCATCTCTCCAGGGTGCCCCTCAGGGTATCTCTACAGACAGGGAAAGAGATGAAACTTCTGCTTCCAGCAGACGAGAGCTGTCAAAGCTCTCAACAAGTCCAAGCAAACAGCTTTGTCAAGGGGGGTGGGCATCCTGGGACACAGCAGAAACCACTTGTGGGGGAGGGGTCGCAGTCCCTAGGGCTATTACTGGCTCCACAAGAGGGGCCACATGGCCCCCCTCCAACCTTTCAATTTAGCCCTGGGGAGGTGGTGGGCCCCACAGCCGGGGCCCACAATGGACCACCTTTGTCATGTTATTTTAGCCCCGGGGAGGTGGCGATCCACAGGGCTGCGTGGGGGCCATGTGCCCTCCCTTAATTGCAATCAATAGCTCTGGGGAGGTGGCGGTCCCTGGGGCTGCGGAGGGGTATGCAGTCCCTGTGCAAACATTTTATATTTAGCCCCGGGGAGGTGGCGGTCCCCAGAGCTGTGGGAGAGGCTGTATGGACCTCCCCCATTTTAAATATAGAATTTGCCCAGGAGAGGTGGTGGTCCCAGGGGGAACCATGCACCCCGCACATTTCTGCATGATAGCTTTGGGGAGGTGGTGGTCCCTAGGGCTAGCAGAACCCCTAGGAGGTCCCTGTGAGCCCACCTCCTTTTTCAATCCACCAATTCCCCCTGGACCTGGCCCACCTGGGGGCCAAATAAAAGAAAAAGGCAGGAGACCGCCCTTTTTAAAAAAAAAAATCTTGGAAAAATCTGTAAATTTTTATGAGATTTAAAAAAATGATTTTTATCCCTGGTGGGATCTGTGAGGAAACCCTAGACCAAGGTAAGGGGCTCAGGGTGACCCTACTCTGGCTCCTTTTCTTTTTTTGTGGGACTCGGTTGAAGCAGAGTCCCAAGATGGCTGCCAAAACTTTGTTGTTGAAGTCTGGGAGCCAATCATTATTATCACTGGGACAGTTGGATCCATGGAGAATGTGTATCACTATATATCTATATTTTTTAATTGCTAATACCTCAAAAACTACTGAATGGATTTGCACCAAATCACAAAAAGCATGCTGTGTGGACCAAGAGCTAGCTTTCTGCCACATTTGGTGTAATTCGTCCAGCGGTTTGAGCTATATCATGTTCAAAATCCCCATGGGTAAATCCATGGGGAAAATGGGTTTTGGGCCCCCCCCTTTTATTCTCGGCCCCTGCTCGACAGATCATCCCAACATTTTCAAGACAGCAGCTAAATCCACTGAAGTATAAGTTTTGAGAATTTCGTGAAGATTTCTTAAGCAGCACCAAAGCTATTGCCAAAAAATAAGCTCTTCCTATGAAAACTAGGTCCTAACTATAACTATCGACTGGCGAATGCCTGTAGGAGATATATATCTTTCATAGGGGCTTTCATCTAGCCTCTTCATCCCCTGGTAATTGTTCTCCTTTCTTGGGGCACTTTGTCAGCCCACTTCAGCCATTGGCTAGTTCTCTTAATGCCAAAGGCTACTATAGAAATGTTTTTTGAGTCTAAAAATATTTTTGCTTTTGGCATTTTTCCATATTGATAAGGGCTCACCAGCTATCATAGCACTAAAGTTGTGCAAAAGCAATGATGAAGCAAAACATGTATTGGTGAAGTAATGAAGGCTGACCACCAATCACAGATCTATAGGTTTTGCTAAACCTTGTTTTTATTGCAAGCACGTCAGCCAAGTTTAGGTAGCAGACGTGTTTCTGCTCTTATTGTTTTTAATTCATCTTGATATACTTGTTGAGTTCTTGCGTGCTTTATTGTGGATGGCCTAGTAAGTGACTATAGGAATGGGTCAGTCAGTGAGTGATTTGTTGCATTAGTGCAAGGATGATTGACAGACTGAATGCATTGTGAACTACTCAGTGCCAGTGATTGAAGGGGTAATTTCAGCCCGCCCTAGTGGTAATGCCAATAATTTTATAGATGTTTGACGTAACAAAGACTGTGCTCAGACGAGCATCCACATTATTTACAATGAAGAACTATTTTGCTAGCCTGATCATCTTCAACATGAGGTGCTCTACATACAATAGCAGTCGCGGCTCGCACTGCATGGAAGGGGTGGGGTGGCGCGGGTAAAAATTAAACAAAAAACAATATAAAAAAATAAATAAATAAACTTACCTCACGCCACGCCACTCTCCCTCGTCGCTCCAGGCAGACACAGGCTCCCAGCCTGCCCTGCACCAATCCTGACGCTGCTCAGTGCTCAGAGCAGCGTCAGGATTGTCTGGGAGCGCCCAGGCTGGGAGCCTGTGCGCATGTGTGTTTAGCCAGCCCGACACAGCTGGCCAAACACACATGCGCTCTGAGAGGGAATGCACAGCACTCCTCCTCAGTGCATGTCACCCCTGTGGCCCCGCCCCTTTAGAAGAAAAGGATAATAAACATGGTTTATTATCCTTTTCTTTGAAATGTTTTACTGCTGCTGGCGGGGGTGAGGGGTGACACTCCTCTACCGAAATGGAGGAGACACCCCTGTACAACAGGGGTGTGTGGGGTCTGGCTCAGTCTGGATTACACAAACCTGTAAAGCATGGGGGGGGGGGTGTCCAAAGGATAGTGACTCGCAAGTGCTCATTATGAGCCAGTCCTACTGTAACTCTGACTATAAATACATAAATTACACCACTTAAAAGTATTGGGACAGGTCATGAAGCGATCTCTACAAAATAGCATATGTCTTTGATTTAATACTTAACCTCAGATTGAACCCAGCTCTCTAATTCTGAAGTCAGCAAATAAGACACTACAGCCAGAGAAAATGAAACTGTGACAAGAGATGTAGAGAAACAGGGAGTGAGGCAGATAATTAAAGTGTGAGACAAATGGAGGACAAAAAGTGTAAGAGAAATAGTGTGGATAGATGGAGATAAAGACAGGCAGATGGGGGGAGAGAGGGACTGTGAGGCAGAGAGGTGAACTAAAAGAGTAAGTAACAGCGAAACAGACATTCAGAAAGACATAGGGCGTGGTGGATTAAAGTTTTTCGCTCTTCCAAAGTTTGCCGTTGGGATGTGTTAGGATTTCCATGAGTGAAAAACCACTCTATATATTTATAAATAAAAAAAGAGTGCCAAATGCCAAAACGGTGATTCTTCAGAATCAAAAGTAAATGAGGTGGCAAAGAAACATTTTCTTCTTCCATGTCTTTGCAATCAATTGGATTAATGGAATGGAAAGCACTGTCAGTGGTAAAGTAATGAAATGTCACTAACTTTCCTTGTCATTCGGTAAGTTGTACTGTGGAAGATGACCGGAAGACCAACGTAGGGTCATCTTGAGTACCATAGAGAGCCGACACCAGTTCTATTCACAGCACCCTTCTTGCCCAATCCAGTATGTCCCATGTATCAAGTGGCATTTCTTGGTACTGCAGCGACCATCCCTTTAAGGGGTTGAAAGGCTAGCAGTTTGTAAATGTGCATGCAGATTTGGGGGTTTGGGGTTCCTTGCAGATCTCTGTTGCATTTAAATTAAAGCTGGTCACAAAGATTGACAGAACGTATCCGGTCTCTTCCATGCTGATGATTCAGGATTTCAGCAAATAATTTAAATCATCCTGTTGGCACTGTGCCAGACTGATGCATCCAGTATTGCCGAAGCAACAGTATAGTCAGTGCTGGGATGTGATCCAGCAAGTGATAATCTGGCCCAGATTGATTGCTGATTGTTCCAAGACTCTTTGTCTCTGCTTTGCTGCCCCACAAATACATCTTAATCCAATGAGCAAAGAATAGTGTGAAAAGCCTATTACATTAGATCTTCCCTGATGCATATTTAATAATTAACATTATTATTTTCCCAGCCTGGGGGAAAAAGCTATTCTCAAACATAAATCGATATTAAAACCCCTTCAAAGTATGGCATGTTTCTCTCATTCATGCATTTTAGGGCAATCATAAATTAAAAACTGATGACACACTGCCGAGTTTGAAAAGCCCCAGAAGTGTGAAGGTAATTTTGTTTCAGTTTGCCACCCCCATAAACACCCACCTGCAACAAAGTCACAATCAATGCCTTTTCAACTCTAACAAAAGTCGTCCTTTTTGTACTTATAAATGAAACAATTTCATGAACGGAAGATGCAAGTATTGTTTTTCATTTGCCCGCTTTCCATAGCAGCATGTACTGTTGCATGTCTTCTCCCCTCCTGTCTGAGCTCTGATTTGCTTGCAGTCATGTTTAATTCTGCTAACATTAACTTTGTAATGTATGAAACAACTCTAAGATAAGGTATGCTCACCTTTTTCTTGTATTTGTGCTGCTCGAACAGCTGCGCATAATGAAATAAGAAGAAGGAGGGTTCTCCTGAAATACAGAAAAAAAATACAAATAAAGTTTTAGAGAAGTGTTTTTCATGTGGTGTTAAACTTTTATTATAAAGCTGCAAATCCTGATAGATGTTCATCTGACAATATAGGTGCATGCTCAGTGGAGTAACAAAACTAGTGGAGGCACATACACAGTGGAGTAACAAAACTAGAGGAGGCAAAGTACATGGAGGGGGCCCCCCTCCGGACTCACGCAGGAGTCTCAGGCCACGGTACTGCGCTGAGGGGGCCCCCTGGAGCTGCCCATGGCCCGCACTGCAGGGGCAGTGGAGCCTTTGTTACTTCACTGTACATACTCCTTCCCTCCAACAACTCCAAAGAATTCCTCATCCCAACTTTTCTGCAATGCCACCTTCAGTTCGGGAGGGGTGGTGGGCGGGGAGGTGGAAACACTGAACCAAGCGGTGAGGACTCTACAATTACTAAAGTGTCTGGCACCACTTTACTGAGGAATGAAAATCTAGATTATGGAGTCTAGATCACTGAGGACTATAGAAACTAGGAGAATGATTGTCAGGTTGCACCTTTCAAAATTTCCTTTAATGCTGTTACAGGTAGCTTTGGACCTGAGACTACTCACATCTGCAAGATGGAGTTAAGCTCTCAATGATGCAATTGCTGTGTGATCTGCAATTCACAAGTTTGAATCGTCACAAGGACAACTTACACTTTCATCCTCTTGAGGTTCATAAATTGAATCCCATTTAATTGAGAAATTGTAACACCTGCTATTTTTAGTGCTTAGAAATGACAAAACAGTAATCAAGCTTGAAAAAAACACGAGTCTTCTGGGCACCCTGTACAGAATGCTAAAATTGGTTAAGCCAATCAGAATTCTTAGAATGTTGGCACTAATTACAGTTGTTTACCTACATTCCACATTTATTGAGCGAGTGTAGTAGGTAGGGACAGACGGTAGAAAGATACAGTTGGTATGTTTTTAAGCTTAATGAGATTTATTTTAATAGGTTTACTGTCCAAATGATGTGAGGGGCTAACGGCTGTTACTAGCCCCCCTCCTCAAAATAAACCCTTGCTTTGGCTCACGACCCTAATTAGCAGTCTGGCAATTAATAGTGGCTAACACCATTTGCAGAGGCATCCACTACTTTAGCTTCATTAAGTAATGGCTGTTACTGTTATTAATCATCTGAAGTGACAAAAGACCCTATCTCTTTAGTATTTTATTTCTATATTTACAGCTCTTTAGGTGGTGGTGGTTTTGTCACTGCTCAGAGCTTCGAGCCAGAGGTGCCATGAAGGTCACACTTATGAACGCTGCTAATTTAAAGTTGATTTTGGGCCCTAATGAATTCAGGTTCCTAATCTAACAAGACAACAGATCCTAATAACCGGCAGTACTTAAGAACAGCCTATCCCCAGCTTGATAAAGAGCAGGACTTTATGTGCAATGAGGAAAATTCGCTGCCTTTTGTGTTAGGCAGCTTTTTCAGTATTTAAAAGACTAGCATTTTTAACCAAGACTGTATTTTTGGTATCCTGGTTCATGCAATGCAGCTGAAACTCCAGCATACAAAAAAAAGGATTCTGTACAACAATGCAGTTAAATATGTTCTTCCTGTCTGGTGCTATTTTAAACTCTTACACTGCAACTTCTTGACATCAATGAGGCTATCATTCAGTCGCGGCTCGCTGCTAGTTAAAGGGACAGGGGCGGCGCCTGTGTGCCGCTGTTCCTCTATCCCCTCAGCAGGCACAGGCTCCCAGCCTGCCCTACAACCAATCCTGATGCTGGTCAGAGCAGCTTTAAGATTGGCTGGAGTGCCCAGCCAGAGTGCTCCCATGGAGACTGGGAGCCTGTTCCTGCTCCCTCCAGCCCTGCAACACAGTGCCGCGCTGGAGAGAGCACGGCCGGCCAAACACACATGTGCACAGTGCACTCCCCTCATCCCCGTCATCCCATTGGCTTTGCCCCTTTAACAACAAAAGGATAATAGACACAGTTTATTATCCTTTCATTGTTAAAGTTTTGCAGCTGCTGATGCTCGCAGGTGGGTGATGCTCCTCCACCATAGTGGAGGAGCCACCGCTGTTATCATTGTTTAGTCAAGCTAAGTTATAGAACAGAAAACTTTACTCAAATCAACAGCAAGCTGAGATAGTGGGTTCTTTGGTATTTACAGTTGAGATCGTTGTTGTCCACAGATGTTTTTCTTTAATTGTTAGCTTCCTTAATAATATTCTGAGTATTACCACTGTGGACTGTGGCAGATGTGGCACCTAGTGGTTCACGATGCCCTTTCACTGTCTTTTCAAATGTAATAACTAATAAATAACTTATTACATAAAGCAGCTTTGCTGGTATAGCTTATACTGTGTTATTTTTTCCAAGCAGGGAAGCTATCAAGAGAGAAATTTATCAAGAACCATAACATGAGGGGTTAAACCTATGCAGTAGAATAACATCTCAGTAAAGAGGCCTCATGATTATAGGCTCATTCCTTTTTCTCTGTGAAATAACAGGAATCTGTGAGACATAAAGCGGTATTATGATATTAATGTAGAATGTAATCCTTGTATGGTAGTAATACATGTAGGAATTTGCCCTTATTAGTATTCTTTCAATTAACATGTTTTACAAAGACATATTCGTTTCCTTATATCTTTGACATGCCCACTTTTCGAACTTGATATGTTATTTATTTATTTTGCACATGCCCACGTTTATTACATCACCGCGTATTTAACCCCTCTCCTAGCTGTTCCTGAGCACCTTGGAGCTCCAGGTGGCATCAAAACAAAGTATTGTTGAATGAATAAAACAAGGGGGTTGTGTTTTCATCACTCTGTTTGCCTTGCCTTAACTGTTCGACTTCACGGTGTTCAGCTCCCCTAACCTCAGGCTTTGCTTTCTCTCGGACTCACAAGTCTCCTTTCTTATTATTGTTTATTTTTACTCAACTTCTTAAATTCCCGCCGTTTATCTCAGCCCCGTCGCCTCCAGTGCTTAGATTTTGTCTTAAGTATAAATTTTTCAACCGCTCCCCCTCGTTTTCATCGTATTTCCTAGTCCGACCGCTTGACAGCAGACTGTAAACAGTGCTGTCAGTAGCACCTGCTGCTCTGTGTTGAAGTGGAGAGAGGAAGCAGATGACATGCAAGTCAGACCTGCCAGTCAATGAACCAACATCAGCACGCTCCCTTCCTCCTGCTATTAAGAGGGTTGCTGAAGATAGGACACCCAAAAAATGCCTCCTGCCGCCATTCATAAAAACACACGGTCTGATGAAACATCACATAACGTGAGGCAGGTGCTCTCCAAATTTTGAATACCTGCCAAGTGCCTCCATGTCATGCGTGACTCTCCCAACCTGGCTTTTTAGTCAATAATATGTTGCATTCTGGTCCTGGAGTTTCACTTTCAGCAGAATGTGCCCCAACATTGTGAAGTGACATTGGCTGACTAAAGGTGGCACCCATTGCTTGCGGGCCACTTGTGAATGCAAATAAAACATACATATTTTATACATAGTCATTAGGTTCTTGTATCACACAGCTGCATCGTCAATGCTCATCAGATGATTAGCGTGGATCACTACACGGGTGGACGCATCGATCCAAGACTTAGGAAGGAGTATGAAAAAACATTTGACAATGAACTCAAGACACCCGTGGAACACTAAAACACGCTACTGTGGTACAATTACATGTGAAAAATCTCAGACTTGTACAATTGTTTACAGTGGTCAAAAGTGTAGAGGATAGACAGTCGCCAATGCCACAGACACAGAGTGACCTTGCACTGAGGTCAGCACAGATCAATTGTGAACTCCAGACAGCAAGAACTGAATGACTACTTTCTACTACACTGCCCATACACAAAGGAATGTGACGCATACTTCCTTTCTCTTGGCAAGGAAATGACCAGACAAGGATAAGAAAAAACAGAGATGGATGGAACATATACCTGTGATTGTTACCTACACATATGGAAATAAAGCAAGGACATCCACGAAATAGCCATTTAAAGGGAATTATAATTTTCTTTACAAATTCATGTTATGGTAATTCAGTTTACCATACCAGTAAATATACTTTACATTGCATTTGGGAAGGGGGACTCCCTTGATGACTTCATTACTGTTGCTGGTCAAAAGGGATGTGTGAGGTGTACTCCACTGATCTCCATTGACAAACACGGCAGATGGGTGGCTGCAGATTCAGTATCACCCGACCACACACGCACCCAAAGCTGCCACCCCTGAGACACTGAAATGGATACTTTGAATGACTGCACATATTAAGAATGAGTAGACTGGTTTATGGCAGAGGAATATGTTTTCCATGAGGGAAGCTGGATGCATTTACTGCTATCACAGAAATAGACAAGCTAGCAGTGGTACAAGCGACAGGATGGCAGCTGACTAATTGGTGCTTCATTAACAGATTAGCTAATAGTATTTGTGCAGAGGTTCCTAAGCATGAGTGTAGCTGCAAATGAGGGGCCACATTGATATTAATCCCTTGTTCATAGATACTTTATTGTCACAGTGATCTAGTTATTTCACATCTTCTGTGGTCACCGATTGGGCTTTAATTTATCTGGTGATCTCTTGACCAACAATGTTACTAAATAAGACTCCTGAGGAAAATACAGCTTCAAACCACTCATCCCTTATCCTTTTCAAAACTTGTCATGCAGATTAGAGGAAAGATTTGCTAATTTACCAGGTGTTCCATAACAGTGCTATCGTTTTAAAGCTCACTTCAAAAATTACACCACCAAGGAAGAGAACTAAACATTATGAAAAATGAATTTCCCCTCAGTAGGAGACTATTACTTTGCCACAGCAACCCAATGGAAGCCGTGCAAGTTCGGTCATGCACTAAGTCCATCAAACTATGAAATTTGGAGAAAGCACACAAACAAGTATTGGCACTAGGTCTGGATTTCTTTTTTTGAGTTCTGACTAAAATATCTGAAAAGTCTGTTAGATTCAAAAACAAAAAAAACTATTGCTTTCTGTACCCCATGCACCTATGATAAAGAATTTAATAAGTCATGATTCAGTGTACTTGAAATGCAAGTGCTCCATAACAGACTAAATAATACACAAAAGAACCAACAGCAGACCATGAGAAATAAGTACTGTTCTGCATGGAGCCAAACCCTACTCTGTGTATATGTTAAACAATTGGTAACAGTAGTGCTTGCATACAGCTGTGCTGTCAAGACAGACCTAAAAATGTAAGGGTCGTTGGCCATTTGCAGCTGACTCCTAACAAGAACCACTTCATTCCGTTGGTTAAGTTGATGGTAATTTATGTATCAATTAGGGCTGCTAAAGCCCCTGCAAGTGGGTGAATGGGTGGTGGTTAGGCTATGATGAACCTACAATGGTCACCCAATCCTGAAACGTCATTAAGCAACTCTGGTTTCAGATTTACAAATAACTATCACCCAACAGAAACCCAGAGGACATTATTACTTCATTGAGCAACCTCCTTGAAAGACTTTTAGAGGTGTTAGATACTGTAAGATCACAAAATTTGCAAAGCAGCTTCAAAATGCTCTAACAAGGTTCCACGGTAGTAATCGCTTACCTTTGGTGCTCCATGATTTACCATCTCCAACTAACAATACTAATTGAGTAACTTAAACATATGTTTTATGAAGAATGTGGATCCTTACAAGGACACATTTATGAAACATCTGAAGCATGCCACACATAGGCCAAGCAGAAATCTACTTCAGATAAAGTAAAAGATGAGTACTCAAGAAGGCCGATTCACAAAGGTATGTAAGAAAATCTTAGTGTTCCTCTACTTATTTCTTTTACATATTCTTACATACCTTCGTGGAATGGCCCCAAAACATCAAAAATGAGAATAAAGAGGGAGTATTCATTTACAATTATTACAAATTGGAAGGCCATAGCCCTCTTTGTATTTTCACCAATAGGGAGCTGTATGATTTGGGTTTATTCACAAAGTAATGTAATATTTCTTACGAATCTTACGAATGTGCTGCTATAGTATTCATAAAAGCTTGTGTGCACTGGCTGCAAAGTGCCTAACGTAATCAGTGCACATTTGCTCACTTTACAACTCTTCAATCATTAAAAAAACCTGGTACATCTGAACAAGGTATCATCGCCTAAATGCTGTTGATTTTAGACATAAAAGACTTGGTTAGTGGACTGGTGTGCCCAGCAGGAAAAGCTTGTATATGAGACGCGAGGGTGCCCAGCTAAATATAACAAGGTGTGGGGGAAATGGAAAGGGTTTTGTGATGTCCGATAATGTGAAGTCCCTTAAAAATGGTAATAATTGCTAAATGCATCCCTGGACAACATAATGTATTGAAGATATGTTCTGATGAAGCCCAGCCAGGAATCGTACATTGGTATGTATCTGAGGTGTAGATGTGACCTGTTGATATTGCGTTGTTGCAACAACAAAGTCAATAAAGGTGTTTATCAGAAAAAACCTCTGCTACATACATATTTAGGTATGGGTTTTATCCATAAAGGGGAGTTTACGTATGCAGACATACACCAAGGTATGAGTCTCCTCATGGATGATATTCACTATTACCATATTAAGATTTCTACCAAAATGTAGACTTTAAAATCCCCACTACCTCAAATGAAGAAGAGCCTCCTACAAATTAAATTAAGACTGGAAAGTTACTGTTAGTAACTTTCCACCTTTTTGTGAAGGTCTCTTCCACCGAGGCAGAGAGCTCCTTATAGAAAGAAATTGGGAATTGTAATAAAATTCATTTTAAATTAAAAAATAAGTTTATTTTTTTAATTAAAATTTATTAAAACACATTTCCCTAAACTATATTCAAAGTAACAAGCGACAAAATGCCTAAAATAAAAGTTATTAAATGTACACTTTAGTTTTTTAAAATATTTTTTTAATTAAAATTGAAAAATTGAAATAAATATTGATTGTACCTCCACACACTTTACAGAATGACAATGTTGAATACACGTTATGTATTATTCTATTTGTAATTTATTTAAAAAATGATATCCTTTACAATGTTCTTATTAAAATGCTATATATATTAGAAGGTTAACATAAAAAAGAAATAATATTGAATAATCAAGTTACAAATAATATAAATAATGTTTAATTGAAAATGTTATTTAATGTATTTGTTTCCCGTAAATTTGTGCAATTGTGTGCTGTCACTGATTTCTACCGATATGCCTTGCAGTACCAGTGGGTGGTCATGTGTGGTGGTATACTTGGTCCATCATACATCTTGAATGAACCAGAATATTGGATGCAATTTATGCTATTTTCTATTTGTGATATATTTCAAGAAAATAGAATATATCCTTTACAAAGTATTTTATAAAACTGTTATATCAAATAAGCCATTAACATATAAACAAATAAACAATATTTAATAGTCAAGTTGCAAATATAATAAATAATGTTTAATTTAGAAGGTTATTTATTTGTTTCCCTGCAAGTTAGGGTAATAGTTTGCCTCCATTGATTTCTACGGGAGTTTGTTGCAGTACCAGTGGGTGTTCATGTGTGGTGTTTGACTTAGTTCAAGGCTGTGTCGTTCATTTCAGTTTGTTTTGTCAGTAGTATTACGGTAGTAGTTTTAATTGTGTATCTTATGAACTACATTTTTATTACTCCTATGTGTTGTTTTTTGTGTATTAGAATGTACTCTCCAAACACCTCCTTCCCTTAAACACGTCCATTTTGTAATAATTATTCCTAATTTTTCCACCACATTCCCTTGTCCCAATTTCATTTCCTACTAAACCTTACGCCAGGGGTCTTCAAACTGGGGGCGGCCCCCTTTGGGGTGCCTCAAAGGATCCCATAGGGGCACCAGGCTCTGGCCAAAAGAAGCGTTATGCTGATAACAAGGCTTTGTTATCCAAACTGCTCTGTAATGGGCCATCACTAACATGTTTTGCCATTTATATCCAATTTGGGAGTATGTGTCAAAGGGGAAGGGACTCCAAATACTCTTCAAAACCCCCATCCCCAATCATCACACTGCAGATACTTTTACACTTAGTAAATCCTGTCTGACCAGAATTGCATGTTTGGCATCATGTGCTTGAATGCATTTTTAAAACACAAACATAACTTAACTGCAATGTTTAAATAAGTCTAAGCATATTTAAACATTGCCAATTTAATAAAAAAATTGGGAAAAATTAGTAGGGGGCCCAATGATTTTTTTTTTCCACTGGAGGGCGTGGCAAGGAAAAGTTTTAAGACCATTGCCTTACACCCATGCATACGTAGATCTCCACAGATGTGGAGATCTCTGTACAGAAAAGAAAAGAGAAATAGATCTCGGGACAGAGGTTTATCATTTGCGTTTTGGAGATGACAAAGTAGTTTTATTACTATACCAGCAACTACGGCCATGAATACAACAAAGTTCAGCCAACATACTACATATTAGCATTCATCCACAGTCTCTCTCTGTAGCATATCCCAAGACACCACTTTCTAGGAAAGGTATTTCCCAAATATCTAGTAAGGTTTGCATATGTTAATAAGTGAGAATTATTGTCTTCTCAATGTTTTTGCGGCTTATGACCTGAATAATGAAGTTCCTAATGGTCTATTTTGGAAAATAGCACACAAATGTCACACAAGTGACCGAGTGCAACTAATTTGAGTGAGACTCATGCAGTATAGCTCCACACTTGCACAAATGGAAAGAAATACTTGATTGTAAGAAAGCCAGGTTCATGCATCTATGCATGTGAAGACAAATCAATAAACAGAGCTCTTTTCTTTGACTTGTAAATATGCTTGAGTAATTTTGTTTGCATTGTTTATTATTTTCATTCACATGTAAACAAAATTCCATGAGATCTTCCCAGCAGATCAAAACTAGAAAACAAATGGTGAATCCATTCCACAAGTGACATTTTTCTCAAAGCAAATTTCCTTAACTTCACATTTTCTTGAAAAGGTCCACCATTAAGAATCATACTACGAGAGAACCGATTCTTTAGTGACACATACAATAAAACCAAATAAGAAGATAAAAACTAATCAAAGACAATGATAACTAGGGATCAATAAAAAGCTTAATGCCAGAAAAAAGCCACATTGCTCAATATGTAAGTCCTTTCTTCCCTTGCAAGCAATATTCCAAATATGGGTGAAGTTGCTTCTTTTGCCTTCCTCCAAGGAAAAACTAACAGCAGGAGTAGGAGCTGTTTTTGTAAGGGAATGATTTCTGAAAACTATTATCTAATCATGCTGGCTACAGGACAGGATGGGTTTATCTGTACTAAAGCTGACAGAACACATCTGGAAGATGTTTGTGGTGTGAAATTGGCATGCCTTTAAGACACTGAAGCTGAAAGAGTCACAGCAATAGAAAAGGATGACATTTTCATAGGGTCTGGACCATCAATGAACTCCAGGAAACAAACGAGAAAATTATTTAGATACAAATGCGATTAAATTCTGTTTCTACACATCAACATGAGAAATCTCACACATAGCATTTCACTCAAAATCAAAACACGTGTGAGAAAGAAAAGATTATGCATTCAGTGTGTCAGGTCCAAAGTCATAAATAAAAAAATGAGACTTAAAAAAAAAAAAGCGCTGAAAAGATACACCTCATAAGGATTGCAGATAAAAACCAAGATGATGTCCCAAAGAAAACTGAATTTAAAAATTACCCATCACAGTTCTAAAGTGATGTATTAATTGAGAGTAGAACTAAATAAATGATTAACAGGGCACCAAAATACTCCCTTACCAGAAGAAAGGATGGGAAAGAAGAAAGCTGCGAGATATGAATAGAAGAGAGTAAGGAAGCTTTTCGTTTAACAAGCGAAAAGCACAATGAAAGAGAACGGTTAAAAAACAGATAGGCAGTGTGAGTAGTGCAGTAGGCTGTGTTCTTAGGTCAAGAATAAGGAGAGGTAATTGTGAATCAGACTTGAAATGAGTAAGAGAAAAGGATTGATAACGATAACGATGAATCAGAAATATTAGGAATGTGGTTTATTGTGTCTGATAAGAAGATATAGGGGGCATGAATTACATGGAACAGACACTGGGAAAAACGGTCCCTGTCTTCTCTAACGTTGTTTCAACTTCGTAACACCTTGCTCTCCTCCAAGATGGTTCCTCCCCTTCATGTACAGTCATCTATTACAAGGTATGTGCAATGTTTGCCAGTTCTGCCCCAATTCATCATCCTGATTAAAAGACACGTTAATATGCCGTACTATAAACTGTAAAACTATTTCTGACAAATAAAATAGTTTATTTACATTTAAATTATTAATACGAACATGCACCGTATGTCCATGTGTTCTTTAAAGTATGGCAAAAGTGCAGTCAATTAAATGTATCACATTAATACAAGTTTACCTGTCCTTACTGTTCATTTTGTAATTCACTGCTTCAGAAGTTGAAGATGAAAAGAAACTCTGTCTTGTTAAAGAAGGGGGTATAAATACAAAAATGTCATACTTGTGCAGAAGTCGGATCTGACTTTCCTAACAGTTCGAGATTACTAGGAAAGGTGACAGCTAGCTCTTCTGCGGCAAGGGCACTGCTGAAAGAAACTCAACACTTATCGTTAGTTTGGTTGGGTGATCTGCCAAAGCACCGATGCCTTTGGAAGCACATATCCTGTCCAATTTGGAAGTGTCACATTGGTTGACTGATTTCATTTTTGATAGTTGTGAATAAGGCTACATAATTGTGCCTACTTCATACGAATTTGCTTTGCTTCCTGTTCTCCCCCTACTTCAACCAAAATGTCAGGCATCCATCCTTGCAAATCCGTCTTATCTGCTTTGGATTTCTATTTGTGATATATTTCAAGAAAATAGAATATATCCTTTACAAAGTATTTTATAAAACTGTTATATCAATTAAGCCATTAACATATAAACAAATAAACAATATTTAATAGTCAAGTTGCAAATATAATAAATAATGTTTAATTTAGAAGGTTATTTATTTGTTTCCCTGCAAGTTAGGGTAATAGTTTGCCTCCATTGATTTCTACGGGAGTTTGTTGCAGTACCAGTGGGTGTTCATGTGTGGTGTTTGACTTAGTTCAAGGCTGTGTCGTTCATTTCAGTTTGTTTTGTCAGTAGTATTACGGTAGTAGTTTTAATTGTGTATCTTATGAACTACATTTTTATTACTCCTATGTGTTGTTTTTTGTGTATTAGAATGTACTCTCCAAACACCTCATTCCCTTAAACTCGTCCATTTTGTAATAATTATTCCTAATTTTTCCACCACATTCCCTTGTCCCAATTTCATTTCCTACTAAACCTTACGCCAGGGGTCTTCAAACTAGGGGCGGGCCCCCTTTGGGGTGCCTCAAAGGATCCCATAGGGGCACCAGGCTCTGGCCAAAAGAAGCGTTATGCTGATAACAAGGCTTTGTTTTAAGCTGATAAAAATGATCAGCACCAAACTGCTCTGTAATGGACCATCACTAACATGTTTTGCCATTTATATCCAATTTGGGAGTATGTGTCAAAGGGGAAGGGACTCCAAATACTCTTCAAAACCCCCATCCCCAATCATCACACTGCAGATACTTTTACACTTAGTAAATCCTGTCTGACCAGAATTGCATGTTTGGCATCATGTGCTTGAATGCATTTTTAAAACACAAACATAACTTAACTGCAATGTTTAAATAAGTCTAAGCATATTTAAACATTGCCAATTTAATAAAAACATTGGGAAAAATTAGTAGGGGGCCCAATGATTTTTTTTTTCCACTGGAGGGCGTGGCAAGGAAAAGTTTTAAGACCACTGCCCTGCACTGGTAAATTCTTCATAAAGGCACTCGGGGGCCTCCCTATGTGCAAATGTTACGTCTCTTTGTAACTTACTAATTTGAGGAGGCACGCTGGTGTTCCTACTTATAATGTAATAATTCTAGAAAAGAAGCAATTGGCTTCTCTCTTTGTGTCTTCCCCTACCTACATAGGGCCTGATTCTAACACTGGAGGACGGTGTTAAACCGTCCCAAAAGTGGCGGATATACCACCTACCGTATTACGAGTTCCATAGGATATAATGGACTCGTAATACGGTAGGTGGTATATCCGCCACTTTTGGGACGGTTTAACACCGTCCTCCAAAGTTAGAATCAGGCCCATAATGTCTTGGCAAAAGATTTTCCATGTTTCTTTGCTCACTTGAGCATTTATTGACCAATGGGCTCCTCGTAGATAATGTGTCTGAAATAAGGTCTGAGAAATGGCTTTACTTAACTTGCATACTTGTTCAAAGTCAAGAAATTTCACCCTTGGACAAAGGAGTCAAAGGGCCTCATTTAGAGTTTGGCGGCTGGGTTACTCCGTCTCAAACATTACAGATATCCCGTCCGCCATATTATGATTCCCATAGGATATAATGGGATCGTAATACAGTGGACAGGATAACCATCACGTCTGTGATGAAGTAACTTCATCCGGCAAACTCTAAATCAAGCCCAAAGTGGCTCAACGTCAATTCATTTGTTGATGTGTATTTGTAGGAAGCTGGTTCTTTAGATAGTGGACCAAAAATAGGTACACTGTGTAAAGAGTCTAGGCAAACCCCACAGGAATTTCAGAGGCACAAATGACACCCCAAAATGCTCTATTTTTGGTAGTGTGGGTGAGCAGTTGGGCATATCAGAGACTAGTGCTAAGCATGTATTGCACACACAAAGGCAGTAAGTAAGACACAAACTCAAAGAAATCTGACACCAATTTATAAAAATAACACATACTTTTCTATACATTTTGATACCAAGATCACAGAATTGGATGAGTACTTTTCGAGTTATGAATTTTTATAGTTTTCAAAAGTTAGTGCAATTTTTGGAGTAGTAATGTTATCCTATGGGGAAAAACATATACTGCATACAGGTTCTTAGCAGTGACTTACAGGACCCATCTTCTAGAGTTAAGGTAAGTATCAGCAAGGTCCAAAGTAGCACCAACAGGGCACTTCAGGAGGCACTGTGGTGCCTGGGTTCAGAGGTGCTTTTCAGCTTTGGGAGCCCTAATGTTATCCTATGGGAAAAGAAATATATGCTGCATTTGGGCACTTATCTACCTACAGGACTGTTCTTCTTATGTTAAGGTAAGTATGGGGCAAGGTCCAAAGCAGCATCAATAGGTCACTTCGGGAGGGACTGACACATGCGGTGCGAAGGTGCTTTTCAGCCTCAGGTGCCCTAATGTTATCCTACGAGAAAGAAACAGACACTGCATAGGGGTACTTAGCAATGACTCCAATGACTTACAGGACTGTTCTTATGGACTTGAGGTGACTATGGAGCAAGGTCCAATGCCACATCAACAGTTTACCTCGGGGGATCTGTGGCATCCAGGTGCAGCGGTGTGATACAGCTTTGGGTGTCCCATTCACTTAAATGGAGATCGGACCAGTCAGAAAGAGACTGCAAGCAGGGACTGACTGGGCAGCCAGTCTGGGGAACCCACAAGGGGGCTCGACCCTTGAGATCCTCAGGCACGTAGGCACACTTGGGTTGTATGGTCTGGGTGCAGTGGTGTCTTTTGGCATCAAGTTACGGTGCAGTGGATACTCATGGTTGGAGGGGGCCTGCAAAAAGAGGCTGCAGGTAGCATCAGGAAGTCCTCTGTTGGCAAACCCAAGTTGGGCTTTGGCTCTGGAGGACCGGGTGACCAGGCTGGCACCATTGGGCCACTTCAACTCGGGCTAGGAGGCTCAGGTGCTGTGGTGCAAGCCTATTGATAACTTCACTGTATCGTATGATTTTCTTTATTAGCCACATAGTGCTCAACCAAAGTGTTTAATGCAGATGTCTATGTAAATGCAAACCAAAAAAACAACTGAAAGATTGAAAGCAAATTAGCTTTTTTAGGGGCAAGGATGATGTAATATTGGTGATGTTGAAAGAGTCTGAGAAATTTAGAGTTGAGCTGGTGTTCAAGTGCACCAATACAGTTTATTCAGGCTGATGGAGACCTTATTCCTTTGATCTGTCTGTACTAACAGAATACACCTCTAAGAGGCAGCCTCCTACTTTTGAAGATTTATTTTGGCACAAGAAGACATTTTTTCTGTATATCAGAGAAAGGTCACCCTTCAAGTAGCAGGCAGTACCACTGACACACCCTCTTAACTTTAATGGCACGCTGCATTGACGAAGTTCAAACGTTTTCATGCTGAGTACTGGAAGAATTATTTTCATAATCTAATTCCAAAATAAAACGGTATTGTACAATACAAGACTCAGTCAAATCTGATGATTGAACAGGTTTTCAACATTCATAAAAATCCAACCTGCCTTACAGTAATGACACTGCAGAAGCCACAGAGTTGTGGTAGGCCTGATTGTTAATGGAAAATTCGGATTTTGCACAGGTTTCCGAAATCCGAAGAGGAAAATCCATCATCCATTGGTGACATTCGCTCTACAAAAGGGATACTATAGTTTACACAATTTCACCAGTGGATTTTCTTCTGGGTTTTGTCCTTGTTCCAGAAACTCAAGCATTTTTCATTACCACTCAACTCTACTGGAGCCCATTAGTAGCTTCAGAATATGGAGAAGTTATCATTTTTTTTAGCACAAACATATTCTAATTTGGTTCATCTCTCATGATATGTCGGTCCAATTAATATAAATAGACAACAGATGGAAATCACATCTAGAATGTCTATTTACAGCAACTGCAATAATGATATAGTCTATGGTGTGTTGCCCCTCCCTGTGACACCATGCTTGTGTCCGCTCACCGCTGCTTGTTTAGAGGGAGCCACGGGAGGAGGATGTGGTTGCTGCTCGCCGCACTGAAGATTGAGGCTGCTGGTTGAGGCCCTATTGCGGTTTATAGCAGCCCTTCTGACCTCCGATCATCCGACTGTTGACCAGGTTATTTTGCTAGAATGGTACTATCTTGTGCCATCAAAAAGCAAGACTGACTGTCTATCCAAGTTACGAGAAGGGCTTATAAATTTGCCATTCAAAGCAAAGACAGAGTGGGAAATCAAGGAAATAGGAGGGACTATTAGCAGCGGTACTCTGAGGTGATTCTTGCACTTTTTGGAATATCATAGCGACCAGTAGCTGGGAAAGCATTTTGCCCAATCGAAAACCATATTTCGATGTCAGTCTGGGTCAACCATTTTTCTAATCTATACTTCACTGTAGAGCTGACTGAAGCTCCTGAACTGTCTCCTGACCTAAGTTGGTCATTTGGAGATCGTCCTGATCCTTTGGTTTTCAGCACTGAGACGGTTGGTTCAGCCATTCACAAAATAGTCCCCCAAAGAGCCTCAGAGCTGGATAATGTTCCGGGAGACCTTTTTCTGGACAGGCCAGAGGTGTGGAACCCTTATCTTGCCTTAATTTTTAGTGACATCATGAAGGGGGCAGCTATTCTTCAGTCATAGGCAGGGGCCCAGATCTTCCCCATTTTAAGAAGATAAACGTGGCCTTCCGTCCAACTATATGCCTATTAGCTTTACAGACAGAACTCAAAAACTCTTTGCAAGGGTCATTTTGGGTAGCCTGGGGTGGATTCCCACCACTGAGATTCAACCCCCCCTGCAAGCTGGTTTTAGAAAGTGACCCAGCACTATAGATGAGTTGTTCTGCCTCCAGTTGCTTTGCTGGAAGTTTGTTCACCTAAGGCTGGGGAGCCCCTATGTGGGTTTGTCAATCTAAATTCGGCATTTCATCTTATAACTCGGCCTAAACTTGGCCGATATGGGGGGGAGCTCCCTCCTTATTTGATGAAAATTATTGTGAGGCTATATGAGAATAAATTTGTCCAAGTTAGATGTGGACAAAATGGGGAATAGACAAACCTGTTTCCAGTAAACAGGGTGGGTTAGACAGGGCTGTGTCCTTGCCCCCACCCTTTTCACACTTTTAATTAATGATCTGGCAGTCTTAGTTGATCATCGCAAGTCCAATGCACCCTACTTAGCCAATCTCAGGGTACCAGCTATGATGTTCACCAATGACATGATGATTTTGTCTAAATACCTAATGGGCCTACAAAAAATTCTTGATAGTTTTAGAGGCTTAGAAATCAACATTGCTAAAACAAAATAAACATTTTTTAACCCTTGCTCCTCCACTCGCCCTAACCCCATGTTTAGGGGATGCCCTATATGTTGTTGAACTTTGGGGTCATATGAATGTGTCCTTCTTAGTGGCAGCTGACAACCGATTTATTTGTCAATTGACAGGACTCCACATCATTACCCCATGGCTCCCACTTAGTCTGGACTTAGGTCTTGAGTATCTCTCAGATAAAGTTAGACTAAGGCCTTTACTGTATTGGAGAAAATTGTGGGCAATTCCTGAGTTGAGTTCATACCAAACTGTTCTAGCTGAGGTACGACGCATGTCGGTGCCGGCAACTTTGCCCTGTTGAAGCATGTGAAACTGATCATCGCAAATATATTGGGTTGGTTTGTCTATTGGATATACCTCAGAAGGCCTGTATGATACCTAGAGGTCAAATAAAAAGTGTTTTTTGGCAATACAATTATAGTCTTGCACAAAGCTGGTCTAAACTGGTCTAATCTGGGCACCCTGACTGCAACATTCCTTCTGCAGGAGAATAGTTTTGAAGAGGAACAGTTTTTGGATGAAATTGAGCCTGCAACTGCGAGGAAGTTGTATTTGCAAATGAGATGGATCTCTTTCTGCTTGCTTCTTTTAATGCTAGTTGAGGGGTGGTGGGGGAGTCGAGGCCTGGAGCTGAGAAATGTCCATTATGTATCGTTTCTAATGAGTCAATTGGGCATGTTTTATTTTTTTTGTCATACCTATCAGCGCATCAGGAGGATATAAACACTGCAACTTTGGGGACATTTTTGCGTTAGGGCACATAGAGAGGCTCTGAGGATTTTATTATCAGGCACAGGTCAAAGGGTGGTTATTGTGGTCTCCAGGTTTTTGCTGGCTTTGTGGAGGATCATATATATAGGAATATCTCCACTGGATACATTATAGACTTACGATGCGTATCCTACCTTCCATGACTGTGCATATCATCTATCACTTTTAATTATTTATTCTATTGATTTGTGCATAGTTTTAAATTTTATGAACCTTGCATTTGTAACCATTTTATATAAGAATTTTATTATTTTACATTTATTTATTGTGATTTTGATGAACTTTAATGGCATATTGTTGAATAAACGTTTGAATGCTAAAAGTGCAAGTCTCCAATCTTTTGACTGCAAAAGGAAAAAATAAAAAGCCTGGCAACTCACATAACTAAATTGACCATGCATGCAGGCAACACAAATAGAAATATTATATAATGCATTTTTACATTATTTTGATGTGGGTTGAAGAACAGAACCTAATGACCAAAAACTAAAGCACGAAACGTAGCTTCAAAGAAAAAACTTAGTAAAAGCAGCCTTCAATGGCAAAAAAGGAGCAAAAATGTTAAAATAGAAGATACAACCAAAACGAAATGTTATCACTGTGAACGATGAAGAGTCAGATAAAATCACAAAATTATGAAGAATATGTAGTTGATATAAAGCCCATTGACAAATCCCAAATTCCTACATGTTAGAAACCGAAGACCACAATATAAAATATTTTCAACATTGCATTAAAAATGTGCATTTAGGTAGACAAAAACTGAACGACTGAGCAGTATGGTGCTGCTCTCCTTTGCAAACAAAAACGTCAAAAGCTGGTTATAATTCGGTTTTCACTGATGGTTTGCTATGGCCTCTAAATCTCACAGCCTTTTTTCATGACACTGCCAAACTCACATGTGGTGAGCACGCAAATGGTCTATCTCTATTAAATTGAAACTCATACAAAGTCCATTAGATTAAACTGAATAAATATTAGTGTGTATCGTGGCCAATAGTAGCATTGACTCAGACAGTGATGGATCACCCCGAAACTTTCAAGATAGCAGCTAGCAGGTGAACTGATTTGCGTAAGAGTTTTGAAACTTATATCCATCCTACTGGTGGTCGCCAGCAGGTAGTTATAGTTAGGACCTAATTCCTATAGACAATGCGCTTTTTTCTTTTTTGCCAATAACTTTATTGTCGTTTGATGAATCTTCACTAAATTTTAAAAACATGTATGCTAATTTGTTCAGCTGCTGTCTTGAAAGTTTCGGGGTGACCCATCAAGCAGGGGCTGAGAAAAAGGAGGGGGCCCAAAACACATTTTCCCCAAGCAATCTTCCATAGAGATTCTGAACATTAATACAACCAGAACCGTTGAACGGAATTACACCAAATTTGCCAGAAACGTAGATCATGGTCCAGGAAGATCTCTTTTTGGTATTTGGTGTAAATTCATTCAGTAGTTTTTGAGAGATTTAAAGAAAAGGAAAAAAATACAGATATCTAGGGATGCGGATTCGACAGATCTCATGCTGAGATCTGAACTGGCTGCTAACACTTCAGCCAGGTAGTGTTGGTAGCCATTTTTGGCCTCAGCTAAGTCCTACAAAAAAAAAAGTTAAGAAAAAGAAAAGGGGGGAAGGGTAGGAATACTCTGACCCCCTAGGTCTGGTGGGGGGGCCCCTTGGACCCTACCTGAGTCAAAAAGCCTTTTTATTTTAATGTTTGCTGTGGAACCATGGAAGATCCGCGGAACCTGGCCAAAATAAAAAAAAAAAAAACAATTAAAATGCGGTCTCCCTCTCTTGTATACCAGAGGGTGCCGCGCGGACCCCCCTCTTTTACCCATTAGGGCCCCGGGGACTACCACCTCCCTGGGGACAATGTTAAGATTTCATAGTGGGAGGGGGGCTGTGAAGCCTGCTTCCAGGCCATTTACGGCCCCAGGGACCATCACCTCCCTGGTGCTAGGCCATAATAACAATAGAGAGGAGGCCGATGAAGCCCCTCTTCTGGGCTGTGTTTTGCCCTGAGAACCACCATCTCCCCGGGTCAAGCCCTAAAAATGGAAAGGAGGGAGGTGGGTGCTCTCCCCACCTCCTGGAGCCATTATTGGCCCTGGGCACCACCACTCCTGAGAGCCGGCTCCCTATCTCCCGAGGTGCTCACCCTCGGGACATAGTAGTTTGCCGTCAAGCGAGAGCAAACAGGAAGTCTGCTCCTAGTAGGAAGGACAGGAAAACTGCTCCCACTCACCTGAAATGGACTTTTCATCTGTCTTCAGGAAAGCAGATGTCAGAATTGCTCCCTGCATGCAGGAGAAATGATGGCTCCCACTAAAGGCAGGAAGCTGGCAAGGACTGCTGGGGCTTTGAGGCTCTCCCGTGGGCCCACAAAATGCTCACGGCTGTGCATTGTGCGGGATTGGATGTGTATGCAGGTTTAGCTGCAGGACCAGGCAGCAGGCCAGGTGCTGTAGCCAACCCCTGCTGTGCGTGGCACTGGGTTGGGTTTTTATGGGGGGGGGGGGGGGAAGTTGGCCACAGAGCCGGACCACAAATCAGACCCTGTGGCCAACACCCACTGTGAATGACTGAAGGCCTTGTATGGCATGGGCTTGGGTGTCTACAGGTGGTTAGCCGAGGGGCCTGGCCAGGGGTTGGATTAATGTAAAGTAATTAAATATTACTTAACATTTTTTTTTTAAATGATTTTTTCTGAAACAAACAACGGTTACAAGGATGGTATAGTTAGGAAATAGAATTTAAAAAACCTTACAAATTCACTGAAAAAAACCAAAGGTTACAAGGACGTTATAGTTAGGTTCAGATCTTACACGCACAAAATCCGAGAAATTCAACAGTTATAGTTATACTGACCTCAAGAAACTATAACTCGTGCTCTAAGGTAACTCTAATTTGCGCCCTCGCCATGCACTGCTAATTACCCCACATATAAGATCACTCATGACATCTTCTATGACATCATTGATATTATCATAGCAACATTTGCAATAAAATTATTGATGAGAGACCTGTGCATGGTGAGGTTGTGATATATAGTTACCTCAGGGCATGAGTTATACTTTTTTGAGATAAGTATAACTGTTGAATTTCTACGGTATTACGGGTGTAAGATCTGATCCCAACTATAAGGTCCCTGTAACCTTTGTTTTTTCTGTGAAGAAAATGTGTATATATATAAATATATATATATATATACACACACACACAGACAATTAGGGTCTGGGTCTCAGATCACCTAACCTATTGACAAGCAATAAAATATATTTTAAAAAAACAAAATGTTTGAAGCGCTCTGGAGCTCTCTGCAGAATTGGGATTTGCAATTAGAAAGGGCCTGATGATGACTCATGCCACTTTGGTGAGCGAAAAGCCTTGTAATTTTTTATAAATATACCCTGGCAACATATTTAGAATTGTAGACAGTCACTAATGTGTAATAATACTGTATATCTAGGCTATTTATTAATTACTCTTCAAAGGGATCAGATTCTTCTTTGTGTAGACACTGGATTCAAGTGGGTTTATCTGAAACCCTTTCTCCTCCCAGTCCCCCTTGTGTGTTTATTGTATTGCTACCATATTAGTATCTATAATAAAGGAAAACATCCATGACATATTTATTTCTTTGAGGGAATATTTTCTCTCGTTCAGGAATTTGAAATGATGTATTTTTTACCCTTATTCTTTGCAAAATACTCCCACTATGCTTTAAAACGTCCGGAAATTCTCTGAGTGGGAGCATCCACGAGCTTACAAATGTGCTTACTTAATGATGGTTTGACCACACAAGTGTACTTTTGAGATGTTTTACTGTCTGATGAAAAGTGGTGGACTCTAGTTACATGAATGTAGGCGAACACCAGATCATTACATAGAAACCAGCATAGGGCACCCCTTTCCTTAAGTATGGTACCTGACTGAAACCCTCCCTAGAGAATTATGGGGGTCATTCTGACTCCCGCCGGCCGCGGTATCCGCAGGGCCGGCGGGAGCCGCCAGAATACCGCTGCGCGGTCACAAGACCGCCGCGGGTATTCTGGGTTTCCCGCTGGGCTGGCGGGCGACCGCCAGAAGGCCGCCCGCCAGCCCAGCGGGAAACACCCTTCCACAAGGATGCCAGCTCCAAATGGAGCCGGCGGAGTGGAAGGGGTGCGACGGGTGCAGTTGCACCCGTCGTGATTTTCAGTGTCTGCATGGCAGACACTGAAAATCATGGTGGGGCCCTGTTAAGGGGGCCCCACGACACCCCATACCGCCATCCTGTTCCTGGCAGCCAAAACCGCCAGGAAGAGGATGGCAGTATGGGGGTCAGAATCCCCATGGCGGCGCAGCAAGCTGCACCGCCATGGAGGATTCCCCAGGGCAGCGGAAAACCGGCGGTACACCGCCGGTTTTCGGTTTCTGACCGCGGCTGTACCGCTGCAGTCAGAAAGCCCTTGGGAGCACCGCCAGCCTGTTGGCGGTGCTCCCGCGGTCCCCGGCCCTGGCGACCCCCTATATTGTTTCGGTTCACCCTAGTTCACATTCTATTCTGTGCCTCTTATCCTGTGTTGTAATTAGCATGCAAAATGAGATTATAACGATATTCAAAATGATGAGTTAAGGAACCAAGGTAATGCCAAGTAAGACTCAAGCTGTGCATTTATTAATGATAGGGTGTATCGCCGGTCAAGAAATTACTGTAGAAGAGCTTTTAGTTAGAATGTGTTTTCCTGCTTCAAGTGTCCACAATGTGTCACCTAATGGCAACAACGAAATGTAGGTAGCATTATTGTATTGTTTCTAAGAGAAGGCAGAGAACCTGACAGCTGTGGTGCATACAGAATTCCTCTGATAACTGCTTAAACCAAATTTTTTGCTAAATGTCTTGTGTACCTCAACAGAGCATTTACTCAACGTTGTAAAGCCTCATTGCATCTTGTACAATGGACCGTCAATCTTTGTCCGTGCCAAGAGGTTTTGTCGGAGATCCTTCAATCAATTTTGGAATGAGACAAAGCTTCTCGTCTCCACTCTTGATTTGTGCACTTGTGACTGAACCTGTAGCTGTTATGGTATGCAACAAGGAATAACTGAGGGGATATAACTGAATGGACATTTCACAGCAATGCCCTTATTTCACCATGTCTTACTTTATAGCTCCTGAACTAAATCAAAATGACAGACCCGGGGGTTTTGAGTCCCAAAAATAGTGCCATCCTGCAGCCCTGCTATTCACAAATAGAAAAACAAACATAAGCAACCTCTCCTCTGCACGTTTTATTTGATAGTGCAACAAGTGCGTAAATTAGCCAGGTCACGCCCCTTTATTCTTAGAAAATGGCATTTTAGGATCAAGTATTCAACCAGGCTTTCTTTGTGTATTAGACTTATTTGATCCTCCGAATCTGTCAGGAAAAAATTAAATAGGGATCAATTTCATACCCCTCTGACCCTTTCCTATGGTAAGCACACTAAGCCAAGAGCAGGACTCTTTGTGCCTTGCCAGTTGCCACTTCACTGCTTTGATGTTGCGAGGTGAATAAGCAGTGGCAAAGCCAATTGGTCTGACGTTAGCTGCCAGCATTTTAGCTTTGCCAGTGCTTGCTTTATTGTATAGGGGTTTCTAAAAAACGTTATTCTGGCCCTCATCAATCTAAAGGGACAGAAAGCAGCAGTGGCTAAAAGCAAAGATATTTACTGGGCTGCAAAAACGCACATATCGCCTCAGTAGTTCTGGACACTATAGGGGACTACTTTGGGTGTGGATATCCTCCTTGTGGAAGGGCAGAATGCAGGAACCAATAGTAACGTTATTCAATGGATGAAATGGGTTGAACCCTTACCCCAAGTCATATGCTGTAGTGGTCAGATAAAAATGTGAGTGACAGGATAAGGGACCAATGGATAAGAGGGCTGGCTGAAAGTCTCTGCAAGTCCCTGTAAGTAAGTATATAAATTTGGTAAAGTCAAAAGGTCAGGGCTAACCTGTTATGTTCTGTAGTTAAGGTTCTGTATTAGAACATTGGATCATTACTGTTGCATCCATTTCAGTGGTCCGTCACGGCTCATGACAGTTGGACGAGCTGTTACACGCAACATAACCATGCCGAAAAGGGTACAAACAGCTTCTCTACAAACGTCACCTACATATATTAGCATGGCCTATTGTTTAATAAAACTCAATGAATAAACTCTATTTGATGTAACATTAAGTGTATTTATCCTGCATCAATGCACAGCATATGAAAGAAAAGCCTAAATAAACTATAAAGCTGATGTAATATTTGTAGAGCTTCCTGCTTATATCCTAGCACAAACCTAAAACAATCATACAGTGTATGAATTACAGCATTACCGGGCTAACTGCTTTAAATATTAGGATATCATATTAGAAAAACACACTGCTTTAAAATGTTTTCGGGAGCTTTAATGTATCAGGTCACACACGAGTATGCCTTGAAGAGACATGTTAGCAGAACTATGCAAGCCTATCTCTCCAAAAGCACTGCTACTTCCACTCATGACATCCTTTGTGACATCACCCGCTATCAAAGAGCCAATAAAAAATATCAATGCATTGCAATATAGAACATGTGTTTTTGCATCTTAATAGTCTTATATGAAATGTGTATGTTCTTTGTTTCTTGTATGGTGATGTGGAAGGGAGCAGGGTGTAGTACTCGCTTATCATGTATCTGTTCTTGCAACCAATTTTCATGAGAGATGCGTGAACTGCTCTGTGCGTACCTTCATATGATATGGTTTTGCAAGGAGGCGATACGTAGTGACCTCTGCCTGCCTACTTTACACTTTCTACACAGGTAGCCACAGGAAATGGGCGTTGATCTAGTACCATCAAGTGGCGCTCAAGAAGGGAATTAACATTGCTCATCTGCATCTTCCACTGTCTTGACCAATGAGGTGTTGGGAAAAGAGGACACTTGTGGAGAGTGTGCTCAGTAGAAGCACTTGAGTTAGTACTCAACTAATGGCCAATGTACATAGTGCTGTAAATCGGATCATACTGCTAGCCTTTCACTTATGCTACCAAGAGTAGTAGGCACAGTCTTGACTAGTGCAATTGATGCTTCTCTATGGTTCATTTCTTAATATTGTGGCTTGTGTGAACTTTTGGCAGAGGAGGACAGGGGGCTGTGCCACATTGGTTGCCTATTTCCTCAGTTGGTATGAGGGCTCACTGCCTAGTAAACGCACATGCGTGGTAACTAGCTGAGGGGAGAAAGTGCCTTTAGAGTTGTTTATTCTGGCTCTGTTGGCTGCATGTACACGGTTTTGACTAAAAATGTAGCTGTTGTAAGGCACTGTGTCTTTGTAAGCAATCTCATTGTGAGCATGTTGATACCCAAATATATGGCATGCTGGTGCTCTGTGTGTTTGTAGAGAGTTCTGTGTAGTGCTTCTATAGCAGGCTTTGTCTGTGTCCTGATGAAAGCCTTTAAAGTCACATCTGAACTGTGCTGAGTGTGTGAGCTATGTTCTGTTCCCAGTGTACTGCTGAAGTAACTGCTGCAGCATTACAAAAAACAATTACTGACGTTTGTAACTATCAAAGGCCAGCAATGTAAATTAATGCAACTTCTTCTAGAAATGATGCAGGAAGTGATATGATATGTGATTTCATACATCAATGATATCATGGGTGTTGTCAATGATTCCATTGCTCATTTAATGTGTGATGCCATTTTTGATTACATCAGTATATTTTGGGATGCATACATGTGTCAGACAAAGTCTGTAGGTAGCACAAAAGGCATGATTTGCCTCCTGATTTCTGAGTTCAATTTTGTTTAAAACCTGAGTATTCTTATTACCCAAGTCTTTTAGTTAATAGAAATGCAATTGTGTGAGGCACACTCATATGGCGACAAGCCCCAATAGGGCAATTAGGCTCCCTGAGGGTAGATTCCTTAAGGGCAGGGAATGAAACATCAGTATCTTTTATAGTCACTGCATTTTGAAAACATGCTTGCAGGATGGAGGTTCTGCAGCACGCTGCTTGCTTAACCAACACAAGACAGCTTCTAAAGAAGAAAAGGATATGGAGGCATGTTCGCTCTTAGTAGACTGCCTTTGCATCTGTGCTCTGGGGGGCGGCACTGAGGATCTATTTTAAAAGCAGTGATAGTACAGCATCTTCTTAAGCTTGTTAACAATTCACAGAATTCCTTCATTTCTTCTCTTTGAGTATGAATCGGGAGGGTGCATAGCGCTGGATTTTAAATTACATATGTACAATTCTGGGCTTCGAAAGTTGGCAAACATCCAAATTGGAAGAAAATGGCTAACCACAATAGGGACGATACCAGGGAGCCTAATAATCTCGTTTGTGAACAAAAAGCTCGTAGTTTCTCCCAAAACACAAACACACATGTTCTGGTATGTACAGCCATCTATCCACTTGCACACAGGTGAAACTATGCCAGGAAAATGGTCCGAAATAAAGGAAAAACATGACCTCAAGTAGGCGCTAACGTTTTCCCAATGATATGTATGTCCTATTCCAGAAAGAAAAAGTAGGAATCACCCAGTAAAATATGGTAATACCACCCAGAACGTGGAATACCGTATGTAGCATTACCAGGTACTTATACCAGGCTCTAGAGATGGCATTTAGAAATTAGAAGGGCACATGTGCAGCAGGGAAAAAAAACATTGATCCTACATCCTTGATCTCCATCAGCCCTTACTGAACTAAAACAGATCTTTTTAATGTTTTACTTCTATGTTTTTTTTAGGCAGCTATCCTCTTCTGGGGATAAATTATAGAATGTTAAATGTTTTCAACACAAGCATCCATAAATGGCCTGTTACATAACATCAATAAAGCACATAACCCAAAACACACCGTTATTTGTCCACATATTTAACAAAAAGTAATTTAAAAAAAAAAAAAAAAAAAATCTAAAACATGTGTTACCATTACTTTACTTCTGAAAACACTTAAATTGTGATCCCCTAAACTGATGTTTTACAATCGAAATCTCTTTTTAATTGTAATCTTCAACTTGGCAGAGGGAAGAATGCTGTAATCAGACCTCACACATTTGCTTATTGAAAACCATATACCACAGCACAGGTCTTCCACTATCCTAAATATTCCACAATGGAACTAACTCCTGGGAGAACATTTGTAACTTTGACTTAATTTCTCTAAAACGTTTCCAGATCCGCCAACTGCTAAGGGTTTTCTGTGCATTTTATCAGCAGATGTCCAATAGTGAACTTAAAGTCTATTATGCTGAACTTACCTGCCTTATTCAAAAAAGTACATGAAAAAAGAGGCAAGCAGCCGTCAGAATGTAGTGCTGTCTTGCCGGTGTTTAAATAATTTATCCATTGGGATTTTAGAATTGCTATCTAAAGCCTAAACTATAATTTACAGTACAGCCACTAAATCAACAACTAGGGATCTAAACCCATTAATTTCTAGTCGAAATATATATGCGTAATGCAACTAAACCGGAGGATAATCTCCTGTCAAAATTCCATCGAATGATCTGCTTGCTTGCAAGTCTTGTCTGCTATATTTTCTCATTTTATGGACCTGGGTTTAAAAACCTAAAAGTTCACCTCTAAGCTCTCATGACTTACGGGTCAGCTGTCACCACTGACTATACATTCAGCATTCGTGCGAAACAGAGCCCGGGGTGCACTCGGGTTTGTGCCAGGTATCACTTGCTGCCAGTCAGAAATGGCCTTTCGTGTGTTTCAAGGAATATGGCATTTGTCAAGACAATAACTATTGTAGTGGCAGGGGTGTAACGGATACCCTCGCAACCCCTGTGCGTGGAGCCCCCAAGGTTCCTTGTTTTGGAGGGGCCCTCTCAGAAAGCCTGCAATGGCATGGAATATTAAACCGTTGAAAGTTTGGGAAAGCAGAGCAGAAATAAAAGAATTACAAAACGGCTTAGTAAATTTTGCTGGCAGACAGAGTCACAGCAAAACTGCATGGTAGGGGCGTAACACAGGCCCCTGCAGCCCCTAAGGTGCAGGGCGGCCTCCAACCATTTAGAGGGTTCCTCAGCCATTGGGGTCCCCAATTGAGCCCAAGACCAAATAATATTTGTCCGGTCGGAGAGCCTATATGGCCCCATATTATTTTCTGTGTGTGTGTGAGGGGGGACATCATTTTGCGTTACACCACTATGTAGTGAAAGAACTGATAAACAACCACATAGGAACACTTAATTCAAAGCTCCCTGAGCAAAATACACAAACACACAGTCAGGTGGAAAAAAGAGATTAATAGTGTTGGGAACTATCACAAACAAGCAAATGTTTGACTTTTTGCCTAGTACCAACCAACGTGGTACCCACTAGAGTGGAGTTCCTTAACTAGTTTTAATACATATACAAAGAGTGTCACGCTTGACGAAAGAAAGACATACAAATCTCACCTTCTCTGTGCTTGCATATAGCTTATCAAGTGTAGTCGAGTACCCCAATTTATTACTCATGACATACTCAATTATTCTGGATTATAATATAACTGAAGAGATACTAAACACGCCTACTTGGAAATGTGTATGTCCTCGGCAAGTAATTGGCATCAAATTACATTCATTTATTTTCTACCAGAGGACCCAATAGAGGCAACATGTTCCTTTAAAGAGCATCACCACATTTGAATACTAGTAAATGTATTTAAGACACCCAGAAGGAATGGAAACGAAAGAAGCATCCTCAAGCTACGCACTGAAGGAAAGTCACCCTACATCCCAAATATTTTACATGTGTCCACAATCTTTAAGACAAGGATCCAAAACTGATATTTTACCATGTCCTAACACTGACTAAATGATCTTTCAGAGCCAGCCGACAGTTCCTTCTATACTAATGGCAAGGCCACACCCTTAATTTCTTTGAAACCCTGAAACTACCAATGCCCCAAAGAAATGTAGGCACTTCCGACTGCCTGTGGCAACAAAAAAACTGACCACTCGCAGCTAGATGCTTTATCCACTCTTTTAGACCAGATGAGCCTCCCTAAAACTACCCCACCAAACTGCTTAATCAACCAGAATATTTCCAGAATAAAATTGCTCCAGCCAAAAATAAATGTAAGGATCCCAAATTATTTGTCTATTGGTTGAACAAAGAAATTAACTCTCAGAGAAAGGTCCAGCTTGAGAGGAGATGGAAGAATGCCCCTTCTCTCCTGTAGTCTCTGGACTAAAGAAGGAAAGAAAGCAATACAAAAGATGCATTTGCTTGATACTCCTCTTTTCAAAGCTAAAACTTCAAAATGATATGACTAGAACTGGAAACCTTTTCAAAATTATCTATGACATATCAAAGGTGTCAAGGGATCTATCACCTAACATTCTTAAAGGTGATGGCATAGCAAATCACTCATTACAACCAGTGCCCACCAAAAAAAGACATATGTGTTATCTTAAAAAGGGCTGATCAAACACTAAACCATCATCATACTCTTCCAATCCTTTATACCTTGGTTGTGTCAAACCACATGCTGACTCTCACTGGTCCTCGGGGTTGAACATCATAAACTCCTCATTCATGTTTTGTTCGTTCCCTTATCTCTTTCAGATAGGCTACATGCACACGCCTCTAAATCAATGTAATGCTGACACTGACTAACTTTGACAAATAATTATCATAGGTTATCCTTTAAGTCTAAAATCACGGAGAAATGTGTATGGATAGAACAAACGAAATCCAAAGCATATAAATCAGATTCTGGGACTGCATCAATCTGCCTTTAGATTGAACCCTGGTACAGAAATAGGTCTGGGTGGAGTTCACAGAGTTCGACTCAGCGGAATTCCGCAGACATGATGAAAAACGTTGTCGAATTCTGCAGAGGTGGAGTTCTGTGACCCACAGAGTCCTGAATGTGCCCGATCTCAGAAGTGCTAAGCAGGGTCGGGCATGGTTAGCCAGGCCCTATCCTACTTAGCGCTTCAGAGATCAGGCGCATTCAGGAGAGGGCCATAGGCAGAGAAAGCCTGCCTGCCCCGTGTGCACTGCATTGCACACAGGAGAGACTGGTGCACAAGAGGGCTAAAACGGCCCTGGCCTGAATTCAGGCAAGGGCCGTTTCAGTCCTTGTTTGTGCACCAGTGTGCACAAACAATGAAAAAAAAAAAAAAAAAATGAAAATAGGAGACGAGGACTTACCTGGGTCCTCGTCGTCCTTCCACCAGCTGCCTGGCTCTCTCTCTGCCTCCCACTCCCCCACCTGTGCACACTGCAGCCCAGTTATGGGCTACACAGCGCAAGCTCAGACTGTCAAGCCCACTACTGGGCTGCAGTGCGCACCGGGTGAGCTCCACTCTGCTGGAGGGGCTAGCGGAGCTTTTGGCTAACTCCACACTTCAAGCAGAGCACAGAGTGCCAAAAACTCCATCAGCTCCACCAGCGGAGCAGAGCTGCCCGCAAACCCCCATACAGAAACAGCCATGCTAAAGATCATTGATGATGCTTTACATATCTTAAATGAGGGTATCCCATGCATGCTGATACTCTTTAAATTGACCACAGACTTTGACACCATTGACAACATTCTCATCCACCTTTTACTCAACAGGATGGGCACTGATAACACACTACTGGAATGGTTCAAAGCCTACCTGTCAAACAGAACCTGGTGTGTGAAAAAAGGCAATTCTTGATTAGCACCCACAGCTGTTCGATATTTAATACCGAAAAGATGTAAACCAGCCTCTAGACAATACAACTTGCATGTTGAATCTTTAGGGGTAATTTGCTCCAGAGCAGGTATCGAATTGTATATGTAACCAAAAACATTGGGTATGCATTAGAGAAGTCCCTCTGTCTTGACCTTTATATCAAACATGTCACCAGAAGTGCTGTGCCTCTGTGTACAATAGGGGTATGCATCAGTGTAATAGGCTGCTTTTTTTTCCAATGAGAGGCTAAGTGTAATGACACGGTTATTCTAAGGCAACACAGAGCTACAACTAAGCCTCAAAAAGAACAATGATGGCTGCAAGTTCATACCGCTACAATGTCTGTGAGGGATTTTGGGGGAAATGGGACAGAAATGCATGTTCCTTTCAGATAGTTGAAAGTTTGGAGGATTCCAAAAGTGGGACAGTAAACAGAACATCACACTGTGATTGTGTTTCTTCTGGAGAGATAGTCCTATTTAGTTCATAACGTTGTAGTCTTAGGTGGATCATCTATCCATTAACCCAAACCTGTATTCAAGAAAGGTATGACAAAATACTGTGCCCAATAAAGGGGCATGCGCCTAATTATTCAAATGCAGAATTATGTCATATAACAACTTACTGAGAAATGGATAACTGTACCATAGCAGATATTGCAGATGAGAGTGAGATTTGTCTATCAACATAATATTTTAACCTACACTACAACATAGACCAGTAAATGGAATATATAGTAATAGGCCAGTTATTTTTCAACAATCATCAATTGGCTAATAATACTGCAAAGCACATCCAAGGGTAGATGAACAGTACACTGTGGGCAACTGTGAATACACTGCATCAGACCCTGAGACCCTCAGACTGAGCTGAGATCCTCCATTTTCTGTGGTGAAGGTTACCGTGTTAGAAATTGGGTCTCTAGTTGGCAGGGATTGCACCCTGTCCAAGTAAGGACCCTCACTCCCGTAAGGGTAACAAAGTCAAACAGCTAAGATAACCCCCGGCCACCCCATTGGTAGGTTGGCATGAAAATCCGGCTTAACTCAGAGGCGATGTGCAAAGTATTTGTACACAAACATACATTAACACAGTGAAAGCACTTCAAAAGGACTCCACATTAGTTTAGAGAATTAGCCAATATTTATCGGAGTAAAACAAGACCAAAACAACAAAAATCTAACAAACACAAGTAAAGATACAAATTTTCAAAGAGTAAATGTAGTATGGCGCTTAGAAACACAATAGCTCCAGCTGCGGCTATCAAAACAGTTTGACAGTGTCCCATCCAACAGTCTGGCACCAACCTCGAGGGATTGCGGGCCGGCTATGGAGTCATATAGACCCCAGTTACAGTACCTTAGGAAACGATGAGGAAATAGATGTTGCACGGTGCCAGGGAGGCATCGATGGAGCAGTTGCGGTGTTGGTTCCTTACTGCCACTGGGGAGGTGAGGCATCGATTCCTTACTGTTAGGCAGGGGAGGTGAGGCGTCAATTCCTTATGGTTGCAGGGGAAGTGATGTGACGCTGCTGGTGAGGCACCGGTCCATAATGACAAGGCAGGGTCGATGAACCCAGCAGGTCAAGACATGAGGCTTAGACTTTACGGAAGAGAAGTCTTTGCAATACACCAGACCCTACCTTTCCCTTCCCTAGCCCAAGACATACTCTAGGGGGTTGGAAACTGCTTTGTGTGAGGTCAATCACAGCCCTATTCAAGTGGAAGAGCCAGCCCCTCCCGCCACTCTAGCTTAGAAAGACCCATCAGCCTAGTGATGGGCCATCGGGGTATGCAGGGCACACCTCAGCTCTCTTTGTGTGACTATCATGAATGTACAAACAGCCCAACTGTCATCCTGACCCAGACATGTATCCATCAGACAGGCAGAGGCACAGAATGGGTAAGCAAGAAAAAGCCCACTTTCTAAAAGTGACATTTTCAAACTTACAATTCAAAAACCAACTTAACCAAAAGGTGTATTTGTTTTTTTTTTTTTTTAACTGTGAGTACCTCAACCCCAAACTCCATATCTCGATCTGCTCCCAATGGGAAATTACACTTAAAACATATGTCTAGGCAATCCCCATGTGAGAGATAGCTCTTGCAATAGTGAAAAACAAAATTAGCAGTATTTCACGATCAGGACTTGTAAAACACACCTGTACATGTCCTACCTTTTTAAATACACTGCACCCTGCGCCATGGAGATGCCTTGGGCCTACTTTAGAGGTGACTTACAGGTAATAAAAGGGATGGTTTGGGCCTGATGTGTTACAATTGTTTTTCTTGACTGTAAATCTGACAATGCCAAGACTTAAGCTTTACTTTAAAAGGCTGGTTTTACCCTTGCCAATTCTTTCTTGGGTGGATGTCTTGTTCTAAGGAATAAAAATGTTGCAATTCCATCAGAGAATGTAGCTAACTAACATAATGGTAACCATGTTGCAGACCTTAGCTTAGAACTCATTGGAGGTTGGTTCAAATACCAAAGTAATTGTTATCAATATTTAGTAAAGGGATTCACAAAAATACTTTTGTTAATAAAGTTTCCATTTAACGCCCCTGATTAGTCCCTTCAATGGCAGCACTCAAGATAGATATCAAGACAATCAAAGGCATATTTCTTGGAGGGCAATGAGAAATGTTGCTTTTCAGTACGGATGCTTCGTTTGTAAGAAGCAAGGACATATTTCACTATTTTTAGGTTTGAGGGTAGCCAAGACCTTTTGATTTTATTAAACATATTTGTATAATAATATACTTTGTGATAGGGGTTTTCAGCCAACCCTCTTAATCCACTGGTCTGGTATTGAGTCATTCACATTTTTCTTCTGTCCACTACAACATACAGCAGGGTCAGTCCACTACAATCATTAGCTAACTTCCCTGTGAGTGACAACATTCTTCCCTCGTACAAGGAGCACATTGACACAAAAGTAATTCCCTTAAGTGCCAGGGCCCACCTTGGCAATGTTTACTTTTTAAGACCAAAACAACATTATATATATATCTATACACATATATATATATATATATATATATATATATATATTTATATATATATATATATATTCTATATGTACACATACTTATAGCTAGCTAGCTAGCTAGCTTCTGGCCAGTATTCTTTTTAGATTGATGAGTGTCTGCTGGCTTCAAAAATAAGGTTTTGCAAAATCAAAAAATCAATGGCAAAACATTGACAAAGTTAGAAGGCTGGCGACCATTGACAGACAGATTGACTTTGCAATATGTATTTAATCCTGATGTTGTTTCAATCATAAACTCACTCATATTCTGTTCAATTGTGACCTACATAATATTTGTAAATACCCATGTCCATCTTCTAACAATAGTATGTTTAAAACTGCAGCATCAAGAGACAATGGGCAGATTTAAATATCTACATTGTACAAAGTAAGGAAATATCAAATATATAAAGGTTCTAATTATGTGTGTCACTTTTCATAGATATTTATTTATTGCCATTTTATGTGAATTTTTACTCAATTATACATTTTTCCCAGGATTAATTACATTAATAGACTCCTGTTCTGACTCAAGGTGTATTGTGTCTAGGGCATCAGGGTCTCCCACTGAGTTTACCATTCATTCCGAATTCTGTCTCCACGACTGCCAGACCTTCAGACCACTGTGTCGATCTTGGTTCGATTTACCCTCACAAACATGGCAGCACCATGATCACATCTTTGCTTCAGCTCAATGACTATGACGTTGCATGCCATGCTACGTGTGGCTACAGCCAAACAGGGCTCCCTTCATCTCAGCTGGAAGGATGAACTTACTGTATTTGTGGGTTTTGTATGGTAAAAGTACTTGTACCTTTAAACCTAGAACATCATATGACTTGTGTTCTAGTGCTCATTTGTACTGTGGCTCGTTGAGTTCTCTTTTAAGTCAGTTGCTGGGTGGCTGGAGAAGGATCACCAACTGCAATCATTTGTGTCTCAATAAAGTATTTATTTCAACCCTCTCCTACTCCCAGAGGTGTATCTCAAGATTAACTCATAAGTCTCTCTACATCCTCGCCCAATGTGTTTGATGTTGCCTAGTGCTCAGTTGTGCAGGGGCATGCAGTAAAAGTTGAAGTCCATCATGAGAAAATAATTGCTTTCTTAGTTTTACCCCAAACCAGGATTACTGATTTTGCTAATTTCATCCTCTCAGGTGTCCTCAAGACCCAACTTTAGCAGCTACCGCGGGGTGAAGTTCTTATTAATGGGCCTCGTTGGCCTGCAAGTCATCAGACAAAGACTCATAAATAATGTGAAACGGTTGAGTGAGTCAAAGGATGGATAAGTGTATAAGTGAAACGATGGATAGATGAGTGAAAGAGTTGCTATAATGATGGATAAGTGAAAGAATGAATGGATTACTGACAGGAATGGGTGATGGGTGGATGGAAAGGTGAATGGACAGAAAAGTGAAAGGTTGGATAGATGATGAGAAAGGATGGATGGATGAGTGAAAAGGTAGATGAATGGATGGGTGGAGTGAAAAGGTAGATGGATAAAATGGTGGGCAGGTGGAAGAGCAAAAGGATGGATGGATGAGTGAAAGGAGGGAGCTGGGGCTTTGTGACCCACCAACTTTAGCAGCTACAGCGAGGGTTGATTTCTTAATGGGTCTCTTCTGTATGCAACTTGGAAGACAAAAAGGTGAATAAGTGAGTGAAAGGATGGATGGGTGAGTTAGTGAAAGGGTCGGTGGATGGGTAAGTGAATGGATGAATAGTTGGATGGATAAATGAGTGAAATTATGGATAAGTGAAAGGGAGGATGAATGATGAGAGAAATGATGGATAGATTAGTGAGTGAAAGGATGGATGGCTGAGTGGGAGGGTGGTTGGATGGATGATATGAGTGATAGGGAGGATGGACGGGTGGATGGAATGAAAGGATAAATGGATGGATGAGCAGATGGATGGATGAGTGAAAAGATGGATGGATTTATAAGTGAAAGGATTGACCACGGGATGAATGAAAGAATGGATGGATCAGTGAAAGGGAGGTTAATGAATGGATCAGTGAAAGTGGGTAAATGGATGGAAAGATGAGTAAAAGCGTGAATGGATGAGTGAGTGGATGGATCTATGAGTGAACAGGTAGATGGGTGCTAGAGTGAAAGGATGAGTGAAATGGTGGATGGATGGATGAGTGAAAGGGATGATGGATGGAGTCAAAGTGTGGATGATAGTTGTATGGAGTTAAAAGGGGGATGGATAGATAAATGGATGACAGTAAGGATCTATGAATGGATGAGTGAAAGGATGGATGGATAGGTTTGGATATGGATGGGCGGATAGGAAGTATGGTGAAAGACTGGATGATAGATGCAAGAATGAATAGGTGACAGAATGTAAAAGTGAAATCAACAAATGGATGGAAGGATGAATGGATAGATGCTTGGTTAGAAGAAACAACAGAGCTTCTCTACTGAGGTTCCTGATGACTTGCTTGCTTCGTTTGCTTGGTGCCATAAGAGATTTGCTTCAAAGTGGGAGTGTTTTAATTTTCTAGCTACTCCCTTGATCCTGGTAAACACCAGTGCTACGAAACACGTCATGTTACAATTCACAACTGGCAACACTTCACCAGAATCTTCTTGTTGCGGGTGCTCACAAGGAAAGGCCCGAAAACGCGGTTTGGTCGGGTACTGTTTTTGAATCCATGCTCTCACCCATTTATGTTCTCGTCTACTCGTCCATTCACCCACATAATCACTCATGAGACACCCATTCATTCATACATCTACTCAGGCAGACATCCATCCTTCCATTAACCTGCCCTCCCGTTGAGCCTCACACACAAAAATCGCCAATCATAAGAACTTATCTGTTTCGTAAAGAAGTCGAGACTATTGGTTTTGGTAATGCTCGTTAATTAAAGGCAGTCACTGTCTGGGCTCAGTGACAGGCAGCGCCTCCTGAAAAAAATACAGAAAAAAACTCGCGCTTCCACACAGTCAGTGGCTTTCATGTTGCCGCGTCACCAAACGCGTGAGACGTTGTTACTTCCCTTATGAACGCTCTGTGATTTCTCTCATATGGCTTTCATCAGACCCGGAGGAGATTTCTGGCAGGCTAGGCTTGGGGTAGTGCAGAGCAGAGGCTGACTGTTTGGGTGTCCCACACACCAACTCTTTCATATCGCCAGAGCGGGTCACGTGAAGCTGCTACTTATATATATATATATATATATATACATACTAGACGTGTGCGCCGGAAAGTGGGGGAAATATCTACCCTGGGACCCGCTGTGCGCTTGCAGACGTCCTTCTGTACCTTTCAATTAAGTAAATAGTGGCGCTTAGAGTCTCATTCTGAACACCCACTAGATGCACAAACACAACCTCCACCCTACACAAAAAAACACACAAACTACAAAACCAATAGGCTGCAGCCACAAAAATACATATTCCTTACACACATACACAACCAAGCGCCAGAATTCCAAAACAAACCGCCAAAGCTGGAATTTGAAGTTGTTGTGACAGGATACGCTTGCGCCGCTGTTACTGGGCACAGTTTTCAGTACATTTTCAGTACATTCCTGCTCCGCTGCTGAGAAGATTATAGTGTATGGGGGCAGCCGAAGCCCAGACTGTTTAAACACGATTAAACTTCACACGCTCGTGTTTGGACGTGGGAGGGCGGGCAGCAGCGATGCATAGCTTTCAACAGTGCAGCGAGTGCACTGGCACCGGTCCTAGGATGCGCGGCGCACACTGCATCCCTTTTGTAGCAGTGTTTATAACTGTCACGCTAGGGAATGCTGGATAGGATCTTTGGGCGCCCCGACGCCATTCTCTGGACCCTGACCTACAAAAGCCGTGCATCACATTCACAGCCCCAAATGTCTGACAGTGGCGTGCGCATGTGTCTTACGGGCAGTGTCTTAAGGAAGGAAATGTCCCCTGGTCGCTTTTTGCACTGTGGAGCATCGCAATAATCGGGGTTCAGTGGGACCCTCTGGGCCCCGGTGCCACTACACCTATGGAAGCTACGCCCAGCTTTCTGACGCTTCCATTTGGGCATCTACGTGTAAGTGGCTTCGATTCCCCTCTCCCTCTGCAAAGAACAAGTTGATACAGCTCTGTGAAGGAGGGACTTCTGGGACACACCCCTTCTCCCGCCGGAGGCTCTGGGAGCTGAGTTCTTGCTGCCCCAACCCCAACCCCCACCCCTCCCACTGCAGACATGCTCGGTGGACGTACAACCATAGCATTCATTTCTGAGGGCGCTTTAAATAGCTCCGCGGCATATGCAGCTCCCTGCGCTGTATTTTTAACTGACCGCGACATGGGGCTGTCACACCTCCCAAGCGGAGTCAGTGGGACCACAGGGGAGGACGCCATCTCCAGAAATAGCGACGCAGTTACACCTCGTCTACAAACTGCGTGTGACATACACACGGGCTCTTTCTAAAATGTACTACATGCACCGTCAGCCGTCCAAAAACAAAACTGTTCACTTTTAGTATTCTGCGCATAGCTCCGAGAAGCGAATATTAGACTTTATCAGTGTTGATGCGCAATATCCGGAGGCTATTCTAATTAACTCTACTCCTTTCGCTGAACGCTGTAGAGCCACGCTGAGGCACGCCATGCCCACATTGAGCACACACGCATTTCCCATTCATTACTTATCTAACTAGACATGCATAGGCTGCGTCCGCGCACATAAGCGGGCATTCGTTAAGGGATGCGCAAGAATATGCCGAATGTCCATCCGCCAGACTGCCCCAGAGGACAAGTCAAGACCAGGAGCTGTCTGTGTGAGAGGTCTTTTTCTGCTTCACGGGAGCCAGTGCACCCCTGGGAGGGCAAAACCCGGGATTCCGAGACCTGTCATCCTGCTCTGGCGTCACACCGGCCCCCTTGCCTCCTCCACATGATGCCTTTACATGAACATGATGATAAAAAGCACTGACAGATCTCTCTCTCACTGGAAAGTTACACGGGGAGGAGGGACGCTGCAGTAAGTTTACTGACACACAACAGCTACCGGGGCAGATGCTGAACAAACACATTGGCACCGGAGGTGCGGGTTAAACCTTTGCTCAGGCATGCATGTGCCACATTTTTGGATACTCACGCCTCTGATGTGGGAGAGATGTTTCCACTCCTTGTCCTTTGGGCTCCTAAATGCATTTGTATGCATTTGTCCAAGCAGCGAGGTTCAAAACGAAAACAGAAGCCAACTGGAAACGCTGTGGGTCTCAGGTGCTGTCCATGAACTCAGATGTGTGCGGGCTTCCCCGGACGGTGCTCGGTGCTCCTCATGTCAGCTGTGTGGGAGACGGAGCACCTGATATCCCGGGGGGTGCAGTCAGGTGTCCGGGCAGGGCTCGACAGAAGGCTATCCTCGTTTGTATCCCTTGATAGGCAGTGCGCCCCCCCAATAGAGGTGTCCCGTGCAGTGCTTCACGGGGAGGTGACTGCAGTGGTGGAGAGGGCTGTCTCTTGCAGTGTGGAGAGGTGGTTGCAGTGGTGGAGAGGGCTGTCTCTTGCAGTGTGGAGAGGTGACTGCAGTGGTGGAGAGGGTTGTCTCGTGCAATGCTTCACAGAGATGATGTGACTGCAGTTGTGAAGAGCGCTGTCTCGTGTAGTGCTTCACGGAGAGGTGACTCCAGTGCTGGAGAGGGCTGTCCCGTTCAGTGCTTCACAGAGAGGTGACCCTGAAGTGGTGGCGAGGGCTGTCCCGGGCAGTGCTTCACAGAGGGCTGTCCCGGGCAGTGTGGAGAGGTGGCTCTGCAGTCCTTGAGAGGGCTGTCCCGTGTAGTGCTTCACTGAGAGTTGACTGCAGTGCCAGAGAGAGTTGTCCGGTGCAGTGCTTCACAGAGAGGTGATCCTGTAGTGGTGGAGAGGGCTGTCCCGTGCAGTGATTCATGAAGATGTAACTGCAGTGCTGGGGGGTATCCAGTGCAGTGCTTACCAGAGTGGTAACCCAGGTAGTATGTGGCAGAGTGGAGTCCCCTAGTGTACGGCTCCCCTTCAGTGCGCTATAGAGCGTCAATAGCACGTTCCTCACAGAGAGGTGGATTTGAAGTTGTAGAAAGGTACAGCAGAGTCGTTACTGTAGCTTCTCCCATTCAACGCGTTTCCAGAGGGGTGTCACAGGCGCTGCTTTTTTCGAGTGGTGAACTTGGCAGTGAGGGAGGGGTGGCACAGGCGGCGCCTCCGGAGAGGTAAAACTAGCAGTGAGGGAGGGGTGGCACAAGCATTGCTCTCAGAGTGGGGGACCTGGCAGTTAAGGAGGGGTGGCGCAGGTGGACCTCCACTTAGAGTTGACCAGGCAGAAAGAGGGGTGTCACGGGCGGCGTTTCACTGAGAAGTGAGGTGAACCTGGCAGTGAGAGTAGGATGTCCGAAGCTGCGCTCCACAGAGGCGAATCTGGCAGTGACTAGGGGAGCACAGACGGTGCGAACCTAGCAGTAACAGCGACAGATGTCCTAGGCTTCCCTTCACCACCCCCCAGGGAGGTTGGGAGGTCCCAGTAAGTGCTTCAAAGAAAGGTGGCCCCGGGGGCGCAAGCGTGCTTTGTTAGAGGGGCGCTCAAGGAGTAATTTTTCTAGGTAAATGTTGTAAGAGTGGTAGTCCCATGCAGTGCTAATCCTGGCAGCGATAAGAGAGTGGTGTCCGGGGATGTCACAAGCGGTGCTTCTTTCAGACAGGGTTCGTTCGATAGAAGAGTAAGCTAAGTTGTACGTCTGCAGACACAGGGTGTACTTCTACAAGGCAGTGTCTTCCAGCGTGGTGAGCCAGGCTGTGCTTCTCTCAGGCAGTCTCTCTCAGAAGAACGAACCAGGCTGCGCTTCTCCGCGGCAGTCTCTCTCAGAGGAATGAACCAGGCTGTGCTTTTCCTAAGCAGTCTCTCAGAGGGATGAACCAGGCTGTGCTTTTCCCAAGCAGTCTCTCAGAGGGATGAACCAGGCAGTGTCTCGTTACCGGGCTGTCCCAGTCAGTGCTTGAAAGTAGAGTACCCCGGCTGTTATTCGACCAGGCAGTGATTGACAGAGGGATTTTCCGTATGGCGGCGTGAAACTTAAGCCCGACTCTAGGCGCTATGCTCTGGCTCAGACGAGGGGGGTCCCACGGTCCAGTGCTGGTGCTGCCAGCTCGGAAGCGGACAACGGGATGCCACAGACCTGAGATGCCGCGGAAGTGGCGCCCCGCAGTTGTACCGGCGTGAGTGGACGTGGGTGAGCCGGGTCCAGTGGGAGTCCCTCGGCGCCTCTTGCTGGAAGGGAGAGCTGCCGCTGCAGCTCTCCCCGGTGCTGGGTGTTAAATTTCAGCGCTTCCCCGACTCGTGCTGACGTCACCAGTGGCCGCCACGCCAAGGGAGCCGGAGGAGCCGCAGGAGCCGCAGCGGTCGGGCCGGCCTATGGGGGCGCTCTGCAGCTCGCTGCCACGAAGCCTTCGCCAGAGAGATCCCACTCCTCTCAGTGGTAGCTCTGCATGTGATCGCCCCCAGCCGCTGCCCAGCTGTCAAGTCTGCTTCTCCTGCCACCCCCACTTCTCCTGGTCAGCCCTGCCCCACAACGAAAAACAAGCAGTCTGGTTTACCTCATAGGTAATCAAACCAATAATTGCCTCATGAATCCATTTTAACCTGAGTATAATTTTTACAATATTTTTTTAATGACTATCATTCACCTAAATGATGAACAGTAACAGCATAGACGCCAGGAAGTCTTTTGCACCATGAGGATGTGCTGTGTAGAACAATTTTCAACTCGTCTTCAACTGACTTTTGCTTCAACTTAACAGAGCGAAGCTGGCTGGTAAAATGCTTTTTACATAACTACACAACTAGACCAGTACAGAGTTTCCCCACAGATCCATGCGTCATCAGTCAGTCCTGTTTTTGTTCATCCGGCATGATGTAGCCTTCTGTGAACGGAAGTTGCGTTTCCAACATTTCAAGAAGTGTCTGAAAAATCTCATCATGCTAAGTATGCTAACCACCCAACATGTGCCAACGCAGAATGGAACGTAGTAATTTTTTCGGAGGTGCTGGGAACCTTGAGTGGGACTAAGGGCCTGATTTAGAGGTCGGCGGAGGGAATACTCCATCACAATGTGACGGATATCCTGTCCGCCGTATTAGGATCCCCATAGGATGTAATGGCATCGTAATACGGCGCACAGGATATGCCTCACATTTGTGACACAGTATTCCCCTCTGCCGACATCTAAATCAGGCCCTCAGTCTGATGCCATGGAACTACAGTTGGATAATTTTTTCCCATGGGCCCTGCTGAAGCTATGGAGCGCTGGATAAAAAGTTTCAAAAGTTTTCAATACTTTCTTATAGTGCCCAAACAACCACAGGAATCATTCGCCCAACAGCAAAGTCCAACCCAGGTCCAGTTGCCACTAGTCAGCTGGGCACTTGGGGGGAAAAGGCCTCTTGCAGTTGTTTTTCCCTGTAGGAGCAGGAGGTGAGCCAACTGAACATTGGAGTTCACTTCTTTGTTCTGGATATAAGAGGGAGCAGGTCCAGTCGTCCAGGTTTCCTCTTAGGTCACATACAATATGTCTAATGCGCTTCTGATCATGCACATGTCCAGAAAGTGTACTAATGTTGGTGCCTGATGAGGCCACATTCATGCTTGCTACCAGCTGGTGTGCGTGAGAGGCTCATGAGCACTACCTAACCAATGGGGTTAAAGTTTACAGGGGTAACAGTACACACTTTTTTTTAGCACTTCTTGTTTGGCCTGCAGCAAACAATACCACAGTGCCCCTCAATTTTAAAATTCAAGATGGACAAACTCTTTCTCCCTTGTACAGAACCTTTGTACCCACTCAGAGGTGTGCCAGAGTAATGAGCAGTCCCCACCTCTGTGGTCTCTCAAAACCCTTTCTGAGGGTAGCTTTCATCCCACTAGGTGTGGTGCCAGCCTGACGGTGGGGATAAAAGGTGGGCCTTTTCAGTTGTTACATAACATTTGCTTGTGACAGGAGAGGCTTCTTTGAAGTTAATGAATTTCCTGTGACCAACCTAACTAATCTTCGCTCAAGGGGAAGAATATAGCTCCACACACCTAGGCCTTTGTCATTGCTCTGGGAGCAGTTTCACTCTGTATTCAGGCTAAGTACAGGCTGGGCAGTGGCTGGAGAGCTAATGCTAGTTAGCTTTCAGTAGCTTCAGGCAGGGTAAAGGTATATTTATAAAAGTTACATTTCCAATGTATTTCATAAAAATATGACTTCATCATTAGATTGGATTTTTAGTACAAATAAAAATAAGTCTTTCAATGAGGTCCATAGCTGGTACAAGCCAAAAGTTATAGATTAAAGTATATCATCTATACTTCGACTTTTCCTATGTGACAGTTACAACCTGACCAGTGACAATGTCGTTTTGGGCCTTGCCACTGGGGGAACGTGCCATTTCTAATGTAACAGATTCTCCACTATAGGTACAACACGTTGTGGGCAGCATGGTATGTTTAGGGATCACTTGTTTAATGTTTGAAATCATGTTTTCCTATATGCCAAAAGGGTGATGTTGACTGGTCTGTGTAGCAGGGTTCAAGCTGCTCCTGTCAGGCTACAGAGGGTAGGCATGATACCCTGTTCTAACTGCTTCTATAGTGATTGGCACAATATTAATTGCAGTCCATAGGTGCTTTTAACTTTCCATGCCAAGGGTATATTTCTGCACCACATACTACAGCCTTATCAGAAAATTCACTGCACCAATCAGGTTTAAATACATTTGACATGTTTAAAGGGGGTACACTATCACTTTAATCTTCATTTGCAAGGGTTAAGTGACTGGTGTTCTTATGCCAGCAAAACACACAGGGCAAAATTAAGAGGACATGACACAAAAGACAGTCATTTTCTACACGGCATCCCCCAGCAGATGGTGGGGTGATATACCCACCCCTGTGGGAATTCTCATTTCTAGGGTGTGAAAACCCTTAAAGACCAACAGCATTGGCAAGGTTAGTCTAAGGATGGTGTTCCATAATGAAGTCCATACCCTTTAGGAAGATGGACCACCTTAACAGTTTTTGATTCTCTCCTCACATTTGCGTAAGCCACCTGAGAGACCTGTGGTCAGTCTGAGCCTGGAAATGAGTACCAAACTGGTATGGTCTCAGTTTTCAGAGACCAGACTATAGCAAATACATCCCTTTCAATAGCACCCCACCTTTGATCTCTGGGGAATAGCCATCTGCTGATGAATGTTGTAGTTTTGTGTGAAAAAAACACCCAAATGTCATGCTATGTCACATCTGTCTGCACGATAAATTCCTTGTGTAAGTCAGGTGGCTTGAAAACTCAAACAAGGCACAGTGCTTCCTACAGAGTGTCAAAATATCTTTTTCTCTGTCCAGGTCACATTTTTGTTTTTTACTTTCTTAGAGGTGATTTCTGTCAGGGGTGCAACAATGCTCCCATAGTCCTTTGCTAGCTTACAGTTGTTACCCGTGAGACTCAAAAAGACTGTCACCTGGGTCTAGGTCTTGGAATGGTCCCAGGCTATCATGGTCTTTGTTTTGGGTTGGAGATGCTGAACATGTTCCTTGTAAACTTTGTCGCAAAGTCCTGCCCTTTCTGGCATGTGCCTGCCTTGAGAGTCAGGCCTACCAGTTGCAGTGCACTGTTAATCAAAAGTGTAGGCTTACATGTCTCTGACCCTTGAAAAAGGGGGTGGAGCCAAAGAACAAGTTACACGTGCAAGTTGCTATTAAAAAAACACTGTAAAAAGTCCAGCACCACATATGGCCAACTACTGGCACTGCAGCACCTTCCCATAGAAAATGGTGGGGATACATACTTAAATTTAAGCCCCACAGGAAATAAAGTTAATTTATATATGAAATCATTAAAATATGAATAAATATGATGTAATGTTAAAGTATATCTTTTATTTAATAATAAAATAACCTATTTTGACTTTAAACATTTATATAGTTTATTTTTATTAACATATAATGAAATTACGTTTACTAAATTCTCTACATCACTTTAAATAATTATCACTGCATAATTCATTTTTTAATTAAGTGGGGATTTATTTTTTGAATTTAACTTGGGACAATAATTTTAAGGTAATTTCATATATTTTAAATACAGTACTTTTAATTCAGAATTTAGTTAATTGTTCTGTAGTATTTTGTACTTTAACCTTACATTTAAATACATATATAAAAGTAATTTACATTAATATATCTACCATAAAACATATTTACAAGCTTTATCCAAATTCAATAAATGTTTTTACTTTCCCTTATACTTTACAAAGCTGAGATCTCTGCTACTGAGGTGGAGCTGTCCCTATAGTAAAGTATGGTGAACGTTTCTGTATGCTTTAGTACACGGAATTCTCCGTCCAGACTGCAAAGTCTTCCCATGGCATGTTATGCTTGCTCCTGTGTACCACATTGCCTTCACCCTCTTTCCATTGATGGAAGGCCAGTGCCTGAACATCTAATTATAGTCTACCTTGTGAGCCAATGGCACCTTCTATTTTTCACTTAGGAACAGTAAGGTCATCTCTGCCCACTCCTCAATGCTCATTAGGATAGCTCCCTTCCTCAGCACTACACAGGCAATCCCTGAGGTTTGCACACCTGTAGAGGGCTTTTTGGAACATACTGTGTCTACTTTCTTATGCCCTGCCTGCAGGTAGTCATAACATAGGTGTAAGAAATGGGGTCTTTGGTTGGCAGTCAGGTTACCCCCTGCCCAAGCAAGGACCCTCACCCTAGTCAGGATAAAGGAAAATCACACTTAGTTAACCCCTGCCCATCCCCCTGGTAGATTGGCACGAGCAGGCTGACTTAACTTTAGAAATAATGTGTTAAGTATTTGTACAAACACACACAGTAATAAAGTGAACCACTACAAAATGATACAACACAGGTTTAGAAAAATAGTTATTATTTCATCTAAATAAACAAGACAAAATATGATAAAAATCCACAATAGACAGTTAAAAATATGTATTTAGCAATTAAAAGCACAAAAATATTGCCTAGAGGCACAAATGCTGCAAATTAGTAATAAGCGTAGTCGTGATGGAGTTGTTTCCTCCAATGTGACACCAATGGTGCAGTTTATGGAGTCTTTCGACTCCCAGGTACAGTACCTTAGCAAACAAGTAGAAAACAGGCTGGTGCATGTAGTCGGGGAGTGAGCCGTCACTGGATCTGATGCAGCGTCGGTTCCGGAGCTACAGAGCAGAAGGGCAGAGGCGTCATGTAGTGGCGTCGGGTCCTTACTGCAGAGCGGTGGAAGTGAAGCAGTGTCGGTTGTAAAGTCGGTCCCTTGGATCCGGCAGGCATGAAGTCTGGCGAAGTCACAATGCTGTGGTGCGACCTCATGGGGTCACGATGATGTCACAGGGCCGCAGGCGCTGCAATGGCGTTGGATGCCACAGATGTCAGAGTTACAACACTCTGAAGTCAGCGAAGTTCGGCTGGATCAGCGGCTCCAGCGAATCGAAGCCTACAGGGTCATCGCACTTCTGTGAGGTCCATTGCCTCGGGACAGGTGGCGTTGCGGTTCTGGGCAGCGGCGTCCTTTACGTAGTCACACGGCATCGTCTGGGGTCGTTAAATTAGTTTTTCTCCAGAAATTCACTTCAAGGGGCCCAGGAACTGGAATGGCACCCTCTGGCAGGCTAGAGTCCACAGCAGAGAGACTCAGAACTTGGTGGTGAAGCCTTTGCTGTCCCTTATACTTCAAAACAGGAGGCAAGCTCTACTCCAAACCCTTGAAGATACCTCTCAAGCAGGAATTCAAAACAAAGTCCAGTCTCTGTCCCCTTGCACAAGCAGAAGCAGCAACTCCAGGATAGCTCAACACAGCACAGTCACAGGCAAGGGAACCTCTTCTCCCCAGCTCTTCAGCTCTTCATCAAGCAGAGGTTCATCTTGAATCCTTGAAGTAATCTAATTTTCAGGGTGTTTGGGTCCAATACTCATACCATTTCTGAAAGCAAAATCTCTGTTGTTCACAAGATCCTGCATTGCCCAGGCCACGCCCCAGACACACACCAGGGGGTTGGAGACTGGCTGATGAAGGGTGAAACCCCGAAACCAGTCCCAGGATGCTTGTTTCCAATCCAGGGAAGACCTGGCCTGGCAGTTGGGCTGGACTGTTCCCATGGGGAATAGGGTCAAGACTGATTTGCATATGGCTGGGTCCAAACTGGAATGGCATGGGCAGCAAAAAAAACGATGGATTAAACCCAGATCTGTGAATGGGGGTGAGTGTTTGCATTGTCAGCACTCCGTGCATCATCCTTTTGTGTTGCTAATGTTGCCCTAAGTAGGAAGGGTATGCCCAGACGTGGGTTCAGTGCTTCCCATGCCACTGGATTCAAGCTAGCCTGACTGATGAGGGGTGAAACCCCGAAACCAGTCCCAGGATGCTTGTTTCCAGTCCAGGGAAGACCTGGCCTGGTAGTTCGGGCTGGACTGTTCCCATGGGGAACAGGGTCAAGACTGATTTGCATATGGCTGGGTCCAAACTGGAATGGCATGTGCAGCAAAAAAAACGATGGATTAAACCCAGATCTGTGACTGGGGGTGAGTGTTTGCATTGTCAGCACTCCGCCCATCATCCTTTTGTGTTGCTAATGTTGCCCTAAGTGGGAAGGGTATGCCCAGACGTGGGTCCTGTGCTTCCCATGCCACTGGATTCAAGCTAGCCTGGCTGATGAGGGGTGAAACACCGAAACCGATCCCAGGATGCATGTTTCCAGTCCAGGGAAGACCTGGCCTGGCAGTTCGGGCTGGACTGTTCCCATGGGGAACAGGGTCAAGACTGATTTGCATATGGCTGGGTCCAAACTGGAATGGCATGGGCAGCAAAAAAACGATGGATTAAACTCAGATCTGTGACTGGGGGTGAGTGTTTGCATTGTCAGCACTCCGTCCATCATCCTTTTGTGTTGCTAATGTTATTTTCTAAAAGTGGCATTTTCAAACTAACAATCTAAAAACTAACTTCACTAAAAAAAAAATTTTTTTTTAATTGTGAGTTCAGAGACCCCAAACTCAAAATTGCTATCTGCTCCCAAAGGGAATCTGCACTTTAAAGTTATTTAAAGGCAGCTCCCATGTTAACCTAGGAGAGAGATAGGCCTTGCAGCAGTGAAGGCTGCATTTAGCAGTATTTCACTGTTAGGACATGTAACACACATCAGTACATGCCCCACCTTTAACATACACTGCATCCTGCCCATGGGGCTACCTAGGGCCTACCTTAGGGGTGTCTTACATGTATGGAAAGGAAAGATTTAGGCCTGGCAAGTGGGTACACTTGCCAAGTCGATTTGGCAGTTTAAAACTGCACCTACCGACACTGCAGAGGCAGGTCTGAGCCATGTTTACAGGGCTACTAATGTGAGTGGCACAACCAGTGCTGCAGGCCCACTAGTAGCATTTGATTTACAGGCCCTGGGCACCTCTTGTGCACTTTACTGGGGACTTCCTAGTTAATCAAATATGCCAATCAGGGATAAGTCAATTTACACATACATTTTACATAGGATCATTTGCACTTTATCACTGGTTAGCAGTGGTAAAGTGCCCAGAGTATAAAAAACCAGCAAAAACAGAGTCCAGCACATATCACCAACGTGGGAAACAGAGGCAAGTCTAACTATAGGCCTTTGTGATATGGCAACAGGGGTTTCTTCCTAGTCTTCGTTCCTTTTCTCAGGAGTGGAATGGAACTCCACCCCCCACTTGAAACCCTTTTTGGGTCCATTTAAAGAGCTCTTTTATATTATTCTTCCCTCCCCTTCCCTCTGTGGGTCGGGACCTGAATCACCTTTCTTGTGCTCTCAGGTGATTTTTTGGACAGTCTGTTGCTGAGCCAGAAATCTGCATCTTTTCAAAGCTCTCTGGGCACAGTCAGCTTAGAATCTATCAGGTGCTTCCGTAATGCCTTAAAGCAATTACTCAAATTGTGCTCTTTCATAATCAATTCATTTGGCCCATGATAACCCTTTATCTTATTGCTTGGTACCCAATCACGTAGTGTGTTACTTGACAGGTCCACAGAATCCCCCCAAGACTGTATGGCTGTTTCTGGCTATTCATGAACTTCAGATGAACCTTTTATGGGGTTAGACCAAATTCGCATGTGAAGTCCCCCTTCATGGTGGTGTACTTAACCTGGTCAGCTGCATCTAAGGCCAATAGGTTATCCCTTCAAATAATAGACATGTGCTTCCATAAGTTTATCCCCCAGACCATCCATGCGGCTCTAGCTTTTAGACACAGCAATCTCATAAACTTCAAACCAATGGTTAATGTCTTCTTCCTCTGAGCAGCCAATGTTTTTTCCTCAAGGCCAAGGGTAGCCAGATGCAATTTTAGGGCCATCTCTGCTTGCCTGTCCCCCACCTCTGACGAGGACAGATTGCAAGAGGACACACTGGCCCCTGCCCTAAACAATGCAAGTGTTCCTGGTAGTTGGAGAGAACACTCCCCTGGGAATGGAGCTTCCTAAATGTCGTTATACCTGACAGCCTTAGGGTGGTCATCCCCCAACTTTTTGCTTGCCTCCCTCCACTCTTCTGACACTGTTTTTGCTGGTTTTAGGACTCTGCGTACTTTACTACTGCTAACCAGTGCTAAAGTGTATATGCTTTCTCCCTTAAACATGGTAACATTGGCTCATACCCAATTGGCATATTTAATTTACTTATAAGTCCCTGGTAAAGTGCACTACATGTGCATAGGGCCTGTAAATTAAGTGCTACTAGTGGGCCTGCAGCACTGGTTGTGCCACTCATCTAAGTAGCCCCTTAACCATGTCTCAGGCCTGCCATTGCAGAGCCTGGGTGTGCAGTTTCACTGACACTTCGACTTCGCATTTACAAGTACTTGCCAAGCCTTAAACCCCCCTTTTTCTACATATAAGTCACTCCTAAGGTAGTCCCTAGGTAACCCATAGGGAAGGGTGCTATGTAGTTAAAAGACAGGACATGCACATGTGTGGTTTATATGTCCTGGTAGTGGAAAACTCCTAAATTGGTTTTCCACTACTGTGAGGCCTGCTCCTTTCATAGGATAGCATTAGGGCTCCCCTCATATACAGTTTGAGTGGTAGATCTTGATGAGAAAGGGGTAACCAGGCCGTATTTAGTATTGTCAGAATGGTAATACAAAATCCTGCTTATTGATGAGGTTGGATTTTAGATTACTATTTTAGAAATGCCACTTTTAGAAAGTGAGCATTTCTCTGCACTTAAAGTCCATCTGTGCCTTACAGCCTGTCTCCAATCCACGTCTGGGCTGGGCTGGTTGACAGCTCCCTTGTGCATTTCGTGCAGACAACAAACACAGGATACTCAGTCTCACCTGCACTCATCTGCATAATGAATGGGTCTTCCTGGGCTGGGAGGGTGAAGGGCCTGACTCTTACATTTCAAAGGCTAGTGGCCTGCCCTCACACAATGGACTGCCAAACCCCCTACTGGGACCCTGGCAGACAGAGCTTTACTGAAAGGGGACCTTGTACACTTCAAAACTGCTCTTGGAAGTCTCTCCCACTACAAACACATTTTTGGGTATATAAACTGGGTCTCTGACCCCACCAAATCCTACACTCCTGGACCTGTACCTGCAACCTGTCAAGAGGAACTGCCTGGGTGCCCACAGGACTCATCTGGGACTGCTTTGCTGAGAAGGACTGGTGTCCTGCTGTTGCCCTCTGACTTTGCTGAGAAGTGCTCTCCAAGGGCTTATATTGAGCTTGCCTCTTGTTTTCTGAAGTCTCACGGCCAAAAAGACTTCATCTTTTCAAGGAACTCCTTGTGCACGAAAATAGCCGCACAGCCTACGGAAACAACACATAGCCTGCTTGTGATGAAAAAATCACTGCAGAGCCGAACCAGAACGATGCAGCCCGACTTCCAGAGTAAAGAAATGACGCACTGCCTGCCTTGCGGCTGGGAATTTGACACTCTGCCTAACGGATCGAGGCACAGCCGAACCAGAACAACACAGCCCAACTTCCTGAGTGAAGAATCGACGAAGCACCTGCCGTGCAACAGAAAATTCTATGCAGCTCCCACTGGATCGATGCAATGCCTGTGACTTCATCTCGCATGACCAGGATTTCCAAGCATCGTCATGGGCGTCAAAAAGATTCCCGCATCGCAGTGAGGAACCAAGACTGAATGCAGGAAATCAACACAAAGCCCCTTGCGGCTTGGAAAGAAACAATGCATTGTCTGTGCCTTGCTGGAAATTCCGACGCACACCCTATTTTGCCATGCCTCTCCTCCTCTGCAGTCTCTGTGCGTATTATTTTTTACGCAAGCCAGGTATATTGTTCAAACAAGAGACAACTGTTGATTTTTAAGTTTTAATCTTGCAAAAGTGATAGCTCAACTTGTGCTTATTGAATCTTTATCGTTTTGGTCTTAATTTAACCAGATAAATAGCTTATATTTTTCTAAACCTGTGTGATGTATTTTTGGGGTGTTCTCACTGTGTTCCTGTATGATTTATTGCACAACTACTTTACATATTGCCTTCTAAGTTATGCCTGACTGCTCAGTGCCAAGCTACCAGAGGGTGGGCACAGGATAATTTGGATTGTGTGTGACTTACTCTGACTAGGATTGTGGTCCCTATTTTGAAAAGGTGTATACCTCTGCCAACTAGAGACCCCATTTCTAACAAATATTATCATCTTTTTCTTCTTGAACTTCATCCTCATTCTCCTCTGAGGTGGACTGTAGCTGACCGACCCATCTCCCTAGCTCTGAGGGTAATGTGGTAATCCCTCTTCTTGGACTCCCAGTTCAACTTCAGCCCTCACTGCTTGCACATGTTCCTCATCTCTTCCTAGGTAAGGCTTTCCACATTAGCCAAATCACTCTCCATGTTCCCAATGAATTAAGGTGCAGAGCGTGAGTGCAATAAAAAAAATCAATACAAAAAAATCAAGACTGACCCATTTAAAACCAAAAGCCAATTAAAAACCAGAAAAAGGTACATTACTGCTTTCAAATTAGAAAAGTATCTTTAATTTTAACTTAAATCACTACATGGTACTGTAAAATGTTAATCCTGGAGCCCACTGAGTAGACCACTGCCCACATCAAGGAATAATAACACACTCCCTGCCAACGAGAATCCTCCAAGTTACTAAATGAACCCAAGCTCAATCCCCTGGAAGCTTTGGCACAGACCATACAGGTTTAATTCGAGGCAGTGTGTAAACTATTTATGCAGCGCCAAAACAGTAATAAAGTGAAAATACCAAGCAATAAATATCCTAAAAAGAATTAGAAAAGAGTAATATTTATTAACAAAATGATTTAAAAAATGACAAAAACCAATGGGGAAACATAGATATGATTTTTTAAATCAGTTGAGGCCAACTGTGATGGAGCCCTGGTCAGATCCACCAAGTGGATTGGTTCTGGTGAAAAGTCATAAAGTCATAACATGTTTGAAGCAATTTCTAAGTGCCACTGCAAAAAGACACTTTTTTGAGGAAATTTTGCCAATGCAAAAAGGGCTTTTGACAGTTTTACCTCCCCTAGCAAGCTGCTGCTGAGATTGATAGAAAGAGAGAGAGGGAGAGAGAGAGAGAGAGAGAGAGATGGAGAGAGAGAGAGAGAGAGAGAGGAGTCGATACAAATGAGAGGAAATAGAGAATGAAGATAAAAAGCGAGAGAGCCAAAAATAGAGGTGGGTAAAAGGCCAAGACTAGTTGCAACAGTTTTGCTTGGCCTACTTTTGTTTTTTAGTGTGGTCTTGAAGAATAATCACACTGACAAATACGGATGAGTCAGTCTTTTGATATACCTCACAGTAACAGGACATGGTATACTTCATTTGTGAAATAAATCATAGCTATTAGAGCTATCATAACAATCATAATTGCAGGCATTTGATGAATTGCAAAGAAGTTGCCAGTATCTCCCCTTAGCCAAGAGCATCTGCCTTTTTTATTTACCATGTAAGTGTTTTCGAGTCAGCAAATGATAAGTTAGAACAGACTCCATTGTCAAACCCTCATAGGTCCGAAAAGGAAGAAAATAGGAGTAATACTCTTTAAGTACTTCTATAGGTTTACTTCAGTAGTGATACTTTGGGTCGTCAGAAATGCTTTTCACTAGGTTCTGGGTGGAGATATCTGCCCACTCTTCTCCTACTGTTCATGCAGAGCTCTCTGCAGTGAGTGTGGAGAACTCCGCACATATAGATCCACGCGAGAGGGGAGGCGGAAGTGGGAGTTACTATACAATGGGTACTATCAAGTACACAATAGAAGCAGTAGAGGGAGTAGGAAGGGGGAACAAGTAGGAACATTAAAATACAAAAATACACATACAAAAAAATCTCAGTTGCTATTTACCAAAGGTGCACCAACATCTACTGAAGTAGTATCACAGAGCCCTAACAGGTGAAAATATATCCCAACTAAGCCCTGGAGTAAGTTACACAGTACACAAGGCCTCTCACTGATACTGTAAGGTTTCTGATGGAAAGCAGTGAAGGCAAGGATTAGTACTAAATGTACATAGGGGGAAATGAGCAAAAGAAAAACTAATTTGTATTGAAAAAACATTTAGAAAAACATTTTGTTACTAATAATTAAAACCTATTTCCATATAGTTTTGTTATAAAACACACCGTAAACATAATACGAGTTAGTAAATAACACATATAAGTACAAGGCTATAGTCCCATGCAGCACACCTGCTAATTCAGGATGGTAGTGGAATCAACTCTATTGGCTTCCTGATACCAGAGTGAAACTCTCCAGTCCATCAAGCAATCATACACGGCCTGACCACAAAAAAGTCAAGCCACAATCAAAAGTATTTTTCTAAATAAGTTGATAAATGCGTTTATTGCATTGTCCCTCATTCTGATTAACAAACACTTGAGGAGGAGAGAGAGAGCATATAGAAACAGAGGATACGCATCTTTGATGTATCTAGGGATATCACTTCTCTCCTGACGTGATATTTGTTCCTCTTGTAGACTAGAAGCAGAGACTGACTTCCCTTACAGCCCATTTCCAGGCCATCTTTGAGCACAGCAGAAAAACTGCTGAATTCCACTTCCTGGCCAGTGGATGTTTCCAGTGAGTCACTGGGGACACAATGGACATCCTGTAGGCAAGCCAATCATGCTGTTAGCACCAGGTGCTAAGATGAATCACCATGTGAGTCTGCTAGATCACAATAACTAGTGCAAAGGGAATGGCTGGCAAGAGAGGTATTTTTCTTTGCCCCTTTCCCTTAGAGGCATATTTATGACTTGGGTTGCATCACTCTTGCACCACACAACTTGGTGCATGCATGACACAAACCCAAAATACAACTTATCAAGCTGCGCAAGGCCACCTTGCTTGGCCCTGAGTAGCTTGATAAATCTGGAGTAATGCAACGCAGTGCAAATCACAGCATTGTGTTATTTTGCCCCAGGGAGGTGTTCCATGGATGTTGCATGGGTGTTCCCACGCAACAGGTAGACCTGGAAATGCTATGCCTTCCCAGGTGAGGTGTAACAAGGAGAAATATCTTAATTTCTTCTCGATTTTTCTTCTTTTTGAAGCACACATAGAAAGAGGAAAATGCCTCAGGGGATTGTTTTCGTGCAGGAAGGTACCCCTTCCTACACAAAATGCAGACACCCTTGCACTATGGTACAAGGTTATCTGCATTGGTGATAGGCAGCCAAAACAGCACAAATGCAGGAAAAGGGCAGGAATGCGCCAAATTCTTTTCTATAGGGCACAGTTCTGCTCTTTCCCTGTCACGTAGTGCAGTGCAGCGAGGTGACTTGCTGCTCTGCATGCCTTAGGTGCTATTGATTGCACCTATGTGCCACTTCAGCCACCCCACAACAGGGATCACCAATATTGCAACAGACACTGTTTTTACTCCATTAACATGCAAGCAGTCTGCGATGCCAGCAGCTGTCTCACTGGTGTGTATGCTGCCTTTCCTGAGTGCACACATTACACCTTTGTTTTCCTACTGTAGCCTATTGTGGTTGGTTGCTGGGGATTCTGGTGACATGTGGCCACTAGGTACGTGCAGCTAACTTATACCAGAACTGTGTGTGTAGCTGGTGAATGGCCTTACAAACATGGTCACTCATAACCTAACCACATCCTAATACATCTGTGAAGGTAACACTGAATTCTTGTTTTGAATATCTTCAGCAATCCCATGGTAAACACATTAAAAGAAGTAGCACATGTCTATGTTTCAGGTGATAATGGGTATGGCCTCTCTGCCCATCTTCTTATTTCTTAGCTGCATCCAAACACCTTGCATCTGTCGGGGTGTAGCAGGGCACATGTCAACCATGATTCAGCACAAATTTGGCATCCTCATGTTATGTTTTAGATGTCCCACTAATACAGGGAGAAGAGCTGTTGCTTCAGTACTCCTCAGAATTCCTGTGCAAGAGTATTGGAGCGTTTTGTCTGTTGCACAAAAATGGCACAAGAAAGACCTTGCCTCTGAACTAACCAGATTCCTGCAGTGAGACACAGACCAGTTGTCAGGATCTTTAGGTATATGATTGACTACTCCTCCCACATTTCAACTGAGGTGCTAGTTTGCTTGCTACATCTCAGTGGTTTTACACTGTTGAGTCTTTGATGAACTGTAGACTATGACCCTGATTTAGGGCTTGGCAGAGAGGGAACTCTGACCCAACAGTGATAGAGTATCCTATCCACCAAACTATTGGTCCACCCAGCTCAATTAGAGGCAGTTGGACCAAAGTATGTTGATGACAAAGCGCACTCCGGCTCTATTAGTTGAGTTAGAAGCATTAAGGGGGTCATTCTGACCCTGGCGGCCGGTGACCGCCAGGGTCACCGACCACGGGAGCACCGCCAACAGGCTGGCGGTGCTCCCGAGGGCATTCTGACCGCGGCGGTTCAGCCGCGGTCAGAAAGGGTAAACCGGCGGTCTCCTGCCGGTTTACCGCTGCCCCATTGAATCCTCCATGGCGGCGGAGCGCGCTCCGCCGCCATGGGGATTCAGACACCCCCGGGAAACCCGCCATGAACAGGATGGCGGTAGGGGGTGCCGCGGGGCCCCTGGGGGCCCCTGCAGTGCCCATGCCAATGGCATGGGCACTGCAGGGGCCCCCGTAAGAGGGCCCCGCAAAGTATTTCAGTGTCTGCTTTGTCAATTCTGAGCCGGCGTCCTCGTTGCAGGGGCATTTCTGATGGGCCGGCGGGCGCTCTTTCGGAGAGCGCCCGCCGGGCCAGCGGAAATGTTTAAATGGCCGCCGCGGTCTTTTGACCGCGGTGCGGTCATTTCACGGCGGTACCTTGGCGGACGGCCTCCGCCGTCCGCCAAGGTTAAAATCACCCCCTAAGTGTCAGGAAGTAGATCAGCAAAGTTTGTCAAGAACTGAGTGTGCAAATATCAATGTATTTATGTTGTGGATAATGCTGCTTGAAAGGTAAATGCTTTTATGGAACGTTTAAAGGAACCTTTTTTGTGTTAGCTTGGGGATGAGCTTATACTGTTCATCAAAGCGGATATTTGGTATATTGATATTTGGCCACAAAGCACTATGAGAAGCTTTCCTTGGAGGAAAATACATCGTAATTCCACAACATTGTACTATTTTCTGAACAGTTAAGGCCTGAGTAGCAGAGGGACATTGTTTTCTGATCCTTGCGGAAATCCCTGTGTGCTCAGGTGGTGGAATTACAAGTTTGGTTGTGTCTGAGACACCCCACAATTATTTGATGCGTTAAATATCTCAACCTTTGTTAAATTTCGGCAGGTCAAACCTGCTGAAATTTAACATTGGAAAAACATATGGTATTCACTGTCTCATGCAAATGTTTGTGTTTTTTTTTTTTTAAATCTATTTATTAGACATAGTGAAGATTGTCAGAACATTCGTTCATTAGGGCAGAGCAGACATTTACATGTACATAAGCCTACATAGTGCAATACACATATTAATGTACTATGAAAAGATACATAACAATAAACTGTGCCACAAAATATCATTTATAGAGGTTACATTACGTATGGGGTGGTATAGTTTACCCATGTCTCATACAGGGGACGTAGTAATGCATTTGTCTATGGATTGGGGACAGTCTAGTGACCAGGTATATATTTCTATAGCATGGGGAGGTTGGTCATTTGGGGGCGATTCAAGCCTTGACGTGGTCGGTCCGTTTACGAGCGGGTCGTACCTTAAGTAGTGTCTTACGTGCGTGGTATTCGCAACTACACTACAATGTATGGCGGGTAAAGTATTCATTTTGTCCCCGGCGAGGCGCGAGTGATCCCTGGGCAGGAGAATACTGTTTGTTCAATGTCGTGTGATATACATAGGGTTCATGGTGGATATGTGTCACTCTTAGCTTCCATACTAACAACAAAAGCATCCCATATTTCAGATCCTCCCCGGGTTAGCCATCTGTATTGTAATTGGCGTAGTGTTTGAGCCTCTGCTTGAGAGTATTGTAGTAAGTCACGCAGCCAGGTGGTATATCCCGGAGCGTGTGGAGCCTTCCAATGTGTTGCTATCAAGCGCTTAAACACTATATAAGCCAGGTCGATAAATCTATGTAGTTTGTCCCCTCTGGCATGATGGCGTAGGCCCAGCAGACAAGACTTGGTTTCCATGTTCAGAGTATGATCAGTGATGTTGGCTACAGTGTCAGTGATACGTTCCCAGGCTGTGGCTAGTGGGGGGCAGTTCCACACCATATGATAAAAATCTGCTGCTGGCTGGGTGCCTCTGGGACATACCGGGTCCGATCCTGGGTATTTTAGTTTTATGCATGATGGGGACAAATAGGAGTGATGTACGTAATTAAACTGAGTGTAATGGAGTCTATTGTTGCGAGAGACATTTTTGACAGCCGATAGTGCCGCCGACCAGGCGTTTTGAGACAGGGTGGAAGAGAGTACCTCATCCTATCGGGCTTTAGCATGCATCAGTTCGGGGCAGACCCTAGCTAATAATGTCGAGTATAACCTTGATACAGTGCCACTTGTATTTCCAACTGAGATTATCAGTGTAAGTAGGTGTGATTGTTGCGGTTCAGCGTTACCCTGTTCCCACGTGACACCTAGCAAGTCTTTAATTGCGCAGTATTTTAGGAAGGCACCAGCATGAATCCCTGCGGTTTCCATGAGTTCACCAAAGGATCTCAGTGTGGAGCCCAGTATTCGACAGCCCCATACCGCGTATGTCATGATGCTCTGTCAGAGTTTGGCCCCCCCAAATGTTTGTGCTTTAAGCATCAAATTATGCATGTTATACCCCACAGACTCATAACAGATACTATTTATCACACCCAATAAATAACAAACCTTGTTGTATCATTATTTATGAGGTGCAATAAATAGCACGTAAACTCTGGGGTCTATGAAAATAAACTTGTCTTCGGATGAGACCACTACATTAAACAATTTTCCAATAATATACCTATAATATTGCTACCATTGCTCAGAAGATATTAGTAAAGGCTGAATGATGCAGTTGCAGCCAATAACGTTTAAGCAAAGCCATGGTTAGAAGGGCTACACAAACCTTGTACAGCAATCTTGTCACACAAAAGCTATTGCCCCAATGGATTACTGCATGAGTTGTGATAATGAACACAGGATAAGGGGTGTGTGACCAAGATGGTGGCACAAGCAGTCACCTTTCTGTGAGGTTCCGCTCAAATCTGGGTCCATCACTCAGCATCCTGCTGATGTCTGCCCCAAAGTGCCCCAATGTATGAGCTGCAACCTCCCACACAGCTACTACATAAAGCGGGGTGCTGAGGCCATTCTCCATTGCAGCTGTTGACTCAAGAGTGCACCTGGATAGGGCCTGAAAGACTGTTGAGCCCCCACACCTACTGCTGCAGTGTACCTGTGGTTAGGGAAATTCATCACCCAGCCTCTCAGACTAAGGTCAGAAGGGGGGCTTTGAGCAGCATAGGCTTGGGGCGAGGTGAAGGGAGGCCCGGGCTGGTGCCGCTCTGCTGTGCGTGCAGCTGCACTACAGCCTGCAGAGAAGAGGTATGAAGGACAGTGGGGACCTGTGCTGTGCCACGCTCTCCGCCCGCTGAGGCTCTGTGAGGAAGGGGCCTCTGCCACTTGCTGTGCCCTGGAGGGCATCGATGATCACTGAACTGTGCGCTAACCGGGAGTGAGACTTAGGCCCATATTTCTACTTTTTTGCGCTGCATTTGCATAATTTTTGTAGGCAAAATCAGCGCAAACGTACAAAATATAATTGTATTTTGTAAGTTTGCGCCACTTTTGCATCAAAAAGCATCGCAAATGCGGCACTAAAAAAGTATAACTATGGGCCTTGGTGCGGTCGCAGCCTACAGGGAGAGTGTGGCCGAGTCTGTGGCGACAATGCCAGCACTTCAATATCCTCCTGAGAAGCCCGGGGGCAGGGTGAGTGACTTGACTCCTGGCTCTGCCTGGGGCCTAGCAGTGATGTTTGGGGGCACAGGTCCCAGTGGAGACATAAGGAAACACCACCCTGAGCTGGAGGAGGTATGCTCTGATTTATAGACACTGGCTATCTTCATATTTTGGGCAACTATAGTGCTTTGATTGCACCTTCCCTGTTTGGCATTTAGCACTGCAAGTTCTTGAACTGACCCACATTAATTGGATAGACTGCTGGGTGTGGCAAGTAAATGACTGGCCTGAGCACAGAGTTGGAACACTAACAAACACTGCACTGCTGGCCTCCGGAGACTAGGAGGTGCCCCCTAGCTCACAGTCCTGACAATCCTTAGAGGATGCAAATGATAAAGTAAGTGCCTCTTGCTATGCCCTCCTATTAAGTGCCCTCATCATTCATCCACCCCTCGCAGGGGAGTCAATCCTCCAGTACCATAGGCAGTGGACTATTTGCCATGAAGCCTGGGCAGGCATTGACCATGGGCAGCACCATGTGACCTCTGACTAGTGTGGGCTGAGCATCATGAGGCTCTCACATGACTCCCATGTCCGAACCAGCAGATTGTGTTTTCACCCTTGGGCCTGGAATGAGCCAAGAACTTGAAGCGGCCAGACAGTGCCCCATCTGGGTATGTTGGCTCCATCTGTGACTGTCCAAAATACATGGTGCTGCTAGTGCTCCGAATAGACACAGGGGCATTTCACTACCTGCGATCTGGGAACGGAGTGGATCGTTGGGAACTCCCCCTGCCTGCCCACTTTACATATCCCTGCTGTGGAACCTGGTGCCTGTGTATCCTCACCCTGAACTCCCAGTTGTCATGGTTGGCGGTTGTTGGGGCATGGTTAGGCAAAAAAAAACAAGCTCCCACCCCCTCAAAAAATGATAATGGCTATCCTGGCGACCTCCCCACTGCCGGTCGACCCGATTCACTAGATGGAAAGTACTCTCGAGAAGCACACTGTAATGTTCTACAAGGTGCTGCAGGCCATTCAGGACTCTAAAGTTGCCACGGAGGCACAACTTGGAGCTAACCAGATGGAGACTAAACTTCTGTAGGCGGATCATGCCAAGCTTGCGGAGAGAATGGATGGTGTGGAATCCACAAATTTAAGAAGAGAGCTGGGGATGCAGAGGGGTGCTCCAGAAGTAACAATATCCACTTCCTGGGCTTCTCCGAGAGGGTAGAGAGCCCCAGCATGGAACTTTTTCTAGAGGACTAGCTGTCGTAAACAGTTTTGGCTAACCATATTCCCAAGTTCTTCTCTGTTGAGAAAGCACACCGTATCCCTGGCCATCCACCTGTTCCAGAGGCCCTTCTGTGCCTGGTTATTGAGCGTCTTCTTAACTTCAGAGACAGAAACCTCCTCCTGCAGCTGTTCCCTGTAAAGGGCCCCTGGACCTGTATGGAAATACCATTACAGCATATCTCGATTACACCGCAGAGGTCCAGAGGTGTTGCAACACATTTGGAGCCATAAAGACACAACAGCAGCAACTGGGACTCAAGTATGCCCTGCTCTTCCCTGCAAGGCTTAGGGTGGTGGATGCTGATGTGACCCACTTCTTCTCTTCCCCGGATGAGGCCAGGGTGTGGTTGCACACCAAGGGAGTTCAAGACCAAACAACAGTGGAAGGTAAAGTGTCACAGCATTGGAGTGGAGTTTGTACAGAGCAGGACACTGGTGGAACCTGATGTCCCCTTTGTTTTGCTGAAGGGCGCACTGGATGGGTGTCCACTGTCTATTTTCTTACTATACACACCTACCTCTTTCTAGGGTGACTTCCTGCGTTCATTGTCCACAGCCTTATTCACAGAACCCCAATGCTCCTAATTTGTCCCCAGGATGCAGGGTCTTCAGGTGACAAAGCACTTTCAACAATGTACGTCTACAACACAGCTTCATGATATCTGGCACTTGGGACACCCAGAAGACACTGAATACTCCTTTGGGGCACCAAATACACACTAGGGTAGATTATCTCTGCTGCAATGCAGAGTTCTGGTCATGAGTGCAGAGTTTAGAATACTTGGGCCTGATGATGTGGGACTATAGCCTCCTTAGGATGACCTTTCACTGAGGCGTGTACTGACCTGACGCTTGCAGACAGAGACCCTCAGCAATGACCCAATATCTTGCCAGTTTGACATTAGCAGGGGGACGCAACAGCGATGTTCCCTTTCTCCTGTAATCTTTGCACTGGCTATGGAGCCTTAGGCCGTCTTGCACACCAGTATTTAGAGACACCATCGGAGCTCACCTGCTCCATCACTTTGAGGAGAATGAGGGCTCTGCGGGGCCCCAGGGAATTGAATGGGATGCCATGAAGGTGGACCTGTGAGAGGACACTGTATTAAGAGATCTTCGGGGGAAACTGTCATCCTCCTTCTCAACGTGCTGGCACTAGAGGCATGTCTGCGTGCCACTTAAACGGAGGCTGTGATGGTGGTTTAGGCCCATGTATGACTGCAAGACCTGAGGGGTCAACATAGGGAGGAGGTAGGCTGCTTAAATAATATAGATTATAGGGCGACCCTGGCTTGACAGAAAGCAGATGGGGACAAACTAGGCCCCACGTTGGCATGGCTGTTGTGCTCTGCAGTACCCAGAACTATCATTGGTGTGATTCGAGCTCCCACGGGGGGATAGTGAACACCCAAGTAGACGTATGAGAGGTCTTCACCCAGTATTACCGATTGCCTGCAGAACTACATCACTGGAGCTGCCCTTCCCTGCCTTGATCCCCTGCAGCTGCAGGAACTTGAGCAACCCATTTGGATAGGGGAAATAAAGGTGGCAATACACCAGATGGCCAGTTGCAAAGTCCCAGGAATGGATGCATTCCCTATAGCATAATATGCTTTGTTTAGGGTGACTCTTACACCAAATTGCTTGTGAGGTATCAAGAGGCCCAGCAACAGGGCTGGGTACCCCACTTCCTACATGAGGCCCTTATAGTGGTGTTGCCCAAAATCTGGAAGTGACCCTTTAGAGGTCAGCTCTTATTGCCCTTTGTCAATGTTTAACATTGACTTTAAGATCCTGAGCAATTTCTTGCTAATTGCTTGCTCCCGATCATACAGACGCTTGTCCACCCAGATCAATGAGAATTCATCCCCTGTAGGGCTACCTCCTCTAACATTCGTAGGCTGTGCCACTTCATGGGTGCAGTGGTGGGGTACACTGATTTCCCAGTAGTGGTCTCATTGGACTTTGAAAAGGCTTTTGACACCCTTGGCTGGACATATTTGCTACTGGTCCTGGAGGTCTTAGGCATGGGTCCTGAGTTCCTAGGGTGGGTGAGGATCCTTTATACAGCTCCACACACCAGAGTATGGACGGGACACCCAATATCTTGCCAGTTTGACATTGTCAGGGGGATGCAACAGCGATGTACCCTTTCTCCTGTAATCTTTGCACTGGCTATGGAGCCTTAGGCCACCCTGCTGTGGGTGAGAGGCCCTGGCTGGGGCACGGAGGTGGGACCCAATTGGCTCATAATCTTTATATATGCAGATGATGTCCGCATATACCTGCTAAACCCTAGAAAGGAGCGGCCTGTTCTGTTAACTCCTTTAGAGTTCTTCGCGCATATGGCAGGTCTTCGACTCACTTGAGGAAAGTCCTGTATCTTTCCCCTATGGAGGTTGGAACACGCTGATGTGGAAGAGCCAGTGCTTGACTGTCTCCCATGGCAGCTAGAAATGTTCCATTATCTGGGGTTGAATGTCTACCACCTTGACAGAGATCTCCTCAATGGGAACCATGGTAGAGTCATGACATCACTGCGACAGTCAGTGGGTTTCTGGATGCACCTGCCCCTCTCACCCATGGGGAGAGCATCCATAGCAAAAATGTTCATATTTCAGAGGCTCCTCTATTTCTTCATGGTGGTGCCCTTGATCCCTGCCTCGGCCTTCTTTGGGGACCTCAAACTTTACTTTGCGGCTGCACAGCTGCATTGGCCTATGCGCTGGCTGGCGGTGTGTGCTGTGGGTGAGGGTAGATCGGTCTGAGAGGAACTAGATGGGTTGGGGCTTCTTCAGTGGCTGCTAACACCTGGGGCATGCCTCGGTTGAGGATTCTGCTGGGGGCCCATGGCACAATTCTTTGGCAGGAAGCCAGAGTGTCCTGCTTGGGAGACTTGTACAGTGATGGGGACCTGTGTTCCTTTCAGGAGCTGCAGGAGGTATATGCCATTGGAGCTGGCCAATTCTTGGCTTACAATGATCTTAAATTGGAGATCAGAAACACATGGTTGGTTGGGCAAGAGCCCCTGACCCTTCATCCTGGGTTGCAATGTATACTCACACACCAACTAGGATGAAAGGATATAACGGTCATATATGTGGCTCTACTGGCTGCAGATGCAGATCTGGCGATGCTTGGCAAGTCCTGTTGGAATGCTTGTCTGGGGGTGGCTCTGTCTGCCAGGCAGTAGAAGATGGTGCTCAAAAAGGTAAAACAGGTGTCTCGCAATGGTCATTTGAAGTTCACCCAGTTCAATTATTTACATCACACTTTCCTCACACTGCACCATCTACATACAATGTTTCTGCAGGTGGCCCAGGTGCGCTCTAGATGTGGCCATCACATGGTGTGGGATTGCCCCCCCATTGGCACAGAGGTGGGTGCAGATCATGGGACATGTGCCGGACGTGGTTGATATTCAAGTCCAGACCGAACCCATGCTCTGTTTATTGGAAATCACCAAAAGCATGCAATGTACTAAATATTATCAAAAACTAGCTGACCTGGCTATGGCCCTCTCCAAAAGCATAATAGCTATGTCATGGAAAGTGGCACATTTACCCTTGATAGACTGCTGGCTCTGGGTTGTGCTTAGGTAGGCAAATGCCGAAGCTGATATTGCGGTGCATACATTGTGTATATGAGGGGATGAATGCGCAGGGACACATTTGTACTCAAGCTACAAGACAAGGTGGATACCCTCACTTGATCATGGCCATGATCCTGATACCCCTGGGCCTTTCCATGGTGTGGATTTGCTACTGAATGGTCACTCATAGGGAGAACCTGCACTTAAGTTTCTCAGCCCATTACGCACAGGGAGGGACCTTCCCACTAGGCGCCACATGGAGGGATGGAATGGAGAGTATTCTTAGACATAGAGCCTCCCTCACATAGATACACCCTGATGCCTTTCCCCTCTCTAGACTTCTCTTCCTTGCTCCCAAATAGATTGTGTCATTGGGCTCCTAAGACCACCCTGCAGCTCCCAAGTCCTTATTTTCTTTCAGTTTATTTCAGGTTGTGCAGGCATGTTTGAGTTTGTACAATCTTGATCATTGTTGTAGAATGGATATTCTGTACTGGCATTAATCTGGGGATTTTATTGGCCTGACACATCTCCCTCCTTTGGGGACTACAAACTGTATACTGGAAGACTGGTCTATATATGCACCATACGTTTCCCCATGTTGTACTAATATGTGAGACTAAACTACACTACTGTGTATTATTAAGGTTATTCTTGTACTGAACATTGCAATGTCTGCCATTATTGCTGATGTTTCGATCACTGTTGTCTGGAACTAAAAATGGCTATAAAGAAACATACACCAAAAATGAGCACAGGATACCCTTTGGGGAGGAAATGGAATTTAAAATGAAAATATCAGATATTTTGGAGAAATGTATTATGTATGGGTTCATACCATCCTAAAAAGGTTTGTTTCTGACAGCGAGAGAAGTGGAAGGCAATCATAGGCCAATTAACAACCCCATGCAATAACCACATTAACGGCCTAATTTAGATATTGGTGGACGGGTTTTTCCGTCTCAATGGTGATAGATATCCCGTCCGCGAAATCTAAATCCCATTGTGTCCTATGGTATTTAGATTTCGGCTGATGGAGTAGCCCGTCCGCTACTATCTAAAGCGGGCCCCAGTTGTGGATTATCTACAAGAGAAAAATGTGTACTCTTTACATGTTGAATTAAGAGAGACCTGTAGGATACCTCTTGGATATAAGTAGTTTATTTTTGTGCTGTTGTGCAGTGAGATTATAAAGTAGAATAAGAGCAGGCTGGTTCAGAAACCAGCACACCTTGGGAGATTTAAGCATTTGTCTGTTAGAGCTTGTCCCTGCTGTAAAGAACCTAAGCCTCCTTTATGTATGTTAGAGTTTGAAATCCATTGTCTAAGACTTTTAAAGTAGTCTGCATTATTTCAATGTCAGTCTCGCTCATCCTCTCCGTAGCTTCTCATTCTGAACAACTCCTGCCTTCATGTATGGGTCAATATATAAACTTGGAAATACATCTTTTTACGCTTCTAGGAATTGTGCCTAGGTTAAAAAACAGCTAAATCCATGTCACCACTTATTTTCAACGTGTTTCTTTAACAGAACCAAGGCTCGATTGTGATTGCCACAGCTGACAAAGCTTGCCTATACTATATGTAATGACTGCAACAGGTGAATAAGTAGAATACCTAGAACCCAGTTTGTTAAAGGCCCTGTAGGTCTGACGAGAACCTAGGCATGCATACAGTAGCATCTAACAGCAGCAATGCTCTTCAAGTCAAGCCATATGGTGTCATATTAACAGTGCCATTTTCAGCCATGTTATTCACATCATTATTAAACATATTTCTTTTACATTTCCGCTTGGGCAAATGCTTGAAATTCGCTTTGGAAACAAGGGGCTCCTTCTGCTGGTGAAAGAAAACATATTCAAGTAGTTTGGCAAACAGTTTCATTGGGAAATTTGAATTGCCTAGGATACAAACATACAGGAACCAAGATACCAATCCTTTGATTCTCTAAGACGTTTTGCCCCAAACACTCTATTCTTGAATAGGCTCTTACAAATAAGTATAATTCTGTCACAGGAATGGTTGAAGACATTCAAGATAATAAATGCTCCTGTGTTTGATCATTAAAATCTATTTAAATCACCCAATAACGTTAAAATAATAATAAACTGATGAATCTGATGTGTTAGCAATGTGAACTAAAATAAACATCCTTCAAATGCCCTAGGACTGTTAGCTGAAAGCACATAACAGTGTTGCCCCATGTAAAATTATATATTGTACATTGATGAGTAGATCAATGTGGATGACCACAATGATTAAAACAGAAAAAAATATGCTGGTAATTGTCTCCATCCAGGTAAGGTTCTTCATTGTCCAATGAAGCACAGGGATTAAGATAATTTGCTGACTGCTTGAATTTCCCATGAACTTGTAGAAGGGCTTGGTGTGACAATCTCATCCAACGAAATTCTCAAAATATGTGGTATTTGTACTACTTCCATAGGACCCACATTTTGTATGGCACGCTTTCCCAAAGAACTACATCTGACAATGGATATCCAGTGATGTTGAAAACATAATAATATTTCTAACTGTATTGGAGGAAAAATGCAGTTGTAGCTCTTGTAACACAGGAAATGGTATAGAGGTTCTGGAAAATAGTGCTGATGCACTGTTTTCAAAACAATAATCAAAGTTATAATCCACAAATGGAATGATGAAGCTGCAGCAGAACTCCAAATGTAGAATTATGGTGTGAGAATAGATATGTTACAGCCCCAGCAATATGTAAGGCATCAACTGATTTCAGATGTTGGCATCTCCATGTTAATGTCTAGGCACTGTGGACTATTCTTCAACCTGTCCTTGGCCTATCCAAGGTTTAGGTAATGCCCAGCAGTAGCCACTTTTGATCTGCATGATATGGAACTTGGAACAGTGCAGACCTTGCAGGAATAAAACCAAAAATGGGGAAAAAATCACAGAACAAATAAAAACCTGGACCAGGCAGATGGAGTTTAGATGAAAGTAGGTTATCACTACTGGTAGTTGGCATTAAGGTAGTTCATGATAGACAGAAGAAAGAAGTGAAATGGAGAAAGAGATTCCCAACAGAGCACTGTAACTCTGGAATGAGGCAGGGAAACAATGAAGCACAGGACTTCAACTGTTTTACAAACTGCGACTGCTGTGAAGCTGTTTATATGGCTCTGAAACAAGAAGATGTCAACAGGAAGTTCTTCTATTTTGTAATGGAAGCTAAAGGAACGTTCTGGAACTTTCTGGAAGGTTAAAAAAGGTTCCACAACAAGAAGCAAGTTTAACAGATGATTCCAGACTTTTCTGAAGGCTTTTAAGAATGGTCTTAAAATCATTATCATCCCCTTTGGCAACATAAGTACACAACATTCTTCAAGACAAAGGCCCTCATTACAACCTCGGCAGTCCTTCCGAAAGACCGGCGAGGCTGCGGACGCCAGAATACTGGCGGTATATCTGGCTCCCTATTACGACTATTCCCCTGGGCCAGCGGATGGTAGCAGTGTTACCGTTCGCTGGCCCAGCGTAAAAGTCACATCAACATTGCTGCCGGCTTGTAATAGAGCCGGCGGCAATGTTGATGTGAAGCAGGTGCAGTACCACCCGTCGCGCATTTCACTGCCCGAAATTCGGGCAATGAAATGCGCGATGGGGCTATGCCTGGGGGCCCCTGCACTGCCCATGCCAAGTGCATGGGCAGTGCAGGGGCCCCCTGGGGCACCCCGAGTCCCCTTACCGGTAGCCTTTCCATGGCGGTGTCTACCACCATTGACGTAGTTTGGACTCTTGCTCTAGGCAAGACTGCTGGTTTAAGGATGAAAGTATTTTTGTTTGTAGGCGACTATGCCTATCCTACAACAAGTCACAGCTGTCGTCGAAACCCTTCCGGCTCACTAGCAGCACCTCACCAAAAGCCCAATAGTAAAAGGTGATTTGTGGCAGCCTTTACGCATGGACTAGAGAGTAAGACATCTCAGGGACTGTCGTGGTTAAACAGAGATTACCCATTTCTCACAGATACATCATGTCTCATCCAAACACAGGCAATAGCGAAGATGCAGTAAAGTTTCAATAGTTTTTATTTAACACAACTGCAATCTGCGATAAGTTGCATGGGCTGCAATGATTAGGATAATGAACAGTGCAAGAAACAGAATTGTAAAGAAAAGAGTCATTATTACAAAGACCCCCACCATCTTGCAATAATATGAAATGACATAAGGTGTGTGATATGTCCTGATACCCTAATATGATAGGCCTAACCTCCTACCTAAAGGAGAGCTGGGGTTGTTAAATCTAATCTGCCAATGCCATGTCCATGAGAGGAACCCCCAACCCTCGTTACCTTGGAAGGAGGTCTCTATCTCAGACTCCGCAGGGACACAAAGACAGGGTCAGCGTCAAGACGACGTGCAGCATCGATATCAACGATGGTGGCAATGCCCTCTGGTCGGAATCCCTCTGATTATCTGTCTAAAGTGTGATGTATTTATACAGATCTACTAGGACCCCTGACGTAGGTGTGTTCCCAAACAATAGATAACAGACATGCTTGGGGCGGCAATTATTATAAACAATTCCTTCGAAAGTATAAAGAGGGAAAGTCCCTAAGTGTGAACACCTACTGTTTGTTTGTCTTTGTCACTTGATCTTGACGCCTTAGCGCGGTGGCACTGATAATGCAAAGCATAACAAGTGGCATAACTAGAAACAAGGCAGCCATCTTAGAAGAATTATATAATTAAATGGGCTAAGACAGAGCAAGCTAAGTAGGTTAAAAGTCACTAGGTGATGGGGGCACGAGTCTGCAAGCCAAAGGCTAAGCTAACTCCTGTTCTCCCATTGAAACAAACTAGGATTCACTCCAACATGGACAGGCTGGCGGTAAGGGAAGTCGAAATCCCCAGAGCAGCGCTGCTTGCAGCGCTGCCCTGGCGGATTATGACCGGCGGGACCGCCATGGCGGTATAACACCGGTCCCGGCGGTGTTACAGCGACGGAACCATTGGGTTATAATAAGGTGACTAGTATCCACCAGCCTGTTGGCGGTACTAACGCCACTATAGTCCTGGCGGTCACCGACTGCCAGGGTTATAATGAAGGCCAAAGTCTTTTGGCCTTCTTAACAGATCTCAGTGTTTGTCTGCCCGTAGAGTGGCTGTGGCACATCACAGCAGGTTCAAGGAGCAATCCATGATCAGCGTAATAATGCCCCGCCGCCTTGAGATAAGATCAACTGTGAGCTGCAGTGCCGCTCTGAGCAGCACAACACTCTGGGACAGATAGAAGAAAAAGAAACACTATTTCTTCAGGATTGGGTTAATTTTTTTAATCTCCTAACAAATTCTTGCAAAGGTGTAGTATCTGTTGTTGATATAGAATCACCTAGTAGCAGTGGTGTAGGTGTAGTCACAATGTTAGCTGATATTGCAACAGGTTCACGAGGTGTTGCTAGCACCACACTATACAAAGATGGTGGTAAAATTAGCGACTCAGTTGTCCCTGGAATGGGACCAATGATTTCAACATGGCTAATCTCTTCTTAGGGTAAGTCCAGAATTGGGAGACCTTATACATGTTTATTCTAGAAGCACTATGGCATTGGCAGCAGGCCGGTGAACAGAATCAGCTGTATAATACTATTTTATATGATCAATCTATACTTTCCTGATCTTGTTATAACAAGCAGTGGTGGCAGTATTGTGGTGCAAGTGCCTTTTACCCCTTAAGAATTGACACAGGAGATCTACAAGACAGTCCAAATTGGCACTTTGGCAGCAAAAATTTCCTGGCCTCGTTTTGCCTACTTTTGGGAGCTGCCCATTGACAGTATCCTGATCTTCAGTCATGGAGTATAGCAAACTCTTCTTGTTTGTGAGCTACTCTTTCACATCCTTCCAATCAGATGAATCAATCTGTGACTCTACCTTTCCAGAAAACTATACATCAGTCATGCTACAAAGCATTTTGTACTGTGTAAGGCCATCCAGTACTCTGCTAAGGCGAATTATTGAGTGCTCACTGCAACTGATTTAGGTTATGGTACCATGCCAATTCCAAATCCAATACCTTAGTTGTCATGGCCTGTTTAAGCATTCTGTCGCTTAGCATTTCTGTTCGAATTTGATTTTAAGAAGAGCAAAAAAGCATACATACTCAGAGAACAGATAAAGCATTAGCAAACACCTTTGTGGTAAAGGGAGGGCCATTGTTTGAATGAAAATTAGTAACTGCTCCCACTGCTATCAGACACTGGAGGTTTTTTTTTCCTTTTTTTAATGACTGCTGAAGCAGTAGCAGACTTGTGTGGACAAAACCCACAGAAAGCTGTGGCACAAATTGACCTCAACCAATTTATACTGATACTTGGTAATGGGCCAATGTGGTTAAGGTTCACAACACTGATGGGTCTATCAGATATTGTAAGAGGAATAGGTACTCATCTTACAGCAGTGGAGTGTTTCATTAGTTGACAAATGGTGCATTGCAGAATATATGCCTTATCATTTTTGGTAAACGTGGCTACCAGTGTCTTCGGTGCAGCAATGATATTGCAGCAATGATGTCAGCATGAGCAGACACTTCATGAACTGCTTTGATTTGATCCAACCCAATATTCTCATTAGAAATAAGCCTTTCCCATATCCTTAGTCTAAAAACCATAGGAACATTCTCTTTGGTGAGGCTATCAGAATATTTACAAGTGGAATCTACAGGAGACTTTCCCTGTTTCATTGTTTCCTGTATCACCACTATGATACCTGCATCAGTCTTCATTACAGGTTGAGTCAATTACAGCTTTGCACTACAGTCTTTTCAGCCAAATGAGCCACACAGTTCCGTTTAGCATGAACGTAATCATTTTTATGGGAATCTAATGCTATAAGGGTAGCTTGTCCTGCAGGGCAGACACCTTTCCATGAAGCTGTTTAGCTTTTTTTCTAAACAGATTTTATTGAATTTAGCATTGAAGGGAGAGAAGGCATGATACCATTGAAACAAAACCATGTGGAGATCAAGTCCCCTGTATTTAAGTAGAGTCCCTGTTCCTGACCTCCCCCTCTAGCTCGCACAGTTCCATCAGCAATGTAGGATAGATCATCCAATTTCAAAGATAAACCACAGTATTCCCACCATGTACCCAGATTTCTGAGAATTGTTTTGGTCACCCATGGGCGTGATAGATTGGCTCCTCCTGCTTGGTGCACCAATCCATGCCAGCACGCCACTAATTGTGCAGTGGGTAATCACAGTGTTTCTAGGATGTTGCTATTCCCCTTTTTGCCACCAGGATCACTGTGAGAAAGTAGCCTCTTTCTAGCCTTGTTACCCCCACTTTTGTCCTGTTTGTGAGTATATGTCAGGGTGTTTTCACTGTCTCACTGGGATCCTGCTAGCCAGGGACCAGTGTTCATAGTGAAAACCCTATGTTGTCAGTATGTTTGTTATGTGTCACTGGGACCCTGCTAGCCAGGACCCCAGTGCTCATAAGTTTGTGGCCTATATGTATGTGTTCCCTGTGTGATGCCTAACTGTCTCACCGAGGCTCTGCTAACAAGAACCTCAGTGGTTATGCTCTCTCTGCTTTCCAAAGTTGTCACTAACAGGCTAGTGACTAAATCTACCAATTCACATTGGCATACTGGTACACCCATATAATTCCCTAGTATATGGTACTGAGGTACCCAGGGTATTGGGGTTCCAGGAGATCCCTATGGGCTGCATCATTTCTTTTGCCACCCACAGGGAGCTCTGACAATTCTTATACAGGCCTGCCAGTGCAGCCTGAGTGAAATAAAATCCACGTTATTTCACAGCCAGTTACCACTGCCCTTAAGTAACTTATAAGTCACCTATATGTCTAACCTTCACCTGGTGAAGGTTGGGTGCCAAGTTACTTAGTGTGTGGGCACCCTGGCACTAGCCAAGGTACCCCCACATCGTTCAGGGCAAATTCCCCGGACTTTGTGAGTGTGGGGACACCATTACATGTGTGCACTCTACATAGGTCACTACCTATGTACAGCGTCACAATGGTAACTCCGAACATGGCCATGTAACATGTCTAAGATCATGGAATTGTCACCCCAATGCCATCCTGGCATTGGGGTGACAATTTCATGATCCCCCGGGTCTCTAGCACAGAACCCGGGTACGGACAAACTGCCTTTTCAGGGTCTGCACTGCAGCTGCTGCTGCTTCCAACCCCTCAGACAGGTTTCTGCCCCCCTGGGGTCCAGGCAGCCCTGGCCCAGGAAGGCAGAACAAAGGATTTCCTCTGAGAGATGGTGTGACACCCTCTCCCTTTGGAAATAGGTGTGATGGGCTGGGGAGGAGTAGCCTCCCCCAGCCTCTGGAAATGCTTTGATGGGCACAGATGGTGTCCATCTCTGCATAAGCCAGTCTACACCGGTTCAGGGATCCCCCAGCCCTGCTCTGGCGCGAAACTGGACAAAGGAAAGGTGAGTGACCACTCCCCTGACATGCACCTCCCAGGGGAGGTGCCCAGAGCTCCTCCAGTGTGTCCCAGACCTTTTCCATCTTGGAAACAGAGGTGTGTGTGGCACACTGGACTGCTCTGAGTGGCCAGTGCCAGCAGGTGACGTCAGAGGCTCCTTCTGATAGGCTCTTACCTCTCTTGGTAGTCAATCCTCCTTCCTAGGTAGCCAAACCTCCTTTTCTGGCTATTTAGGGTCTCTGCTTTGGGGAGTCTCACCAGATAACGAATGCAAGAGCTCATCAGAGTTCCTCTGTATCTCCCTCTTCACCTTCTGCCAAAGGATCGACAGCTGACTGCTCAGGACGCCTGCAAAACCGCAACAAAGTAGCAAGACGACTACTAGCAACCTTGTATCGTTTCATCCTGCTGGCTTTCTCGACTGTTTCCAGGTGGTGCATGCTCTGGGGGTAGCCTGCCTCCTCTCTGCACCAGGAGCTCTGAAGAAATCTCCCGTGGGTCGACGGAATCTTCCCCTTGCAACCGCAGGCAACAAAAGACTGCATCACCGGTCCTCTGGGTCCCCTCTCAGCCCGACGAGCGTGGTCCGTGGAACTCAGAAGCTCTGTCCAAGTGACTCCCACAGTCCAGTGACTCTTCAGTCCAAGTTTGGTGGAGGTAAGTCCTTGCCTCCCCACGCTAGACTGCATTGCTGGGTACCACGTGATTTACAACTGCTCTGGCTCCTGTGCAGTCTTCCAGGATTTCCTTTGTGCACAGCCAAGCCTGGGTCCCCGACACTCTAACCTGCAGTGCACAACCTTCTGAGTTGTCCTCCGGCATCGTGGGACTCCCTTTTGTGACTTCGGGTGGACTCCGGTTCACTTTTCTTCTAAGTGCCTGTTAAGGTACTTCTGCTGGTGCTGCCTGCTTCTGTGAGGGCTCCCTGACTTGCTGGGCACCCCCTCTGTCTCCTCATCCAAGTGGCGACATCCTGGTCCCTCCTGGGCCACAGCAGCATCCAAAAACCCTAACCGCAACCCTTGCAGCTATCAAGGCTTGTTTTTGGTCTTTCTGTGTGGGAACCCCTCTGCAAGCTTCTTCACAACGTGGGACATCCATCCTCCAAAGGGGAAGTTCCTAGTCCTCTTCTTTCTTGCAGAACTCCAAGCTTCTTCCAACAGGTGGCAGCTTCCTTGCACCCTCAGCTGGCATTTCCTGGGCTCCTGCCCCCTCTCAACACTGTTGCGACTATTGGACTTGGTCCCCTTGTCTTACAGGTACTCAGGTCCGGAAATCCACTGTTGTTGCATTGCTGGTGTTTGTTCTTCCTGCAGAATCCCCCTAGCATGACTTCTGTGCTCTCTGGGGGTAGTAGGTGCACTTTACACCTACCTTTCAGGGTCTTGGGGTGGGCTATTTTTCTAACCCTCACTGTTTTCTTACAGTCCCAGCGACCCTCTACAAGCTCACATAGGTTTGGGGTCCATTCGTGGTTCGCATTCCACTTTTGGAGTACATGGTTTGTGTTGCCCCTATACCTATGTGCTCCTATTGCAATCTACTGTAATTTTACATTGCTTGCATTACTTCCTTTTTCTATTATCTACATAATTTTAGTTTGTGTACATATATCTTATGTATATATCGTATCCTCATACTGAGGGACCTCACTGAAATACTTTTGGCATATTGTCATAAAAATAAAGCACCTGTATTTTTAGTACTTCTGTGTATTGTGTTTTCTTATGATATTGTGCATATGACACCGGTGGTATAGTAGGAGCTTTACATGTCTCCTAGTTCACCCTAAGCTGCTTTGCCATAGCTACCTTCTATCAGCCTAAGCTGCTAAAAACACCTCTTCTACACTAATAAGGGATAACTGGACCTGGCACAAGGTGTAAGTACCTCTGGTACCCACTACAAGCCAGCCTCCTACAATCACCAAGCCCACTAAAGCTCTGTGTCCCCAAGGGGCCTCCAGGTCCTTCATCACACCCAGCAGAGCCAGATTAGAAGTCAGCTGGATCTGAGAGTTGAGCATTGCCGAGAGTGTGTTTCCAATGTTAGACCAGTATTGGACAATTTTTGGACATTGCCCCACTATGTGATAAAAATCAACTGTGAAAGCAGAACAGCACGTGGAGGTGGAATCAGAGAGGATGCCTGCTGCACAGAGGTGCCGGGGGGGACATGTAGGTCTGGTGTAGTTAAACCAATTGTATCTGATGGAGGCAAGCTGAGATAGCCAGCTCTCGAGGGGCCATGCATGCTTCACACCATTCAGCCCCCTCTATCTCCCTGACCCACTCCTTCCACTTCTGGCAGAGCCGTTTCACTGTGTCTGGGGCATTGTTTATCAAGGTGTGATATAGCTGGGAGATACCACCCCATCCCATCCCATCCTCCCTATCAATAGCTTTGCCTCAAGAGGGTTACATTCTGGGAGATCCTTAGGAGAATGGCATATTTGGAGATATTTCTAGAACTGAGTACAGGAAAGTGAGAACTGGGCTTGAAGGTCAGTGAATTCATGCATGGCGAACCATTACCACACATCAGCCAATGTAGTAATCCCCAGTAAGTCCCATCTGTGGAAGCCCACCAAGCATGATAATTGCTCCAGCATATGACCTCTCCAGAGAGTGTGTTTGTCCCATTAGGTGTCTATCCCAACCTATAAATCGAAGGACCCCCTGCCACACCAAGAATGTCACCCTGGTAACCTCAGAGATTGTAAGGGGAATTGGCCAACCGTAGAGGTAATGCATCACCACATCCAGGCTGATTCCAGAGAGCTGCATTCCATATGGTGGATTGTCCCATCCACCTGTTTATTATCAGAAGATGAGATGCCCAATAATAGACACTGATGTCCACTGTGAAAAGCCTGCCATCATAAACTCACCAGTGACATTTGGCATGAGCAATTTGGGGAGGGTGACCACACCAAGAAAGCACAATAGCGTTGTTACCTTGCGAGACCAGGCGTCAGGGATGTGGTATGGGAAATTCTGTGAAGTGTACAAGAAGTTATGTAATACCATCATTTTAATCAGGGCGACCTTCAAGAGATTGAGGGGGAGGTTTTGCCAAGCCATTAGGTTGTTTTTAGTGGTTTTCATAAGGGGGTAAAGTTAAGTGTGTGGGAATGTTAGAGTAGTGTGGTAATGTGGATCCCCACATACTTGAAGCTAAGACGGCGAATGGGGAAGCCTCTTCAAATAGGTGAAGAAGCTTGAGGATGCATGGGCCAGAATCACCGGAGTCTGCGAAATACAAGAAAACAATACCTGCATACAACACAATTCTGTCCTCAGGGGCTCCCCCCCATCCCCAGCCTCTCATCTGTGCTTTGCATTTAATCAGTTATGCTAGGGTTGCATTTAATCAGTTTGCCAGGGCAAAGAGGAGGAGGGAAAGGGGGTAACCATGAACGGCTCCACGCTCAATTGGAAATGATTCACACAGCACCCCATTAACCATGACCTGAGCTATCCGATGGGAGTATAAGAGACAGATCATTGTGTGGAAGCGAGCGCCAAATCCCATTCAGTTAAGCACTCTCTGCAGATATGCCCAGTCAATCGTGTTGAAGGCTTTTTCAGAATTAACCAGTAGGAGGGCAATGTCTGTATGGAGTTTATGCATTTGAGCAAGGGCCACTTGTAGGTGTTTTATACAGTGTCTCAGGCTGTGACCACGCAAAAAGCAACATTGCTCTGGGTGGATTAGGGATCCAATGACCATCTGGAGTGAATGTCGGTATTAATTACAGAGACAGGGTAGTATGACCTGCAGTCAGTGGACTGTTGATCAGTCTTGGAAATGACAACAATGGCACTTCTGTACAAAGTTGAAGCAGATGAGGGGATACTATATCACAGAAGCTTGAGTAAAATTCAAAAGGGAGACCATCCAGGCCCGTATTTTCCCGGGACTTAAATCCCCAATGGCCCCTCAAATTTACTCGGCCCTAATGGGTTCATCCAGGGACGCTTGTTGGTCCCTAGTGAGAGCGGTGTAGGGTATATCTGACATTAATGGTTGGTCTCCTTCCACCAGAGGACATGGGTGATGGGTATAGAGGCCCTTTTAATAGGTAGAAAAAGCAGCTGCTATGTCTTCAACCGTGGTAGCAAGGGCTCCCAATTTAGTAATCGCAGCGGGAATAAAGTGTGATTCAAAGTTTCTGGTCACTAGTCAGTGCAGAAGGACGCTGCTTTTGTCGCCGTGTTCATATACGTGTTGGGTGGTCATGCACCAGCACTGACGGGCCTCATGTGACACCAGATACCAGAGTACTTTTCTATCTAATTCGAGCTGCTGAGTCAGGGTTTCAGTCTCATGAATTGCAAACGTGGTTTCAGTGTTAAGTATGCATCTCAAGTTAGGTCATGTCACATTGTCTCTCTCTCTCTCTCTCTCTCTCTCTCTCTCTCTCTCTCTCTCTCTCTATCTCTCTCTCTCTCTGTCCCAGGTATCATTTTGCCACCCCGAATCATCAGTTTACTCACTGCCCACAGAGTGCCAGTGTTTGCAACCATGCCTCTATTGGTATCTATATAGAATTGGAGTTTTTCAGTCAGGTGTGTGGCCAGGCATTCGTTTGTAAGAAAGTGAGGTGCCACATTGGGTGCTTGTGGAGGGCTGGAGAGCCGACACGGAGAACTTGTGGGCAGCGTTCTGATAGGCCATGGGGTAGCATAGAAGCCTCTGTTGTGGACGGAAGATCAGCTGCTCAGAGAAAAATGTAGTGTGTGCGTGACATAGTATGACTGGATGCTAAGGTGTGTGTGTAAAACTATAAGAAACACAGGTCCCTAAGCACACATATATTACACTGATGCCCTAAATGCACAAGAATCATGCGTAGGGAAAGTCAAGTAGTGAGTTATTTATATGAACAAATTAAAATCAGTCTTTTCCGAGTATTCAACCCTACGTGGCACACCATAGCAGGTATTACGTAAACAAAACAGACAAAGAAGCAAGTTGAATACCATAGCAGGTATTAGGTAAACAAAACAGACAAAGAAACAAGTTGTGACATCACAAATTCCATAGAATCAAGAAAGTCACATTTCTTATTACAAAGAAAGCACTACTGCACACAAAAGAACACTTTTCTCAATTTGCAAGGGTCAGAGTGACTTAGTCGATGATGTTTCGATCCCCACAGCATATGGGATCATTATCAGGACAATACAATGTTCACCTGGTCACATGAATTGAATACAATAAATCAGTAAATATGCATTGCAACCTGCAAATTGAGAAGAAGAAAAAGAGGAACAATTGAAAAAAGGAGGAAAAAAGAGGACAAATGTATGTAACAAGATAATTATATACTACAGCCTCATAGGTTATCAAATAGCTATGATACCTTTGTGGTGAGGATATGCTGTTTTTTAAGAAGTATCTAGGGAGTAACGTGATCCCAAATGAGTAAATGGCATTCATAGGATAAAAAGTAAAAGTCACCACAAGTGCCCTTGAAGATTTCAAAGACAGCCCATGCAGTGTTGCATACTCACATTGTCAGAGTACTGTGCTTGAAATGATGTGGCTAACTCGATGTGCGGTGAAGAGATACCTAATAACTGATCAAAAATAACCATGGCTTATTCCCAGGGAACCAGAATACTCTCTCTCTCAGTGATGTATAGCATGTATGTATGCATTGAAAAGAGAAACTGAGTTGGCCCATCAATTGTGGATGAGAAGCAAAGATCATTTGTTACTATAAATAGTAGTTCCAATTGTAATTTAGGTTTTGGAAATTTGGAATAGGGCATAGGTTTTGGAAATTAAGAATAGGTCAACAGGACTAGTACTATAGGTGATCTGATTTAGAAAAGTATAATGTTACTGCATTTACCTTTGCCTGTCAAAATATTCTTTGGGAGATTAACTGTACCACTAATCTAATTGTTTTATCTTCTTTATTTCTTACCTCAGCACCAAAGGGCAGGAAGAATGCTTCAGGAGGAAGTTCAGGGAGATGGGGGTGCCACCACCAGTGCGGCAACTGGCAGATCTGCTGGCCCAGTAAGTCACCTGTTACATTATTATTATTATTATTATTATTATTATTATTATTATTATTATTATTATTTCCCTGACTTTTACCTCTCAAAATTTAGATTTTTTTTCATTTTTTTAATGTGCCTGTCTCCTTTTTTCCCCACTCATCTTCATTCTAAGGTTTGTTAAATTCTTGTTGTCTCTGCATTTCCCTGTTTTTTTTCTATATTTCATGTTTCTGTAGCTGACTTCATGCTGTCTGTACTGGTCCATAACTTTCTTCTGCTTGTTTAATGCTTTCCCTCTCCCCTTATATATCTTGTAGACTGGTGCTGTACGACTAAGAGGACAGATTCTAGAACAGATACTCTACCTTGAAGATTGCATGCCCAAGTAGCTTTTCTATGCATGTTTGTTGAGAAGCCTTTCTTTTTCGTGCTTATGCTCAAACAGTAAAATGAGAGAATGGCCATGGTCATAGTGGAACCCCCCCAATGTTGTGTTGTATGTATTATTATTTTACACTAGTATATCATACCAGCAGTGTCGATGACAGTGCAGCATGGCTGGAAATTAGTATGACAATGGTCCCATTGCATTTGCCAACCAAGACCTCACCATGTGTCTTTGATTGACCAATTATTCCACCCTTTCATTGCACTTCAGTGACTTAGCTCTGTCTCTCCATTATAAAACATTTGCAATTGGCTTGACTTGACTACCTGACTTTTCAAACATAGTTAACCAATAAAATTCCTAAAATGAATGATAGAAGAAGGTAGAACTGTAGTGATCTATTGTGGTTGTATATTTTGCTGAATGTAATGTTTTTTCCAGATGCACCGACTACCGGTGCTGGGGCCAGTGGCAGCACCAGTGCACCATAAGGGGCAGCAGTTAGAGGGGGATAACCAGCAGCAGCAAGGACGAGCATGGTAAGTCATATTGCTTGCTTATTGACAATTACTAGTATACTCACTGCAAGGGCGTTGCTTGGGAACCCCCTACTTTAGCAGCTACAGTGGGGGGTTGAGATCTCAATGGCCTCTTCTATCTGCAACTCAGCAAACAAAAACTCAAAATGAATGCTACAAATGATGGGTTATGGAAAAGGGAAAGAAGGATGGATGGTTAAAAGAAAGGATGGGTGAAATGGTATATGAGTAAAAGGATATGTGGGTGGGTGAAAGAATGCATAGGTGGGTGACAGGAGATGCATGGTTAAGGTGAAAGGATGGATGAAAGGGTATATGGGTGAAAGGATGCCTGGTTTGGTGAAGGGTGGATTTGTAAATGGATGCTCAGACAGGTTCATGGATGGGTTAAAGTGCAATGATGAGTGTGGAAATGAATGGATGGGTGAAAGGATGGTTGAAAGGGTGGAAAGGTGAATGGATGGATGGGTGGATACATAGATGGATGGATTGGAATAGTGAAAGACTGGATGAGAGAATGTAAAGATTAAATGGTGGGTATCAAAGGGTGACTAGAAAGATGAAAGGATGAATGGATAATTGCTTGGATGAAGAAATAAGGGATGTTTTCTGGAGAGGGATATGCTCACCTACTTTGCTAGCTTTGCTTGGTTATCAAAGCTTTGGTTCAAAGTGGGGGGTATTTTAAGTTTCTGTCTACTCCCTTAACTCTTGTATTTGTTAAGCAAGGCACATATGTATCCGTCCACCCATAGTCATTAATCACCTTCCTGCCCATGGCATTTAGTCACCCATGCTATGACCTAATTGCAGCATGGTTCAATTCAGCAGTACAATAGTGTTGGCTGTGCAATGTGCATCCGCTTCAATTAATGCAGCATTTCAATGCAACTTAAAAGGTGTGTTCTATTTTCCTCCAAGCGCCAACTCAGTCACCTCCTAGTACTTTAGTCCTTTATTCTTTCCTGTGTTCTGTCCCAGCCAAACAAAGAAAATTGAAAAATCTCTTTTTGGGATGTGGCACATTTTTCTGAACAAGTGATTCATATATTTCATGGCCTCCATAATGGAATCATGCCTGTTCAAATGTTTCCCTTTCGACATTCGTTAACCACAGTGAGGTATGTGTGGGTAGAACAATGGCCCTGTGACACTTAATCAGCCACACCAAAGGCCAATTGCTCTAGGCCCCCAGTATTGTACTGCTACTGTAACACTCTAATTTTAAACAAGTGTTTGCACAGAGCACTGTTTACAATTTGGCATTTTTTCCCCTTGATATAGCTACTTCTGGTGGACCACCTATATGCCAGAAGATAGTAGCCCAGCTGCGGTGGCAGAGGCTGGAGGCCACCCGTTTGGAGTACCACCGGATGATGGCTCTGCAGGAGGAAGAGGATGAGGCAGTTGCCTTGCCTACGTGTCCCAACTCCACCATCCAGCCGCCAGTCTCCCAGCAGAAGCAACAATATCAGCAGCGCTGCCACCAGCTGGCAGCCACTTGTCTACTTCGGACCACTGCTGCTCCTCCCTCCCGCTCAGTCACCATATTCCAGGGCAGCGTACTGCAGCATCTGAAGCGCCTGGACCACAGGGTGGCACCCATAGAGTGAACCCTCAAAGACATCCTGACCTGCATGGCGAATGCCCTCTTTTAGCCCTTTTTACATTTTTGTTTTGGTGGGAGGGACATTTGTTGTGGGAGGAGAGGGTGGGAAAGGGAGTTGCGACCGGAGATTACTTTGGACCAGTTCAGACAGTTTTCTTTGGACATTGGTGGGGGAAGGGTTCATTTGTTTGGAAAGAGGGGTGGGCCTGTGATGGATGAAAAAGGTGGGTTTTATAACTGTTAAAAAATTAAACGGTACATAAGTTATTTTACTTTATTTATGCCTCAAATCTTTATTTTGGTGTTTTACTTTGCACTGCTGTCTTTTAGAGTAGCCTGTTTTTAAACTCTGCTTAAAAAGTGCCTGCCAGGTAGTTATACCCTTATCCTACTACTCTCTGTAAATGTACTGACCACTATAGGGGATTTTTGTTGCCTACATTGCCTACAAAAACCTAGATACATACAAACAACATCTTCAGTAGAAGTTAGTTACTAACTAAACTATTTCACTTCACTCCATAGTTCTCTTAACTGAATAGATGAAGCAAGGGCTGCTTCCTCTCTCAGTCTTCTTACTGCAGGATTTTCCAAGGACCCATCTTATGGTGGTGGCAGTAGTAGCAGGCTAGCAAGCTAACAGGGAAGACATCACAAAGCAAGTTTCCAGTCCCAACTAGGTGAACTCAAACTGTAGGATTAATCAAAGGATTTTTCATTACAGGTGCTCAGATTTAAAGAAAACACAGAGTTAGTGGGTTACTTTTTTTATATCTTAACTTTAGAAAGACTGTGACTATGATGCAACAAAGAAGACCTGATATGATAACAAAAACTAGCAATAGAAACTTCTTCTGAGCAATGGGGAGCTAGTATTTAATTAAAACTAAAATTATGAAATCCTCAAGTGAGGAGAAGTGGATTCAGAGGTAGGAGTGGAGTGGACAATGATAAGCTTTTACATAATACAACACAAGGCCTGAATAATGATGTTGATGAATGATGCATGTGCGGGTAAATGGGGCTGGGTTGGGCTATTGCTCTGGTAATAGAAGATCCAACTTGTGAGTTGGTGTTGCTTTCACCACATCCACCCCACTAAGTGTGTTATCCATTTATGGTGTAAAATGAAGTCACCCTTCAATAAATCTCATAGCCCGGTCGAAGAGGGTTAGGGATTTGATAAATGGACGGGAAAGGGGATTTGGGGAAACATGTGACAAAGACAAACACTGTACAGTGACAATATTAATCAGAGCACTGAGCAGCACCACATCATCATTCTGTTGTGGAAGGAAATGAAGGAATGAGTATGACACAGTTCTGTTAAATGCATTGCAGTCCTACAGCCCCAGAAACCCAAGATAACATATATCTAGATGTTCTGTCATCTAGGTTTGAAAAATACAAATTATGGAGGAGTGAAGAGAACCAAACCAATTCTAAAAATTATGATTGTTAAAAGAAAAATGATACTGTATTGCCAAAGTGGGTGGTGCATCTTCATTCTTCTCGGAGTGTCCGTCACACTTGGTTGCCTGGCTAAACCTGTCTGGTAGGTAAGCAGGAGTGTCTTTCGTCTTTTGTTCGTGCAAAAAGGAAAGGTATTGTACAGTAAAGGAAGACTAAAGAAAGGTAAGCTTCACTAGGAGTGTACCAATATAACTCAGAGCAAGAACATAAGAGGAGTTTCACTTTTGGGACAACATTGCAGCACACACATAGCAGTATTTCCTAATGCAATGCACCTTTCTCCAGTTCACAGAGCTGAGTACTAGGCCTCAGAGTCATTATTATCATAGTTTCCCTGTGAAGTCAATAACTTCCCTCTTCTGGCTGTTGAGGTAGTCCCACCCTGAATCCTTCCATCCTCCTCCTGACTCTGGATAACTCCATCCGAGTCCCGACCCATGCAAGATAGACCTGTAGTTCACTGCTATTGAAGAACATTTAGAGAAACAAAATTGGAGTATTTTGTTGTGTAGTAGATTTTTGTTTGATTACTAAAGTGACTGGTCTGGTCCCTGAAGAACCAGAAAAAATTAGTGCACCCTGCAGGCAAATTTAACTAAGTTTGAAAGGGCCAATCACCTTCAGGATAGATGATCCCCCATCAGGCCCCAACCATTGCAAATCATCAAAATCAAGTTTACTAAATAGCTGAACACCCTCCCTCATTGTCTGCCTCAACATAAATGATCAATAATCACTCACAATCACTCAATAATATATCATCACTCATTGGTGCAAAAGTTAGAAGTTGCCTCTTCCAATTCAAGCACGATGGTAGGTACACAATTATATCTCCTCTTTGATGCTAGCAACACATTGGCATTTTTCACTGGCAGTCTTGTAAATCAATGATCTTCTGGGGCATCCCTGCTAGGTGATGCAATAAAAAGGATAGGCATGGAAGGGAGGCTGGCATTGTCTTCAATGTCCTGTAGGGAATGTGGAAGCATCTTCACTGCACACTAGTCCAACTCCACTCCAGCCACTTAACAAATCTTTACAACATTTTCAAAACGTACACTTTGGTCAGTTCAACTGCTGTATTGAAAGTTTTGGGGTGATCCGTCAAGTAGGGCCAAGAAAAAGGGGGGGGGTCCCAATACACTGTTTCCCCATTTTGCGTCAGTGGGATTTTTCAAATTTTTTAACACAACTACAGCTCGAACCATTGAACGGAATTACACCAAACTTTGCAGAAAGCAAAATAATGTTTTAGAATAGGGGCAGCTTATGGCCTCCTGTAAGAAGTTTGTGCGGGGTGTCTGCTTGGCCCTCTGTAGCCCCAAGGACTACCACTTCCCCGGGGCTTACATTGTATATTGTGTGGGGGACCATGTGGCCCCCATAACCCTGGGGACCGCCAGCTCCCCGGGGCAATTTACTTACATTAAGGTGGCTGCGCAGACCCCCGCAGCCCTGGGGACCACCACCTTCCTAGGGCTGTAATAAAAAATGAAGGGGGTCCATTGTGGACCCCGAGCCCTGGGTACCAGCACCTCCCTGTGGCAAAATGAACATTGGAGGGGGGCCACAGAGCCCCCCTCATGAAGCCACAGATGGCCTTGGGGACCGCCACACCGCAAGGCCAGCTCCTGCTATGTGCCGGGGTGCCCACCCCTGGGACATAGCTGTTTGCTCTGCCAAGTCAGAGCAAACACTTCACTTTCTGCAAGTGATAGCTGTCAGACAGCTCTCACTTGCAGAAAATGAAGTTTTCCTTAGTTTCCCTGTACACAAATATGCAGATATTTAAAGCAGCTCCCTGCTTTTGGAAGCAATGTCAGCTCCCGCAAGATGTGGGGAACTGACTAGGACTGCAGGGGCCTTCAGGGTCCCCCCACGGTCCAGTCATTCTCTCTCTCAGAGAGTGATTGTTATTGTAATTGGGTCTCCATACAAATGACTTCAAAGCCTAATGGTCAAGGTCTTGTGCTGTCACTCAGTAGGCTCAAGGTACAAATCCTAGTATTGCTTGGCAGTGTGGTGTATCTGTTTATTTTGTATTGTGTGATGTTTTTTCATATGGGTCATTATGTCTCCAGTACCATAGTGTGAAACAGGCTTACCTCGATGAACACTTTTGTAGGAAATGTAGTATATAGCAGTGTTCTCTTCCTGCCTGCTAAGCATAAAAAAAATCCCAAACTAAGGCCGAATACTTTTTGAGCGTGCCAGTGCCAATGCCTGAAGAAGAATTGGAGGTAGGGGGGTGTGTCATCGATTGCCTCTCTGCAGTGCATACTTCTACTGAGGTAGGGGTTGGTGCAGGTCTCAGCTGGGGCTTTACAAATATGGGAGCTGGCGGTGGTACCTTTGCCACATCCCTCAGAGAAGGTTGAATAGGAGGGGTAATGTCAGAATCATCTGCACCAGCTTCCATAACAATGACTGGCTTGTCGTCATTCCTTTCCATAATTCTGAGGCTTTCAGAAACTTTTCTTTTCCCTTGCCACTACTGGCATCTCTCGGACTTTGCCGTGGTCCAATCCATATCCAGATCATCACCATCATAAGGGGTGCTTGGAGAAGATGGTAGAGTACCCTTTCTTTTTCTTGCTGGAGATCTGGGAGCCAATGATTCTATAAGAGGAGGATCTCGCTCGGCACAAAACTCAACCTTCTGTTCTGCTCCAACTTGAGAAAGATTTACTATTGCTAACTGCCATTCCTGTCCAATTTGCTTTAGTTCCTGAAACAGTTGGGCATTACTTTGCGAAAGGGACACATCCAATTCATCATCACTGCTCATCGGCATCACCATGATTGCAGTGGCTGCCTCGCTAACAGACATGGGCTTGGGTTTAGGTTAGATGGTGCTATTGGTGAAGGAGTGCTGCTCTCAGGTTACTTCCTGGAGGCCAGTGCAGCAGACTCACGTCTCCCGAAAAAGGTTCTGGTCAGCATGCCAGTGGCAGAATGTTTCTTCTTTTTACTGGCCACTTTCTTGGCAGCACCTTTTGTTGGGGCCATCTTAAAGCTGTCAGTTGGTACAGGCACTAAGCTGCATGAGCGGAAGAGATTGGAAGACTGACGTCACATGTTTTAGTACAGGCCTTCTATTTGGCAGTACTGTGGGTTATGTCACTTCTTTTCTTGTGCACCTAAAAGCAAACAAGCAAGAAAATCATATAGTGAATTGTGGAATTGTTACGGTTTGAATTAGTGCAGATAAAGGCAATATAATTTAGTGTGGTTGGTCACTTGGGTAATAATTAACAAAAATGTAACCAACCATTTTAAAGTAAATTTCCAATCAGGATAATACAACATACAAATAAAGCTCTTTGCTCTGTGTGCATCTATTCAAAAGGAGGCACGTTTGGCAGTCAGGGAGGTGCATGGGTCCATGTAATAATCCTTAACAAATTAAGGATAGTGTGCATGTATGGCAGGCAAGGTTGTCCAGGGGGAAATGGAATCATCATTAAAAAAGGAATGATGGTGTTTGTGCAGTGTACCTATCTAGGGCATGCAGGGTGTCCAGAGGGAAATGGATTAATATCTGGAAAAATGAATGCTGTTGTGTGGCTGTGTGCCTATGGCAGTTAGGGGGTGAATAGATCAACATTAGGCAAAATTCAAAAATAAAACACAAAAAAGAAAGCAAATACAAAAACTAAAATTAAATTTAAAAAAACAAAAAAACAAATAAAAAAATAAAAATATAAAATGAAGATTTAAAATGAAAAAATAAAAATTTAATTGTTGATGGGAGTATGAGAAACCTGTAGAAGTCGAAGAGGTCCAGGTAAAAAATTGCAAAACAAAAAGCATATTCATAATAACCACATACTGCCATATACTACAATGATACTCAAGCATATTATTAATCTCATATAACATGCAAGCCTATGACAAAAGCACATTGGCTGGCTGCACAAAATGGCCGCAGGCCACATGATCAAACAACAATAGCAAGCAAGGAGGCATGTAGCACAAATAACACATGCAAGCCCACGGCAAAAGTACACTAGCTGAGTACCCAAAATGGTGTCTGGCTACATGATCTACCCAACAACAGCAAGCAAGGAGGCATGGAGAATGATATCAAAGAACACATGCAAGCCACTAACAAAAGCACACTGACTGGCTGCACAAAATTGCAGCCAGCCACCTGGTCAAACAACAATAGCGAGCAAGGAGACATGGAGAACAAAGAACTCATTCAAGCCTATGGCAAAATCTCACTGGCTGAATACACAAAATGGCCCCCAGCCACATGTTCAAACAACAATAGCAAGCAAGGAGGCATGGAGAACAAAGAACACATGCAAGCCTATGATAAAAGCACACTGTCTGTACAAAATACTGCCTGCCACATGGGCAAACTACAACAGCAAGCAATGAGGGATAGAGAACAAAGAACACATGCAAGCCTATGCCAAAAGCACACTGGCTGAGTAAACAAAATGGCCTCTGGTTACATGGTTAAACAACAACAGCAAGCAAGGAGGCATGGAGAACAAAGAATGGATTCAAGCCTATGGCAAAATCACACTGGCTGAATACACACAATGGCCCCTTGCCACATGGTCAAACAACAACAGCAAGCAAGGAGGCATGGAGAACACATGCAAGACTATGGTAAAAGCGCACTGTCTGTCTGTAGAAAATGGCTGCCGGCCACATGGTCAAACAACAACAGCAAGCAAAGAACCATAGAACACAAAAAACTCATGCAAGCCTATGGCAAAAGCACCCTGGCTGAGTTCACAAAATGACCTCTGGCTACATGGTCAAACTATCAACAGCAAGCAATGGAGAACAAGGAACACATGCAAGCCTATGGCAAAAGCATGCTAGCTGAGTGTACAAAATGACTGCCAGTCACATGCTCAAACAACAACAGCAGGCAAGAAGGCATGGAGAACAAAGAATATATGCAAGCTTATGGCAAAAGCCCAATGGCTGAGTATACAAAATGGCCTTCAGCCACATGGTCAAACCACAAAGCGAGCAAGGAGGCATGGAGAACAAAGAGCACATGTAAGCCTATGGCAGAATCACACTGGCTGGCTGCACAAAATGGAAGCTGATCACATCGTCAAAAAACAACAGCAAGCAAGGAGGAATGGACAACAAAGAACACATGCAAACCTATGGCAAAAGAACACTGGTTGGCTGCACAAAATGGCTGCCAGCCACATGGCCAAACAACAGCAGCAAGCAAGGAGGCATGCAGAACAAAGAACACATGCAAGCCTATGGCAAAAGCACACTGGCTGAGTACACAAAATTGCCTCAGGCTACATGGTCTACCTAACAACAGCAAGCAAGGAGGTATACAGAACAAAGAACACATGCAAGCCTATGGCAAAAGCATACTGGCTGGCTGCACAAAGTGGCCGCCAGCCACATCTTGAACAAGAACAACAAGCAAGGAGGCATGGAGAACACAGAACACAATCAGGCCAATGGACAGAGACTTCACAAAATGGCCCCTGGCCATATGGCATGAAGAATAAAGACAAATGGTGGCCTATCGCAAACACACTCGCACACACATTGCCAGGCGAAGGAGGTATAGTAACACTGAATAAAACACTACCATTAATTCAGCAATGTCAAACACAAATTTACCGGAGCTATAAAAACTTTACAATGCACATCCTCATGTGGCTTCAAATATTACCCCACATATATACATTTTGCAGAAAAAAACAGGAAATAGAAACAGTAGCCAATATTGTTAATGTAATTCAATGCTATCCCTGCTATAAGTGATGTTTTAAAAACATATACCACAGAAACATTTCTTTCATGCACTGATGACTAGTACTGGACCTACTGGCTGGACGGCCCGTTAACAGGCTAAAGCACATAGTAAAATAAATGAATATTGCAAATGTAACAAACTATGGAGAAAAGGTAATGAACTATGAACATTTTTCCTTTACAAAAGGTGAAAAATGAAATCCAAAAGAATAACTAGGCCCCTACTGAAACTCTAGGCCACCTACCACAATGAAATTTAAAAATCAAATGAAAGTAGAAAGAAATAGTGGTGCATGCCCTATCAAACAAACAGCACCCTTATACAATAGTTTTTGAACTTACTTGTGTGATATCACAAAAGCAAAGGCCCAGATTTATGGTTGCCTAGCGCCAGTCCAACGCCACATTAGCGTCATTTTTTTGTTTACACTAATGTGGCAGGGGATGGGCAAAAACGCGTTGCCATATTTACAAAGTGGTGCAATGCTTGCACTGCGCTACTTTGTAACCCTTTGCACCACTTTATGCCTGCACCAGCCATGATGTATGAAAGGGGGCAATCCACTGCTGGGGGGGGGGACATAAACATTTTGCAAAGGAATCTTTTGAGCCAGTTCTATTGGCATTTTTAACACCTGCTAGGTGCAGGCATTAAAAAGAGGCTCCCATTGTGTTCAATGGGCCTCTGGGTGTTTTGCAGGATTAGCGTCAACATTTTTGATGCTAGTCCTGCAAAGCAGGTGGACTAGCGTAAAAAATTATGATGCTAGTTCCCTAACTACCGCCATGGTGTGCCATATTTTAGATACGGCGCACACATGGTGTCATTAGGTGGTGCTAAGGAGTGCATGACAATTGTTGATGCACTAGGTGCAGTGCCACTTTTCATTCCTCCTCTTCAAAACCAAGTAAAAAATGATCAGGAAATGGACAAAGCACTGGTATAAGCCTGCTGAACATGCCAGGAGTGGTAGTCTCTGGGACACTTCATTTCTGTTGGGAAAAACGTTTTTAAAAAAGCCTTCTCGTGCTAAAATACAATTTGACCAGCCCACTGGAGTATAAAATCCACTCTAAAACATATTTTAAGTAGATTTAGCTGCTTCGTGAGTAGAGAATCCGTACGAGGTACACCTGCAATCGATCACACTCCTGAGTGGCACTATAATGCCGCTGTCATGGCCAGAAGCTGCACAAGTGAGTGCGAAATTCTGTGTGTGCTCGCAAACGGTCTGAGACTATCTTGACAATTTTAGCACGTGCTAACAGAAATAGAAATTCTGCCAAGCACGGACAAAGGAATTTTGCAAACTCTGTGTTACTCCATGTAGCATGGAGTGACCAAATTCCACAAACTCCGCAAGAGGACCAAATTTTACCACCCGACCTAGTGCAAATGCCACACCCATGACCTACTTGCCCCTGGTAGGGCAGCACGAGCAGTCAGGGTAGGCAGTCAGAGGAGCAGCCATGGCCAAGTAGAATAAGTCCTCAGTCCAAGAGTCTGCAATCCTGATAGCAATGTCAGGCATCTCAAAAATCTCTAGAAAGAGCAGGATATCTGTGGACCTGTAGGAGTATCGCCAGTGACTCGCCTCTCCCCTGTGGATCCCCCCATGACTCCCCAACTAATGCCACGGAAAGGTAAGGTTGGATGTGTCGGGAAAGGGGCCCACTCAGTTTCCCAGGGGCTCAGAGAGGAGGTCACAGATTCATATCCCCACACCACTCAAACAGCTGGTTGTGATCAAATCAAGTGTATAATAGGTCTTGTGGGGGGTGCCAACAGTGCCACCCTCAGCCGCACCTGCAAAGCTAAACCAGGGAGATAAACTGTGCTCCTGGCTCAGTGTCCTGTTACCACAGGGACATACCATATCCAGAGAGCAGAGGGCATAATGGGATTACTGCAGAGCAGTAAAGTACAACATAATAGATTACTCCAGGCCAGGCCCAAACCTCCCCATCTCTTTAATTTTTTATATCTCTGTCAGTGGCAGCCATTGCAGAGTCTGTGCTGCGAAGGGAGCGGGCCTGAAACGTACAGCTACTGGTTGGGTAAGCAGGCCCCATAGCAGTGTCCTTCAGCCACTGGGTGACAGCCCCACGTGCCTGACTCGCAGAGCCCGGCGGATGCACCACTTAGTGAATAGGGCCAACATGTGCAAGGCGGTGGGATCCCCCTCAAACACACCACCGGCCCCAACAGATAATGAGTCTGCTCTCCCGGGCCATGAGGCAACCAAGGACGTGAACAACAGCAGTCCAGGCCGCTCTGCAGTCTGATGGGCAGCAGTGTAGGCCCGGGAACTCTGTAGTGTGTTATCAACAGGAGCCTCCACCGGTGTGGGGAATTCAATAAAGGCAGAGGAGGAGCCCAAGATCCACAGAGAGCCCCAGTGAGCCTTCTATCCTCCCACAAACTCTCACGAACATCTGAGGAGGAAGGGGTTCTCCAAAAGGTTTCTCAACTGTATGCAGGATCAAACACCCAGTCAAGCAATGCAGTATGCATGGACATCCAGGGAGATACCAGTAGGTGCTGCTAAGGAAGTGAAAGTACATTCTCATTGAGGCAGGAAGAGTGGCCAGAACTGGGAGTGCCTTCTGGTCTCAGTATTCCTAAAAGTACATGATGTGCTGGGGTATCTTTCCACCCCATTCATGGTTTGCCATGCTCAGCCCTCTGTATAGGAAAGTCATGATAACAGCTTGGTCATATCTCAATACTTAGCTGGAAGCTCATGAGCAATAGCCCAGAGGTAAGTCATTGCTTATAAACAGAGTACTGCTTTATCTGTGGATTGCAAGTAGTATTGTGTAGTGTCTCCTATTTAATGGGTCTTAACATGTTCATGTTATCTGTATGCAATTGTATCATCCATAAAGTGCAGTGGAAAGTACATAGTGAGTGTAACAATTGCTTGGATTTGTGATTTTAATAAATAAAAATATATACTAAATGTAGTAACATCAAATATTGACATACACAAGGTTTGTTGTGATAAATCATATGCATATTTTAAAAGAATGTTGATGTTACCATGGCCACATGCTCTAACTTTAGGACTTTTGCTTCTTGTATTGGTACTCTGCATGGGACATATGATCATGTCTTCTTCTTCAATGTCAGACAGAGATCATAAACAGTGTTGACCAGCTGTCCCAGCCATGATGGCATTGTAAAAACACAAAAAGGCAATTGGTAAGTGTCAGAAACTGGGTTTCTGGTTGGTAGAGGTATGTACCCTGTCCAACCAGAAACCACTGTCCGAGTCAGGGTAAGTTACAAACAGGCCCTAAATTAATCTGTGCTCACCCCCATAGAGCTTGGCACAGAGCAGTCAGGCTAATGTAAGAGGCAATGTGTCAAGTATTTGTGCAACACTTTAAACAGTAAAACAGTGAAAACACCACACAAAAAGATACCACACCTGGTTAAAAAATTAGAAATGAATGTACGAAAGATAACAAGACCAAAACAACAAAAATTCAATAGATATGTAGAACCTGAGTTATGAATGTTTAAAGAATAAACTGTAGCAAAGAGCTTAGAAGCAAAAAGTGCCAGTGATGGCTATCTGGTCATGCCGGACAGGGACAAAGTCAAACGTTCAAGCCGACCGCGATGGAGCGTGGGCTGGCTACAGGGACACAGTTGGTGCCACTGAACCAAAATATCACAAAAATCCTGCAGTCAAGGAGATGTCTCGAAGGTCCCCACAAAGCTGTGGTGATGCTGTCGCATAGGCTCTCATTATCCTAATAAGACTACTGGAATTTTGGGCGGCAAGACCGTTCACAATGTGGGGGACTAAGTCTGACCCACGGTGAAGGACCCTTGTCACCCCAAATCCGGGTTATGCTCCGGCTAACTAGCAGTGCCTTATCTCTCCCGAAGGGAAGAGACAATTGGGCAGCCGAGCGCATGACATCTTATTACTTCTCAGGGAAGTCATGGTCACTCAGGTCACAACCGGTGCTCTCATACACAGTACGGTCTCATATAAAAATGACAAAGGCAGTTTAAGTTTTAAAGATCGGTTTAATAAAATGACTGCATTTTAAATAGTAAGGCGTGAGCTGCAATAACCAGAACAAAACAACACAGTAGGATTAAAATAGTAACGATGAGAGTGAAGCACAAGAATAAGGCTATCATAGTGCAACTATATTAAGTTCTCTCTAAGTTGTATTATGAGAACAGCATTGGAAGGTCTAAACCTGCCTTTCAGGTTCCCCCAGGAGGACATCAACCCTCATACCTGAGCAAAGGCCTGTAAGCTGCATCAGCATCTGCAACGGGGCAGTCAGCATCTAGTTGTAGGTTCCTGGTCGGAATCTCCCTCTGGCCTGTACTAGGACTAGAAAGTGATTTTATAACTAACACGCAGATGTTCTAAGAAGAGGTCCCTACGTAAGGATGTGTATCGTCTACGAACACCAGAGACTAAACTTCTACCACGTTTACTGGCAATGTACCAGACTGTAGCCTTGACTGAAGCACAGGGTGAGAAAGAATGCAGTGTTGGCGAACACAGAGATGAACTAGGCTAAACAGTGTGATAGAAAGAATAAAACAAGACAGTAAAACTGGTTATTGTAAAATAACAGTGCAAGGCTAAATAAAACGTGTCTAGGGTAAAGTGCACAGAAGCCTAATATGTAAACCTAACGTGCATAACGCTACACTAAAAATGGCACTAAACATGGCTACACTACAATGCATTGGAGCCAAGATGCAATGGTGTTTGGGAGCAGGAGCCAGTTGCGTCAATGTCGAGGCAATTCACTGATTTCGATGAGCGTAATGGCTGCAATGCGGAGTTCTGCATTGTCATTGATGCTGCCATCAACAGGAAAGCAGGAGCCTTGCGCTGACAGAAATGCAACAGTGCTGGTGTTAAAAGGTGATGCACTGGTTTTATCCACACAATAGCAGAGATGTGCTAGTTCGGTCCATGCAACAGCAGGGATGCAGTGATTCTGCTGGAGCAGCACTTGAAAATTTACCTCCAAGGATTTAGGACTGGGGTGGCACCTCTTGGCAGGTCAGGCTGAAAAGCTGGCAGAGGCCAATTGGGTTGGTTGAAAGTCCTTTAAGTCCCTGAAACTTCAGACACAGGAAACCAGTTAGCTGGCCCTTGAAGTCACTCTGGGTGTTGGGTTCATGTGATGAGGGTCCAGTCCTTCTCACCCAGGAAAGGAGGGCGGTAGGTCAGCACATCAAGAAAGCAGTTTTTCTGGAGCAGCAGTCCAGCAGAGTGGCAGTCCCTCTGCAGCTCATCAGTCCTTCTTCCTGGCAGAGTATCCACAGGTCCAGAATTGCACTGAGTTGGTAGGGTTTGAGGTCCAGTTCTTATACTTAGTGGTGCCTTTGAAGTGGGAAAGACTTCAAAGAAGCCTTTGAAGTCCACAGAGGTCTTCCTTTCCTGCCCTGGCTCCAGACTCACTACAGTGGGATTATGCAGCCCTTTATGTGGGGCAGGACACAGACTATTCATGTGTAAGTGTGATGATGTGCCCAGCTCCTCCCTCCCATCCTTCCCAAGATGGTCCATCAGGATGTGAGGCTGAGATCACACATGGCTAAGAGCAGGAACATGCCAACTTTCTAAAAGTGGCATTTTCTAAATTGTAACAATAAAACCAACTTTATCTTTAAAGAGGATTTTATTAAAATTCTATATGAACTAAACATGACAGATCTACATTCTCTCAAACAGGAATTGTAGCTTACTAAATGTAATAATGAATCTCCAGTGTTAACCTGGCGAGGAGTAGGTCTCACAGTAATAAAAAATGTATTTGGGAGTTTTTTACTACCAAAACATGTAAAACTTAAAGGTACATACCCCACCTTTTAATGACATAGCACCCTCCCCTGGGGGCTACCTAGGGCCTACATTAGAGGTGACTTATTTGTATTAAAATGGGAGTTTAAGGAACAGCATGGGGTTCCAAATGCTATGTCGTCATGACAGTTTAAACCCCACATACAAGCTCTGCAATGGCAGGCCTGAGTCATTTTTAAAGGGCTACTTAAGTGGGAGTTGCAAGCTGTGCTGCAGGCCCATTAGTAGCATGTAATGTACAGGCCTTGGGCACATACAGTGCACTTTATTAGGGGCTTATAAGTAAATTAAATATGTCAATTGGGTATATGCCAAACAAACCATGGGGCAAATTTATGAACCCCTAGCGCAGCCTTGCTCCACATTTGCAGCATTTATTTCGATGCATTAAGGTGGCTTTTCCTACAAGCCATATTTACAAAGTGGCGCAATGCTTGCAGTGCCCCACTTTGTAATCCCTTGTGCCACATTATGCCTGCGCCAGGCATAATGTTTGCATGGGGGGGCGTTCCGGCACTGGGGGGACTGTAAAAATGGTGCAAAGGAATCTGTGAGATTCCTTTGCGACATTTTTATCAGGATTTTTTAAAGCATGCTAAATTCAGGCATTATTAAAAAGAGGCTCCCATTGATTACAATGGGCCTGTGGGTACTTCGCAGGATTAGCATAATAATTTGTGATGCTAGTCCTGCAAAGGGCCAGACTAGTGTCACAAATTATGATGCTAGTCACCCTAACTATTGCCATGTTGTGCCGTATTATAAATATGGTGCTACCATGGTGACGTTCGGGGGTTTGCGCTAAGGGGCGCAAGAAAAGTGGCGCTGCAATAGGTGCAGTGCCACTTTTTATGAATATGCCCCCATGTTTTAGGGCTAGAGCACAAGCATTTTAGCACTGGTTAGCAGTGGTAAAGTTCACAGAGTCCTAAGGCCAACAAATTTAGCAAAATTGGAGGCATCAGGTTTAGGAAAAGACCACTCTAAGACTGACAAGTCTAACATTAAGTCATATATAAGGTACACTTAAAAGTTTCCATCATCACCTGTCAAGAAAACAGCCATGCATGCTGAATCCATCAGTCATCTCCTGTAGCCCCCAAAATTATGTGTGCACTCATGTTTGCCATCATGAGGTAATATGAGGGGGACAACTTGAGTAAGTCAAGTCATCTCATGTGCAAATATGACGTTTGTTTATGTTGAACTCTGATAATTCATTATTTTAGAGGGCTTTTGTTGCCCATAGTCATCTACTGTTAAAGTGGCATGTGGAAATATAGAAATTTCACTTTGGCTCAGGGCAGGGGTTTAGGGGACATGACAATATCATCTTTGTCAGCGACTTATGTTGTAATGGCAACATACTGCTGTGAACATGCTGTGAATGTAGTGAACATAGGAAGCAATGCGTTTTTTTACCTTCGTTTTCAGCAAGGCAGCCAAGAAGGAAGTAGGGAGACACAGAAGTAGGGGGAAAGAAGGAACAGAGCCTCAGCCACAAGGTGGTTGATTTGATGGCTGATTTGGACATCACAGGCAAGAAGGAGATTGATGATGGTGATTCCCCTGGCCAGAAGCAGAAACACCAGAAGTGTCACAGGAACAGGCTCCCCCATCATTGGGATCTCAAGATATCCCCTCCACCAGTGACCAGACCTCCACAACACCAAAGCCTGCAGCTGCACCGGTGTCATCCCTCCTCTTCCAAAGCAGGGGCATCAGGAAGTTTGGAAGCTCAGGACAGTGGTAGAAGAGATTAATGGTGAGATTTGCCCCATCATCCCTATGTGATCTTCTGTTACTCCATCACCCCTTTTTGGTAGGCCACCCTGACTGATTTTCAGGTAGCAGGCAGCTGACAATATTGAAGGGACTCGGACAAGGGGTTGAAGCAGTCAGGGCCCAACAATAGTTACAGGGTAGGCATCATCAGGAAATCTGCTGCCTCCGGAACTCCTGCACATCAGCCATTTTCTCTCCTGCAAGCTAAGGAGTGGGTGGGTTTGAGTCCTGTTTAACTGGGACGAGCATCCATGGTTTTTAGCTGGTGCCTGGACACATGCAATACAGAAGAAATCTCTGGGAGAGAGACTACTCTCTGGCAGTAAGTTGGGTTTGGTGGTGTCATCCTTTGAGAAACCAAGAATCTCCGACTCTCCTGAAGCAGCGGAAGTTGCATCGATGGCGTCTTGAAAGAGGACTGGCTTTTCTCCTTTGACGAGCCCCCATCCAGCTCTAATGGATAGGATTGCATCACTGCGAGGCCCTTGTTCACAGCTGCTGCAACGGAAAGGAAACGAAACGAGATATAGACAGAGGAAGCAATAAGACATGCACATTAACTTGAAAGACACCAAGAAAGGCAAATGGGCTATTACATTGATTTACAAGGGTATCTATTGCTTGCTTATGACCATCTATAACCATACACATGAGATAGAACAACATCTTACCTGCCAGGGATACTTGCTATGTTGACTACCCGTTTGATGTTAGCTGCTCAACAGCAAAGTTTGAAGGTGACTGCGAACATGTCCCTTGATGCATCAGGTATGGAAAATAATACTGAGAAACTTTAAATTCTGACGGTGTGGCCGAGGACAACTGTAATAGGTTTGACAACTTTTGCCAATCCCAGTAAATTAATAGATGGAAAAGGCATATTTCCTTGACGTGTAGAAATTGCTCAATGGACTGGCATTTATATGAAAATATAAAGGGAAAAAAGGGAGAAAATGAGTTGCAAATGGTTATATATAGCAATATGTGTATTTTGGTCACAGACATCTCTGATGGCTAAATGTGGATTTGCTCTGCTTAATATCTCTTGACATAGTGTGATTGGTGAAGCTTAGTGTAGACACAAGGAGCTGGGCGTCACTGCAGCTGATGATGTAATACATTCACAGAGCATTACATTATCACAATACAAATAGTATGATGGTATTGGAAAAAGTTAGTGTTACACAAAGACTTAACATCTAGGTCGTATCTTAGGCGACAGCAACTTAATAAATGTTTCCAGTTAGAGCCAGACATTTACATGAGAGTGTCTTAGGTACTGTGACAAATGACTGAACACTGAATGGCACGCTGCAGTGGGGGTATGGGTGGACGGAGTGGGTGACAGGCGACATACACATGTACTTACCAATGAACTGGTGCTAGTGAAAGTTCTGTCTTGTGACATATGGCCACAGACATTAGACAAGTAGGCTCACCAGTGAGTGGAACATGTTGAACATGGGGTCCTTATCCTGTTGTTAAATCACATTTTCATTATCCTCACATACACAAAGAGGGAGATATGTGTAGCCTATTCACAATTCACAGGAAGACAGACTTACCCACTCTGCCTTTTGCCTTTTGTCTGAGGCCAGTGCGTGTGTTGGTGCAGTCAGCAAGGAAGCCTTGGGTGCGGTGGCAGGCGCTGAAGTGGCAGACAACACAGGACCTGTCAATTAAATAACTGCGTGGTTTAAATAGGTGTACTTGAGGGATGATCACTAATAAAGTAAGTATTCGATTAGCAATTTGTGTCAAAGTATGCATACAAGCTAGATAAATATAGATCAGAAAAGCTGGCTGATCAGTCTTAAATCAACCATTTAAAACACGTATTCCAGGTGACTAGTAAGGTGAGAGTTATTTCACCCCTCTTGTCTTTTCTTGAATAATTCTTACATTGTTGGGGAATGTTTCATTGATTGTTCTGGTAGATTACTACTTCAGAATCAATAACATCGTTCAATAGGTTCGAACAGAAATCGCCTATCAGAAACCATTCTGCAAAAGCATATGCACATTTCAAGTCACTGTTTCTTCCAGTCTTTTTAAAAGTTAATTCTGGATTATACATTTTGTCGGTTGAAGCTCTGAAATTATTTTTGATCCTGAAATCTGCAAGATACCAAGTATATTCACTAATTTTAATAACTACAATTCAATGTATTTTATTTTTTAAGGTAATGTTAACCCTTACTCACTCCTTCCTCCCGTAGAAGATACATTGAAAGCACAATAGTGTTGGTCACTTTTCACCCCTGTTCACCCTGGACGAATGGAAAATATAGCAGTTTCTCCTTTGAAACATTTTCCACCCGTGCAGGTTACTTACCATATACTGTTGTACAAGGCTAAACTGTTAAACATTTTACTTACTATTATGTTTTGAGAAGCTGCAACAGTTTCTAATTGCAGGAAGCCTTCCTTAAATTTTATGGAACACCGGTAAAGCTGTAAAACATTTTGCTTAAATGCTGGAATCAGATGCCCTCTGATCAGTCTCAGGAGGAGTCTGGTTGTCGATGTTCTCCATCCCTCAGTACACTTCCTTGATGCATCTAAATAAATGTGTATTCTGGTATTACCTGAGCAAAGTGTTTTTTCTCATACAGTCAATCCATTAATTGGCAAGGGAGGGTGTACGGTCAGTTAATAAAGGAGAAAATGAGAAAATGTAACAAAAGATTTAAACCTATGTATTTCCTTTACATACAATATTTTAATATTTTCAAATTTCCCAAAGAGCTTTTCAAAGAATATTTTACTTTACTTACATCGGTACAAATATAATATCAGGCCAATGAAAATAGTTCAGTAAGAATCAAGTACCTCATTTGAATCTGGAAATAGAAAAGAAAGATGAAACTAAACTAAACTCATTGCTAACAACAACAGTAAATGGCGTGTTGCAAGCACAGTGACCATCTAAACATTCAGAAATGTAATGACTCATAACACAATATTTTAGTAATTCTCAGAATACAGTTATGGCACATCTTAAGTATTAAAATAATTTTGAAAATGATTAACTAAAATACCTGCTGACAATGTGGATAATGTTAAAGATTGTAGACAAAATAAAGATTGACTTCCATAAGAAATATTTTAATATCAATACCCTATTATCCAAATCGATTTTAGAAATTGCAACATTTCTCAATATGTTCTCTGAGGAAAATAAATACATGCATTTCTGTTACAATATAAAATACCAACTATTTACCCCGCCATTTACTTGATGGAATGTGTGTGTCCTAACATTTATAACAAAAGCTTTAAAAGAAAGGATGCATGGGCTTTCTAGGGAAAATAGAAAGCATGCATTATAAGCTCCTTTAGCACATATTATAAGATTCATCATTGGAATCAACTGTCCATTACTTTTTGGTACACCTTTTGTCCCAATTTTATAATGTTGTAATAAATGAGAATTGGTATGATGAAAAATAGAAAGCAAACGGCTAAAAGTATTGCAAACATTGCTGGAAAACCTAAATTAAGAATCAGAGATGAGTGTATTATTGCACAGAAAATACTTCAAATAAAACATTTAGAACACGATACGATGAGTGGATAAAATGCATACTTGAATTAAGTGATTAAGGCCCTCATTATGACATTGGCGGTAAGTACCGCTTACCGCCATGCTGACTGCTGCCAACATACCACCGCCGCCGCAGCGGATTACCGCTACCCATATTATGACCCACACATAGCAATCCGTTCCTATACACCCACACCCACAAGTCTGCCAGCCCAAAGGTCAGTGATAAACTTACGGTAGCAAAACCCACACCGTTATGCCAACAGAACTACGCCCATAGCATTATGACCCACGAATCACCACGGCGGACATTTAATGGCGCTAAACCGTTGGCGGTACATACCGCCGTGCTCAAAATACACACAACCTAACAAAACTACACCACATTGGACAATTTGAATAACACACACCTTACACACATACACACACCACACACAACCACACCACTATCAAACACCCACCCACCATCACCTATAAACCATTCACGCACCTTACATCACACACTCCAACACAGCACCCCACACACCCTCACCCACACCACTCACACTACACCCATGGCACCACAACAACTCCCCAGGTTCTTAAAGGAGGAGCTAAGGGTCATGTTGGAGGAAATCATGCAGGTGGAGCCACAGCAATTCGGATCACAGGTGCAGCAGACATCTATTGCTAGGAAGATGGAGCTATGGCGGAGAAACGTGGACAGGGTCAAAGCCGTGGGACAACACCCCAGAACAATGGATGACATCAGGAAGCGGTGGAACGATCTACGGGGGAAGGTGCGTTCCACAGCAGCAAGACACCAAATAGCTGTACAGAGGACTGGCGGTTGACCCCCACCTCCTCCCCCACAACTAACAACATGGGAGGAGCAAGTCTTGGCAGTCATGCATCCTGAGGGCCTGGCAGGAGTAGGAGGAGGACTGGACTCTGGTAAGTCAATTCTCTATTACTATCACCCCCCCTACCTGCATGCCATCACAAACCCCCACCCTTACCCTCACTCCCATCACTTCACCACTTCACACACAGCCCACCATCACAACCCACCCCTCCCAATACCAAGTCCTGCATGTAACACCAATACACGGACCCCCATCACAGACCTGCATGGACACCCATCACTAAAGCATGCACACTAGAGAGAATCTCATAGCCCACAAAATAACTACACACACAAGGCAAAGCTGACAGAGCAATAACAACCATACAGGGCAACACACCCATGCACAAGATGACACACACAGAAACAATAACACTGCATTTACATCCCCAAGGGTCCCCCACCCAACATCACCGGAGAGGAGGTGCCAGCAACATCAAGTCCACCCCCAGAAGAGGCCCCCAGTGATGACAGCAGCTCTGGACACCTGGATCTGGATGACCAATCTGGCCCATCAGGGATCTCCGGACAGTCGGTAACCCAGGCACAGTCCCATACCACCACAGAGCCTCCCCCCTCAGGAAACACCAGCACAGTACCCACCCAGCGGGCCCAAACCTCTGTCCCCAGGACACCTCAATCAACAGTGTGTCCACCACTACAGGGACCCCAGGCCATCCCACAAACAGAGGCACAGGACAACAGGGTAGATGGGAGGACTGCTGTGCGACGGGGGAGGACAGGCCCAGGGAGCCGACTCTCGAGGAGGCACTGCCCAACATCCTGGGAGCATACCACCATTCCCAGGAGACGATGGGTCAGATACTGGACAAGTTGTAGGAGACCCCTCGGCTGCAGGAGGGACAATACCTGGGTATCAGGGAGGACTTAAAGGACATCAACACCACCCGGGTCACCATTGCAGGGGTGCTGGCAGACATGGCCAACCCCATAAAGGAGGCAGTGGCACACCAGGGGGCCGGGCCCCTGACACTAGTCAAACCGATGAACAGCCTTCCACCTCCTCTGCTGCTAGTGGACAGGAGGCCTCCCCCACAGGAACAACAGGCCACCAGCACCCCACCCCTGCAGAAGGAGAACCACCCCCCAAACGGTCCCTGCGATCCAGTTAGAAGGCAGAGACTTTTGCCAAGACCCCTGCCAGAAAATAAGACTCTAGTGATTGTCACCCTTGTGTCCCACTCTGTCACCCTGTCCACCTTGAACTGCCATTGCTCCACTTCCTATGCCCCCTTGGACAATGCACCTGTAATACAAATAGACTGGACTCTATCCTGGACATTCCTCCACCATCACCCCAGCCCATTGCACATCCCCCTTATTAGCACTTAAATAAACACCATTTGAAGAAATACAAGTATGGAGTCTGACAAATGATTGAACTATGTATTCGTTTAAGATTCTTTAAACACTGCAATACAACTGTACAGTAATGTATACATAGGAATGACCTGTAGTTGGCTGCAGTCAGCACACCAGGAGCGATAGTGGGTCACAACTATCTGAAAATAGAGATGCCAAAGCGTACAGTAAGTGGCCATAGATGTGGGAAAATCAGCCTGCCAGTGACAATGTCAAACACAAAACTGTCAATGTAAAGTGAAATATCAGTGTCTTACCTGTGAGTCATTGGAAGTATTGTTGTATAATTGCACTTTTGTCATTTGCACCTCTGCCTCCTCATCTTCACTGTCCACAGGGGCCACTGCTGCCACACGCCCATCTCCAGCCTCATCCTCCTGCAGAAAAGGCACCTGGTGACGTAAGGCAAGGTTGTGCACCATACAGCATGCACACCTTCTTGGGTGAGTAGTACAGGGATCCACCTGTTAGATGGAGGCAACGAAACCTGGCCTTCAGGAGGCCGAATGTCCTTTCTATTATTCTTCTTGTTCACCCATGTGCCTCATTGTAACGTTCCTCTGCCCTTGTCCTGGGATTCCTCACAGGGATCAGTAGCCATGAGAGGTTGGGGTAAACTGCAAATATTGAGGGACAACTGTTAGCCACACACTAACCCCTAGGGCCCACACCATACCCATACATGAAAACCTACTGGGTGGGAACCAGGGCTCAGCTATTAGTCACACCTGGTGCCTCTGGAGTTGAGCCATCACATGTGGGATGCTGCTATTCCTCAGGATAAAGGTATCATGCACAGACCCAGGATACTTTGCATTGGCATGGGAGATGTACTGGTCCGCCAGACACACTATCTACACATTCATGGAGTGAAAGCTCTTTTGATTTCTGAACACCGGTTCATTTCTCCGGGGCGGGGGAGGGACAAATACAATATGTGTACCATCTATTGCCCCAATAATGTTGGGGATATGTCTCATTTCAAAGAAATCAGCTTTCACTGTGGCCAAATCCTCAACCTGAGGGTGAACGATGTAGCTGCACACATGTTTAATCAGGGCAGACAACACCCTGGTCAGCACTATTAAGAACATTGGCTGAGACATTTCTGCTGCCAAGCCCACTGTCACTTGGAAGGAGGCAGTTGCCAGGAAATGGAGCACTGATAGGATTTGCACAAGAGGGGGGATCCCGGTGGGCTGACGGATAGCAGATAGCAGGTAAGGTTCCAATTGGGCACACAGCTCTGTGATTGTGGCCCTGTCCAGTCTCTAGGTGAGGATAATGTGCCTGTCCTCCATTATTGCCAAGTCCACCAGGGGCCTGTACACGGGGGATGTCTCCATCTCCTATTCATCCGCAGCGGTTGCAATCTAGGGGGCAAACGGTGAGCAGCTGGTCAGTATTCCATATTTCCAATAACTACACTGCATTACATGTTGTGACTGTAACAGTATATTTTTGGATAGGCCCAAATGGTGCCTATGTGCACTGTGACACAGTTAGGTGCCATGGCCTCCACACCCCCCCGAAATGGCATCCGCCTGTCCTGCATGGAGGGACAGGTGGAAATGAGGTAATTCCGCTGACGTTGTGTGCCTTTGCGGGATGCGGTCGTGAACCGCCGTGCAACTCCTCATTGGATACCATTGGGCCCTATGGGTTACAGTGGCCAATGGTGATGTATGCCGGCAGTGACTGTATGCACCACCGTGGACGTGACCGCCATTTTCCATCTGTTCACTCACTTGCTACCTGACCTTCAACAGGAGAGGACCTACACTGCAAGTGCTGCTGTGACCTGCGTCTAGAACCGACCATGGCTCGTGTCACTGGGGAAAGGGCCCCTGCCTTCACTGCTGTGGAGTTGGAGAGACTGGTGGATGGGGTCCTACCCCAGTACTGAATGCTGAAATGGGCCTCCAGACCAACAGGTTAGTACACTGTGAGCAAGATGCTGGGGCATGAATGCATGGAGTGCTGTGTGTGAGGGCCCTCATGTAGGTTGGGGCAGCGTGCTGCATGTATGGTGGGCAATGTCTGTGTGTAAGGGGATGTGAGGGCTATGGAGGGCCATGAGTGTAACAGGCAGACGGTCTGACTGATACCTTTTCCTATGTGTATTTCTCTGCATGTCAGCGCCCATCAAAAAAGGGTATATTGTGTGCCATCGCCAAGGACGTGTGGACCCTGGGGGTCTACGGTAGGCGGAGCACCCACTGTCCCAAACGGTGGGAGGACCTGAGACACTGGGCATGGAAGACGGCAGAGGCCCACCTCCCAATGAGGAAGGGGTGCCCGTCGAACCCTGAACCCCCGGATGGCCCTCATACTGGCGGTGGCCTATCCGGAGTACGGTGCCCCAATATACTACTTGCTCGTGGTGGGTTGGCATCCGGCTGGGGGATGTGGGCCTGTGGGTGCCCCTAGGCCAGGCCGGACATTTCAGGGTAGGGCCCATGTTGGGCTGGTTCTAATGTCAACCTCCTTCAACCATGCTACTAGGCATCCACTACTGGGCAGGAGTCTGTGGGTCTCAGGTATGCTGCAATTGACGTTAGGTATCCCTGTCCATGGGCTGGTGACTAGCATTGTGAATGTTAGTGCATTGCCTAGTGCGTAGGGTTGTTCATTGTGTGTGTGTGTGTGTGTGTGTGCTGTGTAGGCCAATGGTGGTGTTGTTGCCTCCACTGACCAAGGGTATCCTTTGTCTCTCCCCCCCTTTTTGTTTTGTCATCCTGTCCTTATGTACATTAGCATCATCTGGCGGTGGAGCAGAGTCAGGGGAGAGCTGCATCCCACAGGGCCCAGGAGGCTGAATCCACTGATGGTGAGGGCACCAGTGGGACGGAGGGCGAGGGGAGCACCATGGCAGAGACTGGAGGGGAAAGTTCTGACAGTGATACCTCCTCTGATAGAAGCTACGTGGTGGTGGCGGACACCTCTGTGCCCACCTCAACTACAGGTACAGCCGCCACCCCCGTACCAGCACCGCCCTCCCAGCAGCCCCTCAGCGTGTTTCCCATGTCCGCCCTTCCAGGAGGGTGGGCATCTTCTTCACCCCAGGCACATCAGGCCCTGCCCCAGTTAGCCCTGCTTCCCTGAGTGAGGAGGCTATTGACCTCCTGCGATCCATCTCTGTTGGGCAGTCAACCATTGTGAATGCCATCCAGGGACTGGCAGCCCATTTGCAACAAACAAATGCATTCCTGGAGGGCATTCACACTGGCATCAGAGATCAACCCAGGCTCTCGCCTCCTCCCGATGGCAGCCATTGTCCATGTTTCTAGCCTCCCCCCTCCAACCTCCTCTGCCCAATCCCATTCCCCTCCACCCTAACCTATCCCAAGCACACGGGCAGACCAGCATGCACCCAGGACAACACACAGGAATGATTCAAGCAAACACAAGCACCACACATCATCCCACAGGCACTCAGGCAAACACCATCCAGATGCAGACACACCAACATCCACTGCCTCCACTGTGTCCCCCTCCTCCTTGTCGTCGACCTCGCTCCCAGTAGCGTCTACACTCACACATGCATGCACTACATCCTCATCCACTACCATCATCACGCCTATCACTACACGCCCCTCACTGGCAGTCACCACACCCACATCCATGCACACGTCCCCTGTGTCCTCTCCCACTGTGTCTGTGCCCCCTCCTCCCAAAGTACACAAACACAAGCACTCAGACACCCAACAGCCATCCACCTCACAACAGCATCCAGCCCATGCACCTGCACCCTATCATAACAGACACCTTCTACAACCACTTCCTCTTCACTCCCAAACCTTCACCCTCTTCTCACTCCAATGTCCCTAAGAAGCTTTTCCTCTCCACCCTTGACCTCTTCCCTACCACTCCCCCCCATCCTTCTTATCGGGCCAGTGTGGTCAGAACCCAGGGGAGCACCTCAGCCACCCAGTCCACGGCCACAGTAGTGTTGACGGCTACTGCAGGTGAAGCCAACTTAACAGCTTGGTTTACAGAAACATTACTACCAGTATGGTGAGAATAAATGCTTTTGCTATGATGTGAGACAACACTATTTATTTGGTGTGGCTCATCATCATTACCATCTATGCTAGATTGTCTAGTAATGGGCAGGCTAGGAAGTTTCTTTCCTGAATCTTTTCCTGGGGGAGTCCCTGAATCAGAATGGGAACTATTAGGTACTTTTTCAACAGATGGGGCACCTATGGCCTTATCCTGTTCTCTAAGCATGTTAAGTAACAGTTCCAAGGAAGGATTCTTCCCTACACTCAAACCTCTCTCTATACAGAGACTCCTTGCTCTTTTCCAGCTAAGGTTGTCATATGCAAGTTTGGACAGATCAACACTTTGGCCTGTGCCAGACATTTTTTTAGAGAGAGTTAAAGTGATAGAAAAAGAGAAAAAAGTTTTCAGAACTTTTTGGAAAGACAGAAAAAAACTTTTAAGAACTTTTTGAAAGTTTAGAAGTACTTTTCAGCACTTAGAAAAAAGTGAAAAGAGGAAATGCAAAACTTTTTGGCTATGTGTATATACACTGACCTTGTTTTGTATATTTTTCTCTTATGAAAAGTACAATGACAAGAGTGGTAAGTAGTCTCAAGCACTTATCCCACCACTGCACAACCAATGTAGGAGGCTGGACTGGCTTGTAGTGAGTACCAAGGGGTACTTGCACCTTGCACCAGGCCCAGTTATCCCTTATTAGTGTATAGGGTGTCTAGCAGCTTAGGCTGATAGATAATGGTAGCTTAGCAGAGCAGCTTAGGCTGAACTAGGAGACGTGTGAAGCTACTACAGTACCACTTAGTGTCATATGCACAATATCATAAGAAAACACAATACACAGTTATACTAAAAATAAAGGTACTTTATTTTTATGACAATATGCCAAAGTATCTTAGAGTGTACCCTCAGTGAGAGGATAGGAAATATACACAAGATATATATACACAATAGCAAAAATATGCAGTATAGTCTTAGAAAACAGTGCAAACAATGTATAGTTACAATAGGATGCAATGGGGAAACATAGGGATAGGGGCAACACAAACCATATACTCCAAAAGTGGAATGCGAACCACGAATGGACCCCAAACCTATGTGACCTTGTAGAGGGTCGCTGGGACTATTAGAAAATAGTGAGAGTTAGAGAAATAACCCTCCCCAAGACCCTGAAAAGTGAGTGCAAAGTGCACTAAAGTTCCCCTAAGGACAAAAGAGTCGTGTTAGAGGAATAATGCAGGAAAGACACAAACCAGCAATGCAACAACTGTGGATTTCCAATCTAGGGTACCTGTGGAACAAGGGGACCAAGTCCAAAAGTCACAAGCAAGTCGGAGATGGGCAGATGCCCAGGAAATGCCAGCTGCGGGTGCAAAGAAGCTTCGACTGGACAGAAGAAGCTGAGGTTTCTGCAAGAACAAAAAGGGCTAGAGACTTCCCCTTTGGTGGACGGATCCCACTCGCCTTGGAAAGTCGTGCAGAAGTATTTTTCCGCTGAAAGGACGCCAACAAGCCTTGCTAGCCGCAAATCGTGCGTTTGACGTTTTTGGACGCTGCCGGGGCCCAGGAGGGACCAGGAGGTCGCAAATTGGACCTGAAGAGAGAGGGGGCGTCGAGCAAGACAAAGAGTCCTCACTGAAGCAGGTAGCACCCGGAGAAGTACCAGAAACAGGCACTACGAGGATGCGTGAAACGGTGCTCGCAGAAGTTGCACAAAGGAGTCCCACGTCGCCGGAGACCAACTTAGAAAGTCGTGCAATGCAGGTTAGAGTGCCGTGGACCCAGGCTTGGCTGTGCACGAAGGATTTCCGCCGGAAGTGCACAGGGGCCGGAGTAGCTGCAAAGTCGCGGTTCCCAGCAATGCAGCCCAGCGAGGTGAGGCAAGGACTTACCTCCACCAAACTTGGGCTGAAGAGTCACTGGACTGTGGGGGTCACTTGGACAGAGTCGCTGGATTCGAGGGACCTCGCTCGTCGTGCTGAGAGGAGACCCAAGGGACCGGTAATGCAGCTTTTTGGTGCCTGCGGTTGCAGGGGGAAGATTCCGTCGACCCACGGGAGATTTCTTCGGAGCTTCTGGTGCAGAGAGGAGGCAGACTACCCCCACAGCATGCACAAGCAGGAAAACAGTCGAGAAGGCGGCAGGATCAGCGTTACAGAGTTGCAGTAGTCGTCTTTGCTACTATGTTGCAGGTTTGCAGGCTTCCAGCGCGGTCAGCAGTCGATTCCTTATCAGAAGGTGAAGAGGGAGATGCAGAGGAACTCGGATGAGCTCTTGCATTCGTTATCTAAAGTTTCCCCAGAGACAGAGACCCTAAATAGCCAGAAAAGAGGGTTTGGCTACCTAGGAGAGAGGATAGGCTAGCAACACCTGAAGGAGCCTATCACAAGGAGTCTCTGACGTCACCTGGTGGCACTGGCCACTCAGAGCAGTCCAGTGTGCCAGCAGCACCTCTGTTTCCAAGATGGCAGAGGTCTGGAGCACACTGGAGGAGCTCTGGACACCTCCCAGGGGAGGTGCAGGTCAGGGGAGTGGTCACTCCCCTTTCCTTTGTCCAGTTTCGCGCCAGAGCAGGGGCTAAGGGGTCCCTGAACCGGTGTAGACTGGCTTATGCAGAATTGGGCACATCTGTGCCCAAGAAAGCATTTCCAGAGGCTGGGGGAGGCTACTCCTCCCCTGCCTTCACACCATTTTCCAAAGGGAGAGGGTGTCACACCCTCTCTCAGAGGAAGTTCTTTGTTCTGCCATCCTGGGCCAGGCCTGGCTGGACCCCAGGAGGGCAGCTGCCTGTCTGAGGGGTTGGCAGCAGCAGCAGCTGCAGTGAAACCCCAGGAAGGGCAGTTTGGCAGTACCAGGGTCTGTGCTACAGACCACTGGGATCATGGGGTTGTGCCAACCATGCCAGGATGGCATAGAGGGGGCAATTCCATGATCATAGACATGTTACATGGCCATATTCGGAGTTACCATTGTGAAGCTACATATAGGTAGTGACCTATATGTAGTGCACGCGTGTAATGGTGTCCCCGCACTCACAAAGTTCAGGGAATTGGCTCTGAACAATGTGGGGGCACCTTGGCTAGTGCCAGGGTGCCCTCACACTAAGTAACTTTGCACCTAACCTTTACCAGGTAAAGGTTAGACATATAGGTGACTTATAAGTTACTTAAGTGAAGTGTAAAATGGCTGTGAAATAACGTGGACGTTATTTCAATCAGGCTGCAGTGGCAGGCCTGTGTAAGAATTGTCAGAGCTCCCTATGGGTGGCAAAAGAAATGCTGCAGCCCATAGGGATCTCCTGGAACCCCAATACCCTGGGTACCTCAGTACCATATACTAGGGAATTATAAGGGTGTTCCAGTAAGCCAATGTCAATTGGTAAAAATGGTCACTAGCCTGTTAGTGACAATTTGGAAAGAAATGAGAGAGCATAACCACTGAGGTTCTGATTAGCAGAGCCTCAGTGAGACAGTTAGTCACTACACAGGTAACACATTCAGGCACACTTATGAGCACTGGGGCCCTGGGTTACCAGGGTCCCAGTGACACATACAACTAAAACAACATATATACAGTGAAAAATGGGGGTAACATGCCAGGCAAGATGGTACTTTCCTACAGCCTGCACCAGAAGGCAGGAAGGACAGGAGGCCTGGTGCTGGGACTCATTCTGAGGCCCCACCACCAACCATGGTGGTTCAGTCATCCGAGGCTGCAGGGAAAGGGCTGGAGCCTTCCCCCACCACTGCTAGCACCACCACCAGCACCACCACCAGCACAAGGCCCCCTTGAGAACCAATGGAAGAAGCCATCCACTCACCCCATCCTTCCCAGGGTGAAGCACACAGGGCACAAGCCCCCCTCCAGAACCAGTGGAAGAAGCCATCCACTTGAGAGACTGTGGCCTTGCACTCCCCAGGACCAAGCACTGGGCAAACCACCCACTTGAGAGACTGTGGCCTTGCACTCTCCAGGACCAAGCAGTGGGCAAACCACCCACTTGAGAGACTGTGGCCTTGCACTCCCTAGGACCAAGCAGTGGGCAAGTCACCCAGTTGAGTGTCTGTGGTCCTGCAATCCCCAGGACAGCGTACAGGGTATGTAGCCCCCTCCAGGATCAGTGGTGTTGTACCATCTTCCCGCTGAGGTGCCCCCCCCATTCCCAGCCCCCCTGAGGTGCCTGTGTATTTTCGACCTGATGCCCCTGCAGTGTTCTCTCTGTGTTGTTGCAGGAGTGAGGTGGGGCCTTGGCCTATGTGTTGTGGCCCTGTGGCCCATGGACATTGAGGACTGGGCAGTGTCCCCGCATTTGCAAATATGTATATACATTTGCATTTTGATGCACTTATTCATGTTATTTTACCGTATTACACTCACTTTCTTCAAATAATTTCGTCCTTGCATTATTCCTGAGGGGTACGGGGGGTGGATATGTAATGTTACTGCATCTGGTTGTGTATGTGGTGTTGGGGGTAGGGGCGTTGCATGTTGCGTATATGTGTCACTCTCTTTTTCCTCCCCCCCCTCCTTTGTGTGCTAGGTGGCAGTACTCACCGTGGTCGTCTTCGCCAGCGTTGGCATTCATGATGCAGGAAAAGGTAGACGAGCATGGGAAATATGTGCAGGTCGCGCTCCATGGCGTCATGGTTGTTCCCTGAGTCTCCACAGGTGAGTCCTTTGACTTCTGTGTTCTGCTTCAGCCGTGCTTTTGATGTCTTTGGTACCGCCCCGGAAAAGGTGGGGGATAGGCCTGTCGTAATAGTGTGGGTGGTACATTAGCTTCCGCCTGGCTGTTGGCGGTTACTGCCGTGGTGCTTGTAGATACTGCCGTGGCAGTCGGTGTGCTAAAGTGGCTGTCTGTCTGAGCAGTTTCCGCCGTGGTCATACTTACATTCTTTTTACCGCCAGCCTGTTGGCGGTATACTGACCCTTTATCACCGACCACCAGGGTTGTAATGAGGACCTAAGTGTTTTTTTACTGCCCCTAACAGCTTTCTTTGCTTTTAGGTGATTTCCTGAAAGAAAGAGTGTGAAGGTGACAAAAATGTACTTGATATTTTTACAGTTGCCTCACTATAGTCATGAGGTGGAAATTCTTAGCAAGACCAACACAATAGGCAGTTACGCTACTTATTGCAGCAGTGTGCCTTTAAAGACCATATCCTGATAACATTACAGCACATATTATGCTGTTAGTTTCATTTTATATTGCACACTAATCACCCCAACAGGAGTATGTTGGGGCTAAGCAGATTGCAGGCAGGTGGACCACAGAATTAGAATAGCAGTGTCTTGAGCATCTTTCTAAATTTGATGTGATCTGTACATGTGCAGATGTACATAAGGCAGTTCATTCCAGTGAGAGAGGGCCTGATAGGAAAAAGACCACCCCCCTGCCCTTAACTTTCTGACACAGGGGACAGTGGGCAGAACCTTGTCCCTTGATCTCAGAGGTCTGACAGGACAATAGTGTTTGCGCTTCAGGGTAAGACCTTAGTGACCTATGGGCGAGGCAGCAGATTTTAAAGATTATTCTTTTCCTAATGGCCAACCAATGCAAGGTTCTCAGAAGAGGTGTTGAGGCAGTACCAGAAGGAAGATTGCAGAAGAGACAGGCAGCCATGTTTTGTACGAGTAAAGTAAAGCTTTGTTAGCAAAAGTGAGCTACTAAATGCCAAACTCTGTATAATGTAATTACAGTAGCTTAAGAGGTGTTTGTAAATGCTACATAATTAAGAATGAGATGAAAGAATGGGGATGAGTTCTAGATTTAAAGCTTCTCTTCTGAAAACACATTAAAACCAGTAACAATGGTAGGTTATATAGTAAAAGAAACAGATGTGATCACGGTGTATAACACATGCTTACAGTACCCTGGATTAAGCATATAGTTTTGCCTAAAACATTAAGAACAAAATCAGATTAATTAGTTTATCTTGATTCAACTGATTTTGGTGTGAAATTTACATAAATGTGAATGATTGTAACTGTTGAAGATATTAGATGATAAGGGTCTTACAGGTTGTTGGAAATATCCCTTTCTGCAGGGTTATTATTCCCAAACTTTTTGCCTTCCTCCACCCATTTTTCTGACCCTCATTTTGTTGGCTTTAGGACTCTGGGCACTCCAGCACTGCTCATCATTGGTAAAGTGCATATGTCCTCTTCCCTAAAACTTGGTATGATTGGCTTACACCTGCTTGGCATATTTAATTTACCTGTAAATCCCCTGTAAAGTGGTATACCATATACCCAGATCCTGAAAAAATTAAATGCTGTTAGTGGGCCTGCAGCGCTGATTTTGCACCCACAGAAGTAGCCTTTAAACCTGTCTCAGGTCTACCACTGCAGTGGTTGTTTGCACAGTTTACTGCCACATTGACTTGGCTTTTCAAACTACTTGCCAAGGCCTAAACTCCCCTTTGATTACACCTAAGTCACCCCTAAGGTAGGCCCTAGGTAGCCCAATGGGCAGGGTGCTGTTTAAGTAAAGGGTAGGATATGTACCTTAATGTTTTACATATCCTATTAGCGACAAACAATCTATTTAATTTTTTTACTACTGTCAGAGCTGCTCCTCTCACAGGTTAGTATTCGAAATTCCCTTCTATATTTCAAGTGGTAGTTTGTGATCTGAAATTAGTAGCATGGGTATGTTTGGAATGGTAGTGAGAAATCTTGCATACTGGTATAGTTGTATTTTACATTACTATTTTAGAAATGCCACTGTTACAAAGTGGGCATTTATCTATCTTTATAAATCTAGTATTTTGGAGCCTGACTCCAATCGATGTCTAGGGCAGAGTGACAGTTACAATTTGTGCCTACTTTCCAGACAGCCACAACATAGGAGGGACTGGGTGTGACAGGAGAGGCATCTGCATTCACCTGCATACTGACAGTCTTCCTGGGCTGACAGAGGGAGAGGTCATTCACACCTTGCATGTCAATAGGCTGTGTCATGCCCTCACATAAAGGGCTGATTTACCCCCTTCTGATGCCTGGAGCAAGGGCTGGTTTGAAAGGGGTTGTGTTACACTTGAAATGGTTCCTCTGAAGTCAGTCCTTGAACAAAGACATTTTGGAGTATAAGTACAGGGGCCCTGACCACATGATTTTAGAGCACTTTCAGAACTGGGACTGAACCTCTGTCAGAAGGACTGCTGCACTGCACAAGGACTCATCTGGACTGCTCTTGTGCTCATGCCCTGCTGCCTACAGCTTTTTGGATGGCATAAAGGACTCACTGGATTTCTTTTTAGTTTGTTACCCTGGGACTAGCTGCTCCTTGACTTTGGCACCGCAAGGCACTTCTGGACTGCCATAAGTAATGGCCCTTCTTTGCCTTATTGTGCTGGCCTACTGCATCTCTGGTACCCCAAGTGTCTCTGGGGAGCTCTGTTTATGCTCCTTGTCTGTTCGACTAGCACATGGTGAGCACTTCATTTTTACTTTCTGGCCCTCAGCACGTTCATGGGTGCATGACCTTGTGCCCTAAGGAACTGTAATTAAAGTCTGACCAGGGTCTGCCACTTGGTTCCCAAGCACTGGAGGGACCTTGCGCTCTGGGTTAGTGTTGGCGCTGTGAATCCTGAGGCGTGGGTTTGAGGCACCACATTTCCCAGCAGAGTGCTGTCAGAGCGTCTGGCTCTGTCCCTGACCGTGCCCCCTGGAGTAGGACCGGCCTAAACAGGAAGCCTTCACCTGGCAGCCAGCATCACTTCACCGCAACCCCTCAGGGAACAGAGATCTGTGTGGTGCAACCTCTGCTTGCATCAGTCCTGGTGGGCTGCCAAGTCTGCCCTGATTACCAGAGGACAACCAGCACAGCCCCGGCCAGAAATAGGTACTGTGCACTTGAACCAAGTGCTCGCAGTGGAGCTGACCCCCTTGTTGTAGCCTGATCCAGGGAGACCAGGCGAGGCATTTCGGCATCCGTACCTTGTAGGCCCTGTCTTGGATTCTCACTGAAGGGAGCAGCCGCAGGATTTCAGTGCAGCGGTGAGGGACCCAGTGAGATCTTGCCACGACAGCTTCTGCATTTACTGCTTGATTCTTTTGACAGCAGCAACTGCACTGCTGAATCCTACCACTGACTAGGCACCAGCTGCTATGTGCCTTCATGGGCTGCTGCCCTTTACAATTTCACATGTGGACACCCAGCAAGGTCTCCCCACAGACTTCGGCATTTTATGTGTTCCATTTTCATAATGTGATTTGCGTTACATGCCCTAAGGTACTCACTTTTATATGCTGTGTTTCCTTATATTGTTCAGGATAGCAACTATTATATAAGTGATGATATAGTAGGCAGAGAATTTATGATTCATGTCATGTTGGTCTATTTTATATACAATATACTATATTTGTATATAACCTGTTTTAAAATCTTCTTTGTGGTGTGTTTACTGTGTCACTAGTGTGAGTGTGTTGCACAAATGTGTTACACATTGCCTCTGGGGACAAGCCTGACTGCTCTGTGCCAAGCTACCAGGGGGAGAGCACAGGTTATCTTTGGTGTGTAACTTACTTGCCCTGATTAGAGTAGTGGGTTCGTCCTGGCTTAGGGGAATACCCTAGCCAACCAGAAACCCAGAGAGGTTTAAGAATGAGTTGTTTAAATGCCTAAAAGAAGCAAATATATCACAGCTATCAACACTCACTAGATGAAAGTGGCATGTACATAACAGAAAGTCCTATTCAGTCAAAATCAGTACAAAGATGAGGAGCCGGTCCCAAGTAAGTAACCAACCAGGCCACAAAACCTTCATTTAAAAGTGGCCCTATCAGTTCACTGAAAATAACCCACTCTCCCTGGCCAACACATCTAACCATGACTCATGTGAATGCATATCTGTCTAAAGTCAAGCAACCCACATCATTGTGCAATCAAGAGCACACATATAGCAAACTTGAAAAGGAATGACACAGCAGTTGCATTCACAGGAAGACCTCACAGCCCTGAGAAAAGTCTGTGCATACCACAGAAACCATTGCAGAAACCAAGGACAACAGTTCATTGAAAATGTCATACAAAACATGTATTCCAAACAATAAATCACTGTGTACATCCCAAACGATCCATCAAGCACCCAGAGCCAAAATACAAAGACATTAAATAATTATTCAAAGACAAAACTGACAACATTATCTTGCAAATTGACAGCAAAGACATCCTAAACATTTCACCAGTACCATGACCCCTGTAAAGGCTGGAATGAACTCCACTAGACCCACTCTTGATGAGAACCTCTGACACCACAGAAACCTGCATCAGATGAATGGGACGTCATCCCTGTATCAATAGTAAAGGTCATCCATGATGATACTCTAAAACCACTTCTAAACATCATCAACTTGTCCCTCACAAAAGGGATATTGACGACTTCAAATAGACCATACAAATCCTGCCCCTCCTAAAGAATCATAGTATAAACTGCTGAACAATTGCACAAGTACTATTTGTTGAAGAAACCGTTGTAAAATAAAACTTTTATGAAATCCATGAAAACATCAAGAGAATACCCGTGTTCAAGACTACCAGTCTGGATTCCAGACACTATTTTAGAACTGAGACAGCCACCATCCAAACAGTTTATGATAAACTCTGAGTCACAGATGAATTTTCATCCTTCTCGATCTCTCGCCACCTTTTACATCATAGCTCTTAAAGCCTCCTTTACTCTCTCTTTTCAAGAATGTTCTTTAATGTCATTGCTCTTCAGAGGTTCAGCTATTACTTAAATAAAATATCACACCTTGACCAAATGGGCACCTGTAGACCTGATCCCATTCCTGTGACCTGTATCATCCTCAAGGATCCATCTTATCAACAGTGACCTACAATCCCGGCAGTCGTCTTTGCTGGAATGAAAATTAAGATCCATCAGTATGCAGACAATACTCAATTTCATATAAAACTCACTTCAGAAAATGACATCAATTAGCTCAAAGATTACCACATTAACTTTCAGTCATTAGTGTCTAGGTCGTATTTGAAGGTCATCCTCTTAAAGACAGAGGGCCTGATTTCAGTGGACTGATTACTCCCTAACAAATGTGACATATATCGTGCCACTGTATTACAAGTGCCATTGGATCTAATGTCTTTGTAATAGGGCAGACAGGATTTCTGTCATGTTTGTAATGGAGTAACCCATCTGCAAAGTCTAAATAAGGTCCAGAGTTACTTCTAATCAACTTAAATAAAAATGTGCAGGAATGATGACCCTGCTCCAATGGGAGCAGTCCAACCCATACTACCAAGTAAGGTGTTTCCTGAACTGGAACACAAGCAACCTAGAACTGGTATCACCTTGATTAGGGCTCATCATGAGGTGTATCTTGGTTCTTCGCCTGGCAGTTTGGGTTCGACAGTTCCAATTAGAACAGGGTCAGGATAGATTGGGATATGGCTAGGTGCAAACTGAGGTGGTATGCTGTGCAAAATAACGATGAACTGGGATGCGGCCTGAGTAATTACCAGAAGCTGAGTGTAATTCAAGCTTTCCATCCATCACTTCTTTGTATACTTTAGTGTGGCACCCTAAGTGGGATGGGTATGCTTAGACATGGAACCTGTACATGCTGCGTCACTGGAACCAAGCTATGCCTGGATGATGGGGTAAAACTTGTCCTGGGGTGCTTTAATTCCAGTTCTGAGAGGACCTGGACTGGCAGTTCAGACTGGACTGTCCCCTTTGAAGCAGAGTCAAGACTGATTTGCAAATGAATGGGTCTAAACTAAGGTGTCATGCTGTTCAAAATAACAGTGAACTTGGATGTGGCCCAAGTAATTACCAGTGACTGGGGTTAATCCTAGTATTCCATTCATCATTTGTTTGTAGACCTTAAGGCCTAGCAGCAGCCTAAAACAGCCAGTGATACTGTCCGATGGCTGGCACAGGTGCATCAAGGTGCCTGCATCAGCTATTAGAAAAATCTGTCAGGGCTGGCAAAGTCCCAGCCTAAGTCTCAGGGGCCTGTATGCCTTAATGCCTCCTCATCTGTGATGTGCTAAACTTAGCGTTGGGCGTTCTAGGCTTAAGCTCTGCATTGCCTTTGCTGCACACCAATCAGACTGTTTCCCTACCCTTTCCTAACTCATTACTGAGTTGAGAAAGGATGTTGTGAAAGAGCAAAATAATGAGTTTACTGGGCAGGTTTGAGGGTTCAATTTCATGCTTCATTGCTGTTGAGTTAGGTGGTTACCCCAAGGGTATGGAGACACAGCAGCTCAAATGGGACCACCACACAGCAAAGGTAGTAACAAAATCTGTTTCAATCTTGTGTGCATGCATGTGGGTAAGAGTGTATGTCTGTGAAAGAAAGAGCATGTGTATGTTAGAATGTGTCTGTGTGTACTATGTGTGAATGTGGGTGTGAGTAAAAGTGATAGAGTGTGTGTGACAGTGAATGAAAATGAGTAAAGCTGTCAGCATGAATGAGTAAGAATAGGAATCAGTAAGTGGGAATGAATGAGTGATTGAGAGTTAGAGTGAATGCAAGTGGGGGTGAGTGAGAATGAGTAAGGGTGAGTGCAAGAGAGTAATAGTGAGAAAGTTGGGAGTAAATGCAAGAGTGTGTTTGTGTGCTATGACTAAATAAGTGTGTGATTGAAAGTGATAGAGAATGTGTGACACTTAATAAGAATGGTAAAGAGTTAGCATGAGTCTTAATAAGTAGGAAAGAGTGAGTGAGAGTAGGAATGAGTGAGTGAGCAACAATGGATGTCCGATTGAGAGTAGAGTGAATGCAAGTAAGACTGAGTAAGAATAAATGAGTGAGAATCAGTGTGAGGGAGCATGAGTGAGAAAAAATATGAGTGCGAACGAGTGAGAGTGAATGACAGTGAGTGTAACTGTGAGTGATAATGTGTGAATTAGAGTGAAAATAAGTGAGACTAAGTGACAGTGATTGAGTCAAAGGGAGTGTGAATAAGTAAACCTTAGTCAGAATGAGTAAGAAAGAGTTAAAAGTAAGGGTGAGTACAAGTGAATGTGAGTCAGTGAGAAAGTATGAGTGAGAGTAAAAGTAAGTGCAAGTGTGAATGAGAGTAAGAAAATGAATAAATGAATGAGCCTGGTTGAGATGAATGAATAAGAGTGAGTAGAAGCGAGTGAGAGTGAATGAGTGAGAGGACAGTAGCAGTGAGTGAGAATAAGTGAGAGTGAGAATGCATGTGAGTGAAAGAATGAAAGTGAGCATGAGTGAGTGAGGGACTGTGAATCATGAGGGAGTGAGAATGGGGTATTGTTCTTGCAGGTCTGAAGTTGTCCCTGGCATACTGAAAGTAATTATTGGCTTACAGAGATAACTATTGCAAAATGCTAGCACTGACTTTTTGGAGGTAATTCTCACCAAATCAGCTCAGTGAACAAAATGCTGCCACTGGTGTACTAGAGGTAATACTTAGGAATGGGTACTGGCATACTAGAGGTAATACTTGGTATTGACATAATGAATGTAATTCTTAGTACATGCATACTACAGGTATAATAGCTGGTCCCAGCATTATAGATGTGGTTTTGTTCCTTCAGCACTTGTATTTGCAAATGCCCTGTACCACCCACATGGAGAAAATGTAAGATCTAAAACATCAAGAAATACAGTGCTGCTTATGTCTCTTGGTTGATTGGAGAGTTTGAGTTTTTTCTATTGTAGATAGTTGAGTAGGTGAATGCAAGAATGAGTTGAAGGGTGAAAGAGCATATGCATGAGTGCAGGAATATTCAGAATACTTCACACTTCTCAACACATGGCCACACCACCCCTTATGTGTCACAGCCCTTCTTTTCTCAACCCCCTATTGGGAGGACATTATGTCATAGCACACACTATGTTCTGTACTGAACACAAACCCCTGCAGCCTTTTTCAACTGAGACTATGGATCAACTACAGACAGTAAACATGACTCTTACAGCCCTGCTCACTTTCTCTTCCAGGCACTGCGTTCAATGCCTCTATGTTCCTGGGACCAAAGGTAGCAAGAAATGGCCCAGGGCTACCACAGGGTCAAGCAGAAGTAGTACTTCCAACTCATGGCTACCATTCATTAATTCTCCAGATATTATGATACATAATACAACTAACATGTTCATTGCCTCAGAATATAAACTATAGCAGTTGCCAGCCTATGGTACCAAATATCACACCTCCACATTGTACCCTAAGTGGCTAAATAGCCAAGCCCATATGTCTTTGATCAAGCACAATACATATAATCCAACACATTTCACTTCCAATAATTTAAAACTCAGCCAGTCTATCACAAAAAATGCAACAAAGTTTGTGAAAGCCACACCCCCACCTCATATTGCAGCACACACCCTGAAATTCACCACACAGTCTAGTAAATACACCAGCAGACCATTAAAGTGTGCAAAACTGTGCCCACCATTTCTCCACTTGCTACACCACCCAAACAAATTTACCAACAAACCACCAGAAATCCCAAACATTTTTTTCAGTATCAGCATGAAAAATGTCACCTGACAGTTATTTTTCTCAGCATGCTTAAGGTTCAACAACTGACACAAATTCAAAAATGTGATCACTGGCCACATACTAAACTACGAACCCCAGCATATAACTCCATCACCCACAGCCTTATCTCCTGATATAAGAAACATACACAGCTTTACTACCTTTAAACATGCAGAAAGAACACCTGAGAAAATGTATATAAACTTAATCATACACCATAGCTGCTAGGCATCTGTTTATCTTTATTATGTTGCCATGTGCTCGACAAACCTCCTGAACTTTGATAATTGACCTTGTGCTCGCAGCCTTGGGCTGCAATCTGCTCATCGCTGTAATTTACTTGTTCTAACCGTAGTTCCGAGAATGTTTGTGCTTAATCAGTAACTGCCAGAACATGTTTGTACAGGTCGTTGCCACCTCCTGCCAGCTGCATCTGTACCTTCTCCCACCACACGTGTAACCCTGAAATATTCTGAAGGCCGCAGAGGACCTTGACTACGCTAGGGGTGGAGTTGTCCTCTGACTAAGCAGTTTTGTGTGTATATAAGGTTGGGTGCCCCAGAGTGAAGGGGCAGCCTCCGTAGGATAATCACTTGACTGTCCTAGGACTCTGTATTAGCTCGAGCTATAATCCATGTAATAAACTTCTCTTTATTCCTCCAGTTGGTGACTCCGCTTCATTTGTGTACTCTCTGCTAAACGGACCCAGAGGACTAGGGTGTCCCTCCACCGCTGGGAAAAAGACCCCAGTGGGGATTCTATCTTTCCTGGTTCCTCAGTTGGCGCCCGAACAGGGACCCGAGTCAGGCATCCAGGGGACCGACCAGGTGACGGAGGACTCACGATTGGATTTCCAAGGGAGGCGTCCCACACCAGATTCTGAGCTTCGTTCTCTGTCGTGGACCTGCGGATCTCCACTGTGTGTCTTCCAGCTGGCTCGACTTCTCCTGGCGCTGTCTGAATTCGGGTCTCTGTTTTCCGTGAACTACTGGAGTCCCCAACTGTCGGACTATAACAGAAGTGTCAGGTAAGGACGGGAGTTGAAAGATTCCTGTCTAAAAATAGGTCTGTGAGTATTGTACGGTTTCTATCGCTCTTTGCAAAGATCGACATCAGTGGTAAGACTGACCTCAGTTGTCATTTAAGTATATAGGAAGCAAAGGGCATATTTGCCACTCATTTGGTGTATTCAAACCACTGGTGTAAGAATTAAAAAAAAAAAAAATACTGGAAGAATGCCAGCGTTCAGTTGTGTTAGGAAATTGTGTTGTTGTCTTTACAGTACAGACTCCCGCCTGGAGGAAACATGCCCCGCTCCTACGACCGGGACTCCGAATCATGATATATATGTTAAATATGGCATAGGTCCGATTATCTGGTCTGATATATGGAGAAAAAGAACCAAAGGTAGTTCTGATTTACAATGGCCTATTCACGGGACATTTGATGAAGATAAATTAGACTATTTACAGGAACGTTTGTTTGTGACAAAAAGTAGACCAGGGATGTTTGATTCACTATGGACTTGGCAGAAAGAAGCAGACCAAAGACGTAGGAAGGCAGAGAAAGAATTACAGAGACATAAGACCAGGACGGTGACTGAAAAGGTATATGACTCTGACGTAGCTGAACATCAACAGAAATTTTTAGAACATGACCGAAGGCTTCACTTACAAACTGATAAGTGTTACCCTTCCAGGACAGTAGTGGATAAGCCACAAGAGGAAGACCCCCTTTTAAACGATATGTTAGATAAACCCCGTTATATACTCCACCAATATATCCTACACTACATCCTCAACCTGCACCAGGTGATCCTATTGTGCCACCCCCGGTTGGATCTCAGGCGAGTGCTCCGCCACCCACCACCACCCCTCCTGTCACCAGACCTATAGAGGATACACCCCGCCCGACTGTACCCACCCCTCGACTGGCCCCAGTTTGGCCCACCTCTGACTCCTGTTTAGACACCACACATCCCCCCCGTCCCATGACCCCTCGAAAGCGCACCCTCCGCGGACACTTGTTCTCTAATTCACAAGAGGAAGATGTCATTGAAGAAATGACACGGAGGTGGATGACTAATTGGAATAACTATGGGGTCAGGGACATTGTCCACACTATGAAACAATGGGATAGTTTAGTTCAGTTACATGCAGCTACCCTTATGTGCAACATTATAATACAAGAATATGAGGATGATGGTTCCTCAGCTCCCGCGGGACTGGTGGACCTCCAAAAATGCGCCTCTACTGGACTGTTGTTTGGTTCTGGTCTACATGATTATGTTGTTACTCTTCTCGTATATAGGGACCGCCTGTGGACATGTAGCCCTTCTATAAGGGCATCCATGTTTCCCATGAGAGAGGTTCCGCCGGTTTGGCGAGAGCCGGTGATGGATAACGCTGGCCAAGTTATTACCGCAGGGCATTTTCAACAAATGTGGTTACACACCCCATGGAAAAGATCTGAAACATATACCCTAAAAGCCGCCTTACCTGACCCCTGTAAGAATCCTGCAGGATATTATAAAGGACTGCAGCAAATTCTTGAATCCTGTACTATGACGTTGTCCGATATTGACATGTTAATGGTAGCAGTAGTCCCGCAGGAAGTATGGTCAAAAGTACGGAGGCACGACCATGCTGAACTAGGGGGCACATGGGACCAATTGCAAGCAGCAGAAAGGGACAGGGTTGGGGGATTCGAAACCACACCCACTTATATTGGCTTTCCCACTGCGTATTTTGGATTTAATGAAGACCATACTTGCACCACACAGGATAAATTGTGATACATTGGCCGCCTGTAAACAGAAAAAGGACGAGGGTGTTTCAGACTTTTATACAAGGTTTGAGGGTGTCTTTTCTGATTACAGCGGCCAAGACATGACTACTGAAGGGGGGATAAGACTCTATGTTGAGAAATTCGTGGACAATTTATTACCAGACATAAAGGGAAAATTGAAATTGTGTGAAAGTACGTGGTCAGTCTCTACTGCTACTGGAATACTGACAATGGCCCAATATTAAGAGAACAGGGAGATAGAAGAACAAGAAAAGAACGAGAAGATAACGAAGGAGTTGAAAACGAAGGTGTTATTTCAGCAGGCCTACCCTCAGCCCCGTCAACAGCAGTTCAGATCAAGGTCACAAGGACCTCCCAGTGACAGAAGGCAGTCCCAACGCCCTCCCCGTTCTTCCCTCTCCTACAATCAGTGCGCCTATTGCAAGCAGGAGGGCGACTGGAAGAATGACTGCCCCAATAAGGACAACTCCACAGGCCGCCCCATGCCCCCACCGCAACAGGACAACAGACCACGCAGTAGGTCTGGTCCTGCAGACAGACCCCGCCAGCAGGCCCCTTCACAGTCCCACAGTACCCCCAGCCCGAATTATTTTGATGCTTCATCCCAGCGTCAATATTTTAATGATGACTATGATGCGTATGAAGGTCAGGGGTCCTCCTTTGACTAGGACAGCCTTCGACAGAGGGGGGTGGGACCAGTTTCTATTCCTGTTAGGCAGAATGGCCCTCACGTTGAGGTACAATTAGACGGTACTCCACATGATTTTTTGGTAGATACTGGGGCCACCAAAAGTTCTGTTAAACAGGAAGAGGTCCAAGGGGTCCCTCTGTCTGGCAATATTAACGTCTCTATGGGTTTTTCTGGTGTTCCGGTGGCTAACCCCGTCTCCCAGCTGCTGCATGTTGCTATAGGTCCTTACACCATTAGCTCCCCTCTCATTCTTACTTCGGCCTGTAATGAGAATTTATTGGGTTTGGACCTATTAAAGAAATTGTACGCCACCATTTATTGCTCTCCGGATGGAGTTCATGTCACTTTAGGTTCAAATATTTCCCAGTCACAATTTTTGTCAAAACCACTTCCACCCGAACTTCGAGATTTGCCAGACATTTTATGGGCCACACATAAGTATGATGTTGGATGTCTGGACATACCACCGTATGTCAAACGCTTGAAAGCCAATGCCAAATTACCTCGTCTTCCCCAATACAAATTATCGCAACACATTGAACAACAACTCAAAAATATTGTGACCCAGTTGATTGATTTGGGTGTCATTGAAGAAACGCGTGGTAATGATTGTAACAGTCCTGTCCTTCCTATTCATAAACAATTATCTGATGGCACTGCGTCTCCAGGACTCCGATTTGTTATTGATTTATGGGCGGTCAATAAGATTGTAATACCCCAGTTCCCTGTTGTTCCTGACATTACGACATTATTAACAATGATACCTGCCTCCGATACTTGGTTCTCTGTTATCGATCTTAAAAATGCATTCTTTAGCATTCCCATTCATCCAGATAGCAGACACATCTTTGGGGTTTCACTGGGTGGTCTCAGTTTCTGGTTCTGTCACGCTCCACAAGGCTATACTGAATCGCCTAGCATTTTTAGCCAGGCCCTCAAGGGTCAATTAGATACCCTTGTTTTTCCTTGCTCCTCGACGCTGGTTCAATATGTGGATGACCATTTAATAGCATGCACTTCAGAACAAAATTGTAAAACAGATACTGTAGCCTTATTGAAACATCTTGCACACCATCACCATAAGGTCTCCCTCTCCAAATTGCAATATTGTAGACAGGAGGTTATATACCTAGGACACCTCTTGTCTAAGGAGGGACGTACGTTGACGGCTGAGAGAATACAAGCTATACGAGACACACCGGTTCCAAGGACACAGAGAGAGGTTAGGGCCTTTATAGGCATTACCTCCTCTGTCGTCAATGGATTCCTAATTATTCTCTTTTGATAAAACCGTTTTTGCATCTCACCCACAAAGATTGTCCTGAAACAATTGAATGGAATGACGATTTTCAGTGTGGTTTTGATGAATTGAAAAATACACTCTGCACAGCACCTGTACTGGGTACGCCTGATTATCGTAAAGATTTTCAGTTATATGTGAGCAAGAGAAATGGATGTTCACTATCAGTGTTAACCCAAGAGCATGGCGGCAAACAACGCCCCTGTGCTTATTTTTCGGCCCTACTGGATCCTGTGGCCCGTGCACTCCCGAGTTGTCTACGGGCAGTAGCCGCTGCAGCAGTCGCAGTGCGCCAGTCGGCCGGGATAGTCATGGATTCACCCCTCACTCTGTTGGTCCCACACACTGTTGATGCACTATTAAACAAAACAAAAACACAACATCTTACTAATGCACGATTAACTACTTATGAACTGACACTTTTAGCTAGTCATATAACATTAAAAAGGTGCAACACGCTCAATCCTGCCACTTTATTGCCAATTACTGAAAAAACTGAAGATTCTTATGATGACATAGATGACTGCATTCTCCGGACGGACGATGAAACAAAAGGGAGAGTGGACTTACATGACACTCCACTGAAAGACCCTGATGGCATATTATACGTAGATGGCTCATGCATCAAGCTACCCGATGGCACTACCTCTGCAGCCTATGCAGTTACAACAGCTACCACTGTAGTTGAAACAGCTAGAATACCACATAACTCTGCTCAGGCTGCAGAATTAATAGCTCTAACACGAGCCTGTGAGTTAAGTAAAGGACTTAGGGCCAGATGTAGCAAAAAAGCAAATTGCGACTTGCAATTTGCGAGTCCGTGCGACTCGCAAATTGCAAGTCACAATTTGCTATGCAGAAAGGTGTCTCAGACACCTTCTGCAACTCGCAATGAGGTCGCAAAGACCCACCTCATTAATATTAATGAGGTGGGTCGCAGTTTGCGACCCCATTGCGTGTATGGGCACTCACGGGGATGGTGGCCTGCTGGAGACAGCAGACCACCATGTCCGTGACTGCTTTTTAATAAAGCAGTTTTTTTTTTTTTCTATCTGCAGCACGTTTTCCTTAAAGGAAAATGAGCTGCACTTAGAAAAAAAAACGAAACCTTTTGTTTCTGTATTTTTCAGAGCAGGCAGTGGTCCACAGGACCACTACCTGCTCTGAAAAATTATTATTTTTTCCATTCACAAAGGGGAAGGGGTCCCATGGGGACCCCTTCCCGTTTGCGACTGGGTTACCATCCACTTCAAGTGGATGGTAACTGCGATTTCATTTGCGACCGCTTTCGCGGTCGCAAATGAAATTGCATAGCATTGCGAGTGGCAAATAGGAAGGGAACACCCCTTCCTATTTGCGGGTCGGATCCGACTCGCAAAATGCATTTCTGCATACCGGAGAGGCTTTTGCGCCTCGCAAACGGCGTTTTTCGCCGTTTGCGAGTCGCAAAACCCTTTTTACATCTGGCCCTTAATGTGAATGCTTACACTGACAGCCAGTATGCATTTGGCGTAGCACACAATTTTGGTCGCTTGTGGGCAGAAGGAGGATTCCTCACCTCACATGGGACATGTATTCAACATGGGACCCTTATAACTAACTTACTTTCTGCCCTGGCATTGCCCAAAACAATGGGTATCATGAAGTGTAGTGCACACAAAAAGGTGACAGATGAAACTGGACGGGGCAACGCCCTAGCCGATCAGACAGCAAAAGATGCAGCGTATGCAAAGACAGGACACATGTATGTGGTAGATAGTACAGAGAAGGTTCGTCCCCATGAAATATTTGGGAACACGGTAGAGAGTGTCAGGAAGATACAGGATGAGGCAACTGAACAGGAGAGAAAGGAATGGGAAGAAGGGAAGGCCAAGTTAGATGAAAATACGCTGTGCTGGACAGATCTGTCACAGAGGGAAAGATGGATGTTACCCGATGCATTCGTTCTGCCAGTAGTGACTATGGCCCATGGTCCTGCACACGTTAGTGCGAAAAGCATCTGTGATTTGCTTGATCCGGTTTGGTCTAATAAAAATATCAGAAGAGTAGCTGACCAACTGGTTTAATCCTGCATGATTTGTTTACAACATAACATAGGGAAGGGTGCCTCAGTCCCCGCTGGGCATTTTTCACCACCAACATATCCCTTTGAAGTACTACAAATGGATTATATTGAGATGGAAAGATGTAACAACTTGAAATATGTCCTAGTTGTGGTCTGTATGTTTAGTAAGTGGGTAGAAGCTTACCCTACTAAAGATAATACTGCCCTTACTACCGCAAAGGTACGTCTGAAGGAGTTCTTCCCACGGTTTGGGGTCCCAAGGTGTGTCTGGTCAGATAATGGGAGTCATTTTGTAGGGCAGGTGATGAAAAGGGTGTGTGAAGGGTTGGGCCTCCGCCAGAAGTTTCATGCAGCTAACCACCCCCAGTCAGCAGGACTAGTTGAAAAATATAATGGCACACTTAAATTGAAGATGTCAAAGATATGCGCAGAACGCGGTATACGGTGGCCGGACGCGTTGCCCCTGCCATTAATGTCTGTCAGGATGACGCCTCACTCTAGATCAGGGTTGTCACCCCATGAGATAGTGATGGGAAGGCCAGCAAATGCCTGGGGGGTCCCTCGACCTCACAAGTACTCAGAACTAGAACATCCTGTTTTGATGGACTATTTACATGAACTCACTAATTCTTTGCGTTCTATCCATCAACAGGTGCGTGAACCACTCCCATCTGTATCCACTGATCCAGGTCACAAGATACTACCTGGCGACTGGGTTCTCACAAAGAATTTCCAGCGGAAAAAGAGTCTTGAACCTCGATGGAAAGGTCCGCGACAGGTCCTTCTTGCTACTCGAACAGCAGTTAAAGTCGAGGGAGCTAAGAATTGGATACATGCATCCCACTGTAAGAAAGTACCCCTACTCGTACCCTCTGATGAAATAAAAAGTGGTGACCACCCGATGACTGAGGACCATTTCAGCAACACTACGTGGAGTGATAAAAAAACAGAATGATAGTGTGCTGCAGGAGGTTCCCTCAGATTTAGGTCACACTGAACAATTGTTTCCTGACCATACCATACCACAGTCCACAAGATACGGTTTCCGCCCACGAAAATAAGAAAATGAACAATTAACTGATTGCTTGTCCCCTGTACTAAGTCTGACGATAGCTGCAGGGCCGTGATTTTGTCTGTCGGGGCGGACCAGAGTGTGTCAATAGGACTGCTGGTATCACCCCACAGTGAAGCAACCACCAGTCACGGGCAGCACTTAGGTCGGACTGGACTGCTAGTGGGACAAGCAATAAAGAGAAATGGGTGTTATACAAGAAGACAAGAGGAAAAAGAAGAAAATTAGTAATTTAAAAAGACTATTAGGCCCACGTATCGCTTGTTTCACCATAACAATACTATTTTTGGTACTTCTGTCCTGCATTGGGTGGGTTATACATGATTCTGATTCAGAGGTCTCACCAACTACGCCACCGCCTTCAGAACACAGCCATGTTTCCTTACCACCCCATGAGGAAGGACGACGTAAGGAATATGAAAACAATACCTTCATATCTATGTTACATCTACATCAGCTGGCTGTAAATAGAACAAATTGTTGGATATGTGGCTTGCTACCGAGTTCTGTGCAAAGAAGGTTGCCATATATTTCATTCCCTTTTTCTTTTGATGGCTCCTGCAGCGCCTGGTATGAACTATCAGCCATTTGGGCTACCTCAATGGATGCTACTAATTCCGGACTATTGGTCACCCACCTATACCGGTTATGCTGGCCCACTGGAACGAGTGTTTATGGAACAAAGGAAGAAAAGTCAGAATATGCTGACCGACGAAATAGGTCTACTGACATATATTTTTAATCCTTTAATACCACACCCTGGATTGGCCGAAGACTTTTTGTAACACAGGTCAAGGCTCCCCTTTGTTTTCAGAAAAGTGGTAATAGAAGTGTAGGTGCCAGTAACTGTAATGCTACAGTAATATTGAATGGAACTAATTGGCCTACCATGATACCATCACGAAACTTGTATTTTGTTTGTGGTAATAATGCCTACACCTCCTTGGTACCCACCTGGACCGGCATGTGTTACATTGCTTGGTTACTACCACCAACTTACACAGCTGGCCCTCAACACCACAGGACTCGGAGAGGGGTAATATCTGCAGAAGATACCTCAGCACAAGAAGCATTGGACTACTTTAAAGGAGTCCTTCCATTTTGGGGCCCTATGATGAACAGTAGGGATATCAGACATCTCACACGAGTCGTGGAAGCAACAATAAATGAAACAGCAGGAGCTCTGAGTAACATCACTGCAGAGCTCGCTGCTGACCGCCTTGTTACTCTTCAAAACGGAATGGTTCTTGACATCATCTTGGCGGACCGTGGTGGAGTTTGTACTTTAATCGGATCGAGCTGCTGCGTTTATATACCAGACAATGCCCCTTCAGTGTATAAAGCTATTCAAAGGTTGCATATGATAGCTTCCACAATACACCAAGACGAAGGAACATGGTCCTTGACCAACTGGTTTTGGGGCTTGATTTCCCAATGGGGCTGGAAGATACTAATATTCCTTTTTGTGCTCGCTGCTGTATTCCTCACCTGTTGTCTTTGTGTACAGTGCCTACCTGCTTTGTGCTGTTTCTGTATGGCATCCCTTGCCCCCTGGCCTGTTCGCCCTCCTCAACACACGGCTATGCTGTCCCTTGAGCAGGAGATAAAAGACCTTATGTCCATTAACATAGACACTGAATGACGTTCAAACTTGCCTCACAATGGCAAAAGGAGGGATTGAGAAAATGTACATAAACTTAATCATACACCATAGCTGCTAGGCATCTGTTTATCTTCATTATGTTGCCATGTGCTCGACAAACCTCCTGAACTTTGATGATTGACCTTGTGCTCGCAGCCTGGGGCTGCAATCTGCTTATCGCTGTAATTTACTTGTTCTAACCGTAGTTTCGAGAATGTTTGTGCTTAATCAGTAACTGCCAGAACAGGTTTGTACAGGTCGTTGCCACCTCCTGCCAGCTGCATCTGTACCTTCTCCCACCACAAGTGTATCCCTGAAATATTCTGAAGGCCGCAGAGGACCTTGACTACGCTAGGGGTGGAGTTGTCCTCTGACTAAGCAGTTTTGTGTTTATATAAGGTTGGGTGCCCCAGAGTGAAGGGGCAGCCTCCGTAGGATAGTCACTTGACTGTCCTGGGACTCTGTATTAGCTCAAGCTATAATCCATGTAATAAACTTCTCTTTATTCCTCCAGTTGGTGACTCCGCTTGATTTGTGTACTCTCTGCTAAACGGACCCTAAGTACTAGGGTGCCCCTCCACCGCTGGGAAGGAGACCCCGGGTGGGGATTCTATCTTTCCTGGTTCCTCACACCATGCTGCACAATGAAGAACAATTTATGGGATCTCACATCATTCCTATAATTATACTGTCACAGCACCACTTTTCAACAAATTGATTAACCTATAGTAACATATCCTTTGGTCTCTAAATGCATATCACAAGCTCACGTATCAACCTAAAACATGCATTTCAAACCTGAAAATAATGCTTTCATACTTCTACCCCAAAATGACATTCTGGTATACAATTAGAAAATAACAAACAATTGACTAATTCCAGACTTACACCACCACACTAAAGAACTCAAACCACCCATTCAATCAAATGGTCACAGAAACAATGTGTTCTAAGCTGCTACTTTTCATCTTACATACCAAGAACAATTGATTGAGCATGCCTGTACAGCACTCCAGCAGAATACCAAACTCTCAAATAAAAAACCCATTATTAAGCAGTCTGACTGAATGGCCAACTCTCACCAAGACCCCCAACCTACAGTACAAACACAATCAAACAATCCACACTTTCAAGTCTTAGCATATAGCAACGCTAATACATTACCCACTAAATAGTATTGCACATTGGATGTAACCCTACAGTGTAGTTACTCTCAATATCAACCCTGAGAGAATGCTGCTACCTTCCCATGGTTGTGTGGCTATACAACTCATGCCTTTACCATACATCTTTTACCACAAAATGCATTTACTACACAATGCTATATATATATATATAAATATATATGTGTGTGTGTGTGTGTGAGTGTGTGTGTGTATGTGTATATATGTGTATGTATGGCATCATCACTAGGTAGTTATAGTTAGGACCTAGTTTCCATAGAAAAGGCATTATTTGTTTTGCTGATATCTTTGGCCCCGTTTGATGAATCGTCCAAAAATCTTCCCCAAAAATACGATGCTCACTTCAGCTGCTGTCTGGGAATTTTTATCAGCACTAGTGCCCGAACTGCTGGACAGAATTACATTAAATTTGTCAGAAAGGTAGCTCTTGGTCCAGAAAGAACAATTTTTGTTATTTGGTGAAAATCCGTTCAGTGGTTTTTTAGTTATTCAGTGAAAAACAAATGTGTATATATAGGGACGTGGATCTGTCGTGACTCCTGCTCGGAGTGTTGTGGCTCTTTGCGACAGAAGCAGTACTGTGATTGGCTGGCTGAAACCTGTGGACAAAGTTGCTGCTGCCATCTTATGAACCAGTACACAGTCCAGGGGGATGAAAATAGGGTCTAAAAACAATAAAAGGGGTCAGGGTAAAGGTAGTCTGTCCCTATGAGGTTTATTAATGGGTGTCTGAGGGACCCCTTATCACTTTAAAAAGGTTCAAAACCCTTTTTTGTCATGTTGGCGGAGTCACGACTTGCGAACCCTGCAGAAAAAAAATACACATTAACACTCACTCACACATTCATGCATCAACTCACAAATCCACTGAGACACTTACGTACCCACTCACAGACCCAGACAGACACTTGTACACCCACTCAGAGACCCACTCATTCGCTCATACACCCACTCACAGACCCACCGACACCCTCATGTACCCACTCACAGACCCAGTGACACTCATACAGTCACTAAAAGACCCCGTAAAACACTCCACATCCACTCAAAACCCACTCACATTCTCACACATCCACTCACAAACCCACACAGACAGTCATGCACCCACTCACAGATACACTGACACTCATACACCCACTCATAGACCCACTGACACTCATGCACCCAGTCAAATATCAATTGAGACACTCATGCACCCACTCACTGACCCACTCAGAGACTCATTCACCCACTGTAGGAAAGTACCATCTTGCCTGGCATGTTACCCCCATATTTCAATGTATATATGTTGTTTTAGTGTATGTGTCACTGGGACCCTGCCAGCCAGGGCCCCAGTGCTCATAAGTGTGCCCTGTATGTGTTCCCTGTGTGATGACTAACTGTCTCACTGAGGCTCTGCTAACCAGAACCTCAGTGGTTATGCTCTCTCTGCTTTCCAAATTGTCACTAACAGGCTAGTGACCAATTTCACCAATTCACATTGGCATACTGGAACACCCTTATAATCCCCTAGTATATGGTACTGAGGTACCCAGAGTATTGGGGTTCCAGGAGATCCCTATGTGCTGCAGCATTTCTTTTGCCACCCATAGGGAGCTCTGACAATTCTTACACAGGCCTGCCACTGCAGCCTGAGTGAAATAACGTCCACGTTATTTCACAGCCATTTACCACTGCACTTAAGTAACTTATAAGTCACCTATATGTCTAACCTTTACCTGGTAAAGGTTGGGTGCTAAGTTATTTAGTGTGTGGGCACCCTGGCACTAACCAAGGTGCCCCCACATCGTTCAGGGCAAATTCCCCGGACTTTGTGAGTGCGGGGACACCATTACACGCGTGCACTGTACATAGGTCACTACCTATGTACAGCGTCACAATGGTAACTCCGAACATGGCCATGTAACATGTCTTTGATCATGGAATTGTCACCCCAATGCCATCCTGGCATTGGGGAGACAATTCCATGATCCCCCGAGTCTCTAGCACAGACCCGGGTACTGCCAAACTACCTTTCCCGGGATTTCACTGCAGCTGCTGCTGCTGCTGCTGCCAAACCCTCAGACAGGTTTCTGCCCTCCTGGGGTCCAGCCAGGTGTGGCCCAGGAAGGCAGAACAAAGGACTTCCTCAGAGAGAGGGTGTTACACCCTCTCCCTTTGGAAAAAGGTGTCAGGACTGGGGAGGAGTAGCCTCCCCCAGCCTCTGGAAATGCTTTGATGGGCACAGATGGTGCCCATCTCTGCATAAGCCAGTCTACACCGGTTCAGGGATCCCCCAGCCCTGCTCTGGTGCGATACTGGACAAAGGAAAGGGGAGTGACCACTCCCCTGACCTGCACCTCCCCGGGGAGGTGCCCAGAGCTCCTCCAGTGTGCTCCAGACCTCTGCCATCTTGGAAACAGAGGTGCTGCTGGCACACTGGACTGCTTTGAGTGGCCATTGCCAGCAAGTGACGTCAGAGACTTCTTCTGATAGGCTCTTACCTGTGTTGCTAGCCTATCCTCCTTCCTAGGTAGCCAAACCTCCTTTTCTGCCTATTTAGGGTCTCTGCTTTGGGGAATTCTTCAGATAACGAATGCAAGAGCTCATCAGAGTTCCTCTGCATCTCTCTCTTCACCTACTGCCAAAGGATCGACCGCTGACTGCTCGGGACGCCTGCAAAACAGCAACAAAGTAGCAAAGACGACTACTGCAAGCTTGTATCGCTGATCCTGCCGCTTTCTCGCCTGTTTCCTGGTGGTGCATGCTCTGGGGGTAGCCTGCCTCCTTCTTGCACCAGGAGCTCTGAAGAAATCTCCCGTGGGACGACGGAATCCTCCCCCTGCAACCGCAGGCAACAAAAGACTGCATCACCTGTCCTCTGGGTCCCCTCTCAGCACAACGAGCGTGGTCCCTGGAACTCAGCAACTCTGTCCAAGTGACTCCCACAGTCCAGTGACTCTTCAGTCCAAGTTTGGTGGAGGTAAGTCCTTGCCTCCCCACCCTAGACTGCATTGCAGAGTACCGCGTGATTTGCAGCTGCTCCGGCTCCTGTGCACTCTTCCAGGATTTCCTTCATGCACAGCCAAGCCTCGGTCCCTGACACTCTAACCTGCAGTGCACAACCTCCTGAGTTGTCCTCCGGCATCGTGGGACTCCCTTATGTGTCTTCGGGTGAGCTCCGGTTCACTCCTTTTCTAAGTGCCTGTTCCGGTACTTCTGCGGGTGCTGCCTGCTTCTGTGAGGGCTTCCTGACTTGCTGGGTGCCCCCTCTGTCTCCTCATCCAAGTGGCGACATCCCGGTCCCTCCTGGGCCACAGCAGCATCCAAAAACCCTAACCGCGACCCTTGCAGCTAGCAAGGCTTGTTTGCGGTCTTTCTGCGTGGGAACACCTCTGCAAGCTTCTTCACAACGTGGGACATCCATCCTCCAAAGGGGAAGTTTCTAGCCCTCTTTGTTCTTGCAGAATCCACAGCTTCTACCATCCAGTGGCAGCTTCTTTGCACCCTCAGCTGGCATTTCCTGGGCATCTGCCCAATCTCGACTTTGACGCGACTCTTGGACTTGGTTCCCTTGTTCCACAGGTACTCTCGTCCTGAAATCCACTTTGGTTGCATTGCTGGTGTTGGTCTTCCTTGCAGAATTCCCCTATCACGACTTCTGTGCTCTCTGGGGAATATAGGTGCACTTTACACCTACTTTTCAGGGTCTTGGGGTTGGCTATTTTTCTAACCCTCACTGTTTTCTTACAGTCCCAGCGACCCTCTACAAGCTCACATAGGTTTGGGGTCCATTCGTGGTTCGCATTCCACTTTTGGAGTATATGGTTTGTGTTGCCCCTATACCTATGTGCTCCTATTGCAACCTACTGTAATTCTACATTGCTTGCATTACTTCCTTTTGCTATTACTGCATATTTTTGGTATTGCGTACATATATCTTGTGTATATTTGGCATCCTCATACTGAGGGTACTCACTGAGATACTTTTGGCATATTGTCATAAAAATAAAGTACCTTTATTTTTAGTATATCTGTGTATTGTGTTTTCTTATGATATTGTGCATATGACACCAGTGGTATAGTAGGAGCTTTGCATGGCTCCTAGTTCAGCCTAAGCTGCTCTGCTATAGCTACCTTCTATCAGCCTAAGCTGCTAGAAACACCTCTTCTACACTAATAAGGGATAACTGGACCTGGTAAAGAGTGTAAGTACCCCTTGGTACCCACTACAAGCCAGGCCAGCCTCCTACACCCACTCACAGACCCACTGAGACAGTTATGCACCATGTCCCAGGCTTAGTCAGACTATCAGGCACCTCAACACATGTAGGCCCTGATTCATACTTTTTGGTTCAAAACTGCACTAACGCAGATTTGCACCAAAAAGTTTAGCACCGGCTTGCACCATTTCTGTGCACCAGCCGGGCACCATATTTATGGAATGGTGCAAGCAGGTGCAAAGGGTAGGCAGGTGTAAAAGAAAATGACGTTAGTCGTATAGGACTGGAGGTCTGGAAGAAGTGGGTTTTGCACCACAAAATGACATTAGGCAGGTTAGAGTTAAAAAAAAGACTCTAACCCGCCTAGAGTCATTTTCTGATGCACAACCATCCATTCCACATGACTCCTGTGTTAGAAAAGACAGGAGTAATGCCCACCACCCTAATGGCCAGCAGAGGACACCAGGGTCCCCCGGGCATGGCCATTGCACCCTGTGCCATATATGGGGGTCCGTTTCAGGGCCACCTATGGCACTTTAAAAAATAAACAAAAAAACTTACCTGTACTTACCTGTACTCACCGGGGACGGGTCCCCTATCCTCTGCTGGTGTGGGTGGGGGTGTCCCTGGGGCCTGAGGAGGTCACCTATGGGCTTCTTCCATCGTGTTTCACCATGGAAATAGGCCCACAGGTCCCCTAACGCCTGCCCTGACCCTGGTGTTAAAAAATGGGGCAAAGCAAGCTTTGCCCCATTTTTTGACCCTTCCTCCCTCCTATGCGCCATTTTTGCACTGGAGTATAAATATGGCGTTAAGGCCTTAAAGTCATTTTTTGCACGGGAACGCCTACATTGCATCTCATTAAGTCAAGGTAGGTTTCCACGTCCCAAAAAATGACTTTAACTCCATAAATTTGGCGCTAGATGGGTCTAGACCCCAGAGTATAAATATGGAGTTAGTTTTGCACCGATTTAGAGTATTGTAATTGTATTGTATTCTAATCGTATTTATATAGCGCTCACTTCCCTTGACGAGGCATCAAAGCGCTTTTCAGTGAGTAGCACGCTACTCTGGAACCCAACAAGAATTAGTGATGGATTAGTATCTCGAAATAATGAGTACAGTTTTAGTATTATTATGAGTTCATTTGAGCTGCGGATATGAGAGTTTGTTAGTTAGATTGACTGGAGAAATGGAGGGGTGGAGGAGGAAAGAAATCCAGAAGTGTTAATTGGGAGTATATCCTTAATTTACTCAACCCAAATGCTTGGGATGAGTAAAGGGGGGTGGAGGAGGGAAGAGTATGTGGAAGGGTTAGGGAGAGCATAGTAGCAGGGTGAGATAAATGCGGGAGAATTTAGTAGGGTTGTGTGGTTTGATGAGGTAGATGTGGAAGCGGAGGGAAGAGCTTAGGCAGAGTTATTTAGGAGATGAAAGTAGTAGAAAGGATTTGGGATGAGTCAGAGTGAGAATGGAGGATAGTTTGATAGAGACATGACATATGATGATGGGTAGATAAGTGTGATAAGATGAGAGCAGGAATTCATAGACATCTAGTATAACAACCCACCCAGGAGCCATGCAATAACCCAAGAACATGCCAAGCACAGAAACAACGTATACACACACATACATACATATATATATATATATATATATATATATACATATACATACACACACACATGAATACACACACATATGCAAGGACAATACATAATTAGAACCATGGGTAAAATATACTTAGTCAAACAGGTTTAAAGAGTGTGTGTGTATTTTATTGTTATGACATAGTAGCGATACATATTTTCTAAAGAAACTATAAATAACTAGAAATATACACGTAATCAGAAAAAAATATTTATCAACATAGGCATATGCAGTTCATAGTTGTTTGAATATGGTGGTTATGAAGGAAAGAGCCAACTCTTGAGTAGTTTTCTAAAGACAAGAAAATTATCTGTGGCTCTTATAGTTGGGGTAATGAATTCCATAGTTTGGCTGCTTGAATGGAGAAGGATGTACCAACTATAGTCTTTTTCTTGTATGGTGGTGTTCTAAGGCGGGGTGCCAATCTTGAGCGGAGGATTCTTTGTTGGATGTATTTGGTAATTTTGTTTCTGATAAAAAGCGGTCCTGTTCCATGTATAGCTTTGTGGGTGATACAAAGCAGCTTGAAAGTGCATCTTCTGGCAACGGGTAACCAGTGTAGTGCTCTCAAGGCAGGGGAGATGTGGGCTTGCGGCTTTACATGTAATAGTAGCCTGGCTGCGGAATTCTGGAGACGTTGTAGTTTTTTCATTATAGATAGAGATGATCCATGGTAGAGGCCATTGGCATAATCCAGTTTGGATAGTACAAGCGAGATAGTAGCTTGCACCTTGTGTGGAAATCCGAGGTGGGGGAAGATGCGTCGTAAAGTCTTCAAGGTGATGAAGCTTGTTCGTGCTAATTTGTCCACTTGGGCATTCATAGTTAACTTGGAATCCATGGTGATTCCTAGGTTTTTAGCTTCCTTGGATAATTGAGGAGGTGGTCCGAGATCGTCAGGCCAGACGCACAGAGGGTCATCATTTTTCCAGTCACCACATATGAGTATTTCTGTTTTGGAGGTATTTAGTTTGAGATGGCTCCAGGTCATCCACTGATCAACGGCTCTGAGGCAACTGAAGATTTGTGAGTTTTCAATGTTTTTGGGGCATTCTAATTTAAGCAGTATTTTTGTGTCATCTGCATAGTTGTAGCATGTGAAATGGAAATCATTGATCAGTTCTGGTAAAGATATCATGTAGATGTTGAAAAGCAAAGGTGAGATGATTGACCCTTGGGGGACCCCTGCTTTTGTGAGGTAGGGTTCGGATGAGAAGGGGGGCGAGTGGATGATACTAGATCTTTTTTGAAGATAGGAAGTAATCCAGTCGAGAGCAATCCCTTGTATGCCGGCTTCGTGGAGTCTTTGAGTTAGGGTGTCATGGTCGACCGTATCAAGGGCAGCCGAGAGGTCCAAGAGAAGTAGTGCAGCAACTCCATTTCGGTCAACTGTGTTTTTAAGATCATCCCAGGTTGCTATGAGTGCCGATTAAAAAAAAAATGACGATAATTCGGTGCAGAGTATAAATATGCCCTGTAGTGTGAAAACACATAACATTGAGTGGACTAGAGTACTGTGAAACAGGCACCACCAAAATATGCTGCAGCATTATGACAGTCAGGATGTTGAATTTTATGATGTATCTGCTCATGCACTGCATTTGACATCACATAGAGTGATTGAACTGGCCCCTGTAAACAACAGTACACTGGTATGATTCACACATCATGTGATCATAACTGGGGGAAGTGCATTACAATACCACTACACATAACACACATGGGCAGGATGTTAGCAAATGCAGTCATCCAAAACATTGGCACAGTCTCTTTTTTTTACATTTCAGCTGACCAAGGATATGGGATCCAGCAGTGGGTGATGACCCCAGATGCCGACCCACAAACAGAGCCAAAAAAGGCCGACAACGATGCCCACATTCACAAGCATAATGTAGTTGAGCAGACCTGTGGCCTGCTCAAGACTCGGTTTCTCTGCCTCGATGTTTCTGGGGGTAGACTGTTAAATATGCCCCCCGCATGGTCTGAAAAATAATTTTTGGTTTGTGCAATACTGCACAATATATGCACACAAATGTTCCCTGGGATGGACAACCGAAGGACCCAAGGGAGGAGGAGGAGGAGGAGGAGAAGGTGGAGGACACAGTATATGATGGAGAAATAAAAAATATAGCTGCAGGTGCACGTAGACCCACACACATTATGCAGAATTTCTTTACTTAAGTACATGTCAGTGAAAGTATGATAGTGATTCAAAACGTAAATAAATGATTTAATTTAACAAATGTGTTGGAGCTTATGTCATAGTCCCAGTAAAAAACAACTCACCAATATCGAGGAAACCATAAGTAGACCACAACAGTTGTCAATGAAGTGTGACCACTGTCATAATCCCCAAAGTAACAGACACAATGCAGTGATCTCTGAAGAGTGTAGTATGTAATGTTTGCATTGCCTATCGAACAAATGTGTGGAACTGAAAACACACATATCAGCCAAATATGTATTGGTAAGAAATAAAAACAGACAGATCTGTACTCAATGTGATGCATTAGGCCCATACTTGATACTTATGTCTGAAAATAGTAGTCATAAACTGCAACAATAGATCTGTGACAACTCAATGGCCAAGTTATTTGTTCACTGGTGACAACTCACCACATCCACGGCATTTGCACTCACATGCATGACAAATAGTAAGTGTATCACAGAGGACAGTACACCTGTATGCGTAGCACTGTGTCAGTCAAATCAGTGATCACCTTGCATGTATACAACACAATGTCATCTCATACTGTGGGCAAAGTGTATGAATCAATCAGGACACAGAATAATTTGTATAGTGATGTATGGACATCAGCTGTCATGACTATTCCCCCAATCCACCCCTATGCCAAATACAAACTTCAACAATCCCCCCAGCATGCCTTGCATGTAATTGGAACCAAGAATCCCAGCCTAAGTAGAGGTCTTGTGGCACCAACATTACGGGGAAGCTGAGTGGCTGTCACATGGAGGAGGTCATGGTCTGAGCTTCTTCTCTGGCGAGTGTTGGTGCCAACTGTTATGGTGGGGACAGCTTGGATCCCAGACCCAGGTGGGAAGAAGCATAGTGTGGGAGCTGCTTGAGACGCCGCTTCTGCTGGTGATACCCGCTACTAAGTTGCGGCCAGTGAGTAGTGGTGGGCAGTTCTATCTGTGAAACCAGATGGTCACGCTTGGTGCTCTGAAGGCAGGACCTCCCCATTGACTGAAGCGATTGGCCAATTGGAACAGATGTGAGAGGCCCATTTTGGTTCTTATAGAAGGTTTGGTTTTCATGCTAGAAAACAGCAAAATCATGATTTTCCCTGACTAAACCAGGGAAGTGCAAAAATAGAGCAGCTCCTTCATGGCGGTAAAACTTCAGTTCCAAAAAATGGGTCTGGCATGTTCTATGCTCTTTCCAGCTCTTTCCTGCTCTTTCCAGCTCAGAGTGGCAACACAGGATGTTACCCACTTCTTTAGTGCCCCACAAGAGGCGTGGGCATGGATCGAGCGCCAACCACAGAGAGAGCGCTACGGTGCGCCGGAAGGCCAACAGCCAAAACGACAATGGAGGTGACACCAAGACACGAACAACACCTCCACCTCGGTGGCAGAAGCTCAGGGAGCGCAACAACAGGCAATAGAAGATATAGGGGGTGATTCCAACCCTGGCGGTCGGTGATAAAGCGGCGGCCAACCCGCCAACAGGCAGGCGGTTAAAAAAAAGGAATTCTGACCCTGGCGGGAACCGCCAACACAGCCCGCCACTTTAACACTCCGACCGCCACGGCGGGACAGACAAACAGCGCGGCGGTCACCGCCAACAGGCAGGCGGCAGACAATGTACCGCCCACCCTATCACAACTCACCAATCCGCCACCTTTTCCGGGGCGGGAGCCCCGCCGATAAAAACACGGCGGAAACAGACTACGAACGGGAAAACGCTCACATATACACACTCCACGAGGAACCTGGACAGCATGGAACCCGAATTAAACATCCTACCAGCTATTGTCTACCTGCTCATCTACCACGAGTACGAACGCCGGCGCAGACGACAACGGTGAGTACTGCACCTACGACACAGGGGAGGGGGGAGGAGGAAAGCTTACGGGCACACACATACGCCATACACCCCCCCCCACCCCAACTATCTACACACCAATGCAGAGCAACAACTCAGAGGTTCATTGAAGTCATGGAAAATCATCTATTTTAAATATTAAAAAAAACAAATGAACAGTGCTAAATCTAAATACATAGGCAAGAAGTCCAGCTCATTTTGTTAAAGTTCCACAGTCCGTGGGCCAATGTCCACAAACACATGGGCAAAGCCCACACAGGAGACCAGATACCGTTGGAGAGAACACTGCTGGGGCATCAGATGATAAAACCTAAGGCACCTCAGGGGGAAGGGAAGGGGGGGCACCTCAGCCACAGGAGTCCACGACGCCAGATCCACGAGGGGCCTCCATGGCCACTGTGCCATTCTGGGGAGTGCAAAGCCACAGTCTCACAAGTCTCTACAGTGGGTGGATTGCCCACTGTGCCATCCTGGGGAGTGCAAAGCCACAGTCTCTCAAGTCTCTACAGTGGGTGGGTTGCCCACTGTGCCATCCTGGGGAGTTCAAAGCCACAGTCCATCAGATGGATAACCGACTCCACTGGTATTGGAGGAGGCAGGGTGCTCAGAGTGCAGCTTGAACACCAGCTCGACACAGAACCGGCACTGTCAATGGGCCAGCGGTGCTTGAGACGGCGGGGCCCAGCGGAGCGGTGCTTGACAGGAAGGGCCCAGCGGAGCGGTGCTAGAGTTGAAGGGCCTAGCGGAGCGGTGCTTGACAGGAAGGGCCCAGCGGAGCGGTGCTTGACAGGAAGGGCCCAGCGGAGCGATGCTTGAGATGAAGGGCCCAGCGGAGCGGTGCTTGACAGGAAGGGCCCAGCGGAGCGGTCCTTGACAGGAAGGGCCCAGCGGAGCGGTGCTTGACAGGAAGGGCCCAGCGGAGCGGTGCTTGACAGGAAGGGCCCAGCAGAGCGGTGCTTGACAGGAAGGGCCCAGCGGAGCGGTGCCTGACAGGAAGGGCCCAGCGGAGCGGTGCTTGAGATGAAGGGCCCAGCGGAGCGGTGCTTGACAGGAAGGGCCCAGCGGAGCGGTGCTTGACAGGAAGGGCCCAGCGGAGCGGTGCTAGAGTTGAAGGGCCCAGCGGAGCGGTGCTTGAGATGGCGGGGCCCTGTTCAGCGGTGCCTGTCTTGGCGGGACCCTCTTCAGCGGTGCTCTTCACGGCGAGGCCCTCTTCAGCGGTGCCTGTCTTGGTGGGGCCCTCTTCAGCAGTGCCTGTCTTGGCGGGGCCCTCTTCAGCGGTGCCTGTCTTGGCGGGGCCCTCTTCAGCGGTGCTCTTCACGGCAGGGCCCTCTTCAGCGGTGCCTGCCTTGGCGGGGCCCTCTTCAGCGGTGCCTGTCTTGGCGGGGCCCTCTTCAGCGGTGCCTGTCTTTGCGGGGCCCTCTTCAGCGGGGCCTGTCTTGGCGGGGCCCTCTTCAGCGGTGCCTGTCTTGGCGGGGCCCTCTTCAGCAGTGCTCTTCACGGCGGGGCCCTCTTCAGCGGTGCCTGCCTTGTGCGGGGCCCTCTTCAGCGGTGCCTGTCTTGGCGGGGCCCTCTTCAGCGGTGCCTGTCTTGGCGGGGCCCTCTTCAGCGGTGCCTGTCTTGGCGGGGCCCTCTTCAGTGGTGCTTGCCTTGGCGGGGCCCTCTTCAGCGGTGCCTGTCTTGGCGGGGCCCTCTTCAGCGGTGCCTGTCTTGGCGGGGCCCTCTTCAGCGGTGCCTGTCTTGGCGGGGCCCTCTTCAGCGGTGCCTGTCTTGGCGGGGCCCTCTTCAGCAGTGCCTGTCTTGGCGGGGCCCTCTTCAGCGGTGCTTGTCCTGTCTTTCAAGGGAGCCAGACCTGGCCAGGACTCCCCGCTTTGTCGCCCTCCGACCGTGCGGTTGCTGGCCCCTCCTGTGATGGAGTCCTGGGCCCGTGGGTGTCCTCCGTCACACCCGGTATGGGGCTGGTGGGGCCCTCCTGGTCCGCGCGCCTGCTGGCTGACTTCTCCGCCCTGCTGCCCTTGCCCTCCTTTGATGAAGCTCTCTGGCCCTTGCCTCCCCTTGATGTTGTGGCAGGTGACGGGCCACGACTACGCTCCTTGGTGGCAGCCGTCTCAGCCTTCTCGCGCCGGCCCTTTGTTTTTCGGGTTCTCTTCCCAGGGGGTGGGCTGGCTGTCCCCTTGCTGCTGGCCGATGTATCTGCACTCGGGAAAGGTGGACTCCAAAACCCGTGCACAATGGTCGCCCTCGATGCAGGGCTGGTGGTGGCTGAGGTGCTCTTAGGACTCTTACCAGATGGAGGGGGTGGGTCAGGTGATGCAAAGAGGTTAACTTTGGAGAGGAAAAGTTTTTTAGGAGCAATGGGAATGGTAGGTGCAGTGGGTATGGGAGTGGAGGAAGAGGATGTGGTTGTAGGAGAGTCAAGTGTGCTGTCTTTGGGTGCAGGTGCTTGTGACGTAGGCTGTGGTGAGGTGGATGGCTGTTGGGTGGGTGGCTGCCTGCGTTTGTGTGTTTTGGAAGAGGGGGTGACAGACACACTGGGAGAGGACACAGGGGACGTGTAAATGGCAGTGGGGGTGGTGACTGCACATGTGCGGACTGTACTGGAGGGTGTGCTGGTGATGGAAGTACTGGCTGATGGTGGTGTGCATGCAGGTGTGAGTGGAGACGTCACAGGGAGGGAGGAGGGAGACGAGGAGGAGGGGGACACAGAGGTGGTAGTGACTGTTGCCATGTCTGCATCTGGATGTTGTTTGTGTGAATGCTTGTGGGATCTGTGGTGCTTATGTCTGGATGAGCTGCCCTTGGGTGTTGAGGTGTGTGCAGGCTGGTCTGATGGTGTGGATGGGATAGGCAGAGGAACAGGAGACTGGGACTCGGTGGAGGCAGTTAGAAGAGGGAGGCTGGAAAGCGGGACAATGGCTGCCGTCAGTGCTGAGGCCAGAGCATTGAACGATCGTTGATGGGCAGCCTGACCCGAATGAATGCCCTCTAGGTATGCATTGCTCCGATGCACCTCCCTTTCTACACCCTGGATGGCATTCAAGAGGGTAGACTGCCCAACAATGAGTGTCCTGAGGAGGTCAATGACCTCCTCACTGAGGGCAGCAGGGGTAACTGGGGCAGGGCCTGAGGTGCCTGGGGCGAAGGAGATGCCCGCTTTCCTGGGCGAGCGGGCACGGAGCGAAGGCCGAGGGGCTGCTGGGAGGGCGGGGCTGGTGCGCTGGGTGGCGGCTGTACCTGTTGTGGCGGTGGGCACAGATGTTGCTGCCACCGCAAGGGAGCTCCCTTCCGAGGACGTGTCGGTGTTGCTGACGTCTCCACGGGTCCCCGTTGTGGAGCTCCCCTCGCCCTCCGTCTCACTGGTGAACTCGATGTCTGTAGCATGGCCCTCCGGGGCCATGTGAGTTGCAGCTCCCTCGTGCTCCGATGCCAATTCTCCTCCGCCTGATGATGCTAATGCACACATGCACAGGAAGATAAAGAAAATGGGTGGGGGGAGAAATAAAGACAGGTTGAGTGCATGCATTGGCAACACCGTTGGCGGAGAGGACAGACACAGAAGCCCCCTGCACTACGCCGTGCAATCGGGGTACACTACTCAGTACTTGTGACTAGGCCTACAGGTCTATGGACAACAAATGCACACATGGGTGATCCAGGACCATGGATAGCTCGACTTGGCACCCTACAGAGGTGGGGGGCGGGGGCACAGGGCCATGCCTAAAGGAGGGGACTAGCCTACAGAAAGCGCCCTGGCCTAAAGTCACCCACAGCCCTCCTCCCCAACCCAGACACCTCCACTGCGCGCAAAGATAGCAGAATGTGCTGATACTCACCCCTTGTGTCTGCTGTGATGTCCCCACGTGCCCATCCAAATCGGGGTAGGCCACCGCCAGGATCCGGGACATCAGGGTGGTCAATTGGCGGCTGGCACCCCTCCTACGTTGGGAGGCCATCCCCAGCAGAGACTCGGCGGTCTTCCTGGTCCCGCGGCGGATGTCCTCCCACCTCTTTTGGCAGTGGGTGCCCCGTCTGTTGTGGACCCCCAGGGCCCGGACGTCCTTGGCGATGGCACGCCAAATCTCAATCTTCTGATGGGCGCTGACCTATGTGACATGTACAGGGTGGGAAACGAAATATCATCACTTTTCTGCATGGTAGATGTGAGTGGCCCCCCCCTCCCCAACCTTGGCATGTGGCACATGCTCTCATCTGTTGTGCGTTGCACTCCTCATTCGCTCCCCTCCCCACCATCTTACATACACCCCACTCAACACAGGCATAGCCCATTCAACGTGCACCCAGTGTACTCACCTGTTGGTCTGGAGGACCGTAGAGTAGCGCATACTGGGGGAGGACCCCATCAACAAGTTTCTCCAACTCTTCTGAAGTGAAGGCAGGGGCCCTTTCCCCAGTCGCAGCAGCCATAGTATCTCCCAGACCGAGGTCACAGCAGCACATGCAGTATAGGTCCTCTCCTGTGGATGATCAGGTCTCGAGTGATTAAGCAGCTAGAAAATGGCGGTCACGCCCGCGGCGGTGCGTACCGCGACCGCCGGCGCACATCATCATTGGCTACTGAGACCCATAGGGTTCAATGTTAACCAATGCGGCTTCGCACCGCGGTCTTCAACCGCCTACCGCCACGGTGTGCCACGCCAGCGCATTGACCTCACATCCCATTGTCACACTTCACAGGTCAGGCAGCTGCCATTTCAAAGGCCCACATGGCTTAATTTCTACTGCGTCACACAGGCCTAGGCCGTGCATTGCCACTCATACACGCCTTTCACTGCATTGCAATTCATTTACTGTGCAAGCTGTTTGAACGAACCTGTGGTTTGCTTGACTCTGTACTCTATGTTGTCCTTCCTAGGCACCGTCCGCTGGGACTTGCGAGGAGAAGGATGAATCCTCCCGTGTACCGACCGCTGGTGGACCTGTCCACAATGGAAGAACGACATATTATACTTCGTTACAGACTTGACAGAGCCACAATTCATGAACTGTGTGCCCAGCTGGAGCCAGACCTGATGTCCCCCATCCGCCAACCCACAGGGATTCCCCCTCTGGTGCAGGTTCTGTCAGTACTCCATTTTTTGGCAAGTGGGTCTTTTCAGACAACAGTGGCCATGTCATCAGGGATGTCTCAGCCTATGTTTTCTAAGGTTTTGTCCAGAGTGTTGTCTGCCCTGATGAAATACATGCAGAGATACATTGTTTTCCCTGAGGAGGATGATTTGGCTACAGTGAAGGGTGATTTCTATGCCCTTGGACATATCCCCAACATCATTGGTGCCATTGATGGGACCCATGTGGCTTTGGTACCCCCCAAAGGCAGTGAGCAGGTGTACAGAAATAGAAAGAGTTATCATTCTATGAATGTCCAGGTGGTCTGTTTGGCAGACCAGTACATCTCCCATGTGAATGCCAAGTTCCCTGGGTCAGTGCATGACGCGTATGTTATGCGAAATAGCAGCGTCCCCTATGTGATGGAACAGCTACAGAGACACCGTGTGTGGTTATTAGGTGACTCTGGTTACCCCAACCTCTCCTGGCTATTGACCCCAGTGAGGAATCCCAGGACAAGGGCAGAGGAACGGTACAATGAGGCCCATGGGCGAACTAGGAGGATAATAGAAAGGACCTTCGGGGTCCTGAAGGCCAGGTTTAGGTGCCTGCATATGAGAGGTGGATCCCTAATGTACTCACCAAAGAAGGTGTGCCATATCATCGTGGCCTGCTGTATGCTTCACAATCTTGCATTGCGACGCCAGGTGCCTTTCCTGCAGGAGGATGGTCCAGATGGTGGTGTTGTAGCAGCTGTGGAGCCTGTGGAGAGTGAAGAGGAGGAAGACGACGGGGACGACACGGACAATCGGGATACAGTTATACAACAGTATTTTCAGTAGCACACAGGTAAGATTCACCCACGCCATTTTACATTTACTTGAGGCCTCCTGCGTCTCTACTTTTAGCTGAATTGTGACTTTCCCTTCACTTTTCAGAGCTGTTTGACCAACTGCGTGACTTCTGCTTTGTTTGCCCATGGACTACAGCTTGTTGTCATTGGTATGTTGTCATTACAATGTAACAGAACATAATTGCACCGTTATGTGTGATACATAATAGTAAAATAAAAGCAGACTCCTGAAATTGTAAGTGCAATAGGTGATTTATTATAAGTGCTACATATAGGTACATGATAGTAAAACGGTGATGGGTGGGGGTGGAGAAATGTCCATGGCAGAGTCCAGTTCTCAGTCGCACAGGTGCATTGTCCATATGCCTGTGGAAGGATGGAGCAGGGGCAGTTCAAGGTTGGACAGGGTGACAATGTGGGACAGTGGGATGACATCAGGGGGTATCTTATGCTGGCGGGGGTCTTGCAATCCTACTCTGTCTTCTTGTGTGATCTCAGGTTCTGCTTGCGGGGTGGTTGTTCTTCAGCAGGAGGTGGGGTTCTGGTGGCCTGACGTTGTGTGGGGGCCTCCTGTCCACTAGCGCCGGCGGAGGTGGTAGGCTGTTCCTGGCCTGGGCTAGTGACAGGGGCCCTTTGTGGTGCAACATGGTCCCGCAATGTGATGACTATCTGGTTAAGGGCCAGGACGATGGTCCCCATTGCGGAACCGATGTTCCTCAGTTCCTCTCTGAACCCCATGTACCGTTCCTCCTGCTGTGTCTGGATCTCCTGGAACCTGGCCAGTACCGTCGCCATCGTCTCCTGGGAGTGGTGGTATGCTCCCATGATGGTGGTGAGGGCCTCTTGGAGAGTCGGTTCCCTGGGCCTGTCCCCCCCCTGTCGCACAGCAGCCCTCCCAGTTCCCCTGTTTCCCTGGGCCTCTGTCCCCTGGACGGTGTGCCCACTACCACTGCCCCCAGGTCCCTGTTGTTGTTGGGGTGGTGGGTCAACCTGGGTGCCCTGTAGTGGCGGACACACCGCTGATTGACGTGTCCTAGAGACAGAGGCATGGGCCCGCTGGGTGGGAGCTGTGCTGGTGTTCCCAGAGGGGGTTAGGTCTGGTGTAGCCTGTGGCTGTCTGTGGGGAACCGACTGTCCAGAGGTCCCCGATGGGCCGGGCTGGTCATCTGGGTCCAGGTCGACAGAGCTGCTGTCATCGCTGGGGGCCTCTTCTGGGGGTGGGATGGACATCTCTGGACCCTCCGTGCTGGTGTGGTGGCGTTCGGGTCCTGCAGGGTTATAAGGGTATGGTTATTGGTTCTGTGTGTGGCTTTTCGTGGGATGGATGGGTGTCCGTGTACCCAAGTGCAGGCATTCCCGTGTGGGGGCTTTTGTGAGGGTGGCTTGTGGGGGAGATGGTTATGTGCAGTGGGCATGCTTTGGTGATGGGTGTCCATGCTTTGTGGTCGCATGCAGGTCTAGGTGTTGGGATGGGTGGGTTGTGATGGTGGTACATTTGGAAGGAGTTGGTGTGATGGGGGTGGGGGTGAGGGTGGGGTTATGTGCTGGCATGCAGATGGGGTGGGGGTGGGAAGTAGTAGTTAAGATTTGACTTACCAGAGTCCATTCCTCCAGATACTCCTGCGAGGCCCTCAGGATGCAGGATGTGCAAGACTTCCTCCTCCCATGCTGTGAATTCTGGGGGAGTAGGTGGGGGTCCGCCGCCAGTCTTCTGCACCGCAATGTTGTGCCTTGATACCATGGAACGCACCTTCCCCCGTAGGTCGTTCCATCTCTTCCTGATGTCCTCCTGATTGCGTGGATGCTGTCCCACCGCGTTGACCCTGTCGACTATCCTTTGCCATAGCTCCATCTTCCTAGCAATTGTTGTATGCTGCACCTGTGCCCCGAAGAGCTGGGGCTCTACACGTACTATTTCCTCCACCATGACCCTGAGTTCTGCGTCAGAGAACCTGGGGTGTCTTTGGGGTGCCATGGGGTGGTGTGGATGAGGTGAGGGATGTTGTATGTGTTGTGGAGTGTGGTGAGTGTGGTGGTGTATGGTGTTTTGTGCGTTGTAATTGTGTGGGTGATGTTGTGATTAGCCTCTGTGTGATGGTCTACTCTAAGCAGTGCTGTCTCTCTCTGTCCTTGATTCGCAATTGTGGAAGTAAGGGTTTGTGGGTAATGTGGGTGTGTGGGGGTGGTGTGTGTATGTGTCTCAGGTGTGTGTATTTCAAATTGTCCAATGTGGTTGTGTTTTGTAAGGGTGTGTGTATTTTGACCGCGGCGGTGTGTACCGCCAATGGAATACCGCGTTTGAAAGACCGCTGCGTGGATTCGTGGGTCGTAATGGTATGGGCGTATTTCTGTTGGCGTGACGGTGGAGGTTTGGTCATCGCCTTTTTTTCGCTGACCTTTGGTGTGGCGGACTTTTGTGGATGTCGGGTTTTTGGCGGTTTGCCAGTTGCGGGTCAGAATGACTGTGGCGGTTTACCGCGGCCGCGGCGGTGTTATGGCGGTCTTCTGACCGGCGGTAAGCGCCTTTTACCGGCGAGGTCAGATTGACCCCCATACTGTAGTCACCTCACAAGTGGGAGAACCCGCCAGTCCCCTTGTTTCGGTTGAAGATCCAGTGGCTTTGGATGACAAAGAAAACTCTCTCCTGGCAGCGATCCAATCTCGACTGAAATCAGACCCCGAGCTACTGTTGATTACCTTCAGTTGGACAGATTATTTAATTTAAGAGCAGAGTTCTGAAACTCTGGACTGGCTACAGATCACACACGACATATCTCACACATGTTGCCAAGATACCGCCCACTACAAATCTGCTCCATGACAAGACTAATATTTACTTCTCTACTTTCAGAAGTTATTCATGTTTATACTCTACTTCTTGAATGATGTACGGCTTCTGGGGGGAACCAGTCTGTTTACGTGGTGGGCTGCAATGGTCACTTATCCTGCTTAAATTAGAATTGTAATGTGCTTCTCCACTTTTATGTTAATATTTGTGTTGGTTTGGATGGGTAAGATACACTTACCAGTCCTGGGGTGGGGGAGTTGGGTAGTCCATATGTTCAGGATGGTAATGCACTTTGTTAATTGCTCAAAAGGGAATATCACCCACTTTTGCACCAAAGGACTCTGCCCACTTTCACTATTTTATGGCTATGACACGTACCTAGAATTACCTAACACATATAGTAGATTATTGCTCCCACACATTATAAACTAATTTCTTGGAATATGAGGGGACTCCACTCGATGTCTAAGCCCTATGAGGTCTTTTTCTATCTGGCCGATGAGGAGTGCAAAAAGCTCTTCTCCAAGAAACCCATATTGTAGGAAAATGGCTCCCTGTTGCAATTACCCCCCACTTTTTGCCTGATATTGATGCTGACTTGACTGAGAAGTGTGCTGGGACCCTGCTAACCAGGCCCCAGCACCAGTGTTCTTTCACTTAAAAATATACCATTGTTCCACAATTGGCACTTCCCTGGCACACAGATAAGTCCCTTGTAAAAGGTACCAGTGGTACCAAGGGCCCTGTGACCAAGGAAGGTCCCTAAGGGCTGCAGCATGTGTTGTGCCACCCCAAGGGACCCCTCACCCAACACATGCACACTTCCATAGCAGATTGTGTGTGTTGGTGGGGAGAAAAAGGCAAAATCGACATGGCACCCCCCTCAGGATGCCATGCACACAAAATACTGCCCGTGGCATAGGTAAGTCACCCCTCTAGCAGGCCTTACAGCCCTAAGGCAGGGTGCACCATACCACAGGTGAGGGCATAGCTGCATGAGCAATAAGCCCCTACAGTGTCTAAGTCCAGTCTTAGACATTGTAAGTACAGTGTGGCCATATTAAGTATATGGTCTGGGAGTTTGTCAAAAATGAACTCCACGGTTCCATAATGGCTACACTAAATACTGGGAAGTTTGGTATCAAACGTCTCAGAATAATAAACCCACACTGATGCCAGTGTTGGATTTATTGCAAAATGCACACAGAGGGCATCTTAGAAGATGGCCCCTGTAATTTACCCAATCCTTCAGTGCAGGACTGACTGGTCAGTGCCAGCCTGCCACTGAAATGAGTTTCTGCCCCCCTGGGGTGAGAGCCTTTGTGCTCTCTGAGGACAGAAACAAAGCCTGCACTGGGTGGAGGTGCTTCTCACCTCCCCCTGCAGGAACTGTAACACCTGGCGGTGACCCTCAAAGGCTCAAGCCTTTTGTTACAGCACCCCAGGGCATCCCAGCTAGTAGAGATGCCAGCCCCTCCGGCCACTGCCCCCACTTTTGGCGGCAAGGCAGGAGGGGATACTGAGAAAAACAAGGAGAAGTCACCCACCAGTCAGGACAGCCCTTAAGGTGTCCTGAGCTGAGGTGACCCCTGCCTTTAGAAATCCTCCATCTTGAGATTGGAGGATTCCCCCAATAGGATTAGGGATGTGCCCCCCTCCCCTCAGGGAGGAGGCACAAATAGGGTGTAGCCACCCTCCAGGACAGTAGCCATTGGCTACTGCCCTCCTAACCTAAACACACCCCTAAATTCAGTATTTAGGGACGACCCTGAACCCAGGAAATCAGATTCCTGCAACCTACACCAAGAAGAAGGACTGCTGACCTGAAAGCCCTACAGAGACGACGGAGACGACAACTGCTTTGGCCCCAGCCCTACCGGCCTGTCACCAGACTCAAAGAACCTACACAGAGACGCATCCGACTGGGACCAGTGACCTCTGAAGCCTCAGAGGACTGCCCTGAACCCGAAGGACCAAGAAACTCCTGTGAACAGCAGCACTGTTCAAAAACAGCCACAACTTTGCAACTTTCTTGCAACTTTTAAAAAATTCACTCTTCCCGTCAGAAGCGTGAGACTTCACCCTCTGCACCCGACACCCCCAGCTCGAGCTCCAGAGAACCAACACTACAGGGAGGACTCCCAGGCAACTGCGACCTCATGAGTAACCCAAGACGACCACCCTGCTCCCCCACAGCGACGCATGCAGAGAGAATCTAGAGGCTCCCCCTGACCACGACTGCCTGTAACAAGGAACCCGACGCCTGGACCAAGCACTGCACCCGCAGCCCCCAGGACCAGAAGGAACTGAACTCCAGTGCAGGAGTGACCATCAGACGACCTTCTGCCTAGCCCAGTCGGTGGCTGTCCCGAGAACCCCACCCTGTGCCCTGCCTGCACCGCTAGACTGACCCCTAGGTCCCTCCATTGATTCCTATTCAAAACCCGACGCCTGCTTTGTACACTGCACCCGGCCGCCCCTGTGCCACTGTGGGTGTGTTTTGTGTCCCTACTCGTGTCCCCCCCAGTGCTCTACAAAACCCCCCTAGTCTACCCTCCAAAGACGCAGGTACTTTCCTGTTGACAGACTGGAACCGGAGCACCCCTGTTCTCCATAGGCGCCTATGTGTTTTGGGCCCTCCTTTGACCTCTGCACCTGACCGGCCCTGTGTTGCTGGTGCAGTGACTTTGGGGTTGCCTTGAAACCCCAATGGTGGGCTGCCTATGCCCAGGAACCTGAACTTGTAAGTGCCTTACTTACCTGAAAAACTAACCATTATTTACCTCCCCCAGGAACTGTTGATTTTTGCACAGTGTCGACTTTTAAAATAGCTTATTGCCATTCTAACTAAAACTGTGTATGCTACTGCTCTAATTCAAAGTTCCTAAATTACCTTGTGGAGTACCTTGCATTTTATGTACTTGCTTCAAATCTTGAATATTGTGGTTCTAAAATAAATTAAGAAAATATATTTTTCTATATAAAAACTATTGTCCTGGAGTTAAGTCTTTGAGTGTGTGTTCCTCATTTATTGCCTGTGTGTGTACAACAAATGCTCTACACTACCCTCTGATAAGCCTACTGCTCGACCACACTACCACAAAATAGAGCATTAGAATTATCTAATTTCGCCACTATTTTACCTCTAAGGGGAACCCTTAGACTCTGTGCACACTATCTCTTACTTTCAGATAGTATATACAGAGCCAACTTACTACCCATATCCTGCAAAAAGAGGGTGCTGTTTTGCACCACTGCTGGATGTGCCTTTTAAATACACTAAATACATAATTGACTCTGATGGGCTGACGTGATGGTAGGGATATTTCAATCATAAATATCTATGCCCTGAACCTGAAACAAACAGGTTTCTTCTCAGACCTGTCCCGTCACCTCGCTCCCTACCTGGTGGGCGATGTATTTACTGGGGGCGATTTCAATTGTGTAGCTGCCCCTACAGTTGACAGATCCTACCGCCATTATGCGATTCCCCAGTCTTTAAGCTGGTGCAATCCTTCTCCATGGGTCAAAAAAACTGGGACTAGTTAGATTCTTGGAGATCAATGCACACGCAGAGCAGGGATTATTCTTACTACTCACCCCTACATGATCTACATGTTAGATTAGATGTTTTCCTATTCACCCCATTGGTTCATCAACAAATACATGAAATAGAATACTTAGCCCAGACATTATCAGATCTCAATCCAGTCCTACTCCACTTACAATTTGAAGATACATCATCCCCAACCCCCACTTGGAAACTGAATCCAGAATCCCTTTTAGACCCCCTGTTCGGAGATGAGATCGAACACTATATATAGCAATACTTCGAAGATGAAAAAGGAACTGCTTCTGTAAGAAACATAGAATAGGATGCTTTTAAACAGTCCTACAAGGACGTTGCATAGCTGAAATAGTCAGCAACAGATTAACCCTACTCACAGAGGTATCGGCTGCTGAAACTACCCTAAGGCTTTTAGAGCAGGGCAGACCAGAATCCTGGGTCAGTCAACCAACCCTTCTAGAACTGAAGGACAAAGTAGCTGAGCATATGGAATGCCTAAGTTGCTTTGATTACAAAAATGACATGATTAAGGCCCATATATCACATGACAAAGCTGCCAATTACTAGTCTAGCTAGCAAACCCTACTAAAAGAGGCAACCCCATAGTAGAGATAGAAGCAGACTCAGGCGAGTTGTTTTACAAACAATTAGATATTAATTGCAAATTTTATAATTACTATTCAACCTTGTATAAAAGCAAGTTACAGGCTACCACTGAGGAAATAGAAAACGTCCTATCTCCACTTACATTTCCTTCTTTAACTCCAGAGGACACCAAACAATTAGTTAGTGATATTACATTACAAGAAGTGAGAGCTGCCATTAAGTACATGGCGAGTTGGAAAACTCCAGGTACCAACAGTTTTCCGGTTGAGTTTTATGCTACATACGCAAACCAATTAGCTTCTAAGCTAGTTGAACTATACAAAGAGGCTAAGACATTGAAGGTACTTCCTGATACTATGAGAGAAGCTCTTGTAGTGCCTCTGCTAAAACCAGGGAAACCACCCCAAGATGTCAAAGCATATCAAACCCTACCTATATTAAACATGGATTACAAAATCTTATGCAGGATTCTAGCCACCAGACTCCTCCCACACATGACCAAGCTGATTTACCAAAATCAAGCAGGGTTCATACCGGGCCCCAACACAGCATTGAATGTTTGGAGACTGTTACTAATACTGGAAAAAATCCCTATCACAGATACCTATTCCGCTGTTTTCACTGTAGATGTTGAAAAGGAGTTTAATAGTCTAGATTGGAATTACCTCTATGCGGTCATGAAACATTTTTGCCTTAGTGATGGATTTCTGAACTGGACCAGACTACTCTTCTCGAACCCTGGAGCTACAGTCAAGACTGGCAAATATATTTCAGAGAGCTATGTGGTTGAACGCAGTACCACACAGGGCTGTCCGCACTTGTCTTTACTTTGTGCATTGGCTATGGAGCCCCTCACACTCAGAGCCAGGAGCAGACAAGACTATCTGGGTCCCTTAGTATTAGGCAAACAGCAATTTATAGCGCTCTATGCTGATGATTTATTGCTGTTTTTGTGATATAGGCGGTGGGATCTTCTGGGTGCCCGGAGGCTCTTAAAGGGTCCATTTTAGGCTTAAAATTTAAATGGCTGAAATCTAGTTTGTTCCCTTTGCAACTTGGAGCACTTCCCCCACCAACACTGGGAACCTCGACATGGGAAACTGACTGCAAAACATATCTAGGGACTAGGATTTACCACACGGCTCCTGCCCTCCTGGATGAAAATATCTGACAAGCTGTCATCACTTTACAGCAAAACATGACTTTCTGGAGTACTCTCCCTTTATTGGTTATAGGTGGAGTAGCATTGCTTAAAATGATTGCCTTACCTTGATTGCTTTATTCATTTACGGTGTTACCTGCCAAAATTCCTCAAGCTTTTTTTAGAGAGCTTGAATCAATGCCCATTGCCTTCCTCTAAGGCTCTGGCCGCAGACAAGTGTCACTGGCTAACTTACAAATCCCCACTGGGGCTGAAGGTCTCCCAGTACTGGATTTGAAACCTATTATATAGCACCCAATTCCAATACTTTACACAGTTGATAAGGGGACAGCAGCACCCTGACCAAGCACAGCGCCTGGGAACCCCGGACAGGCCTCCCAGAAAAGTCCTCCCAGATGAAGGAAATTGGAGTGGGTTTGGGAACTGGAAAGAGGCAGGAATCACCGAGATCGGGGATCTGTGCACAAAAAGCACACTTCTCCCATTTGAGGATCTTGGGAGTGAATACGACTTACACTCATGACACTTCCTCTTACATAGACCACTAACAGCTGCAATGAGAAAACACAGGGCATCAGGCCTGGCGGAACCACTCACACACATTGGATGCTCTTATACAGCAACTGCATCTGGGACATTCAAAGCAGTCACCTGCCTATATAGAAGAATACGGGAAGATATCCTCCAACCACTAACTTCTTCCCAGTAGAAGTGGGAAGAAGATGTAGGGGCCCCAATTGTCAAAAAAAACTAGATGATCATCTTAGATTGTTTATGCGCAGAATACATAATACTCATACACAATCATTAATGGTGTTTTCCTTTGTCTATATGTACTGTAAAATGCAGCACACATAGGAAGAGGAAAAACATGAAGAAATAATGTATTTACTTCCCATTGGGCCACTGTAACGCTACCCCTGAGGTGGCAAAATAATCTGATGCATTTCCAGCCTTGTGAATATGGCCTGGTACACTGTGCCACAGAAACATCAAGAAAATGTGTCTCTGGTGGTTCAGTGTTTGTAAATGAGGCCCATAGTGTCAGTGGTTCATATATGTCAGGGCACAAATGCCTTCACACCACAAGACAGATCTTTTCATAGGCAAAGCATGAGACAGAGGCTTCCAGATATTGGGCTGTCATGTACCCCCACTGAACAGTGTCCCTAGCATACCCGGTGGCCACTTTCTCTGTAAACACCACAGTGCACATGTTAACAGATATGCTGTGCCTGCTGCCAGGCCATTTGCTAACTTTTGCCACCCTGGGGGACGTGCTTTAGCAAGATCTGTCCTATTTCAAGACACTCTAGTTGATCATGTCTCATGTAAATGGCATACATCTGAATATATCATATATATGTGAGTGTCTGATAATAAAATATTGAGGTTTGGGGATGGGCAAGACTTGTATGTTTGGTGAATATGACTATGCAGCAATGACAGATACTGATGTCTGTTAAATGAGGGTAAGCAAATGTCCCAATAGTGATGTATGTAGCATGATTATGTACATTTAACCGCTTCTGTGCCTTGGACGAGATCATCTCGTCCAAGGCTACAGTTCCCCTGTGCCTTGGACGAGATCATCTCGTCCATGGCACAGGGGAACTTGGGGGCGCGCTAGCGCGACCCCCGTGCACCCCCCTCCCCCCCCCAAGTCGGGGATGGAAGGGGAAGACCTTCCCCTTCCACCCCTGACCCCCCCCACCCCCCCCTGTGACATCAGCGCGCTCGCGCGCGCGCGCTGATGTGTCACAGGGGCCTCCCTCGTCGCGCTGGCTTTCAATCGATGGGAGGCCCGCAGGGGCTTCAAAGGGAAGGAAAAGTATTTCCTTCCCTTTGAAGTCCCTCCGAGGGTTTCAAAAGCCGGATTGCTTGCAATCCGGCTTTTGAAACCCCACTAGACACCAGGGATTTTTTTTTTATTATTATTGAAATTGACAAAAGGGAGCGACCCCTTGGGCAAGGGTCGCTCCCAGGGGGGGCATTTTTTTGAAAAGGCCTTTTCTGCCCCCCCTGGGGGCAGATCGGCCTACTATTAGGCCGATCTGCCCCCAGGGGTGGCAGAAACCTCTAGGCACCAGGGACCATTTTTTATTGTTTTTATTTTTTGTTTCATATTTTTTTTTTTTTTGGTGGGGAGCGACCCCTTAGGCAAGGGTCGCTCCCCTTGGGGGAAAATTATATTTTGGCCATTTCTGCCCCCCTTGGGGGCAGATTGGCCTATTTTGATGAGGCCAATCTGCCCCCAAGGGGGGTAGAAACCACTAGACACCAGGGATTTTTTTTATTTTTATTGTTATTGACAAAAGGGAGCGACCCCTTGGGCAAGGGTCGCTCCCAGGGGGGCATATTTTCGGGAAGGCCTTTTCTGCCCCCCCTGGGGGCAGATCGGCCTACTATTAGGCCGATCTGCCCCCAGGGGGGGCAGAAACCTCTAGGCACCAGGGACTTTTTTTTTTAATTTATTTTTTATGTTTCATTTTTTTTTTTTTTGGTGGGGAGCGACCCCTTAGGCAAGGGTCGCTCCCCTTGGGGGAAAATTATATTTTGCCCATTTCTGCCCCCCTTGGGGGCAGATTGGCCTATTTTGATGAGGCCAATCTGCCCCCAAGGGGGGTAGAAACCACTAGACACCAGGGAGTTTTTTCTTTGCGTGAATTTCACGCAAAGGGAGCGACCCCTTAGGCAAGGGTCGCTCCCTGGGGGGGAGGGCAATTTATTTTAGGCCATTTCTGCCCCCCCTGGGGGCAGATCGGACTATTATTAGGCCGAACTGCCCCCAGCGGTGGAAGAAACCTCTAGGCGCCAGGGCAAATTTTTTTTTTGTGTTTTTTTTTTGGGTTGTTTCTTTTTTTTAGAGATGGGGAGCGACCCATCAGGCAAGGGTCGCTCCCCTGGGGGGCAAATTGTATTTAGACCATTTCTGCCCCCCTGGGGGCAGATTGGCCGATTTTAGGTAAATCTGCCCCCAAGGGGGCAGAAACCACTAGGCACCGGGGATTTGTTTTTTGGCGCCAATGTCACGCAGGGGGAGCGACCCCGTAGGCAAGGGTCGATCCCGTGGGGGGGTGGGGGTTTGGGGGGCAAATTTATTTTAGGCCATTTCTGCCCCCCCGGGGGACAGATCGGCCTATTATTAGGCCGAACTGCCCCCAGGGGGGGGCAGAACCCTCTAGGCGCCAGGGCAATTTTTTTTTGTTGTGTTTTTTTTTGTTGTTGTTTCTTTTTTTAGAGATGGGGAGCGACCCATCAGGCAAGGGTCGCTCCCCTGGGGGTGCAAATTGTATTTAGACCATTTCTGCCCCCCTGGGGGCAGATTGGCCGATTTTAGGTCAATCTGCCCCCAAGGGGGCAGAAACCACTAGGCACCGGGGATTTGTTTTTTGGCGCCAATGTCACGCAGGGGGAGCGACCCCGTAGGCAAGGGTCGATCCCGTGGGGGGGTGGGGGTTTGGGGGGCAAATTTATTTTAGGCCATTTCTGCCCCCCCTGGGGGCAGATCGGCCTACTATTAGGCCGATCTGCCCCCAGGGGGGGCAGAAACCTCTAGGCACCAGGGACTTTTTTTGTAAATTTATTTTTTATGTTTCATTTTTTTTTTTTTTTGGTGGGGAGCGACCCCTTAGGCAAGGGTCGTTCCCCTTGGGGGAAAATTATATTTTGCCCATTTCTGCCCCCCTTGGGGGCAGATTGGCCTATTTTGATGAGGCCAATCTGCCCCCAAGGGGGGTAGAAACCACTAGACACCAGGGAGTTTTTTCTTTGCGTGAATTTCACGCAAAGGGAGCGACCCCTTAGGCAAGGGTCGCTCCCTGGGGGGGAGGGCAATTTATTTTAGGCCATTTCTGCCCCCCCTGGGGGCAGATCGGACTATTATTAGGCCGAACTGCCCCCAGCGGTGGAAGAAACCTCTAGGCGCCAGGGCAAATTTTTTTTTTGTGTTTTTTTTTTTGTTGTTTCTTTTTTTTAGAGATGGGGAGCGACCCATCAGGCAAGGGTCGCTCCCCTGGGGGGCAAATTGTATTTAGACCATTTCTGCCCCCCTGGGGGCAGATTGGCCGATTTTAGGTAAATCTGCCCCCAAGGGGGCAGAAACCACTAGGCACCGGGGATTTGTTTTTTGGCGCCAATGTCACGCAGGGGGAGCGACCCCGTAGGCAAGGGTCGATCCCGTGGGGGGGTGGGGGTTTGGGGGGCAAATTTATTTTAGGCCATTTCTGCCCCCCCGGGGGACAGATCGGCCTATTATTAGGCCGAACTGCCCCCAGGGGGGGGCAGAACCCTCTAGGCGCCAGGGCAATTTTTTTTTGTTGTGTTTTTTTTTGTTGTTGTTTCTTTTTTTAGAGATGGGGAGCGACCCATCAGGCAAGGGTCGCTCCCCTGGGGGTGCAAATTGTATTTAGACCATTTCTGCCCCCCTGGGGGCAGATTGGCCGATTTTAGGTCAATCTGCCCCCAAGGGGGCAGAAACCACTAGGCACCGGGGATTTGTTTTTTGGCACCAATGTCACGCAGGGGGAGCGACCCCGTAGGCAAGGGTCGATCCCGTGGGGGGGTGGGGGTTTGGGGGGCAAATTTATTTTAGGCCATTTCTGCCCCCCTGGGGGCAGATCGGCCTACTATTAGGCCGATCTGCCCCCAGGGGGGGCAGAAACCTCTAGGCACCAGGGACTTTTTTTTTTAATTTATTTTTTATGTTTCCTTTTTTTTTTTTTTGGTGGGGAGCGACCCCTTAGGCAAGGGTCGCTCCCCTTGGGGGAAAATTATATTTTGCCCATTTCCGCCCCCCTTGGGGGCAGATTGGCCTATTTTGATGAGGCCAATCTGCCCCCAAGGGGGGTAGAAACCACTAGGCACTGGGGATTTGTTTTTTGGCGCCAATGTCACGCAGGAGGAGCGACCCCGTAAGCAAGGGTCGCTCCCGGCGGGGGAGGGTGGGGGTTGGGGGGGCAAATTTATTTTAGGGCATTTCTGCCCCCCCCCGGGGCCGGCTGAGCTACAGTCCAAACACCACAGGTAGGCACCTTGCAAAAAACACCTCTGTTTTCTGTGAAAAAATATGTTGTGTCCACGTTGTGTTTTGGGCCATTTCCTTTTGTGGGCGCTAGGCCTACCCACAGAAGTGACGTACCATTTTTATCGAGAGACTTAGGGGAACGCTGGGTGGAAGGAAATTTGTGGCTCCTCTCAGATTCCAGAACTTTCTGTCACCGAAATGAGAGGAAAAAGTCTTTTTTGGGCCAAATTTTGATGTTTGCAAAGGATTCTGGGTAACATAACCTGGTCAGAGCCCCGCAAGTCACCCCATCTTGGATTCCCCTGGGTTTCTAGTTTTCAAAAATGCACTGGTTTGCTAGGTTTCCTCAGGTGTCGGCTGAGCTACAGGCCAAAATCCACAGGTAGGCACTGCTTTTTATAAAAAAATGTGATGTGTCCACGTTGTGTTTTCGGCCCTTTCCTTTCGTGGGCGCTAGTCCTACCCACACAAGTGAGGTATCATTTTTATCGGGAGACTTGGGGGAACGCTGGGTAGAAGGAAATTTGTGGCTCCTCTCAGATTCCAGAACTTTCTGCCACAGAAATGTGAGTAACATGTGTATTTTTAGCCACATTTTGAGGTTTGCAAAGGATTCTGGGTAACAGAACCTGGTCCGAGCCCCGCAAGTCACCCCTCCTTGGATTCCCCTAGGTCTCTAGTTTTCAGAAATGCACAGGTTTGGTAGGTTTCCCTAGGTGCCGGCTGAGCTAGAGGTCAAAATCTACAGGTAGGCACTTCGCAAAAAACACCTCTGTTTTTTTCAAAAATTTAGGATGTGTCCACGTTGCGCTTTGGGGTGTTTCCTGTCGCCGGCGCTAGGCCTACCCACGCAAGTGAGGTATCATTTTTATCGGGAGACTTGGGGGAACGCTGGGTGGAAGGAAATTTGTAGCTCCTCTCAGATTCCAGAACTTTCTGCCACAGAAATGTGAGGGACATGTGTTTTTTTAGCCAAATTTTGAGGTTTGCAAAGGATTCTGGGTAACAGAACCTGGTCCGAGCACCGCAAGTCACCCCTCCTTGGATTCCCCTAGGTCTCTAGTTTTCAGAAATGCACAGGTTTGGTAGGTTTCCCTAGGTGCCGGCTGAGCTAGAGGCCAAAATCTACAGGTAGGCACTTCGCAAAAAACACCTCTGTTTTTTTCCAAAATTTAGGATGTGTCCACGTTGCGCTTTGGGGTGTTTCCTGTCGCCGGCGCTAGGCCTACCCACGCAAGTGAGGTATCATTTTTATCGGGAGACTTGGGGGAACGCTGGGTGGAAGGAAATTTGTAGCTCCTCTCAGATTCCAGAACTTTCTGCCACAGAAATGTGAGGTACATGTGTTTTTTTAGCCAAATTTTGAGGTTTGCAAAGGATTCTGGGTAACAGAACCTGGTCCGAGCCCCGCAAGTCACCCCTCCTTGGATTCCCCTAGGTCTCTAGTTTTCAGAAATGCACAGGTTTGGTAGGTTTCCCTAGTTGCCGGCTGAGCTAGAGGCCAAAATCTACAGGTAGGCACTTCGCAAAAAACACCTCTGTTTTTTTCCAAAATTTAGGATGTGTCCACGTTGCGCTTTGGGGTGTTTCCTGTCGCCGGCGCTAGGCCTACCCACGCAAGTGAGGTATAATTTTTATCAGGAGACTTGGGGGAACACTGGGTGGAAGGAAATTTGTAGCTCCTCTCAGATTCCAGAACTTTCTGCCACAGAAATGTGAGGGACATGTGTTTTTTTAGCCAAATTTTGAGGTTTGCAAAGGATTCTGGGTAACAGAACCTGGTCCGAGCACCGCAAGTCACCCCTCCTTGGATTCCCCTAGGTCTCTAGTTTTCAGAAATGCACAGGTTTGGTAGGTTTCCCTAGGTGCCGGCTGAGCTAGAGGCCAAAATCTACAGGTAGGCACTTCGCAAAAAACACCTCTGTTTTTTTCCAAAATTTAGGATGTGTCCACGTTGCGCTTTGGGGTGTTTCCTGTCGCCGGCGCTAGGCCTACCCACGCAAGTGAGGTATCATTTTTATCGGGAGACTTGGGGGAACGCTGGGTGGAAGGAAATTTGTAGCTCCTCTCAGATTCCAGAACTTTCTGCCACAGAAATGTGAGGGACATGTGTTTTTTTAGCCAAATTTTGAGGTTTGCAAAGGATTCTGGGTAACAGAACCTGGTCCGAGCCCCGCAAGTCACCCCTCCTTGGATTCCCCTAGGTCTCTAGTTTTCAGAAATGCACAGGTTTGGTAGGTTTCCCTAGTTGCCGGCTGAGCTAGAGGCCAAAATCTACAGGTAGGCACTTCGCAAAAAACACCTCTGTTTTTTCCCAAAATTTAGGATGTGTCCACGTTGCGCTTTGGGGTGTTTCCTGTCGCCGGCGCTAGGCCTACCCACGCAAGTGAGGTATAATTTTTATCAGGAGACTTGGGGGAACACTGGGTGGAAGGAAATTTGTAGCTCCTCTCAGATTCCAGAACTTTCTGCCACAGAAATGTGAGGGACATGTGTTTTTTTAGCCAAATTTTGAGATTTGCAAAGGATTCTGGGTAACAGAACCTGGTCCGAGCCCCGCAAGTCACCCCTCCTTGGATTCCCCTAGGTCTCTAGTTTTCAGAAATGCACAGGTTTGGTAGGTTTCCCTAGGTGCCGGCTGAGCTAGAGGCCAAAATCTACAGGTAGGCACTTCGCAAAAAACACCTCTGTTTTTTTCCAAAATTTAGGATGTGTCCACGTTGCGCTTTGGGGTGTTTCATGTCGCCGGCGCTAGGCCTACCCACGCAAGTGAGGTATCATTTTTATCGGGAGACTTGGGGGAACGCTGGGTGGAAGGAAATTTGTAGCTCCTCTCAGATTCCAGAACTTTCTGCCACAGAAATGTGAGGGACATGTGTTTTTTTAGCCAAATTTTGAGGTTTGCAAAGGATTCTGGGTAACAGAACCTGGTCCGAGCCCCGCAAGTCACCCCTCCTTGGATTCCCCTAGGTCTCTAGTTTTCAGAAATGCACAGGTTTGGTAGGTTTCCCTAGGTGCCGGCTGAGCTAGAGGCCAAAATCTACAGGTAGGCACTTCGCAAAAAACACCTCTGTTTTTTCCCAAAATTTAGGATGTGTCCACGTTGCGCTTTGGGGTGTTTCCTGTCGCTGGCGCTAGGCCTACCCATGCAAGTGAGGTATCATTTTTATCGGGAGACTTGGGGGAACGCTGGGTGGAAGGAAATTTGTAGCTCCTATCAGATTCCAGAACTTTCTGCCACAGAAATGTGAGGGACATGTGTTTTTTTAGCCAAATTTTGAGGTTTGCAAAGAATTCTGGGTAACAGAACCTGGTCCGAGCCCCGCAAGTCACCCCTCCTTGGATTCCCCTAGGTCTCTAGTTTTCAGAAATGCACAGGTTTGGTAGGTTTCCCTAGGTGCCGGCTGAGCTAGAGGCCAAAATCTACAGGTAGGCACTTCGCAAAAAACACCTCTGTTTTTTTCCAAAATTTAGGATGTGTCCACGTTGCGCTTTGGGGTGTTTCCTGTCGCCGGCGCTAGGCCTACCCACGCAAGTGAGGTATCATTTTTATCGGGAGACTTGGGGGAACGCTGGGTGGAAGGAAATTTGTAGCTCCTCTCAGATTCCAGAACTTTCTGCCACAGAAATGTGAGGGACATGTGTTTTTTTAGCCAAATTCTGAGGTTTGCAAAGGATTCTGGGTAACAGAACCTGGTCCGAGCCCCGCAAGTCACCCCTCCTTGGATTCCCCTAGGTCTCTAGTTTTCAGAAATGCACAGGTTTGGTAGGTTTCCCTAGGTGCCGGCTGAGCTAGAGGCCAAAATCTACAGGTAGGCACTTCGCAAAAAACACCTCTGTTTTTTTCCAAAATTTAGGATGTGTCCGCGTTGCGCTTTGGGGTGTTTCCTGTCGCCGGCGCTAGGCCTACCCACGCAAGTGAGGTATCATTTTTATCGGGAGACTTGGGGGAACGCTGGATAAAAGGAAATTTGTAGCTCCTCTCAGATTCCAGAACTTTCTGCCACAGAAATGTGAGGGACATGTGTTTTTTTAGCCAAATTTTGAGGTTTGCAAAGGATTCTGGGTAACAGAACCTGGTCCGAGCCCCGCAAGTCACCCCTCCTTGGATTCCCCTAGGTCTCTAGTTTTCAGAAATGCACAGGTTTGGTAGGTTTCCCTAGGTGCCGGCTGAGCTAGAGGCCAAAATCTACAGGTAGGCACTTCGCAAAAAACACCTCTGTTTTTTTCCAAAATTTAGGATGTGTCCACGTTGCGCTTTGGGGTGTTTCCTGTCGCCGGCGCTAGGCCTACCCACGCAAGTGAGGTATCATTTTTATCGGGAGACTTGGGGGAACGCTGGGTGGAAGGAAATTTGTAGCTCCTCTCAGATTCCAGAACTTTCTGCCACAGAAATGTGAGGGACATGTGTTTTTTTAGCCAAATTTTGAGGTTTGCAAAGGATTCTGGGTAACAGAACCTGGTCCGAGCCCCGTAAGTCACCCCTCCTTGGATTCCCCTAGGTCTCTAGTTTTCAGAAATGCACAGGTTTGGTAGGTTTCCCTAGGTGCCAGCTGAGCTAGAGGCCAAAATCTACAGGTAGGCACTTCGCAAAAAACACCTCTGTTTTCTCCCAAAATTGTCGATGTGTCCACGTTGCGCTTTGGGGCGTTTCCTGTCGCGGGCGCTAGGCCTACCCACGCAAGTGAGGTATCATTTTTATCGGGAGACTTGGGGGAACATAGATTAGCAAAACAAGTGCTATTGCCCCTTGTCTTTCTCTACATTTTTTCCTTCCAAATATAGGAGAGTGTGTAAAAAAGATATCTATTTGAGAAATTCCCTATAATTCACAAGCTTGTATGGTCACCCCGGAATTCAGAGATGTGCAAATAACCACTGCTCCTCAGCACCTTATCTTGTGCCCTTTTTGGAAATGCAAAGGTTTTCTTGATAGCAATTTTTTACTCTTTATATTTCAGCAAATGAATTGCTGTATACCCGGTATAGAATGAAAACGCACTGCAGGGTGCAGCTCATTTATTGGCTCTGGGTTCCTCAGGTTCTTGATGAACCTACAAGCCCTATATATCCCCGCAACCAGAGGAGTCCAGCAGACGTAACGGTATATTGCTTTCCATAATCTGACATTGCAGGGAAAAGTTACAGAGTAAAACGTAGAGAAAAATTGATGTTTTTTTCACCTCAATTTCAATATTTTTCTTTTTCAGCTGTTATTTTCTGTAGGAAACCCTTGTAGGATCTACACAAATGACCCCTTGCTGAATTCAGAATTTTGTCTACTTTTCAGAAATGGTTTCTGGGATCCAGCATTGGTTTCATGCCCATTCCTGTCACTGACTGGAAGGAGGCTGAAAGCACAAAAAATTGCAAAAATGGGGTATGCCCCAGTAAAATGCCAAAATTGTGTTGAAAAATTGGGTTTTCTGATTCAAGTCTGCCTGTTCCTGAAAGCTAGGAAGCTGCTGAGTTTAGCACTACAAACCCTTTGTTGATGCCATTTTCAGGGGGAAATCCACAAGCCTTCTTCTGCAGCCACTTTTTCAATTTTTTTTTTAAAAAACGAAATTTTCACTGTATTTTGGCCAATTTCTTGGCCTCCTTCAAGGGAACCCACAAAGTCTGGGTACCTCTAGAATCCCTAGGATGTTGGAAAAAAAGGACGCAAATTTGGCTTGGTTAGCTTATGTGAACAAAAAGTTATGAGGGCCTAAGCGTGAACTGCCCCAAATAGGCAAAAAAAGGCCTGGCACAGGAGGGGGAAAAGGCCTGGCAGCGAAGGGGTTAATGAAAAAGTGTAAGTCAGGGATATTGCTATTCCTGACTGAGTGTGTTCTGTGAGTCATTTAGGGACAGAGTGCCATTAAACTCAGCTAGCCTTATAACGTCTTGGGGTAGTGAGCCATTTGAAATGCTTCAACAAAGTGACCAAGACATGTATGTATATTTTCATCATATGTATGTACCTCTCAGCCTGCCCTACCAATATATGCCAATAAGCCATGTCAAATGAGCTATTTAAGTTATTACAACCAAGAGGGTTCTATGGCCATTTGCAAGTCATGTGTAATGTTCAATATTTGACCACAGTGTTAATCTTTCAGCAATCACAGACCTATGTCTCATGTTATGTCTTGCAGGTGGACCTGAGCCTTACACCACTGGAGAGATGTAAGATAAATAATATGTGTGTTGCTGTATGCTGTGTGCAATGCCATATTCTAAGTGCATGTGTTCAAAATCAAGCTATATATGTTATACATGTATATGGACAGCAAGGTAGAGGTTGTGTTCAGGATGTGCATTTGCCTCTCACTAATGTCAAGGAGTATCAGAGTGCTATAACTGAGGGTCCACGTTTTCTGGTTTGACCAAAGTGCAATGACCACTGTGTCAGGATCTGTGAACATACGTGGTGATTGATTCATAGGTGGACATGACAGGTGACAGTATATCTAGCAAATGCATTTCAGATGCACAAATAGGCTGTTGTTACTCACAGCGCAATCTATGTCCGATGTGTATGACACAAGGGGGATAAATCACAAAACAGTGATGACAGTAAGGGCATGTGCCAGAATTACAGGGTCCCAAAAGGCCACAGGGTGGCATCATGTAGTTTACAAATGATGTACCTTCTGTGTATACCACAGGAACATCTTTGGAAATTATGTTGCTCCAGAACTGAGGAACTTGTGAATAAGGCCCTAAGTGTATCAGGACAGAGGTCAGCATTCCCCACTCGGAACTGCAGTTGAATTGCCCGCTCATGTGCTGTGATGCCCCATACTCTATGTTGAATGGATCAACATTGCTATCCCATGTCAACTTTCCAGATCTGGCAATGTGTGTTGGACCAAAGAAATGTCTGCACAGCATTGTAATGCAACATGCCAATTTCCGATCCATCTTCAGATAGTGCTGGCCATTATTGTCTCCAAAATGTACTGTAAACAGGATCATACAGTGAACAGCATTAGCCATTGCCATCCCAAGATCCCTGTGCAAATGGTTGTGCTGAGTGATGGTGTGCAGTAAGGTGACATGAATATCGGACACATATGTATAGGCAATGGGATGTGTAGTGGGACACATGCAGTTACTTGTGGAGTATGCAAGAAGTTGTGGCACAGCCAACCATGTATTAACAGAAGTTGGTATAGGAGTTGGTTCATACATCTCTGTGTGATGCCAGTAAGCTATCCACCCTCCATTACCACATACGATGGCTGGCACATGTAGATTCTATGTAGCAATGTGTCTAGATATGTGTCCTTGCCATGTCAGGTACCCACTGTTGTGACACAATTCATATAACTTGCAGTCCTTGCTCAACTTACTTTGGCTAATGCCAATGGAATTAAGGGCATGGAAGGATGCAGAAGGGACACTGATGATCAACACCACATGAACAGTGTGCCATACCATGGTCAGAAAACAGCATTGTTCCTAAGCATGGTCTATGCTGACATGGTCATGCCAAGATGTTTAAAGACGGTACATTGCTATTATGTAACATTAGCTTAGCCTTGGTACCTTGACCATGGTAAACAGAGAGATGATAGATATTGTGCAGATGTATGATCACTTTGACCTTCCATATGTATTTGGGGTTTGTAAAGTGCAACATATGATGTGTGAAGATAGTAGATACCTGGCATGGTTGATGTTCATTTAACAAATTAACCTTTGTATGACATGTTTTCTTCATGATTACACAGCTGAAAATGACCCCAGCCAAGAAAAAAAACACCAGCTGAGGGAGGAACGGTATAGGCACATTAGACCAGTGTGCAATGCCTTCAAGAAGATGGGCAAGACCTTTGAGAGTGAAAGGCATTGGGGTCCTGGAGGGCCTTTCCCCAAGGTATACCTAAGATGGGACCTGCTACCACCAGCAAGGCTCGGGTGCAGACAGGGGTGTGTCTGCAGGAGCAGGACCATCTACCTCCACCAGCTATCTCAGCCCTAAGACTCACCCACTGTCCAACCCAAGTACCGTCCAGTGACTTTGAGCAGGAAATGTACAAGGAAGTTGCAGACTTAAAGTTTTGTGTCGCCAGCCTGAAGCACAAAATGGACAGCATGCTCATCCTCCTCTGGGAAATAAATCAGGCCATGCAGAGACCATGAAGGGTAGGATGATCCTGATGGACTCTTTCTTCGTTTCACCTTGTACATAGTTATTTTTATTGTTGGGGTTTTAGATACCTTAGTCTAGGTAAGTTAGTGTAGTGTAGGTTAGTTTTAGTTCTTTGTGGTTTTATTAAGGGTGGGTAAATTTGTTAGAAGTTTGATTTTATTAGGTGTTTTTAGTGGGTGGGTGGTTGATGTTTAAGGTATTTATTCATAAAAAGTGTAAAAATGCAAAAAAATTCAAAAATATTAAAGATACAAAATACAAAAATATATCTTTGTTTAGGTCGAGATGTTTAGTTAGTTTATGTCTAGGTGTAGTTACTGTTGTCACAGTCTGCAGATGTGTTATAAAGGGGTTGCAGGGTTGATGTTTATAATGTGGCATTACATATATAGAATAACTTAGGTTAAGTTAAGATAGTTGTATGTATTATTTAGTATAAGGTAGTGTAGTTTAGGTTAGTATAGCTAGGTTTTGTAGTATAGGTAGTTTTGGTGACAAATATTTATGGTTTTATTAAATGTTGTTGTTTGCTACATTAGAGTCTCCATCATGTGTACTGTGTAAGAGTTAGCATGTCTTCTCAGGTAATGTCAGGTACATGCTTTTGGCTTTGCTAGCAATATTTGGATACATGCGTTACTAGGAGAATTCCCCGTGGGCATGTACCTCTCAGGTTGGCAATGGAATCCCAGTAAGCTATCTACAAACATCATTGAGCAGTGCATGTGACAATCTGGATGTGAATGGACACACATCCCAAAACAGGTACTCAATACAATTGATCTGTGTAGGTAAGTCATGGGACATGCATTGGTGGATTGCTGTTGTTATTGAACTCACTCTAATTCAAGGATTTGTTAATCACACACTGATGCCTGCCCCTTACAGACTCGCACTTGCATCATTTGGTTGTCACAGCAATGTTGTTTTGTTGCCAATATCCATGCTTCGACCAGACACCTGAGATGTGAATCACATCAGTTTTCACATTAAGTGCGTCATACCTGTTGCACTGCATGCTTGGGAGTCTCAGAAACAGCTTGATAGATCATATCCATCAAAGATGTTTCACTCTGTCTATGTGGCTTTGTCTCAGGCTCCAATCCACACATATCCCTTTGGCAAGTAGTGTATATGCTTCACACAATGCAACATGTTCAAATTTGTCCTCCTTCAGACACACATACAACACACAGGTTGTAGTAAGTGGTTTTATTTATAGGTGCAAAATTACATGATGTACGGATGTACATTTTATGAGACAACAACCCCAACAGATGTATCAAGCTACTGGATGCCCAGACAGAGTCCATGGGGGAAACAATTCAAGGGACATGTGTAGGGAAGGAGTGCTCCAGTGAGAAGGACTGCATTGCTAGTAGGGTAGATTGGCCACAACGACACTCAACATATGTGAGAGGTCAACAGAGGGAGAGTCAAAATGAGGGCAGTGCCAGTTCTTTGGACACTGGCATGATCTTCAGCACAAAGCAAAGGAGAAAGTGGGCATGTGCCAGAGAGAAAGCTACCAGGCAGTTTTTCTGGTGAAAGATGTGCCTTTCACATGTTCTTCCTCTGATGTATGTCGTGCCTCACTTGATAGGGTTGTGGTAGGTGCTGATGTAGAGGGAGGAACACACACATCAGGGACTGAGAATGTGGATCCTGTGTCCATTGCCGCTCTGATCTGTGGCAACACAGAAGGCAGCACAGCAGCAAGGAGGATCTGCTTGTTTTTCAACACAGCAGCAACGTCATGGTGGTAGGCACCCATAGTGGCAATGAGTGGGTCCTGCTTCTGGTCCATGGACTCCAAGGCATTTTGGATTGCCCCCAGCTTGTTGGCAACCTTGCTGGTGCCACTTTGGCAGGGCATTTGCTCATGCCTCTGCCTCACGACACCAGTGATATCAGCCAGGGACTACTGGAGGCCACGGAGCAGAGAGTAGGTGCCTTGTATGGTGGCTGAGTTGTTCATAATTGTACTGAGGCACCTATGGAGTGTCTCTAGGGTGCTGGTAATGGTCTCCATCCCCATCCATACCTGATCTGCCAGTTCCCGCTGGACTTCTACCGTTGTCTGTTGGAATATAAGTTCTGTGTTCTGGGAGTCCAGGGTTACGGGTGGGCTGGCATATGGTGTAAGTTGGATATTGAGTGGATCATCTGGGGACCCCACAATGCTGTCAAACCTCCCATGACCAGAGATGGTGCCTAGATGGTGCCCAGGATTTGTTGGAGGGTGTTGGTATGTACGGTTGCAGCTGGTCATCCACATCATTGGAAAAGTCCAGGACAGTCAGCTGGTCAGGAGGTATGGGTTCATCCTCTACAATAAGATAGAGTTATATGAATGGTTATCTCTGCTGGAAGTTGACATGAGTAATCAGGTTGGCATACACCGTTTGAGATATAGGACTTTCAGCGCCTCATTTACAAGGCCCTAGCAGCATACTTCTCAACTGGAGTGTCATTGTTTGTGATGCTCAAGTTTCACTGTGTGCCAGCCCATATTTACAAGGCCAAGCAAAGCCACCTTGTGTGGCTTTCCATGGCTCTGTAAATATGCACCACTTTCACGCATAACATTGTATGAAGGTTGTGTTCCGTGGGTGTTGGTGCAGATTTACATGTCTGGGGGTGCGTCAGATTCCTACACCACCTCAGGGGTGGTGTTAATGTGGTGCAACAGGGAGAAATAACATTTTTCTCCTCGTTATTCCATCTTTCTGCGTGTGCTGTATTCTGCAGCACTCATATAACGAAGAAGGCACCATTAATGACTGTTTATGTGCAGGTAGGTGTTCCTTCCTGCACATAAGCAATCATCCCTGCATGCAGGTGCCCTTGCACCATAGTGCAATGGTGCCTGTGTTGGTTCTAGGAAGCTGTTTGTGCACCAGCACTGAGGAAAGTACAGGGATGAGTTGTATTTTGGTAAACACAACACATCCCTGCACTTTCAAAATGATGCAGTGCAGCACAGCAAGCTTTGTGTCATTTCTTCATACACGAGGCCCTCGGTTTAACAGCGATGTTTAGTACACCTGTTAGGCATGGGTATTGATGTGCAGTTTCACAGTATTTTGGTTACAAATAGCAGTATCTCTATTAAGACATTGGTGGTAACTGCCACCTACCGCCACGGTGACGGCCGCCAACATACCGTCGCCGTGGCTACCAGCTGCCCACCCACATTATGACCCTCGACGGAATTCTGCCAGACGGTCATGGCGGCGGACGGCAGTAAGGTGGCGCTGCTGTGAGCAGCAGCGCCACGCCAGCAAAGCACCATCTACCGTATCATGAGCAATGATACAGCCTGGCGGTGTTTGGTTGGCGGACGCTTCTGCTGACAGCAGCGCTGCATCCTGTCTCCAGCCGGAGGACCCCCTGCACGCAGGCAAGTCGGGTGCTCCGACAGGAGAGGGAGGTGGGGGGTGTTGTGTGCGTGTGGGGGGGTGTTGTGTGTGGGCGGGTGCCTGTTTATGACTGCGTGCCTCTGGGTGTGAGTCGTGTTGAATGAGTGCGTGAATGCCTGAATGTGAGTTTATGTGTATGTTGTGTGTTGTGATTGCATGTGTGCGTAAAGAAGGTTGGTGCGTGTTGCAGTGTGTGGGTATGTATGTGTGCATGCATGGGTGGATGTGGCTATGCGTGTGTGTATGTGTGTGTGCATGTGGGTGTGAAAATGTGCGGGGTAGAAGAGGGAGGGCAGGAGAGGGCTCTAGGGAGGGGGGCGGGAGAGACCCCTATCAGTGCCAGGGAAGGAATTCTCTGGCACTAATAGTGCCTACTGCCATAGTTTTTGTGGCAGTACGCTTGCCACGAAAACCATGCTGGTAGGCGGGGTCATAATCCCAAAGTGGGATTGTGACGGCCGCCTGGCTGGAGACCGAAGTCTCCAGCCCAGCGGCCGTTACCACCCTGGCGGATGGAGTGGTACATTGGCGGTTTGGCTTGAGCCAAACCACCAATGTCATAATTTGGGAACAGGTAACCCACCCTGTTGGCAGTACCTTTCCCCAAAATACCGCCGATTGCCAGGGTTGTAATGAGATCCAATATGCCTACTGTGAGGTGATGGGCCCTGTCTGACTGGGTAGTTTATCTCACTGACACTTCTCACATATCATCTTGATCAGAGTTGTTTACCTGCAGAGTGCAATATGTCATGTGACACATGCCCACGCCATTGTATGTGTGCATACGTCCTCTGATTACCCACTTTTGGGTCCTGGTACATGGCTAAGTGCCACACAGTGTTCCTACCCAGATCATATATTCATTCTAACATGCCTACAACACGTGGATTATGCATAACCATATCCAGTGGTGGTACAGGTTGTATTGTTATAGAAAGCTATTATTGGGGCCTCACCCCACATGGTAGTAGTAGTAGTGTAATTAGTGGCAAGTACCTACATCTGAATACTACGTCAGTAGGCCTACCCACTTCAGCTTGGGTTCTTCCAGGGGTCCTTTAATTTGTGATGGCTAAGTGGTTCTTGGTGTCCCTTGTCAAGTTCCTGTTTGACATCCTAAAACGTTTTCATGTGGCACTGTGAGACAATGTTGCATCAGACTCCCTTCTGGCACATTTTCCATGTTACCCCCGGTCCACATGACATGTAGGTTGTAGTCCCTCAATGGGCTGCTCTCATTAATACCTTCTCAGGTATGCCACATGTGTTGCATAGTTGGACCCAGGAGTGCGTGTGTATTTTGTAGTTACAATGCAGTACACATGTCCATTCCCACCTCTCCAGTATGCACAGTCTCCCCATTCAAACTGAATGTAATTTTGACATTCACAGTCAACACGTACCATGCAGAGCAATAGCAGTGGCCCGCCATGACCCACATCATCATTAGTTTCGACAAACATGGCCCTGTGGTGTGAAACTCTTACATTCCCCCCCAATTTATTATTTGCGAGGAGGTCCTGTGGTCCCTTCCATGGCAGCTGATACATGTGTGCACTTACCCTACCTGCCATGGCAGCTGGAAGCCATGCAGTTTAATGCAGTATGTCTCTTGCCATGTCCCTATGCATGGATACCTCCCATCGCCCAAATCTGCCCCCCTCTCAGATGAGTTGTTTCTCCTCTGACACATCCATTCCATTCTGAGGATTTTAATTCTAGATTAGTGTGGATAGGGTAGGTGTTCCCATGGGAAAAGCCATGCAGAACCAAAGCAGTAAAACTTGCATTTTAACATTCCACTGTGTCAGTCTGCACCTTTACTGCATCAGAATTTTACCGCCTTTTCAGAGCAGGTGTAAAATTGATGCAGGATTTTTCTCTATGGGGGCCTCCTCACATTGCTGGAGTAACTTCATTTTTTTATGCTAGTCCAGCAATGCATGAGTTTAGCCCCAACAGATACGTCCGAATTACTGATGCATCTGTGAAAGTGTGCACCATGGAGCTCTGTATTGTAAATGCAGCACATCCATGGTGTCATTTAGGGATTGTAGTGCAGCGCAAGAAATGTGACGCATTGGGGCTGATGCATCAGATTCTTGTAAATGAGGCCCTTTAAGCTCTCAAAAGTAACTCTAGGACGGCTTGCGTCAAATTACAGGCCTCAAATCAGCCTACTGTCCCTTTTGCAGCAGTAGCGTAATTTTTTCTTACAATGCGGTGCACAGGCTAGCATAATTTCTTTATACAGTCCACGTCCTAATACCATGGTGCACAGTTTTGTAAATTCTGCATAAGCATAGCGTTAGGATCTTTAGTACTGTGGCGTTAACATTTTTTATGTATCACTGTGCTGCGGCAGCAATGCATCATTTCTTGTAAATGAAGCCCTAAATTTGCAAAATTAAAACACAGAAAAACAGATCACTTCACACTGTTATCTGGAGAATGTGGGGGAAGCTGGTGGAATTAAAATCTCTTACTTGAAGGAGAAGAGAATCTAAATACAGTTTTTTTCCTTTTTTATTAAGATTTTCATGATAAAAAAATATACAAACAACATGCCATCTATTACCCCATGTAGCAAAACAGAGCCCGTCTACGGTACAGTAACAATAATGTCAGTATAACCATTCCAGGCCCATCTCATCCCGTTGGCATCAGCCACATCCCGCAACCAACTAGGTCTTGTCTGGAGCTGAGTTGAGGTAAGTCATGAGAGGGCTCCAAATGTCCCTTGGGTGTGAGGGCAGTGACAGTACCTCTGCAAAAGGTCCAACTATTCTTTGCAACACAGCATATCCATGAGCCATTATTTAGGCTTGGATGCCAATCTTTTGCTCCAGTGCATGGCCACCCTACATTTTGCAAGGAGCAGCTCTACTGCCACAAACTTACTATGTGTTGGAGGTAGGTTTTTGACTAGACAAGTAGGCACATCTGTGCAGTGCAGTTCACTTGCTCCATTGTAACATTCAACAGATCTTTCACTGTCTGTACCCAGGGCTGCTGAATAGGGGCGCATAGCTAAGCAAGATGCATAAAGTCTGCCTCCAGTGCCCCACATCACAAACAAGCTGTGTCTCTCCTCAAACCACATCGAAACAGCCTAACAGGGGTATAATACATTTGCTGTAAGTACTTAAAATGTATAATTCTCAGACTGCAAGTTGGTTTAAGAATTTCAGAGGAAGCACAAGGCATACAAAGGTAACTTTTTAGCTTGCGCCCAGGTACCCTCCAGGCCTGTGTGGTGCAATGAATAGTATTAATTTCCACCAAAGCAATATCCTAATGACTGTGCAGTAGAATAGCATCAAGTGGAATGGGGTGTGCATCATAGGCCTCAACTGCCAAATGTGGTGTGTATGCATGGTGGTTGTACCAATAATATAAGAACTGCACCTGGGCACATAAGTAATATAAGTATGAGTCTGGTGCACCAAATGCTCCCTGCGCATACGCGAGTATAAGACGAGTCCAGTCTGAGTTCCCACCCACAATAGTGTTGTCATGTGCGATCAAATGGTTTGCGGTAGAACTATAGGTATATTATTGGAAATATAAAGAAATGTGGGGAGCAGAATCATTTTCATGATCGCCACCCAATCTGCTCGTGACATGGCATTCTGGACCATCCCACAACTTGTTTCTCTAATTTCAACACCCGTCTCCCCTAGTTCTCACATACCACCAGGTCTGGGTTTCTGTGGATCGAGATCTACAAATATTTCAGAGAATCCGTTCTCCATTCCAGGGGGAAGTCGAGTGGGTGGGGCTGCATGCTTGGGGTCAAAGGGAATGAAATTGCTTTCACCCAGTTGATACAGAGGCTGGAGTGCCATTCAAATCGAATATACTCCCTGAGTATCGATGCTAAATGTTATGTGGGGCTGCGGACATACAGTACCAAGTTGCAAATGTACAGAGAAATACTGATGGGCCTCAATTGGAAGTACAGTGCAGATTCCGCATGTCTCTCATAGATCACGCACACCAAGGGCTCAAGAACAAGTGAAAATAAAATTGAGGACAGGGGACACCCTTGTCTTGTACCTCTGTGTATGGAAAGTACCTCGGACGTGTGACCATTTGTGCACACTTTGGCTGCTGGGTCACTGTACAGCAAGCGTACCCACCTTTGATAGGCCCAGGGCATCCTCATGCGAGGTAGGATTGTTATCATATATGTCCATTCAATGGAATCAAAGGCTTTAGTGGTGTCCAACAGAACCGCTGACACATCCATAATGGGGTCAAATTGGTGTAGTTATGCAGATAGTGTTCATGGATTGTGTGCTGTGGATCGAGTAGGTATAAAATCCAATTTGTCTGGCAGGACCAGATTTGTCAGCAGTGGATGAAGTCTAGTATCCAGTATTTTCACCAATATTTTGGCTTCTGTATCAATCAACAACAGCAGTAAATATGACTCGCAGAACTCGAGTTTGCCGGGCTTTAGTAACGCAATGATTAGGGATTCACGGAGAGAGTCGGAGCACCTGCTTAGTGTATGGTGTGGAGCCAGTAGGTCTGCAAACTCTTTATAAAATGCTCTTGTAAGGCCATTGTGGCTGAGTGCCTTGACATCAGGGAGCAGGCATATAGCCTCTTTTACTTCCTCTTCTGGGATAGACTACACCAGATATTCACTCTGCCTCAGGGACTGCCATGCTAGAGCCATATCATCTAGATATTCTGATCTCTCTCCATGGCTGAGCCACAAGTAGTGTAAAGATGTGTATAACAGCCTGAGAAAGTGTGCCATATCTGTCCTCACCTCCGTAGTGGGTATTTCTGATAATGTGGCTGTGTGCCCAGGTTAATTTCAACCTATTGGCCAACCTGCAGCCAGGACAGCCTCCCTCCCACACGTTCTCACCACATGTAGTTTACAGAGGAGGCACAGTTCCTGTTTCGCCATATCTTTGTAGTTTGTAATATGCTTTCTAATGACAGCAAGTGTACTAGATAACGGCATAGTCTCATAGTAGCGTTCCAGTGCCCGCAGTGTGTTCTCTATCCTGTGCAGTTGTTTGCATATGTCCTGTGAGACCCCAGCCTGTATGCCAATAGAAACTTCTCTGATTGTGAATTTAAATGCCTCCCAAAGTGTATCTGCCCCCTCCTCAGACCCATTTTTTTCACAATACTCTGTAACAGCTGATCTCAAACCCTCCTGGAACAGCTGATTTAGCAGTGCATTTGCATGAATTTTCCATGTAAATTGTGTAGGGATATGCGTAGGGATTGTTATTACCAGTTTTACTGGCCTAACAATGTTTTGAGTAGGTGCTGCACCTTAACAATCAAGACACTCACCTCTCGGATTGCTAGTCGGGACGATGAGCCATGCACCAAAGAGATGAAAGTGCCTTCTCGCCTGGTGGGGTTTCACAGTCACCACATGTCCACCAGTCCATACTTCTCCATGCCTTTGCTTAGGACCCTAGTAGAGTGTCATTCATGCCAGTCTGATTTCACGGACTGATTCAGCATTTTATCTAGATACTTGTTAAAATTACCACCCCAGAGGATGGTGGACGTTGGTATGGAGTGCAAGCAGTTCCAGAGCCGTGTATAGAATTTGGGGTCATCAATGTTAGGCCCAAATGTGTTCTCCAGAGTCGTCAAGGTACCACACAAATTGTCCTGCACTATTGTGAATGCACCCTGATCGTCTATTTCGGAGTGAATGACAATGAAGGGTAAGCCTTTTAATCTAATATTCTCACTCACCTGTATGGTGTGTTAAGTGTGTCTCCAGTAAGAGTGCAATTTGAATGTGGTATCTGTCTAAATATGTGAGTACCTGACATGTTTTCGGGGGTTGTTAAGTCCCCTGTACATTCCATATTTGAAGGGATATACGTCAGATGACTGGGCAATGGCAGCACTTTGTAAACAATAGATTTTTCATAAGGCATGTAAAGCAACATGTGGTGTCACAGATAATGTCAATCAATAATAGTATTTCTGTGGCAACAAAAACAAAAAAGACAATAACCCCTACCCATCCACTTCAGCATTCCAATTATGCCAAAGGCATCCCCACAACCTAGAAGCAAAAGGTACAGAACTGTAAACAAAAAGATAACAACCAGCATCCAATGGTGTAATATACTGGAGAGACATATGGGGGTGTACCCTTGTTGGGGAGACCAGAGTCCCATTGAAACTCTAGTTGGACAGAGGTGACCGGGAGGCATGCTAGTGTATGGCCAGGTAAAGACTGACATGCTTGGGGCTCTGGAGTAGTCCTTGTCAAGAGGCACCATCGGGGCTCATGGCCAGGACCAAATCAGCATCAGGTCAGTCAAGCAACACCAATACCATGAAACATTGCACATGGCTATATGGGGAGGCTTTGTCATTATTTTTTATGTCCAGTTGGTTGTCTTGGTTCTCCAGGCTACAAGCCTGCTTCCATGCTTTGCCCTTCCTGAGCCAGTAGTATCCCCCTGGTACAAATCAGACCACCATCAGGGAGTACCAACAGTAGTTACTTCCTCAACGCATCAAGTGCTCTCACTGTCTATGTCACATCCGACTGTTCATGATGTCTTGGAGAACGTTCTTTAAGGAACTCCATTACTGCCCTTGGTGTCGTAAAGATTTTTGTGGCCCCACGATAATCTATGCACAGGTGCCTCAGGTAGAGCATTGCATAGGATATCTCCACCTTCTGTAGCTTCTTTTTGACAGGTAAAAATCCTTTACAAACTGCCTGCACTGTTCCTGGTAAATCCAAGAAAAATGTCACACTGTTTCCCAGGTAGTTAATGTCCTTACACTAACCATAGCACTGCATCTCAATTTTAATAGTTTAATAGTTTGGCTATTATTGGGTATGGTGGGGCCCCTGGAGGAGGCTTCGCCATGAGAGATCTGTGCACCCTTTCAACCACAAGCAGGTGTGACAAGTTGTCTCGGCGCCAAAGATGTCAGTTAACATATTTTCCACATACTGTTTCATTTTGCCTGTGTTTGTTTTCCAGGATGACCTGTGATATACAGATCATTATTACAGATAATTATGAGTGTCTCTCTAGGTCTTTAGTCTTATCCTGTATGACCACCAGCTCTTTTCCATATTTAAGCACTTGGTGCTCATTGAATGCATTTCATCTTCTATTTCAGAGATGCGCTGTTCCACCTCCATTTATTTATCCAGTTGGTAGTCAGATTATCCATATGCAGGTTTAAATTATCAATCTTGCGATCAATAGATTGCAAATGCTGTTGCACGGCTAGCAGTGTGGTCTCAAGAGCTGTTGCACCCTGAGATGGTATGTCCATTTCTTGATCTGTGGCCACATCCTGTGGGGTCTGGGAAGCCTGGCATGACTCAAATGTGAGCTATGGTTGTGGCTTATCTGATTTCCAAATTTGTAGCAGTTAGAGTCATGCACCAGCAGTGGGGCAGCTCCCTGACACTCTTGCCACTCCATATACCCCTCCACCAATACACTTGGACCAGAAGGTACCACAGCTCTACTGGGTCCTGTTCTCTCAGCTCAGCCCCCACTAGGAGCCCAATGCAATATGAAGCATCTTTTTGTCTGGGCGCAGTACACTTCCAGGCTGGCCAGTTCACCCTACTCTTTGCAAACTGTGGCAGAAAGTGCAGCAGATATTAGCACCAGTGCATCTCATGCAGCATGTCTTTAATGTCTCATGAGACAAGAGCAGGGCTTCCATCATCAGCATACAGCGCCCCTAACAGCCCATCGTAGTGTCAGCATGTCTGTCCTATATCATAGGTACTCTGCCCGGTTCTGCTTGATAGTACAAGTATTGAAGTGTGTGTCCCTGCAGGGATCAGCTCTTGACTCTATGTTAAAGTGGTCGCCACCAGTCCCACGTCCAGGCAGGCTCTAAACATCTGGGTAGCTTTCCCAGGCCATACCTTCACTCTGCTTCACCTCCCAAAGGCCTGAGGTGTGCCAGCAGCTCCCGGTCAGCTGCGCTGAGTATAGCCACCACATACCCCTTAGCAGGCCTCCCAGCCCATGTCCTACAGTGCTAACACTTGATTCTGTCTGCCACCATCAAGTTATTGCCATTGTCCAGCCTCCATCCGCGGGCCGCCGACTTGGGCCGCTTCAGTTAATCGATCAAGCTGGGGATGCACTGATCTACAGCCCTCCACTCAGTCATATCAATCTTAGCCAGCAGCGCTGGCATGGTATGCCAGCCCCGCAGGTCTCACAGGCCCAAGCTGGCTCCTTATTCAACCCTCGGGAGCGTCACAGGCTGATTCCAGTGCCCCCCGCAGCAACGGTCTCACTCACAAGCTTGACACAAAGGCTGTAGTTTCTTTTTGGTCCGGCAGTTCTGCTTTGCGGCACATCACATGTCTGCCATCTTAGTCGCGGCAGTCCTCAAACGTGGGTCCTTTCTCCCAGGTCATATCATACCCTCTGTTTATTGTCAAAATTAGAAATCATGGCTAGCAGCTCTTTAGGGCCTCCAGTGCACCTGGGCTGCCATTTTTAGAAAGCACTTGAGCCGGATGACAGGATCGATGGAGGATTGAAGATCCTGGCTGGTGGAGCTGCACTAGGGTGAGGTCATCTTGTCATGGACTCTGTAGCAAACCCCAAGAATCTAAATACAGTTAAGTGCACTCAAGCACCATTACGGTCATCAAAAGTACAGATCATGTAGCTTAGCCCAGATGCACTGCCATTCTTCATCTGAATTAAGTACTGGTGGTATAAATGCATCAAACTCTATTATATATCTGGACTCAAGTCTGCGGAGAGCAAGAGTTCTGTTACTACTTCTTTTGTTTATTAGAATTTTGTCTAGCAGAACAAGCCTTAACAGCTTAGTGTTTTGTTTATGGATTTCATGGCAGTGCCCTGCCACTGAGTACTGAATATGATGATTTTTATCACTCTGAGTTCCAATACACTCTTTTTGGCAGAATGAATGATACTGCCGATGTACATTTGGTCACAGGGGTAGAACATCCACTGTACACTGTAGTAGGAGTGGTAAAAAGCTTCTTAGTTAATTTAAATTTCCTGTCTGTTTTTGGAATATAGAAAGACAATCTATTGGTGCTGTTTTGCAGCCGTTCAATTTAGAACATTTAAAGAATCCCGGTGAAGCTAACTCCAAGTGTTCATTTGAAGTCTTAGAAAACTGGTTAGAACATGGTTGGTCTTTCAAAGACATGTTCTTTTTTTTATGTTATCTATGGGTGTTGACCTACTATGTTGGGCAATACCTCTTCACTGTTTAATGCTGTACAATGTTTGCGTAAGATATTTCTGACCTTGTCCACTTTGTGACCATACTGAATAATGAATCATACTTTTCTTTTATCTTTATGCCTGATTTAGATCTCCTTCACAAGGGTGACAGATATCCAGTCCGCCAAAATAAAAATGCCAAAGAAAACAGTGGTATTTAGATTTTGGCAGTCCATCACCGTTGTGACAAAGTAACCCCTGCACAGAGATCTAAATCAGGCCTGCATGGAGCTACAGTTCCTCTTTGGCCTTAATAGCTCTCTGTAAGTGATGCTATAAATCAAATTCCTGGGATACACGGTCATGGCATGGAAAAGAGCATACCCTGCCATTTTCGTGTGTAACAATTTAGAATGAATGCAGCTTTAAATTACAAATACCTTTACATCTATATATTCGAACTCCTCTTTGCTCAACATACAAGATAATTTTAGATTAACTTTGTTAACATTTAGTTCTTTTACATGGTCTCTAGCCTGTCTTTCTGATCCACTATATCACAAAGAGATCCTTAATATATCTAACAGAGGTCACCACATAATTGTTCTATTCTTGCATGTTACTGCCCATCGGCTCCTCCCACCAGCCCATGAACGAGTTTGCATGGCTGGGGGTGAAGTAGGTGTCCATTGCAGTGCCCTGGGTTTGCCTGTAGAATTTGTCACCAAGAATAAAAAGTTATTTGTGAGACAAAATTGCATGTCAAGGAGCATTTCTGTGTCAAAAAGTAATGAGATTGATTGTGCTCTTAAGTAACATTGACGTGTGCTAATTTTCAATTCATGATCAATACAAGTGTACAGATTACAAACAATCAAAGCCATTAACATGTAATCATACTCACAGTGTACACCATTAATGATTTTCAAAAAGTCTCTTGTATCATAAATATTAGAGGATAAGGGTGAAACAAATGGTCTTAAAAAGAATTCTATATACTTCAAGGTATTTTCAAAAAGGCTACGTATAGAGAATACAATAGGCTCTCTGGTGTTTTGGTGGAATTTGTGTGAATGTTTGGAATTAGACACAGAATGGGGATTTTGGTATGACGACATTTCAAAAAATTTTATTCTTCCCACTCAATTATCCCCTGACCTTGCCATTGGAATCATTTATAATATAGCCTAGGACAATGTTTTGCTAGTGATCACAGTATTCTTATCCACCTGTTTATAGGACTTTGTATCATTTTGTTGCCTGTATCATTTTTGCCCTACACAATAATGCTGTCTCTACTATCTCTACTGAGTTCTCTTGGAGCATTTTTCTGACTTTGTGTTAAAGTGCACCTATGGTTCTCGTTCTTGTATCTCGGTCTTTTAAGTTCTTTATTAACTCCTTTCTAAAGGACTTCAATGGCACTACACAAAACTGTGGGAAGAAAGATTGTTTTTGGTTTTAAACCACTAAAGCAACTTAAATTTAGAGGTATGTCCAACGATGCTAAACTTCTTAGATTCTCTTTCTAATTCTGACAATGTGTGCAACAGTTCAATGTCATTAATGTGTAAGGAGCTCATGCTCCTCCCACAGGTTGAAGGCACATTTTCCTTATTATGTTTTGTTAGGTAGCAGTATTTCAATTTCAGGTGAATTGAAATAAATCCACCCTCGGTTGACAATAGTTTAAATCGCTAGTAGGACAAAATGAGAGACCTAAGGAAAGGAGGGTTAATTCCCTATCAGTTAAAACACGTTGTGACAGTTTACCGCATTCATCTCTGTGTCTCAGTTGTCCTCATGTTTTCACTCCCATGGCAGTTTTTTGCTGCTTGTTTGGTTCTGTGTTTCATTTGATTAGTTTTTTTCCTCCTCAACTTCTTCTTGTTGATTGGCTTCTTTCCAGCTTGTATTCTGTCTTTCCTCTTGTTAACATTTGAAATTCCTCTAAAAATGTGGTTCTCAAATTGAATAGTTTGACCCTGATGGCAGACTGCTCCCCGAAGTGTCACTGTTCACTGATGTATCTCTCATTACTTCCATTAGTTTTGCTGGTATAGGAGATGTGCGTTCTTGTTGGTTGCTCCTATACAGCCTAATATATTTTGTGTTGAATGTTTAAATTCATCCTGATTTACATTCATTATAATCATTAATTATTTTTTTCTGTTTTTGTTTTTATCTCTCATGACTTGGATTGGTTTTGCTGGTATTGGAGATATGGGTTCTTGTTAGTTGCTATTTTTTTTTTAAAGTTCTGTGTGTACACTCTAACTAATACTGCCTAAGCAAGTTCATTCATTTAATGATATGAGTTGTCTGACTGTGCACACGGCCCCAATTGGCAGACCTGCTAGAACATGACTTCTCATTGGTAACAGATCCACTTCCCTGCCCCCAGGAGCACTATATTATGACCTGTAGGTTACCAAATTTTAATTCTGATTCAACTGATATTTCAAAATGACAATTTTCCCATGTGCATTCTTTTAAAAAAATCTACTTACCTGTCATTCTTTTCCATTGACTTTTGCAATGACATTTCTTATCTCCACGAAAAGTATCATGTACACCAAAGCAATCCAATTAAATCATCCAATGATTTCTCATACCCAATGCATTTTGGGCCAAGGGACCCTTCCTTAGGAGTCTCTACAACAACGCAAAATAAATCTGTATGTGCACTGTATGAAACACCTCATTCAATTTCTATATATACCATGACTAAGGTGCCACTTCACCCTGTGACTGGTGTGAATCTCATGAACCTTGGCTATTGCTGTTTTTTATACTGAGTAACCGAATGTGTGTATAGATGAGCTATCACTGTAATGTCAGGCCAATAAACCTCTAAAGAATTACCCATTGTTTATCAGAACCCACTGGGTCTGGAACTCATAATCAAACAACACCAAACACACGATAAACAAAAGAATACTGTTTTGAATGTGCCAAATATGTGATATGCTCCTAAAATGAAAAAATTATCAGTCTAAAGAAAAACTATGCATGATACTCTCAACTGCAACATCCTTAAGTTTGGAAATCCATGCCAAATCCATTGCGTGAGCATCAATAAACTAGTGTGTTCATGTTTTCAGGAGTGAAAATGTGCAGATCATCATTTACACACCTCAGAGTCCCCAAGTGTACATGACCGTCCTGCAACGCTGTTAATAAGAATGAAGTTACAATCACCAGCAATGCATGGAACTTACAAGTCTGTTTACTGAATTGTTGCTTCTTCATGCCCCGTTGAGGCACGTTTGGCTGTGTTCCCGGCTGGGAGTGCTACCCAAAAGTAATAACCAGTGGCGCAGACGGGACGCTTGTTTAAAGGGACTGAATAATCATAAAATGGTAGAAAAGACTATCACTGCACCATGCTGGACCCTGCCACCATGAGCCCAGCACAAAGATATTGTCATTTACAAAAAACTTTAAAAAAAACATTTTTACAAAAAAAACAATAACCCTGCCTACTATGAAAATCATTTTGGTTGCTACCATACATCCCATGATATTTCTGTTGAATATCCTGATGTATTACTTTCAAACAGCATGACAAAAGAGAAATAGGTTTTGGCAGGACATCTATGGCTTGATAGGGACAGAGAAGCTGTCACCTACCACACCAGTCTATTCTGCCCACAGACAAGCTGTGGCCAGAGCACGGAGGCAGGAAATTAAATTCCAGGCACCTCTGTGGGGAGAGGACTATAGAAGATTTTCATACTTCAAAGTGGGCACCAGGTATAAATATTGGACCCTGAGACCAAACTCTTCAGTACACATCTGAGCCTGTGGAAGACTCAGGTGAAGGACTGCTGTGCTGCTCTGCTGCAAGAAAGACTGTAAATCTGCTTCTCTTCTGCCTTGCTGCCCTGCTGCCCTGCAGCCTGACTCAGAAGGACTGAACCTGCATCTTGATCCCAGGACCACCAGAGCGACTGCAGAGGCTGGTTGGCTGGCCTCCTGATGAGAGATGCAGGGGCAGAAAAGGCTACAAATACCTTGAGCACTACACCTGGACTCTGCCTACTGTGAACCCTAACCCACAAGTGGTGCCACCCCACAGCCCTGGACAATTGGATGTTGCCCTGAAGGTGCTCAGCCAGCTCAAAAAGTGGTCCCAGCAGAACCAACACAAAGTGACGCATCACCTTGCAGCTCTGCATCAGAAATTCTGCTATGCTATTCATCCTTGATTCAGGACTTACTAGTTCTATGGAACCACCGCTCTGTGACACTTCCTAATGCAGGACCTCACATACCAACTCTGCAGCACCTTGGAACCGCTGCTGCGTGATGCATCTTCAAAGCAGGACCTCACGTTGTAGCTCCTCGGAATCACGGCTGGTGATGAATCCTCAACGCCGGATATCACAGTGCTCCACAACCCAGGTTTAAGGTACCGTGTGTACAGCAGGCCTAACCAGGTCCTTCCATCCGGCCCATGATCCATCACTATCAGCCTGAACTTCTGACTTTGTCCAGGTTCAGTGCAACAGATAACCACAGTTGACGTTTTATGTTTTTAAGCACTATTTCTACTTAAACCTTTAAAACTGCATATGTTCTGTGCTATTGATTTTATTTTAGTTATTTTGGTGTCAAAAACTGTATTAAGTTGGTGTGGGATTTCTCTTGTGTTATGGTTTCACTTTACTACTGTTTGAAGTGCTGCATGGCTACTTTACTCATTGCCTTTAAGTTCAACCTGACTGCTTTTGTGCCAAGTTACCAAAGGGTTACGCACAGGTTGATTTGGTGTGTGCTTGTCACTTCAACCTGAGAAGGACTGTGGTTGCTGCCTGAGGACGGTTTTACCCCCTCAAACAGTAATCCCATATTTCATGAAAATTCATGTATTTTCAGAAAAAGCTCATGATGCAGTAGTCAATAGGAAAATCTCCTTTATTTGTATAATACATTCCTGAGCACCCAACAAACTACAACCAATGTGTTTCACTCTTCCCAAGAAGGACTTCTTCAGGGCTTTCTAGGATGCTTGGTTGTGTTAATGAATTTTCATGAAATGGTCTATGTGACCTTTTTTGTTACAAGTTGATGCCTCTCCTTACTATATTACACTGCTGATGGAAACATGATGATTCACCTGACTCTAATTAGAGCAGACGGACCACAAGTTTGGTAGGCAGGGTACTTCAAACAGTAACACAGTGAAAACACACCACGAAAGGAGCCCACAACAGAGTTAGAAAAATAGAGTAATTTTTTATAAATAAAACAAGAACAAAGCAACAAAAATCCAATCAGTACGACTGGAGATATTCAATTTTAAAGATTTTCGTAAAAATAGCAGCAAAAAGCGTAAAATGCTAGTTGTGGACTGGGACAAAGCCACAAATTCAGGCCGACTGCAATGGAGCATGGACAAGGCACTGGGCCCCAGTTAGGCCTGCTGAACAAAGTGCCTTGAATCCTGGTTTCCGGAGTGTTGCGGGCATCCTCTTCGGAGATGCATCATATAGTCAAATTGATGCATTGATTTAAGATGCGGCGAGGCTACAGTGTGAGGTCCAGTCGAATTGTCGAAGAGCTCATCAAAGAGAGCTTCCAATGCGAAGTTGGGAGTCAGGGATTTGTCATGCAGTTGAGGCGATATGTTGATACTGAGGAACTGCAAGACTGTGATGTGGATTCCCATGTTGAGGCTGAGGTTGATGAGAGACTCGAGGGTCTGCACTGAGGATGCCTCAGGCAGTGGTGGTCCCGAATGCGATGTGGGCTGCGGCAGTGATGTGGGTGTTTGCGACGGGTCTAATCTAAGCATCAGTGGAGATTTATTGGTTCTTCTGAGGATTGCGCCGCACAGCAGAGAAGATGCATCAGTTCTGCACGATCCTCAGAACTTGGCAAAGCACTTTAAGCCCACTTCCAAGAGTCCATGACTGGAGTCGCGTCACTTGACAGTTCACAGATGGCAGAGTCCAGGTACAGGTGCAAGGTTGTTGGAGCCTTCTATCCCTGAAGCTCAAGTTAAAAGGCCAGTCAACTAGCCCTTGGATTCACTGTAGGGTTCAGGGTTCAAGAGTTGTAGGACCAACCTTTCTCACCCTGGCAGGAGGCCATCAGGCAGCATGTCAGCACAACAAAGCAGCAGCACAACAAGGCAGTCATCCAGCAGAGTGCAGCACAGCAGAGTGGCAGTCCTTCAGCAGCAAAGACATCCTTCTTCCTAGCAGAGTATCCACAGATACAGGTGTTTACTCAAGTGGCGGTGTCGAAGGTGTAGTATTTATACCCAGTTGTGCCTTTGAAGTGGGGGTAAAGCTCCTAGAGGTTTCACGTAGAAGTCCCTACCTTCCCTGTCCTGGCCTCAGACTAACTCCAGGTGGTATGAAGCCCTTTGTGTGGAGGCAGGACAAAGTCTATTCAGGTGTAAGCTCCTCCCTTCTAGCTTGCCAGTGATGGCCCATCCAGGCACACCTAAGTTCTCTATTGTGTGTGGCTGTTTAGGAACAATACACAAAGCCCAACTCTTAGCTACACCCAGGCATGTGACTAGAGATCGGCTATAAGCAGCAAATGGCTAGGGTAGGAAAATGCCAACTTTCGAAAAGTGGCATTTTCAAAATTGTGATCTAAAATCAGACATCACCATAAGTTAGGATTTTAAATTGGAAGACACCAAACATGAATTGGCTACCTATTCCCATTTAGAAATTACACTTACAAAATATAATAAGGTAACTCCAATGTTATCCTATGGGAGTTTTTCACTATCTGGACTTGTAAAACTAAAAAGCATAGCATACAGCAGGTCAGCACAGCAGTTCCTTTAGAGCAGCAGTCAAGCAGTGTGGCAGTCCTTGTAGCAGCACAGAAGGACATTGTTGAAGTGCAATGATCCTGATGTCATTGTGATGGGCCAGGTCGGTGCTTCGCAATGTCGCTTTATGCGAGTGGTCAATGTTGTTACACAAAGGGTCGGGCTGATGGAAAATCGCTTTGGCGGACTGTGCTAGTGATGAAGTTTCAGTGCCAATAGGCCCATTTGCAGTTGTGAAGAAACCAAAAACTTAAATTCAACCTCTCTGAGGCCACACCAAGGGTCCAGTATCTGAGGGGCATCACTTGGGGTCAGACACTTGCTCCAGTTGTATCTAAGTGCTGGTTCAGGTGGTTGTGAGCCTGTTATGTACCTGTGGCTCTGAACAGGAGGCCAGCATACAAGCCCATGGAGTCACTCTGAGAGACCTGGGTTGAGGTGCAGGTCCAATCCCTCTGTCCCAGGCAGGAGGGTAGCAAGGCAGTAGGGCAGCAATCCAGCAAGGCAGCAGTCCGGAAAGGCAGTAGCTCAGCAGGGCAGCAGTCCAGCAGAGTGATAGTCCTTTTAGTAGCACAGCAGTTCTTCTTTGTGCAGAGTATCCACACATCCAGAGGTATACTGAAGAGTTAGTGTCTGAGGTTCAGTATTTATACACAGTTGTGCTATAGAAGTGGGGAAAAGCTTAGAGGGGCAAGCCTTTGGGAGGCACCGAAGCCCTCCCTTACTGGCTCTGGCTCCAGGCTAACTGCAGGGGGTATGCAGTTGTGTGAAGACAGGACACAGCTTATTTAAGTGTAAGTGGGGCTGGGACCATCATCCCTGTAATGGTCTATTGAGTCACACCCATGCACCCAATTGTGTATCGCTGTTTAGGAAGAATACACAAAGCTGAACTGTCAGCTACACCCAATCATGAGACCCAGAGACAGGCTGCTGGCACCAAATGGCTAAGGCAAGAAAATGGCAACTTCCTAAAAGTGGCATTTTCAAACTGTAGCTTAAAATCCAACAATGAGAGAGGATTTTTCGTTAACATTCCAAAGGCAACAAATATGAACTGACTACTTGTTTCCATTTGGAAATCACAGTTATAAAATGTAATAAGGTATCTTCAATGTTATCCTATGGGACAGGTATGCCTTCTAGTAGTGAAAAATGAATTTTAGAGTTTTTCACTATCACGACATGTAAAACTAAGAATCACATGTCCTACTTTTTAAATAAATTGCAGTCTGTCCTCCGGGCTGTCCATGGCCTATCCTGAGGTAACCTATGTGTATTGAAAAGAAAGGTTTGGGCCTGGCAAAATGTTTATTTTGCTAGGTCGAAATGGCAGTTAAACTGCACATACGCAGGATGCAATGGCAGACCTGAGACATGTTCATAGAGCTACTTAAGTGGGTGGCAAAATCAGTGCTGAAGGCCCACTAATCACATTTAATTTACAGACCTTGGGATCACGTACTACCCACTAGGGACTAAGTACATTTACATGGAAAATGGAGACAAGCCAATGTAACCCTGTTTTAAGGGGGAGCACATGCACTTTAGCACTGGTTAGCAGTGGTAAGACGCTCAGAGTCCTAAGGCCAGCAAAAATGAGATCAGCAAAGATGGAGGAGGAAGGCAAAAGGTTTGGGGAAGACCATCCTAAGTTTGACAGGTCTATCAATACTCTAAGTTAACTTTATGGTTACCATTGTGTTCCCTTCTTTAGCATATTAATCTGAAGGTCAAGTTGGGGGCAACCATCCCTTGGAGGTGGATACAACAACCAACAAGGGAATATTTTTGGGTGGTGTTGTGCACGGACTGCAAGTTGCCTTTTGCATTTTGGTTTTCCTGCCAGCAAATGTCTGGTAGTCTAGAACAGAAAAAAAGTAAATATGCTGCCAGAATCCTAGGAAAGAACTCCCAGGGTATCATAGCCATTGGGGTTTGGGCCTCAAAAACAAACTCCACTTTAGGTGTTTTCTGAACAGCTACATGAAACATGATTTTGGAAACCTAGAGTGCCTTCAGAATAGCAGCAAGGGTGATGGGAGCTCCTTTGAAGTCACAGAGATTTCCACCAGACAGGCCAAGTTCTCTAAATATGAAGGTCGATCATCCACCAGGCTGGTGGAGGTTAGACCATAAAAAAACGATAGCTGAACTAGAGGGAACAGGAAACTGACATAGAGATACCAACAGAGGAACAACAATGTTTGACAGGAAGTAGCCCTAAGCTTAGGGACTGATAATGGCAAAAACAAGAAAGGTGCAGTGGACTAAAGGTTGGATGTGAACAGTGCATCCACAGAAAACACAAATGCATCGAAGAGACAAGTTGTGAGGCAGAGAAAGGTGTTGCCATAAGCCTTTATTCAGTTACACTACCTGTGAAGCTATGGATGTGGAGTACTATAAACTGGTAATTTACTAATGGCATAACTGTACTTGGCAGTCTAGCTTGTTCTCTTTCCCTTAAGCCACCATATCCCAGTTTGCCACTCTCCAGTCAATCCTACTCAGTCTTCCGGGAAAACAAGGTCCCACTTGCTATCTCAGGTAGGTATTTCAGGAAGTTTGTGTGACTTTATGTGGGGCCTTCCCCCAAGTCCTTAATTTTTCAGACCATCTAAAGTCACTACAGTATGCTTCCCTATATTCCATTTTACTTAACCTCACGACACAGGCAGACACAGAGCAAGCAAAACACACTCATCTTCCTCTGCATCTCCTTAACTTCCCTATAATTCACCTTATCTTATTACATAGCCTGAACCCTGTACCTACATAGCAAAACCTCCCTTTCAAGCACAGCACTGGCAGCTTTTATTCACTGTTCCAAACAAACTGCTACAAATACAATGGCAACGTAATGTGCCTTAAAAATAAACAACCACCCCACTCATATTTCCACATCCTGAGATGCCTGCTTGGGGCCTTTTTTTCAAGGATCCTCTGGATTCTCGGTTGAGTTTATGGACTGCTGTCCTCCTGTACATTCACAGGGACTGTTCAGGCTTGCAAGGATGATACGTGCCTTGCGAAGACGGAGACATTTGAAGTCAAAACCTCAGAGGATATGTGGTGGAGCCTGGACCTGCTTTTAGGCAGTGCAATCGGTGCAGCCTCACCGAGCGCTGACCTCAAGGGGGCACTTGCTAAAAAGCTTTTTGTGCGTCCAGACTTCAGGAAACAATTAAAATGTCAAGATACCTCTTGTGATTAATGTTCCTGCTAGGGAGAGACATGGGAGTTTTGCCTAGTGACAGCTTTGACTCAACATAAAGTAGCATAGAGGGTTAATATGCCTGCTGCAAAAAACAGAACTATGGGGCATATTTAAGAAAAGTGGCACTGCGCAAAGTGCAGCGCCACTTTTCTTGCACCCCTTAGTGCCCCCCAACACCATCATGTGTGCGTCATATTTAAAACACAGCGCACCATGGTGGTAGTTAGGAGACTAGCATCAGAACTTTTTGCGCTAGTCCAGCGCTTTGCAGGATTAGCATAAAAAATGTTGTCGTACCCAGAGCCCCATTGTAACCAATAGAAGCCTCCTTTCAATGCCTGCTCTGTGCAGGCGTTAAAACTGCCAGAACAAAATGATGCAAAGAAATCTGACAAACTTCCTTGCATCATTTTTTGGGCCACCCTAACAGGGGGATGCCCCCTTTGAAAACATTATGTCTGGCGCAGGCATAATGTAGTGCAAAGGGTTACAAATTGGCGCAATGCATGCATTGCACCACTTTGTAAATATGGTGCCGCGTTTTTGGCCTTCTAACGCCACATTCGCAAAAAAAAAATGACACTAATGTGGCGTTAGAATGGCACTAGGGGCTCTTAAATATGCCTCGATGGGGCATATTTGAAAAAAGTGGAGCTGCATACAGTGATGCGCCACTGTTCTTGCCCCCCTTAGTGCTCCCCTAATGCTTGCATGTGAGCGCTGTATTTAAAATACGGCACCCCATGGTAGTAGTTAGGGGACAAGCGTCTGAATTTTTTACGCTAGTCCAGCGCTTTGGCCTTCTAATGCCACATTAGCAGGAAAAAGAATTTCACTAATGTGGCATTAGAATGGCACTAAGGGGCTCTTAAATGTGCCCCTGTGGGGCATATTTGAAAAAAGTAGCGGTGCACACAGTGCTGCGCCATTTTTCTTGCGCCCTTTAGCGTCCCCCTAACGTGACTATGTGTGCGTTGTATTTAAAATAGGGGACTAGCATCAGAATTTTTTTAACTAGTCCAGCGCTTTGCAGGATTAGCGTAACATTTTTTGATTCTAATCCTGCAAAGCACCCAGAGGCCCATTGTAACCAATGGAAGCCTCCTTTTAATGCCTGCTCTCAGCAGGTGTTAAAAGTGCTGGAAAAAACAACATAAAGAAATCTGTCAGATTTCTTTGCACCATTTTTTTGGCCCCCCTAATGGGGGAATGCCACCTTTGCATACATAATGCCTGGCGCAGGCATAATGTAACCCAAAGGGATACAAAGTGGCGCAATGCATACATTGCGCCACTTTGTAAATATGGCATGGTGTTTTTGGCCTTCTAACATCACATTAGCGTAAAAAAAATGAAGCAAATGTGGCATTAGAATGGCGCTAGGGGCTCTTAAATATGCCCCTACATTTTATGTGGACAGCTGAGTGGATTAGTAAAGCCAGCCTTTGCAAGTACTTTAAAACACATGAATGTATGTGAAAGGGGAGCGATGGAGAGATGAGGGGCACATTTGCCGAGTGGTACTGAGTGAAACCGAGGAGGAGGTCATGGGGGGGCGACAAAATAAACTGTCGCACGGGGCGCCACCAGTCCTAAGGACGGCCCTGGGTGGAGCTGTAGGTGTTCCTGTTACTAGCCACATCCATAATCGATGAGAACACCTAGGGAAGAATCTGTACTCTATCTGATCTGTCACTGATGGATTAACTAGCAGAATAGTCAAGAAAGCATTATTCCACCTCAGATCACTAACGCAAATATTTCCATTCAGGCCATCCTCTAAGATGTCTGTGTACGCATCCCACACCCACACTATCCCAGCAGTCTCTAATTAAACCTCCCAGAATTCCCAACAGTCTCCAGTGCTCTGGATCCACAGTTTAGCAGCTAGGTTCCATCTAAGCCTCGTAAGAAAATATAACAACAACCCATCCCTGAAGCTACTAAACTGGCTCCTTAATAAACACGGCATCAATTTAAAAAATCACACACAAGCAAAATGTAGAGGAGTATCAAAAGTCTCACCAACTGCATTGTTCAAATAGCTTCCAATCATGCATTACAATCAGCCTCTACGTGATCACTGACTGAATTACACTGATTTAAACATCTGTAGACAAGTCAGCTTATTCCCTGTGCGAGTCACCAAACTATGAAATACATTAACAAAACATGATTATAAACACAGAATAGCTGAAAACCAGAGGACTGAAATAACAAAAGTTGGCTGTCCGATACCAAAAGAACAAAATAAATAAATGCAAGTTATTTCCGTAGAGCCAAGGAGTCACGTGCTATATCTGTGACTAATGCATATAATGCATCTACAATTCTTCATTTTGTGTTATAATCAATACAATAATTACAAACTTCGCCCCTTCCTCTTCACCCTTCTTCTTTTAGTTAACTCCCTCTGTGTTTGATGCAGCACTAAACCTTACACATCTTAGCAGCAACCTTGCATAAATCACAGCCACCACAGAACCAAGCCCCCCATTTAGTTTGTCAAAGAGGGTACTCTGTAGCAATGGTGAAAGAGTACCTCTCAGCCAACCCGAAGGTCCATCTGCCTTAATTTGAGACAGGCAGACCATTATTATGTTGGCAGTGGAGACTAATTTGTCCCTGCCGCCGACTTAAACCTCCAACGGAGTTAGGACCGTGGGAGGTTTGGTCATATGTTCACCCACCCAAATTGGAGCAGGCAAACACGTGACCAGTTTTCACTGTCCATCACTGCCAGGAAAAACCTGGGGGTAAAGGGCAATGAAAACTGCAAAATGCACCCCTCTCAGCATGCAAAAAACTCCCATGGTAAGGGGGCATTGCTTTTTTATTCCCCCCCCCCAAAAAAAATCTCACTTTGGGTTTTGGTTTTGCAAAATTAAGAAAAAAAGCATTGTAAGATTTCAGTGCGGCTGTCATGTTGACAGAGCCGTTCTTCAAACTTACAATGCATTGACAGGAACCGCCATGGTAGTGGTTCCTGCCAATTCTAGAGATGTTTGCTGGGCCAGTGGACATCTCAGAATTTGGCAGGCAGGGAGTCCGTCAGGATGACGGAGCAAAACCGCATCTGCCAAACCCTACATCAGCCCTAAATGCCCACCTATTTACCAATGTGTGACTCAATGCCACACATTCATTGCTCCGCTAGTCATTACTTCACCCAACACGTCTACTTCTCCTTTTTTGCAAACACTGACTTCGACTGCACAGTCACTGACACAGCCCAGAACGGTGGGGCAAAATACATCTAGTTATTAGGAGACCACACCAGTGGTAACAATAATTTTATTTCACCCTCACCAGATTTGAGGACAGAAGGAACCATCTAGCCAAGGCCTCCGCCATGTCAATATGCGAAGACAGGTTGCTACAGCGAGTAGTTGGAGCAACTCTCCTGGCGAGGTTGTGTAGGCATTTTCAGAGCTATAGGGTCATAGTTTGGTCCTGTGGACTCACCCTGCCATCTGGAATAAAGTGAAGAGGCGGGGGGACAGGTCCAGACTGCAGCACAAAATTGTCTTGGACAAATGTAAATGTCCTCAACATACTCCTGGTCCTAACAATAATACTCACATAACTCAAACTTTCTCCAGCTACATGATGACATTAACTATGTGGGTTTGTTACATATAAGGCCTGTACCCCAACCTGTTTTCTTTATTCCAGATGGTGGGGTGTGACATCAGGACTCAACTAAGCTCCTATAGTCCTGATTGCACCCAGACAACCTCGCTTGGTGAGTTGTAAATAAATTATATTATTAAGAATTTTTCATTCAAGTTAGTTTTTTGTTTTATTTTTTTGTTCATCGAATTACTTTACTTTAGCTCCTCTTTATTTAGTTAAATCATTAAAAATAAAATAAAAGAAGTATGTTGTCTTTGAAAAACGCCTTTGAAGAAAGAAACTGAATGAATCAAACAACACAGCAATTCCACTGGGGAGCAATTTAACATTCCCATTTTGGATTGACCTTCGTAGCATTGGAGTTCATGATCCACTCGCCACCACAAGTCCAAAAAATAAAGACCACGCTTGTCAGACACCGCAATTATTTTTTGAAACAAATCACCCCAAATTAGTTAGGAAATGTAAACATCAGCAATGGTGTGCCTGCAGGGCAAAGAAGGGGCCTCCATTTTTTTCAATCCACATCCTTTGTCATGTTACAGCTTGTTTACTGCCTTAGCACTAAATACATGGTGCAGCGAAAAGCATTGAAGTCTCAGGTAAAGGCAAGCGGTTGTATTTACAGCTTAACATGAAACAAAATGTAAGCAAAACAAACGTACACAAACCAGTACTTTGAACACCTGCGATCCTTGTGATGATTTCCTTCTAAGCACCATGTTCTGAACGGCTTTAAAAACAAAGGAGTTTTGAAGCCACGGCTTCAGGCGTTTGTTCTATACAGGTTACTCTAAGCACTTCGCTTTATATGAGTTGTTGAATCAAAACTAAGCTATAGTCATTAGTGCAGCTTCTGGGAGGTTTTTGGGTGCTACTACACTCCCCTAATAAATTTATTTTGTGAAAAATAGTTGGGTACAGGTGCTTTCAGTCGGGTATGATGCGGTGTCTGTCGGATTTCGACAGGAATGCTTATGCACACAGACAAGAACATACAAACACACTCCCTCTCAATGTTTGGAAAGACTTAAAAAGTGATGGTTATTTCACAAAATAATGTGCTTTCTCTCACTTAGTACCCTTACCAAACTGCATTTCTCTCCCTTTCCCCTATCCCTTAAGCCCTTCCTGTGCGTTCTGCTTATCATATAATGGCCCATATTAAAAAAAAAAGTGGCAGATCAGAGCTGATGCGCCACTTTTTCTGTGGCACCTTACTGGCACCTAACAACACAATGGTTGCGCCGTATTTATAATACGGTGCCTCATGGCGGTCATTAGTACTATAGCGTTAACTTTTTTTACACTTTTGTGGCGCTTTGCTACAATAGCATAAAAAATGTTGATGCTAGTGTGGCAAAGTGGAAGAAGGCCCATAGGTGTCTGTGGGAGTCTTATTTTAATGCCTGCTCTGAGCAGGTGTTGCAAATGATGCCAAAAATGGCGCTGAGAAATCTGCTAAATTTCAATGTGTCATTTTTGCAGGCCTCCTAGTGCTTGAATACCCCTGTTGCATACATTATGCCTGGTGCAGGCATAACGTGTCGCAAGGATTTACAAAGTTGCGCCACTTTGCAAATATGGCATGTGGAAAAAGCCACTGTAGCACTGCCTTAGCGTAAAAAAAAGATGCTATGGCAGTGCTAAGGTGCCGCTAGGGGCTCTTAAATATGCCCCAATGTATTTTAACATTATGTTCTGGCATAATTGTTGGGAAATCTGAAGCTCACACCCCTAATCTTACAGACCAACCTGCACCCCTGGCTATAGTACTCGGTTTTCATTTAGACATAAGCAATAGCCCTCTACCAAATCCATGGTTTATCCAGTAAGCGTCATTTTGTCCCTGTTTTGTCTGAGGTGTTTTGTATACCGTATCCACTCACATTCGTTTCTAAAGCGAACAAATGAGTATCTATAACAAGCAGGGACCTAGGTTAGCTGTGTGCAGGTCCCATCACAGGACAAAAGACGTAGGATACCGGTGAATTGTGTGCTCGCTGACTAAAATGAGTTGGCCAGTGAGCTACACAAAGGTCTGCAAAAGGGCACGTGTCTTCAACAGACATCGTGGTATGAGTGAGTGGAACATTCCAGAATGCTCCCTACATACCTAATTACCTCTTTTACCTGGGGGCGGGTATGGACCATACTTTCTTGAGGTTATGGTTAATTCTCTGAATGGAAACATAATGAGTGCTGACAATATTCCCCCTACTGTCCACCAGGTTTGTGGTTGTAATGTCCTGGGAGTCATCCACCATAACTTTTAATCCCAATTTTGTTCTTGACGTTTGAGATTATATGTTTTCTATTATTCTCCTAACTGCACCTCCATGGAAAGTGTATTCATTTACAGAATGTTGCAACAGCTAGGTATTTTGGTTGTATAAGTACAAAGCAATAACTAATGAAGAACCCACTAACAAATTGTGATGTAAACATTGATAAGAGATTATCTGCATACTTAATGTCTTTTTTAAACATACCTTGCCAGGAAAAATGACATGCTACAATACTCCCTCAGCTCTAAGCTTGTAGAAGAGGACTAGGAGGGTAGAAAAGTGCAGTTTCTGTTAAAAGTACAAAAATGCCCACATTTGGAGGGTCAATTCCATTTGTTTTTGCAAACTAGAAGTGAAAAGTAGTTAAGAAATAAATCCACCAGTGGAATAGCAAACCGAGCTAACAAAGGGTGCCTAGAAGGCACGAAAAAATGGAGCAATTAACATGGAAGAGTCACCATTACTATTGCTATATTCACTGATCATATCTTTGTAGAGGGGAACAGGGCTTTCCTAATTCCCATTAATTATGCATGTTTTTAAAAGTAAATGCCTCACTTTGAAATACACTCACACTATACATAATTCAAGAATGCCTCCATTACTAATTGGCTCCAGCCCCCAAAGAAATTAAAGATGTTTAATTTTTCACATCAATCTAGCTCATTACCTATACCCGAATATTATCTTATTCCGATCGATCCAATACTATTTTAGGCCAATCTCTTTCCACAGTATTCTCTGATAATTTCACTTAATATACTATTAGAAGTAGCTTTATAAAACAGTTATGGTATTAGTATTTCTATGGCGCTTACTACCCCTGGTGAGGTCCGTAAGGGCTTAGTGGACAGGTAGTATCCAACTCCCTGCGATGCGTACGAAATGTGAAATGCCATCATACATAAGAAATTACAGTTTGTCATTCTGTTATTCACATAGTTATCCTGTAGGCTGTACACATTCTTTAATGCCAGTTCTTAAGCTTTTGGTACAGTTTGTAATGCTGTTATTACAGTGTCATGCAGATTGTACATGCCCCTTCATGTTCATCTCCTATTCATTTGGTATAATTGTTAGAAATAGGGTATTTGGTTGGCAGTCAGGTTACCCCCTGTCCAAGCAAGGACCCTCACTCTAATAAGGATAAAAGAGAATCACCCTCAGCTGACCCTCACTCACCACCTAGGTAGCTTGGCATGAGCAGACAGGCTTAACTTCAGAGTGCTAGGTGTAAAGTATTTGTACCAACACACTCAGTAACTCAATGAAAATACTACAAAATGACACAACACAGGTTTAGAAAAATAGAGAACATTTAGATAAACAAAACAAGACCAATGCGCAAAAATCCACAATACACAAGTCAAGTTATCAATTGAAAACCAAAAAGAGTCTTCATGTAATTTTAAACACAACACTGTCAGCGTGGAAATGTACCTGTGCGCGTCAAAAAAATAACCCCGCACAGACGAGTGTGTGTCAAAAGGGGCTTGCGATGCGTCAATATCACTCGCGAGCGAGCAAAGTCTCTTTCAGTCAGGTTGGCGTGCTTTGTTTCTTCTCTCCGCAGGAGAGAGATGCGTCGGTCCGGGCAGGCCTTGCATCGTTTTAACACGCCCAGCGATGTTTGAGTTGGAAATTCTGCCGCACGATGATCCGAAAACCACGCAGCACGGGTTGCAATCTCACCAGCTTCCATCAGCAATGCTGCGCATCGTTTCTCCAGCCGCGTGCATCGATCTTCCAGCCGCATAACATGCGAGCGTCGATTTCAGCCGCGAAGCCAGTGGTGCATTGATTTTTCAGCCGCATATCGGAGTTGCATCAATCTTTTCCCCGCACGGCCATCTGTGCGTGGATTTCTCAATCATGTCCTGCCAGCTTCTCCTTTCAGGCCCCAGGGACTGGATAGGCACCACTTGGCAGAGTAGGAGTCTCAACAGAGGCTCTAGGTGCTGGCAGAGAGAAGTCTTTGCTGTCCCTGAGACTTTAAACAACAGGAGGCAAGCTCTAAATCAATCCCTTGGAGAGCTCCTCACAAGAAGGAAGACATACAAGTCCAGTCTTTGTCCTCTAGCACAGGCAGAAGCAGCAACTGCAGGATAGCTCCACAAAGCACAGTCACAGGCAGGGCAGCTCTTCTGTCTCAGCTCTTCAGCTCTTCTCCAGGCAGAGGTTCCTCTTGGTGTCCAGAAGTGTTCTAAAGTCTGTGGTTTTTGGTGCCCTTCGTATACCCAGTTTGCCCTTTGAAGTAGGCTTCCTTCAAAGGAAAGTCTCTCTTGTTTGTGAAATCCTGCCTTACCCAGGCCAGGCCCCAGACACACACCAGGGGGTTGGAGACTGTATTGTGTGAGGGAAGGCACAGCCCTTTCAGGTGTGAGTGACCACTCCTCTTCTCCCTCCTAGTACAGATGGCTCATCAGGATATGTAGGCTACACCCCAGCTCCCTTTGTGTCACTGTCTAGTGAGAGGTGCAACCAGCCCAACTGTCAAACTGACCCAGACAGGGAATCCACAAACAGGCAGAGTCACAGAAATGGCTTAAGGAAGAAAATGCTCACTTTCTAAAAGTGGAATTTTCAAACACAATCTTAAAATCAACTTTACTAAAAGATGTATTTTTAAATTGTGAGCTCAGAGACCCCAAAATCCACACTTTAATCATATTTAAAGCAGCCCCATGTTAACCTATGAGAGGGACAGGCCTTGCAACAGTGAAAACCAAATTTGGCAGTATTTCACTGTCAGGACATATAAAACACATTAGTATATGTCCTACCTTAAACATATGCTGCACCCTGCTCTAGGGTCTACCTTAGGGATGTCTTACATGTAAGAAATGGGAAGGTTTAGGCCTGGAAAGTGGGTACACTTGCCAAGTCGAATTGGCAAGTTAAAACTGCAGACACTGCAGTGGCAGGTCTGAGACATGATTACAGAGCTACTAAGGTGGGTGGTACAACCAGTGCTGCAGGCCCACTAGTAGCATTTTATTTACAGGCCCTGGGCACCTCTAGTGCACTGTACTAGGGACTTACTAGTAAATCAAAAATACCAATCATGGATGAACCAACTACATACACATTTTGTATAGGAGCACTTGCCCTTTAGCACTTGTTAGCAGTGGTAAAGTGCCCAGAGTAACAAAAACAGCAAAAACAGAGTCCAGCTCCCATCAACAACCTAGGAAACAGAGGCATAAAGATAAGGGAGACCACACCAAGGATGAAAGGTTTAACACGTGTACCCCCCAGCTGAAAGTGGGGAGCAACTACCCAACCTCATGGGAGTTCTCATCACTAAGGCAGAAGAATCTGGACAGACCATCAACATTGGAGTGTTCTGTACCAGGGCGGTATTCCACCATAAAGTCCCTCCCCTGCAGGGAAATGGACCACCTCAACAGTTTTGGATTCACGTTCTATGGCACTCCACCTACGTTCCCTGGGAAGTAACCTCCTGCTAATGTAGGCTACGGGTTGATCTAGGCCCTCCTCATTAAGCTGTGAGAGTACTGCTCCAATACCATGCTCTGAGGCGTCTGTTAGCACAACAAACTTCTTGTAGCAGTCAGGTGCCTTCAGCACATGTGCTGTGCACATGGCAGCCTTCAGGGCATCAAAAGCGGTCTGGCAAGCCTCTGTCCAGATCCCCTTTTTGGGTTGCTTTTTAGAAGTCATCTCAGTCTAGGGGGTAATAATGGTACTCAGCACTGATGGCAGCTATTGTCCCTGTCTCTAGCCTCCCCTCTCCAACTTCCTCCACCCAGACCCACACCACTGTACCTCAGCCTACCCCAAGCACACCATAAGACCAGCATGCACACACCTCAACACACAAAGGAAGCTCAGGCAAACATAAGCACCACACATCCCACAGGCACTCACGCAAGCATCACACACATGCAGACACACCAACATCTACTGCCTCCACTGTGTCCCCCTCCTCCTCGTCTTCCTCCTCCCTCCCAGTCTCGTCTCCACTCACACCTGCATGCACTACATCTGCAGCCACTACTTCCATCACCAGCACACACACCACCACACCCCGTTCACGTGCAGTCACCACCCCCACTACCATTCACACGTCCCCAGTGTCCTCTCCCAGTGTGTCTGTGAAGCCACCTCCCAGGGTGCACAAACGCAGGCACACACCCACCCAACAGCCATCCACCTCACGACAGCCTCCAGCGCATGCACCTTCACCCAAAGTCCCCAAACGTACACCTCCTACAACCACAACCTCTTCCTCCACTCCCAAACCCCCTCCAGCTACCCGTCCCAGTGTTCCCAAGAAACTTTTCCTGTCCACCCTTGACCTCTTTCCCTCACCTCCCCCACCCCATCAGTCTCCTAGGGACCGACTCTCCAGGTCCCAACCTAGCACCTCAGCCACAACATCTCCGGGACCAGTGGTGCCAGTAGTCACCGGATTCTGGAGTTCACCAGGCAGCAGGGCAGCCAGTGTGGCAAGGAGCCACAGCACGGACAGTCCCCCACCTGTCTAGCATCAAAAGTTGTCCAGTGCCCGGCGGGAGAGGGGGAAGACTCCAGCCACCAAAGCCACTCCCAGGGGTACAGGTGGGAGTGTGGAGTCAGCTGCAACACCTTCCAAGGTGGGGAAGGGGCACAAGAAACCTGGGAAGTCTGGGAAGAGCAGCACAGCGGAGAAGACCGCCATCATCCCCGCTGCCCAGGAGGCCACCGCCATCATCCCGCTGCCCAGGAGGCCACCGCCATTATCCCCGCTGCCCAGGAGGGGGCTGCCCAGGAGGCCACCGCCATCAGCCCCGCTGCCCAGGAGGCCACCGCCATCAGCCCCGCTGGCCAGGAGGCCACCGCCTTCAGCCCCGCTGGGCCAGACAGGACTGCCAGCACCAGCCCCGCTGGGCCAGACTAGACCGCCAGCACCAGCCCCGCTGGGCCACACAGCACCGCCAGCACCAGCCCCGCTGGGCCACACAGTACCGCCAACAACAGCCCCGCTGGACCAGACAGAACCACCAGCACCAGCCCCGCTGGGCCACACAGCACAGCCAGCACCAGCCCCGCTGGGCCAGACAGGACCGCCAACAGCTGAGTCGCTGGGCCAGACAGGACCACCAGCACCAACCCCGCTGGGCCACACAGAACCACCAGCAGCTGAGTCGCTGCCAAGGACCCCGCCGCAACAAGCACCGCTGAACAGGACACCTCCGCCACAGGCACCGCTGCCAAGGACACCGCCGCCACAAGCACCGCTGAACAGGACACCTCCGCCACAAGCACCGCTGAACATAACACTACCGCCACAAGCACCGCTGGCCCATGAGCGTCAAGGGCACTGATGCTACTGAGTCCGCCACGAGCAGGATAAAGCACTCTGGGCACAAAGCCCCCTCCAGAACCAGCGGAGAAAGGCATCCACTACCTCAGTCCTTGGCAGGATGAAGCACTCTGGGCAAAAAGCCCTTTTCAGAACCAGTGGAGAGATACATCCACTCACACAGTCCTTGGCAGAATGAAGCACTCTGGGCACAAAGCCCCCTCCAGAACCAGTGCAGAGATACATCCACTCACACAGTCCTTGGCAGGATTAAGCACTCAGGGCACAAAGCCCCCTCCAGAACCAGTGGAGAAAGGCATCCACTCACACAGTCCTTGGCAGGATGAAGCACTCTGGGCACAAAGCCCCCTCTAGACCCAGTGGAGAAAGGCATCCACTACCTCAGTCCTTGGCAGGATGAAGCACTCTGGGCACAAAGCCCCCTCCAGAACTAGTGGAGAGATACATCCACTCACACAGTCCTTGGCAGGATTAAGCACTCTGGGCACAAAGCCCCCTCCAGAACCAGTGGAGAAAGGCATCCACTACCTCAGTCCTTGGCAGGATGAAGCACTCTGGGCACAAAGCCCCCTCCAGAACTAGTGGAGAGATACATCCACTCACACAGTCCTTGGCAGGATGAAGCACTCTGGGCACAAAGCCCCCTCCAGAACCAGTGGAGAGATACATCCACTCACACAGTCCTTGGCAGGATGAAGGAGAAAGGCATCCACTCACACAGTCCTTGGCAGGATGAATCACTCTGGGCACAAAGCCCCCTCCAGAACCAGTGGAGACTGTTATCCACTTGTGAGACTGTGGCTTTGCACTCCCCAGGATTGAACAGTGGGCAAACCACCCACTGTAGAGACTTGAGAGACTGTGGCTTTGCACTACCCAGGATTGGACAGTGGGCATGGGGCCCCCTCGTGGATTTGGCGTTGTGCGCTCAACCGGCTGAGGCGCCCCCCCTTTCCCTTCCCCCTGACTTTATTGCTATCTTATGCCCCTGCAGGGTTCTCTCCTTCATGTTCGGGTATTGAGTGTGGGCCTTGCCCATGCAGTGTGGGCCCAGTGTTCCACGGACTTCAATGGAGCAATACCTGGACTACTATTCTTGGTGTATATATTTGTTTATAATGTATATATATTTTTGCGTACTGGATTTTGATATATTACAATGGTTACACTAATTTCCTTTTGTCTTTGCATTCTTCTGGGGGGGTTGGGGGTGTAACTGTAATGTATCATGCTGTATTAGTGTGTGTGTTGTTGTGTGTGAGGGTGGGGGTGGGGGTGTTGCGTGTAGCGTGTGTGTGTCCCTGGTTTTTCCCTCCCCCTCCCCTGTGTCGTAAGTGCAGTACTCACCATGGTCTTCGCCGCCGGCGTTCGTGCTCCTGGTAGAGGAGCAAGAAGATAAGGGTAGGGAAAATATGAAGCTCTGGTTCCATGGCGTCCTGGTTCCTCGTGGGGTGTGTAGAGGTGAGCATTTTCCCTTCGAAAGTCCTGTTTCCGCCGTGTTTTTGTTCGCGGTGAATCCGCCCCGGAAAAGGTTGCGGATTGGTAGGTTTTGATACTGTGGGCGGTACATTGTCCTCGCCTGTCTGTTGGCAGTGACCGCCGCGCTGTTTGTTTGTACCGCCTTGGTGGTCGGAGTGTTAAAGTGGCTGTCTTTGTTGGCGGTTTCCACCACGGTCGGGATTCCATTTTTTTTTTCGCCGGCCTGTTGGCGGTCTTACCGCCGCTTTAACACCGTCCGCCAGGGTTGTAATGACCACCTAAATATACTTTCAAAGCTTTTCAAACGAATCGCGCCTCCTGCTGATTTATAAATATCCACGTGTATGTCAATAAACACTGGCGCGCAATGTAACACAGTTTTTCCTTTTTAAAGCTTTTCAGACAAATCGCGCATCCTGTCGATTTGTAAACCTCAACGCGTATGTCAATAAACGCTGGCACGCAATGTAACATGAGTTTCAAAACTATAAACGAATCGCGCTTCTTGCTGATTCTTAAACATCCATTTACACACTTTAACAAAAATACTCGAGTGCACTTTTTATAACCTTAAAACAAATTGTTGACATAAATAAATGATCAGATCTTAGAATGAGATAATTCTAGATAAAATAAACGGTATTGGGAATAAACCCAAACTACCGTCTTACCACCCAGGAACAAGATGCACCAATGAAGATTTCAAAGCAGAACTGGGAGATCAAAAAGGCCACTGGAACTGAAGTTCCTGGAATAGCTGCTCTTCTGCACTGGAACCTCTGAATAGTGAGCACTGGGAGTTGGGCTGATTCTCCTTATATAGAGTCTTGGCCCAGCCCAGAACCACGCCCAGGCATGTTGCCGGGAAAGTCTCTGGAAGGCCCTGGAAAGAGGCCACACCCTAACCCACTCTGAAAACCTGTAGCAATACCTTGCAAAGAAACAGTATTTGTAAACATATTAAGAATAAGTGTTTAGGATTGATCTCTGCAATGCAAAAGGGTAAAATACAACATATCAGCACAATGCATGAATCATGTTATTTTGAAAGTGATGTTTTTTTGCATTTTTTGACGCCAATAGAGCGCGTACTGTTCTGGTGTTGACAGTACTCCCGTCTCCCAGACGCGCTCTAGGGCCTGGTTTGCTTGGATTAAGACGATGTAAGTGTCTCACAAGTACTGGAGCATGAACATCAGATGCGGAAACTCATGTGTTACTTTCAGGACCATAACCTTTCCATGAGATTAAATACCATAGATTATGTCCTCTCAGTTTAGAATCCAACACTTTCTTGACTTCATATTCTTCTTCCCCCTGTACTAAAACAGGAGCTGGATGAGGATGGACCTTTTGGACTGCCTTTTTCAAGAGGGAAGCGTGGAACACTGGATGAATCCGCAAGGATCCGGGCAATTGTAGTTTATAAGTGACTGGATTGATTTGCTGAAGGACAGTATAAGGACCTATGAATTTGGGGTTAAACATGTGCTTCTTCTTGAAGTCTATATGTTTTGTGGAAAGCCACACTTGGTCACCTGGTTGATATTGCGGTCCCTCACAATGTTTCTTATCATAATGTCTTTTATATTTTTGTATGTCTTTTTCTAGATACTGTTGAATCAGCTTCTGGGTTTGATGTAAATGCTGAATGGTTTCTGACACAGCTGGAGTAAGAGAACTGTCTTGAGGAGTTGTGATGGGCAAGGTGTCAGAATGATAACCAAATAAACCAAAAAAGGGTGTAACGCCAATGGAAGTGTGGAATGAGTTATTGTAAGCTAACTCAGCTAACCAGAGCATGGATGTCCAAGAATGAAGTGCCTTTTCAGCATAGGCACGTAGGTATTGTTTTAAAGTCTGATTTAGTCTTTCTGTTTGACCATCTGTTTGAGGATGGTGACTAGTAGATAGTGTAGATGTCACTTGGAGTGTTTTACACCATGTCTTCCAGAAATTGGAGGAAAATTGTGACCCCCGATCGGAGAGGATAACCTTTGGTAGTCCATGATAACAAACCACTCTGTTTAGTAAAATGTTTGCCAATTCACTAGAAGTGGGCAATTATTTACAGGCAATAAAATGTCCATATTTTGTGAGACTATCTACTACCACCAGAATTACTGAATGCTGTTGAACCACTGGCAGACCTTTAATAAAGTCTAATAAAATGTGTTCCCATGGACGACTTGGAGTTGGAAGTGGATGTAATAATCCTTTTGGTTTAGAATGACTTGTTTTAATGCGAGCACAAACTTCACAGTTGTTTACCATTGTTTTTACATCTTTCGTTAGGGTAGGCCACCAAAAATAACATTGGATCAGTTCAAGAGTTTTAGGAATACCTGGATGACCTGCCGTAGGCATAACATGTAACCAATGAAACACTATCTTGCGAAGTTTGATAGTGGGTATGAATAAACGAGCGTCATGAAAGGGTAAACCTTGTTTGATTGACCTTTTGGGATCAGCTTGGGCCCATGTTTGCCATTTTTCAACAGTGAAGGAATTGCGAATTTCTTCAAAGAAATCTTCAGTTTTTATGATACATAGAACCTTGTCTGGAGCAATGATAGCTCTGGAGGCTTGAAATGCAGGCAACGTGGTAGACTCTTGAGGGGACAAGGCTTCAGCCTTGCGATTATCTTTACCGGGCCGGAAGGTTACTACGAAATCAAATTCGGCAAAAAAAAGCATCCAGCGTAATTGCCTAGGGGTCAAAAGTCTGGCAGAACTCATGAATTGAAGATTACGATGATCAGTATATACTGTAACAGTGTATTTGGCACCCAATAAATGATGTCTCCATTCTTTAAAGGCGTCCCGAATTGCCAGAAGTTCTTTTTCAGCAATGACATAGTTTTGTTCGGCTTCGTTCAACTTCCGAGACATATAAGCTACAGGATGATGTTGACCAGTGTCTTTATTTCGTTGTGATAAGACAGCTCCTATTGCTACATCTGAAGCATCAGCTTCCACTATAAAAGGTTGATTCGCATCAGGATGAGTTCAAACTGGGGCAGTGGAGAAAGCTTTCTTTAAAGTCGAGAAGGCTTGATCAGCTTCTGGGGACCATACAAACTTTTCTTTCTTTCTTAGTAGCTTAGTGATTGGAGCCACTGTCTGGGAGAAATGACTTATGAACCTCCGGTAAAAATTTGCAAACCCCAGGAAGCACTGTACATCATGAACAGTTTTTGGGATGGGCCACTCAGATACAGCTTTTACTTTCTTTTCTGCCATCACCATACCTTGAGGGGTAAGAATAACCCCCCAAAACTCAACCGTGGTAACATGAAACTCACACTTGGTTAGTTTACAATATAAATGGTGTTTTCGAAGGGCTGCAAGAATTTTCTTGACATGTTGTACATGTTCGTTTTCATTGTCTGAGTAGATCAAAATGTCATAGATGTAGACTATGGCAAATATGTCAAGGTACTCTCTAAGAACGTCATTCAAGAAAAATTGAAAAGCTGCTGGAGCGTTACACAGACCAAAAGGCATGACGGTATATTCAAAAAGGCCATATATTGTCTTGAACGCTGTTTTCCATTCGTCACCCTCTCTCATTCTGACCAAATGATAAGCACCTCGAAGATCAAGCTTCGTGTAGATCTTTGCTCTCTTTACCTGTTCCAATAAAACCGGAATTAGGGGTAAAGGATATTTATTCTTGATGGTGACTTTGTTTAAACCTCTATAGTCAATGCAAGTTCGAAGTTCTCCATTAGCTTTGGGAACAAAAAATAAAGGCGAAGCTGCAGGAGACTTAGAGGGGTGAATCAAGCCATTCTCCAAAAATTGATCTAGGTATTTTCGTAAATGTTGGTTTTCATGTTCTGACAGAGCATATACACAACAGTTGGGAAGTGTCGCACCTGGGGCTAGGTCAATTTGACAGTCATAAGCTCTATGAGGAGGTAGAGTCTCTGCTCCTTTCTCATCAAATACATCTTTGTACGATGAATACTGTTTGGGCAACTGAGTTTCTTTCTCCGCAGCAGTAGCTATGTTAGAGTTGCAAACTGTTGGTACTTGATTTTTTTGGAGACATTGTTCATTACATAGCGCAGATGAGAACATGATTTGTCGTTCTGCCCAATTGATTTCTGGATTGTGATGAGTTAACCATGGCAAGCCGAGGATAATCCCATATTGGGGAGCATGGATCACATCTAGAATGATTTTCTCTTCATGTTTCTTTCGTAGAATCTTATCTTCACAAATCATTGACAAGGGGATAGTCTGAAGAGTTACCGGACCACCAGTCAAGAGTTTTCCATCAACTGCCTGGATGATTTCTGGGTTTTTCTTTTCAATACATGGGATCCCCCATGCACGAACCAATTGGACATCAACAAAATTCCTAGTAGCTCCAGAATCAACTAGAGCTTTTTTTAAATAGATCTCTTTCTTGACCTGAACTCTTATTTCCAGTTTAAGATGTCTAGATTGTGAAGGGTCCACGGTGACACCCAAGAGCAACCCTTCTCTGCATCTCGGGTGTTTTAGTTTTCCAACTCGACTGGTGCATTGGCTGCGACCTTCTGAACTATACCCTGCTTGTTCTTTGGTTTGATTGGAGAATCTTTGGCAAAATGACCTTTTCGCCCACAATAAAGACATTGTCCATTTTTTCTGCGTAAGTCCTTTTCATCTTTAGTCAAAGGTCTTCTGATGGTTCCAATTTCCATCGGTTCCGACGTTCTTTCTTTCGGAGTTCTTGAATCTCTGTTATCATGAACGCGCCATGAATATTTTTCAATCTTTTTGTGCGTTCCTTTACCTTCTGCCAAACGATGGTCAAGTCTCAAGACAAGATTTATTAACTCTTGACAGTCTGTAGGTTGTGGATCGATTTGCGCTAAGATATCTTTTAATTCCTCTTTGAGTCCCTTGTAAAACAAGACCGCTTGTTTTTCTTCAGGCCAGGAAGTCTCGGCAACCAGCCGGTTAAAGTTGGCTAAATACGACACTAGGTCTTAATTTCCTTGGCGTAAGTTTAATAATTCATGATCTGCTGACTGTGTTACAGTTCTACGATCAAAAACTCTCTCAAATTCACGAACAAAATTTCTCCAATTATACAACAAGGGACTATTTTTACGCACAAGAGGAATTGACCAAGTAGCTGCATCTCCAGTCAGATATGATAACAAGAAAGCTTCTTGGGACTGGGCATCGGGAAAGGTATTTGGTCTGCAGGTGAAGTGTAGTTCCACTTGAACCAGGAAAGATTGCGCTTTCAATGGGTCACCTGAGAAACGTTCTGGGGGAGCTAAAGGAATATCAGCAGGAACATTTAGGTAAATTGGACTACTTCCAGAAGCCTGAGAAGAAGTACCTGGCCAAAACACCCCTGTGGGACTTTGCTCCTTCTACTCTACCTTATCTTGCAACTGACTCACTCTCTCTGCTAAGCTGGTAGTCAATTCTTTGGATGATACCACCTCTGCTTGGAGCTGGGTGATAGCCTTAACTAACTCGTCTAGCGTGGCCATGCTGAGAACATACACAAACCAGGAGGATAATAATTCGTGGGCTCACTATTCTGTCAGAGTCACCAGATCCTCTGGGTTTGTGCACGTTCCCAACACGTCCTCTAATGAACAGCTCCAAGACTCTGATAGACAATTCACAGAGACTGTGAGAGTTCAAGAGGGGAAGAGGGGATTAGGAAGGGTACTGCTGGGAAGGAGACCTTTAATGGGAAAAAAGGTTAGAACACACAATATAACCTGAAGTAAATATTAATAAACATAGGGCCTCATTCCGACCCTGGCGGTCATGGACCGCCAGGGCCGGGGACGGAGGAAGCACCGCCAACAGGCTGGCGGTGCTTCTGGGGCAATTCTGACCGCGGCGGTAAAGCCGCGGTCAGAAAAGTGGACCCAGCGGTTTCCCACCGGTTTTCCCCTGCCCCAGGGAATCCTCCACGGCGGCGATGCAAGCAGCGCCGCCATGGGGATTCCGACCCCCTTCCCGCCAGCCTGTTCCTGGAGCTGGCGGGAACGGGTGTCGTGGGGCCCCTGGGGGCCCCTGCAGTGCCCATGCCAGTGGCATGGGCACCGTAGGGGCCCTCTAACAGGGCCCCATTCAGATTTTCAGTGTCTGCAAGCCACTGCACCCGTCGCACACCAGCAACTCCGCCGGCTCCATTTGGAGCCGGCTTCATCGTTGCTGGGGCTTTCCCGCTGGGTGGGCGGGTGGCCTTTTGGCGGTCGCCCGCCCGCCCAGCGGGAAAGTCAGAATGACCGCCGCGGTCATTTGACCGCGGTGTGGTCTTCTGGCGGTCTCCGCCCGGCGGGTGGCGCCCGCCGCCCGCCAGGGTCGGAATGACCCCCATAGTCTTTCTGAAAATATGAGCAATCTTGAATTGCAGTTTTAAAAATGAAAAGATTTTGTGATGATCAGATACCTGTAATGGAATCAAGATTCATTCAAATAAAACTTTTCTTATTCAAGCATGAATTAGAATAACAAGAATATGCATAATAGAAGCATATAATATTGCATTTAGAACTTCTGATCCTATATATATTTTCCTTGAAATGTTTTCAACACAGATTACACTCTTAAAACACTAGAGAATAAATATTTTTCAATGGGTTCAATAGTTCAAGAAATATTTCCCATACTTATCAACTCGAATTGTACTAAGCAATTATCCTGGAATGGTAATAAGCAGTTCACAACATAAATAAACTCTAGTAAACAATTGCATGTCCTGCTGACTCGAATGCCACCATGCAAAGTCAAGAAATGGTTGCACAATAAATAGCAACAGGTTTTGAAATTATCTTAAATTGAATTAGACATCGTACCACTTCAAAACCTTCTTTTAAATGTCAATAAATAGTAACACACAATGTATCACAAGCTTTTAAAGCTTCATAAACTAACCGCGCCTCTTGCCGATTCGTGATCAATCATGTATGTGTCAATAAATGTCAGCGCGCAATGCAACTCAAGATTTCAAAGCTTTTCAAACGAATCGCGCCTCCTGCTGATTCATAAATATCCACGTGTATGTCAATAAACACTGGCGCGCAATGTAACACAGTTTTTCCTTTTAAAGCTTTTCAGACAAATCGCGCATCCTGTCGATTTGTAAACCTCAACGCGTATGTCAATAAACGCTGGCGCGCAATGTAACATGAGTCTCAAAACTATAAACGAATCGCGCTTCTTGCTGATTTATAAACATCCATGTACACACTTTAACAAAAATACTCGAGTGCACTTTTTATAACCTTAAAACAAATTGTTGACATAAATAAACGATCAGATCTTAGAATGAGATCATTCTAGATAAAATAAACGGTATTCAAAGGGAACCTGCACCACTCTGCACAGGCGCTCTGAGTTGTCCACTGCAACTACTTGCTAAAGTACCCAGGGGTCAATCTGCTTTTCAGACACCAGCTGATTCCTCACTGTAGTCACACTGGCTCCTGTATCTCTCAGAGCCTCCACCCTCTGTCCATTGATGGTCACCCACTGCCTGTACTTTTTAGTGTTCTCAGGCACGAAGGTTGTCTGGACCATATGACTGTCCCCTAGTGAGAAAAGGATCATCTCATCTGGCTCCCACCCACCTGGAACCAACTCCTCCCCGGGCGCTACACTAGCCAAACCCTGGGGCTGCGCACCAGTGGGTGCCGGTGTACTCTTGGGGGGTTTGGGGTCCCCCCTCATATGGCCCACCTGGTCACATGCATATCACTTACGTGGGGGTCCCCCTGCCACTGGCTTCCTTTTGGAGAACCATGGCTTCTTCTCAAAAGGGGGTTGGGAATCTTTACCCTGGGAATCAGTTTGGGGACCTTTAGAGAACTCCCCCTGTTTGCCCTTATCCCCCCCTTTTCTCTGAGAGGGACCCTGCCCACCCTTGGCATGGTCTCCCCCATACCTCTTTTGGACCCTGGTGCTCTCCCAGCGGTCCGCTTCCAGGGATCAGTCAGCTTGCTGTCAATCAGCTCTGGAAAACATAAACTCTACAAGTGCTCCCAAGCAATACGATTGTAAAGCCCCTCATATGTTGTTACCTTACTGCCCTTCACCTAACCATCCAGTGACCTGCAATAAGAATGAACACATTCTAACCATGTTTGGGATTCCTTCTTTTATAGGACGTAAACTTGTCCTTATACTACTCAGGGGTGAGACCATATCTTGTGAGAAGGGCATCCTTCATGATAGTGTAGGTGAGATTCTGAGCATCCCCTAAGGCTGTCAGTGTATCCCTCCCCTCTAAATCAAAGTGCTTCCACAGACCCACCCCCAATGAGCTTTAGGGGCCAGATTCATGTGGAGAGCAGACCCCTACCCCTTTAACCAAAAGTATATGTCATCCTCCCTTTTTTAATCCTTCACAAGATCTTTAGGAATGTGCACCCTCCTCTAAGGCTGCACTGTGATATGGCTGCCACCATCCCTAATAGACTGGCCCCTCAAATCCAGCTCCCTTAAACTGAGCTCATGAGCCAACAACAGCTTTTTCTCCTCTATAGCCATCCTCATTTTCTCCACCTCCATCTGGTGCTCTCTCTCTGCCTCTCTGTCCTGCAATTCTTCAGGGCTCAGACCCTTAGATGAGACACTGCTACCTGCCCTGGAGACCCTCTCCCTGGACATAACAGGCCTAACCACAATACCATTGTGTATGGAATCTTCCTCCTCCTCATCCTCCTTATCCTCTGTGTGCCCTTTAGTGTCCTTGGCTGTCACCCAGGCCCTCAGTGCCTTTTGCAGCTCCTCCTTATTGGATGAGCTCTTAATGAGACAGATAAAACTTTTACAGAACTGCTTTAACTGAGCCACTGTATAGCTCTCTAGTTTCTCTAGGTCAAGAGCAGCTCCAACTGATGCATCTCCAGATTGGGACATCATGAAAAGTCAACAAAAGTTCAAAGTTCCAAAAGGCAGAAAACACGTTCCCAATGAAGTTCAGAAGTCAATCAAAGGTTGCCACAAAAATGGATGTAGGGAAAAATCCAAGAAAAAGAGAAAAAGCAAAAAGTCACAAGACAAGTAGTATGTGGTCAAGTAGTGGTCTGCACTGAAAACAGTAGTGTACACTTAATTACTGTATGTCAAGTAGAAATACAAGTCCAATCCCTACCAATGTTAGAAATGGGGTCTTTGGTTGGCAGTCAGGTTACCCCCTGTCCAAGTAAGGACCCTCACTCTAGTCAGGGTAAAAGACAATCACCCTCAGCTAACCCTCGCTCGCCACCTTGGTAGCTTGGCATGAGCAGGCAGGCTTAACTTCAGAGTGTTAGGTGTAAAGTATTTGTACCAACACACACAGTAACTCAATGAAAACACCACAAAAAGACACGACACAGGTTTAAAAAAATAGAGAATATTTATCTAAACAATAAAAGACCAAAGCTACAATACTCCACAATACACAAGTCAAGTTATCAAGTAAAAACCAAAAAGAGTCTTCATGTAATTTTAAACACAATGCTAACGCTGTTAGCGTGGAAATGTACCTGGGGGCATCAAAAAAATAACCCTGCACGGGTGAGCGTGCGTCAAATGTGAATTGCGGTGCGTCGACATCACTCATGAGTGAGACCTTGCGTCATTTCTCTTTCAGTCAGGTCGGCGTGCGTCATTTCTTCTCTCCGCAGGAAAGCGATGCGTCAATCTGAACAGCACTTTCGGGTCGGGCAGGCCTTGCATAGATTTTACACACCCAGCGATGTTTGCGTCGGAAATCCTGCCGCATGATGATCCGAAGACCAGCACTCTCAGGTCCGGGCATGCCTTGCGTCATTTTTACACACCCAGGGATGTTTGCGTCGGAAATCCTGCCCCACGATAATCCTAAAACCAAACAGCACGGGTTGCGATCTCACCAGCCTCCTTCAGCGATGCTGCGCGTCATTTCTCCAGTTGCGTGCGTTGATCGTTCAGCCGCACAACAGGCGAGCATCGATTTCAGCCGTGAAGCCGGCAACGCATCGATTTTTCAGCTGCGTCTCGGAGTTGCGTCCATCTTTTCCCCGCACGGCGGTCTGTGCGTGGATTTCTCACTCTGTTCCTACCAGCTTCTCCTTTCAAGGCCCCATGAACTGGATGGGCACCACTTGGCAGAGTAGGAGTCTCAGCAGAGGCTCCAGGTGCTGGCAGAGAGAAGTCTTTGCTGTCCCTGAGACTTCAAACAACAGGAGGCAAGCTCTAAATCAAGCTCTTGGAGAGTTCTTCACAAGAAGGAAGGCACACAAAGTCCAGTCTTTGTCCTCTAGCACAGGCAGAAGCAGCAAATGAATAGTATATTATGCTGAAATATCATACTGCTTTTCTGTGGATTGTAAGCAGTCTGTCGTGCCATTTGACCTGCATACCACAAAAGGGTGACAGACGTTTGCTGGCATACCACCACACAGTTCACCCAGATGCATTGTGGTAAATGCAGTGTATGATAACACTCACTTCAAATGAAAGTCTTTAGTATTCACCATTGTGCAACTAGTGCTGCGTTTCTTTAGCCAGGTGTATCAGAATACTTGTCCTTCAGTAGACAGTCGCCCTTTACATTTGGAGGCTCTGGCAATGCTGTTCACTGTCTTCTCAGGTTTCTATGCCAACTCCCAGAGCACAGGTGCATCTAATTGAGCTTGTCTGCTCAGTAGCTCAGCAAGTAGCCACATTCAAAGGGGAGAGAGCACTGTCTGACATACCAGCCCACAATTCGCCCACATACATTTATTGGTTTGTAAAAGTCGGCGTATAGAATGATGGCTTATCGGAGCTGATTAGCACTGTAAATATGTTACACTATTCCCGCACGAGCTGTGTTTTTCAATGGCATTCCTAACTGATGGCATTTGTAGAATTTTATGACGGCACCACCGACCATGACATTTTTCAACAAGAAGTGTAACAGTGTTCTTTGTTGTGAGAATGTTTAGGCCGGGTTGTGCTTAAGCTTCCTTCTTTATGGGAAGAGTAGGAAGCTTCTCCGTCTTTGATTGTTTTTAAATCGGATGGAACGCAGGAAGAAGCTGTGGTACTTAATGTCTGGTTCGTTGATTCTGCATTGGATGTAAAGTTCACTACAACTTTGTGTTTTTCTAGGGTGGTGTAAAACGTTATTAGGCGGGATTTGGTAAAGAGGTGATTGAGGCATGTAGGCGGAATTCAGTTTCTAATCGGAAAGAAAATGCACTTTGTGCACCCAGTGTATAGTCAAATTTTAAGCATTGATGATTTAGATGCTAAAATGCAAGGTACTAACAATTTTAAAACTCTAACGTTTTAACTGCAAAAACAGAAATGAGGTACAATAAATGTAATAAGTAAACAAACAAAATGGTACCTTTTAAACTGTCCTAGCACAAATCGCTCAATTTGACACTCATTGCACTGTTTCTGAATCGTTTCGGCACAAACATACAGGCAAGTTGTTCTGATTACTTATATTTACAATGAATCATTCTGTTTGCTAGACACAGAGTTGATCAACCAAATGTAAACACAAGCAAAGCCTTTTGGGATATCATTCTGGAAATGTCAAACACATTACATTGCTAGGCTGCATTTACCTGATTAGTGCTTTTTTAGTTTGTAAGAGTAGCGGTGTCGGTATATGTGGGATAATAAATTTCAACTAGGTTGGTAGAAGGTTCATAAGGCTTTAATGGATAAGAACAAAAGGTCTTGATAATGCTGCTCAAGTCCCCCTTTTCAATGTCTCTTCCTTTGTCCTTTAGGTGTTCGGCGGCCTGGCTTATCTGGAGTCATGGTGCCCCTCGGTACAATGGGAAGAAGGTTAGCGTTTCTTTTTTTATTAATTAGGATAGCCCAAAGGTGTTCTTTTCACCAATTATTTCTGTGTGCCACCATCAAATGGATATTTGTGTAAAAAGGGTGCTGTACAAAAGAAAAAAAAGGACTCAAAGTGCGGATTTCTCAAGCGTCGTTACTTACGTCCCTTTCTCCTGCAAGTACAGGTAACAGAAAAACAAAGTGAAAGGGATTAAATATAGAGGAGTATGTGATGGGTCGCTCCATTCCGACCCACACAGTTCCCTTACTTGTGCTGACTCTGCCACACACGACCTGGTGCATACTGTAGACCCCGGCGATTTGATTGGTCGCTTATGGCAACCGCGGGACCAACTGCGGGTTAAAAGCGGAGCGTCAGAGATATCGAGGAGAGAGGCGAGCGGGAGTGAAGATATACGAGTGACAAAGGAGGAGCAAGAGGACGAGGAACCCACCATCGAGGAGGAGGACGGCCGGAAGACGGAGCCGACGGGAGCTGGAGTACCACGGAGGAGACTTGGAGACAGCTGGTCCGGGGAGCCTGCTCCTACGCCGCCACGCTTCCGGAGAAGCGTGGCCTCTCCAGGTACGGAGACGGAAGCGGGGAAGGGAGGCGGGAGGTGAGAGGAGCGGGGAAGAGGAGGGGAAAGAAGGGAGAAGGGGAGAGGGTGAACGGGCACTTTTGATGGTGAGCACTGCGGGGAAAAGGGGACGGGGCAAGAAAACAATAGCAGTCATTCAGATACAGAAAAGAAAGGGAAGAGAAATATAGGAAATACGATACCAAGAAGATAGAGCGTACGCAGGAAGAGATTCACGATTAAGTACACTAAACAAATAAACGAGAGAAAGAGAGAGAGAGAAAAAAGAAGAAGAAAGACGGAAAACAGTACATAAGCAAGAAGCGCAGGACGCAAAGAAACAGGCAGGAAGGAAGTCTGGCAGGAGAATCAGAAGAGGGACAACACAGGCGAAAAGAAGTAAGACAGTAAGAAGACAGCGGAGACAGGGACAAAGAGAGTGAGAGAGAAAAGGGAAAGACAAGAACAGTTAAGCCTTAACAAGCCTCCCCACTTACCGTATCTATTTATTTTCTTGTTTCCATGCTCCCCGCGAGGCCTGGGAAGGAAGAAGGAGGACGAGCCAAGAGGTCAACCCGAGGACTACTCTACAACCTACTGCTATTCCATAAACTTTGTACATATTACTCATCGTATAAACTGTTTCAAGAACCAATAAAAGACAGTTCTTTGAAACCACGATATTGCTATTCAGCGTCATAAATCTGCCATCCTCGCACAAGTGGTGTCAGAAGTGGGATTTTGAACCCCACACACACGGAGAAGACGATGGAAGAAAAACCCACCATGGCAGATGTAATTGCTCAGCTCGCAGAAGGACAACGACATCTACAGTTGATGTGGGAGCAGCAAATGAAAGACGCCAAAGAGGAGAGAGAAGCGTTACAGACGGCCCTTAAAAGTCAGGCCACAATTATGGCCAACAATCAACTAGTCCATGAAACTGCCATGAGTAAATTAACAGAGACCATTGCACATACAAAAGTACATCCGAATGTACCGAGCAGTGTTCTACAAAAATACCAGGATCAGGAAGATCCGGATTCATTTTTTCTTAATTTTGAAAGGGTGGCCAGTACAGCCAACTGGCCCGAAGACAAATGGGGCCAATATATAGCCCCATTATTGACTGGACAATTACAGGCCACATATCAAGCCATCAATCCCATGGGCACACTCCCCTACAAGGAGATCAAAAAGACTGTCCTAGAAAGGATAGGACTAGACCACGAAAGTTATCGGAGCAAATTCCGGCATATGAAATGGGGATTACAAGAAACTCCGCGTGCCTTATATTACCGGGTCCAAAACGCGGCGGGACGTTGGTTAAGGCCCACCGAAAAGACTCGGGAAGAAATGTTCGATGTGATTGTATTAGAACAATTCCTGGATGCACTGCCCTCAACCACAAGAAATTGGGTTCGGCAACACCCCGGATTAACTAACGAAACAGCAATTGACTTAGCCTGTGCCTTCCACAGGAGCCCAGATTTCAAAACCACCCCTTATCGGAACCCTGGACCATCTCCTGCACGGCCCAATATAGGGAAAATAACGCCTTCACGACTCCTAAGTTCCCATGAGCCAGAGAGAATTCGTAGTCCCCATCCACCTCCAGCTTCTTATACGTCTAGCGGACCTCAATGTTATAATTGTTCTGAATGGGGGCATATCGCCCGCTTTTGTCCACAGAAAAAAGACATAGAAGAACCCATGGAAATTGGCGTCACCAAAGGCAGGGTTTTCTGGGCTGGGGAGGCTAGGCCTACCTATACGCTCCCCATTTGTCTAAATGGACAAGAGAAAGTAGCTTTAATTGACTCTGGCTGCAGTCAGAGCGTCATTAGACAGAACCTAGTAGAAGCAAGGCACACCATACCCCATACCTAGGTATTGATAGCATGTGTCCATGGTGATCAGTCATATTATCCAGTAGCTAGCATTCGCTTTCAGTGGAGGGGTGAAGAAGAAACCCTCAGGGTTGGGGTGTTGCCACATCTTGAAGAAGATATTATTATTGGGACCGACTATGTAGCCTTTCCACAATTATTGCACAAAGCCGGAGAAGAACATCTGATGAGAAAATGGTGGGAGGAAATACCCTATGATATTGAAATAGCTGAGACTCGCCCTCTCAAAACCCACGTAAGCAAAAGACAGAAAAGAGTCCAGAGACAGCAATATTGGGAGGAGAACCCAGGGAACAAGAACTCACCAAAAAGCACCGGAAAGGTATATACCGTTGCCGGGGATTTTAGACAAACACAGAGAGAGGATCCATCCTTAAAGAATGCCTGGGAAAAGGCCCTTAATCGGGAGGAAGGAGGGGTAGGACCCACATTTCACATACATAATGAACTGTTATATAGACTGCCCCAGTCAGGAAATATGGACCGGAGACAATTATTAGTCCCTGGGAGGTACCGAGAGCAGGTCTTACAACTAGCCCATGGGGAGACAGGGGAAGGGCATCTTGGAAGAGATAAGACTGAGGCAGCGGTCCTCCAGCGATTCTATTGGCCTGGGGTATATGGGGATATACGGCGGTATTGTCAAACCTGTCAGAAATGTCAATTCTATAATCCAGGAATGCAACCCCCTGCCCCTTTACAACCCCTCCCGATTATAGAAACCCCTTTTTCTCGTGTAGGAATGGATCTTATTGGTCCCCTCACCCCATCTACTAGAGGAAGACAGTATATATTAGTCCTGGTGGACTACGCCACGAGGTATCCTGAGGCAATCCCGCTTCCTAGTATGCATACAAAGGTAGTGGCCCAAGCTATGATCGAGTTCTTTTCAAGGGTCGGGTTCCCTAAAGAAATTCTGACTGATCAGGGTACTCCTTTCATGTCTAGATTAAAGAGGGAGGTCAGTGACACGTTGGGGATAAAACAAATCCGGACCTCGGTTTACCATCCCCAAACTGATGGACTTGTGGAACGATATAATCGGACCATTAAGTCGTTACTTAGGAAGAGCGTAGCAGAGGACGGAAGAGACTGGGAAAAAAAACTACCACTCGTATTATATGCCATACGTACACATATCCAGACCTCCCTTGGACATAGTCCTTTTGAGATGTTATTTGGTAGACCTCCTCGAACCCTCCTTGATATGTTGGTAGAACAATGGGAGGAAAGAGATGAGGACATAAAGGATCTACTGACCTATACTAAAGACTTAAAAGAGAATCTACAGGCTGTATGGGATAGAGCCCATGAGAATTTAAGAGAAGCCCAAGACAGGCAAAAGAAGAATTATGATGCTAAAAGTGTGTTTCGTACCCTTAATGTTGGGAGATAAGGCTCTAATCCTTCTCCCCAGTTGTGAAAATAAATTGTTAGCCCGATGGCAAGGACCATATGAAGTGTTAGAACAAATCAACCCAACAACATACCGGTTGGCTCTTCCCCATCGACCCCAAAAAGAACAAATCTATCATATAAACTTGTTAAAAAAATGGCAAGAGACTGAGCCTAGCCATAAAATCCAACATATCGTGACAGAGCAGATAGAAGACATTCCTTATCCCGCTCTTTCCTTTTTCCCCAATGAAGGAGACGATAAACCCCGGATCAATACCTCTCTTGCTGACAGTTATCAAACCTCTCTCTCTCGAATACTTAACACCTATGCAGATATATTCTCCCGACAACCTGGCCACACTAATTTAACCGAACATAGTATCAGAACCAAGAGCGAGGCAGTTGTAAGACAAAGACCCTATAGGATTCCGGAAGCCAAGAAAGCTGTAATCGAACAGGAAGTTACTAAAATGTTACAATCCGGGATTATTGAACCATCCAGTAGTCCCTGGTGTTCCCCTCTAGTGTTAGTACCCAAGCCAGATGGAACCACGCGCTTCTGTGTAGATTATCGGAAGGTGAATGAGCTCACCTACTTTGACGCTTACCCTATGCCTCGCATCGACGAACTGTTGGAGAGAATAGGGCATGCCAAGTTCATGTCTACTTTAGATCTCACAACAGGATATTGGCAGATCCCCTTAAAAGAAACAGACAGGGAAAAGACCGCATTTTCAGCACCCTCTGGGTTATATCAGTTTACAGTTCTCCCTTTTGGGCTACACGCCCCTGCTACCTTTCAACGGCTAATGGATATGATTTTAAGGCCCCATCGCTCCTATGCCTCAGCCTACTTAGATGACATTGTAATATTTAGCGACTCATGGACTGACCACCTCCAACATTTATCAACAGTGCTACAGACATTGAGGGAAGCTCACTTAACTGCCAATCCTGAAAAATGTATGTTAGGCTGTACATCAATCAAATACCTGGGGTATGTCTTAGGACAAGGAAAAGTCCGCCCTCAAATTGAAAAAGTTGCAGCCATAAAACAGATTCCAGTACCTAAGTCAAAAAAAGAAATACGCTCGTTCCTTGGGCTCGTCGGCTACTACAGGCGGTTTATTTCCTGTGTTTTCGACCATAGCTGAGCCTCTTACGAATCTGCTAAAGAATGGGTCTCCTAAAACATTCTCCTCCTTACCAAAAGCAGGTATGCACAGTTTTTTGAGGCTTAAGGAGGCCTTGGCTACCGACCCTGTGTTGTGCTGCCCGGATTTTGGTCGTCCTTTTATCTTACAAACCGACGCTTCTGATGTTGGTCTAGGGGCCGTGTTATCACAAACCCAAACTGATGGGTCGGTTCACCCTGTTCTGTTTATCAGTAGGAAGCTTCTTCCCCGTGAGCGTCCATATCCCACTATTGAGAAGGAATGTCTTGCCATTAAGTGGGGTATTGAGTCTCTTCGGTATTATCTCAGTGGCCGTCCTTTCACCCTCCTGACTGATCATGCCCCACTCACTTGGCTGTCTCGTCATAAGGATACCAATCCTAGAGTCCTGAGGTGGTTTCTTTCCTTACAACCCTTTTCGTTTCAGGTGTTTCATTCTCCGGGACGTCTCATGGCCAATGTTGACTTTCTCTCCAGATGTCCTTCGGATGAGCGTCGTCTACAGATGCTCTCTAGGGGGAGTGTTTGTGATGGGTTGCTCCATTCCGACCCACACAGTTCCCTTACTTGTGCTGACTCTGCCACACACGACCTGGTGCATACTGTAGACCCCGGCGATTTGATTGGTCGCTTATGGCAACCGCGGGACCAACTGCGGGTTAAAAGCGGAGCGTCAGAGATATCGAGGAGAGAGGCGAGCGGGAGTGAAGATATACGAGTGACAAAGGAGGAGCAAGAGGACGAGGAACCCACCATCGAGGAGGAGGACGGCCGGAAGACGGAGCCGACGGGAGCTGGAGTACCACGGAGGAGACTTGGAGACAGCTGGTCCGGGGAGCCTGCTCCTACGCCGCCACGCTTCCGGAGAAGCGTGGCCTCTCCAGGTACGGAGACGGAAGCGGGGAAGGGAGGCGGGAGGTGAGAGGAGCGGGGAAGAGGAGGGGAAAGAAGGGAGAAGGGGAGAGGGTGAACGGGCACTTTTGATGGTGAGCACTGCGGGGAAAAGGGGACGGGGCAAGAAAACAATAGCAGTCATTCAGATACAGAAAAGAAAGGGAAGAGAAATATAGGAAATACGATACCAAGAAGATAGAGCGTACGCAGGAAGAGATTCACGATTAAGTACACTAAACAAATAAACGAGAGAAAGAGAGAGAGAGAAAAAAGAAAAAGAAAGACGGAAAACAGTACATAAGCAAGAAGCGCAGGACGCAAAGAAACAGGCAGGAAGGAAGTCTGGTAGGAGAATCAGAAGAGGGACAACACAGGCGAAAAGAAGTAAGACAGTAAGAAGACAGCGGAGACAGGGACAAAGAGAGTGAGAGAGAAAAGGGAAAGACAAGAACAGTTAAGCCTTAACAAGCCTCCCCACTTACCGTATCTATTTATTTTCTTGTTTCCATGCTCCCCGCGAGGCCTGGGAAGGAAGAAGGAGGACGAGCCAAGAGGTCAACCCGAGGACTACTCTACAACCTACTGCTATTCCATAAACTTTGTACATATTACTCATTGTATAAACGGTTTCAAGAACCAATAAAAGACAGTTCTTTGAAACCACGATATTGCTATTCAGCGTCATAAATCTGCCATCCTCGCACAGAGTAATTGACAGCTTTCGCCACAGCTCCCACCACAGTTCCCACTACAGTAGTCTCCTCCTGGAGCGTGGTGGGGCGGTGCATCCTACAGGTGACCTCCTGGGGTCCCAACAGGAGGTTCCTTTTCTGACCTGGCATCCCCATCTTCTCAGGCTTCAGCTTTCTCCTTGGTTTTTGCAGTCTCTGACCTCTGCTCATTGCATCCTTTTTTGATGGCATGGGCTTGTTCTTGGCGCAGTCCGCCCGGCTCTCCCTCTCGCCTCTCAGCTCTGCATTCTTACGGCATTTTCGCTGTTGATGTCCCCCCCACCAGCCTCAGTCTCGTTCTTAAAAGGATAACATTTTTCAATTCTATTAAGGACACGGAGGTGAGGATTATGCTTCTCTTTCTATGCTTTAATATTTCAGCTGCCAATCAAAAAAAGTTTATAAACAATAACACTTTCCATGACAACGTACACATCACATAACCAACCATAGAGCCCTAGCCCTATATAATCCTCATGAAAGATAACGCCTCCTCTTTCCTTGCATAAGTTAATCTAATGGGTAAACAGTCTCAAGAAACAACCCCCAAATGACAGGAGAACTGCAAACCACACAGGAACTTCAACGGGAGCGCCAAAGATCTGTTGAAGCAGATATGCCAATTAGAAATTATTAATGAATGTTTACATGTTTTTTTAACAAGAAGTTAGAAGAAAACTAATTGTAGAAAAATTAATGTGCACGTTTGAAAATGTGCCCACAGAGAATGGAAGCCACTTAAACGAACTTGTACTAAAATGATTAAAAATGCGTGAAATGAGGGCGGGGCCAACCAACATGGCCGACCGGTTGTGAAGCCTGGAGGCTCCGCAACAACACCTCCCGCAGACACATAAACCCGGTGTCTGGAGGGGGGCCTCTCACTAACCATGCCCTCAGGACAATGTTTGGAGTCCCAGGGGTGAAGTGAGCGGTGCGGAAAGCCCGGTGAATGCTCTCTTCGGCGCGGGCGGTGCTCGGCGGTAGAGGGCCAGAGCGCGGGCCGGGAGTCTTGAGGCCCGTGCTTCCACGCCACTCTGGGAAGGGTGAAGGACACCCCAGGCTGGGGACGCCGCGACCTCCATTGTGGGCCGGCGGCCGCGCGGGAAGGACAGGGCACGGCAGCACCTGAAGCGACGCTGGAGGCAGGGCGGTCCCGGTGGGGAGAGAGAGCCGGAGACCACAGGAGGGGGAAAATCGGCTCATGGCCCCCATAGAGGAGTGGGGGGCGGCGATGGGCCCCTGGATGCCCAGTTCTGGGGCTTGCCTAACGCTTCTGCCTGACCCCAACATGGTGCCCGAGATCAGACCATGTGGAGCTTCCCCGTGGAGAAAAATGGCCACGGGGTAACTCAACAGAAACTCTTCTCCCCGTGAAAAGGAACTATATGTCAGTTTTGCCACTGGGAGGCGTAACCCGGTAAGGAGCAACAGGGGTACAGCAGAGAAAGTGGTGAGCAGAGTGGCAATAGGAGCACGAGAGAGACAGGTACTTGGGTGGCGCCTATGCCTCAACGGAGGCTACAATTTAACAGGGTCTCCAGTTACTTTGCGCCTGCCAGATCCGGGATGCCCCCGTCGCCGCGGTCAGGGAACATGTGTAGGAGGCTGGCCTGGTTTGTAGTGGTACCAAGGGGTACTTACACTCTGTACCAGGTCCAGTTATCCCTTATTAGTGTAGAAGAGGTGCCTAGCAGCTTAGGCTGATAGAAAAGGTAGCTTAGCAGAGCAGCTTAGGCTGAACTAGGAGACGTGTAAAGCTCCTACTATACCACTGGTGTCATATGCAGAATATCATAAGAAAACACAATACACAGATATACTAAAAATAAAGGTACTTTATTTTTATGACAATATGCCAAAAGTATCTCAGTGAGTACCCTCAGTATGAGGATAGCAAATATACATAAGATATATGTACACAATACCAAACATATGCAGTAATAGCAATAGAAAGCAATGCAAGCAATGTACAGTCACAATAGATTGCAATGAGAGCACATAGGTATAGGGGCAACACAAACCATATACTCCAAAAGTGGAATGCGAATCACGAATGGACCCCAAACCTATGTGACCTTGTAGAGGGTCGCTGGGACTGTAAGAAAACAGTGAGGGTTAGAAAAATAGCCCACCCCAAGACCCTGAAAAGTGGGTGCAAAGTGCACCTAAGTTCCCCAGATAGCACAGAAGTCGTGATAGGGGAATTCTGCAAGGAAGACCAACACCAGCAATGCAACAACGATGGATTTCCAGACGAGAGTACCTGTGGAACAAGGGGACCAAGTCCAAAAGTCACGATCAAGTCGGGAGTGGGCAGATGCCCAGGAAATTAACAACACAAAAGAATGATGGACGGAGTGCTGACAATGCAAACACTCTCCCCCAGTCAGAGATCTGGGTTTAATCCATCGTTTTTTTGCTGCCCATGCCATTCCAGTTTGGACCCAGCCATATGCAAATCAGTCTTGACCCTGTTCCCCATGGGAACAGTCCAGCCCGAACTGCCAGGCCAGGTCTTCCCTGGACTGGAAACAAGCATCCTGGGACCGGTTTCGGGGTTTCACCCCTCATCAGCCAGGCTAGCTTGAATCCAGTGGCATGGGAAGCACGGGACCCACGACTTACCTCTACCAAACTTGGACTGAAGAGTCACTGGACTGTGGGAGTCACTTGGACAGAGTTGCTGAGTTCCAGGGACCACGCTCATCGTGCTGAGAGGGGACCCAGAGGATCGGTGATGCAGTCTTTTGGTGCCTGCGGTTGCAGGGGGAAGATTCCGTCGACCCACAGGAGATTTCTTCGGAGCTTCTAGTGCAGAGAGGAGGCAGACTACCCCCACAGCATGTACCACCAGGAAAACAGTCGAGAAGGCGGCAGGATCAGCGACACAAGGTTGCAGTAGTCATCTTTGCTACTTTGTTGCGGTTTTGCAGGCTTCCATCGCAGTCAGCGGTCGATTCCTTGGCAGAAGGTGAAGAGAGAGATGCAGAGGAACTCTGATGAGCTCTTGCATTCGTTATCTAAAGAATTCCCCAAAGCAGAGACCCTAAATAGCCAGTAAAGGAGGTTTGGCTACTTAGGAAGGAGGATAGGCTAGCAACACAGGTAAGAGCCTATCAGAAGGAGTCTCTGATGTCACCTGCTGGCCCTGGCCACTCAGAGCAGTCCAGTGTGCCAGCAGCACCTCTGTTTCCAAGATGGCAGAGGTCTGGAGCACACTGGAGGAGCTCTGGGCACCTCCCAGGGGAGGTGCAGGTCAGGGGAGTGGTCACTCCCCTTTCCTTTGTCCAGTTTCGCGCCAGAGCAGGGCTGGGGGATCCCTGAACCGGTGTAGACTGGCTTATGCAGAGATGGGCACCATCTGTGCCCATCAAAGCATTTCCAGAGGCTGGGGGAGGCTACTCCTCCCCAGCCCTGACACCTTTTTCCAAAGGGAGAGGGGGTAACACCCTCTCTCTGAGGAAGTCCTTTGTTCTGCCTTCCTGGGCCAAGCCTGGCTGGACCCTGTGAGGGCAGAAACCTGTCTGAGGGGTTGGCAGCAGCAGCAGCTGCAGTGAAACCCCGGGAAAGGTAGTTTGGCAGTACCCGGGTCTGTGCTAGAGACTCGGGGATCATGGAATTGTCTCCCCAATGCCAGAATGGCATTGGGGTGACAATTCCATGATCTTAGACATGTTACATGGCCATGTTCGGAGTTACCATTGTGACGCTATACATATGTCGTGACATATGTATAGTGCACACGTGTAATGGTGTCCCCGCACTCACAAAGTCTGGGGAATTTGCCCTGAACAATGTGGGGGCACCTTGGCTAGTGCCAGGGTGCCCACACACTAAGTAACTTAGCACCCAACCTTTACCAGGTAAAGGTTAGACACATAGGTGACTTATAAGTTACTTAAGTGTAGTGGTAAATGGCTGTGAAATAACGTGGACGTTATTTCACCCAGGCTGCAGTGGCAGGCCTGTGTAAGAATTGTCAGAGCTCCCTATGGGTGGCACAAGAAATGCTGCAGCCCATAGGGATCTCCTGGAACCCCAATACCCTGGGTACCTCAGTACCATATACTAGGGAATTATAAGGGTGTTCCAGTATGCCAATGTAAATTGTTGAAATTGATCACTAGCCTGTTAGTGACAATTTGGAAAGAAATGAGAGAGCATAACCACTGAGGTTCTGGTTAGCAGAGCCTCAGTGAGACAGTTAGTCATCACACAGGGCACACTTATGAGCACTGGGGCCCTGGCTGGCAGGGTCCCAGTGACACATACAACTAAAACAACATATATACAGTGAAATATGGGGGTAACATGCCAGGCAAGATGGTACTTTCCTACAACATGGCACTAACTAACGATGACCTTCTGTCGTCCCTTCGCACCTTCAAGTAGGAATCACGAGAAAAAACCACGGCTGACTTTAAGACTGCACTCGATGCGTTCCAATCAGAGATTAATAGTCACATGGCCTCTCTTCAGGCGGATGTGGACTCCGTGGGGACCCGTACGTTATATCTAGAAACGCAGGTCCACGAGATGAAACAACAAGTAAATCCTATGGAGAAAGAGGTCACACAGCTCAAGTTGCAAATCCAGCTCTTGATACTCAAATGCGAGGACTTGGAAAACCGCTCCCGCAGAGACAACATTAGAGTGAGGGGGCTGGAGGAGGGCAGTGAGGGAGCAGATCTGGAGGCGTTTGTGGTGGGTCTCTTCTCCATCCTCCTGGGCGACAAACACCCAGCAGTGCAGGTTGAAAGGGTGCATAGGGTGAGGAGCCGCTCCGCCAATGAGAGTAACAGACCTAGGGCCAGATGTAGCAAAGGGTTTTACCCATTCTGTGTCTATGGGAAACTTTGTTGGTACATATGGCCTCTAGAGACATCCTAGTGAAACTGAGCTCATTCAAATTCAAGGAGCGCATCCTTCAAAGCGCGAGGCAACAGGACTTTGTGTCTTTTCAAGGGGCACAGTGCACCCTATTCCAGGACATCGCTCCAGCCACACTGCTCCGCCGGCAGCAGTTTCGCCCGGTAACAGATGAGTTGAGATCAAAAATGTTAGGTACAGATGGACATTCCCCTTTGGCATAGCTTTTGAACTCAACAACAAATCATACCACTTCATGGAGTTTGGGGCAGCAGCTGCCGCACTGGGGCTGCATGAGAAGAGTGCAGACACCGGACATGCTGCAACGGGAGAGTTGCAGCGTCGAGAGGACCCTTCTATATCCACTGCTATGAATCAATGGAGGTAGCCGAGGAGGGGGAGGAAGACCCCCAAGATGTAAACTTATGCACCTAGCCCATATCAGAAGCATGTTCGCCTAGGGGCGGAAGAGAGGTTCTTGGATGGAGGCCACATTGGAGCTCTCAAAAGCCCCCGGGGGGGAACCCCCTCCACGACAGAGCCCAGAGTCTTAGGATTGGCTGCAGGGGCGCTAGCGGAATGAGCACCTTTGGCGTGTTCCCCACCATCCCTCCAGCAAGTGATAAAAGAGGTCCTCACACCTGACACTGTTAGAGCTTTCGAAAGTGGCCTGGCAGGGTGTGGATGGGGATGAATACCCCTTCCTGACCATGAGGACCACAAGGAGGTTTGAGTACCAGCGACTTGCAGTTTATGAGTTGTTACCTGTTCTGTTGCAACCCGGGACAGAGGGGGAGAGCTAAGGACCCCGAGTGACAACTTAGGTCAGATGTACCCACAGGCGAGGTGCTCCTGGTCACAATGACAAGATGCTACATTTTCTAACATGGAATGTTAAGGGGCTCAAGTCACCCAATAAGGGGTCACAGCTGCGGAAGTTCTTTGACGACCACGAATATTATATTGTGGCACTTCAGGAAACTCATCTCAAGAAGGGTAAGGGTCACAGACTACATCACAAACAATACCCGCAGATATATACTGCTTCCCCTACAACAAAGCGTTGCGGGGTAGCCCTGCTGTTCCATAGGTCCATGCACTTCCAGCTCTTGGGGTCCAGACAGGATAAGGAGGGTAGATTTCGAATGGTCAAGGGCACCCTGGGGGGCGGACTTGTACGGTGGCCACACTCTATGCGCCCAATAGTGGCCAAACGCATTTTCAATTGAGCTTCCTTGACGTGCTGGGTGTTTTTGCGTAGGGTGAGATAGAGCTGCTGGGAGACTTTAACTTGACTTGGGATGCCACTCAAGACACAACAAACCCTCAGAGACCACTTACAAGTGCCTTTGCAAAATCAGTTAAGACAGCCCTTTACAGGTTGGGGCTCTTTGAATCTTGGCGCACGTTTCACCCTACGGTGAAAGATTATACATTCTTCTCCCAGTCTCATAGATCCTACTCCAGGATTGACTATATATTTTTCAGTTAGCCACTTTGGCAATCTCTCCGATCGGCAACTATCCACCCGATTATCATATCTGATCATGCCCTGGTGGAGGTGGGCTTGGAGTGGTCCCTCCCGTGTTCAAGGAGCAGACGGTGGTACTTTCCAAACATTTTAACCTGTGATCCAACAACTTGAGACGAGTTGCAGAGAGCTATCAGAGATTTTTTTCAGAATAATAAAACAGGGGACCCCCCCACTACCTGAGACATATTTAAAGCTGCCCTCAGGGGCACATGCATTTCATTAGCGTCTTCACTTTACTGGTTGAAAGCCGAAGAAAGACAGGGTCTGGAGAGTGCACTGAAGGTAGCTGAACAGGCGCATAAGCTTTCTCCTACCTGGCAGACTCAGAAGAAAGTAAAATTGCAATCTATATACACGAATAGGGCAGAAGTCGCATTGTTGAGGCTCCAAAAATCACATTATGTAGGTGGTAACAAAATAGGCACTCTCCTGGCCAGGCAATTTCGTGCCAAGCAAACTAAGGACTATATAGCACAAGTGCGGGATGAGTCAGGGGAACATTATTCAGATGAGGAGAAAGCGTGAGCTTTTAGGAACTTCTATTCCCGACTATATAAATCTGATAATCTGAGCGCCCACACCCAGGAGGGCTACCTGCAACACACTCTGCTCCTGCAGGTTTCTCGCGATACTAACGATTTTCTGGCTGCCCCATTCAACACGGACGAAGTGCGGGAGGCCATTGACTCCCTTCCACTACACAAAGCACCGGGTCCCAATGGACTCATTGCGTATTTCTACAAAACCTTTGGGGCAGAGCTAACACATCACCTAGCTGACCTGTTCAATTTCATAAGAAATGAGCACACACTATCCCCCACTATGGGAGAAGCCCTGATCACACTTATTCATAAGGAAGGGAAGGACCCTCAGCTCAGTGCCTCTTATAGGCCCATCGCCCTGCTTAATCTCGATGCAAAACTATATTCCAAAATCTTAGCCTGGAGACTTGAGGGGGTGTTGCCAATCTGATTCATCCTGACTAATCGGGCTTTATCAAAGGTCGGCAAACACATGATAATTTGACAAGGGTTGTTCACCCGATGAAAAAGGTGACAAAGAAGCAGGTCCCGGCAATGCTGTTGGCACTGGATGCCGAAAAAAGGCCTTCGACCGGGTGGAATGGTCCTTCTTGGTAACGACCATGTGACGATTTCAGTTCGGGGAACAGTTCAGAGCAATGCTAATGAGCAACTACTCGTGTCCGCGGTCACGAATAAGCGTAAACGGGGTGACTTCCGACTTCTTTGACCTATCCAGGGGAACAAGACAGGGTTGTCCCCTTTCCCAGTTGCTCTTTGCACTTAGCGTGTAACCTCTCGTAGTCCGGATACGGGCAGATCCGAATTTTCAAAGCATCCAATTTGGCCCTGACCAACATAAGATATCACTGTTTGCCGATGACATCTTGCTTTTTGTTTCCAAACCACGTACAGCCCTTCTGACCCTCCAGGAAGAATTGGGTCTTTTTGAGCAGGTAGCAGGCTTCAAAGTAAATAGGGGGAAATCATATATCCTTAACTTAACAGTTCCCACTGCTGAGATGGGAGTGCTAGCTGCCACTTCTCCATTTGTATGGGCCAGGAAAGAAATTTTGCACCTGTGAGTCAGGCTCACCCCCAGGGTTGCCGACCTGTTTAAGGCAAATTTTCCGATCTTACTTAGGACGCTACGAGCGGACTTTAAGAGATGGTCGACCCTCTGGCATTTATGGTTAGGTTGTATAAACACTATTAAGAAGACGAGACTTCCACAGTTTTTATGTCTGTTCCAAAGCCTGCCCATTGACATTCCTAAGGATTTTTACACAGAGCTCCATACAATGTTCACCCGGTTCATTGGGCAAGGCACTAGAGCGCGGCTCTCCAATAAATTGCTTATGTGCCCCAGGGACAAGGGTGGTTTGGCCCTACCGGATCCTCTCATGTATTACAGAGTGGCACAGCTCAGCATTATCGATAAGCTGTGGCTACATATGGACCGGGCAGTGACGGGCGGACACTATGGGATGTGGTATGGAAACCCAAAGGAGACTGTCCGAAGAACGCTTATCTCAGCACCCCTACCGCTACCACCCTTAAGGTATGGGACATGGTGACAAGAGCCCACAGGCTCACAACGTTTCCCCCACCCCATACCCCAGGTCCTTTTGACAGGTGGAGTGAGGGAGGCTGCTTGACGATCGCTGATCTATTCCATGGGGAACATGTACGTACATTCGAAAATTGCTGTAGAGACTTCCATCTACTCCTCTCTGAGCACTTTCATTACACTCAATTAATCCACTGAGTTACTCAGCCTCCTATGGGGGTGGCGGCCACCAGGGATCTTCTTCCCATTGAGAGGTTTGTCCAGCAGAGAGGGGAAGCGAGGGGTAGTATTTCCACATTATGTAGGTTGTTGGCATCGGCTCAGTGTGCTTATACCCCCCGGCATCTGTCTTTTTGGGAGGAGGTTCTGGATTTCTAGCTGGAGGAGGGTCTCTGGTACCACCCATTTCAGGACAAAGTCAAATTTAATCGCTCCTTGGGAGCTAGAGAAGCACATTATAAAATTCTCTACAATTGGTACCTCTACCCAGAGAAACCTAAAAATTATTTCCCCAGGTGTCCGACAGGTGTTGGCGGAGATGTGGGATGTTGGGAGATTTTAAACACATCTGGTGGGACTGTCCTGTTATTCGCCCATACTAGAACTAAATCCTGTCACATTTAAAAGAGATTTTCGGTTACCCCGTCACGTCACCGGCACATATTTTACTGGGCTTGCGCACCCTGGAACTGCATCACCAAACACAGGGCGATCGTTCTATTATGTGGTTGGCATTAGGTGCAGCAAAGATGCCATTAGCGTCATATTGGAAAAAAACAGAACCGCCCCAATAGCATTGTGGTACACTAGACTGTGGCGCGGCCTCGCATTGGCGCGATTATCTGATAAGTTAGACAACTCCAGGAGAAGCTTTGATTACATTTGGGATCCTCTGGTGAGGTTCCTCTCCAGGGGCATACCGCTCACAGCCTGTAGTCCTCGTCTTAAGGCTCTGCACCTTTTCCACGTGTAAGAACCAGCCCACTGGGAGGGACATTGGGAAGGATTGGGTGTGTGGCTACATGGGTGCGTGTGACTCTTTTGCTTTTCTGCTATGTCCTCAGTCTTTGTACAACGCGCTGTGGGGAACAGGACACATAGGGGGTCATTCTGACCTCGGCGGTAAAAGGCGATTACCGCCGCTCAGAAGACCGCCATAACACCGCCGCGGTCGCGGTAAATCGCCACAGTAATTCTGACCCGCAACTGGCAAACCGCCAAAAACCCGACATCAACAAAAGTCCGCCACAGCTACGGCCAGCGCAAAACTGGCGATGACCAAACCTCCACCGTCACGCCAACAGAAATACACCCATGCCATTCCGACCCACAAATCCCCGCAGCGGTCTTTCAACCGCGGTATTCCATTGGCGGTACACACCGCCGCGATCAAAATACACACACCTTTACAAAACACTACCACATTGGACAAATCAAAATACACACACCTGAGACACATACACACACCACTCCCACACACCCAATTAAATATAAAACACACACACACATCACCCACAAACCCTTACGACCACAATTGCGACTGAAGGACAGAGAGAGACAGCACAGCATAGAGTAGACCATCACACAGAGGCAAATCACAACATCACCCACACAATTTCCACGCACAAAACACCATACACCACCAAACTCACCACACTCTATAACACATACACCACCCCTCACCTCATCCACACCACCCCATGGCACCCCAAAGACACCCCAGGTTCTCTGACGTAGAACTCAGGGTCATGGTGGAGGAAATAGTTCGTGTAGAGCCCCAGCTCTTCGGGGCACAGGTGCAGCACACCACCATTGCCAGGAAGATGGAGCTATGGAGCAGAATAGTGGACAGGGTCAACGCTGTGGGACAGCATCCACGCAATCGGGACGACATCAGGAAGCGGTGGAACGACCTACGGGGGAAGGTGCGTTCCATGGTATCAAGGCACAACATCGCGGTACAGCGGACTGGCGGCGGACCCCCACCTACTCCCCCAGAATTCACAGCATGGGAGGAGGAAGTCTTGCACATCCTGCATCCTGAGGGCCTCGCAGGAGTAGGCGGAGGAATGGACTCTGGTAAGTCAAATCTCCACTACTTCATTCCCCCCACCCCACCTGCATGCCAAATCATACCCCCACCCTCACCCCTACCCCCATCACACCAACTCCTTGCAAATAGCTCACCATCACAACCCACCCATCCCAAAACCTAGCCCTGCATGCGTCCCCAAAGCATGGACACCCATCACCAAAGCATGCCCACTGCACACACCCATCCCCCCCACAAGCCACCGTCACAAAAGCCCCCACAAGGGAATGCCAGCACTGGGGTACACGGCCACCCACCCATTACACGAAATGCCACACACAGAAGCAATAACCATACTCTTATACCCCTGCAGGACCCGAACGCCACCACACCGCCACGGAGGGTCCAGAGATGTCCATCCCACCCCCAGAAGAGGCCCCCAGTGATGACAGCAGCTCTGTCTCCCTGGACCCAGATGACCAGCCCGGCCCATCGGGGACCTCGGGACAGTCGGTTCCCCACAGACAGCCACAGACTACACCAGACCTAACCCCCTCTGGGAACACCAGCACAGCTCCCACCCAGCGGGCCCATGCCTCTGTCTCCAGGACACGTCAATCAGCGGTGTGTCCACCACTACAGGGCACCCAGGTTGACCCACCACCCTAACAACAACAGGGACCTGGGGGCAGTGGTAGTGGGCACACCGTCCAGGGGACAGAGGCCCAGGGAAACAGGGGAACTGGGAGGGCTGCTGTGCGACCGGGGGGGGACAGGCCCAGGGAACCGTCTCTCCAAGAGGCCCTCTCCTCCATCATGGGAGCATACCACCGCTCCCAGGAGACGATGGCTACGGTACTGGGCAGGTTCCAGGAGATCCAGGTACTGCAGGAGGAACAGTACATGGGGTTCAGAGAGGAACTGAGAAACATTAGTTCCGCAATGGGGACCATCGTCGTCACTAGCATGGACCAGGAACAGCCTACCACCTCCGCCGGCGCTAGTGGACAGGAGGCCCCCACACAACGACAGGCCACCAGAACCCCACCTCCTGCAGAGGAAGAACCACCCCGCAAGCGGTCCCAGAGATCTCACAAGAAGACAGAGTAGGATGCCAAGACCCCCTCCAGCAAAGGATACCCCCTGATGTCATCCCACTGTCCCACATTGTCACCCTGTCCAACCTTGAACTGCCCCTGCTCCATCCTTCCACAGGCATATGGACAATGCACCTGTGAGACTGAAAACTGGACTCTGCCATTACTCCACCATCACCCATCACCATTTTACAATCATGTTCCTAAATGTAGCACTTTAATAAAATCACTTATTGCACTTAAAAAATCTGGAGTCTGCTTGTATTTTGAACAAATGTATTAGACATAACGGTGCAAAAATGTTCAGTTACATTGTGATGACAACATACCACTGTCACACAGCTGTAGTCCATGGGCAAACAAAGCAGAGGTCACGCAGTGGGGCCCACAGCTCTGAAAACGGAAGGGAAAGTCACAACTCAGTTAACAGGAACTGGGGGGAAACTCAGACAGTAGAGAGGCAGGAGACTTTAAGTAAATGTAAAATGGCGTGGTTGATTCGTACCTGTGTGCTACTGAAAATACTGTTGTATCACTGTGTCCCTGTTGTCTGTGTCGTCCCCGTCGTCTTCCTCCTCTTCACTCTCCACAGGCTCCACAGCTGCTACAACACCACCATCTGGACCATCCTCCTGCAGGAAAGGCACCTGGCGTCGCAAAGCCAGGTTGTGAAGCATACAGCAGGCCACGATGATATGGCACACCTTCTTTGGTGAGTACATTAGGGATCCACCTGTCATATGCAGGCACCTAAACCTGGCCTTCAGGAGGCCGAAGGTTCTTTCTATAATCCTCCTAGTTCGCCCATGGGCCTCATTGTAGCGTTCCTCTGCCCTTGTCCTGGGATTCCTCACTGGGGTAAGTAGCCACGACAGGTTGGGGCAACCAGAGTCACCTATTAGCCACACACGGTGTCTCTGTAGCTGTTCCATCACATAAGGGATGCTGCTATTTCGCATGATGTACGCGTCATGCACTGACCCAGGGAACTTGGCATTTACATGGGAGATGTACTGGTCAGTCAAACAGACCACCTGGACATTCATCGAATGATAACTTTTTCTGTTCCTGTACACCTGCTCACTTTCACTGGGGGGAACCAAAGCCACATGAGTCCCATCAATGGCACCAATGATGTTGGGGATATGTCCAAGGGCATAGAAATCACCCTTCACTGTAGCCAAATCGCCCACCTCAGGGAAAACAATGTAGCTCTGCATGTATTTCATCAGGGCAGACAACACTCTGGACAAAACCTTAGAAAACATAGGCTGAGACATCCCTGATGATATGGCCACTGTTGTTTGGAATGATCCACTTGCCAAAAAATGGAGTACTGACAGAACCTGCACCAGAGGGGGAATCCCTGTGGGTTGGCGAATGGGGGACATCAGGTCTGGCTCCAGCTGGGCACACAGTACCTGTATAGTGGCTCGGTCAAGTCTGTATGTCAGTATGACATGTCTTTCTTCCATTGTCGACAGGTCCACCAGCGGTCTGTACATGGGACGATTCCTCCATCTCCTTGCAAGTCCCAGTGGACGGTGCCTAGGAAGGACAACATGGAGCACAGAGTCAAGCAACCCACAGGTACGTAACCACAGCTTGCACAGTACACGATTCGCTATGCATTGAATGGCTTGTATGATTGGCAATGCAAGGCCTAGGCATGTGTGACGCTGTAGAAATTTAGCCATGTGGGCCCTTGAAATGGCGGCTGCCTGACCTGTGAAGTGTGACAATGGGATGTGAGGTCAATGCGCTGGCGTGGCACACCGTGGCGGTAGGCGGTCGAAGACCGCGGCGCAAAGCAGCATTGGTTAACATTGAACCCTATGGGTCTCATGAGCCAATGACGATGTGCGCCGGCGGTCGCGGTACGCACCGCCGCGGTACGCACCGCCGCGGGCGTGACCGCCATTTTCTATCTGCTTAATCACTTGAGACCTGATCATCCACAGGAGAGGACCTATACTGCAAGTGCTGCTGTGACCTCGGTCTGGAAGAGACAATGGCTGCTGCGACTGGGGAAAGGGCCTCTGCCTTCACATCTGAGGAAGTGGAGAAACTTGTTGATGGGGTCCTCCCCCAGTATGCGCTACTCTACGGTCCTCCAGACCAACAGGTAAGTACACAGGGAGCACGTTGTATGGGCTATGCCTGTGTTGAGTGGGGTGGATGTAAGATGGTGGGGAGGGGAGCGAATGAGGAATGCAACGCACGACAGATGAGAGCATGTGCCACATGGCAAGGTTGGGGAGGGTGGGCCACTCACATCGACCATGCAGAAAAGTGATGATATTTCTTTTCCCACCCTGTACATGTCACATAGGTCAGCGCCCATCAGAAGATCGACATTTGGCGTGCCATCGCCAAGACGTCCGGGCCCTGGGGGTCCACAACAGACGGGCACCCACTGCCGCAAGAGGTGGGAGGACATCCGCCGCGGGAGCAGAAAGACCGCCGAGGCTCTGCTGGGGATGGCCTCCCAACCTAGGAGGGGTGCCACACGGCAATTGACCCCCCTGATGTCCCGGATCCTGGCGGTGGCCTACCCCGATTTGGATGGGCGCGTGAGGACATCACAGCAGACACAAGGGGGTGAGTCTCAGCACATTCTGCTATATTAGCGCACAGTGGAGGTGTCTGGGTGGGGGAGGAGGCTGTGGCTATCTCTAGGCCAGGGCGGTTTCTGTAGGCTAGGCCCCTCCGTTAGGCATGGCCCTGTGCCCCCGCCCCCCACCTCTGTAGGGTGCTAAGTACAGCTATCCATGGCCCGGGCTCACCTATGTGTGCAGTTGTCCTCCATAGACTTGTAGGCCAAGTCACAATAATTGAGTAGTGTACCCCAAGTGCGTGGCGTTGTGCAGGGGGCTTCTGTGTCTGTCCTCTCCGCCAACGGTGCCGCCAATGCATGCACTCAACATGTCTTTCTTTCTTCTCCCCCCCCTTTTTTTTGGTTTTCCTGTTCATGTGTGCATTAGCATCATCAGGCGGAGGAGAAGTGGCATCGGCGCACGAGGGAGCTGCATCTCACATGGCCCCGGAGGGCCCTGTAACCGACTCCGAGTTCACCAGTGAGACGGAGGGCGAGGGGAGCTCCACAACGGGGACCCGTGGAGACGTCAGCGACACCGACACGTCCTCGGAAGGGAGCTCCCTTGTGGTGGCGGCAACATCCGTGCCCACCGCAACAACAGGTACAGCCGCCACCCAGCGCACCAGCTCCGCCCTCCCAGCAGCCCCTCAGCGTTTGCCCCGTGCCCGCTCGGCAAGGAAGCCGGGCATCTCCTTCGCCTCAGGCACCTCAGGCCCTGACCCAGTTACCCTTGCTGCCCTCAGTGCGGAGATCATTGACCTCCTCCAGACGCTCATTGTTGGGCAGTCTACCCTTTTGAATGCCATCCAGGGGGTGGAAAGGGAGGTGCATCGGAGCAATGCATACCTGGAGGGCATTCATTCGGGTCAGGCTGCCCATCAGCGATCGTTCAACGCTCTGGCCTCAGCACTGACGGCAGCCATTGTCCCTGTCTCCAGCCTCCCTCCTCCAACTCCCTCCACCCAGTCCCACTCCCCTGTTCCTCTGCCTATCCCAGACACACCTACAGACCCGCCTGCACACACATCAACACCCAATGGCAGCTCATCCAGACATAAGCACCACAGATCACACAAGCATTCACACAAGCAACATCCACATGCAGACATGCCAACAGCCACTGCCTCCTCTGTGTCCCCCTCCTCCTCGTCTCCCTCCTCCCTCCCTGTGACGTCTCCACTCACACCTGCATGCACACCACCATCAGCCAGTACGTCCATCACCAGCACACCCACCAGAGCACTCCGCACACGTGCAGTCACCACCCCCACTGCCATTTACACGTCCCCTGTGTCCTCTCCCAGTGTGTCTGTCACCCCCTCTTCCAAACCACACAAACGCAGGCAGCCACCTACCCAACAGCCATCCACCTCACGACAGCCTCCGTCACAAGCACCTGCACCCAAAGACAGCACACTTGACTCTCCTACAACCACATCCTCTTCCTCCACTCCCATACCCACTGCACCTACCCTTCCCATTGCTCCTAAAAAGTTTTTCCTCTCCAAAATTAACCTCTTTGCATCACCTGACCCACCCCCTCCATCTCGTAAGAGTCCAAACAGCACCTGAGCCACCACAAGCCCTGCACCTACTAGGACCATAGTTCAGGGCTATTGGAGTCCACCAGCTCCTAGGGCAGGAACATCGGCCAGCAGCAAGGGGACAGCCAGCCCACCCCCTGGGAAAAGAACCAAAAAATGGAAGGGCCGGCGCGACAGGCCTGAGACGGCTGCCCCCAAGGACACTACCCTTGCACCGTCACCTGGCACATCCACAAAGGGAGGCAAGGGCCCCAGAGATTCGGCGAAGGAGGGCAAGGGCAGCAGGGCGGACAAGTCCGGCAGCAGGCGAGCTGCCCAGGAGGGCCCCACCAGCCCCATTTCGGGTGTGACGGAGGACACCCACGGGCCCAGGACTCCAGCACAGGAGGGCCCCACTAGCGAAAGGTCGGATGGCGACTGAGCGGGAATTATTGGCCAGATCTGGTTCCCTAGGAACACAAGACAAGCACCGCTGAAGAGGGCCCGCCAATACAAGCACCGCTGAACAGGGCCCCGCACCGCTGAACAGGGCCCCGCCATGACAAGCACCGCTGAACAGGGCCCCGCCGTGACAAGCACCGCTGAACAGGGCCCCGCCAAGACAAGCACCGCTGAACAGGGCCCCGCCGTGACAAGCACCGCTGAACAGGGCCCCGCAAGACAAGCACCGCTGAACAGGGCCCGCTAAGACAAGCACCGCTGAACAGGGCCCGCCAAGACAAGCACCGCTGAACAGAGCCCCGCCAAGACAAGCACCGCTGAACAGGGCCCCACCGTGACAAGCACCGCTGAACAGGGCCCCGTCGTGACAAGCACCGCTGAACAGGGCCCCGCCGTGACAAGCACCGCTGAACAGGGCCCCGCCTAGACAAGCACCGCTGAACAGGGCCCCGCCGTGACAAGCACCGCTGAACAGGGCCCCGCCGTGACAAGCACCGCTGAACAGGGCCCGCTGTGCAAGCACCGCTGAACAGGGCCCCGCCAAGACAAGCACCGCTGAACAGGGCCCCGCCGTGACAAGCCCCGCTGAACAGGGCCCTTCATCTCAAGCACCGCTCCGCTGGGCCCTTTATCTCAAGCACTGCTCCGCTGGGCCCTTCCTGTCAAGCACCGCTCCGCTGGGCCCTTCCTGTCAAGCACCGCTCCGCTGGGCCCTTCCTGTCAAGCACCGCTCCGCTGGGCCCTTCATCTCAAGCACCGCTCCGCTGGGCACCGCCGTCTCTGAACTGCTCCGCTGGGCCCTTCCTGTCAAGCACCGCTCCGCTGGGCCCTTCCTGTCAAGCACCGCTCAGCTGGGCCCTTCCTGTCAAGCACCGCTCCGCTGGGCCCTTCCTGTCAAGCACCGCTCCGCTGGGCCCTTCATCTCAAGCACCGCTCCGCTGGGCACCGCCGGGCACCGCCGTCTCTGAACTGCTCCGCTGGGCCCTTCCTGTCAAGCACCGCTCCGCTGGGCCCTTCCTGTCAAGCACCGCTCCGCTGGGCCCTTCATCTCAAGCACCGCTGGCCCATTGGCAGGGCCGGATCTGTGTCGGGCAGGGCTTCACGAAGCACTCTGGCCAACATGCCTCCTCCATAACCAGTGGAGTCTGTAATCCACCTGATGGACTGTGGCTTTGCACTTCCCAGGATGTGACAGTGGTCAACCCACCCACTGTAGAGACTTGAGAGACTGTGGCTTTGCACTCCCCAGGATGGTACAGTGGGCAATCCACCCACTGTAGAGACTTGAGAGACTGTGGCTTTGCACTCCCCAGGATGGTACAGTGGGCATGGAGGCCCCTCATGGATCTGGCGTCGTGGACTCATGTGGCTGAGGTGCCCCCCCTTCCCTTCCCCCTGAGGTGCCTGTAGTTTTATTATCTGATGCCCCAGCAGTGTTCTCTCCAATGGAATCGGGTCTCGTGTGTGGGCTTTGCCTATGTGTTTATGCACATTGGCCCACGAACAATGGAAGGTAGCCAATATGTGCCGGACTTTTGGGCTATGTATATATTGTTCATGTTGTAATATATTTTATTTAGATATTTCATATTTCACTTAACTTCAAATATGCTATAATATACTTCAATTTTAATGATCAATTTATTTTGTCTTTGCATTATTCCGGGGGGTTTGGGGGTGTCACTCTGACTTGTTACTCTGCATTGGTGTGTAGGGATTTGGGGGGGGGTGGGTGTGTCACGTATGTGTGTGCCCGTAACCTTTTCTCCTCCCCCCTCCCCTGTGTCGTAGGTGCAGTACTCACCGTTGTCGTCTGCGCCGGCGTTCGTGCTCCTGGTAGAGGAGCAGGTAGACAATAGCTGGTAGGATGTTTAATTCGGGTTCCATGCTGTTCAGATTCCTCGTGGAGGAAAGCTTCTGCTAAACAATAACTTCAAAGTGGGGAGGTAATGCTGAATTTTTTTTTTTAAGGCAGGTTTTTTGTTAATTCAAGGAAACAAATCCAAGGTTAAGAGTGCACAATCACATGAAAAAATAAAGTGTGGAGGGAGACTTGCCTTTATCAATTAAATATCACTATAGATATAGCAATCCTGCTAGACAGAGCCTTAATTATAATTTTTACAGTCCAGAAGTGTTCGCAACCGGGCATAGGCAGAAAGCTGATCAGCTTGGGGCCTGAGACTGGAAAACATGTCTCTCCTGTGTTCCTAGGCCCTCAGGGAAGCTTTTGCCGACCGAAGTCAGCAGAGCGTGCAAGTGCACGGGGCCTGAGCATTTGAAATAAAAAGAGGACTCTCCTCTGTCTCGCTCCACAAGGAAAAACAGCAAGGCGGCAAACGCCTCTTGCAGGGAGGGTAAACACTCCCCCTAGACTTATGCAAGACAGCGAGCGCTGAAATCGCTATGCGTTGCATGCGCAAGGTAACAAAGCAATTGACAGAGTAAAATGACAAGCACCCTATCAAATAAAAGAGGCTGAGGTACTTACCTGGCTGCAGAGAAGTAATGAAAGAGGAGGTGTTATGTTTTATGAGTATTATATAGGAGTAGGGCTCTATAGCTGGTCATGTGATGTGTGTGTGGTCATGGAAAGTGTTATAGTTTATACACTTTCTTTTGATTGGCTGCTGAAATATTAAAGCATAGAAAGAGAAGCATAATTGGAGCCTCGAGTCCAGACATAGAATCCAATACTCCTACATCAGTGGTGGGTCCCTCCCACATCCAGTCAGAGGAAACAGATGTTATAGAACTTCCGGATGTCCCAACCAGATGTGCCTGACCTCGTTCCCATGGAAACTTCTCTTCTGCCTACAAACAAAAGACAGGTTTACATAGCTTTTCGGGCACTCAGTCTCTTTTTATCAAGGTAATTTCTTCACTGTTCTTCTCCTGACTGTTCTTGTCCCCAGGGTCACCCTGACAGGCAGAAAACTAGAGAGGCATTGCTCACTGAGGTTCATAAGCTAGAACTGCTGTGCTGAGGAAGTACAAATGACTGTCTAACTAAAGTAAGCACATCAGTATAGGAGATAATGCTAGTAAAAACAGAAAGAGATGTTTACTGTAATGCTAGGAAAAGGATTCAGTTTCAACTATTGTATTTAAAGACACAGAGTAAACCTCAATTTCAAATTACTGTAGTAGCTTGTATAAGACTGATATGTCTATGTCTAGAAAAGAAATAGAGCAATTATGTTAAGGCTAGATCCCCCTGAGTTAGCTTACTTAATTACCTTAAAAATAGATCCAGAGGTTGGAGGTCAAAAACTGAGCAAAAAAATTTTTGTCTTCACAAAGTGAAGAGTGCACAATTAAATTGTTTGTTAAATTATGTTATTATAATCTGTTGAGAAGAATTAGCATACATTGTTTTAGTATTATTGGCATTTACAAAAAAATTATAATCATGAGCAGAAATACTGGACTGATTTTTGTTCTTGAAGGAAGGGCTATGTACTTTGTAGGCATTACAGGTTAATTTTTGTTCTGATTTTAAAATGTGTTTGTTGTACATGTAAGGCCAGCTTGGTAGGTTATTATCAAAAATAATTTATTAAGAACGAATAGAGAGTTAGTGTTTTAAGGGAATGGCATCTTTTCAGTCTGGCTTACACAGTGGCCTCTTTATTCAGTGCTGTTGCCCAAGTAAGTGTCCTACTCTCGCTGAACATTGTGTACATGGACAAGTTATTGGACTGAGGCAATGGGGCATTTTAAGACATAATCCGTTAAACTGGGTCTGTGTAATCCAACTGTTGAACACACAAAACCATTGAGCCAGTACAGGGACTATATTCACCCATCATATCAGACCTATAATCAGCAACATGTTGGCTCAAGCATTCATTCAAAGGAGCTGATAATTTCTCTTTGCAGTTTTCATTGAGACATTTAAGATATGTTTAACAAAGATGTAATTCCTTTAACATGCAAGCATTTTGTTATACAGGGTACACCATTTCCCCGCACATCTTTGAAATTAATGTTTCTCTTTTAAATTGATTGCCAAATTTTCTACATCCTGATGGTTTCTGATTAATATGGTCTGGTATAGTGTGAATCATACTTGGTATTCAAGGATAATACTGTATAATGTATATTGCAGTAGCATTTTTCAATGTTTTCCAAAGCTTTTTATTCACCTATACCTGGAAATTTAAAGTGCTATACTTTTCATCACTCATTAATTAAGTGTATTGCAATTATGGACACCGAGGTACAATGAATATAATGTGCAAAACGCTGAGTTTGTAGAAGCATACAGAAGGGTATTTTGCAGTTCTTCACAAGTCAAGTAGAAACTATGACTCATCTTCCACAAAAGACCATGTGGTGACAAAGCTTGAGGTTATTGTGTGTGTATTTGAGATACTTTTGTGAGTTAAATTTGTTTGGTTTAGTTTTTAGTTTTTTTAGTGTTTAGTTGATCAGTTGTTTTTTTCAGTTCTTTTTAGTTTTTAGTTGTATTTGGTTAGTGTTAAAGTTTATGTGTCTTCCTTTTCTGTGTTTAGTGCAGTTAGTTTTCAGGAACTATCATTCTCAAACTGAAGTACAGAGAGTTGTTACACATAGATATTGCACAGGTATTAATTTTCATTCAAAATATGCACAGTTACTTTAAATTACATGTTACTTAAGATCTCTCTTGGTCTTGTAGAGATCCACTGCTTTCAGCACCACTCCATAACCAGCCAAAGTGATGAGGAAGAGTGACAAAGTGCTTTGTCTCTGTTTTCTCTCTTATCCCATACATCCGTCCCAGCTTCTAACACTAGCCCCCATATTGGTATGTATATGGTAATCAATTAACCTCTGGAGAGTTGGGATTAAATGTGATGGGGAGGTGGAAGACAGATATTTGACTTAGTCTATGATTCAAATGTATTGGTCTGAAAAGTGGAAGTGTACACATTACTAGGGCACCAGCTACATCAAAAAATGGCAGTACCTAATACTTTTTTGACCCCCACACAGACCTCCTAAGATACTGGACTTGACCAACCCAAATGATTCAGGTACTATGGCCCATAAACACCTATGGATATGATTTGTCATGGCAATGGATGTATTACAAGGTAAAATATAGAAAAAAAATAACACAAGAACTATTAAAACTTTGACTCATTTTTAAATACTCTCAATATGGAAAAGAGCTAGGGCTCATATAGTACATTGGCATATGGAGATGATGGATTCTAGTACTGGATTCAGGATATTTTCTCCTAAAGGCAGGTGAAAGAAGAGGCATCTGGCTGCGGGTGTCTGTACGAAATTGGGCTACTGGTTGAAGGAGTTGAAACACTTCTTAAGCAGCAACCACAATTCTTTTAAGGGTGAAGTCACAAGCAAATCCTAACTTAACCTGTGCTCAACCCTTGAGTAGCTTGGCACAGAGCAGAAAGGCTTAAGTCAGAAGCAAAGTCAAGTATTTGTGCAACACTTCAAACAGTAACACAGTGAAAACAAACCACAAAAGGATGCAATACCAATTTTCACAAATAGTGTAATTGTTAATAAATAAAACTAGAACAAAATGACAAAAATCCAATCAGTAGATCTGAGGATATGTAATTGTAACGTTTTTAGTATAAATAGTGCCAAAATGCCCTGGTCATGCGAGACCAGGACACAGTCACAAGTTCAGACCGACTGCGAGGGAGCACAGATTGGATACAGGAACTAGGTTAGTCCTATTGAAAGGTTACCTTCTCAGTCCAATGCATGGAGACCCATTGACAGTGTAGGGGACCAGGAGGAACAGGGAAGCGTTGCGGACGGTCACTGATGTAGCCTGAACAGCAAGCCAGGCGACACGGAAAGACATTGCTGTGGCACAATGATCCTGATGTCATTGTGATTGGTCGTGCCGGTGCTTGCAATGGTGCTCTCTGCGAGCAGTCGATGCTGTAGCGCAAAGGGTCAGACTGATGGATCTTTGCGTTGGCAAGCTGTGCTAGTGATGAAGATTCCATGCCAGCATGCCTGTTCGTGTTCACATAGAAACCAAAAACTTAAATTCAGGCTCTCTAAGGCCACACCAAGGGTCCAGGACTTTAGAGGCATCCAGCTGTATCTTGGTGCTGGTTCAGATAGTTGTGATCACATTATGTCCCTGTGGATCTGAACAGAAGGCCAGCATACTAGCCAGTGGAGTCACTCGGGAGTCCTGGGTTCAAATGCAGGTCCAATCCCTTTGACTAAGGCTGCGAGCAGCAGGGCAGTATGGCAGAAATCCAGCAAAAAGGCAGTCAAGCAAGACAGTAGCCCAGCAGGGCAGCAGGGCAGCTGTTCAACAGAGTGACAGTGCTTTCAGCGACACAACAGTCCTTCTTCCTGGAAGAGTATTCACAGGTCCAGAAGTGTACTGAAGAGTTGGTGTCTAAGGGTCCAGTATTTTCGCCCCGTTTTGTATTTGAAGTGGTGGGGAAGCTTCCAGAGGCTTACCTTTGAAGTTAACAGGTACCCTAGCTGCTGACTAACAACAGGGGCAAAAACAACAGTTGATGGACGGAATGTAGACCAAATCAAACATTCACCCCCAGTCACAGATCTGGGTTTAATCCATCAGTTTGTTTCCTCATCATGCCATTCCAGTTTGGACCCAGCCATATGCAAATCAGTCTTGACCCTGTTCCCCATGGGAACAGTCCAGCCCGAACTGCCAGGCCAGGTCCTCCCTGGACCAGAAACAAGGATCCTGGGACCGGTTTCAGGGTATCACCCCTCTTCAGCCAGTCTAGCTTGAATCTGGTGGCATAGTGAGCACGGGACCCACGTCTGGGCATACCCTTCCCTCTTGGGGCGACAAATGCAAAAACTACAGTTGATGGATGGAATGTAGACCAAATCAGACATTCACCCCAGTCACAGATCTGGGTCTAATCCATCAGTTTTTTTGCTCACCATGCCATTCCAGTTTGGTCATGACCCTGTTTCCCCTTTTGTGTGACTCACAACAGGGGGCATGCAGCCCTGTGTGGAGGCAGGATACAGCCTATTTATGTGGAAGTGTGGATGTGCCCCACTCCTCCCTCTCATCCTGTCAGTGATGGTCCAACCAGTCCATCTAAGCTCTCTCTTGTGTGTGGCTGTCCATGAGGAATACACAAAGCCCAACTGTCTGTTACATCCCCCAAGACACATTACAGGCACAAAACGCCAAGAGAGGAAAATGTTCAACTATCTAAAAGTAGCATTTTCAAAACTGTAACTAAAAATCAGACTTCACCATAAGTTAGGAATTTTCATTGTGATTCAAATAGCACAAAACATGAATTGTTCACCTGCTCTTATTTGGAAATTACAGCTTATTAAACGTAATAACAAAATTCCAATGTTATTCTACGGGACAGGTAGGTTTTGCAGTAGTGAAAAACTAATGTAAGAGTTTTTCACTACCAGCACATATAAAACGTAAGAGTATATGACCTTCGTTTTAAATACACTGCACCCTGCCCTATGGTTTGTCCAGGGCCTACCCTAAGGGGACTTATATGTAATAAAAAAGGAAAGGTTTGAGCCTGGCAAAATGTTTATTTTTCTAGGTTGAAATGGAAGTTGAAAACTGCACACACAGTCTGCAAGGGCAGGCCTAAGACATGTTTAAAGGGCTACCTAATGGGTGTCACAATAAGTGTTGCATGCCCACTTGTAGGATTCAATCAAATTAACAATGTATCGTTGCTACTTTGCAGCATAGTGCTTGAGTCATATGTGTCACACCAGTGTCGTATTAGAGATTCTTTTTACCCAGTATAAAGTCATCTTTTCAGCTGCTATTGAAATATATAACTTTCTGACTTGGGCAAAATGATCACTAAGGAACAGTGCAATGATTTAAAATTCTATTGCCCACCTAAAATTGGAGACAATTATTATTTTGTAATCTGAAGTAATGCTCAATCCCAGAGAAGAAAGAAGAGAATGTTTTTTTCAGTTGGTCAGCCATCTACCTCCAAAGCAATACTCTAAAATGCATCATGGATGTCTGGTCCCCCTTGAACTTTCTCTAGCATTCCCATTCAGTGGTATATTTAGCATTGCAGGAATACCCTATTGTTGGTTTTGTTGCTGACTCGCTGTATGAGGGTATTTAAGAAGGATGAGAATAATGCAAAATCGTCTGCTAATAAAGGCAAAACATAAATTAAACATTGATCAGTCATATCAAACAATCTAAGATGTGCTGGCAAGTAGATGTTGCAGACCACCAAACTAATGCCTTTTGAGCTAGATAGATGCTGAGTAGGTTTTGCCACTATCAACACTTCAACATTTTTTAAATGATAACTTTTAGTTTTATTTCAATGATGATATAATTTGCCATTGCACAGTCTGATATGTGGCAAGGATACTGCATGCTAATAACATTCAAACCACTTCAGACACTAAACCAAACCTTCTTCAGTTAAATGTTCCGAAAAGCCAAGTGAGTTCCAAGCAACTGTGGGCAATGGGTGGCTTGTAGCAAAAACATGTGCTCTCAATTCAAAGTGAGTAGTGGATGGAAAAAAAACCCGTTAAACTACCTTTATGCCTCTACGGAAATTCACCAGTCCAATAACACCCATTGTTCAATTACTTTACGAAGTGGGTGGGCTGAGGTGAAATATTCACAATAGTCAGTAACAAGAGGGGTCTTAGATAAGAATGCGAACAATTCACCTCAGCCCACCCACTCTCAAAACCTAATTTCTCACTTGGGTGAAGTGAAAGAAAGACCCAAAAATGTGGTTTCCATTCCTAATTTTTTTTATATTAGATATATAGATATTGATTTAGTCACAAATGTGACTCTAGTGCCTTCATTGTGAGGACCTGACTCCATCACAATGAAATCAACTGATTTAATGTTGCTTTACTTGTTGCTTTGGTTGATTTCACATTGAGATTCAATCAAGCCAGATAATTTAATGAATTGCCTCTATTCATTGTGTCATAAAATCCCTATTTAGGATCCCTCAAAATGCGGTGTGACCTAAACCCAATCCATCCCTTCAAACTTCGAACTTGATTAATACCTGTATGCTGGGACAATACAGAATATGAGTGAATAGGGTAGGAAAGACAGAAAACCTTGCACATGACACTGAAATGACAACTTGTTCTCCCCTTTAATTGAGTCAGTAATCATGGAGCATGTGAGTGGAAATGGCAGCCTGTACTCTTTTCTTCTCTTATTTAGGATGCACGTCTCTTTGCTCACAGTTTTATTACCTAAACCTAGAAGCAAAGGATCATTAGTCATATATACATCTTTAATGCAGAGACCACAGTGCTTTTCTCACAAGTAGAACCTACAACACATTTTCCAAAACATTGCTGTCAGATAAATACCATGAAACCATTCTCTGACCCATGAAAACTTACCCATACCAGAAGAAGCAGATGCTGAAATGGAAATAACAGTTAACAGGGAAAGGAGTAGTGGGGGAAGAACAAAATAAAGCAATGGGTGTGAACTTGGTGCAAACTTTGCAACTGCAAATAACCTTGCTAAAATGCACAATAGCCAGGCAAGGAAGACCTGAAGAATCCTTGTTCTTGTACCAACACTGCTAAGGCTGCCCTGGAAGTGTAATTGCAAAACCAGTGAGTGATTCACCCTCAATGTCTCAACCACTAGTTCGCTAATCTTTGTCTTTATATTTTGTCATGTCCCAACTGTACACAGGAGCCACTCACCTGAAGTTTCAGTCTACTAGGGTGCCTAATACCTACTCCCTGTGGTATGTGATATTTAAGAAAAAGTCAATTAAATTATATGACAAGGTACTTCACCGGAAAATGCACACCTTCCCATATGTCTGATAAGGCAAGCATCTGCAATGGACCACAGATACTAAATGGGGAGAGTGCATTAAAATGCTGTTTCTCAGAAGCTTTCAGAAGCTCCAGACCCTTTCTATGCCACCAGATACTGCAACTGCCACTGGAACCACGTAAAAGCTAGAATGGACTCTGCTGTTAATTTGGGAGCACCTTCCACCAACCTTGAAGTAGATGGAATAGCTTTTCCTAACGTAGCAAGTTGACTCTAGAAACATAAACCCCAGTGATATATTTTCCAATAGAAGGAAATCTTAAACCACTGAGCGGACATCTCACTGAGGCTTCAGTAGGAGTCGGACCCTGAATATGTAGAGTGAATGGTGTGTGTGAACCAGGTATAGTTAAATAGTGGGAAGAGAACAATAGTTTCACTTGAGCGTAGAATGTAGGCATGGGGCACCGATGGTGATCTGCCTGCCTCTTATAAACATCTTTATGCTTTTGCAGGTTCTGTACTGCTTTATCTTTAGTCTTATACATCTGGCTTAGTAAACCTGATATTGTAGTGAATCCTAGTTTGTTTTAACGGGATAACAGGAGTTAGCTTAGCCTTCGGCTTGTAAACTCGTGCCCCCGTCACCCAGTGACTTTTAACCTACTTAGCTTGCTCTGTCTTAGTCCATTTAATTATTTATTTCCTTTAAAATGGCGGCCTTGTTTATAGTTAGGCCACTTGTTATGGGTTCTATTATCGGTGTCACTGCGCCAAGGCGTCAAGATCAAGCACGAAAGACAAACATACAGTAGGCATTCACACTTAGGGATTTTCCCTCTCTATACTTTCAAGGGATTGTTGATATTAATTACCGTCCCAAGCATGCCTGTTATCTATTGTTATGGATAACACTTATGTCGGGGGACCTTGTAGATCTGTATAAATACAACACACTTTTAGACAGATAATCAGAGGGATTCCGACCAGAGGGCATCGCCACCATCGCTGATACCGATGCTGCAGTCATCTTGACACTGACCCAGTCTTCGTGTCCCTGCGGAGTCTGAAATAGAGACCTCATTCCAAGGTAACGAGGATTGGGGGCTTCTCTCATGGACACGGCTTTGGCAGATTAGGTTTAACGGACCCAGCTCTCCTTGAGGTATTAGGGCTTGTGCCATCTTTTACATATACATATACTTCTTTCATATATTGCATAATGGTGGGGGTCTTTATAACAATGACTCTCCTCTTCACAATACTGTTGCTTGGTATATTCATTATCCTAATCATTGCAGTTCATGCAAGTTATCACAAATTGCAGTTATGTTGAATAAAAACTATTATGACTTTACTGCATCTGTGTTATTGCCTTTGTTTGTATGAGACATAATAAATCTGTGAGAAAAGGGTAATTTCCGTTTAACCACGACAACCCTGAGATATTGTACTTTGAGTCCATGCGTAAGCGACTGCTACAAATCACCTTTGACTATTGTGTTTATGGTGAATTACTGCTAGTAAGCCAGTAAGGTTTGGACAACAGTTACAACTAGTTGTAGGAAGAGGCTTAGTCACCTACAAACGAAAGTACTGTCATCCTGAGACCAGCAGTCTTGCTCAGAGCAAGAGTCCAAACTACGACATGGCGCCACCAACGATGGTGTTTAGGCACTAATTTACGGTTACCCTGACTATCACTGTCTCACAGACAACAAGTACCCTCAGTACCATTATACGGAGACGTCCGTGGTCTTTGGGAGAATCCTCCTCAGCCAAACAGGTAATACCTGATTAGGCTGTAGGTTGTTCGAGCTCGAACTCACAAAAGGAAAAAACTTCCCCTATTTTGGTGTTCCGTTTCTCTAACAACAAATATGGCCAATACCATAGACATTCCTGCAAATGCTAGAAATGCACTTACACAACATTTAATAGCGCATGGCCTTACGGAAGAGGGCGGGGAAGTTACTCTGATTGTAGAAGCAAGTGAAGCCTGCCAAACAGAAACATTTTACTGTTGGGTTGCCTTTCCTGAGGCTGACCAACGGACGCACACATTTCACACATATGACATTGCGGACGTACCCGTAAGATACGAAGCATACCAGTACCATGAAATATCGCTCACATATCAAGAACACCAGAACTGGTTTGAAGGCGCCCTACCACATGTACTAAGACGGGTGAGGCTAGGTCCTTTAAGTAATGAGGGACATACATGGCCTATGTTTGCCACTTATACACCTCACCCAGGCATACAGAACATGCCACTCGCAGATTTACGAATATTATATAATGAATTAGTGGCATTTTATAGACGATTGGTTCAGTTCATGATGCGAACATTGAATACTACCCCAGCGCGTCCAGCACCGCCAGTAGCTGGTGGATATCAATTGGCTACCGGGATTAATCCACAAACAGTGCATACCATTATGGGTAAAGTGCCCATGGGAACGGGAAAAAATACCATTCTGGATTGCCCAGAAAACAAATCAGCTGGAAGCTGTGTTCCCCCATACGGGGCCACAGGACAAACATAGATTGCTCACTATGTGCTTGCCGTTTGGGATGGTTCCCTCGGTGGATGAATGTGCCACTTGGGGTACAGTCTTCGCTGCCGTTTATACTACCACACATGGTACCCCTACACTTGCCAATTTACCGGAAGTGTTAAAACAAATACAAAATGAACATGGGGCCGCACCGGCCCTGGATCTGGGGATGAAATTGATGCGTAACTTTGATGCCGTTTCCTCGATAATACTAAGTAATATTAAAGGGGAAGCGGTGGCACTGGCAATACGCCAGCGTCTCCGGGAAACTTCAAATGTGGAACGAGACAGCTGCCGAGAATAATATCTGATACCTATACTAGTATAGGACGGGATGGGCTGGGAGCCAAACCTAAAAAATTGGACATACCGAGTACCATCCACAAGGAAGGTACAAAGCAAGCACAAGAGGGCTCTAAAAAGCGCTGGGACAAACAAAAAGATTTCAAAGATAGGAGAAATAAAAGAGCTGATTCTCCACATCCGGAGTACTCCGAAAGGAGGTATAATCTCAGAAATAGGGATAACATTAGAACTCCAGACAGATATACTGATTCACGTCCTTCTCGTTCCTTTCAGGACGCACCGGATAGACGTAGCGAGAGAGGGGGCCGTCAAGATCGACGTCCGGAGTACGTGAAAGAAAAGAAAGACTCGCCGCAGTCTACCATTAAAAAAGAAGAAAAGACTCCTCAGCAAAAGCCAGAATTTAAAAAGAAGAAGGTGGCAGCACTGACCGTTAAAAATGCCAATAGTATTGAGAACACTGTTGAGGAACAAGAGGTGGGCAGTGACTCTGTTGCACAGCGCGGCAGAGGTCACGATATGTCGCCAGAGTCTGAAAGATCATCTGGATGCGACAGCAACTAGCGATTACATCGCAGTTGAGACGGCGGATGGCCGCGTTCTCCCACCCGATCGGGTTTATGATTTAACACTTCAGATAGAGGGAGACGTGGAACGCATTATTAGTGTAATATTCTGGGATGAACTTACTAGTGATATCCTGTTGGCCGAGAGAGACTGGCCACCTGAACATGTCCGCAAGCTCCCACATGGGGAAGATGTAATTTTGCCTTCTTTCTCCGATCTTTTTCCGGAGGCAAACAAACAAGCCTATGGTGCTGAATGGGCTTTAGCGCAGGCACCTGCATTACACCGTAATCATGTAGGATGGGACAAGGACTCTCCTTGTCATGTTATTCCCGTTCGGTCTACACACACCCGCAGCCACAATACCCTGTTAAACATGAAGCTAAAGCTCCAGTGACGGAGATACTGTCACAATTTGAATATCAGGGAGTAATTGAGCCCTGTACATCGGCAATGAATAATCCGCTATTTCCCGTTGCGAAACCTGATCATTCATATAGAATAGTGGTTGATTATAGGCACTTGAATAGTCATGCACGCACTTATGCTATACAAAATTCACACAGCACAGCTCTGATTAATAATATAGTGCGTAAAAAATACAAAACTACATTGGATATCTCTAATGAATTTTTCTGCCAGAATTTAGCACATGAAAGTAGAGACCTAAGTGCATTTTCCTTTGGTTCTCAGAAACGCTTTTGTCGTTTACCCCAAGGTTATAAAAACAGCCCAGGACTGTTTTCGGCCTGTGTCACATCAATCTTGCACAAGCTTGATTCCGAGGCATTATCCTATGTGGATGATATCTATTTCACTGATGACACCCTTGACATTCATCTTGCAAGGGTCGATCAGATAATTCTGGGATTTGCTGCCTACGGATATAAATTTAATTTTAAGAAAAGCAGAATTGCCTTTCTTAGTGTATTGTTCCTGGGATATGAGCTATCAAACGAGGGGAAGAGCCTGACCCCGCACTACCTAGAGAAGTGTGCTCAGCTACAGCCTCCGAACACGCTAAAGAAATTGCAGTCATTACTGGGTTTCTTTAATTTTGGCAGAACATACATTCCTGATTATGCTGGACGCGTCAAGCCACTATATGACTTAATTCAGCCCAATTATTCTAGCAGGCGATGGACAATTGAACACACACACATCCTAAGGGACATACAACAAGACATGCTGGAAGCTAGACACTTGTACACACGGGACAATAAAACGAATTTGGTCATCAGAATAATAGCTGGTGCCCTACGATTTACCTATGTCACCTTTAATGAGGGTGACACAGTGCCAATAGCATACAAATCACATTTGTACTCCAATGCAGAGAAACGTTTTGCTCCTACTGAAAAAATTCTGACGGCAGTTCAGATGGCCGTCATAAAGGAGAGACCGCTTGCCCAGGGGAAACGCATTGTTGTTGTCTCCCCGGTTCCGGCCTTAGAGGCTGTCACTAAAGCGAGCGTTACAAACGCTAAAGCATTGCATCCACGCTGGATTCAGTGGGCAACGTCTCTGACCGCCACTGATGTTGATTATGTGTTTGACCCAAGACTTCAGACACAGGAATTTCTCCAGTATGATCAGGAGTACCCCGCTCCCTTACACATATTGCCAATAGACAGTTATGATACAATCATTTATACTGACGGATCGGCACAACCGGCTGTGGGTACTAAACATCAATACTCGGCAGCTTGCGCAGCCGTGTGCGGGGTAATGGAAGACGGGGTTTTCCATCCTCATAATACCTACACTCAGACCTTAGGGGACTGCACAGCCCAGTTGGCCGAGCTTAAGGCTCTTCTTCTAGCTCTCGAACATTCAGAGCCAGGAACACAGACTTTGATTGTCTGTGATTCGTATTACTGCGTCCAGTCATACAATGAATACCTTAATCATTGGAAACTGAACGGGTTTAGAGATTCTAAAGGGAACACCATTAAACACAAACTGTTGTGGGGAAGGGTGGCTGATCTTAAAGATAAGCTGCCATGTGTACATGTAGCTCATACATTAGGGCACCAACGTGTAGGAATACATGTTGCCGGTAATACATTGGCTGACGAAGCAGCCAAAGCATCAGTAGCTAAGGCTTCTGTGGCTGCAGTGACTCGTTCTCGGACGAGGTTGGATAATTAAATACTGATTGCCGTTAAAGCCTCGGCTGCAGGCAAGACACTTCCGAAAGGATACCCTACGAACTATACTTATCATATCAGTGCACAGAATGTTGCTATTGCAACAATTCCTGATGTTGGTGATCGAGTGATCCCAAATGAAGACCAAAGATTGGAACTAATTACAGCTGCACATGAGGGTGTCTCTTCTGCACATGCTGGTATACAGGCCACTATCACCATTCTACAACAACGGTACTGGTGGCCTGGTCTATGCAGACGGACTAAACAGTATGTCCTTTGCTGTGACATTTGTCAGCAGATTAAGGGCTCGAATATCAGACGCCCTCCGCAGACATCTCTCTTAGTGTCAGACAAACCACTCCATTGTGTGTACCTGGACCATTGTGGTCCTTTGCAACCTGATGGTGCATACAAATACATTTTAGTGGCTGTAGATTCCTGTTCTAGATTCCTGTGGGTATGGCCACAGCGGTCGGCTGACGCCCGGACTGTTATACAAGATTTGCTGATCTTTATCGGTACATATGCGGTTGCAGCATTCCATTCGGACCAGGGCCCTCCATTTGCCTCTAAGGCTTTCAGGGACACCATGAGGACGATGGGTGTTGAACTCCATTACTCCTCACCATACCATCCCGAGGGAAATTCGGTCGTGGAGAGGTGGAATCGTGATCTAAAGCAGTCCTTAACAGCTCGAGTATTAGGTTCAAGCCGCAGTTGGTTACATCACCTATATGGGGTCCAGAGAGCACTCAATAATCTGCCAAGACGGTCCTTGGGGGGAAAGTCTCCATATGAGGTTCTCTTTGGGACAACTATGTATGTTCCCGATCTTGATGCCCCTGGTATGGTGGCAGCAGAAACACCATTTGACATAAAAGAACGTCTCGCTGTTTTACAGGAGCTTCAACAATTCCGTGATTATAAATCTTCTGCAAGTGCTGCCACCTTGGGAATAAGGGACTTGGCGAAAACTTCGACTGGCTGGATTCCTAACGTTGGGGATCTGGTTCGTGAGAAGATCGCTGTGAAAAAAAGAGTTTGGTCCAGCATACAGAGCACCCGTACCGGTCTTGGGGATAAAAGGCACCAGGACTGTCACCCTTCCGCCGTTGTCTGGTTCTAAATCAAACAGATTCATCTCCATTGACGACATCAAATTACACCATGTGGCCGATTCTTCACAGTAGACCAGGAGGTCCCTTGGGTAGTTCCCGATCCCCTCTCACTACCCAACAGGACATCCCTCTACATAGTAGGATGACCATCGCTACTACTGACTATGCAACTATGTCAGCTGCTGTTCCAGAGACTTCCTCGACCATGGGGAGGGCGGAAAATGAACTTTTGTTGGTTCCAGTAACAATTTCAGAGAACACACTGCTACAGGATTTGGCTGTATTTTACACGAACACTTCCACAACTGGTAACGTCATCTATCATGAACCTCCACGAACAGTGGATGTGAATTCGATGAGTCCTGTGTTTGCGGAGACTTCCTCTTGCTATTTTGTGGGCATTGATGATTTTTCTTCCGATTCATCCTCAACTGAGACTGACAAACTTTCCAGAGGTAGCAAGTTCTATTGATGGCTTAAAAAGAACTATTTGATATATCCATGGAACTATCTCTGGTTCTGTTTGACATTTGTTGCATTGTTTTTATGGATTGGTTTTGTGACTGTTTTCTTTTTACTAATTAATGGTCACTATATTGCTGATTGCTCCTCAGTGGAGCAAGTTGATGTACTTTTAACACTACATCATTCATCACATAAGGTCCGACGTGATTTGTCCCCTGTCAATATTACAGCTATTCCAATTTCTGATGGTATTGTTTGGGACAAAGTTCCGTTCGATATATACGGGCCTACAGAGGTAATTCAAATACCATACGTGTTCAAAATTTCTCTGTCTGATGTTATTACACCTAATGTTGTCTCTGATGATTGGGATGTCCAAACGGTTGATTCCATGCTAACTGAAATGAAGGACTACTCCGCTTTTGGAAGTGATGATGTATATGATTTTACAATGAATTATGGTGAAATGTTCTGCTATAATAATTGGGGACATCACTACCTGCACCGTGCAACTAGATATAGGCCTCTCTTTAACTACACACAATGGGAACATTGTTCAACACCACGGGTGGGGAGTCCAAAGTATTACAGTGACAAATTCACATACTTTTCTGGGCATGATACAAAGAAAGCTGAATCTTATTATTTTAAATTACCCACGACACACATTAGAAAACTATTGCTAACAGATCCGAAACTGATTTATTCAGATCCCTTTGTTTCCCGACTTTCGATTGAGGGTTATGACTATTGGAAGAACACTATCGATTTGAAGAGTGTATGGGGGACGCAGGATTGGCAGATACAGGGTAAAGAGGCTTTGTTTCGAGCTTGCTTAATTCCTGTACAAATGATTTTTTTGAATGACACTGTTGAGCAGACATCATGTCTAGGATTAGCAAAAATTAAGGATCTAAATACGCCCAGTATTCCTACACCGACAAAATTTATGGATTGGCAACACTTTTTAAATGTTTCTGAGGAAAGGCTAGATGCATTGGTTAAGGCTGGTGCCTATAATTCTTCACTTTCCCGTCCCGGGGGATGGTTGGTATGGCCCACCGACACTGATGAGTGTCAAAGGCGTTTTTTGAACTCTTCAGGGTTTTTTTTCATTCATAGGCCAGACCCTCGCTTTTTGTCAGGTCAGCATACTGGTATAATTACAACATACAGTGTGGGTAAGCTGTGGCAGCAATGGGCACAAACGAACACCTTAAGAGCGGTGAAACACCACCTGAATACTCTTTCTGACAGTATAGACCTACAAGATTTCCTATTGGGTCCTAGAAAACAACGCTCGAAACGGTTTTTATATGCCATGTATAATGAAATTTTGAAACTTTCGCAAATTGAGGCTGCTGCACGTTTACGGCAACTTGATAGAGAGAATTTGGAATAAACATTGGCTGTTGTCAACAATGGCATGAACACGCTATCCAACAGGATTTATACCCTGTCGAATATAGTGTCATCTGCTATTGATATCACTCAGACTGATTTGTCTCGGTTATATCATGGGCAAACACAGCTGCGTTCCATCATGCAGCTGAGTTGGGCATTGCAGACGCTGAGAAGTGGCCACATTCCATGGAAATACATTAATGGGAGTGAACTATTCGCTGCTTTTAATTTTTCCAGGGAACAAGAGACAATGGCTAAAAGGGAGGCTCGTTTCACCTTGCTTCAAGTTGAAAAATTAGATAAGTTGCCCTTCACGGTAGCAGAGAGTCCTTCAACTATCTGGCTCTTACACGGCATTATTAATTTACCGTTTTCAACGTTTCGTTTCTCAAGCTGCCTGAAACATCTTGCAGTGGGACGATATGAACGGCTAGGAGATAGCTTTATTAAGGAAGAGTGGGAGTTGCCCTTTGAGTATTGATGTCTGAACGGCGAACAGGAGGTCTTTCTTAGCGGAAGTGAATGTGAGACTACTGTTCGTCATTCCATGATATGCAAACAGGTGTCTCTTCATGGTCTTTGCAATGCGGGGGTCGAGAATTTGGCCTGTTTTCTGAAGGGTACTCCCGTCCCCTTGATTCGTTCAGTGTTTCATGTACTTTCTAATGGGAGTTATGTTCTTCTGAGCGATGACAGCTGTTGCGGCATGCGACCTGGAATTGCCTACGCAATCTCAGTCACGAAGGTCGTTACGTTTTGTGGCCATGTTTTGTTTCCCCCCACACGAGAGATACAAGTATCTGCAATGTGGCCCCACATTGATACTATTAATGTGAACTATGACAAGTTGAGTAGACTGAAGGCGCTATTGTTTCAAAAACAGGTCGCCTTGACATCCACAAAAGAGACGTATGCTCTCCAGGCTGCGAGATCATCAGCCGAGATACAATCCCTTTTAAATACCAATTTCCCCAAACACTTTGGAGAGTTGGTGTCCAGAATATTCAATGCTTCAAGCACAACTGGGATTGTTCATTTCTTTAAGGCTGTCGGGTCTGGTTTCGTGTCCATCTTCCAGACTGTCTTCGGAGTCATCCCATCAGCCATCCATTCTCTCTTTTCCAGTGTGTTTGGTGGCTTTCTAATTATTTTGGCTTTAATTGGCGGACTACTACTGCTATTTTTTCTGATTCGCGGTGGTTGTTTTTTTCCAGCGACACAGAGCAATGGAGCCGCTCCCGTCAACACCGCTGTGCCGTGAACGCATGGTTCGGATCTTCGGTACACCTTTGCTGGTGGAACTGGAATTTGTCATTCCGGCCTCTACTGTGGTGCGTGCAACCAGTGTTCCGCTGCAGATGGTGTCTCTTTGAACATCTGCCTATGGTCTGTCTTGCTGTTGCGCCGACATCTCCTGTGGACCACGAACTGCTGATGTCCCCGATGAGGGTTCATACACGGTCATGCCCCTTGAGACTGCGGTTGCTCCGCGAGGCCACCTATGAGCCTTCTGTTATACGATCTAACATGGATGAGGACACTGCAGCGAGTGTCGATACACCGATGACCATGGCTCACTTCTGCTCTGTGGATCCGTTTATCCGTCCAGCTCTCAATTTGACTTCAGACGATGTTGACTCATTTTTGAGATCCCTGAATGGTGACTTCGATGACATTCTTCAAGATCCTGCATATAGCACATAATTTGATGAATTTGCTTGCCAGTTCCAGGTTCTAAAAAGTAGCGATTATACTAAAAGTTTGCTATACTTGTCATGGTTGATATTAACATCTCTGAATGTTTTTTGAAAGTATTTTAAACACACAGCATTTATTTTTTTTGTCATTGAGTTTTTTTTGGCTTTTAGTTCAGTAGCAGCTTTTTAGCGATTGGGTTTCTTTACCTTCATCATACCTGTTACGGCAATGGGGAGGGTGTAGTGAATCCTAGTTTGTTTTAACGGGATAACAGGAGTTAGCTTAGCCTTCGGCTTGTAAACTCGTGCCCCCGTCACCCAGTGACTTTTAACCTACTTAGCTTGCTCTGTCTTAGTCCATTTAATTATTTATTTCCTTTAAAATGGCGGCCTTGTTTATAGTTAGGCCACTTGTTATGGGTTCTATTATAGGTGTCACTGCGCCAAGGCGTCAAGATCAAGCACGAAAGACAAACATACAGTAGGCATTCACACTTAGGGATTTTCCCTCTCTATACTTTCGAGGGATTGTTGATATTAATTGCCGTCCCAAGCATTCCTGTTATCTATTGTTATGGATAACACTTATGTCGGGGGACCTTGTAGATCTGTATAAATACAACACACTTTTAGACAGATAATCAGAGGGATTCCGACCAGAGGGCATCGCCACCATCGCTGATACCGATGCTGCAGTCATCTTGACACTGACCCAGTCTTCGTGTCCGTGCGGAGTCTGAAATAGAGACCTCATTCCAAGGTAACGAGGGTTGGGGGCTCCTCTCATGGACACGGCTTTGGCAGATTAGGTTTAACGAACCCAGCTCTCCTTGAGGTATTAGGGCTTGTGCCATATTTTACATATACATATACTTCTTTCATATATTGCATAATGGTGGGGGTCTTTATAACAATGACTCTCCTCTTCACAATACTGTTGCTTGGTATATTCATTATCCTAATCATTGCAGTTCATGCAACTTATCACAAATTGCAGTTATGTTGAATAAAAACTATTATAACTTTACTGCATCTGTGTTATTGCCTTTGTTTGTATGAGACATAATAAATCTGTGAGAAAAGGGTAATTTCCGTTTAACCACGACAACCCTGAGATATTGTACTTTGAGTCCATGCCTAAGCGACTGCTACAAATCACCTTTGGCTATTGTGTTTATGGTGAGTTACTGCTAGTAAGCCGGTAAGGTTTGGACAACAGTTACAACTAGTTGTAGGAAGAGACTTAGGGGGTCATTCTGACCCTGGCGGTAAAATCCGCCAGGGCCAACGACCGCGGGAGCACCGCCAACAGGCTGGCGGTGCTCCCATGGGCATTCTGACCGCGGCGGTACAGCCGCGGTCAGAAACGGAAAACCGGAGGTGTACCGCCGGTTTCCCGCTGCCCTGGGGAATCCTCCATGGCGGCGCAGATTCCGACCCCCATACCGCCATCCTGTTCCTGGCGGTTTTGGCTGCCAGGAACAGAATGGCGGTATGGGGTGTCGTGGGGCCCCTGGGGGCCCCTGCAGTGCCCATGCCATTGGCATGGGCACTGCAGGGGCCCCCGTAACAGGGCCCCACAAAGATTTTCAGTGTCTGCCATGCAGAAACTGAAAATCTCGACGGGTGCAACTGCACCCGTCGCACCCCTTCCACTCCGCCGGCTCCATTCGGAGCCGGCATCCTCATGGAAGGGTGTTTCCCGCTGGGCTGGCGGGCGGCCTTCTGGCGGTCGCCCGCCAGCCCAGCGAGAAACCCAGAATACCCGCGGCTGGGGTCAGAATGACCCCCTTAGTCACCTACAAACGAAAGTACTGTCATCCTGAGACCAGCAGTCTTGCTCAGAGCAAGAGTCCAAACTGCGACAATATGGAGGATAATTAAGAGTAGGACAAGGAGAAGGGCACAGTTTTGGATAAACAGCAAAAAGGCAGAAAAAGAATGAGTATGTGAGGGAGGATTGAAAAGGGTTGTTATAGGCCTGCTCATTGGTTGCTTGACACTAAACTCACCCTAAAAACTAAATTTTAAGGTGTTTGCGAAAACACCAGAAAATTGCTCTAGTAACTGATTAATGTGTTTGACATGTCAGATTTCACCTGTCTTAGGTTGATAACTGATGAAAATAAGGCAATTATTTCCCAGCATCATTTCTTTCTTGTGATTCAGTGCAGAGAAGAGTTTTGTTGAGGCATGATGACGTTTGAAAATCATCCTGTCTACTGTGTTGCAATATACTGCTTTTGTGCGGTTTTTATCTTCTGTACCCAAGAATATGACAATGCAATAATCAATATAAAAGTTGGTAATGGCATTGATGAAAGCAATATTGTGGGTCATGGTATCATGAACAGAAATGAAGGATACAACAAAGAGAACACGTATTAAAGAAGCAGTTTCTTGTGGCCGATTGAACAGGATCATACAACGAGTAGTTAGTATGATGGAGGACACAAACATTTCTTCTTTTTAAAAAATATGTTGATTCTGTTTTTCAGGAGCACATCAAGTAACCAAGAAAACAACATACAGTATTTCTCCATTATGCATTCAGTGCCCGTAATAAAAAAGACAGTGTTGAAAAACAACACCCCCATCTCAGCCCTCCCCACCAAAATATCCCCCAGACACTCAAGGACCAAATCAGGTACAGAGTCTCGCCACCACCGTGAATCCCACACCTTCAGTTCCTAGTTTCCTCCTTCCCCACCGTTGTCAGTGTACCTCCTCATTTTGCATTCCCTCTCCAATGGATATTTCCAGGGAATGGAATTGCATCCAGGCTCCCCAAACTTTACAGAACCTTCTGGAACAACCTCTAGTAGCATAGCTAACCTTCTCAGCCATAATAAATGTGCCCATGCTTCTTCTCCATCCCTCCATCGTTGGGCAGTCTTGCACTCCCCATTGATGAGCAATTTCTCTTTTGGCCACCACTAGTCCAAGGCCACAAAACAGCAACTTAGCACTGAGTAAGTCTATGTCATTAGGGATGCCCAGGAGAATACATTTGTGATCCATTGGTTTGTTGTCTGACAGCAGCCCCCCAACCTCCTCCACAATTTCCATCTAGTAGTTCTGGATCTGTGCGCTTCTCAGATCATATGGAGGAAGGAGCCAATCTCCCCCTGGCATCTTCTTACTCCCCTAAATCTTCCACCCATTGGCCCCACAATCTAATCAAGGAGTAAGGCATGTGACTATTTACGGTCTTATATGTCATCGATATTGCACCTCTCCCCAGTGTTTCCATTAATAATCGGTCCTTCAATGGGGCATATTACAGAATCTCCTCCCTAGAAGACCCTATGCCTTCCAAGCATATCTCAATCATGCATAGTGCAAAAATTGTGTCTCACTCAGGGAAAACTCCCATTGAAGAGAGGCAAAGGGCATAAGTCCACCCTCTTCCAGGTAAATGCCCTTTAAAAAAAAAAAAAAAAAAATGCCAATATGGTCCAAAGCCTCAAAACCATGCAACTTCTTCAACTCCAGCAGCCATTGTCCTTCTCACAGGGGAGTCCTCCTCGTAAGTCACAGGAGAGCTGTTACCTTGCCTTAGGCTATCAGGACCACCTGTGTTGCAGGCTGAAGACGTTGGATTTCCCTTCCCATTGTGATCTCCCCAATCTAAACATGCATTGGTTTACTGGGGCAAATACCCAGTCACTAATGCTAATGAGTGGGCCGCCCAATAACACGCTTCTGGATCAGGAAGAGCCAGTACTCCATTAAATTGGTTGTGTTGCAAAGTTTTTAAAGCAACCCTAGGGTGCTTCCCCTCCCAGGGGAAGAGACACATGTCCCTCCCTACAGTGGCAAAGACCTCTAGAGAGACCTGATAATACATATTTTATAAAACTTACAGCAATTTTGTGAGGGAGATAATTTTAAACAGGGTTATATGCCCCAACAAAGTAAGGGAAAGTCCCTTCCACCTGTCCATGTCAGCCCAGCATGCCCTCACCACTTGCCCTAGATCACGGGCATAGCAGAGGTCTGTTTTATGTGTCATAAATATGGCTAGGCATTTAAAGCCCTCCTGTATACACTGAATGCATTGCAGCAGGGAGTTCAAAGTCATCTCAACCTGCAGAGTAAAAAGGATGGATTTATCCCAGTTGATTCGATAACCAGAGTAGCTCCCATAATCATCAAATAATTGAAAAATCTGCAGTAGGGATTGCAGATGGTCCTGTCACATATAGAAGTACATTGTCAGCATATAAGGAAATCTCTTCCATTCCATCCCTTCCCCTAACCTGGAAGCTGTGATTATTGGGATGGGCCTGGACCAGATATGCAAATGACTCTATGATAAGAGCAAAAAGCAAAGTGGACATGGGACAACCCTGCCTAGTGCCCCTTCCAATAGGGAACTCTGAGGAAATAGCACCATTAACTCTAACTGCTGGTATAAGGGACTAATATAACAGGTGCAGCAATTCTCTATAGTGAGGACCAAAGCCAAAGTTTACCATAGTACATTCAAGAAAGGGCCAATGAACCACATTGATTGCCTCTTTGGCACCAAGTGCCAGGAAAACATATTGGGACCGGAAGTTTCCTAATTTTGTTCAGCCAATTGTGTGTGTGTTGTAAATTGTAACCTTTTGACCTCCCTGACATGAAGCCCGATTGGTCCCTATGAATCAGGGGAGTAATAACTCAATGAAGTTATGTAGCCAGTACTGTGGCTAGGACTTTTACCTTGACATTTAAGAGCAAGATTGGTCTGTAGGAGGCACATTGCTCCTTCAGTCTGCCTTCCTTTCCGCTGCCCCAAATCAGGGGGAAGGACCTCTTGTTGCTTCGCCTCCAGGAACAAGTTCAAGAGATGAGGGCTCAGCACCCCGAGATAACACTTAAGGAGTTCCGCAGGGATCCAGTTGGAACCCCGGACTTTATTGAAGTCAGCTTTGCTGTAGTAGCCTGCACTTCCTGTAAGGTAGTTTCAGCTTCCAGGTCTTCCCAGTCCTCAGCATCTAGAACATGGGTGTTCACCGCTCCAAGGTAACTATCAATCTGGGAGACCTCCTCTAACTGTTTGGCCCTATAAAGTCCTTCATTGTATCTAGCAAAAGCCCCTGCAATCTCCTCATCTTTGTCTGCTCCATTTCCCTTGGGGCCCACTATTTCCTGCACCTATCTAACCTCAACGTTCCTTCTTCCTAACCAGACGAAGAGCATCCCAGCTTTGTCTCCAGACTCATACAGTCTATGTTATGTGGCCTATACTTGATTTTTGGTGCCTTCATGAGCCAGCTCCTGATGTTCAGTCCGCAATAGGTTTAACTGCCTAAGGTTGAGGAGGTCTAGCTTCTGACCCAGAGTGCTTTCGACCTCTAGGAGGCGACTCTCAAGCCCCCACCATGGCTTCTGTCTCCTTCTTCCTGTTCCTGACAATCAAATTCTGGTCACTGTTCTGGAGTACCTTTTTGTATGCCTCCCAGAGCACCACCTTGGATGTGACTAAGCCTGTGTTTTTTAAGTAATGCTCTGAAATAACCTGGATCTCATGTGCCACCTCCCGTCCTGTAGTACCCCAGCATTAAGTGTCCAGCCTCCTGCTCCACCAAGCCATTCTCCCAGCCGCACCACCAGAGGAGAGTGATCAGACAACCCCTGTGCCAGATGATCAGCCTGTGTTATACTTCCAATCTCCCAGGCAGGGCAAAAGTGTAGTCCAGCTGTGAAAATATCTTGTGGGCCCCTGAAAAAGTATTTTTCTATCACTGTGGTGGACTCGCTGCCAAAGGGCAGATAAGCCACGTGATATGCGAGCAAGCTGGGTGGGTAGGCCAGATGTACCAGAAGTCCCTGACCTATCCAGGTCTGGTGACATAACATCATTAAATCACCCCCTAAGATGTGAAGTGATGATTCACCCTCCAATAAAATCTCTGCAAGCTTTGCCAATGTGTGGGGCTGGATTCTAGGCAGAACATATGCGCTAACCAGTAGAAGTTCTTGCCATCCCCAGAATCATTGTACTCCTGAATGCCTACCACAGTGGTCTATCCTTTGCCTCACTATTTGGAAAGGAAGGCTCTTCCAAATCAGGATTGCCAACCCCCTGGATCCAGAGGTGAAGCCCACATGCGCTAGGGTGACATAAGCTCCTCTTCTCAAGAATTTACATTGGGTCCCTCTAAGGTGCGTTTCTCAAGAAACATCACATCTTGGTGAACTCTCTATAGTTATTTGTTTAACAGGTCCCTCTTGACCTTATCTCCCAACCCATTCACATTCCAAGAAAGGACCATAACATGTTTAGCATCCACCATGGGGGTAACACCCCCACCTCTGATAATAATCATCTTCGGATTGGGGGAGTATCTGAGCCTCTGATGGTAAAGGCACAGATACCAAGGGGAAAATGGGGAATCTGCAGAAGACCCCCAATGAGTCTTTAATGGGCACCTTGTGGTGGGGGAATAGAGATCATGAGGCCCACTGAGGAGCTCCAACCTGGCCTGCGTGTCTGTTTCTTAACCCTCAAAACTACTAAAACAATATAAACAAGAAACTATCAAACAAGTAGAAATTCCTCCCTCCACACGATCCCCAAAGACCTCTGCAAGCATATGAGAGAGGGTACCTTTTAATAATGAACGAGTGGCATAGAGGTAGCATATGGCAGCTAATAAATCTGCAGTTTTAGAGGTATAACAGAGATAATAATGTGTAAATTAAAATATACACGTTTAAATTGTGGTGGACATTTGTGCCTACCATTTATATTTTGACAAGACATGCATTCGTATTTTGAGTGAATTATTGATAAATATTAACCTGGAAGTATTATTTTAAGTAGATACAGTAGAAATAAAATATATTATGAGTATTAAATGAATGTGAATTAAACACACTTGCATTGAATTAAATTAATTCCATTAACATGCGAAGAGAAATAAATATATGCTTAAAATTGATTTGACATAACATGAATAATGTTTGAAAATAAGTAATGGGTTTTGTATATTTGATTGGAAATGTAAGGTGCGCAATAGGTTTATTAATGTATTAAATGTATTCATGTGTAATTATGCTTCCTTACCTTGAGTAGGCCTGAAGGTTCATTTTGCTGCAGCAATGGAAAATCACTTGTTCATTTTGTTCCCTCTGATCTGAATTATTTTTCTAGGAAGCTAATGTAATGTTGAATGTTCTATTGTATTGCAGGAGAAGAGCATGTTTCAAATTTAGTTAATGTAACAGCATTTGTCCTTGCCATTGAGTTGGACAGGAAATCAAAGTGTTCATGTGAAAGAATATTAATTTAGTTTATTGTGGGTCATGAAATAAGAACAGCACATAGCAAATTATTAGAAAATGTGATATTTTTGCAGAATTGATTTTAGTCACTGTATGAACAATGGACTATTGCTGAGCAGATTCTTAAAAGTATCCTAATTTGGTGGTGCCATCTGCAGTGATTGGATGCTGACATTGACGCCCAGAGTGTGCCCACCTGAAAGACCAATGAATGGATTGTGCATATTTTCTTTAGTGAAGAACTTTGAAACTATAGTCAATCTTCGTCAGTATTCTCCCCGCTTGGTACTGTTTAGAACTCTGTTGTAGTTTGTTTATTCTGCTCTCACACTTCTCTTCTCCGAGTTTCCTGGTGAGATTCCTCATCATAGTTTTTACTTCCCTATTCTGTTACATGGTTCAGTACTGATAAGGCCAACTAATTCTGAACTGCTGATCTGTCCCATGTGCAGCTCATGATCTGCACTATCCTAATGCTGCTATCAGCTGATGCCAGAAGACGGTGACCGTTCCTATGAAATCATCCTGTATGCTGTCCCATGAACTGAGGTATAATTAAATGTAGTTACTTGTTTCCCTTTTAGCTTAGTCACTTACACCAGCATATTGTTAGAGTTAGTTACCCTAGTTAGATGTTTTCTAAATTATTTTTGCCTTCTTTATTTTTGCTTTTGTCCGCATGTGTTGGCCCGTTCCCACACATGCAAGTCCCAATTCTGGTTAGTGTTAAGAATGGCCCAGCTCTGAAATTAATTGTTAAAACTGTATTTTGATGATTTACTGATGTCTCCATCATCTGCTTTGAATGTTAATAATCATTTGCATATTGTGTAGTTGCTAACCTATATTATTCTTTTGCAGTGTCTAACAAACAGTATTGATGTTTAGCAGGTTCAATCTTTTTAGACTTTTTTGTCAGCCTATGGTTTTCATGTATATCTTTAATTTCAATTGGTGCCCCATTTACGTGTCATTGGTTTTGGGATTGTAATAAAGCTTTGAAAATGTGTTTGTTTTGGAGTTTGATATAGTGCTTAAATTATTATGACATTGAGTATTGTGTACGGTATAATGTTATTGATTTGTGATTGAACGATTATGTCTAGTACACTCTTTGCCAAGTCCAAATATTCAGTTGATCTCAGAGGGTGAGATTGGTGATGGTGTTGCAACCCTGCCCCAAGTGCTGGTGGCTGTTGAACTCAAAGCTGAAGAGTAGGAATTTTCTGGGACCCCAGCGCTCCAGCACATAGAACTCCATAAACTCTGCTGCAGGGGATTAAGTGGTCTGTAGCCTACCAGCCTACCATTCCCTCCCAAATCCAGAACTCTCAAATCAGTAAAACAATGTCAACTGCCCCTGGTAGCGGAGACCCTTGTCTCAGTAACAAAGTAAAGTCCTGCTCAGACTCAGCAAGCCTTCCACAGATGGGCAAAGAGAACCCTGACCTATGTCCTCCAACCCCGGATCATAGCGCCTAACACATCATTACATTGTCAGCACCAGCGATCAAGAACTATTGCTATTGGAGGGGATTGATCCTACACTTGCTCCAGATGAGCTCATGAGTCTTATTACTTCCCGCAGGATCATAAATGGGGATGTATGCATGAGCTCTCTCAATGTGCAGCTAAGTGCTGGTAAGCTGCTTCTTAAGAGACTGCTCCCCATATCACATACATGTGATTGTCAGTCACAATAAGAGATGTAAGTAAAGTGTCTTACTCAACTCCCATATGAACACTGTTAAAAGCAATCTGACTTCTGATACATCATATGAGGCTACAGATGTGGGTTGGCCACTAATCCTGTTGGTTTGGTCATGGGCAGAAGAAAAATATTAAAGACGAAACATGGTATGATGTACCTGCTTCAGGAATGGTGTGGTGATGATTACAGTGTGCTGTTGGCAGCTCAAAAAACCACGAGTTGCTTAGTGGAGAAAAAGTCATGTTTATTTGGCAGATTGACAGATAGGATGGTCAGTTACAGATGTGTAGTAAGTATATAACATAAAGCTAGGTGTCTTCCTGTATACGCCTTTTGTGTGGTGTGGCATTTCGCCACTATGTGTACGGAGATGTATATTGTCCTTGGCACATCAAGAGTTGCAGTTATCCTATTGGAATCTTGAGTGGACTGCATCGAATGAAAAGGAAGCTGCCATGATTCAGGAAGGGCTTGAGTGGCCATAGCATCCCCATACTTCCTCTGTAGTGTTGGTGATGGGGGTGCCAACAACCTCACACTCACATGCCCATCAGTGTAATGAAGTCATAGTGGAACACCTACACAAAGTGAGAGGCAGGTGCAATTTTTTCAAGGGATTGCTGACCCCATAATGAGGCTTCAGAAGTCATCTATATTCAAAGTAGGATATAAATAAAGCAAGGTTGTGTGAGTGCAACAAGACCTAGACCCATCCCAATCCGGATTCAGAAGCAGCCACAGCACCGAAACAGCACTCTTAGCAGCCACCAATGACACACGCATCATACTAGACCACCAAGTCATGGATGCACTCATCCTACTTGACCTCTCCCTTCCATTTGACACCGTCTCCGACTCCACCCTGTGCGCCAGACTACATGACGCCGGCACCCGATATAAGGCACTGGATTGGATCAGGTCCTTCCTCACCAGAAGAACACAGAGTGTCAGACTACCGCTGTTTATGTTAGAACCCAAAGACACATGCTGTGGTGTGCCCCAAGGAGCATCACTCAGCCCAACGCTTTTCAACATCTACATGGCCCAGCTAGCCAAGATCATCAAAAAACATGGGCTAAACATAATCTCCTATGCCGATGATCCCAACTGATCGTCTCCCTGTCTGATGACTCCACAAACACCAAAAGAAATTTCCACAATGGGATGAGAGCAGTCATCATCTGGATGGAAGCCAGCTGCTTCAAACTCAACTCATACAAGACAGAGATCCTTGTAATCGGTCCACCTTTTCCACCTGGAATGACTCCTGATTGCCCACCCCACTGGGAAACCCCCCTGCTCCCACGGATCACGCACGTAATCTGAGCATCATCCTGGACTCCTCTCTATCCATGACACACCAAGTCAATGCTGTGTCATCGTCATGCATCCACACCCTACAACCCCTGTGAAAGATTTTCAAGTGGATCCCCTTCAACACGAGGAAGACATCCACGCACTCGTCACTAGCAACTGGACTACAGCAATGCACTCTATGCCGGCATCACCAAGAAACTACAATCAAGACTACAAAGTATCCAGAATGCAGTAGCCAGACTCATCCTGGACACCCCCGTCACAGCCACATGTCCTCCCTCCTCAGAGACCTACACTGGCTTCCAGTCAACAAGCACATTACATACAAACTTCTGTCCACACCTACAAGGCACTACACTACATAGGACCAGCATATCTCAACCACCACCTCGCCTTCTACGTACCAAACAGACATCTCTCTTCTTCTCAGCTCACCCATGCAGCCCTTCCCAAGATCTGGAAAACACAGCAGGAGGAAGATCCTTCTCCTACCTCGCAGCCCGGACATGGAACACGCTACCTCTCAAGCTCAGGCAGACTGCATCACTGAAGCAGTTCAGGAAGGGCCTCAAGACCAAGCTGTTCGATTGAGCAGCACAGCCACAAACAGAGCCTTGAGACCCCACGGGTGATTAGCAGCACTTTCAAAATCACTGATTGATTGACTCCAATGATCATATATTTTTAATATGATGGGCTTACAATCGTATTTTGTGCTTCAATTTTCACATTAGAGCCAAATTCACAGCAGCCATCTGCACTCTGCTGGATTGTGAAAGGGCCAAAAGTGGATGGCTATTTTGGAAAGGACCCCATTCTCATCATAATGGTGCCATCTATGCCCCTTGCAACAACATACACTTTACAGTTGTGTTTTCAACATCTTTATTCAATTACCCTCACTGAAACTTACGTGCAATATGTAGAGTCAGTACTGCAAATGAATTTTGGGTGAGGCTGTGGATCACCATTTACAAAAGTAAAAGGAGGAGCCTAAAAGGACCTATCATCTTGGAAGTTTTCCTGAAAATATACATTCTCATCACTCAAATGTAATTGCTCTTTCACACTTCGAGGATATCAGTTCTCATAATATGGCTTTTTTGATGGCCATTTTGACATATACTACCACCTTCATTATTAATAAAATTGGGATCAAAGGAGCAAAATAGAGGTTAAACAATGAGAAAAGGAAACTATTCCGTAGGTTGAGTAGATAGCGCAAAATTGGCAAGATGTAGTTGTGCACCTCATATAAGCCTTATGTCAGTGGTTTCTTATGGAACATGGTGATCATTCCAGAGGGGAATGGCATACACATATGATTTCTACCACTATAAGTATCACATGTATATACTGGCTACTATTCTCACTAGCGCTGCTTGAAAGGACGCCTTAAGGGAATCATTGTTTTTTAAAAATTATTATATTATCACTATTATTTCCAGCATTATTGTAATTTCTGCATAAATGCAGAGATGGACTTAGGCCCTCATTACAACCCTGGCGGTAGGTGTTAAAGCGGTAATACCGCCAACAGGCTGGCGGTAAAGAAAATGGAATCATGACCACGGCGGAAACCGCCAACACAGACAGCCACTTTAACACTCCAACCGCCATGGCGGTAGCAAAAAACACCGCGGCGGTAACCGCCAACAGCCAGGCGGAAGACAATGTACCGCTCACTCCATTACAACCCGCCCATCCGCCAGATTTTCCGGGGTGGTACCAACTCTATCAAAAGCACAGCAGAAACACTACTCTCAAGGGAAACCACACACCTCTCGACACTCAAGGAAGAACCAGGACGCCATGGAGCCCGAGCTGCAGGTCTTCCCTATGCTGGTGTATCTGCTCATTTACCAGGAGCACCAACGCCTGTGACGACGACCACGGTGAGTACTGCACGTAGCACACAAGGGAGGGGGGGAGGAAAAAGAGAGTGACACACGTGCAACACGCAAAACCCCCTACCCCAACACCATACACACAAACACATGCAACAACATTACATATACACCCCGTAACCCTCTGGAATAACGCAAGGACAAAAGGAATGGAGTCAAATGAGTGTAATATTAGAAATTTTGAGAAATACATTCATAAATAAATAAACAAACAGTATGTACAATATATACAATATATACAAAATGAGGGACAAAATGTCCACACAAAAATAGTCTGTGGCCCACTGGCCCAAAACACATAGGCCAAGCCCACACTTGACTCCTGCCTCAATACGGAGAGAACACTGCAGGGTTATCAGGTCGAAAACACACAGGCAGCTCAGGGGGATAGGGAAGGGGGGGCACCTCAGCCGGAAGATGAAACTACGCCACTGCTCCTGGAGGGGGCTCCATGCCCACTGCTTGGTTCTGGGGAGTGCAAATCCACAGTCTCTCAAGAGGGTAATTTGCCCACTGCTTGCTCCAGGGGAATGCAAAGCCACAGTCTCTCAAGTGGATGCCTTGTTCCACTGGTTCTGGAGGGGGCCTTGTGCCCAGTGTGCTTCTCCCTGCCAAGGATAGGGTGAGTGGATGCCTTCTTCCACTGGTTCTGGAGGGGGCTGTGTGCCCAGTGTGCTTCATCCTGTCAAGGAAAGGGGGAGTGGATGCCTTCTTCCACTGGTTATGGAGGGGGCTGTGTGCTCAGTGATGCAGCACTTTGGGAGTGCCAGGTCACAGTCCTTCACCTTGGTGTCAGACCCACGAGATTTGCAGTGGGCAGGATGCATGACACTCAGTGGAGGCAGGACAACAGTCCATCCGCTGGCAATGTGGTGGTAGTGCTGGGGCTGCTGCTGCTGGCAGTGGTGCTACTTGCGGCGGTGCAGGTGGCAGTGCTTGCGGCAATGCTTGCTGCAGTGCAGGTGGCGGTGCTGCCCACAGTGCAGGTGCCAGTGCTGCCAGTGGTGGGGGGAGTCTCCAACCTTTCCCCTGCATCCTCGGATGGCTGCTCACTGGGGCTGCTGCTGCTGGCAGTGGTGCTACTTGCGGTGGTGCAGCTGGCGGTGCTTGCGGCGGTGCAGGTGGCGGTGCTTGCGGCGGTGCAGGTGGTGGTGCTGGCCCCAGTGCAGGTGCTGGTGCTGGCGGTTGTGCTGGTAGCCACCAGGCCTTTACCTGCAGGCTCGGACTTGGTGGCTGAGGTGCAGGGTTCTGGCCACCCTGGCCTGAGGTGAAGGACAGGGGGAGGAGTAGGGAAGAGGTCAAGGGTGGTTAGGAAAAGCTTCTTAGGGACATTGGGGTGGGAAGAGGGTGAAGGTTTTGGGAATGGAGGAAGAGGGAGTGGTTGTAGGAGGTGTCAGTCTGCTGTGTTTGGGTGCAGGTGCATGAGCTGGATGCTATTGTGAGGTGGATGGCTGTTGGGTGGGTGTGTGCTTGCGTTTGTGTACTTTGGCAGGAGGGGTCACAGACACAATGAGAGAGGGCACAGGGGAGGTGTGCATGGATGTGGGGGTGGTGACTGCCAGTGAGGGGGGTGTGGTGATAAGGGTGCTGGTGATGGAGGTAGTGGATGAGGATGTAGTGCATGCAGGTGTGAGTGGAGACGCTACTGGGAGGGAGGTGGACGATGAGGAGGAGGGGGACACAGTGGAGGCAGTGGATGTTGGTGTGTCTGAATGGGGATGGTGCTTGTGTGAGTGCCTGTGAGATGAAGTGTGGTGCTTGTGTTTGCCTGAGCCACTTCTGTGCGTTGATCTGAGTGAGTGTTGGTCTGAAGGTGTGCTTGGGATAGGTTGGGGTTGAGGGGATTGGGACTGGGTAGAGGAAGTTGGAGGGGGGAGGCTGGATACAGGGACAATGGCTGCCATCAGTGCGGAGGCCAGAGCCTGAAATGCTCTCTGTTGGGCCGCCACGCCAGAGTGAATGCCCTCCAGGTATGCATTTGTTTATTGCAAATGCCTTTCAACACCCTTGATGGCATTCAGTACGGTTGACCACCCAACAGTGAGGGATCTCAGGAGGTCAATAGCCTCCTCACTGAGGGCAGCAGGGCTGACTGGGGCAGGGCCTGAGGTGCCTGGGGCGAAGGAGATGTCCACTCTCCTGGGTGAGCGGGCACGGGAAACACGCTGAGGGGCTGCTGGCAGGGCGGTGCCGGTAGGGGGGGTGACGGCTGTACCTGTTGTTGGGCTGGACACAGAGGTGTCCGCCACCACCAGGGAGCTTCCATCGGAGGAGGAGTTGCTGTCTGTAGTGTCCCCTGGTGCCCTCACCCTCAGTGGATTCGGCCTCATGAGCACATGTGGGATGCAGATCCCTCCGTCGCCGGTGCCTCTGCTCCTCCGCCACATGATACAAATGCACACAAGGACCAAGGACAGGGTGACAAAACAAAAAGAGGTGGAGAAACAGAGGATACACTTGGTCAATGTCAGCAACAAGGTGACCATTGGCGTACACAACACACAGGGATCAGCCCTATACACTAGGCCATGCACTACCAGTTACAAAGCTAGTCACCAGGCCATGGGGTACAATGCCTAATGCCATTAGCTGCACACCTGAAACCCACAAGCCCTGCCCAGTATTGGTGCCCACTAACACTATTGGGGTAGGAGTGCTTCAGATCCTGCCCAACAAGGGACCTACCCAGCCATGTTCGCCCTGGATTAGGAGCACCCACAGCCCACATTCCCCCACCCGGGTAAGCCTTAATGTGCGCAAAGTCATGATTCTGAATCTGTACTCACCCCCTTGTGGCTGCTGTGATGCCTTCAAGCGCCCATTTAACTCCGCATAGGCCACCAGCAGGATGCGGAACATGAGAGGGGTGAGGGTACGACGGGCACCCCTTCCTTAATGGGAGGCCAGCCCCAGCTGGGCATCCGCTGTCTTCCTTGCCCAGCGGCGCAGGTCCTCCCACAGTTTGCGGCAGTGGGTGTTCTGCCTGTCAAAGACCCCCAGGGTCTGCACCTCCTTGGCTATGGCACACCAAATACCCTTTTTCAGATGGGTGCTGACCTGCAGGAAAAGATACAGCAGAAAAGATATTATTCATACCGTACGGACTGTCATACTCATGGCCCACCATATCCCTCCCATCCCCTTGCGCACATACATTGACCACCATACATGCAGAACTCTGGCCAGGACACCCCGGGCCCCCCTACTTGAGGCTTACACACACATCACTCCATACATTCATGGCCCACGCATCATGCTCACAGTGTACTCACCTGTTTGTCTGGAGGACCATAGAGTAAAGTGTACTGGGGTAGGACCCCATCCACCAGTATCTCCAACTCCTCCGAAGTGAAGGCAGGGGCCCTTTCTCCAGACACTTGAGCCATTGTTGCTTCCAGACACAGGTCACAGCAGCACTTGCAGTGTAGGTCCTCTCCTGTTGAAGGTCAGGTAGCAAGTGAGTGAACAGATAGAAAATGGCCCAATGTTAACCAATACGAAGTTGCGCGCCGGTCGTCGACCGCTGACCGCTACGGCACACAAAGCCAGCGGAATTACTTCATTTTCACTTCTCTCTCCTCAGAGGTCAGGCAGCCGCCATTTCAGGGGGGCACAGGCCATGGCACCTAACTGCATCACAGCAGACATTGGCACATCAACTGACTCTCGAAGTCACATACTCTTTCTGTAAAGGAAGAAATGCATTTTAATTTTATGTGTAAATATGATCCTCTGCTCACCGTTATTCTCCCTAGACTTCAACCACTTTTGATGAATATGAGATGGAGACATCCCCCTGTGTACAGACCCCTGGTGGACCTGGCGACAATGGAGGACAGACACATTGACCTACAGACTTGATAGGGCCACAATCCTAAGGGTGAGTGTCTGTCTAACAGGTATCCCTCGAATACTTGCAGGTGACTCTGGTTACCCCAACCTCTCATGGCTACTGACCCCAGTGAGGAATGCCAGGACAAGGGCAGAGGAACGTTACAATGAGGCACATGGGTGAACAAGGAGGATAATTGAAAGAACCTTTGGCCTCCTGAAGGCCAGATTCCGGTGCCTCCATCTGACAGGTGGAGCCCTGTACTACTCACCCAAGAAGGTGTGCCAGACCCTCGTTGCACAACCTGGCCTTGAGACGCCAGGTGACTTTTCTGCAGGAAGATGAGCCTGGGGGGAGGTCTTGTGGCAGCGGTGGAGCCTGTGCACAGGGAGGAAGAGGAGGCAAAGGAAGAAGATGAGGACAACAGAAGTTCACTCATTCAACAGTACTTCCAGTGACACACAGATAAGACACTGTAACTTCACTTTCCATTGCAGTTTTGTGTTGGACATTGTACATGGCAGCCTGATTTTCCATATTCTATGGCCAGTTACTATACCCTTTGGCATCTCTATTTTCAGATCTCTGTGCCCCACTCTGGCTCCTGGTGTGTTTACTGCTGCCCACTACAGGTCATACCTATGTAAACATGACTGTACAGTTGAATTGTAATGTTTACAGCTTGTTAAACGAATACATATTTGAATCATTGGACATACTTGTTGTAGTTCCAAGAGCTTTTATTTATGTGCTAAGAAGTGGAGGTGGTATTGCACTGGGCTGGGTTGATGATGTAGGAAAGTCCAGGGTAAAGTCCAGTCTATTGGTATCACAGGTGCATTGTCCATTGGGGCATAGGATGGGAGCAATAGCAGTTCAAGGTGGACAGCGTAACAGAGTGGGACAGAAGGGTGACAATCAGGAGAGTCTTATTTCCTGGCGGGGGTCTTGGCGATGTTCTCTGGCTTCTGCCTGGATTGCAGGGACCGTTTGCGTGGTGGTTCTCCATCTGCAGGGGGAGGGGTGCTGGTGGCCTGTTGTTCCTGTGGCGGGGCCTCCTGTCCACTAGCACCGGTGGAGGTGGAGGGCTGTTCTTCGGTTTGGCTAGTGTCAGAGGCCCGTTGGTGTGCCATAGCCTCCCTCATGGTGTTGGCCATGTCTGCCAGCACCCCTGTAAGGGTGACCAGGGTGGTGTGGATGTGTTTGAGGTCCTCCCTGATCCCCAGGTACTGTCCCTCCTGCAGCTGCTGGGTCTCCTGCAACTTGTACATTAACTGGCCCATGGTCTCCTGGGAATGGTGGTATGCTCCCAGGATCTCTGCAAGTGCCTCGTGGAGAGTGGGTTTCCTGGGCCTGTCGTCCCCCGTTGCACAGCAGTCCTCCCAGCTTCCCTGTTGTCCTGTGCCTCTGTCCCCTGAACCGTATGCTCACTGCCACTGACCCCAGATCTCTGATTGTCTTGGATTTGTGGGGTTGCTTGGGGTCCCTGTAGTGGTGGACACACTGCTGATTGACGTGTCCTGGAGACAGAGGGATGGGCCCGCTGGTTGGGTGCTGTGCTGGTGTTTCCTGAGGGGGAGGCTCTGTGGAGGGTTGGGACTGTGGCAGGGTAAGTGACTGTCCAGAGGTCCCTGATGGGCCAGGTTGGTCATCGTGATCCAGGTATGCAGAGCTGCTGTCATCACTGAGGGCCTCTTCTGGGGGGGGGGGGGCTGGATATTGGTGGCACCTCTCTCTGGTGACGTTGAGTGGGGGTCCTGTGGGGATGAAATGCAGTGTTATTGTATCTGCATGTGCCATCTTGTGCATGGGTATGTTTCCCTCTATGGTTGTTATTAGCAAGGCAGCTTTGGCTTGTGTCAGTTGTCATTTGGTTGGCAAAGTGATTGTCACTAGTGTGCATGCTGTGGTGATGGGTGTTCATGCAGGTCTGTGATGGGGTCCATGCATTGGTGTTGCATGTAGGGCTTGGTATTGGGATGGGTGGGTTATGATGGTGGGGTATATGTGAGGTGGTAGAGGGATGAGGGTAGGGGTAGGGGTAGGGATTTGTGATGGGATGCAAGTAGGGGGGGAGATAAAGTAGTAAAGATTTGACTTACCAGAGTCCAGTCCTCCTGCTACTCCTGCGAGGCCCTCAGGATGCATGATAGCCAAGACTTGCTCCTCCCATGTTGTTAGTTGTGGGGGAGGTGGTGGGAGTCCACAGCCAGTCCTCTGTACGGCTACCTGGTGTCTTGCAACCACAGAACGCACCTTCCCCCGTAGGTCGTTCCACCTCTTCCTGATGTCATCCCTTGTTCTGGAGTGCTGTCCCACAGCATTGACCCTGTCCACGACTCTCCGCCATAGCTCCATCTTCCTAGCAATGGACGTCTGCTGCACCTGTGATCCGAATAGCTGTGGCTCTACCCAGATGATTTCCTCCACCATGACCCTTAGCTCCTCCTCAGAGAACCTGGGATGTCTTTGTGGTACCATGGGTGTAGTGTGAGTGGTATGTGTGAGTGTGTGTGTGGGGTGATGTGTTGGGGTGTGTGCTGTGAGGTGCGTGGATGGTGTATGGGTGATGGTGTTATGTGGCTCTGACTCCGGGGGTGCTCCTGGCTTGTATCTCTCTCAGTTGGCAATATTTTTTTCATTGTAAGGGGTTGGGTATTGTGGGTGGGTGTTTTATACTAGATTGGGTGTGTGGGTGTGGTGTGTATATGTGTGTCAGGTGTGTGTAGTTTGAATTGTCCAATGTGGTGTAGTTTTGTTAGTGAGTGTGTATTTTGAGCACAACGGATTGAAAGACCGCTGCGGTGATTTGTGGGTCATGATGCTGTGGGCATATTTCTGTTGGCGTAACGGTGTGGGTTTTTGTATCGCCAGTTTATCTCTGACCTTTGGGCTGGCAGACTTATATGGGTGTCTATTAAATGGTGGATTTCTCTGTGTGGGTCATAATACCCGTAACAGTATACCGCCGCTGTCAGGGTATCTTGGCGGCCATCTACACAGCGGTCGGAGGCATTTACAGCCAGGGTTGTAATGAGGGCCTTACACATCTGTGTGCCAACAGACTTTGTATAAGATAACCAGGAAGGGTATGTGACACTGGCAAACTTACTATATATACTGGGGCATATTCACAACATATTGGCGTAGGACAGTGCTGCCAGTCTCTTTGCTGCTCTGCCTTATGCAGTATGAAAGTACAGGAATGCACTGTGGCACATTACCATCCTTTCACCAAGCGCCAGCACACAATTTGGTGCTTAGTGCCAAAGCAGGCCCCCTTGAACAATGGTGCAAGGGTGTCTGCGATGCATGGATGATTGTTTTTGTGCAGGAAGGGGACCTTCCTCCACAAAAAGAATCCAGAGAGGTGTTTTCCTCTTTTTATGTTTGCTGCACAATGCAGCACACACGGGAAGAGGAAATAAATGAGGATAAAGATATTTCTCCTCATTACACCGCCATTGGGAGGCATAAGGTTTTGACGATGTCCCAGGTTCACCTCATTTAGTAAATCTGGGGCAGCGTCAAAATGCATGGGTGTTGCGTGGGGAAACCGACCTGCAACACCCATGGAACACCCTCCTGATGCAAAATAAGGCAATGCGGCAGCTTGCACTGTGTTGCCTTACTCCATATCTATAAGGCCATGAAAAGCCATGCAAAGTGACTCTTGGTGGCCTCATTGTCATGGTTCTGCAGTCAATGCTGGCACTCCAGCGGAGCACAGCACTTGTAATTAAGCCCCACAAAAACACACCTAGAGGGAGATTTACAAACATTTTGCGCTGGGTTAGCATCACAAATGTGACGTTAACCAGCACAAAATGTTGTTTTACTTATTGACTTTCCAGTGCAAAGGTAGTTTTGCGCTGGAAAGTACACTAAAAGTAATGCAAAACAGCATGAAGCACTGCTTTGTGTTATTTAGCACCTATGGTGATTTACATCAGTGGTACATAGGCGTTTCCATACAACCATCATTTTCTTTTGATGCAAAACCATATTGAAAACAATAGTAGACATGGGGCCTCATTTACAAGGCCTTTGCACCACTGTTGCATCATTTCTTTTTTTTTATGAAGCAGTGGCGCTAGAAGTGCTCTACATTGCTCCAGCTTTATAAACTGACGCATTGGGCCCAATGTGTCAGTTCTTAAACCCTTGTGTCACACTACACCTGTGCCAGGTATAATGTATGCAGGGTAGGTGTTCGATGGGAAAAGTCAGGCAGAAGTGAAGCAGTGAAATTTGCAACATTTCACTGCATTAGAATATTACCGCCTGCTGAGAGCAGGTGTTATACTGACGCAGCGCTTTTGTCTATGGGGATCTATGCACATGGCTGGAGTAGTGTCATTTTTTTTAAGCCAGTCCACCATTACATGACTTTAGCACCAACAGATGCATCAGAATTTCGGATGCATCTGCAAAAAAAAGAGCCAGGAAGCTCTGTATTATAAATACAGCAGACCAATGGCATTGCTAGGGGACCTTAGGGTAGCGCAAGAAATCTGCAATTGAGTCCCATAGTTTTGCGCTGAAAGTTATTACCATTTGAAAGCAGGTGTTAAAAGGAGAAAGGTTTTAATTTCTCCTTCATTTTCTGACCCTGTGCAACACATGCAAAGTAGGAAAAGTTTTAAAGTGTGTCTAAGCATCATATTTTGTGTCGAAATTGTAACCTTCCAGTACAAAACCTATGCTAGACTCACACACCCTTGCATGGCAGCTAAAATCAGCACCGGCATTAGGGTGAGGGGAGGAGAGAGTCATATTTCTGTAAATATGACAGTGCAACTTCTCTCTCCTTCTCACGCAGCACAGTGCAATCCAGCATTTATGGCTGCTGCAGTGCGCTGCATGATAATTTTGTAAATCTGGGCCCACTTGCATCATGAAATATTTGGACAACAATGATGTCTGTGATACAGATTTCTTTTAGCAATAACCACTGGGCAGCATAAGAGGTAAGCACTGGCAAAGCCAATAGGGCTCGCCTTTGGGACTTATTTGCTTTGTCAATTTTTCTTAGACAGTTTAGTATGGCTAAACAGAACAAAAAAACTGTTGTGTCATTTTGTAGGCACCACATTTGCATGTGCCTTCATAATGCAGCAGACACTTTGACTCATATCTATACCTTTTTGATGCAAAACTGCGCAAATACAGTTTTGCGTCAAAAAGTATAGAGCCGGCTTCTGTCATTCCAGAGCACCAGCCAGGCGCCAAATTTAAGAAATGCCTCAAGCCGGTGCAAAGGGTGGGATAGTGTAAAAAAAAAAGATGTCAGCCAGGTGGGGGTGGGGATATGGGAGAAGGGGGTTTTGCACCATAAAATAACGTTAGGCTGGTTGGAGGCAGACAAATTGCTCTAACCAGCGTAGCGTCATTTTCTGATGCAAAAACATCCATACCATTTGACTCTTGTCTTAGAAAAGACAGGAGTCATGACCACCATCCCAATGGCCAGCACAAGAGACCAGTGTCCCCTGGGCATGGCCATTGCACCCTATGCCGTGCAGGGGGCCCCAAAATATATTTACCTATACTTATCCTACTTACCTGGGTTGGGGTCCCCATCCTCCTGTGTCCCTCTGGTGTGGGACGGGGTATTCCTGGGGCTTGAGGAGGGCACCTGTGGACCCATTCCATGTTGTTCAACATGGAAATTAGCCCACAGGTCCCCTAACACCTGGTTTGACCCAGGCATTAAATAATAGTGCAAAGCAAGCTTTGGACCATTATTTAGCCCCTTCTCCCACCTGTGCATCATTTTAGCATGGGGCATAAATATGGGGCTATAGGGTTATCACCATTTTTTAGATGGGAATGCCTACCTTGCATCTCATTGACACAAGGTAGGTTCACGTATCTAAAAAATGGTGCAAACTCCAAATATCTTGACTTTAGACGGGTCTAACGTCAAAATATAAATATGGAGTTCATTTTGCACCGAATTTGCATAAATAAAATGACGCAAATTTGGTGCAAATGGAGCATTAACATGGCTCTTTGTTTTATATTGGTCAATCCATCTTGGGTTGGCCAAAAAAAAGAAGAAAAAAGTGCAGAAGCATCTCGCCCTGTAGTTGAAGCAACATGGAGGGCACAGGAGGGAGAAGCAATACAGAGGACATGTGGGTCAAAAACAGGCGAGGGGAGACAACGTGGAGCTGGGAGGGAGTAAAAGCACATAGGTGAGAAAGCAACATGGATGGGAGAGCACAGGGCATGTGCATCACAGAAGGGGTGGGGAGAAGCTCCCTGGTGAGAGAGCAGCATGAAGAGGGGAAGAGAAGTTCGTTAGGAAGACAGCTGGAAAAAATATTCACTTTCACGCAGTACTTAAATGAAAATAAAAAGCAGCTCCGAAAAAGGTAACAGTGAAAGGACTCATAATGCATCCATGCTCCAGGATCATGACAACACAAGAAGAGGAAGCTAACAAATAAGAAGCAAGCAAATGAAAGTGATAACGAAGCCAACCGATGGAAAACAAAGGGCATATGGCTCACAAAAGGCAGTGCAAGTACTGTTTAGTAGAAAACACCTAAAGAGGGAGAAGGCACAGGAAGGTGCTGCAGACCACGATTTATAACATCACCAGGCTGCCTTCTGGTGCGCTATGGAGGAGCAGCAGGACGAAGTTAGGAAATTCACAGGGTGAGAGAGTGGAGAAAGCTGCCAGGACAATTTTCCCAAGGTGACCACAGAGACCACATGGAGCAGATATTGTAATACACCATTCCATTTAGTAGTCAGCAGCTGCAAGCTGGTACTGCACTATATTATCTAGATAGCCACAAGATGGTAATGCACTATTTCATATGGTATCCCCAGAAGCCACAGGCTTGTACTCTACTCTTCCACATGGTAACCAAATACTTCCTCTTACAATGCCAAACCTGCAGTAAGAAGTACTATTAAAGTCAGCTTGCAAAATAGAAAGGTGTACTGTGTGACTGCTACACGTGAAAGCGCAACGAATAAAAGAGAAATTCCACGTAGAGGCCTTGTTTAGATCCGCTTGACAAAATAATAATGCTCCTGTTGGAAATGGCCTTTCTGCAGGGTCACTCCTAAACCTGTTGCCTTCCTCCTCTTCTTTTTCTGACCGTATTTTTGCTGGCTTTAGGACTCTGGACACTTTACCACTGCTAACCAGTGCTAAAGTGCATATGCTCTCTTCTTAAAAATATTGGGCCATACTGTCAAAGCCCAGCTCACCTGAGTTCTTGTTCAGTTCTGATGGAGGTTGAAGACAATCCGACCCCACCCTGAAACTGCTTGTTCCAGCACACTAGTTTTTAAATCAGTGCACTAAGAACAGAAGTTCAAGGGAAGGGGGGAAGTGGATAAAATAAAAAAGAGAGACAACACCGTTCTTGCGTTTCCACTGTTGAAGTGCTGCACAAATCTGCGGCCCTTTCTGACTTCTGTAGAAACTGGTGCCTAATGAAACATAAACAAAGAACAGATAAGTGCAACCTATTCCTAAATGGGTTCCTGACTATCCCTTTATTTATTAGAAATTCTCTTCTAAAAGTACCTCTTGGATCCTGGTCTCTAGTTTCCAGGTTTGGAATGTGTTACTGCTCTGGGATGTGTTTTCTATTACTGTAAAGCTTCTAAGACATTAAACAAATACCGTTATCAGAATTACCCATATCAAACATTCATCATAATATAACTAAAGCCTAAATTCCCAATAGCAGACTCACTTTTCCCATATTTCCAGAATCTTTTATAAAACAAATACTGTACTTTTACATCAAAATACAGCATGTAATTTGTGCAAGTCCTTGATTTACTGTTTGCCTTGCTGTTAATGGTTTCCACTGTTCGATTCTTAAATGTTCCATGAGAAAAAACAATGTTTGCTTCACAAAGTTCTCCAAAATATTTTTGTAACAAAGAGTTTGAATCACAATGTTCGTGGAAGGTATTTCGTTTCAAATTGTCTATACACGAATCCAGAAATTGTTGCCAAAGTTCTTTCAGGTAATAAAAGGTTTTGCACTTACTTGGTGCTGGCAAGACATACTGATCAGTCTAACCTTGTCTTCTTTCTCTTTTGCAGGTTACTCATAGGAGAGAGGCTGAAGCAAGGAGGAACCGGAAACCGGAAGAAGGAAGAGCCAGAAGCTGCGCCCATTGAAGTCAATGAAAGTCTGTAAAGAGAAGGAGTGCCAGCGCCGAGGGATCTGTTCTCAGGTAAGCGGGAGGTAGACGAGCACAAGCACTGGGTGAGGCTCGGGGGATGCCTTTTATAGACAGGGCTGGGTGTGGTCCTCACATGCTGCACATGTTCTTGGAAGGTGTGCAGAGCTGGGTGTGGTTTGAAGAGCTGGGTGTGGTCCTCACATGCTGCACATGTTCTTGAAAGGTGTGCAGAGTTTCAGTTATTATGCAAATGAGTTGGATTAACACATGGCCTAGGGAGGAGTGTTTTAAAGAAGCCTTGGTAAAAGCAAGGCCCAATGTGTAAACAAAACAGCACATTAAACAACATACACAGAAGCCTAGGGGGGGGGGAAGGTGAGATAACAAGAAAGGCTTTCAATAGTAAGTTTAAAAGGGAGCTATTACAGAACCCACTAGTGCAGTGAGAGGGGACATGCTCTTTGCTGTGTACAAACCCTAACAGTTGCCCCCCTCAAAGGCCCTCCTACAGGACGGGGTTTTCCTGGATTTTTTAAATAAAACCGTCTAATCAGCTGTGGGGCATGTACATATGATGCTGGTTCCCATGAATTCTCAGATTCATCATATCCTTTCCATTCTACTAAATAAAACAGAGGTCCACTAATTCTTTTTGAGTCTTTTATGCTTTTCACTTCATATTCCAGAATTCCCTTAATTGGTATGGGTGGAGGTGGTGGTTCAGGTCGGGTTTTTGAGTTGTACGGCTTAAGCAAGGACACATGGAATGTAGTATGTACTGGATATTCTTTTGGTAAATCTAATTTTACTGTTACCGGGTTTACTATGGCAGTTATACTAAAAGGTCCAATGAAACGTGGTTGCAGCTTTCGGGATCCCTCTATGTTTAGGTTCTTTGTGGAGAGCCATACCTTGTCACCAATTTTATACATTGGGGCCTCAGACCTGTGTTTGTCTGCTTGTCTTTTCATGCTTTCCTTGTACTTTAATAAATGTTTCCTGGATTTGTCTTGTATGTCACCTAACCTCGTTAGTCTATCTGTTACTGTAGGCAACAGGGAATCTTCTAACAAAATGGGTATAGCTCTTGGATGATACCCCTGCAAGAAATAGAATGGTGAGCAAAGTAGAGCTGAATGCTCAGTATTATTATAAACAAACTCTGCTACAGGGAGAGCTTCCAACCATTCACTAGAATAATCAGCCAATAAACAACGTAGCGTTTGAAGTAAGGTTTGGTTCAGTCGTTCAGTCTGTCCATCTGTCTCTGGGTGGAAAGCAGTGGATAAGGCCACATCTATTTTCAGTTTTTCACATAATTTTTTCCAAAATCTGGAGTTGAACTGGCTCCCTCGGTCTTACACCACTTTGCTTGGCAAACCATGTAAACGCACAATTTCCCTTATAAAAATATCGGCAAATTCTGCCGCCGTGGGTAATTTCCGTAATGGTACAAAATGTGCCATTTTAGATACAAAATCCACTATAACCAACACTGTTGTGAAGGATTTTACAGGTGGTAAACCTACAATAAAGTCTACGCTCACAGTGTGCCAAGGTTGTTTGGGTGTTGGCATTGGTATTAACAAGCCGTCAGGAGCCTTATGAGAAGATTTATGTCTTGCACAAATTGGACAGGTAGTGACAAATTGCTTAATGTCCTTTCTTATAGTGTCCCACCAAAAGTGTTTTTGCACATTTTCCAGGGTTTTTACCCAACCAGGATGACCTGCCAACAGTGAGGCGTGATGCCAAATTATCACCTGTGTTTGTAATTCAGAGGTGGGCACTAACAGCATGTTGTCGTGATACAATAAACCTCGTTGTATTGTGTTATGGGAATCCTTTAACCAATCCTGAGGTGCTATTTGCATGTGTGCATTATATAGATCTGTGATGAAATCCTTCTGTTGTACTGGTGCCAACAACTTTTGGGGAGGAATAATGGGTTCTCCTATTTTATCTTGTTTCATGTCTGAGGTATGTCCGTATCTAGATAACACATCAGATTGAATTTGTTGTGCACCTGGTCTATAGGTTATAACAAAGTCAAATGTGCTAAAAAAATTTAACCAGCGCATCTGACGTGGTGTTAGTGCTTTAAGTGATCCAAAAAACTGTAGGTTCTTATGGTCAGAAAAGATTGTAACTGGGTACTTGTCTCCCATTAAATGGTGCCTCCATTCTGAAAAGGCTACTTTGATAGCTAGTAGTTCCCTTTCAGCCACAGTGTAATTTTGTTCAGCTGGCAATAACTTTTTGGAATAGAAGGCTATAGGATGTAACTGGCCATCTACTGCATCTCGTTGAGAGAGAACTCCACCTAAAGCTACTTGTGAAGCATCCGCTTCAACAAAAAAGGGCAAGTCAGGATCAGGATGTTTCAGAATTGGGGCTGAAGTGAACTTTTGTTTTAGGAGTTGAAAGGCGTGTGCCGCCTCATCAGTCCAAAGAAATCGTTGCCCTTTCCGCAACAAGGTAGTTATAGGGGCCGCAATGTCTGCAAAATGTGCAATAAACCTCCTATAAAAATTGGCGAAACCCAGAAATTTCTGAATATCTTTTACAGAGGATGGTTCTGGCCAATCAGCAATAGCACTGATTTTCTTTACATCCATAGTTATTCCTTGAGGTGACAGGCAGTATCCTAAAAAGTCCACCTTGTTGACATTAAAAGTACACTTTTCTAACTTAGCAAAAAGATGATTTTCTTTTAACTTTGATAATACTGCACGAACATGTTGGGTATGTTCTTCTGAGTTCTTAGAGTAAATGAGGATGCCGTCTATGTATACTATGACACAAACGTCCAGGAATTCGTGTAGGACCTCATTTATAAAGAACTGAAAGGCCGCAGGGGCATTACATAACCCAAAGGGCATTACTGTGTACACAAATAAACCAAACTTTGTCTTGAAAGCTGTCTTCCACTCATCTCCCTCTTTTACTCGGACCAGGTGGTAAGCTCCCCGCAGATCTAGTTTAGTGTATACAGTAGAATGTCTTAATTGATCCAACAACACAGGTATTAGAGGAAGAGGATATTTATTCTTTATTGTAGCCTTATTTAGTCCTCTATAATCGATAGACGCGCGCAGGGATTTATCCAGCTTCGGGATAAAAAAGAGTGGAGATGACACCGGAGATGTCGAATGACGGATGAACCCAGACTGTAGTAGGTCATCTAGGTAGGTTCTTAAGTATTTGGTTTCTTCGTCAGTCAAAGCATATACTCTGTTATTAGGTAAAGGGGCCCCTGGGATAAGATCTATACGGCAGTCATAAGACCGATGTGGGGGCAGCACACTAGCCTTTACTGGATCAAAGACGTCTTTAAAGTCAGAATATTCAGGAGGGAGACTTGGTTCATCTTGTGTAACACTAGCACAGTGTAATACTGTGCTCTGTTCTGTACCTGCTTCTTGATAGCAATTGGTTCTACAGAAAGAGGAATCCAAAGTAACAGTTCTATTCACCCAATCAATTTTTGGGTTATGAGTTGTTAACCAGGGTACCCCGAGAATCAAACCAAAATTAGGAGTATCTATCAGATCAAAGCTAATCACCTCTGTGTGCCCGTTCTGACAGACCATAACAAGTGGACTTGTTTGTTTTGTGATTAATCCAGAGGTCAATTCTGACCCATCCACTGCACATACTGCTTCTGGACAAGGCTTTAGGCACATAGGAAGTCCTAAGATTTCAGCTAACTTATTATCCACAAAATTTCCTCTCGCGCCTGAGCCAGTAGGACAGGGAGAGAATGCCTCACTTGGGTAGTAACAATTAAAACGACCTGAATTATGAAATGTCTAGGTATGTGCGGTACCCTGAAGGCTGCAGCATTAGAGGTTTGATTAAGATGTTTTCTCGAACAAGTAACCTCTCCCCTTGTCGAGCTTAATCGTTTCCCGATTCAGTTGAGGAGGTGGAGGAAACAGCACCCTTTCGTGGAGTTTTAGGCTATACTGGACATTCTCTGGCAAAGTGACCTGCCCTGCCACAATATAAACATAATTGACATTTTCTCCTTCTTTCTTTTTCCTCTGATGTGAGTGGACCTCTGAGTGTCCCTATTTGCATAGGCTCTGGTTCAGAGAGTTTATTATCTGTGTCTTTCTTCTTGTGTCTAATAAAAGTTAACCGTGATTCCAGTTTGTATTTATCTCCCTTTCTTTCTCCTAGTCTATGTTCTAATTTCACAACTAAATCTACAAAGTCCGAATAGTCTTTTGGCAAATCAACGATATGAGCCAGCGCGTCTTTTAACTCGTCTCTCAAACCTTTATAAAAAAGGGAGACACGCTTTTCTTCTGGCCACTGTGTCTCGGTGAGTAAACGATTAAAACTAGTGAGATAGGTCAATAAATCCTTGTTACCTTGTTTAAGATTTAAAAGCTCATTATCACTTGCCTGCATGAAAGTGTGTTTTGCAAAAAGGCTGGTCATGGTACGTTTAAATTGATTCCAATTATGGAGGATGGGATCATCTCTATCAACGAAAGGAATTGACCAATTGGCTGCTGTGCCACCCAAATAAGACAAGACGAATGCCACTTTCGTATCATCAGTAGGGAACTGTTGTGGCTTACAAATGAAGTGTAATTGACATTGATTAATAAAAACATGAAATTTGTTACTATCTCCATGAAAACGTTCAGGTGCTGCTAAGGGCACAACATTAGGAACATTAACAGTTACCTCAACTGGGGAAGGCAAAGTTGTATGTTTTGATGGCGCCCCTGTCTCTGAGGAGGTTTTAAACAAAGGCGTAGAAGCTGTGTTCCACTGAGATCTCCTAAATTTATACCTGCTTAAATCCTGTTTTAAAGAGGTATTCTCCATCTTTAATCTCTCTATTTCCTCTTGCATATGTTGCAAGATGCCAGACACTGATTCATTATGAGCCAAGTCCTCATTTAGGGCCTGCGCCATATCCGTGACGTCAATGCCCTCTATTTCTTCCCCGGTATTCATCGTCCACCAGAACTGAAATTTTTTAAGGCTTGTGCTTCTGTCAAAGCCCAGCTCACCTGAGTTCTTGTTCAGTTCTGATGGAGGTTGAAGACAATCCGACCCCACCCTGAAACTCCTTGTTCCAGCACACTAGTTTTTAAAACAGTGCACTAAGAACAGAAGTTCAAGGGAAGGGGTGAAGTGGATAAAATAAAAAAGAGAGACAACACCGTTCTTTCGTTTCCACTGTTGAAGTGCTGCACAAATCTGCGGCCCTTTCTGACTTCTGTAGAAACTGGTGCCTAATGAAACATAAACAAAGAACAGATAAGTGCAACCTATTCCTAAATGGGTTCCTGACTATCCCTTTATTTATTAGAAATTCTCTTCTAAAAGTACCTCTTGGATCCTGGTCTCTAGTTTCCAGGTTTGGAATGTGTTACTGCTCTGGGATGTGTTTTCTATTACTGTAAAGCTTCTAAGACATTAAACAAATACCGTTATCAGAATTACCAATATCAAACATTCATCATAATATAACTAAAGCCTAAATTCCCAATAGCAGACTCACTTTTCCCATATTTCCAGAATCTTTTATAAAACAAATACTGTACTTTTACATCAAAATACAGCATGTAATTTGTGCAAGTCCTTGATTTACTGTTTGCCTTGCTGTTAATGATTTCCACTGTTCGATTCTTAAAAGTTCCATGAGAAAAAACAATGTTTGCTTCACAAAGTTCTGCAAAATATTCTTGTAACAAAGAGTTTGAATCACAATGTTCGTGGAAGGTATTTCGTTTCAAATTGTCTATACACGAATCCAGAAATTGTTGTCAAAGTTCTTTCAGGTAATAAAAGGTTTTGCACTTACTTGGTGCTGGCAAGAGATACTGATCAGTCTAACCTTGTCTTCTTTCTCTTTTGCAGGTTACTCATAGGAGAGAGGCTGAAGCAAGGAGGAACCGGAAACCGGAAGAAGGAAGAGCCAGAAGCTGCGCCCATTGAAGTCAATGAAAGTCTGTAAAGAGCAGGAGTGCCAGCGCCGAGGGATCTGTTCTCAGGTAAGCGGGAGGTAGACGAGCACAAGCACTGGATGAGGCTCGGGGGATGCCTTTTATAGACAGGGCTGGGTGTGGTCCTCACATGCTGCACATGTTCTTGGAAGGTGTGCAGAGCTGGGTGTGGTTTGAAGAGCTGGGTGTGGTCCTCACATGCTGCACATGTTCTTGAAAGGTGTGCAGAGTTTCAGTTATTATGCAAATGAGTTGGATTAACACATGGCCTAGGGAGGAGTGTTTTAAAGAAGCCTTGGTAAAAGCAAGGCCCAATGTGTAAACAAAACAGCACATTAAACAACATACACAGAAGCCTAGGGGGGGCGGAAGGTGAGATAACAAGAAAGGCTTTCAATAGTAAGTTTAAAAGGGAGCTATTACAGAACCCACTAGTGCAGTGAGAGGGGACATGCTCTTTGCTGTGTACAAACCCTAACACATACCCAGTTGGCATTTTTGATTTACTTGTAAGTCCCTAGTAAACTGCACTACATGTGCCCAGTGCCTGTAAATTGAATGCTACGAGTGGGCCTGTAGCACTGGTTGTGCCACCCACATAAGTACCCCCTTAACAATGTCTCAGGCCTGCCATTGCAAGGCCTTTGTGTGAAGTTTCACTGCCACTTGACTTGGCATTTAAAAGTACTTGCTAAGCCTTAAACTCCCCTTTTTCTACATATAAGGCATCCCTAATGTAGGCCCTAGGTAACACATAGGGCAGGGTGCTATGTAGGTAAAAGGCAGGACATGTACATGTGTGTTTTATACGTCCTGGTAGTGGAAAACCCCTTAATGAGTTTTCCACTACTGTGAGGCCTGCTCCTTTCATAAGATAACATTAGGGCTACGTTCATATACTGTTTGAATGGTAGATTCTGATTAGAAAGGGGTAGCCAGGTCATATTTAGTATGGCCAGAATGGTAATAGAAAATCCTGCTCATTGGTGAAGATGGATTTTATATTACTATTTTAGAAATGCCACTTTTAGAAAGTGAGCATTTCCCTGCACCTAAAATCCACCTGTGCCTTACAGCCTGTCTTCAATCCATGTCTGGGCTGGGCTGGTTGACAGCTCCCTTGTATATTTCACCCAGACAACCACAAACACAGGATACTCAGTCACACCTGCACTCATCTGCATACTGATTGGGTCTTCCTGGGCTGGGAGGGTGGAGGGCCTGACACTTACATTTCAAGGGCTAGTGGCCTGCCCTCACACAATGGACTGCCAAACCCCCTACTTAGACCCTGCAGACAGACCTGTAATGAAAAGGGACCTTGTGCACTTCAAACAAACTCTTTGAAGTTTCCCCACTTCAAAGGCATTTTTGGGAATATCAACTGGGTCCCTGACCTCACCAAATCAAACACTTCTGGATCAGATCCTGCAACCTGTCAAGAGGAACTGCCTGGCTGTCCAAAGGACTCACCTGGACTGCTTTGCTGTGAAGGACTGCTGCCTTGCTGTTGACCTGCTGCCTTGCTGACCTCTGACTTTGCTGAGAAGTGCTCTCCAAGGGCTTGGATTTAGCTTGCCTCCTGTTTTCTGAAGTCTTAGGGCCAAAAAAAACGTCATCTCTTCAGGGAAACTCCTTGTGCACCGAAAATGGATGCACAGCCTGCTGGAAACATTGCCCAACCTGCCCTTTGATGAGAAAATTGGAACACAGCTGAACCGGAACAATGCAGCCTGACTTCCCAAGCTAATATCGATGGCGGGCCTGTGTTGCAACTGGAAATTCGATGCACGGCCCTACCGGATCGATGCACAGCCGAGCCGGAACAACGCAGCCTGATTCCCTGAGTGAAGAGTTGATGCAGCGCCTGCCGTGCAACAGAAAATTCTGACGCAACACCTACCGGATCGACGCAACGTCTGTCACTTCTTCCCGCGTGTCCAGAATTGTTATCCGTATCTTTCCTGGGCCAGAAATCAACGCAAAGCCCCTTGCAGCATGGAAATAAATGACGCATTGTCTATTCCTCATCAGAAAATCCGATGCACACCTTATTTTTTCACGCATTGCATCGTCTGTGGTCCCTGTGTGTGGTAATTGTGACGCAAACCAGGTACTTTGTGCAAACAAGAGACAACTGTTGATTTCTAAGATTTAAGACACTTTTAAAACTTACAAAAGTGATATCTCAACTTGTGCTTATTGAATCTTGATCATTTTGACCTTAATTTAATCAGATAAATATATACATTGCCTTCTAAGTTAAGCCTGACTGCTCAGTGCCAAGCTACCAGAGTGTGGGCACAGGATCATTTGGATTGTGTGTGACTTACCCTGACTAGGATTTTGGTCCCTATCTGGACAAAGGGGAATACCTCTGCCAACTAGAGACCCCGTTCCTCACAGCTCCACACAGAAGTCCCCTCAAATCTTGGTAGAGAGAGTCTGTTTAGGAGAGAGACAGCTAAGTGATAAGTAGAAGGCAGAAAAGAGTCATACCCTTAAAGAAGAAAGAGTGAAGGCCAGGGGCTAACTGAGGATACGGAGGTGGGGAAAGGAATAGGGCATAGGAATAGGGCACCGTCACATTCTGCAACAACAGCAAGCACTCAGTGGGTGCTCACCACTGCTTGAGGCAGTGCCTGACTGGGCAGCACCATGTGTTACATGATGATATCAGCTGTCGATCACCCAGTATCATACCATACACGTGTGAGTGCGTCTGACCTTATTTTGTCTTTCATAATTTAATTCATAAGGGGATGCATGAGAGGTTCGACGGACCTTTGACTATACCATTGATCTGGAGTCAATAATCTTCGCGCACCATGACCCATTTGGTCACAAATAACCACACCTTTATGTAAAAGCTAGAAAGTTTATTTCCCTATATTAACAAAGCTAATGTCACGTAAATTAATCTCAAAATCAAATGATAAACATACACGAATAACACCAGCTGATCAAATCTTCTAAGCAATCTCAACTTAACTAAAGTATTAGCAATTAAGCATTCAAGAGTCACAGTACAATTTAATAGCAAGAATCACTATGCAATAGAAATGACATACATCTAGATTCAAAAGGTGAACAAAATCAATTCTTGGTTAATTGCAATTTGTTAACATTTCCAGGGCTCCCTAACTAACCTTCTGATTTGAATAGCATGTTTGGACTTCATGCAAAACAATTCAGTTTAAAGTTAATTTAGAAAACATCTAACTATGGTTCTAACAAAATAGTGGATGGTACTTAGAAACAAAGAATAATTTACAACAAGGACAATAGCATTTTGTTATACCTCTCCTCAAATGGATCAGCAAGCTGCGATTCTCTTCATCAGTTGGACATCTGTCTGGTCAGCTTCAGCAACAGGCAGTGAAAGGGAATGGCTCAGACATGGGGGAGTCTAAGCTATCTGAACCATTGAAGAACAATATCCAAGGGATCAGCATTCAGCATCTCAAACAAGCAAAAAAGTCAAAGTTACAAATAAAGTGATCAGGAACTTGTTCAGCTCCTCAAACAGAACCACTATGGGGAAAAATCTGAATAGAAAGAGCCTCCTTCTCCTCTGTGCAGCCAGGCTAAGTTAGAAGCTCCTAAAGAATCTTTCCACAATGTCACTGGTCAGAAAAGCATACGTTTACAGTTAGCCAATCAAAATAAAAACCCAACTCTAAACTATAACTAAGCTGTCTTTCACACGTCGTTGATTGACTCCTCTTCTCCTGTTCCCGTTGCCAGACTCGCCAGGTAACCTTCTTGTTACAATCCGTACTCCAGTCAGTACATCCATTGTTGGTTCCTGGGGACATCGCTGTCTCACACATCAAACTTTACAAAGTTGCTATTTCTAATGCAAGACATTCTAGCAGGTAGTTCTCATGAGAAAGTCTAAAACATTTGCTAAACGTTTGGTCAGCCCAGTGTGAATAATAGAAGCATTAGTTCTCAAGTTATACCTTTCCCACTATTTTATTAGACATTGCAGCTTAATATGATGTTGTGCAGTTTAGGCCCAAACCTCGCTAACTTAAGGCCTTCAATAAACTAAGCAAATACATAGCATGAAATAATTAATATGACATAATACTAAAATCTTCTGTACGCAGGCACTTCAAGCAATAATAATATGCATTTATTTGAAGCATTACGTATTAGTGGCGGTCACTCAAGTGGGCATATTTTCCACGTCGCACATTATTTTCTACATTAGCCTAATCCTATGCAAATTCTTAACCCATAACAAATCAAAATCATTAGCAATTAATTTAGCTTTCACACATTCATAAATTTAGGGGATGCTGTCAAATATACAGTCTGCGCTCCTGTTTATTAATGTACTTAGCTGTAAAATAATAGTAAAATCCTAGTTCTTATTTGAATTATCTCTGAAGGACTACTATTGCTCAGCTATGTCTCTGCGATACAGACAGTGCTGTGAGCAGCAATAGAACACTTAAAGGTCTACTGAAATCAATTTTAAGAATTCTTTCCTTGTAACAGTTATTTCCAATTTTATTGTGCTCTGTTCTTAAAATTATCACACTGCTGATAGAAACAATAGAGTAAGAATTTATCTATGCATAGAAGCAATGCACCAAACCAAAGTACATGCAGAATGAGAAGCTTGCAGCAGTTTGGGTACAGGAAGTAAATATTACATTAAAAGCAAATAAGAGGAATATGGATCAGAGAGGCACTGGAGGCTAGGGCAGACAGTAAAACTCACAGAGTTGAGGCTGGAAAAGAGGGCTAGGTGGGGAGAAAGCGTTTTCCAGGAAAATGTAAGCAGGAGAGGAAGAAACTCGAGAAGACAATTGGTGGGTAATAAAACAGTGACTGGGCCCAGTAGGGGAATGGGACAACCATGGAAACTTGAAGAGAACAGGTGTGAGGCAGGAAAAGATGGCTGGGAAGGGAGAGAGCAATTTGATGAGGAAGAAAGGCAGCCACAGGCCCAGACAAGAAAGAATAGGAAGGGGAGCTCAAGAGGCCGAGCACAACACAGAAGTGGGCAGGGATGAAGAGAGAGCAACACAAAACCAAGAAGGGGAGGGAAAGAGCAGCACAAAAGTGGAAAAACATGCACTAGTGTGCAGTGTTTAGTCAAATAGAAAAAAGTAGCTCCAGAAAATGTAGCTGTGGAAGAGCACACATAATGCTTCCATGCTCCAGGTGGAGGGATAAACACAAGAAGATGATGGAAGTCACAGCAGCTGACAAATGAGAAGAAAGCAAATCAGAGCAATAATGAAGCCAACTAATGGTAAGCAGTGGGTGGGCTCTAAGCCCGCTGTAAGTTAACAATATGGCTTGCGCTGTGTAAGCGAGACCTAAAAAGTACCCGTTCTGCATTATGCAACTCAACATACAAGAACAAATATTGTCACAATTAATACTGCCACTTTCTAAAGTCCTACACCATACTGGGAGAATTGCGGGTACAGTTCAATTTCTTCCTAGCATCGTAATAAAATACTATGATTGTAATTTTTCAAGCATCCTGCAAACAACAAGTTTATGCCAATGACAGGGAATATAATACTGCTAATTTTAACTACCTTGAACAGCGGCACATCCAAATCACTGTGCATATAGGTTTTCCCATTTGCAGGTGACTTTTGTCACATTAATTTGTTCATGTAAGTAATTTACAAGCTGAAGAAATGGACCAACAGAGGGCGTCACAGCGATGTAATGCCCGCTGGGTTTGTTAATACCCACACTTTGTGAATATTCCTTAACTAGACTCCAACTTTATCCCAACCAAGAAAAGGTTGAAAATATTCTCTGAGTCATGGCAGAAATCTCTTTGAAGGCGAGAAGGTGAAGGAGCACATGAAAAAAACATTTTTTCCAAGAAGAAAAAAATACAATAAAAGTATGTTTTTTTGCACTTCATAACAGATTTTCTTATGCAAACTTTTCACATAAGAAAATCCAAGTAGCAGAAACTTTCCACAACAAGAGGCTGGGAACAGGTTTCTTATCGCAACCTTTACCAACTGTGTAAATTATAAACAGTCTGCACATATGCTTGGTCCTAGGCGTGTTGGTGCTGATTTAAAACTTTTTTTGTAAATTGGTCAAGGGATCGCATGTTCACCAAATTGTGCTTCTTTTTCTGTTCTTTCGATCCACGTTTGGTGATGTACGTGTTAAAGTGTCAACACCAGGGCAGTGGGCGCTCTATTGGCGACTAGAATGCAAAAACCCAGCGCTCTCAAAACAATGTAATTTATGCATTGTGCTGATTTGTTGTTGTTTAACCTTTTGCATTGCAGAGTTCAATCCTGAAGACTTATTTTTAATGTGCTTACAAATGCTGTTCCTTTGCAATGTATTGCTGCAGGCTTTCAGAGTGTGTTAGGGTGTGGTCCCTTTCCAGGGCCTTCTAGAGACTTTTCCTGCAACATGCCTGGGTGTGGTTGTGGGCTGGGCCAAGTCTCTATAAAAAGGAGCCAGCCCAGCTCCAAGTGCTCACTATTCAGAGGTCCTGGTGCAGAGCAGCAGCTATTTCCTGAGCTCCTGTCCGACGCCGTTATCGAGAACTCTCATGTTCTTGGGTCTAATTCTTTTCTGATTTGACAGAGTACTTTGCGTGTGTGAAATATGCGTTTGAGTGTTTGTGACATTTGCAGGGTGACTTGTGAATTGGCAAGATGCGCAATTCATTTCATGATAATTTAATCTTGTTATTCATTGCATGCTACCATTTCTTGACATTTGCATGGTGGCTTAAGAATCGGCAAAAGACGCGCGATTTGTTTCATTGTACCTTGATCTTGTTATTCATTGTGAGCTGTTATTTCTTGGCATTTACATTGTGGTTTACGAATCGGCAAGACGCGCAATTAGTTGAATGATGATTTGACTTTGATATTCATTTCGTTCTAACATTTCTTGGAATTTTACATGGTGACACTCGAATCGGCAAGACGCACGATTCTCTCCTCAAGTTTAATTCATGTTGTTTATTGTTTGCCACTATTCTAAGATATTTATCATGTAATATTCGAGTTGACAAGTTATGTGATTTGTTTTCCTGAATCCATATTGTGTTATTCATGGTGCACAATCCTCTTATTGTGTTTACTATATATATATATATATATATATATATATAAATATATATATATATATATATATATATAAATCTACAATATGCGCAATTTATGTTGAAACATTTTAAGAGTACACAGAAGATCAGAGTTTCTAGATGCAATATTGTATGGTCCTAGTATGCATTCTCAAAAAAGGATTTATATGACTGGTTTAAAATTTAGTCAGAATGTTTTTTCTGGTTCTCATGTAAAGGAAAGTACTTGAATAAGAAAGTTTTAATTTAATCCATCTTGATTCCCTTACAGGTATCCAGCCATCTTGAAACTTAGTCATTTTAAACTTAATTCTTAGATTGTTCATGTTTGCAGAATGACTGTGCTTAGAATTATAGTCTAGTATTGATTTCAGGAGATATAATTTTCATATTGTGTGTTCTAACCTTTTTCTTACTAGAGGGCTCCTTCCCAGCTGTTTCCCTTCCTAATCCCCTCTTCCCCTCTTGAACTCTCTTAGCCTCTGTGATTTATCTATCAGAGTCTTGGAGCTGTTCAGTGGTGGACGTGTTGGGAACATGCGCAGACCCCGAGGATCTGGTGACTCTGACAGAATAGTGAGCCCACAAATTATTATCCTCCTGGTTTGTGTATGTTCTCAGCATGGCCACGCTGGACGAATTAGTCAAGGCTATCACCCAGCTCCAGGCAGAGGTGGTATCATCCAAAGAATTGACAACTAGCTTAGCTGAGAGAGTGAGTCAGTTGCAAGATAAGGTAGAGAAGAAGGAACAAAGTCCCACAGGTGTGTCCTGGCCAGGTACTTCTTCTCAGGCTTCTGGAAGTAATCCGACAAACATTTCCCTAAATGTTCCTTCCGCAATTCCTTTAGCTCCCCCAGAACGTTTCTCATGTGACCCTTTGAAAGCGCAATCTTTCCTGGTTCAAGTGGGACTACACTTCACCTGCAGACCACATACTTTCCCCGATGCCCAGTCCAAAGTAGCTTTCTTGTTATCAGATTTGGCTGGGGATGCAGCTACTTGGGCAATTCCTCTTGTGCGTAAAAATAGTCCCTTGTTGTACAACTGGAGAAATTTTGTTTGTGAATTTGAGAGAGTTTTTGATCGTAGAACTGTAACACAGTCAGCAGATCGTGACTTATTAGATTTACGCCAAGGGAATCAAAACCTAGTATCGTATTTAGCCAACGTTAACTGGCTGGTTGCCGAGACATCCTGGCCTGAAGAAAAACAAGCGGTCTTGTTTTACAAGGGACTCAAAGAGGAACTAAAAGATATCTTAGCGCAAATCGACCCACAACCTACAGACTGTCAAGAATGAATAAACCTTGTCTTGAGGATTGATCATCGTTAAGCAGAACGTAAAGGAATGCGTAACAAGATTGAAAAATATTCATGGCGTGTACATGATAACAGAGACTCAAGAACTCCGAAAGAGAGAACGCAGGAACCGATGGAAATTAGAACCATCAGAAGACCTTTGACCAAAGATGAAAAGGACCTATGCAGAAAAAATGGACAATGTCTTTATTGTGGGCGGAAGGGTCATTTTGTTAAAGATTGTCCAATCAAACCAAAGAACAAGCAAGGTCCAGTTCAGAAGGTCGCAGCCAATACACCAGTCGAGTTGGAAAACTAAAACACCCAAGATGCAGAGAAGGGTTGCTCTTGGGTATCACTGTGGACCCTTCACAATCTAGACATCTTAAACTGTAAGTAAGAGTTCAGGTCAAGAAAAAGATCTATGTCAAAAAAAGCTCTAGTTGATTCTGGGGCTACTGGGAACTTTGTTGATGCCCAATTGGTTCGTGCATGGGGGATCCCATGTATTGAAAAGAAGACCCCAGAAATCATCCAGGCCGTCGATGGAAAACTCTTGACTGGAGGTCCAGTAACTCTTCAGATTATCCCCTTGTCGATGATTTGTGAAGATAAGAATCAAAGAAAGAAACATAAAGAGAAAATCATTCATGACGTGATCCATGATCCCCAATATGGGATTATCCTCGGCTTGCCATGGTTAACTGATCACAATCCAGAGATCAATTGGGCGAACGAAAAATTGTGTTCTCATCTGCGCTATGGAACGAACAATGTCTCCAAAAGATTCAAGTACCAAAAGTTTGTAACTCTTACATAGCTACTGCCGCGGAGAAAGAAATTCAGCTGCCCAAACAGTATTCATCTTACAAAGATGTATTTGATGAGAAAGGAGCAGAGACTCTACCTCCTCATAGATCTTATGACTGTCAAACTGATCTAGCCCCAGGTGAGATACTTCCCAACTGTCGTGTATATTCCCTGTCAGAACATGAAAATCAACATTTACGGAAATACCTAGAACAATTTTTGGAGAATGGCTTCATTCGTCCCTCTAAGTCTCCTGCAGCTTCGCCTTTGTGTTTTGTTACAAAAGCTAATAGAGAACTTCGAGCTTGCATCGACTATAGGGGTTTAAACAAAGTCACCATCAACAATAAATATCCTTTACCCCTAATTCCGGTTTTATTAGAACAAGTAAAGAGAGCAAAAATCTACACGAAGCTTGACCTTCGAGGTGCTTATCATTTAGTCAGATTGAGAGAGGGTGAAGAATGGAAAACACCGTTCAAGACAAGATATGGCCTTTTTGAATACACCGTCATGCCTTTTGGTCTGTGTAATGCTCCAGCAGCATTTCAATTTTTCTTGAATGACGTTCTTAGAGAGTACCTCAACATATTTGCCATAGTCTACTTCAATGGCATTTTGATCTACTCTGACAATGAAAACGAACATGTCCAACATGCCAAGAAAATTCTTACAGCCCTTTGAAAGCACTATTTATATTGCAAACTAACCAAGTGTGAGTTTCATGTTACCACAGTTGAGTTTTTAGGGGTTATTCTTACCCCTCAAGGTATGGTGTTGGCAGGAAAGTAGAAGCCATATATGATTGGCCCACCCCAAAGACTGTTCGTGATGTACAATGTTTCCTGGGGTTTGCAAATTTTTACTGGAGATTCATAAATCATTTCTCCCAGACAGTGGCTCCAATCACTAAGCTACTAAGAAAGAAAGAAAAGTTTGTATGGTCCCCAGAAGCTGATCAAGCCTTCTCGACTTTGAAAAAGCTTTCTCCACTGCCCCAGTCTTGACTCATCCTGATGCGAATCGACCTTTCATAGTGGAAGCTGATGCTTCAGATATAGCAATAGGAGCCGTCTTATCACAACGAAATAAAGACACTGGTCAACTTCATCCTGTAGCTTATATGTCTCGGAAGTTGAACGAAGCCGAACAGAACTATGTCATTGCTGAAAAAGAGCTTCTGGCGATTTGTGACGCCTTTAAAGAATGGAGACATCATTTGTTGGGTGCCAAATACACTGTCACAGTACATACTGATCATCGTAATCTTCAATTCATGAGTTCCGCCAGACTTTTGACCCCTCGGCAATTACGCTGGATGCTTTTTTTTGTCGAGTTTGATTTTGTAGTAACCTTCCGGCATGGTAAAGATAATCGCAAAGCTTAAGGCTTGTCCCGTCAAGAGTCTACCACGTTGCCTGCATTTCAAGCCTCCAGAGCTATCATTGCTCCTGACGAGGTTCTATGTATCATAAAAACTGAAGATTTCTTTGAAGAAATTTGCACCTCTTTCACTGTTGAAAAATGGCAAACATGGGCCCAAGCAGATCCCAAAAGGTCAATCAAGCAAGGACTACCCTTTCATGACGCTCGTTTGTTCGTACCCACTACCAAACTTCGCAAGATAGTGTTTCTTTGGTTGCATGTTATACCGACGGCAGGTCACCCATGTACTCCTAAAACTCTTGAACTGATCCAACGCTATTTTTGGTGGCCTACCCTAACAAAAGATGTAAAAGCAATGGTAAACAACTGTGAAGTTTGTGCTCGCATTAAAACAAGTCATTCAAAACCAAAAGGGTTGTTACATCCACTTCCAACCCCAAGTCGTCCATGGGAGCACATTTCTTTAGACTATATTACCGGTCTGCCAGTGGTTCAACAGCATTCTTGGAGCTGTTAAGTGGTGGACGTGTTGGTAACGTGCGCAGACCCCGAGGATCTGGTGACTCTGACATAAACTTTGTTAACACGCCACAGAATCCTAGCTATTATCAATCTTGAATAGTGGATCCAGCGCTAGAGGACGATGGATCGAAGCGACATAGGTTTGAGGGGATATCACCAATAGGATGTGTGAGAACCATCAATAACAACAACAATCAATATTATAAAACACCAGTTTAGTGATTAAAGGTCATAGATTTATTTCCCTATATTAACAATGCTAATGTCACGAAAATAACTCTCAAACACAAATGATAAGCATATAAGATCAATAGTGATTGGTTAAAACAACGTATATATCTCAATTTGATTAATACAATTAAACAAAGTATCTCCAAAATAATCACACCTATTAATAATACAAAAACTGGTAATAATGGCAGAGTATACATTAGTTCAGCATCAAATGATTTCAAAACAAACCATGAGCATATCAAGATTAATTCCCTAACTAACCACAAATTAGCATTGACATGTTGGACTTCATGTAAAAAGAATTCAGTAACACAAATTTTAAAAACAACTTCTAACTTAATTATGTTATAAAACAATTATTACTGTTCAGCAATAAAATCATTAGTTGCAGCTGGTACCTGAAAAGCAAGAGAGACACAATTCACATTTAATAATATACATTACCACAAAGGTAGTAACAGCAAAATGATCAGCTTCAGATTGAGGACACCATCAGTTATATCATCAGAATATTTGGGCCTAACGACAGCTAGTCTCGAATCTTGTCTGCTCTCCAATAATCACTCTAGAAGAAAAAGCCCCCCCACTATTCATTCTACCCAGGGTGTTATACTAAATTCTAATTAATTCCTGATTGGTCAGTCCATGGGGTGGTTTGATTTCGACAACTAAATTGATGACCTAAACTTAACAAATCTACGCTAACTATAAAATATTCTTTCTATGTATCTTTTCTTCTTCCATCTCGTCTGTAACTCCATTGTCTCATCGCCTCTCGAGTATCTTGTTTTCAGGAAGAAACTTTTACAGTTTAAGGTGAAACGCATTCTTCTCTGTAAACGGTTCAGTGTAACTTTCATCTTAGGGGGTCACATACAAATCGAATCACATCGAACTTAAAAGTCCCATTTTGACACGAAATGTTGTAAATATACTCGGACTTCAAGCGCTTTCCACTCACCAATTTCTGAAGAAAGCAGAAGGTTAGGGGTGGGAGGCAACTTTTTTTTAACTCTGTTTTATTGATTTTATAACAACAAATAAAGATTAAAAACAAACCAAACAAACAAGCAGTGCATTGTCACACGTGAAATCGAGTGAAAAGCACATTTAGCAAAAAGTGAGTCACAGGCAACTGTTTATTAGTGTGCTAGCGCAGGAGTTTTAATAAAAATTAAAAATGAGTATTCATGTATTCTGAGTAATGGATGTGCGTAGAAAATGTATTAACCTAGAAAAATAATGCATGCATTTGAAAATGTGATCAAGATGAGTGGCCGCCAATGTTCATGAAGTATACTTATTAATGGTTTATTAATATGAAATGTTGAGCATATGTTTGATTAATGTAGTAATGTGTCATATTAAGGGTTTTGCATTATGAAATTGCTTTATTAATTGTAGGCCTTAACTTAGCAGAGGTCTTGTCCTAGTTGCACGGCCTCATGTCAAGCTGTATTTCTAAACTGATTAATAAAATGGCTGTCTTAGAGAATTGAACTGTGATTTTCAACTGTACTGTCTAAATGTGCTCGTAGCTAAAAGCCTTTCTCATGAGAACCGCTTGCTAGAAGATGCTGTTCTTGCTAAATGTAACATTATGAGTATAATGTGTGTAAGACTGACTTTCTCAGGAGAAGAACAATAGAGACAGTGACTGGAGTATAAGCTGGAACAATATTGTTACGTGACAAGCCGGATGATGAGAACATTGCAGGAGAAGTCAATCAGCGACATGTGAACGGAGTACCAGTGGAAATTATAGATTTGATGTTTTAGTTTTATTGGACAAAGTGTGAACATGCGATCCCTTGACCAATAGGGACTTGGGAAGTAGTTTTAGGAAATTTGACTTAACAGGACTGCACTGAGAAGGAACCAGCATTGGGCATTTTGCCTTTTGCCACTGTCATAATTTCTTGAGTGTCTTGACAAGAGACATGCTTAACTTTATTGCTTAAAGTCTTTGCCTTTTCCGAACTTTGATGCTGAATCCTGATGCCTTGCTGACCAAACTGATGACAAAGACTATCTTAGCTTGCCGATCCAATTGAGGAGAGGTATTCTTTTAACCATCTGTTTGTTATGACTATTTGTTTTTTCTTTCTAGGTACCAACCGCACTGTTTTGATAGAGCCATAGTTAGATGTTTTCCAAATTTGTGTTTACTAAATTGTTTTGCATGGAGCCCAACATGCTGCTGCTAATCTGATGTTAGATAAGGATCCTCACTAATGGGAATTTGCTTTAGGGAATAACGTTGAGGTCTTTTCTTTGCTGAATTTAAATGTATGTGATATAGTTTGCGCTATTGTTCTTATTATTGATTTGCACTGTAACTTTAGAATGTGTAGTAGTTGAAGCTTATGTTAAATTGCATTTCTTTCAAAGATTTGGACAGCCAGTGATGTTTCTGTATGTGCATCATTTGATTTTGAGATTATTTTACATGATATTAGCATTGTTAATATAGGGAAATAAATATTCAATTTTTTACTAAAAGGTGTGGTTATTCATGCCTTTCAAGTCATGAAGTGTGACAATTACTGACTCCATTGAATACTAATGATATTGATTATCATTGATTATTGATGTTATTGATTTGTCATTGATTATTGATCTGCCTGTACTGGATCTATGGTGAGAACATCTTGACTGCGAGTCTAAAGGTTCATCGACCTATTTGTGTCCCCTTGTAAGTTTATTTAATAAGGTCAGATGCGCTAACAGAGATGGTAGCAGAGACGGATGGTTAGTCTCCTTAAGAAGTCTGGTACAGAACAACAGGTATTCAGAGAGGTAGTGACAGCTTGATGGTTTGTCTCCCTAAGAGCCCATCATAGGTGTTCTCAGAGATGGTAGTAGCTTGATGATTTGGTCTTTTGAGAGTTCATTATTACTGAGATTTGGATTTTATTTTTTAAATGATGCTAATTGGAGAGAAAATGTCCCCCTAAGTCCAGAAATGACTTTCCCAGAATCTTGGAGCCTGCCAATGGTTGTTTGAGGATATTCTCGGCATTCTAGTGATAGTGGAAATGAAGTAGGGTTTTGTGCTTGCACAGCTTATTCAAATCGTAGGTGAATTGGAGGTTTGTGAGGGTTTAGGGAGTTTGCATACTCCAAATGAAGTATTAGAAGGAGTGTGCATACTCCACAGTGTGAGAGTAGTGAAGTTGTCGAACTTCACATTAAATTGTCCACATGGTTGTTGATATACAGACCCTGCGTGGTCTAAGACTCCGGAGTATATTGAAAAGTGTATGAGACACATGGTTTTATGTTGTAATTTGTCTGGTTTAGTAGGTTGATCAGGCGTGGTCGACAAGTCAGAGTGTGAGACAAAGTGAGTGAAAGAAAATTTTCTAATGAGATCTGGTGAGTCCTGTGTGCACCAGGTCAGACCCACGGGTCAAATTTTGCTTGAGAATCAGGGAAACTGAGAAAGATGGCATAGCTCTTAGAGCGAGAGCCGTCAGTGAAAAATCCTTAAAGTTTCTGAAGCGATTGTGTTACCTTTCCTGTAGTAAACCAGCAGATTTGTGTTTTGATTTTGGGTTAGTTCTCACAATTTGTACATTAGTTTGTGTGAATCTAAGTTTGGGAGGACAAACCGCAAGACTTTGTAAGCCACAGTACATGTGAGTGTGACGTCATTGGAGCTGCGCTGGGATAGGTTGGTTAGTGAGAAGGGTCACGGACAGATTGGCAGCCGTCCGTGAGAGGCAATTGGTTGGGAAATTGGGTGAAGAGAATTCTTGGATTAAAAGTCACTTCCTAATTTGATTTTGAATAACAAAAAGGTCGAAAAGATGAAATTTTTCCAAGCTTTAAAGAGTACTTTAAGGGGAGATACGTATATTACAGCAAGTATAGGCAAGGCTACACCGCCAGAAGGTACACCAGCTTACATTGTAATGGAAGATAAGGGTGTTGTGCCATGTGTTTGGCAAAAGAAATAGTGCAAAGTAACAGAGAAGGGTGGAAATTTAGCATTTCCTACCAATGGAACGTTGAATTTGAGGGTTTTAGAGCATTTAAGGATGGTTATATATAAATAGAAGCCCCGTCCGAGACCAGCACAGTTTGAGGCATTAGCAATTTGGGAGTTAGTAGCCAGACAGCAGCAACAACAGAAATTCAAGAGGAGAATGAAAAAGGCAGAAAAGACATTAACAGAGGCTAGGTGAGATAGTGCTCAGAGAGTTTGGAGGATGGAGACTTTGCATGGAATTAAGTTGTTTCCAGCAATTACGCAGGACATTGAGAAAGGAGAAAGGAAAGCTATTAGAAAGACTATCAGAAGCCTGCCCGAAAATAGGGAGGCTAGAAAGTTTCCTACAGTGGAGGAAGAATCAGATGATGATGAGCTTATTTTACAGTTATCAAGAAATCATCCACCACCATATGCAGCAGTGAGAGTGATCCGAGCACCAGTGCCAATCCTTCAGTTCCAACACAGATTAATGGAACAGTGAGTCTGGTGCAGGTTGATACTGGCCTGACTCAGAGTCCGATGTCTTAACATGCCAACTACTCCATTAATACAAAATCAGGTGCAACCACCACAGGTTCAGTGAATTTACCATGATGTACTCTTTATGGAAATGGCTACAAACTTAATGATGCCTACAGAACAGGTTTTCCCGAGACCGATGTTGGTTCAGACAGAGGCAACTCCACTTTTACTGCCCCAAGTGCAGCCGCAAGTCATGCTGAGATTGTCTCCAATGATGAATCAGAACATGGGAGTTACTCTCCCACAGAACCTAAGTACAAGTCCAACCCCAGATGCAATATTTTACCTATTACTGTTGGTTGAGCTGTACTCCTATTTGCTTTAGAAGAAACCTAGTTATGTGGACAGGGCGTCATCAGTCAATCAATCAATCAGAGTATTTGTAAAGCGCTCTACTCACCGTGAGGGTCTCAAGGCGCTGAGGGCGAGGGGGGGGGGCTGCTACTGCACGAACAGCCATGTTTTGAGATGTCTCCTGAAGGTAAGTAGGTCCTGCATCTGACGCAGGTGGGTGGGAAGAGTGTTCCACATCTTGGCGGCGAGGTGGGAGAATGATCTGCCTCCTGTGGTCGTTCTGTGGATTTGCGGGTCAGTGGCGAGGGCAAGGTCAGCGGAGCGAAGCTGTCGGGTCGGGGTGCAGAAGGAGAGCCGTCTGTTGAGGCATTCTGGTCTGGTGTTGTGCAGTGCCTTGTGAGCGTGGGTGAGGAGTTTGAACGTGATTCTCTTGTTGATGGGGAGCCAGTGCAGGTCTCTTAGGTGGGCTGTGATGTGGCAGTGGCTTGGGATGTCCAGGATGAGGCGTGCAGAGGCGTCCTGTATGTGTTGCAGTCTTTTCTGGAGTTGGCCATGGTTCCTGCATAGAGGGCGTTGTCCTGGACCAATTTGCTGCCTATGAGGGCTTGGGTGACTGTCCTTCTGGTCTCAGTGGGGATCCATTTGTAGATCTTCCGAAGCATGCAGAGGGTGTTGAAGCAGGAGGTGGAGATGGCGTTGACTTGCTGGGTCCATGATAGTGATGAGTCCAGAATAAATCCCAGGTTGCGTGCGTGGTCGGTGGGTGTCGGTGCGGTTCCCAGTGTGGCAGGCCACCAGGAGTCGTCCCATGCAGAGGGGGTGGAGCCGAAGATGAGGACCTCAGTCTTGTCGGAATTCAGTTTCAGGCAGCTGTTCTTCATACTTTCGGTGATGGCCTTCATTCCTTCGTGGAGTTTGGTCTTGGCGATGGCAGGGTCTTTGGTGAGGTAGAGTATTGGCTGGGTTTCATCAGCATATGAGAGGATGTTGAGGTTGTGAGAGCGGGCGATGTTAGTGAGCGGATCCATGACACAGAATACAAAGGGGGAGGACATAACTAAAATACTCACATACTCTCTCCTGTGGGACAGACCTTTGAAGGATGAAGGTCACTGCTAGACCTTAGTCCATTTGGAGCCATTCCAGATACTAGGATAGGGTTGAACATTAGCCAGAGTTTGAAATTGCTGACACCGGAGACCCTGAATGCAGTTGCACAGTAGGTGCCACTGGTACAAACCAGCAATATTTTGCTGCAAGCTTTAACAGCTCAGCAGTTGACTGAATGGTTAGACAAGCTGAATACCTTCACAGAGTGCTCCTAAGGGAGACGAGTGTTTGAACTATGCTAGTCTAAGCATGGAAGCGGGTGAAGTCATTGAAGAAACTATGGATGTGAACAGGTTAGCATCCTAGACAGAAGCAGAATTGAGATACCTATGCCCAAAGATCACAAGGGAAGTGAGTAATGTGCATCGGAAGCTAGCAGACCTGGCAGAGAAGTATGGCATAGAAATAGAGAAAATTAAGTATTTGAAGAGGAGTTGCAGATTACATTTTGAGGCTAAAGATTTTGAACACATGAGATCTGCCGGAATGAAGGCACACCTTAAGGAATTACTTCAGAGTGCCCAGACTTAGGGAGCATTAGACAAGTAGGAAGGCAAATGGGTAAAGAAAAGAGATAAGAGAAAAAGGGATCCTGTATTGCAAATGTGCAGCAGGATAAGGATCCAGTGAAAATGTTACCAATGAGAGAGATTCCAGGAGGGAAATTTGTTCATGTGCCTTGGAGCAGGAGTGACATTCTATCATGTAGAAATGATTATCCAAATTTGCGAGAGAAGCCAGTGGAGTAGTATTAGCAGACAGACAGGCTTGCAAAACGTGCAAAATGCCTGTGGGAGGAATTGAATACAATACTAGAGATAGTGGTCCCAGCTGATCTGTGGATAGTGTAAAAGGAGTAGAGATTGGCCAACAAACGAACCAGAGAGAGATAAAAAATACAGGTGCACCGTCTCCCGAGGTAATGAAATATTACTATAAGGTAATTTAATTTTTTAAAGTAAGAATTTTGCCCAAGAACATTAATTGACAGGACAGCTCAGGAAGCAAAGGAGTCGATACATGCGTATTATGAGAAATTGTTACAGGCGTTTATGCATTACAGTGGTACAGAGACAATTGAAGCGATATACATGATTCATTTTGTGTTCAGATTTGTGGAAGGATTGAGACCTGAAATTAGCCAGATGATTAAGAGTCATTTGATTTGTTGGCAAGCAAAGCTGATTGATGAGGTGTTGCAGTATGCCAAGTATTGTAGCGATGAAATTGAATTGAAGCAGAGAAAGCTGAAAGAAAAGGCAATGGTGATGCAGATTAAAGCTGCACAGACAGGCATTCATGGAACTTTTCTACAGCAGCTGCCACAGCAGCAGCAGGGACACATGGTATTTCAGCCCCAGATGAGAGGTCGAAGCTGCAGAGGCAATGTGAATCACGGTTCAGATTTGGGTACTGTATTGGTTCAGAATGAGGTGCAGGGAATGAAGAAATTGTTGCCTTGTCACGTTGGCGGAGTCTGATGATGGTGCAGGAAGGTGTGTTTAGCAAAGTAATGATGTCAATTCATTTCAGAACATGAGAGGACCAAGAATGAGAGGTCCTAATCGAAATTTCCAAAATAATATGAATCAACCAATGCAGCAGGTGCAAATGCCATGTGGACAAATGAGACAGTCACAGCCAGTGCAGCAGCAGGTTCTCATGGTACTTAGACAGCAAATTTAAATACCTCAAGCCCCAATGGAACAGGAGCAGGTGATGCTTCCTCAACAGGTCACAGGACAGAGGCTTAAGCAAAGTAATAACATAGTACATCAATTCCCGTTACACAGTAAGAATGGAATAAACGATGATTGGGTGAGCGAAAGTTCAGATGAGGAGCCATGTGTGCTTACAACCTTCTTAGAAGTAGATCAGAGAGGTCACTATGTAAAGGGAAAAGACATGGGTCACAGAGTTTTCATTTTTGGTTAACACAGGAGGCACACACTCTACAGTGAGAAGTGCAGAAGATTCAAACTTGCCCCATTCAGGTAAAACACTTCAGATTGTAGGGGTAGCGTATCAGTATTTAACCGACCCGATTACTGACCCAGTTCAGGTTAAAATTGGCAACTTCTAGGGATTGAACAAATTTGTAGTCTGCGATTCAAGTCCAGTGTCCCTACAGGGAAGAGACTTGCTGTGTAAAATGAAATGCTCGATTGCTTGTTCAAATGATGGGATTGAGATACAGACTACAAATGAGGGAAACTCTCTGACTGAATTTTCCCAGTGTTCACAGTGAAATAGCTTCATCCTGATTTGCACGGAACAGTTAAGGAGAAGGTGTGGGATCTGATAGGAAAAGAGATAGGTCTGTTAAAGGGAGTTGAGCCAGTTATAGTTACTGTAAAGCCGAATGCAGTTTTTCCTCAAATTCCCCAGTACCACATGCCACAAGATGTCCTTATAGAGGTCGCCAAAATAATTGCCGACTGTGAAATAATGGGTGCTGAAGGAAGTGTTGAGCAGCCCATGTAAATCACCGAAAATGGGTTTGCAAAAGCCCTGTAGGAAAGTTCGAATTGTCCAGGATTTGAGAAAAATAAATGACATTGTGGTCAAATGTTGTCCCTTGGTGCCAAATCCAGCATGTAATAATGTTTCAGGTTCCATATGATGCTAAATGGTTCACTGTCATTGATTTGTCGCAAGCCTTTTTTTCTGTGCTTCTTTATGAGAACAGCCAATTTCTTTTTTGTTTCAAATTTTTAGACCAAGTTTATTGTTGGTGCAGAATTCCTCAAGTGTTTTCAGAGTCACCTTCCATATTCAATTAGATCTTCAAAAAGAATTTGGAGTCGTTGAATTGCCTTTCCAATCGACCTTGGTACAGTGTATTGATGACTTGCCGATTGCGATCAAAACAAGGGGCAAGTGCAAGCATGACACGATTGCTTTGCTAAACCATTTGGGAAAGAATGTTCATAAAGTGTCCCCGTTTCAATTGCAGTACTGTCAGAAAGAAGTGGAATACTTGGGTCACCAAATTGAGAAAGGATCAAGAAAGATATCTAGAGAAAGGGTTATGTCCATATTGAAGATGAATCCCCCGACCACACAGAGAGATGTCAGGATGTTTCTTGGGATGGTAGGCTATTGTCGCCAGTGGATTCCCAATTTTTCAGTCATTTCAAGACTATTGCAGAGGCTGACTCACAAGGAAGTCACTGACCCCATAGTGTTAGACAAGGCTGGAATGAAAGCGTTTACTGAATTGAGAGAGAGTCTGTGCAAGGCTCTGGCTTTGGGTATGTCTGACTACACAAAACCTTTCACATTGTTTTGTCATGAGCGTGATGCATTTTCTTTGTCTGTCTTCACACAGGTCCATGGAGGTGTAAAATGCCCTGTAGCATATTTTTCAGCTACTTTGGCCCCAGTTGCAGCAGCCTTACCAGGATGTTTGCGTGCAGTTGAAGCAGTTGGACAGAGCCTTACACAGTGTGAGCCATTGTGATGGGACATCTTTTGACTATAATGGTCCTTCACTCTATTGAGATCCTACTTACAAAGATGAAAACCCAATATTCGACTGGTGGAAGATTCACCACAAATGAAACGAGTATTCTAAGGTTACCAAATGTGTCATTGAAAAGGTGTACAGTGCTGAACCCGGCAACCTTACTTCCAAATTAAAATGTTGAAATCGAGAAATTGGAAGACATTGAACATGATTGTTTTGAAGTAACTGACCTGCACAAAACCAAGGCCTGACATTAGAGATACTCGATTGGAAGAGATTGACCAAATTATCTTTGTTGATGGTTCTTGTCTAAGAGACAATACAGGGACACCAAGAACAGGATATGCTGTGTGCACAATTACTGGTGTTCTTGAAGCTTCTTGGCTTTGAGGAGTGTATTCTGCCCAAGTAGCGGAACGGGTAGCCCTTACTAGTGCATGCCATGTTTCTGCTCAGCTGAAAGTTACTATCCGTACGGATAGCCAGTATGGATTTGGAATTGTCCATGATTTTGGCCAGTTGTGGTCACAGGGAGGTTTCATGACCTCTTCTGGTTCACCAGTGAGAAATGGTGAGAGGATTAAAGAACTGTTGCATTCTATCCAAATGCCTGAAAGATTGCCGTGGTGAAATGCAGTGCACATCTAAAGTCACAGGACTTCATGTCATTGAGAAATGGATATGCGGATCAAGTTGCAAGGTTTTGCGCATTGAACTGTATATCATTCAAAGATAAGTGGGAACTGTTTCCTGAAGAAGATTAAACATGTCCAAGTTTTGCATTAAAAGTAGTTGATACCTTGGAGGAATTGAAAAATGTGCAGAATAATGTTGATAGGAGAGAAAAACGTTTATGGAGTAAAATGAAATGTGTTCAATGACAAGATGAATTGTAGGTTTCAGAAGAGAGTCAATTTGTTTTGCCTAATAGTCTGTTGTCTTAAATGGCTAGGTATTATCATGGCCAATCACATATTGTGAGGGATGCCATGATTTGGTTGTTCAAGCAGGATTGGTTCAACCTGAGGTTCAGACAGGTTGCAGAAGCAATTTCCCATTGTTGCTTCATTTGCTAGCAAATGAACGTGGGGAAAGGGACATTGGTTAATTTGAGCCACATTGGAAGAGCATGGGGTCCATTCAGCAGAATGCAGATGGATTTTATTGAGATGTCAGTGTGTGAAGATTTGAGATATTTTTTGGTGATTGTGTGCATTTTTTGTCACTGGATTGAAGCTTACCCTACACGAAGAAATGACAGCTTCACAGTAGCGAAACTACTGCTTAGGGTACTGATACCATGTTTTGGGTTTCCGATCTCTTTAGAATCAGCTAGGGGAAGTCACTTCAACAATAAATAATTAAATTACTGCATTGTAGTTACCACCCTGAAGCATCAGGACTGGTGGAGCTAATGAATGGTGCTTTAAAGTCAAGAGTTGCAAAGATGTGTGTGTTGATGAATCTGAAATGGCCAGACGAATTGCCTTTAGTTCCGATGACAATTAGAAACACACCCGACAGGAACACAGGATTGTCGCCGCATGAGATCCTTGTGGGCCCAGCCATGAGGTTGCCAGCGGTGCCTGCAAATGAACTTGTCAACATTACAGATGATTTGGTGTTGGACTACTGCAAAGGTCTGGCTGATGTGGTTCGCTCTTTCTCTCAACAGGTGGAGACTACCACACTGCCACCAATCCATGACCCAGGGCTCATACTGAGGGCTGGTGAACGGGTTGTGATCCAGAAACACTTGAGGAAAACGTGTCTGTAGCCTCGTTGGAAAGGACCTTTCCAAGTAGTTCTGACAACTACCACAGCTGTGAAATGTGCTGGAGTTCCGAACTGGATCCACGCTAGCCAGACAAAGAAAATGGCATGTCCTCTGGACAATGAAGGTGGAGCTGGTGGGAGTACCAACAACGATAGGACCAGTCTCACGGCCGGAAGAAGAACAAAGGAGAACTGAGACCCACTCTGAGCCTATTGAGGACGGTTCAATCACTCCTGTGAGAGACAAAGGAGAAGACCTCCAGGAGGGTGATGGAGAGTCTATCTCAATTGAGGCAGCAGGAGAGCCTAGTCAGAGGAAGGCTTTCCCAGAAGCAGATGATTTTGAGAGACAAACAGAGCAATTGCCAGACCACAAGGGGAAAGAGTTGAGGCGGATCGAAGTCACTATGATCTGACTCCTCCTGAACCAGTTGTGTGTCCATCAAGAGAAAACACCGTAGAACAAGGGGATGGTTCAAGTTAGACTCTGAAAAGAACATTGATCAAGGGTCCACTGAAAGGAGACAAGTGGCCAGAGTCACAAGAAAAGAGAAAGGAAGTGGTTGTTGGAACAACAACTGAAGAAGAAGTAAATACAACAAGGAGAGAAGTTCTAAGTGAAGGAGAATTGAATGGTGATAGAAAGTTGAAGAGAAAGAGAATAGCCCGGACCTAAATGCGCATATGCAACTACAAGTGAATGGCAACAAATTTTTTTTTTCTTTTTGTTTTGATAGAGACATTCCGGTTCAATATTTTGGCACTTGAAGGAAGCTGATGAACTGAACTGTTGAAAGAATTTGAGAAAATCTTTGAGAAAGAGACTGTTGAAAGTAACTGGAAAATACTTTGATAACCTTTTTTGACTTTTTTGAAACCTGATTTTGACAAGTTGCTTACCGATTTTTGACAAGGAATCATGGAAGTGAGACTGAAAGCTGTAAATAACATGCTGAAAGAATAGTTTGTTTTGTTTTTGATTTGCTGCAGTCTTTTAAAAAATTTCTCTTCTACTTTCTGATTCTTTACAGATCATGAGTGACATTAGCCAGCAGGGTAGAAAGGATAGGCGCTGTAAATAAATGAGTATTCGGTTGACGGTTGTATGTGGGATATTGCTTGTGGTATTGATTGTGGGTATGACTGTTCTTGATAAGAGCAAAGCCAACCATACTTCTGCTTTCCAGACAACTACTGTACTAACTCCAATAGAGAAGTTTAGGTTAGATGAGAAGTATTTGCATGAGGAAACTAATGCAAATGGGGAACTTTCTTCTAATGTTTTCTATAGCTTGTTGAGTGAGTATGTTGAGATAATGGATGCGAAGAATTGTTATGTGTGTACGCAAATTCCTTTATCAGTTGAGGAAGGAGTTACTTACCATAGTCTGCCTCTAACATATGGAATAAGTTGTAGTCTGCTACTAACAAGATTCTATAACCAGGAGTACATTCAATATTTCTCTTCCAATGATTACATGGTGTTTTCATTTGTCCATATAATTAGGTATTTGAGTAGGGTAGCTAAGGATAATGACTTAGTATTAGGGGTTTCATTGAACCTACATTGACATTTGGCACAGCTTACGCTCATGGGAATAACCAGACATGCTTGCTTACACCTTTAGATAAAAGCTTCTTAGATAACACAGATGACAGGAGGAAGGCGTTGAAGGAGAAGTTAGAAAAAGGCTTAGACAAAAGGACTTACAAGAATGATTATAGTACAATTAAAACACAAGGGAAATTAGCTCTAGGTGCGCAACACTTAGGGAAACTTTGTATATATAGGCCTAAATCACATGCTGATACTTTGTTTGAGGGAACAAGTGAATGTGACATGTGTTTTTGTTTCACAATAAATGGACATTTATATTGAATGGACAGGACCAAGCTATTCCTGGGATATGTTACATCTGTGGTCCAAATGCTTCTTACCGTCTTCCAAGAGGTTGGTATGGGACATGTTTTTTGGGAATAGTTTTCCCAAAGATTTTTGAAATGGTTGACTTAAAGAAGTTTCAGAAAGTGACTGAATTACATCACATGAGACAGAGGAGAGAGTCTCCTTCTGGTATATTGAGAGATATATTTGGAGCAATAATTCCTTCAGTGGAAGTTGTTCTGAATTCAATAAAGATTTGAAAGCTGTCTACTATTGTGGATAACATGCGGACAGATTTTTCAGGAGCCATACTCCTGATAGATATTGAATTAGCTGTCGAAAGAGCTATGAATCTTCAAAATCGCCTTGCTTTAGACATTGTTTTTGCGAAGGATGGCAGAGTTTGTAGGATGCTTAATTTTAGGCATTGTTGTTTATTCATTCCTGATAATAGTAAAGAAATTAGAGGCTTACTTACTAATCTGACTAATGAAAGTGCTAATTTGAAGGAATTGAAAGAACCAGGTGTTTGGGAAAAAGTTGGTAAAGGTTTTGCTTCAGTGTGAAATTAGCTCAAAAACATTTGGAATGGGATTCTATTGAAAACTATACAGAGGATATTATTGTTGTGGTTTGCCTAATTGGAATATGGGGACAATATTAATTGTGTAAAAGGATTAAATTGAAGAAGTCAAAGAATGATCAGAGGAAGGAAGGAAAAAATGGGAAAAGTTTTAGGGAAAATTCGAAAAGGGAACAAAAGTATGAAGGGATTGAAATGACAGAATTTTAGCTGATGCAGAATTTTGTGAGTGATAGTTTAGTGTGATGACACATTTAGTCATCAGAGGAGGGATTGCTAGCACAGGAGTTTTAATAAAAATTCTTAATGAGTATTCATGTAGTCTGAGTAATAGATTTGAGTAGAAAATGTGTTAACCTAGAAAAAATATGAACGCATTTGAAAATGTGATCACGATGAGTGGCTGCCAATGTTCATGAAGTGTACTTATTAATGGCTTATTAATATGAAATGTTGAGCATATGTTTGATTAATGTAGTAATGTGTCATATTGAGGCTTATGCATCATGAGATTGCTTTATTAATTGTAGGCCTTAACTTAGCGGAGGTCTTGGCCTAGTTGCACGGCCTCATGTCAAGCTGTATTTCTACCCGATTAATAAAATGGCTGTCTTAGAGAATTAAACTGTGATTTTCCACTGTGCTGTCTAAATGCTCATTACTAAAGGTCTTTCTCATAAGAACCGCTTGCTTGAAGATGCTGTTTTTGCTAAATGTAACATTATGAGTGTAATGTGTGTAAGACTGACTTTCTAAAGAGGAGAACAATAGAGACACTAATTGGAGTATAAGCTGCAAAAATATTGTTACCTGATAAGCCGGATGATGAGAACATTACAGGAGAAGCTAATCAGCGACATGTGAACGAAGTACTAGTAGAAATTACAGATTTGATGTTTAAGTTTTATTGGACAAAGTGTGAACATGCGATCCCTTGACCAATAGAGACTTGGGAACTAGTATAAGGAAATTTGACTTCATAGGACTGCACTGAGAAGAAACTAGCATTGCGCATTTTGCCACTGTCATAATTTCTTGAGTGTCTTGACAAGAGACGTGCTTAACTTTATTGCTTAAAGTCTTTGCCTTTTCCAAACTTTGATGCTGAATCCTGATGCCTTGCTGACCGAACTGATGACAAAGACTATCTTAGCTTGCCGATCCAATTAAGGAGAGGTATTCTTTTACCCATCTGTTTGTTATGACTATTTGTTTTTTCTTTCTAGGTACCAACCTCACTGTTTTGATAGAGCCATAGTTAGATGTTTTCCAAATTTGTATTTACTAAATTGTTTTGCATGGAGCCCAACATGCTGATGCTAATCTGATGTTAGATAAGGATCCTTACTAGTGAGAATTTGCTTTAGGTCATAACGTTGATGTTTTTTCTTTGCTGAATCTAAATGTATGTTATATCGTTTGCACAATTGTTCTTGTTATTGATTTGTACAGTAACTTTAGAATGTGTAGTAGTTCAAGCTTTGATTAGATTGTGTTTCTTTTGCAGATTTGGACAGCCAGTGATGTTTCTGTGTGTATCATTTGATTTTGAGATTATTTTACATGACATTAGCATTGTTAATATAGGGAAATAAATGTTCTAATTTTTACTGAAATGTGTGGTTATTCATGACATTTCAAGTCATGGTGTGAGACAATTACTGACTCCATTGATTACTAATGCTATTAATTATAATTGATTATTGATGTTATTGATTGTTTATTGATTATTGATCTGCCTGTACTGGATCTATGGTGGGAACATCTAATTGTGAGTCAAAAGGTTCATCGACCTATTTGCGTGCCCTTGGAAGTTGGAGAAAGGCACAACTCATTAGAGGCTGGAAGTATAAATATAACATATACCGTGGCACACCCATTGATTCAGATTTACAGAAAAAAATAAAAGTGTAAACACTAGAGAAAGACAAAGTACCCATGTTTTGATAGGAAAAATATAAGCATCCTTCTCTCATGCCTTTGCCAGCAAATGGCCTACCATCCTCCTACTTGCTGCACTCCAAACCAGGCCATAAACTACCCAGAGCTTCCCCCATCTAATTCACAATCACTCAACACAGAGATGTCTCCAAATGACGAATCACATGCTACAGCATTACACTATGTATTCCCCTCTATGCATCCTGCTTTATTTGCTCATGTTTTATGTTGTGCATAGCCTCAGTGTTTATTCTCACTTCCCCCCCTCCATTTTACTGTCCTTTCTCGTCATCCCAAATCTTCTATTTTACACCTCAAACATATTCATCCCACGTGCCTCTCTATGCACCAAATTTCAAACATCTGGGTCAAGAGTTTCACAGATTGTCCTAGGACATTAGTTTGGGCAACACATTTGAACTTAAACTAAAAATGTTGCTCTGCACGAAGGAACTTGCCACCACACACTCCCTGCACATCCATGCCTACATCCAGAGACTCATGAATATCTTTCTTTCCAAAATCCTTGACTATCCATAGCGGTCCATTGTGTCTGTCTGGGGAAGCTGGTAAGTTTTTCTGATCAATTAAAGCCATAGCTTAAGAGTAGGAAGGAAATGAGTTAAGCGCAGATGGAACTAAATGTTTAGGGGGAAGGTGTTTGAGTTTCAAAGATGCACCGTTTTTCACATTTTACATGGTGTTTTTCTTAGCCAGTCAATTTCCTCTATACTGATAATGTCCTGTAGGTGCTCATTATGCTAATGAGGCTACTGGATTTGGGCGGCAGAATCGCATAGATTGTGGGGTACTAGGTACAGTTCCACACCATGTGACGCCTGTCAGCCTAATCCAGGTTTTCCGGCTAACTATCAGCGCCTCATTTCTACCCAAGAGGTTGGATGATTGTGGCAACCATGCACATGACATGGAGGACTCATCAGGGGAATCGTGGTCAATCAGATCTCATCCCTTTCTCTCAGTTAAATTGGGCTCACACAGGAAAAGACAACTGAGGCAGAATACAGTTCAATAAGGGTTTATTGAAGTAACTGCATCTTAGATAAAATGGCATGTATTGCAATAACTAGGATGATAAAACACAATAAAAGCAAGAAGGCGACAAGGAGAGTGAAACACAGAAACAGTCCCACCATTCTGTCACTAGGAGTGTGATATAGTTCTCCTACCTACTCTATATTTGAGCACAGCATAATAAGCCTAATCCGCTCTTCAGGTTTCCCCCTTAGAAAACATCATCCCTCATACCTGAGTAAGGAAGCTTGTAGTCTAGAAAGACACTGTCCCCAGGTAAGGCAGGGGTTTGGCAGTCTAAGTACGTAGCTGTAGCAAGGCAGTCAGAAATCAGCATGCAGTCGTGGTCATCTGGCTGGAATCTCCCTGTAAAGTGTATGGGACAAAGGAGTGCTTTTATAATCAAACAGTTGACATTCTAAGAAATGGTCCCCACGTATGAGTGTGTATGTTTCTGTGAATGTTGGAGAGACAGCATACCACTTTTGCTGGAAAACTATCTGACTGTAGCCTTGAAGAAAGCACAAACTGAAATGAATGTCTTACTGAGAATGTATTGCTTTCCTAGGCGAAAGAACAGTTAGATAGAGGGAAATAAAATAACACTGCAACTGTGGCTATTGCAAGAAAAATAAAGGCGATGCTGAATAAAATGTAAGTGGGCTAAAGTGCAAATGGCAGGCCTACTTTGCTAAAATAGATTGTCTAAAATATGGCTAAAATAGCTGTACAATACCCTCCCCTAGCCGGTTCAAAGGTGGTTTAAAAGCCCAAAATAAAAGGAAACCTGATAAAATCCTATCAATAAAAACATATAAACATAAATGTCAATAGTGACAAGTTAAAAAGCATTTGAGCAGGAATGAAAAGGGCAATTTTCAACTTCAATAGTGGTGCCAAAAAAAGCCAAATTCAAAGTTCAGTGTCATTTTGAAAAATCACCAATTATATCCAGGACAATTGAAGCCAGGAAATGATCCACTTTGGCAGGTGGTAACTTATTCCAATCATTTCCAGAAAAAAACATAGAGCACTCGTGTTCCAAAGCCTGAGCTCTGGCTGAGGCAGCAGCATTCTGTGTTGAGCCCAAGTTGAGTTAGGAGTTGCACTATCCACAAGGGGCAACTCATAAATGGCTTCCCATAGAAAACGCACCCTCAACGTGCATGTCTGATAATGAGCACTCAGCGAGAACATCAACAGATCAGCGTCCAATGAAAGTAATCGCTGTGTAGAAAGACAGACTTTCAGTGCACATTCAAAGAGGCATCAAAGGCACCGAAACATGAACTGCACACAATCCAAAACCAGTCATAATGACAGGGACCAGACGCACTCCAGTTGTTCTAGGAGTGGTGCTTCAAAATACTGCATCATGCGTTCACAACACAGTTGCGCGGGTGGAAGCGCTTTCAGTCCTTCTTGCTGTAAAGGGACAACCATTGGGGAGAAAAAGTAGCAACAGCAAAAGGCCACCCATTATAGCCAAAGAAATCAGAATTCCCGCGAAAATACTGGAAAATAGTGATTGTATGGCTGACGATATTAAGCCAAATATAGAGGAGAAGGTGTCAATGAAAGGAGAACCAACGGCCTTAAAGGAATCGGCGATTCAAGTACTACTGGATGTGTTGATTATTCACCCCACAAGTTAACCAAAGTGTCTCGGAAAATTTGTGCTTCAAAGGGACTGAGTTTCTGCCAATGACCTTGCAACCTGAAGCGCATGGGTCTTGCGTGCAGATGTAAGTGGCAGATGTTTTTGAAACAATAAAGCCTTGAGTTTGCTCAACTTGCTAAAATTTACATCAGAAGTAGCAATATAAGGCCCAATATAAGGCCAATTGTGTGCTACTCATTTTAGTTGAGTCGGGTGGAAAAGGGGACATTTCCGCAACATGTAACAATTTGGGAGACTGAAACAACATAAGCTATTCTGGTTCGCTTTCCACAATAGCTCTCACTGCTAAGGAGAACTTCCCTACACTATGTGTTGTCCCTATGCCCGAGTGTTCTGAGGACACAGAGCGAAGGTCCAGCCTATTTGTTCTAAAACCCCCCATGGAATTTACAAAACGTGTAAGGCACCCATTAGTGTCTACTGGCCACAATAACCACCCCCTGGACGTGAAAGTGATGTGTTAAATGGTCCATTCTGGACCCATTCATTGAGCTGTTGTTCAGAAGCATTTACATATTTTTGCCATTTATAAAATTTTGCAGGGGTAGGAATGCCGGACACATTCAATTCCTTATTTTTTCTAAGCCTAAACAACTAGTTTGTTGTACAGTTTCATTTTAAAATATCATTTGAACAGGTATCAGGCATGCCCTAAATAAAGTTTCCTTTCCTCTTATCTGCCAATTTATAGTCCTCCAAACACTTTTCAAGTCTATCGACTTCGACCAATACTCATAGCCTTCAATAGCCAATTGGGAAACAAAGGAATCAGAATAAATCAATTTTGTGTCTGTCAATAAAATATGTCGACTTTCCATCACTGGTAATTTGAAATAATACGACTCAGCATTTCTGACACTGTGCCCAGAAAAATATGCAAACTTTTCAGTATACGTTTTGAAACTCCCCACTGGTGGAGTCGGACACTATTCCCTCTGTGTAATTAAAAATAGTCTTTGAGGTACTTGCTCTATGAATGAAATGATGTCCATAATAATAACTGAACATATCACCATTAGTTTCTTTGGATTGATACACATCTTTATTTTGAAACATTGTATAATACTATAAATCAGACATCAGGGAATCAACTGTTTTCAAATCCCAATTATCAGAAACTACTCCAGGTGTGATTACATCATTCATAGAAAGTTTGACTACATATGGGATTTGAACTACCCCGTTTGGTCATATATATCAACTAATACTTCATACCAAACAATGCCATCAGGAATTGGTATGGCAGAAATGTTCACTAGGGACAAGTCTCTGTGGACTTCGTGTGATGAAAATGTGGTATTAAAACTTCATCCACCAGTTCAACTGTAGAGCGTTCAGGAAGGTAATGACCATGTATGAGTAAAAAGAAAACAATGACAAACCCAGTTTAAGCACCTCGGTGCCTTGGACGAGCTGGTCTCGTCCAGGCACACAGTGCTCGTGTGCCCTGGATGAGACCAGCTTGTCCTGCACCCGGCCATGGGCCTAAAAAGTCGAGGATGGAAGGGGAATCCCCGACCCCCCCATCAGCAATCTGATGACGTCAGCACGCTCACAGCGCGCCGACGTGATCAGAAGCTGCTGAGGACGCGCTGGAAGCCATTTGCTTCCAGCGCGAGGGGAGAGAGGACGTCCCTGCGGGTAAGTCGTTCTCCTAGGGGCTTTTGAGGGGGGAAAACAGACACGGTGGAAAGGAAAGAGTTTTTCCTTTCCCCCTGTGCCTATTTTCAGTGGATTCCTGGTCCACAATCATGGGCGGGGCCCACGATCGTGGACTAGGAATCCCCACTAGGCATTTTTTTCAGGTTTATTTTTGGGAGTGACTCCTTGGGAAAGGGTCGCTCCCATGGGGGGCTATTATTTATCCTATTTCAGCCCCCGGGGCGTCGAAAACCACTAGACACCAGGGATTGTATTTTCCTTATGTTTTTGGGGAGCGACCCATTGGGCAAGGGTCGCTCCCCTGGGGGGCCATAACTAATCCTATTTTGTCCCTCCGTTTTTTCGGCCGATCTGCCCCCTGGGCGGGGGTCAAAACCACTAGACCACCAGGGATATTCTTTTTCTTTATGATTTTGGGGAGCGACCCCTTGGGCAAGGGTCTCTCCCCTGGGGGGCCACAACTAATCCTATTTTGCCCCCCCCCCCCGGGGCAGATCGGCTTTTTTTTTAGCCGAACTGCCCCCTGGTGGTTCACAAACCACTAGACCACTAGGGATTTTATTTTCCAAATGTTTTTGGGCAGCGACCCCTTAGGCAAGGGTCGCTGCCCCGGGGGCAATAATTTTTAATATGTTTCAGCCCCCCGGAGGTGTTTTTGGCCGATCTTGCCCCCGGGGAGGTCAAAACCCACTAGGCACCAGGGATTGTGTGCTGTCTGTGTGTATTTTGTGTAGTTGGGGTCACCCCTTGAGCAAGGGTCGTCCCCCTAAAGGGGGAAAAATTTGTATTGGCCCTTGGGGGCAGATGGGCTTATTTTTTTAGGCCCATCTGCCCCAAAGGAGGGCAGAAACCACAAATACTCCAGGGATTTTTTTTTTGTTCCCCTTTTTTTGTTTTGTGCTCAGGTGCCCCCTTTTTCCCCCTTTGGCAAGGGTCGCCCCCTAAAGGGGACACAGAGCTGTTGACCATTTCTGCCCCTCTTGAGGGCAGATCGGCCAATTTATTTTACACCCATCTCCCTCCAAGGGGGGGGGGGGGCAAAATCCACTTAGGCACCAGGGATCCTGTGTGTGTGTTTTGTGTGGGGGGGCGGCACCTTTGGCAAGGGTCGCCCCCCAAAGGGGGCACATCACTGATGGCCATTTATGCCCACCTTGGAGGCAGATCGGCCTATTTTTTTTAGGCTCATCTGCCCCCAAGGGGGGCAGAAGGCACCAAGATGTCAGAGATTTTTTATTTTGGTTCCCTTTGTTTTTGTGTATGTTGGGGGTGCCCCCTTTGATGAGGGTCGCCCCCCCCAAGGGGCACAGAGCTATTGGCCATTTCTGCCCCCCTTGGGGGCAGATCAGCCTATTTCTTTTAGGCCCATCTCCCCCCAAGGGGGCAGAAGCCACTTAGGCACCAGGGACTATTTCTAAGTTCTTGGTGGTGGGGTGTTTGTCAACTGGAGAAGTATTTGTATTTGTGATTATAACAGTTTATTTCTTCTTTTTGTTCTAGTTCAAAGTTTTTGCTTCCTTTGCTGTGGATCCTTGGGGTTTTGGCAGTAGCTGTCCTGCGGTTTGCATAGTTGCATGTTTTAGGTAAGTGAAAGCTATTTACAGGAGTATTGTTGACATGCATGAATGACATGTTTGTAGGTGGTGTACTAACTGCAGTATTGTGTGTGAGATTGTCCTTAGAATTGAGCACAATGATACTTGTGCTGTCATATATCTAATTAGCTTTTTTCTTTTTAGTGGGATATCATTGGTGAATGCTGTGTCTGTGCAGAGTAGTTGCTGGTGAGTAGCTTTTTCAGGCAAGTGAGTGGTATAGTTTTTTTAGTACATAACGTATTGTGATAAAGCTACACTTTGTTTATTACTTATTTTAGTGCTGGTTGTTGTTGCCAATCCATTTGTTGTTTGTGAGGATCATGGCTAGCCGAAGAGTGACCGCTCAGCGGGTTGTTGGCATGCTTTTTGAGTCGTCTTCAGACCATGATTACAAGACTGACTCTGCATCTGAGGCAGAGGAGGAAGTGAGAGATTCTGGCAGTGAGTTTTCTGTCCGAGAGGATTCCTCAGATGAGGAATCCACTCTCAGTGCAGATGAAGGGCCTGTTTTAGAGGAGGACATTGATGTGCCAAGAGTGCAGCATCCTGATGCTGAAGGGTTTCCCATTAGAAGACCTGACACCTGGATTGCCCCAAACATGAAGCAGCCACAGTTACCTGCATTTACTGGTCTCCCAGGGTGTGGAGTCAACACGGAAAACTTTTTGCCTGTCAATTTCTTTCACTTGTTTGTGGACAACGTATTTTTGGAAGAGATTGTGGAGCAGACTAATGTGTGTGCGGAGCAATATTTGAGGGACAACGCTGCCAGACTTAGGCATCAGTCTAGATCTACTCAGTGGGTTGCCACATATCTGGAAGAGATAAAAAAGTTTTTAGGTTTGACTTTTTTGATGGGATTGATAAGGAAGCCGTCACTGGCTTCTTATTGGTCTAGTCCCTTGATGGCAACGGCTATATCTCCTGCAACTATGACTTGTAATCACTATTTGCTTCTTCTTCGTATGCTGCATTTTGTAGACAATGCTTTAGCCTTACCACAAGATCACCCTGATTGTGACCGTCTTTTTAAGATTAGGCCTGTCCTTGATTGTTTTGTAGATCGGTTTTCAGAGGTTTATGTTCCAGGCAAAGAGATAAGTGTGGACGAGTCTTTGGTCCTTTTCAAGGGGCGTTTAGTTTTAAGCAGTACATTCCTAGTAAGAGGGCACAGTATGGGATTAAATTGTATATGCTGTCAGAAAGCAGTACAGGAGACGTTTATAATTTCCGGGTCTACACTGGTAGGGATTCCAGTATTGACCCTCCTGGTTCTCCGGCCACTTTTGGAGTTAGCAAATAAATTGAGTGGGAACTTGGTAGACGACTGATTAACAAAGGTCACCGTTTGTATGTAGATAATTTCTACACTGGAGTGCAGTTGTTCAAGGAGTTGTTTAGAGTGGACACTGTTGCTTGTGGCACAATTCGTTCTAACTAGAAAGGCTATCCAAGGGAGCTTGTCTGTAAAACACTTGAGTGGGGACAGTGCAGTGCCTTGCGGAATAATGAGATGCTAGCTCTGAAATTTTCAGAAAGGAGGGATGTGTACATGCTATCTACCATCCATGATGGGAGTACTTCCCCTGTGACTGTTTGTGGTCAGGTTGCCGAAGTGCGCAAACCTGCGTGCATTTTGGACTACAATAGGCACATAGGTGGTGTTGATAGAGTAGATCAGAGGTTGGAACCTTACACTTCTCTTCGTAAGTCTTACGTGTGGTATAAAAAGTTGGCCCTACATTTATTTCATTTGGCAACTTTTAATGCTTTTATTGTGTTCAAGGAATGTTCACCTGAGTCAAGGATGGCATTTGCTAAATTTCAGGAGTCGGTGATAGAGAGCCTTATTGTGGTGGAACTGGCCGTGTGTGTGGGGTGGCGCTTGGCTGGCGGTGTACGTGGGGTGGCGCTTGGCTGGCGGTGTGCTTGGGGTGGTGCTTATTTGGCGGTGTGCATAGGGTGGGGCTTGGCTGCGGTGTGTGTGGGGTGGTGCTTGGCTGGCGGTGTGCTGGGGTGGCGCTTGGCTGGCGGTGTGCGAGGGGTGGCGCTTGGTTGGCGGTGTGCTTGGGGTGGCGCTTGGTTGGCGGTGTGCGTGGGATGGCACTTGGCTGGCGGTGTGCGTGGGGTGGCACTTGGCTGGCGGTGCGCTTGGGGTGGTGCCTGGTTGGCGGTGTGCGTGGTGTAGTGCTTGGCTGGCGGTGCCAGCCAAACGTCAGTCCACACGCTCCCATCAGCTAGTGTGACTGCTGTATCAGGTATGTGGGTGTATGCAAGGGCGTATGGGCCCTTGAGTTGCACTGTCAGTCGATGCGAGTGTTGTAATGTGCTGGGCCCGTGTCTGGCGGCGTGAATGGTCTTGTGCATGTCATGCATGAAAGGTGTGTGAATGGACTGTAAAACGGTTGGTGCCTTGACGCAGCTTTACAGCTCACGAACTGTGAGTCATTGGTTCAGTTTTTTGGCCTTTCAGTTATTAACACTGCATTTCACTTTTGTGAAATCTCTTGTTAAAAAAAATTGATCTACTGAACCATCACTCACCCTCATTCCAAATCCAACCAGTATGTGTGGTACAAATGACAAAACCTGCTCCGCTGTAATCAGGCGTTGCAGCACACTTGTGACACGCTAGGTGTCTGAGACCCCGATGATGAAGCATGCCACCAACTTGGTTGGTGGGTGAGGGGTCTTTTTAACATAACCTAAGTTCATTTCTTTTCACAATTTTAGTGTTTGGCACATCACGGACGTACGTGGACACATCAAAATGATATATTGCAAAACTACCTGTTTTTGGGGGTGAGAAGGGCACCTATGTTTTTGGTCGTGGGTGCGGCCTTCATCTAGGGAAACCTACCAAACCCAGACATGTTTAAAACTAGTCACCTCAAGGAAACTAGGGAGGTGTGGCTTGCGTAGATCCCCCAACATTTTCTTACCCTGACTCCTCTGCAAACCTCAAAATTTGCTTAAAAAAGCATATTTTCCTGACTTTTCTTAGTAGGATCACTGCTCCAGCACAACATTCCTACTCCACAGTCTTCCCCTCAGTCCCCCAAGTAAAATGACACCTCACTTGTGTGGGTCCCAAAAGCAGAGTCAGCCTAAAGATGTATAAAAGAAGAATATGTCCTTATCAACTCGCTGTGCTATCCCCTCTATCTCTACAAGTTTTTGGTCTTTTTCTATTGCAGGCACCTGGCCTACCCACACAAGTGAGGTACCATTTTTATCGGGAGACATGGGGGAACGCTGGGTGGAAGAAAATTTGTGGCTCCTCTACGATTCCAAAACTCCCTGTCACCGAAATGTGAGGAAAACGTGTTTTTTTAGCCAAATTTTGAGGTTTGCAAAGGATTCTGGGTAACAGAACCTGGTGAGAGCCCCACAAGTCACCCCGTCTTGGATTCCCCTAGGTCTGTAGTTTTCAAAAATGCACAGGTTTGGTAGGTTTCCCTAGGTGCCGGCTGAGCTAGAGGCCAAAATCCACAGGTAGGCACTTTGCAAAAAACACCTCTGTTTTCTTTGAGAAAATGTGATGTGTCCACTTTGTGTTTTGGGGCATTTCCTATCGCGGGCACTAGGCCCACCCACACAAATGAGGTACCATTTTTGTCGGGAGATTTAGGGGAACATAGAACAGTAAAACAAGTTTTATTTCCCCTTGTCTTTCTCTACATTGTTTCCTTCCAAATATAAGACAATGTGTAAAAAAGATGTCTATTTGAGAAATGCTCTGTAATTTACATGCTAGTATGGGCACCCCAGAATTCAGAGATGTGCAAATAACCACTGCCACTGCTCCTCAACACCTTATCTTGTGCCCATTTTGGAAATACAAAGGTTTTCTTCATACCTATTTTTGACTCTTTATATTTCAGCAAATGAATTGCTGTTAACCCGGTATAGAATGAAAACCCACTGCAAGGTGCAGCTCGTTTTTTGGCTCTGGGAACCTAGGGTTCTTGATGAACCTACAAGCCCTATATATCCCCGAAACCAGAAGAGTCCAGCAGACGTAACGGTATATTGCTTTAAAAAATCTGACATTGCAGTAAAAAGTTACACAGTAAAATGTAGAGAAAAATGGCTGTTTTTTTTAACCTCAATTTCAATATTTATTTATTTCAGTTGTTATTTTGTGTAGGAAACCCTTGTAGGATCTACACAAATAACCCATTGCTGAATTCAGAATTCTGTCTACTTTTCAGAAATGTTTAGGTTTCTGGGATCCAGCATTGGTTTCACACCCATTTCTGTCACTGACTGGAAGGAGGCTGAAAGCACAAATCGTAAAAATGAGGTATGTCCCAGTAAAATGCCAAAGTTGTGTTGAAAAATTGGGTTTTCTGATTCAAGTCTGCCTGTTCCTGAAAGCTGGTGATTGTAGCACCGCAAACCCTTTTTTGATGCCATTTTCAGGGAAAAAACCACAAGCCTTCTTCTCCAGCCCTTTTTCCCATTTTTTAAAAAAAAAACGAAATTGTCACTGTATTTTGGCTAATTTCTTGGTCTCCTTCAGGGGAACCCACAAAGTCTGGGTACCTCTAGAATCCCTAGGATGTTGGAAAAAAAGGATGCAAATTTGGCGTGGGTAGCTTCTGTGAACAAAAAGTTATGAGGGCCTAAGCGCGCTCTGCCCCAAATAGCCAAATAAATGCCTGACGCCAGAGGGGGAAAAGGCCTGGCAGCGAAGGGGTTAAAGTACAAAGGCAAGTGCAGTTATTATGAACCACAGGTAGTTCCATGGAAGAATAAAGTAATTCATTTTTAGCCAAATTGTCAGCTTACGTGCTCTTGACAGTTCGGTTGCAGTGGAGGCAGATGAGTTAGTGAAAGTGTTATTGATGTCGGCAAAACATCCTGAAGCAGTTAGTGCAAAAATTGAAGCCATGTTTGGAAGTGGAGAACTTGCAAAAGACTCCTTCGGTGGTTGATAGTAAAGTATGCCATCCGTGGTTGTAGAATTTGAATAAAATTGATCAGTATTATTAGTGTTATTTGTAGTAGTAGAAGTTAGTGGAACCAATGAAAGTTCATTTTCCACCTGCCCTAAGCTCGGAAGGGTGACAGTGTGGCTGCTGAAAACCTGTAGAGGAACACCCTGGTCCATAGTAAGAGGGATTCGGGTACTACCGAGGAGTCCCCTTGGTCTGCTGTGCAGGATCGACCACATGGTGTAGCTTGACATTGTTGGTGGAGACAAAGCGACTTTCTTTAGAACAAGGCAGCGGTGGTAGAATGACAGTTCTGGTAGAGTGTGTTCCCAGGACTAGAACCGGTGCACAATAAGAAGGAACAATCTCATTTTTCACAGCAATCTTTTCACACACTAGATCCCCAAGTTTTGGAAGCCAGCCAGTAGATGTTACTGGTACATCCCTTATTTCCAAGGAGGCAGCACTGGCAGTTGCGTTGTCATCACGGAACTGTTGTAAGTCATGCAAGAAAGTGACATGTTCATTTATGTCAAGAGGTGTATCTCCGACCTCCACGCCAGGACCATCAAGACCTGGAACATACATTTGTGTTCCAAACAGGCATTTGTATAATGTATCCCCCCCCACCCGGACCTTCTACGCAGATAGTTAAGTGCTCTCTGGACTTATACAGGTGTGTAAGCCAACTACGACCCGTGTCTAATACTCTGGCTGTTAAGGATTGCTTTAAATCTCATTTTTTTCACTCCACAACACTATTTCCCTCAGGATGAAATGGAGACACGTAATGTAGTTGGGCCCCTAATGAAGCCATGGCGTCCCTGAAAGCCCTTGATGCAAAAGCAGAGCAGTGGTCCGAGTGGAAAGACACAACAGCATATGTGTTGATAAAGAGATGCAAATCTTTAATAACAATGTGAGAGTCAGCCGAGCATTGTTGCCAAACCCATAGAAATATGGAGCATGAATCAAAAGAGACCAAGATGTATTTGTATGCACTATCAGGTGTCAGGGGACCACAGTGGTCCAAGTACACATATTGTAATGGTTTGTTAGATATAAGAAGGGATGTCTGCAGTGGTCGTTTGACGGTGGATCCTTTTATTTGCTGGCAGATGTCACAAGGATATACTGCTTGGTCTGTTTATAGAGACCTGGCCACCAGTAACATGCTTGTAACAATGAAATTGTAGCCTCCACACCAGCATGCGCAGAAGCAACTCCCTCATGCGCTGCTTTAATCAATTCTGGTCTTTGGTCTTTATTGGGAATCACACGATTTCCCACCCCTGGTATCACTGCTGAGGCATGATATGCAGTAGGAGTATTTAGCAGGATATGCTTTTGGTAAGGGCGTGCCATCAGCCGAAGCTTTCACATCTGCCAGTGTTTCATCATCCAATTTCGTTCTAGAATGAGTTACTGTAGCAACATAAGTCATAACTGCTGCTGATTTGCCTGCTTCATCAGCCAAGGTGTTGCCTACAATGTCCATTTCGACATGTTGATGTCCTAGTGTATGTACATGATGGATGTTGGGTAGCATTTCCTTCAGATCCACTACTTTCCCCAACAGAAGTCTGTGTTTAATTGTGTGTCCTTTTGAATCTGTGAACTCATTCTGGTGCCAGTAATGCAGATATTCATTGAAGGACTGGACACAATAATGCGAATCACAGATAATCAGCATCATCTGCTCAGGATCCGTGTGTTCCAGTGCCATTACCAGAGCCTTGAGCTCTGAGTTGTGCAGTGCAGTCACCGAGGGTCTGTGTGTAAGTATGTTGTGGATGGAACTTGCCATCCTTCATATATCCACTCATGACTGCGCAAACAGTTGAATATAGATGTTTGGTGCCTATAGCTGGTTGGGCTGAACCATCAGTGTACAAAATTGTCTGATATTCTTCCGTATGCAATGTGTTTGCTAGAACTGAATATTCATGTTCATATTACAAAAATTCTTGGGTTTGTAATTTTTGAGTTAAAAATATCATCTACATCAGTGCCCGTCAGAGACTGTGCCCATTGGATCCAACGTGGATGTAATGCTTTAGCGTTAGGAATGCTAACTTTGGTAACAGCTTCAAGGGCTGGAATGGGGGATACAGCATTGATAGGTTTACCCTGGGCCAGAGGTCTCTCTTTAATGACAGCCATCTGAACAGCAGTGAGAATTTTATCAGTGGGAGCAAAGCATTGTTTTGCAGTAGAATACAAATGTGATTTGTATGCAATTGGGACGGTCTCACCCTCATTGAATGTCATGTAGGTGAAATCAATGGCACCAGCAATTACTCTGATAACCAGATGTTTTTTGTTGTCCCTTGTATGTAGGTGTTTTGCTTTAAGCATGTCTTTTTGTAATGTTCTGAGGATGCTTGTGTGTTTGACTGTCCAGTATTTGCTGGTAAAGTCAGGACGTATTAAATCGTACAATGGTTAAATGCATAGTTCATGAACTGGGATACATGTTCTGCCAAAGTTTAAAAAGCCCAATAAGGACTGGAGCTTTTGTATTGTGTTTGGTGGTTATAATTGTGCAAATTTTTCTAAAAACTGGGGCTCAAGGCTATTGCCTTCATCTGACAGTTCATATCCCAAAAACAGGACACTAAGGAAGGATATTTTGTTTTTTTTAAAGTTGAATTGGTAGCCAAATTTAACAAATCCTACAACAATGCGGGCTACCCATCTTATATGTTGCATGAGGTCGTTGTCCGTGTGATAGATGTCATCCACGTATGACAATGCCTCAAGGTCTATGTCATCTAAGATAGATGTAACAGGAGCTGAGAACAGGCCTAGATTGTTTTTGTACCCTTGTGGGATGCTGTAGAATTTTTCTGAGAGCCTAAAGCACTAAAACTTGTTAAATCCCTACGTAGAGGCACAATGTTTTGGCAGAAAAGCCCATTGTAAATATCCAGGGTCGTTTTGTATTTTTTGTGCACTATATAGTTCATAAGTGCTGTGCTATGTGCATTTTGTATCACAAATGTGCGTGTGTGACTGTTTAAATGTCTGTAGCCTAAAACTATTCTATATGAATGGTCTGGTTTAGAGACAGGAAACAATGGATTGTTCATTGGTGAAACACAGGGTTCAATTAAACCCTGGTACTCTAATTGTTTGAGGATTTCCCTCACCAGTGCTTTAGCTTCATACATTATTGGATATTGGGGTTGAGGTTGAGGTTGGGATTTAATTGTTATTATGTGATAGGGGAAATCTTTATCCCACCCTACGTGATTGCGGTATAACGCAGGTGTAACGCCGCGCTCTGACGCGGCGTCTCTTTCTGTCCTCGCGGGTGGAACACGATACCGATATTCGGAGCGCCGTTCTCCGCGTTTTTTGACTATGCTTTCTGGGAAGCATATATTTCGCTCCCGGTCGCGCTACACTTACATGTAGCCTTTTTTCTTCTTTTATTGTTGGTGGTGGGTTTTTTGTTGGGCCTTTTGCCTGTCTCTATCCATGTTGTGTCCATCTTGTCTTCTTCGTGATTTTGTCCCAGCATGCTCTGTTTTTCTTTTATACTACTTCCTTTTTCCTATACTGGTCTATGGGCTTTTCCCAATCCAAGATGGTCTTACTTCCCTTTCCTGTGATGTCACTTCCCTTTTCTCAGTATATAAGTCAGTCAGTCTTGTTCCTCCTTGCGTTGCAAACACTTCCTTCTGGTTGTGCTGTTCGCTCCTGTTCTTTGTTCCTGCTTTTTTGCCTTGGGAGATTTTTGCCTGTTCTTTGTTCTTGCTTTTGCCTTGGGAGATTTTTGCCTGTTCTTTGTTCCTGCTTTTGCCTTGGATATTTTTGCCTGTTCCTTTTTTCCTGCCTTGTACCCTGGATATTGCCTATTTTTGTTTCCTGTTGTCAAGTCCTGTTTTTTCTTGTTTTCCTTCAGGAGTTCCTGTTAGAGGTTTTTTCCCCAGTGTTGGGGTTTTTTCCCTCTGGGACTCCTTCTGGAGGATACGGTCTGCTTTGGCGTAGCCTGTCAAGCGGCACCGTGGCTACTAGAAGGGGTCGCCCTTATCTGGGAACATCCAGGACCTGTAGAAGACTTGGTGTATTCGCCAATCCGAAATCCAGAGGTGAGAAGTCCAGCGCAGTACGTGACAGATTGCAACGCCAAAAGATTCTGCGTTGCGAGAGTGCCATGGAAGATCCACAGGGAGAGGTGTCAGAAAATGCTCAAGCTATGTTACAGACTGTCCAACAACAAGCCCAAGAATTACAACAGTTACGGGCAGAGAACATTGCGCTACAACAGGTCTTGTCTTCCCGATCAATGGACATACCACCCGTATCTGCTACTATTCCTCGATATTCCGGAGATCCTTTAAAGATGAAGGAATTTTTGGACGCCCTGACGGTTTTCTTTCCCTTTCGTCCACTCCAGTTTTCTTCGGATAAGACTAAGGTGGGCTATCTGATCAGCGCCTTGTCTGGTCCAGCGCTTGCTTGGGCGACTCCTCTGGTTTCTGCAGATGACCCAGTCCTGGCTAACTATTCCGCTTTCCTGACTGTTTTCAAACAAATGTTTGAGAGACCTGGGGTAGAAGCAGCAGCTGAAGAAGCCTTATGTGACATTCAGCAAGGTAATCAGGATGTACTGCAGTATATAACCCGCTTCAAACAGCTGGCAGGTGAAACCTCCTGGGTAGAACGCACCTTCGTAACCCTTTTCCGCCGAGGCCTGCGTGAAGAAATTAAAGATGAGCTTTTACACTCTTCCCCAGCTTGTTCTTTGAAAGAATTAATGGATCAATCTATGAACATCGAGTATAGACTTCGAGAGCGCAAGATGGAAAGACGTAGAACTAGAGCTCCATACCAGCCCGGTACCTTCCGTGCTAGCAGTCGGCGAACGGAAGATAGTCCATCTGAAGCCTCTCCACCTCCCCATGAAGAGCCCATGCAGATAGATCTAGTTCGTGGGCCATTGACGGAGTCAGAAAGGGAGGAACGACGACGAAGGGGTCTTTGCCTATACTGTGGTAAGGCTGGCCACCTGATACGTAGTTGGCCGGTACGTCCCTCAAGGCCTGCGGGAAACGCCAGCTCCCGTCCCCTGTAAGGAGGAAGGAGGCAGGAGGAGCTGAAGTACCATCAATATGTTCCTCCAAAGAAAGCATGTCCACCCTGTTTATCCTCTCGGTCAAGTTACAAAGTTCACAAGATCAAGAAGAACATCTTCTGGCTCTCCTTGATTGTGGAGCCAGTGGACTCTATCTGGATGAGACCTGGGCTACTAGTAAAGGAATTCCCCGCATTCCTAAAGAAACCCCTGAGCAGGTTCACATAGTGGATGGCTCTCCATTAACCTCAGGACCTGTGGTGGCCTCAACTCCTACTCTTTGTTTGACATTTGGGGGTCATCAAGAACACGTTGCCTTTGATCTCATAGCCTCACCAAATCACATCATGATTTTGGGAATTCCCTGGTTAGCCCGACACAACCCCTATATCAATTGGGAAACACGAACTACATCCCTAACGTCTTCATTTTGTCAACAGAATTGTTATTCTACTACTTCTTACTGGACTCCAAAAAGGTCCTGTCAGTCAATTAAGGATAACACTAACTCTATCAATACTATCCAGGGGGTTCCAGATTGTTTTCAGGAATATATCAGGATTTTTCAGAAACCTAGTAATCCTATTTTGCCACCTCATCGCAGTTATGACTGTGCTATTCCGTTAATTCCTGATGAAGTCGTTCCCTTCGGTCGAATATATTCTCTGACAGACCAAGAAAAGAAGGTGTTAAGGGAATATTTAGACGACAACTTGCACAACGGTTTGATTGCTCCTTCCACGTCGCCCGCTGGGGCTCCTCTCTTCTTCGTCCCAAAGAAGACTAAGGATCTGCGTCCTTGTGTGGACTTTCGTGAACTCAACAGAATAACGATTAAGGATCGATATCCACTGCCTTTAATCAGAGATATACTGGATGCCATTCAAGGAGCCAAGATATTTACTAAATTAGACTTACGGGGTGCCTATCATCTCCTTCGGATCAAGGAAGGAGATGAATGGAAGACTGCTTTCCGTACCCCTTTTGGGCACTATGAGTATCGTGTTATGCCCTTTGGACTGACCAACGCCCCTTCTGTTTTTCAACGATTTATGGATTCAGTGTTCTCTGATGTACTCAATCAAGATGTTGTCATTTATTTGGATGATATCTTGATATATTCCCGTGATCCTGAGCACCATGTAGATCATGTCCTACAAGTCCTGGAAAGACTCAAGAAAAACCAATTGTTTTGTAAACCTGAGAAGTGTGAGTTCCATAAATCTGAAGTAAGGTATCTCGTGTTTTGTATTAATCAACACGGAATATCCATGGATCCTGACAAGGTCAGTGCCATATTAGATTGGCCTTCTCCAACGTCCATTAAAGAAACGCAATGTTTTCTTGGGTTATCAAACTTTTATCGTCAGTTTATTCAGAACTTTGCCCACCTACAAAGTTTCATAACACAAACAATTAAGAAAGAGAACCTGTAGAAGGGTTTCATTTTTGATCAAGGAGGCTGAACATGCGTTTCAAGAATTAAAGACAGCCTTTACCCAAGCACCCGTGTTGCGTCATCCTGACAATACCAAGAAATTTATCGTCATGACTGATGCCTCAGACAGAGCTATTGGAGCAGTTCTGCTGCAGAAGCAAGACAATGATGTATTGGAACATCCTATCTTTTATCTGTCGCATATTCTATCAGAGGCTGAACGAAATTATTCTGTACTGGAACGAGAACTACTCGCTCTCAAAGTAGCTTGTAAGGAATGGAGGCATTTCCTGATGTGTTCCAGAGAGCCTTTTGAAGCTAGGACTGATCACCGTAATCTCAAGTGTCTTCGGAGCTTTCAGTGTCGCAACAGTCTCAGGCTCGATGGGCTTTCTTCTTTAGCCAGTACGATTTCGTGATCACGTACATACCTGGTTCCCAGAATTTAGTGGCAGATGCCTTATCCCGCAGATATCCTGACATAGCCCAGAACTCCTCTCCACATCTTATTGAGTCTAGCAGGATCATCGGAGCTACTCAATCTTTTCAAGAACGCGTTCAATCCGAGTACCAGTTTCTGTCTGCTTCAGAATGGGATAAAGTGACTCCTTTTTTGCAGAAGAAGGACAACTACTTCTATCATCAACATGCTCTCTTCCTACCTACCAAGAAAGTGCAGACAGAAGCCCTGCAAATGTGCCATGATTCTCCTATAGCCGGTCATCGAGGTATCAGGAAGACCCAGGAACTGCTTCAGCGATCTTTTTGGTGGCCTTCGCTAAAGACAGACACTGAAACCTATGTGTCAGCATGCCCAGTCTGTGCCCAGACTAAGACACCCCGAACTAAGGTGGCAGGTTTATTAAGACCCTTACCGGTTCCTTCCGCTCCTTGGTGTACTCTATCCACGGATTTCATATGCTGTCTACCTACTTCCTCTGGTAACCAAGTAATCATGGTAACCGTAGATTCATTCACCAAGATGGCTCATTTTTCAACCTTGAAGAAACTACCAACGGCCCCAGAAATGAGTCGCATTTTTCTGCGAGATATTTTTCGCCTCCATGGTCTTCCTCTAGAGGTCATTTCGGACAGAGGCCCTCAATATGTATCACGTTTCTGGAGAGCCTTTTGTGCCTTCTTTAACATTGAGATTTCTTTATCCTCGGGTTTCCATCCACAAACGAATGGGCAAACTGAACGAGTGAATCAAGAACTTCAGCAGTATCTGAGATGTTACTGTAATGCCACACAAAGCAATTGGTCGGAATATCTTGCTCTTGCCGAGTTCTCCTATAACAACACAATACATAGTGCGACCAAGACCACACCCTTTTATTGTACTTATGGATTTCATCCGAGGACTTTCACTACTGTTTCTCGAACATCCTCTTCTGTGCCTGCAGTCACTTCTTTTTCACGACAGATCCGTTGAATCCAGGGCCTACTTCACACTACTCTCCTAGCTTCGAAACAAGCTATGAAGCGAAAGGCGGATTGTTATCGGCAAGCCGCACCTTTGTATCAAGTGGGCCACAAAGTATAGCTTTCTTCCAGATTTCTACCATCCCGGTTTTCCACCAATAAGTTCAAACCACGTTTTTATGGACCCTTTCGAATTTCGCACATCCTGAATCCTGTAGTTGTGCGTCTCCGCTTACCTCATACCTGGAGGGTTCATCCTGTTTTCCATGTGTCCAAGTTAAAACCCTTTGTTCCTGATCCTTACCATCGCCAGTTCCAACGTCCACCTCCTCTTTCTATCAAGGGACAGCCTGAGTATGAAGTCTAGGAGATCTGTGATTCCCGAATTTTTCGACGCAAACTACAGTTTTTGGTCCACTGGAAAGGATACCCCCTCAGTGACTGTTCGTGGGAAGATGCTTCCTCCGTCCATGCTCCCCGTTTGGTTCGCCTGTTTTTTGACAATCATCCTGACAAACCTGGAGCCTCGGGGAGGGGACCTACTGTAACGCAGCGCTCTGACGCGGCGTCTCTTTCTGTCCTCGCGGGTGGAACACGCTACCGATATTCAGAGCGCCGTTCTCCGCGTTTTTTGACTATGCTTTCTGGGAAGCATATATTTCACTCCCGGTCGCGCTACACTTACTTGTAGCCTTTTTTCTTCTTTTATTGTTGGTGGTGGGTTTTTTGTTGGGCCTTTTGCCTGTCTCTATCCATGTTGTGTCCATCTTGTCTTCTTCGTGATTTTGTCCCAGCATGCTCTGTTTTTCTTTTATACTACTTCCTTTTTCCTATACTGGTCTATGGGCTTTTCCCAATCCAAGATGGTCTTACTTCCCTTTCCTGTGATGTCACTTCCCTTTTCTCAGTATATAAGTCAGTCAGTCTTGTTCCTCCTTGCGTTGCAAACACTTCCTTCTGGTTGTGCTGTTCGCTCCTGTTCTTTGTTCCTGCTTTTTTGCCTTGGGAGATTTTTGCCTGTTCTTTGTTCTTGCTTTTGCCTTGGGAGATTTTTGCCTGTTCTTTGTTCCTGCTTTTGCCTTGGATATTTTTGCCTGTTCCTTTTTTCCTGCCTTGTACCCTGGATATTGCCTATTTTTGTTTCCTGTTGTCAAGTCCTGTTTTTTCTTGTTTTCCTTCAGGAGTTCCTGTTAGAGGTTTTTTCCCCAGTGTTGGGGTTTTTTCCCTCTGGGACTCCTTCTGGAGGATACGGTCTGCTTTGGCGTAGCCTGTCAAGCGGCACTGTGGCTACTAGAAGGGGTCGCCCTTATCTGGGAACATCCAGGACCTGTAGAAGACTTGGTGTATTCGCCAATCCGAAATCCAGAGGTGAGAAGTCCAGCGCAGTACGTGACAGATTGCAACGCCAAAAGATTCTGCGTTGCGAGAGTGCCATGGAAGATCCACAGGGAGAGGTGTCAGAAAATGCTCAAGCTATGTTACAGACTGTCCAACAACAAGCCCTAGAATTACAACAGTTACGGGCAGAGAACATTGCGCTACAACAGGTCTTGTCTTCCCGATCAATGGACATACCACCCGTATCTGCTACTATTCCTCGATATTCCGGAGATCCTTTAAAGATGAAGGAATTTTTGGACGCCCTGACGGTTTTCTTTCCCTTTCGTCCACTCCAGTTTTCTTCGGATAAGACTAAGGTGGGCTATCTGATCAGCGCCTTGTCTGGTCTAGCGCTTGCTTGGGCGACTCCTCTGGTTTCTGCAGATGACCCAGTCCTGGCTAACTATTCCGCTTTCCTGACTGTTTTCAAACAAATGTTTGAGAGACCTGGGGTAGAAGCAGCAGCTGAAGAAGCCTTATGTGACATTCAGCAAGGTAATCAGGATGTACTGCAGTATATAACCCGCTTCAAACAGCTGGCAGGTGAAACCTCCTGGGTAGAACGCACCTTCGTAACCCTTTTCCGCCGAGGCCTGCGTGAAGAAATTAAAGATGAGCTTGTACACTCTTCCCCAGCTTGTTCTTTGAAAGAATTAATGGATCAATCTATGAACATCGAGTATAGACTTCGAGAGCGCAAGATGGAAAGACGTAGAACTAGAGCTCCATACCAGCCCGGTACCTTCCGTGCTAGCAGTCGGCGAACGGAAGATAGTCCATCTGAAGCCTCTCCACCTCCCCATGAAGAGCCCATGCAGATAGATCTGGTTCGTGGGCCATTGACGGAGTCAGAAAGGGAGGAACGACGACGAAGGGGTCTTTGCCTATACTGTGGTAAGGCTGGCCACCTGATCCGTAGTTGGCCGGTACGTCCCTCAAGGCCTGCGGGAAACGCCAGCTCCCGTCCCCTGTAAGGAGGAAGGAGGCAGGAGGAGCTGAAGTACCATCAATATGTTCCTCCAAAGAAAGCATGTCCACCCTGTTTATCCTCTCGGTCAAGTTACAAAGTTCACAAGATCAAGAAGAACATCTTCTGGCTCTCCTTGATTGTGGAGCCAGTGGACTCTATCTGGATGAGACCTGGGCTACTAGTAAAGGAATTCCCCGCATTCCTAAAGAAACCCCTGAGCAGGTTCACATAGTGGATGGCTCTCCGTTAACCTCAGGACCTGTGGTGGCCTCAACTCCTACTCTTTGTTTGACATTTGGGGGTCATCAAGAACACGTTGCCTTTGATCTCATAGCCTCACCAAATCACATCATGATTTTGGGAATTCCCTGGTTAGCCCGACACAACCCCTATATCAATTGGGAAACACGAACTACATCCCTAACGTCTTCATTTTGTCAACAGAATTGTTATTCTACTACTTCTTACTGGACTCCAAAAAGGTCCTGTCAGTCAATTAAGGATAACACTAACTCTATCAATACTATCCAGGGGGTTCCAGATTGTTTTCAGGAATATATCAGGATTTTTCAGAAACCTAGTAATCCTATTTTGCCACCTCATCGCAGTTATGACTGTGCTATTCCGTTAATTCCTGATGAAGTCGTTCCCTTCGGTCGAATATATTCTCCGACAGACCAAGAAAAGAAGGTGTTAAGGGAATATTTAGACGACAACTTGCACAACGGTTTGATTGCTCCTTCCACGTCGCCCGCTGGGGCTCCTCTCTTCTTCGTCCCAAAGAAGACTAAGGATCTGCGTCCTTGTGTGGACTTTCGTGAACTCAACAGAATAACGATTAAGGATCGATATCCACTGCCTTTAATCAGAGATATACTGGATGCCATTCAAGGAGCCAAGATATTTACTAAATTAGACTTACGGGGTGCCTATCATCTCCTTCGGATCAAGGAAGGAGATGAATGGAAGACTGCTTTCCGTACCCCTTTTGGGCACTATGAGTATCGTGTTATGCCCTTTGGACTGACCAACGCCCCTTCTGTTTTTCAACGATTTATGGATTCAGTGTTCTCTGATGTACTCAATCAAGATGTTGTCATTTATTTGGATGATATCTTGATATATTCCCGTGATCCTGAGCACCATGTAGATCATGTCCTACAAGTCCTGGAAAGACTCAAGAAAAACCAATTGTTTTGTAAACCTGAGAAGTGTGAGTTCCATAAATCTGAAGTAAGGTATCTCGTGTTTTGTATTAATCAACACGGAATATCCATGGATCCTGACAAGGTCAGTGCCATATTAGATTGGCCTTCTCCAACGTCCATTAAAGAAACGCAATGTTTTCTTGGGTTATCAAACTTTTATCGTCAGTTTATTCAGAACTTTGCCCACCTACAAAGTTTCATAACACAAACAATTAAGAAAGAGAAGCTGTAGAAGGGTTTCATTTTTGATCAAGGAGGCTGAACATGCGTTTCAAGAATTAAAGACAGCCTTTACCCAAGCACCCGTGTTGCGTCATCCTGACAATACCAAGAAATTTATCGTCATGACTGATGCCTCAGACAGAGCTATTGGAGCAGTTCTGCTGCAGAAGCAAGACAATGATGTATTGGAACATCCTATCTTTTATCTGTCGCATATTCTATCAGAGGCTGAACGAAATTATTCTGTACTGGAACGAGAACTACTCGCTCTCAAAGTAGCTTGTAAGGAATGGAGGCATTTCCTGATGTGTTCCAGAGAGCCTTTTGAAGCTAGGACTGATCACCGTAATCTCAAGTGTCTTCGGAGCTTTCAGTGTCGCAACAGTCTCAGGCTCGATGGGCTTTCTTCTTTAGCCAGTACGATTTCGTGATCACGTACATACCTGGTTCCCAGAATTTAGTGGCAGATGCCTTATCCCGCAGATATCCTGACATAGCCCAGAACTCCTCTCCACATCTTATTGAGTCTAGCAGGATCATCGGAGCTACTCAATCTTTTCAAGAACGCGTTCAATCCGAGTACCAGTTTCTGTCTGCTTCAGAATGGGATAAAGTGACTCCTTTTTTGCAGAAGAAGGACAACTACTTCTATCATCAACATGCTCTCTTCCTACCTACCAAGAAAGTGCAGACAGAAGCCCTGCAAATGTGCCATGATTCTCCTATAGCCGGTCATCGAGGTATCAGGAAGACCCAGGAACTGCTTCAGCGATCTTTTTGGTGGCCTTCGCTAAAGACAGACACTGAAACCTATGTGTCAGCATGCCCAGTCTGTGCCCAGACTAAGACACCCCGAACTAAGGTGGCAGGTTTATTAAGACCCTTACCGGTTCCTTCCGCTCCTTGGTGTACTCTATCCACGGATTTCATATGCTCTCTACCTACTTCCTCTGGTAACCAAGTAATCATGGTAACCGTAGATTCATTCACCAAGATGGCTCATTTTTCAGCCTTGAAGAAACTACCAACGGCCCCAGAAATGAGTCGCATTTTTCTGCGAGATATTTTTCGCCTCCATGGTCTTCCTCTAGAGGTCATTTCGGACAGAGGCCCTCAATATGTATCACGTTTCTGGAGAGCCTTTTGTGCCTTCTTTAACATTGAGATTTCTTTATCCTCGGGTTTCCATCCACAAACGAATGGGCAAACTGAACGAGTGAATCAAGAACTTCAGCAGTATCTGAGATGTTACTGTAATGCCACACAAAGCAATTGGTCGGAATATCTTGCTCTTGCCGAGTTCTCCTATAACAACACAATACATAGTGCGACCAAGACCACACCCTTTTATTGTACTTATGGATTTCATCCGAGGACTTTCACTACTGTTTCTCGAACATCCTCTTCTGTGCCTGCAGTCACTTCTTTTTCACGACAGATCCGTTGAATCCAGGGCCTACTTCACACTACTCTCCTAGCTTCGAAACAAGCTATGAAGCGAAAGGCGGATTGTTATCGGCAAGCCGCACCTTTGTATCAAGTGGGCCACAAAGTATAGCTTTCTTCCAGATTTCTACCATCCCGGTTTTCCACCAATAAGTTCAAACCACGTTTTTATGGACCCTTTCGAATTTCGCACATCCTGAATCCTGTAGTTGTGCGTCTCCGCTTACCTCATACCTGGAGGGTTCATCCTGTTTTCCATGTGTCCAAGTTAAAACCCTTTGTTCCTGATCCTTACCATCGCCAGTTCCAACGTCCACCTCCTCTTTCTATCAAGGGACAGCCTGAGTATGAAGTCTAGGAGATCTGTGATTCCCGAATTTTTCGACGCAAACTACAGTTTTTGGTCCACTGGAAAGGATACCCCCTCAGTGACTGTTCGTGGGAAGATGCTTCCTCCGTCCATGCTCCCCGTTTGGTTCGCCTGTTTTTTGACAATCATCCTGACAAACCTGGAGCCTCGGGGAGGGGACCTACTGTAACGCAGCGCTCTGACGCGGCGTCTCTTTCTGTCCTCGCGGGTGGAACACGCTACCGATATTCAGAGCGCCGTTCTCCGCGTTTTTTGACTATGCTTTCTGGGAAGCATATATTTCACTCCCGGTCGCGCTACACTTACTTGTAGCCTTTTTTCTTCTTTTATTATTGGTGGTGGGTTTTTTGTTGGGCCTTTTGCCTGTCTCTATCCATGTTGTGTCCATCTTGTCTTCTTCGTGATTTTGTCCCAGCATGCTCTGTTTTTCTTTTATACTACTTCCTTTTTCCTATACTGGTCTATGGGCTTTTCCCAATCCAAGATGGTCTTACTTCCCTTTCCTGTGATGTCACTTCCCTTTTCTCAGTATATAAGTCAGTCAGTCTTGTTCCTCCTTGCGTTGCAAACACTTCCTTCTGGTTGTGCTGTTCGCTCCTGTTCTTTGTTCCTGCTTTTTTGCCTTGGGAGATTTTTGCCTGTTCTTTGTTCTTGCTTTTGCCTTGGGAGATTTTTGCCTGTTCTTTGTTCCTGCTTTTGCCTTGGATATTTTTGCCTGTTCCTTTTTTCCTGCCTTGTACCCTGGATATTGCCTATTTTTGTTTCCTGTTGTCAAGTCCTGTTTTTTCTTGTTTTCCTTCAGGAGTTCCTGTTAGAGGTTTTTTCCCCAGTGTTGGGGTTTTTTCCCTCTGGGACTCCTTCTGGAGGATACGGTCTGCTTTGGCGTAGCCTGTCAAGCGGCACCGTGGCTACTAGAAGGGGTCGCCCTTATCTGGGAACATCCAGGACCTGTAGAAGACTTGGTGTATTCGCCAATCCGAAATCCAGAGGTGAGAAGTCCAGCGCAGTACGTGACAGATTGCAACGCCAAAAGATTCTGCGTTGCGAGAGTGCCATGGAAGATCCACAGGGAGAGGTGTCAGAAAATGCTCAAGCTATGTTACAGACTGTCCAACAACAAGCCCAAGAATTACAACAGTTACGGGCAGAGAACATTGCGCTACAACAAGTCTTGTCTTCCCGATCAATGGACATACCACCCGTATCTGCTACTATTCCTCGATATTCCGGAGATCCTTTAAAGATGAAGGAATTTTTGGACGCCCTGACGGTTTTCTTTCCCTTTCGTCCACTCCAGTTTTCTTCGGATAAGACTAAGGTGGGCTATCTGATCAGCGCCTTGTCTGGTCCAGCGCTTGCTTGGGCGACTCCTCTGGTTTCTGCAGATGACCCAGTCCTGGCTAACTATTCCGCTTTCCTGACTGTTTTCAAACAAATGTTTGAGAGACCTGGGGTAGAAGCAGCAGCTGAAGAAGCCTTATGTGACATTCAGCAAGGTAATCAGGATGTACTGCAGTATATAACCCGCTTCAAACAGCTGGCAGGTGAAACCTCCTGGGTAGAACGCACCTTCGTAACCCTTTTCCGCCGAGGCCTGCGTGAAGAAATTAAAGATGAGCTTGTACACTCTTCCCCAGCTTGTTCTTTGAAAGAATTAATGGATCAATCTATGAACATCGAGTATAGACTTCGAGAGCGCAAGATGGAAAGACGTAGAACTAGAGCTCCATACCAGCCCGGTACCTTCCGTGCTAGCAGTCGGCGAACGGAAGATAGTCCATCTGAAGCCTCTCCACCTCCCCATGAAGAGCCCATGCAGATAGATCTGGTTCGTGGGCCATTGACGGAGTCAGAAAGGGAGGAACGACGACGAAGGGGTCTTTGCCTATACTGTGGTAAGGCTGGCCACCTGATCCGTAGTTGGCCGGTACGTCCCTCAAGGCCTGCGGGAAACGCCAGCTCCCGTCCCCTGTAAGGAGGAAGGAGGCAGGAGGAGCTGAAGTACCATCAATATGTTCCTCCAAAGAAAGCATGTCCACCCTGTTTATCCTCTCGGTCAAGTTACAAAGTTCACAAGATCAAGAAGAACATCTTCTGGCTCTCCTTGATTGTGGAGCCAGTGGACTCTATCTGGATGAGACCTGGGCTACTAGTAAAGGAATTCCCCGCATTCCTAAAGAAACCCCTGAGCAGGTTCACATAGTGGATGGCTCTCCGTTAACCTCAGGACCTGTGGTGGCCTCAACTCCTACTCTTTGTTTGACATTTGGGGGTCATCAAGAACACGTTGCCTTTGATCTCATAGCCTCACCAAATCACATCATGATTTTGGGAATTCCCTGGTTAGCCCGACACAACCCCTATATCAATTGGGAAACACGAACTACATCCCTAACGTCTTCATTTTGTCAACAGAATTGTTATTCTACTACTTCTTACTGGACTCCAAAAAGGTCCTGTCAGTCAATTAAGGATAACACTAACTCTATCAATACTATCCAGGGGGTTCCAGATTGTTTTCAGGAATATATCAGGATTTTTCAGAAACCTAGTAATCCTATTTTGCCACCTCATCGCAGTTATGACTGTGCTATTCCGTTAATTCCTGATGAAGTCGTTCCCTTCGGTCGAATATATTCTCTGACAGACCAAGAAAAGAAGGTGTTAAGGGAATATTTAGACGACAACTTGCACAACGGTTTGATTGCTCCTTCCACGTCGCCCGCTGGGGCTCCTCTCTTCTTCGTCCCAAAGAAGACTAAGGATCTGCGTCCTTGTGTGGACTTTCGTGAACTCAACAGAATAACGATTAAGGATCGATATCCACTGCCTTTAATCAGAGATATACTGGATGCCATTCAAGGAGCCAAGATATTTACTAAATTAGACTTACGGGGTGCCTATCATCTCCTTCGGATCAAGGAAGGAGATGAATGGAAGACTGCTTTCCGTACCCCTTTTGGGCACTATGAGTATCGTGTTATGCCCTTTGGACTGACCAACGCCCCTTCTGTTTTTCAACGATTTATGGATTCAGTGTTCTCTGATGTACTCAATCAAGATGTTGTCATTTATTTGGATGATATCTTGATATATTCCCGTGATCCTGAGCACCATGTAGATCATGTCCTACAAGTCCTGGAAAGACTCAAGAAAAACCAATTGTTTTGTAAACCTGAGAAGTGTGAGTTCCATAAATCTGAAGTAAGGTATCTCGTGTTTTGTATTAATCAACACGGAATATCCATGGATCCTGACAAGGTCAGTGCCATATTAGATTGGCCTTCTCCAACGTCCATTAAAGAAACGCAATGTTTTCTTGGGTTATCAAACTTTTATCGTCAGTTTATTCAGAACTTTGCCCACCTACAAAGTTTCATAACACAAACAATTAAGAAAGAGAACCTGTAGAAGGGTTTCATTTTTGATCAAGGAGGCTGAACATGCGTTTCAAGAATTAAAGACAGCCTTTACCCAAGCACCCGTGTTGCGTCATCCTGACAATACCAAGAAATTTATCGTCATGACTGATGCCTCAGACAGAGCTATTGGAGCAGTTCTGCTGCAGAAGCAAGACAATGATGTATTGGAACATCCTATCTTTTATCTGTCGCATATTCTATCAGAGGCTGAACGAATTTATTCTGTACTGGAACGAGAACTACTCGCTCTCAAAGTAGCTTGTAAGGAATGGAGGCATTTCCTGATGTGTTCCAGAGAGCCTTTTGAAGCTAGGACTGATCACCGTAATCTCAAGTGTCTTCGGAGCTTTCAGTGTCGCAACAGTCTCAGGCTCGATGGGCTTTCTTCTTTAGCCAGTACGATTTCGTGATCACGTACATACCTGGTTCCCAGAATTTAGTGGCAGATGCCTTATCCCGCAGATATCCTGACATAGCCCAGAACTCCTCTCCACATCTTATTGAGTCTAGCAGGATCATCGGAGCTACTCAATCTTTTCAAGAACGCGTTCAATCCGAGTACCAGTTTCTGTCTGCTTCAGAATGGGATAAAGTGACTCCTTTTTTGCAGAAGAAGGACAACTACTTCTATCATCAACATGCTCTCTTCCTACCTACCAAGAAAGTGCAGACAGAAGCCCTGCAAATGTGCCATGATTCTCCTATAGCCGGTCATCGAGGTATCAGGAAGACCCAGGAACTGCTTCAGCGATCTTTTTGGTGGCCTTCGCTAAAGACAGACACTGAAACCTATGTGTCAGCATGCCCAGTCTGTGCCCAGACTAAGACACCCCGAACTAAGGTGGCAGGTTTATTAAGACCCTTACCGGTTCCTTCCGCTCCTTGGTGTACTCTATCCACGGATTTCATATGCTCTCTACCTACTTCCTCTGGTAACCAAGTAATCATGGTAACCGTAGATTCATTCACCAAGATGGCTCATTTTTCAGCCTTGAAGAAACTACCAACGGCCCCAGAAATGAGTCGCATTTTTCTGCGAGATATTTTTCGCCTCCATGGTCTTCCTCTAGAGGTCATTTCGGACAGAGGCCCTCAATATGTATCACGTTTCTGGAGAGCCTTTTGTGCCTTCTTTAACATTGAGATTTCTTTATCCTCGGGTTTCCATCCACAAACGAATGGGCAAACTGAACGAGTGAATCAAGAACTTCAGCAGTATCTGAGATGTTACTGTAATGCCACACAAAGCAATTGGTCGGAATATCTTGCTCTTGCCGAGTTCTCCTATAACAACACAATACATAGTGCGACCAAGACCACACCCTTTTATTGTACTTATGGATTTCATCCGAGGACTTTCACTACTGTTTCTCGAACATCCTCTTCTGTGCCTGCAGTCACTTCTTTTTCACGACAGATCCGTTGAATCCAGGGCCTACTTCACACTACTCTCCTAGCTTCGAAACAAGCTATGAAGCGAAAGGCGGATTGTTATCGGCAAGCCGCACCTTTGTATCAAGTGGGCCACAAAGTATAGCTTTCTTCCAGATTTCTACCATCCCGGTTTTCCACCAATAAGTTCAAACCACGTTTTTATGGACCCTTTCGAATTTCGCACATCCTGAATCCTGTAGTTGTGCGTCTCCGCTTACCTCATACCTGGAGGGTTCATCCTGTTTTCCATGTGTCCAAGTTAAAACCCTTTGTTCCTGATCCTTACCATCGCCAGTTCCAACGTCCACCTCCTCTTTCTATCAAGGGACAGCCTGAGTATGAAGTCTAGGAGATCTGTGATTCCCGAATTTTTCGACGCAAACTACAGTTTTTGGTCCACTGGAAAGGATACCCCCTCAGTGACTGTTCGTGGGAAGATGCTTCCTCCGTCCATGCTCCCCGTTTGGTTCGCCTGTTTTTTGACAATCATCCTGACAAACCTGGAGCCTCGGGGAGGGGACCTACTGTAACGCAGCGCTCTGACGCGGCGTCTCTTTCTGTCCTCGCGGGTGGAACACGCTACCGATATTCAGAGCGCCGTTCTCCGCGTTTTTTGACTATGCTTTCTGGGAAGCATATATTTCACTCCCGGTCGCGCTACACTTACTTGTAGCCTTTTTTCTTCTTTTATTGTTGGTGGTGGGTTTTTTGTTGGGCCTTTTGCCTGTCTCTATCCATGTTGTGTCCATCTTGTCTTCTTCGTGATTTTGTCCCAGCATGCTCTGTTTTTCTTTTATACTACTTCCTTTTTCCTATACTGGTCTATGGGCTTTTCCCAATCCAAGATGGTCTTACTTCCCTTTCCTGTGATGTCACTTCCCTTTTCTCAGTATATAAGTCAGTCAGTCTTGTTCCTCCTTGCGTTGCAAACACTTCCTTCTGGTTGTGCTGTTCGCTCCTGTTCTTTGTTCCTGCTTTTTTGCCTTGGGAGATTTTTGCCTGTTCTTTGTTCTTGCTTTTGCCTTGGGAGATTTTTGCCTGTTCTTTGTTCCTGCTTTTGCCTTGGATATTTTTGCCTGTTCCTTTTTTCCTGCCTTGTACCCTGGATATTGCCTATTTTTGTTTCCTGTTGTCAAGTCCTGTTTTTTCTTGTTTTCCTTCAGGAGTTCCTGTTAGAGGTTTTTTCCCCAGTGTTGGGGTTTTTTCCCTCTGGGACTCCTTCTGGAGGATACGGTCTGCTTTGGCGTAGCCTGTCAAGCGGCACCGTGGCTACTAGAAGGGGTCGCCCTTATCTGGGAACATCCAGGACCTGTAGAAGACTTGGTGTATTCGCCAATCCGAAATCCAGAGGTGAGAAGTCCAGCGCAGTACGTGACAGATTGCAACGCCAAAAGATTCTGCGTTGCGAGAGTGCCATGGAAGATCCACAGGGAGAGGTGTCAGAAAATGCTCAAGCTATGTTACAGACTGTCCAACAACAAGCCCAAGAATTACAACAGTTACGGGCAGAGAACATTGCGCTACAACAGGTCTTGTCTTCCCGATCAATGGACATACCACCCGTATCTGCTACTATTCCTCGATATTCCGGAGATCCTTTAAAGATGAAGGAATTTTTGGACGCCCTGACGGTTTTCTTTCCCTTTCGTCCACTCCAGTTTTCTTCGGATAAGACTAAGGTGGGCTATCTGATCAGCGCCTTGTCTGGTCCAGCGCTTGCTTGGGCGACTCCTCTGGTTTCTGCAGATGACCCAGTCCTGGCTAACTATTCCGCTTTCCTGACTGTTTTCAAACAAATGTTTGAGAGACCTGGGGTAGAAGCAGCAGCTGAAGAAGCCTTATGTGACATTCAGCAAGGTAATCAGGATGTACTGCAGTATATAACCCGCTTCAAACAGCTGGCAGGTGAAACCTCCTGGGTAGAACGCACCTTCGTAACCCTTTTCCGCCGAGGCCTGCGTGAAGAAATTAAAGATGAGCTTGTACACTCTTCCCCAGCTTGTTCTTTGAAAGAATTAATGGATCAATCTATGAACATCGAGTATAGACTTCGAGAGCGCAAGATGGAAAGACGTAGAACTAGAGCTCCATACCAGCCCGGTACCTTCCGTGCTAGCAGTCGGCGAACGGAAGATAGTCCATCTGAAGCCTCTCCACCTCCCCATGAAGAGCCCATGCAGATAGATCTGGTTCGTGGGCCATTGACGGAGTCAGAAAGGGAGGAACGACGACGAAGGGGTCTTTGCCTATACTGTGGTAAGGCTGGCCACCTGATCCGTAGTTGGCCGGTACGTCCCTCAAGGCCTGCGGGAAACGCCAGCTCCCGTCCCCTGTAAGGAGGAAGGAGGCAGGAGGAGCTGAAGTACCATCAATATGTTCCTCCAAAGAAAGCATGTCCACCCTGTTTATCCTCTCGGTCAAGTTACAAAGTTCACAAGATCAAGAAGAACATCTTCTGGCTCTCCTTGATTGTGGAGCCAGTGGACTCTATCTGGATGAGACCTGGGCTACTAGTAAAGGAATTCCCCGCATTCCTAAAGAAACCCCTGAGCAGGTTCACATAGTGGATGGCTCTCCGTTAACCTCAGGACCTGTGGTGGCCTCAACTCCTACTCTTTGTTTGACATTTGGGGGTCATCAAGAACACGTTGCCTTTGATCTCATAGCCTCACCAAATCACATCATGATTTTGGGAATTCCCTGGTTAGCCCGACACAACCCCTATATCAATTGGGAAACACGAACTACATCCCTAACGTCTTCATTTTGTCAACAGAATTGTTATTCTACTACTTCTTACTGGACTCCAAAAAGGTCCTGTCAGTCAATTAAGGATAACACTAACTCTATCAATACTATCCAGGGGGTTCCAGATTGTTTTCAGGAATATATCAGGATTTTTCAGAAACCTAGTAATCCTATTTTGCCACCTCATCGCAGTTATGACTGTGCTATTCCGTTAATTCCTGATGAAGTCGTTCCCTTCGGTCGAATATATTCTCTGACAGACCAAGAAAAGAAGGTGTTAAGGGAATATTTAGACGACAACTTGCACAACGGTTTGATTGCTCCTTCCACGTCGCCCGCTGGGGCTCCTCTCTTCTTCGTCCCAAAGAAGACTAAGGATCTGCGTCCTTGTGTGGACTTTCGTGAACTCAACAGAATAACGATTAAGGATCGATATCCACTGCCTTTAATCAGAGATATACTGGATGCCATTCAAGGAGCCAAGATATTTACTAAATTAGACTTACGGGGTGCCTATCATCTCCTTCGGATCAAGGAAGGAGATGAATGGAAGACTGCTTTCCGTACCCCTTTTGGGCACTATGAGTATCGTGTTATGCCCTTTGGACTGACCAACGCCCCTTCTGTTTTTCAACGATTTATGGATTCAGTGTTCTCTGATGTACTCAATCAAGATGTTGTCATTTATTTGGATGATATCTTGATATATTCCCGTGATCCTGAGCACCATGTAGATCATGTCCTACAAGTCCTGGAAAGACTCAAGAAAAACCAATTGTTTTGTAAACCTGAGAAGTGTGAGTTCCATAAATCTGAAGTAAGGTATCTCGTGTTTTGTATTAATCAACACGGAATATCCATGGATCCTGACAAGGTCAGTGCCATATTAGATTGGCCTTCTCCAACGTCCATTAAAGAAACGCAATGTTTTCTTGGGTTATCAAACTTTTATCGTCAGTTTATTCAGAACTTTGCCCACCTACAAAGTTTCATAACACAAACAATTAAGAAAGAGAACCTGTAGAAGGGTTTCATTTTTGATCAAGGAGGCTGAACATGCGTTTCAAGAATTAAAGACAGCCTTTACCCAAGCACCCGTGTTGCGTCATCCTGACAATACCAAGAAATTTATCGTCATGACTGATGCCTCAGACAGAGCTATTGGAGCAGTTCTGCTGCAGAAGCAAGACAATGATGTATTGGAACATCCTATCTTTTATCTGTCGCATATTCTATCAGAGGCTGAACGAAATTATTCTGTACTGGAACGAGAACTACTCGCTCTCAAAGTAGCTTGTAAGGAATGGAGGCATTTCCTGATGTGTTCCAGAGAGCCTTTTGAAGCTAGGACTGATCACCGTAATCTCAAGTGTCTTCGGAGCTTTCAGTGTCGCAACAGTCTCAGGCTCGATGGGCTTTCTTCTTTAGCCAGTACGATTTCGTGATCACGTACATACCTGGTTCCCAGAATTTAGTGGCAGATGCCTTATCCCGCAGATATCCTGACATAGCCCAGAACTCCTCTCCACATCTTATTGAGTCTAGCAGGATCATCGGAGCTACTCAATCTTTTCAAGAACGCGTTCAATCCGAGTACCAGTTTCTGTCTGCTTCAGAATGGGATAAAGTGACTCCTTTTTTGCAGAAGAAGGACAACTACTTCTATCATCAACATGCTCTCTTCCTACCTACCAAGAAAGTGCAGACAGAAGCCCTGCAAATGTGCCATGATTCTCCTATAGCCGGTCATCGAGGTATCAGGAAGACCCAGGAACTGCTTCAGCGATCTTTTTGGTGGCCTTCGCTAAAGACAGACACTGAAACCTATGTGTCAGCATGCCCAGTCTGTGCCCAGACTAAGACACCCCGAACTAAGGTGGCAGGTTTATTAAGACCCTTACCGGTTCCTTCCGCTCCTTGGTGTACTCTATCCACGGATTTCATATGCTCTCTACCTACTTCCTCTGGTAACCAAGTAATCATGGTAACCGTAGATTCATTCACCAAGATGGCTCATTTTTCAGCCTTGAAGAAACTACCAACGGCCCCAGAAATGAGTCGCATTTTTCTGCGAGATATTTTTCGCCTCCATGGTCTTCCTCTAGAGGTCATTTCGGACAGAGGCCCTCAATATGTATCACGTTTCTGGAGAGCCTTTTGTGCCTTCTTTAACATTGAGATTTCTTTATCCTCGGGTTTCCATCCACAAACGAATGGGCAAACTGAACGAGTGAATCAAGAACTTCAGCAGTATCTGAGATGTTACTGTAATGCCACACAAAGCAATTGGTCGGAATATCTTGCTCTTGCCGAGTTCTCCTATAACAACACAATACATAGTGCGACCAAGACCACACCCTTTTATTGTACTTATGGATTTCATCCGAGGACTTTCACTACTGTTTCTCGAACATCCTCTTCTGTGCCTGCAGTCACTTCTTTTTCACGACAGATCCGTTGAATCCAGGGCCTACTTCACACTACTCTCCTAGCTTCGAAACAAGCTATGAAGCGAAAGGCGGATTGTTATCGGCAAGCCGCACCTTTGTATCAAGTGGGCCACAAAGTATAGCTTTCTTCCAGATTTCTACCATCCCGGTTTTCCACCAATAAGTTCAAACCACGTTTTTATGGACCCTTTCGAATTTCGCACATCCTGAATCCTGTAGTTGTGCGTCTCCGCTTACCTCATACCTGGAGGGTTCATCCTGTTTTCCATGTGTCCAAGTTAAAACCCTTTGTTCCTGATCCTTACCATCGCCAGTTCCAACGTCCACCTCCTCTTTCTATCAAGGGACAGCCTGAGTATGAAGTCTAGGAGATCTGTGATTCCCGAATTTTTCGACGCAAACTACAGTTTTTGGTCCACTGGAAAGGATACCCCCTCAGTGACTGTTCGTGGGAAGATGCTTCCTCCGTCCATGCTCCCCGTTTGGTTCGCCTGTTTTTTGACAATCATCCTGACAAACCTGGAGCCTCGGGGAGGGGACCTACTGTAACGCAGCGCTCTGACGCGGCGTCTCTTTCTGTCCTCGCGGGTGGAACACGCTACCGATATTCAGAGCGCCGTTCTCCGCGTTTTTTGACTATGCTTTCTGGGAAGCATATATTTCACTCCCGGTCGCGCTACACTTACTTGTAGCCTTTTTTCTTCTTTTATTGTTGGTGGTGGGTTTTTTGTTGGGCCTTTTGCCTGTCTCTATCCATGTTGTGTCCATCTTGTCTTCTTCGTGATTTTGTCCCAGCATGCTCTGTTTTTCTTTTATACTACTTCCTTTTTCCTATACTGGTCTATGGGCTTTTCCCAATCCAAGATGGTCTTACTTCCCTTTCCTGTGATGTCACTTCCCTTTTCTCAGTATATAAGTCAGTCAGTCTTGTTCCTCCTTGCGTTGCAAACACTTCCTTCTGGTTGTGCTGTTCGCTCCTGTTCTTTGTTCCTGCTTTTTTGCCTTGGGAGATTTTTGCCTGTTCTTTGTTCTTGCTTTTGCCTTGGGAGATTTTTGCCTGTTCTTTGTTCCTGCTTTTGCCTTGGATATTTTTGCCTGTTCCTTTTTTCCTGCCTTGTACCCTGGATATTGCCTATTTTTGTTTCCTGTTGTCAAGTCCTGTTTTTTCTTGTTTTCCTTCAGGAGTTCCTGTTAGAGGTTTTTTCCCCAGTGTTGGGGTTTTTTCCCTCTGGGACTCCTTCTGGAGGATACGGTCTGCTTTGGCGTAGCCTGTCAAGCGGCACCGTGGCTACTAGAAGGGGTCGCCCTTATCTGGGAACATCCAGGACCTGTAGAAGACTTGGTGTATTCGCCAATCCGAAATCCAGAAGTGAGAAGTCCAGCGCAGTACGTGACAGATTGCAACGCCAAAAGATTCTGCGTTGCGAGAGTGCCATGGAAGATCCACAGGGAGAGGTGTCAGAAAATGCTCAAGCTATGTTACAGACTGTCCAACAACAAGCCCAAGAATTACAACAGTTACGGGCAGAGAACATTGCGCTACAACAGGTCTTGTCTTCCCGATCAATGGACATACCACCCGTATCTGCTACTATTCCTCGATATTCCGGAGATCCTTTAAAGATGAAGGAATTTTTGGACGCCCTGACGGTTTTCTTTCCCTTTCGTCCACTCCAGTTTTCTTCGGATAAGACTAAGGTGGGCTATCTGATCAGCGCCTTGTCTGGTCCAGCGCTTGCTTGGGCGACTCCTCTGGTTTCTGCAGATGACCCAGTCCTGGCTAACTATTCCGCTTTCCTGACTGTTTTCAAACAAATGTTTGAGAGACCTGGGGTAGAAGCAGCAGCTGAAGAAGCCTTATGTGACATTCAGCAAGGTAATCAGGATGTACTGCAGTATATAACCCGCTTCAAACAGCTGGCAGGTGAAACCTCCTGGGTAGAACGCACCTTCGTAACCCTTTTCCGCCGAGGCCTGCGTGAAGAAATTAAAGATGAGCTTGTACACTCTTCCCCAGCTTGTTCTTTGAAAGAATTAATGGATCAATCTATGAACATCGAGTATAGACTTCGAGAGCGCAAGATGGAAAGACGTAGAACTAGAGCTCCATACCAGCCCGGTACCTTCCGTGCTAGCAGTCGGCGAACGGAAGATAGTCCATCTGAAGCCTCTCCACCTCCCCATGAAGAGCCCATGCAGATAGATCTGGTTCGTGGGCCATTGACGGAGTCAGAAAGGGAGGAACGACGACGAAGGGGTCTTTGCCTATACTGTGGTAAGGCTGGCCACCTGATCCGTAGTTGGCCGGTACGTCCCTCAAGGCCTGCGGGAAACGCCAGCTCCCGTCCCCTGTAAGGAGGAAGGAGGCAGGAGGAGCTGAAGTACCATCAATATGTTCCTCCAAAGAAAGCATGTCCACCCTGTTTATCCTCTCGGTCAAGTTACAAAGTTCACAAGATCAAGAAGAACATCTTCTGGCTCTCCTTGATTGTGGAGCCAGTGGACTCTATCTGGATGAGACCTGGGCTACTAGTAAAGGAATTCCCCGCATTCCTAAAGAAACCCCTGAGCAGGTTCACATAGTGGATGGCTCTCCGTTAACCTCAGGACCTGTGGTGGCCTCAACTCCTACTCTTTGTTTGACATTTGGGGGTCATCAAGAACACGTTGCCTTTGATCTCATAGCCTCACCAAATCACATCATGATTTTGGGAATTCCCTGGTTAGCCCGACACAACCCCTATATCAATTGGGAAACACGAACTACATCCCTAACGTCTTCATTTTGTCAACAGAATTGTTATTCTACTACTTCTTACTGGACTCCAAAAAGGTCCTGTCAGTCAATTAAGGATAACACTAACTCTATCAATACTATCCAGGGGGTTCCAGATTGTTTTCAGGAATATATCAGGATTTTTCAGAAACCTAGTAATCCTATTTTGCCACCTCATCGCAGTTATGACTGTGCTATTCCGTTAATTCCTGATGAAGTCGTTCCCTTCGGTCGAATATATTCTCTGACAGACCAAGAAAAGAAGGTGTTAAGGGAATATTTAGACGACAACTTGCACAACGGTTTGATTGCTCCTTCCACGTCGCCCGCTGGGGCTCCTCTCTTCTTCGTCCCAAAGAAGACTAAGGATCTGCGTCCTTGTGTGGACTTTCGTGAACTCAACAGAATAACGATTAAGGATCGATATCCACTGCCTTTAATCAGAGATATACTGGATGCCATTCAAGGAGCCAAGATATTTACTAAATTAGACTTACGGGGTGCCTATCATCTCCTTCGGATCAAGGAAGGAGATGAATGGAAGACTGCTTTCCGTACCCCTTTTGGGCACTATGAGTATCGTGTTATGCCCTTTGGACTGACCAACGCCCCTTCTGTTTTTCAACGATTTATGGATTCAGTGTTCTCTGATGTACTCAATCAAGATGTTGTCATTTATTTGGATGATATCTTGATATATTCCCGTGATCCTGAGCACCATGTAGATCATGTCCTACAAGTCCTGGAAAGACTCAAGAAAAACCAATTGTTTTGTAAACCTGAGAAGTGTGAGTTCCATAAATCTGAAGTAAGGTATCTCGTGTTTTGTATTAATCAACACGGAATATCCATGGATCCTGACAAGGTCAGTGCCATATTAGATTGGCCTTCTCCAACGTCCATTAAAGAAACGCAATGTTTTCTTGGGTTATCAAACTTTTATCGTCAGTTTATTCAGAACTTTGCCCACCTACAAAGTTTCATAACACAAACAATTAAGAAAGAGAACCTGTAGAAGGGTTTCATTTTTGATCAAGGAGGCTGAACATGCGTTTCAAGAATTAAAGACAGCCTTTACCCAAGCACCCGTGTTGCGTCATCCTGACAATACCAAGAAATTTATCGTCATGACTGATGCCTCAGACAGAGCTATTGGAGCAGTTCTGCTGCAGAAGCAAGACAATGATGTATTGGAACATCCTATCTTTTATCTGTCGCATATTCTATCAGAGGCTGAACGAAATTATTCTGTACTGGAACGAGAACTACTCGCTCTCAAAGTAGCTTGTAAGGAATGGAGGCATTTCCTGATGTGTTCCAGAGAGCCTTTTGAAGCTAGGACTGATCACCGTAATCTCAAGTGTCTTCGGAGCTTTCAGTGTCGCAACAGTCTCAGGCTCGATGGGCTTTCTTCTTTAGCCAGTACGATTTCGTGATCACGTACATACCTGGTTCCCAGAATTTAGTGGCAGATGCCTTATCCCGCAGATATCCTGACATAGCCCAGAACTCCTCTCCACATCTTATTGAGTCTAGCAGGATCATCGGAGCTACTCAATCTTTTCAAGAACGCGTTCAATCCGAGTACCAGTTTCTGTCTGCTTCAGAATGGGATAAAGTGACTCCTTTTTTGCAGAAGAAGGACAACTACTTCTATCATCAACATGCTCTCTTCCTACCTACCAAGAAAGTGCAGACAGAAGCCCTGCAAATGTGCCATGATTCTCCTATAGCCGGTCATCGAGGTATCAGGAAGACCCAGGAACTGCTTCAGCGATCTTTTTGGTGGCCTTCGCTAAAGACAGACACTGAAACCTATGTGTCAGCATGCCCAGTCTGTGCCCAGACTAAGACACCCCGAACTAAGGTGGCAGGTTTATTAAGACCCTTACCGGTTCCTTCCGCTCCTTGGTGTACTCTATCCACGGATTTCATATGCTCTCTACCTACTTCCTCTGGTAACCAAGTAATCATGGTAACCGTAGATTCATTCACCAAGATGGCTCATTTTTCAGCCTTGAAGAAACTACCAACGGCCCCAGAAATGAGTCGCATTTTTCTGCGAGATATTTTTCGCCTCCATGGTCTTCCTCTAGAGGTCATTTCGGACAGAGGCCCTCAATATGTATCACGTTTCTGGAGAGCCTTTTGTGCCTTCTTTAACATTGAGATTTCTTTATCCTCGGGTTTCCATCCACAAACGAATGGGCAAACTGAACGAGTGAATCAAGAACTTCAGCAGTATCTGAGATGTTACTGTAATGCCACACAAAGCAATTGGTCGGAATATCTTGCTCTTGCCGAGTTCTCCTATAACAACACAATACATAGTGCGACCAAGACCACACCCTTTTATTGTACTTATGGATTTCATCCGAGGACTTTCACTACTGTTTCTCGAACATCCTCTTCTGTGCCTGCAGTCACTTCTTTTTCACGACAGATCCGTTGAATCCAGGGCCTACTTCACACTACTCTCCTAGCTTCGAAACAAGCTATGAAGCGAAAGGCGGATTGTTATCGGCAAGCCGCACCTTTGTATCAAGTGGGCCACAAAGTATAGCTTTCTTCCAGATTTCTACCATCCCGGTTTTCCACCAATAAGTTCAAACCACGTTTTTATGGACCCTTTCGAATTTCGCACATCCTGAATCCTGTAGTTGTGCGTCTCCGCTTACCTCATACCTGGAGGGTTCATCCTGTTTTCCATGTGTCCAAGTTAAAACCCTTTGTTCCTGATCCTTACCATCGCCAGTTCCAACGTCCACCTCCTCTTTCTATCAAGGGACAGCCTGAGTATGAAGTCTAGGAGATCTGTGATTCCCGAATTTTTCGACGCAAACTACAGTTTTTGGTCCACTGGAAAGGATACCCCCTCAGTGACTGTTCGTGGGAAGATGCTTCCTCCGTCCATGCTCCCCGTTTGGTTCGCCTGTTTTTTGACAATCATCCTGACAAACCTGGAGCCTCGGGGAGGGGACCTACTGTAACGCAGCGCTCTGACGCGGCGTCTCTTTCTGTCCTCGCGGGTGGAACACGCTACCGATATTCAGAGCGCCGTTCTCCGCGTTTTTTGACTATGCTTTCTGGGAAGCATATATTTCACTCCCGGTCGCGCTACACTTACTTGTAGCCTTTTTTCTTCTTTTATTGTTGGTGGTGGGTTTTTTGTTGGGCCTTTTGCCTGTCTCTATCCATGTTGTGTCCATCTTGTCTTCTTCGTGATTTTGTCCCAGCATGCTCTGTTTTTCTTTTATACTACTTCCTTTTTCCTATACTGGTCTATGGGCTTTTCCCAATCCAAGATGGTCTTACTTCCCTTTCCTGTGATGTCACTTCCCTTTTCTCAGTATATAAGTCAGTCAGTCTTGTTCCTCCTTGCGTTGCAAACACTTCCTTCTGGTTGTGCTGTTCGCTCCTGTTCTTTGTTCCTGCTTTTTTGCCTTGGGAGATTTTTGCCTGTTCTTTGTTCTTGCTTTTGCCTTGGGAGATTTTTGCCTGTTCTTTGTTCCTGCTTTTGCCTTGGATATTTTTGCCTGTTCCTTTTTTCCTGCCTTGTACCCTGGATATTGCCTATTTTTGTTTCCTGTTGTCAAGTCCTGTTTTTTCTTGTTTTCCTTCAGGAGTTCCTGTTAGAGGTTTTTTCCCCAGTGTTGGGGTTTTTTCCCTCTGGGACTCCTTCTGGAGGATACGGTCTGCTTTGGCGTAGCCTGTCAAGCGGCACCGTGGCTACTAGAAGGGGTCGCCCTTATCTGGGAACATCCAGGACCTGTAGAAGACTTGGTGTATTCGCCAATCCGAAATCCAGAGGTGAGAAGTCCAGCGCAGTACGTGACAGATTGCAACGCCAAAAGATTCTGCGTTGCGAGAGTGCCATGGAAGATCCACAGGGAGAGGTGTCAGAAAATGCTCAAGCTATGTTACAGACTGTCCAACAACAAGCCCAAGAATTACAACAGTTACGGGCAGAGAACATTGCGCTACAACAGGTCTTGTCTTCCCGATCAATGGACATACCACCCGTATCTGCTACTATTCCTCGATATTCCGGAGATCCTTTAAAGATGAAGGAATTTTTGGACGCCCTGACGGTTTTCTTTCCCTTTCGTCCACTCCAGTTTTCTTCGGATAAGACTAAGGTGGGCTATCTGATCAGCGCCTTGTCTGGTCCAGCGCTTGCTTGGGCGACTCCTCTGGTTTCTGCAGATGACCCAGTCCTGGCTAACTATTCCGCTTTCCTGACTGTTTTCAAACAAATGTTTGAGAGACCTGGGGTAGAAGCAGCAGCTGAAGAAGCCTTATGTGACATTCAGCAAGGTAATCAGGATGTACTGCAGTATATAACCCGCTTCAAACAGCTGGCAGGTGAAACCTCCTGGGTAGAACGCACCTTCGTAACCCTTTTCCGCCGAGGCCTGCGTGAAGAAATTAAAGATGAGCTTGTACACTCTTCCCCAGCTTGTTCTTTGAAAGAATTAATGGATCAATCTATGAACATCGAGTATAGACTTCGAGAGCGCAAGATGGAAAGACGTAGAACTAGAGCTCCATACCAGCCCGGTACCTTCCGTGCTAGCAGTCGGCGAACGGAAGATAGTCCATCTGAAGCCTCTCCACCTCCCCATGAAGAGCCCATGCAGATAGATCTGGTTCGTGGGCCATTGACGGAGTCAGAAAGGGAGGAACGACGACGAAGGGGTCTTTGCCTATACTGTGGTAAGGCTGGCCACCTGATCCGTAGTTGGCCGGTACGTCCCTCAAGGCCTGCGGGAAACGCCAGCTCCCGTCCCCTGTAAGGAGGAAGGAGGCAGGAGGAGCTGAAGTACCATCAATATGTTCCTCCAAAGAAAGCATGTCCACCCTGTTTATCCTCTCGGTCAAGTTACAAAGTTCACAAGATCAAGAAGAACATCTTCTGGCTCTCCTTGATTGTGGAGCCAGTGGACTCTATCTGGATGAGACCTGGGCTACTAGTAAAGGAATTCCCCGCATTCCTAAAGAAACCCCTGAGCAGGTTCACATAGTGGATGGCTCTCCGTTAACCTCAGGACCTGTGGTGGCCTCAACTCCTACTCTTTGTTTGACATTTGGGGGTCATCAAGAACACGTTGCCTTTGATCTCATAGCCTCACCAAATCACATCATGATTTTGGGAATTCCCTGGTTAGCCCGACACAACCCCTATATCAATTGGGAAACACGAACTACATCCCTAACGTCTTCATTTTGTCAACAGAATTGTTATTCTACTACTTCTTACTGGACTCCAAAAAGGTCCTGTCAGTCAATTAAGGATAACACTAACTCTATCAATACTATCCAGGGGGTTCCAGATTGTTTTCAGGAATATATCAGGATTTTTCAGAAACCTAGTAATCCTATTTTGCCACCTCATCGCAGTTATGACTGTGCTATTCCGTTAATTCCTGATGAAGTCGTTCCCTTCGGTCGAATATATTCTCTGACAGACCAAGAAAAGAAGGTGTTAAGGGAATATTTAGACGACAACTTGCACAACGGTTTGATTGCTCCTTCCACGTCGCCCGCTGGGGCTCCTCTCTTCTTCGTCCCAAAGAAGACTAAGGATCTGCGTCCTTGTGTGGACTTTCGTGAACTCAACAGAATAACGATTAAGGATCGATATCCACTGCCTTTAATCAGAGATATACTGGATGCCATTCAAGGAGCCAAGATATTTACTAAATTAGACTTACGGGGTGCCTATCATCTCCTTCGGATCAAGGAAGGAGATGAATGGAAGACTGCTTTCCGTACCCCTTTTGGGCACTATGAGTATCGTGTTATGCCCTTTGGACTGACCAACGCCCCTTCTGTTTTTCAACGATTTATGGATTCAGTGTTCTCTGATGTACTCAATCAAGATGTTGTCATTTATTTGGATGATATCTTGATATATTCCCGTGATCCTGAGCACCATGTAGATCATGTCCTACAAGTCCTGGAAAGACTCAAGAAAAACCAATTGTTTTGTAAACCTGAGAAGTGTGAGTTCCATAAATCTGAAGTAAGGTATCTCGTGTTTTGTATTAATCAACACGGAATATCCATGGATCCTGACAAGGTCAGTGCCATATTAGATTGGCCTTCTCCAACGTCCATTAAAGAAACGCAATGTTTTCTTGGGTTATCAAACTTTTATCGTCAGTTTATTCAGAACTTTGCCCACCTACAAAGTTTCATAACACAAACAATTAAGAAAGAGAAGCTGTAGAAGGGTTTCGTTTTGATCAAGGAGGCTGAACATGCGTTTCAAGAATTAAAGACAGCCTTTACCCAAGCACCCGTGTTGCGTCATCCTGACAATACCAAGAAATTTATCGTCATGACTGATGCCTCAGACAGAGCTATTGGAGCAGTTCTGCTGCAGAAGCAAGACAATGATGTATTGGAACATCCTATCTTTTATCTGTCGCATATTCTATCAGAGGCTGAACGAAATTATTCTGTACTGGAACGAGAACTACTCGCTCTCAAAGTAGCTTGTAAGGAATGGAGGCATTTCCTGATGTGTTCCAGAGAGCCTTTTGAAGCTAGGACTGATCACCGTAATCTCAAGTGTCTTCGGAGCTTTCAGTGTCGCAACAGTCTCAGGCTCGATGGGCTTTCTTCTTTAGCCAGTACGATTTCGTGATCACGTACATACCTGGTTCCCAGAATTTAGTGGCAGATGCCTTATCCCGCAGATATCCTGACATAGCCCAGAACTCCTCTCCACATCTTATTGAGTCTAGCAGGATCATCGGAGCTACTCAATCTTTTCAAGAACGCGTTCAATCCGAGTACCAGTTTCTGTCTGCTTCAGAATGGGATAAAGTGACTCCTTTTTTGCAGAAGAAGGACAACTACTTCTATCATCAACATGCTCTCTTCCTACCTACCAAGAAAGTGCAGACAGAAGCCCTGCAAATGTGCCATGATTCTCCTATAGCCGGTCATCGAGGTATCAGGAAGACCCAGGAACTGCTTCAGCGATCTTTTTGGTGGCCTTCGCTAAAGACAGACACTGAAACCTATGTGTCAGCATGCCCAGTCTGTGCCCAGACTAAGACACCCCGAACTAAGGTGGCAGGTTTATTAAGACCCTTACCGGTTCCTTCCGCTCCTTGGTGTACTCTATCCACGGATTTCATATGCTCTCTACCTACTTCCTCTGGTAACCAAGTAATCATGGTAACCGTAGATTCATTCACCAAGATGGCTCATTTTTCAGCCTTGAAGAAACTACCAACGGCCCCAGAAATGAGTCGCATTTTTCTGCGAGATATTTTTCGCCTCCATGGTCTTCCTCTAGAGGTCATTTCGGACAGAGGCCCTCAATATGTATCACGTTTCTGGAGAGCCTTTTGTGCCTTCTTTAACATTGAGATTTCTTTATCCTCGGGTTTCCATCCACAAACGAATGGGCAAACTGAACGAGTGAATCAAGAACTTCAGCAGTATCTGAGATGTTACTGTAATGCCACACAAAGCAATTGGTCGGAATATCTTGCTCTTGCCGAGTTCTCCTATAACAACACAATACATAGTGCGACCAAGACCACACCCTTTTATTGTACTTATGGATTTCATCCGAGGACTTTCACTACTGTTTCTCGAACATCCTCTTCTGTGCCTGCAGTCACTTCTTTTTCACGACAGATCCGTTGAATCCAGGGCCTACTTCACACTACTCTCCTAGCTTCGAAACAAGCTATGAAGCGAAAGGCGGATTGTTATCGGCAAGCCGCACCTTTGTATCAAGTGGGCCACAAAGTATAGCTTTCTTCCAGATTTCTACCATCCCGGTTTTCCACCAATAAGTTCAAACCACGTTTTTATGGACCCTTTCGAATTTCGCACATCCTGAATCCTGTAGTTGTGCGTCTCCGCTTACCTCATACCTGGAGGGTTCATCCTGTTTTCCATGTGTCCAAGTTAAAACCCTTTGTTCCTGATCCTTACCATCGCCAGTTCCAACGTCCACCTCCTCTTTCTATCAAGGGACAGCCTGAGTATGAAGTCTAGGAGATCTGTGATTCCCGAATTTTTCGACGCAAACTACAGTTTTTGGTCCACTGGAAAGGATACCCCCTCAGTGACTGTTCGTGGGAAGATGCTTCCTCCGTCCATGCTCCCCGTTTGGTTCGCCTGTTTTTTGACAATCATCCTGACAAACCTGGAGCCTCGGGGAGGGGACCTACTGTAACGCAGCGCTCTGACGCGGCGTCTCTTTCTGTCCTCGCGGGTGGAACACGCTACCGATATTCAGAGCACCGTTCTCCGCGTTTTTTGACTATGCTTTCTGGGAAGCATATATTTCACTCCCGGTCGCGCTACACTTACTTGTAGCCTTTTTTCTTCTTTTATTGTTGGTGGTGGGTTTTTTGTTGGGCCTTTTGCCTGTCTCTATCCATGTTGTGTCCATCTTGTCTTCTTCGTGATTTTGTCCCAGCATGCTCTGTTTTTCTTTTATACTACTTCCTTTTTCCTATACTGGTCTATGGGCTTTTCCCAATCCAAGATGGTCTTACTTCCCTTTCCTGTGATGTCACTTCCCTTTTCTCAGTATATAAGTCAGTCAGTCTTGTTCCTCCTTGCGTTGCAAACACTTCCTTCTGGTTGTGCTGTTCGCTCCTGTTCTTTGTTCCTGCTTTTTTGCCTTGGGAGATTTTTGCCTGTTCTTTGTTCTTGCTTTTGCCTTGGGAGATTTTTGCCTGTTCTTTGTTCCTGCTTTTGCCTTGGATATTTTTGCCTGTTCCTTTTTTCCTGCCTTGTACCCTGGATATTGCCTATTTTTGTTTCCTGTTGTCAAGTCCTGTTTTTTCTTGTTTTCCTTCAGGAGTTCCTGTTAGAGGTTTTTTCCCCAGTGTTGGGGTTTTTTCCCTCTGGGACTCCTTCTGGAGGATACGGTCTGCTTTGGCGTAGCCTGTCAAGCGGCACCGTGGCTACTAGAAGGGGTCGCCCTTATCTGGGAACATCCAGGACCTGTAGAAGACTTGGTGTATTCGCCAATCCGAAATCCAGAAGTGAGAAGTCCAGCGCAGCACGTGACAGATTGCAACGCCAAAAGATTCTGCGTTGCGAGAGTGCCATGGAAGATCCACAGGGAGAGGTGTCAGAAAATGCTCAAGCTATGTTACAGACTGTCCAACAACAAGCCCAAGAATTACAACAGTTACGGGCAGAGAACATTGCGCTACAACAGGTCTTGTCTTCCCGATCAATGGACATACCACCCGTATCTGCTACTATTCCTCGATATTCCGGAGATCCTTTAAAGATGAAGGAATTTTTGGACGCCCTGACGGTTTTCTTTCCCTTTCGTCCACTCCAGTTTTCTTCGGATAAGACTAAGGTGGGCTATCTGATCAGCGCCTTGTCTGGTCCAGCGCTTGCTTGGGCGACTCCTCTGGTTTCTGCAGATGACCCAGTCCTGGCTAACTATTCCGCTTTCCTGACTGTTTTCAAACAAATGTTTGAGAGACCTGGGGTAGAAGCAGCAGCTGAAGAAGCCTTATGTGACATTCAGCAAGGTAATCAGGATGTACTGCAGTATATAACCCGCTTCAAACAGCTGGCAGGTGAAACCTCCTGGGTAGAACGCACCTTCGTAACCCTTTTCCGCCGAGGCCTGCGTGAAGAAATTAAAGATGAGCTTGTACACTCTTCCCCAGCTTGTTCTTTGAAAGAATTAATGGATCAATCTATGAACATCGAGTATAGACTTCGAGAGCGCAAGATGGAAAGACGTAGAACTAGAGCTCCATACCAGCCCGGTACCTTCCGTGCTAGCAGTCGGCGAACGGAAGATAGTCCATCTGAAGCCTCTCCACCTCCCCATGAAGAGCCCATGCAGATAGATCTGGTTCGTGGGCCATTGACGGAGTCAGAAAGGGAGGAACGACGACGAAGGGGTCTTTGCCTATACTGTGGTAAGGCTGGCCACCTGATCCGTAGTTGGCCGGTACGTCCCTCAAGGCCTGCGGGAAACGCCAGCTCCCGTCCCCTGTAAGGAGGAAGGAGGCAGGAGGAGCTGAAGTACCATCAATATGTTCCTCCAAAGAAAGCATGTCCACCCTGTTTATCCTCTCGGTCAAGTTACAAAGTTCACAAGATCAAGAAGAACATCTTCTGGCTCTCCTTGATTGTGGAGCCAGTGGACTCTATCTGGATGAGACCTGGGCTACTAGTAAAGGAATTCCCCGCATTCCTAAAGAAACCCCTGAGCAGGTTCACATAGTGGATGGCTCTCCGTTAACCTCAGGACCTGTGGTGGCCTCAACTCCTACTCTTTGTTTGACATTTGGGGGTCATCAAGAACACGTTGCCTTTGATCTCATAGCCTCACCAAATCACATCATGATTTTGGGAATTCCCTGGTTAGCCCGACACAACCCCTATATCAATTGGGAAACACGAACTACATCCCTAACGTCTTCATTTTGTCAACAGAATTGTTATTCTACTACTTCTTACTGGACTCCAAAAAGGTCCTGTCAGTCAATTAAGGATAACACTAACTCTATCAATACTATCCAGGGGGTTCCAGATTGTTTTCAGGAATATATCAGGATTTTTCAGAAACCTAGTAATCCTATTTTGCCACCTCATCGCAGTTATGACTGTGCTATTCCGTTAATTCCTGATGAAGTCGTTCCCTTCGGTCGAATATATTCTCTGACAGACCAAGAAAAGAAGGTGTTAAGGGAATATTTAGACGACAACTTGCACAACGGTTTGATTGCTCCTTCCACGTCGCCCGCTGGGGCTCCTCTCTTCTTCGTCCCAAAGAAGACTAAGGATCTGCGTCCTTGTGTGGACTTTCGTGAACTCAACAGAATAACGATTAAGGATCGATATCCACTGCCTTTAATCAGAGATATACTGGATGCCATTCAAGGAGCCAAGATATTTACTAAATTAGACTTACGGGGTGCCTATCATCTCCTTCGGATCAAGGAAGGAGATGAATGGAAGACTGCTTTCCGTACCCCTTTTGGGCACTATGAGTATCGTGTTATGCCCTTTGGACTGACCAACGCCCCTTCTGTTTTTCAACGATTTATGGATTCAGTGTTCTCTGATGTACTCAATCAAGATGTTGTCATTTATTTGGATGATATCTTGATATATTCCCGTGATCCTGAGCACCATGTAGATCATGTCCTACAAGTCCTGGAAAGACTCAAGAAAAACCAATTGTTTTGTAAACCTGAGAAGTGTGAGTTCCATAAATCTGAAGTAAGGTATCTCGTGTTTTGTATTAATCAACACGGAATATCCATGGATCCTGACAAGGTCAGTGCCATATTAGATTGGCCTTCTCCAACGTCCATTAAAGAAACGCAATGTTTTCTTGGGTTATCAAACTTTTATCGTCAGTTTATTCAGAACTTTGCCCACCTACAAAGTTTCATAACACAAACAATTAAGAAAGAGAAGCTGTAGAAGGGTTTCATTTTTGATCAAGGAGGCTGAACATGCGTTTCAAGAATTAAAGACAGCCTTTACCCAAGCACCCGTGTTGCGTCATCCTGACAATACCAAGAAATTTATCGTCATGACTGATGCCTCAGACAGAGCTATTGGAGCAGTTCTGCTGCAGAAGCAAGACAATGATGTATTGGAACATCCTATCTTTTATCTGTCGCATATTCTATCAGAGGCTGAACGAAATTATTCTGTACTGGAACGAGAACTACTCGCTCTCAAAGTAGCTTGTAAGGAATGGAGGCATTTCCTGATGTGTTCCAGAGAGCCTTTTGAAGCTAGGACTGATCACCGTAATCTCAAGTGTCTTCGGAGCTTTCAGTGTCGCAACAGTCTCAGGCTCGATGGGCTTTCTTCTTTAGCCAGTACGATTTCGTGATCACGTACATACCTGGTTCCCAGAATTTAGTGGCAGATGCCTTATCCCGCAGATATCCTGACATAGCCCAGAACTCCTCTCCACATCTTATTGAGTCTAGCAGGATCATCGGAGCTACTCAATCTTTTCAAGAACGCGTTCAATCCGAGTACCAGTTTCTGTCTGCTTCAGAATGGGATAAAGTGACTCCTTTTTTGCAGAAGAAGGACAACTACTTCTATCATCAACATGCTCTCTTCCTACCTACCAAGAAAGTGCAGACAGAAGCCCTGCAAATGTGCCATGATTCTCCTATAGCCGGTCATCGAGGTATCAGGAAGACCCAGGAACTGCTTCAGCGATCTTTTTGGTGGCCTTCGCTAAAGACAGACACTGAAACCTATGTGTCAGCATGCCCAGTCTGTGCCCAGACTAAGACACCCCGAACTAAGGTGGCAGGTTTATTAAGACCCTTACCGGTTCCTTCCGCTCCTTGGTGTACTCTATCCACGGATTTCATATGCTCTCTACCTACATCCTCTGGTAACCAAGTAATCATGGTAACCGTAGATTCATTCACCAAGATGGCTCATTTTTCAGCCTTGAAGAAACTACCAACGGCCCCAGAAATGAGTCGCATTTTTCTGCGAGATATTTTTCGCCTCCATGGTCTTCCTCTAGAGGTCATTTCGGACAGAGGCCCTCAATATGTATCACGTTTCTGGAGAGCCTTTTGTGCCTTTTTTAACATTGAGATTTCTTTATCCTCGGGTTTCCATCCACAAACGAATGGGCAAACTGAACGAGTGAATCAAGAACTTCAGCAGTATCTGAGATGTTACTGTAATGCCACACAAAGCAATTGGTCGGAATATCTTGCTCTTGCCGAGTTCTCCTATAACAACACAATACATAGTGCGACCAAGACCACACCCTTTTATTGTACTTATGGATTTCATCCGAGGACTTTCACTACTGTTTCTCGAACATCCTCTTCTGTGCCTGCAGTCACTTCTTTTTCACGACAGATCCGTTGAATCCAGGGCCTACTTCACACTACTCTCCTAGCTTCGAAACAAGCTATGAAGCGAAAGGCGGATTGTTATTGGCAAGCCGCACCTTTGTATCAAGTGGGCCACAAAGTATAGCTTTCTTCCAGATTTCTACCATCCCGGTTTTCCACCAATAAGTTCAAACCACGTTTTTATGGACCCTTTCGAATTTCGCACATCCTGAATCCTGTAGTTGTGCGTCTCCGCTTACCTCATACCTGGAGGGTTCATCCTGTTTTCCATGTGTCCAAGTTAAAACCCTTTGTTCCTGATCCTTACCATTGCCAGTTCCAACGTCCACCTCCTCTTTCTATCAAGGGACAGCCTGAGTATGAAGTCTAGGAGATCTGTGATTCCCGAATTTTTCGACGCAAACTACAGTTTTTGGTCCACTGGAAAGGATACCCCCTCAGTGACTGTTCGTGGGAAGATGCTTCCTCCGTCCATGCTCCCCGTTTGGTTCGCCTGTTTTTTGACAATCATCCTGACAAACCTGGAGCCTCGGGGAGGGGACCTACTGTAACGCAGCGCTCTGACGCGGCGTCTCTTTCTGTCCTCGCGGGTGGAACACGCTACCGATATTCAGAGCGCCGTTCTCCGCGTTTTTTGACTATGCTTTCTGGGAAGCATATATTTCACTCCCGGTCGCGCTACACTTACTTGTAGCCTTTTTTCTTCTTTTATTGTTGGTGGTGGGTTTTTTGTTGGGCCTTTTGCCTGTCTCTATCCATGTTGTGTCCATCTTGTCTTCTTCGTGATTTTGTCCCAGCATGCTCTGTTTTTCTTTTATACTACTTCCTTTTTCCTATACTGGTCTATGGGCTTTTCCCAATCCAAGATGGTCTTACTTCCCTTTCCTGTGATGTCACTTCCCTTTTCTCAGTATATAAGTCAGTCAGTCTTGTTCCTCCTTGCGTTGCAAACACTTCCTTCTGGTTGTGCTGTTCGCTCCTGTTCTTTGTTCCTGCTTTTTTGCCTTGGGAGATTTTTGCCTGTTCTTTGTTCTTGCTTTTGCCTTGGGAGATTTTTGCCTGTTCTTTGTTCCTGCTTTTGCCTTGGATATTTTTGCCTGTTCCTTTTTTCCTGCCTTGTACCCTGGATATTGCCTATTTTTGTTTCCTGTTGTCAAGTCCTGTTTTTTCTTGTTTTCCTTCAGGAGTTCCTGTTAGAGGTTTTTTCCCCAGTGTTGGGGTTTTTTTCCCTCTGGGACTCCTTCTGGAGGATACGGTCTGCTTTGGCGTAGCCTGTCAAGCGGCACCGTGGCTACTAGAAGGGGTCACCCTTATCTGGGAACATCCAGGACCTGTAGAAGACTTGGTGTATTTGCCAATCCGAAATCCAGAGGCGAGAAGTCCAGCGCAGTACGTGACAGCAGGTGCCTGTGGCACTGCCCAATCAATGGAGTGTATTTCAATGAGCTTTCTGAGAACAAGGGGCGAGAAGGAGTTTTCAATAACCTCCTTTCCATAAGGGAGATCACAGACAAATTCTGGTGGGCAATCTTTTTCGGTCAATAAAATATTATAAATGGTAATGTCGTGGTCCCAAAAGATAGCATTGATTGTGCATTCGATGTCTCCCTCTAACTGTATAGTTACTTTATACACCCTATCTGATATGGAGACACGCATGTCTGCAGTCTCAACTTGTAAGAAGTCATTAGTTGCTTTCACCTCCAGAAGCTATTGAAGATATTGATGAACTATTGTGACCTCTGCTGCACTGTCTAGCAGTGCCAGTGCCCACTTCCTTTTCTTCAGTTAATCCATCTTCCTGAGTGGCATGTCGTCTCGGAACCTCTGCCACCTTTTTCTTTTTAAACTGGGGTTTTTGTTGGGGAAGTTTCTCTTCTTTTTCAACAGAAACGTCAGACAAGCATTTTGAGTCCTTTCTCAGTTTCACGTACTCTGTTCGCTGCTCTGACCATCCACCTCTCTCACTGCATTTTCCTGGCGAGTTATGAAAGGAATGAGATTGGCGTATATCACTATATTGGTATCTGTCAGGTGTTTTTATATTATCTCCATTTGTATGATTATATCTATTCTGAGGAGTCTCCGAATGCAGAAATTCTCCCCTTTCTTTTTTAGGTTTTTAAAAAAAATGTTATCCCAGTGTTTTTTAGAACCTTCAGACGCTTGCTTAGTAGAATATTTATAAGTCCTACATTGAAATTGTAGTTTAATTGGTCTGGCCCCCAGAATAGCTTGATCAATACTAGAGTAGTTCTCAGCGATAATCTTTGGCAGCTCACATTCTTGGTCCTGTACTGGAATGTCCCGGAGCTGCATGCGCACTATTAGTGCAACTGCTTCCCTTTTAAGGTTACTTAATATAATTGAAGACACAGTGGCAAAGTTGCCCATTAATTGCATCCCCAGATCCAGGGCTGGGGCAGACCCATATTCATCTTGAATTTGTTTTAACACCGCCGGAAGATTGACAAGTGTTGGTGTACGTGTCCGGTCCTATAGACTGTGTCAAATACCATGCCCCATGTGTTGCAGTTATCTACTGTGAGAACCATCCCAAATGTTAAGCACATAGTGAGTATTCTATGTTTGTCCTGAGGACCCGTATGGAGGAAAGACTGCTTCCAGCATGTTAATTTTTTTGAGCTAACCAAAACTGAATTTCTTCCCTCTTGGCGGGTGCTTTACCTATGATCGAATTTACAGTTGCCAGGTTAATACCTGGTGTAACTGCGTGTGGTTGAGCTGGGGCAGCTCATGCTGGGTTAGTATTTAGTGTTTGTATTACAAACTGTACTAACAGCTTGTATATTCCAGTGAGCTCTATATATAAGCGGTGGACCTCAGCTACGGCTAAGGTTGCTGCATCAGGGTGTGTGGTGTATATGTGGCCAGTAAAGGCCAGGTCTGGCCATCGTTGCTCAGAGGACCAAACCTGACGTGTAATATTGAACGTGGTAGGGCGCCATCAAGCCAATTATTATGGTTTTGACTAGATAAAGGTGTTTCTAAATATGCAACAGCTCTGTATTGTGCAGGTATGTTTGCAGGTGTATAGTGATGAAATGTGTTGGTGTTCCCATCAACTGCTGGAAAAGTGACCCAAGAATAAACAATTCTGTTCTGTAGGCTGGATGAGCCTCAACAACAAATGTGACTGGACCCCCCGGGCTGTTAGGCCATTTTCCAGTAAGTGTGCAGTTAGGGGTGGTCACATATTTACTGCAATTACTACTTGTTGCAGGTTTGCCATGTTAATGGTAAATTTATGTTCCGAGATAAGGACACCAAGTGGGGATTGATCCTTTTAAGGTTCAAGCTAGAACAACCTACAGCTTGAGATAGGTACTTTCTATTTAGCTGAGGAGAAAATACTCAATACCACGGACGTCTCCGTATATAGTATCGAGGTGTCTTTAGCCAGAGATACTTAGGAAGATCCAAAAACTAGTGCCTGACCAAATGTTGGCAGCACCTTGTCGCATAAGTTCTCATAATGCTAATGAGGCTACTGGATTTGTACGCCAGAATTGCATAGATTGTGGGGAACTAGGTACAGTTCCACACCATGTGACTCCTGTTGGCCTAATCCGGGTTTTGTGGCTAACTATCAGCGCCCCATTTCTACCCAAGAGCGGGGATGATTGTGGCAACCAGGAGCATGACAAGGGGGACTCATCAGGGGTGGTTGATCAGATCTCATCCCTTTCTCTCAGTTACATTGGTCTCACAAAGGCAAAGACAACTGAGGAAGAAGATGACAAGGAGAGTTAAACACAAAAACAGTCCCACCATACTGTCACTAGGAGTGAGATATAGTTCTCCTACCTACGCTATGTTCGAGCAGAGCACAAGAAGCCTAACCCACCCTTCAGGTTTCCCCCTGGGAAATAATTATCCCTCATAACTGAGAAAGGAAGCCTGTAGTCTAGAAAGACACCGTCCCCATGTAAGTCAGGAGTTTGGCTGTCTGAGTAAGCAGCTGTAGCAAGGCAATCAGCAATCAGCATGCAGTCGTGGTCATCTGGCTAGGATCTCCCTCTAATGTGCATGGGACAAAGGAGTGTTTTTATAATAAAACAGTTGGCATTGTAAGAAATGGTTCCCACGTATGAGTGTGTATGTTTCTGTGAATGTACCACTTTTGCCGGCAACCTATCTGACTGTAGCATTGGAGAAAGCACAAAATGAAATTAATGTCCTTCTGAGAATGTATTGCTTCCATAGGCGAAAAAATAATTAGAGAGAAATAAAACAACACCGCAAAGGTGGCTATTGCTAGAAACATAAAGCAATGCTAAATAAAATGTAACTGGGCTAAAGTTAACAATGGCAGGCCTGCCTTCCTGAAATAACAGGTCTAAAATATGGCTACAATAGCTATTCAACAATAGAAGAATGTTTGACATTATAATTGCACTCTTGTATGTCGTGCAAGTGAGCTAATGTGTCCTAGCACTAACAGCAACTGATGTTATCAGGACTGCTGTTTTCCCACTGCTGTGGCCTGGACTTTGTTTCCCCTTGAGATGCTAGCAGTCTTAGGGGAATTATTGCCCTTATTACAAACATGAAAAAGAGGACCATCCAGTATTTCAAGTTCTTATTAAATCCATCCCCAAGTAAAGTTATATTTTCTGGTGAGCAACAAAGGGTGGTTTGTGCCAGCCAAACAAGCCCACCATCTCCAGTAGAGAGTCAGGGCCAAATGGATTTGAAGGAAAATTTGAATGGGTGCCATCAGAAGCTAAATCTCAAAAAGGGGAACAACTATCAAGGTCCAAGATAAACCCTTCTTCACCCTCCACTTGAGACGTCATACAAAAACAGAAACACAGTTGGGGAGGGGCAAAAGATAGATTAATTATTTTAACAACAAATTTGTGTTCTTTCAGTCAAGGCAGTTATTTTTAAAGCAAGTATTCAAAATCAGGTTGCTTACAGGAGAAGTAGCCAGGAGCCCAGGGCCTACAGTAACTTACAGACCAGGGTGCAAAATCATGTATACGTGGGTGATCGAATTATCAAAGTCTTAAGATAGCCTGACCTTGCTGCTGGAAGGCAATTTAGTGCTAAGACTCGATATCTATCACAAATGTGAGGGATGTCTCAGCTGCCATATAACAGGTGCATTATATCCTAAATCCTATAGCATATTTTGATGGAGTATCAATTCCGCCAAACTCTAAATAAGGCAAACGTTGCTTCTCCTCCTAGTGCTACATTAAATTGACATAGAACAGCCACAATATCAACATCAACATTAATTTTAGATTCCAAATATTAATGCAAAGTGTTTCCACTTCAAGAGAAATTGTCAGAACACCAGTTTCTCCTCGGTTGAGCATTACAATAACATTATAGATAATTTTACCTTAACTATACAGTAATGTTTCAAAGAGCCCAGTCCCATCCCTACTATCTAGGAGATAGGAGGCACCCTAATCTTTCGTCCATAAATCTCATGCTTACCTGCCACCTAGAATGTGGGATTTTGCTAACCAAGAAAATACCAAAAGTTGAAGTAATAGGAGAGGATCCCTTCCTAAAAATCTACAGTTGACACAATAGTATATTGGATGGAAAAGGGCAAATAAGGTCATGGAAGGTAATACAGTGGACCAGGTAGAATTATAGACTCTTATCCACTGATTAGCAGATTATATCAATTCAGAAGATTTAAAGCTGCATTGGAAGAGATATATGGCCTGATTTGGAGTTTGGCAGAGGGGATACTTCGTCACAAATGTGACGGATACCCTGTCTGCCATATTACAATTCCATTATAGCCTATAGAACTTGTAATACAGCAGATCGGATATCCGTCACGTTTGTGATGGAGTAACCCCTCTGCCCAGTGCTTAATTTGTAAATAAAAATGTGCCGGTGCCCAAACCTCTCCTCTTAAACATGCGGCTGCTGCAATTAAATGGGCGAACACGGACTACTGAGGCAGCGTAATCCTGAAGCAATCTCGGGCCTCTTCTATCCATTTAGAGACACTCCATGCCCCTTCAGCTCCCTCTTAGAGCTTTCTGCTTTCTCCCATTGTGACGCTTTTTCGTTTTTCTCTTCCTCCGCCTTTCTCCACCTGTGTCTTTTGCTTGCAGTAAATGCTTGAGGCAGAAAAATAAGTGCCAGCCCTCAAAAATAAGTGCTGGTGCTCAGCACTGGAACCAACAAGCACAAATTAAGCACTGCCTCTGCCAAACTCTAAATCAGTCCCATATTCTACTTTGTGAGTCAAAATCTGTTTTATGGTTTTGGCCATGTGTCCGAAACCCCTACTCATTTATCTCTGCATACACCCTGATTTGATCTACGCTCTGCATTCCTCAGTACAAATAAATAGGCAAAAATTGAGGACTAATATAAAAAATGGGGCAAAAAAGCATTTTGTCACACAGACTACTGAGGGAGGAGATGCAGTGGAGCAGATTAAAAGTATTTAATCTTGGGACACAAATGTCTCTCCAATTTATGACCCCTTACTAGTAGGAAGTACTGATATTCAATTCAGCATACTATTATCACTGAGATAAGGCGGTCAAAATCAATTTCAAAGATAAGGATCATTGAGATAAGAAGATTGAATTTAATCCCAATGTTCAGGATGACATGCTTACTAATAGTGCTGCAGAGACGAATGCAGTAATGTTTGGGATTTCTTCAAGTGACAGTGGGTAAACTTAAGGTTGTTTTCAGGGTCTTGGAGACTGATGAGGGTCAGAACATCAGGATAGGAACAATGTATGAAAAAAGCTAAGATTATTTGTATTATTTCCATGGAATTTCTGATAGGGATTTTAAACACAACTACATCCCGAACCACTGGATGGAATTACACCAAATTTGGCAGAAAGGTAGCTCTTGGTCGGTCCATAAATAGCCCCTTTTGTTATTTGGTGTAAATCAGTTTAGTAGTCTTTGTGATATTAAAGGAAAAACAAATATAGATATCTAGGGAGGTGGATCCTCCTTGGATCCAACTGTCCCTATGCTGATATCTAATTGGCTGCCAACACTTCAACCAGGAAGTGTTGGCAGCCATTTTGGGACTTGGACTCATCTGAGTCCCAAACATAAAGTACAAAATAAAGAAAAGGGTGCAGGATAGGAATACCCTGAACCCCTAGACCTGGTGGAGGTGTTGCCCAAGGACCCCACCAGGGTAAAAAAGTGCTTTTAATAAATAATTTCCAGGTAAACTGCAGGGGATCCACAGATCCTGGGAACAAGTGTGATCTCCCGTGCTTGTTTAAAGTTTGGCCCCCGCAGACATGCTGCATATAAAAAGGTTGGGAGGGGTCATACACGGCCTCCCTCCTCAGGCTCTTTAGAGCACCAGGGACCATCACCTCCTGGAGGCTATATTTAAATATTGGAGGGTTGCCATACAGACCCCGCTCCACTGGCTTTTTAGCGCCCCAGGGATAACCACCTTTCTGGGGCTTAATACAAAAATTGGAGAGGGGCCACGAGGACCCCCCTCCTGTGGCTGAGAAGTGTACCGGAGAACATCACCTCCCTGGGATTTAATAATAAATTGGAGGGTGGCTTTGCAAACTTCCCACCATGGCCCTACAGGGCCCCAGGGACCACCACCACCTCCTCAGGGCAACACATCCAAATAAAGAGGGAGGATGCCACCTCCCTGGGGCTGGCCCTGTGCAAAAGAAAGAAGGGGGGTCATGTGCCACCCCTTCTGAGTCACTAATGGCACCCTGGGACTACCACCCCATGGCCGACTCCCTATTTCCCGATGTGCCTGACCTTGTAAGGTAGCAATGTGCTTTGATAGCTTCCGCCAATCTTGCGGGAAGCTGAGTTATCATCTGTTTCCAGAAAAACAGATGAAAGGATTGTTCCCACACACAGGGAGCTGCATTATTTGCTGCTCCCTGCGTGCAGATGCAATGCCGGGTCTCACTGGAGATGGGGAGAGGTAGGGACTGTGGGGGCATTGCAGCTCCCCCTGAGGTTCCCCTTGCTTAAGGAATCATGCTATCAGTATACAGATGAGCGAGGATCAATTACATGCTAAAATTACACAGACACAAGGTTACTGGAGACATTACCTTAGGGTCCTTTACACAGCTAAAGTGTAGAACATGCAGTATACATTTAGAGGTAGCATTTCATAATTAGCCAGTAGAAAGTACTACAGTTAGGTAGACGTTAGGTGGACGTTTTGCACAAAACTGTGGCTTCTTTTAAGCAGGTCAAGGTCCATTTTAGTAGTGATGCTCATTTCACAAAAATTAAACCTTAATGCAAAGCACTTACAAATAGTGGTGCCCCAGTTGAAGCTCAGCTTTTGTAAAGGACAAATCATTCAAGCCTCTTACTATTTGCCAAGGCAATGCAAATGTGATTTATCTGCAGTTCCACATTGAAAAATTATCAGAAATCCTTGATGGAGGTGAATGCATCTTTTGGAGCGCAAAATCACTTATAGTGACTGTGATGAGTTAGGTTTTTCTGGTACTGTTCAGAACAGAGCATAGCATATTGGTTTCCCTTTTAACTACTGGAAGTCTCCTAGGGAATACTTTATAGTTATTTTGGAATAACTCTAACTATAACAGCTGAATGTCAATTGTTATGTGCATGTAAATTAAGAACGTAACTATAATGTCTCTCTAACCTTCGTTTTTTCAGTGGAAAAAAATGTAATATATATATAAATATATTCACTGAAAAAAACAAAGGTTATAGGGATGTTATAGTTGGGAAATAGAATTAAAAAACATAGAAATGCACTTTAAAAAACAAAGGTTACAGGGAGGTTATAGTTAGGCTCACTATTTAAACATACAGAACCACAGACATTCGCCTGTTAGAGATATCTCAAGTAACTATAACTCATGCCCTAAGGTAGCTATAACTTGGGGAGGTGATGGTCCCCAGAGCTTTGGAGGGGCTGCATTGTGTTTGATTAAAGCCGTGGGGAGGTCGCGGTCCCTGGACTGCAGGGGGGCCACGCGGTCCCCACATTATATTTAATCAAAGTCCTGGGGAGATGGCAGTCCCCAGGGCTGCGGGGGGACGCTTGGCCCCCTGTCTTCATTATAAATAAAGCCCTGGGAAAGTGGCTGTCCCCCAGGGCATCAAAATGCCATTTGAAGGGGTCCTCATACACCCCCCTCCTTAATTACAACATGTCCCCGGGACCTGACCCACGAAGGGGCTTCATGCAAACAAGTGCGTCAGTGTATCAAATTTGCGTTCCCTCTGGGACCCCAGCACCAGAGCTAAGGGGTCAGGGTGTCCCTTCCCTGGGTCCTTTTTTAAGCTGAGTCCCTAGATGGCTGCCAACACTTGCTGGTTGGCAGCCAATCAGAGCTCTTGTTCTTCACAAAGTCGTTGGCGAGGATCCACGGCCCTAGATATACAAATGTATTTTCCTTTTAATATCTCAAAAAAATTCTGAACTTATTTACACCAAAAACCTAAAAGCACAATCTGTGGAACAAAATCTAGCTTTCTGCCAAATTTGGTGTAATTCCGTCCTGCAGTTTGGGCTGTAGCCGTGTTCAAAACTTCAATCAGAATTAACATGTGAAATAAATTATTTATGACCCCCCCCTTTCTCATCTCCCGTTTGACAGATCACCCCGAAACTTCCCATGCGCCACAATAATCACTGGCATGCATTTTTGGGAAAATTTCAGCAAGATTTGTCAAATGGTGCCAAAGAAATAGGCAAGTCAAGAAACTTTCAATGGCAACATGGTCCTAAATATAACTAACTACCTAGTGTTGACCGCCACTAGGTAATATATATATATACTGTTGTTTACGTGGTATGTAGGTATATAGATTTTTTAAACCTCTATGGATTTAGCAATGGCCTTGGAATACATGCAATATGTGTTTTTTTGCCTTGTTCTGCAAAGTGTTAAAGCATTTTGGTGGGTTAATGTTTGATGCCTTCTTGAGATGTTTGGGAATTTTTAAAGTTCACAGATAATGTATTTTCATTTTTGCAATTACTGAGTTAATGGTAGTGTTTTCTTCTTTTGTTTACAATGCCTCCTTTCTTTGCTGGCCAAGTGGCCATTTTTTTGTGTGGCCAGTGTGCGTGTGTGTTTATCATATGTCACCATTTTGCCTTTGTTCTCCATGCAAAATGATAAGGAGGCCATTTTGTTTTGTGTAGTAAGTGTGCTTTGCTTTGCCATAAGCTGGCATATGTTCTTTAGTGTCCGTACCTTTTTCCTTGATGATCAGGTGGCCGGCTGCCTTTTTGTTTTCAGTATGCTTTACTTTTGCCATAGGCCTGCATATTTTCTTTGTTGTTCATGCTTTTGCTCTTGGTGGCCCTATGGCTGGCTCTCATTTTGTAGCGAGTGTGCTTTGCTTTCGCCAAAGGCCTGCACGTGTTCTTTGTTGTCCATGCCTTTGCCCTTGGTGGCTAAATGGCCTGCGACCATTTTGTAGTCAGTGTGCTTTGCTTTTGCCATAAGTCTGCATGTGTTCTTTGTTGTCCATGCTTTTGCCCTTGGCGGCCATATGGCCGGTCCCCATTTAGCAGTCAGTGTGCTTTGCTTTTACCAAAGGTCTGCATGTGTTTTTTGTTGTCCATGACTTTGCCCTTGCGGGCATGTGCCACTGAGACCATTTTGAGTAGCCAATGTGTTCCTTTTCTTTTACTATTCAAAACCATTTTCTAGAGACATTGGTAGAACAGATCTATGCCTTTTTGTTGACTTTTACATTTTTCCCTGTGAGTTTAAAAGTTTGATTGTTGTGTGTACGTACATTGTTTTTGCACCATAGGATTTCTCATTGTCCCTAGGAGACTCCAGCAATAATTGTTTTCAATTATTTGATATTTCCCTGCAGCCATTGCCTGTCCTAGGCTCATACCAGAAATATTTTTAACAATTATTCCATTTTACCCTTGCCTAGCCTGCACCTGACACCTGCCATTGGCCACAGGCGCACACCAGCAATAACTTTCTTGAAGATTATTCCATTTTCCCTTGGCCTGCCTTGCATCTGCTGCCTTACATTGGCCATAGGCACACACCAGTAATATTGTTTTTTTAAGATTATTTCATTTTCCAGTAAAGATGAAACCACAGCACTCAATGCAATTCCAGTGCAGTGTAATAAGTCACAGAAATGTCAGTCCGATCCAGTCTTCTTAATAGATGTATTCCATCTTCTTCATTATTCTTCTTACAAAGTTGATAGATATCAACAGTTTCAATCAGGAAAAACAGACCTCCATTTGTCAAGTAACACATCGACAACCAGCACGTGTTTCATCACAACATGTGACTTTTTCAAGGCAGCAATTAGCAAAATGGGGTAACAGCAGGCTGTTAATGTGAAGCCACGCAGTTCAAAATAACTGTTCACATAAGTAAAAGGTCCTTAGAGATATGTCTCTAAGGACATATCTAAGGATATGTATGTAGTACAGTAACCAAACATCCACTTACTTCCAGGAACACTGCTACTTTGCGTGCCGTCCAACTACTGTTTGGCTCAAGAAGTATCATGGTCCTGTCTTATACTGTGATCATCACGTTTGATTACTTTGGATTATCGACCTGACTTGCATCTTTTTATCTAGTTAATTGGATGTTTAGTTACTGTACAAACAATACTGGTCACTTTCCTTTTTCAGAAGGAGATGTTTCACTTCACAAGATTTAGGACCTGATTTAGAGTTTGGCTGAGGGTATACTCCCCCATATCCCATCTGCCAAAATATAAATCCAAAATATCCAATATATAAAACCCATTATATCCTATGAGATTTATATTTTGTTGGACGGGATATCCATCACTGTTGTGATGGAGTAACCCCTCTATCAAACTCTAAATTAGGCCCTTAGATCGCTGCTCAATTGAGAGACCTGCAAGAAGAATGGCTAGAAGTTAAAGGCCTGGGCAGAAGTCCTGGTGTACAGCTTTCAACCTCCATAGGGCCGTGCTATTGTCTGATAGCCATCATCACCAGCAACACTAGCAAACCCAGAACCATTAGCAACACCAGAAGTAGAAGAATCAGATCCAACCTCTGCAATGGTTTGGGTTCAAGTGGCAAGGGTTAATGAAAGTGCTGAGGTGAAGGCAACAAAGGTTGAGCAAGTAGCAGCACCAATGACCTTTCACAGGATGGTCCAAGACTATCTGTATGACCCAAAAGAGGTCTACATGGATCAAATCCCATTGGTCTGTTGGTATGGGTAAAGGTGACAATGGTCATAGCTTAGTGGGCTGGCAATAAAGTCTGGTAGCCAGTGTGTCTTCTGAGCACACATTCAGTGCAGCTGGTAAAGTTTTCACAGTCAGAACGACCAGTCTCTTGCTTTAAAATGTTGAGAGACTGACCTAATAAAAAAATGAACCAACACTTCATACCACAAGAATACACTGTTCTTGAAAGAGCACAGGAGGAGGATGAGGGTGATTGGTCAGATTCAAGTTTGTTAGTTGATTAACTTCTGGGTGAAATCCCTGAGTTTGAAGACAAACTCTCCTTCTCTGACTAAGCAAGCCACAACAGAACTTATATCATCGTTGAGCTGCTTTGAAAAAAAAGGGGGCAGATATTGAAGAACATTTATATATTTGGTGTCTGACATATGCAGCCCCATTTATTCACATGTATGAAGTGGTCTAGTCTGCACACAAAAAGCCTCACCCACTTGCTTAAAGGATATGATGACAATGTCTCCCATCCCTAACCTTCTTTTTTGAATTCCCTAATTGGGTTGACTGCCACCAGTAAAAATCATTAATAGTACAAGACTACCATTGTTTGTCTGTTCCATGGGAAAATAGAAGATGCAATTGACACACACTTGGACAGGTAGCTATGCACCTATGAGTGACTGATGATTCATATGGTGGCAGGGAGGGTGTTATAACTAACTTCTAAACTTGATTTGCTATGTTTAAGGCCTGATGGATGATCCTGCCAGAATGATTGCCTTCTTTCACATTTAACTATTGTTATTTACAAGTTCCACTCCAGTCATTTCCTGTACTTCTTTCTTTCAGGTTCTGCATAGGCCAGTCAACACAACATGCTCAAACTGCTTTTCTCTTCTTGTACATCAAAACTACAGACAGGAACATCTCATTTTGGTCGAGAGGGGATTTGGAGCTGGGAAGGTCAAAGGACTACCCCAACAGCCAGAAGAAGGAAGTTAAGAACAATGGCTATGGGAAACAAGCAACATAGATGTTAGAAATTGGATATCTAGTTGGCAGAGGTTTGCACCCTCTCCAAGTAGGGACCACAATCCTATTCAGGGCAAGTCCGATGCACACCCTAGATTAACCTGTACTCAGGCCCCTGGTAGCTTGGCAAAGAGCAGTCAGGCCTATCTTGAGAGGCAATGTGTAAAGTATTTGTGCAGCATTTACATTACAGTCGCACAGTGAAAGACACTACAAAAAGACTCAACACCAGTTTAGGAAAATAGAGAATAATTATCTGCTTAGAGGAAGACAAATGCAGCAAAAACTCAATAAGGAGATCCTGAGATATGCAATTTTAAAGATTTAGGTGAAAATAGCACATAGAAGTGCAATACGCCAATAGTGGTTATCTGGTCACGCTGGACCGGGCAAAAAGTCACAAGTTCAGGCCGACCACGATGGACCACAGGCCGACTACAGGGACCCACTTGGACCCACTTAACACAGTACCTTAAATCCTAGTGCGCAGTCTGCATGGCATTGTTTTGCCATAAATGGTAGTATTAGGGTGCACTTGAACTCCTTCACGAAGATAAAGTAAAGTTCCACTTTTGGTGTGTTTACTCTTGCAGTGCAACTGTACTACCAACCAGTAACCCTGTGAGCAATTACTACTAGTAGTAACAGTTCCGAATTTTAAAAATGATCAGAGTTACTACTAACAAAGTCACCACTTGTAAAGTTAAGTTACTGATGGGAAAGTTACCAGGTGTATACGTACCCTGCAAGAATAAAGGAACACCAAAAGCAGAACTTAATCTACCTTTGTGAATCAGGCCTTGTATTGCTTACAAAATCTATGCAACAAGCAGTAACCTTCTCCTGAATTTTGACTCTAGGATTTTGTAAGTTTAATTTGATTTTCTAAATTATTTAAATAGCTTCCCAGTTTGCTTATAAGTACTGCTGCCAGTTGTTGTTTGTATGACCTTTTCATGGTGGTTTCTCAGTCTTGGATTACCCATTTACTCTGTGGTTGTTTTCAGCATAGTTTCCTGTGCTGGATAATCCTTCTGAATAATCTGACAGTTCAAGTTCACCTCAGAAGCATCATTCAGAATGAGTGTGAGTGGGACCTCACTTTATGAATGTCTTCTTTGTTAGTCCTAGCCCACTACTATCACCAGCATTAAGAAGGCCTTTTGGGAAACCCTGCAATAGGGTTTGGGAAGACTGAACCAATGCTTAATCTATTTGGGTAAGGACTAAGAAATGAACTAGTTAAGCAATTAAAAATTAAGTTGTTCTCGGGAAGTAGAGATAGATAAACTTAAGATTTTTGTGTATGTTGTTGGCATACACCCCAGTGGTCAATAGTTACAGATTATAGATCAAGGGCATCAACTAACTAGTATACACTCTGGTAGGTGGCCTGATACTTCAAAACCTCGTCAAGCAAAAAGTCAAACAGAGCTAGTCTGTTCCCACTCTGGTAGTGATGTATACTAGACTACAGGAAGACATAAGTAAAGTAACGTACTGAACAATATAATACATGGCAAGGGACTTCAGGAAGGGAAAGTGTAGGGACAAAAGTCGATATACAATATAATATGTGACAGTTTCAGAGGTCAACTTCTCATCTCGCTCTCATCAATGAATAAACCACAATGCTATGCTAACTAGCAATGCAAAGGCAAAAGACAGATAGCAAGTGATATGTATTGAAAAAACATTTATTTGTTTACATAAGGGAACCCACCCTCTCCGCCCACAATAGGTCAATCCCTCTCCCCAAGCAAAAACCCCCAAATGTCCCAACTTTGATCCTTTCCCTAATATCCCTTCCGAGTTCCTACCCTCCCCACTTACAACAACACAGTTCCTCCCAACCAAAAAAAAGTTCAATAAAAAAGTGCCTTGAAGGCATCCATTTTGGAGTTCCTGTGGGCCACATCCCAGGCCAGGTTCTGCTGCTCATGCCAGAGAAGCACCAGCTCACAGAGGACTTGGCAAAGGGGGCGGTCTGTTGATGACAAGAAGGGGAGGTGATGTTCAGCGAGGCAGCAGTGGATCCTGGATGCAGGAGGTGTTGGTGTTGCCAGAATGGAGGCAGGCCAGGTTGGTGGCCCAAGGAACCGAGGAACCTCCTCCTCCTCCTAGGCCACCAGCTGAGATTATTTGGCTGCCACAGCCTCTAGCCCCTGGTACCACAGCTCGATGCATGAGCATGATGCAAGAAAGGAAAAAAAAAAGAAAATCCCAAACTGTACTTCTCAGTGCAAACAAATGTTTATACTATAGTGGCACAGCAACAGAAAATTGCTGGTCTCTAGGGCCATTGGATTTTTCACCGTGATTAGTCACAGGGCCACACATGCATCACATAATGCAATATCAACTGACCGCAAGGAATTAGTCCAGAATACCAGCATAAACAAAACATGATATTCATTTAAATGATTTCATATTGAAACTGAACAGACCTTTGGTGTATCATGAATTACCTCTCATTAATGCATATAGTGCACAATTATTAATATACTCAACTATATTAAATGTGCAGCATCAATGGAGGCATGCTGGCTGGTCTACTACTATGCAGCATGTTTTCAGGGCAGCTGCAATAGCATAATAATATATTAACTTATCATAAGCAATTCCAATGGCCTGCTCTTTTCCAACTCCCTCTTCATTTCTAGCCTGACTCCAAACTTAGTTGCAGACTGGATACTCCATCACACATATAACATATATCCGATATCCTGTCAGCCGTAAATAGACAGAGAACAGATTATAAACGATGCACTGTAGTACAGTGATTTTGGCACATTTGTCACAGAATATCCCAACTGCCAAACTCTAAATTAGGCACTCAGTCCCACGATACACCCTGACATCCTCCATGAGTTAGAGAGATTATTCTAGGCAGAGGTTTAGCTATGGAATAGTTGGATGTCACAAATCTTGTTCTACGTTTTTGCTTATTCACATTGGTTGACAACTTGACAGAAGGAAAAAATTGGAACAGATGTAAATCCATCATGGAAGCCCTGAAATAAAAGTCACTTGGGCAGAAAAATGTGGCACATGCCAAGATGGTAGGCTGAGACAGAAGGAAACATGATGAAGTGAAGTACTAATAGTAGGTGACTGAGTGGGCACTTGAACACACACTTTGTGTTTGGTTTGTATGCATTGCAAACTTCTTAATGATGCACTGTTAACTGAAGGAAATGCATATTTCACTGCCTACACAGCAGTGCCAAATTGAACCTTGCTGCAGTTATATGTAGCGAAATGCTGTGGGCAGGGAAGTGTTGGATGGGATATCTGCCTTTATTAACAAATACAGTATTGTAAATAAGAAAGCAAGTTGACTTACCACTTGTGCCTGCCAGCACTGGTACTGCTCCACCTCTGACTGCCTGGGCCTCCCCATCACTGGCTTGCTGCTGGCACTGGTGGTCTGTGCACCTTGAAAAAAACATAAAGCACCCATTTTAGATACTAGATTAGCCACCTAAATAATTATTTTGCCCAAACTACAATAGAAATACCTTACTACAGTTTGTTTAGCAGTATCTATATGTTGTAGTATCTCTATATATGCATTACCTACTTGTGGGCACCAGTAGGTAGTTATAGTTAGGACCTAATTCCCATGGACAGAGAGTATTTTGTTTTGCTAATAACTTTGGCACAGTTTGATAAATCTTCATAAACTTTTCAAAACCCAGAAAATATTTTCTTCAGTTGCTATCTTGAAAGTTTCGGGGTGATCCATCAATCAGGGGCTGTGAAAAAGAGGGGTCCCAAAAACATATTTTCCCATGCAATTTCTCAAAGGAATTTTTTGAACTCGTCTACAGCCTGAACCGCTGAATGGAATTACACCAAATGTGGCAGGAAGGTAGATAATGGTCCAGAAATACCTCTTTTTGCTATTTGGTGTAAATGAGTTCAGTAGTTTTTGAGATATTTAAAGGAAAATTATATAGATAGCTAGGGGCGGGGATCTTCCATGGATCCGCCAGATCTCACTGGCTTCCAACACTTCAACCAGGAAGATTTGCCAGCCATCTTGGGACTGGGACACAGCCGAGTCCCAAAACAAAAGATAAAAAAAGATAAGGGGGCAGGGTAGTAATTCCCTGACCCCCTGGGCTTGGTGGTGGGCTCCCCAGAGACCCCGCCAGGGTCAAAAATGATTATTTCAAATATTTTCATGGTGAAAATCATGAAGGATCCACGAATCCTCACAAAAACTAAAGAAAACAAGCACAGTTTCTGCACCCGGTTGTGCCAGGTCTTGGGGGATATTTTAGATAAATAATTTAGGGAGGGAGACGGATGTAGCCCTCCTCCTCATGGCCAATTTTGGCCCTGGGGACCACCATGTCCCTGCGGCAGGCTGAAAATATGGGGAGGGGGGCCATACAACTCCCCTCCAAAGACCTTTTACTGCCCCAGGGGAGCCATGCAGATCCCGCTCACAGGAATATTTGTGGCCCGGGGACTACCCCCTTCCCAGGGCCACAGAAATATTTAGTAGCAGGAGGGAAGCCACCCAGACCCCCCTCCTGGGCCATTTTTGCTCCCTGGCACAACCACCACCACCTTCCTGGGGCTGACCCTAAAAAAACCAAGCCAATAATGGTCCTGGGGACCGCTACACCACCGGGCCGGCTCCCTATATATCAAGGTGCCAACCCTCAGGACATAGTCGTTTGCTGTGACTTGGCAGGAGCCTTGACAGCTGTGGAAACAAACAGTAAGTCTGCTCCCAGTGGGCAGAGCAGTAAAACAGCTCCCACTTTCTGCGAGCAGATGTTTCATCTGTTTTCCTGCATACTCTCAAGCGGGCAGGAAAACAGAGGAAACAAATGCTCCTGCATGCAGGGAACAGCATTTCCTGCTGCTCCCTGCATGTGGGAGCAATGGGACCATAGGGGAATTGAGGCTCCCCCTGCAGTCCACAAAATTGAACACTGGGTGCCCTGGTTGGGCAGAGTACCCAGGAATAATTGGTCAGGTCATGAGGTAGCTGGGGTCAAAATTGACCCAGGGAGAGTGGTCATATTACCCATCTCCCCTTCCAATAATTAGTTGAGCCCCTGAGGATGGAGTCCCTGGGGCCAAAACTGATCTGGGGAGGGAGGGCATGCAGCCCCCCCTTTATGAATTGGCTGGGCCCCTGGGGATGAGTTTCCCACAGCCAAAACCAGCCCAGGGAGGGGACCATGTGGCCCCCTCCCCTTTCACAAATTGGCCGGGCTCCAGGGGATGGGGTCCCCAGGACCACAATAAGCCCAGGGAGGTAAAAGGTTAGAGGAACGTCATAGTTAGGTTCAGATTTTACAGGCACAAAATCATCGAAATTTGACAGTTATATTTATACTTATCTCAAGACACTATAACTCATCCTGTAAGGTAACTATAACTCGCGCCCTCGCCATGCAATGCTACTTACCGCACATATTACATCAATAATGACATCATCTAAAATATTGGCAATTATTGATGTCAAACCTGTGCCTGGTGGGGGAGTCATACACAGGGATGCAAAAACTTCACAGATCTACCTGCAAAGGATTCACAGATCCGGGTGAAAAGTAAAGCCCTGATTGGCTGGCTGCACCTTACAAGAAAAGTTATGGCCAACCCTTTTTTTCTCGTATTGGGTGGTTGATGGCAAAACAAGAGTGTAAAACATATAAGAGGTCAGGATTCAGGTATCCTGACCCGCAGGACACATGGACGCATCATGGTCAAAAAAGTGCCTATTTTTTGGTTTCAGCAGGATCCACAGCAGGGCTCAGCATGGCCCCTTAGTGTAAACTTGTGAAGGATCCGCGGATCCGAAACAGAAAAGGAAAAAAAATAAGTCTATTAAAACCAAAGGCCCTGTGCACCGTTGTTTTGGGTGCACATGGAGACGTTGGCTGCAGGGCCTGGTGGTGGGTGTACTAACGTGTCGTGATTTGATATTACTTTTTGTGAAAAAAACTGAAATTCACTGAAAGAAACCAAAGGTTACTGGGATGTAATAGTTAGGTTTACATTTTACCCATTCAAAATCATAGAAGGCAGTTATTGTTATATTTATAGTGATACTTCTCTGAAGAAATTATAACTCTTGCTGGAAAATACTTGATAGGCAACAAGTTGTGGTTTCTTATCATATGTATAAGTATAAATAGAACTATAACTGCTGAATTTCTATGATTTGTTATGGGTAAAATGCCAACCTAAATGTAATGTCCCTGTAACCATTGATATATATATATACATATCAATGAAACATTTATACAGCTCAGTAAATGACCTGTGAGGATCTAATGGTGCTGGAGCTGCATGCTGCTGTGTGGTAAAATGATCATTAAAACATTCAGATCTTTAGTTCTATTCAGAATCTGGAGTGAGTGTTCAGTCTTGAGGTGCAGAGGGAGCTTGTTCCAAGCCTTGGCCGCCAGGTGCAAAAAGAGCATCCACCGCTGTTGACTCAATGGATCTGAGAGGGAGAAGGAAGCACATTGGAGGGGTCTAGTTGGTTGGTGGAAGGTCAGGCATTTGTTGGGGTATGGTGGTCCTTTGTTGTATAGAGCCTTGTAGGCATCAGTCAGCATCTTGAACTGGCAATCGGGAGTCAGCGTCATTTTTTAAGATGGGATGTGAAGTGGGTCCTTCTGGGGAGGTCGAGTTCAAGTCATGTCACTGAGTTCTGTATTGACTGGAGTCTTTTCAGGAGGCTCTGTGATTCCTACGTAAAGCATGTTTCCATAGTCAAGTCTGCTGGTGATGAGGGCCTGCAAGACAGTCCTTCTGGTTTCTGCTGGGAACCCCCTGAACATCTTGTGGAGCTTGGAAGAGTGTGGAAGGAGACAAATGAGACTGCTTTGACTTGCTTCTTCATGGATAGTTTGCTTTCCAGGATGATGCTGAGGTTGCGGGTGTGGTCTGTTGGAGCGGGGGGTGCCGAACTCATCTCTGCGGGCCACCATGTGTCAGTCCAGTCCATGGCAAGGTTTTTTTTTCTCAAAAACTAGGACTTCTGTTCTTTCATTAATGGCCCTGTTGACCCCAACCCCCATGGCTGGTTCCTGCTCTGTGCCAGAGTGCCCTCCCCTGGGACATAGAGGTTTCATTGTCCACACTGGTGTGGGCAGTAAATGCTGTGTTTCCTCTCACTTGGCAGGAGCAATTTCAAAGCTCCCATCAAGTGAGAGCAAACATGAAGTCCAGCTCTCAGTTGGCAGGAGCTTTACAAATGGGCCCACCTGCTGTTTCTCTACCCACAGCCTTGCAGGCAGGGAAACAGTTATGAATATTTCCCGTGCCACAGGGATCAGCATTAATAGGTGCTCTCTGCGAGTGGGAGCAATGCTGTCTCCCACTGTATCCAGGGAGTTTACTAGAGCTGTGGGGGTCTTGAGGCTCCTACCACAGCCCCCAACAAAGATATAGTTGGTGCCATGGGTGGGCACCAGGGCACCCACTCTTTCTTGGCTGGGACCGGGGGCATGGGGTCCCTAGGGCTGAAATCAGCCTGGGGAGGGGCACATGGCTCCCTCCCCTTTGGTAAATGGTCAGCTCCGGAACATGGGGTCCCTGGAGCTGAAATTATCCTGAGGAGCTGAGCCGCATGGCCCCCTCACCTTTTACACATTGGTCAGGCCCTAGGGATTGGGGTCTCTGGGGCCAATATAGGGCCTGAGAGGGGGACTGAGTGACCCTTCCCTTCTTAATTCTGGCTTTCCCCAAGGGATAGGGTCCCTGGGGACAAGAATTGGCCTAGGAGGGGGGCTGCTTACCTCCTCCCACATTTCTGTAAGCCCGTGTAGCAGGGGATGGGGTCACCAGGACCGAAATTGGCCCGGGGAGGTGGACTGTGTGCCACTTCCCCTATAAATATAATGGTGAGCCCTTGGGGATGGGATTTCCAGGGCTAACAAAAGCCCAGGGAGGGGAGCACATACCTCCTTCTCAAAGAAACTTTATTTAGCCCTGGGGGATGGGACCCCAGGTCCAAAATCAGGCAGTGGGACACCTGCGGCCATCCCCTAGTTGCGTACGGCCAAAGGACACGCGCAGTGGTGGTTGGATTAACATATGGTAATTATATATTACTCTACATTGAAAAAACCCTCGCAATTCACTGAAAAATGCAAAGGTTACAGGCACGGTATAGCTAGGACATAGCAATGAAAAATGCTAGAAATTCACTGAAAAAAACAAATGTTAGAGGGATGCTATAGTAAGGTTCCGATTTCACAGACACAAACCCATAGAAATTCATCAGTTCTAGTCATACGTATCTCAAGAAACTATAACTTGTGCCATAAGATAATTATAACATGCACCCTCATCATGCACTGCTAATTACCCCACATATTACATCAGTCATGACATCTTCTATGACATCATTGATGCTATCACTGCAACATTTGCAATAGCATTTTTGATGGGAAAACTATGCATGGTGGGGGTGTGAGTCATAGTTTAGGAAACATAACTTACCTCTGATAACTGCTTGAATAAAAACAATTTTTTTTTTAGAAATCAAAAATATTACTGACTGAGCCCCGGAACCTCAACACCTAGCAGGTTGAGCAGGTTGTGTCCCAGATCTTAGAAGTCAGCTCAGCAGTGCGTCAGTTGCTGCTGGGTGCACTGGATCCCTGTGGAACCCACACTGCTGCATTCATCCACAGAGCAACGGAAAATCCTACAGGGAGTAAACCTTAAAGACCTGCCTCTTGCTGCACCTGCTGCCAACAGACAGGGAGATGGCACTGCACCCAAAAAATGAGTGCAGCCCCTCCCAATTTTCCACGAGGTGCACCCGTTCACCCCTACATTATGGGAGGCACTGGGGCTGCCTGCTTCTACAGTAAATGGAATGAACTGGACTGGTCAGCAAAGGAGGGAGTGGAATTGGGATGAGAAACTTGGTAAGGAAAAAAGGAAACAGGAGGGGGACAGGTCAGAAAATGAAAACAAAAAACAAATACCAAAAAGTCACAAAAAACACATAGAAATATAAATACACACAGGGGAAGACAAACAGTAATAAAATAACTGAATAATAGGTGGGATTAGGAAGTCGGTGATCAGATGGTGGTAGGATTGAGTTGGGAAAGTGAGTCGGCAGGAGAAAATTAAGCAGAAGTACTGAAAAAAACAAAATAGTTGCACACTTACACATCACATGGTGTAGTTCGCATTAAACTCAAAATTAGCACCACAACATTTATTTTTCCATCCATTTGTGAGACTCCATGGAAATTTGCTGAGTTTTTTTGTAATTCTGCAGATTGAAATTGTGCTTGTTCCGCCCAGGCCTAGTCAGGTGACCAGGTGTAGCGTGCAGTTGGTTGTTGTGCATTGCTCCGAGACAGTGAAGCAAAGGGGGATAGGTGTTGTCAGGTTGGGCAATCTCTGACTAGATAGGTGGGTGGAGCAGACACCTACCACAGGGAGGCAGGTAATTGCAGATGCATCTGGTGATGGAAACGTCTCCTAATTCAAAGTTGGCACAAGGTATACACACTAGACCCTCAGACCCAACTCTTCAGTAAACTCCTGAACCTGTGGATACTACAGAAGAAAACACCCTGCTGCATTGCTGCAGAAGGCCTGCCCTGCTTGCTGAGAAGGAAGACTAGATGTGCACTCTTCCCCTCTGGCTAAAGTGACTCCAAGGATCAGCAGGCTGATTTCCTGATCTGAACTTCAGAGACATACCAAGCTCCAGAAGCTCCCTGCAACTACCCAGCTGACCTGCTGCCTGGACCTGCTACTGGGCCTGCAACTGGACCTGCCTGATCCCTGTTGCCTTCTGCTGGAGTAAGTTCCTGACCCCCTGGAGGTTCCCCTCAGGTACTGTACTCTTGATGTGCATCAGCTGAGCTTCCCCTGCCAAGAACAGTAGAAATCCTGATGTTTTGCACTTTGCGCCACAACATAAACAGTCCGTGGTGACTGCCATCACAGATCTCCAGCACCGACCATCTACGACACCCGACCAGATCTTCATGCTACATCAATGTCCATCCATGATACTCTCTATGATCCTTATGGCCTCTTCCACCACAAATGGAACTTTTCATGCCAGACTTTAAAAGGTAACTTTTTTGGCAGGGCTAACCTGGTCCCTTAATCCGGCCTGCACTCCATCTTGGTCAGCCTGAACTTGTGACTTTTACCTGGTCTTGCATTACCAGGTAACTGTAAGTTTTGCTTTGGGCCTTTAGGCGTACCTTAACCCTTTAAAATTGCATATCTCAGGTTCAACTATTTCGATTTCGGTTGTTTTGGTGTCAAATATTGTATTAAATTGTACTCCAGTTTTCTAAATTGGTGTGGGATTTTCCTTGTTTTTTCACTTTATTACTGTTTGAAGTGCTGGATCAATTCTTTACACGTTGCCTCTAAGTTGAGCCTGACTGTTTTTGTGCTAAGCTACCAGGAGTTAAACACCGGCTAATTTGGGGATCCTTATTTTTCACCCTGACAAGAATTGAGGTTGCTACTTGAGTAGGCTTTCACCCCCTCAACCAGTAACCCAAATTCTCACATATTGTGTTTCAAATTTTGCACTAGCTGAATGGGGTTAAGATCAAATACATGTCTGCAGTTGTCTTGTTTAAACATGGAGAATCTATTCACTTTTTAAATAATGTGCTGTTCTCCGTCCCCAACAAATTGTATGGGAGAAGTATATTTTAAACTGCTGTCATATCTCATCAAACTGGATATGATAGATAATAGTTGTTGTCACTATATTTGCTAACAATTGTCTTACAGCTGTCTGAATAAGAGAAGGATTTTATTATTTGTATTTCTCACACATTAAACCAGATTATCATACACCCGACTTGCGAGGAAGTATATGTTAGATATCTAAAGTAGAATAAACAGACCAGGAGGGCTGCCTTTTCTAAAAGAGCTGAGATCAAAAATGCTCTTCGAGTTAACATAGTAGAGACTAAAGTACAAACTCATTAACTTGTAGTGGTAAGACAAAAGCAGCTGAGAGTGCCCCTTGGATGCTGGCCAATGGGGACAGCAGTCTGAGATTTGTCTTACTTTATTCAATCAATCAGAATAACCTTCAAAAATGGTCACTCTATAAGGGGCTCATAGATATGATAAAGCAATAAAGCGGCATATGCAAAAAATGTAATTGTGAAATACATCAATATTCTAAAGGCATTTGATAGATGGTTTCAATATTGAAGAGGACAATAACATAGAAGTCAGTTCAGTGTGGGTTTTATAATGTATGCCTATTGCTTTTTGTGGATCCCCACAAGTCTGGAACCTTCTCCCACAGAAGTGTGAGGAAAATGTGTGATTTTAGAGGTTGACCTTTGCAGCATATTCTCATTCGGAAAACATTAGGAAAACATAGTGGCATTCATACAAGTAACAACACCCTTGGATGTCTAGTTTTCACAAATATTTGAGGTTGGTAAGATAACCTGGTTGTCAGCTGAGCATGGACTCAAAGACTGCTGCTACCAACATTAACAGAATGGGTGAATTTGAAAGGCAAATTCTTGATGTTCCCTTTTTGCCTTTTCTGGCAATGAAGCAAAATACCAGGCACTGTAACCAACCCAGTGCAGCGCATGGGCAAAGGCCATTTTAGGGTTGGCTGCCTCTGGTGGAGATTGGCCATAGCCCTTGATCTCGGGCAAGGCCCTGTGACCAAAGCCATGCTGTGCACAGCCAAATGCCGTGCACAGTGTCGGATTGGCTGCTTGTGGAGGATTGATTTGACCAAAGGGCCTGACCATAGGCCAGGCCTTGTGGCCAACGGCCATGCTCAGTGTCGGGTTGGGTGCCTGTGGGGGGTTGGAAGCAGGGCCTGGCCACAGTACAGAACCTGCCACTGGTAAGCTTCACATGTGGTAATAAAACCTAGAGATGGCGGGTTCACAAATTATAGTTACCCTAAGCCTTCAGTTATAGTTACTTGAGATAACTATAATTAGTAAATTTCTGTGTTTTTTGAGCTCGAAACATTACATTGTTACTGAACATTCCAGCTAACTATAACATTACATTAAAAAGTTACTTTAACATTAGTTTTTAGTGAATAAATATATATATATCTATATCTATCTGTATATCTATATCTATGTATCCTATATAACTATATTTACATACACACACACATACATATATATAAACACACATAAACACATGCGCACACACACACACACACGTATATTATTATATTTATATATTTACCTGTGTGCTAAATTACTCTTGAGTACAGCACTAAAATTCGGCCCTATCTAGTACTTATCTACATGGTACTTACTCACATGGTGAAGTCCTGTGGGGTAAAGACTGTGTGATAAATGGTGCATACCCATAGGTGATAAGCTCAGTCACATAAATAGGGTACTGCTTGTATCAGTAGAAGTTTGGAAATTCATTGGGAACTGTGCAATACACATTTACTCCTATAACTGGTAGCACCCATACCACTACTATAACTGCTGCCAGTACTACCACTAATGCTGTTGCTGCCACCAGTAATAACAATTAAGAAAAATAAGAAAAACAAGAATAATGTTGATGCTAACAACAAGAAACTATAACAACAACAATATTCATAATAATGTTCACATCTAAAGGAAACTTTAAGCATACATCCGTGCTATTTCAAATTAGGCTGTCTGTAATCTGAGGGCTCTGTTCTTCAGGCAAAAATATCTCCATGACTCAAGTTTAAAAAAAGGACATTGTTGCAGGGTTCAGCATCTGCAGCAAGTGAGGAAAACCCTCTTAAAGAATCTCCTTCTCAAAATGACATCATAATCTTGACCCATTCACCAGCAAAAGAATAGACTAGTGTGCAATCTTGCAATGTCTCACATTCCTCAATGAAGGGACAAAAACAGAATAGAAAGCTTATTAACTTCGATTGCTGACCAGATCCAAACATGCGTTCCTTATTCATGCTTTCAAGAATAATAGATTTTGTTTTATTTCATAAATTTCTCTTCACTGATGGTAAAGCACAGATACAGCAGCCATACTGCACTCTACACATGTATATTCAAAATATATAGACCGACTGTGAAGCAAACTTTCTGTTTGTACTTCCAGCAACAAGCTAGATAAACGAATCAATTACATTAAAATGTTAAGATAACAAATATGACGAGAATATAAATATGCAATACAGCCGTCCTACATAAAAACAAAAACAGTTGCCATTGCACGAAGATCCAGTCTCACAGAACTGGAGAGCTGACCCAGTCTCATAAATGTCTAAAAAAAAGTGGGGCGGTTCTATGGCTTTTCTGAATTTCTGCAGTGAAGCCATGGAATATGTAAAGGAGAGGTTAGTTCCATAACCCTGGCATGACTGAATTAGGATCAAAAACACAACAATGGAAAATATTCCAATACCAACCTCATATTGTGCTGCCTGAGAAAACCACTGTAGTCTCCATCGTGGTTTGAAGATGGTATGCACGAAATAATGTTTTGCTTTTTTAAATTCAGGCATACAAATTCATTTACCAAATATGTTTGCAAGAACACCAGAGCTGTTACAGAAGGTTTGGACGGAAAGTAGCACAACATATGGTATGAATAGTACGGGTATACAGCTAAAATCACTGTAAAAACATGATTTATCAGAATCATACCATTTTTTACTGTTCGCAGGTACTATTGTGACGTCTGAAGTGGTTATCCAAATGGATTCAGCAATGAAAGAACAGATGTTTTGATTTCCAATTGCCATTCCTGTCACTCTTCTAAGGCAGCTCCAGTGCTAATGATCAGATTAAATATAAGATAAGTAAGAGTAAAAGACATATTATTCGAAAGTACTTCTAAAACCTAGCATATGAGTTAGATAATATCCTTTCCCTGGCAGCCCATGTTTCAGGATAAGTCATAGCTGCATAAAATATCTGAAGAATGTTGGCTCTGTAACAAATGCCAGGAAAGTACTACCAAAATCACACTTGTAGCATTTAAGTACGCTGGTCGGAAATAACAAGATGTGAAGTTAAATTCCTACTACCTTTGTCATAGTGTTGGGATGTGAAATGCATTTGCCTGTGTTCAACTGAAGTACTTTCCAAAATGCTTATATATTTCTGTTTGAGCTTCTGTTGGCAGCTGCTTCTTCAAATGACTGCCATGCAATGACAGGATGGGGAGGGATATCCCTTAGGTAACTAAGAGATACATCTGTGTTTGAACAATATCCAGGGACACTGTTAGAAATTGAGTCTATGGCTGGCAGTGGGTTTGCACTCTGTCCAAGTAGGGACCCTCACTCTAGTCAGGATAAGGGAGATACCCACTCAGATGACCCCTGCTCACCCCCTTGGTAGCTTGGCATGAGCAGTCAGGCTTATCTCAGAAGCAATGTGTCAAGCATTTGCACATAAAACATAGTAATAAGTGAAAACACTGCAAAAGGACACCACACCAGTTTTCGAAAAATAGCCAATATTTATCTGTTTAAAACAAGACCAAAATGATAAAAACCCAACATACAGTATTAAAGTTATTAATTTTGCAAGGTTTACTCAGAAATACAGTTCCTTGAAGTTGATAACTCCACTTGGGGCTATCACGGCGTCGTGATCAATAAAACCAAAAGTTCAGGCCGGCTGTTTCGTCGCAGGCCAGCTACGGTGTTGGGGAGACCTGTAAACAGTACCTTTGGAATTACAGGGCACTGTGATCATTGCGGTGAGCTCTGGAGAGCGGCGTCGCTGGTGTCAGTTCCGGAGTCGGTGCGGGCATCGATGGGCCCTTGAAGTCACACGGGTTGCAGATCGAACACCGGGCTGATGAAGTCAGGAGCGCTGGCGTGGATGGCGTTTAGGCTGCGGTGCGAAGTGGGACGGTGCGACGTGCGGTGCCCACAGGTCACAGTGCAGGCAACGGCTCGGTGACGGTCGTCCAGCGGCGTCGGTGAGACCATGGCTGCGTTGTGAAGCGGGGCAGGGCGGTTCGATGTGCGGTGTCCACAGGTCACGGTACAGGCAGTGGCGTCATCATTGCTGTAGCGCTGTCATCGCTAGGCCCAAACCAGCGGTGCGGGACAGGACAGTGCTTTGTGACCCTCACAAGCAGTGTCCACAGGCCACGGTGCAGGCAGGTATGCCTAGTGGACACTGGAGTCGATGGTGTTGCCATCGGTGGACGGGGACTGAGGTGCTTCGTGCTCCTCATGAGCGGTGTCTACAGGCCACGGTGCAGGCAGCAGCACCGGTGTCAGCAGGAATGGTGTTGTAGGGGATGCCCAGGCTGCAGTGTGAGCAGGTGGTGCCGGAATGCGGGCCCACAGGTCATGGTGCGAGCAGCAGCTCGGTGAAGTCATCCGATGACGGCATCGGTAAGACCGGGGTCGCAGTGCAATGGTACTCTGTGCGGCGTCGGCAGGTCACAGTGCAGGCAAGAGCCATCGTTGGTGGTGTTGCAGTGGTTTCTCCTCTTGAACACACAAAACAGACAGTTCCCAGTGCTGCAGGTCGAGGAAACTGAAATATTTGGTGTCCCTGAGACTTCCAACCGAAGGCAAGCTCTACTCCAAGCCCTGGGAGAACTTTCTCAAGCAGGACACTCAGCAAAACCCTTTGCACTCTTTTCAGGCAGAAGCAGTAACTGCAGGCCAGTCCAGCAAAGCAACACAGCAAAGGTACAGTACTCCTTCTCCAGCTCTTCAGCTCTTCTCCTTGGTAGAGGTTCCTCTTGATTTCAGAAAGATTCTAAAGTCAATTCACAAACAGGCAGAGTCACAGAATGGTTTAAGGAAGAAAATGCCTAATTTCTAAAAGTGCCACTTTCAAACAAACAATTTAAAAACCAACTTCTCTAAAAGATGTATTTTTCAATTGTGAGTTTAGAGACCCTAAACTCCACATTTGTATCTGCTCTCAAAGGGAATCTGTACTTTAAGGATATTTAAAGGCAGCCCCCAGGTTAACATATGAGAGAGATAGGCCTTGCACAGTGAAAACCGAATTTGGGAGTATTTCACTGTTAGGGCATATTAAACACCCTAGTATATGTCCTACCTTAAACATACACTGCACCCTGCCTTGGGGCTACTTAGGGCCTACCTTAGGGGTGCCTTACATGTAGTAAAAGGGAAGGTTGAGGCCTGGCAAGTGGGTACACTTGTCTAGTCGAATTGGCAGTTTAAAACTGTACTCACAGACACTGCAGCGGGAGGTCCGAGCCATGTTTACAGTGCTACTAATGTGGGTGGCACAACCGGTGCTGCAGGCCCAATAGTAGCATTTGATTTATGGGCCCTGGGCACCTCTAATACACTTTACTAGGGACTTACCAGTAAATCAGATATGCCAATCATGAATAAACTAATGAACAGTACAATTTAGACAGAAAGCATATGCACTTTAGTACTGTTTAGCAGTGGTAAAGTGCCCAGAGTTCTAAAGCCAACAAAAACTGGTCAGAAAAAACAGGACAAAGGAGACAAAAAGAGGGGACCCTGCAAAAAGGACAAGGTGCAATGGACACCTGTCCCATTCATAGAATGAAAATTGAAAATGTGCTGCAACCAAGTGTGACTGTAGGAAACGAGTTGCATCCCTTTAGTGCATATCTGGGAGTGAGCAGTTTGGAAAATATAAAACAGCTTGTTAAGGCACCCTCCCAATTCATTCAACAGATTACTATTTGAAATACCATTCTTGACTTATGCCAAAGATAATATCTGCCAGGATTAGAAGAAAAGAGAATATTTCACTGCTTGCTATTGCACTGAAGATTTTCCACAAGCCTGAGATTTGGTGAGTACTGGTGAGAGTCATCTCCAGCTCTAATCCTCAACATCTGCTTCAGCATTGTCCTACACTACAGGTGGTGCCACTTTACTGCTGGCACTGAGGTCTAAAGAGTTAAAAGCCATGACAGACCAGCATACTCACCCCTTTGGAGCTTCTTTCCTGTAAGTTGAAGGTAAAACAATCATAATAGAAAGAGAGTTGCTGCTGCAAGGAAGAACGTAAGTGGACACACCGGTATGGGACTTTGCATGAAGACCCAATAGCAGAGTTCTTGTGACTACCGAAAATACATTAAGTGGGCTGGATTTGGAGAGTCAGCCTGACAAACTGAGGACTTTCATTCGAAAGTATGTTTTCACTTATACAACATTTTAATTCCAAGAAGAACAGGACAATTTGCCAAAGCCTTCACAAATAGTGCACATCTTGTAGGCTCTACTGGTTTTATACACTCTGGGTCTAATTCACAAATGGCTTCCTCAGACATAGTGGAGGCCCCGCAGTTGTGGTGGGGGTCCTGCACTAGTAGCAGGACTGCTGCAATGAAAAACTGCTGTGTAGAGGTCCTGCCACAAGTGTGGGACCCCTGCCACTATTGCTGGGCCTACTGTTGAGCTCCCCCCGCGACAGTGGAAGCCCTTTGTGAATTAGGCCCAGAGATTTTTGTTAGAGTGTATTTGAGATTGTGAAGCCTTTTTGGACACTGCTTCTAGGCTTGCTGCTCTGAAGAGTTTTGACCTATTAAAATGTTTTTTACAGGCAAAATTAAAACTTCCTGTAGGACCAACCACCAACTCTCTGCATGCCCTGGCCTGTTAGCCACAGACAATCCCTGTGCCCCGGTTAACTGCATGAAAAACATATTAATTGCTTTATCATTTAACATTTCCTATGGGGTAGCAGTGAATACATTTCTGAAAGCTTTAACAGGGGTGATTTGCAACTTAAAACCTGCAAGCCCCACATCAGAGTTTCTACAATTCTGTGGGATGATCTTATTAAATATGTTGTGTAATGTGATGTAAGGTGGATTTGTAGAGCACTGCTTGTCACCTGTGAGGGTATCCAGGCACTTATTAGGTGAGAGTAGGCATGCAGTGAGGCTGAGCCGGATGACAGGCAGTCTCGATGGTCCTACAAGAAGACTAATTGAAAAACCAGATCTTCAACTTCTTGCAGAATGCCAGAAGTGAGGAGGAAGCCCTTATGTGTTGGGGGAGGCTGTTCCAGGATTTGTCAGCTTGGTAGGAGAATGATCGACCTCCCGTTCTGCTTCTGCGGATGAGGGGTGTATGTGCAAGTGAGAGGGATGCTGAGTACAGATGGTTGGTGGCAGCTAAGCCTGTGATTGAGGTTTGCGGGTCCAGTGTTGCGCAGTGACTTGAATTCATGTGTGAGAAGTTCGAACTGGCAGTGCTTTCATATGGGGAGCCAGTGGAACTCTCTGGGGAGTGGTTTTGTGTGGTGTTACATATGTACCGGAAGTCGAGGATGAGCCTGGCAGTTGTGTTTTGGATGGTTTGAAATCTGTGAAGAAGATGGATTGAGATGCCTACTTAGAGTGCATTGACTTAGTCCATTCTGCTTGTGATTAGGGTCTGCTTGATGGTACATCTGGTGTCCTGTGGAAGCTACTTGCAGATTTCACATAACACACAGAGGATTTGGAAGCATGCGGAGGTGACATCGTTGACCTGGGACTACATGGTGAATTTGGTGTGCAGGATGAGGGCTAGTTTCCTAGCGTGGTCAGTTGGGGTGGGTGTGGATCCAAGTTCATGGAGGGGGCACCAGGTGGTGTCCCAAGGGGAGCTCTTACTGCTGAAGATCAGCACTTCTGTTTTGTCGGAGTTGTCTTGCATCCAGGTGGCCACACTGGTCATGCATTTTTATAAGTTTGTCTTGGTGCTGACAGTGCCATCTGAGAGGGAAAAAATGAACTGGGTGCCATAAGTATTCAAGATGATGTTAGCTAGAGGAGCCATGTAGATGTTGAAAAGTGTGGGGCTGAGTGGTGATCCTAGTGGTACTCCGCAGATGAGGTCTTTGGGTTCTGATTGTTCATATTTGTCTTGACTCTATAGTTGTTTTTCTAGTTGTTGTAAACATATTTCACACATTATTTCCAATGTAAGACTTAATTGTGAAGGATTTCTCTCTGGAATTACTCACAATATAAGAATAGTTTATTGGTTGATTAAAACCTTAATTAAATATTATACCTTACAATTCTACAATGAAGGAAAATGAAATCCCTAATCATGACTACCCCTGCATCCCAGGAATTTGTTGCAGACTGTATGTATCTTCATGCATGAATAAAACATATTGTGAGCAGATTAGCATTGTAGAAATTGACTATGATTGATACAAAAGAGTACAGCATCAAGATGCTGCTTATAGCCTGCCTCAGGTTGAGTGGTCATAAACATAATTTAGGTTTGTCTCACGCTACTGTACAGAGACAGAGCAGATGTGGCATTAATCATCTTTATACCCACATAATCTGCAAACCCCTAATTTATTGGGCAGCATGGACTAGCTTTCATTAAATTTCCCAATTGGGCCGTAGCCTAAGAAATGTTTAACATTCACAATGAGACAGAATCTTGCTTGCCCTTACACATCTTCATGTAGCAAGCAATAAGATAATCTAAACATTTTTTGAGACAACATCTAGATATCATATATCCTTGAGGTTTCCAAATAAATTCTTCAAATGGAACGAAAGGGAGAATACTGCAGTCGGTAGCGTATGGGTACCAGGACAAACTGAACTGCTATGATTTGCCTTACCAGGCTAAATTACAGCCTCAATTGTGTCTGCCATGAGGAAATAGTATCCCGTGCATATATAACCATATGAAATGACGGGTAGTAATCTAGCTCAAATGCATTGCATTAATAGGCAAGCAGAGGGACCTGACTGTCTGGTTATAAGTGATGGAAGGCAAACGTGAAAACTGAGGTTTTATTCTCCATTTCTTCAAAGTGACAGGAGTCTGACCCGTGATCACTCAGTTTGATGCCCAAGTAATTCAGAGCTACAGTAATTCCGTTGCTCCGACATACAAGCTATATTTCTTTGTGATGCCCTTCCGAATGATCATCATTATAGTTTTGCTAGAATTAACAAGGATACTTTTTCTATTATACTCATCTAACCCCCATCAGCGGTGCCACCCATCCAATCTTGGCTCAAATATGTATCACCAGATCATCAGCGTATTTTAGGATATGCACATGGATTCTAACTAAGCTGGCCAGAAAGGTTCTAGCTAAAGAAGGATTTACCCAATTATGAGGGGAGCATGAACAAATCTGTGTGTCAGTCCCTTCTTGGTGTAAATATTTTCTGTCCTAACTTGACCTGAGGCAAGTGTTTTCAAAAAGATTTTTAATGCTGCTTAACAACTGACCAGAAATTCCCCATTGTGTCCACTTGAGCCACAGGGTTACAAATCACACAAAGACTGCAATAAAATCCATAAAACCATAAAACTCTCATATAAGTGAGCCTTTGCAGTACTGACAGTACTTTGTATAAAAGCAGATGTTGTAAATAGTTTTTACAATGTGCTGCATTTAACACTGAAACCAGGCTGCTAAAGGGGAGCAGTGCCTTCTCAGTGATGTTGTAAATAATTTTTGCAATGTGCTGCATTTAACATTGAAACTAGTCTGCTACAAAGGCAACAGTGGCATCTCAGTGATGCCTACTCCAACTTCATTAAGAAGTTTTTTCAATTTGAGTGCTTTGAGTGCTTTTAATCTTGTTATTTTACTGTATTTTTTAAGAATTCATAGGGGAATATTAACTGCCTACTGAATGCTATGTTTGAATTTGAAGGAACTCAGTGGAGGAGCTTACTATCATGAAAATTGCTAAAGCTTTGGCAGCCAATTTTTACTTTGCTTGTGGTTCCACCTAGATGTGCCATCCTGCATTTTTGTGCTTTAGTCATTGGCTTCAGATAGGCTAGCTAATCAGCCTCTCGATGAGCACTGCAACATGAAAGCGCAGCCTTTGGGGTATTTTTAAGGCATCTTGGTTTGAGTTATTTAAATTTTGTGATTTTGATGTTTTTGGGAATTCACCCTGGGAGTTCTTTTAATCTTGTAATTTTGTAATTTTCTGTCTTTTTTGGGACTTTGTGGGGGGAGTATTGGTGCAGCATAATTTTGGCTCCATCCCTAATGACACAACTTTGCCTATATGTATACATGACTGTTCATATAATGTGTGTTCTAATTTTATGAATGTAAAGTGGTGCACTCAAATTCAGTAATGAAGTGCATTCACTGTAGTGTTAAAAATTATGTATACTGTGCGCCTTAACCTTAATAAATGAAATGTAATCATTTAATTAAATTTCATAACCATCCTCATGTTAACGGAGTGCATTCACATGAGGACGAAAACAATTTACGTCGTGACTGTCTTAATGTTTGTAGTTCAACGCTGAGAAATATGACAGCATTTACCGTCATGAATTAACAATTGTTTGCAACCCAAAGTTTTATTTGAGAAAATGCAATTTACATTTATATGAATATTTAATGTGCACAATGTAACCTGAAATTAAATTTGCATTATTGAGTGATATTCTTAACTTGACTGAACTAGGTGTGTGATTTCTTTTATGTGAGAAACGTATTTCCATTTTCTGCTAATGTGTCATTTCATTACAGATGCATTCACATGAGATGTTAGATTGGAAATAGATGCATTATTGTCTTATTAATAGAGAATCTGGGAAAACACAAGGAGAATTCCATTGTGAGATGACTGTCCCTTCTTCGTACCTGTTACAAATGATGTGCAGAGGACCAAGGACAGTAAAGTTCTCAGGACTGCTCTGGGGTAGAATGCAGATGGTGCAAGTTACACTGTGAGACAGAAGAACACAATGCAGCTTCTGATGGCACGTTTGAGGATGTTAGCTTACAGAATTGTGTGGTATTAACTAGCATTCTCACAGACTGGTTTTAGGACACCTTTCCCTGGACTTTGAGAGGTGCAGACCTCTGACTTCCTTCCTTGTCCCCATGCTTGACTAAGTGTGGCTTAGGCTAACACTTGACTCTGTCTAAGAAGACTCTTGACCGAGCTTCTGGGGTGCTGACACATTCCTCCTCACTTTCCCAATCATTTTATTTATTTTCACTTTTTATTCTCCATCCTTATGCCTTTTTCAGATTTCCTTTTTATCATAGTTGAGCATTTGGAGATTTCCCCTACTGACCCATTGATTAAGGGCCTGACTAGATGTTTGCGGAGGGGAATACTCTGTCACAAACCTGACGGATATCCCATCCACTATATTACAATTCCATTATATGCTATGGGGATCATAATACGACGGGCGGGATATCCATCACGTTTGTGACAGAGTATTCCATCCACCATCATCTAAATTAGCCCCTGTGTTAGATGCTTTTAGCTTGCATTCATCAGTAAGGGGTAACAGAAGTCTTTCCTCTGAACACCAAATATTATTACTGATATTCTGTATCGTTGTTACTGAACTCTTAGTTTAGAAAATTTGGCTACCCAATTTTTATTCTGTATCTTTATAGTGTGTTTTTGAGATTTGTGTGTATTAACCTGAGTGTTACTTTGTAATATACCCCTTTAATTTGATTTCTGATTTGGATCCTTATTGTGTGACTGAATTGGTTTCACTGTAAAATAATGATGGCTGGTTGTTACCCAACTCCCTAGGTTAATCCCTTTGAGGGAACAAAAAAACAGTTGCCTCAAGAAAAGAGCATTCAAGTGCTCCTTCAGTATTAACTGCCCACTAATTGTTATCTAGTTAAATTTGAAGGAACTGATAAGTGGAGGAGTTTACTATTGTGAAAATTGCCGAAACTTTGGCAGTCATTTTTTACTTTGCTTTTCATACCACACTATATTGCATTATTGCGCTCTAGTCGTGAAGTTCCATTGGCCAACTTACTTACCTCCCCCATATAATGAGCACTGAGGCCCAGATATGCAGTGGAAGCATGCAGTGAGTGCGCAAGTGGTGTGCAGAAGGGGTGCTATAATGCAAGCCCTGCAACGCCCATCAATGTCCGAAACATGACCGATGCCGGCCATGCCTCTCATTTGTGCAGAGACAATAAGGTAATACTTATCTATGACAGGGACAGACTACGGCCTTTAAGAAGGGGAAGCACCTGTGAATGTTAGCTTCTCCCTGCCAATAGTTTCACCTTTCAATGTCAAGTTTGCCACTATAAAATTGAATCCATGCACAGTCAACCATGTGCTTTTTTATAATGCATAGGTTACCAAGTACAGTTACCAGCCTCCACTTAGTTTTAGTAAAGGTCTGGACAAATTTAAAGCAGGTTTGCTAAACACTAAGGAGCTGATTGAAGAGCCCCTAGTGCCTCCTTGCGCCACTTTAGTGTCATTTTTTTATTTTTACGCTAATGTGGCCCAATGAGGCCAAAATTGCAACGCACAATTTACAACCCTTTGCGCTACATTATTCCTGCGCCAGGCATAATGTAGCGCAAAGGGGGCATTCCTCCATTAGGGGGGCCCAAAAAAATTGCGCAAATCAATCTAAAAGATTTCTTTGCGTCATTTATTTCATCAGTTTTAATGCCTCCTCAGAGCAGGCGTTAAAAGGACGCATGTCATGTTTTCAATGTTCCTCAATGGTCTTTGCAGGATTAGCGTCAACATTTTTTATGCTAATTCTGCAAAGCTCCGAACTAGCGTCAAAACCTTTGACCCTAGTTCCCCTAACTACTGCCATGGTGCGCCTTATCTTAGATACAGCACACACATGGTGACATAGGGGGGCGCTAATGGGCGCAAGAAAAATGGTGCTGCACTGAGTTCAGCACCACTTTTCTTAAATCAGGGCCGAAATCTCTCCCTAAAAACAAATTTGATATTTGGAACCTTTCTTTAGAAGACAACTGGCATGCACTTTCCTTACAGATACATGGTTGGGGTCCTCTGGGCCTGATATCACTTCAGCAGTACTGGATGGTTACTCTATTTTCCACTTAGATTGAAATTCCCGTAAAGGTGGTGGAATTGCCATTATCTGCCAGTTCACTTTGATCTGCTCAAGGTGTAAACTTCAGGGTTTTGAGGCAGTGGTTGGAAGCAGGGGAGGGTCTCTAGTTTTCCTTTAAGCTGTCTCATAATTCCTCATTCTCATGAGCTTTAATATACCACCTGCTCGGTTATAGTGGAAAGTTTGGGGAATCACTTGCCAAGCTAGCCATTCCTCACCTTCTTCAATTCTCTAACTTTACAATTCTAGGAGACTTTAATGTACACTTTGATGATCCATCCTGTAAGGATGCATTCAAACAACTGGAGGCTATGGAGGAAATTACCCTTCAGCAGAGGGTGGCTGGTCCTATTTATAAATGGGGCCATATTCTAGATTTAATTTGTTCTAACTGCATTGAGCTAGAGGCCGATATCCCTGTCCCCATTACTTTGACAGATCACTCTTTTGTGCCTTTCTTAGTGACATTATCTGGTGTCTTGCAGAAATAATTCGAATTATAGTCTCCTATTCCTACACGACCATCAAATAAAATCACTGAGACTGATTTGGTGAAGGCTTTAGAATGAAGGGGGTTAAACCGAAATGTTGAACTGCATACCAATGTCACCTCATTTAAGTCTTTCCTATTACTTGGCTCTGTTAACAAAAAGACAACATCCATGCACTTTTTTATTCACTCCCACACTATAGGAAGAGAAGAGATTATGTAAGAATCTAGGAAGGAAATGGGGAAAGTCGTATGATGAGGAGGCTAAGAAGGTATGTAAAGCAAAAGGATTAGATTTGTACAAATCAACTTTAACTAGCTTAATAAACAAATTTAAGAATAAAGTTAAGGACATCTTTAACGTTGTCCAGTCTTTTTTTATCACCTGCAGCCAGTCAAAATACATTTTCTACCTCTCAAGCTTTACATGACAGCCTCTCTGAATATTTCCATAAAAAGGTGTCCAATATTTATCTCTATTTCGGCAACCAAAGGAAAAGTGATCCCATAGGCTGTGGCTCAAGCTGCGAATGTGCTGAATTGCTTGTTTTTGTCTAAATTTAGGAACATCTCCCTAGTGGAGTCCGAATTAGTGATTCAAAAGGGTATATCCGGATCCCCTCTGGATCCTTGTCCCCCTCACGTATTAAAATTATCAGTCCCTACTGTGAATCCAGCAATTAATCTGCTGCTTAATCAGTCACTTTATACTGGTACCTTCCATTCAGATTTGAAAAATGCGCAGGCCCTGGCACATCCGAACAAACCCAAAGCTGACCCTGCTCTGATGAGCAATTTTAGACCCATTTGCTTGCTTTCAGCACTACTAAAATTTTGGAAAAGTTGATAAATGAATAGCTTTCTGAGTTAATAAAAATTATTGATATGCTGGATCCCACTCAACTGGGCCTCTGCTGGAACACACTATGGAGACAGCCTTCTTTGAAGTCCCAGAGAATCTCATAACAAATCTGGATCACAGTAAAAAGGCTGTTGTGAGTCTTTTGGATTTAGCAGTGGCTTTCAGTGCCATTTCCCATGACATTCTGCTAGACTGTTTGGAGAAACCTGGCATAGTTAGAAGAGTCCAAAATCGGCTAAACTCATGACTAACTAATAGCCTTCAGGCTCTTTTTCTTCCTCCTTTTAGCTCTGGTTACAAAGAACTGAAATATGGGATTCCTTAAGGAGGAGTCAGCTCCTCTGACTAAAACTGTTAAGCATTGGGGCATTGTGCAGTTGACATTCAAATTGTGCTCTCTTTTGAGCATACTGATATAGCCCTGGTGGATAACGTACCGTATGGCCTCTCTGAGATGGTTAACTGGATGCACAAGAACTGTTTGAACCTTCATTCTAGGACATCGAAGTGATTTCTCTTTGGGACATACAACCCTTTGACCTGTTACAATGGTGACTGGCCTCCTTCAGCGAACCACTGGCTCCAGCCAAGGTGGTAAAAGGTTTAGGAGTAATATCACTAACTTTCCTTCATAGCCCAAATTAGCGCAGTTATATGGACCTGCTTTTGCACTTAGAATTCATTGAGAAAGATCCTGAATCTATCACCATTCCAGACTTCAAAGTCAATTGTATTGGCCATGCGCAAGGCTAAACTGGACTACATAAACTCACTCTACCTAGGTGTTCTTGATTACTTAATTAGGAAGCTTCAACTGGCCCAAAATGCGGCCACTGTACTTAAGGCTGCTAAGACACATTCAATTCAGGCCAGTCTCAAGCAACTTCACTGGCTCCCTAAACAAGAACAAATCAAATTTAAACCTTTAGGAATCCTATTTTGGGCAATTAAAAAAAGGTTCTGAGTACCTTATGAATAGGTTTTACATACATCATCCCCCTATAGGTTCACTCTGCTAACCAATGCCTCATTTGTATTCTTAGATTTACAAATCCAGGCTGGGAGGTTGTTCCTTTTCAATACTTGCTGCCAAGTTATGGAATAAAATTCCGCTTCAACTTAGGATGCTGGGCTCTAGAAATATCATTCAGATAACGGCGACAATTAAGAATTAAGAATCCGTAATTAATTCTCTGTTAGTCAGCAAGTAGTGTGTAGTGTCAGTAAGCAGCTGTGCACTCTAAAAATCTACAATCAATCAATCAATTCTTGAAAATACTTTCGCGTCAGTATCCAGGAAGGCGACTTGCCCATAATTACGAGAGTCGTATACATCACCCTTCTTAAACAATGGGTGCAGGATGGAACCTCTTCAACTCTGTGGCAACTAGTTCGCAGGCCAGGCAGTTTGTACTATGTGGGTGCTCAGTTCCAGTTTACAGCAAAAGTATACCCTCGATATGGCCTATCCCCTGCATTAGTTAAAAGCATTATTTATTGACAGCAGCAGATAATGGATGCATCGTACCCAGCCTGGTAACCACTGAACTAGGCCACAAACAGAGCTGTAAATCACACATCTTTATTCCTCTGCTTGTACCAGTGAACTCCAACATTCTAAAGTAAGCTTTCATTACATTCTATTCTAGTGATTACGTCACACTGATACAGAGTCCTCAGGAAGCCAAAGAGGTTCCATTCTAAATCATGCAAAACACTACATCTTCCCCACTGTTAAATGAAAAATTGCAATTTTTTTTTAAACATTATTGGACATACACCATATAAATATACATATAGAAACACTGCACAACTATATCTCTTTAATTAATCTACTTGGTGCTTTTATCAGTTGTCTTGTTCTGGTTACTGGAAACTCTAAACTGTCATCTTCAATGTCAGAAATTGCTAAAGATGGTAAGGAATCAGCAGCAGCCATTGTGTTGTCAGAATCAGTCTTTCTGTCACCATCTTGAGTTGAAGAACAATGAAATATGGGTGTGAAGTGAGAAGAGTCTCTGGTAGTAGACTTCCAGGGGCATTGGGCAGTCACTATGTGTCTTTTGGTAGACACTACTTGGAAAGGTTCAGCATCATAAAGAGCATCAGATTTTCTTTTGCGTAACTGTCGAGCGATCATCAAATCTCCTTTTCGGAATGAGAGGACTTTTGCATTTCACCTCTTGTTTGCATACAATTAAATGTTCTGTTTTTTAACAAACTCTCTTGTACAAATCACAACTTTTCACTAATATCTTCTTCTGTGGTCCATTGTGGCAACTTGATTGCCTTTTTTCTCCTGAACATCAAAGTCACAGTATTTTCACCTGAATCAAGTGGGGTGTTGAACAATAATCTCATGAAGTAGAATTTAATTCTGTTTTCACACTGAGCTTTTCAAGAGTTGCACGCTGTACAGCTTTCTTTAGCGTACTCATAAAATGCTCAACAAATCCATTGGCCTGTGGCCATAAGGGTGTGATCTTTTGATGCTTTATGTTCAGATGCTCCAGAAATTATTTAAATTCGTTGCTGTTGAAGGGTGGACCATTGTCAGACTTTACAATGGCTGGTATGCCCAATGTTGCAAAGATGCCATCAAGTTGTTCGATTACTTGCTCATGTGCCGTGGATGAAATTATCTTCAATCAAAGCAAAGCGGGAATATTCATCTACAATCACCATTAAATGATCTCTATTAACAAGTAGTCAAAATAAAGCAATGGCTGTCCTCTCCCAGGCATGTTTAGGGGGTTCTGACATGTTCAGAGTATTTTGAGTAACTTTGGTTGACAGCCAATTACATCTGTGACAGGTCTTGAGTTCCTTTTCAACTCTTTCATTTAAGTACGGAAACCAAACTCTATCTTGGAGAGCTATCTTTGTACCAACAATACCACGTTGTCCTTCATCAGCCAATTCAATCACCTTTTGTCGTAGACTCTCTGGAATCAGGATTCTAGATCCTTCCAGTACAACTCCTTCCAGAGTTAGGAACAATTCATCAGTGGAATGTGCTTTTTCTATGTCTGATCTGTAAATATGCCTTTTAACTACAGCAGGTCACCATCATGACTCGTGGCAGTGGCAATCTGGGCTAATGATCCAGCAGCTGGTGCATTTGACAATTAAATTAATGTAGACCTCAGCCGTTATGGATTGAGTACCATGACCATGAATAGGCACTCTCACAAAGTAATCAGCAGGATTTTGATTGTTTCCTGCTCAATGCACAATTGTATAATCGTAGTTTTGCAACCGTAGTCCATATCGTTCAATTCAAGGAGGCATCTTGACTTTTGGGTTGCTGAAGATGGTCAGCAAAACTTGATGATCAATCACCAGCGTAAAAGGCTTTCTGTACAGGAATACATCTCAGGCTGTAAGTAAGCAAGTTCTGCTTGAGAAAAGCCTCTACTAGCATAGGCCACAATACGTTGTCTTGCATTTGAGCATCCGCTGTGTTGTGCAAGTATAGCGCCTAACCCAACACAGCTAGCATCAACCACAATCTCGATATGGGGCTTTGGATTGAAGTACGTAATTTCTGTAGCATTTTTGATGGCGTGTTTGGTTCTCTTGAAACTCTTTTCACATCCTTGTGACCTTCTAAAAGAAACATTTTTCTTTGTTGACTCTCATAATGGAGCGGTGACAGTGGCAAAGCCCTTTATGTCTTGTGAACAGTAGCTGGCCATTCCAAGAAAAGAATGAACCATTGAAACAGCTTGTGGGGGGGTTCAGCATTGATTAAAACTTGGACTTTTGCAGGTTCAAGTGTCATACCCCATCAGAAAAGATAAGGCCAAAGAATTTCAGTTCTGCCTTATTGAACTCACATTTGTCTGCATTTAAATTTAAACATGTGTCATTGAGTAATTGACATAGTTGTGTGAGGACTTTACCATGCTCCATCTGTGTTGCTCCAAAAACAAATATGTCATCACTATAATTGAATGCATTCACAACAGGTTGTATGATGTGTTGTATGACGTCTTGGGAAAGTTCTGCACTGAGAACACACCAAAACTGAGTCCCTTGAATCTAAACAAACCAAAATGTGTAGCAAAGGTTGTGATATATCTGCAGCTTTATTCAAGTTCTAACTGATGATATCCTGAGTTCAAGTTGAGAAAAGACTTTGGCACCCTACGATTGCGTGATCATGTCAGCAATGTTCAGCCCTGGATGTTGTTCTCATTCAACCACTTTGTTTGCCTGGAACATGTCAACTCATATGCTCACAGCTCCTTCATGCTCCTTTTTAGGCACGACAGCTGTGGGAGAAACCCATGGCATTGGAGCAGTGGTCCGTTCAATAATGTCATGCTTTAGTAATTCAAGTTCTTTTTCAACAGCTTCTTGAAAATGAAAAGCAACTTGTCTATGTCTGTGAGCAAGAGGGTAGACTTCCTCATTAATATGCTTCATAGTCTTTAACTGTCCTAAACTATGCACCCATGAAGGGAATTTACTTAGTATTTCTTGATGAGCATTCATATTGTAATTCACTGAGATCAAGACCACGTCATCAGCCGTGAGCTGTATTGCAATTGAGCAAGCAGGCTTCTTCATCATTAAATTAATTGATCTTAGAGTGTTTGATGAGTGTGTCGAGTCGTTCCATGAATTCATCAATTGTTCTGCCACCTCTTTGATGTTCGTGACTGAAAACATTTCGTTCATAGTCAACATTTGATTGATTTAAATTTGCGGTTCAAAGCATTCTTAATCTGATGGTATGCGACTTCATCATTAGTTCTTGGCATTTTCTTTATCACTTTTTTCACACCATCACCAGAAAGATTTTAAAGATATTTGATAACCTTCCTGTTATCAGTCTCTTCAGGTGCATCTATAAAATCTTCAAATATCTCTGTCCATGCAGTCCATCTATCACCAATATTTTCCTTTTCGGCAGTGTCAAATAGTGGTGGTGGTTTGAGGAAGGCAAAGGCATTTTAACTGTTCATGAGAGTGGCTGACATTGAGGGTGGAGCTCTGACAAATGCTGTAGACTGTCCCTAGGACTCTGCATAATCACTGAGGCCAGACAATTTCTCAGCCTCTGGGTTAATCAAGACAGTCTTTGGAGTTTTGATATTCTTCTTGGTCTCCATTGGAGCACTGCCACTCATGGGGAACTCTGGAGTTGTTCGGAGCCGCCACCCAATATCTTTAATGGTGTGCCTCTTTGGGTATTGGACAACTCAGTAATCCCCAGTGCTTCTTCTTGGGTATCCCCAATGGTGCTGAGGTGGTAATGCTCCACTTATCAAGACTCAGGTAAGAATAATAACAGTACACTTCCTTTAGTACTTGTTCTGTCCGTCAGCACTATTATGCATAGTAATATATGCCAACTTATGATTTTCTTTATCCATACTGCATAAGTCTGTTTGTATCATCCTTCGACGTTAGCGCTCAGTATACTGTATAGCTTTATTTTGTGTGGCAGGGCTGTATCTTTTTGTAGGAACCTGGGGACCATATGTACGAACACATTTTCCCATTGACACAGAATGGGAAAAACTCTTTGCTACATCTGGCCCTTGGTCATAGTTTCTTGGCAAACAATGCATAAACTTTTCTGTGAAGCTCCTTTTCTATTTACATGCTTTCGACCAGCTAGAGTGGTGCTTTAACTCCACATATGCCAACTGTCGACTCAGCACTTTGAGAAAGGCACACCTGGCACACATGAGCCAAGGCAAACTCTCCAGGAGAGCACCTTCTTTTTTGGGTTTCTTATCCCCTATCTCGTCACCAGTTGTAGCATCTGCCCCAGTCTCGTACCCCCTGAATAACTAGCCACACACGTAGCTGTAAATCACTCATCTTTATTCCTCTGCATGTACCTGTGAACTCCAACATTCGAAACCACGGTTTCAATACCTTCTATACTAGCAATTACATCACACTCATACGGAGTCCTCAGGGGCAAAAAAAGGTTCCTTTCTAAATGATGGAAGACACTACAGATATGTCTATATTAAAAATGTATGCTGATCCTAGAGTTGCTATGGGGCATGATGGGCTACAGAACCTACCCTTTCTTAAGCAAAGCACCATGTTTTTCGTTACACCAGGGGTTTCCTTATCTCCTACATGGCCATCTCAGAACAGAACATTGTTACAAAAGAGGCTGCAAACTGTCAGATTCAATGCCACCCCTCCAGCCTGTCTTCAGATCCTTGGTGTTTCACTGCGGTTCTTTGATGCCAGATAACGATGCCAGATAACGAACATGTTGTCAGTCCCAATAATTCTCACCCTAAAAGTCAGAGGCAAATTAAGAAATATCAGGTACAAAGATGTCTTAGGTTGATAGTGGGTGCTTTGAAAATATTTCTACATATAGCCCAGTTTTTGCAACTGTATTTAATCACTGCCCGTAAAAAGACGGTCTAAACGTGGTAGAACTACCATATGCAATGGTCCATAAGTAAAAACCAGGTTCAAATCCTTAGAGCACGATTTCGCTGTTTTTTCTTTAAAGGACAGATTGCTTTAAAATGAGAAACCATCATGCAAACTGCATATGTAATTGTTGTACAACTGTTTTAGATAATATGTATTGAATATGATGTTTTCATGGCCTATACGTGTCACATTCAGCTAATCCTGTATTTCCGCTCAACTGGAAACTTAAAAAGAGAAAAAAGGCCTTGTGGCATTTCGCTAAAATCTAAGTGCAAGAATCATCTTACAGACATTGACTTCATAGAAACATCAAACGAAGAATCATCCCTTGACACTTGATCTCCATCACACCTAAATAAGCGACACCAGAGAACCCATAACAATAAAAAAAAGATAGGAAAGAAGAAAAATATACTTTAAATGGAAATATTTTTTAATCAAACAGAAGCAGGAAATAGGGATTTCTAAGAATTGCAAGAATGTAGCAAGGAAGGATCAGTGTTTGAATTTTTGCGCTTACCTCTAAATGGCACCTCTGCTATCACTTTAATTGCCAATGACGAGTAGTCATTAATTCCTTTGTGTCTGCTGCAGTAGGTGGAAGGTACACAAAAACCGTGCAGCTTCACTGTACATTGCAAGTGAAACCAAAAGGGTCACATTAGTGATGCATGGTGAATTCCAATGACATTTTAAAGAGAAAATGTACACCTCCGACGACTCCTTTACTACCCGTCACGAGAGACTGGTTATTAGCAGTATAGAGTTGGAGACCACCTTATTTTCTCTTTGCTCCTCAGTCAGCAATGTGGTAGGTGACTTGACATTACAGTGATTCATTCCATGTTCTTTTGAGATAATGTATACAGTGGTTTTGCTGGTTAGTTAGATAAGTGGTTTCTTAGTGGGTAGAGCCTTAGTATGGCTTTAGGTGATGGGAAGTTCAATGAAGAAGCCCTTTCTGCCATGTTTCATTTGGCCCTGTGACTTGCCTTGTCCCTGTAAACCACTGAAATGTGAAGCAGCATTTATGGTTTCCTTTCACTCTCCCTCTGAAGCATCCCTTAAGAATCATTCCATGTGTGGCATGCCAAAAGCCAACGTGGAAAGTCCTCCTTCTGGCAAAACCTGCAAGCACATATGTCCCTTTCTTGGGAGTGAGTTTATGCCCTTCCTGAATCATCCACTCCTCTAAACTCCAGCCAAACTTAGGTGCATATTTATACTCCGTTTGCGCCGAATGTGCGTCAAAAATTTTGACGCACATTCAGCGCAAACGTTGCCCCATATTTAAACCCTGACGCCCGAGCCGGCGCAAAAGGTAGATGGCGCTATGTGCATCAGTTTCTGGAAGCGGCACCCCGCCCTGCGTTAATGACATGCAGGGTAGGCGTTCCCGTCCAAAAAACGACGCACACAGCGGTGCGTCGTATTTATGCTTCCGGGCACAAATGACTCCTTGACCCAGGCGTTAAAATTTCACGTTATTCGTGCTTTGCGTCATTTTTTTGCGCCGCCTACAGCCGTAGGCGGCGCAAAAAAATGACGCAAAGCAAGAATAACGTGAAATTTTAACGCCTGGGTCAGGGCAGGCGTTAAAATGGGGCAAACACACCTGTACTTAATCAGAACACACAGAACAAACAACAGAGCAGCAGAGCAGCAACAGGGAGACATGGAGGTGCTTTTTCTTCAGCGTGCACGTAGACGCAGAGCCCTGCAGCAACAACAGCAGCTACAACAACAACAGCAGGGACCCCAAAGACAGCGCAGAAGGCAGGAGAGGATATTCCGCCCAAGAACAACCCTGCATGGCCTCAGGGAACGGGACATCATCCAGAGGTACCGGTTGAACTGGCAGGCCATTCAGCAGCTGCTGAGAAATATTGAACAGCAGTTGGCCCCCACTTTAGTGACTCCCCGCACTATCCCAACAGAAACAAAGCTGCTTGCCGTACTTCACCTGCTGGCAAGTGGCTCGTTTCAGACAACTGGTGCCCTGGTTGGTGGAATATCACAACCATCATTCTCTGCATTCCTGCCTAAAGTACTGGATGCCATCATTCGCCTGACACCCCGCCACATCTGCTTCCCAAACACACTGCAGAAGCAGCAGGAAACTAAACAGGGGTTCTACGCCATCAGTGGCTTCCCGCACGTCCTTGGTGCAATCGACTGCACACACGTACGCCTTGTGCCACCTGCTGCAACAGAACACCTCTACCGCAACAGGAAGCACACACATTCAATCAACGTGCAGGCCATAGTCGATCACCAAGGACTGATCAGCAACATTGTGGCTAAATATCCTGGGAGTGTACATGACGCATTCATCTTCCGTCACAGCACCATCAACCAACACTTCCAGGATGGACGATATGGCAATGGACTACTTGTTGGTAAGGACAAAAACCAAACTCATATACACACTGCACAGAAACCCTCTAGGACAAACAACACATACACCACAATAGCAACACCTAGCCAGGAACACACTGAGGTACTCACATCACTAGCCATGTTTCAGAAGTCACCATTGAACCTGTCACACATTGGAATTTACTCTACAGCTTAATGTGAAGACATTAATGACTGTGGTTGCCCAAATGTCACCTTGCAAATTGGAAGTCTCACAATAACCTGTACACTAATACAATGCATAAGTTTAAAGGTATGGGATGGCCTGGGTATGTTCATATGAACGTTTCAAATACACTTTCATGTTTCAACGCTGCATGGAACTATCATCACACCCCCAGTGAGGACACACGGACACCTGAATCACAAGTCACAATGCTAGGGAGGGCACACTGTACTGGAAAAAACAATACACACTGCTGACAAACAGTTAGCCAACAAACACTTGCTCAGCCAAGGAAAAAAACTCAATGCAAAAGTTTTCACCAACAACCATAGGTCGTCACATTAGTACACAAAAGAGTCACAGACAACACAAGACAACTACTGCCATCAAAGATCCGTACAACAGTGCCTCCTACATCTAATTGATCCCATTCTGTGTTTCTCTTTCAGCTGATCAGGGGTATGACATCCAGCCTTGGATAATGACACCATTTGGGAACCCAAATACTGCTGCTGTGCGGGCATACAATGACGCCCACAAGAGGACACGCAGCATTGTGGAGCGGACCTTTGGGATCCTAAAGTCAAGGTTCCGCTGCCTTGACATCACTGGCGGTAGCCTACTCTATTCCCCAGAGATGGTCTGTAAGATCATACTCACTTGTGCCATATTGCACAATATATGTGTAAAAAGGAATATTCCCCTCCTTGAACTGGACCCAGACATGCCTCAGGATGACGAAGAGGAGGATGCTGGCCTGCAACAGGAGGGGGAACAACCTAACACGGCAGCAGGAGTGCGCAGGCGCCAACAGCTTGTCAATAAATTTTTTTCTTAATGTATCATAATAACTTGTATTCCACACTTGTAAATAAACACAGATAACAAACACCACATCATGCTTTGGCCTATGCATTTCTGACCATCTTTAGTTGGATATTGCTGAAGAAGAATGTCGTCTCATTGAGCAATAATGCTATAACAATCATGACAACCAAAATTAACATCACATATGTATGCACAGAGGGTAGGATGTGACATGATACATTAACATACACAGAGGCCAACAGGAGTCCAAATGTGGCAATTACACATGCCGGATCCAAACACCTGAGACAGTCTCTCACCCAGCCCAAAAATTTAGATCATTTGAAAGTCACATCACACGTGTTCAGAGACAGGGTGGGACCATCCATGTGTACGTGAACATGTCATCAATGGCTTCTCTCAAGTGTATGATGTGAGCAATACACAATTGCAACAACATCAGCTGCCACTAACTCAGGAGGAGACCTTGAAGTTACAGTGACAACATACACACAGACAGGTCATACTGGATCCACATTCCCACACACATGTACACATATGTCATACAACCAACCTAATATTTGAAAGTAGACCATCACAGTTGTGTCCCAGTTTGAACCTAGCAGGAAGATTGTAACATGACACTAAACCAGTTTATGCAGAAAGGGACACAGACAAGCAAAACAATCTTCGCATTATCACATCGTGAACGCTGAGAGTCTTGCAAACTTAGGGGGTCATTCTGACCCTGGCGGTAATTACCGCCATGGCGGTGGTCGGCGGTAGCACCGCCAACAGGCTGGCGGTGCACCGATGGGCATTCTGACCGCGGCGGTTCAGCCGCGGCCAGAAACGGGAAGTCGGTGTACCGCCGACTTTCCGCTGCCCTTGAGAATCCGCCATGGCTTCTCTCAAGTGTGTGATATGAGCAATACACAATTGGAACAACATTAGCTGCCACTAACTCAGGAGGAGACCATGAAGTCACAGTGACAACATACACCCAGACAGGTGATAGTGGATCCACATTCCAACACACATGTACACATATGTCATACAATCAACCTAATATCTGAAAGTAGACCATCACAGTTGTGTCCCAGTTTGAACCTAGCAGGAAGAATGTAACATGCCACTAAACCAGTTAATGCAGAAAGGGACACAGACAACAGCTAAATAATTTTCATCAGCACATCAGGAACGCTGAGAGTCTTGCAAACATAGTCATTGCAAAATGGTATGCAAGTTTGCTCCAAATCATCATTACTGCAAACGGCAAATGGGCTAATGAGATGAATGAATGGTCAACAGTCATTCATACCATATGGCCTTACATTAGCCAGCTGCTGCAGGTTTGCCATAAGATAATAAAAAAAACACATGGATACAGTAGCTATTCTGGATGGTCAAATCCTAGGGTGCTGGGGGCCTAAGTCCACCTCTACCGCCCCCCAAACATACAAGAATCTTGTACTTGTGAACTAAACACATGCATAAGGCACATGTGTGGGCTACATGTCAAAAGTCCAACACAAATCAGAAACACAAAATCATAATGGGCCATGGTTAGCCCCATAAAAACTGTAAGTGACTATTGCCCTCCCTGTTAGGACTACAGATAAAAGCATCACCATCATAATTGTGGACACATTTTGGAGAAGGAATACATCATGGTATCCCATCCATCATTTCAAAATAGCTATCAGCAATTACCCAAAATATGTTGACAAATATGGTCAATACATTATTTACTGTATCCTAAACATTACAGTGTGAATGCCTTCTATACATACAACAACGGACATGTGTCATATCCAACCACACATGTGTATCACATAGCACCGTTTGACCATGACAAATCACCTTCCCCAAGTTAAAAACATGAAGACATAATAAAAAAATGTGGTCAAAATTCTACGCATACAGCATGGGCGTCATAATTTGTTCACGTACATGAGTGCACAGAATGCAGAGTCAAATATAACTATATCCAAAAGTTTCACATATTTAGCCATCAAAGTATAATTTACATCATATATATTTTTGACTCAGCATCATGTGCACTCTTGTACGTGGAAAAAATATGACGGCCATGATGTATGCGTGGTAAAATTGACGCAACATGGACAATATGTTGGTCATCTCATGTACATAAAAAAATTATTAATATTCATATCATATTTTTAGACTCAGCATCATGTGCACTACTGTACGTGGAAAAAAATGACGCCCATGATGTATGCGTGGTAAAATTGACGCAACATGGACAATATGTTGGTCATCTCATGTACATTAAAAAATTATTAATATTCATATCATATTTTTTGACTCAGCATCATGTGCACTACTGTACGTGGAAAAAAATGACGCCCATGTTGTATGCGTGGTAAAATTGACGCAACATGGACAATATGTTGGTCATCTCATGTACATTAAAAAATTATTAATATTCATATCATATTTTTTGACTCAGCATCATGTGCACTACTGTACGTGGAAAAAAATGACGCCCATGATGTATGCGTGGTAAAATTGACGCAACATGGACAATATGTTGGTCATCTCATGTACATTAAAACATTATTAATATTCATATCATATTTTTTGACTCGCCATCATGTGCAATGTTATGCGTTAAAAAAAATGACGCACAATTGTGTATGCGTGAAAATATGCCGCATACCGGGAAAATAAAAACGGCGGCCATTTTCTCAAGGAAGTGATGTAATAGGATATCCTGTTTACAAAATCTGTACTGGGAGTTAACTTTCACTTTCACTTTGCAGTCTCAGATTTATCTAGACTGTGTGGTTGTGTGAAAGGTGTTGTCCTGTGTTTTACTGCTTTTGTGTCCTGTGTACCTTGTATTTTGTCTTTTTGTGAATCTATTCTTGTTGCATAACATTGTCTCAGTCTGTTTAGTCTAGTTTTGTCTATTCCTGTTTTTGTTTGTATTGTCTGTGGGAGTCTGTTGTGGGTAGCATAGTTTTTGGGGTTAGTTGGGCTATTTTTCTCCTTTTTCATTTTCCTTCACACCTCTACCTTTCCCCATTTCCCACTTTTACTTTTTTATTTCATTTGTAAATTACTCTTGCTGTCAATGTGTCAGGTAGGCCTCGCCTGTCCAGGATGGGTGAGGATGAATTGGGGGGATTCATATGGCTAGTTTGCCATTTCCTCCCACTGATGCTGGAGGCTGGGGGCCGTGTGATACAGGGGTATCACACGGAGGCAAGGAAAATCCGGTGGGAGAAGGTGCGCCATCACCTGGTCCGGGTCTACGGGAGCATGCGCAATGTCCATCAATTGAAGCACCGCTGGGCAGATCTGATAACCAGGGAACAGGACCTGCTGGACCACCTGGGAATCAGGATTGGTGGCCATGTTGGTGAGTACAAATCAATTACATGGGAATAATAGAAATCTGTGTGGGAACATGTGATGATTGTTACCCAATCTGCTAGATAAGTAGCTGACTGTGTGTAATGCTAGGGAAACCTAGGCCCATGTTTATACACATATATCCCCATTTTTTAACCACATTTTCATGCAAAAACAGCAGCAACTTACAACATATATCTGTATTTTGCAAGTTTGCCCCCTCTCTGCGTGACAACATGATGCAGATGCTGCGCTACAAAGGTATACATATGTGCCCTAATGTGTATTTGTTGCACAATGTGTATGAAGACCAATGCTAGCAGTCAGATGGCTCATTTTTTCTACACATACCAGATGCCTGTAGCTGTATGTAATGTAGTGTTGCATTTGTGTCAGACAAGCAACACGTTAACGGCGCTATTTGTACTCTACAGGTCATAATGGCCAGTGAGTAAGAACATGTAGAAACAACATACCTACATATGTAGACGCCATAGCTAGACAGAAAATTTGAAACCCATGATGATGCTATACATGTGTGGTGCCTTCACGTCACATGAAGTTAGATATGTTGTCCACAGATATGTCACATGTGTGTGTGGTTGCTGTGTGTTGAACATGTCCACCTAGCCTGTTTGATTGTGAGTGGTCATACAGTCCTCATTGAACCAGTTTTGGGATGTCTCTCTGGGATGCACATGCTGAGATGTATGGATAACATTATTGTTTGGGCATACTAATGGAGGGTTAACTTGGATGACACCTGACTGTCCTGGCCACTGCATGTGTGTAGTAGGGTGTGTAACTGTAGCAGGAGACTCATCCAATGTTAATGTTGAATACAAAGTCATCCATGCAGTATGAGCATGTGGGAAAGTGTATCATTACCATGTCATATTCACACAATGTCATTGTAACTGAAATTATTTGTCAGTTCACCCAGTCTGAGTATATTCTTCCTTTCATGCTTTACAGGTGGACCAGCCCCGTACACTGTGGGAGAGGTGGCACATTTTGAGGACCCCGATACCTACAGTGAGTGTCGCCTGAGTGCTATTTTCATTGTTTGGTAATGAAGCATGATGGACTACTGTGTGTTCAAGAGAATTCATGATTTGATGCGCTGGCCGTTCATTGGCATTGTTGTTTTAGTGTGATATCAAATAGGACTTATGTTTCTGTAAAGCAATACCTAGCCATCTCACAGATTGAGGGGCTGTAGGTCATTCCAGTTGGGCCGCAATGGGGAATGGGATGACTCATTTGGAATACACTGGTCAATGTAAGACTTGGTCGGGGACTTGGCATGAACTGAGTCTGCATGTCAGACTGACAGTCTCCCATATAGCTCAGGCACATGGCTTTGATGACAAGTGCTTCTTCCTAGTTGAGGATGGACTGTGTACACTGTAGGTTGGATCTTCCGGGGGCATGTACTTCCACAAGGTGAACTAGAAGTGTGTGTGACTTGAGTGCAATGGCCTAGGTGTTCTGTCGAATCATGAGAATGGGTGTTCTACCTCCTCTGTGTGTGTTGTAAAACATGCCTCACTGATAGTATGTCACGTTGGCCTAAGTCATATCATTTTGACATGTGTGGACCTTGGATGTGACAATGTTTGGCTGACTCCAACGTGTTACTAGCCATTCATAGGTGTTGTGTGTGAAGGAACATACTTGTTGAACTTTCTATACACTCCTGGGTGTGCATTGAACATGGGATTGTTGGTTGTTCTTCCCACACCACCCTCAAAGACTGGGATGTTAATGTGAAACAGGGTACCTAGGACTGTAGCAACCAGTATGTTACACGTACTTGACACCTTTTGTGACTTGAGTTAGTACCTAGGGCCAGATGTTGCAAACTGTTTACAAGTTGCAAATGTCATAAATTTCTGTTTGTGAGTTGCAAACGTCTGTTTCCTATTCCGAAATGTATTTGGTGATTATGAACATATTTGCAAAATGCTTTTCCAAATCCAAAATATGAAGGGGTTTTCCAGACCTATTTGCAACTCACAGTGGTATGCAATTCCATTTGCAACCGAGTACGTGGTTGCAAAGTGAGTCGCAGTTATCATCCACTTGAAGTGGATGGTAACCCACTTGCTAACTGGAAGGGGTCCCCATTGTGACCCTTCACCTTTGTGAGTGGACCTAAATAATCCTGTACAAAACAGCCAGTGGTCCAAGGGACCACAAACTGACGTGAAATTATCCAAGGTTGAAGTTGTTGTAATTTATTTCTAAGTGCAGCTCATTTTCCTTTCAGGTAAACGGCCTACACTTGGGGAAAAATAACCTGCTTTATTTAAAAGCAGTCACGGCCATGGAGGTCTGCTGTTCCCAGCAGGCCTCCATCCCCGTGAGTGCCCATAGTCGCTAAGGTGGCGCAACTTGGGACCCACATCATTGATGTTAATGAGGTGGGTCTTAGCGACCCCATAGCGACTCGCAGACGGTGTCAGAGACACCGTTCTGCATTGCAAATTGCTAGTCGCATTTTCCAACTTCCTACATCTGGCCCCTAGTGTAGACATTTGGTTATGGCCCATGGGTTCAATCTTAGCACACAACTAATTCCAAATGGCATTGAGTGAGGAGTGTGATTGTTATCACATAGAGTGACATATGTAGTGAAGTCAGTATGCGGAAGAGGTGCTGCCATGATGTCAAATGCCTTAGGTATGATTTGGATGAGTAGTTTAGGGTGATGTCATCCATCATGTAGAGACATGGATATGCTAGGTGTGATATGCCCTTATGTATGCATGCTTCACATGTACTTCCCCTGAGCCCTTCCGTGAACTATGTTGTGACAATTGCTGCAGCGAATACATTTCTAGTAATGTACAAATAACCCATTGTGCTATTCCACCCAATGCAAATCCAAAGGTAAATATTTGCCTTTTCTCTTCACAGCTGCAAACATGAATGCCGCAGATCGCAACCATTTTGAGCGGCGTGCCATGAGATACAGGCACATCCTACAGGTGCAGTGTGGGTATCGGAGGATGGGCCGCAAGTACCAATCTGATCGGGCCACACCACAGGCTCCCCCGACATTGCCACCAACAACCACCAACAGCACATCCACCAGGTCTGCCCAAGTGGACCCAGCAACGTCTGCAGCAATGGACCCTGCATCTTCCTCCAGACCTGGACCCAGCCGTGTGGTGGTAGCAGGACTGTCCCGTGGCCAACCAACTCCTGCCACAACATCTACCTCCTCCGGCACGCAAACCAGCACAGACCCTCCTGTGGACCCAGCTGCCTTCCTGGCATTGACCAGAAAATTGGACAAGTTAGTCAAAAAGGTGGACAACCTGAGTGAGGACATGAGTTACATCAAAAAGAGGGTCCGCTCCATCAGGCGCACACTACGGAGGGCAAACCTGTAGCACGTTTGCCCTCTTGAACTTTTACCCCTCCCCTCTCACCTCTTTCCTATTTTCTACTGTTAGTTGGGTTTTGGGGATTAGTATTAGGATAAGTATAGGTAATTAGCTTAGTTAGTGTTAGGGAAGAGGGTGGGGGGTCCTTATTCTTTCTATCTCATTTTTTTTGTGTGGGTGGGTGGGTGTGTTGGGCTGCAATGTTGGGATTCATGTTTAAAAAAAAAAAACATAAAAAAAAAATAAAAAAAAAAAAAAAAAAAAAAATATATGTTTGTTTAGGATAGTATAGTGTGTGTGTAGGTTAGTTAGTGTTGTCCTGCATGTGTCCTGTCTCATAATGGTGGGTGGGGGGTTGATGTTTAGATCGTTTCGTTACATGTGTAGAGTAAGTTTAGCTTAGGTTAGTTAGGGACAGTTGTGGGTTATTAGTAGTCAGGTTAGATTAGTGTAGGTTTACCTTTCCCTTAGTTGCCTCTTGTATTACTCGATTGAAATAAATATATAGTTAACCCTTTACATGATGCGCTAGGTGCTACTTTATCATGGCCTTGACATCAGTGTAGCAGAATGTTTTAGTATGACATTTGTGTCCTATGCTCACCATCCCCAGGAAATGGAGGTTTAACATCCCAGCTACCCGTGTGCTAACTTGTTAAGTATCCACCATTTGGGCGACCCACCATTGGTAGTGTGCATTGATCACCAAGGTTTTGTTTTGGTATGTATCCTACTTCACAAAGAGTGCTTCCAGACTTGTTAATGTGGGTAAATTGATAGGTCGGACAGCAGTGTAAAGTTCAGGGAGATCTTTGTAGATGAGGAGTTGTTCACACTCTTGTATTGTTGCTTTCATTGCTGACCTACATCATGTGTGTACTGATTCAGCATGACTTTCCTTCATGGAAGCATACTCCGTAAGGGTGATTGATGCAGTGTAATTTGTTCATGATTCCTTACATTATGCGGCATTAATTCTTATTTAAGTATTGCATGGTGCCTACATTTCTCATCCACCATTTGTTCTCTGGAATAGCGATAGATGGTGCATCATTCTGTCCAACACAGCATGATTGTGTGTGCTTAGTTCCTTCATCAGTGATTTTACTCAGTATGGTAAGGCTATGATGCAATCCTGGCCACTGCACAGATGTTTCAGTATACATGAAATCAGGACAGTAGTATAGAGAATCGACATGGTTGCCACACAGCCACTTTGGAGTTAGGTACTGCACAGTTGAAGTGTGAAATGACACAGAGACACAATAGGTGTGCAAGTGCTATTTATTTATAGGTGTTGTAGTGCAAATTGTCCATTCACCATATTTGCTGAGTCCGTTCTGGTGCATTCTTACATGGTGATCCTACAGAAGGGGTGTGGATGATGCTCATGACATGCTGGGGTGATGTCACAGACAGTGCATAGGGACAGGAATTGGCAAATAGTAGGAAAGAGACATTCACTGGCAATGGGGACAAGTCATACAGTGGATTGCCAAACAGTCATTGAGTGTAGTTGTAGTGAGACTGGCCTTTGACAAAACGTAGGACCTTGGTCAGAGTAGGCCATGGTGCAGGGACTAGGGCTTCCGGGTACTCTTCCGTGTGAATGTTATCTGTTCCATGTCTTCTTCTTCTGATGTGTGTGTTGCCTGGTGTGTCCTTGTTGTTGTTGGTTGTGAAGGGGCAACACACACCTCAGTGTTAGAAGACATGGAGGCAGACATCCCGGGGGCTGCTCCCTGTGGAGTTATGAAGGGCAGTACAGCAGCAAGGAGGGCCTGCTGGTTTTTCAGAATGGCAGCCACATCACGATGGTAGGCAGCCAGGTCGGCCCTGAGGGGTTCTATGTTGCATTCGTGCACACGTTGACTGGCTTGCAGTTGTAGTTGTTGTGTCAACTGGATGATAGCTGTGCAGATTTCCTTCTGTGTTTTTAAAAGTTCCTGCAAGAGCGATGTTCGGGCTTGCAAAGCAGCTGCCTGATCAGCAGTAGACATCATACACGAACGCACCCCCTCAAGGCTGGCTGCCATAGTTTGCATCCCCACCCGCACCTCCTTGGCCAGCTCCCGCTGTACCCCAACGACGGTTCTTTCGAAGCTGGTGCCAGTGTCGTCAGAGTCCTCAGCTGTGTTGGAGCTGGCAGGTCTTACAATTGGGGTGGCGGGTGGTTCTCCTGTGGTGGCTGCTTCTTCTGTGCTCCTCCTTGTGACTGAAGGTGGGGTTTGGAGGCTTTCAAGGACCATTTGAATGGCCTCCTGTGGGATGTTTATGGGCTCGTCATCCATGTCTTCAGGGAACTCAGGGACAGGCATATCGGCAGGAGATCCGTGTTTCTCTGCAATGAAACAGGGTACAATTAGTGTGTCTGTGTTGTGACAATTTTGCACTAAGATACAAGCCTTTGGATGCCTTAACTTTGTGCTCTGTGTTTGTCTTGGTATCTGCTGTCCGTCATAGGGCATTGTTGTAGGCCTATGGCCCACCTGTGTGTCACATGTATGATATGGAGCTATCAGACATGTCTGCCTGATCGCCTCTAGGTGTTGCTTTGTAATTATTTAGGAATAGGCGTGTTTTTGTCCTACTCCTCCCTCGGTGTTTTACTATTGGTATGGAGGGACATTTTGTTGGGTGGGCTCGCATTATCCTACATGTGATTACTGGCTTTCTAGGCAGCAGGATAGCTAATGGTGTGGGGGACTAAGTCTGACCCACTTGTAAATAACTCAGTCACCCTGATATTTCTTTTTGCTCAGACTAACTAGCAGTGCCTCTGGTCTCCCACAGCAAAGGAATGTTTAGACATCCGAGCGCATGACATCTTTGAAACTTTTCAGGGAAGTCGTGGTCACTCAGATCCTACACACTTGTCTCTTTTCCGGTATGTTCCCATACACAAATGACAAAGACAGTATTTGTTTAATATGAGGTTTCATTGTACAACTGACTTGTTGATATTTAGGTGTGAGCCACAATAACCCAAACAATACACACTGTTAGAATTGAAATAGTCCGCAGGAGAGTAATACATTAGTACACAGCTATCATGGTGCCTAACAGTTTCTACTCTCCCTCTGCTTGTTCTATGTATAGCACAGCATGTTACGTTTTGAGCTTGCCTGTCGGAATCACTGGGGAGACATCATCCCTCATATCAGAGGAATGGCCTGTGATCTGGTTGTGCATCAGCAGCAAGGCAGGCAGCATCTAGTTGTGTTTCTCTGTTTGGAAACTCCCTCTTGCGTGTCTTGGGACAAGGAAGTGATTTTATAAGTCATATGTCCTCGTGATGACAAAGTTTCCCACGCAGGAATGCCAAATCTTAACCCCTACCACATCTATCAGCAATGTACCAGACGGTATCCTTGACTGGGGCACAGAGTGAATATGTTCTGGCAAACTCCAGTGCAGAAGTAGGCAAAACAGTGTGATTTGACTAATTTACAACACCCTAGGACTGGCTATTTGCTATATTAACGGATAGGAAGGCCAATGAGAAGCATTTAGTGCAAAGTGCTCTGAGGCTCTTAGATGTGAGCAAATGAGTAAAAGTACATTCAGGGTAAGGTGCACAAAGACCTACAGCCTGAGGCTAATGCGCAATGTATACGTTACACTTGCCACAATACACTTTGACTGACTGTGGGTGTTGTGACTGCCCTGCCAGCACACTTGCCTCTCAGGACCTGCCCCATACACTTTTTATTCACATTGCATGAACTGTACATGTTACGTGGCATTACCTATGCATGTTAATGTTAGGATGTGGTATGGATGTAAACATTGTTTATGTTTGAAGATGATGTTGGGTCATGTGTGTTTAATTGGATTGGCCTGTTTATCGTATGTAGGTCCTATTTGGCTGTCAGACTTTGCAGGTGTGTTTCAGTGACCAGCTGCCTGTGTCCCCTCCTCAGGTGTTGTCTGAGCAGTATGACATTAGTGATGTAGCCTTGTTAGCCAGGCACGTGAGGGACCCTGACGTATGCAGCATGTGTGTGTCATTAGTGCTGTGTGGCTCCAATTGTTGTTTACTTTGGCTTATGTATGTGTCAGGTATGGACATTCGGCATTTGAGTGTACTGGTGCCTTTGTCTTATTTCTATGAATTGTTGCGGATGTCATCCTCACCCCCTAATTTGGGTATGTATATTCCATGGGGAGGTTCCTGCCATTTGGTACTGTAGCTGCACAGAGATGAGAGGTGTTATTGTAAGCTGTTGTGGCAGTTACATTGCAGTTGTTGTTTTGGCTACTGGATTACTGATAGGGACCTAGTTGATGTGGGATAGATTTTACAAAACAAGTGCCTGGATGTGAGTTTGAGGTAGTTGCCTTCCCACCTGTCGCTGCTTTCCCTTGGCTCTATTGTTGTCATTACAGGATGTCCCCATGGGACTGTTGTTGTTGCTGTATTTTGTCGTGCCCCAGCTTCAGTCTGTGCTGGGCATGCCCCCCTGCTGTGCCCCTTTACCCATGCCAGTTCATATATGTGCAGACTTACATGCATTGTGTAGTAGGTATTTCCCCCCCTGTTACAGTCTACATTATTGCAATTTAATTCCCCATGCGACTTACCCTGCATGTGCGTTGTGTCGTGGTAGTCTGCGCTGTCCTGTCCTTGAATCCCTGTGACGATCTCCTCCGGGATGACGGCTGCGACCATCTCCTCCATGTGGTCCAGGACCTCCTGTTGTGCTGGACTCCCCCCTCCAGTCTGCATTGCTGCCTTCCTGTTCCTGGCCATTTTCTCTTTTGTCCTACGTTTGCAGTCATGCCAGCGTTTCTTACACTCAGTGACTGTGCGGCGTTCTTCAGCCACACTGTTGATCTTGTCCACTATTTGTTTCCATATGGCCTCTCTCCTACTGAGTGGAAATTTAGACGAGATGAAAAGTTGGTGCTGGTGTTCCGTCACCTCTTTCACCAGGATTTCCTGCTCCTCTTCACTGAAGCGACACTTTCTTTTTTTTCTGAAAATTTCCTGGTTCCTGTATGGATCCTCCTAGCTGGTTCCTGGTCTGCTGTCATCCTCCTGGGGTCTGTAGTGGCCTCTGGGATCCATTTTGGCTCTCCTCTGCTGAAGGGCAGTTTTCGTGCAAAAATGTAACGCAATAGCGTGAAAAAAAACAGCGATTTCCGGATTGCGCTGTCGTAAATTGACCCACAGTGATGTGCGTCGCCTTTACGTTGGTTTCCTTTACGACGGAACGCCGCTGTGTGCGTCACGAAATAATGACTCCCACCTGTTGGTTGCGCCGCCGTACGTCAAAGTATAAATTTGACGCCCGCACGGCGCTTCAAAATGGCGTTAGACGCGCTATTTTTTTTTACGCAAAACTGCATTAGCGCAGTTTTGCGTCAAAAAGTATAAATATGGGCCTTAAGGTGCACACTGCCACTGCATTACATGCATCTGACATGAAGGAGCCACGGCAGCCAGCAGTATGTTCAGCTCTCTTTTCAGATATAGTGACAACAGTAAGGAGTTCTCACTCATTTGTCAATTCAGAGCAATCTCCTGAGTGGAAAAGCTCTAGGTCTTGTAGGAATAATGTGAACTCCAAAGACGTGACTTTCCCTGACCTCTCGCACCTGTCCACACTCAGCGCAAATCATAGGTTTGCCAAATGTGCAAGTAAGGGAAAAGAGAATTGATATGAGAGAAAAAAAAGCATGCACGAGTTAAATTACATCAGAATGGAATGCCTTCATAGTAAGGCGAATTTTAGGACACATTAAAGCAACAAATGCAAAACGATTACTACCAGAAGATTTGTTATATTAATTACTGTTACTTTTCAGAAAACCTTTCTGCTGACAGTGGATCACTAGAAGTTGACCTTATAATATGACACCGTTCGTCATGGGCAATATCAAATAAATCAAATTATCAAAAGAAAAGAAATAATATTAGTCCTTGCAAAAGTCAGCAAGTAACAAAATCAACTTCAGATTGGAACATGAAATACCTGATACGATACTTTGGGAGACTAATAATATCCAATGCAATGTTGCCTCTGCACATGATTAAAAATATTAAAGATTTGTTTGCAAATAAACGTTGTGTAATTTTTCTCACCTAAATCCATTAACGTATGATTGTTGATTCATTAGTTCATTCTGAAATACTGTAGAGACGCTAAGCATATCAGTCTGCGTGAGCTAATTGAAGGTAGGGCCATGAAAATTAAGTATTGTTATTCCATTTATGATGTTTTAAGCTTCTGAGAGTAATGCATGCATCAATATTTACTGTACCAGGTTCTACTTTGGTCCAATCTTGCATGCTAAATTAATGCCAGCTTCAGAAGATGTCAATGTGCTGAATTATCAGAGTATGATAGAGTTGGGATTCTTGGCGTTATTGTCCCCCAAACCTTTTGCCTTCACTCCTCCTGTTTTTCTGAATTTGTTTTTGTTGGCAATGAGACTGTGCATTTTGCCACTGCTGCCCAGTGCTAAAGTGTTTGTGCTCTCTCTCCTTAAAACATGGTAAAATTGGATTACACCTGATTGATCAATTTAATTTACTTGTAAGACCCTAGTATTTGGTACTACATGTGAGTTAAATTCTCCTAGTGGACCTCCAGCACCCATTGTTCCACCCACTAAAGTAGCACTTTAAAGCATTTCTGAGGCCTGGCACTGCAGCCTGTTGCAGTTTCAACTGCCAATTCAACCTGGCAAAACATACATTTTGCCAAGCCTAAACCTTCCATTTTTAATATTCATAAGTCACCCTTAAACTAGGTCCTAAAAGCTCCTAGGGCAGGAGGCATGGCATTTAAAAAGTAGGGCATGTAAGTTTTACACGTCCTGGTAATGAAAAACTCTTGAAGTTGTTTTCCACTATTGTAAAGCTATGTGTCCCATTGACTAACACTGGGTTACATTATTACATTTCATAAGTGCTAACTTTGGATTGGCAAATAGCTGTGCGTTGTTTAGATTCAAATGAATTGTAATTTAAAATTGTTTTGAATGATTAAATCCGATTTTAATTCACAATTTTGAAAATACCACTTTTAGAAAGCTGAACGAGAACATCTCTCCAGTCTGAGGGAGGTACCCCTGATGCACTCTCCAAAGAACTGGTATTGAGCTTCCAATGGTGTAACAATAGATCATCTGTTTCAAAACCAAAAAATCTTCTTGGTCCACTTTATTGCTATACCTTCATAAATAATTCAAGGTAAATTCCAAGATAAATTCCCCAAAAAATCTAATTCCATAATGTCTTCAACAACACAGATATTCATCATGATATTAAGTATGCATAACCCAATACATTTTGGACAAAGTCCATCATCAGGGGAACTATATAGTGCATCAAAGGTTAGACGCTTCACGGAGGTGAACATGCATCATACTGTGAATGGCTCTGCTGCTGGGGTTTAGGTTTTTCTCCAGATAGTGACACAAAGGGGACTACGTATGGCCAGGATGGCTGTGGGACCAGATGGGCCCTGCCCCACTTGCACATGAAAGTGTTTGCCTCCAGTAAAAGTGAAGGAACCTGAAAACAGCCTTTTTTATCATTCCCAGACTCCTTGGATCCTTACAAGGGAAGGGAAGAACCTTTCTGAACCAGATGTGTGGTTTGGAGAGGGTGTCCCCCACACTTAAAGTCAGACACCAGGTATAACTATTGGACCTCCATAGCCACTCATCAGTATACTATTGGACCTATGAATATTATAGAAGAAAGACTGCCCTGCCACCAGAGGACTGCCTTGCTGCTACTAGAGGACTGGCCTGTTGCTTGAGGACTGCCTTGCTCTCTGGCAAGGAAGACATGACCTGCCTCTTCATAAACAAGCTCAGCTTTGTGTCTCCAATGGTCAGTTGGCTGTCTTCATGTTTAAGATACAGGAACATACCAAGCTCCAGAGGCTTCTATGCAACTGCCCAGCTGACCTGCTGCATTGGACCTGCCTGGCCTCTACTGGAGTAACTTTCTAATCCCTAAGAGGTGGCTCCAGATCTTGGATCCTTGGCTGGCATCAGTCAGAGCACCTCTCAGGAAGAAATTATGAAATCCTGAATTTTGGGATCTTCAGGATTGTGAACGGACCCCCTTTGTGCTGAGACACCTGCAAAACTATCAACGTGAAGCTCTGGTGAAGACCTGCTCATCACATTATAGCGACCATCAGTGAAGAACGGCAAACCAAAATCTGCACTTCAAGCTACAGCAACAGCAGCTAGCAGTGATCACCAGCACAAATCTCCAGCAAAGACCATAACAACATCCAACTGGATGTTCACACTACAGCGACAACTGTCTGTGATACTCAGTCTGCTCCTTGTGCTACATTGATAAACATCTGAGATGCTTTCACTGCTCCTCACAGTCTCCTTCACTGTGAATGGAATTCTTTGTGGTCTTTCAGAAGATAAAGTTTTCAGCGGATTGGACCTGGTTCCTGTACCTGGCCCCACACTCCATTATGGTTGGCCTGAACTTGTGACTTTCCTCCGGTCTATTACATCCAGATAACCGTAAGTGGCATTTTGTTCTTGTAGGTGCAATGTTCACTAAAAACTTTAATTTTACACATCTCCAATTCTACTGATCAGACTTTTGTCGTCCTCATATTATTTTATTATTCAAAATGTGCTTTAGTTTTCAAAATTGCTTTGAGGTTTTTCTTGTGTTGTGTTTTCATTTGATTGCTGTTTGTGTACTATACTATATGCCTTGCCTCTAAATTAACCCTGAAAACTTTCGTGGCAAGCTACCAGAGGGTTAATGTAGTGACTTTCATGGTTCACCATGACAAGAATGGTGGTTGTTGCCTGAGTGAGACTTCCACCCCCCTCAACCAGTAACCGAGTTTCTTACAGAACAATACACCAAAGGTTCTTGAAAGACAAAGAGCACACGTCCAAGTTCACATTCAAAATTCCTTTGAGTCAAGATGGTGTCAGATCTCGGGAAACCAGACCTCACTCATTACTTTAAAAGAGAGACCCTGATTTCTAAAGTCTACATTGCACTATTTTATGACTAACCCAGAATATTCACCCCTCACTGCAGAAGTTTTACATGATACTCCTATAAAAGTGCAAATTCACACTAATCTTTGATTGTTCTTCCTTAGTGCCTAACCTCTCCAGTTAGAGGTTAGATCACCATATTTACCTACTTCAGGTTCTCATCACAGTTTGAAAAAAAGAGCACAGTAGAAGCCCAAGTGACAAAAGCATTTGAGAGCCTTTTTGAAGCTGCTGTAAAGTCAAGATATATATATTTAAGTGTGAATGTAACATTCATGAATGTTTTTGCTCACAGATGGTAGCTTTGTGAGGTCTTTCCTGTTTTATCGAGTGTGGTCTTTGTTAATTAAACAGGGTTCATGTTGGGTATTGTTTGTTTTCCACTTAGATTTTATTACACTTCTGTTTGGTAATCAGGTTACTCCTTTTGTACAGTAAACCTTTCTTGGTGTTTGGTGATTGTTCCGGATTCTTGGTGGGTATTGTTCTTCCTACTTTCATGCTATTGCACATCAAATGGAGATTCGGATTACTCTCTTTGTACTATAAACTTTAAATTGGCCTGAAATTGAGCTGTGGAGGATTAGTACAGGTATTGGTACCTGGTGGGTGTTGTTCTTTCCACTTTCATGCTATTGCACATCAATTGGAGAGTCAGGTTACTCTCTTTGTACTCTAAACTGTAAATTGGTCTGACATTGAGCTGTGGAGGATTATTACAGGTATTGATAAAAGGTCCCAGTCTCAGATACCGTATGAGACACTACTGATCCACAAGAAACATCCAGTCAGAACGTTGTTTATAAAAATTTATGATTTATGGGTTGGCTGACAGGCCTTGAAGCCACTTTGGTGGTAAAGGCTTGCCTCCACCAACTGGTGCACTTAGGCACTAGGTTAATGGTGGAGCACCTTCCTTAAATCCCTGGATCATCTGCTGGGGGAGTGAGTTGTGTTGAAAAGCAGTGACTTGTAATACTTGGCAGGGGCTGCCAGATTTTCTGACCAGTGTCATCCCAACATTTTCCATATGATAGATAGTTTCTAAGTTATTTTCTCTTTTTTGAGGAAAATGGTGGAATATGAGCTTTTCTTGGCTATGTCTCGATTACAAATGTCCCTGACAAACAGTTAGGGCCTTATTTATACTTTTTGGTGCAAAACTGCACTAAGGCAGTTTTGCCCCAAAAAGTTTTGCACCGGCTTGCACCATTTTTTAGCACCAGTTGGGCACCATATTTATGGAATAATAAGCCGGTGCAAAGGGTAGGCTAGCTTAAAAAAAAATGACGTTAGGCAGTTTTGAGTCAAAATAAATGATTCTGACCAGATTAGCATAATTTATTGACGCTAAGGGCATATTTATACTCTGTTTGCACTGAATTAGCATAATTTTTTTTAATTCTAATTCAGTGCAAAACTAACTCCATATTTATACTTTGGTGCTAGACCCATCTAGCGCCAAATTTATGGAGTTAAAGTCATTTTTTGGAAGTGGAAACCTAACTTGCCTTAATGAGATGCAAGGTAGGCGTTCCTGTGCAAAAAAAAGACTCTATGGCCTTAACACCATATTTATACTCTCATGTAAAAATGGTGCAAGGGAGGGAGGAGGGGTCAAAAAATGGGGCAAAGCTTGCTTTGCCCCATTTTTTAAGACCTGGGTCAGGGCAGGCCTTAGGGGACCTGTGGCCCTATTTCCATGGTGGAACACCATGGAATAAGCCCAGAGGTGCCCTCCCTGGGCCCTAGGGTCACCCCCACCCACACTAGAGGGACTGCGAGGATGGGGGACCCCATCCCAGGTAAGTACAGGTAAGTGCATTTTATTTTTGAAAGTGCCATAGGGTGCCCTTAAATGGGCCCCCATACATGGCACAGGGTGCAATGGCCATGCCCAGAGGGCCCCTGTCCTCTGTGCAGGCCATTGGGGTGGTGGGCATGACTCCTGCCTTTTCTAAGGCAGGAGTCATGTGGCATGGTAGGTTTAGCACCATAAAATGAATCTAATCTGGTTAGAGTCATTTTTTTTTACTCTAACCTGCCTTAAGCCATTTTTTGGTGCTAAACCCTCTTCTTCTATACTGCCAGCCCCACCCGACTAAAGTCATTTTTTAAAACTCTAGCCTACCCTTTGCACCGACTTGCACCATTCCATAAATATGGTGCCCGGCTGGTGCACAGAAATGGTGCAAGCCGGTGCTAAACTTTTTGGTGCAAAACTGAGTTAGTGCAGTTTTGCAGCAAAAAGTATAAATAAGGGCCAATATTTTGTAAGTTTGCGCCACTTTTGCGTCATAAAATGACGTTAATGCGGTGCAAAAAAAGTTTAAATCAGGGCCTTGGTGCTAGATGGGTCTAGCACCAAAGTATAAATATGGAGTTAGATTTGCACTGAATTAGAGTAAAAAAAAAGACGCTAATTCGGTGCAAAGAGAGTATAAATATGCTGCAGAGTATAAATATGCCCCTAAATATGGCGTTAAGGCCATAGAGTAATTTTTTGCACGGGAACGCCTACCTTGCATCTCATTAAGGCAAAGTAGGTCTTCACTTTCAAAAAATGACTTTAACTCCATAAATTTGGTGCTAGAGGGGTCTAGCACCAAAGTATAAATATGGAGTTAGTTTTGCACCGAATCAGATTTAAAAAAAATGACACTAATTCAGTGCAAACAGAGTATAAATATGCCCCTTAATGTGGAGAGCAGACTCAGTGGGAGACTATAGACCTCCAATTGTACAGCTTGCATCTGATTCAAGAATCGCGTAAGTATGAGAGCCAAATATGACCTATCCAATTCACTCTACCACACTGATCAACCATCTTCAAATAATCTTAGTGCAAAAGGATCAAGTCTGAGTAGCCAAAAAAGTCTTCAAAGGGCGACTCTGCCAATTTTGAAGGGCCCTATAATTAAGGAAATTGGGAATAATTGCCTAATTGGTTGATGAGGGTAAGTGTATCACTGAGGCCATACCCCACTGCTTGAGTTTTTTTCTTCAGATGACATGGCTTCTCACTTGGATGTTTATGGTAGTGTGGGTTGGTATCTGCAACAAAACCAGGGAACTCCATCCCTTCAGAAGGTTCCAAGTCACCTTCTCAAAATTCACTAGTAACTAGAAATCATGGAGATAAGATACAATTTACTGAAGATGTTACTGAAGCTATTTGTGACATTAAGGTCTTAAAAGAATGTTGCCCTGATGGCAAGATTTATCATGAAGAAGAGCCCGTAGATGTGGAGATGACTGACTGCCAAACAAAGAAGCTTCTTCAAACATCAAAGAGCCAAGGGAAGGCTGAATCGTACTGGTTTCCAAAGCTCTGGAACATGAGGAAGTTCTGATGAGCCGTGTAGACTGTAACTATGAAGTAAGCATCATCACGGTCTCCTGACCTATTCTGGCCAGTTAACACACTCCCCGCGTGCACAGCACCACCAAGCCATGCCCGTGTCTCCCCCTCCCCGCCCTTGCTGCTTCTAGTGATCAAGGCCCTCCGGGACCCGATCCGCTAGAGTGTCTCTCTGGACTCTCTTTCCTTTTTTCAACCTTTGACTCTCTTGCCTTTTTCCAGCCTTTGACTCTTTTTGCCTTTTTCCAGCCTTTGACTCTTTTTGCCTTTTTCCAGCATGTGGCTCTTTTTGCCTTTTTCCAATCTCGGGCCTTTTTTGCCATCTCTTGCATTTGTGCCTTTTTTCCTGCTCCTTTTTTTCCTGCTCCCCCCGCCCCCGCACCCCCATTCACCCGCTCCTCCCAGCTGCTCCTCCCTCCCCCCTCCCTTCTTAATGGCGGTCGCTGCATGCTAAGGTGAGTGTCTCCTGACCTATTCTGGCCAGGTAACACACTCACTGCGTGCACAGCACCACCAAGCCGTGCCCGTGTCTCCCCCTCCCCGCCCTCGCTGCTTCTAGTGATCGAGGCCCTCCAGGACCGGATGCGCTAGAGTGTCTCTCTCTGCCTTTCTTCAGCCTTCACTCTTTTGCCTTTCTTTTCAACCTTTGACTCCTTTGCCTTTTCTCAACCTTTGACTCTCTTTCCTTTTTTCAACCTTTGACTCGCTTGCCTTTTTCCAGCCTTTGACTATTTTTGACTTTTTCCAGCCTTTGACTTTTTTTTTGCTTTTTTCCATCCTTTGACTCCTTTTGCCTTTTTCCAATCTCTGGCCTTTTTTGCCCTCTCTTGTTTTTGTGCCTTTTTTCCTGCTCCTTTTTTCCCGCTCCCCAGCCCCCCGCACCCCTATTCGCCCACTCCTCCCGCCTGCCAGCTGCTCCTCCCTCCCCCCTCCCTTCTTAATGGCGGTCACTGCGCCCGTCCGCGCCTGGACCGCGCCCAGCGCCAGAACCCCTGGACCCTGCAACAGCCACATCCCCAGCATCCGCTATGACGCCGACACCCTCCGCGCACTCAACACTGGCCGAGACACAACCTGTTTCAAGGCCTCTCCGAAGAGCACACACGGGCCTTTCTCCTGCCACAACTGCCACAACTGCAGCCTCACCTGCACCAGAGCCCACAAACCTCCCAAGACCAAGACAAACCACCTCCGCTGCATACTCCTCAACACCCACTCAGCACGAAAGCACGCCATCGAGATCTGGACCTGCCCGACTCCACCACCCCGGACGTGGCCTTTCTAACCGAAACCTGGTGGAATGACTCCTCAGCACCTGACATCGCCATAGCCATCCCTGACGGGTACAAGGTCTCTCACAGAGACTGCACCAACATAACCGGAGGAGGCCGAGCCATCATCCACAAAGCCACCCTCGAAGTCAAGACCCTTCTGGATGACTCCTTCAGCTCCGCCGAACTCCTGCACTTTCAAATCCACACCGACCCCAACACTACCCTCAGAGGAACGCTCATCCATTGACCGCCTGGACCCAGGGCACCGTTCAGCAACGCCATCGCCGACCTTGCCAGCACCCACGCACTCGCCTCCATGGACTACATCCTCCTCGGGACCTGAACTTTCACCTCAATAACAACAACAACACCAACTCCACCACCCTGACCGACAACCTCGACAACCTCGGCTTCATACAGCTCGTCAACGCACCCACCGAACTCTATTGGACCGACCACCACTGCATCCATTGCACCTTCAAGAAACAAACAGAACACCACCTCACCAAACAACCACCCCACCGATGCTGTGGCAAAGTCACTGAAGATCAACTAACCAACGCCCTAGCCCAGAAACCACCCACCAACCCCACCGACCCTGACATCGACGCCCACAACCTCAAGCTATGGATCAATGACTGCGCCAACCGCCTTGCACCACTCAGGAAACCCTCCAACAACCAAGTCAACAAAAAAAACACCTGGTTCACCAACGACCTCAAAGCCACCAAACGCAACTGCCGGAAACTCAAGAAAAAATGGCTACTCGAACGCACGCCAAACAACCACATGGCACTCAAGGACGCCACACGCAGCCCTCACCAACTCATCAGGGTAGCAAAAAGATTCTCCTTCAAAACCCGCCTAGAAAACAACGCCCACGACTGCAAAGAACTTTTCAACATCGTAAAAGAACTCTCCAGCCCAAGCGCCACCGTCAATGACATCACCCTGTCCCAAGAACTATGCGACGCCCTAGCCACCACCTTCCACCGAAAAATCACAGACATCCACAACAGCTTCAACACCCCTCACACCTCGGACACACCTACCCCGCCCTCCACGAACACCACCCGCTCCTGCCGACTGACCTCCTGGACCAGCATCAGCGACGACGAAACTCGCAAGACCTTGAATTCCGTCCACTCCGGATCACCATCAGACCCATGCACACACCACATTTTCAACAAAGCAGACACAGCCATTGCACCAGGTCATCGCAGAAGGTCATCAACATCTCCAGCAAAACTGAAAGATTCCAGGAAAGTTGGAAACACGCCGAAATCAACGCTCTACTCAAAAAACCAAAGGCGGACCCCAAAGACCTGAAGAACTTCCGGCCCATCTCCCTGCTCCCTTTCCCGGTGAAGGTCATTGAGAAAATCGTCAACACACAGCTCACTCGGTACCTCGAAGACAACAACATCCTCGACCCCTCCTAGTCCGGCTTCAGACGAAACCTCAGCACTGAGACCGCCGAAGCAGGAATCCAAGACCAGGCCCTCGACTGGACCACATCCTTCCTCTCCGGCAGAACCCAGAGAGTCTGCCTCCTCCCGTTCCAATCCAAAGCCTACAACATCATCTGCGGCGTACCCCAGGGCTCATCCCTTAGCCCTACACTGTTCAACATCTACATGCCCCCCCTCGCACAAGTGGCCCATCAACAGAACCTCAACATCATCTCCTACGCCGACGACACCCAACTCATCCTCTCCCTCACCAAGGACCCACACACCGCCAAAACCAACCTCCACGAGGGACTGAAAGCCATTGCCGACTGGATGAGAGGCAGCCGGCTGAAACTGAACTCGGACAAAACAGAGGTTCTCATCCTTGGGCCCACCCCCTCCGCTTGGGATGACTCGTGGTGGCCAGCTTCGCTGCGTTCCCCACCGACACCTACTGACAACGCACGAAACCTCAGCTTCATCCTCGACTCTTCCCTCTCCATGTCAAAGCAAGTCAACGCCGTCTTCTCTTCCTGCTACAACACCCTCCGCCTTCTTGGCAGAATCTACAAATGGATCCCAACTGAAACAAGAAAAACAGTAAATCAGGCCCTCGTCAGCAGCAGACTGGACTACGGCAACGTTCTCTATGCTAGCATCCCATCCAAACACCTGCAACGCCTCCAACGCATCCAAAACACCTCCGCCCGACTCATCCTCAACATCCCTCACCACAGCCACATCACCCCCCACCTAAGAGACCTTCACTGGCTCCCCATCAACAATAGGATCACCTTCAAGCTCCTCACCCACGCACACAAAGCACTTCACAACACCGGACCGACCTACCTGAACAGCAGACTCAGCTTCTATACCCCCACCCGGCAACTCCGCTCCGCCAACCTCGCCCTCGCCTCCATCCCCCGCATCCGGCGCAGATCCTGCGGTGGCAGATCTTTCTCTTACCTCGCCGCCAAGACATGGAACACCCTCCTGTCTGACCTACGACAGATCCAGGACCTGCTTTCCTTCAGAAGACACCTCAAGACCTGGCTCTTTGATCAGTAGCAGCACCCCCTCCCCCTTCAGCACCTTGAAACCCTCACAGGTATGTAGTGCGCTTTATAAATAGATTGATTGATTGATGGTCCACATGTGTCATCCAGTCCTTGGCAAGAAGGGTGTCTCTCAGAAGATGGATGCTGTCCACCATGAAGTGTTGATAAAGGGCCCATTTGATTAGAGGCTTCAGGTCCATGATAGGATGCAAGCCCTTGAATTTTCTGAGCACCAGCATTTTTTAACTGTGAAACTCACCGTTAGGGAAGGCAGGTACAATAGTGCAATTCTAAACTAACCTCTTGATCCACAAATGCATTATCCTAAGAAGAGAAGCCATGGCATGGGGAAAGATGAGCAGTATGGGAACTTACAAAAAATTACGTGGTGGTCCCTTATGGTTTGTAGGACCCAAGATTATGAGCCAGCCTTTCCCACTGTGGAGGAAAAGACATTATGCAACCACCCATTTTCAAGAGAGGGAAGAGAGGAGGCAAGAAACTTTCCTCACTGAAATTTGGAGGGTGTGGAGACACTGGCTTTTTTGGCCCTACCACTACAGGTATCGCCTGTTTTGATTGAAGAAGCTCTGGTTATCATTAAGACTGACTTTTGGCACCTCTGCCTCTGCAACATTGACTAACGAACTGACCACTGCCAGAACGGCCTCACCTGCCAGTGAAGCACCCTCATCTTTTGATGACCCTGCCAAAGTTACTCCTCTTGTACAAGATGCATCACGTGTTGGACTGTGCATTGACAGAGGCGGTAAAACCAGAGACATTTTTGGAAACCTTTTTGAGGAACTGATTCTCAATGAGAGGCTTTCTGATGGAATACATGTGGGTCGAAGGAGGCATGTCAATATTCCAACGACCCATGTAAATGAGGACAGCTTTTCACTACAAGGTGCTCACTCAGGGAAAACAATGTTCTCTGATTCTAGTCTCTAAATGTCAGAAGGTTGAGAGGTTTAAGGAAAAAGACAGCCTGTTCATGATGTCAAAATGCCTGACTAGTGGGAGCTAAACATATAGCGGATGGCCTGTGTAACACCATAGAACATTACTTATGCCTTTCCTACAGTCTGTCCCAGATATTAGGAAAAAGGACACAAAACTAGGATAAACCTTTGGAGTAAGGCTATCAAGGATCGCTGAACTTAGACGTTTGGGCTGGTGTTTCGATCTCAGATTCTTATTCAAACAGTGAGCAAGATAGTAATTGGAGAACTGGTCTAGATGTAGACTCTCTGAACTTAAGATGCTGTAGTTTGGCTAGATTCTCCACGTACGTCCAAAAATGTGTAGGTAGATAAAGCAAGGGAAGTTCTGCTGAGGCTGGAACCTTGCAAGGCCAGTAGCACAAACACAAACCATCAATTTATCATTCCTAACTTAAATACTGTAATAACATTTACACATATTTAATTTGAATGCAATTTTATTAAATAAATGTCCCTCATTTATCTCATAGTCTAACTGTAACACTTATGTTATTTAGATGAAGGCAATGAAAATAAGTAAACCCTTTAAAAGGTTTGTAAGTTTAAAATAATATATCAATGCTACATCTCTGGAGTGGGTGAACTGCCACATTCACAAATTTATTTGTAATTAAATAAATTAATTAATCTTCATTAAACGATGAAAAAATTTCTAGTTAACACATGCCTGTAATATTATCTCCTTCTGTGCCTTGGACGAGATCATCTCGTCCAAGGCTACAGTTCCCCTGTGCCTTGGACGAGATCATCTCGTCCTAGGCACAGGGGAACTTGGGGGCGCGCTAGCGCGCCCCCCCGTGCACCCCCCTTGCCCCCCAGGCGGGGATGGAAGGGGAAGACCTTCCCCTTCCACCCCCCCCCCCCCACGGCAATCCGATGACGTCAGCGCGCGCGCAGCGCTCTGACGTCATCTAGTGTTGCCGGCACGCTGGAAGCCATTTGCTTCCAGCGCGTCTTCGGAGCAGGAGCTCAAAGGTGAGTCCTCTCCGTTTTTTATTGAGAAAACAGACACGGTGGGAAAGGAAAGGGTCTTTCCTTTCCCCCTGTGTCTGTTTTCTCAAGATTCCTGCTCCACGATCGCGGGCAGGGCCCGCGATCGTGGAGCAGGAATCTCCACTAGCCACCAGGGATTTTCTTTGTGGCTAAATTTGGGGGCGACCCCTTGGGCAAGGGTCGCCCCCCCCCGGGGGCAATTTTTATTTGGATTTCGCCCCCCCCTGGGGGCAGATCGGCCGTTTTTTCGGCGGATCTGCCCCCAGGGGGGGGCGAAAACCACTAGACACCAGGGATATATTTTTTTATGTTTGTTTTTGGGGGCGACCCCTTGGGTAAGGGTCGCCCCCCCCGGGGGCAATTTTTATTTGTATTTCGCCCCCCCTGGGGGCAGATCGGCCGTTTTTTCGGCGGATCTGCCCCCAGGGGGGGGCAAAAACCACTAGACACCAGGGATATATTTTTTTATGTTTGTTTTTGGGGGCGACCCCTTGGGCAAGGGTCGCCCCCCCCTGGGGGCAATTTTTATTTGTGTTTCGCCCCCCCGGGGGCAGATCGGCAGTTTTTTCGGCGGATCTGCCCCCAGGGGGGGGGCGAAAACCACTAGACACCAGGGATAACCTTTTTTATGTGTGTTTTTGGGGGCGACCCCTTGGGCAAGGGTAGCCCCCCCCCCGGGGGCAATTTTTATTTGTATTTCGCCCCCCCCTGGTGGCAGATCCGCCGATTTTTCGGCGGATCTGCCCCCAGGGGGGGGCGAAAACCACTAGACACCAGGGATATTTTTTTTATGTTTGTTTTTGGGGGCGACCCCTTGGGCAAGGGTCGCCCCTCCCCGGGGGCAATTTTTATTTGTATTTCGCCCCCCCCTGGGGGCAGATCCGCCGTTTTTTCGGCGGATCTGCCCCCAGGGGGGGCGAAAACCACTAGACACCAGGGATAACCTTTTTTATGTGTGTTTTTGGGGGCGACCCCTTGGGCAAGGGTCGCCGCTCCCCGGGGGCAATTTTTATTTGTATTTCGCCCCCCCCTGGGGGCAGATCCGCCGTTTTTTCGGCGGATCTGCCCCCGGGGGGGGGGGGGGCGAAAACCACTAGACACTAGGGATATCTTTGTTTATGTGTGTTTTTGGGGGCGACCCCTTGGGCAAGGGTCGCCCTCCCCCCGGGGGCAATTTCTATTTGTATTTTGCCCCCCCCGGGGGCAGATCAGCCGATTTTTGGGCTGATCTGCCCCCGGGGGGGGGGTGACAACCACTAGACACCAGGGATTTTGTTTTTATTGTTTATTTTGGGGGCAACTCCTGTGGCAAGGGTCGCTCCCCTGGGGAGCTTTTTTTTTCTGTTTCGGCCCCCCCCCGATGGCAGACCAGCCATTTTTTGGACGATCTGGCCCGGGGGGGGTGGAAGCACACTAGGTGCCAGGGATTGTGTTTGGTGTGTGTTTGGGGGCACCCCTTGGGCAACGGTCGCCCCCCTAAGGTGGGGAAAATTTGTATTGCCCATCTCTGCCCGTAATTTTGTAGGGCCATCTGCCCCCAAGGAGGGCAGGGATTTTTTTTGTTTTGTGTTGTGCTGGGGGTTCCCCCTTGGGGAAGGGTCGCCACCTGAAAGGGGGCACAGAGGTGTTGCCCATTTCTGCCCCCCTTGGGGTCAGATTGGCCAAATCTTTTACGCCCATCTACCCCGAGGGGGGCAGGATCCACTTAGGTACCAGGGACAACTGCTAAGTTCTTGGTGGTGGGGTGTTTGTCAACTGGCAAAGTATTTGTATTTGTGATTATAACAATTTATTTCTTCTTTTTCTTCTAGTTCAACGCTTTTGCTTCCTTTGCTGTGGATCTTTGCGGTTTTGGCAGTAGTTGTCCTGCGGTTTGCATAGTTGCATATTTTAGGTAAGTGAACGCAATTTACTCCAAAGGAGTATTGTTGACATGTTTGTAGGTGGTGTACTAAATGCAGTATTGTGTGTTTGACATTGTCCTTAGATTTGAGCACAGTGGTGTTTGTGTTGTCATATGTCTAAATTGCTTTTTTCTTTTTTCTTTTTAGTGGGATATCATTGGTGATTGCAGAGTAGTTGCTAGGTGAGTAGCTATTTCAGGCAACTGTGTGGTATTGTTTTTTGTTGTACATAACTCTTTGTGATAAAGCTACACTTTGTTTATTACTTATTTTAGTGCTAGTTGTTGTTGGCAATCCATTTGTTGTTAGGATCATGGCTAGCCGCAAAGTGACCGCTCAGCAGGTTGTTCGCATGCTCTTTGAGTCGTCTTCAGACCATGATTACGACACTGACTCTGCATCTGAGGCAGAGGAGGAAGCAGGAGATTCTGGAAGTGAGTTTTCTGTCCGAGAGTATTCTTCTGATGAGGAAGCTACTCTCAGTGCAGATGAAAGGCCTGTGTTAGAGGAGGACATTGATGTGCCAAGAGTGCAGCAGCCTGGGGCTGCAGGGTTTCCCATTGGAAGACCTGACACCTGGATTGCCCCAAACATGGAGCAGCCACAGTTACCTGCATTTACTGGTCTCCCAGGGTGTAGAGTTAATACGGAAAACTTTCTGCCTGTCCATTTCTTTCACTTGTTTATGGACGATGTATTTTTGGAAGAGATTGTGGAGCAGACAAATGTGTATGCAGAGCAATATTTGAGGGACAACGCTGCCAGACTTAAACCTCAGTCTAGAGCTACTCATTGGGTTCCCACATATCTGGAAGAGATGAAAAGGTTTTTAGGTTTGTCTTTTTTGATGGGGTTGATCAGGAAGCCGTCACTGGCTTCTTATTGGTCTACTAGTCCCTTGATGGCAACTGCTATATTTCCTGCAACTATGACACGTAATCAGTATTTGTTTCTTCTTCGTATGCTGCATTTTGTAGACAATGCTTTAGCCTTGCCACGAGATCACCCTGATTGTGACCGCCTTTTTAAGATTAGGCCTGTCCTTGATCATTTTGTGGATCGGTTTTCAGAGGTCTATGTCCCAGGCAAAGAGATAAGTGTGGACGAGTCTTTGGTCCTTTTCAAGGGGCGTTTAGTTTTTAAGCAGTACATTCCTAGTAAGAGGGCACGGTATGGGATTAAATTGTATCTGCTGTCAGAAAGCAGTACAGGATATGTGTATAATTTCCGGGTCTACACTGGTAGGGATTCCAGTATTGACCCTCCTGGTTGTCCGTCCACTTTTGGAGTTAGCGAAAAAATTGTGTGGGAACTTGCTAGACGGCTGTTTAACAAAGGTCACCATTTGTACGTAGATAATTTCTACACTGGAGTGCAGTTGTTCAAGGAGTTGTTTAGGGTGGACACTGTTGCTTGTGGCACAATCCGTTCTAACTGGAAAGGCTATCCAAGGGAGCTTGTCTGTAAAAAACTTGAGAGGGGACAGTGCAGTACCTTGCGGAATAATGAGCTGCTAGCTCTGAAATTTTCAGACAGGAGGGATGTGTACATGCTATCGACCATCCATGATGAGAGTACTTCCCCTGTGGCTGTTTGGGGTCAGGTTGCGGAAGTGCGCAAACCTGCGTGCATTTTGGACTACAATAGGCACATGGGTGGTGTTGATAGAGTAGATCAGAGGTTAGAACCTTACACTGCTCTTCGTAAGTCATTTGTGTGGTATAAAAAGTTGGCCCTACATTTATTTCATTTGGCAACTTTTAATGCCTTTATTGTATACAAGGATTGTTCACCCGAGTCAAGGATGACATTTGTTAAATTTCAGGAGTCGGTGATAGAAAGCCTTATTGTGGTGGAACCGGCAAGAGTTCCTAGAGTAGAAGTGGTGGAGGATGTGGCTAGATTGAAAGATCGGCACTTTCCAGATCACATTCCTCCCACTCCCAAAAAAGACATGCCCACAAAGAAATGTATAGTATGTGCCCGGAGATTAATCCGGAGGGAGAGCCGGATGTACTGCCCCGAATGCCCTTCAAAGCCTGGGCTGTGTGTTCCCGGCTGTTACAGAAGTTACCATACCCAAAAGAATTTCTGGGAAATACCTTGAGCGTAAGCTGTCTGTTTTATATTTTCATATGTTTCACGGTTGGCATCTGTTGTGTATTTAGTTAGAGCTTTTGTGTTTGTAGTTTTGTGCTTATTTTATAATTAGTATTTTCTTTGTTGTTTATAAATAAAAAAAAGTGATTGCGGTGTGCGTGGGGTGGCGCTCGGCTGGCAGTGTGCGTGGGGTGGCGCTTGGCTGGCGGTGTGCGTGGGGTGGCGCTTGGCTGGTGGTGCCAGCCGAACGGCAGTCCACACTCCCATCAGCTGGTGTGATTCTTGTATCAGACATGTGGGCGTATGTAAGTGATGGGCCCTTGAGTGGCGCGGTCTGTCGATGTGAGTGTTGTAATGTGCTGGGCCCGTGGCTGGCGGTGTGAATGGTCTTGTGCGTGTCATGTATGAAAGGTGTGTGAATGGCCTGTAAAGCGGTTGGTGCCTTGTCGCGGCTTTACAGCTCACGAGCTGTGAGTCATTGGTTCACTTTTTTGCCTTTCAGTTATTAGCAGTGCATTTCATTTTTGTGAAATCTCTTGTTAATAAAATTTGATTCACTGAACCATCACTCACCCTCGTGCCAAATCCAACCAGTATGTGTTGTAAAAAAATACAAAACCTGCTCTGCTGTAATCAGGCGTCGCAGCACACCTGTGACACGCTAGGTGCCTCGGGTGGGACCCCGATGATGAAGCATGCCACCAACTTGGTTGGTGGGTGAGGGGTCTTCTTCACATAACCTAAGTGTGTTTCTTTTCACAATTTTAGTGTTTGGCACATCACGGACGTATGTGCACACATCAAAGTGATATATTCCAAAAATGCCTGTGTTTGGGGGGGGAGGGCCCACCTATGTTTTTGGTCCAGGGTGCGGCTGTCATGTAGGGAAACCTACAAAACCCAGAAATGTTTTAAAAATAGGCACCCCAAGGAGTCCAGGGAGGTGTGGCTTGCGTGGCTCCCCCAACTATCCCTTCTATCCCTTCAGGTTTTGGGCCTTATTCTGTTCCAGGCACCTGGCCCACCCACACAAGTGAGGTACCATTTTTATCGGGAGACTTGGGGGAACGCTGGGTGAAGGAAATTTGTGGCTCCTCTCAGATTCCAGAACTTTCTGCCACAGAAATGTGAGGAACATGTGTTTTTTTTAGCCACATTTTGAGGTTTGAAAAGGATTCTGGGTAACAGAACCTGGTCCGAGCCCCGCAAGTCACCCCATCTTGGATTCCCCTAGGTCTCTAGTTTTCAGAAATGCACAGGTTTGGTAGGTTTCCCTAGGTGCCAGGTGAGCTACAGGCCAAAATCCACAGGTAGGCACTGTTTTCTTTCAAAAAATGGGATGTGTCCACGTTGCGTTTTGGGGCGTTTCCTGTCGCGGGCGCTAGGCCTACCCACGCAAGTGAGGTATCATTTTTATCTGGAGACTTGGGGGAACGCTGGGTGGAAGGAAATGTGTGGCTCCTCTCAGATTCCAGAACTTTCTGTCACCGAAATGTGAGGAAAACTTGTTATTTTAGCCAAATTTTGAGGTTTGCAAAGGATTCTGGGTAACAGAACCTGGTCCGAGCCCCGCAAGTCAGCCCTCCTTGGATTCCCCTAGGTCTCTAGTTTTCAGAAATGCACAGGTTTGGTAGGTTTCCCTAGGTGCCGGCTGAGCTAGAGGCCAAAATCTACAGGTAGGCACTTCGCAAAAAACACCTCTTTTTTCCCAAAATTTAGGATGTGTCCACGTTGCGCTTTGGGGTGTTTCCTGTCGCCGGCGCTAGGCCTACCCACGCAAGTGAGGTATCATTTTTATCGGGAGACTTGGGGAAACGCTGGGTGGAAGGAAATTTGTAGCTCCTCTCAGATTCCAGAACTTTCTGCCACAGAAATGTGAGGGACATGTGTTTTTTTAGCCAAATTTTGAGGTTTGCAAAGGATTCTGGGTAACAGAACCTGGTCAGAGCGCCGCAAGTCAGCCCTCCTTGGATTCCCCTAGGTCTCTAGTTTTCAGAAAGGCACAGGTTTGGTAGGTTTCCCTAGGTGCCGGCTGAGCTAGAGGCCAAAATCTACAGGTAGGCACTTCGCAAAAAACACCTCTGTTTTTTCCCAAAATTTAGGATGTGTCCACGTTGCGCTTTGGGGTGTTTCCTGTCGCCGGCGCTAGGCCTACCCACGCAAGTGAGGTATCATTTTTATCGGGAGACTTGGGGGAACGCTGGGTGGAAGGAAATTTGTAGCTCCTCTCAGATTCCAGAACTTTCTGCCACCGAAATGTGAGGAAAACTTGTTATTTTAGCCAAATTTTGAGGTTTGCAAAGGATTCTGGGTAACAGAACCTGGTCCGAGCCCCGCAAGTCAGCCCTCCTTGGATTCCCCTAGGTCTCTAGTTTTCAGAAATGCACAGGTTTGGTAGGTTTCCCTAGGTGCTGGCTGAGCTAGAGGCCAAAAACTACAGGTAGGCACTTCGCAAAAAACACCTCTGTTTTTTCCCAAAATTTAGGATGTGTCCACGTTGCGCTTTGGGGTGTTTCCTGTCGCCGGCGCTAGGCCTACCCACGCAAGTGAGGTATCATTTTTATCGGGAGACTTGGGGGAACGCTGTGTGGAAGGAAATTTGTAGCTCCTCTCAGATTCCAGAACTTTCTGCCACAGAAATGTGAGGGACATGTGTTTTTTTAGCCAAATTTTGAGGTTTGCAAAGGATTCTGGGTAACAGAACCTGGTCCGAGCCCCGCAAGTCAGCCCTCCTTGGATTCCCCTAGGTCTCTAGTTTTCAGAAATGCACAGGTTTGGTAGGTTTCCCTAGGTGCCGGCTGAGCTAGAGGCCAAAATCTACAGGTAGGCACTTCGCAAAAAACACCTCTGTTTTTTTCCAAAATTTAGGATGTGTCCACGTTGCGCTTTGGGGTGTTTCCTGTCGCCGGCGCTAGGCCTACCCACGCAAGTGAGGTATCATTTTTATCGGGAGACTTGGGGGAACGCTGGGTGGAAGGAAATTTGTAGCTCCTCTCAGATTCCAGAACTTTCAGCCACCGAAATGTGAGGAAAACTTGTTATTTTAGCCAAATTTTGAGGTTTGCAAAGGATTCTGGGTAACAGAACCTGGTCCGAGCCCCGCAAGTCAGCCCTCCTTAGATTCCCCTAGGTCTCTAGTTTTCAGAAATGCACAGGTTTGGTAGGTTTCCCTAGGTGCCGGCTGAGCTAGAGGCCTAAATCTACAGGTAGGCACTTCGCAAAAAACACCTCTGTTTTTTCCCAAAATTTAGGATGTGTCCACGTTGCGCTTTGGGGTGTTTCCTGTCGCCGGCGCTAGGCCTACCCACGCAAGTGAGGTATCATTTTTATCGGGAGACTTGGGGGAACGCTGGGTGGAAGGAAATTTGTAGCTCCTCTCAGATTCCAGAACTTTCTGCCACAGAAATATGAGGTACATGTGTTTTTTTAGCCAAATTTTGAGGTTTGCAAAGGATTCTGGGTAACAGAACCTGGTCCGAGCCCCGCAAGTCAGCCCTCCTTGGATTCCCCTAGGTCTCTAGTTTTCAGAAATGCACAGGTTTGGTAGGTTTCCCTAGGTGCCGGCTGAGCTAGAGGCCAAAATCTACAGGTAGGCACTTCGCAAAAAAACACCTCTGTTTTCTCCCAAAATTTTGGATGTGTCCACGTTGCGCTTTGGGGCGTTTTCTGTCGCGGGCGCTAGGCCTACCCACACAAGTGAGGTATCATTTTTATCGGGAGACTTGGGGGAACATAGATTAGCAAAACAAGTGCTATTGCCCCTTGTCTTTCTCTACATTTTTTCCTTCCAAATATAGGAGAGTGTGTAAAAAAGACATCTATTTGAGAAATTCCCTATAATTCACATGCTTGTATGGTCACCCCAGAATTCAGAGATGTGCAAATAACCACTGCTCCTCAGCACCTTATCTTGTGCCCTTTTTGGAAATGCAAAGGTTTTCTTGATAGCAATTTTTTACTCTTTATATTTCAGCAAATGAATTGCTGTATACCCGGTATAGAATGAAAACGCACTGCAGGGTGCAGCTCATTTATTGGCTCTGGGTTCCTCGGGTTCTTGATGAACCTACAAGCCCTATATATCCCTGCAACCAGAGGAGTCCAGCAGACGTAACGGTATATTGCTTTCCATAATCTGACATTGCAGGGAAAAGTTACAGAGTAAAACGTAGAGAAAAATTTGTGTTTTTTCACCTCAATTTCATTATTTTTCTTTTTCAGCTGTTATTTTCTGTAGTAAACCCTTGTAGGATCTACACAAATGACCCCTTGCTGAATTCAGAATTTTGTCTACTTTTCAGAAATGGTTAGGTTTCTGGGATCCAGCATTGGTTTCATGCCCATTCCTGTCACTGACTGGAAGGAGGCTGAAAGCACAAAAAATTGCAAAAATGGGGTATGCCCCAGTAAAATGCCAAAATTGTGTTGAATAATTGGGTTTTCTGATTCAAGTCTGCCTGTTCCTGAAAGCTAGGAAGCTGCTGAGTTTAGCACTACAAACCCTTTGTTGATGCCATTTTCAGGGGGAAATCCACAAGCCTTCTTCTGCAGCCACTTTTTCCATTCTTTTTAAAAAAAACGAAATTTTCACTGTATTTTGGCCAATTTCTTGGCCTCCTTCAAGGGAACCCACAAAGTCTGGGTACCTCTAGAATCCCTAGGATGTTGGAAAACAAGGACGCAAATTTGGCTTGGTTAGCTTATGTGGACAAAAAGTTATGAGGGCCTAAGCGCAAACTGCCCCAAATAGGCAAAAAAAGGCCTGGCACAGGAGGGGGAAAAGGCCTGGCAGCGAAGGGGTTAATGTATCACTTATCCCGGCTGATGTAGTGTACCTATACGTCTTTTGGCTATTCATCATTTATCAAGTCAAGTCATAAATTCTTTTCTTTGGCTTAAACCTTAAAAGTATAAAAAATAATAAAATATACAAAATCCGATTTAAAAAGCTATAACTCAACATACATAGTTCATTAAGTTATTTTAACCATTGACCAATGTCATTTTCTTGTAAATCTTTAAAAGTACTACATGCTAAACAAATCATCCCATATACAGTTTTAACAGGACTCACATCCTTATAATGACATAAAGTGCAATTTCCTATTTAAAGTGCTATACATTTCACATGCCAGAATTTCCATATTTCCATCATCCAATTTAAAAACAATCAATTTGTGCCATTTCAAATTCATAGTTCATCTTTCCTCCCTACAATGCACCCGGCACTGTAAGTTCAGTAAAGACCCCTCTTAATCATATTAGAAATTGACCTAGTGCACAGGTTACATTCAGAAATGTCATGTCTATTAATAATCTAAGCGCTTGATCTCGGTTAATAATATTATATTCCATAAAAACTTCTTACTTACCTCTAAAAACCAATAGCAATCCTGAAGTAGGTGTTGTATGCTAAATTTCTGTTGTAAACCACATGTGCATACACCCAAGGTATCCTTGAGAAACAATTTTGCTTTAGGGTCCATGTAGCCTGGATTCATCCCAATTCGGAATTTTAACACTTCATCCCTTAATTTTTGGTTAGGTAGGGCCTCTATATAGGGAAAGTTGTAGCACTCAATATAATTCACTTATTATTACTTGTTATTATTTCTTGTTTACACAATCTCGCGATTTTACAAATCCCCTCATCTCTCATGCTTAACCAAAACTTCAGTGTTGCTTGTAATCCCTGATAATTTCCATGCCGTCATTTGGCATTCTGCTCTTATAGCTTGTAACATACTTGACCGAGGTAATGATAACAAACACTTTACATAAAAGCTTTCTTCTGTCTTCCAATTTAGTTTCCCTGATAGTGTTAGGACTTCCACCCCATATTGAAATTGGGGACGTACCATCGCGTTAAAAGCAGAGATAACCGGCTGGAGGGAAGGACCCCCCATATTTACTACCAAATTGTTTCAACCCCCAGACAGATAATAAAGCTTTATTTTTTAAGGCTTCAATATGATCTTTCCATTTCAGGTCTGAGGTAAACCACATACCTAAGTATTTATATTTTTTTACCTTCTCCAGTTTTTGTCCTCCTAGCCGGTAAACAAAATCACTCTTCATTTTCCCTATAGACATAATCTTTATTTTTTCTAAATTTACAACCATTTTTTTCTTATGGCAATAAGAGTGGAACACTTCCAATTCCCTTTGTAGACCTAACTCCGTCATATCCATTATCACTAAATCGTCAGCATATAATAAGCAGGAAACGTGTTCACCTTTCTTTTTTTTCAGCTTAGGCCTCTGACCTCCTGCAGCAACACGGGCAAATCTGACAAAAATAATGTGAATAATATTGGTGCCAACACACAACCTTGGCGCAAACCATTCTTTATAGGAATCTTTTTTGACAGTGAGCCACTCGTGTCTTACTTGGGCCCAGTTTTGCGAATGCAGGCCCTGAGTGAGATATAATCAATTCAATTCAATCCCTAACTGTCTTAACATATTCCATAGCAAATTTCTATCTACCAAATCAAATGCGGTGCGAAAATCCACAAACCAGCAGTACAGGCTTCCTCGCATTTTCATAGATTTTTTTGCTAAAGACCATAAACTGAAGCAAAGATCAATTGTTGAGTGCCCTTCCTTAAATCCGCCTTGTTCTACAGGTATCAAATCATTTTCCTCTGCCCAGTTTTTAATTAACCCCAGCAATATCTTTGTGAATACCTTTTCACCTACATCTAATAAACTTATCAACCGATAATTTTTAGGTTGTGTTGGGTCTTCCTTCTTATGGATAGGTCTTATCACGGCTCCCTTCCAATTCTCTGGAAAACAGCTGAGATCAAGAATCTTACCAAATGTATCATTATAAAATGTAGACCACGAATCAAAAGATTTTTGTATTATTATTATAGCTGGGAGATTATCTGGGCCTGCCTCTTTAGTTAGTTTAAGTGCTACAATAGTTTCTTTTATTTTTTGTGGGGCAAAGGCTAATCTCATATTCTCACCCATCTTCCTACTGACACCATGTCCTTCCTCGGTGCCAATACCATTGTATACGATAGACAGATATTTACACCAATCCTCTTCCCCAACCAAACACCGCATGGTTCCTGATATTTTCTCCTCCCTTACCAACTGCCAGAATCCCCTAATATTCTTTGTTCTTATCACTTCGATCATTGTGTCCCAATTGTTTTTGAATTATTCCCATTTCTTTTGTTTTATGAGTGTTTTATATCTCAATTTTGCCTGACAGAGCTGCACTTCTATGTCAGTAGTAGGTCTGTTCCTAAATTCCCTTTCTAATCTTTGAATCTTTTGCTTTATACTCCCACATTCCCAATCAAACCATACTTTACTATTATTAATCCTATATTGTTCTCCCTTCATCTTTCCCACTTGCTGTTTTTTTAATTTTGTTTTTAGGCAATCCACCATTAACTCCATGCCCTAATTATAACCTTTAAATGCATCTCTTGAATCTTCCTCCAATGGAAAGTTTGAATACTTGACTATCAATTCATTAAGTACTTCTAGACTGCTTTCTGTCAAACGGGTCGTTATTCTACGAGGGTACTCAACTGGTTCTATCACTGCCTTTTCTCTTTGATTTTTATCAGTTGATCAGATCACTGCTCTATATATACTCAACTTCAAAATCCTGCACTTCTCCAAAGGACCAAGTGTTTACAAAAGCATACTCATGGGGCAAGTTTGATTGCCTAATCAAAAGGTCTGTTTTGCCGGGTGGTCCTTCTTCATTCGACCATTAAGACAGAACATACCTTGGGATCCTAAGGTTCTTACTAGGGATAAATCATGTGCAGAGCATTCTACTTTTGGGAAGATGCTATTTGGAATTTGTGCAACTATCAATAATTCCTTGTACAGTTTATCAGTACTATTGGGGTTAAGTATGTGGTTAAAATCTCCCAACATTAGGATCAAATATCATGGTTTACCAATGCTGAATAATTCCAGATCTTCCTCAAACAGACCCCGCTGAATGTCATAATCATACATTTTCCCCGGTTGTATATATACATTAATTATTATTAACCGTACAGCTCCTTTAATTGCATTATAGAGAGCCACCTGGCCTGCCAATAGCCACCGGCATTTAGGGGGTCATTCTGACCCTGGCGGTCCAAGACCGCCAGGGCCATGGATGACTGAAGCACCGCCAACAGGCTGGCGGTGCTTCATTGCCCATTCCGACCGCGGTTAAACCGGGTCTGGCGGTTTCCCGCCGGATTTCCCCCGGCTGGGCGAATCCTCCATGGCGGCGCTGCAAGCAGCGCCGCCATGGGGATTCTGACCCCCTTCCCGCCAGCCTGTTTCTGGCGGTTTTTACGGCCAGGAACAGGCTGGCGGGAACGGGTGTCCTGGGGCCCCTGGGGGCCCCTGCACTGCCCATGCCACTGGCATGGGCAGTGCAGGGGCCCCCTAACAGGGCCCCAGTATGCTTTTCACTGTCTGCCTAGCAGACAGTGAAAAGCGGGACGGGTGCAACTGCACCCGTCGCACACCTGCAACACCGCCGGCTCCATTCGGAGTTGGCTTCTGTGTTGCAGGCCCCTTTCCCGCTGGGCGCTACCTTAGGTAGCGCCCGCCGGCCCAGCGGGAATGTTAGAATGGCCCCAGCGGTCTTTTGACCGCTGGGCGGCCAAATAGCGGTTCCCTCCAGGCGGGCGGTGACCGCCGCCCGCCGGGGTCAGAATGACCCCCTTAGTCTTTATCTCTATAAACTTATTTGCTATTCTTGTTGAGGCTAAGGTTATTAGACCCCCTGAAGGACGACCTAACCCTTGTTGTGTTGCTCCCCTAAAGAGTCTCATAAAACCATCGACTGGATCGGGTTTGTTGCACAACCAAGTTTCCTGGAAACACACAATATCATACTTTCCAAGTTCTTTTTTAAATAGGTCTTGTTTTAAATGCTTTTCATAACCTCCCAAGTTCCAGGAAAAAATCAGATGGCTGTGCGGCGAGCCTAACTCCTAGTCTACAACACTTAATTTGCCCATCCTATAATTATCACAAGGGTATACAGACGGCTTAGGACAATTCCTCCACTGTGGGTCATTATTTCCAGTAGCAACAGTTACACTTAACCTACCATTGTTTCCATGCACACACCTTCTTCGGTTGTTATTGTATAACAAGTTACATTGCACTTGGTTGGGGAACAATCCTGCATGACATATAAGGGCCCTCCCTTCTTGACTCTCGCACCCTAACTCTCTTTGTTGTACTAATCTTATACCCTCCTTCCCTAATTCCGCCTCTGCTTGCAGTACCAAACATCTAATACATTCAGAGTAGAAGAATGCTTTAGTCACCTCTTCCCCCTCCGTGCTTAATATGATTCCAATTTGCTTGATGTCATCTGACTCAATTTCACCTAGACTTGGACACCGGGCCATAACTTCTAGGAGTTGGGTACGATTCAAAGGTTTTAGCTTTCTACGCCTTTTCCTCCCAATCTCTCTTACCCATGGTGCTAGATAGCTCCACCTACATTTACTTCTGCTAGGGCTCTCCCACTCCCTCTTTTTCTCGAGGCCCTTAGGTTCCATTATTTCCATCTCCATCCCCACAGCTGTTCTATGAGTAACATCCTTCTTTTTTTCTGGCTGGCTAACTTCTCTAACTTCATTGTATGGTACAATAGGTACTTTTTGTAGAGTGATCCCTTGCTCTAGGGCTGCAACTTCCCACCCTTGTCCTTGCTCTATCCTTGGGGTATTGGCCTGGTCTATCTTTCCCTCGCTTCCTACAGACGTTTTCCTCCCAACATTCCTTTGTTTACTCTGCCTACTTTGCCTCCTACAGCAAAGATTATAATGAGAACTATTTAACCCATAACCCTTCTTCCCCATTCTATGATTCCTCTTTATCACCAGCATTAGTTGTTTAGAGACATATACTGACGCTTGGTCTAAAATCTGTATTTGATCTATTTCCCCTCCTTCATTACTGGACTCCTGGGTATCATGGATATCACGAGTATCTGTTTCTTGAGCTCTTTTTCCTAGCACTGGACGTACTAGGGTTGGCATACTGCTATTAATACATTTTAACTCTGCTGTTATCCCTTGCAATTGATTTTTATGTACTTTCTTCAAATTATTGTTTACAGTCAGTACTTCCAAGATTGCCTGCAAAGTCTTCTGCATTAGGAACATTACCTCTAATAACGATTGAGCTGGTACAGCAGTAGTATCAAAAACAGATGCAGAGGCAGAATGTTTACCCAAAATAGGTGACGATGACAATATATCCAATTTTTTACTACCTTCTGCAGTGCCCCTCCCAACCCCCCTCCAAAAATCTCCCCCCTCTCCAAAGCCGGCGGTTTCATCTCCTCAAAGTTTGTACTATCCCTTTCTTGGGATGAGATGCAGGGGGATGACGATTGCCTGGGTTCCATCAACCCCTCACACCCGCCTCCCTCCTCTGACCTCCTCACTAATAACAAGTCTTCTGTTTGCAATGAGTCTGAAATTGGGAACTCGTTCCTCTCAAAAAGCTCAAAATGCTCCCTTACACTCTGATTGGCATCGACCATATTACTCCCCTTTGATAACTGTAGCTGTGACGTGAGTTTTTTTTTTTTTTAATATCGCTCCACAAAATCTCTAATAGATGTTCCAAGTGGAGTTCCTGAGGATCTTTCATGATTATCCCTGGCAGCTCTATCCGCTCAACTAACTCTCGAGGCCTCCTCCTGTCCTGATCCAGATAACTGAAGTACTTGCTCCCCTGCTCCTACTTGATCTCCACACGGCGGTGATCCTAGCGATGGGTATTCCTCCATGGACTCCCTTGCCTTAGGGTGTGGTTTTGGTCCCATTTTCCACCACCACCACGTCATCTCGCTGGCATTATATATATATATATATATCCCTCGTTAGGGCGGTACTCCCCACACAGGACCTCAAAAAAGGCACAGGGACAGATTACACATTAGACTTAGACTTTTGCCAATCAATTTGGTCCTCAGTTGATCGTTCACAAGTTATGGCCCTGTTACTGCCCTGTTATTGCCGAGATCTAAATGTAGCTGGTCACTTTCTGGGGGAATTTTTCCCAAACTTCACAAAGTCTGCTGTAGGCTGAGCTCTACAGGGACCTTCAGCAACTTGCTGCTCCTCGATGCTAGATAGAACAATGATACGGGGGGACAGAGGAGCTATTCATCATTTATCAATTAAGTAAAAAAAATAATTCGTGATATGTCTTTATTCATCATTAAAAGTTACTAAATGTATGTATAGAATTATTTGAATTATGTATTAAAAATAATTATATAGTTATTTTTAATACAGAAAACCTAATTAAAATATTTAAAATATGTATTTATGATTGATATTATTTCATTGTAAAGTACATTATATGTAAATTTAAACAATTAAAAGAAATTAATTTATTTTAATTGTATTCCCTATTTCTATGTGAGAGTGCTGCAGTACCAGTGGTTGGCCATGAATGGTGCTGCATTTACTCCAGTTCTGAGCTGGAGTAAATTTACACCTGCTTAGGTTTTTTTCCTTGTTATGCAGTTTATGAATAGGAATGGGTTGATGTCCCTTCCTAAATCCACCCTTAACGCCCCCTTAATACCACCTTACTCTTCCCTTTCCCCTCCCATGTATTTGTAAATATTCCCCCAGGCCAGTGGAACCAAGCTATGCCCCATTGATGGGCCCTTATAAGGGTGAAAACTGTCTTGGGTTCCCTGTGTTCCGTTTTAGAGAGGATCTGGCCTGGCATTTCGAGTTGGACTGTTCCCACTGGAGAAGAGTTAAGACTGGTTTGCTTGTGGATGGGTCCAAACTGAAGTGTAATGGTTTGCAAAATAGCAAGGAGTATGGGATGCAGCTCCGAGTAATTTCCAGTGGCTGAGATAATTCAAGCATTACAGCCTTAACTTTTTTGTATGCTTCAGAGTAACTCCCTAAGTTGTATGGGTCTGCTCAAACATGGTTCCTGTGCATACTCCACTGCTAGAACCAAGCTACATTTGACTGATAAGCCCTAATATTGGTAAAACTAGTCTTGGGTTGCTTGTGTTCTAGTTCAGAAAGGATCTGGCCTGGCAGTTCGAACTGGACTGTTTCCATTGGAACAGGGTCTAGACTGATTTGCATTAAGATCAACTGAGGTGGAATGGTGTGCAAAATAATGAAGGAATTAATGTGGTCATGTGGCAATTTCTTCATACCCATATAACTCACACTGGTTAGAGGTCCATCATCTGAGGAACTGTCCTTGCCCTGACCCCCATTACATGCAAAATCTTTGCCATGTTCAAAAGAATTGAAAGAAACCAGCTGAAAGACATCTGCAAAGCTGAATAAAATCAATGAGTCTCTTCATAAGCTTGATGCTGGTGTTTACCAAACGAGATTAATTCCTTGCAGATTCACACTGTGAAGCACTCAAGAAGCTCTGATTTTATCAGAGAATGATGAAGCTGAATTGTCCACTGAAAAACAAAGTGGAGACCTCAGTGACTCTTAAGGAGGCATTGGACAAGGCAGCTGGTTTCTCCGTGGATGTAAAATGAATTGAATTAACGGGGACTGTGACAAGCTGGCTTTTGAAGACCCAAAGGTTGGACCCACATGTCAACATCTTTAGATGTTTTAGCCTTAAACTAAGGAAGATGGTCTAAAACAGTGTTGTGATCTGTTTTCATTTTTTGGGAGCCAGAGTTGAGAACCTTTATAGGTCACAACATATGGAACTGTGCCTAGATAAGCAAAGGAATATTCTGAGGTTGGCAGTTGCTGATGAGAAGAGCTGCATTGAGGCTGGTGGTTCCTGCACTCCTGGTCTGAAAGAATAAATTCAACTTTCCTCTTACTGACATCTGTCTGGTCGATTGGGAGCAGAATTGTAATAACAATAAGCATGTTACCTTAAAAGTCTAGCCATGGTACACTTGGAAGGTAACAAAGAGAGAGGGGTGAGTCTCAGTTCAATCAGGATGATGGACAGCTGCACTGCATAAAATTGCATTGTTGGTTGGCGTCATAGCATTAGGGTCACAAAGAGTGTAACATTTATTCTTATTATTATTAACTCTTTATGGTATTCTTTGTTTAATCTCTGCATTTTGAAGGAACATTCTTTCACTCCTTCACCCCAAACATAAACTGGAGGACAATCATCATGGCAGCAAGTGCAAGTTACATGTGCTATGATGGCTGTGTTACGAGTTATTTGACCTGCAAAACGTAGCCTGTTTCAGACAGATTATTATTCAACCTAATACAGATTAAGGGTTTCATGTGAGTTTTGACAGAATGGCATCCTAGCTGTTAATCAGCGATGCTCCTGCTTCTCCATACTCTATTCAAAGACCCGGGTGCACTGTGTTTACACCAGTGGAGTTTGAGCTGGCTCTACCACTGTAAACCACAGACCTGGCAGCCGGTCCACCAAGTGTCCACCAGGTCATACTGCAAAGGTTCCTATCCTATTGAGGGAGCGCTGACTGTCATTCATTTTCTTTGTCTACATAAGTCATGTGAAGCGTCTCAGCCCCATGAAGATATGAATGGGAAGAACAACGCAAAAAGGAAACATAATTTTTACTAACGTTATTAAACAAACAATTTCCTTACTTTTGCCTTAAAGAAGCCTCTTTCCGATGTCTCTTTTATTAGCACAATGGGCAACAATAAATATGGACTGGTGTGCGCCAATGGTTGAGGTTAATGCAAGCACAACGTAGATAATTTGTTTGCTTTACTCACTGAGTTTGCATAAGTTAGAGAGGTGTGTCCAGACATGGGTCCGATAGCTCATTGTGCTACAGACCTCAAATAGCACACTACTGATAAGGCCCAAATGAATCATGGCTGGGGTTTTTGTGTTCCTTTGTAGAAGAAGAGTGCAGAAGCTGTTTAGCGTGGCCTACTGTGGAGGGTCAAAGACTGGTTCACATTGGCCTACCAAGTAAAAATAGCCGATTCCTTTCTGTCCAATTGAAATCAATACAGTATGTACACATTTCAATTGTAAAGACCTATGGGAAAGTTGGCTCCATCTCCTTGTTCAAACATTAAGGGAGTGGCTTTGAAAAACCAAATACATATACCTAAACTGACATTCTAAAATGTACCCTGAAATATACATTCAAATGATTGGTACTTAAAGGGTTTAGTCAAAACACAAATAACGATTTATTGAATGAAACCCAAGTAAAATAACAAGAAATTAATTTACCCAGTATACCGTTCCATGTTAAACATTACTGTCCAGAACTATAAGAGCGATCCAGGGCCTGAACATTTGTTTAGTACAATCCTCTGCCTTGCAAACTTGTACATCATCTTCCTCACTTTCTAATAAGAACAACATCCAGAAAGGCAAAGAGTGAGGCAGCCTCTCAGTGGTGGTGCAGGCTTACATTTTTGAATTACTGCATCACTTTGATGTAATAAAACGATGGAAAACAGGAATTGAATTATTGACCAGTAGGATGAAGAGGGCCGGGAAAGCCAGTTGGGGAGCATGTGGTAGAACTTACATTTGATTGCAAGGTGACAGCAGTTACATAGTAACCAGTATCAGCGGCTGTTGTGGTTTACATAGATATTTAAATAGCGGATGCATGGGAATGACAACTCCATGCTATTCCAGTCCCAGATTACAGGCTTGCTCTGTGATCTATGATAATGAATACGCCGGTCTGTAGGGGTGGAAAAATCCATCAGAAGACATCTGTTTGTTAGTTGTTGCCGATGTTTAAGCTAAATATTAGTTAAAATATTCCGGTTCAGATGCCCCCTCTACCCTTGAATACACTGCCCGACACAGATCATCTCTATTAGCCGCTCACCTTAATTAATGTTTACCCAACCTCCAAGGAGATGCACAAATTGTCTATCTCTTATATCAAATTATGTGCTCTCTGTCAGATGTATTTGATTTTAGCATCTTGTTTTCGATGTTTTCTATCACTAACTGCATACTGCATTGATGTCTGTTTCTAAAAATGAAGTTCTACTGATTACTTTCAAAAGACTGGGTAAGACCAACCCACATTGGAGAGCCACCACCAACGAGAAATCCATCCCTAGCTGAAATATGAACCTAATGTTCTGAAAGCAGACATTATCAGCAGAGAAGAAAAAATAATATTGTGCATATAGCATACTAAAGTTGGTTCTGAAAAGTCACATAAGTGAATTAAAGAAAGGCTAGAATGATGATATTTTTGGGAGGTTTCATTTGTATTTCCCTTTCAGTTAGTCATCAGCAATAGGAAATAACATGCTCTGTCATGACTGGAATCTGTTTACGATTAGATCCGCACCTTCAAAAACAGATCCCGGGCCATCAGAGGCAATGCACCATTTTTTATGCACCCTCTTATGACAGCTAACGACACCATGTTTGTGCCGTATTTATAATACAGAGCACCATGGTAGTCGTTGGCACAATACCGTAAACATTTTTGACGCTATTGTGGTGCTTTGCTACTCTAGCATAAAAAATGTTGATGCTAGTGTAGCAAAGTACAAGGAGGCCCATAGGCTTCTATGGATGCGTCATTTTAACGACGGCTCTGAGCAGGTGTTAAAAATGGTACCAAAAGTGGCACAGTATAATTTCATACTGCTTCTTTGGGGGCCTTCCAGCGCCGGAACACCCCCCTTGCATACATTATGCCTGGTGCAGGCTTAATGTGGCGCAAGGGGTACAAAGTGGCGCATTGCATGCATTGCACCACTTTGGAAATATGGTGCAGGGAAAAGGCCACCTTAGTGCCGCTTTAGCGTAAAAAAATGACGCTAAGGCAGTGCAAAGGGCTCTTAAATGTGCCCCATAGTGTTTACAGATAGCTGAGTACTTGAAACCATAATTTACTACAGAACATTAGATCATTGTATTTATGTGCCAGACCAGCTTGGACTTATCCAAGTGTAAACAGGTCACACACCTCTAACCTTTATCTCCAATTAAAAAAACACTGGTCAGAGATGGCAATTTCACACCGACGATATTCTGAATTTTTGGAGGGTAGAGCCTTATGAACACTTGTTACTACAAGTAAACACTGTGGTAATGCTAACGTGTCCCTTTATGTCTAATTTATACACTCTTGGACTCGTTTTAGGTCAATGAATCTTTTGACTCTGATTGAAGACACCTTAGGACGAGATAGCTAATCAACATGTCAATCAATGTGTCAATAAAGTCATCAATATTTATTATAACAAGACAATTCACTTTAGTCAAAGTCATTTAATAAAATAAGACTCAGGACACTACCATCACCACACCACCATGACCTTTCAGTCATGAACAACCACCAGTTTAGTAAGTTTTGTGATATTTATTCCCTATTGATTACAATTCTACTAACAAGTTTATTAATCTCAAGACCAAGAAGCACAGTAGCATAGTCACAATATGTCAACTCTGATAAGACTTCATCAAAGCAAGAATCACCAATATTAAAATATTAAAACATAACACGGCGTCAACATAGATCAACCTCAGCAAAGTAATGTTAGCGCATTGGTCAACAAAGTATAGATTCAGTCATTTGTCTATTTGCGTCTGTTTAGTGAACCCCTTAACTAACCACGAATTAGCATTGGCATGTTGGGCTTCATGCAAAAAAATTTAGTAACATCAATTTGGAAAAACCTCTAACTATGTTCTCTGTCAAAAGTAGCAGTTGGTACCTAGAAAGGAAAAGCAAACAGACAATCACAATATAATTGTCATGTAGTTACCCTCCGTATTGGGTCAGCACACAGACTCTGTCTTCGTCCTCAAGACATCAGTTGATTCGCCATCGGTCAGGAACTCAGCTCGGGCAGGAAGGGCAAAACGGGTACTTCCCTCATAAGGAGGTAAAGTATAAACGGGCAATATAAGGGCAAGGTTGGTTTTAAGAACCAAACAGCAAAGTCTCTTTACAGAGTGACAAAGTGTCTGGGTCATAACAAATCGCATCAGCATCTCCCATACTAACTCATTTCCTTTGTGTCAAGGGGTTTTATCCCTTTTTTGTTGTACAGTCCCCTAAAATCTAATTGGCTGAGGGGTTGCATCCCACTATCTCCATCCAATAGAGTTTCAATTATCTCATCAAATTTGTCACCCCATAACAGTTCTCACGTAGTTTATTGGTCCTTATGATTGACGTCTTCAGGGGGTAGAATGTCCGGTATGATTTCATCCTCTCGTGGTCCTTTGCAGATTTTCAGTCAGTGGCTCCATTGTCTGTACCGGTTCAGGCGACCTTGTACCTACAAGTAGTCTACACTGTTGCATTCAGCTAAAATGTTTCTTCAAGCAAGTTGAATTTCATGAGAACGGATCTACTACAGTTACATTCAGCTTCTAGCTTTGGAAAAACAAGAGTTCATGTCCTTCAGGAAGTCAGCACACTGCACGTTAGAAAAACACATTTAATGAGAGCCAGGCAACTCATGAACTAAGGCCTAATGATTTAATAGCATAACTTTAGCATATATCCTTTAATAATTAGTGTAAAACTATATTTTAATATAATATTTCATAATTATTAGTCATTTTCATTAGTCCCCGTATATAGTGGCGGCCACTCCCCGTGGGCACATTTCAAGCACGCGTTTTGCAAAATACATTAGTACAATTTTCTATGCAGCATTATTATACATTAGTTCATAAACATTTCATGTTAATATTGATTATATATGTTACGCTCTCTCAGTAACGTATGACCACTTAAAGCTCTGAGGGGTGGCGAATATCATGCAGACTCATCTAGGTTCAGGGGTTATCAAACATATATACGAAACATATAGGATATGAGTTATTCATATAAAAAGTAGACTTGTTCAGAAATCTGTAAGGTTCTTCTACCACCATACCAACCTCCCCTCCATTTCTGACTCATTGCCCTAAAGTGACATGCATGAGGCAGGTGGCACACAATGGAGTTCTAAAAAATAGGGGGGGCTATAGCGCTGATCTGTGTATGGTGCTCATTTATGCTGGGACGATGAGGTGAAAATAAGAGACGCAACAGCAAAACAGTAAGTGGAGAACTTTGAAGAACACATCACCACAATTGGAGATAGGAATATATTAATTGCATTGTTCGTCTCCCTGCACATAGCTGTTACGGTGAATTGCGGTGCAGATTATTATTATTCTGCATCCTATCAGCACGGTGGCACTAATTTAAATATCCAAAGCAATTGTTTCAGTATTGGAGATTAATACTGAATTTATTTTCTGATAAAACAATGTCAGGGTGAAACTCAGATAGCAATCTCTCAGTCCCTCCTCTGATGACACTTGTCATCACACAAAACCTTTCCCTTCACAACCTCTCATTTTCTTTAAATTGCGCATCTCAATTTCTTCCTTCCTATGGGATCTTTCCCAAATTTCTTTGAACATTTCTTCTTTTTCCTTTTCTTCTTTTCTTTTATTACGTTTTCCCAAATCTCTTTTAATTCTTTTATGAATTTTGCATGATAACCATAGTCCCAATAGGCAAATTAGAACAATCAGTATACCCCCTATTATTTTTGCAAATACCCCATTCCAAATGCTACTGAACCAGGTCCCTACTTTGGTAATTCCTTTCCCAACCTTTTCCCAAACTCCAGGTTCTTTCAGCTCTTTCAAATCTGCACTGTCTCTTGTTAAGTTAGTAAGCATACCTCTAATCTTTTTGCTGTTATCAGGAATGAACGCACAATAATGGCGCTCATTAAGCATCTTACAGACTCTGCCACTCTTTGCTAAAAGAATGTCTAAAGCAAGCCGGTTTTGAAGAGTCATAGCCCTCTCCGCAGCAAGTTCAGTATCCATCAGGAGTATAGCCCCTGTGAAGTTTGTCAGCATGTTATCCACAATAGTATACAACTTTCGAATCTTTATGGAGTTTAAGATAACCCCTACTGAAGGAATTATGGCTCCAAATATATCACCAACAACAGCAGCCGCTGTCTCTCTTTTGTCTAGCATGATGTATTCAGACATTTTAGGAATTTGCTTTAAGTCATCAATCTGGTAGCTCTTTGGGAAAACTATTCCCAAATAACATGTCCCATACCATCCTTTAGGAAGATGGTAATAAGCATTAAGTCCACATATATAATAGATCCCAGGGATCGCTGGATCCTGTCCATTTAACTTGAACGTCCACTTACTCTGAAACAAAAACACATGCCTACACTCACTCGTTCCCTCAAACAAAGTATCAAGCTCAGATTTTGGCCTATATATGCAGAGCCTACCTACATGTAGTGCGTCTATAGATAATTTGCCTTGTGTCTTTATTGCAGTGTAAGCATAATCATTTGCAAACGTGCGTTTTTCTAATCCCTTTTCTAGCCTTTCTTTCAGTGCCTTTCATCTATCATCAGTGTGATCTAAGAAGCTTTTCTCTACTGGTGTTAGTAAGCAGGTTAGATTATTGCGGTGCGCATAAGCTGTTCCAAATGTCAATGTCAGCTCAAAGAAACCCCTAACTAATTTTATGCTGTGCTCTTTAGCTCATTTGTTTAGAAACTCAATCACGGGCACAAAAGAAAACACTACATCTAAATTAGAATAGAACTATTGCACATGTTCTTGATTATCAAATTTCGTTAATGGCAAACTACAATTTATCCCGTAGGTTAATGGCAGACTATGATAAGTACCCCTTCTTGTACTGAGGAAGAAATCTTTGTGCACACATAGCAATTTCTCGCATCCATTGTGTCAACATACTCATTCAGCAAGCGATAGAAGACATTAGGAGATAGTTCCTCCTTTGAGTTAGTTCCCTCATGTAAGTATTTAGTATCCCGCTCAAACCTTTCCCAGTGTTAGTGTAGCAGTTTCAGGAGTTGAAGCATTGTTAGTCACTTTCTTATCCACCAATGGCATTCCCACAATCACACTTATAATTATTATTGCACACATAATTCCCACACCAACAACCAAACGTGCATGAGTCCTACCCTTACTACTATTATCTCTAGTGTAACTCATGATCTGTAAAGAATCAGAAGGCAGATTAATACAAAACAAAAAATCTATTTGAGGATGATATAAAAAGCAAAAGTCTCTATTTCTCAGCAAGTATTTACAGCGTTTCACTCACTCAGGACCCTTTTTGTCAAATCAGGTTTAGCAGTTTGTCATAATCGTTTTTTCAGAGTCATTTCAGGTTATCAGTGTCACATCCGGTAATTTATCAGTTTCTTTTCTCAGTTTTTTGGCTTAATTCCATTTCTATTTCAATTTTAACACAGTCTCTTTCTAATGTTGGATTCAGGTGCTGTAGTATTGACCTTGAACCTCTCTGTCAAAACAAAACGCCAAGAATTCTTGTTGCCATTCAGCTGATGTTGCATATGCCCATTCAGGACCTGCGTACCTTCTGTTTGCAACTCTTTTTCTTTTCAGTTTGCGGTCACCCTGTAGCTCTCCTTCACTGAGATCTTTCCTGGTTGTATCAACTTCTTCCTCTATTGTGTCATTAGGAATCACTCTTTTCCCCTGCAGCTTGTGTCTCCGGCCAGTTATCTCCTTTAAGTGTTTTTCTTCTCCTTGGCCTTTCAGGACGTTGAACAGCGCCCTCCTCCTGTGCTATGGTGTTTTCTCTTTATGGACCTGCAAGCAGCTCAGGAGGAGTCAGAACACCTCGACCTCCTTCTGCCTCACCTCCTTCGTCTTCAGGGTCTGTTATGGGCTCAACTTCAAACCTGTATCCGTCTATTTCTGTGAGAACCTCTCCTTGTCTCGGTTCCCCTGCTGCCTCAGCTGAGATAGGCTCTCTGGAACTCGTTTACTGTTTGAGTGACTAAGCCATCCTCTGCAGGCTCTCCTTCTGTCTCAGTTCCCCTTTAAATACTCTCTGGCCCTGAGACTTCCTTCTCTGCAGCTGTTGTTTTGGACAACTCAAGTTCCTCATCAGTTGGACACGTCACCTTTGTGTGACTGGCATGTATCCAATTCGGAAGACCTGCACATTTCACAGCTGTGGTAGTTGTCAGTATTACTTGATATAGCACCTTCCAACGTTGCTCCAGACACAACTTCCTCACGTGTTTCTTGACAACAACCCGGTCACCGGCCTTCAGGGTGTGAGCTGGATCATTTATCGGTGGTAGTGTGGTGGCCTCCACCTGGTGAGAAAAAGAGCGGACCACGTCAGCCAGACCCTTGCAGTAGTCCAACACCATATCATCCGTGATATTTACAAGAGCATTTGCAGGCACTGCGGGCAATCTCATAGCTCGACCCATTAGAATTTCATGAGGAGACAGTCCTGTTTTCTTGTCAGGTGTGTTTCTTATTGACATCAGCACTAAGGGCAATGCATCTGGCCATTTCAAATTGGTAGCTGCGCACATCTTTGCCATTCTCGACTTCAAGGTACCATTCATCTGTTCCACTAGTCCTGATGCTTCAGGGCGATAGCTACAATGCAACTTCTGTTCAATGTTCAATGCGGCACACAAGAGCTTAATCACCTCATTGTCGAAGTGTCTGCCCCTATCTGATTCTAAAGAGATTGGAAACCTGAAACGTGGTATTAGTTCCCTAAGCAGCAGTTTCGCTACTGTGAGGCTGTCATTTCTACATGTAGGGTAAGCTTCAATCCACTGACTGAAAACACACACAATCACCAACACATACCTCAAGCCTCCACACACAGGCATCTCAATAAAATCCATCTGCATCCTGCTAAACGGACTTCCAGCTCTCCCATGTGGCTCAAATTCACCACGGTCCCTTTCCCCGCATTCATTTTCTGACAGATGATGCACCTGTGGCAGATAACCTCTGCAGCTTGTCTGAATTTTGGATTGAACCAATCAATTTTGAGCAACCTGATCATTGCGTCTCTCCCAACATGTGCTTGGCCATGGTAAAACCTTGCAAATTGTGACAAAAGACTGTTTGGCAAAACCATTTTCCCCTACTCTGAGACCCACAAGTCATCAGACCTCTGTACACATTGCATTCTCTGCCAGGAGCATTTCTCCTCTTTGCTGGCACGTCCCTGCAAGGATTTTAACTCGTCTAAAGTGTGAACTACTCTCAATGCATATGCTGCGCATGTTTCATTTTCATTTTCAGGTAACAATTCCCACTGATCTCGAAACGATACACCGTTCAATTCACAAAATCTTGCGACTTGATCTGCATATCCATTTGCCATTGACACAAAGTCTTGTGACTTAACATGGGCATTGCATTTCACCACAGCAATTTCAAGAGGTAACTGAATCGCGTGCAACAAATCCTTAATTTTCTCGCCATTTTTCACTGGAGAACCAGAAGAGGTCATGAAACCCCTCTGTGACCATAATTGGCCAAAGTCATGTACAATTTCAAATCCATATCTGCTGTCAGTATAGATAGTAACTTTCAGGTTTTCAGCTGCGTGGCATGCCCTAGTAGGAGCAATTAATTCTGCCACTTGTGCAGAGTACACTCTTTCGAGCCAGGAAGCTTCTAATATACACACAGCATATCCAGCTCTCAGTACTCCTACTGCATCTCTCAAGCATGAACCATCAACAAGAATAATGTAATCATTTTCCTCTAATTGAGTATCTTTAATGTCAGGTCTTGGTTTGGTGCACAGATCTGTTACCTCAAGACAACCATGTTTGACATCCTCAGCATCATCAATGTTCACATTTTCAATAGGAAGCAAAGTTGCCGGGTTCAATACAGTACATCGTTTGAAGGAAACATTAGGAGACCACAGTATAATTGTCTCGTATCTTGTAAGGCGTGCATTCGTCATATGCAGCATCTTGATTCGGGTCAACAGGATTTCAACTGAGTGAGGGACCATTACTGTTAGGGGATGTCCCATCACTATACCTTCACACTGAGTGAGGCTTTGACCAACTGCTGCAACTACGCGCAAACAACCTGGTAAGGCTGCTGCGACTGGGTCCAAAGTAGCTGAAAAATATGCTACTGGGCGGTTTGCACCTCCATGGACCTGTGTCAGGACAGACAAAGAACAAGCATCACGTTCATGACAAAACAAGACTAATGGCTTTGTGTAATCAGGCATACCTAAAGCTGGTGCCCTGCACATACTTTCCCTCAGTTCCATGAATGCCTTCATCTCTGTCTCTGACATGGTTATAGTACCCGGGCCATCTTTTGTTCTGGACGCAATTAACAAATCATCAATGTACTGCACTAGAGTCGAACTGAAAGGTAATTCTAACGATTCCAAATCCTTCTTCAATATCTGATTGAAGATGGAAGGTGACTCAGAAAACCCTTGAGGAATTCTGCACCAACTGTAGACCTTGTCCAGAAATTTGAAACTGAAGAGAAATTGGCTGTCCTCATGAAGAGGCACTAAAAAGAATGCTTGAGACAGGTCCACAACTGTGAACCACTCTGCATCACACGGAACCTGAAACATAATCACTGCTGGATTTGGCACTATGGGGCAACATTTTACCACAATCTCATTTATTTTCCTCAGGTCTTGAACAATTCGAACTTTCCCACAAGGCTTTTTCAGACCCATTATTGGTGAATTAGACGGGCTGCTCAATACTTCTTTCAGAACCCCTTGCTTCACAAAGTCCGCAATTATCTGCGTCACTTGTATAAGGACATCTTGTGCCTTGGGTACTGCGGTACCTGGGGAAACACTGCATTTGGCTTTACCTCTAATTTGACTGGTTCTACTCCTTTTAGTAGCCCTACTTCTTTTCCTGTCAGGTCCCACACCTTTTCTGTCACTGTTCCCTGCAAATCAGCTGGTAAGTCGTTCACTGTAAGCATTGGGAATAAGGTTATCAAAGGGTATTCCTCATTTACCATTTCCGTCTCTATCTCAGAGATCTGAACATCGTCCCCTTCATCATCACTGTTTGTCTGCACCTCAATCCCATCATTGGAACAGGTAATGGAACACCTCGTTTTGCACAGTAAGTCTCTTCCCAGTAGGGATCCGGGACTCGAATCACAGACTACAAATTTATGTAAACCCTGGAAGTTACCAATCTCAACTTGAACCGGATCTGTAATTGGGTTTGTCAGGAATTGATTTGCTACTCCTACCACCCTTGTAGTACGCCCCAAAAGTGGTAATTTCGGAACCTCTGCAATTCTGACTGTAGAATGTGTAGCCCCTGTGTCAACCAAGAATGAAACCTTTTGTCCCATCACCTTTCCCTCTACATAAGGACCCCTCTGATCTACTTCTAGGAACGCTGCACGCCTGCACTCCTCACTGTCTGAACAATCATCCGACCATTCATCGTTTATTCCATCCTCAACACGCAATGGGAACTGTTGTACTGTGTTATTTTGACTCATTGTTTGACCTGTGACATGTTGAGGAAACATCACCTGTTGCTGTCCCATTGGAGCTAATGGTATCTGCATTTGCTGTGTAGGTACCATGGGAATCTGCTGTTGCACTTGTTTCACCTGTGCTGGTTGGACACGCGGCATTTGTATCTGCTGCACAGGCTGTAACCCCTGCATCTGAACCATGTTATTCTGGAAGTTTTGATTTTGACCCCTTACTTTTGGACCCCTCACATTTTGGAATGTACCGACATCTTTGCTTTGTTGAACAACACCATCCTGCACCACCATTGGGCATTCCCGCTTCCAGTGCCCCACGCCCCCACACGCATGACATGGCGACACCTTTTTCATCCCCTGCACATCATTTTGAACCACACCAGTATTAATATCCGGACCCCTGTTCACAAAACCTGCACGACCTTGTCCACTTGGTTGTGCCTGAAACATTCAATTTCCCTGCGGTTCCTGCTGAATCACCTGCTGGATTCCATTTCCCTGCATCCCTGCCTGTGCTGCCTTAATCAATCGGCTTTGCTTGCCAACAGATCAAATGATTCCTAATCATCTGACTAATTTCTGGTCTCAGCCCTTCAACAAATCTGAGCACCACAAGGTGATTCATGTCCTTCCGTTCTATGACCTCAGTGCCACTGTAGTGCTTGAACGCCTTTAACAACCTCTCATAGTAAGCATGGATCGACTCTTTGGCCTCCTATGAGGTTCGATCAATTTTCTGCCAATCAGTAACTTTCGGCTACACTTTCTGCTTCAGGAACTCAATCATTTTATGATAATACTTCATCACCTCTTGCGATGGTGCTCCAGTAACCTTATCCCTTGCCGGCTCCTCTGTCGGCCAGTCCACACCTCTCTTGCACTCAAGCCATAAGTCAGGTGGAACTATGATCTCAAACAGGGTATTCAAGTCCTCCCAGAGACATTTTGCTAGCTTCACAAACCTATCTGTCTGCTGATACCACTCTATCGGCTTCTCCCTCAACCTGGGATAGTCATTTGTGATTCACCCCTAGACCACGGTACATGGACTAAAACTCCTCCAGCTGTTTCTCTCATTGGTAACATCTTTATTGTCCCCGCGTCCGGTGTGGTTTTAGCCTGTTTTGGCTCCGGACCATCACTTTTCTCTTTATCTCTCTTCTTTGCCATTCTGCCTTCCCACTTTTCTAATACTCCCCAAATCTGAGCACTCTGCAGTATCTCCTTGAGATGTGCTTTCATCTGTGTAGATCTCATGTGTTCAAAGTCTTTAGGCTCAAAATCTAACCTGTAGTTCCTCTTCAGATGTTTTGTACTTTCTATGTCTATGCCACATTTATCTGCCAGGCTCGCCAACCTCTGATGCACCTTGCTCACTTCTCTCGTTATCTTAGGGCATAAGTACTTCAACTCTGCTTCTGTGTATGACTCTAATCTATTCACTCCCATTGTTCCATCTACTAGTTCTGCAGCTTCCACACCTAGTCTCACAAAATTCAGGTACTCGTCTCTTTCTGACTTTTCCGCAGACACTGTAGTAGTCTGCGAGGTGTTGAGCTTGTCTAACCATTCGTTCAGTTGCTGCGCCGTTAAGCCTTGCGACTAAATATTTCCAGACTGCACCATGGGGATCTGTGTCGTATTCGTACTAATTACCTGTGGGGATAGTATACCTAACCCTGCTTGCCTCATCGTCTCTAAAGGAACCCCAATCGGACTACAGTCTAACAAGGACCTAGACCTTTCGGCTGACTGACTTCCCTGTGTCATTCCCTGTAGGTTTCCAGTAGACCCTCCTCTTATGGCCTCCTGGGTCATTACTCCCTGATCACATACGCCAGGCTTATCTTGCGCATACAGCGGTACTGGCGGACCAACAGTAATTGGAAATGATATAGCAGCTGGTGACTGTCCAAGTCCCAGACCCTATGGAGCATTAACTCTCATAGCTTGATTCATCATGGGTGCTGTAGCTACTGACTGTGAACCTACAACAGAAGTATAACTCTGAACCATCTGTTGCTGCGGCTGGGGCAGCAATTGTGGAGTTGGCTCAATCTGCACTAGCTTTGATATAGTTTAGACTGGATCAGGCGGCACCATCAGATTTGTAGTTGTCTCTAGTACTGGGACATCTGGATAGAGCCTCTGAAAAGGCAGAGGTTGCAACTGTATCTGCGTGTCTGGCGCAGTGGGTACACTGACACAATTTTGTATCAAAACTGTATCACTTGTCTGCACTGTATTTGTAATTCCCTTACTTTGTGCCGGACCTTCAGGACCCACACTAGTGCTCTGTGTATTGTCATTTATGGCATATGGTGGCGGGCGATCATGTAACAACTGATTAAGAAACTCTTCATCGTCTGAGTCATCTTCATCTACACAAGACCTCTGTGTCTCCTTCGTTTTACTAGACCCCTTGTCTGTCTTACAAGTAGCTTTCTTTCCCTGCGTCTCATCTTCTTGAGTTATTGCCGGAAACATTTTAAGTCTGTCAACTATTCCCCTTCCCCACATCCTGGTCTCGTTGTCCCATCTAGCCTCAGCTAAGGTCTTTTCTGCTCTTTTCATTCTTCTCTCAAATTTCTGCTGTCTCTGTCGTATGGCCATTAAATCCCAGATTGCTAATGCCTCATACAGAGCTGGCCTCGGAGGTGGTTTTTGCACACTTAACATCATCCGCAAATTCTCCAAAATTCTCGTATTAAACGTTCCATACTCTGGAAATGCTAAACATCCCTCCTTCTCTTTCAGTTTGCACCACTGCTTTATCCAAAGACATAGCGCGACTCCCTTCTCCTCCATTACGATATAAGCTGGAGTACCCTCAGGCGGTGTAGATTCCCCTACATTCGCTACAATAAATGGATCTCCCCTCAAGGCACACTTTAAAGCCTTGAAAAACTTCATCGTTGCGTCTTTTATTTTGCTTAGAATCTAATCAGGAAGTGATTTTAATTCCCAGAACACTTTTCACCCACCTTTCTTAATCAATTGCCTCTCACGGGCGGGTGCCAATCCGTGCGCGACCCCTCTCGGCAACTGACCTATCCCAGCGCGGCTCAACTGACGTCACACTCACGCACACTGTGGCTGACAAAGTCTTGCGGCTTGTCCTCCTCACACTGGATCCTTATAAAACTAATGCAATATATTGCGAGCACCTTTAACAACAAAACCCACATTTACCGGTTTACGACAGGGAGAGTACACAATCGCTTCAGAACTTTACAGAGATTTCACTTGAAGCCTCAGCCGCTACTCTCTCCTTCTCAGCTCCGGCATACGCAAGCAGACTTCGACCCGTAAATCCTACTCTCGACTTGTCAATGGTTCATCCTAGTGCACTTTAGAACTTGCCAAATCTCCATCAAAGGTTTCACTTACACACTTTGACTCAAACTTGACTTGTCAACTACGCCCGGTTGACCTTTTATTGATGATGGTCAAGCATTTGATCTCCTTTTGGGAAAAACAATGTCTTTGCTTGCATGTCGTCGCTTGTCTGCATAAGCCTTCATTTACTTTTTTCAATCCAAATCCTTGTCACTGGTTTCTTCCTCAGCTCTTGATCTTGTGATGGTCAATTGAGGAAGCTTGGTCGGCAGTGCTTTCCAGAACAACAGTTTTGTAGGGCTTCCACCTCTGGTTGAGTGAGGAGTTGAACAATAAGCTTGGCAGATGCATAGATGACAGGCCTTTAACTCTCTTTCAACTCTTTCATCAAGATGAGCAAACCAAACGTGGTCTCAAAGAGCTCGCTTTTTAGCAACAATTCCACAATATCTTTCTTTGGCCACTTACAGTATCTGTTGTCACAGGCTCTCCGAAGTAAAAATTATCAAACCACTCAGGATAATGGCTCATGAGTTATGGACAGTTCATCTTTGACATTCTTGAACATTTGGTATTTGTTGTCTCTTGCAAGAGGTCAAGTGTGCTGGTTGCAAGACTAATGTATAATAATATCTTTCTTTTTTAACATGTCACTATCTTGACTCATGGCAGTGATAATTTGCTCCAACGATATGACAGGTGTTGTGATTCCTTTGTGGTGGTGATAGTGCATCACATATGTTGTGTGTGTTGTGCAAATGCTTACACGTTGCCTCTGGGATAGGCCTGACTGCTCATGCCAAGCTACCAAAGGGGTGAGCAGGGATTATCTTAGGTGTGTAACTCCCTCACCCTGACTAGAGTGGATGAGTTCTGCCTGGCTTAGGTGCATACACTAGCTAACCAGAAACCTCATATCTAACATACATGAATTATGCTGGCACCATTTAAATTTTTCCCAGGCCTACTGAAAATGTTTGTGCTTCAATATCTGTGCTGATGGCCAGTTCTTTAATTTGGAATCTTTGTTCTTTTATAGGTTCCCTCTCACTTGTTTCCTTCTTTTTTATGACATATTTAGAGCATTCCTGACCTACCCAATAGTCCTAATGGACCATTCACTAGTGTTCCTTTCATTTTCAATGAGTTGCATATTGAGTGGCCACTATTTCTAAACCGCGAGGCCATTTGATATGGTACTGCCCAAGTGTATCATTCCAAGATATCCACCATGTTTAGATGCCTTATGTTGGTGACCTTGTATCATTACAACAGTTAAACTCTGTACACTTTTGGAATTTGAGGATGGCCACCACTATTGTTTTTACTGAGTTGCTATCTTAGAATGGTATTGTGCATAGTGTATCATTGGTTACTCCCTCTAAACTGGCCAACATGTTGCTTCTGAGTGTGACGGCTAGATTGGAATTTCAAAATAACAATACACCATATATAATACCATCTTCAATTGTATCCTTCTATTGCAAGCATATGCCCACCACATTTAGCTGGCAGCATCTTTTCTTTTTCCTACTGTTATTCTTTTAATTTAAATTCCACATGTTTGTTGCGTTTGTGTGTCTGTTTTGTTGCAGATGGATATGTGGGTGCATAAAAGAATGAGTCAGTGGGTGGATGAATAGATGTATGAGGGCAAGGATGATTAATAGGAAGATTAATTGAGTGGAAGTTTGTTGACTTACTGAAAGCCTAAACTCTTAACTAACTGAAAAGACACCTTCAGTTATAAGCCAGACCTATTGGCTTATCCAGTGCTGTTTTGTTTCATGTAATCACAAATACCGTTGCATATGACCATAGCTTTTTTCCTTCAATGGTTTGTGTATTTAACTGCTTGTGAAATGGAAGCATAGCGCTACCTTGCATTGCATCACCTGGTACTTGACTGGAGTTATGTAGGTAGAGAACGGGCGGCCCAGAGCATGGGCGTGCCCTTTCATCCACCCATTTACTTTAATGCAAAGTTTGCTAAAGTTAGTGAACTTGGTTTGATGATAAATTAGTGCACCTAACCAAGGCTGGCGTAACAGGAGAAATATCATTATTTTTCCTTGTTACTTCATCCTTGCATGTGTACTGCCTCCTGCAGCCCACATATGAAGAGAAACAAGCCACTAAGAATAGTTGTCATGCTGGAGGTTATCCCTTCCTGCACAGAAACCATTTTGCTCATAACGCAGGCATTGTTACATCATGAAGCAAGGGTGAATGCTTTGGAACTAGGCAGCCAGAAGAGCATCAGTGCTATGAGAGAGCAGAACTGTGCCATATCTTTGTGTATATTGCGCATTTCTTTGCTCATCCTTAGCGCAACACTACTCTTTTGCTGTGCAGCTTTGAGTAAAGGTTTAGTAAATCAGGCCCAAGATTTCTCAGAAGACCATACACTTAAAATTGGAAGTGGGCCATCCTTAATTATGATACAGGCCTACAACTCCTACAAATATTCATCAAGCGGATTTAAATAAACTAATGAAAACCCGGAAATAAATGGGTAGGACTAGACTACATGATAAAACGATTCAGCGTAATTGGAGGATAAAGTAACACTACTGTGTCATCAATTTAAGACTGAGCCAATTATAAAATATTTGTAAGTTATCAAAAAAAGAAGCAAAAATATCACACGCTACGAAAAAAGCTCCTCTCTTCAAAGTAGCACAGGCAAAAAAGGAGTAGGATCTGGAGAATCTATATAAACAGATATCCTTTGATTCCTCCAGAGAATAAGGTTTTTAAAAGCTTTTGCAAACAACCTTTACATTTATGTTTGCCGTCCCTTGAGGTAACCGAGCAGAAGCACCTGTGTTTATCATATTAGTCCTGTGAAACATGCTGTAAATAAAAACATCTGTGTTCTTAGTACTCTGATCTAAGGCTGGCTTGTTATGTCTAGAAATCGGATTAACCCGAGAGTGACGTTGTGTGCTGCCATTAAAATGTGCAACAGGAGTCAATAAAACTGTCACAGGCTTAGCAGGATAATGGATTTAAGCGTTTAAAAGAATGGTTTAACGAATTTCAGAAAATCATTTTAGCCGGAGGGTAGTCTGCACCGTCTGAAAAATAAATATTTGTGCTCAACTGCATAAGAAAATAAAGACAAAAACAATGTGTTCATTGTATGAACATATTATGTGAATAGGACCATTCATTATTGGAGATGTTCCTCTAAAACTGATTTACCACCTTTTTTTTTTAGATAACTTCCTGTTCTGAATATGGCCATTTATAATATTTAACTAAATCCCGGTTTCATCTCGCAGTAATATTTTTCAACACATAGCTATTTAACCGCAAGCTTTTCTGGAAGGAACCTATTAGCTGTTTGAATATGTTTAGTACCTTTTGAGTGGAGTGAAGTTTATGTCTTGTCACCTACCTTCCATAACATTTCGAGGCTACACAACCTGGGCCTGATTCACAAAGTACTTGCATGTAGTAATGTTACGAGTGCAAAGTTGCCACACTTGTGGCGGAATCTCCGCACAGAGAACTGCAGTGCGGAGATTACACCTCAAATGCGGAGATTCCGCCTAGAGTGCAGAGAATTCTGCCCGAGGAAGGAGACTCCACCAGGAGTGTGGAGACTCCCCACCTATAACTTTACTGCAAGTAAGTACCTTCGTGGATCCGGCCCTTTGACTGTAACGAAGTTAGATTGTTCCATATTTTTTTAAGAAACCAGGTACACATTTGTTTCAACGCTCATTTGCCATTTAGGACACTGCATTTAAAAGGCATCGGGGCATAGTTACAAGCCCCTAGCGCCTCCTTGCTCCACATTAGAGTCATTTGGTTTCCGCTAATGTTGTGTTAAGTAGGCATTTTTACTGTGCTGTATTTACAAAGTGGAATAATGCATGCATTGTGCCACTTTGCACTGCCTTGCGCCACAGTTTGCATGTGTCAGGCATAATGTATGCAAGGGGGACATTACAGCACTAGAAGGCCCGCAAAAATGGTGCACCATTTTTGGTGTCATTTTTAATGCCTGCTCAAAGCAGCCATTAAAATGACACACTCATAGTAACCTATGGGCCTCCTTGCATTTTGCTGCACTAGTTCCAAACTTTTTGACGCTAGTGAAGCAAAGTGCCACTATAGCATCAAAAACATTGACACTATTGTGCTAATGAACGATATGGTGCGCCGTATTGTAAGCATGGCGCATCCATGGAGTCGTTATGTGGGGGCCAGTTTCTTGTAAATATGCCTCCTAGTTCTTTACAAATGGTTTCTAATTTTATCGATCTGCCTTCTTTTTCTGCTCTTACTACCACCCAACTCTCCTTTTCTAGCCAACTTTGTTCACACTCTTAAGAACCCATTAACAGTATTACAGCCTTCAACGTTAAGAAATCCTCTGTATATTCGCCACTTTAACCCAAAGAGTACATCCAGCATGTAAAGGAATTCAGCCAACAAAACATGTTTTAATCCTTAAGAAACACATATTCCACCTCTGAGGATCTTACACAGCACCACTTCTCAAAGATTGTGTCAACTTCGTTTTGGACCACCTTGTCAGTTAGTTTATGAGGTTTTTACTTCAAAGCTGTTTTTTCTTTGCCTGAAAAGAATTTCTAAAAATGTATCTCATTAAGAAGCTTCTAGCTGTTGCAAGTGATACATCCATCTCAATACCAATGTGTGTAACGTTCCTTTTATTGCAAAAAAACTGTATTTTGATGTCACACCTCATAAATGCAGCAAACAGGACATCGCTTGAGCACACTAATACCTTGGTGGATGCCAGAACTCACTGAGGACATTGTTTGGCCCAGATTATGAAAGGGGATTCAGGTTAGCTTATCTGTAGTTGAAAGTTATGCAGGGCTCAAAAACCATGAAGAATGGGGGAGCCACATACATGGGGGAATTGGTAGACCCATACATGTTCATTTAGGAAACAGTGTGGTTTCCATACTAACATTGCAGTATCAGTCCACTGTTCCCAAAGCCCAATGCAGAGTCATTACCTAATCCAGATGGTGTCTCACCAAACGTCCTCTTCTGTGGTTGTTGAGCCAATGAAAAAGAGCACTTGAGCAAGAACACAGTGCCTGGTAACTTCTTGTTTTCATGTGATTTCTCAGCTGCCATGAACTGATTCACCCAGACCTGCCCTTAGTGCACCTTTCGTGTTTTTCCTGTGTCCCTTTCAGATTTCCCGTCCCCAGAATACTTGCAAATTGTTTTATTGTGTTTCAAATTTTTGTTTTCCCCATTATACAGGCCTCCATTATTACTTTCGGTGAAACCAGTCTTTAGCTTCTCATACGCTGAGTCAGTATGTCCCAGAGAATCTGAGAGGATGAAAACATTTTGGAATCGGAATAATGATGAACATATCTGTTACCGCTTTCGATTTGTTTCTAATACTCTTTTACCAGTGCTTTCAGAACCTGGAGGTTTCACTGATGATCGGCCTGTGCTCTTCTCTTTCTTCCTTCCTGTGCTCCATTCCCCCTGTGTCCCTAAGTTTGACACATGCATTTTCCAATATAGCACAGAGAAATCTGAGTTGAAGACTACACAGCGGCAAGTGGTCAGTCTTTGTCGTCCGTGGTACCACACATTCACAACTGTGGATTGGCATCTATGCAAGAAACACGTTTACATTTATGAAATATTATTGACCTTATGTGAGAATGGCCCCAATTGCTCGGCTTCGTTGATGCACTTGACACTGTTGACGATCACAAAGAGAACCAGATGGGTCTGATCTGCATTGAGTTTCAATTGATTTGATTTTCTTGAGTATTCTATTCTATTCTATTCTGTTCTATTCTATTTATAGCATTTCTTGAGTGCATGGCTACCCAACAGGCTTCACAGTGCTGATTGGTCAGCTAGACTCAGAATTGTCATATTTTAAGCAAAATGATATGTATCAAGCTGTTTCCTGAAGTGGCGTTCGTTGGCCTTCTTCTTGAGACCTGGTGGTTAGGTATTCCATAATTTTGGTACTAAGTATGTAAATGAGTGCCCTCCACTCCTGGCTTTCTTAACCCTGGGAATGGAAAGCAGACTTAGATTTCTAGCATAACAGTCTCCTGGGAAAGCAGGAATGAATCATGTGTTGTAAGATCTGGGGCCCTTTCATGTGCACCGCCCGGTAGGCCAGGCATAGTGCCTTAAAATGAATCCTCTTTTGTATTGGTAACCATTGTAATGTGGCTAGTGCAGACTAAAAAGCCTGATGCTTCAGGATTTCCAGCAGTATTAGGGCTGCAGTATTTTGGATCACTTGAAGTTTCTTGGTCACTGATTGTGGATTCCCATAGTATAGAGAGGTGCCATGGTCTAGGCATGATAGCATAAGCCTTGTACTACCACTCTACGTGAGGGGCTTGGCAGCCAGCTTGGGAGCTTCCTGATGGTTCTCAATAGGCTGAAATAACTTGAGGACAACTTTCTTACTTGAACCTACAAAGTGAGTTTATTGTCAGTTATAATGCCCAGGCTGTTAACCTCTGAATTAGAGGAGGGGTGATCTCTAAGGGACTTAGGCCAGCAAAGTTTGTTCTATAAGAATGGATTATTTCCAGTTACTAATACCTCAGTTTTGTTGCCGTTTAATTTTAGGTAACTAGCAGCCATCCAATCTGCAACTTGCTTTAAACAGGAATTAAGTTGGCATGATAATACTCCTGTTTTGGGTGAGCATAAAGATTAAAGTGTGTGGGGCTCAGTGAACCTCTCTGTGGGACCCCACATTTTAGAGATAAAAGGCTGAGTATAACGGCTCTTCACAGACTTGAAAGCTTCTACCACTAAGGAAGAGACAACTCTTTTTTGGGCTAGACCAGTGATACTTGCCTCTTTCAAGCTCTGAAGTAGAATTGAATGAGAGACAGTATCAAATGCTGCACTCAGGTCAAGCAAAATGACCACAGATGATCCTTCTTGATTGAGGACCATTGTTCTCCCCTTCAGTGGCTGCTAAGAGTGCTGTTTCTGTTCTGCAACATTACATAACATAATTTCTGAATTCCAATGGGTGGGTTTACATCAGTATTGGGGGAAATGACGTGGTTCTGCAGGGTTCTAAACTCTTTCCCCTCTTATTCACTACATATATAATCATCTTGGCTTTGCTCCTAGGTGATATTGGTCACCAGTGTCAAATGTATCCTGACAGTGCCAAGGTTCTGATGAATCTTCTAGTGAATCACTTAACAGTTGACTGCTTACCAGGGTGCAGATCTTCAAAGCAGTACAACTCTCCATATGTAAGTGGACATGAGTCAAAACCACTGCTTCTAGGTGGTATTCCAATGCATGCTCTGCCATCTCTCTGACTTGAGTCATTGGGCAAGAACTAGTCTCAACAGATTTATGTGTGCCATCACTCTGGCACACTTTCACATATGTCAGCTGACCATCATTTCTTGTTTGCTACAGAGAATCCATAAAGCTGTTCTTGTGCAGTGTAATGTGAAAGTGCTTCTGCTGCTTTGTATGGCTGACTATCTGGCTGTGCCATCCAAGTGAATCAGTAGCATAGAAAGTGTCCAACCGGACAACCTTCATACAATAAGGCTAGAAAAATCTGACCTTATGACTCTGGCCAGACAGAATATTCCACTGTTAAAGTAATAACTATTTTAAAAGATTAAATGTAAGAGATTGGGACATTAGTTGAGGGGTGTAAATATGCACCTTAAGTAAAAAACACAACCCTTCTCAGGATAAACCCTTAAAGCCACTAAATCAACCTTTGTTGAACCCTTTGGTAGCTATGGCACAAAGCAGACAGGCTTAACGTGAAGGTAATGTGTAAAACATTTATGCAGTGCCAATACAGCAATAAAGTAAAAAAACAGTACAAGAAAAGCCCAATCAATTTAGAGAAATAGAGTAAATTCTAATTAATGAAACAACACTAAAACAACAAAAATCCAATAAGAGAAACAGGAAATATGATTTTTTTAAATTTAAATATGAAACAGCGGCAAAAAGTATTAAGTTCCAACATTGGTTATCTGGTTGTGCATGACCAGTACTTAGGCCCAAGTTAAGGCCTACAGTGATGGAGCAAGGGTTTGATACAGGAACCAGGCCTGACCCGGTCAGATGTTTTACCTTTGGAATTAGACTCTGAAATGGAAGTCAAATAGAAGTGAGTCAAGGTAGCAGGCAGTGGCTGAAGAGGGCTCCACCTCATTGGATAGCAACCGGATGTGGTCTCGGTGAAGCTGTTGACTTTTGGTGAGAAAACCCAGTGTGGGAGAATTTTGACGTTTGCACCTAGAGAAGGTCCATCCCCAGCTAGAAACTTGTCAAGCCCTCACCCACTGAAGATTTCTACCTTTGGAGTTTGTCACTTTTTTTGGGAGCCAAATAGACCTCCTCAAGGCCAGATATCTCCTCCAGGAGGTCCCGCTGAATCGGTTTTGCTGGTGGGGAAAAGTTCAGATCTGGAGCAACTTTAATGTTTGCCCAGCTGCAATACACCTTATTGAGATCAGCTGGGCAGGTTGGTCTTGGTCCTCCAAAGGTCTTTGAAGGTTAAACGCTTCTATGTCCCAGGTTTCTGGAAAAGTTAGGAGAAGTACACTTGGACACCAGCCAATGTTGCAGGACCTTGTGTACACAGAGATTCACTTCAGCAGAGGGCAGCAGCAGGGTCCAGAGTAAGTTCATTTGGAATTTGTCAGCTGAGAAATTTCAAGAAAGACCTCATATAGTTTGTGTGTTCCTGGAGCTTGAACAGGAGGTCAGCCATATGAACCCTTGGAGTTCTTTACTTTGTTCCTGAGTACAAAAGGGAGAGCAAGTCCAATCTTATAGGTTCTTTTCAGGCCAGAGACAGCAGGTCCAGTCCTCTTCTTTCTGAGGAAGGCACTGGGGTGCTATATTTATGCCTAGCACAAGCCTGTGGGCCTGGGCATTCATGGCCACTTCCTAAACAATTGAGTAAATTATTCCAGGGGTGACCCTACCCATGTTTGCAAAATTCCCTGTTTGTCCTACTACAAACAACTCAACAGAGCTATTCTCTGTCTAAATTCAAGATGGTAAACCCCTTTTCTCCTTTAGCAGAGCATGTGTGCCACCCCAGAGATGTGACCAGGAAACTGAGCAACCCTTTCTATGTATTCTCTCTAAACCAGGTCTAGGGGCAGCTCTCGCCTCTTGGATCTGACCGTCTCTGCAGGGTCACCCCCAAACATTTTGCCTTTTTCCCTCCACTTTTTACAGAATTTGTTTTTGTTGGCCTTGGAATTCTGTGCATTTTACCTCTGCTAGCCAGAGCTAAGGTGCTTGTGCTCACTCTGCTAAACATAGTTTGATTGGATCATGGCTGATAGTCATACCTAAGAAACTTATATTTGCCCTGCAGAAATGTGTACCATACACCTAGGACATGTAAAGTAAGTGCTACTAGTGAGAACATTTTGTGCCACCCACTTGAGTCGCACCTTAAAACTTTACCCATGCTTGCCATTGCAGCCTGAATGCATTTTTAAACTGCCAAGTCACCTTGGAAATATAAAGCCCTTGTTAAGCCTTAAGCTAGGTAGTCCAAAGGGCAGGGTGTATTGTAGTTAAAAGGTTGGACATGTACTTTGAGGTTTTACATGTTCTGGTAGTAAAAAACTCCAAAATACATTTTCTATTGCTGCAAAGCCTATCTGTATCATAGGATAACATTGTGTTCCTTAGCACATTTAATAAGTGTTAACTCTTGATTAGGCCTAGGTAGCACGTTTATATTTGGTATCTATGATATTGTAATGAAACATTCTCTTTAAGGGTGAAGTCAGATTTCTAATTACAATTTTGAAAATGCCACTTTCAGAAAGTTGGTATTTTCCTGCCCTAAGCCCTTTTATGCCTGGGACTTGTCTTGGGTCACTTGACTGGGTGTAACTAACAGACTTTGTGAATTCCTCCCAGACAGTCAAACAATAGAGGGTCAGTTTCTGCTAGCAGGATGGGGGAGCGGAGCTGAGCATAGGTCTACTTAGAACTGAATAGACATTGCTCTGCCTTCAAACAAAGGACTTAACACCTCTGCATTGTCACTGCAGCCAGCTTGAAGCCAGGCAAGGAGAGTCAGGAAATTCCATGCACTTCAAAGAGCATTTATAGAAGTTTCTCCCATCTTCCAGAAGAAGGAATACAAATAAGATCTTCAGACCCACTCTTCAGTTCACTCCTGGACCTGTGGAAAGACTCTCAGAGGACTGTCTGCTGCTGTGACCTGCTGTCTGGAAGACTGCTTTGCTGTACCTGGAAGGACTACTTTGCTGCATGGAGCCTGCTTTGAACACACAGAGGCCATCCCTGGTGTTGACCCCTGCACCTTCACCTGAAACCCAGACTATCGGATTGACTCCAAGGGCTAGTTTGCTGGCCTCCTGTTCAGAGCCACAAGGTCACAAATGCTCATACTATCTTGAACCAGCACCTGGACCCTGCCTGAGTGAGTTCTGAAACCTCATGTGTCTTTCCACCAGTCCTTGACATTTGGTTGTGGTGCAAAAGGTGCCAAGATGGCGAAAACCCCAAACTGAGGACTTTTTGTTGGCCACAACTGCTCTGAGAACCAGGAGGAGACTGTAACCAACCTGCTTACCTATACTCTTGATGTGCAGCAACGGTCAGATTGACTTTGCAATTTCTCCCCCTTCATTCTTTTACACAGCAGCAAATCTTGTTTAGTGGTCCTTCATCAAAAGAGCCTTCTGCCTCATCCCGCTGGAGAATTTTGACTTCCAAAAAAGAGACTAAGGGCCATATTTAGAGTTTGGTGGACGGCTCACTTTATCACAAATGTGACAGATATCCCATTGGTTGTATTACGATTTCCATAGGGTATAATGGAATCTTAAGAGGACAGGCGAGATGTCCGTCACGTTTTGATGCTGTAACCTCATCTGCAAAACTCTAAATCAGTCCCTAAGTGCAAATGCAGAAATCTTCACCACAGCTCTGACCCAAGGTTTCCCAACAATGACTCTCCCCCTCAGACACCTCCTGCAGCCTTGCCATGCTGAACTTTGAAGTTTTTCTTCAGAATTTCTTCTAAGTCCAAAGGTAAGTGACGACCTGGCCCAGTACACTTTTTGTGTCTGAAACATGCTCCATGGAGGTCAGCCATATTGTTTTACATTTACTTGGTTTCACGTGACTAGATGTCCGTGATTGGCGCTTTGATCTTTTTGGTGGTAGTTTTTACTAAATACTTTAAAAATTCAGAAATTTCAGAACTTCAGTTCTCCTACTTGAATTTTTGTCATTTTGATGTCAAAGTATTTCCTAATATTTACTCTATTTTTTCTAAATCGGTGTGGGATTATTCTTGTGTTATGTTTTTACTTTATTGCTGTATGTGTACTGCATAAATACTTTATATATTGTCTCAAAGTTAAGTCTGACTGCTGTCTGTGGCAAGCTACCCAGGGTTAGGCATAGGCTAATTTACAGTCTTTTTGTAAATTACCCTGCAAGGGATTGTGGCTGTTGCTTGACCAAGGCTCACACCCAATCAACCAACATCCCAATTTTTCCCACCCTCCCACTGGGATTGGAGCCTGCCTGGTTGGGGGAATAAAAGAGAGCACTGCCCAAATGTCAGCTAGCATTTGCTTGCAACAGAGTAGACCTCTTTGAAATAAATTAAGTTCCTGGATGCAGCCTACATGATCATTTAGCCATATAAACAGAACACCTCCAGCTTTGTCTCAGTCATGGGAGCAGGTTCATACCCCCTCTAGGGATCTATTCAGCAGCCAGGTGACAGTTCATGCAATTGGACATTCAGAGACTTTAGACATGGAAAAGGTATTTTTTCTAAAAGTACCTTTTGCAAAATATTTATTACAAATCTAACTGCACCCGTTAATTGTGCTTGTAACAAAAATTAAAAAAAGTCCAAGAATGAAATTTGTGGCTGGGTCCTACCCAGAGATAAAATTATTACATTTATTATTGCATCTCATTGCTTTCCTTTGGAACAGCCAATCATGCAACAGTGAAAACAGCTTTTAGGGCTGTTTCACTGTAAGGATATGCAAATATTGACCTTTTACATGTCCTACTTTTCAGAACCATGCACCCTGCTGTCTGGGCGCTAAGGCCTACTTTGGGGGTGACTTAAAACTATTTAAAAGGAAGGTCTAGGCCTTTCAAAAGGGCTTATTTGGACAGGTCACATTTGCAGTTCACACCTACACAAGCAACACATGGCAGGTTAGCAGTCAAGTTTACATTGTCATTGAAGTGGATGGCACAATTGTTGGTGCAGTCCACTTTTACCTAACAGGCCTTGGGTACACATTTGTGTACCATATACATGGGACTTATAGATAAGTTAAATATGGCAACCAGGAGTATACTAATTGCACCATGTTGAAAGGAGGAGCACAGGAACGTTGCCACTGGTTAGCAGGGCTACAGTGCACAGAGTTCTTAAGCCAGCAAAAAACAGTCAAGGCAAAAAATGGGAAGATACCGCACAAAAGATGTTCATTTTCAACAACAAATACATTGATTAAGCTATTTGCAAAGATGAAAAATGGTATAAGAAAATTACTTATACCTAGCATTCATCTTTGCAGTGGTCATACTATGGTTTTGCGCTCAGTGTTTCCATTAATAGCCCTTATTACACAAAGGGAAGAACAGAAACGACCAGCAGTAAATGGAAATGACAACCGAAATACTGCACGTTAGAGGAGGGGAAAATATAGCCTCTATGTTTGAGGAGGGGAAAATAGAGCAATACCACTGACCTGGTCAGTGAACTGCTCTGCCTCCCTAGCTCCACCGGTAAGTGGAGCCCCCGTTCCTCTAATCTCCTGACCTCTGTCAGGAGTTCAAGGCCCTCCTCCACGAGCAGGCTTCTGTCTGCGCCTCATCCCTGATGTCTTGTGGGAGAGCTCTGCTTTCCTACTAGGCTGCCCTCTGCCTCTCTCCTGCTTTTTCCTGCTTTGCTCTCTTTGTACTTTCTCTTCCGTGTCTGTCTCTTTTGTGCTCCTTTTGCCTTTCGCTCTCAACAGTGCTCCTTTTGCCTTTTGCCTTTCGTGTCTTCATTACACTCTTACCTCGTTTTTCTCTCCCCTCACTCAGCTCTCTCTCCCCTGCTGCTGCTGCCCCTGCAGCCCCTCCCCCTCCTCTCTGTCTCTCTCTCTCTCTCTCTCTCTCTCACTGCACTCCCACCACTGCTGCCCCCACAGCCCACCCCCTTTTTTTTAGCTGTTTTCCGCCCCTCCTCCTGCTTCCCAGCTGTCCTCTCCCCCCCTCCCTACTTAATGGCGCCTACTGTGCGGTAGGATGAACAATACTACTGACCTGGTCAGTGAGCTGCTCTGCCTCCCACAGCTCCACCAGTAAGTAGAGCCCTAGTTCCTCTAAACTCCTGACCTCTTTCAGGAGTTCGAGGCCCTCCTCCACCCACAGGCTTCTGCCTGTGCCTCATCCCGGGTGTCTAGTGGGAGAGCTGTGCTTTCCTACTAAGATGCCCTCTGCCTCTCTCCTCCTTTTTCCTGCTTCACTCTCTGTGTGCTTTCTCTTCCATATCTGTCCGTTTTGTGCTCCTTTTGCCTTTCGCTTTCCACAGTGCTCCTTTTGCCTTTCGTTTCTGAGTTACACTCTTTCCTCGTTTTTCTCTCCCCTCTCTACGCTCTCTCTCTCACTCTCGCTCTCCCCTCTCTTTCTCTCCCCCACTGCTGCAGCCCCTGCGGCCCGCTCCCTCCTCTCTCTCATGCTGCATTCCAGCCACTGCTGCCCCCATGGCCTGCCCCCTTTTTTACACTGTTTTCCACCCCTGCCTCCCAGCTGTCCTCTCTTGCCCCCTCCCTACTTAATGGTGGCTGCTGCGTGGTAGGACGAGCAATACCACTGACCTGGTCAGTGAACTGCTCTGCCTCCCATAGCTCCACCAGTAAGTAGAGCCCTCGTTCCTCTGAACTCCTGACCTCTGTCAGGAGTTCGAGGCCCTCCTCCACCCGCAGGCTTCTGCCTGCGCCTCATCCCTGGTGTCTAGTGGGAGAGCTCTGCTTTTCTTTTGGGCTGCCCTCTGCCTCTCTTCTCCTTTTTCCTGCCAGGCTCTCTGTGTGCTTTGCCTACCGTGTCTGTCCCTTTTGTGCTCCTTTTGCCTTTCCCTCTCCACAGGGCTCCTTTTGCCTTTCTCTTCTGCGTTACACTCTTTCTTCATTTTTCTCTCCCATCACTTCACTCTCTCTCTCTCACTCTCGCTCTCCCCCGCCACTGCTGCCCCATCCCCTCCTCTCTCTTGAGGTGCATTCCCGTCGCTGCTGCCTCCACGGCCTGCCCCCTTTTTTCACGCCATTTTCCACCCCCACTCCCGCCTCCCCGCTGTACTCTCCTCCCCCCTCCTTTCTTAATGGCGGCCGCGCCTAAGTCAAGCCCATCTGCGCCCGTCCGCACCTAGACCACGCCCAGCACTGGAACCCCTGGTTCTTGACCCCCCCACTGCGTGACACTCGACTCTGCTACAACGCCACCACCCTCCACGTGCTCAATGCCGGACACTCATCCACCTGCCATCAAGCCACCCCGCAGCTCACCCACGGACCCTTCTCCTGCCAGAACTGCACCTTCGCCAGCCTCCATGCCAATGACCCACCCACCAAGACAGGATGCAACCATCTCAGATGCATCCTACTTAACACCCGCTCCATCCACAAACACGCCGTCGAACTCTGGAACCTACTCGACTCAGCCTCCCCAGATGTCACCTTCCTGACCGAGACCTGGGTTAACCCATTCTCAGTGCCTAACTTCGCCATAGGAATCCCGGATGGCTAAAGGATCACCTGTAGAGCCCGCACCAACAGTCCAGGAGGAGGCATCACCATCATCCACAGGAATACCCTCAGAATCATGACCAGCACCGAAAACACCCTCAGCGCCGCTGAGCACCTGCCCTTCCAGATCCACACCGATCCAAACACCACCCTCAGAGGGACCCTCATTTACAGACCCCCCTGACTCCGACAGTAGTTCAGCGACTCCATCTCCGACGTCATCTGTACGCACGCCCTTGTATCCACAGACTGCAAACGCCTCGGGGACCCGAACTTCCGCCCGAGAACACCAATGACAACAACTCTTCACAACACCAATCCACTCCACAGGACATTCACTCGACCCCATCTTCTCCACCAGCAAACACGTCTCCTTCAGCCACTCCATCGAACGCCGCTGTACGGACCACCACTGCATCCACTTCTCCTTCGAGAAACCAACAACACACCATCACCCGCAGCGGATTCCCCACCGCAGATGGAACAAGGTCACCAAAGACCAGCTGATCACCACCCTCTCCTGGAACCCACCTATCGACACCACTGACACCGACACAGCAGCCGCAACCTCAGGCAATGGATCAACGACTGTTCCAACATTCTCGCCCGAGCAATAAACATTCAAACAGATGCACCGACAGAAAGGCCTTCTGGTTCACCTTGGACCTCCAAAAATCCAAGCAAACATGCTGAAGTCTCGAGAAAAAGTGGCGCCAAAAACAACAGACAACCACACAGCCTTCAAGAACGCCATCCGCAGACACCACCAACTCATCCAAACTGCCAAAAGAACCGCCTTCAAAAAACGCATCAACAACAACGCACACAGCTACAAGGAGCTCTTCAACATCGTGAAGGAACTCTCGAACCCCGGATCCAACATCAACGGCAACCTGCCATCACAAGACTTCTGTAACTCCATAGCCACCCTCTTCTACTACAAGATCACAGACATCCATGACAGCTTCAATACCCAGAACCCCGTCAACAACCGACACAACAGACTCACTGCCCACCAGCCTCCTGCTCTCCTGTACCCTTGGCAACCACGACAACACCATCAAAATCATGAACACCATCCACTCCGGCTCACCATCCGACCCAGACCCCTGCCCTCACCACATCTTCAACAAAACGAGCTCCGTCATCGCACCCCAACTCCGAAAGATTATCAACAGTTCCTTCGAGACCTCCACTTTCCCAGAGAGCTGGAAACATGCTGAGATCAATGCCCTCCGCAAGAAACTGAAGGCGGACCCAAAGGACCTCAAGAACGTCCAGACCATCTCCCTACTCCCCTTCCCAGCAAAAGTCATTGAGAAAATTGTCAACAAACAACTGACCCATTTCCTCGAGGAGAACAACACTCTGGACCCATCCCAATCCGGATTCCCCACCAACCACAGCACCAAAACTACCCTCATCGTCGCCACCGACGATATCAGGACCATACTTGTCAACGGCAAAACCGCTGCCCTCCTACTCTTGGACCTCTCGTCCGTGTTCGACACCGTCTGCCACCACACCCTACGCACACGCCTCAACGACGCAGGGATCCACGACAGAGCCCTGGTCTGGATAACCTTCTTCATCACCAGCAGAACCCAGAGAGTCCACCTCCCTCCATTCTGCTCTGAAGCCACCAAAATCATCTGCGGCCTACCCAGGGATCGTCCCCCAGCCCGACCCTCTTTAACATCTACATGGCTCCACTCGCAAACATCGTCCGATCTCACAATCTCAACATCGTCTCATATGTCTCAGCTCATCCTCTCCCTCACCAAGGACCCCGCCACTGCCAAAACCACGGAGGAATGAAGGCCATCGCTGAATGGATGAAGAACAGATGGCTGAAACTGAACTCTGACAAAACTGAGGTCCTCATCCTCGGCTCCACCCCCTCCACAAGGGACGACTCCTGGTGGCCTGCCATGCTGGGAACCGCACCGACACCCACCGACCATGTACACAACCTGGGATTCACCGCTATCAATGACCCAACAAGTCTACACCGTTTCTTCCTCCTGCTTCAGCACCCTCTGCATGCTTCGGAAGATCTACAAGTGGATCCCCACTGAAACCAGAAGGAGGGTCACCCAAGCCCTTGTAAGCAGCAGACTTGACTACGGCAATGCCCTCTATGCAGGAACCACGACCAAGCTCCAGAAAAGACTGCAACGCATACAGAACGCCTCCGCAAGCCTCATCCTGGACATCCCCCGCCACAGCCACATCACAGCTCACCTGAGAGACCTGCACTGGTTCCCCATCAACAAGAGAATCACGTTCAAACTCCTCACCCACGCTTACAAGGCACTGCACAACACCGGACCAGAATACCTCAACATATGGCTCTCCTCCTACACCCTGAACCAACAGCTTCACTCTGCTGACCTTGCCCTCCCCACCGTCCCACGCATCCACAGACTGGCCGCTGGTCGCAGATCATTCTCCCACCTCGCCGCCAAGATGTGGAACACTCTTCCCTCCCACCTGTGACAGACACAGGACCTACTCTTCAGGAGACCTCAAAAATTGGTTGTTCAAGCAGTAGCAGCCCCCCAGCACCTTTAGACCCTCACGCGTGAGTAGTGTGCTTTACAAATGTTTTTGATTGATTGATTGATGGACAGCCTGATGGTAAAACCCATGGGTAACATGACTGCCAGTTTTAAACACATTACTAGCACTGCATGCATTAAATGAACTGCAAAAGGAAATACATAGAGTGGAGGAATAGCAGAATTGTATCTAAATTACAGCCCGAAATAAGATTCTCCTTGGCTTGGGCTTAAATAGGACCAAACCAAATTCTTAGCAATTCTTTGCAAACCGCTGACATTTTAGAAATCTGATTAGGTGTGATTAACAATCATGTAATGACCAAAGAGCTGTTTGAGCAGCAGGACCCATGTATCTGCACCAGTCTAATCAGTAGGAAGGAGGTAGTCACAATATATCAGTTGAAATATCAGCCTCCCCAATATTGACTACCTCTATGTAATGCATTTAAGTAAACATTGAGTTAAGATTAGTAAATCTATACTTCAGTGTGCATTGTTACCTTGACGATATATTTGTCGTCGACATTGTGTTTCCGATCTAACATTGTGAAAATACATTCCAAGAATCATTTCAGGCTGCAGTGTTCTCTACCACAGGTCTGTGTATGCAATATTTTTATGGAGCGATGGATACCATGCCATCAGGAAAAACTGATTTGTTTCACTAATGAACGTGCAGTGCTGCTGCATGTCAGCATTAATGCTTTAGCACTGTTGTTTGGAGATAATAGTAGTGATTACTTCACGTACAAGACATGTTTAGGAATGAAAAACGTCTGTCAAACACTGCAATATATTCTGTTGGTTAGCTGAGGTCATCAAACTGTTAGCGACCTACGTGTGTTTTTTATTCCATGCTTTCCGACTCTGCTCAAGTACCAGTATTTCTTACCGTAGGTCCCTAATGTTATTTTGGTTTTACCTTTTCAGTTGTTTGAAACGATGACAGTTATAGGGACTGATACGACATACACACTTTAAAGACCGCAAACGACAATGCGTTAACACTGCATTGCCTCACAGCACAGCAAAGTGGTGATCCGGGCACAGCTGCAGCTTACTTATAGTCCTAATTTTAATGTATTATTGCTCCGATTATGTCTCAGTTAAAGTCGTTTTCTAAATCAGTAATTTAGCATGGAATATATGTGTGTGTATATATATATATATATATATATATAAATATATATATATATACATTTTATGCCTATATTTTCATGCATATATGCATTTTGTTGCTGGTTTTAATGCAATGTTTGTGTGAGGGTTCTCCACTGAGCAGCTGCACTAGGAAAATAGCTTAATCTGCAACCCAGCGCAGTTATCTCACTTTGCTCCTCGGAGTTCATTGAGTGGCCCAAGGTTTTGCTCTGAATTTCAAACTTTTTGAGGCTGGCTTCTCTGAATGGGACCAAAGACAGAAACATATGTGCAGGAATTGCGTGAGGGCAGATGGAATCTGTAAGTCTCCTATATACCTACCCAGGCTCAATCAATACACATATGTTCTACGCAGTCTCCTATATCTATGACTGCAGGGGTCAATCAATAAATAAGTGCTCTATGCAGTCAACTATATACCTACACAGGGGCCACAAAAGGCATATATGATGTATGAAGTCGCCTATATACCTAGCCAGGTGCAATCCAATACATATATGACATTTCAGCATAGTGAACAAAATGAAACCTACCTACATCTGGCACCATATGACTAAGGGAGAATACCAAAAGTCAACTCGCGCTCTGTGCCCTTTTTTAAAGTACATTTTTGGTCTGCACTAGAGACAGGGTTAGCTTTTGCCGACCTTATCTAATCGCAAACCTTTATAAATAACAAAAAAACATGCTAGGGGCTTGGGTCGGCTGTCTTCATCCTTTGGTCTTCACAACAGTCAGTCACATTTTGCATCTGGCCACCCAAGCATACAGCATGGAGGATGGGGTACTTCAACCAATTACTCTTTTGCACTGAGTGACAGTATTTTTTCTAATCATATGTGCACATCTATCTAAAGGGAACACAGTTTGTGACAGGGTTGGTGGACCAATACTTTATTTTAACAATGTTTCTTCTTTCCTTTCTTTATCCTTTTTTGTTCTCTTTGTGCGTTTAATCTGTGTATTCAGCTTACAGCAAATAAAAACCCATCCCACATTTTCTGTGTGTCAAAAAGAATCATGATTTCCTGTCATGTACATTAAAACGCTACCTGTTCTAAGTACATCTGTCTATTAGGAAGCACACTATGGGGGTCATTCTGACCTTGGCGGTCTTTTCGCAAGACCGCCGAGTTACCGCCGCGGTGAAGACCGCCGACCGCGGCGGTATGCCGCAGTGCGCATTCTGACCGCTGGGAGCGTTCCGCCGGAAAACCGCCAGCAGCCACACTGGCGGTCGGCGGGAAAGTGGAGACTGGTCAACCTCCACCGCCACGCCAGCAGAACACCGCCCACAGAATTACGACCCACATTTCTGTGTGGCGGTCTTCTGTTGGCGGTCTTCTGTTGGCGGTCACCTCCCCATGGCTCCTGTCACCTCCCGGAGGACCAACGCACAAGGTAAGTTGATCGTCCGTGAGGGGAGGGGGTGGGGGGGTGTTGTGTGATGTGTGCGTGCATGGGGGTGTGCGTGTGAGTGTGTAGAGTGGGTGTGTGAGTGCGTGCATGCGGGCGGGGAGTGCTGCTGTGCCTATGGGCAATGTGTGTAGTTCGGCGGGTGCGCATGTCGGCATGTATGTGTGCGGGTATGTGTCCCCGTTGTGTATGTGTGTGTGTGTAGGGGGTGTGTATATGTGCATGTTGGGGGGTGTGCATGTCGGGGTGCGTGTATGTGCATGTCGGGGTGGGGGTGGGGAGGGGGTTCGTACCACCTCTGGGGGGTGGCAGGGGGGTGGAGGGTGTGGGGGGAGGACTCGGGAGGGCAGTGGAGGGTGGGGGAGACCCCTATCAGTGCCAGGGAAGGAATTCCCTGGCCCCGATAGTGCCTACCGCCATGGTTCGCATGGCGGTTCCCGAACGCCAGAAACCGCGGCGGTAAGCAGGGTCATGATACCGTTGGCGGTCTTGGGTCGACCGCCGGACCGGAGTGCGCAGACTCCAGCCCGTCGGTCATGACCGCCGTGGCTGTCGGAGTGGGGAAGTGGCGGTCGGTCGCGGCGGTGACCGCAGCGGTCAGAATGCCATTTTTAATACCGCCGGTCTGTTCGCGGTCCGACCGCCGCCTCTCCGCCGACCGCCAAGGTCAGAATGAGGGCCTATATGTGGTGGTTATTTTGTATTTTAAAGATTTTATTGCCCGGAGCAAGGCCACTGTAATTAGATGGCATGCTTTCTTTCCTTCTTTTATTTTCGCATATGCTTGCACTAAAAGAAAATGCGCCAAATTGCCTGGGGCATCTCGATTAGTTTTGCCAAGGCCTTTTTAAACTGTGGTTAACATGCGGTCTTCCAGAGAAAGCGGCAGGTAGGTAGAATTAAGTTACAGCATGAAATTCCTTAACCTGTAAGACAGTTTTCCACTCATGCACATCAATATAAAAATCCTTATCGTCTGAACTTGTTTGCATCTCCAGTTCACCAATATTTACATTGTGCAGTAGACAGTTATTCATTATTGCATTCTTTGTAGCAGTTGTACTGGGCAATGGCTCCATATCCTGCCCAACAGATATGTGGAATGTTGTCTAATAAGTACTGGGTGAACAGAAACTGTCCCTTATCAGAAAAACCTGAACTAATTATGCATGTATCATGCTGTACCCACAACAATACGGATGGAGTCTGTATGGGTGGATATTATCCACTAAAAACAAAGGGACTTATTTACAAGGAGCTTGAGCTGCCGTTGCATCGTTTTATTTGATGCAGCGGCAGCACCTTACTAGCTCCATATTTACAAAGTGACTCATTTAGCCAAATGCGTCACTTTTCCTGTGCTTGCGTGAAAAAACTGCACGGGATCCAGCTGTGTCACGTACATTTTATTGTATGTAGAGTGGGCGTTTCGTCGGAAAAAGTCACTTATAACTGTCACAGTGGTATTTACAAGATTTTCCTCATTTGATGATAAAGATGCATCACGCAATATCTGCAATGCACCAGAATTCCTATGCAACCAACACACAGGCTTAGGGACTGACACAGTGGCTTAAAATCAGGAATCTGGCCTTTTGAAGTCACTTCACACCCTGAAAGATGCCTGTTTTACACCTTCCCGCTGTTTGCAGTAGGTCTACACATACAGCAATCATGTTATAGGACTCCTTGACCAATCTGGGACCATGACACCTATGATCCCATCATCCACTGCACAAGGCAATGAGCCGTTGTTTGCTTTTGCAAGAGACAGGACAAGATTGTCACTTCTCCAAAGAGGAATGGGTCCCTAAGTCCAGGTTTGAGTATTGCAGGAGACAACAGATAAGTATATACATAAGGTAGGTAACATGTATTTTCTATTCACATTCCAACATATACTCATATTCAATTACCTTACACTGTTACAATGTCACACATTCCTGAGGTTTCTGCATACACATGCACACATGCAGACTTAATCGAGACGTCTGATGATTTCTACCAGGGAATGTCTGAGACATCAAGGAATATGGACAAACTAAAATGTAAATAGAATACAATAGTTAGGAATATGGACTGTGGCATAACGATTAGACTAAAGAGATAACGCAGACACACAGCCTAAGGCTCACACTTTATAATGGCAAAACTAGCTGTATCATGTGCCCCTCAGACCAGGACACCAGTTGGAAATCCCAGGGTGCCAGGTCTCACCAACTTTCAATTTTATTTTTAGTCTGTCATAAGAAAATGATTATCTGCCCTCGCCACTCCCTCATCAGAAGTAAGTTCCCAAAGCATATACCATCTGTCTTGGACCTCCGGCTTTGTGATGCCTGATCACCATTTCCGATCCCAAATACTTTCAAATGAGTCAAATACAAATATTAAGACAAAACTGTACATATATCAAGAATGGTGGAAAATGTTCAGATTTTTCAAAGTTCATAGACTTGTGTGACTTGGCTAAGATCCACTATTATCTGATAACTTTCATGACACTACATATTGTATATTGTCACAATGGCCTTATAAGTTTGGACTCCTGTTTTATGATGGTATACAGTGTACCTGTAGAAAACAAAGACATGTTTTGAGGTAAAAAATAATAGAATTCAGTTCCACAAGAGTTAGAGTAAACTAAAAATATGCTTTATTTGATTATTTATACAATCTTGATACATTATTTGATCTGTGAAGAAAATGATAAAGATATCTATCAGTACAATAAAAAAGGGCCTCTTACATGAAAAAATACACATAAGATTCAATGTCATTGTTCCTATACAATGTTATATGTACTTACAAACTTAAATATATTCTTGCAGAGAATTTTATAGAGGAAAATCAAAGACCAAAAATGTATAGAATGTGAAGAATTCACTGCAATAAAAAACAGAAATACCAAAATTGAGTCAACATGAGAGAGATCACCGATGGAGTGGTATAATGGGGATATATCATAGTGAAGTAATATCAAAGAGTGGAAGAGAAGAACGAAGCCGGGAGAATGAAAAGCAAAATCCCATCACAAGGAATAACATATATGCCAAAAATCCAAAGAAGGTGAGAAATTAAGAAACTAAATCGAGGTAAAGTGAATGGTAGCATGAAGACACTCAACATTTACAAAAGAACAAGAATGAACTTGACAACAATGACAGGGGTATTCACATCAATCAGTTATATAATGTGTCAAAATGGAAATTCATACACATAGCAATTTGAGAAACAACAAGGCAATACTGCAAAAGTCCCAGCATGGTAATCGAAATGCCTGAAAAGCAAAGGTGTGCCTCCGAAAGCCATTGCTATGTTGGACTGGTATAGTTGAGGAAAGATAAGTGTACCAGCATGGTAACCAAAAACTATAGAATACAATAATTAGCATCAGAAGGGCATAGTTGTGTCGGATCGATATTGAAGGAAAGGGACCCACCTGACTGAATATGGAATCTGCTGTTGGACAGAAGCAAATGTGAACATTAAAAAGAATAAGCAAAACCAAAGTGCCAATTCTTTTTAATGTTCACAGCCTCCCATTCAAAATAATGGAATTATAAATAATAAAACCCCATGGGAAATAACGTTAAATGGAATTAAACTATTTAAAATAGTTGCAAATACAAAATATATATATAGTTCAAAGTTAAAACCAAATATAAATGAGTACATAATTGTATTTAATTATAAACTATTGTAATAACGTTTTAATTAAAAAATAAATATAACAACATTTTTTAAAATAAAAATGCAAATAAATTACTTTTAATTTTAATTTTTGAATAATTCCATAAATCACTTTTAATAAGCATTAATGTATGATAAAATGTATCTTTATTACTTTAGGTGGGAGTTTATTTTTCAATATGATGTTCACAAAAATAATTTGAATTTCATCTGTACACATCAATTAGAAAGATAAACCAACATCAAGTTAGTAAAGCTTTAGCATTTTTTCTTGAGTTCTTCGTTTAAAGTAAATATTTATACTTATTATTACAATATTATTTACCAATATTTCCACAACTTTTTCATGTCAAATAAACTTAATTTTCCCTACCCTTTACCATATGGAGACTCACATAGCTATTTATTATATATTTTTAACATTAATCATATTTCGTTATATGTTTAACTATTTTGTATTATTACATTAAATGTAACATTTCCCAATGAATTTTATTTTAAACCATAACTTCATTATCTTCTATGACGTTCATAACAGTATCAGTGGTTGGCCATGTGCTTGCTAGACTTTGGGGGTCATTATGACCCTGGTGGAAGGCGGAGAAGCGGCGGTAAGACCGCCAACAGGCTGGCAGTCTTTTTTTTTGTAATATGACCATGGCGGTTACCGCCATGGTCATCCGCCGGTTCTCCATTCCGCCCGCCGGGCTGGAGACCTGGGTCTCCAGCCCGGCGGCCGTCACTATACTGCCGGCGGTATTTTGACCTGGCTTACCGCCGTGGATTTCCTGCGGTTGGAACCGCCATGAAATCCATGGCGGTAAGCACTATCAGTGCCAGGGAATTCCTTCCCTGGCGCTGATAGGGGTCTCCCCCTCCCCCAACCCCCGCCCGACTCCCTGCCCTACACCCCCCACCACCCCTGCCACCCCCCAGAGGTGGCAGGGCCCCCCTCACCACCCCGACCCCCAACATCACAGAACTCACACACACACACGACACGCACGCAGGCACCACCAACACACACACACATACACACACCAACATACATGCCTACATTCACACACACAGTCAGACACGCACACCCACATACAAACATACACGCACACATCCATACAGACATACCAACAGACATACACACACTCATTCCCAATACACGCTACACCCCCGCAAGCATACACGCACTCACCCACCCCCTCTACATACACAGACGCACACCCGCATGCACCCACACAACACACAACACCCCCCCTTCCCCTAACGGACGATCGACTTACCTGTTCCGTTGATCCTCCGGGAGGGGATGGGAGCCATGGGGGCTGCTCTGCCGACACCACACCGCCAACAGAACACTGCCACGCCGAATCACAGGACGTGATTCGGTGGGCGGTGTTCTGTTGGCGTGGCGGTGAAGGTGGAGCAACCTCCACTTCCCTGCCGCCCGCCAGTATGGCTGTTGGTGGCTCTCCGTCGGAAAAAGGACGGAGAGCAGCCAACAGTCATAATACACCGAGCAGCAAACCGCCACTACTGGCGGTCTTCTGCACGGCGGTCCCTCGGCGGTCTTGTAAAAAGACCGCTAAGGTTGTAATAACCACCTTACTGCAGTTTTTGTTTTCAATAGCAACTTATACTCATACGTCTGGCCTCACCCAGTTGTTCAGAGAGTGGGTATGTGTAAGACTACAATTTTGAGTAACTTTACACTCAGATTCTGTAAAGAGCCAAAATTATTAAAGGTTTTGAAAAGTTTAACAGCAAATTACAGGCATAATTACTCACAAGTACAATTTTCCTTTCTGAATAACTCTGTTAGTGTCATTCTGAGCAATAACTAACTGAGATTTTTGAGGAGAAAGAAGCAAAGGCAATACTGTAGGACTAATCCTGTAGACCTGCCCTAAAATAATCTGTCAGGGCAGTGCACCTGCAAAATGTCTTGATGAAATTTAATACCTTCTCATTTAAGGAACATGTCCCTCAGAAAGCGAGGAAGCTTTGAATGGTAGCGTTTCATGGTCAAACATGCTCACTCTTTTTAGAATTTCAGTGTGAACAATGCAGGAGATAACTAGGATGAAACTACAAGTTATAAAGGCATTTGTTATCAAGTATTCATTTCATTTGGTATTACCTTTACCTAGGATAGCTGATATAGACATCTGTAGGGGAAGATGTGAGCACAATAAGCACAAGGGTGCCACTATCTGCAAATTTGGAAACAGTTCTCCCTTGGAGCTTTTCCAGCCATGGAAAATACAAAAAGGGACAAATGAGGACTCTGCTGAAAAGAGCTGTCAAATGAGAAGTAGAGGCCAGGCAGGAGAATGTTTGCTCTTCGAGAAGAAAGTGCATTATGAAATAGCTGAAAATTATCTTAAGATGGACATGCTACACAGTTCAAGCTGCTGTCAATTTAGAGTTTGTAAATTGTCATAAGCAGGAACTAATATTGTATTGCTTGTTCCCTCAGGGACTATTATCATTAGTGCTGATGATTTCTTATAGGAGTATGGATGACTGCCTAAGCCTAAAAAGTACTAAAAGAGAGATATATTAAAAAATGGCAGGAATGACAAACAATTTGTGAGTTTTGCATCCTCAACAATAAAGCAAGGCAACGTGTAGTTATTAGCTAGAGTCAGCATTGTGTAATTTGATGTTAGGCCCTTGTCTTCTCCCCTGGACAGAATCCAATTACTTAGTCAGCTCAAACAAGATAGTAGATAAAGTTGCTCTCTGTTGGAGATAAATTTAGCAAACAGAGATCAAATATGGATAGTGCGTAGGTAGCTTTAAAAATATTGGAGAGGAAAAGAAGAACATTGTCATAGTCACCAAGGACTTCCTATTTAGGTTACATGACAGGGAAGTGGGTAATGAAGGGTGCTATATTTTTTTACTAAGGGTGGACTTGGTGAAAAGATTCTTATCGTAGCAGCAACATATACACAATGATAGGTAGACAAAGTAGTTTCTGGCTATCATAAGGAATAATCTGCCATTGTATTCTGTACAAGAACTCGTTTGTTGGGTATATCTAACTAAGATCAGTGACCAAGATTTAAATTATGTGCACATGTGCATTGGGGAATGTTTTGTTACGCAGAGGTGACTGAAACTGGCTTAAGTAAATAAGTCCTAGTGGATGTGTAAACAACTGCACTGCAGAGAAATATATATTTAAAGACCCAGAAGCGTACAGAAAGACCAAACCAGGGAATATCTTTATTAAATAATTTGTTAATCCAAACTTCATAAGAATGAATGAGAATCAAATTTATGGTGTTAAGTGATGGTGAAACTCAAGAGTAGTCATGAGGGACCAAGAATATAGTTTCTGTTACAATTTGGAGACATACAGGCAGAACGTAAGCCACAAGGGTCCAGGAAAGAATAGGAAAGGATGGCAATTCTTCAAGGGAAATTGTTTTCCCCAACCAACTATCCGGCAGAATTTGCATTCTCAAAATTAAACCAAAAGTAGTATGAGAAATATAAAACTTTGTGACACACTCTAGTATTGTAATTCTACTGTAAGTTGTACAAAAACTAGAATTTTTGTGGTCCTAAAGGCATATTCCATTAATTATTTCAGATATCCTTTGAACTAATTGCAGCAGATGTGCTTTTGTGATCTGCCATAATCCTGGAGATAAGAGTCCTGGTAAATTGTCCTACACTCATGTCCTGTATTGCTTTTGAAGTGGTGTTATTCGGAAATGCCTTGATCAAGCATGATGCTGACATGAGTTATTTCGCTGTAGAAACATAGCCAGGAACAGCAAGCCTTATAAGAACTACATTAGTGATTGAGGATATGCTAATGATTAAGACACTTTTAACGCTAATTTTGCTGCAGTCACCTCTTTTTATAACACTAACTTTGCTCTACAATGAAGTGTAAGGATTTTGAGAGATGGGGAAGGGTAGTCCATCTGCAGATTGACGCTTTGTTTAATTGTTTGCATCTTTTCATGATTTAAAGGTACGATTTTAATTAATTGAGGTGGATGAAATGTTTACTTCCTGTCCAGAAAAACACTGAAGGAAAAATAAGGGCTCAAACTGCCTATGAAAAGGTTCTTGTACAGGCAAATACATACCTTATGGCATGGTAAAGTGATATAAGAGAGATATCCCAGGCCAGTTACAAAAATGGCTGCCTAAGTATTATTGTGATTGCAAAACAAAATTTGTTGTACAATTTTGTATTGATGGCATCTCTTCCCTTTGCATCTTGAGCATGTATATTCTGATACCTTAAATCAATGCTGGAAAAGCTTGGAACAAAAGATAAATACAATGCAAATACTGTGCTGCAGAGTTAAACCTTCCAGTTGAACATGATAGCCACATTTGCAGAGATTGTGAGAGTGTGTTTAACAGTGGTGTTCATTTTTAGTTCGATTGGTGGCTCAGGATGAAATGTTGTATCGATTGGGCTCGCCACACAAAGAGAAAATATATCACTTGTTGACCATTTGTAAATTAGCTATTGAAGTTCTATGTAACAGGGATATGATACCATTTGTGATCTGTCGAATGAACAAAATTTGACACACTTTGGCAATGGAGTACATTGCCTAGTCTGTGCACAAAATAAGACATTCCAAAAAACTTAAATTCAGCTGAAACATCTACAGCTCAGACACACTGTGATCACTTCAAAATAAGAAAATTCACCCCATTGAAGGGACACAAAGATACATTTATCAATCATGATTGTAGTGATAAAACTGCAATATGCAAGTAGAAATATCCTATATTAGTCCAATTTACTGAAAGATATAGCATTATCGATGAACTGGTGAACACATACACATGTCTGATGACCAGTTCATTATGCAGCTCAATTTGACCATAAAGAATTAAACAAAAATTCACTAAAGGAACACATGCATGCTTTCTGCGATTAAGTCATCCAAAATCTTAGGAGTTATTTACGACTTTGGCCCGTTGTGGGATTACCAAGGCCATGGGGAGGATGCTGCCATCATGCTGATGGTGCCCCCCATCGTATTACAATGTTCCTGCCGGGCTGACTGGCGGGAACATTGTATTATGACGTTCCCGCCAGGCTGACTGGTGGGAACAGTGCTATGGTATTGGTCTTGGCTCACTTAAGGGAGCCAAGGCCAACACTCTAGCACAACAGCACCCTCAGAATGTGCACGGTCTGCACAACAGACAGTGCGCAGTCTGAGGGTGCTGGGAAGGGGGGCCCCCAGCACTGTGTTGCTTCCAGTCTTTCCACGGTGGGGTCTCTGCCATAGAGAGGCTGGCAGAAACAGGAGTCATGATCATCATAACGGCACTGTGTTCAGCGCCACCCTGGCTGACTACAAGTCTGACTGCCGGCAGCCCGTTGGGAACTTTGTTCAGGCGGTCTTCTGGTGGTCCAACTGCCAGGGTAGTAATGTGGTGGTCGGACTGCCTGAAGTGCGGCAGTCCAACCGCCATCATGAGTCTGGTGGTTCTTGGACCACCAGACTCATAATGAGACCCTTAATTTGGAACTCATGAACAAGCTCTCTCTTCCAATTGTTTTTTATGACTCTACCACTTTCATACTTGTCACTGTTGTGTCTTTCGATAAAATGTTCCACAACTGGATAATTTACATCTACATGCTTTATTTCCCGAAAGTGCTCTATTTGTGTGTATTTCATCAAGTTCAATGTGCTTGAATATGTGCTCAATGGTAGATTAACACAAACACTGTGTGCTCATTCTGGCAATTATTTATCATTCTGATCCCAAATTGTGTGTTCCAATGAATTTTCTGACTGAATCATCTTACATTTGTTCCAACCCAAGTTACATGGTTTTCATTTACTACATCTATTAAAATCCCACTGTTGGTAGACAAAGGTAGTTGGTATCCCTTTAAGCACAGAGCATTCCTCCCAACTGAACTCAAGTTTCTCATAAATAAATACTTCTTGGATGCTTAGAAATGCAATCAAAGAAATGTGGCTCACCTCTTGGAATATTCCAATATCGCTAAACATTATCAGCCAATCCCTTACTATTAATAGTATTTTTAGTGATACATTTCTTTGTTCCTGTTGCAGTTAAGACAATACCTAAACGTAATGTTCTCTTTCTTCCTGTTGCAGTTAAAGTACAAGTACATGGTCCCTTATGCAGCTTTTCACTTTGTTTGTAATTAGCATTACATATAATACGTGATCAACCCCCTCTCTATAAAGGGACGTCGTATTTTCTCAGCTTCTTCAAACAAATCTTTTCTGAAAGAGAAAGGTCCTTTCTCTTTAAATATCTTTGTATTAACTGGAGGCTAACGCTGCACTTGGAAACAATTGTTAATTTCCCAGATGCATGCTGTACCTAGTAAGGTCATGTCTTCAACTTAATTGATGCTGTGTGCCCTACTGTGATATGTTCATCTGCTACTGTGGCATTCTGTGACACTAATTTGCCAGGCCCTGGGAGATGGGGTGCCCAGGGGCAAAAGTGACCTGTGGAGGGGGGACATGTCCTTCCTTGCCTTCCACTAATGGCCTAGGCCGTGGGGTAGGGGGGCCTCAGGACCAAAATTGGCCCAGGAAGAGGGGCCGCACAGCTCCCTTTCCTTTCACTAATTGGCTGGGTCTCTTTGTGATGTGGTACTTGGGGCCTAATCGGCTCAGTAGGGGGTGGCACGGTTCCCCTCCGCTTTTAGTAATTGGGTGGCACAGGAGATGGGGTCCATGGGGTTGTAATAGGCCCAGGGAGTGGGATTGTGTTTTCCCCTCCCAGGTTGCCTACATATGGGGGGTGGGCCACATAGCCTGGCCACAGGCCAGGCCCTGTGGTCTACCCCCTGACAAGCACAGCCAAAGGCTATGCATGGGATAGGATTACGTACCTGCAGGGGCTGGCTGCACTATCCATAATTTCTATGACAAAATGAACCCTCTAATTTTGTTTCTCTCTAAATGAAATTTTGTAAGTTTTACCAGTTTGATTCAATCAAGATGGCTTCAGGTGTGGCACATTTGCGCCATAAGGCATATTGCTAGCCCTATAGTTGTTCTTTAGAACACTCTAGGAGCTGCAGTAGATTACAAATACTAACAGGCTGCGCATCTTGGGAGTACATGTTTGACTGAGAATGTCAGAATTAATTCTCATATGGCTGAGAAAGATGGTGTGCATTTATAGAAAATATGCTGTCATTTTAGCTTCTGGAGCACTTTCCATACCCTCCATTGGAAAATCATGAGAAAACAGTTTTCTCTCAAACATGATTCATCAAATTCCAGCAGAAAGTTTTTTCACAGGATAGAATCACATTAGAATACACCACAATTCCTAAAATGAGTATAGAACCATCAACAAATGATATATATTGTAAATAAAATCTGTTATCACCCGTTATACATTCTCCTTTTTCTATCATGCATATTGGTCCCAAGATGGCTGTCAGAACTTCCTCGTTGACGTGCTGACTGCCAATCAGATTTCACCATGAGATCTGTGCTTAGGCTCTGCCAAGATATACAAATTTATTTTTCTTTAATATCTCAAAAAACCTACTGAATGGATTTATACCAAATAACTAAAAGCACAAAGTTTCTGGGCCAAAAGCTACAGTTCTTCCAGATTTGGTGCAATTGCATCCAGTGGTTCGGGTTGAAGTTGTGTCTAAAATCCCTATGGAAATTGCATGGGGAAAAACATTATGGAACCCTTCCCTTTTTCTGGCCCACTTGACAGATCACCCTGAAACATTCGAGACAGCACCTGCATTGAGTTGCAAACTAGTTTTGAAAATTTTGCAAAAGATTCATCAAACAGCACCAAAGATATAGGTAAAACAAAAATTGCTTTTCCTATGAAAACGAGGTCCTAACTGTAACTTTAACTATATATACCTACTATAACTATCACTGCTGAATTATTACTATGGGTTTGTGCACCTAAAACGTGAGCCTAACTATAATGTCACTGTAACCTCTGGTTTTATCATTGAATATATATTTCTGTACACATGCATACATATATAAATGTTTGTGTATGCATATGTATACACATAATAATGTACATATTTACATGTATGCCTATTTCTATAAATATATATACACACACTGAAGGAAAAAATATATATACATATACTCAGAAACATTTATATATCTATGGGTGTATATAAATAACTATTAACTGAAAAAAATCAAAGATTACAGTGACTTTATAGTTAAGCTCTCATTTTAGGTGCACAAAACCATAGAAATCCAGCAGCTATAGTTAGCTCAGCTAACTGTAACTTATGCCCCAGCAATTTACTGTTTATGACCTCACACATTACATCACTCATGACATGATCAGTGACATCACTGATGACATCTCAAATGACATCACTGATGGAATCATCCTATAAGTGTGAGGGTTTATTAAATATTTGTGAAATTAAAACATGTATAATGAGGTACTGCATATGTTAAATTAGTATTTGTTTTATACTATTAATAATAGTTATTTTTTACAAACGTCATCTGTGCAGCTGTGTGACTGTCTATATCAGTGTGTGAGTGGGTGTCTGAGTGCATGTATGGTTGTGCCACTGAGTATGTGAGTGACTTTATGGGGTGGATGTGGGTGTGCAAGTCACTGTATATGTCTTTCAATGGGTGTGTGAGTGGCTGTATAGGCTTGTGAATGGATGTGTGAGTGTTTTTGGGTGTAGGAATGGCTGTCAATTGTTTTATGGGTGTGATCGAGGCTGTTTATATGGGTGTGTACACTTTTGCATGGGTGTGTAAATAGGTATGTGAGTTATATTTTAGCGTGTGAGTACGTATGTAAGTAGCTCTAACGGTGTGTAGTGGGTGTTTGAGTAGCTGTGTGGGTGTGTGAGTAGGTGTGTATGTGGTTGTACCCATGTGTGAGTTGGTGTGTCAGTGGTTGTGTGAGTGTGTCTGTGAATGCCTGTGTGGTAATGTCTCTGGGTGTGTGACTGGTTGTGTGGTTTTGTGAGTGGGTGTGTGAAGGGGTCTGTGTATGATGTCCCCAGTGATGTCATCAATGATGTCATTTGAGATGCCATCAGTTATGCCATACGTGATGTCACTGACCATGTCATGGGTGATGCAAAGTCTGAGGTCCCCTTAAACTTTGTTTTTTTCTGTGAATTTCTATGGGTATTTTTAAATTCTATTTCCTAACTATGACTTGCCTGTAAGTTTTGTTTTTTAAGTGAATTTCTATGGTGTTTTCAATGTATTATTTAACTGTAAAATCCTGTGTCTAGTATCAACATAAACTAAGTTGCAGAAATTCTGTATGCCTTGTTGTGATAACTATCACTATTTAAACATAGTTGTCAAGTGTGCAGTGTTTTATGCATCATATTCCCATCTGAGAAGTGTGCTTATGTGTTCGCAGCAAAGTCCTATGTGTAATATTTGGAGACATATTGTACTAAATATGAAATATGATAAATACATCCAGGTGAGAAAAAAACACCACTTTTCTCAACTGTAATAGTTTAAAAGATGCGTTAAAAGATGTAATAGTCTAAAAATATATCCTGTAGAAACTATTTCCACAAAAATAATATTAAAAGCTGAAATTATATGCATAACTGTTTACATTCTAATGTATAAAATAATATAATATAATATAATATAATATAATATAATATAATATAATATAATATAATATAATAATTGATAAAATTGAAAATATGCAAGAGTCACCTTACTGTGGTAGTGCGTAATACTTTCTGTTTCTAAATTTAATATTTTTATTGTTTACTTCACACCTGCTCTCATTACTCTCCCCTAGTACTCAATCATAACACTTTTCATTCTAATTTATATAGGAGTAGATCTGTGGTACCACCAGTATGCCAAAATGTTTTATGGTGTACATTTTTTTCAATATTTATTAAATTAGATGATCCATCATGGACCATCCTGAAGGGAATTTCTGGTTCTGCTAATCCTCCGCTGAGTGTGGGTGATTTTTAAGAATGTCTAAAACCATTTGTAAACATAAAATTTATCTTTGATGTCAGTGATTTCATGGCATGACATAGAAACCTAGATTACAGTAAATCATTGTACATTAAAAGTGTTTTTACAAAATATCAGAATTGCAGTGATGCTTGAACGTCACCACGCCACTGTGAATTCTATGTGACACTGAAAAAAGGCATTTCTTTGGTTGAAAAATACTTCTCTACCTTATGTAGAGGAAGTCTTTCCCTTTTTCCCTTTTGGGTGTAGTATGTTATCTCACATCTTTTCCATTGAGCTGAAAAGTTGTTTTATTTTGCTTTTGGTATTTTTGTTTTCAAACTTTCAGGAAGGTATCTTCCAGCCATCTGAAACAGACCACCAGCAACTAGACGATTATTTAGAGAAAGACAATCCTGCACATTTTTTACAATTTCTTCAGGGGAGAAAAAGGTGGTAGCTTAAAAGTTGCAATGCACTCTGTGCCACTGAACTCCATCAAGGAGGATTTCCAAGAAGTACTACCATGGTATGGGTTCAATGTTAAAGCATCTGAAAACAATATTCCCTTGTCATCTGGCAAAGGCACACAGGGAGATATGTGTACAGCAGTCTTCTATCTCAGGTGTGGCTCAGGTAGCACTAAGTGATATGCTACCATCAGCTGCTCCACCTCAGATCCTAGAAAGAGCTCCTGAGCTTACTAACATTGGCACTTTTTGCTCACTCTACATTCGGTGAATACTGAAGCCCAGCAATTCTCGATTCTGCAAGAAGCCACAAATGTTATGTATTTATTTTTTTGTTCAAGACTTGTTGCACAAGTTCTGTGTGTTCTGTTTTACAGTTAGTTTTTTACAGTTGCCAGTTTTAAGAAAAAACACTAACAAAACAATTTTTTCAAACACAGAAAAAAAATCTAAAAACTTACACAACTAAAAAAATGCCTCTTGTTAGAACCACTTTTTCTGGTTTAATAAAAGGCAAACTATATGTTACATGGTTGTCTCTGAAGATCTGAATGTCTATTTCTGAATGTCTATATATATATTTTAATTTGACTGGCCATTTCATTCATTGTATTGCTGTTTTGTTGTTTGTGTGGGAGTGAAAGTATGTTTGTAACTAGCTGTATGGGTGTGTCAGTGACTATATCAGTGTGTGCCTGGTTGTGTGAGAAGCTGAATTGGTGTATGCCTGGGTATGTTAGTGGCTGTATCAGTGTGTGTCTGGGTATGTTAGTGTCTGTATTAGTGTGTGTCTGGGTGTGTCAGTGGCTGTATCAATGTGTGCCTAGGTGTGTCAGTGTCTATATCAGTGTGTGCCTGGATGTGTTCATGGTTTTATTGGTGTGTGCCTGGGTGTGTCACTGACTGTATCACTGTGTGCCTGGGTAAGTCAGTGACTGTATTGGTGTGTGCCTGGGTGTGTGAGAGGCTGTATTGGTGTGTGTCTGGTCAGTTAGTGACCGTATCGCTGTGTGCCTGGGTCAGTTAGTGACTGTATCTGTGTGTGCCTTGATGTGTCGGTGTCTGTGTTGGTTTGTTCCTTGGTGTGTCCGTCCTTGTATCGGTGAATGTAGCTGGTTGTGTGAGAGGTTGTGTTGGTGTGTGTTTGGGTATGTCATTGCCTGTGTCAGCGTGTGTGTCTAGGTGTGTGAGAGGTTGTATTAATAGGTGCCTGGGTATGTCAGTGTGCTTATGAGTGCATGTGCCTGGATGTGTGAGAGGTTATATTGGTGTCTGTCTGGGTATGTCAGAGCATGTTTCAGTGTGTGTGTCTCGCTGTGTGGGAGGCTGTATTGATATGTGCCTGGGTATGTCAGTGCATGTCTAAGTGTTTGTGTCTGGGTATGTGAGAGGCTGTATCAGTGTCTGCCTGGTTATGTACTCTAAGAATGTAATGTTATGGAACCACACTGAAACAACCAATTAGTAAAATACATTACTCCAACAGATTATGTGATTTATCTGTAGCAAAAGAAAAAAAACACAAGCATGAGTTAGAATTACAATTTATAAAATCAGATAATATACTTTCAATGTTAATAATGTATAACTTTATAATATAAACAAATTATTATGTGTTTCTTTTGCTTTAATACTTTGTTACATTTAATTTCAGCATTTGATTTTCACTTTTTTACTGTTCCCACGTTCTATACTTATACCATAACTGATGTACTGTATAAAGAATAATCATTGAACAGTGCAGAAAACAATCATAAAGTTTGCTGAAAAAAAAATGAATTGCATTTTACCTATAGTTGCTGCACCAATCTAAAGAAACATATGCTAAATATAGCTCCAATACTAGAAGTGCTACACTACTACTAATAGATATATATAGATATATGACACCAGCATATGGAAAGCCTTATTAAGATATCACCCCTCGTAGGCTGTATGATGTCATAAGTACTGACAATGCATCAACGACAACTATATTCTTTCATTTTTACAATTGTAATCCTCCTTGGGACTAGGTAGCTTATGAGGCATTGTTGTTTGAATTTGAGGTTGCTGCCATTACATTGTTTCCATCCAGTTTAAATAGACAATGTAGTATTGAGATGTAAAGCTAACTTCTTTATGAAAGATGATGGCCATAGTAGTTTATGTGTTTCCAGAAATAGATATTTGCCCTGCTTTAAAGTTTGAAATCTGTTTCCAATTTACTGCCATGTGCTGTGCATTGTTCTAGTATTAACTGCACACCTACATATCAAAAACCTTATAAAGACATCACCCTTGGTAGACCGTATGACATAATACATTTGGATAATAAATCTACTACAACTACACTACTTCACATTTTCTATTTTAATCCTCCTTAGTACTTAGGTTCAAGAAACAAAAGCTAGAAATGTGGTAACTTATAAGGCAATGTTTGCTTGCATTTGAGGTTGCTGTCATTACATTCTGCCTATCTAGTGTTACTTTTTAGATAGACAACATATAGTCCAGATTTAACACCGACTCCTTCATTAAATATTATAGTGATAGTAGTATATGTTTTTCCAGAAATAGATATCAGTCCTGCTTTGAAGTTTGTAATCTGTTTCCAGTTTAGTGCCATCAGCTCTGCATCATTGTACCATTACAATGAGACACTTGCCACTTATTTGTACACATAAAGTTAGCATAAGATTTTATTGACAATTTTGGCAGGTGTTGTGTTCTGTAGCTTCTTTAAACATACTACCAAATTCAGTTTTGCAATCTGGAAATGTTAGGTAAATAAATTGCTCTTAATCTATTTCTGTACTTGATGTAAATGAGCAATCTTCAAACTCATGGTTCCATGGGTAACTAAGTCCAATAAGTCCTCAATAGGTACTTCATCTTCTTCTAAAACACCAAGCATCACCATTACAAATTCCTATGCATCTTTTCGGGTGTTTTGTGTAAACTGTATAGATCCAGTGCATATATCTAATAGGTCTCAAATATTTGATGCACACTGTATTTTAGTTCTGTCACTGCACACATACAGCAAATACTGTGGAAAACAATGTCTTCTGTTGTTTCTGTTCAATCACATGAAGAACATGAGGTAATGTAAACAGCACGTTGAGAACAATATTTGCATCACAGGTGACACCAGAGGGTTTTGACAAATGGTACTCAACAGTGTCTTGTTCATTATAACTTGTTGTTCCTTAACAACTTCCTTGATTTCTTTCTTTATATTCTTTTTAACAACATGACTACAATCCTACAAAGGTTTTTGCTTTGGACAGATGTTGCGTTTTTCATAAACTAGATGCTGTCCTAAATGAAGAGCATAAACACTTCTTAATTAGTTGTATTCTTTCGCACAACTTAAATCAGCATTTACCTCGCTGTCATCAAATTCAAGGAGCTACAAACTGAACAATGTCCTAACTCGAGATAACACTACATGTGATATACCTACCTTAAACACTGTACTACCAGTATTAATAAATGCTTCATCTACACTTAAACCATGAGGTTTATGACTACTTGCATGGTATGCTAGAGAAACTGGAAACTGTATCCTTTGAATATATGTCTTTTAATTTAAAAAAACATACAATGGACCTTGTAACCTGCTTTACACCATTAATCTGATCAAATATAAGTGATATGTATTCCACCTCATTCCTATTAGGAAAGCAAATGAAACAAATCACTTTACCCATAGCACTATTAACTAATTCTTCCTCAACATTTTAATTTTGCAACAAAATTACTCCACAGTTCCTGCAAACACTTAAACATTTCTCTAATCCTGCAGTTCCCAGAAACAGATTTTTCAGGTGAATCTAGTTTCGCTTGCAGCTTTTCATTTAGGAATACTGTAACACCCTGCTGTTCCATTTTGTCTGTTGCTGTAAGATGCAGAATTTCTTCTTTCTCCAATTCCACCAATTCTTTGTTGAAACAAGGTGCACTGATCCAGTGTAAGCATTAAGCACACAAATGATTTTCCTTCTTGAATGAAAGCAAACATTAGCTCTGCTTCTGTCTTGTTTGTCAGAAACAGTTTTTCTATAAAGCCAACTTCCTAGTAGATGCTTCCCCTCTTTTGAGAGAATATCTACTCTAATATCCTTCAGAATATTTGCATAGTCAATGTCAGATGGCTATTGCATATTCTTGAGTAGTTCTTTTTATTGAAAGTTTAATCAAATGTTCACATTTCAAATACCTCCCAAAGAATTCCGAGTTCCCTCATAGGGCAGTGTTTTGAACACAGGCTGTCATTTAAATGGTGTAAGTTATAGAAGATCGCTGAACACAATTAAGTTGTTTTTCGCTTCAAATACCACATCATAGTCTGTTCTTAGAAGCTATTGCATTCTCAAGAGTACAAAGGCAAGCATTATGAGACCATGTTCACCTCGTTGATGAATATAAGTTTTGACTTCTGCCGTATTCTTGAGACTTCATGACAAGTTTTACCGGATAACTTTTGGTACTTCCGTTTGTTGTCATTTTCTACAGGCAGCATGAGAAGTCAACGTAAAGTAATTCCTTTAATTTTGTGTGCAGATAAACCAGTGGGTGCTGCTACTGCATGTGACAAATATACTCTGTAGTCTTCTGTAGGAAAGTAGTGAGAACTTGTATTAAAAATCTTGACAGCTGACAAACAACAGTATAGGCTTAAATTATGTGTATTCATTCTCTTTCTCCTCATGGAGGAATCAATTTTCTACTCTTTCTTTTGCCTCCATATATATATTTATATATATTTTTGCTTGTCATAGTTGTCCATAACTCGTCCAAATCAATACTGTCCTGTCTTGCTTGTTGCATTGCAGTTTCTGCCTCATTCAGTGCTAAAGCTGCTTCATTTTCAATGATTGACTGTCCAAGAGGATCTTGACTTAGAGGACCTGAACTTTTTCTGCTTTGTGAACTCCCCTTAGCTATCACAGCAGCAATTGTTTCTTTCTGTTCCATCTTATCATTTAACATTTTCAAATAGTTAGGAAATACTGAACACTCAATGGTATCCTTTGTGCATTGAAAGAGACTTCATAGCAGTCAAACTCTCGAAGAAATTCAGATTCAGAACACCAAGGCTTAAACAGTTGAATAAGTGCCAAATAGAAAAAACTCTTTTTTTAAGAGTTTGGCAACTAGGAGCCTGATTTGGATTTCAGCGGAGGGGTTACTCTGTCACAATGGTGATGGATATCCCGCCAGCCAAAACCTAAATCCCAAAGGAAACAATGGAATTTAGATTTTGGAAGATGTGACATCCTCACTGTTGTGACGGAGTAACCTCTGCCAAAATCTAAATCAGGCCGTATATTTTCTGTAGTTAATTAGACTGTCTTTGCTATGTCTTCCCAAACAACCATTATTACCAACCACTGCAAATTTACCTTAATCTATATTTTCTGTGACATTGTTTCTATGTCTGTAGTATTGAAGTGTTTCATAAAGACACGCATTTCCAAGATGTGAACTCCTTTTTGGATAGTAAGTATCTATCAGTTTTCTCTTTACAATGTTAGTACTTTCTGGCTCAAATTCTGCAGTGTACTGAATTGCTGGAAAAAAAATCAACTTTTTATTGCGCCTGCATGCTAGGCCTAGACTCTTGCAAACAATTCCTCTTGACTTTGAGTACAAACTAGCTGAACTCAACTGGGCACTGCACTTATAGGATCCAATTTCTCTGTGTGAAAAACTGAAGCTTGTTAAATATTTTTCAGCAGAAATCTCTTCCCATATAGCTTTCAACTCTGTCTTCTTAGATTTTGTTGTACATGAAGTCACATAATGAGCAACAGCTATAGAGATGTCTGCCACATATCGAATGTCCACATTGGCATTCCATATTTTCGGAATGACAGGATTGTAGTCATTAATAGATTTAGAGGACACTGTTCTTCTTAGGTTGTATGTGTTTTTGGGTGATTTTCAAGTATGTCCACTGCAGAATAAAACAGTTGACTTTTCTGTTTGAAATAACAGGCCTTGAAAATTCAAAATGACATTTTGAATAAAGTTTTCCTTTTGCTCTGTATTTCTGCTGACAGTCCCTCCCACATCTTTGTGATTGAAAATGCTCAACTTGCTGCTTCCTTTCTCTTCACTATCCTTTGGGGTGCTTTATGTAACATACTGTTCTATGAAAGAAAGAACAGACTCACCTGTGTCTGTTCCAAATGTTGGTGCATCTTTTATCCACAACAACATATGAATATGAGGAACATCTCTTGTTTGGTACTCTTTATGCCCAAATAAATCTTAACTTCTTCAAGAGTTGGATTTTTTTTGCAGATGAAGGAAAGCATGGCTTGAAACCTGTGGATAAAATACCTACAAACATTTGTAGGATCCAAAGAGCGAAGTTCTCCTGGTTTCTTCAAATTGATACCCTAAATATTAGAGTTTGCTTCTCTCAGTCACGTAAGTCATACCATGCATACTATGCACTACTCAGGGTCACAAACCAAGTTGGTGCACTTACATTTTGTAACATACACTTCAGCTCACAATGACACTAATACCAATATTCATTGGTCCTACATTGGCACGATGTCAAATGTATTAAATTGTATTGCAACTCCTAATCTTTCCCATGTATTATGTCAAAAAAGTCTTTAACAGACATATTTTGTAGAGTAACTCCTGTTCTGAGAATATGATTAACAGTGTATGATAGTGGAGACAAATGACTTTTAAATAACAGATAAAATATATTAGGAATACTTTGCCTAAATCTAGAGTCTCGGAATATATTCTTGTCGATCTGTGCTCAGCTGCTGGTATTTGCACTAGGCGGTCATCATATCGTCCGCCTACTACAGTTGGAAACAGGTATGGAAAACAGAGAGCCTCTAAACTTTTCTCCCACGCACTCATTGGAAATCTTATAGCTTATATAATCTGATACAGTTGTTTGGCATCCCCCATAATCTCTTTGAATGGAATGGATGGATGCTGAAGTGCTCATATATTTCTTAACATCTACTTTTATAAACTTTTTCAAACTGTCCAGTTGAAGGCAATATTTCTTCCTCCATACAATCACTATGTATAAGAACAGCTACATCTTTGTAGTACACATTGTTCTGTTTGAGATACAGTATTGCTTTCTTCACCTTATTCACATCCACTAGTTCCTGTCAAAAGGTTGTGTTCATTATGGGCATGCCATTGATTAGACTAATGAGGGGTTTGCCTACATCTCTCCCTACGCCCACAGTTTCAATATTGCAGCTAAAATCTAAAGGTAAGTACACAATTCTACTGTTAAGGTCTTTCTGTAGCTCTGATTGTGGTGGTTTTCCAGTATTTGCTTTCATATGTACTATTGCTTGAAAAGGATGTATAGCTTGTATCAATATTCATTCATAAACATTTAGTTGCTGAAGTTCTTCTGGTATTTGAACCAACTCTGATTTATTATGTATTGTGTTGGCAGGCATTTTGTTGTCCTCTAATTTATCATAGCAATACACGCAGATATTTTGGCTTTCAGACAAATCAAAACTTTCTTCCACAAACAAGTATACTGCAAATTGTAACCACTTATCTCTATTTTCTTTCTCATTTATTAATAACAGATCAACATTTCTGGTTTGAACTTTGTAGTGAGTGTGCTGACAACAAATAGAAATGTAGCTTAGATTCTCTGTAGAAACTGCATTAAACTTTTCTATTTCTCATGCAAAGTTATTAGTACTGACATCTGTGTTCTCTTACTCTACACCTGAAGAAACCAGCCCCTCATTCTGCCTATGCTCCTCTTTAGAACCAAAGAAACGTAACTGAATATCCTCACAAATATTTTCAACCTCAGACGATGTACCATACAACAGGGCTTTGTTCATTTTCCCTAAACACAATGCAGGACTTTTTACAAAGATAAGCCGTCTAACTAAATAGCGCACTTTTGATTGATGAACAGCCAGATTGCGAAAATGATGAAAGGTGCTTATACTCACTTCCATAGATAAACATGCCAATGTGTGTCCTTGTAAATTAGTGTATTTACTCACTTTGCATGGATCTAAATCATGCAAGATTACAGTTGTCCATTTCACACTTTTACATGGAAGTTCATGCACAAACATTCTTAATACATCAACTGATTCCTGCCAAACACTACAAATACTACTGCAATTACATTTATACACAGGGGCATGTCTTCACCTTACTTGTACCTCTTCAGCTATCGCTTCCTCTACGTTTCTAGAAATCATCTCCTCTTTTGAATGATAGTACCGTCTTTTACCTCATAGCATCAACCAGCTGTTCCAAATGCATACACTAATTTGTTCTCTTGTAAATAGCTTTCTTCAATAAAGAAAGCCAGAAAGCCTCAGTACTAAAAGTATGTTTCCATTCTCCTTTGAATCCTTCACAGAAATTACTTAATCCTTTTCTTTTGACTTTTTCTCCTTATACACAACACCATTTTATCCAGTGTTCTCATCCTGCTCAGTGACAAGATGAATAGATTTAGCTTGAGAGCAAATGCTTTGTCAACCACAGTTTTAATATGCTTTTTTAGCTTCAATGCTGTCCTTCTTCTCTTACTCTCCCGCATATTTCATAGCAAATTCTGTATTACCCTACTTCTAAACATTTTTACTTGTAGTTTCTTAAATTGTTACTGTCTTCTTGTCAAACTATCATTTTTCTTGGAACTTTTCCTACTTTCATTATGACTTACTCCTTCTCAATTGTGACTAGATTGAAAGCTGGCTTTTCATTTGAAACTTTTCCCATATTTTGCATTTTTCTATATACAGTTTTAATAAACTCCTTCACTCTCTTATCATCAGCTCTTTTTTCTGAGTACCTTATCCACATCTTCTGCTTTGGTATTTTCAGTTTAAAGTTAGTGGTGCTTCCTCTGTTTTTTTCTGTTTCTTGACATTACAAATCCTCTTCTTTAAATACAAAAATCTGAAAAGCAAACATAAAATACATGTAACTTTGTACTAAATACTGCTTCATTACATACTTTAAGCAAATGAATACATACAGAAAGGTTTAACTCATTTGGTAGCACAATCTCTAACTATAATTACAACATTGGATTATTGAGAGCACCAATAAAATAATGGAGCAGTAGCAGCCTACAAAAACTGGTGCAGGCATGTTGCTATCAAAATTCAATATGCTAGTCCACAGTGTCTGCCTTTTCCTTCCCCTGCCTCTCAAAATATATGGTGTGGGCAAGAGAAAGCTAAAAGCTGAGGTTATGATGCAGCGTACACCACAGCCTCCCCCCTCCCTTTTCCCATAGCTTACTAAATCAGTTCAGCGACAGACTAAGGGAAGGAAAAAGCTCTTTTATATAACAATGCTTTTGTTAGTGCGTTCCTGAGTTTCTTTCTCTGTATCTACTTATGCCACTACTGCATACATAAGTTAGGTTTTTGCTGATGTAACTGGGTGTACCAGTCACTGTTCTACTATGTATTAGCGATAACTCTACATCACTGAACATGTCTCTAAGAGCCTGTGTACGTTTGTCACTATACACATAAGAATAAGTATGCTGAGTCTGCTTTATTACAATACTAATCTGTACAGCGCTAGGAGCTGTATTCCATCCCAAGGTTACAATATAAATCTCCTACCGTCCACTCTACCTTTAATTCTTTAAAGGTGTTTAAAATTAGTAACATTCAATTGAGTCTAAATAGTCACCTTTAATTCAGTACCAACATAAACTTCTTAACAAACACGTGCTTAAAAATACACATATTTTGCCCAGTTATATGAATGTCTCCACAGTGGGTAAATCAAAGTATGATTATTTGAGTACTTACATACTGTCTCGCTAATTCATTGGATATCTTTGTCTCTTTCTCTCACTCGCTCACTGAATGTTGAAATGTCGCTATGGTTTTCTAAATAGGTATTTCCGTGACTGTGTGAACGGACAACTGCATGTGTAACTGGGTGTATGAATGAGCACATCTGTCTGTTACACACTGAGTACTGGGTACATGAAAAACATTAGTAGTGTCTGAGAGGATCTCACAATGCCTCTCATATTTTATTTCACCTTCTATACAATAATAACGTTTAAAATACTTATAATTACTACATCTCAATTGATATACCTTTATACTCTCTTTTCTGTTCTCCAATGTTTATCTCATTATCAGTTAGAAGGTCTTGTAAGTAACAATCTGAAATCAAAAGCATAAGAATGGTATACCGCTCTCAGTACAAAGGAACCAATAATGGCAACTCTTCCCACTTTGGTTTCAGTGATAGTGATATAGTAATCAAATCACAATGTCCCTTTCAAAATGTAATTTTCTTACACCACTTGTGAATGGTCACTCTTTATTAACCCTTTGACAGATGGGTGTCATGGAGCTCAATTTGGAAGGGGTTTTGGGTGGATTTGCAAATCCACTGCAGAGCTCAGATAGGTTCTGTGTAAAATCACAGTGGATCCGCAAATCAACACAGGAGCTCATTAAACCATTTCATAATCTGCTCATAAAGTGTGTCATTTATAATCTACTTTGTATAAATGACTGAAGTTGAACACAAACACTTAGTAATCAGCAATATTTCCATACCACTGTCCTTTGCAGATTAACAGCCTAGTCTGTTTTGTCCCCTTCCCCCATGCTCTTGTAGCTCTCTTTCCATGGTGACCACGTTTGAAACGTTTCCTGCTAGCAGTAGGTCAGAAGTCCACAACACGTTCTATCAGCAGCCTACTAGCTTCAAATTCAACTCTAGCAGGTTTGGTTGACTGTTTGGAACTTTAAACATATCCCAAATAGCATACCTTTTTTTATTTTTCATAGGCCAATCACATATGAAGGTACTTTTTCAACAATATCACTATCTGATTTTAGCCACCTGCATATTTACACCATCCAATCAAATATGTTCTTCTAACTTTAGGTGCTGTCCTCCATTTGAACTGACTTTCATATTGAAAACTGCTTCATTATGCTGCAGCGGCATTGATAGGGACTTGAGTTTCTTAATATAGACATTACTTGGATTGGCCAGAGAGGGTGAAAGTGGCATTAACTGCTGCCTTGAGTTGAAAGCATTATAAAATACCAACATTCAGACCTCATTATTGTGTACTGTGGTGGCAATGACCTAGACACAATTACTGGGGTAAGACTAATATTTTGTAAATTAATGGCACTTTACCCACACACTGCCTTGGTGCTCTCCATCATTTGGCAAAGGCAGAAGTGGAAGTGGTCAACTGAATTTTATTCACAGATAGACAAATCCAGGAAACCTGTCAATAAAACTGTTTCTGCATCCCTCAAAAACCACAATATGGGATCTATATATCACAATAATTTATGCTTTGATATGTGCGGAATATATAGATAGGGTGGAGTTAAATTCACAGAGAAAGGCAACAGGTCGTTCCTCAATAACGTGAAAGTTCGCATCCTGTTCTACGTGAAATAATCATCTACATGTCATAAACACAAAGGCTCTTTTCAGAGCCAGTCATTTTTCCAAACATTGGTTTGTTTGATTTACAATTACTTTTTAAAAAATGTCATTAGAATCTGTGGATCTGGTGAGCATTCACAAACCAAAAGCACACATCCAATACACAACAGCAACACGTATGGATGTGTGAGTGATTTCATACCTGTCTGAGTAGGTCTGTGAGTGGGCGTGTAAGTTTGTGGGTGGATCTGTGAGTGGGTGTATGAGTGACTGAGTGAGTCTGTGAGTGGGTATGTGAGTGGGTCTGTAAGTGGGTGTGTGAGTGTCTGAGTGGGTCTGTGAGTGGATGTGTGAGTGAATAGATTAATGAGTTGGTGTGTGAGTATCTCATTGGGTCGGTCAGTGGGTGTCTGAATGTGTATGGGTCTGTAAATGGTGTGTGAGTCAGCATTAGTTTGTGAGTGGGTGTGCCTGAGTGGGTCTGTGAGTGGGTGTGTGAGTGTCTGAGTTTGTCTCTAAGAGAAAGTGTGAATGTCTGAGTGGACCTGTGACTGGGTGAGTCTCTCACTGTGTCTGTGAATGGGTCTGTGAGTGTCTGTGAGCAGTTGTATGAATGTATAGAGTGGGTCTGTGACTGGGTGTCTGAGTCTCTCACTGGGACTGTGCGTGGGTCTGAGATATGGGGATCTCTCATGGGTGTGTGGGTGTCTGAGTGGGTTTGCGAGTGGGTGTGGGAGTGTTTTAGTGTGTCTGTGAGTGAGTGTATGAGTGTCTGAGTGGGTCTGTAAGTGGACAAATAAGTGGCTGAGTGGGTTTATGAGTGTCGGAGTTGCCTGGTGATTGGGTGTGTGAGTGTCTGAGTGGGTCTGTGAGTAGGTGTATGAGTGTCTGAGGGGGTCTGTGAGCGTGTACAAGTGTCTGAGTGAGTCTGTGAGTGGGTATGTGAGTGTTTGAGTGGGTCTGTGAGGGTCAGAGTGGGTCTGTGAATGGGTGTGTGTGTGTGAGTAAGTCTGTTGGTAGGTGTGTGACTATCTCACTGAGTCTGAGTGTGTGCCTGAGTGTGTGTGGGTCTCTGAGTGGGTGTGTAAGTGTCCAAGTGCATCTGTGAGCAGGTGTGTGGGTATCTGAGTGGGTGCGTGACTATCTCACTGATCTGGTATTTGGTGTGTGGGTGTCTGAGTGAGTCTGTGAATGGGTGTGTGAATGTCTGAGTGCGTCTGTAAGTGGGTGTGTGAGTGTCTGAGTGGGTCTGTGAGTGGGTGTTTCAGTGTTTGAGTGTGTCTGTGAGTGGGTGTATGAGTATCTGAGTGGCTCTGTGAGTGTGTGTCTAAGTGTCTGAGTGGGTCTGTTAGTGAGTGTGTGATTGTCTGGGTGGGTTTGTCAGTGTGTTTTTGTTAAATTTACAGCAGGATCTGCAAATATATTGTGGATTGACATGGAGACTGTACTGAGCACAGCAGCAGATCTGAGGATTTATGCCCATGGAAAACAAATGTTTGGAAGCACTTTTTTGTCCATCAGAGGTCCCTCACAGAACCATTGTTGGCACCCATGGGGTCAGGGTAACTCTACCATGACCCCGTATACTACATTTTACTTCACATTTCACTCTCCCGGACCTTTCACGATACATAAAATGGTGGCTGCAACTTTCCAGTCAGGTTGCGGCCAGCCAATCACAGCATGGATTTGCAGATCCACGCAGTGGATCAGGTGGTGGATCAGCGATTGATCCACATCCCTAAATATCTATACTTTTCCTTCTTTAATCACTCAAAAAGTACTGAAAGGATTCACACCAAATCACAAAAAGAGATCTTTCTGGACCAAGATCTTGCTTTCTACTATATTTGTTGTAATTCTGTTCAGTGGTGCGGTGTCAGAGAGACCAGATCCTCAGGGTCTGCGCACGTTCCCAACATGTCCACCACAAGACAGCTCCAAAACTCTGATAGAAATATCACAGAGCCTAAGAGAGTCCAAGTGGGGAAAAGGGGATTAGGAAGGGCATAACTGGGAAGGAGACCTGTAGGAAGCAAAAGGTTAGGTTAAACAACACAATATCAAGATATAATCATATTGATTATCCTAAAAACTCGCTGTTGAATCTAGGGTCCAATGATACTTGGAACATGAAATAACACTCTGTTGAATCTAGGGTTCAATGATACTCGGAACATGAAATAACACTCTGTTGAATCTAGGGTTCTAATGATACTTGGAACATGAAATAACACTGTTGAATCTAGGTTTCAATGATACTCGGAACATGAAATAACACTCTGTTGAATCTAGGTTTCAATGATACTAGGAACATGAAATAATACTCTGTGGAATTTAGGGTTCAATGATACTCAGAACATGAAATAACACTCTGTGGAATCTAGGGTTCAATGATACTCAGAACATGAAATAAAACTCTGACTGAAGGAACATGAATGGCCTAGCACTAGACTCTAACTAGGCCTCAAGAACTCTGGGTACCTGGAACAAATCGAGAATGATTAATGCAATGTTTCATATGAGCTTTTCATAACATGTCACATAATGTCTAGAAATACAAGAACCTTCTAGAATACTGTTTCAGAACAAACATTGCATTTTCAACATGAGGACGAAACAATCTGAAACATTCCCTGGAAAACAATTGGAATTGTACTAGGGACTTAATATGCACAAAGAATGTAACATCTCGAATTTAGCATCTTTGCAGAAAATCCCAAGGCCCTCGATAGATAAATTTGTGCACTTCAGGAAACACTACACATCAAAGTTTTAATGGCCATGAAATGATAGCGCACACTCTTAGCGATCTGAACATCAAGTTTTACATGCGGGAAATGAATCGCGCACACTGCTGATTCCAACAAGTATATGCAAATGCCATGAAATGATCGCGCACTCTGTTAGCGATCTGAACATCAAGGTTTAAATGGGGAAAATGAATAGCGCACACTGCCGATTCCAACAAGTATATGCAACTGCCATGAAATTATTGCACACTCTGTTAACGATCTGAACATCAAGGTTTAAATGCGGGAAATGAATTGTGCACACTGCCGATTCTAACAAGTACATGCAAATGCCATGAAATGATCGCGCACTCTCTTAGCGATCTGAACATCAAGGTTTAAATGCGGGAAACAAATCACGCACACTGCCGATTCCAACAAGCATATGCAAATGCCATGAAATGATCGCGCACTCTGTTAGCGATCTGAACATCAAGGTTTAAATGCGGGAAATGAATCACGCACACTGCCGATTCCAAAAAGTATATGCAAATGGAATGAAAATATTGCGCACTCTGTAACCGATCTGAACATCAAGGTTTAAATGCGGGAAATGAATCGCGCACACTGCCGATTCCAACAAATATATGCAAATGCCATGAAATGATCACGCACTCTGTTAGCGATCTGATCATCAAGGTTTAAATGCGGGAAATGAATCACGCACACTGCCGATTCCAAAAAGTATATGCAAATGGCATGAAAATATTGCGCACTCTGTAAGCACTCTGAACATCAAGGTTTAAATGCGGGAAATGAATCGCACACACTGCCGATTCTAACAAGTATATGCAAACTCCATCAAATGATCGCGCACCCTGTAAGCGATCTGAACATCAAGATTTAAATGCAGGAAATGAATTGCGCACACTGCCGATTCTAACAAGTATACAGTATGCAAATGCCATGAAATGATCGCGCACTCTGTTAGCGATCTGAACATCAAGGTTTAAATGCGGGAAACAAATCACGCACACTGCCGATTCCAACAAGCATATGCAAATGCCATGAAATGATCGCGCACTCTGTTAGCGATCTGAACATCAAGGTTTAAATGCGGGAAAGGAATCGCGCACACTGCCGATTCCAACAAATATATGCAAATGCCATGAAATGATCACGCACTCTGTTAGCGATCTGAACATCAAGGTTTAAATGCGGGAAATGAATCGCGCACACTGCTGATTCCAACAAGTATATGCAAATGCCATGAAATGATCGTGCACTCTGTTAGCGATCTGAACATTAAGGTTTAAATGCGGGAAATGAATCGCGCACACTGCCGATTCCAACAAGTATATGCAAATGGCATAAAATGATTGTGCACTCTGTTAGCGATCTGAATATCAAGGTTTAAATGCGGGAAATGAATTGTGAACACTGCCGATTCTAACAAGTACATGCAAATGCCATGAAATGATCGCGCACTCTGTTAGCGATCTGAACATCAAGGTTTAAATGCGGGAAACAAATCATGCACACTGCCGATTCCAACAAGCATATGCAAATGCTATGAAATGATCGCGCACTCTGTTAGCGATCTGAACATCAAGGTTTAAATGCGGGAAATGAATCGCGCACACTGCCGATTCCAACAAATATATGCAAATGCCATGAAATGATCACGCACTCTGTTAGCGATCTGATCATCAAGGTTTAAATGCGGGAAATGAATCACGCACACTGCCGATTCCAAAAAGTATATGCAAATGGCATGAAAATATTGCGCACTCTGTAAGCGCTCTGAACATCAAGGTTTAAATGCGGGAAATGAATCGCACACACTGCCGATTCTAACAAGTATATGCAAACTCCATCAAATGATCGCGCACCCTGTAAGCGATCTGAACATCAAGATTTAAATGCGGGAAATGAATTGCGCACACTGCCGATTCTAACAAGTATATGCAAATGCCATGAAATGATCGCGCACCCTGTAAGCGATCTGAACATCAGCGTTTAAATGCGGGAAATGAATCGCGCACACTGCTGATTCCAACAAGTATATGTAAATGGCATGAAATGATCTTTCAAGCCTTTGCCGATCTGAACACCAGGATTTGCATCAGAGCAATGATTTGTTTACTCTGAAAGTTTCACGAGTAGGTCCCAAAACTCAAGAGTCTTTTAGAAAGGGAACGGAGGCCCAGCCCGACCTCCGTTTTACCACCCTGCTCAAGGATCACCAAGAGAATGCGGGGCAGGTCTGGAAAGTCAAGGGAGGCCTCCAGAACAGGAGCTCAGGAAATTGCTGCTGCTCTGCACCGGGACCTCTGAATAGTGAGCACGTGAAGCTGGGCTGGTTCCTTTATATAGAGTCTGGCCCAGCCCACAAACCACACCCAGTCATGCTGCAGGGAAAGCTTCTAGAAGGTCCTAGAAAGGGCCACACCCTGATACACTCCGTAAGCCTGCAGCAATACCTTGCAAATGAACATTATTTGCAAACATCATTAATAGTGGTTTCAAGGTAAAACTCTGCAATGCAAAAGGTTAACAAACTGCATATAAGCACAATGCATGAATTATGCGCTTGCATAAAGACTGTGTTTTTGCATTTTAGTCGCCCGTAGAGCGTGCACTGTCCTGATGTTGACAGTACTCCCCTCTCCCAAACACGCTCTAAGGCCTGATTTGTCTGGGTTTAGGCAATGAAAATGCCTCACTAATCGTGGTACATGCATGTCAGAAGCGGAGACCCATGAGTTACTCTCAGGACCGTAACTTTTCCAAGAGAGCTGCAGTTTTTAGGTTACTGGGTTGCCTTGTTGAAAGACGGTGCAAGGACCTGTGAACTTGGGACTAAACACGTGTTTTTTCTTGAAGTCAATATGTCGTGTAGAAAGCCACATTCTATCACCTGTTTTATATTGAAGTCCTTCACTGTGTTTCTTGTCATGATGCTCTGCTTGCTTTTTTCTGTCTTTATTGCGTTGCGATAACATGCTCCCACTCGTTCTATCTGAAGTACCTGCTTCTACTTTGACTGGATGGTCAAGATCGGGATGAGTCAAGCCTGGGACGGTGGAGAAGTCTTCTTTTTCAGCACCCTTGGCTATGTGGGCTTGTTGAGGATCTATTCCACTGGGCGTCTGGAGACAGCTTTCTGTGACAATGAGACTTTCAGCCTCTGAACGAGTCAAGATAGGAGTACTGGAAAAGACTTCCTTTGAAACCGAAAAAGGCCTTATCGGCTTCTGGGGACCACAAGAAGGGCTCCCCATTCTTCCTTGCCCCCTGCACACCAGTACATGATCCGTTTTGTGAAGGCAATGTCATTTCCTTTGTAGCGACGATAGCTAACTGAGATTCACTCAGATTTAGAACATTAAAAGTTTTAAGACATCTTGTCTTACAAAGAGATGACTGGAATATTATCTTTCTCTCCTCCCAGTCTATCTGAGGATTATGGTAACTCAACCAGGGCATTCCGAGGATGATTCCATACTGAGGAGCGTGAATAACATCAAAGGTTACCAATTCGACGTGTTTAGTGTCATGAGTTTGTCCATCACAAATTATTGATAAAGGCAGGGTCTGTACAGTCACTGGACCTCCAGTTAGGAGCTTGCCACTTGCGGTTTCCACTAGCCCCGGTGTTTTCTTTTTCTCACACAGGAACCCCCATGCTTCCACCAATTGAATGTCTATGAAATTCCCAGTAGCACCTGAGTCCACTAAAGCTTCTCTTAGGTAGATGTGTTCTTCTACTTGAATTTCTAGATCCAATTTCAAATACCGTGATTTTCTTAACGGTTGTGTCTCTTCCTGAGAAGGGTCTGTGGTAACTCCCAAGACTAACCCTCCCTTAAACTCTGGGGATTTTAGTTTTTCCTGTCCAGTATTTATTTTGGTCACAACCTTTTTGGCAACAGCCAATTTGCTCTTTGGTTTTACTGGACACTCTTTAACAAAATGACCTTCCTGGCCACAATGCAAGCATTGTCGGGCGTAGGTCTTTCTCTTCATTTGTTAAGGACCGCCTGATAGTTCCAATTTCCATTGGTTCCTCATTGTTCTCTTTCTGAAATTGTGATTCTCTATGATCATGAACACACCAGGAATATTTCTCCGTTTTTTTGCATGTTCCCCTTCGCTATGCAAGACCATGATCCAGTCTCAAAACAAAGTTTACTAGATCTTGACAATCTATAGGCTGCGGGGCTATCTGAGCAAGAATGTCCTTTCACTCGTCCTTGAGTCCTTTGTAAAACAAGGCTGCTTGCTTTTCTTCAGACCAGGATGTCTCGGCTACCAGCCGATTAAAGTTAGCTAAGTAGGAAACTAGATCTTGGTTACCTTGTCGCAAGTCTAATAGTTCACGATCTGCCGACAATGTAACTGTTCTTCGATCAAACACTCGTTCAGACTCACAAACAAAATTTCTCCAGTTATAGAGCAAAGAACTGTCTTTACGCACCAGAGGAATTGCCCAGGTGGCCGCGTCTCCAGTCAGATAAGATAGCAAGAAGGCCACCCAGGATTGGGCATCAGGGAAAATAATTGGTCGACAGGTAAAGTGAAATTCTACTTGCATCAAAAAGGATTCCGCTTTCAAAGGATCACCTGAGAACTGTTCTGGAGGAGCCAGAGGAATGGCTGAGGGAACGCTGAGAGAAATGTTAGTTGGAGGATTACCTCTTGTACCTTGAGGAGGAGGACCAAGCCTACCCACACCCAAAGGACCTTGCTCCATCTTTCTCACTCTTTTCTGCAACTTACTCACTCTCTCAACTAAGCTGGCTGCTATATCCTTTGATGACACTACCTCTGCTTGGAGCTGCGTGATAACTTTGACTAGCTCGTCTAATGTGGCCATGCTGAGAACACACGCAAACCAGGAGGATAATACATTTGCGGGCTCACTATTCTGTCAGAGAGACCAGATCCTCGGGGTCTGCGCACGTACCCAACATGTCCACCACAAGACAGCTCCAAAACTCTGATAGAAATATCACAGAGCCTAAGAGGGTGGGGAAAAGGGGATTCAGAAGGGAGCAGCTGGGAAGGAGACCTGTAGGAAGCAAAAGGTTAAACAACACAATATCAAGATTTAATCACATTGATTATCCTAAAAACTTTCTGTTGAATCTAGTGTCCAATGATACTCGGAACATGAAACAACACTCTGTTGAGTCTAAGGTTCAATGATACTCGGAACATGAAATAACACTCTGTTGAATCTAGGGTTTCAATGATACTCGGAACATGAAATAACACTCTGTTGGATCTAGGTTTCAATGATACTCGGAAAATGAAATAACACTCTGTTAAATCTAGGTTTCAATGATACTCGGAACATAAAATAACACTCTGTTGAATCTAGGTTTCAATGATACTCGGACCATGAAATGACACTCTTTGGAATCTAGGGTTCCATAACACTCGGAACATGAAATAACACTCTGTGGAATCTAGGGTTCAATGATACTCGGAACATGAAATAACACTCTGACTGAAGGAACATGAATGGCCCAGCGCTAGACTCTAACTAGGCCTCAAGAACTCTGGGTACCTGGAACAAATCAACAATGATTAATGCAATGTTCCATATGAGCTTTTCATAACATGTCACATAGGCCCTCATTACAACATTGGCGGTAAATCCCGCTTACTGCCGGGCAGAAGATGCCAACACACCGCTGTGGCTGCGGAAATCCGCTACAGCTATTGCGACCCACACGCCGGAATCCGCCAAAATCTAGACACCCACACAAGTCCGCCACACCAAAGGTCAGTGATAAACTGCCGATAACAAAACCTCCACCGTCACGCCAACAGGGATAAGCCCACACTATCACGACCCACGAATCAACGCGGCGGTCTATCAACCACGGTATTCCATTGGCGGTACACACCGCCGCGCTCAAAATACACATATTTACAAACACAACCACCTTGGACAATTCTAAATACACACACCTGATACACATACACACACCACTCCCACACACCCAAACCAATATATAACACACACCCACATCACCCACAAACCCCTACAACATAAACTGAGAAAGAAGCACAGAAAGAGACTCCACCATCAACAAACTAGCATCCACAGGCACACAACACCATCACTCACACAACATCCATGCACCTCACACAACACACTCAAACACATCCCCTCACACACCACAACACACACCACCTCACACATCATCCACACCATGGCAACGCAAAGGGACCTGGGGGCAGTGGCAGTGGGCACACGGTTCAGGGGACAGAGGAACAGGAAAACAGGGGAACTGGGAGGACTGCTGTGCGACAGGGGAAGGACAGGTCCAGTGAACCCACTCTCCACGAGGCCCTCTCCAACATCATGGGTGCGTGCCAACATTCCCAGGAGACGATGGCAACGTACTGGCCAAGTTTCAGGAGACCCAGCAGCTGCAGGAGGAACAGTATTTGGGGATCAGGGAGGAACTCAAGTCCATCAACACCACCCTGGTCACCATTGTAGGGGTGCTGAAGGACCTTGTGAACACCAGGAGGGACACTGTGGCACAACAAGGGGCCCCTGGCACTAGCCTTGATGATGAACAGCCCACCACCTCTGCTGGTGCTAGTGGACAGGAGGCACTGCCACAGGACCACAACACCAGCACCCCACCCTCTGCAGATGGAGAACCACCCTGCAAACGGTCCCTGAGATCCAGGACAAAGACAGAGAACAATGCCAAGACCCCCGCCAAGAAATGAGACCACCCTGAATGTCATCCTTCTGTCCCACTTTGTCACCCTGTCCATCCTTAAACTGCCCTGGCTCCACTTCCTATGACCCTTTGGACAATGCACCTGTGAGACAAATAACTGGACTCTGCCATGGACATTTCCTCCACCATCACCCCTGACCATTTTACAACCCCCTCCACTATTTTACACTTAAATAAACACCCTTGAATCACAAAACAATCTGGAGTCAGTCTATGCTTTCACAAATGTGTATTTGCTATGACTAAGGAAAATAGCAATGTCCATTGTATTGTCAACATACCTATGTCACACAGCTCTAGTCCATGAGGTAATATAGCAGAGGTCACACAGTGGGACCCACATCTGTGAAATGGAAAGGCAAAGTGATAATTCAGGGTCCATACACTGGGTGAAAGTGACAGACATATGATAGGTCTAACAATTGTATGAGATATAGGAGGCAGTGATGTCTTCTTACCTGTGTCTCACTGGAAGTATTGCTGGATCACGCTGTTTCTGTTGTCGATATCCTCTTCTTCTGCCTCCTCTTCTCCACTGTCCACAGGCTCCACAACTGCCACAAGACATCCTTCTGGACCATCCTCCTGCAGAAAAGGCACCTGTTGTCGCAAAGCCAGGTTGTGCAGCATACAGCCGGCCACGATGATCTGGCACACCTTCTTTGGTGAGTAGTAGAGAGAACCACCTGTCATATGGAGGCACTGAAACCTGGCCTTCAGGAGGCCGAAGGTCCTGTCGATCACTCTCCTAGTTCGCCCATGTGCCTCAATGTAGCGGTCCTCTGCACTTGTCCTGGGATTTCTCACTGGGGTCAGTAGCCATGACAGGTTGGGGTACCCAGAGTCACCTGCAAATGTTGAGGGACAACCTTTAGACTCACACTAACCCTTAGGGACAACCCCAGACCCAGACAATCATTCACACAGTATAGGGTCCTTGTCCTCACCTATTAGTCACACATGGTGCCTCTGGAGTTGCCCCATCACATAAGGGATGCTGCTATTGCTCAAAATGTAAGTGTCATGCACTGAGTCTGGAAACTGGCATAGAAGTCACCTTTCACTGTGGGCAAATCCTCCACCTGAGGGAAAACGATGTAGCTGCGTATGTGTTTCAGCAGGGCAGACAACACTCTTGACAACTCGTTTGAGAACATAGACTGGGACATCCATGATGCAATGGCCACTGTTGTTTGAAAAGACCCACTTGCCAGGAAATGGAGTACTGACAGGACCTGCACTGGGGGGGATTCCTGTGGGATGGCCGATTCCAACAAGTATATGCAAATGCCATGAAATGATCGCGCACCCTGTTAGCGATCTGAACATCAAGGTTTAAATGCGGGAAATAAATTGCGTACACTGCCGATTCCAACAAGTATATGCAAATGCTATGAAATGATCACGCACTCTGTTAGCGATCTGAACATCAAGGTTTAAATGTGGGAAATGAATAGCGTACACTGCTGATTCCAACAAGTATATGGAAATGCCATGAAATGATTGCGCACTCTGTTAGCGATCTGAACATCAAGGTTTAAATGCGGGAAATTAATTGCGCACACTGATGATTCCAACAAGTATATGCAAATGCCATGAAATGATCACGCAGTCTAAAGCAATCGGAACATCAAGGTTTAAATGCGGGAAATGAATCACGCACACTGCCGAATCTAATAAGTATTTGCAAATGCCATGAAATGATTGCGCACTCTGTTAGCGATCTGGACATCAAGATTTAAATGCAGGAAATGAATTGCGCACACTGCCGATTCCAACAAGCATATGCAAATGGCATGAAATGATCGCGCAATCTAAAGCGATCTGAACATCAAGGTTTAAATGTGGGAAATGAATCGCGCACACTGCCGATTCCAACAAGTATATGCAAATGTCATTAAATGATCGCGCACTCTGTAAGCGATCTGAACATCAAGGTTTAAATGCGTGAAATGAATCGCACACACTGCCGATTCCAAGTATATGTAAATGGTATGAAATGATCGCGCACCCTGTAAGCGATCTGAACATCAAGGTTTAAATGAGGGAAATGAATCGCGCACACTGCCGATTCCAACAAGTATATGCAAATGGCATGAAATGATCGCACAAGCCTTTGCCGATCTGAACACCAAGATTTGCATCAGAGCAATGATTCGCGTACTCTGAAAGTTTCACAAGTAGGCCCCAAAACTCAAGAGTCTTTTAGAACAGGGTCGGGGCCCAGCCCAACCTCCGTCTTACCACCCTGCTCAAGGGTCACCAAGAGAATGCTTGGCAGGCCTGGAAAGTCAAGGTAGGCCTCCGGAACAGGAGCTCAGGAAATTGCTGCTGCTCTGCACCAGGACCTCTGAATAGAGAGCACGTGGAGCTGGGCTGGCTCCCTTATATAGAGTCTGGCCCGGCCCACAAACCACACCCAGACATGATGCAGGGGAAGCTTCTAGAAGGTCCTAGAAAGGGACCACACCCTGATACACTGTGTAAGCCTGCAGCAATACCTTGCAAATGAACATTATTTGCAAACATCATTAATAGTGGTTTCAAGGTAAAATTCTGCAATGCAAAAGGTTAACAAACTGCATATAAACACAATGCATGAATTATGCTCTTGCATAAAGACTGGGTTTTTGCATTTTAGTCGCCGGTAGAGCACGCACTGTTCTGATATTGACATGCGGGCTGTAGTTGTGTTCAAAATCCCTATGGGAAATTGCATAGCAAAAACATGCTTAGAGACACCTCTTTATCTCAGTCCTTGCTTGACGGATCACTATGAACATTCCAAAACAACAGTTAAATGAATTAACGTACAAGATTTGAAAATTTCATGAAGATTCATCAAATACAGCCAAAGTTATTGGGCAAAGCAAAGAACTCTTTGTCTATGGGAATTAGGTCCTGAGAATAACTACCTACTGGCAATTGCATTGTAATGGACGGATTGTAAAGGGATGTGTGGTTACATCATACAACCCATTCTGAATGTTCCAAAGTCACTGAATTGAATTTTGTGATAACCCTGCACCGACTGAATTACAGAAATCAAAACAGGAAAGTACAAAGTCATTTATCTCCATCCATTTTTAGACAGGATTTAGAAACAATGGCACTGAAACATCTGCTTAATATCAAGGGAGTTAGCTTAAAAAAAGTGAAACACTGCAGTGACAGCCCCTTGCCAAAGGACTGTGTGCAACTGAGCTTTGAAACCATGGCTAGTGAGAACAGAAAATTAACTTGATTCAAAACCTTCAGAAGAAGTGAATTTTTGCGATTGTTGCATATGACAGCTGTTAGCGCGTCTGACCTTAATTAGTAAACTTACAAGGGGATGCGAATAGGTCGATAAACCTTTTGACTGTGCTTAAGATGTTCCCACCATATAGCCAGTATGTGTAGATCAATAATCAATAACAATCAATAACATTAATAATCAATAGGAGTCAGTAATTGTCACACACCATAACCTCTCCGTCATGAATAACCACATCTTTATGTAAAAGTTTGAATATTTATTTCCCTATATTAACAATGCTAATGTGATGTAGGTTAATCATAAAACCAATTGATAAATATACAGAAACAACACTGGCTGACCAAAACAATGAAAGAATCTCAATCTAATCAAAGCTTGAGCTACTACACATTCTAGAATAAGGATTTAAAGAACAACTGCTCAAATGATATTACATACATTTAGATTCAGCAAAGAAAAGACATCACTTGTTACTCCATGTATCGAACTTCATTATTGAGAATCCTAACTAACACCAGATTAGAATTAGCATGTTTGGGCTTCATGCAAAAACAATTCAGTCACACAAATCTGGAAAACATCTAACTATGGCTCTATCAAAATAGTGCGGTTTGTACCTAGGAACAAAAGCAAATAGACATAGCACACAATCTCATAGTCAATATACCTATCCTCAGTTTAGATCTGCAAGCTGTGACAATCTTCGTCCTCAGGACATCAGTCTGGTCAGCAAGGCATCAGGATTCAGCATCAAAGTTCAGAAAAGGCAAAGTCTTTAAGCAATAAAGTTAAGTACGTCTCTTCTTAAGATGGTCAAGAAAGTAATAGCCTTACGACAAGATAGAAAATGGGCAAATGGTTTCTTCTTCTCAGTGCAGGCCGGCTAAGTTAGATTTCCTAACAATACTTCTCAAGTCCCTATTGGTCAAGGGATCACATATTCACACTTTGCCCAATGAAACTAAAAATTCAAATCTACATTTCTACTAGTACATGGTTCACATGTCGATGATTGGCTCCTTTCGTCCTGTTCTCATCATAAGGCGCGTCAGGTTACAATATTGTTGCAGTTTATACTCCAGTCAGAGTCTCCATTGTATTCCCCTGAGAAAGTCAGTCTTACACGCATTACCTTAAAAATGTTGCATTAACAAGTACAACATTTTCTAGCAAGCAGTTCTCATGAGAAAAGATTTCAGCTATGAGCACATAGACAGTACAGTGGAAAATCACAGTTTAATTCTCTTAACCGGCATTTTATTAAATGGCTAAGAAATGCAGCTTTACATGAGGTGGTGCAACTAGGCCAAGACCTCTGCTAAGTTAAGTTTACATATTCTCAATGCTCCAATTATGCAAGTCACAATAATCAACATCCCTTGTATTATTTTCAGTAGTATCCCTTTCCCAATGTTGCTGAGCCAAGTTCCCACTGAAGCAAATCCCTTGCCAACTTTCTCCCAAACACCTGGTTCCTTTCATTCCTTCAAATCAGCATTTTTATTAGTAAGATTAGTACGCAAGCTTCTAATTTCTTTACTATTGTCAGGAATGAACGAACAGCAATGCCTAGAATTAAGCATTTTGCAAACTCCGCCATTCTTTGATAAAAGAATGTCTAATGCAAGGCGGTTCTGAAGAGTCACAGCTCTTTCCGCAACTAATTCAGTATCTATCAGGATCATGGCTCCTGAAAAATTTGTCAGCATGTTATCCACAATAGTAGACAACTTTCTAATCTTTATCAAATTCAGAACAACTCCTACTGAAGGAATCATTGCTCTAAATATATCTTCCACTATACCAGAAAGAGGCTCTCTCTTTTTTCCAATGTGATGTAACTCGGGGCCATGTGTATCAAACATTTTTAACGATGGCAAAAATTAATTTTGGTATGAAACAAGTCCAGTTTGTGATTCGGTAACTTGCTACCGCAACGCAAATTGGATTTGCGACTACATACCAATTCAGTATTAGGAAAGGGCGTGTCAAGGGCGTCCCTTCCTAATACTGAATCACAGAGATATGTATGATTGTTTTTTGACTGTGAATGCGGTCGTAAAACAATCGCAGTTACCACCAATTTCAAATTGATGGTAACCCATTCGCAAATAGGAAGGGGTCCCAGAGGGACCCCTTCCCCTTTGTGAATGCATGCAAAAAAACATTTTACGAGCAGGCAGCCTACTCTTATAAAATGAAAATAAAACTTTTCATTTTTCATTTTTGAACGCATCCCGTTCTCCTTTTAGGAAAATGGGCTGCATTTAAAAAAAAAAGATTGCTTTTTTGAAAAGCAATCACAGACATGGTGGTCTGCTGAACCCATGTAACTGTAGACATTCGCAATGGTTCACAAATTGCGACCTACCTCATGAATATTAATGAGGTAGGTCCATTTGCAAGCCCTTGCGAACCGCAGTATGAAACCTCTGGAGTTTCATACATTCCAATAGTGATTACTTAATTGTAATTTGCTAAAAATCACAATTAGGTAATCACTATTGTGAAGAATGATACATCTGGTCCTTGGTCGCTTTCAGAAATTTCTTTAAGTTGTCAAGCTGAGAAATCTTTGGGAAAACTATCTCCAAATAACAAGTACCATACCATCCTCTTGGAGGACGTTAATAAGCATTAGGACCACAGATGTAATATATCCCAGGAATTGCTGGATCCTTTCTCATTCAACTTAAATGTCCATTTGTCTGAAACAAAAACACATGTCTACATTCACTCGTTCCCACAAATAAAGTGTCAGTGTGAGATTTAGGCCTATGTACACAAAGCTTCTCTATGTGTTGCGCATCTAAAGCTAATTTCCCCTATGTTTTTATTGCATAATAAGCATAATCATTCTGGTAAGTCTTTTGCTCTAAGCCTTTTTCTAACTTCTCCTTCATTGCCTTTCTCCTGTCATCTGTGTGATCTAAGAAGCTCTTTTCTAAAGGTGTAAGCAAGCACATCAGGTTATTCCTGTGAGCGTCAGCTGTGCCAAAAGGTAATGTAGGCTCAAAGAATCCCCTAACTAATACTATGTCATTATCCTTAGCTACTTTACTTAGATACCTAATTATAGCGACAAACGAAAACACCACATTGTGGTTCAAATAGAAGTGCTGTATGTACTCCTGGTTTTAGAATCTTGTTAGTAACAGACTACAACTTATCCCATAAGTATGAGGCAAGCTATGATAGGTAAATCCTTCTTCAACTGATGAAGGAATCTGCGTACACACAAAACAATTCTTTGCATCCATTATCTCAACATACTCACTCAATAAGCGATAGAACACAATAGAAAAAAATTCCCCTTGTGCATTACTACCTACGTGTAAACTTCATCTAACCTAAACTTCTCTATTGCTGTTAATGAAGTAGTTGTCTTTAAAGCTGAAGTATGGTTGGCTTCTTTTTTGTCAAGAGCAGTCATACCCATAATCAATATCACGAACAAAATCCCACACACAAATGCCAAACCAATACTCATGTATTTGCAGCACCTGTTTCTACTATCCTGCTGGTTGATCTTACTCCTGATCTGTGAAGAATCAGAGAGTAGGAGGTAAAAAATGTAGAAAATGCAGCAGAAATCCAAAACAAAAATCTTTTTTTCAGCAGTTATTTACAGCTTTCAGTCTCACTTCCAAGATCCTCTGTCAAAAATCGGTTTAGCAGCTTGTCAAAATCGTTTTTCAAAAGTCAAAATCAGGTTATCAAAGTCTTAACCGGTTATTTTCAACAGTCTCTTTCTCTTTGAACTTTTCTCAGATTATCTCAACAGCTCGTTTCATCAGCTTCCTTCAAGTGCCAAAATATTGACCTGGAATATCTTGATCAAAACAAAAAGACAAAAATTATTTCTGCCATTCACTTGTAGTTGTAAACGCCCATTCAGGACCTATGTATCTTCGAATTGCTATTCTCTTTCTTTTCAACTTTCGATCACCCTGCCACTCTCCTTCACTCAGATCTTCTTTCCTTGTTCTATCTATTTCTTCCTCGATTGTTGTCACAACAACTCCTTCTTTTCTCTTTGCTTGTGACTTCAGCCACTTATCTCCTTTCAGTGGACCCTTTGTCAATGCTCTTTTCAGTGTTGAACTTGAACCTTCTTTTCACACTGCAGGATTTTCTCTTAATGGATCCGCAACTGGTTCAGGAGGAGTTAGATCACATTGGCTTTGATCAGCCTCAACTCCTTCCACCTCGGGGTCTGTCAACTGCTCTGTTTGTCTCACAAAATCATCTGCTTTTGGGAAAGCCCTCCTCTGACTAGGCTCTCCTCCTGCCTCAGTTGAGATTGGCTCATTCTTACCCTCCTGGAGGTCCTCTCCTTCGTCTCTCACAGGAGTGACTGAACAGACCTCAACTGGCTCAGATCTGGCCCTAGTTCCTCTTTCTTTTCTTTCCGGCTCTGAGGCTTGTCTTGTTGCAGTTGTTGGTACTCTCAACAACTCTTCTTCATTGTCCAAGGGACATGCCACTTTCTTCGTGTGGCTGGCGTGGTTCCAGTTCGCAGCTGTGGTAGTAGTCAGAACTACCTGGAATGGTCCTTTCCAGTGAGGTTCCAAACATGTTTTCCTCACATGTTTCTGGACCACAACCCAGTCACCGGCTCTCAAGTTGTGCCCTGTGTCATGGTTCGATGGCAGTGTGCTGGCCTCCACCTGCTGAGAGAAAGCTTGAACCACATGAGCCAGACCCTTGCAGTATTCCAACACGATATCTTCTATAATGTTGACAAGTGTATTTGCAGGCATCACTGGCAACCTCATGGCTCAGCCCATAAGGATATCATGCAGCGACAATCCTGTCTTCCTGACGGGTGTGTTCCTCATTGTCATCATTACTAATGGCAGTGCGTCAGTCCATTTCAGATTTGTGGACGCACAAATCTTTGCAACCCTTGACTTCAAGGTACCATTCATCTGTTCCACTAGCCCAGAGGCTTCAGGCCGGTAACTACAATGCAACTTCAGCTCAATGTACAATGCTCCACACAGTAATTTAATGCCTTTTTGTTGAGGTGACTTCCCCTGTCAGATTCTAAAGAGATCGGAAACCTAAAATGTGGTATCAGTTCCCTAAGCAGGAGTGTTGCTCCTGTGAGGCATTTCTTCATGCAGGGTACGCTTCCATCCAGTGAATAAAAATGCAGACAATCACCAACACATATCTCAAACCTCCATACACAGGCATCTCAATAAAATCCATTTGCATTCTGATGAATGGACCTCCTGTTCTTCCAATGTGCCTCAAATTAACCACCTTCCCTTCCCCCATGTTCATTTGTTGGCAAATGATGCAACAATGGCAAACTGAACCAGAAACTTGTCTAAACCTTGGGTTGGACCAATCATGCTTGAATAAACAAATTATGGCATCCCTCCCAACATGTGCTTGACCATGATAATACCTAGCCATTTGAGACAACAGACTATTGGGCAAAACCAACTGTCCCTCTTCTGAAACCCACAGTTTATCCTGTCTCTGTACACATTTCATTTTGCTCCATGATCATTTTTCCTCCCTGTCAACATTATTCTGCAATGTTTTCAATTCTTACAATGTATCAATTACTTTCAATGCAAAACGTGGACATGTTTCATCTTGCTCAGGTAACAATTCCCACTTATCTTTGAATGATATACAGTTCAATGAGCAAAAGCTTGCGGCTTGATCCGCATATCAATTTCCCATTGACATGCGATTTCAGATGTGCACTGCATTTCACCACGGCAATCTTTTCAGCCATTTGGATAGCTTGCAACAGTTCTTCAATTCTTTCACCATTTCTCACTGGTGAACCAGAAGAGGTCATGAAATCTCTTTGTGACCACAACTTGCCAAAATCATGGACTATCCAGATCCATACTGGCTATCTGTATAGATGGTAACTTTTAGCTGAGCAGAAACATGGCAAGCTCTAGTAAGGGCTACCAGTTCCGCTACTTGTGCAGAATATACTCCTCGAAGCCAAGATGCTTCCAGGATACCAGTAATTGTGCACATGGCATACCCTGCTCTCAGTGCTCCTGTGTTGTCTCTTAGGCAAGAACCATCTAAAAGGTAATTTGGTCATTTTCTTCCAATTGGGTAACTCTAATGTAAGGTCTTGGTTTTGTGCACAGATGAGTTACCTCAAGACAATCATGCTCAATGTCTTCCACCTTTTCAATTTAAACATTTTAATTTAGAAGCATGGTTGCCGGGTTCAGCACTGTACATCTTTTCAATGACACAATTGGTGATCCTAGAATACTCGTCTCATTTCTGGTCAGACTTGCACCAGTCAAATGTTGGGTTTTTGTCTTTGTAAGTAGGATCTTAATGGAGTGAGGGACCATGATAGTTAAAGGAAGTCCCATCACAATGCCTTTACACTGTGTGAGGCTCTGTCCAACCGCAGCAACTGCACACAAACAGCCTGGTAAAGCTGCTGCAATTGGGTCCAAAGTAGCTGAAAAATATGCTACTGGGAGGTTTACACCTCTATGGACCTGTGTCAAGACAGACAAAGAACATGCATCACGCTCACGACAAAACAATGTGATAGGTTTAGTGTAGTCAGGCATACCCAAATCCAGACCTTTGCACAGACTTTCATCCAAGCCTGGTCTAACACTATTGGATCTGTGACCTCCTTGTGTGTCAGCTTTTGCGAAGGCTTGGAAATGACTGAAAAATTTTGAATCCATTGGCGACAGTAGCCTACCATCCCTGAGAACATTCTGACATCTCTCAGTGTGGTTGGGGGACTTATCTGCAAAATGGTTGTGACCCTTTCTCTGGATATTTTCCTTGATCCCTTCTCAATCTGGTGACCCAAATAGTTTGCTTCTTTCTGACAGTACTGCAAATTAAGTGGAGACAATTTATGACAATTCTTTCCCAAATGGTTCAGCAAGGCAATTGTCTCATATTTGCACTTGTTCCTTATTTTGGACGTGATCAGCAAGTCATCAATGTACTGTACTAAGGTCGATTCGAAAGGCAATTCCAATTACTCCAAATTATTTTTCAAGATCTGATTGAATATGGAAGGTGCCTCTGGAAACCCTTGAGGAAATGGACACCAACAGTAAACTATGTCCAAACATTTTAAACAAAATAGGAGTTGGCTATCCTCATGAAGAGGCACAGAAACGAAGGCCTATGACAAGTTTATGACAGTGAACCACTCAGCATCACATGGAATCTGAAACATTATCTCAGCTGGATTTGGCACCACGAGGCAACATTAGATCACAATGTTTTTTATTTTTCTCAAATCCTAGACAATTTGAACTTTACCCCAGGGCTTTTTCAACCCCATTATCGGTGAATTACATGGGCTGCTCAACACTTCTTTTAAAACCCCTTGTTTCACAAATTCTGCAATTATTTGGGCAACCTCTAAAAGAATATCCTGTGCATTGTGGTACTGGAGAATCTGAGGAAAAATTGTGTTCGGCTTTACAGAAACTTTAACTGGCTCAACTCCCTTTATCAGAACTATTTATTTTCCTGTCAGATCCCACACTTTCTCTTTAACTGTTCCCTGTAAGTCAGGATGAAGCTCCTTCACTATGAACACTGGAATTAAACTCATCAGGGCATAACCTCACTTATCGTCTCACACTCGGTCTCTGGAGCAGGATCATCCTCATCATTACTATTCGTCTGTATCTCGATTCCATCGTTTGAGAAAGTAATTGAGCACCTGGTTTTACACAGCAAGTCTCTTCCAGGTAGGGATACAAGACTTGAATCACAGATGACGAATTTGTGCAATCCCTGAAAGTTGTCAATTTGAACCTATACCGGATCTGTGATTGGGTTGGTCAAATACTAATTCGCTACTTCTACAATATGGACTGTCTTCACTGAAAGGGGCAAATTTGGAACTTCAGCAGACCCTACTGTGGAGCGTGCAGGTCCTGTTTCAACCAAGAATGAAACTTGGTGACCCATGACTCTTCCCTTCACATAGGGACCTTTCTGATCCGCTTCTGAGGAAGCTGAAAGCACACACACCTCCTCATCTGAACTCTCACTCATCCAATCATCGTTTATTCCATTCTCACTGTGTAACAGAAATTGATGTACATGGTTATTACTTTGGTTGGGCCTCTGACCTGAGACCTGTTGAGGAAGCATCACTTGCTGCTGTTCCATTGGGGCTTGCTGTCTGGATACCATGGGAACCTGCTGTTGCATTGGCTGCAACTGTGTCATTTGTACACGCAGCTTTTGCACCTGCTGCATGGGTTCAAATATTCTGCATCTGATTCACATTATTCTGAAAATTCTGATTAGAACCACTCATTCTCAGTCCTCTCATGTTTTGAAACGGATTGGTGTCATTAGTTTGCTGAACAACACCTTCCTGCACCATCATCGGATACTCTTGTTTCCAATTTTTGACTGTATCGCAAGCATGACAAGGCAAACTTTTCTTCATTCCCTGCACATCATTCTGATCCACTACAGTACCCATGTCTTGACCACAGTTTATATTATCTCTGCGACCTTTACCTCTCATCTGATTTTGAAATACCATGTTTCCCTGCTGCTGCTGTTGCTGTGGAAAGTTTCCCTACATCCCTGTTTGTGCAGCCTTAATCTGCATCACCATCACCTTTTCCTTCAACTTTCTCTGCTTCAACTCAATCTCATTCCTACAGTACTTTGCAAACTGCAACAACTCACCAGTCGACTTTGCTTGCCAGCAAATCAAATGACTCTTAATCATCTGGCTATTTTAGGTCTCAATCCTTCCACCACTCTGAACACAAAATGAATCATGCCTTTAGCCTCAATTGTCTCTGTACCACTGTAATGCTCGAATACCTGCAACAATCTCTCGTAGTACGCATGTACAGATTATTTTGCTTCCTGAGCTGTCCTGTCTATTATCTGCCATCCAATGTTTTTGGGCATAATTCTCATTTTCAGGAATTTAATCACCTTTTAGTAATACTTCATTACCTCAGGAGATGGCACACCTGTAACCTGATCTCTGGTTCTTATGTTGGCCAATCTACACTCCTCTTACACTCCATCCATAGATCAGATGGAACCACTATCTCTAATAGACTTGTCAAGTACTCCAACAGGCACTTTGCAAGTTTCACAAACCTGTCTGTCTGCTGGTAACATTCCACTGGCTTCTCTCTCAACCTGGGATAATCATTTGTAAATGACAGAATGTCACTTCTGCTCCAAGGGACATGAACAAAATTCCTTCCTGGAATCTCTCTCATTGGTCAAATTTTCACTGGATCCTTATCCTGCTGCACATTTGCAGTCAGCTCCGCAGAATCTATTTTTCTATTATCTCTTCTCTTTACCCATCTGTCTTCACATTTGTCTAATGCTCCCCAAATCTGGGCACTTTGAAGTAACTCCCTAAGGTATGCCTTCATTCCGACAGATCTCATGTGTTAAAAATCTTTAGCCTCAAAATCTAACCTGTAACTCCTTTTCAAATGCTTCATTTTCTCTATTTCTATTCTGTACTTCTCTGCCAGGTCTGATAGCTTTTGATGCACATTGCTCACTTTCCTCATAATTTTCGGGCACAAATATCTCAAATCTGCTTCTGTGTATGACTCTAATCTGTTTACACCCATAGTTCCCTCAATGAGCTCACCCGCTTCCATTCCTAGTCTAGTGTAGTTCAGGTATTCCTCTCCCTTAGGGGCACTCTGTGGGGTATTCAGATTGTCTAACCATTCAGTCAATTGCTAGGCAGTCAAACCCTGCAATGAGATATTGTAGGTCTATGCTGGTGGCACCTGTTGTACAACTGTATTCGGGGTCTGCAGTGTCAGTAATTTCAAGCTCTGACTAATGTTTGTCCTGATCACAATATCCGGAGGAACTCCGAATGGACTAAAGTCTAGCAATGATCTAGATCCGTCAAAGCTCTGTCCAACAGGAGAGATTACCCGAATATTCTCATTAATTCCTCCCCTCATTGCATTCGGACTCAGGACTCCCTGTCCACTTGCACTGGGTTTCCCTTGTGCAAACAGGGGCACAATCGGACCAATGGTAACAGATACAGATACAGCATCTGGGCTTGGTCTGACATTCAGGTTCTATGGTTCAGTAACTCCCATATCTTAGCTCATCAGTACAGACATATCTGTCTGTCTCCCTGTTATCGGGGTGTATCTTGGCATTACTTGGGGCTGCACTTGCGGCAGTAAAATGGAGTCAGCTCGGTCTGAACCAATGTTGGTTTCGAGAAAACCTGTTCTGTAGGCGCTATTAGATTAGTGGCAGTTTCCACAATAGGCACATCAGGGTAAATCCCCAGGACATTTGGCTGTGGAACCTGATTTTGTACTACTAGAGTAGTAGGTGTGTTAAGATTGCTCTTTGTCGGGCTAGGATTAACCGGCACCGGACTTGTTGTCCCATTAACCTGTGTCAGAGCCGAAGGATCAGCACTGGTACTCTGGCCACTCTCATGCGCTGCATATGGTGGTGGACGATTTCTCAATAACTGCAAGATAAACTCATCATTGTCCGATTCTTCCTCCACTGTCGAAGGTTTTCTAGTGTCCCTATTCTTGGAAAGGCTCTTGTTAGTCTTTCTAGTAGTTTTCCTTCCTTCTCTCTCACTGTCTTGTGTAATTGCTGAGAATAGTGTAATCCCCTGCAAAGTCTCGGTTCTCCAAAATTTCTGAGCATGGTCCCATCTAGCTTCCTCTAGTGTCTTTTCTGCCTTTCTCATTCTCCTCTCAAATTTCTGTTTCTGTTGCTGTCTGGCTACTAACCCCCACATTGCCAATGCCTCGAACTGGGCTGGTCTCGGAGGGGGTTTCAGATCATACAGCACCCTCCTCAAATGCTCCAAACTCCTCAAATTGAAGGTTCCATTGACAGGGAACGCTAAACTCCCATCCTTCTCTGTCACTTTGCACCATGTAAGCTGGAGTACCTTCTGGTGGTGCAATATCTCCTATACTCATTGTAATGTACATATCTCCCCTTAAAGCACTCTTTAAAGCTTTGAAAAATGCCATCTTTATGACCTTTATGTTTCTCTAAATCAAATCAGGAAGTGACTTTTAATCCCAGAATTCTCCTCAACCACCTTCTCAGCCAATTGCATTTCACGGATGGCTGCCAATCCGTGCGCGACCCTTCTCACTAACCAACCTATCCCAGTGCAGCTCCAATGACGTCACACTCACACGTATTATGGATGACAAAGTCTTGTGGCTTGTCCTCCCAAACTCGAATTATTGCAAGCACTAAACAAATCAAACCCAATTTGTCCGTTTACTACAGGTAAGGAGAGGATAGGAAGTAGCAAAGCGGTTTGAGAGACCGCCTCAGGAGCCGGAGATCTCAGTTCGATCCTCGGCGCTACGTCCTGTGATTCTGGGCAAATCACTTAGGGGGTTATTGCAACTTTGGAGGAGGTGTTAATCCGTCCCAAAAGTGACGGTAAAGTGACGGATATACCACAAGCCATATTACGATTCCATTATATCCTATGGAACTCGTAATACGGCTGGTGGTATATCCGTCACATTTGGGACGGGTTAACACCTCCTCCAAAGTTGTAATAACCCCCTTAATCTCCTTGTGCCCTTGGACAGCGCCTTGAGACCCTTACAGGTGATAAGCCACACCATATGAATCTACATTTCAGTAAGGTAACACAATCACTTCAGAAACTTCACAGATTTTTCCCTGACAGCTTTGGCTCTAGCAGCTACTCATTCTTTCTCAGTTTCCCTGAATCACAAGCAAAATTTGACCCACAAATTTCATTCTCAACTGATCAATAGGACTGTCCTGGTGCACATAAGACTTGTCAGATCTCAGTTGCCCAATTCTTTCACTCACTTTGACTCACACTCTGACTTGTCGACCACGCCCGATTGACCTATTGAAGCAGACAAATTACAATAAAAACCAAGTGTCCATATACTTTTCAATATTCTCCAGAGTCTTAGACCACGCCGGGTCCGTACATCAACAACAACGTGGATACTTTTTGAGCATAAAGCGCCACAGACATGTGACGTTCCATGACTTCCCTACTCTTACACTTCGGACTACAACTTGATTTGGAGTGCACAAACTCCCTAAACCCTCACAAACCTCACAATTCACCTGCGATTTGCATAAACTGTGCGAGCACAAAACCTACTTCATTCACACTGTCCCTAGAACACGGAGAACATCCTCAAACAGCCATTGGAAAGCTCCAAGATTCTGGGAAAGTCATCTCAGGACTTAGGGGCACATATTCTCTCCAATTTTTATCATTAAAAAAATTAATCCAAATCTCAGTGATGATGAGCTGTCAAGTGACAAGACCATCAAACTACTACCATCTCTGAGGACACCTGTTATTTCTCACTTACAATCTCTGGGACCAAATACTCTACTACCTCTCTTTCTGGACTATGTGATGGGCTCTTAAGGAGACAAACCATCATTCTCTGCTACCACCTCTGTTAGTGCGACTGACCTTAATAAGTAAACTTACAAGGGGACGCGAATAGTTCGATGAACCTTTTGAATGTGCTTAAGCCATATATCCAGTATGTGCAGATCAATAATCAATAACAATCAATAACATTAATAATCAGTAGGAGTCAGTAATTGTCACACATCATGACCTCTCAGTATTGAATAACCACACCTTTATGTAAAAGTTAGAATATTTATTTCCCTATATTAACAATGCTAATGTGATGTACGTTAATCTCAAAATCAATTGATAAGCATACAGAAACAACACTGGCTGACCAAAACGACGAAAGAATCTCAATCTAATCAAAGCTTGAACTACTACTGTATTACATACATTTAGATTTAGCAAAGAAAGGACATCTGTTGTTACTCCATGTATCAAACTTCATTAGTGAGAACCCTATCTAACACCAGATTAGAATTAGCATGTTTGGGCTTCATGCAAAAACTATTCAGTTACACAAATTTGGAAAACATCTGACTATGGCTCTATCAAAATAGCACAGTTGGTACCTAGGAACAAAAGTAAATAAACATAGCACACAATCTCATAGTCAATATACCTATCCTCAGTTTGGATCCGCTAGCTGTGACAATCTTCGTCATCAGGACATCAATCTGGTCAGCAAGCCATCAGGATTCAGCGTCAAAGTTCAGAAAAGGCAAAGTCTTTCAGCAATAAAATTAAGTACGTCTCTTCTTAAGACGGTCAAGAAAGTAATAGCCTTACGACAAGATAGAAAATGGGCAAATGGTGTCTTCTACTCAGTGGAGTCCGGCTAAGTTGGATTTCCTAAAACTACTTCCCAAGTCCCTATTGGTCAAGAGATCGCATATTCACACTTTGTCCAATAAAAGTAAAACTTCAAATCTACATTTCTACTAGTACATGGTTCACATATCGATGATTGGCTCCTTTTGTCCTGTTCTCATCATCCGGCTCGTCAGGTAACAATATTGTTGCAGCTTATACTCCAGTCAAAGTTTCCATTGTATCCTCCTGAGAAAGTCAGTCTTCCACGCATTGCATTTACAATGTTGCATTAACAAGTACAGCATCTTCTAGCAAGCAGTTATCATGAGAAAAGATTTCAGCTATGCGCACATGGACAGTACAGTGGAAAATCACAGATTAGTTCTCTAAGTAGACATTTTATAAAACGCCTAAGAAATACAGCTTGACATGAAGACATGCAAATAGGCCAAGACCTCCGCTAGGTTAAGTCCTACAATTGATAAATCTAATACATAATGCATAACCGTCAATATGACATATTACTACATTAATCAAACATAAGCTCAATATTTCATATTAATAAGCCACTAATAAGTATACGTCGTGAACATTGACGGCCACTCACATGATCACACTTTCAAATGGGTGCATTATTTCTCTCTATATTATTACATTTTCTATGCATATTCAACACTCCAAATACATGAATATTCATTTAAAATGTTGATACTAAAATCAGTGCTAACACATTTAATGGAAGGTCCAATCACGTTTTATGTGGCCATTCACTGCCTTTGGAGATTTAGCAGCCTTCCTACACAGTACTGTGATTTGTAGGTCTGGCCTTTCAGACAGCTTTACCTGTCTCATCAGAATTACATTTTCCTTAAACAAACATACATGATACACATTTTTTTAATGAATGCACAAAATGTGTGCACATTGTTTACATGTGCTTAAAAATAGTTGCTTTTCTTCAGTGAGAAAGCTCTTTCAGAAGGTTCCTTGTGAAGTCGCAGCCTACCAGACCGTGCTTCTGTGTGGCTTGTTAAAGGCATCCTGGAGACATTCTGAAAGCTGACCTACGAATGCATTCTGCCCAGTGCTTGCCATTGGCTTTGTGGTTTGTGTTAGAAATGGGGTTTCTGATGGCTAGGGTATGCACCTGAGCCAGGCAGAACCTACCCACTTTAGTCAGGGCAAGGGAGTTACACGTCCAAGATAACCCCTGCTCACCCCCTTGGTAGTTTGGCACGAGCAGTCAGGCTTAACCCGGAGGCAATGTGTAAAGCGTTTGCGCAGCACACACACACATGTGACGCAATATCCCCACCACAAAGGAAACACAACACCAGATTATATGAAAATATACTGTATTGTACACAACGCAATTATCAGACCAAACATCACATATCAGTACTATCCTGCTAACTTAGCAGTTGTCAGAACGTTACACATTAGTTACTCCGCAAATTAGCAGTAGTCACACATAACACACAGGTTACTCAGTATACTGCAACATAAGCAGTAGTCAGGGAACACGTTATCACATTAGAACACTTGTCATAAGAATATCATAAAACGCCCATAGTAGGAACATTAGACAACATATGGCAAGTTAGGAAAACATATTAGCAAGCATGTCCATAAAAGGAACATTTGCATATGCACACAAAAACATCATAAAACAGGTAGGCAATATATAATGCAATAAAGTATCTAATAAGAACTCCTGATATATATTGTCCCTTTGAAATACCTGGTAGATGATAGAGGCACCTCCAGTGCCTAAGAAACGGAAACAAGGGGGGGCCCCCAGCGCTCCCTGCGCAAAACGGGGGTCTCGTGATCTCCTGGGGTCAGAGGAGGGCTTCATGCACCTCCTCTTGTCCATGAACGGACCGCTCTGGGGACCATAACCACTGGGGGACCCCGTAGGCCTCCACCGGCCCTCACGAGGGGGGCCCAGATCAGCCAAACTGCTTTTGAAGGGAGGGGGGTGCCACGCACCCGCACCGTCTTCCTGACGTCGTCCTGGCCCAAGGCAGGGCCTGCCGGTGCCCCGGGAGTGCTCCACAGAGCGGTCCTCGCCCCGGGGGCGCCGATAGGAGCACGCTTGCTCCAGATCTCGGCAAGGAGGTTTTCTTCGTGCCCCAGGGGCACTAGAAGGTGGGCGACTCTCGCGCTTTGTAAATAAAGGGCGCCCGGGCTGCGGTGGTGATCTGGGGCATCCAGGAAGCGCTTCTCAATGCGCTACGGCCATATTTATAGCCCGGGTCGCGGCGGTGATTCCAGCATCAATTCCAGAGAGAGCGCTTTTCCCCAAGTGCTAAGGAAAAGATGTAGAGATCGGAGTAGGGGTCAGGGGCCACAGCACCCTGCCCCTGGGAACAGTAAAACAAGAAAAACCACAGGGCTGGTGGGCCCAGCTACAGGCCAGCACAAGGGGTGCATATGGTGGCAGTTCATCCTAGTGACCAGGCAGGTCACAGGTCAGCACAGCAGCAGCAGTCCATGGTGGTTTCCTGGTGAGTCCATTCATCAGCGTTCTGTGTCCAGTTTCAAGTTCCAAGAATGTTCAAATTGAGGGGAAAATTCCCCTGTACTTATAGTCCGTTCTTACAGTGTTTTACAATGGTAGGGAGAGGAGGTTTCAGCCAGTTACAACTGGTTCTGGGAGTGCCCCCTCTCTCCTTTCAGCACAGGCTCCAAACATCAGTGGGGGGTTAACGACCCTATTGTGTGAGGCCTGGGCACAGCCTTTACAAATGTAGATGTGCCCCGCCTCTCCCTTCTCTCAGCCCAGGAAGACTATTCAGTATGCAGATGCACCTCTGTGACACCTCCACCCTCCTTGTGTACAGGTTGTCTGAAAAGTATGCACAAAGCCCCAACTGTCACTCTGCCCAGACGTGGATTGGAGTCAAGATGCAAAACACGAGTCATAAGTACAGATAAATGCGCACTTTCTAGAAGTGGAATTTCTGTGATAGTAATAAAAAATAGACCCACACCAGTAAGCAGTATTTATTATCACCATCACAACCATACCAAACAAGCCTACGCTACCCCTCATAAATCAGACAATACCCTTTACACATAAGGCAGGGCATTTCTAATGCAATCCTATGAGAAGGCAGCACTCACAGCAGTGAGACACCAAGTTAGGCGGTTTGTCACTACCAGGACAGGCCATGCAATATGGCACATGTCCTGCTTTTCTACATACATGGCACCCTGCCCATAAGGCTAGCTACGGCGTACCTTAAGGGTGACTTACATGTAGTAAAAGGGGAGTTCTGGGCCTGGCAAGTAAGTTTAGATGCCAGGTCCCTGTGGCAGAAAACTGCGCACACAGGCCTTGCGCTAGCAGGCCTGAGACAGGTTTAAAAGTCTACTTCAGTGGGTGGCGCAAGCAGCGCTGCAGGCCCACTAGTAGTATTTAATTTACAGTCCCTGGGTATAGAGATACCACTGTACAAGGGACTTATAGGTAAATTAAATATGCCAATTAGGTATAAGCCAATCATACCAACTTTAGATGGGAGAGCACCTGCACTTTAGCACTGGTCAGCAGTGATGAAGTGCTCAGAGTCCTAGAGCCAACAGCGAGAGGTCAGAAAAAGCAGGAGGAAGGAGGCAAAAAGACTGGGGATGACCCTGCGTAAGGCAAAAATTCCAACAGTTTGTAACTCACATTTTCTTGCTTTCCTTTTGCTGGCTCTTTTTATTTTAGACTGTCAGGCTTGAGTTTGTACCTTTCCTTTCCAAAACATTATTTACAGTATCCTTCCGAGTGCTCCCAGTCTGTAAATGGGCCTGTAAATCTTGTTCTTACCTCATCACATTTGCTGTGCATTCAAGGACAGAGGTCAAATATCAGGTACTGTCTTCTGAGGGCACTTTTTTACTTTTCTTTCTCTGACTTCGAAGTGAGAGGAATTATGTGACAATCTTGCTAGATACTAAGGGTAGGAAAGAGTTTTTTTCTAGCACACAACATTTAAATGAACTGAAGTATTTCAGAATATATCAGTATTATGAACACAATGAAGCACATGTTTTGTTATTTCTGAAGTGTGTTCAAAACAAATAATTTAACATGATCAAAATACATCATTACATTAGGTGATGCAACTTGCACACATTCGTAAAACTGTATGTCTGTGCAAATGTAATGGTCATTTCATATGAAAATGTGTTGTTTGTAATGACAGTGTGCTACCACACAGTGAATACTCCACTCCATGCCACTTTACTCTACTCTGCAGCACTCCACACCAGTTCACTTTACTTTACACCACTCCACGCACTCTGCACCATTCCACTCTATGCCACTGCAATCTTTCCCACTTCATGCTACACTTCTCTACGCTACCCTCTACCACTCTATTCTATGCCAATGCACTCTTCGCCACACTACACCACTGCACTCTTTGCCACTGCACTCTACGCCACTCCAGTCTAGGCCACACCAATCTACTCTGCTCAGCTCTCTCCGCAACTGTCCTCTCTGCCACTCTGCAACACTGCACTCTATGTCACTGCACTCTATGTCAATGCACTCTATGCCAATGCACTTTGCTCTGTAACACTCAACTCTATGCTCCTGCACTCTATGCCAATTCCTTGTATGCCACTCTAATCTACTCTGCACCTATGCAATCTATGCCAATGTACTCTCCACCACTTTACTCTTTTCCATTACACTCTATGCCACTCTATGCAATCGCACTCTACCCTGCACCACTCCATTCTATGCCACTTCATTCTACTCTGAAACAATCTACTCTATGCCACTCCACTTTATGCCACTGCACTCTACACCACTCTACTTTTAACCACTGCACTCTAAGCCAATGCACTCTAGACAACCACACTCCATGTCACTGCATTCTATGCCACTGCACTCTACTCTGCATCACTGTGCTCTTTGCCACTGCTCTCTATGCCACTCTATTCCTCTGCACTCTGACACTCTACACTGCAACACCGCACTGTCAGCCACTGAACTGTACCTCACTCTACTCTGCACTACTCTACACTACTCTACGCCTCTGCATTCTATGGCACTGCACTCTACTGCACTATACCCTACTGTGCACAACTCAATGCTGCTCTACTCTGCACCATTCTATGTCACTGCACTCTATGCCACTTGACTCTACTCTGCACTCTACACCGCTGCACTCTATGCCACTCTACTCTGATCGATTGCCCTCTGCATCACTCAGCTTTATGCCAATCTAGTCTTGACCCCTCTGTTACTCTACTGTACACCACTGCCTGCTATGCCACTGCACTCTGTGCCACTCTACTTTGAGTCACTCTATTCTCTGCCACTCAACTCTGAGCCACTCCATTCCATTCTGCATCTCTGCACTCTGCACCACTGCACTCTACTATGCACCAAATTAATTTACACCACCACATTCTATGATGTTGCATTGTACGCTGCTGGATTCAATGCCACTGCACTCAATGCCACTGCACACTATGGAACTATACTCTGCCACTCCAGTGTTCACCACACTATGTCACTCCAATACACAACACTCTCTGGCACTCCCCTCTCCACTCTTCACCATCCCACTCTATGACACGTCACCACACTCTCCTCTATGCCACTAACATTTAGCCATGCTGAACAGCAGCCACACTGGTGTACAACATGGCTAATACACATTAGCAAAGCCAATACCTTTTGTATAGGAGAGACATATTTCCTTTGCCAATGCTTGTTAAATGTAGTTTTGTACAGTAGCTTTAAAAATGGGTATATACTTGCTTGCAAAGGTCAGACCTATTGTCTTTGCCAATGTTTGTTTCTAGAGTAATTGTAATGGGATCACAAAACACACAAAATAAGATATAACTACTAGTTTCACATATCTGACTGACTGGCTGAACCTTAAAGAAAAACACAAATATTGAATATTGTACAAAGCAATAAGACTGTTTCTCATGTCTTAAACGGTATGGTAAAGCACTTAAACTGTGAATTGCTGGGGTTGCTTAAGTTGCAAAAAAATAGTTCATCCTCTACGATTTTGTGGTGATCCATTCCCATACTTGGATTTGCCGATTAAATAGACTGTGTCACACAGGATGTTTTTATTAATATGGTTAGTTTCACCAACATAAATAGTGAATTCCAGAGCTATTATAAACTTGGAGAAAATAAAATGTAGCTTTACAGTGCCAGATATATTGTACGTAAAAAACAGACGTCTGCAGTATTCTTGCACCATAGCCAGAATCATATTCAGGGAGTTAAGAATGGCACAGTCAGCATTCTTTCAGAATGAAGTACGAATGAGACAGCCATAGAGACGTACTCTAAATTAACTCCAGTTGACTAGTCCAGTAACAAATGTTTTTCACTGGAACAAGGTCAATCATGAATGTTATAGGATATTGAGTGCATATGTACAAAAAGGAAAATGCTACCTACTTAATTGAATTTCTAATTCCAACAAACAAAAACTATTTGACAGCAGTAACCAGTTCCAAAATGCAAGGGAATTACCAAGGATCTTCACAGTAAGATTAGTGGATGTCTAATAGCCCATGAGCTATTAAATCGAAGAGATTCTATTTGCAACTGCCCAAATGGAATTCCCAAAGATAGACAGCAAATATGTGTGTGTATTCCTGAAAAACGCATGATTGTGAGCTATTAAAGGGCACCTTCACCATCGTATCCCTACTTCGGGGAGATCCAATAACACAGACTTGGCTACAGGGTACACTGTCTAAAATGAGAAGGGCATATATTCTTGTATTCCGTACTGGGGATATAGTTAGTTTAAGTTTCTTTGTCACTTCATCTCTACCACATAACAAGTGCTGTACGGACATACAACGAGCAATGGGAAAATTCATTTTTAATATAGAAATTGTCCCTTTTGTTATGGCGTTCTCTTCTTACAGACTGCCAGTTTGCTTAACTTAAGGTCACTGTATAAACAACAATTTACAAGCGTGGTCACTTTCAGATTACTGTTTAGTTATTGATAGAATTTATAAGTCCTTTGTTTACATCTTTCAAAATATAAATCCCCACTTTAAAGCACGATGATTATCATCATCATAGAGGCTGAAAAAATATGACTTGACTCTTTACTTTTCACATGATTCATTACAAAATAAAAGCATGTTATTTACAGATTATAATTCATTGCAATATTGTGTTTGCAGACAAAAAAAATATTACTTAAGTTGTCAGTAGATGGATCCTTGTGATTAAAGTCTTTGGCTCAATTCACAATCTCAAAGTCAGAAACTTACTCTTGGCGGATTTCCTTTTAGGAACTGGGCAAATGTCTGCCTCTTAGCAGAAAATCCTAAAGTGAAGGTATGGAAAATATGTACGCCTTAGATTTAGATTCCTATTCCAGTTGCACTAAATGTACTCTTGCAGATTGATGGGAGTGGCAGACACTCCGCAGCGTTAGAAATGCGCATTAGCACATTAATCCTTTTATTTCTTTTTTCTCCAGCAGTAAAATATGTAAGATTTTTTGTGTGTTTCTGTGTAGGCATGTGAGTTTTTTGGAGGGACTGTGTAAATGCAATGGAGCAAAACATTTGGAAGGTATTTCAACATTTTTTGAAACTACATCTTTGCCTGTGATTATGGACAAGAATACAATTTAGTTGCACCTCATATATAAGTTCTCATTCCAGTTTGTGGCAGGTAAAACTCTCCGAAATCGCTGGTAAAACTGCACATACTTCAGTTTCCTCATTCATATCCACTTGCAATTACAAAAAATAGAATTTAGTTGATTTCGAGATTCCGCTCAGTACTGCAACTTGTGCAATTGCCATCCACAATTTTCAGAGAACATTATTATTAGGCCTGATGTGGGAGTTTCGTACCTCTCCAATATTCATGCCAATTTCTTCTGCTACTGTGACAACACCCACCAGTTCGTTTTTAACTGTGTAATATCCACCTTCATTGGTGATATACTGTGGCAATAGGTTTCAACTACAAATGTTAACTAAATATCTGCAGATGCTGCTTTCGTGACTCTTGATCAGACAATTATGACCGCACGTTTGTATTTATTTTTGACACCGAAGTTGAATTAAGTGCCCAAAAACGAGTGAAACGGGACCCACAGTTTTAGAAATAGCTCACTAGACTTGCTTTTCAAAACTCTTAAATCTAGAACAGAAGATGCTATACTCTCCCACTATTATGGCTTGAAACTGCAAACGTGAAAACACAAGGGGCCAGATTTAGGAAGCGCCGCCTTGCGCCACATTAGCGTCATTTTTCTGATGCTAATGTGGCGGTAGGTTGGCAAAACCGAAGCGCCATATTTACAAAGTGGTGCAATGCATGAATTGCAACACTTTGTAAACCCTTGAACCACATTATGCCTGCGCCAGGCATAACGTATGCAAGAGGGACATTCCGGCATTATCAGGCCCAGAAAAATGGCGCAGAGGAATCCAAGAGATTCCATTGGACCATTTCTAGCGTCATTTTTAATGCCTGCCTGAGGCAGGTGTTGAAATGAGGCTCTCATTGTTTTCAGTGGGCCTCCTTTCACTTTGCAGGATTAGCGTCAATATTTTTGGTGCTAATCCTGCAAAGCGCGAAACCAGCATCAACATTTTAGACACTAGTGCCCTAATGTGTGCCATGGTGCTCTATCTTAAATATGGCACAAACATGATGGCGTGGGGGGGCACAATGGGGGGCAAGAAAAAAGACGCATCATGATATTATACACCACTTTTCATAAATATGCCCCTTAGGGGCTAACCTAACGCCACATTAGCGTCAGAAAAATGACACTAATGTGGTGCAAGGTGGTGCTAGGGGCTTCTCAAATCTGATTACAAATGCATTAATTAAGAAATTCAAGTGTGGCACTGCAGCTCTTTAAATTGGTTTAACATAATTAAATAGGCTGCACATAATTTTTATTGGATTCCTTCAAGGACTGTTTTTATATAAAAGAAAGTAGATTATAAGCTCATGACCTAACCCTCAAGAAACAGATGCAAGTACAAATGTAAATCATCTTACAGATGAGGGTACAAATTCACATTACCCATAATCCTTTGAAAGAGAAGACTATTAGTATCACTAGGTGTATTTATTTAACTTATTTATTGGTATAAATATTGTGAGGTCACGAGTATTGTAATTGCACCAAATGTGGATATCTCGTTAATGTCATGCTGTGACAAAGTACAAGTTCAGGCCGACCACAATTGAGCCTATGTGGGGTACAGGGTCCTAATTAGGCCTACTGAACATAGTACCTTGAATCCTGGTTTGTGGAGCTTTGCATTCATCCACGTCGAAGATGTGTCACGCAGACAAAGCGATGCATCGGTTCCAAAATTTGGCAAGTCTGTGGTTCAAAGCCCTGCTGCATCAACGTCGGGGATCCTGTCAACAGGGCTTGCAATGAGAAGTCTTGCGTTGAGGATGGGGTGCACAGTTCAGGTGATGCATCATTTCTAAAGAGCTGAGAAGCTGTGATCATCATTGGCTGGCATCATCGTTGAGACTTTGATTGATGGGAGATGCAAGGGCCAGCACCAAAGGTGCATCGAACAGTGGTGGTTCTGATGGTCATGTGGGTGGCTGTGTGAACTGGGGCTTTGTAATGGGTCCAAATCATGCAGCAGCTGAGATGTGTTGGTTCTGGTCGGGATTGCACCTCTCAGCAGATGGTATGCATTGATTCTTCTGGAGCCACAGAGGCTGTCAAAGCACCTTAAGCCCACTTCCAAGAGTCCAGGACTGGGGTGGTACCACTTGGCAGGTAGAATCACAAATGGAAGAGTTCAGGTACACATGTAAGGTTATTGGAAGACTGTTATGCCCTTAGGCTTCAGATTAGGAGGCCAGCCAACTAGCCCTTAGATTCCCTATGGGTTCTTGGCTTAAGAGATGCAAGTCTAGTCCTTATCACATAGGAAGGAGAGTGGAGGTCAGGATGCAGCAGGTCAGTACAGCAAAGCAGGAGTACAACATAGTTCATTCCAGCAGAGTGGCAGTCTTTCGTTTTGGGGAGGGGGTGGGGGGTTAGGGGGTTTTAGGTTTTGGGGTGGTGTTGGGGGGGTGGGGCGTTTTTGGTTTTGGGGAGGGGGTGGGGGGTTAGGGGGTTTTAGGTTTTGGGGCGGGGTTGGGGGGGCGTTTTTGGTTTTGGGGAGGGGGTGGGGAGTTTTAGGTTCTGGGGTGGGGTTGGGTGGGTGGGGTGGGTTTTTTTGAGGGAGGGGGTGGGGGTCAGGGGGTTTTAGGTTTTGGGGTAGGGTTGGGGGGGTGGGGCGTTTTTGGTTTTGGGGAGGGCGTGGGGGGCAGGGGGTTTTAGGTTTTGGGGCGGGGTTGGGGTGGTGGGGCGTTTTTGGTTTTGGGGAGGGGGTGGGGGTCAGGGGGTTTTAGGTTTTGGGGCGGGGTTGGGGGGTGGGGCGTTTTTGGTTTTTGGGAGGGGGTGGGGGTCAGGGGGTTTTAGGTTTTGGGGCGGGGTGGGGGGGTGGGGCGTTTTTGGTTTTGGGGAGGGGGTGGGGGTCAGGGGGTTTTGGGTTTTGGGGTGGGGTTGTGTGGGTGGGGCGTTTTTGGTTTTGGGGAGGGGGTGGGGGGTTAGGGGGTTTTAGGTTTTGGGGCGGGGTTGGGGGAGTGGGGCGTTTTGGGGAGGGGGTGGGGTGTCAGGGGATTTTAGGTTTTGGGGCGGGGTTGGGGGTGGGGCGTTTTTGGTTTTGGGGAGGGGGTGGGGGTCAGGGGGTTTTAGGTTTTGGGGTGGAGTTGGGGGGGTGGGACGTTTTTGGTTTTGGGGAGGGGTTGGGGGGTCAGGGGGTTTTAGGTTTTGGGGTGGGGTTGGGGAGATGGGGCGTTTTTGGTTTTGGGGAGGAGGTGGGGGGTCAGGGGGTTTTAGGTTTTGGCTTGGGGTTGGGGGGGTGGGGTGAGGGATGTAGGGTGAATGGTGCCTATTAGTAATGCTTTTATCAGGAATGCCTTTACAATGAAATATCGTTGTTAAGGCATTCGTGGTAAAATCATTAGTAGTAAGAACGAGGTCGGTGTTCCGACCTCGTTGTTAAGGCACTAGTTGTTTTGAAAGTCGGTGTTCCGTCGTACAACCCTTTTAACTGCATTGTACTATGCCCTCTGTGCTGTCCAGGGCCTACAATGGGGGTAATGTATATGTAATACAAAGGAAGGTTTTGGCCTGGCAAAAGGTTTATTTTGCCAGGTTGAAATGGCAGTTTAGAACTTCCCACACAGGCTCTGCAACAGTAGGCCTCAGAAATGTTTGAAAGCCTCCTAAGTGGGTGGCACAACCAGTTATGTGGCCCATTGGTAGCATTTAATTTAGAGGCCCTGGATACATGTAGTATCACTTCACTAGGGACCTGTAAGTAATTTAAATATTCTAAGTGGGGATCAGACAATACTACCATGTTTAGAGGAGAAAGCACAAGCACTTTAGGACTGGTTAGCAGTGCTAAAGAGCACAGAGTCCTTAGGCTAGGAAAACCGAGATCAGAAAAATGGAGGAGGAAGGCAAACATTTGGGAGGATGGTGAGAATGCCCTACGGTTGACAGATCTAATAGCAGGATTATTCATTATGCAACTCCAATCTTTGCCACTCCACTATACGCCACTCTGCTCTATGGCAATCCACTGTATGCCACACCACTGTACCCCACTCTGGTCTACGGCACTCCACTCTATACCACTCCACTGTATGCTATTACACTCTACTGCAGTCCATTCTACGGCACTCCAGTGTAAGCCAATCCACCGTACACCTCCCTACTCTACGCCACCCCACTCTACACTATTGCACTGTATGCAACTCCACTCTATAACACTACACTTTTACACTATTATACTTTATGTCAGTCCACTCTATACCTCTCCACTGTATGCCACTCCTCTGTACATTATTCCACTGCAATACGTGTATTATGGCTACCAAGTTGAATACACTGTGCATGCAGGTGTGCAAGTTATAATTGTTTGAACGTGTTGCATAAATGATAAATTAAGGGTATAAATATAACTTTAGAATGTCTAAATTTTGTGCAGCTTAACTTTTGCTTCTATAGGACTAATAAGTAAAGTTATAGTAATTTAAAGTTGGTGCATAAGTTATAAATTTAAGGTATAACTATAATATCAGCATCTGTAATGTCTGTGTAGTTTGAGTTTAGTTAGAACAGAAAGAATAAATACATTTTTCCTAACTAAACCAAAGGGTTATCTTTGTTTAAAGGTTTTCCTAACTATAACAAAAAGTTATCCTTTATTTTTTCAGTGATCTATATACACACACACATGCACGTGTGTGTAGTTGAGAATAGTAAGTCTATACTTTGTTATATATAGTAATCTTCACAATTTTCTGTCCACTATATTTTGCTCGGATGATATTTTTGTCCTCGATATTCTGACATATAATCTTAGGTAGACCTATCCAAGTTCGGGCTTCACAAAGAAACGTGAGAAGCTTGCCCTGGGCTAGATGTTCACTGTGGCACTTCTTCCCATTGTTGTAATGTAGAAGTCTCAGAGGCATATCAGCAAAGAGCAGACAGTTGTACTTTGAAATTGCAAAGATGCTGATTGAAACTTGTAAAGAAATTATTTATGGCATTTTATTTTTTCCAGATCAACTGATGGGTGTATATCAGAAAATTAATGCAAATTTCCTAGATACTTATTAATGAATTTCTTTATTCAAGGGTTCGGGTTGCTACACTCCTCGAGCCAAAACTCTCAGCACATCATTTTCTTTTTGTAGGATATGTAGTAAAGGAAACAAATAAAACTGCATGTTTTGCAAAAAACATTTATCTATAGCATCTATGGAAAATAGAAGGCAGCGAAGGGATAGTCAGCAAATATAGCCACTGTTTAATTGGTACTAGCCCTGCACATTGGGAAATTTGTAATATCTCTAGGGTATTTGAGGTGAGCGTTAAATAACTTATTATGTGTATAGTGAGTAAACGTTTACATTCAGCTGTGTAGGTTCACTGCTTCCGAACAACAGAAGTCATATGTTTCAGTGAATGTTGACCCACATTAGAGCAGTGACCCATGTTTTCCTGAAAAATAAATGTATTCTTCCAATTACCTAACACGTATGTTTTGTCTAACTTATGGTGCATCCTACTTAAGAATGAAGGAAAGAGCAGCCAGGTTTTTGCGGTGATGCACTAGTTCCACTCTGCTGGCTGTCAGGCGGACCCAGTCAAAGGTCAATGGTTTTGCCCCAGGGCCTGACATGAGAGCATGAGGCTGTTGCCAGATAAGAAGGATGACCCTTTTAACTCTCACTCATGCCCTAATCCCCTGACCATATTAAACTTCACTTCCACTGTTGTCTTTCACTCTCTTTGTTTATGTAACTTCTTAAAGGATCATGTTCTACTCCAACCATCCTTACTTCGGTTTCAAGATTTCAATTCATATTCTTCAAAGGTAACTTAGCACTATTAAAATCACACATCCATATCTGAAATCACTTGGGATATACCCTTCTCACAAAGCCTTTAGTTGTAGTTGTAAATGTATGTCCATAGATGTTAGAGACAGTATTGTGTAAGGCAGGCAACCTCTTTGCCCGATACTGCAGGTAGCAATATAGCACCTCATGTACAGAGAATCGATTTTGCAAAAAAAAAAGGTGCAAATTGCACACAAATGTTTATAAAATGACTTTTTCAAAACTAACCTACGTACTAATAGGTTAGTTCACAAAATACAGAATTATAGTGGATCGCAATGTGACCTGCCCACCAATATTCAAGAGGTAGGTTGCAGATTGAGACCTACCAGGATTTGTCACAATCAAAGGTGGCTTGTTGTGGTCAGCACCATGAATGTGAATGCGCTTAAATAAAGATTTTTTTTAAATACAGCCTGTTTCCTTTAAATAAAAATGGGATGTGTTTAAAATAAAATGAAAATCTATGCAAACCTCTTTTTGGAGTTGGCAGTGGTTCCATGTATTGCTGCCTATTTCTAAAAAAACGTTTTTGTCATCCTTCAAAATGATGAAGGATTCTTTTTGAGGATCCTTTCTCATTTGCAAATGAGTGCTACCTCCTTTGAGTTGATGGTAAAATATTGTTTTGCACCTGGAATAAGGTATCAGTATTTAAAAGGGATGCCGTAAATATGCTTCTTCCAAATATTTATTTTTTATTATTTCCTAAACCAATTGACAATTCAAAAACCCTTTTCTAAATCTGTAATTGGGTTTAGTACATTTCAAAAACAATATTTTACTGGTCGCAAAACCTCAGATTTAGCGAATTTGAGGGTTTGCAATTGTTGAAAATGTTTGCACGAGGCCCATTTTGCTGGGCAAAGGGTCTGCACCCAAAACGCAGTAAACATGATACTGTATTAATAGTAATATGAATAATAATGAGTCAATTTTAGTGTGTACAACAGACTTTGTTCTGATAATGGAAAGGGGTCACAATGCTAGAGACTGAAGTTACCGAATCGTAATTTGAAAAGAAGACCTCTTTAACACCCCTTTCCAATTGCAGTGCGGCAAATGTTGCAGAAACTATTTCAAGAGTCAGAGAATGTTTTCTGTCTTACAAAATGAGCTTTGATCATTACAGAAAGGAATTTTGCAGTCGCAAATCCAGTAATTTTGGGCCAGATGTAGGAAGCCTTTTGCGCGCCGCAAACTGCGAAAAACGCAGTTTGCGACACGCAAAAGGCTTAACGAGATGCACAACCTCAAATTGCGAGGCGGTACCGACTCGCAATTTGAGGCTGCGACTCGCAAATAGGAAGGGGTCCCTTCCTATTTGCGAGCGCATCGCCATGCTGAGTTGGTTTGTGACCGCTAATGCGGTCGAAACCAACTCGCAGTTACCATCCACTCGAAGTGGATGGTAACTCATTCGCAAAAGGGAGGTGGTCCCCATGGGACCCCTTCCCCTTTGTGAATGCCCAAAAAATGTTTCTTTCAGAGCAGGCAGTGGTCCTATGGACCACTGCCTACTCAGAAAAAAACGAAACCAAATGGTTTCGGAAGTTTTTCGTTTTGCAGCTCGTTTTCCTTTAAGGAAAACGGGCTGCAAAAAGAAAAAGAAAAAACTGCTTTATTTAAAAGCAGTCACAGACACGGTGGTCTGCTGTCTCCAGCAGGCCATCATCCCTGTGAGTGCATTGACTCGCTATGGGGTCGCAAATTGCGACCCACCTCATTAATATTCATGAGGTGGGTCTTTGCGACCCATAGCGAGTTGCAGAAGGTGTCTGAGACACCTTTCGGCATGCACTTTTGCGAGTTGCAATTTGCGAGTCGCTATGACTCACAAATTGCAAGTCGCAAAATAATACTTACCTACATCTGGCCCTATGTGAACTGTAAGGTTTGCTATTGCAAAATCCCTTTCTATATCTGGCCCCAAATGTTGTGGAGTCATCTGCTTTTCATGTGCACATTTATAGGTCAGTAAACAGAGCAAATATTAATAATAATAGAAAGTCACTGACTTATCATGAAGACGTTAGCTAGCATAATAGGTAAAAAGTAGGAAAACAAAGAATTTAAAATGTAAACAGCTGTGCCGTTCTCCGCACTTACCAAATTGTTGTTGCTCTAAGTTCAGCTTTTAGGTATATCACCGAACTCACGTTTTTCAAATAATGAATAAAATGAATAAATATAAATGCATACATACCCACATAGAGCACTTTGGAACAGCCCGTTTCTGTCTGTTAAAATGCCATTCACACTTTCCTTCCTCCTACCACAGGATGACGCATGTGTCAAGCCCAAATCTGCTTTTGCTGTCATGGCGGACTTAGCCAGTCACGTGCGCAAAAGTAGTGCACTTCATTGCCAAGGCTAGTGGACCAATCTTTCATTTTTTGTGTACTATTGCTCTTTTTTTATGTAGTTTTCTTCACAAATGTATAGTCGCCATTTGTGGCATTTGCACTTTTCTTTTACTTTTAAAATCTTCCTTTCCGTTGCACATGTTTGCAAAAAATAAACAAAATCAGATTCTTGCCAAGGCCAGATTCGGAGATAGAAATTTCTTCCACAAGATTCCGTGGCTAAAGGAAAAGCAATATAATTTGTGACCAAATCGAGCATGGAGGTATAAAGCAGAAAGGAAGACATCATTGAAAAGAACACAGTATCGTTGGGTTGAACCGGAGTCTCGGCGACAGGTGGGGGACCACCGAGACCGGTCATGTCTCAACCATTCAAACATTATACATCTACACACCCATGACTAATTCTGTAAGAACACAATACAAGATGCCATTATTGCGTTAGAGAATAAAACATTCTCCGGCCGTATTTATTACATCCCATAAACACGACAAATTTTCTTTTCTCATGTTAAGGTACAGTATGTATAGAATAGCTTCATAATCATCACATGTACATAACTAATACATGAAATTCCTAACAAATATTCAATACTAATAAATGAACAATTTTAGCAAATACCAAATACATGAGGAATCATGGTTGACCACTCCCCAGGCCCCTTGTGGCATTGACTGATTGCATTGACTTGGACCCGGGATGAAACCCTGCTGGTCCCTCAATAAGTTGTCCTTTACAAGGCAAACTCACTTGTCCCCTCAAGACAGAGGGAGCTTGGGCCAGCATGACAGCTGGTCCCCCAAACAACCATGCCAGAGCAACCCAATAAATGGGACTCCCCCTGGCACCCATTGGGAGATGGGCCTTGTCAACCGGGCTATACCTCGGTCCCCTGACGCAGCCCATCATCCCCCAGTATGCCAAGGGCCGTGTAATGGAGTACCATGGCCAGCTATGGACAATCGCATGAGCTGACTTCCTCAACGTTTCAATAAAGACCGCAGTACCCCTGCCCCGGCTTCAGTTAAAGGCTTAAAAACTGATTCCATCCTGAATTCGCCTGCACTTATATCCTTGATGCCAAGGTTGTCTACCTGTTTTTGTGGCCAAACATGACTCCTCCACTCCTCCTCCGCCTCCACCAGTGGACTTAATACAGGGATGGGAGGGTGTGAAAAGAAGAAATCTGGTCTGGAAAAAGGGGTGGGGGTTGCGTCCGCAGTCACCAGGGGCAGCCAGCAGCAAAAAGAGGGCGAACAGGCAGCCCTGCTCATTATTTAACAGGTGTGGCTGCCCCTGATGCCTGTCCGGACGCCCCCGCCCATTACCTAGCAGCCAATGGCTGCTGACCCTGGGTGACCGCCCAAACTCCAACAAAGGCCACCGTTAACTTACTGCCCCTCACCGGCCCGATCCGGCCCACAGCTGTCTCCGGGGCCTGCGAGCTACTGCCTTGCCTCCTTGCCCACAGGTGGGGGACCACACCGAGACCGGTCATGTCTCAACCATTCAAACATTATACATCTACACACCCATGACTAATTCTGTAAGGACACAATACAAGATGCCATTATTGCGTTAGAGAATAAAACATTCTCCGGCCGTATTTATTACATCCCAAAACATGACAAATTTTCTTTTCTCATATTAAGGTACGGTATGTATAGAATAGCATCATAATTATCACATGTAGATAACTAATACATGAAATTCCTAACAAATATTCAATACTAATAAATGAACAATTTTAGCAAATACCAAATACATGAGGAATCATGGTTGACCACTCCCCAGGTCCCTTGTGGCATTGAATGATTGCATTGACTTGGACCCGGGATGAAACCCTGCTGGTCCCTCAATAAGTTGTCCTTTACAAGGCAAAATCACTTGTCCCCTCAAGACAGAGGGAGCTTGGGCCAGCATGACAGCTGGTCCCCCAAACAACCATGCCAGAGCAACCCAATAAATGGGACTCTCCCTGGCACCCATTGGGAGATGGGCCTTGTCAACCGGGCTATACCTCGGTCCCCTGACGCAGCCCATCATCCCCCAGTATCCCCAGGGCCGTGTAATGGAGTACCCTGGCCAGCTATGGACAATTGCGGTAGCGGACGTCCTCAGCCTTTCAATAAAGACCGCAGTACCCCTGCCCCGGCTTCAGTTAAAGGCTTAAAAACTGATTCCATCCTGAATTCGCCTGCACTTATATCCTTGATGCCAAGGTTGTCTACCTGTTTTTGTGGCCAAACATGACTCCTCCTCCGCCACAGGCGGATGGTTTCCCGACCAGCCAGGCCTCCCCCAAAGTCTTGTATGTTGCTGTATATTGTAAAACAATTTCAAACATAACCAGTGACACCGATTTCTTCATGGACCGCTTGTCGCCCTATGTATGTGAAGGACAACTCACCTGGAGGCACCACACTAAACCAACTTTTACATCCTGTGTTTTAGCAACTGTTGCTTGGTCAAGATGCTTGATTACAATCAGTCCCGCCTCCAGACTATCCTTCAGGCTGACACGGGTACCCACAAACAAAACCAAACCCAGACACCTTTCAGCCCACAGTAGCATTCTCCTTGAAGCTTCAACTACTATTCTCCTGATAACATGCCTGTGTGGTAAACTGGTGCTGAGCATGTTGACCTTGCACTCCCAACGAAGGAAAGACCGAGGATCCAAGCACTGGCGTAAGCCATGTGACCTAATGGAAAAAACTGATAGAGACAGAATACAAGTCATTACTGATGTGCATCGATTGTATCCACTTTATGTTAAGGCGCACCTAGTGCCCTTCAAAGCCATTTTTTCCTTTACTGACCCTCCTCTCTGTCTATCTGGGTTATTGCCGTCCAATATTAAGGAAAGGTGGAAAGTTATTTGGTGAGCAGCCTGCCTGTGGTGTTGACTTATATGGGGTCAGGGGGGATGCTGCCCGACATATCTGCAGGGTTTTGCAATGTGACACCCGTGGAACTCACCATTCATAATAGCCTCCTTTTGGCGTGTCCCCCCATTCCCTCTAATTAATAGGATAGCAATATTGTTTTGAATTCCTTCTTACCATAAAGCCCATCGAAGGGCGGGTTAAAGGATAACATGTTGTCATGAACAGAATAAATGAGACAGGGAACCAACATCCCACTGAAGTACTTTGAGCAACTGGTCACTCTGACCGGACAATGTTTTGGAAGGAAAGTCTGTCACATGGTAGGAGCATGACACTGTAGTTACCAAATTACACTTGCTGTGTTGCAAACGTTTACCACACACCTATTCAAAGTCATTGACAACACTTGAAGTCAACAAACACGGAGTTAAGAAAGGTATCCGACTTGACCCAGTGCAAAAAAAAAAAAAAGAACAGTGATGGAATCCTTCATTAATACAAACCTTCTTCCAAAGAGTGCCTGTTATAGCACACACATATATATATATATATACATACACACACATAAAAATACATACCCATATGGATATATACATATACACACACATATATATATACAAACATTCATATACCAACACTTGTAATATACAAAATAGTCCACTGTACATTCCAGAGTGCCCATGCGCTCACTTCTTGAGAGCCTTCTGCCAGATAGAAACTGCTAGGCTCTCTATTGATCATCCATTAAGGAGGTCCATAATAAGCTGGCGTCCCTTCCTCTCTCCTTCCTACATTTTCAGGGGCCCTCCAGGGACATTAACCTGTGAACCTCAACATTCTTCTAGGCCAATTTGTATAAGGCTGTAAACTCCATTCCAGTGACTATGCCCTTGCTCAGGTTGAGCCAGGGAGTGTTACATAGGTACATGCCTGAGACCCTTCTTCAAGACAGAAGTTACCAGAGACTCTCCCGGTCATCCGTTAAAGATGCCCATAATAAGCAGACATCCCTTCCTTCTCCCCCCTACACTCTTAGGGAGCCTCACGGGTTATTCCTGCAAACCTCAACTTTCCCCATTGCCAATTGGCCCAAGGCTGAAATCTGGAAATGTAGTTGACACTTTTAAAGCCTGAATGTGGTAAGAGACCAATCTCCTCATTATAAGAATCTTATCTGCACACCCAAAGTCTACTGACAATCTCCGTTGCTTCAAATGGTCTATGGCATAGTGATTTGCTGGAAATTTAGCACCTTCCCAAATTCTGGAGAAGCAGTTGGCTGGCAAAAGAAATCCCAGGAAAGAATAACGGCACCTCTAGCGATGGCTTTAATGTAGCCCTGCAGGGCAGCTGCTCTACAGAACTTGTGCTGTCTGTGTGATGCAGGATGGCGCAAAATTGAGTTGTCCATAGTACAAAAATTATTTTCATTTGGCGAAAAATTAGGAAACGAAATGTATCTTGTTTAAAAAGGGGAAAAAACATTGGCAACTCTAAATGAAAACATCCAACCTATGAACGGTCCTGTTCAAAAGGAAGGACAGGATTTGCACTATTTTCGGACTTGTGTCATAGTAAATGAATAAACTCAATTCACCTTTTATGGCATCGCATGTTTCACGTTTGAAGGTGCAGAAAGGGTACTTCATCAAATAAGTATGCAAAAGTAACAAAGTTGGGCCTAACTGGCCTAGGAGTTGTGCTGGGGGACTGTGCCGCGCCAGACCTTTCAAATAGCGCCTTGACCCCTTGTCCATATATTTGCTACTTTCCCTTTCAGGCAGACTCTGTAGATGTTTCAATAATTAAAATATGTATTTGGAACACACCATAGTGCTTGCAGAGGGGCCGGCCTGACATGACTGGGAGACTGGTCGCCAGCTTGAGCACGGCTGCACGCCAAAGCTATTGATGAAGTGTTTAGTTTTCATTTGTGAACCTCCTCAAAGACACTCGTGCCGTGAAATATTGAATAATAAAGCTGAGCTGACCTTGTGAAATGATTCTCTTCTCAGCTGTTCATTTAACTTTGAAATATGTTGACTTGTTTTTCAGGAAATGTATGCAAGTTTATATTTATACATGTATTTTTATAATCAACTTGTGTTTCTATCCTTATACTAAGACATCTAGGGCACAGGCAGTACCGGCGCCGGTTACAAATTATCCAGGCTAGGGATGGTGCTTCAGTACATTAACTTTGCAACAGTACAAACAACGGTGCAAAATCATTGTTTGGGGCAGGCTTGCTACTGGTGTAATAAAGAACTGGGCGAAGGAGATTTGCAGAAGAGTATATGCGCATACTTTGACCTATAGAATTCAACCTCTGATTTTGCGTATGCAGTAGTTTGTCCGAACAATGGACACACACCTCTGCCCCGCGAGTTCCCCAGTGCTCCCAACTTCACTGCTGTGCAGATGCTGCAGACCCAGACAGAAATGTGACTTTGGCGCCATTTTCCTTCGCATTCAAGGCTTCCTTTCTCAAAATCAACCGATGTTAAAGCATGTTTGGAATGCACCTCTCTACCAAGGTGTGTTCCCTACCACATCGCAGTTACGCGATAGCACCACCTATGGCCCTGTTGATGACGCAGAAAAAGAAGGTCCGACATATATTCATGCATATCGTATAATCAAAACATGTAATGTAGTGTGATTTTAGTAAAAAATAATGTACGAGGGAAATTGTGCCCTCGGGGTAGTTCGCCATCATTGTAAATGAGCTTTATTAATCATGAAAGTATTGAAAATGTAGTAATCTGTCATAATCGCAAATGTATGCCATGATTTCTTGTTTGAAAACTGTTCTGCTTAGCTTAAATTTAGTACAGGCTTTGGCCTAGTTGCCTGGTTTCAAATTCTAACTGCGTGTTTTTTTTTTCCTTGAACTAATGAAACATATATTCTTGCTTGAAGTTGTATTTTTCCAGTAGAGCTGACTGATACACTTATCTCCAAGGTTTCGTACTAGGCCGGTTTCATCCCCTTTGATACAAGGTCAGTCTCTGCAGGTGCGGACAATGAAGGTACAGATAGTAAAATAATTGGCAAACCATGATACAATTTGTGTTCCAAGGCTCCAAGGACAGTGTATGCATAAATGAGCGCTAGTAAAAGACAATTTTTGATTGGACAATTTGAAGCCAACCTATGAACCCTCCAATGGAAGACCCTGCAGAATTTGGAATGTTTTTTACTTAAACCCACCGGACAAAGAGAAGTCAGCCATTTTTCCTCGATGCCAGTTTGAAGCCTGATGCCAGACTCCATTTTTTGACGACACCCTGATGCCCTTTTCTCTATCTGAGAGAAAGAGACTTTAAGAATTCTCACCCTAGAGACTTTAACTTTGATTTGCCCCGTCTTGCCCATGCAGTAACTTTGTCCCATTCTCCTTGCCGCTGCAAGGAAGCTTGCCCTTAACTTTGCCCCTTTGAATCTTGCCCCATGCTGATCAACCGGTACCTTAAGGACGAAGACTTTTTCTTGAATGCTGATTGTATTTGGTAAATATGAAAGGATAAATGTATTATGCATTGTGTTTTTTTCTCCTTTTAGGTACCAACTGCTATTTTGATAGGGTCCTAGCTAGAAGTTTTCCAAATTTGTGTTGACTAAATTCGTTTTTGCATGAAGTCCCACATGCCGATGCTAATTAGAGGTTAGTTGAGGTATTCATTTAATGTACCATGCTAAATTGAAATCTTGTTATGCTGACCAATGTATGCAATTAGTCAAATACAGTTAGTCATATTGGTGATTTGCATTGCGATAACAGAGTGTATCATTATTCAGATTTTATGTAGATTGCGTTTCTTCCGCCGATATGGACAGCTAGTAATGTTCATATACATATATCAGTTGGTTTTGAGACATATATATATTGTGCTAGCTTTGTTAATATAGGGAAATAAATTCACTAACTTTTAATAAACTGGTGTAGTTATTCATGACTGAAAGGTCATGGTGCGCCGAAATACCAACTGTTATTGTCTTCTGATGTGCTATATTGATCTATTAATTGAGTATTGATTACCGACTACAATAGTTATTGATTATTGATCTGAGTGACTCGACTATAAAGGATGAGGAGAGCCCGACTCGGTTAAAAGATTCACCGACCTCCAACGTGTCCAGGTACAGGTAATTTATAAGGGCTGGACGCGTTATCAGTAGATGGTAGCAGAGGATGTTTTAGCCCTTTGTGACCCCATCCGAACAATAGACAGAGTCAAGTTAGAATTTTCTTTGATAAAACAAGTTGGAGAGATGATGATGCCCTAAGTCCCCAATGACTTTCCCGGGATCTCGGAGCTTGTGAATGGAGGACATGGAGGTGTGAGAATGGTCTCAGCGTTTCTAGTGACCGTATGAATGAAGTCAGGGGTTTGCGCTTGCACAGCTTATCGCCGCAGATTAATTGAGAAGTATGTGAGGATTTTAAGGGGGGTTAAAAGATATTAGAGGAGTGTTACTCCAAAGGTGTGAGAGTAGGGAAGTCATCGAACTTCACGTGTGTGTAGCGCTTTGAGCAGAAAAAAATTGTCCACGTGGTTGTTGATGTTGAGACGGGCCCGGCGAGGTCAAGAGACTCCGGAGTATGTTGAAAAGTGTATGTGACACTTGGTTGATGTTGTGATCTGGTCAGGTTTAATAGGTTGATCGGGCGTGGTCAACAAGTCGGTATGAATGTTGCGGAGTGAAAGAAAACTTCGACTTTGAGATTTGACAAATTCTAAAGTGCACTAGAATAGTTCATTGATCAGTTGAGAGTAAAGTTTGCGGGTCAAACTTTGCTTGCGAAAGTGGGAAACCGAGAAAGATGGAATAACTGCCGAGGCTAGTGAAAAATCCCTAAGGTTTCTGAAGCGATTGTATTACCTTTCCTGTAGTAAACCGACAGATCTGTTTTATTTTTTGGTTAAGTGCTCGCGTTATATTGCAGAAATTAGTTTATGAGTGAAGCCGAATGAAAAGAGGACAAGCCGCGGGACTTTGTCAGCCGCAGTGTGTGAGTGTGACGTCACTAGGAGCCGCGCTGGGATAGGTCGGTTGGCGAGAAGGGTCGCGCACGGATTGGACGCAGTCCGTGAAGCGCAATTGGAAGGGGAAAGGCAAGCGAAGAGTATTCCGGGAATTAAAGTCACTTATTGATTACATATTTTAGAAAAGACAAAAAACGGAAAGATTAAATTTTTCAAAGCATTTAAGAGTGCCATGAGGGGAGATGTTTATATTAAAGCAAATGTAGGAGAAGAAACACTGCCTGAGGGTACACCAGCTTACATTGTCATTGAAGAAAAGGGTGTAGCGCCATGTCTTTGGTTAAAACAATGGTGCAAATTAACAGAGAAACATGGAAGTGTAGCGTTCCCTATCCACGGGTCGTTTAATCTAAGAGTTTTAGAAAATCTGAGATTTGCACTATACGACATGAAAGTACCTCCAAGACCAGCACAGTTTGAGGCACTAGCAATTTGGGAGCTAATAGCTAGAAACCAACAACAAAAGAAATTTGAGACAAGAATAAAAAAAGTAGAAAAGACACTAGCGGATGCTAGATGTGACAGCACACAAAAGGTTTGGAGATCAGACGTATTGCAGGGGATTAAATTGTTTCCAGCGATCACTGATGAAGCGGAGACAGAAGGAAGGAAAGCCACCTATAAGACAAACAGGAGTCAGTCCAGAGAGAGAGAGAGCAATAGAAACTCGAAAAGGGGAGATGAGTCAGATGATGAAGAATTCATTATACAATTGCTGAATGATCACCCACCACCATATGTGGAAAGCGAAAAAGGCTCAAGCATTAGTACTGCCCCTCCAGAACCAATACAGGGTAATGTAACACCAAATTTGAGAATATCTCAGAGGCCGAGCAGCTCCGACATGCCTTTCTCACCACGAATACCACGGATTCAGAGAATGTACCCAGACGTGCCAACATTGAAACCTGCTGATAACTATCAGCCACAGATTCAAAGGCACTGTTGCAATGAGCATAATGTGGGAATGACTTCTGATTCAGTGGCGCAGGGAGGACAAAACTATCAGAGACCGACATTGGTTCAAGCTGAATCAACACAGTTCTCGATGCCCCAAAAACAGACACAAGAAGTGCGAGTAGTAGAAAGCCAGTTAGATATGCCAGCAGCGATGAACCACAATGTGGGGATTAACATGCCACAGAATTCAGGGAACAGACAGAATCCAGATGCAATATCTCTACCTATCACTGTAGGTCCACCAGTACCACTGTACATACAGGCAAATTCAAGCACAAGCGACCAAGGGTTAATGATACAGAATGGGACAGGGAGAAGATGCATAGAAACCACTCCAGAGACAACTCCGATAGCGGCACTGCTAAATGGATCTGGGTCCTTGTCGGAATTTAGTCCAATTACAATTTGTGCTCCGTCAACCGTGGTAAGGTCACATCCACCACTAATAGTACCGTTAACCTCACAGACTGAAACATTACAGAAACCGTCAGTGGCAGTTGATGTAACTGCTACACTGATGGGACTGAACGCGCAACAGTTAACACAATGGTTCAACAGCCTGAACTGCCCACAGAGTACATCAAGCGGGAAGGGAGAAGAATACCTGAATAAAATAAGGTTGGGCATGGAGGCAGATGAACTGGTAGAGGGAACAATGGGTTTGAACAGATTAGAATCGTACACGGAGGAAGAACTAAGATACATGTGCCCTAGGATTACACGAGAAGTGAGCAACATACATAAAAAGTTACAAGAAATCGCAGACAGAAACGAGATCGATATAGGTAAGACTAAACACCTGAGCAGAAGTTACAGGTTAGACTTTGAGACAAAAGATTTTGAACACATGAGATCCGCAGGGATGAAAACACACCTTAAGGAGATACTGCAGAGTGCACAGGTCTGGAGATGTTTAGACAAGTGGGAAAGTAGATGGGTTAAGAAAAAAGACAAAAAGAAAGAAAATACTCCAGAGCGGAATGAGAAAAAACAACAGAATGACGATCTCATAACCATGTTACCAATGAGAGAGACGGCAGGGGGAAAACTTGTACATGTACCATGGCACAGGTGCGATATTCAGTCCTTTACGGATGACTTTCCCAAATTAAGAGAGAAGCCGATTGAGTGGTATCAACAAACAGATAGATTTGTGAAACTCGCGAAGTGTCTTTGGGAAGACTTGAATACTTTATTTGAAATAGTGGTTCCGGCAGATTTGTGGGAAGATTGTAAAAGGGCTGTAGGTTGGCCGACGAGTGAACCAGAGAGAGATAGGGACACAGGTGCACCATCACCTACGGTAATGAGTTTATACCACAAGGTGATCGAGCACTTGAAAACCAAGGCTGCGTCGAAAAATGTGGATTGGCAAAGGATTGAGAGGACCGCCCAAGAGGTTAAAGAATCTATACACGCGTATTATGAGAGGTTGTTGAAAGCGTTTAAGAACTATAGTGGCACGGAAACGAGTGAGCCAAAGGACATGCTCCATTTTGTGTTCAGGTTTGTGGAAGGGCTGAGACCCGAAATTAGCCAGATGATTAAGTCACACTTGATTTGTTGGCAGTCAAAGTCGATCGATGAAGTGTTGAATTATGCGAAATACTGCAGTGATGAGATTGAGACCAAACAGAAAAGATTGAAAGAAAAGGTGATGGTGATGCAGCTCAGAGCAGCTCAGACAGGTTTACAAGGTTTACAAGGTTTTCAACAACAGATGCCGCAGCAGCAGCAGCAGGGAAATGCTATGTTTCAGCCGCAGATGAGAGGCAGAGGCCGAGGAGGTTTTGTGAATAACGGTCCCGATTTGAATACTGTTGTGATTCCAAATGGTATACAGGCAATGAAGAAGGTGATGCCATGTCACACGTGCGGAATTGTCGGGCATTGGAAACGGGAGTGCCCAATGATGGTGCAGGAAGGTGTAGGTCAGCAAAACAATGATGTCAATGCATTTCAGACTATGAGAGGACAAAAATTGAGAGGTCCGAACCCAAATTTTCAAAACAATATAAACCAGATGCAGGGTTTACAACCCATGCAACCGAAACAGGTGCAAATGCCCTGTGTGCAAATGACACAATTGCAGCCAATGCAACAGCAGTTTCCTATGGTACCTAATCAGCAAATGCGAATACCCTTAGCACCAATGAATCAGCAGCAAGCAATGCTTCCTCAACAGGTCACGGGTCAGGGAATGAGTCAAAATGACACTGTACACCAATTCCCACTACACAGCGAGAATGGAATAAACGATGTATGGGAGAGTGAAGGGTCAGATGAGGAGGGAAATTGTGTGCTTGCAGCATCCTTGGAAGTTGATCAAAAGGGTCCGTATGTGGAGGGAAGAGTTATGGGTCATCGCGTTTCATTCTTGGTTGACACAGGAGCTACACGTTCCACTGTTAGGAGCATTGAAGTGCCAAATTTGCCACTTTCAGGGAGAACAGTTCAAGTAGTGGGAGTAGCAAACAGGTACCTGACGAACCCAATCACAGATCCAGTACAAGTCAGAATTGGTAACTATCAAGGGACACATAATTTTGTGGTATGTGACTCAAGCCCGATATCACTGTTAGGGAGAGACCTGTTGTGCAAATTGGGATGTTCGATTATGTGTTTGAACGATGGAATTAGAATTCAGACGAGCAGTGATGGGGAAGAAGAGGACAGTGTAGAAGGGAATGAGATGGAGACTGTCGATGAAGAGTATCCCAATGATCACTGAAGCAGATATTCCTGCTGAGTTACAGGAAACAGTCGGAAAAGAAGTGTGGGATATGACAGGAAAAGAGGTGGGATTGGTGAAAGGAGTGGAACCAGTGAAAGTGACTGTAAAACCAAATGTAACCTTTCCCCAGACCCCACAGTACCATATGGCACAAGACACCCTCATGAAAGTCGCCCAACTCATTGATGAGTTTGTAAAACAGGGAGTACTGAAAGAAGTGTTAAGCAGTCCATGTAATTCGCCAATTATGGGACTAATAAAGCCAAGTGGAAAGGTCCGAATTGTGCAGGACTTGAGGAAAATAAATGACATAATAATAAAATGTTGCCCTGTAGTACCAAACCCAGCTGTGATAATGTTTCAAGTCCCTTGTGATGCTGAGTGGTTCTCAGTCATCGACTTGTCACAAGCATTCTTTTCGGTGCCTCTTCATGAGGACAGCCAATTTCTCTTTTGTTTCAAATTCTTAGACAGAGTTTACAGTTGGTGTCGAATTCCTCAAGGGTTTTCGGAGTCACCGTCAATTTTCAATCAGATTCTAAAGAAAGATTTGGAAGCGTTGGAACTGCCATTCGAGTCAACCCTAGTACAGTACATTGACGACTTACTGATTGCATCCAAGACAGAAAGTGACTGCAAAGCCGACACCATTGCCCTATTGAACCATTTGGGAAGGAATGGACACAAGGTGTCTCCTTCAAAATTACAGTTCTGTCAGAAGAAGGTGAAATATTTGGGTCACCAAATAGAGAAAGGGTCACGCAAAATTATGAAGGAAAGAATAACGAGTGTACTTCAAATGAGTCCCCCAAAGACGAGGAGGGAGGTGAGGAAGTTTTTGGGAATGGTGAGCTACTGTCACCAATGGATTCCCAACTTCTCAACCCTAGCAAAACCTTTACTGAAACTGACCCAGAAGGATGCATTGGATGAAATTGAACTGAAAGGAGAGGAGATGGATGCTTTTATTGAATTGAAAGAATGCATGTGCAGGGCTCCAGCTTTAGGTATGCCTGACTACACAAAGCCTTTCACATTGTTTTGTCATGAACGTGATGCATGTTCCTTGACTGTCTTGACCCAAGCCCATGGTGGCGTAAACAGACCAGTAGCATATTTTTCAGCTACTTTGGATCCGGTCGCAGCAGCACTGCCAGGGTGTTTGTGCGCCGTAGCAGCAGTTGGTATCAGCCTCACTCAGAGTGAAGGAATAGTGATGGGACACCCTTTAACAGTCATGGTCCCTCACTCAGTTGAGATACTTTTGACACGTTCCCGAACACAGCACATGACTGGTGCTAGACTTACAAGGTACGAAACAATAATTCTGGGATCACCTAATGTGCAGCTGAAAAGGTGCACAACGTTGAATCCAGCAACCTTGTTTCCCAGTGAAAATGCCGAAATTGAGAACACTGAAGACATCGAGCACGACTGTCTTCAGGTGACTGAATTTTGCACCAAACCAAGACCTGATATCAAAGATACCCGACTGGAAGAAAATGATCAAATTATTTTTGTTGACGGTTCATGTTTAAGAGATGCACTGGGTATATTGAAAGCAGGATATGCTGTATGTACTGTAACAGGTGTTCTGGAAGCATCTTGGCTTCAAGGAGTCTACTCTGCACAAGTAGCAGAATTGGTGGCCCTTAATAGAGCTTGCCAACTCTCTGCATTGATGAAAGTTACCATTTACACTGACAGCCAGTACGGGTTTGGAATAGTGCATGATTTCGGACAATTGTGGTCACAGAGAGGCTTCATGACCTCTTCAGGATCACCAGTGAAAAATGGTGAAAGAATAAAAGAATTGTTACATGCCATCCAACTACCAGGAGAGGTAGCAGTGGTAAAATGCAGTGCACACTCGAAGGGACAAGACTATGTTTCTCTGGGAAATGGATATGCGGATCAAGTCGCAAGGTTTTGCGCATTGAACTGTATATTGCTTAGGGATGAATGGAATTTGATAAGTGAACCAGAGCTTGAACCAAGAAAATTTTTTGCTCTAAAGGTTGTAGACACAATGGACGAATTGAAAACATTACAGAATAATGTCAGTGAGGATGAGAAACTCTCATGGACCAAATCACAATGTGTAAAGAGACTAGATGAATTATGGGTTTCAAGTGAAGGGAAATTCGTTCTTCCAAACAGCCTTTTGACACAGATAGCCAGATTTTACCATGGACAGGCTCATCTTGGGAGGGATGCCATGATTAGGTTGTTTAAAACTGATTGGTTTAACCCCAAATTCCGTCAAGTTGCTGAAGCAGTTTGCCACCGTTGCGTCATTTGCCAACAGATGAACGCAGGGAAGGGAACCGTAGTAAATTTGAGCCACATTGGAAGAGCAGGGGGTCCATTCAGCAGGATGCAAATGGACTTCATTGAGATGCCTGTGCATGGAGGCTTGAAGTATGTGTTGGTGGTTTTGTGCATTTTTAGTCACTGGATTGACGCATACCCTACACGCAGAAATGACAGTCTCACAGTCGCAAAACTACTCTTGAGAGAGTTAATACCACGTTTTGGATTCCCGATCTCTCTAGAATCAGATAGGGGAAGTCACTTCAATAAAGAAGTAATAAAATTGCTTTGTGCAGCACTGAACATTGAGCAAAAGCTGCATTGTAGCTACCGCCCTGAAGCATCAGGTCTAGTGGAGCAAATGAATGGCACATTGAAATCAAGAATGGCGAAAATATGCGCATCAACAAACTTGAAATGGCCTGACGCATTGCCTTTGGTACTAATGTCAATGAGAAACACCCCTGACAGAAAGACTGGACTGTCCCCACACGAGATTCTCATGGGCAGAGCTATGAGACTTCCAGCAGTTCCTGCAAATGCGCTTTTGAATATTACAGATGATATGGTGTTAGACTTCTGCAAAGGTCTAGCTGATGTGGTTCGCTCTTTCTCTCACCAGGTGGAGGCAACCACCTTGCCACCGATCCAAGGTCCAGGACACGCCCTGAAAGCAGGTGACTGGGTCGTGATAAAGAAGCAAGTGAGGAAGTCGTGTTTGGAACCCCGTTGGAAAGGACCTTTTCAAGTGATTTTGACGACTACCACCGCTGTGAAATGTGCAGGAGTTCCCAACTGGATTCACGCCAGCCACAAAAAGAGGGTGTTGTGTCCCACAGATGAGGAAGTTGAAGCGCTGAAGTTGCCAGTACCTGATAACAAAGTACCAAGCGCTGAGGCAGAGCGAAAAAGAACTAGAAGCGAACAGGCAGAAATAGAGGAGGGAGAAATATTCTCTGAGGACGAAGCAACTGATTCACTTGGGGAAGGCCAAGGGGGAGCCTCAGACAGCGACGAAGCAGCTGAAGGTAACAAAGAGCCTGAAGCAGCTGAAAGTGATAAAGAGCCTGAAGAAAGTAACGGTGACAAAGGGCTCGAAACAGGTGAAGAAGCAGGACAGCCTGATCAGAGGAGGGCTTTCCCAGAAGCAGACGATACAGAAAAAGAAGAGGAAAACCTGATTGACTCCCCAGAAGGAGGGGACAAGGCAGAACAGAACAAAACTGCTCAAACTCCTTCAGAAGAGATTGCAGGTCCATCAAGTGGACCCAGTGCAAAAAGGAGACCAAGCATATCGCCAGTAAAATTAAGAACTAGAGAAACGTTGAATGACAGTGAAGGGCCAAGAGTGAAAGAGAAAAGAAAGGAATTGTCTGTCGTAGTATCAACACCAAGTGAAGAAAAGGAATTGGCCAAAGAGGAAAGTACTAGTGAAAAAGAATCAAAGAGAAATGCAAAATTGAAAAGAAAAAGGATACCGAGCAGGAGGTATTCCGGTCCGGAGTGGGCATACGTAGCCAATAACGATTGGTCAGACGAATTCGTATCCCTCAATCTTGAGAACGAAGAGGCAGAACTCCATTTTGGAAATAAAAACTTTATGGACTCTGTTGATTGAAAACATTGATCACCTGATTGACTTCACAACCAGCTAAGACATTGCTAACTTGATTGACTTTGAAACCGATTTTGAGACAACGCTGCTAACCGATAAGAGACTAAGCTGCTAAAGAAACTGTGTGAACATTGAACTCGTTCAGCTTTGTAAATACCTGCAAATACGCTTTGATAAAGTGTCTTCAACTTTCTGATTCTATACAGATCATGACTAGCTTCACTACACAGGGGCGTAAGATGAAGTGTTGTAAATACATGTGTATAGGCTTATTAACCGCATGCGTACTAATCATTGTAGCAATAGTTCTTGGAATGCATGGTAAAAATGAGAGTGAGACGAATGATGCTTCTACTTCTAAACCTATTATCGTTGCTGAATTAACAGCTCTGAAGAGACTTGAGCAAGACGAGAGACACTTGCATGATAAGAAGGAACTTTCATCTAACGTTTTCTATCGCTTATTGAGTGAGTATGTTGAGACCATGGATGCGAAAGATTGTTATGTGTGTACACAAATACCTACCTCAGTAGTGGAAGGGGTAACGTATCACAGCATGCCTCTTACGTATGGAATTACATGTAGTATAGTGGCTTCCAGATTTTATGCTCAAAAGGACATTCATTATTTCTATACTAATTACGATGTTACTTTTGCATATGTCCCCATAATAGGGCACCTAAGTAAGATAGCTCGAGATTATTATGCCAAATTAATGAGGGAATTCTTCGAACCGATGTCACCTTTTCACACAGCTCACGCACATAGAGAGAACCTTACATGCTTGCTTTCACCAGTAGAAATAGAATTTTTAGACCGCACTGATGATAGGAAAAATGAAATGAAGGAGAAATTAGAGAGGGAATTACACGAAAGAACGTCTGTGGATAATTATGCTTTTGCTGCAATAAAGACACAAGGGAAAATAGCTTTAGATACATTGCATGTGGGAAGATTTTGTATACATAGATTTCCATCATATTATGACACAGTTTTTGTGGGAACGAGTGAATGTAAACATACGTATGCATTTCAATCTAAGTGGACATTCATGCTGAATGGACAAGACCCGGTTATTCCTGGAGTATATTATATTTGTGGACTCAACGCCTATTATCGTCTTCCTAAAGGATGGTATGGGAGGTGTTATTTGGGAATAGTGTTCCCAAAGGTTTACCAACTAGATGACTTAAAGAAATTTCCAAAGCTGTCTGAATCACATCATGTTCAGAAAAGGGAGACAGCTTCTGGTGTGGTAGGAGATATATTCGGAGCATTGATTCCTTCAGTAGGAGTCATATTGAATTCAATCAAAATACGAAAGTTGTCTACTATTGTGGATAACATGCTGACAAAGTTTTCAGGAGCTATAATCCTGATGGATGCTGAACTTGCTGCAGAAAGAGCTATGACTCTTCAAAATCGGCTTGCCTTAGACATTCTTTTAGCAAAGGATGGCGGCGTTTGCAAAATGCTTGGTACACGTCACTGCTGTACATATATACCAGACAGCAGTGGGAAAATTAGGACGATGCTTACAAATTTAACTAAAGAAAGTGTAGATTTAAAGGAATTGAAAGAACCTGGAGTTTGGGAGAAAGTTGGAAAAGGATTTGCTTCTGTGGGAAATTGGCTCAGCAACGTTTGGAACGGATTGTTACTAAAAATAGTAAAGGGAATATTGATAATATTAATTTGTTTATTAGGTTCTTGGGGAATATGGAAAGCTTTCAAAATGTTAAAAGCAAGGAACAAAAGAAAAAGAGAAGCGAGAATAGAGAACAAAATGGTGGAAATATATCGAGAAAAGTCAAAAGGGACTAAAAGAAAAAGGGAATTGACTGAAGTGCCAAATTACTATAGAGAATTTTAATGGAATAAAATTTGTGGGTAGATTTGATGTGATGACATAATTAGTCATCAGAGGAGGGATTGATGACGCAGAAAAAGAAGGTCCGACATATATTCATACATATCGTATAATCAAAACATGTAATGTAGTGTGATTTTAGTAAAAAATAATGTACGAGGGAAATTGTGCCCTCGGGGTAGTTCGCCATCATTGTAAATGAGCTTTATTAATCATGAAAGTATTGAAAATGTAGTAATCTGTCATAATCGCAAATGTATGCCATGATTTCTTGTTTGAAAACTGTTCTCCTTAGCTTAAATTTAGTACAGGCTTTGGCCTAGTTGCCTGGTTTCAAATTCTAACTGCATGTTTTTTTTTTCCTTGAACTAATGAAACATATATTCTTGCTTGAAGTTGTATTTTTCCAGTAGAGCTGACTGATACACTTATCTCCAAGGTTTCGTACTAGGCCGGTTTCATCGCCTTTGATACAAGGTCAGTCTCTGCAGTTGCGGACAATGAAGGTACAGATAGTAAAATAATTGGCAAACCATGATACAATTTGTGTTCCAAGGCTCCAAGGACAGTGTATGCATAAATGAGCGCTAGTAAAAGACAATTTTTGATTGGACAATTTGAAGCCAACCTATGAACCCTCCAATGGAAGACCCTGCAGAATTTGGAATGTTTCTTACTTAAACCCACCGGACAAAGAGAAGTCAGCCATTTTTCCTCGATGCCAGTTTGAAGCCTGATGCCAGACTCCATTTTTTGACGACACCCTGATGCCCTTTTCTCTATCTGAGAGAAAGAGACTTTAAGAATTCTCACCCTAGAGACTTTAACTTTGATTTGCCCTGTCTTGCCCATGCAGTAACTTTGTCCCATTCTCCTTGCCGCTGCAAGGAAGCTTGCCCTTAACTTTGCCCCTTTGAATCTTGCCCCATGCTGATCAACCGGTACCTGAAGGACGAAGACTTTTTCTTGAATGCTGATTGTATTTGGTAAATATGAGAGGATAAATGTATTATGCATTGTGTTTTTTTTCCTTTTAGGTACCAACTGCTATTTTGATAGGGTCCTAGCTAGAAGTTTTCCAAATTTGTGTTGACTAAATTCGTTTTTGCATGAAGTCCCACATGCCGATGCTAATTAGAGGTTAGTCGAGGTATTCATTTAATGTACCATGCTAAATTGAAATCTTGTTATGCTGACCAATGTATGCAATTAGTCAAATACAGTTAGTCATATTGGTGATTTGCATTGCGATAACAGAGTGTATCATTATTCAGATTTTACGTAGATTGCGTTTCTTCCGCCGATATGGACAGCTAGTAATGTTCATATACATATATCAATTGGTTTTGAGACATATATATATCGTGCTAGCTTTGTTAATATAGGGAAATAAATTCACTAACTTTTAATAAACTGGTGTAGTTATTCATGACTGAAAGGTCATGGTGCGCCGAAATACCAACTGTTATTGATTTCTGATGTGCTATATTGATCTATTAATTGAGTATTGATTACCGACTACAATAGTTATTGATTATTGATCTGAGTGACTCGACTATAAAGGATGAGGAGAGCCCGACTCGGTTAAAAGATTCACCGACCTCCAACGTGTCCAGGTACAGGTAATTTATAAGGGCTGGACGCGTTATCACTGTTGAAGCAAAAGTGATTAAAATGATCGAACACACAAATTAATATGAGGCCTCAATGAAACATAAAGAAAGCTCCGACCAGACAGGAAACCTTGCGCTGCCCCGGAGGCGCTACCGCCGCACCCCCCACCAACTCTACAGCCCCCCAGCCAGACCTTCCCTGCCTCACCTGCACCGGCCGCCTCCCTACGAGGTCCCTGACACTGCAACCTGTGGCACCTCCGACCATTAAATGAAAAATGATTTCACCCATCGCCATAGCCAGAGCCCCCGGGAGGCGACCTCAAGCAGCCCCTAGAGAAGAAAAGAAGAAATCTGGTCTGGAAAAAGGGGTGGGGGTTGCGTCCGCAGTCACCAGGGGCAGCCAGCAGCAAAAAGAGGGCGAACCGGCAGCCCTGCTCATTATTTAACAGGTGTGGCTGCCCCTGATGCCTGTCCGGACGCCCCCGCCCATCACCAGCAGCCAATGGCTGCTGACCCTGAGTGTCCGCCCAAACTCCAACAAAGGCCACCGTTAACTTACTGCCCCTGACCGGCCCGATCTGGCCCACACCTGTCTCCGGGGCCTGCGAGCTACTGCCTTGCCCCCTTGCCCAAGAGCACTGGAGTGCAGGACAGGCTGAGATGTTTTTTTTTTTGTTATAAGATGTGAGCTCTTAGTGGTTTGGGCTTCTAGGAGCTTAGATGCCTCGATCAAGAAGGCTGGAGTTGCAAATGGGACAAAGATGGTGTGCCCTACAACATTTGAGGTGTGGTCCAAGCAATCTGCAGTGCATAGAATTACACTTGACAAAAAAAAGGACATATTAGCATGGGCAATTGGCAAGCTAACATGAGTTGAAACACTTTCACGAGGAGAACAGAAAAAGAAACATGCACTGGCATGCATTTTCAATTGTAAGTCAGCCCCACATTGGTTTTGCCAATATAGCAACAAGAGAGTGCACAGAATGGGTGTACAAGATGCTCGGAATCACACAGAGCTGCTGCAGAGAAATGTAAAGAGGAGCTGCAGAGTGGCTTGTGGAAAGACAGAGGGCATGTGCGGAGATGAAGCTGTTCAGAGGGGCTGCAGTGATGGTGGGGGCACTCAAAAGGGATGCAGGGGTGGTATTGGGAACACAGGGGAGCTGAGGTGGAGAGGCAAGGTGGAAAAAATAGGGGCTGCAATGGGCCTTGGGGGAACACTGAGGAACTACGGGAGAAATGCAGGGCTGCACACAGAGGAACTGCAAGAGAGAAGAGGCACACAGGTACAATAGCTCCATTAGCTAACCCATCACTTCACAATGCAACTGTGGCCTTCTACACACAGGCTGGGCCCTGATTTCAAGCTAGGCAGATCAAATTTAACATAGGATTTTAAGTATTAATTTTGCTCCACCTGATAATGACTATTAAGGTGTTTCCTCACCCAGTTTTTACCAGGTGTGGAAAGGGATCTCTAAATGTGATGGGCTGTAGTCCGTCACGGAAGTGGAAAACATCCCTCCACTGCCCAGGTGGAACAGCGTACAACCCACCAGAGGCTAAATAAGCCCCATATCTTTTTGCTTGCACTAAACCCTAGTTACTATTTAGAATTTACTGGTAAAGTTGTTTATTTGTTTGGTCCAAACAAATTTAAAACCATTTCTTTTTACACTTGAATCTAAGGGCTACATGTACAAACCTTTTTTCTGGTCACAAACGGTCAATTCACAGAATTGGACGGTTTGTGAAAGCAAAAAGGCTTTTTGGGATATTGAAAGCCCTATTTGCGATTCTGTAACTTATTAACGAATTGCATATTGGGTTTGCGATTTGGTATGAGGAAGGGGGTGTTAAGAGCAACCCTTCCTAATACCGAATCACAGTGATATGTGTGAATGTTTTGTGACTGAAATGTGCTTGCAAAACATTTGCAATATATCGCTAACTTCAAGTTGGTTTTAACCCATTTGCAAATGGGAAGGTCTCCCCAAGGAACCATTCCCCTTTGTGAATGTTTGTAAAGGCATTTTAAGAGCATGGAGTGGTCCCACAGGGGGCAGTCTACTCTTAAAAAATGAAGAGAAATCTTTTCTTTTTTTATTTTTAAACGCATCCTGTTTTCCTTTAAGAAAAAAGGGGTGTGCTTAAAAAAAGATAGAAGCAATCACAGACATGGTGGTCTGCTGACCACAGCAGACCACTGTTCCTGTGAATTTAATGATTCCTAGTGGGTCGCAAACCGAGACCTACCTCATTAATATCAATGAGGTAGGTTTTTTGCAACCCACTGGGAATCACAAAATGTGTCAAAGACACATTTGTACATTGGTGTTTGCGATTACCAAATAGCCAGTAACAAAAATCGCAAATGATTGCCTTTTGTACATGTGGCCCTTAATCAATATTATACATGGATTGCAGTGTTTAACATAAACAATTTTTGCATCGTAAAAAAGACACCATAGTGTATATCTAGGGGACAAGTGCATAATACTAAAATGAGACATATGCGAATCGCGCTTGAAATTCTAGATTTATGTATTTGCTTTTCATAACCAGAATTAGCATTCTCTGTGCAACAATGAAAGTCAAAGCACTGGTCAGGAGATATTTATCACTTATTTTGTGAAACCCAGTCTGGTTTCTTGTCTTCCCTTTCTACATGTATAGTGACCTGAGGCTCTGCTGAGCAAAGGAAATTACAGAAGAAAGTAAAAAGTCAGAGATTTAGAGGGAACAGTATAGAAAGAGAGGTCAAAGAATGGAGAAGGGAAGTGGAGATGAGGTGGAAAGTTAGGTGAAATGGGGAGAGACACAAGTTAAAAAGGTAAAAATGAAGTAGTGAAAAAGAAAGGTACATAAATGTTGAAAGAGGCAGAGACAGGTAGAAAAAGAGACAGAGAGATAAAAAAGTATTAGAATGAGATAGAGAGGGGGCATAACATAGAGGTAAGAAGAAGGAAATAAATAAGGAGATGGATAGGATTAATAATGGAGTAAGGCAGGGAAAGATAGGGTAGAGAGGTAGTTGAGTAAGCAAGGCATAGTAGACAGATAGAAAGGGGAGATAGTGATAGACTACTAAAAGATGCAAGGTGGTAACCATGGTGAAGTACAGGGGCAAAATGAAATGTGAGGTACAGATCAGGTAAAGATGGTACTGAACCATAGAGAATATTAGAGAGGGATGAAGGCTACAAAGATTAGGTTTCAAGAGAAAAGAAGTGAAATAGAAAGACAGGTGTTGGAGAGAAAGAGAGGTGAAGGGATACAGAGATAAAGAGAAAGGTTCAAATAGAGACAGTGTGGTGAGGTAAAGAAAGAGAACGACGTGGAGAAAACCGAGAATTACTTTTATTATGTATAAAATGGTAGTGAAAGAGCGATGAAGAGAAAGAAGCTAATTAGTGACAGATGTAATATAGAGGGAATAGTAATTGGAGAGGTGAGTCAGTGAAAGAAATCCCCCCTAAACCGTAACGATACCGCAGTGCCGTGTAGCCTCGGTTGGCCTGGGATAGCCGGCCTCTTGGGCCGGTGCGTAGAGCCGCTCGCTTGGGGACCGGAGCGCGGACGGAAGGGGGCCGCCTCCATCGCCCTTAGTGCACCGCATGTTCGTGGGGCACCCAGTGCTAAATCATTCGTAGACGACCTGATTCTGGGTCAGGGTTTCGTAAGTAGCAGAGCAGCTACCTCGCTGCAATCTATTGAAAGTCATCCTCTGAGCCAAGCTTTTGTCTCCGTCCATGGGCGCCCGCCCGCGTCCCTCTGCCGCCGGGCCGGCGGGGAGGGACGGCGCGCGCGGGCCCACGGGAGGCCGCCTCCACCACGTGCCGAATAAAGTATATTAAGAGGCTAGGTGGCGAGAGAGAGATAGGTAAGGTAGAGATGACATAACTAGAGAGATGTGAGGAAGAGAGAACAATTAGGTGGACAGAAATAGTATAGAGAAGAAAATGAAAGAGGTAAATAGACCTGTGGTATAAAAAGTTGTACAAAGAGAGGTGAATTAAAGAATGGTGATGAGGTTGAGAGAAGGTTGAAGTAAAACAGAGATACGGTGAGGTGAAATGTAAAAAGAACAATGTGGTGCATGGAGATGGCTAAGGGAGAGAGAGAGCTTGGCTCAGGAGATGCAGAGATGTAGAGTTAGACAAAGAGAGAGAGAGAGATCACTTTCCTAGGGGCCCATTAAAAATGTGAGGCCTTGGCAAAGGGTAACTTTACCCATGCCTTGATTTGGCTCTTCTAATGACTATCTTACATGTGCTATGACCAGCTGTATACTGTGGTAGACACATGACAATTAACATGGCACAGTGAGCGTTGGGTTACAAGAAGCCCTGTTACCTGTGATAGACTTGTAGTCTCACTGATTTGTCTGTGAGGGTGGATGATGGCTCTTTGAGGGGGCCTTGTTGGCACAGATGTGGTCAGTTTATTCCATGAACCCTCTCAACACACAATTGTTGGGTCTGAAGCAGGGGGCCCCAACCTTCCTTTGGAAAGTGGTTAGGGTTCTTTGGGAATCTCCTTGCCCATTCTGAAACACCAAATTGTGGTCGAAGGAATAAAAATTATGCGTCTACTGCTGGTAGCATATCTGCTCAGAAGATATTTTGTAAGTAAACCATATGATATGTCAAACAGGAAATCTAATTTGTATGGGCATTTACCACAAAAAGACCAGCAATACCTTCTTTTTAAGACACAAATGTCACCTCCACTAAATTGATTGCCACTGTATCATCAATGAAAGAAAAAATGAAGTTAAGAACAGTAAATCTATACTTACCTTCATATGCATACCTTGCTGAGTTCGTGGTAGGTGATTTTCGGGGTTGTACTACCTTGGCAACCCAATCCAACAACAACATTGCTCATTTGCACACTTCAATGGACCCACTAGGGACCGTGCAAAGGATTAGTCTTCTGGTGAGCAGTAAATTGGGGAAAAGGGACAAGAGAGAAAGAAAGAGAGACACTGGATATCTTGACCTTGCTTGATTTTTTTGCCAATCTAAACCTGTACTTTAGAGGAGTGAATATCGACAACTAGAGATTGCTCTAATACATGGGTACTCGCAAACATTTTCCCAGGGGCCAAAAAGTTTGGTCTGTGACTTGCCTGGGGCCGCATTGATGCCAGGGCAGTGGCGGTCAGGTGGGGTGACTAGGGTGATAGGTGGCAAGGTAGGTGTAGGGGAAGCAAAGAATATACATCTAGTGGCTGAAATAAACAATGGGCAACCAGAAAACCTGGAATTAATCCCGGCTTGCCCACTTTTCCAAATTGTGTGATCCTAGGCAATTGTTTAGTGTCACTTTCCCTCCTTTTTCTGCATTATCACCTTTAAGATGACCTCGAAATACATGATTCATGGTGTGTGCTGCACAAAACCTGACTCTGTGTTTGATTTAAAAAACTATAATGTTGTTTATGTATGATTGGAACCCAGGCCACACGTAAAGTGCACATACCAAGTGACTTGCCTCTTTAATTTACTATTGGTGGTGTTCTCAGCGTAAGGGGAATAATTGTTTTCCAATTTATGTTTCCAAATTTATGTTTGAAAACTATCACTTATAAATGAATACATCTCAATGCGCTGATAAAATTAATTGTAGTAAGGCGAAAAGGTTTGCCATGTTAACTAAATACATCTTTTTAATTTTGAAGAGACTGTCTTAGTTTTACACTTATGCTGCAAGATGTCTTTAAAAATGAAGGCGTTTCTAAAATTAAGTGCAGGAGTCCATAGTTACTTCCTTTCTCTAACACCAATTAAGTTTGAAATAAATGATTGTGTGTGTGTTTAATATTTGTTTCTTTAGTGCAGAGTCGAGCAAACAGCTGCCCAGTGCTCCTGTTGCCCCAGGGGCCGCATGTAAAGGTCAGAGGGGACGCATGAGGCCCGCGGGCCATACTTTGAGTATACCTGCTCTAATAGATCACAGACAGCATGATTGCAATTCACAGTTCAACTATATCCCATAATATACATCACAACAATGTCAGCATTAACCACTCACTGAATTTGCTGAAAACTCTGTGAGCTCAGTAGTGAGCGCATAGAATTTGACAAAATGATTCCACTATAACGTTCACAGACACAAAACCATATGACTCAATTATAGATGTGAAAAGGCTACACCAGAAAACTTTACTATACAGTTCATAGCACAAAACCAGATGACTACATTATAGAGTTCATAGCACATAACCAGAAGACTCCAGTATAGAATTCATATCCACAGTGTTATCTCGTAGACATCCTTGCTTATAAGCTCCTGAATCAGTCTGATGTGCGAATGCAAAGAAATCCGACTCTTGACAAAAGGGTCTTGACTGGAGCAACACAAATATCAAATGGTTAGCAAGATACACCATAGAAAACAAGTAAATTAATCAAAAGGATCAAGATAGCCACTGAGAGAGCGTAGTTTAAATATTACATATGCTACACGTGAAATGCTTATATCAAAAGATCAATAATGCTGCATAGAAAACGATGATAATTAGAGTAATGCTTAAATATGCATCTGAAAATTCGATTATAACGTGTGTGGTCACAATTAGATACGTGAAGCTAACAATGATATATAAAACTGTTCATGCTATGGTTTATATTAACATTTATGATATTGCATTGTATAGAAAAATCTCTTAGGCCTTAAGTTAGCGTAAGTTGAAGATTTAGCTGTGTAGCTCTCATATTAAAGCATATTTTCTGTTTTTCAGTGTGCTGATTCGTAAAGGGCCATGCCCTGCAATTGTTATTTTTCTTCGTTTTATGTAACATATTCCATCCTGTTCCCATCCGCATGCTAGCTGCCTTAGTATGAGTTTTATACAGATTTTGAAACAAAAGTAAATGAAAGAATGTACAAGGACATTTGACCATGGATAAAGGAACTCATGACCCGAGAAATGTGCCAAAACGGTGAAGTAACCCCGGATGTGCCACCTACGAAGACGTCAATTATGAAGACCAATCAAAGTGTTATAAATTATCGTGGGATGACAATTGGGATTACTTAATGTATAATTTGATAGGTTAAAGATAGTGGGGTATAGTGTATATCCAATAGAAATTTGGGGGAAGGTATTACGGAAAGGGATAAAAACTCATGACACAGAAGGGACAGAAAAACTAGGTAGGGAATTCTGTCGATTTTATCCAGAAACTTTGTCACTCTGTTTGGTGACTTTGAGACTTAATAAACTATCCTCAACCATAGACTGCCCTTTTATGCTTCTCCTCCTTATGAGGGAAGTGTCCTTTCTCCTCTAGACGAAGTTAGACTGATAGCGATTCGACTGATGTCCTGAAGACGAAGACTGATCCTGTGTGTTGACTTAATCCTTGGAGGGTAATTATGACAATGCTATTGTAATTTGTCTGTTTGCTTTTCCTTTCTAGGTACCAACTGCTGTATTTTTGAATAGAGGCCATAGTTAGATGTTTTCTAAATTGGTGTTCTAAATGATTTTGCATGAAGCCCAACATGCTGATGCTAATTAGTGGTTAGGCTAGGTGATCACTCGGACTGACACAAATAGACTAAGACTGACGTTGCGCTATGCTGAACTGAGACTTACGTAAAATTCTTTGTATTCTGATCTATGTTTACACCGTGTTATGTTCTTATGTTTGTGATTCTTGCATTAATGAAATCTTATCACAGTTGCCATGTTGTGACTATGCTCTTATGCTTCTTGGTTCTGAGATTGACACTTTTGCTAGGAGATTGTAACCAATAGGGAATAAAATTAATAAAATTCTATCAAGAGGTGTGGTGATAAATATTGGTGGCATCATTGATATATTGCTTGACATATTGATCAGTTATCTCGTCCTACGGTGTCTCACCACTGGGTCAAAAGATACATTGGCTTAAAACGAGTCCTAATGTGTATAAATTGACATAAAAGGACGCGTTAACACCACCACCACTGAAAGTCCTAAAGCATCCTAGGAAATGTAGTTCAACTGAGTTCTGTTGGGTGCTTCTTATGGCGTATGCATCTTAACCTCGACGCAACTGTCCAAGGGACAAACACCTATGGTCTCCTCTGAAAGTAGTTTCAGGGGATTATAGCTCTGTTCTCATTTGACTTCCCCTGGTGAGCATAGAGCATGTATCCTAACAGTCACATGGGGGATGCAATACTTTTGTTGTTGTTTGGCCTCGATGTAGAGCCATGCAATCATTTTAATCTGTTAAAAGCACACAATATCCATTTCTTTGGTTCCAGGCCTGTATAATCCATATATTCCCAATACACAGAAATGCAAGAAGATATTCATTTCAATAGAAATAAAGAGGTCTAGCCATTGTGGACTTCAGCCAAAGGACCATCATGCTTGCTTGTACTATAACCAGGGCTGACTTTAGGGCAATGCGGCTGGTGGTGCCGCACTGGGCGCTCAGCTGGGGAGGTGGGCGGTGACCTCAGGGCGAATGCTGTGTTCAGCAATGACTTACGATTTAAAAGCAACTGGTGCAGAGTTCCTTCTGCATCCAGCTTTTAGGTAGCACAATATGTGAAGATAACTCTTGTGATTAATGTTTCTGCTAGAGAGGGAGATGGGAGTTTTGTCTAGTGGCACTTTTTGACTCGCCAGAATATATCCCAGGGGGCTAGTATGTCTGCTGCAAAGAATGCATACTGTGTAGATCACAGAAGATGAATGCTTTTTTCATGGAGATTCTTTTAGTTACAGCAGTTCATATGATATAACACGAATATAGAACAGTGATTGTTATGATCTGTCATCAAAGCTGCATAAAATAGGTTAGGACATTTGAGGGCATATTTATACTCTGTTTGCACCGAATTAGTGTCATTTTTTTATTCTAATTCAGTGCAAAACTAACTCTATATTTATACTTTAATGCTAGACCCATCTAGCGCCAAATGAATGGAGCTAAAGTCTTTTTTTTGGATGTGGAAACCTACCTTGCCTTAATGAGGTGCAAGGTAGGCGTTCCCATGCAAAAAATGACTCTATGGCATTAACGCCATATTTATACTCCAGTGCAAAAATGGTGCACGGGAGGGAGGAGGGGTAAAAAATGGTGCAAAGCTTGCTTTGCCCCATTTTGTAACGCCTGGGTCAGGGCAGGCATTAGGGGACCTGTCGGCCTACTTACATGGTGGAACACCATAGAATAAGGCCACAGGTGCCCTCCCCAGGCACCAGGGACACCCACACCCACACCACAGGGACTGCGGAGGATGGGGGACCCCATCCAGGTAACTACAGGTAGGTATTTAATTTTATTTTTTAAAGTGCCATAGGGTGCCTTGAAATGGGCCCCCATACATGCACAGGATGCAATGGCCATGCCAGGGGACCCTGGTCCCCTGTGCTGGCCATTGGGGTGGTGGGCATGACTCCTGCCTTTCCTAAGGCAGGAGTCATATGGCATGGTAGGTTTAGTGCCATAAAATGACGCTAATCTGGTTGGAGTTATTTTTCTTTTTACTCTAACCAGCCTAGCGTCATTTTTTTGGTGCTAAATCCCCATCTCTCATACCGCCACCCCCACCTGGCTAGCATAAAAATTTTGACGCTAGCCCACCCATTGCGCCGACTAGCGTAATTCCTTAAATATGACGCACGGCCGGCATCTAGGAATGGCGCTATACTTTTTGCCGTGAACCGGCGCTAACACAGGTTTGCTGCTAAAAGTATAAATCAGGCCCTAAGTTTTTGTTTTTGCAGTCTTTCATTATCTATTCCTAATGTTGCTTAAATGGGTTTGTTGGGGTAGATATACATTCTTGTTAGTAAAGCTAGCCTTTACCAGTGCTTTAAAACAATGAAATGTATGTGAATTGAGCTTTGGAGAAATACGGGTCACTTGTGCTCGGTGGTAGTGAGGGAATCCGAGGAGGAGAAAACGAAGGAGGGGGGAGCCAAAAATGATTGTTGCACTGGGCACCACCAGATCTACAGCCGGCCCTGGCAATAGCTGTGAATCACGATGCAAAAAAAACTTACTTATACCCCCTTGCTAAAGCAGCATTTGTTTTCGTTGGTTGAAATAAAAAAATGATAGTTGTTGGAAAATGGCCCTTCCTTCAAAGTTATACCCAAACTTTTTGGTCTTCTGCCTCCTTTTTTTCCGAATTTGTTTTTGTAGGCTTTAGGACTCTATGTACTTTACCACTGTCAACAAGTGCTAAAGTGCTTGTGCTCACCCCCCTAAATATGGTAATATTGGTTTATCCCAAACTGTAATCTTTAATTTACTTTTATGTCACTAGTAAAGTGGACTTCTTGTGCCCAGGGGCTGTATATTAAATACCACTAGTGGGCCTGCAGGACTGATTGTGCCACCCCTTTAGGTAGCCCTCTAACCATGTCTCAGACCTGTCATTGCAGAGCCTGTGTGTGTAGTTTTACACTACCATGTCGACTTGGCAAAATAACCCTTCTGCCAGGCACAAACCTTCCCCTTTTATGCATGGAAGTCACTTCTAAGATACACCCTGGACAACCTAGAGGCCAGGACGCAAATTATTCGAAAGGGTGAATGTGTACTTTTAAGTTTTTCATGTCCTAGTAGTGAAAAACTCTTAAATTCATTTTCACTACTGTAAGCCCTATCTTTCCCATAGGATAACATTGGGATAACCTTAAAACATCATATAAGTGAGATTTTAAACACAATTCTGAAAATGCCACTTTTAGAAAGTTGCCATTTACTTACTTTCGCCAGTAGGTGCCTGTCTCTGATTGCATTTTTGGGGTAGGTAACAACTGGACTTTGTGAAATCCCCCTAGACAGCCACACATATTGGGAGCTTAGGTGTGACTTGATGGGCCATCCTGGCAGGATGGGAGGGAGAAGCTGGACCCAGCCTCACTTACACACTGAATAGGATGTGTCTGACCCCACACAAAGGACTGCATAACCCTGTGCATTGAGTCTGGAGCCAGGGCAGGAAAGGCAGGACCTCTGCCCACTTCAAAGACCTGTCTTTGAAGTCTCCTCCACTTCAAAGGCCCAGCATCGCCTTCAGAACCATAACTGCAACGCTTTCCCAAGTGCAAATTCCTTGCATCCTCATTGAACGCAGCCTCAACGACAATGATGAATCTCCACATCGCAGCCTCTGGGCTCATTCAAACTGACACATCGTCTCGACTGCACAACGCATCCTCAATACGTCTTTCCATTGCAAGCCCTGGCACCTGGGTCCTCAACGTCTCTGCAGCAGGAACCAGCACTGTAACTTCACTGTATCTCCGCACCGATGCATGCCCTCTGTTGTGTGGAGAAAATCTATGCATTCCCTCCACTGTGTGGTTTGGAACTGAAACAATGCTCTTCAACCAGTATTTAAGGAACCTTGATTCAGAAGGACGAACTGGGTGCGTGGAGCCAGCCTGTGCTTCTTCGCAGTCTACCTGAACTTTTGAGTTTGTCCCAGTCTGATAAGACCAGATATCCCCGTTTGATGCTTTTAGCTTCTAATTGCTATTTTACAGTTTATTCTTTAAACATTCATAACTCAAGTTCTACTTTATAGATTATGTTCCTTTTGGCCCTGTTTTATTTATTAAATTAAGTACTACTTTTCTAACCTGGTGTGGAATATTTTTGTGTGGTGTTTTCACTGTTTTACTGTTTGACGCTTCACACATTAGCACTAAGTTAAGCCTGACTACTCTGTGCCAAGCTACCAGAAGGTGAGCACACCCTGACCTGGGCTTTTAAGAATATTATCCTTGATGAAAGTGCATCTCTGCAAGCTAAATTGGGATGGTCAAGATGAAAAACCCTAGCACTCTAATCAGTAGATAGGATGGGAGGAAAATCTTTCCTTCTCTGTCTTTCCATAATTTGAATTTTTTATCATAGAATATTAACGAAATAGGAATTGTTCTTCCTATATTTATGTTTATTTTCTTAATTGCTAGATTGAATCTATGGTGACCACTTTTGACACTTACGCTGAAACTACTGAAAACCAACATGAATTCCCAACTCTATGATATTTCAATTGCTAGTAATCAGCATTAAGTGTACCACTCGCAAGGAGTTGAAGCTTGTGAAGCAAGCTAGATATCTAGAAACACAAACTAAAAATCAGCATTGCTGCCCCTGACGCCACTAAACTGGCTACCCTCGACTACACAAATAATTTCTAGAACTTGACACAAATGTATACAGATAAAGGCCTGAAAACACATTCACAGCAAACTACACTCAAGATCCTTGCACAAATTGCCATCACATGACAAGATAATTTTCACTGTAATTAAATGAAGGTAACAAAGACAATGTATGCACGCCTTTTGAACATACATATACCTTACTGCATAGTTTTTCTATGTACGAATACAAATATATACATCATTTCTCTCCCCAAAGTTACTTAATATTGCTTAAATTGTCTCAAAGGTTCCGTGGGGACATGAGACCGGACATTCAAAGAGTTGCTCCAACGGGGGCCAAACCCATTTTGGTCTGTATTTATCAAGTCCAATAACATGTGAAGTAACGGCCTTGCTAGCACTTTGGTCAGTATCTAATATTCTGTTGTCAGTAAAAATAAGGGCCTATACGTGAACATATCTTCAGGATCTCAACCAGGTTTGAGCAGGTACATGGCCAAAGCCTGGTGAGTTGTGGGTGGAAAAAAACCGGTTGTGAGCGAAGTTTCATACAGTGTTTCTAGATGCAGCAGCAGATGGGATGCCAAAGTGGCATAAAATTCAATTGGTGTGCCATACAGGCCAGGGATATTATTGCAGAGGAGTTCAGATATTGCAGTAGAGATTTCATCCTGTATCACGGGGGCTTGCAGTAGCGCCTGGTGGGAAGGGGATACTCAGGGCAACTGCAGACTATCCAAAATATGGCAGTGGAGGCAGGAGTGGAAGGGGCGAGGCCATAGAGAGAAGTATAATAATCCTTGAATGCATTGTTGATATCCATTTGAGTGGTGTAGTGGTTGTGCACAGGGATGCATGCCGAAAGGTTAGAAGTAGGTGACAATTGCGGCCAGATCATGCATGCCAAGAGCACTCCAGCGTTATCACCTTCAATATGTGATATCTCAGTGTATGAACTGAAATCAGTGACTCACATGTGCTCTAGCAATTCAGTGTGTTGAATACAACGTTGTTAAAGGTCACCTGCGTGGGAATCATTTTGGCCTGCCTCACATTCCAGGGGTCTGAGACTTGCATCTGTGCATTTTATGTTGTTTAGCACAGAGTGTTGTGTACCTACTGTATTAGATATAGAGACTCTGCTTACAATCACCTTAAATGCATCCAATTCAATCAAAGAGGAGGCGGCAGTGCCAGCGTTCTATTCAAAATAACCTGTGATTGTCATTTCTAGAGTATATTTGAATACTATGGGCCTGATTACAACTTTGGAGGAGGGTGTTAATCCGTCCCAAATGTGACGGATATACCACTAGCTGTATTACGAGTTCCATTGGATATAATGGCCTCGTAATACGGCTAGTGGTATATCTGTCACATTTGGGACGGATCAACACCTTCCTCCAAAGTTGTAATTAGGCCCTATATCTTCAAAATATTGGGGCTGTAGTCTCCGTGTGGGGACTGGGGCATGGATGTGGCCCCAGGACACTAAAAGTTCTACGGGATTGTGGTCAGACAGTGTTTAAACTAAGTATGTAGACTCAGTGATATCCGCAAGCATATGAACATTGCATAATATGTGATCCACGAAGGAGTTAAAATTATTTGGGGGGAGTAATAGGAGTAGTCCCTCATTCCTGCATTAAGTTCCCTCAATACATTAACAAAGGCCCATCCTGAGATCCATTTACGCAGTGCCCGTGTCGGCCTAAGCAAGAGAGAGATAGGGAGAGGGAGATTAGAGCAATTCATATAGGTATCCAATACAGCATTAAAATCTCCCCCAGTCAGCCAGGAATGGTGTGACCAATCAGCTAATATGGAGAACAGATATGTTAGCAATACATCATGGTTTGAGTTAGGCGCATATGCATCACCTAGTATCAGTTGTTTGCCATCCAGCCTTCTGTTAACAAGAACATAACCGCTGTCAGAATCCACTCTAGCCTCCACTATCTTAAAGAGCACCCCTGCCCACACCCACACCACCCCGCCCCGGTCATAAACAGAATAGGTAGTTGCAAACGGCTGAGCTCTCCATTTCAATTACAGCTTAAGGGACTCAGTTGCAGAGAGGTGGTACATTGGCAGTTTGGCTTGAGCCAAACTGCCAATGTCATATTTTGGGGAAAGGTAATGCCATCCTGTTGGCAGTACCTTTCTTCAAAATACCGCTGCCCGCCAGGGACATAAGGAGGGCCTATGTGCTCTCTCCACAGAGAACATGTTGGAGAACCCTTGAGGGGGGCACATTAGTCATCAGCCAAGTCACTATGAATTGCTTGACATTTGTCCCCTCCATTCCTTCACGTAATCCCATTATGCGAACATTAATGTCTAAGGATCAAACCCTCCACATTCTTTATTCTGTTGTGAAGGTGGCGCAGTTGTGAATGCAGTTCAGCTATTTCCACCACGTGGGTCTTCTGATGGGGGGGCAGTGTTGCTATTTCCATGTCTGTCATTTTCACCCTGTCAGAGACCTTGCAATGGTCATCTCGGAGTAGGCCAATGTCAGATGCCAGTGTGTAGATGCGACGCTCGATAGTCACTCTGGAGATACAGATTTCTTGCAGGATAAGCTCAATGTTGTTTGTAGCAGGGCCCATTGTTTTTGGTTGTGTGATGCGTTGATTTCTGACCTGCAAGCGAGAACGTGCATCGTTCCCTCTCCCATCGGCTGATCGTACGTCATTTCTTCTCTCCTGTGTGAGAGTGATGCATCGTTCCAGATGGGCACCTCGGGTCCGGGCAGGCTTTGCGACGATTTCCACACCCAGCGATGTTGCGTTGAAATCCGGTTGCACGGTGCCAAGAAACTGCGCTGCGAGTGTTGCACGCCGTTTCTCCAGCCGCGTTGCACCTATCTTCCAGCCATGAAGCAGGTGAAGATTCGGTTTTAGCCGTGAGGCTGGCAGCACGTCGTTTATCAGCTGCAAGGCGGGTGGTGCATCGAAAGTTACACCGCACGACTGTCTTTGCGTGGACTTCTGTCCTTTATCACCAGCTGCACCTTTCAAGGGCCCAGAGATAGATTAGGGCACCACTTGGCAGGCAGGACACTCTGCAGAAAGCCTAAGTGCTGGCAGAGAGAAGTCTCTGTTGTCCCTGAGACTTCAGCAACAGGGGGCAAGCTTAGTCCAAGCCTTTGAAGATTCTTCTCAAGCAGGAATGCACAAAGTCCACTCTTTGTCCCCTTTCACAGGCAGAAGCAGCAACTGCAGGATAGCCCAACAAAGCACAGTCACAGGCAGGGACAGCACTTCTCCTCAGCTCTTCAGCTTTTCACTTTGGCAGAGGTTCCTCTTGATTCCAGAAGTGATCCAATTTTGAGGGGTTTTGGGTGCTCTTCTTATACCCCTTTCTGCCTTTGAAGTAGGTCTACTTTAAAGAGAAGTCTCTGTTGTTCAAAAGATCTGGTCCTGCCCAGGTCAGGGTCAGAAGCACCCTAGGGGGTTGGAGACTGCATTGTGTGAGGGCAGGCACAGCCCTTTCAGGTGTAAGTGACCACTCCTCCCCTCCCCTAAGCCCAGATGACCCATCAGGATATGCAGGCTACACCGCAGCTCCCTTTGTGTCACTGTCTCGAGGAGAGGTGCAAACAGCCCAGCTGTCAAACTGACCCAGACAGGGAATCCACAAACAGGCAGAGTGACAGAATGGTTTAAGCAAGAAAATGCCTACATGCATACAACACTTAGGGGTGCCTTACATGTATAAAAAGGGAAGGTTTAGGCCTGACATGTGGGTACACTTGGCAAGTCAAATTGGCAGTTTAAAACTGCACACACAGACACTGCAGAGGCAGGTCTGAGCCATGTTCTCAGGGCTACTAATTTGGGTGGCACAACCAGTGCTGCAGGCCCACTAGTAGCATTTGATTTACAGGCCCTGGGCACCTTGAGTCCACTTTACTAGTGACTTACTGGTAAATCAAACATGCCAATTGTGGTTACGCCAATGTACGCATATAATTTACACAGGGAACACTTACACTTTAGCACTGGTCAGCAGTGGTAAAGTGTCCAGAGCAAACAAAACAGTAAAAACAGAGTCCAGCATACAGAAGCAACCTAGGAAGTAGAGGCAAAAAGTTAGTTGAGACTATGCCAATGATGCCAAGTCTAACAGGTTGTATGTAGTCTTCTCCTGCGCAGGCCAGAGATCCATCAGATGGCGTCTGTGACACTTGTGGGAAATCCAAACTCTGCAGTGGGGCTGGCTTTGTGCTTTTGGTGCATCCCATTATGGTATCCTGGGTGAAGCCAAACAGCCCACAGTGGATCGTGAGGTGTTATATCTGGGGCGGCTGGACTAGACTGGGCAGTCATTTTTAGTCAGTGCTATGTGGTCCAGACACATCCCCAAGGAGCTGCAGGACAAACTCTACACTGATCACAATAGTTGAGGAGAGGGATGCCAAAGCAGGAAGCCAGTCACAGTGACCTAAAGGACCATGATTAGCCAGGGAATCCTCACAGATAAACTGTCATGTACAGAAGCTAGCGCTATTGGTGCTAGACAGTAGGTAGTGGCTTGGGGGTGCTATGGGGTTAGGACCAGGCCCCACTCCTATAGTCTAAAGGCCAGGAAGCTGCAGTCTGAGCAATTATTCTCTGTTTGGCATTCTGCTGCACTTGTCCCCCCCCCATATTGCAACCAAGAAATGGAAGGTAAGTTAATGGGTTCAGACGGCCAGTTGCATGTGGTGTATTCGCTGCAGTGGAGGAGAAGAGACCAGAGGGGGTTGTAAAATGATCAACCGGCCCCACAGTCTGCAGTTCTGGGCCAAGCAGTCAATAAGGCCCCACGTGTAGCGTGTATAAGTTCAGGACTCCAGGCACCAAGGCGGGGACATCCGCCCTGTAGATTGAAGTCTTATCCTCAACCTGTCTCAGATAGGTGCTTCCCCTGGTGCTGAGGGGCCGTGGGACGTCCCCTTATCATTTGCCCTAGTCAGAAATGAATCTTCCCCCAGGGCCCGGCACGCAGGGAATAGGTGCCCTCCAGTTACATCTGGGGGTGGGAGCTGGTATTGGTGCCAAACAGTGGGGGGGATATCATATGGAACCATAAAGCATACCCACCTCTAAGCCAAAATTCCACTGCACTCGCTGTCAGCCCTGAGGCATAGTCCAAGAGGCCACGCCTCTCTCTCTGGGTCCCCCAGCAACCATCTCAGCCTCACCATGTAGCAACCTTCATTAGTCCCTAAAGAGCCTCCTTGGCAGCAGGCGAGAGGGCCTTGAATGGCTGATACATGCCACCTGCAGAAAGGAGGAGGATGATGAGGCAGGCTGGGCCAGGCAGGGAGGCAGGAATCAGTTTTTGGTCCCGCGGGGTGGTGGATCGCTCCTCGTCCCATGAAGGAAGGCATGGTTTATTTGGCATGCCACCTGCCATATTGCTGGGCTATCAGTTTAATCTGGCAGCTGTTGGCGTGGTACAGACAATTTACGACATCCCTGCATTCATTTGGGACTGCATAAAGACAAGATGGTGGCACATAAAGTAAATTCCTGGAGCACCCTGTGGCGCTCTAGGGAAATCCGCCCACCATATTCGGTGGCTGACCGTGCTTTCCCCAAGTAAGTATATCAGAAGATAATTTGTGCATGAAGCATATAAACATGTCAGTTCATAGATAAAACAATTTCAGAAATCAATATAAAGTGCAGATAAAATTCCAAGTACTGACAATAATATGGAACCATGTAGTCAAGTCAAACAGGTTGCTTCATGCGATTTAAGAGCATATTATCCCAAAGTTGGGTTACTTGCCCACCATATTACATAGCCTAACTGTAGCTGTGATACATCCATATATCGTAAGACAGACCACGTCAAATTGTAATAATTGTAAATGGAGCAGGGCTGGTCTACATCTTCTAATGTTAAGTAATTTAAGTAGGGGGATTAGCTAATGTTTTGTTTGAACTGCGAATAGTTCACAAAAAAAATAAATAGATGTCACTAGGATTGTGTGGATTCTGAGTCTTATGGATAAGACACAAGACCCTTTTCACAAAACATATCTCTTGGGTAGGAGGCCACTTGTTGGGCAGTATTGAAGTGAAACCTTACCAGATAATACCTTTGCTGACTTGATAAAGTGTATAAGTATAGCTACATATGATGGGGGGTGGTCAATGTTATATAAACCACCACCCTCCTCTTACCACATTCAGACACTTCTCTATTCCTCCCCATTCGAGACTGAGGCTCAATTTTAACAGTGGCTTTTACTGATGGACTGATGCTGGGTGGATGGTTAAAAAGTTTTGGGCGTCCTTTCACAAAAAGTTAGGCCTTCACATATATCAGCCAATGAATGTTACAGGCATTGTCTTGTTTCAAGAAATCAGTAATCACAACTTGATTGAGTAACCCTTCAGGTCTGGACCACAATGACAACCACAACATTGGAGGTGCAATTTTAAGAAGGCCTTCTACATATGACCCAGTTCCTCGTGGCATACTATTAGTGAGAACACATAACAGCCTTTGCAATATTTTTGATGATCTGTAATTGCACGGTATCATACGGTCCTTAACTGACCTGCACCATATGTTGCAACTGATATACATCTAGCCTTGTATATTTTGATAATTGAGCCCATGGGTGGTGAGCCCAGTTTAGCAGCAAATTTCAATATTGCAGCTGTCAACTGTTCAAATTGAGGCCTCCTTCCTTTTACCAGGGGCCTCCAGGGGCTTTTGTTTTTAAAGGGAACCCCAAAGTACCTAAAAGTTAGCACACATAGCATTTTGGTATTATAACATGGGGCGTACTCAGCTTACTGAGCGGGAAACCTCAGATCATAGTAAAAGAAGTGGATTTGTTAGAAATCAGGCCCAATCCATCCATGAATAATACAAATAGTTTTTGCACACCTATCCCCATCCTTGATAGTAGGATACAATCATTTGCACATATAAGCACCAGGAGGCGCTTAGTTCCTGCCCTCGGTGTGTCTGCCTCTATGGTCAACAGGGATGATTCAAGATTGTTGATACAGAGGCAGAATAGGAAGAGGGCCAGTATTTATCCTTGCCTGGCACCCACCTGATCTTAACTGGAGGGGTGCACTCACCATTTGGTCCATATCTAATACATTCCTTGCATTCTCATGGAGTTCAATAAGTGAATGAACAATCTGTGGGTCTGTTCCCATCTCTGCAATTATTCCCCATAGCTTTCGTCTGTTAGCATTGTCAATGGGGACCTAAGGTGTACGAAGGCATGATGTAGACACCCCGCCTTCACTTTGGTGTACTTGCTAATCAAGAGGTAAAGGTTCAGACCCTGATCTATGGTACCTTGTCCCTGCAGAATAATGTACCATATGTCTGATAAGATACCTTTCTCAATAGCCTTAGACTCCAAACCATCTAACAGAATTCTACCTATCAATGTCACCATAGAGTCAATGAGAGAGATGGGGCAATAGCAGCATGGGTCGGCTCTTTCCCCTTCTTAAACATCAAAACAATGATTGCATCCGACCAGTGCTCCAGTTGACCAGTGTGGATTGTGACACGCAATACATTAACTAAAAGTGGGGTCCAAAGAACTAGATTATTTTTAAAAAGGTCAATGGGAACTCCATCTGGGCCAGGTGCCTTTTTGCTCAGACTCCTTTCTACTGCCAAAATCATCACTTTTAAAGTAATTGTTTAGAAGCCTCCCTTTTCTAGACTTGAGTCTGTCAGAACATTTGATCCATAAACATTTGCAAAGGGTGTCATCCTTAGATGTGATGTTATAGCCACATCAAACTAGTGTTATGAGTATTGTTTTAAAAAGCAGAGTGAAGAGTTTACAGTTTTCAAGAAGAGAGAAACATCATTGATATCACTTGCCATACATAAGTGCTCCCATGCCTCCTGTCTTACAGTGTCTTTTCTCTCCTTAATTGCTTCCTTGTAGTGTGATTTGCACAGCCTTACTTCCTCTACGGCCCTCTGTCATGTTTTAAGGCTCTAAGTAATCAGCTGTGGGCTTCAGAAGACTTGTCAAACCATTGTCTGTCTTATCTTAGACTCCCAAGGTATTGTGTTGGGACAAGGAATTCAGATATGGACTTACAGATCTCATTATAGAACCCCAAAATACTTAAAGAGTTGTCATCATGTCCCAGGCACACCATAAGGTGTCCCGAGCTTCTGTCTGCTAATGCTGACAATAGGTCACCAGGGTCGATATCAGACCATTTATGGCAAATACCTTTATTCTTGGTAGCCACTATTGGGGAGGAACAAAGACTTGTTTTTGATGGGAGAGACCAATAAATAGAATCAAGACCAGAGGATTATGATTACTTAGGCAGCTCCGAGGCATTGTGAAATCTGAAATCTTTCTGCCCAACTGTTTTTATATAGCAATAAAGTCAATCATCCTGCCAGAATCCATCCCAGTAAAGATAACTTGATTTGTAACTGCAGCCTGGACTATATCTCCTGTAAGTAGTAGATCCCATCTGAACACAATTCTATTCAGGACATCACCACATGGGCAATGTTTGAAATGTAAATAATCTATTGTGTCACTACCCTGAATGCCACACACAGTAGCAGAGATTGGGTAAACCAAGTGGGTAATCCAAGCCAAAGTTTTTACCTACTGCCTTAGTCTCTGAAAATGAAGTCAAACTCTCTCAGTGAGGCAAGGTCAAAGGCTGGGCTGGAAGTCAGATAAGTCAACATGGAGCTCCCTGTTCAAGGTTTCATCATCAGACTTAGATACCTTTTTGGAAGTCAAAATCCTCTAGTGGGGCAAGACTTGAAACCGGAGTCGGGCAGGGCTCCGTAAGTTCAGATGCCTTCACCGCGAGGTCCTTCTTAACCAGTTATCAGCACTGCAAAAAGCTCAAAGACCGATAAACCTGGTTTTCTTGCCAGTGCTGGGTTCAACTTCTCTGGGAAAGCCTCAACATCTTGTCCCTATCCTCTAGAGATGGAGATCTTGGCGGTAACGGTCCCACCGGCAAATATTCAAATGAAACCCCTCAGCAGTCCACCAGCTGTATTTAGATGTTGGTGGTCCCATAGAAGAAAGCCCGCATTTGAACCGCCACCTCCACAATGAAATGCTGCCTGCATCAATGGCACCATAAGGAAAAGTGGCTGATGGTGGAACCCCAGACACCTTTCCTGCTGTGCAGATTTGGATGTGCCTTACTGCCACGAAAAAAGTGGCAGTCTGACCTCCATGTTTGAATTGGCGGATTGGGGGAAAGGAGGTGAAAACCACATTTTTTGCCCATTCCTCCCCTGTCTTTGAATGGAAATGACTGGACAACACCAGCCGTCACTGCTGCCACCGACATACGGAGAAAACATGAACCCCCCCCGTTGCCGACTGGAAAGTATGGACGCCACATTGCCAGGGTACGTTGGGTGCTCATTGCATTGGAGGTCAGGACCACTAAAGGCATATGCATGTCACAGTAATTTTTTTAAATCACTGTGACATCCATATGTCGGGTGACAATTATCTCACACATGGCTGGAGACACACAGGCACAACATGCATATCGCACCCACACACAACTGTCATTGTGGTGTCATCATTCATTGAAAAAAAAGAATGCTGGCATCACAATGGCAGTACACTCACTCTAGACAATGGTGTCCATGTGTGTGCATTGCACGGTGACCTGTACGGGTAGGTTTGTGTTGTCTGTTCTATGTGTGTCTATACGCATATGTGTGTGTGCAGATTGGCTGGTTGAGGTGGAGGGAGCATGAGTGGGTGATGTGATTGTGTCTGTATGTGTGTCACTTGCATGTGAGATTGATGTTGTGTATGTTGTGTTGCTGTGTGACACATTCAGGTGAGTGTTGTTGTTGTGTGGAGAACGGTGTCATGATGTGTGTGTAGTTGTACTTGTGGATGAGTATGTTTGTGTAGCTGAGTGTGTAGTTGTTTGTTGTGGTTGTACCATGTGTGGGTGCAGTGTCAATGGTGTGTGTATGTTGTGTCATGGATGAATGACAGAGTGTTTTTGGCAAGTATGGATTGTGTTGTGTTGGAATGGCAATTGGTTATTGTGTCTATGTGGTATGTTGTGTAGTGTGTAGTGTGTAGTCACATATATGTCTAAGGGACAGTGTGTGTGTGTCACTTACCTCTCTTTCATAGCCCATGCCATTCTCCGAAGTCCATTGGGTTACGCTCCATCTCCCTCCATCAGCAATCCGTCACCTTTAAATCAGCCTGCAGAACTGTAAATTCTAAATACAGTTGGCAGAACACCGTTGTCTTGACCGCCAAGATCTAAATCAGGTCCTAAGTCTCAACATTTTCCAACTTCTGGAAACGTTAATCCTGGTTGGTCCTATAGCCCCTAGCGCTCATGCAAATGTCTAGGCACCAGGTTTCTCTCCAATCAAGTCTCCTGCAGCATTCATTTCTCTGTGGCCAGCTGGGTGATCTTGCAATCAGAAGTCATTCGGCTTTTAGTGACCCTGAAATAGGCAACAAGGGGGCAAACCACTAGGCCCATGGGGAGCAGTTCTACATCATTGGTGCCAACAGGATTGGGGAAACCTTGAGTGCATACTTTTTTTCCAGAATGAGTCTGGGGTTAGGTGTTTTCTTCCAGGCTGACCTTCTTCACCAGTTGGAGTCTTCCCAGGTCCAGGAATGTTACAGGGAGGTGGTGGGTGTGGTATCAAATGTATGCTATTCCCTAACCAGTGATTATAGAAATTTTTCCACCCATTTCTGGCTATTTTCTCACTGTGCCCACCTCCTTTTACAGTACTTCCTCTTTACCATATTGTAAAATTACCCAGGAGTTCTTGTTTAAATATGGCAGAACCCATCTGCCACCATGCAGGCCTGTCTTTAGCTCCTCAGCCACTCCCCTATTTCAATAACCTGTCCTCCTACCTGGCAAGGTCAAAACTGGTTTTCTCCCATACTGTGACTGAAGGGTTCATGAAATAAAACAAGAAGCCCTTTCCCACACCTCCACGTCAAAAGAGATAGTGCTAAAGCTGCCCTTTGTTCTGCCAATTGTTTCTCTACACTCCCAAATAGCTAATTCCTGTTACATGGTCACCTGTTACCATCTATTTACCTCCTGGGCTCATGTAAAAGCTATTATCCTCTGAACTCCAAGTCTCCTGATAAAAATGGTACCGCACTTGTGTGGGTAGACCTAGTGGCCGCAAAAAGGAAATGCCCCAAAACACAATGTGGACACATCACATTTTCCTAAACAGAATTGGCCTGTTTTTTGCAAAGTGCCTAGCTGTGGATTTTGGCCTCTAGCTCAGCCGGCACCTAGGAAAACCTGGTAAACCTATACATTTTTTAAAACTAGACACCTAGGGAAATGCAGAATTGGGTGACCTGTGGGGCTCTCACCAGGTTCTATTACCCAGAATCATTTGCAAACCTCAAAATTTGGAAAAAAAACATTTTTTTTCCTCACCTATCGGTGATGGAAAGTTCTGGAATCTGAGTGGAGCCACAAAATTCCTTCTGCCCAGCATCCCCACAAGTCTCCCAATAAAAATTGTACCTCACTTGTGTGGGTAGGCCTAGTGTCCGGGACAGGAAATGCCCCAAAACACAACATGGACACATCACATTTTCCTAAAGAAAACTGACCTGTCTTTTGCAAAGTGCCTAGCTGTGGATTTTGGCCTCTAGCTCAGTCGGCACATAGGAAAACCTACCAAACCAAGACATTTCTGAAAACTAGACACCTAAGGGAATTCAGAATGGGGTGACTTGTCAGGCTCTGACCAGGTTCTATTACCCAGAATCCTTGGCAAACCTCAAAAATTGGCAATAAAAACACTTTTTCTTCACATTTTGGTGATGGAAAGTTCTGAAATCTAAGAGGAGCCACAAATTTCCTTACACCCAGCATTTCCCCAAGTCTCCCGATACAAATGGTACCTCACTTGTGTTGGTAGGCCTAGTGCCCGCGACAGGAAATGCCCCAAAACACAATGTGGACATGTCAAAATGATCTATTACAAAACAACCTGTTTTTGCAGGGGGGGCACCTGCGTTTTTGGTCTCGGTGTGGTGGTCATCTAGGAGGAAAACCTACCAAACCCACACATTTTTGAAAACTAGGCACCTGGTGGAGTCCAGGGAGGTGTGGCTTGTGTTGATCCCCCAATATTTTCTTACCCATACTCCTCTGCAAACCTCAAACATAGCTAAAAAAATCACATTTTCCACACTTTTCTTTGTAGGATCACCGTGCTGGTACAGATATACTACCACCCAATGTTCCCCTCGGTCTGCCAATAAAAATGATACCTCATCAACCATATTCTGTACCACTTTCAGATAGCATATAGACCTTAATTCCTTACCGTGCCCTCTTGCTAGGAATGTACTGCTAAAAAAACAAACGCCCCTTGAACAGGACCAAAGACTCGTCCACACTTATTTCTTTGCCTGGAACATACACCTCTGAAAACCGATCTAAAAAATGATCAAGGTCCGGCTTAATCTTAAAAAGACAGTCACAATCAGAGTGATCTTGTGGCAAGGCTAAAGCATTGTCAACAAAATGCAGCATCTGAAGAAGAAGCAAATACCGATTAGGAGCCATGGTTGCAGGAAATATACCCATCGCCATCAACAAACTAGTAGACCAATAAGAAGATAGTGACGGTTTCCTGATCAACCTCATCAAAAAGGTCAAACCCAGGAACTTTATCAACTCTTCCAGATTTGTGGGAATCCACTGGCAGCTCTAGACTGAGGCCTAAGTCTGGCATTGTTGTCCCTCAAATACTGCTCCACATACCAATTATTCTGCTAAAAAATCTCTTCCAAAAATACATCGTCCATAAACAACTCAAAGAAATTGACAGGCAAAAAGTTTTCCGTATTCACTCTACACCCTGGGAGACCAGTAAAGGCAGGCAACTGTGGCTGCTCCATCTTTGTGGCAACCCAGGTGTCAGGTCTTCCAATGGGAAACCTTTCAGCCCCAGGCTGCTACACTATTGACACATCAGTGTCCTCCTCTAAAAGAGGCCCTTCATCTGCACTGAGTGGCTTCCTCATCAGAAGATCCCTCTCTGACAGAAAACTCACTGCCAGAATCTCCCACTTCCTCCTCTGCCTCAGATGCAGAGTCAGTCTCATAATCATGGTCAGAAGATGACTCAAAAAGCACACCAACAACCTGCTGAGCGGTCACTCTGTGGCTAGCCATTATCCTTTCTAAGTGTAACTTGACAAATGTACCAACAACAACCAACATCGTCTAAAATAAGTAATAAACAAAGCGTGGCTTCATCACAAAAGTTATGTACTCAAAACTATACCACTCACTTGCCTGAAAAAGCTAGACTCACCAGCAACTACTCTGCATAGACACAACAATCACCAATGATATCCCACTAAAAAATAAAAAAGCAAATTAGACATAAGATGACACAAATATAATTGTGCACAGATCTAAGGACAATTTCACACACAATCCTGCATTTAGTACACCATCTGCAATCATATCATTAATGCATGGCAACAATACTTCTTTTGAGTAAATTGTTTTTACATACTTAAAACATGCAACTATGCAAACCGCAGGTCAACCACTGCCAAAACTGCAAGGAGCCACAGCAAAGGAAGCAAAAGCTTTGAACTAGAACAAAAAGGAGGAATAAACTGTTATAATCACAAATGCAAATACTTTATCAGGTGACAATCACCCCGCCACCAAGCATTTACATTTTCCCTGGTGCCTAAGTGGATTCTGCCCCCCTTGTGGGTAGATGGGCCCAAAAGAATAGGCCAATCTGCCCCCAAGGGGGGCAGAACTGCCCAAAGTGATTTGCCCCCATTGTGGGGTGACCCTTGCCAAAGGGGGCACCCCCAACACAAAAAAACAAAGGGAACAAACCAAAACAATCCCTGGCATCTTGGTGGCTTCTTGGGGCAGGTGGGCCTAAAACAAAATAGGCAATCTGCCCCCAAGGGGGTCAGAAATAGTGAAAATAATATTGCCTCCCCTTGGGGAGCAACTCTTTCCCAATGGGCCACCCCTCCACACAAAGCACACACTAGATCACTAAGTGAGATCTGCCCCACTTGGGGGCAGATGGACCAAACAAAAATAGGCCCTAAGGGGAGCAGAACTGCCCAACAATGTTTTGCCCCCCTTTAGGGGGATGGCCCTTGCCAAAAGGGGTGCCCCCAACACCAAAAAACAAAGGAAACAAATAAATATCCCTGGCATCTTGGTGGCTTCTGCCCCGCCTTGGGGGTACAAATGGCATAAAATATATTGCCACCCCCCCACCCAAAACACACACACAGACACACACACACACAAGCTCCATGGCGCTAATTGGATTCTGCCCCCCGTAGGGGCCGAAGGGCCTAAAAACAATTCGCTGATCTGCCCCCTGGCGGCCTGTAATGACGTGTAAGTGCGCGACATCATTATATGGGGAGGGTTAGGCGTGGAAGGGGAAGTGATTCCTCTTCCATCCCTGCCCCTCGGGACGCTCATCGGGGGAGCACTAGCGCTCCCCCATGAGCCGGGTTTAGGACAAGCTGGTCTTGACCTCGCACACGGCGACCTTGGCCGAGACCAGCACATTCACAGCACCAGAGGGGTTAAATTGCTACCCACCCAATTGCAGAAAAAACTAAAAATCAACAAACAAAAATTAATACAAAATAGAAATTATTATAAATTACAAATTAAGTTAAAAAAAAAGAACAATGATTTTCAAACAAATTTTCTTAATAAATCTAAATATTTATATTTCAAGCCCCACTCACCCACCCAATCCCACAAAAAAGACACACATAAAAAAAAATGTCCAAAACTGGAAACCAAAAAGTAACAACTAGCACATTATTGTATAGTATATTAAAAACTCAATATTTTATTAGTCTCTGAAACCTAGACTTCAAAAACATTGGAAAAGTACAGGTAGAGATATCTGCCTTCATGTGCATTACTTTTCTGAATTCATGGCATTCACAAACATTCCTTAGAGAATACCTTGAAATAAGCCAGAGGTGCAGGTGTTTTGGCTTACTTTTTAGGTGATCATGTCACTTTACATGCAGGTTCCTATTCTCCTTTGATTGCATTCTCCACGATGGAGAACTCCACACAGCATCAATGGGATTGACACAGGAAATGTACATCATTTTTCACACTCCATGAAAAAGATGTTTCATCATGAAAATCCTCCTTCTGTTACAACACTTGCAAATCAAGGGGTGATCCACCCCCTTCCCATCGCTGAAATCTGTTTATGCCAGTTATTGACCAGTGAGGAATTTCTACCTTTCCAGGGAAAGAGGAATTAGAGAAATGGCTGAATGTCACAATTGTGCATGTTTGTGGGAGTTCACAAACTGGCTAATCACTACTAGCAGCATCCATTTTTCCACCCCTAAGTGGGATTTATGAATGTAAATAACTCTGCATGTGTTGCACATACCTCCATACAGTAAGTGGGCTTACTCGTCTAGGAAACTCTTTGTGAATTCCAGACAAGTGTAACAACGGTAAAATCTGTCTTAAACTTACGCTTGTGCCCAAATTCACTTCTGCTGTTGTCAGCTGGCTCCCATCTCCAAGGTTTGTTCCTGTTATTCCTTAGATTGACATGTTAGGTGTGGAAATGTAATGTAATAGCAGAAAAAAAGGTCTACAAGAGCATCAGGATATGTATGTCCCTTGCCTGCAACAGTTCTGTGCAAAGCCAAGGCTGGCATTTCACTGAAGTTGTGGCAGGTGTACAATCAGGCTCATCACCTTTTGAGTCATTGATGCATTGGAATCCGCTCCTGACACACATGGTATGTCCCACTAGTGCAGTCTGTTTGAAGGGGCACATGTGTCTGCAAAGCGGTGTGCATGAACACATTACATTGTGCCATAAACAAATTACCTATGTAATTTTGATACTACAGCACAATGTGTCCTTTTCCCAGACTTTCACTAATTGAGATGTGTGAAAAGGGCTGTGAATATGTTCCACTGTGTCCACCAATCACTGCATTGTTATGGTAATGCACATTCAGATATTCTTGGTGAAGGCTGCCACAAACATGACAAATTCTCTGATAAGTGTGAATTAAAATTAAAGTCATAAATAAGGGATTTGTTTGGCAAAATGTTATTAGTAAATATACTTCGCCTTATTACTTTGTAGGAAAAATTTAGTACTTTTATTTTATTAGTTATCCACACAAAAACATTCTGACAACCTTAAATCTTACATCATACATAGAGAGAGATCTTCTCTCGCCATTAACTTTTCCTTTTACTTTAACAAGTCCTAAAACAAAATGTCCTAAAACAAAATGAGGTTGGGGAACTAAACAAGTTAGGTGTGCAAGTAACATCATGGCATGTGACATCACAGTGTGTGACATCACAGAATGCAACATTGCATGTGGCATTACAGGAAGTGGCATCACAACCCATGATTTCACAGGAACTGTCATCACAAGAAGTGACATCAGATCTTAAGACACCACACTTATGTTTAGCAGGTCTATCATAAGTACATTTGAGAGCATTACAAAATGTAACAAATGAGATTTTGTGTTGGGTTGTGCCAAACAAATTGCACATCCCTGATGCAGAATCTGCCCCTCAACTTGTGAATTTATTTTTTAAAACTCTGCCACAAAGTAATTGGGGAAGAGGGAATGTGGCAGTAAATCTGTTCTGCTTAATTGGCTGCAAAGTCTCCATTTTAAAATATTTTATGGGGTTAAGTTACCTCCTGCAGATATCTGCTGCAGAGATCTTTGTGTGCAAGATAAACGCTGGGGTAATAATATAAATCGTAAAATAAGTTTGAAAATTAATGTATTTGCTGGTGAGATCTGTGTTTTTTCTAGTCTTAGTTTTAAATTAAAGTGGCATTTAGGGTTAATACGCCTCCTGCAAAGCACATTATGCAATACGCTGATAACAGATTTTTATTTCATGTAAATGGTTTACTGTTTTATTACAAAGATCCTTTTGTTACTTGTACTTCATAAATTGTAATCCTTCTAATATAGCTCGGTGAGCTATGAGGCACATCTGACTCCTACTGCACTTTGTAACTCTTGCTGTCTTATGTAACACATCCTGTACTATGATTTACACACATATGATTTATTTTCAATGTATAATATAATTTAATGTCAATGTTCTGACATCCTGCTTTGGGATGAGTAGCAGTATAGCTCTATAAAAGAAATAAACAAATAGTGGTATTTAAATTGTTATATTTGAAAATACTGGGACACACCAATGCATCTGACATTCTTACAGTGCATGCATATCTCTTATATTCAGTGATCAACAAAGTCAGAAGCAGGCCTTTGTTAAGTACTGTGTACCTGTGAAGTGATAATCTGTGTGCCTTTGTTTCCCACCATTGCATTTATGTGTGAGACTCCTGATAGCTCCAAGCTAGGATATGCAAACAAAATGAGACCTGATGGCCCCTTAATATCAGCTTTTGCTATGGGCCTAGCTAGAATCTGATAAGCCCCTCAACGCTGCTGTTCCGAACGAAAGCAGATAACATACAGGCGCTGCTAAATATATCCCAGTGTGTGAAAATTACACCGAGAACAGTTTAGCATGTTTCTGTGGTGCCTAAACTCCAGGTGCAGCTACTCTGCTAGGGCGGAGGAGCATTGCCCCCTCCCCCACCAGCAGGTTTATTATGTTTTTACAATAAAAGTGGGCAGGTCCATGGGCGTGAAGGACGTGCACAATACTCCCTCTCAGTGCGCATGTCTGTTTGGCCAGACGTATCGGCCGGCCATAATGCATGAAGACTAGGGTCTCTCCAACACGGCACTGCATTGCCGGGTTGTAGAGAACAGGCAGAGGCTTCCAGTCTGCCTGGGCGCTCCCAGACAATCCTAATGCTGCTTTGAGCAGTGTCAGGATTGGCCGCAGGGCAGGCTGGGAATCTGTGCCTGCAACGATGAAGCAGAGCGGATGGAGCGGCTTGGAAAAAAGGTACGTTTTATTTATTTTTATTTTTAACCCCCCCATCCGCCACGCACCATGCTGCCCCACCCCTTTGGCCTCCCGCGAGTTGTGCCTGCTAAACTCTTGACAGGGTAGATGGCGTTCATCCCGTGACAATGATGGGTAGATACAGTCTACCCGGATGTACCCTCGACTTTTGCCTTGAGTCTTTAACTGTGACTGCAACAACTCACACAATGCATCAATCTTTATGAATCACCAGATTAGGTCAGATTAAGGACTGACAGCATCTCCACTAGTGTTCTCCATAGCAATTATCAAACCTTCATACAACTCGATTTGACTATGTTCATGCTTCCATCAGCCCAACTTTAGTTCTTCTGTTAAAATTGTCTGTTGTTCCCACACCCTTTAAATCTGGGCGCAGGATTGAGAAACCAAGTCATGCTTAGGCAGAATGGAATTCCACTCCATTCAACTACTTACTGGGGCCCTAATGATTTAGGTATAGCATGGTTTTGGGATAAAAATGGTTTTGGTATCTTTTTTTAGCTCTTTGCACTATAACGATAGGAGCACTAATAGCAGAACGTTGCCTGAATTTCTTACAGTGCATGTCACCACCAGCTAGTAGCTAGTGGACAAATTGACTCACCCTTCATGCCTTATTTTGCAAATATGGGAGTTCTCTTTGAGGTTGTGCTGGTGCAAAATGTATGTCCATGCAACCAGTATAACAGATATCAGCAACCACTTACGCAATGTGTATGTTTAGTGCTTATGGCGAGCAAAACATAGGTAAAAATGCTCGGTAATGCTCCATTTGTCAGTATGTATAGTATATATATATATATATTCACTGAAAAAAACAAAGGTTACAGGGATGTTATAGTTAGGTTCTGTATTAACTCATACAAAACCATTGAGAGTTCTTTTAAGTAACTATAGCTCGCTCTCTAAGATAAATTTAACTCGCGCCCTTGCCATGCACAGTTTTCACATCAATTGTATTGAAAATGTTACAGTGATGATATCAAAGATGCCATACAAGATCTCATCAATGATGTAATATGTAGAGCAATTAGCTGTGCATGGTGAAGGCACAAGTTATATTTGATTAAGGGCCAGATGTAGCAAAAATAGATTTTGCGAATCGGAAATTGCGAGTAGGTGCAACTTGCAATTTCTGATTCGCAAAATCGTATGCAGAATGGTGTCTCAGACACCTTCTGCGAATCTCAAGCGGGTCGCAAAGACCCACCTCATTAATATTAATGAGGTGGGTCGCATTTTGCGACCCCATTGAGATTCCCTGCACTCACAGGGATGGTGGCCTGCTGGAGACAGCAGACCTCCATGTCTGTGACTGCTTTTTCAAAAAGCAGTTTTTTTTTTGTATTGCAGCCCGTTTTCCTTAAAGGAAAACGAGTTGCAATACAAAAAAATAACGAAACCATTTGGTTTCGTTTCATCAGAGTAGGCAGTAGTCAATTGAACCACTGCCTGCTCTGAAACAACATTAATAGCTACATTCGCAAAGGGGAAGGGGTCCCATGGGGACCGCTTCCCTTTTGCGAATGGGTTACCACCAGTGTGACACTGGTGGTAACTGCGAATTGCTTTGCGACTGTGGTCACAAAGCAATTCTGCATTGCGGTGCGAGTCGCAAATAGGAAGGGAACACCCCTTCCTATTTGCGAGTCGCATTCCCATTCCCATTTTGGGAATGTGCATTCGGATGCGCATTTTGCATGGCGCAAACTGCGATTTTCACAGTTTGCGCCATGCAAAACGCGTTCTACATCTGGCCCTAAAAGAACTCTAACTATAACTGCTGAATTTCCATGGTTTTGTACAAGTACAAGTACAAGTAAATTCAGAACCTAACTATAACGTCCCTGTAACTTTTGGTTTTTACTGTGTTTTTTTTTTAATGTAAAGCTATTTTAATTACTATACATTATTCCAACCCCCGCTGCACACAGACTTTGGCCGTGTGCGGTGGGGGTTGGTCGCAAGGCCTGGCCTGCAGCCAGGCCTTGCAGCCAAGCCCTTATAATCACCTGACTCCGGGCCACGCAGGGCCTTTGGCCACATATACATATTACGTAGTGGCAGTCATCATTAGGTAGTGATAGTTAGGACCTAGTTTCTATATGAAAAGTGCTTTTTTATATAATTATATATATGTATATTACCTACTGACTACGCCCAGTAGGTAGTTGTAGTTAGGGTCTAGTTTCCATTGCAAATCTTTTTTTGACTTGCCTATGCACGGTTTAACGAATCTTCACAAACTTTTCCCAAAAGAGTGTGCCAAGGAATTTTTTTGTGTATGGAATGTTTCGGGGTGATTTGTAAAGCGATGCCCTAGAAAAAAGGGGGGAGGTCGAAAAAAGTATATTTCCTATGTTAATTCCAGTAGGAGCTTTAAACATGACTATATCTAGAACCGCTGGACAGAATTACACTGAATTTGGCAGAAATGTAGCTTTCTATATGAAGATTATGTTTTTTGTTATTTGATGTAGATCCAGTAACTAGGTTAGGAGAAATTTGAGGAAAACCAAATTTGTATTTCTGGTATATAGGAGCAAAGGCTTTGCAAATCCTCCTGATCTCGTGCAGGGATCTGATTGGCTGCCAACACTATAACCAGAAAGTGTTGGCAGCCATTTGTAGCCTTGGTGCAGGGGTCTCCCAGGGATCCGCCCCAGGCTTAAAAGTATTATTTTCAAATCATGCAGAAAACCATGGTGAATCCGCAGCCTCAGGGACTGCCATCTCTCTGGGGCACTTAAAAATAGGTATGGGGTGGGCCTACTGGGCCTGTCGGCACCCCGAGGACCACCACCTCCCCAGGGCAAGTCACCCTAAATTAATGAAGGGGTGCCAGTATAGCCTCCGGCAGCCCCAGGGACTGCCACCTTCCTGGGGCCAAACATAAAACTAATTTTTGGGGCTCCAGTGACCCCCTCAATTGCCCTGGGAACCACCACCTCCCTAGGGCTAGGTACTACAATGGAGGGGGCCATGAACCCCCCTTGTAAAGCCATATATGGCCCTGGGGACCATTACACCCCAGGGCCGGCTCCTGCTACCTCCTGAGGTGCCCACCCTCAGGAGGTAGCTGTTTGCTGTTGACTGGTGAGAGCTGACAGCTCCAACCAAGCAAAAGCAAACATGACTCCACTTTCTGCAAGCTGGAGCTGTCAAACAGCTACTTCCTGCAGAAAGCAAAGTTTTCATCTGTTTCCCTGAACGCAACTATGTGTGCAGGCAAACAGATAAAAACCTTGCTCCCACAAGCAGAAAGCTTTTATTACAAGCAGTTCCCTCTTTTGGGAGCAATGCCAGCTTCTGCGGGACATGGGGAGCCGGCTGGGCCTGCAGGACCTTCAGACTCCCCCATCCTGTCACTCTCTCTCATAATTGTTATTACAATGGCCTCTCTATGCAATACCTTCATTGTCAGAGTAGCAAGATGTTTGGCTTTAATGTTATAGTTAGGTTTTGATAGCCAGAAGAACCAGAAGCCAGAAGAACATAGTCACTTGTGGCCTACTAGTCAAGTTTTTGGACTGTTGTTCAGTAGGTTGAAGGTTCAAATCCTGGCATTACATGGTAATATGTCTGTTTATTGGCTCATGTTTTGAATCTTAAACATTCCCAGTGATGGAACATTGAAGTATTTTTCTCATCAAAATGTTTGGGTTGCATGTCATAGTTATGTCTGGACATGGCAGAGTATGCAGCCACCTGTGGCCTAGGAGCTAAGGTGTCCAACCCTCACACTGAAGGTTAGTGGTCATTTCCCTACACTTTCTTTTCTTCAAATATTTAAGGTATATGCCGAAAGGTCATCAAACTCTTTTTATGTAACAAGTACATATTTCTTTTCAATTTGTCAGAAAACATCTCATTCTAAGTGTATCATTCATCAAAGCCTAAAAAGCCTCTCTCTCTCTCTGGCTCTCTCTTTTCCATCTCATAATGGGATGGAAGAGAGAAAGAGTTTATTATTTCAATTCTCTCTCAATACAATGACGGTGGGAGCAGTCCTATGGTATTGGTCTCAGCTCCATTAATAAGGCCAATACCATAGCACAACAGTACCCTTGGAATGCACCCTGTCTGCAATGCAGACAGAGCGCATTCCGAGGGTGCTAGGCAGGAGGACCCCTGCCCAGGACATGGTCTTGGCCAGTGCAGTGCCCCCCTATGCCCCCCAGCATTTCCTTTCTGCCATTAAAATGCTGGTGGCTGATGCCACGGCTACTGTTGTTTGAAAAGACCCACTTGCCAGGAAATGGAGCACTGACAGACCTGCACTAGAGGGGGGGATTCCTGTGGGATGGCGGATAGCTGACATCAGGTCTGGCTCCAACTGGGCACACAGTTCCTGGATTGTTGCTCGATCAAGTCTGTAAATGATAATGATGTGTCTGTCTTCCATTGTCGACAGGTTCACCAAGGGTCTGTACACCAGAGGATGCCGCCACCTCATCACCTGCCCCAGCGGATGTGCCCTATGGAGGAGAACGTGAGCAGAGGGTCATACACCACATAGGTTTTACAAGGCTGTTTAGCACAATCGTTAAATTTTCTCTATGAACCTTTGTCTGTCCTTATTCCCGGCCTAAATAGGTGTGACGCAGTTAGATGGCCTGCCATGTGGCCCCCTGAAATGGTGGCTGCCTGACCAGGAAGGTGGGACAAGGAGAAATGAGGTAACTGCCCTGGCATTGTGCAGCGTCGCGGTAGGCGGTCAAAGACCGCTGCGCAATTCAGCATTGGTTATCATTGGGCCCTATGGGTTCCAGGAGCCAATGACGATGTACGCCGGCGGTAATGGTACACACCGCCGCGGACGTGACCGTCATTTTCTATCTAGTCACTCACTTCATATCTGACCTTCAACAGGAGAGGACCTACACTGCAAGTGCTGCTGTGACCTGTGTCTGGCAGCGACAATGGCTACAGTGTCTGGGGAAAGGGCCCCTGTCTTCACTGCGGAGGAGTTGGAGAAACTGATGGATGGAGTCCTCCCCCACTACATGCAACTGTACGGTCCTCCAGACAAACAGGTGAGAAAACTGTGTGCATGGTGGATGGCACATGATTGTATGGAGTGTAGTGGATAAAAGAAACGGGGGAGGGGGGACAGGCCAGCATGTGATGATGGTGTGTGTATGTATTTCTGGGCCAGGGTGGGAGGTTTGTGGCCAATGTGTGAGAAGAAATGTACGGGGGAGTAACATCCAATCTTGCTTCACTTTTCCTCTAGGTCAGCACCCACTAGAAGAAGGGGATTTGGCGTGCCATCGCCAAGGAAATGCAGACCCTGGGGGGTCTACCATAGACAGATCACACACTGCCAGAAAAGATGGGAGGACCTGCGCCGCTGGACCAAGAAGACGGCGGAGGCCCAGCTGGGGATGGCCTCCCAACGTGGAAGGGGTGCACGTCAGACCATGTCTCCCCTGATGTACCGGATCCTGGCGGTGGCATATCCTGAGTTAGATGGGCGCTTGAGGGCATCACAGAAGCCACAAGGGGGTGAGTACACTCTCATTCAGCTGACTCTGTGCGCTTGATGAGGTGTCAGGGTGGGGGAGGTGGGCTGTGGGTTCCCCTAGGGCAGACGCGCAAAGGTAGATCCATTGATTTGCAGCCTCATTCCCAGTCCAACCCCAAAGGTGGTATTTGCCCTCTACACCTAGTCAGGCTCCTATGGGTTCCAGCTGTGTATGAAATGGTTCTCGACAGAGTCCCCCATGGGCATGTGCTTTTCCCCTGCCCTGTTAGTGCAAGGCTTAGTGCATAGGGCTGCTCCCTGTGTGTTGTGTCTGCCAACGGTAGTAGTGTTGCAAGCATTGACCATGTGTCTCTTGCGTCTTTCCCCCCCTTTTTGTTTTGTCACCTTGTCCTTGTGTTCATTAGCATCATCTGGTGGAGGAGCAGTGGCACCGAGGCAGGAGGGAGCTGCATCCCACATGACCCTGGAGGTTGAAATAACGGAGTCGAAAGGCATCAGTGGGATAGAGGGCGAGGGGAGCTCCACGACAGGGACAGGAGGAGACACCAGCGACAGCCTCCCTTGCGGTGGCCGGCACCTCTGTGCCCACCGCATCAACAGGTACAGCTGCCATCCCTTCCTACCAGCATTGCCCTCCCAGCAGCCCCTCATCGAGTTTCCCGTGCCCGCTCACCCAGGAGGGTTGGCATCTCCTTTGCCCCAGGCACCTCAGGCCCTGCCCCAGTCAGCCCTGCTCCCTCAGTGAGGAGGCTATTGACCTCATGAGATCCCTCACTGTTGGGCAATTAACCATTTTGAATGCCATCCAGGGTTTTGAGAGGCATTTGCAGCAAACAAATGCGTACCTGGAGGGCATTCATTCTGGCGTGGCGACCCAACAGAGAGCATTTCAGACTCTGGCCTCAGCACTGATGCAGCCATTGTCCCTGTGTCCAGCCTCCCCCTCCAACTTCCTCTACCCAGACCCAATCCCCTGTACCTAAGCCTATCCCAAGCACACCATCAGACGAGCATGCACACACATCAACACACAAAAGTAGACATGGCAAACATAAGCACCACACATCCCACAGGCACTAACACAAGCACCATCCCCATGCAGACACACCAACATCCACTGCCTCCACTGTGTCCCCCTCCCTCACGTCCTCCTCCTCCCTCCCTGTCTCGTCTCCACTCACACCTGCATGCACTACATCTTCATCCACTACCTCCATCACCAGCACGCCCATCACCACACACTGCTCACGTGCAATCACCACCCCCACAACCATGCACACATGCCCTGTGTCCTCTCCCAGTGTGTCTGTGGTCCCTCCTCCCAAAGTACAAAACCCAGGCACGCACCCACCCAACAGCCATCCACCTCACAACAGCCTCCGGCCCATGCACCTTCACCCACATTCAGCAGACGTACACCTCCTACAACCACTACCTCTTCCTCCACTCCCAAACCCCGCCATCTTCCCGCCCCAGTGTGTCTAAGAAACTCTTCTTGGCTAACATTGACCTCTTCCCTACACCTCCCCCACGTCCTTCCCCGAGGACCAAGCTGTCCAGGTCGCAGCCCAGCACCTCAGCCACCAAATCCTCCAGCACAGTGGTCTCAGCAAGTCCGGTTACATCATGGGCTGCACCCATCAGGGCTGCCAGTGTGCCACCTAGCGAGGTTAAGGAGCAGGCCATTCTGCCACCTGCCAAGGTGAAGAAGGTGCACACATGCCAGAGGGAGAAGCCGCACCTACCAGCAAGCAAAGGCTCCTCCAAACCAAAAGGGGACAGTGGCAAGGGACCAGCAGTGACATCAAAGGTGGGGAAGGGATACAAGGCGAAGAGCATGTCAGGACAGGGCACGGAGGCTCTGGCTGAAGGACCAGAGTCACCCCTTCTGTCAACCAGAACATCAACCTGTACGGCGGTGGACACTACCACCTGCACCGCCACCTGCACCGCCACCTGCATGTCTGCTGTCTCAGCAACAGTCCTGAGCATCATCCCCAGTGGGCAGCCGTACGAGGCTGCAGGAGAAGTCCTGCTGTGTCCCTTCACAGGTGCAGACACATGCACCACCACCAGCACCTCTGCCACAGACACCGCCGCAACCACCGCCACCAGCCCCACGACATGCTCAGACAGTGCCACCACAGCTGACATGGCAATCATCCCCAGTGGCCAGCCGTCCGAGGCTGCAGGAGACGTCCTGAACCCTGCACAGTGTACATGAGGCATGACACCCAGCACTGTTTGTACCTGCAGGTGGCAGGTGAAGTCACAGCAGGTTGGAGTGTGTCTCTCCCTTCATGAAGTATCAGGCTACCTGTTCCCAGGCAATCACGTGGCACACACACCCAGGTGAGGGAATGGGACCTGCCACACTGCATGTGAAGCACTCTGGGCACAATGCACCCTCCAGAACCAGTGGAGATTCACATCCACTACCTCAGTCCTTGGCAGGATGAAGCACTCTGGGCACAATGCCCCCTCCAGAACCAGTGGAGATTCACATCCACTACCTCAGACCTTGGCAGAATGAAGCACTCTGGGCACAATGGATGAAGCACTCTGGGCACAATGCCCCCTCCAGAACCAGTGGAGACTGACATCCACTTGAGAGACTGTGGCTTTGCACTCCCCAGGATAAAGCAGTGGGCAAACCACCCACTGGAGAGACTTGTGAGACTGTGGCCTTGCACTCCCCAGGATAAAGCAGAGGGCAAACCACCCACTGGAGAGACTTGTGAGACTGTGACTTTGCACTCCCCAGGATAATGCAGTGGGCAAACCACCCACTGGAGAGGCTTGTGAGACTGTGGTTTTGCGCTCCCCAGAACCTATCAGTGGGCATGGAGCCCCCTCGTGGAGCAGTGGCATCGTCCGTTTATCCGGCTGAGGTGCCCCCCCCCATGATGTGCCTGTTTATATTCCATCTGACGCCCCTGCAGTGTTCTCTCTGTTTCGAGTCAGGTATCTTGTGTGGGCTTTGCCCATGCATTTTGGGATACTGATCCACGAACAATGATTTCATTCATATCCGGACTTGTGTAGTTGGTGTACATATTTGTATATACTGATATTCGAATTTGGCCTATCTGATATTTCAATGATTACTCTCATTACAATCATTTACTTTTCTCCTTGCGTTCTTCCACGGGGTGACGGGGTGTATATGTAATGTTGCTGCATGTATTTGTGTGTATGGTGTTGTGGGTGAGGGTTGGGGTGTTGCGTGTTGCGTGTGTGTCACTCTCTTTTTCCCCGTGTGCTAGGTGCAGTACTCATCGTGGTAGTTGCCGGCATCTTCGTTGCTCCTGATACAAGAGGAGGTAGACCAGCATTGGCAGGACCTGTAACTCGGGCTCCATGACGTGCTGTTTTTTTGTAAAGTGTCGAAAGGTGAGTGGTTTCCATTCCAAGTACTGTTTCCGCTGTGCTTTTGATGTTGTTGGTACCGCCCCGGGAAACGGTGGCGGATAGGCATGTTGTAATACAGTGGGCGGAACCTTGTCTTCCTTCTATCTGTTGGCGGTTACCGCTGCGGTGTTTGTTTCTACCGCCGTGGTGGTCGGAGTGTTAAAGTGGCTGTCTATGTTGGCGGTTTCCACCATGGTCGGGATTCCATTTTTTCGGTGTGAATTTGCTTGGGTGACCCAACTAGCTTTTCGGTGACATTGAATGTGAGGATTGCTAGCACTCAGCTGATTTTTCTGTGACTAGGCAGCACTGTGTGTCATGTAGAGCAGTGGTTCCCAACCTTTTGACTTCTGTGGACCCCCATTTCATCAATACTGGAGCCCGGGGATCCCCACTGAATCATTATTGGAACACGGGGACCCCCAAGGAGTCATTACTGGTAGCTGGGACCTAATATTATTAATTTTTTTAAGCAGCCGCAGACCCCCTGCGGTGGCTTCGCGGACCCCAGGGGTCCCCGGCCCACAGGTTGGGAACCACTGATGTAGAGCCTTGCTGGGATGAACACCTAATAGTTTACTATGAGTTAAGGCATTCCGAAGTGCACATACGTGTAGAGTTGATTGTCCTTCACAAGTGCACAAGGGTCGCATTCTGAGATGCTCTCCTATGCTTGTGCTGAAGCCTTATCTTGCACCAATACGTATTTCAAAATTAGCTTGCACTGGAGGTAATACCATGTGCTGAACTTTGCTTGTGTCGTTGAAAGGGTTATTCTCAGCTTGAATGTGGCTGATGCCTCACTCACACTTTGCACTCCAAGAAAAAACACAAGTTGCTCTACTTAAAGTCAATTTCACTGGTTTTACATGCATGTTAACCATGCATGTTAACAATGCTACTAGTTAACTGTAGACATCCAGTGAGGTATAAGGGCTCTATCCTTCACAACTGCATGGGTTGTTAGCCACACAGCAGGCAGACAGTAGGCTGGCAGGTTGTCGCCAAATTGTGGTGAGGATACTGAACACACTCAGCAACTTTGATAAACTGAGTTTATTCAGAGCATGCCAGGTACCTGGCTTCCCTCCAGCCAGCAACAGACCAACTGGCACAGATAGAATCCAAGCATCCTGACACTCTAAATAACATAACTATGGAACTAACATGGTAGTAATATTTTAAAGTCGTAACAGGCAGCTTGGTAATTATTTTGCATGCCATTTCTCTACATAGCTGCCCGGTTTTCCAGGTTCATGTACAGCTATTTACTCCCTTTGTTGCCTTTTCCTTAGAATTCTAGAACTTGTTCTATTTCTATACTGGGTTAAATAAGACTACAAGTCTCAGAATTCCAAAAAAATGAAGCTGGCCTAAATAATCACATATGGACCTGGGAAACTTGGCAGCTATGGATGTTTCTTCACATTCTGAGGGGCAGCATTTTTTATCCAACTTAAATTAAACAGATGCTAATAACATTTTGCAACAAATTAACTGATTTTGGTTTGTTTGATGGTGGACCACAGACTCTATGTTTATGTTTCTTGTCTGCAAACATCATATTTCATTCATATAAAAAAACATGGTCCTGGAACTCATCACGGGTTTTTAATATCCTAGCAATGAGGGGCCGGCGTGCTTTATCTCGCAAGCCAAGAGGAAAGGCAGAGTATGGAGCATAATTAAAGCTGCAGGTTAAACAACGAAATACAACCTGCCTGTTCCTTCTTCTGTTCTTTTTTCTAGATGATCAGGATATTGGAAATATTTATCACAAGATGCTCATCTTGTACATGTTTTAGATAATTATAGGAAAGATAGACCCTATGGGCCTCATTTACAAGCCTCTTGCACCACTGCTGCGTCATTTCTTTTTGACGCAGCAGCGATGCTAGCAGTGCACTACACTGCTCCATATTTACACACTGACACATTGGACCCAATGCATCAGTATGTAAAGTCCTGGTTCACATTATACCTGCGCCGCGTATAATGTATGGAGGGTAGGTGTTCCCACGGAAAAAGCCATGTAGAACTGATGAAGTGGAATTTACAACTTTTCACTGCGTCACTGTACAAAAGCACTGAGTCAAAATGTTACTGCCTTATAATTGCCGCAAGGCTTTTTCCAACGGGACTCTCCTCGCATTGCTGGAGTTGCATCAGTTTAAGGTTGCAGCTTCAGCAATGTGTCACTTTAGCACCATCAGATGCATGAGAATTTCTGACATCTGTGAATACATACGCCATGGAGCTCGGTATTGTAAATATAGCACATCCATGGCGTTGCTAGGGTATGTGTGGCAGGCGCAAGATGTCTGACGCATCGATGATGATGCTGAAGTTTCTTGTAAATGAGACCCTATGTGTTTCTACAGATTCAGAGCTTCGTTTTTTGTTTTTATTTACATTTGACTTGTTCTAAACAAATTCTAGTATATTTTTGCAACAAATTTCTAACTGCTTTTTAGTATGTTTATTTTTGTACTACGGATTTCTACTTTTATTATTCGTGTCTAAAAACATCCTATCTATTTCATATGTAGGAGTAACACACCATGGATTTAAACGGTTTGTGGGAAAGGTGATTGAAGGTGATTGTGTGGATATGAATTATAAGGCATAACTACCCCCTGTGTATATTATAACGATATTGAAGTCACTTTGAAGTTCAATGACCTTATAAAGGAACTTGACCTTCAGCCTTTTTCTTCAATATTGTCGAAGAACTTCTTGGTGCCTTGCAATATGGCTGAGGATACTGTTGTCCATATATAACCTGATCAGATGTTACAATGAATGCCAAGATGGAACACCTATGCTATCATTGATGGGATATATCTATGTTTTGTATGTCTTGCTCATCAAGTTTTATTTCTCGATAACACAAAATGAGGCGTATGCA